>NC_136059.1:1033243722-1035844972 GCF_964261635.1 Lissotriton helveticus
CACTACTCACTACTCTGCACTCACTACTCACTGACTCTAGTCACTACTCTAGCTCACTACTCTACTCACTACTCTACTCACTACTCACTACTGCACTCACTACTCACTACTCTGCACTCACTAATCACTACTCTACTCACTACTCTACTCACTACTCTACTCACTACTCTACTCACTACTCTACTCACTACTCACTACTCTACTCACTACTCACTACTCTGCACTCACTACTCACTACTCTGCACTCACTACTCACTACTCTGCACTCACTACTCTACTCTACTCACTACTCTAGTCACTACTCTAGTCACTACTCTAGTCACTACTCTACTCACTACTCTACTCACTACTCTACTCACTACTCAACTCACTACTCACTACTGCACTCACTACTCACTACTCTGCACTCACTACTCACTACTCTACTCACTACTCTGCACTCACTACTCACTACTCTACTCACTACTCACTACTCTGCACTCACTACTCTACACACTACTCTACACACTACTCTACTCACTACTCTACACACTACTCTACTCACAACTCTACTCACTATACTCACTACTCACTACTGCACTCACTACTCTACTCACTACTCTACTCACTACTCTACTCACTACTCTACTCACTACTCTACTCACTACTCTACTCACTACTCTACTCACTACTCTACTCACTACTCACTACTCTGCACTCACTACTCACTACTCTGCACTCACTACTCACTACTCTGCACTCACTACTCTACTCACTACTCTACTCACTACTCTAGTCACTACTCTACTCACTACTCTACTCACTACTCTACTCACTACTGCACTCACTACTCACTACTCTACTCACTACTCTGCACTCACTACTCACTACTCTGCACTCACTACTCTACACACTACTCTACACACTACTCTACACACTACTCTACACACTACTCTACACACTACTCTACTCACAACTCTACTCACTATACTCACTACTCACTACTGCACTCACTACTCACTACTCTGCACTCACTACTCTACTCACTACTCTACTCACTACTCTACTCACTACTCTACTCACTACTCTACTCACTACTCACTACTCTGCACTCACTACTCACTACTCTGCACTCACTACTCTACTCACTACTCTGCACTCACTACTCACTACTCTACTCACTACTCTACTCACTACTCTACTCACTACTCTACTCACTACTCTACTCACTACTCTACTCACTACTCACTACTGCACTCACTACTCACTACTCTGCACTCACTACTCTACTCACTACTCTACTCACTACTCTACTCACTACTCTACTCACTACTCTACTCACTACTCACTACTCACTACTCTACTCACTACTCACTACTCTGCACTCACTACTCACTACTCACTACTCTGCACTCACTACTCACTACTCTACTCACTACTCTACTCACTACTCTACCCACTACTCTACTCACTACTCTACTCACTACTCTACTCACTACTCTACTCACTACTCTACTCACTACTCTACTCACTACTCTACTCACTACTCTACTCACTACTCACCTCACTACTCTACACACTACTCTACTCACAACTCTACACACTACTCTACACACTACTCTACTCACTACTCTACACACTACTCTACTCACAACTCTACTCACTATACTCACTACTCACTACTGCACTCACTACTCACTACTCTGCACTCACTACTCTACTCACTACTCTACTCACTACTCTACTCACTACTCTACTCACTACTCTACTCACAACTCTACTCACTACTCTGCACTCACTACTCACTACTCTACTCACTACTCTACACACTACTCTACACACAACTCTACTCACTATACTCACTACTCACTACTGCACTCACTACTCACTACTCTGCACTCACTACTCTACTCACTACTCTACTCACTACTCTACTCACTACTCTACTCACTACTCTACTCACTACTCTACTCACTACTCTACTCACTACTCTACTCACTACTCTACTCACTACTCTACTCACTACTCACTACTGCACTCACTACTCACTACTCTGCACTCACTACTCTACTCACTACTCTACTCACTACTCTACTCACTACTCTACTCACTACTCTACTCACTACTCAACTCAACCACTACTCTACTCACTACTCACTACTCTGCACTCACTACTCACTACTCTGCACTCACTACTCACTACTCTACTCACTACTCTACTCACTACTCTACTCACTACTCTACTCACTACTCTACTCACTACTCTACTCACTACTCTACTCACTACTCTACTCACTACTCTACTCACTACTCTACTCACTACTCTACTCACTACTCACCTCACTACTCTACACACTACTCTACTCACAACTCTACACACTACTCTACACACTACTCTACTCACTACTCTACACACTACTCTACTCACAACTCTACTCACTATACTCACTACTCACTACTGCACTCACTACTCACTACTCTGCACTCACTACTCTACTCACTACTCTACTCACTACTCTACTCACTACTCTACTCACTACTCTACTCACTACTCCTACTCACTACTCACTACTCTACTCACTACCTACACACTACTCTACACACTACTCACTACTCTACTCACACTCTCACTCACTACTCACTACTCTACTCACTACTCTACACACTACTCACTACTCTACTCACTACTCTACTCACTACTCACTACTCTACTCACTCACTACTCACTACTCACTACTCTGCACTCACTACTCACTACTCACTACTACTCACTACTCTACTCACTACTCTACTCACTACTCTACTCACTACTCTACTCACTACTCTACTCACTACTCTACTCACTACTCTACTCACTACTCACTACTCACTACTCTCACTCACTACTCACTCACTACTCACTACTCACCTACACTACTCCTACTCACTACTCTACTCACTACTCACTACTCACTACTCTACTCACTACTCACACTCACTACTCTACTCACTACTCACTACTCACTACTCTACACTCACTACTCACTACTCTACTCACTACACTACTCACTACTCTACACTCACTACTCTACTCACTACACTCAACTCACTACTACTCACAACTCTACTCACTACTCACTCACTACTCTACTCACTACTCTACTCACTACTCACTACTCAACACACTCACCTCACTCACTACTCACTCACTCTACTCACTACTCTACTCACTACTCTACTCACTACTCACCTACTCACTACTCACTACACTACTCACACACTTACTCACTACTCTACTCACTACTCTACTCACTACTCTACTCACTACTACTCCTACTCACTACACTACCTCACTACTCTACTCACTACACTACTCTACTCACCTACTCACAACTCTACTCACTACTCACACTCACTACTCTACTCACTACACACTACTCACTCACTACTCACTCACTACTCTACTCACTACTCTACTCACTACACTACTCACTACTCACTACTCTACTCACTACTCTACTCACTACTCACTACTCTACTCACTCACTACTCACTCACTACTCACTACTCACCTCACTACTCTACTCACTACTCTACTCACTACTCACCTACTCTACTCACTACTCACTACTCACTCACTACTACTCACACTACTCACTCACTACTCACTACTCTACTCACTACTCACTACTCTACTCACTACTCACTACTCACTACTCACTACTCCTACTCACTACTCTACTCACTACTACTCTACTCACTACTCTACTCACTACTCACTACTCTACTCACTACTCTACTCACTACTCACTACTCTGCACTCACTACTACTCACTACTCTACTCACTACTCTACTCACTCTACTCCTACTCACTACTCTACTCACTACTCTACTCACTACTCTACTCACTACTCTACTCACTACTCTACTCACTCACTCACTACTCTAACTCACTACTCTACTCACTACTCTACTCACTACTCCTACTCACTACTCTACTCACTACTCTACTCACTACTCTACTCACTACTCCCTACTGCACTCACTACTCACTACTCTGCACTCTCTATCACTACTCTACTCACTACTCACTACTCTGCACTCACTACTCACTACTCTACTCACTACTCACTACTCTGCACTCACTACTACTCACTACTCTACACACTACTCTACACACTACTCTACACTACTCTACACACTACTCTACACACTACTCTACTCACTACTCTACTCACTACTCTACTCACTACTCTACTCACTACTACTCACTACTCTACTCACTACTCTACTCACTACTCTACTCACTACTCTACTTCACTCACTACTCACTACTCTGCACTCACTACTCTACTCACTACTGCACTCACTACTCTGCACTCACTACTCACTACTCTACTCACTACTCTACTCACTACTCTACTCACTACTCTACTCACTACTCTACTCACTACTCACTACTCTGCACCTCACTCACTACACTACTGCACTCACTACTCACTACTCTGCACTCACTACTCACTACTCTACTCACTACTCTACTCACTACTCTACTCACTACTCTGCACTCACTACTCTGCACTCACTACTCACTACTCTACTCACTACTCACTACTCACTACTCTGCACTCACTACTCTACACACTACTCACTACTCTACACACTACTCTACTCACTACTCTACACACTACTCTACTCACAACTCTACTCACTATACTCACTACTCACTACTCTACTCACTACTCACTACTCTGCACTCACTACTCTACACACTACTCACTACTCTACACACTACTCTACTCACTACTCTACACACTACTCTACTCACAACTCTACTCACTATACTCACTACTCACTACTGCACTCACTACTCACTACTCTGCACTCACTACTCACTACTCTACTCACTACTCTACTCACTACTCTACTCACTACTCACTACTCTGCACTCACTACTCTGCACTCACTACTCACTACTCTACTCACTACTCACTACTCACTACTCTGCACTCACTACTCTACACACTACTCACTACTCTACACACTACTCTACACACTACTCTACTCACTACTCTACACACTACTCTACTCACAACTCTACTCACAACTCTACTCACTACTCACTCACTACTCACTACTCTGCACTCACTACTCACTCACTACTCTCACTCAACTACTCTACTCACTACTCTACCTCACTACTCTACTCACTACTCTACTCACTACTCTACTCACTACTCTACTCACTACTCTACTCACTACTCTACTCACTACTCTACTCACTACTCTACTCACTACTCTACTCACTACTCTACTCACTACTCTACTCACTACTCACTACTCTGCACTCACTACTCACTACTCTGCACTCACTACTCACTACTCTACTCACTACTCTACTCACTACTCACTACTCTACTCACTACTCTACTCACTACTCTACACACTACACTACTCTACTCACTACTCTGCACTAACTACTCACTACTCTACTCACTACTCTACTCACTATCTACTCACTATCTACTCACTATCTACTCACTATCTACTCACTATCTACTCACTATCTACTCACTATCTACTCACTATCTACTCACTACTCTACTCACTACTCTACTCACTACTCTACTCACTACTCTGCACTCACTACTCACTACTCTACTCACTACTCTACTCACTACTCTACTCACTACTCTACTCACTACTCTACTCACTACTCTACTCACTACTCTGCACTCACTACTCACTACTCTGCACTCACTACTCACTACTCTACTCACTACTCTACTCACTACTCTACTCACTACTCTGCACTACTCTACTCACTACTCTACTCACTACTCTACTCACTACTCTACTCACTACTCTGCACTCACTACTCACTACTCTGCACTCACTACTCACTACACTACTCACTACACTACTCACTACTCTACTCACTACTCTACTCACTACTCTACTCACTACTCTGCACTCACTACTCACTACTCTGCACTCACTACTCACTACTCTAGTCACTACTCTAGTCACTACTCTACTCACTACTCTACTCACTACTCACTACTGCACTCACTACTCACTACTCTGCACTCACTAATCACTACTCTACTCACTACTCTGCACTCACTACTCACTACTCTACTCACTACTCACTACTCTGCACTCACTACTCTACACACTACTCACTACTCTACACACTACTCTACTCACTACTCTACACACTACTCTACTCACAACTCTACTCACTATACTCACTACTCACTACTGCACTCACTACTCACTACTCTGCACTCACTACTCTACTCACTACTCTACTCACTACTCTACTCACTACTCTACTCACTACTCTACTCACTACTCTACTCACTACTCTACTCACTACTCTACTCACTACTCACTACTCTGCACTCACTACTCACTACTCTGCACTCACTACTCACTACTCTACTCACTACTCACTACTCTGCACTCACTACTCACTACTCTACACACTACTCTACTCACTACTCTACTCACTACTGCACTCACTACTCACTACTCTGCACTCACTACTCAACTACTCTACTCACTACTCTACTCACTACTCTACTCACTACTCACTACTCTGCACTCACTACTCTGCACTCACTACTCACTACTCTACTCACTACTCACTACTCACTACTCTGCACTCACTACTCTACACACTACTCACTACTCTACACACTACTCTACTCACTACTCTACACACTACTCTACTCACAACTCTACTCACTATACTCACTACTCACTACTGCACTCACTACTCACTACTCTGCACTCACTACTCTACTCTACTCACTACTCTACTCACTACTCTACTCACTACTCTACTCACTACTCTACTCACTACTCTGCACTCACTACTCACTACTCTCACTCACTACTCTACTCACTACTCACTACTCTGCACTCACTACTCACTACTCTACACACTACTCTACTCACTACTCTACTCACTACTCTACTCACTACTCTACTCACTACTCACTACTGCACTCACTACTCACTACTCTGCACTCACTACTCACTACTCTACTCACTACTCTACTCACTACTCACTACTCTGCACTCACTACTCTGCACTCACTACTCACTACTCTACTCACTACTCTGCACTCTCTACTCACTACTCTACTCACTACTCTACTCACTACTCTACTCACTACTCACCTCACTACTCTACTCTACTCACTACTCACTACTCTACTCACTACTCTACTCACTACACCTCACTACTCTACTCACTACTCACCTCACTACTCTACTCACTACTCACTACTCTACTCTAACTCACTACTCTACTCACTACTCACTACTCTGCACTCACTACTCACTACTCTACTCACTACTCTACTCACTACTCACTACTCTGCACTCACTACTCACTACTCTACTCACTACTCTACTCACTACTCTACTCACTACTCTACTCACTACTGCACTCACTACTCACTACTCTGCACTCACTACTCACTACTCTACTCACTACTCACTACTCTGCACTCACTACTCACTACTCTACACACTACTCTACTCACTACTCTACTCACTACTCTACACACTACTCTACTCACTACTCACTACTGCACTCACTACTCACTACTGCACTCACTACTCTGCACTCACTACTCACTACTCTACTCACTACTCTGCACTCACTACTCACTACTCTGCACTCACTACTCACTACTCTGCACTCACTACTCACTACTCTGCACTCACTACTCTACTCACTACTCACTACTCTACACACTACTCTACTCACTACTCTACTCACTACTCTGCACTCACTACTCACTACTCTGCACTCACTACTCACTACTCTGCACTCACTACTCTACTCACTACTCACTACTCTACACACTACTCTACTCACTACTCTACTCACTACTCTCTCACTACTACTCCTACTCACTACTCACTCACTCACTACTCACTACTCTACTCACTACTCTACTCACTACTCACTACTCTACTCTACACTACTCACTACTCTACTCACTACTCTCACTCACTACACTACTCACTACTCACTCACTCACTACTCACTACTCACTACTCACTACTCACTACTACTCACTACTCTACTCACTACTCTACTCACTACTCTACTCACTACTCTACTCACTACTCTACTCACTACTCTACTCACTACTCTACTCACTACTCTACTCACTACTCACTACTCACTACTCTACTCACTACTCTACTCACTACTCTACTCACTACTCTACTCACTCACTACTCTACTCACTCACTACTCACTCACTACTCACTACTCTACTCACTACTCTACTCACTACTCTACTCACTACTCACTACTCTCACTCACTACTCACTCTACTCTACTCACTACTCACTACTCACTACTCACTACTCTGCACTCACTACTCACTACTACTCACTACCTACTCACTACTCTACTCACTACTCTACTCACTACTCACTACTCTGCACTCACTACTCACTGCTCTACTCACTGCTCTACTCACTAGCTCTACTCACTACTCTACTCACTACTCTGCACTCACTACTCACTACTCTGCACTCACTACTCACTACTCTGCACTCACTACTCACTACTCAGCACTCTACTCACTACTCTACTCACTACTCACTACTCTACTCAACTCACTACTCTGCACTCTACTCTACTCACTACTCACTACTCTACTCACTACTCTACTCACTACTCTACTCACTACTCTACTCACTACTGCACTCACTACTCACTACTCTGCACTCACTACTCACTACTCTACTCACTACTCTACTCACTACTCACTACTCTGCACTCACTACTCTGCACTCACTACTCACTACTCTACTCACTACTCACTACTCTGCACTCTCTACTCACTACTCTACTCACTACTCTACTCACTACTCTACTCACTACTCTACTCACTACTCACCTCACTACTCTACTCTACTCACTACTCACTACTCTACTCACTACTCTACTCACTACTCACCTCACTACTCTACTCACTACTCACCTCACTACTCTACTCACTACTCACTACTCTACTCTACTCACTACTCTACTCACTACTCACTACTCTGCACTCACTACTCACTACTCTACTCACTACTCTACTCACTACTCACTACTCTACTCACTACTCACTACTACTCACTACTCTACTCACTACTCTACTCACTACTCTACTCACTACTCTACTCACTACTGCACTCACTACTCACTACTCTGCACTCACTACTCACTACTCTACTCACTACTCACTACTCTGCACTCACTACTCACTACTCTACACACTACTCTACTCACTACTCTACTCACTACTCTACTCACTACTCACTACTGCACTCACTACTCACTACTGCACTCACTACTCTGCACTCACTACTCACTACTCTACTCACTACTCTGCACTCACTACTCACTACTCTGCACTCACTACTCACTACTCTGCACTCACTACTCACTACTCTGCACTCACTACTCTACTCACTACTCACTACTCTACACACTACTCTACTCACTACTCTACTCACTACTCTGCACTCACTACTCACTACTCTGCACTCACTACTCACTACTCTGCACTCACTACTCACTACTCTGCACTCACTACTCTACTCACTACTCACTACTCTACACACTACTCTACTCACTACTCTACTCACTACTCTCCTCACTACTCTACTCACTACTCACTACTCTACTCACTACTCTACTCACTACTCACCTCACTACTCACTACTCTACTCTACTCACTACTCTACTCACTACTCACTACTCTGCACTCACTACTCACTACTCACTACTCTGCACTCACTACTCTACTCACTACTCTACTCACTACTCACTACTCTGCACTCACTACTCACTACTCTACTCACTACTCTACTCACTACTCTACTCACTACACTACTCTACTCACTACTCTGCACTAACTACTCACTACTCTACTCACTACTCTACTCACTACTCTACTCACTACTCTACTCACTACTCTACTCACTACTCACTACTCACTACTCACTACTCACTACTCACTACTCACTACTCACTACTCACTACTCTGCACTCACTACTCACTACTCTACTCACTACTCTACTCACTACTCTACTCACTACTCACGACTCTACTCACTACTCTACTCACTACTCTACTCACTACTCTACTCACTACTCTGCACTCACTACTCACTACTCTACTCACTACTCTACTCACTACTCTACTCACTACTCTACTCACTACTGCACTCACTACTCACTACTCTACTCACTACTCTACTCACTACTCTACTCACTACTCTACTCACTACTCTACTCACTACTCTACTCACTACTCTACTCACTACTCACTACTCTGCACTCACTACTCACTGCTCTACTCACTGCTCTACTCACTGCTCTACTCACTACTCTACTCACTACTCTGCACTCACTACTCTACTCACTACTCTGCACTCACTACTCTACTCACTACTCTACTCACTACTCTACTCACTACTCTACTCACTACTCTACTCACTACTCACTACTCTGCACTCACTACTCACTACTCTGCACTCACTACTCACTACTCTACTCACTACTCTACTCACTACTCTACTCACTACTCTGCACTACTCTACTCACTACTCTACTCACTACTCTACTCACTACTCTACTCACTACTCTGCACTCACTACTCACTACTCTGCACTCACTACTCACTACACTACTCACTACTCTACTCACTACTCTACTCACTACTCTACTCACTACTCTACTCACTACTCTACTCACTACTCTGCACTCACTACTCTGCACTCACTACTCACTACTCTGCACTCACTACTCACTACTCTAGTCACTACTCTAGTCACTACTCTACTCACTACTCTACTCACTACTCACTACTGCACTCACTACTCACTACTCTGCACTCACTAATCACTACTCTACTCACTACTCTGCACTCACTACTCACTACTCTACTCACTACTCACTACTCTGCACTCACTACTCTACACACTACTCACTACTCTACACACTACTCTACTCACTACTCTACACACTACTCTACTCACAACTCTACTCACTATACTCACTACTCACTACTGCACTCACTACTCACTACTCTGCACTCACTACTCTACTCACTACTCTACTCACTACTCTACTCACTACTCTACTCACTACTCTACTCACTACTCTACTCACTACTCACTACTCTGCACTCACTACTCACTACTCTGCACTCACTACTCACTACTCTACTCACTACTCACTACTCTGCACTCACTACTCACTACTCTACACACTACTCTACTCACTACTCTACTCACTACTCTACTCACTACTCACTACTGCACTCACTACTCACTACTGCACTCACTACTCACTACTCTGCACTCACTACTCACTACTCTACTCACTACTCTACTCACTACTCTACTCACTACTCACTACTCTGCACTCACTACTCTGCACTCACTACTCACTACTCTACTCACTACTCACTACTCACTACTCTGCACTCACTACTCTACACACTACTCACTACTCTACACACTACTCTACTCACTACTCTACACACTACTCTACTCACAACTCTACTCACTATACTCACTACTCACTACTGCACTCACTACTCACTACTCTGCACTCACTACTCTACTCACTACTCTACTCACTACTCTACTCACTACTCTACTCACTACTCTACTCACTACTCACTACTCTGCACTCACTACTCACTACTCTGCACTCACTACTCACTACTCTACTCACTACTCACTACTCTGCACTCACTACTCACTACTCTACTCACTACTCTACTCACTACTCTACTCACTACTCTACTCACTACTCTACTCACTACTCACTACTGCACTCACTACTCACTACTCTGCACTCACTACTCACTACTCTACTCACTACTCTACTCACTACTCACTACTCTGCACTCACTACTCTGCACTCACTACTCACTACTCTACTCACTACTCACTACTCTGCACTCTCTACTCACTACTCTACTCACTACTCTACTCACTACTCACCTCACTACTCTACTCTACTCACTACTCACTACTCTACTCACTACTCTACTCACTACTCACCTCACTACTCTACTCACTACTCACCTCACTACTCTACTCACTACTCACTACTCTACTCTACTCACTACTCTACTCACTACTCACTACTCTGCACTCACTACTCACTACTCTACTCACTACTCTACTCACTACTCACTACTCTGCACTCACTACTCTACTCACTACTCTACTCACTACTCTACTCACTACTCTACTCACTACTCTACTCACTACTGCACTCACTACTCACTACTCTGCACTCACTACTCACTACTCTACTCACTACTCACTACTCTGCACTCACTACTCACTACTCTACACACTACTCTACTCACTACTCTACTCACTACTCTACACACTACTCTACTCACTACTCACTACTGCACTCACTACTCACTACTGCACTCACTACTCTGCACTCACTACTCACTACTCTACTCACTACTCTGCACTCACTACTCACTACTCTGCACTCACTACTCACTACTCTGCACTCACTACTCACTACTCTGCACTCACTACTCTACTCACTACTCACTACTCTACACACTACTCTACTCACTACTCTACTCACTACTCTCCTCACTACTCTACTCACTACTCACTACTCTACTCACCTACTCTACTCACTACTCACCTACTACTCACTACTCTACTCTACTCACTACTCTACTCACTACTCACTACTCTGCACTCACTACTCACTACTCACTACTCTGCACTCACTACTCTACTCACTACTCACTACTCTGCACTCACTACTCACTACTCTACTCACTACACTACTCTACTCACTACTCTACTCACTACACTCTACTCACTACTCTGCACTAACTACTCACTACTCTACTCACTACTCTACTCACTACTCTACTCACTACTCTACTCACTACTCTACTCACTACTCTGCTCACTACTCTACTCACTACTCTACTCACTACTCACTACTCACTACTCACTACTCACTACTCACTACTCACTACTCACTACTCTGCACTCACTACTCACTACTCTACTCACTACTCTACTCACTACTCTACTCACTACTCACGACTCTACTCACTACTCTACTCACTACTCTACTCACTACTCTACTCACTACTCTCTGCACTCACTACTCACTACTCTACTCACTACTCTACTCACTACTCTACTCACTACTGCACTCACTACTCTGCACTCACTACTCACTACTCTACTCACTACTCTACTCACTACTCTACTCACTACTCTACTCACTACTCTACTCACTACTCTACTCACTACTCTACTCACTACTCACTACTCTGCACTCACTACTCACTGCTCTACTCACTGCTCTACTCACTGCTCTACTCACTACTCTACTCACTACTCTGCACTCACTACTCACTACTCTGCACTCACTACTCACTACTCTGCACTCACTACTCACTACTCAGCACTCTACTCACCTCTACTCACTACTCACTACTCTACTCACTACTCACTACTCTGCACTCACTACTCTACTCACTACTCTACTCACTACTCTACTCACTACTCTACTCACTACTCTACTCACTACTCACTACTGCACTCACTACTCACTACTCTGCACTCACTACTCACTACTCTACTCACTACTCTACTCACTACTCACTACTCTGCACTCACTACTCTGCACTCACTACTCACTACTCTACTCACTACTCACTACTCTGCACTCTCTACTCACTACTCTACTCACTACTCTACTCACTACTCTACTCACTACTCTACTCACTACTCTACTCACTACTCACCTCACTACTCTACTCTACTCACTACTCACTACTCTACTCACTACTCTACTCACTACTCTACTCACTACTCTACTCACTACTCACCTCACTACTCTACTCACTACTCACCTCACTACTCTACTCACTACTCACTACTCTACTCTACTCACTACTCTACTCACTACTCACTACTCTGCACTCACTACTCACTACTCTACTCACTACTCTACTCACTACTCTACTCACTACTCACTACTGCACTCACTACTCACTACTCTGCACTCACTACTCACTACTCTACTCACTACTCTACTCACTACTCACTACTCTGCACTCACTACTCTGCACTCACTACTCACTACTCTACTCACTACTCACTACTCTGCACTCTCTACTCACTACTCTACTCACTACTCTACTCACTACTCTACTCACTACTCTACTCACTACTCTACTCACTACTCACCTCACTACTCTACTCTACTCACTACTCACTACTCTACTCACTACTCTACTCACTACTCTACTCACTACTCTACTCACTACTCACCTCACTACTCTACTCACTACTCACCTCACTACTCTACTCACTACTCACTACTCTACTCTACTCACTACTCTACTCACTACTCACTACTCTGCACTCACTACTCACTACTCTACTCACTACTCTACTCACTACTCACTACTCTGCACTCACTACTCACTACTCTACTCACTACTATACTCACTACTATACTCACTACTCTACTCACTACTATACTCACTACTCTACTCACTACTGCACTCACTACTCACTACTCTGCACTCACTACTCACTACTCTACTCACTACTCACTACTCTGCACTCACTACTCACTACTCTACACACTACTCTACTCACTACTCTACTCACTACTCTACACACTACTCTACTCACTACTCACTACTGCACTCACTACTCACTACTCTACTCACTACTCTGCACTCACTACTCACTACTCTACTCACTACTCTGCACTCACTACTCACTACTCTGCACTCACTACTCACTACTCTGCACTCACTACTCACTACTCTGCACTCACTACTCTACTCACTACTCACTACTCTACACACTACTCTACTCGCTACTCTACTCACTACTCTGCACTCACTACTCACTACTCTGCACTCACTACTCACTACTCTGCACTCACTACTCACTACTCTGCACTCACTACTCTACTCACTACTCACTACTCTACACACTACTCTACTCACTACTCTACTCACTACTCTCCTCACTACTCTACTCACTACTCACTACTCTACTCACTACTCTACTCACTACTCACCTCACTACTCACTACTCTACTCTACTCACTACTCTACTCACTACTCACTACTCTGCACTCACTACTCACTACTCACTACTCTGCACTCACTACTCTACTCACTACTCTACTCACTACTCACTACTCTGCACTCACTACTCACTACTCTACTCACTACTCTACTCACTACTCTACTCACTACACTACTCTACTCACTACTCTGCACTAACTACTCACTACTCTACTCACTACTCTACTCACTACTCTACTCACTACTCTACTCACTACTCTACTCACTACTCTACTCACTACTCTACTCACTACTCACTACTCACTACTCACTACTCACTACTCTGCACTCACTACTCACTACTCTACTCACTACTCTACTCACTACTCACGACTCTACTCACTACTCTACTCACTACTCTACTCACTACTCTACTCACTACTCTGCACTCACTACTCACTACTCTACTCACTACTCTACTCACTACTCTACTCACTACTGCACTCACTACTCACTACTCTGCACTCACTACTCACTACTCTACTCACTACTCTACTCACTACTCTACTCACTACTCTACTCACTACTCTACTCACTACTCTACTCACTACTCTACTCACTACTCACTACTCTGCTCACTACTCACTACTCTGCACTCACTACTCACTGCTCTACTCACTGCTCTACTCACTACTCTACTCACTACTCTGCACTCACTACTCACTACTCTGCACTCACTACTCACTACTCTGCACTCACTACTCACTACTCAGCACTCTACTCACTACTCTACTCACTACTCACTACTCTACTCACTACTCACTACTCTGCACTCACTACTCTACTCACTACTCACTACTCTACTCACTACTCACTACTCTACTCACTACTCACTACTCACTACTCTACTCACTACTCACTACTCTACTCACTACTCTACTCACTACTCACTACTCTACTCACTACTCTACTCACTACTCACTACTCTACTCACTACTCACTTCTCCTCTCCCTACTCTGCACTCCCTACTCTGCACTCCCTACTCTGCACTCCCTACTCTGCCCTCCCTACTCTGCCCTCCCTACTCTGCCCTCCCTACTCTGCCCTCCCTACTCTGCCCTCCCTACTCTGCCCTCCCTACTCTGCCCTCCCTACTCTGCCCTCCCTACTCTGCCCTCCCTACTCTGCCTGAAGCAAATCTCTAATGATAGGACTCTGAATGATAGTACAATGAGTGATCTGGTACAAGGGCAGTAGGAATCTGGTAACCGGACTGTGAGAGTAAATGTGAGGCTCCCAGTGAGAGGAAAGCGAGGTGGAGTGTTTTTTTTATGAAAGGGTGGAGAGAGTGAGTCATGGTGACGAGACAGGGAGCGAGTGAGAAATCTGGCAATAGCTGGGAAGATGCAAGGGATCTGGTAAGAGGACAACGAGAGCTACTGCAAGGGGTCTGTTATGAGGGCAGTAAATTAAAGTGATCTTCTATTTTGACATTAAAAGTTTGAGTTCGGGTGAGTGGGCACGAGTGCTTATCAAAGCACTTTGTTTGTTTTTTTACTTTCAGCTGTGCTGCATAGCAGCCAGGCTGCTGTACAACATGGCTAAACATATCCCTGACAAAACCAACAGATTTTGTATAGGAGAGTCCTATTTGCTTTGCCAATGCTTGTTTAGCCTACCTCGGTCAAAGAGCAGGCGCGGGTTTGCCGGCGCGCACACAGAGCTCAAGGGGAAAAAACACAGCAGTGCACACGCTCCTAGCACCATCTGCCTTCAATTACCGGCACCTCGGACAGCTGGTAATTGAGGATTTATGTATTCTTCTGCGCGTGTCCGAACACTTTATGCAGGAAGTGGACATTGAAAAAATTCCAAAGCCCTATGGCGTGCTGCCTTACTTAAACACAGCCTTGCCTGGACCAATTACCATTCACATGGCAGAATACCACACGCAAAAACCGCGCGCTTTCTGGAATGCGGCAGCCCACAGCCCTTTCTGAACTTTTTTTTGTTATAACATTAGAGCTGGGAAGCCCCGCCCCACTTCGTGTGACGTAGGCCCGAGCCCTAAAAAACCAGCGCTGTGCATTCCTCGGGGCGGCGTGCTTCGGCCTATCACCGAAAGAGTCCACCCTCAACCCCGGGCTGTTTAATACAGGCGAAAACGGCGGCTGCACCGAGAACGAAAGAGAGCGTCTCTCTAAAATGACCATAGAGGAAGCAGATAAACGTTTCATTTCCGGAGCCGTACATGATGCTAAACAGTTTTGTTTACTTCGATAACTTAGCCAAAGAGGTAAAGTAGAACAATTTGGGCAACAATTGTTGCCGGCCGCTTGCATTACCTGTCCAGAGCATCTGAAGCCAATGTGCAATGTTGATGCCTCTGACGTCCGACGTTATTAAGATGAAACAGACCGATAATGGAGCAGGTCAAGGTTTCATTAGGAGTCTATTTAGATGCTTTCCATTCAAATACACTGGAAAGGCGCAGACCAGTGATTTCTCGACAATGAGCCCCATGGGTATGTCTGGTGCTTCAGGCAGCAAGCTAACCCGGGTAAATACCCAGTTTCAGGCACTTGCGATCGTTTTTTTTGTTTTTTTTAACCCTCTCATCCTTTGATGAGTGTCGTGCTTCGGGCTCTTTCTTGCTCCAAAATGAATAATGCTTCGTTTTCCTTTTCAACATCTCACAATGGATCGAGGCAGTGGGACAGGGATTGGTGTCATCAGGGGGCCGATCTCTTCTTTCATGCAAACCCTTTGTGCCTCTTGGCATGCAACTATCAAGCTCTTGGTCAGATGGCACACATAGTGGTTCCAAATAATCAACCATGTAAGAGGCCATTTTTCTGAAATGGTTAGCAGTGGAAACCAGCATTGGCAAAGCCAATAGGTCTCGCATTGACAACTACAGGGAGATCATAATGTCTTATTTTTCCGTTGCATTTTGGTACTTTTTGTTTGTGTACGCCGTACTACGTATGCCTTAATTCAAAGCAGTGGATCTGCTCAGTTTTTGTTCAATAGCTTGTGATGTAGCATCACCTAGTGTCACAAATGGGGTTGGCCAATGTCAAACAAACCTACTGCAAACATTGAAATTTCACACATATTTATACTGAAATCTTGAGAGTGATGCATAAAGTTACGTGTGTGTGTTTTAAAAAAAAAAAATAATCTTTTTTGTTCTTGCTGGTAAATGAAAGGCAAGACAAGAGGGCCAATCAGGAGCCCGTTTCAATGTCATGTTTCTGTTACAATCCCTTCCAAGTACTTGCAAAATCTGCCCACTTAAAGCCCCCAATGATAGCAAAATGCGGTTGGCCTAAAGAACGTTAATTTTTTACTACTAGTTGATTCCCTTTCTGAAAAGACGGGGTTTGCCATGCTGATCTACATTGCATTCCTTTCACAATTCAAGGCAACTTAAATACTTTTCTAGCATTTGGGAAAACATGACTCCTGGAAAGCCTTATTGCTAATGTTATGTGTTATATCCTTTCAACTAGCGTGACTTGTGATGGAGTAGGCAAACCAGTCCCAAGTTCAAACTACACCTCTTATAAGGCGATCTGTGTATTTGTTCATACCATACTCAAATGAACAGCAGTGGAGACTGTAGTGCGGCAACAACAGGATTTAATATTTCATAGGTATGAAATGCTTCCAAAGCTGAGGCACATTCTTTACTCACCCTATGCTCCTCGAACATTGTGATATACGAATGAGCAAGCCACTCCCTCTAGGAGCCACTTTTGAAATCAAGACAGAGAGCAATGGCGAGCTGTACCTGGAAACGCCCCCCTCCATGATGTTTCTTTCATGTTTGCAGAGGGAGTGATGGAGGAAGGTAGACCTGCTGGAGGAATATGGATACCAAAAGGATTTGCTAAACTAGTGCTGAGGGTGCGTGGCTGCTCTGGAAAACAAGTCACAAGGGAAAAGAGCAATGGAGTGACCAGATAAGACGCCCGCAAAAAGCAACAAAGTGGTAGTGATGGGGCAACAAGCAATGAAGAAAAAAGCAACAATGACGGGAAGCAACCAAAACACGCGTGCACTGTGTAGATAAGTTATGAGAGCAGCCACCATGCTGAAACATGAAGGATTACGCATTACCCTTCGTCCTATGCTTCGACAAGGCTTTCATGTCGCACTGGTACGCGATTTTAAACAAGTGCTCCTTGGATTTGATACTGTTATTGATAGAAGAGATTTCCTCTGCATTGAGGGAACTTACAATGGATATAGACAAGCTTAAAGATGAATTATCAAGCAAACTAGAACAAGATGATTGGACTAAGATTTTGGAAAACATCAACAAAACTTTGGATATCCATGCCCGTGAAGTACACGAACGGAAAACGCGGAAATTTAGAAGAGGCACAATCGATTACAAGTTGGATGAGGTCTACACTTGGGCTGAGAACTACGCTCAAAAAAGAGTTTTCAGAAAACCTGGGACCACTTCATCAGAAGAAAGTGTTGCAACTGACCAGGATCTGTCTATGCAGAGACCAAGTGCGGCATCAGTATCGCAAAACATAGGGAGAACTAGAGAGGAGATTGCAACAAGCTCATCCACTGGACAGCCTTTTTTAGAAGCAGGCCAAGGGGACAAAATACCCCCAGACAAAAACATCATCGGGAAACGAAGGCCCCGCAGGGGACAAACTACCAAAAAAAAACAAAGAAGTAATTCCACCAGAAACAGGCAGATCAAGAAGGGAAGTGAAGAAATAGACAAGGGGGAATCTTTAGTGATTAACATCTCACATAAGACATTGAATAACATGGAACTTCACATACTTAATAAAGGACTGTCATTTGTTCCTACATACACCACTAATGAATTGGAGACAGAAGTGTCCCTATTCAAGTTCATGAGAACTCAGATTTAGATGTTTTTTTTCGAATGAAGATACACTGGAATTAGAGCCCCCACTGGAGCGTCAATTTAAACCTAAGAGCAAAATTGTCTCACCAATTTCCCACAAAACATTGGATAACTTTGAGGTTTTAGTCAAGAAGGATCTGGAACAAGTGAGATATTCTAAAATACCTCATTCTAACTTCACAACACAAGAACGGAGGATCCTCAATAATATGAGACAAGATTCCACAATAACATTTCAACCTGCTGATAAAGGAGGAGCCTTGGTAGTTCTTGATACTGAGTTTTATCACCATAGTGTCAACTTGCATGTTCTAAATGATGACACATACATCCAACTAGCTTACGATCCCACAAAAGAATTCCAACAGACCCTGATGGCGATCTTGGATAAAGGAGTAGAAATGGGAGTGATTGATGTCAAAGCACAGCAATTTTTGTTCAAACAACATCCACGGGTTCCAACCATATACATGTTGCCTAAAGTGCACAAAAATAGAGAGAACCCACCCTTCCGTCCGATTGTGACAGGTTGTGGATCCATACACGAAGCCTTAGGCTATTTTTTGGACTATCATCTACAACCACTTGTTCAAACTTGGTCAACGTATATAAAGGACACTACAGATTGCCTATTGAGACTTGAAGCAATTAAAGAAGTATTTAAAGAGGACATACTTTTGTGCACGGTTGATGTGGTGGCGTTGTACACGTCCATAGCTCACGGTGAAGGACTGGAAGCCATAGAATGGAGGCTACTAGATTCAAATCTACCACAAGACAAGTGCGTATTTTTGCTTGAACTTTTACATTTTGCGCTATACCACAGCTATTTCCGCTGGCATGACTATTTTTATGTACAAAAGACAGGGACCTCGATGGGATTTCCGGGGGCACCTGCATACGCTAACACGTACATGGCGCATTTTGAGCATCAGCACATATTGAGACATCCCGTTTGGAAACAGCACAGTATTCTATTCGTCAGATACATTGATGATATCCTCATAATATGGAAAGGTTCACGTCAGCTACTAGAAAAATGTCTTGGAGAACTGAATACATTCAACAGCAGAATTCAGTTTACATCTGAAATTCATGAACAGAGAACACACTTTTTGGATATCAAAATTTTGAAAACCAGCAGAGGTTTGGAAACCAGGGTTTACAAAAAACCTACTGACGGGAACAGTGCTTTGCATTTCTCAAGTGCGCATCCTCTGTCTCTGAGGAAACATTTACCGGTTTCACAGATGATGAGAATTAAGCGAATCACTTCGGATAAACATGCCTGTGAGGTACAGATTGAGGAACAAGAGAGTTAATATAAAAAAAGAGGTTATCCAGACGTTACTCTGCAAGAAGCGAAAAAGACAGTGTCTAAAAAAAGAAGAGAAGATCTTCAAAAAAACAGGAGAAACCTACTGCAAAACGAGAAGTTTTTGTAATGAAATACTCAGCACAGGCATCTGAAATCAAAGCCATTATTTGGAAAAGATGGTAGTTAATTGAGAACGAACCTGATTTCCGGAAAGTCTTCACTCATCCTCCTCTGTTTGCACACACTCGAGCGCAAAACCTGAGAGAGTTATTGAAAACCTCTACCAACAAACAACAAACTAAACAATTCAAAGGCATGCGAAAATGCCACAATTGTGGGCAGTGTGGCAATGTAATTACAGGTACAGAATTTCAACATCCAAAAACTGGGAAACCCATACCACTGAGGCATACCTCAGATTGCACCACTGAAAACGTAATTTATGCAATAAAATGCCCATGTGGATTAGTTTACGTAGGCAGGACCAGCAGAAAGATCAAAACGAGAATAGTAGAGCACAAGAGTCGCATCAGAAACAAAAACATGAACTCGTCATTGGCAGCACATTGGGTTAATTCTGTACATACTATTCCACAACTACGCTTTACCATTCTAGAACACATTACCACTCATACTGGCATGGACATAAACACCACATTAGCACGAAAGGAAACTGAATGGAGAAAAAAACTGGGGACCGTAATCCCAGGGGGTCTGAATGACCACTATGAGCTGTTGTGTTTTTTATAATTCAGGATTCAACACTACTGAGACTGTAAAGGGTTTTTGCATTCTTGAGAATTATTCGTTTTGGAACATCACATTTATTTGGTATTTTTTTTCATTATGATTTTGTTTATTCTTACTTCATTTTTTCCTTCACTTGGCACATGATTTTATTTTTACAATCATCGTGATGATCAGGGGGAGTTTCGAACTCATGTAACAGAGATCACGCATTTCACAGGCAACGCCATTTTGGGACAGACTAGTCTGTTTTCCCAGTCCTCTTTCTATGTTTTTTATACGTAAACACGCGGTGCACCGACTATATCAGGACGTGGAGTTCGGGCTTGGTTGTATCTTCTGATCGAGACGAATTTGCGAGGAGGACGGAGTTCACTAGCATTGAAGGTACGTGTTACCTAACAGGATAATTTAGTTAACATTATGGAGAAATTTAGTGTTGATTGGGTCAGTGATAGTTCGTCCTTTATTTCATTATCTCTTCAGCTAATTTTGGAATACTCTGAACGGCGAAGAGATTGCAGTACTTC
The DNA here is from genome assembly GCF_964261635.1 of Lissotriton helveticus. NCBI lineage: Eukaryota > Metazoa > Chordata > Amphibia > Caudata > Salamandridae > Lissotriton > Lissotriton helveticus. Next base: position 1,033,266,309 of record NC_136059.1, read on the forward strand.
AGGAAGTAGACGCCCTTGCCTGTATTTCGGGTAAGAGGGAGACTCTGGTCCCAGCATACCTATGCGGTTATATGCAACCTACATGCTGAATACGATAACGTTTGCAATCTTTTCCTTTTCTCTATATAGATTAAACTGGATATTTTGGCATTTATTTACACCAGGACTATTTAGAGCAATTGACATGGTTTTCGGACAGTTGGGGTATGTCAACTTCATTCACTTTTCTTGCTGGTAGACGTTGGGGATAGTTCTCCTGATTAGTGTTTTGATACAATGCTTGTCTTGTTAACAGGTAATTGCTGGATCTTCACTGAACCATACCATTAGGTTGAGGTTACTTCAGCTTCGGCTGGTCATTAGGTACTAAAACACCCTTTTGGTCAATTTGTTACACTTTCAGTCAAGATTGGGAGATGTTTAGAATAATCGCAACACTTTCTGGTTGTGGTGCATTCAGTTAGGTTAAGCTGGAAGAGGGACTATACCATGAATCCTAATTTTTGTTTCATATCATGGACACCTTGATGCACTTGCTTCCTTTTTCTTCACACCTTGTTTATTTCTTTTTCTCCAAACTTTGTTGATTTATTTATTTTTTCACCATCAACCTCGTTTGTGCACTTTGCGATTCTGGAGAATGCAAACTCTGAGCAGACAGGTAATGGATAACCATATATATGTTATATTCACCTAATTGTGGCTATTTGTATATTTTTTGTTGTAGATTCCCTATCTGTACCTTCCCGAAGTACTTGAACTCTAATATCAGCGAACATCTATATGTTATTATTTTTTGCGTAACAAACCCCTGAAGAATGGTTCAGGGTGAACCCGAAATGCATTGGGTTGTTTTAAGTTTGGGTTATTTTGAATATTGATAACCTTGAAATTCAGCACAGTTTCTTTATCTAGACTTGTACTTGAAATATAGGCATCTAATTCCATTTGAACTTTTCTTATTCTCATATGTTCTCTCAATATCAATGATGATTTTTGATTTCAGAATGTAAACATATGTATAACATACGAATAAATGTTTTTGTAACATGTATGTAGATTTTGAAAGAAAATTTTTAGAGGCACTTGTGCCCTGTAGCTGTGCAGTACATAGTTCTTGGTTTCTGAGGACTCAATTTACACATTATAACTTTGGGATCTGGTACCCCTCCCATTGCACTGCACGCATACACATATGATAAATTTGTTGATTAGAAATTTACAAACCTTACACTTTTGGCAAATATAAAGGTGTGCAGACCCACCCTCTGTTACGAAACATGAAGCGCGGCAGCCGTGAAGCTGGTGCCTTGTTATCAAATAAAAGGTGCGCAGCCTCTAAAATAAAATGATTAAACAGGTTTTTTTATGCTTCTGAAGCGAAAGACCAGCACAATGCACTTCAAACACTCATACACGCTACTTTCTCTTTATGAGAAAAGTAATTTTTAAAAGGGTTCCTAACACATGCTCATGTTAACTATGCCTTTAAGCTGTCACAAGTAGGAAACAAAGAAAAAAATAGTGCCTCTGTAATAACACATAAGCATTTAGGTGGAAAGATACTCGTAGTTGGACACTGCTCCATGGAAGAAAACAAATGACAACAAGAAGGGACAAGGTTTAACTACTAGCAACAAGTCTATTTAAAGGCCAATCGAAGTAACAACTAAAAATGCAATGGGCAGACTGTAAGCCCTCAAAGTGTATACAACATGTCTTGAAGAGACTGTTAAAGCGCTGTCTAGGCTTTCCTAAAAATACACAGAACAGGCAGCTATGGTTTAATTACATTATACATACGCTACTAATGGCTGAAAGCAATATGGTGCTCCACTTATAATAGATATAGCCGCCTATAAACCCCAACAAGTTTACACAATTTTGTGAATAAGAGGAAGCACTCAGCATATCAATTAATAATTTTCAAATTAGAATTTAGTCCGTATCAGTCTAGCAATAATATGCCATCAAATAAGAAACTCGACTGTATCCATTTGATCTGCAGCTCATTAAAATTATTTCAGAGTCTAAAATGGATTCACCACCAGTTCATACATTGATGCAAAACTTCTTTTTTATAAAATAACATAAAAACCAAAAAACTATTACTCTTAATGTTTTTGTTTTTTGGTCTATCGTTAATGTACATTGCATTTCCCCTCCGGACATGACACCTGCAGATATAATAACAATTTCTTCTGCATAATCAATGTACTGTTAGCATTACTCATATCTTGTATGTAACATTGCCCTTCCATGAAAATAACGTATGAAAGTACCATCGTTGTGTTTACACTGTAAAGTAATCCAAATCGATTCTGATCTTCATTATAGTCCCCCTTGCTGTGAACAGTTCTAAGCAATAAGTTGCACAATCAAACGCTAAAATGTCTTATTAACTGTTTACCTCTTCTGATTATGAGCTGAAAGAGATGTCGAGTTATGGATTGATTAAAAAAGTTCTTGGTATATATGCGAAAATGCAACATATGATTGTGAAAATACATTTCATCAAGAAGGTTCTAAAATAAAATTGTCATAAAACTTAAAAGTAATCCCTAACTCCGCCTATGATGTTCATTATGATAAAAAAAAACACTTTTTTATTATTGTAAATAAACCAAATCATCCTATATCAGGAGGTCAATGTATCCCAACTTCCGGTGAACCACAATTATAAAACTAAAGAAAATATATGGGCAAGCTGAATCACTTCCAGTTGTAAATGCACCACAGTTGTAGATACAGTAGTGACTCCACATGAAATGTTCACACCAATGCTGTGTGAATAGACTGTATGAGCAGTGCACCTGTAGAAAAAAATGATATCCCAAAATTGAAACACCCCAAAATGTACCTCAATCAAATTTCCCACATTTCATTGGATCAGAGACCGTGTTAATCTCAATTTCATAAGGTAATCTTTCCCATGTTAAGGCACTTCTAAAAAGATCAAAAATCAGAAATATAATTAGTTTTGTAAATGAGATGCATTGAATAAACCCACTCAATCACTAAATTCTAGAACAATGAAAATGGGTTTTATTACACAATTAAAAAATTAGTGCTACAGTGTCGATTCCAAAAAGGCTCTCCAATGCACAGTTATACAAAGAATAATAAAATCAGACATTTTTCTAACTCAATTGGGCTGCAAAATCAGGAGAAAAATGGAAAGCAGCCCTAGTAGCATTCAGGAAAGCTCTGGCTCACCTCCAAATTTGAGTGTTTGTATACATTATTTTTGCATATGAAATTACAGAAACCACACTCTTGCTGTGGTCTTAGCAAATGTATAATTTCATCAGTAAATCACAGAAGTACATGAAAAATAAATGTCACATTATCTTAACACCGAAGCACTAACCAGAGATGCTAGGACATAGCTAGATACATTAACAATAGAACGTTACGCAGTGAATAGTGCACAGTGAATCAACTGTAACGACTTGTGAAATTTTCAAATCATAGCAGATCAGGGAAAAGTTCATTGAGAGCATACAAACAACTGAAAATAAACCATTACATCTCAGCTTGACTGTGTGCTGCAGAGTTTGTGAACAGAGAAGGTGGGCTTGAGGTAAGCAGGATGACTGACAGAGATGACTTGCATCCTGGATATGATTACGTTTGTACTAAAAATGTCACCTATTTAACATACACCATAAAACACACACTTCTACACATTATAGAAAACTCATTTTAAAAGCAGTGGTACTACATTTATGTTGTTCGGACACAAAGTCTCTTTCATGCTGATGGGCATGCACCTCTGCCCTGAGTGCACCAACTGTAATGATGCCTGGATCTCTAATACTGATTTTTGTTGTCATGGACAAACCGGGACCATATGTGTACGCCATGATATAGGCCTGTCTCATGGATCGCGGTCGTTTTGGACCAGTATGGGCACCCAAAGTGCTACATTCGTAGTGGTGAAAGGATACTGCCGTTATCAGGAGTTAAGCAGCGCAGTGGTGGCAAGATACTATGTAGTGATCAGTGGAAGTTAACAGGTCCTTTGTACCTATGTCACTAGAGTTAAACCTACAAGCTCACTCATTTAAAGTTCCACTGTTGTGTACTTATCTCACCCATGCCATACATCGGTTTGGTGTGAAGTGCTGCACAGCACATGTGTGGAACATGTGCTAGATGCATGTGTGCCTGTGAATAGTACAGTACAGGGCTGGTGTAGTGCTGTACATGTATGCATATGCATGTCTTGGGTGTATCAACCAATCAATCAAACATTTATTAAGTGCAGTAAATCACCCGGGAGGGTCTTGAGAGGCTGGAGGTGTTGGCTGCTTTTGGGTTGGTTGTTTATTCGAACATCCAGGTCTTGAGTTCCTTTCTGAATTGGTGGAGTGAGGGGGCGGTCCTGAGGTTCAGGGGAAGGTTGTTCCATGCCTTGGCGAGAATAAGCTTCCCCTGCTACTGGCTCTATGGATCTTTGGGTGGGGGAGGGTGCGAGGTAAAGGGAAGCGGATCAGAGGAGTCTGGTCAGTTGGTGAAAGGTCAGGAATTTGTTGATGTATGCAGGTCCTCCATTGTGCAGAGCTAAGTAAGCGTTGATCTGAAAGAAACACGTTAGTTATAGATTCCTTAGCTTAGAATTATCCCCAGGCTTCCGACTGGATCCAGAAAGTTTTTTTGTCAGCAGTACCTCTGCGTGTTGGAAGGTGGCATTGATCGGCTCCACGTCTGTTGTTGGCGTCGTGGTCGCCGGGATGACGTCTCAGTAGCTACTTAGCCGCTGCCCTCACGCGCTGACGTCGGTTCTTTCTTTTTCCGCACCAGTCAGCGCAGATCCGCTAAGCGCGGTACCTCCAGTCACTTTTTGACTGACTTTTTTCTCGACTTTTGTCGACTTCTTTTTCGAGTCTTCGACTCCTGGTACACGAGGGATACCCAGCTTCAAGCCATGCGGTTCCTGTCATTGGATAATGCCGGTGACTGGTCCGCATCACGTGTGACTCTTTTGCCTAGAGTGCGACCACAACCCAAAGTCGTGCTCCGACTGCCGGTCGATGCTGCCGAAGGCTTTGCGGGAGCGGTCCCGAAAGCTGCTTGAGCACCGGCAGTCGACTGCGCGCCGTTCGAGGTTCCTGTTGCGAGGGAGGTCGAGGGACCAGTCGCGGAGCCACCACCATTCGTCCAAGTCTTCGAAGTCTTCGCACTCTGGGTCGGGTAAGGCTAAGCATAAGAAGAAGTGGAATAAGCATCTTCGATCTTCGCCTTCTCCTCGTCAGTCTTGAGGTGAGATTTGATGTGCGTCCTTTTGGGGTGGTCAAATATGAGCCTTGCTGCTGAGTTTTGTATCGTCCGAAGTCTTTTCAGGAGGCAAGCAGTGATTCCTACATAGTGTGTTGCGGTAGTCCAGTCTGCTGGTGATGAGTGCCTGCATGACTATCCTGAGTGGGAGCCATCTGAAGATCTTGCGGAGCACACGAAGGGTATGGAAGCAGGCGGAGTAGAATATGTTGACCTGTTTTTTTAATAGATAGCTTGCAGTCCAGGATAATGCTGAGGTTGCAGGCATGGTCTGTCGAGGCCTGGGGTGGGGCGAGTTCCAGGGTCACCATGCCTCGTACAGAGAATAAACGTAGGGAGGGTCACAATAGGGCTATATTTAATGACCAAAACCACTCATGCCCTAAGGGAAACTGTCAATACACAAAAAGTGGTCTGGTCAGAAACCTGTAAGTGTGCCGCAACTGGAACTAGTGCCCCAAAACCATTAGTAGCACTAAAAGTGATAACCCGGGTCTGTTAGGAAAAAATTCCCATCAGCCCACCCATATGGTGGAATGTCGTCATGTGGGAGATGTCACCAATCCAATTCTCAAACATTGCACCTAGTCATGGTGCGGAGATGGATTAACATGGTGTGAATACAGACCACTGGGCTTCACTGGTGATGCTAATGGAGTGCAGTGCAAGAAATTAAAGTGAAAAACGTGAAAGTAAAATTGATTCCAAGGACCAGAATTAATTTTAATCAGTATGGCACTCGGATCAAGATTAAAATATGCCAAAATAGTTTAAAATAATAACTATATGTAGGCAAAGTGAGTGAAGGTCGACATGTTTCAGCTGTATTGACTATTGGTCTTAGCTTTCTTCAGGACCATTTGGGAAACTGCGACTGCAAATCTAAAAAAAAAAATTTTTGGGTGAAACACGCTAGTGTATAATTGGATAAATCCTACCAGTTCCTCTGAGCCCAGATGAATACTGTAGGAAGTCCAAAATAATATGTATCTCCTAAGGAAGAAACATAAGCGTGGATCAAAAACCATGTAGTGCACAACAGATTCTAGGAAAACAAGCACAAGATGCTAAAGCACACAAACAGGGCGATGGAGACAATCTCTCCCCGCTGATTATACTGCTACGTTTCAATCAGTGTATAAAATCACAAATATAGTAATTAATATAGTGACTTACCCAGCATTATGTGGGAGTACGCCTCACCTCACCCGGAACCCACTCGGGAAAAAGGGGAGGCCCCGCTCTAGTTAAGGAAGGAAATGGACAAGGAAGTACCTTTGAAAATAGCAAAGGGACTAACAACAATACTAGCTACCATCTCCAAAAGTATTCTTAACACAACCTAGCTTTAAACAGAAAAAAGGGACTCAACCAAGTACAAGGAAAATGACTGTAGAACTATGCAGGAATAAATTAACCACAAATGGAGGGCAGGGCCACTCCTTGGAGAACTATTACTAGCGATAAAAATGGCTAAGAAGAGACATTGGCACTACAAGTAACCATTTTTTGAGCAAGAATGGCTGAAGACTTAAGGTACGCAGCACCACTCATAAAGGGACTCTAACCAGGGTATAAATAGACATGCGCCCTATGCGTCGGTACCTCCGTTCCCTCTCGGACGCCGGCATCGAGGTACCGACGGACAGGTAGGGCTCCACACCATCATTGGCAATCTCTAACAGGGCGAGTCAGCTTAGCACTAGCAAGAGTCCCTTTATGAGTGGTGCTGCGTACCTTAAGTCTTCAGCCATTCTTGCTCAAAAAATGGTATGCATAGTTCTACAGTCATTTTCCTTGTACTTGGTTGAGTCCCTTTTTCCTTGTTTTCCTAGAATCTGTTGTGCACTACATGGTTTTTGATCCACGCTTATGTTTCTTCCTTAGGAGATACATATTATTTTGGACTTCCTACAGTATTCATCTGGGCTCAGAGGAACTGGTAGGATTTATCCAATTATACACTAGCGTGTTTCACCCAAAATTTTTTTTTTTTTAGATTTGCAGTCGCAGTTTCCCAAATGGTCCTGAAGAAAGCTAAGACCAATAGTCAATACAGCTGAAACATGTCGACCTTCACTCACTTTGCCTACATATAGTTATTATTTTAAACTATTTTGGCATATTTTAATCTTGATCCGAGTGCCATACTGATTAAAATTAATTCTGGTCCTTGGAATCAATTTTACTTTCACGTTTTTCACTTTAATTTCTTGCACTGCACTCCATTAGCATCACCAGTGAAGCCCAGTGGTCTGTATTCACACCATGTTAATCCATCTCCGCACCATGACTAGGTGCAATGTTTGAGAATTGGATTGGTGACATCTCCCACATGACGACATTCCACCATATGGGTGGGCTGATGGGAATTTTTTCCTAACAGACCCGGGTTATCACTTTTAGTGCTACTAATGGTTTTGGGGCACTAGTTCCAGTTGCGGCACACTTACAGGTTTCTGACCAGACCACTTTTTGTGTATTGACAGTCACCATGCCTCGTTCCAGGGAAAGTTGAGGACTTCCGTCTTGTCCGTGTTGAGTTTGAGACAGCAGTCCTTCGTTAATTAATTGACTTCCATCATGCATCTATGGAATTTGGCTCTGGTAGTCGAGAAGTTTTCAGACCGTGAGAGGATTAGGTGGGTGTTGGCATAGGAGATGATGTTGACTCTGTGCGCTCTGGCGGTGTGAGCCTGTGGTGTCCTGGATGTGTAGAAGAGGGTGGGACTGCGGGCCGGTCTGTGGTGGACCCTGCAGATTATTTTTTTTAGCTCCAAGATGAACAGTGGAAGACTGAACCTTTGGGTTCTTCCAGTGACGAATGAGGCGATCCATTGGAGGACGTCTCTCTGGATCCAAATGTGGTGGAGTCGGTTGATCAGGCTGTGATGGGAGACGGTGTCAAAAGCTGCTGCCAAGTCCAGGAGGATGAGCTCTGCTGTTTCAGAGCCGTCCAGGAGGGCCTTGATGTTGTCACTGGCTTCGTTCAGTGCTGTTTCAGTGCTATAGTTGGCTCGAAAAACGGATTGGAAGGGGGATTCAGGAGGTTGTGTTCCAGATGTTGAGTGAGCTGCTGGTTGATCACGTTCTCAAGGACCTTTGCAGGGTATGGGAGTAGAGAGATGGGCCTGGTAGCTTTTCGGTTCAGCAGGATCGGTGGAAGGTATTTCATGAGGGGCTTCAGCATGTTTGCAGTCCTCAGGCAAGGAGACAGAGGTGATGGAGGTATTCAGGACTTTCCTGAGTTTGTCACTGATTGCCTTGCTTCTGAAGTTTAAAACACGGTAGGGGCAGGTGTCCTTGAGTGCTCCTGAGTGCACAGAGTTCATGATGGTGATAGTGTCTTGTGTGGTGAGGAGGTCCCAGTGGGTGAGCAGGTGTTAAGTGTTTGTGTTTGTGAGTGTGAGCTGGTTGAAAGCTTGTTGTGGAAGAAATCGGCAAGTTGTAACACAGTTCCTGGAAGGGACTAATGTCGTTCTTGGCGTCAGCGGAATTTTTGCTGTCTTCAATGAGGTCTTCTAGGGGGTTCTTCATAGTTTATTTCCAGGAGGCTGTGTTACAGGTTCAGTTCTGTCTGAAGATTGAGCTGTCTTCTGTCTTTTTTGCTGATTGTTCACTTCCTGTCTAGTTGGGGGCGGTTGCATTTGGTTGATTTCAGTTCCTATGTAAACCAGCTGGCTCTTTTAGTTTTTCCATTGGGAATGGTTGTCTTGGTGGGGCAATTGTGTCATCACACTCCGTTATTCACTGAGAGACGTTTTTTGCAGCTTGCTCATGGTCCGGTGTTTGGTCTGGGAGTTCGGAGCAGCGAGCGTTGTTCCACTGGTCTTCAGCTACCTTTTTTTTTCAGTTTATGTGCTAGGAGCTGGAGGGCAATATGCCGGAGTGGGTGGGTCTTGAGATGGTGAAAGGAATGCTGTAGTGGTTATCCAGGTAAGCTGTGTGGCTTTTTTGTGCTTGATTCTGTTGCTGGAGGTGGAGATCGGGTCAAGCGGGTGTCCTGCTATGTGGGTTGGGTCGGTGACAATTTGCTTCTAGGCCGATGTTTCTCCTGCTTTCCACGACGGCGGTTGTGTTGGTGTTGCTTGAGTCCTCGACGTGAAAGTTGATGTCCCTGAGGAAGATGTAGTGCTCGGAGTTGATGGCTCTCAGGGCGAGGAGGTCCGGAATGGTGTTGAGGAAGCTGGGGCGTGTATGTGTGCTTGTGAATGATAGAGTACATAAGGGGTGTAGTGATGTGCTGAGTAAATTTGCTGTATGCTTGTGCTTGATGTATGTGTCCCTGTGAATGGTACAATACATGGAAGTCTTTGGGCTCCATTTTTGGGAGACTCAGCATTGACTAGCCGAACATGGGGAGAGTAGGTAGAGAAATCCCCCCAGACAGATTTGTGTATTGCGGTAGTCCTGTTTGCTAGTAGGGACACACTGGAGGAAGGGACAGTCAGGCTCCTCCTACACTTCAAAGGGTGCTCTTTAATTCAGAGAGCAGTCACTTGGAAGGGGCCTTGGCACATGTCAGAAAGGTGATTGTGCTTATAAATAAAGCTTCAGATTTTCAGTTTTTACTGATTTTTACAGATAAATAAAGGCAGAAAACAATGTGTTTCCTGTCTGTATTTATTTTTAAAAGTGGAAAAATACTGAAAATGGTGCTTCTTGTGAGAAACTCTCCATGCTGTCTTTCATGAATTCTAGGCAACAGCTGAGCAGGCAGACAGCATGGAGGGTTAAAATTCAGGATGAGATTTCCTTAAATACAGGCATATATTAACATGTATTTGTAGTATGATGCAAATATGTACCTGTGAGTGTCGTCTTTTGTTATACATTGGTGCTTAGTTTGCTAAAACGTGACAGGCATCCATGTTTGAGTGTATGTTGAAGAGTTATATAAACGCAGAAATATACCATTTTGCAGCTACATTTATTCTTGAAACACAAAATAAATATGGATAAATACCAATAAGGTGGCCCGAAATAAATCCGGATAAATACAGAAGGAAATGTTAAACAATTAAATACCATAATACCTGGATCCCTACTTATAAAGACTAGAGGTTGAGGTCCTGGGGTAAACTTTTGATTCACATATCACTGCGGCTAGCATCCAGGTGTGAATCTCTAGTCATTCTCATGTTCTTTGTTTTGCGGCTGTTGGATTTAGAGTTGTTTGTGGTGTGACAGACAGCTTTCTGGATGAAGGGTGAACAGAGGTGAGTGCAGTTCAGAAGGAAGCAGAGCCCTAACATAAACTTCAGTCCCTCGGACTCTAAATCACATTTGCTTTCTGGAAAAAGGACTTCTACCTGTAACCAGGATTGAGGGCCCAATGCCTGCTAGTCTTACAGTTGGGTGAAGGGACATCGCTCAGGGAATCATGCTCACCAGCCCTTGGAGCCTGAGGCACCAGTGCCTCCCTGCTTCTCATGCGCTGGAGGGAATGAGGTCCAGATGGGTGGATCCTGGTTATTAGATCCTGTGAGAAGCTGACCTGGTATATGATGTACACTTATGTAAGTGGACAACCTGCACCAGTCCAGACAACCCTTACGGTGATTTAGGAGGTCTTAGACAACCATAGAAAGCTCTCTAAGTGGTAGCTGTGGAGAGCAGCCTTCAGGCTTAGTCCAGCAGGAGTGTAAAGCAGCTTGTTTTACCAGGACACAATCTTATATGTATTGATCAAATGGAAAAAAAACACGGAAGGTATTTATAAAAATATTTATTTATTATATAATACTCTAATACTTTGAGGTATCTCCTACCAGGAGATATGCACAATGCACACAATACTTTGCCTAGAAATCACAGTAAATAGCACGAAATACACAGTGGACCTCAGAGGGGCACCAAATCATATACTAAGAAAGTGGTTTAAGAACCATGACTCGGACCAAGTCAAGATCTGGAGGACGTAGAAGTGCTGGGCCCCCAAGGACCCACCCAAGGTGAGTAACTATGAACCCCACATAGATCGTGTGCAGTGTGGGAGCACTACCGCGTTCTCCGTACAAGTCAACGCTCGGTTGGATTTTTAAAGATTAAGGACTCTTCCCAGAGGACCCTGAAGAAACCCAGTGGAAGACCAAAGGTTGGAGTGCCATCCCACGAACCACAATACCTACACCAGGGAAGCCAGGTGCATAGGTGTGAAGTGGTGTTGGAAACCACCGTCAAACCCAATGGAGGACTTCAGGAAAGTGTCGCTGCTGACGAAGGAGGAGTCTGGTGGAATCTGAAGGTAGATTCTAGTTGAGAGGTACCTGCAAGCAGAGGGGACAGTCTGTCACTCCGGAGTGACCAGAAGATCTGGAAGACGAATGCCCGATGTCAGGAGTTGCAGGAGAGTTGATGAGGACCTTAACTCTGCAGCTGTGAGGACCAGGCGATGCTGAGGAAGACCAGGATGTCGATTGCTGAGGGTTGGTCTCTGGTGGGAGCACCAACAAGCCTTAGCAAAAGCAATACACGCAGAAATCCAAGAAGGTGCAGTGTTGGGACCAGCAAGTTACAAGGGACTCAACACAAGCAAGGGGAATCGGGGCAGGCCCGAGCAAAAAGGGGAACCCAAAAGAAGTAAAAAATTGACCCTCAACTGGACCCACAGGCCGGAGGCACGAAGACGAGAGAGGACCTCAAGCAGTTCACCAAACGATGCAGTTCAGTCTGGACTGTTCCCTTGGGGCATACGGTCAAGGCTGATTTGCATATGGCTGGGTCCAAACTGGGGTGGCCTAGTGGGCAAAAGAACGATAGATTTAACCCAGATCTTTTGACTGGGGGAGAATGTTTGCATTGTCAGCACTCCGTCCATCATTTGTTTGCTATAACACCATAAGATGCAGGCCACAATGTGGTGTGGCTGAAGATTCTGGTCACTGGAGATGCTCGAGGTTGGGGCTACTTGGAGCCCAAAGATCTTTTTGGAAGGAAGCCAACAAGCCTTTGCAACTGCAAGTTGGCGCTGTGGACAGGGGTTTGTTTATTGCAGCTCCCACGAGGGATTCTGGCCTCAAACTTGGTGAGAGGGCAGGGCAGGCCAGGCCTCGAGAGCTGTGGAGAACCACCACCTGTGTTGTCAGGATCAGCAGTCCGGTCGACTTAGTTGCGATGCTTATTAATGTAGGGAAGTGACTCCTTCACTTCAAGGGAGATTCCTTCAGATTTCTTTGATGCCCTCAGGCATTTGAAGGTTCCTATACGGTGCACAGACGATGCAGCAGACTGGAAGGGGGATGTGGTCAAGCCCAAACGAAGTCCAGAGTGCCTAGACGGTAGAAGAAGCGTGTTTGATTTGAATCTTGTCTACTGACGAACCTAGGGACCCACCCACAGGTGAGCCCTTAAGTACCCTTAAGAAAGGGTTGGGACGACTTGGGACACTCCCTGGGGTGGGTGTGGACAGGGGCGAGGTTACTCCCATGCCCTTTGTCCAGTTTCGTTCGAGAGGGTAGCCAACTGCTCCCCGGACTGGTTTGAACTGGATTATGCATGGGGACACCAAATGTGCCCCTCCTGCAGACTGAGTGGCACTGGCAAGCGCACCCACCCTGCCCCAATACTCCAAATCCTGTCTGGGATGTGGTCACCGCCTGGGTGCAGGTACCAAGTTAGTTACCCCTTATGCCAGGTGGGGCTTCTGTAAAGATTGCTGCTGTGCGTATCGGCCCGTAGCCAATGTGCGGTACCAAGTCAGTGACCCCTTATGCCAGTTAGCGTCGCCATGAAGTCTGCGCCTGGATGTTTGCAGGAGCACGTGTGAGGACAGTCGACCTCAGCCCTCTGGTGCCGCGTGTGAAAGACTTACTAGAGCCAGCTGCTAGAGCCTCAGAGAATCCGGTCGCTCAGATCCTGCTCGTGCAGTTAATGTTTGGGCTAGACAGACCTCGTATAGCTTTCCTGCCAGGTACAGCACTGGATCACTTTTGTCTTCAGTACAGAACAGTAGTGGGATTCCTGAAACTCTGACTACTAGTGGGGCTTAACTTGAATGTCGCCTATAGTGAATGGGGAATAACCATTACCTCTAGAGAGAGGGAAGTGGGACTCAAGGACCTGTATATAAACCACAGTTGGGCCTAGTAGCTCCTGCTTGCCCTGTGACCCTCTGAATTGGGTTCTGGCAAGTTTAAATACAAATCAACAGAAGAGTGACAGGGAAGCCTCAAAAATCACAGAAAGGTAGTCAGAAAGGTCAGTTTCTACCACCATAGTACCACAACAAAGACAGACACAAGAAGGCTAGTGAAAAATGCATGCACAGAGTGGAAAAAGAACCCTCAGGCACCAACTAAAAGTCGGTTGCCAGTTGTCTTCATTGGGTTCTTATGGAATACGTGATTTAGTATCCACAAGTGCAAAGAAACAGTGAATTAAAAGGAGTATGGGCTACTCCCCAAATCAGAAAATTATTTTAATGAAGGGGTAGTTATAACTCCATTAAAAACATTAGTGAAAGCGGACATGCAAATGGTTGTGTTAGTTTGAACCAAAAAGTCCTATGTAAGAAAAAACAAAGCTCCACATGTTTCTGCTATTTGTTCTGGCAAGTTTATACATGTAAAATTGGGGCTGAAAATGCATTCTGCTCATTGTTAATAAATAATACATAAAAATATAAACCCATAAAAATCTCTTACAAATACACACCTTAAGCGAATACCAGAAACAGGTGCCATAGTGGAAGAGAATGATCATCAAAGGTACCCAAACTTGGGTATGGGTGCTCCATTTACCGTCTACTCTTCTTGTGAGGGACTAAATGGATCAGTTGGAATGGCGTGTCTTTTAACTTTTAATAAAGAGGTTTTTGTTTACTGACTGACAGTGAATCCTTTTGACTCAGAAGAAAATATGATGCTTTTCTCTGCCTCTCCCCCATTTATAGATGTATTTGAATGTGTTTTCACAGGGCTCCTGAAACCAGTCCAGGGAAACATGATGCGTCTTTTGAAAGCTCTCATTTCACTAGCAAAACATCTTTCTTTGCCTTGGACAGCATTAAAGAACAATGCATCACTACCTGCATCTACAATTGGGTTTTTATGTGAATGTCCGGCAACTACTCAGGAGATCCAGTAGTTCTAGGAGAATATAGCATTTCATGCAACACCCACCTTTTCAACGTGGCTGACCAGTGTCTATGCCCTTTTAAAGCTTTCTTGTGGAAAGGAAGTTGCCTTCTGCCTGTAAGCTGTCATTTCATCTGTGCAAGCTGCAGAGGCTTTCGGATTGTGCATTAGGATTTGGCATCTGTATTTTTTTGCTGTCCGTATGCTCATCTCCACTTTTGTGTCCATCCACTGGCCTTAATTTTCTCTCCCAACAGGGATTCTTCGCTCTGAGTGAGATGCAACAAAGTGGGTTCCAGATTTCGAGAAGTTTCTCTTCTTAGGAAGGCTTGCGCCCAACTCTCCGGACACAGATTCTTTTAGTATTGAATCTGGCATTTGTTTTATTCACCTTGCAGAATTGTGTAATTGTGTGTTTCATTCTTTGGTACTGCAGATTCATGGACAAATTGTGTGTTCTGTGGTAGGTTTCCCAAACTTTTTTTTTTGACTCGCAGTTCTCCCTTTTGATGTGAAATTAGCACTTTGTCTTCACATAGATAATTGAGACAAATTATAGAGTATTTTTATAGACCAGGATTGCATGAATTCTTGTGTCTTGGACACTCCATACTGGCAGCAGACTTGCTCCTGCCAAGATTGATTTCTTCGCTAGCTCTAATTGTTTCTTTTTAGCAAGGAATCTTTATCTTCGCCTGCTTCATATCTTCATTTTCAGTTCATGCAGCGCACTGCCATTTATGTTGGGTGTCGGCATGTTTCTATGTGTTACTCTTTGCCATGTATCAGGCCTCATATGCCTTGTTTGTTAATTGTTTTCGTTTGGTTCATGATTAGAGCTCACACACAGTTGCCTTTATGACTTTTCTACCTATAAGTTAATTTTTAATAGGTGCATCTAGTTTTCCTTTTATTGTCTGACATGTTGATGCACTTAAAGTAAGTTTCTTCTCTTTTGAGTTCTCTATCGGATTTTTTTATTTTACATTGTTGATTTGTGTTTCAGTGTCACAGATAGCCACTCTTCGTTGTTTATGTTGGTAGCAGGGAAGGTAGGGCAGCCAGAAACTGACTGTTGGCCTGCTGCATTGTTTAATAAAAAGTGTGTTCTTGGAGATTTTTGGCCTAGTTTATCTGGGCAAAGACCATTTTGTTGGTGCTAAGTAATAGTTACATGGTGTTGAAGTGGTGTATGGGATGGGTGTGAGGTCCAGAGTTGATTGGGAAGGGGCTCGATGGTCGTGTCAAATGTCGGGGGAGCAGATAAACTACTGTGGGTAAGGAGATACTATGCTTAACATTCGTAGGCATATGCTTAATACCCAAGTCTGAGCCTGTAAGAAGAGTTATCTAAATGTGATAAGTAACCTGAGGCGCTGGACATGGCGCACGGAGCATATGAATATCTCTTTCGTCACCCTACAGAAGTGACTTTAAAACCTTTTGTTTTGTTGAAAGCTGGTAATGTAAGTTGCCTTGTTAGATCTTTTTTGGGCAGGCGTTACCTCGCACCTCTACTGCCTTTGCCTCTGTATCAGCACTTCCCTTGTGCTAGTGCCCCTGTGCCACACTATTCGCCTCTGCTTCTTCCTGATCTATACATTGTGCATGTAGAGCTCGACAGCCGGTCTCATGCGAACTGTTCCTTAATGTTCTCCTTTTTAGGTCTTGAATGACAGCGCGCTTGGCATTGTTTACAGTGAAAGGCTTGGATGCCGTCCATTTCTTACCACTTGTTGAGGGCATTGCCACTATTCCCTTCTGCTTTCTAACGGGTCAGCACAAGCCCGACGTAACTTCCTGATTGTCACGCCATTCTGCCCGAAAAAAGCGCTATGACCCAGTGATAGCTGGTAGCTCTATAGGGATTTATATTTGCCAGTGCTTTTTTCCATTTGTTTTTTTTCTGTTGTGACCTACATTTTTTGTGAAAAGAGTGTTGTTCATAAGGCAAATTCTGGAGAGCATTCACGGTTCCCCCAATAACATGGCTAGTAGTAGAGCATTGTGCTGCTGCGTGCTGTGCGTGAGCAGAGCTTCACAAGGAAGCACCGCAAACTAAACCGACCCAGGCTGGAGTCTTTTCATTCACAGTCTGGGTGATCGTGCACCTTAGCAGTGTATAGCAACCATTTGTAATTATTGCTCAATATGTATAGGTGCGCGTGTACGATTCTCCGTGACTATTGTTTGGAACCTTAAGCCATCAATTGCCCCCGCGATGTTCACGTGAAAGGCATGACTGGAAGATTGTAGTAAATAATCCAGTAAATACAAAAAATAGTAAGATTTATTGAAGAGGAACACAGTACCACATCTGTTCCAGATAGAAATTTGTTAACTCCTATCTCTGGAACATAGAACATTACAAAACCATAGCAACAGATTGCAATACAGGTTTCAAGGATAAACTACTGGTAAAAACAATAAAGCAATAACGTTACAATAAAATAACTTTAAGTATACAACACATCTTACCCCTGTAAAATAATGATATACTAAACATACTAAAATTAACTATAGTCTCTAAATCTAAAAGGAGAATTTATGACTTTTGCTGGTTTTAACTCCTGAAGCCACAGAACTGTCTTCAGACAAATTTGTAGAATGAAGTTCACTCCCCGAGCTCTGTTTGAGTCTCAAAGGGCGCAACACATTCCCAGAAGGAAATACGTCCTTCTCAGAAACGTCTTGACATTTGACAACACGCCTGGCATTCCATACTTTACCATCATTAGTAACAATACTATTACGATTGACTTTAACCACTCTGCGTATGGGTCCATATTTTGACGAACCTTGACGCCTCCGCACGACTCATCCTGGACATCCCACGACACAGCCACATCACCGGACACCTGAGAGACCTGCGCTGGCTCCCCGTCAGCAAGAGGATCACGTTCAGACTCCTCACCCACGCACACAAGGCCCTCCACAACCAGGGCCCCAAGTACCTCAACGACCGCATGACCTTCTACACGCCCACCCGCCAGCTACGATCAACCAGCCACGCCCTTGCCACCGTACCACGCATCCGCAAAGCCACTGCCGGAGGAAGATCCTTCTCCTACCTGGCAGCAAAGACCTGGAACACCCTCCCCACCCACCTTCGGCGAACCCAGGACCATCTCTCCTTCCGAAGGCAGCTCAAGACCTGGCTGTTCGAGCAGTAGCGTTCCCCCTCCCCAGCGTCTTGAGACCCTCCCGGGTGAGTAGCGCGCTCTATAAATGCCGTGATTGATTGATTGACAAGAAAACCTGGTTTACGTATTCTAACAAAGTCACCAATTTTAAAAGAAGGAATTTTTACATTGTGTTTAAGATCATGATATTCTTTAACTTTATCTTGATGACGTTTGACTCTCAAAGAGGTACGGTAACCGTCAGCAGGAACAGAACCATGTATTTTTTCCTTAATCCACCAAGGACACAATTTTGAAACAGGTTCTCTTCCCCCTCAAAACGGCGAAACGGACTAAGTTCAGTTACTGAGTGAGGAGTAATTCTGTACATCCACAACATCTTTCGCAACACACGTTTCCACTCACTTCCACTCTTCCTAGCCCATTCCACACATTCCTTAAGCACTCGATTAAACCTTTCACCTGGCCATTCCCTTGTGGTTCGTACAAAGGAATAGTAATGTGTTTGATGCCACAAGAACTAAGAAAATCTTCCACTTCCTTGGACTTCAGTTGCACTCCATTGTCTGTGATAAGAACGTCTGGACTTCCCTCACGAGCAAAGACTTCTCTGAAAAATTCAACAATTACCTGTGAAGTAGCATACGAAACCAACCTTACCTCAGGCCATTTAGAGTGATAGTCAATCAAGACTCGAGCAAAACGAGCATCTTGAGGTAAACAATAGAAAGGGCCAGAGATGTCAAAGGCTAATTTAGGCCATGGATTTTTTGACCATGCAATAGGTATTAAAGGAGCTGGATGCACTTTCAACATTTTGTCACTATTGATGCAAATGGGACATATTCTAACAATCCATGACCGGCCACCAAATACTAGATCTTACTAACCTTTTCATAGACGACATACCCAAGTGACCCTAATGAGCAAGTTTAAGGATCTCATCTTGCATTCCCTCAGGTAGGAACACATTTCCCCCCTTTGAAAATAATATCATTGTCAATTTCCAGTTAATTCGACACTTGCTGAAAAGATCTCAACTCAGGAGGAACCATGTTGATTCTAGGCCAACCTTCCAAAATATATTTCTTTGATAACACCCAATGTTTATCTCCTACAGTACGACTCTTCCCCACATCTTCAGAAATGGCAGAAAATTAATTAGCAACAAAATCTTCTAAAGACGCCACAACTTCCACATCATATAATATAGAAGGGGGTTCCCCAGGTGATGCACAATTCGAGGCAGGGAGGGGGGATTTAAGCAATATTAGAAAGAGAAAGAACCCCTGCCACTATTTAAATAGTCCTAGATCAGGCTCTTTGATAACTGTACACCTCAAGGACCAATGTGTAGTGCCCAGTTAGACCATAACAAACCAGGATATCGTGTTTAATTTCTTTTATTAATACATTTTGTTATTTTTTTCATTTTTTTCTTTGGTTGTTGTACACATACTTAGTTTCTCATCAACAGGTGTAGACATTAAATCGTACAAATTTACAATTCATAAAATGGAGTCATAGTTAGCAGTGTGGTCCCACAACACCGGGTATGACTTTTCAACTTTCAAAACTCATTCATTCCTCGTAACATTTAATTAAAACTCTATTCAGAAAACATAAAAGCCTGGGTGGAAGTAAGAATAGAATTGATCTTCCACAGTAGGGGTAAAGGGTTGATCAGATGGACAGGAGGCCGATCCCGATGGATAAGGGTGGATCAATGTCTTCAACGTGATCAAACGCCTACCCGCGTTTCGGTGAAGAGGCCAGGTCAAGCCTCACCTTCGTCAGGACAAGGGGATACCTGAAGGTGGGGGACACCACTATAATATAGACAAAAAAACTATTTTAGGATAAGTGAGAAAAGAATAAAAAATCAACAAGTGCATAATCATCCAATAATTTCGTTCAATCACTTTTAGGGCGATGCATTTTCAACTGGCACTAAACACATGGGTCCCGCAGGTGATAATAGGGGTATTTATATCAATTACTTTTTAGGGTTAAAAAACCTCAGGTAACACATAGGAACAGGGTAAAAGAGACATCATCAGGTTCTATTCATTCATCACTCATTCGTTTCTGTAATTGCGAAAGGCTCAGATGAGATTTTGTGAACCTCAAAGGGAGGGTTCCAGTTGGTTTAGATTCCGTCATATTTAAGCCCCCAGCTAATAGCGAGAATGGTAAATAAATCGCTCTGGGCAGATGATCTAGAGCTGCAGAGAAGCTCTATAAATTAACTGTAGTTTGTGGACCATAAATGAAGTTCGTTTTTTATCAGCAAAATTACCTGAGGGGTATCAGATCCTGTCAGGGTCTAGGCAGGAGCTTCTCAAGGGAGAGATATTGTTAAAACAGGTTTTCTATCTCTAGAGGTGACGGTATCGCCTAGGAGTTTCCAGAGGTAGCAAAGTAGTCTATGAGGATGGCGAAATGGTCTAGGGGAGCAAGAGAAAATAAGCATGGCATTAGATTGGGGCATCCCTTACTCCTGGGACCACACTGCTAACTATGACTCCATTTTATGAATTGTAAATTTGTACGATTTAATGTCTACACCTGTTGATGAGAAACTAAGTATGTGTACAACAACCAAAGAAAAAAATGAAAAAAATAACAAAATGTATTAATAAAAGAAATTAATCACGATATCCTTGTTTGTTATGGTCTAACTGGGCACTACACATTGGTCCTTGAGGTGTACAGTTATCAAAGAGCCTGATCTAGGACTATTTAAATAGTGGCAGGGGTTCTTTCTCTTTCTGATATCACAACTTCCACATCATCCACTTCATCCCTCACTTTTTCCGGGATGCAGGGTAACCTGGAAAGGCAATCAGCAGTTACATTCTTTCTTCCTGGAACATACTTCATAGAAAAATTGTACTCTTGTATTCTGGACATGAGCTTTCCAATACATGCCATAGCATTATGACCGCCATCTGGGGATAGTATTGAGACCAATGGTTTATGATCTGTCCTCAAAAGAAAGCGACTACCCCACAAGAAATTGCGGAAATGTGCGATATCCCAAACACATCCAAACCGGTATTTTTCAATAACCGAGTACTTTCTCTCTGTTTCATTAAGAGTTCTAGAGGCAAACGCCATACACATTCATCTTTTCCACATTTCTGAGATAGAACCCCTCCAAGTCCATACTCACTAGCATCAACTGTAACTACACACAATTTTTTGACACAAAACGGTTTCGAAGTAGGAGCATGAACAATTTAATTTTTGATTAGCTGAAAAGCACTTTCTTGCTTCCCCCAACAAAACTCAACATTTTGCCTAGTATGCGCCCTCAAAGGTTTCATTTTAGTCGCAAAACCCTTAATACACTTACTATAATATTCGCATAATCCAGCGAAAGATAGACATTTTTCCTTGTTATCTGGATGTGGAGCTTTCACAGTAGCATCAACAAGAGATTTTTTGAGAACACCACCATCCCCAAAAAGAGTTTGCCCTAAATACTCTACTGAATCACGAAACATTTTACATTTGTTATCTTTAAGAGTGAGCCCATGTGATTCCAAACGCTTATAGACTTCGATTACATGTTCCTTGTGGGCATCATCATTAAGGGAAAACACAAGAATATCATCTTGAAAACACTTAACATATCCTTCTAGATCCTTAAAAATATGATGCAAGGCATGTTGAAAGACGGACGCCGCAGAGGCTAGTCCGAAGGACATTCTTATATTGAAACAGGCCCTCAGGCGTGAGAAACGCAGTCAAGTGTCTGAAATCTTCTGTCAACACAACTTGGTGATATGCTGAACGTAAGTCAAAGGTGTAGAAGACTTTCGCTCCTTCCAGCATACACACAACCTCATTAATCTTTGGCAAGGGATGATAATCTACGATCAGATTAGCATTAAGTGCCCTCAAGTCCACACATAATCTCAAATTTTGGTCAGCCTCGCGAGCCAAAAAAATTGGTGAAACCCACTCAGAAGATTCAATCTCCTCAATGATGTCATCGTCAATCAGATTTTTTAACAAAAGTTTAAGATCCCCTCTGATATTAATGGGTACATTTCTCAATTTTTGTCTGACAGGAACATTTCCTCCCTTAAGTTTAATCTTGTGTTGAAAATTATTTAATTTTCCTGGTTCTCTAGTGAACACTTTAGGAAATGATTCAAAAATATTGTTAACAATTTCACCAGCATTGACCACACCTTTGATAATGTTGGGTCCTCCATGGTCATCATCTATGACCATCACAGGGTCACAGTTCCTAGGATTTAAAATAATTCCTAGACTCCCTTGATCCCTCCAACCAAGTACATTAACACCTTTTATAGCTACGTAAAGTTTTACAAAGGCAACATGTCCCTTGAATCGCATATCCACACCAACATACCCCTCCATTTCAATGATGGAACCATCGAACGCTCTGGCAATGATGTCTGATTTTTTTAAGGTCTTGGAATGCAATTATATCTTTAAACATCTCAACAAAATACTCTTTAGTTATAATAGTCCAAGGTGACCCTGAGTCTGCCATAATCGTAAGAGAAACACCAAGAACCTCTACAAAACAATCGGGTTGTTTAAGAGTAGTGTAGAAATTTCCTTGTTCACCACGATCTGTGATGGACACAACAATTCCTCTTTCATACTCTTTCATCACCTTCTTCCTTATTCAAAAACGAAACCCTACCTTTACTATTATTCCCTGAGGACATATTACCTGGGGAATAATTCTTGCATACACTAGCAAAATGTCCTCGCCTACCACATTTTTTACACTCTTTTCCTAGAGCAGGACACCTTGGGAAAGAAGCAGCATGATTAATACTTCCACATCTAAAACAATGAAACTCTGTCATTTTTTCTAAATGTGCGTTGAGGATTGCTAAAGTTCCATTGAAAATTGTTGGCATTCGAAGAACTTGGTACAGGTTCAGCCTTGACCACACAAACATCATCAGATTTCTCCTTTGAATTTTTATCTAAAGATTTCATCAATTTGTCGAATTGTTCCACAGCCATGGCCGTAATGATAACATCTTTTAAATCTGGGACTCCCATAATTCATAGCTGTTCTTGGATTTTTTTACTTTTAGTGTGAACAATAATCTGATCCCTAATCATCTCATCAGTGATTGGGCCAAAGTTGCAATTGGCAGACAGATAACGTAGTGCAGTTAAAAAGTCATCGAAGGTTTCTGATGCCTCGTCGACAATTTTGTAATAAATAATCCAGTAAATACAAAAAATAGGAAGATGTATTGAAGAGGAACACAGTACCACATCTGTTCCAGATAGAAACTTGTTGACTCCTATCTCTGGAACATAGAACATTACAAAACCATAGCAACAGATTGCAATACAGGTTTCAAGGATAAACTACTGGTAAAAACATTAAAGCAAAAGCGTTACAATAAAATAACTTTAAGTATACAACAAAGATCCCCACCTCGTCATAAGCTGCTTCTTCCGAAACACGTCCAGAGTATAATTCGTGCTGCCCAACCCTCCTTCAACCATTCATGCCGACTTCGGCTGTCAGCCTTGGAGCTTTGCTAACAGGAATGCAAAGGAAAAGTTTATTATTTTATAGTCAGACTCGGAGTAAGCATTCCCACGAATTCTATGCATTTCCTAATTGGCCACGAGTGTGTGTGGTTCATGGGCAATCATGGGAAGAGCTTCTGTTTAGCTGCAGGTTTTTATGCATTATTTTACTTGCTTTTAACATGGCAGGTAAAATTGTTTTGTGGCCAAGCTGGAGTTGCATATAGAACTCACCGACCCACTTGCCACCAATTGAGAAGGTGGCTTAGTTTATACATTGGTCTGATTAAAACCAGGAAACCAGAGCTTTAATTTCTGTTTTTGTCCTGTTTTGACCAAAAATGTGCAGTCAGAGCCTCTCAGCAAGCATGTGAATACGTAAAAACAAGTACAATGCTGTCGCATTTCCGGCCTCCAGATTACATTCTAGATCCTGTAGGCTCCTCAGAAGGGCCCCATACATTCTCTTCCTTTGTATTTGTGATGCTACTGCTGCAACACAAATGTAATATCTTCTGTTCCTGTAGTACATTAAATTACAGCACACCTTCCGTGGCATGTAAACATGAACTGAGAAGCGTTCATGAAAGCCCTGACGCGATGCAATTAGTGAACCAAGAAACAAGTCAGCTGTCACATGCCCCAATATATAGTGTATAGTTTCTATTGAAGATGGAATAACATCATATTTGGTTAATTGCCTGCAAGAGAAATTTTTATACAGCGCACATCCTGAACAGAACCATTTCAAGATGATCTCAAATGTGATGATCAAGGAAAGAAGGCACAGACAAGTAAAGTAGACAGACAGACAATCCACTTTATTCGTTCAATTAAAATTATAAATCATAATCACTGAAAATTTGAACAGAATTAGACTAATCCACATTTAAAAACATTTTCATAAAATCATTGTATATTATTTCATAACCATAAAATAGCCTAAATAGATCAAAACAATACAAATCATACGATATAGGCTGAATAATTACGCTATTGTTAGTCTGGCACACCTTTTTTTTTTGTATACGAACAGCAGCTACAAGAAAACTAGAAATGGCAAACATATCCATGGGACTGCTCAACATTTGAAGATGGAGCAAGGCAGGTCTAACTTGCAAAAAGCCCTTGCCACTCAATATAGGGATTAAAAACTTCCTTCGAATTTCATTAAAAAGGTCACAGAACATCATAAAGTGCATAGTGTCTTGTACGGAATAATTGTCACATTGACAGAGAGCTGCATCCTCTAGTTTAGACCACACAGGGAACTCACCCAAGGTCAAGTGGATCAAATTAAAATGGAAGCTAATCAATAACCAGCAATGGAAGGCCCGATTCACCAATTTTCGATAGGGTTCAATAAGCAGGGTAGATTTAGTTAAAAAGTGAGCCCTAACTAAGGGCTTCTTCATCTCCTGATCTTCCCGTTCCATCAACAATAAGTTCATAAAATGAATCTTGACCCACTTCACATCTTCCTTACAGATTCTATCTGGTGTTTCAAATAATTCTGGGCGCCCCAATTTAAATAGCATGGTCTTAACATAGGGCACCCACTTAATTTTGCAAGCTTTCTCCAGTTTGACACAATCCTGCAGGATTTGATGATTCAAAGTCAATTCTGGGTTAAGCCAGGTTTTAAGCCAGCACAATAACCGGGCGGTTCTTATGACATCTGAAACATAACCCTACCCCAATTCTTGATGTATGGAGAAAATTGGGGTAGACTGGGGAACAGACCAAAGACTATGCAAAAATTTGGTTTCTACTTGCTGCAACCCCTCCTGCTGCTTAAAACCCCATATTGAGGAACCATAAGAGGCAATGGCTAGGCACTTTGAGGAGTACACCTTAGGATAGCTTACACTGGCCTAGCCCCCAGACGCTGGGCAAACCCTAGCAGGGATGATGTAGATCTAGAGACTGCATTTTTTAACATTTTCTCTTGGGGAACCCAGGAGTCTCTCTCATCGAATAAGACACCAAGGTATGTAAAAAAAAGACACCCTGGTTACTTCCACCCCATTACAATAAAAAGCCTTAGTTTTCATAGCTTTACCGAAAGTCATAATATGAGATTTCCCGGTATTAATAATCGAATCCAGTGATCTAATGTAGGCACCAAGAGCGTCCAATAGCCTCTGTAGACCTATCGCGGTCCGTGCTAAGAGTACGGCATCATCCGCGTATAGGAGAACCGTATCATACAATCTCCTGCATGCGGAATATACAGACTCGCCTCTACAAGTGATTTGTCCAAAGCATTAATGTATAAGGTGAAAAGCAAGGGAGCCAATATACAACTTTGCCGGATGCCCCTCTCTGATTTAAAAGCCATAGTGCGTTTGCCATCCTGCAAAATCCTAACAGACGCTAAGAGGTTCCGGTGGAGATCAGCCAAAAAATAAACTCGACACAGCTCAATCCCCATTTCTAACAGGATATCCCACAGCCTCGACCTGTTAACCAGGTCGAACGCTGAGGATAAGTCCATAAATGCCATCAAGAGGGATCCTTCTTTAGCTATTGAATATTTATTAATTAATAAATAAAAATTAAGACATTGGTCCATGGTACTTCTGCGTTTCCTAAATCCATACTGTAAGTTGGATAGGATCTTGTTGTCTTCGGCCCAGTCAGAAATCTTCGCTAGAATCTCCTTACCTAAGATCTTCAATCAATGATATGGGTCTATAGCACCGCGGGTCCCCTCTCTGGCCTTTTTTAAAAATGGGGATAATAGTTGAATGGGACCAGGAAAGAGGGAACCCTTGCGACCCAGAGGCGTTGAAGACATTTGTCAATATTACTGCCCAGAATTTGGTATCAGATTTAAATAAATCTGCTGGCTCTCCGTCAGGGCGCAGAGCTTTATTACTAGTGGTCTCCTGAATAGCTCTCTCAGTGTCCGCCACAGAAAACACAAGTGGCGCAATTTCCAAATGAGGAAAAGGCATTGGAGGGAAATATGGTGACTCTAAGGAATCTATGGCCATAGATTCCTTCAAAGTGAGCCAACCACTGATCTTCAGTAATATTATTATCCTGGTTATCGTTGTCCAACTTTGAGAAGAACGGGGTATTAACTATTGCCCAAAATCTGGAGCTGTCCTTCAACACCTCCACAGATAAAAGGGCATTCCAAGCCTCTATCTTTATCTCAGCCTTGCGCTTTTGAACAGCTAGTGTATACTGCTTCCGTAGACTCGCTATCTGGACCTTATCACGTGGTACACTTTTCAGGGCTACAATTAGGGAGCGATGTGAACGGGAGCACTTTTCATCAAACCACCTTTTCGTGTGTGTTCCTTTAGATCTGCTAGCAATAGACAGGTCCGTAGCAATCTGATTACAAATAACTCCAAAAGCATTAAGAACCTCACTTTTTGATTTTAAGGAGTCTGCACAGATTGCAAGCTCCTTTGGCACCTTAGAACACAAGGCTTTAAAAAAGGAGTCTGGGGTGACTGGAGCCCATTTTAACCTCCTCCCTTGATCCCGAGAAACCAATACATTTCTATCCCGCTTTCCCTCTACCTTATCAATAAAACCACAACTACTCTCAAATACCAATATGACAGGGTTATGGTCACTAAAAGAAGACACCCTGGCGTTATAATACTCCACTTTATCTAATAACTGAGGAGACAAAAATATATAGTCAATAATGGTATCACTACTCCATGATTTGAATGTTGGACAACGGTCTAGGGAGTTAAAAAAAAACAAAAAACTGGTTCATAGACATCGGCTACTGCCAATACATTTTCTAGGGCTTCCCCTTGAGAGGAGTGTTCAAAATGAGGGATCACAGAGTGATTATGCCCTAACTCGTCCTCAATAACACAATTCATGCCACACAAATGTATATTAAAATCACCCATGAGTACTACATAATAAGAAATGGATGGATTTAATTTATAATCATCTAAAAAAAGAGTTAAAAAACACAAATAGTGATTCCTATAGTCCGAATCCCCAGAATTAAAAAAATAACTGAGCAATAGCTTAGGGTGATGAGGGGAACTAACTTCAACAGCCAAACAGTTTGGGTAGTCTACTTCAAGCCTTTTTAGGGAGCCCTTTAATCTAACAGAAAGTGAGAGAACTAGGCCACCAATAGCTCTACCGGCAGATGCTAGCCTAGCAGGTTGAAAATGGGAGCTAAAGCCATCCAGCCAACAGTTTTCCCCAATATCCCATGTCTCCTGAATCGCTATAATATTATAGGGTCTGATAAAATCAAGCCAAATTGAATCCTCTTTTTTTGACCTGAGACCCACAATGTTCCAGCTTAAAATAGTGCATTTAGACAAAATTTCTACGCCTCTAGCCTCAGTCACTAAACTCTGTGGGGTCAATTCAGGTGTGCACTCCATCCTCTCCTCCAGTCAATCATTGCCATCCAGATGACTTAAGGACGAAAATGTATTAGAAAGGGGTATGGGATCTACATCAGCCACAGTCGCATACGATTTTTGATCCAAAGATACATTCCCCTAGGTAAATCAGAACAATTTACTGGGCCATTACTCAGGAGATACATCTTTGAGAATGAACAACGATTTCTTGGACCTACCACCCTTTTTACTTTATAACCTTGCGATGGAGGATAGAAGAAACCTAGAGGTACTGCCCTAATAACACCCCTCTCTAGCCCAGAAGCATCCCATAACAACCTATCCGCCATATCCCTTCTATTGAAATTTACTATAATGCAATCACCTTGCACTTGTTTATGTCCACTGCCCACCCAAGCCACCCGTCGGGCCATTATGATATGGGAAGACAGGTAAAGTAACTTCCGAGGATTACAAGGTTTAGTCAAGTAAAGAAGCTTGGATTGATGTGAGGTTTCCAGATTACACATTGTGCAGTTCAGCTACTGGATGGGTGTCTTTCTCTCTCCCAGATTACTCCAAAGGTCAGGGTGTTATGGTTCATTTATTGAGGAGCTAAATCAGTACACTGTTGGATGAATATGCTTATTACCTATCAAACTAAGCTGACACTTCAAGGCTTTCTAGAAAAAGTAAAAGCCTCATGAAAGATGGGGCACCTCATTAATTAAATGTAATTCGTACTGCTGTTATTGACTTTGACTTAACAAAGGAACCAATTTCCGGAGCAACTCTACACCTAAGCGAAAGCAGTTGCAGATATAAACAAACAAAGTAGTCCTGGATGTCCAGAGAGTAACAAGCCTTGACTAAGCTAGACACAGTAGGTAAATCCCCCCCCCCCTCCTCTGCTGGCAGATTTTTACATAAAGCTCAATTTGTCACACAGGTGACTGCAAGTTTTCTCTATTTTTGATTACCACCTTGGGCGAGGTGACGATTCAGATGGAATCACAGTCAATCAAACTGATGTGTGCTGTGGAAGTACTTGGAGGGTGAAGGAATGCATTTTCAAGGAGTCCGCTTGCACAACAGACTGTTCGAAAAAATTTAAATGTAATTTGTACTTGTAAAGTGCACTAATACCCATGGGTGTCCTGGCGCTGTAACGCATACTGCTGTGGAACCCTTCCTGTTTTTTCCCTGTGAAATGTCCACTCCTTGGCATTCCCAAGGTGAAGCCAGGCATCCCAGCGCTGTTGGGGCCGTTGTGGAGATTAAGCAAGCTATTGCCCAGAGTTGCAGAGTGGGGCCCATGATTAGAATAGGCACCGAGGCGAGAATTATCAGGTCCGAGGAAATTGAGCCCAAGACCCGCCGAAGCGGGAATTGAACCCTGGTCCCGGGCCAGACCTCTGCATCAGGGTCTGCCGCTCAAACCATTGAGCCACACTTCTCCACTAAAAACCACTAGCATAACGCCCTCCTTCGAGTACTCTCCCAGTACTACAGTGCATCCTCATAATCAGGCCACCCCATGGGTATAATAAAAAAAAATGCCAAAGAATCACAGTGGAATAGCCGGGACCTACTGTGCTTCAGGCTGGCTGGTGGGGAGTGGTGGTGATGGGATGAGCTGTGCTGTGTTTGGATAATGAGGTTAGACCACCAGAAGGAAGCCATGTGAAAGCTTGCCTAGTTTTTAGTACTCGTCTACCAGTCATCACAAGCTGTCTGGTTACAAAAACCTTTTAAAACCTTAGTGTCTTAACAGCATTTCTAAAAAGCATTTCCAAGCCCCGGTCCGAAAGGCGAGACCAATTGGCATTGCCAATGATTATTAGAACTTGTAGAATCATCTACACTGACAGCTGCCTGTTTTCTCTTTGGCTGCTGCACAGGAGGGAGAACTTGTACTCCCGGTTTGACGATTCACTTGTTCGCTTAAGCTTAGCATCTAAAGCAAAATCAGTGTCACTAGTGTGCTAAATGGCTCAAAAGGCCTGTTATCGTCAATTTCAGCAAAAAATCCTTTCAAATGTACATTTTCTACAACACTTGTTCCTGCTCTTTATATCCCAAAATAGACTCAAGACTAAAATAAAAGCACTAGTTACAACCTGTTAGTTTTAGATTCTTTAAGTTTTACTACTTTTTAGTTATATAATAAAAATGTAACATCTTCTGGTTTATTTGCAGCTGGAATGTTCAACACGCCAGGTATGCAGAGCTTGATGCAGCAAATCACAGAAAACCCTCAGCTAATGCAGAACATGTTATCGGCGCCTTATATGAGGAGTATGATGCAATCATTAAACCAGAACCCTGATTTAGCAGCACAGGTAAAAAACAAGCATACAAACATTAAATACTGACTCAATACACTTTTAAACCGTTATTAATGAACGATTAACTGCATGCTATGCAAACATACCATCTAACAATTATTAAATGCTATGTTTTCTAAAAAAAATAATGGTAAATGCAGAGAGATTTTTGAAATAACTACAATTTCTAATGCCTTCGGTTGTAAAGGAAAGTCTATCAAGTAGCATATCTTGCCCATTAACAGGCATCCCAGTCCTGCTGTCTGAAAATAAACATATTACAAAGCTTGATTTCTTTAGGTTGTTGTGCAGTTTCTTCATATGGCAACAGGA
Source organism: Lissotriton helveticus (assembly GCF_964261635.1). Lineage (NCBI taxonomy): Eukaryota > Metazoa > Chordata > Amphibia > Caudata > Salamandridae > Lissotriton > Lissotriton helveticus. The sequence continues at coordinate 1,033,296,356 of NC_136059.1, forward strand.
TGTTTCTTTGCTTGGATTTTCGTATGAATACGTGAGGATCCTTGATAAAGTTAGATCTCTTAACTACCAGACTAGGAGTTGCTGGGTTGTGGGGGTTATTTGTGGCTGTTGGTAAAAGCAGAGCAGTTCTCTAACCTGCTCCCTAGCTTAGAGGATGGTTGCTTGGTACATAGCGTAGAAGTGGCAATTATTTCAATTAAAACATTAGCATGTATGCTCAATGTTGTTGGAACACAAAATGAAATTAGACAGCACTCACTAGTAGATGCTTGCAAAGGTATTATATTAAATAAATTGAAGCTCTCATAGATATTTACACACATATACAAGGCTGTCAAAGCGAGATGCAAAAAATTGCAGTGACGAGGTATGGTGACATTTGGTGCTCAGTGATAGTGGTGAAGTGCATATATACAAAGTGAAAATGAAGAAATTAAGAAATGGTCCGAAAACAAAGGGCCAAAACAATATCTCTGGTGGCTAGTGATTTGGACCAGGGGATTTGTTGAGGCTGAACCAGGTATTATCGTTGACGTTTTGACGCAGACAGAGCTTAGTTAAATTGTCATAGAGGGTCTTCTTCAGGACATAAGCGATGTGACAGCCCAGCATGGGGGTGGGCTTCCTTGGGCGTCCCTCTCAGAATGAAGGCGGCCAGTGGATCTGCAAATGTCCGGAAAGCTCAAGTTATTCAGTATATTTGGTGAGGTGGTCCTGTGATCTATAATGTTGAAGTCAATAGCCCAAATCTGATAAATCAATGAGGGCGGTAAAAAGAGGTACTTAGAAGTGGGTCAGTCACAAATCACACCCTGTGAGAAGGAGTGAGCAGAGTCTTGGTTAGATCTTTTTGCCACCACTGACAATGTGCAATGTCAGCAGTTCTGCGTGCTGAATTTATTAAGGTGACTTTGGCTGGGAGACTCTTTTCGTCTCTAGTGGAGCTTAGGCCTTCTGTATGCCTTTCTGCCCATATCACAGCTGCCCAGAGATCAGGAACAACTCGGGCTATAAGTCATCCTTGTGGTTCCTCGCTGGGCACAGAGTCTGTATCTTTAGCTGTTGAGCATGGCCATCAGGCCTCCGATCATGCTGCCCCTATGGGGGAATCTTCTGTTGCAGGGGAGGGTTCTCCACCAGAACCTGTTTACACTCTGCCTGCTGTCTTGCGTGGAGATTGAGTGGGAGCAGTTGGCAGCTTTCGACCTTCTACCCAAAATCTGTGACTTTATCTTGGCATCAATCAGTAAGGGAGAAAGAGGTAAGGCTAATGGGTTCACTAAGTCTCCCCTGTCAATATAAATAATCAAAAGAAGTGAACCTCAGAACAAAAGTCAGGTGCTCAGAAAAATCATGGAGGACAAAGTATTTAGGACGGGAGAGGCGCGGAGCAGTGCTAACTACGGCGGCCACGCAAATGTGCACAGACCCAGTTGGTCCTCCCCTTCCCATGAGGCCTTTGCCTCCTCTACAGCAAGGCTACTAGATTGGGCCTTCATTTCAGTGTTTCCAAATAGGAATTACCTTCTGGCCAATATGTATGTAAGTTAATAGTATTTACATAGGTTTTTCTTACCCTTGGTTCAACCTAAACTCACTAGGTCCTGACAAAAGCCGCTATCCTGCCTCGGCTACTTATGGCTGAAACATGTACACTAGATGTGTAGGATTAGTAATTCTTCCTAAGGACATCACCTTTTTAACCTTATCCCCATAATCTTTTTTAGTTTTATTAAATGCACTTCTTGGGATTGGAGAATTTCAATTCACCCACAAAACACATCTTTCTCAAAGTAGTCTTCTGGCCTCCAGTAAGGAGCATGGTTTCTCACCAGGAGAACTGGCCACTCAGGTTAACAAAACCCTATAATGATGCTAACAACAAAATCACCCTAGCGGAGACAACATACTGCTTCTGAGTTTTAATGCTTGAATGAGGGTCTTCAACTGAGTCCTCAGTGATTTTTCTGAGCTACTGTCTTTTGTTTTGGGTTTCAGTTATTTTGATTATTTAGGTTATCTTGGCAGCCAGGCATCCCTTCACCAAGATGGTATACGCCTGCCGTTGGGGAAAATTTATGGCATGTTGTACAAAGGGACAGATCAATTCCCTTTCTGCCCCTCTATATCAGGTTCTTCTCTCTCTTACCCTCTCAGCGGTTGCCTGACCAGCCATTCCACTTCAAATCCCTTATTATAAATAGGTTTCTGAAAGGTTTACAACATTTATGCCCACCTTCTCCATGTATTAATCTCCAAGTGGGACCTCAATCTTATCCTCACTTTCCTCATGTGTGCTCCCTTTGATCCCCTGCACAATTGTCCACTGAGGTTCCTTACCATCAAGACGGCCCTTCTTATGGCTATAGCATCTGCCTGGAGGGTCTGTGAACTTCAGGGTCTTTCATCCAAGCCTCCTTACCTGAGCAGCTACCCAGGCAAACTAGTGCTTCGTACAAGAGCTTCATTTCTAGCGAAAGTGGTCACTCCCTTTCATGTAGGCCAATCCATCATACTGCATTCTTTTTACTCTCCGCCTCATCCCTCCAAGAAAGAGAAGCAACTAAACCATCTGGACCCAAAAAGGGCATTGTTGTTCTACATTGACTACACACAAGAGTTCCGGGTGAACGACCAACTCCTCGTAGGGCATGTCGAAGTGAACAAAGGACGGGTCATTAAGAATAGGACCATCTCATGATGGTTTGTACTCTGTATCAAAATCTGCTAATTATTGACTAACAAGCAACCCTCCGAAAGGTTGCGTGCTCATTTCACCAGAGCTGAAGCTGCAACCACTACGTTAGCACACAGAGTTCCAGTCTGGACACCTGCCAGGCAGCTACATGGGTTTCTTTGCACACGTTTACCAAACACTTCTGCCCAGATATTCAGGTCTGCATGGATCGGCGTTTTGCTTATCGGTTCTGCAGAACTTCCTAGTGGGAAATTGGTCCGCAGACGCACCTCCTGGGAGATATTGCTTGGGTTCTATTCTAAGGTGAGGAATCTCCAGCTGAAAGTCTATATAAGATGAACAAGGTAATTATCTTCGGTAATGCCTTATCTGGTAGTGACTGTCTAGCCACAGATTGCTTTCCGACTCACCCATCCTCCCCGCTCTGCAACCGGATTTCTAGGGACTGGGTTTTCCCTTTTCAGCGCCCTAGTTTCCCACACCAGTGGTCAGTGTACTTCATGGCTCAGCGCCTCTGGCATGGAAAGCCACGTAAAGTAACTGATGTCCGCACACCGGGGTGGCGGCTATATAGGCACCATGCACATCACTTTCGCCGTGGACGACAACACTCAGAGCCAAATGACACCACCTACCAGCTCAAAAATTTACTGCTCTAGAAAAAGTTCTGGATCCAGTTTGATGCCTGGGGATAATTCTAGGGTGAGGAATATGCGGCTAGATAGTCTCTACCAGATAAGGCATTATTGAAGGTAAATAACTGCTTCTTTCAGCCTATCCACTGGGATTGTCACCAGATGTTTTCATGGAAGACTGCTTTTATTCTGGCAAATCACCGCAGCCAGGAGGATTGGAGCGATCCAGTTAGTTTCCATCCAAACTCCCTACATCAAATTTGAAAAGAAAACTTCTCACCAATAGTTTTATGCCAAAGGGCCATTTTTTCTTCCTTTCTCAGTGACAAGGTTTACTTACCAACTTACTTTCCTAAGCAGCCTTCTCCAGCGGAGAGGGGCTCCACACTCTTTAGACATAAATTGATGCTGCAAAGTTTACATGGTATAACAAAATTCTTAACAAGTCACATCATCTCAGGGTCTCCTGTAGCATCTCCAACCAGGGCTGCCATACCTTGAAACATAGGATCATTTCTGGGTTATGGCTAATGCTCACTGTTTTCAGTTTTTACTGATTTTATCCAGATAAATACAGACAGAAAACCATTTCTTTTGCTGTCTGTATTTTTTTTTTAATGTGGATTAAAATGGAAATTAAGCTCTTTTTTGAGTGATTCAAAATACTGTCCGTCCAGCAGCTTTGCGAATTAACTTGTAAGGGGGAAACATTTTTTTTTTTAGTAATCTGCTAAACTTCTACCCACAGATTACTTACCGTAGAATATTCACCAGGCACCAGACTGGCTTCTGTAATTTTTGAGCAGTCTCCTTCCATGCCAGTAGGTGGTGTCACTTAGCTCTATGTGACAACGTTTACGACAGAAGTGTTGTGCACGGGTCCCGTATAAGCTCTATCTCAGCGCACTGACCTCCATTCCGTATTTCCATTTTTTTAAAGGATTTCTTCGTATTATCGAAGACTAGTGTGCCTAATTTTTCCAGAATGCCCTTGAAGAAGACCTCTGGGTTAAGCCATATGGAGCCTGTCATCGGCAGATGTCGGTGACAGACTCCTACTTTGGTGTATCTGTGGCGCCTGGAGAGGGACCACAACTCTGCTATTTGCGTGGAGTACCAGACCATAAATTCCATGGCCATGCAAATCTGCGCCACTCTTGGTCTTATTTGCGAGGGAGGTCTTGGGACCACTCCCAGAGTTGCTCACCTTGATCTTAATTGCAATCCAGAACTTCTTCTGATGAGTTTCATAAGATATCAAATAAATCTTAGAAATCTTAGAATTCTCTGCTTCCTCATGATGATGGTCCGGAAGGCGGTTGAGGTCCAGCACCTGGGACTGCCAACGGCCGGTACAGACTAACGTGTTGAGAGGTGTTTCAGCCTGGGGTATCCTCCGCAGAACCCTTGTGCCCTTTAATAAAACCTTCACATTTGTCCTGCTCGGGCCTGGGCTAAGTCCTGCACAGGCAATCGTGTGCACAGAAATAAATTCACATCTGGGGTTGGTTCATGTAGACCGGCAACAAGTGCTCCCTCTGGATGTGCCTGCCTGCCGCCAGAACGACACAGTATCAGAATTGCAGAGGAACAACATTATGCTGGCTACAAATTACAGGCAGTTCTGATATAATGAGAAGCGTAACCAGCATAGTACAGTTCCACGATCAGTTTTTTTTAAACATGTATTTATTACAGCTTGCAACAGTAGTACACAAAGCCCCACAACTGGGGTACAGCAATACCAACATAGCATATTTCGATACAAGCCATTTTTGTCGCCCAACAGTAAAAGCTCAGAACCCGCCCCCCCTTCCCCCACCCCTCCTGGTACTTTAGGCGATGTTACATCGTACAGTTGTTGAATCCGAAGCATTGTGAACTCACATGAATGCTAGCTCATAAAGGTAGTCCCAAGTCCGATAATTCCTGGTCAGACACAAGAAGAAATCAGTACAAATAAAGAGAGATACTCTACAAATCAGGGTGGCTCAGTAAATACATTGTCAGTGGGGCCCAAAAATCTTTAGGCCTTGAGGCCTAAGGCAAATCTTCCGCATAGGCCTCCAGCTGTTCCCTACAGTAAACCAAGTCACGGATCCATTTCCTCACAGTGGGTGTGGTTTTGCGCCCCAATATTGCGCTACAGCACGTTTAGCCAACAGACTCGAAACAGCGACCACTCGCCTATTGCAAGGCTTAAGATACTTCACGCTACCCAGCAGGCATACCTCCGGTACACATCGTACGCGCTCCATCACAGTATCTGAAAGTATGCGCACAACACTGTCCCAGAATGCAGCTATCCCTGCACACTGCCACGCTAGGTGCAAAAAATTGACGTCCGCCTCCCCGTACCGCACGCAACAAGCGGTGTCATGCTGACGAAATCTCCGCAGTTGCACTGGAGTATAGTATAACTGCTGCAAAAATGTAAAATGGATGATGCGAAGATTGTAGTTCGCCGTAAGACGCCCAGTTAACTCACAGCAGAATTTCCAGTGATCTAGCGGCAATGTGAACCCCAGCGTGGCATTCCATTTTAGATATGAAGGGTATTCCCTTGGCTCCCTCTCTCACAGTGATGCACCATATAGCCTAGTAATCAGACCCTTACACTCTTTCCCAGCCAGCACTGCCTGCAGAGCTCGCAGTGTTTGTGGTTCAGTTGGATCGTTAGGGTAAACGGCTCTGACCGCTTGCCACAGTCTCACGTATGTAAATCCCAACATCAATCCATGATTCCTAACCGCCTGTACATCTAGAAGCTAGCGGAATTGGCCCTGTTTATACAGGTCACCCATCCGTGTAACCCCAACAGTCTCCAGCGCCCGTAGAGCAGATCGCTCCTGTGCTGGCGAGATATCCGGATTCTCAGCTATTTGGTAGCATCGGGGCATAAAGGTAGTCCAGCTGTGCACTCTTGGCAAGTGCCTGCCAGGCCCATGCAGTGCACTGCGCAGGGTTAATTTCTGCCCTAGGGCCCCCGCCCCCACCAGATAGTGCTACCGCCACTAGCGGCTTCGGGAGTACCGCGTCAGACTCGATTGCCGCATGAGGCTGAAACCGTTGCGTAAAGAACCAATAGTGTGCAAACTGCGCCTCTGCGCTCAGATAATATAAGCGCATATCGGGTGCCTCAAACCCCGGTCAAATGGCTGCACAAGAACATCCCAACTACATCTGGGCTGCTTCCCGCCCCATACAAATGACAGTAAGGCCGATAGTAGCGTCTCAAACAGAGAAATATTCAGCCTAATGGGGATATTCACAAACAGATATAGCAGTTTACGTAGAATAGACATTTTCGTCACTGCAATGCGATCCGCAAGCGACAGGGGCAGCCTGGACCACCGTTCCGCCCTATCTGTGATCTTTGTAACAACTCGGCCATAATTCATAGAGATTACCTGAACAGGATCCCTATGCAACCATATTCCCAGGTATTTCACTGGGTCCCGGGTCCAAGTCAGAGGGAAGACCAGCTCATCCTCACGTGTGCCAGCTGTCAGCTGGAGCACCGTCAACTTAGCCCGGTTAATCCCCAATCCGGAGTAGCCCTCGAATTTAACATATTCACAGCCTCCCCCAAGTCTCAGATGGAAGCTTTAGGTACCGACGGATAGCGCGGGGCCTCGTACAACCTGAGCAAGGTCCAGGTGAGGTGAGGTCCTTCTCCCTACCATGGAGGAATTTGTATTTCCTTATTGACATGGAGGGCTAATGGCTGCGGTTGTTACAGGTTGTACTGTATTCAACCTTTCTAATTTTTTATTTCTCTCACTTTGGTGGTGGTGGTGTTTTTTGTGTTTCACTACTACTTGTGCAACTATTGAAAGAACAGAGGCCCTGACGAATGCCATGGGATTTTATACCCGATAGGCAGAAACATGTTGGCCCGTTATCCGACAGATATTTGTTTGACTGTCTCTCTTGCACTGTTCTTGGTTTTTAACTAGGAGGTGTGGTTCGTCCGCAGAATAAAGTTGCTAGTAGGAGGACACTCCATCCTATTTTAAAGTCACTACTTCTTTGTTGCACTGCTATTCACTTGACCATCAAGGATCAGCCATCACTGACGGTTCGCGTATGTTGGTGGACCAAATCCTTAACCAGCAATAGATGGTGCGGTGTTTGTTGTCCCAATGATCAGGGGACCAGACTGACATGCACTTGGGTTTGGCCAAATGATAGGACTGATCACTGAGTCTATTTGATGGAAACCCTTCACTAATTGTTCTGGATTTGTCAGACATGTATGAATGATCTGCGCTGTGTTGGCTTTTCCTATACACATGGTGTTCACCGTATATTGAATTATGCTGTCTTCATGTGATTTATACACCCCGAGATCCTGGTGACTCGGACTGACAGTCCAGCTATATAATTAAGCTGATAGACCCTCTGTGTTTTCTGTGTTATACATATTACATGGCCTCACATCTGCTGGTCCTCAATGAGTGGTGGTATGGGGGCAGGACCGACCCGGCCTACGCGGTCAAGAGGCAGTGTATGGGAGATCACACTTTACACACTGTACTCTACTCTGCACCGATACGTAACTCCTTGCCATCTGCTACGAAACTTGTATTCCAAATTGGCGGCAGGCGCTGCGGAGGATCGGGTGGTGGAATAGGTTGACCCGGGAGACCCTTCTTTGGCACAATGGGCGACTACTGCAACTGGCTACATTGTCTGGCTTTCGGGGCTCCCGAATCAGTTTCTCTACTCTTGGGGACGTAATGCGGGGTTCGATCCTGAAATCTTTTCAGGATTTACAGAAGGATTTTCAGATGCCTAAACCCCAATTTTACAGATACCTGCAGTTCTGACATGCCATCTCTCCGCACATTAAGGGCCTGGGGGCTCTGGCTGAGTTTAGTCGCATAGTAGCAAAGGTATTTATGGGGGACCTCCACGACCACAAGATCTCCAAAAGCTATCAGTCCCTGGTCACCCACAGCTCCCCCTATGCTGTAGCGCCTTAGGGAGGCTTGGGAGGGAGACATAGGCCCAATGGAGGAGGAGGAGGAGGAGTGGGCGGAGGCTCTAGCCTCCCCGTGGGGGGTCAGCCATAGCCGTAAGCCTGCACTTTATCCAGTTTAAATACCTCCAACGGGTCTATTTCACCAGGGTCAGACTCTGGAGGGCGGGATTGGTAGCCTCCCCGATATGTCTTCGATGTGAACATGAAGAAGGTACACCACTGCACACTGTTTGGCACTGCTCCGCGTTAGCGAGATTCTGGAGGGGGGTTATGGCGTGCCTCTCTGAAGTGCTGGGTTGGGACCTCCTCAGCTCACCAAAGCTAGTCCTGCTACATGGTATGGACAACATAGGAGGCAACATATACAAGCGCCATCTTATGTTACTAGGGTTTACCTTAGCAAGAGGGATATCGCTAGGGCCTGGAAGGCTCCAAGGGCGCCCTCGGTGTCTGCGTTGAAAAATGGCATGGATTTTTGTATGAGTTTGGAGATTCCCATCTTTGTGGCCAGGGGGTGCTCGCTTAAGCATTTAAAAATTTGGAAGGGGTGGCCGGATTATCGCGGCTTAGAGCTGGAACCCGTCTCCATAGCCAGGTCCCCCGACCCCGCTTCGCTCCTACTTTAGCCGGCAAAAGATACAGCCTCTGGGGCACTGACAGATCATGTTTATGTGGACAAGGCTGTTCTTTTTGTGGTGCTGTTCTAAAGTAGGTGCAAGTGCGATGGGGGTTGGGTTCATGGGGTTCTTGTTTTATTTTTATTTTGTTGATATTTCATTGTATTGCTATTGAGTTGTCCTATTTTGATTACTGAAACTGTCAAAGTCAGTTCAATGTACATTTCGTATGCAAAAGTTGCTGGGGTACAGTGCTGTGCGCTATATTTGTTATTTGACAAATAAAATCTGTTCTTAAAAAAAAAAAAAAATAGTGTAAGGTGGCGAAGACCGTTCACAAGTTGTACGTGGTTGACCTAGCGGCCACGAACCCCGACTGGTCAGGGAGAACCAGTAAAGGAACAAGCGGCTGTAGCCTGAGGGCAATCATCTTTGAAGAAGCATAACCAAGAGGGCCTCCTTCAAGCTAGGGGGGAGACGTCCAGCGTCATATGCCTCCGCATATACCTCTAGGAGCCTGGGGGCCAGGTCATCCACGTAGGTCTTATAAAATTCGCTGGGGAGCCCATCCAGCCCCGCAGCTTTACACGTAGGGAGGGACATGATAGTAAGCGTTACATCCTCTACATCGAATGGTTGTGTAAGATGTTCCCTATGATCTAAAGACAGCCAACCAAGAGCAATGTCATCCAGAAAGGAGTGTATGGCTGCTGTGTTCACCATGGTCTTGTTTTGGTAGAGTCTACTATAGAAATTTAGAATTACCTCGCTGATCGCGTGTGTGGTGTAGTTGGCTGCCCCCTCATCATCAAGCATCTCTGTAATATATTCCTAACTTTGTGGTGCCGCCAGCTTTTGTGCCAGCGAGTGACCGGGCCTGCCCCCCTCGCCATAATATCTAGCCGTGCATCGCCTAGATCTATGGGCCAACTCTTGATCCACTATGTCGTTCTGTTCAGTCACTAGCTCCTGTATCGCAGACAACGTTGCAGGGGAAGGGTCCTTCTGGTAAGCGCGCTCTAGAGTGGAAATTTCCGCAGCTAATTTATGAATCCTACGCCATAGATTTCTCAGCACACCCGCCTGCGCCCCCATGCATACTCCCCTGATGGTCACCTTAAATGCCTCCCACATAACTCCCGCACTCTCAACAGAACCCTCATTCTCTCAAAATTATTTTCGGTTGGCCTCCCCAATGGTATGCTTAAAACCCAAGTCAGCCAACGAAGCTGGCTGCAGCTGCCATGCAAATGGAGGTCTCTCGCATGTGGGTACCTGCAGCTCCAGGAGCACAGGAGAATGATCCGAAAGTGTTCTAGCCAAGTGACTGACCCTGACCGCCCATGTGCACGCAACCTCGGTGGCAAGCCAAATATCCAGGCGGGAGCACGTCCCATGCACAGAGGAGACAAAGGTACTCTCACGCACCCCAGCATGTCGCAAGCGCCAGACATCACACAATCCACCTGCCTTCAACAGTCCCAGGAATACCTCTGATGCTTGCTTAGGCCGCACCGTCCCACGTCCCAAACAATCCATAGCTAGATCTAGACAGACATTAAAGTCGTCACCCCAGAGTATCTCCACAGTAGGAAACCCTGAGATGTGGCGCCATACATCCACAAAGAAGGCCCTATCATCAACATTTGGTTGGTAGACATTCACCAAAAGTACACTCGCTCCACCCAACTGGCCATGCACCTTTAGCACTCTGCCCTGATCATCCGTTTCATCCCGAAGCACAGTAAATGGGACCCCACGCTTAAATAGGATCATCACTCCACGTGAATAGGTAGAATAAGAGGATGCTACCCACACCCCCGCCCAACGTGCACCTACATTTTTCTCAGAAAGTTTGGCGAGATGCTTCTCTTGTAAAAAAAAAAACTATTTGGACGTCCATCCTATCCAGATATGTTAAAACAGATAGAATCTTTTTAGGAGTGTTCAGGCCATGAACATTCCACGTTAAGAACTTTACTTTACCACTCATTAAGGTCATATAGCATTACAAACTTCCCAGATGGATAAATCGAGAACATGAGCCCACAATCGCAGAGAAAGGTGGATGCTACCATACCGTCAACCCCACCTCAACTCTCACCCCACAGCCCCCCACCCACTTCAGCGTCCTCAACTTGCTAAAGCCATCCCAGCCCTGTCAAACCCAACCCAACGAGAAAAAACAGATAAGTACAGATGGGGTACTCCCATTTGGGGTGCGTCAGAGTGCATCTAGCCTCCCATAGAGTAGGAGGTGGTTGAGCAGAGCTAGTAACTGTGCCTGTTACAGTGACTTACAACCTCCCAAGCCTCCAGCACAAAGTGAGCACATCCAGGAAAGGAGGCACAAAACTTTCAACCTGAAAGAAAACAGTTGTGAACAATTGCATATCACAGTTCAGAGAGTGTCAGCATAGATACATTATAAAATGACTTGCGAGTAGGAAACCATTCCACACTCCTACTGTTCCTCAGTAGCCCGCGGCGACTGGGATTCACGCCGTCTTCGCTTCTAGTGTTTAGCATGCTCCAGGGCATCCTTGGGGTTGGTGAACACCTTTCAATCCCCATCAGGACCTATATGCAGGCGAGCAAGGTATAACATTGCATAGGGACCCCTTCGATTGTTAAAATTATTTCACAGCACCAAACTCCCTGCACAGCAACAGTAAAATCAGGGTAGAACTAAAGTGAGTTGTCCTGATGTACAATATTGCCGATGTCCCAGGCCATACGCAAAATAGCATCTCGTTCCCTATAATTTAACAGTCGCGCAATGATCGGGTGGGGAGGAGAGCATGGGACTGGCCTCGCTGCAAGGGAGCGGTGGGCCCGCTCGATGATGAACATCGCGGATAGCTGCTCAGTGCCAAAGATGTCCTTGATCAAATGTTTCAAGAATGTCTCCATCTTACCAACATTTGTGGATTCCGGCAGGCTCGTAAGACGTATATTAATACGCCGGGAACAGGCCTCCAAGTCCTCATTCTTGGCTTGAATAAGAGCCAGGACCTTCATGTTAAGCGCCTTCCCAGCAATATCACTCAGCCCATCTTCAGTCGCAGACAATCGCTGTTCTACCTCACCCACGCGGGTATTCTGCTTCTCAAGTTGCGTCGACATATGTTCTAGGTCATGGGTACTCACAAACTTAATCTCTGGGGCCAAATTTGCAGTGTGGTTTGTGGCCAAGGGCCACACCGGAGGGGGCGGGGCTAGAGCGAAAAAATCCTGTGACCATGAGGTTGAACACAGGCGCCTTCGTCCACTGAGCCACCAGACCCGGCATACACACATCTCTCTCCCTCCCTCCATCTGTCTCCCTCCCTCTGTCTCCCTCCCTCTGTCTCCCTCCCTCTGTCTCCCTCCCTCTGTCTCCCTCCCTCTGTCTCCCTCCCTCTGTCTCCCTCCCTCTGTCTCCCTCCCTCTGTCTCCCTCCCTCTGTCTCCCTCCCTCTGTCTCCCTCCCTCTGTCTCCCTCCCTCTGTCTCCCTCTCTCTGTCTCCCTCTCTCTGTCTCCCTCTCTCTGTCTCCCTCTCTCTGTCTCCCTCTCTCTGTCTCCCTCTCTCTGTCTCCCTCTCTCTGTCTCCCTCTCTCTGTCTCCCTCTCTCTGTCTCCCTCTCTCTGTCTCCCTCTCTCTGTCTCCCTCTCTCTGTCTCCCTCTCTCTGTCTCCCTCTCTCTGTCTCCCTCTCTCTGTCTCCCTCTCTCTGTCTCCCTCTCTCTGTCTCCCTCTCTCTGTCTCCCCCTCTCTGTCTCCCCCCTCTGTCTCCCCCTCTCTGTCTCCCCCTCTCTGTCTCCCTCTCTCTGTCTCCCTCTCTCTGTCTCCCTCTCTCTGTCTCCCTCTCTCTGTCTCCCTCTCTCCCTCTGTCTCCCTCTCTCCCTCTGTCTCCCTCTCTCCCTCTGTCTCCCTCTCTCCCTCTGTCTCCCTGTCTCCCTCTCCCCCTCCCTGTCTGTCTCCCTCCCTCCCTCTCTGTCTCCCTCCCTCCCTCTCGGTCTCCCTCCCTCCCTCTCGGTCTCCCTCCCTCCCTCTCGGTCTCCCTCCCTCTCTATCTCTCTCCCTCCCTCTCTGTCTCTCCCCCCTCCCTCTCTGTCTCTCTCCCTCCCTCTCTGTCTCTCTCTCCCTCCCTCTCTGTCTCTCTCTCCCTCCCTCTCTGTCTCTCTCTCCCTCCCTCTCTGTCTCTCTCTCCCTCCCTCTCTGTCTCTCTCTCCCTCCCTCTCTGTCTCTCTCTCCCTCTCTCTCTGTCTCCCTCTCCCTCTCTCTCTGTCTCCCTCTCTCTGTCTGTCACCTCACCCCAGCCTCCAGGGCGCACACACAGCCACACTGAGTACTTCACAGGTCTTTAAAATACCATTTACTTGTTAATGAGGCTTTGTTGTGAATCACCCGGCCCCCATAGAGCAGAGTGTCTCGGAGTCCGCGCTGCTGCGGCGGTGTTTGCTAACACTATTTACATTTTTTATTTTAAAACGTAGGTACAATGTCTGCAAGGTCTGCGGGCTGCCTAGGAAGGCTTGCCGGGCCGTACTATGAGCACCCGTGGTCTAGGTGATGATTTACAGCTGCAATCGTCCCCTCTATAGATTGGAGGCTACGTTGCATGGCCAACAGCGTTGTCTCGAGAGTAGAGGGTTCCTCACTATGGGTGTCCGCCTCTGAATCCGAATCTGCCTTTTGTGGAGGTTTTGAGGATTTACGTGCCTCAAACATGAGGCAAGGTTGGGACTTGTCAGTTCTCCCCATGTTGTCCGCAGCAAGAACCAGGCTTACTCAGCAGGGAAGAGATGAGAAAAAGGACAACACCAGAGTTGCGCCACTAAGGCCCAAGGATCAGATCATAAAAGGTACCAGCAACAATCCGACTTGTGGCTCACTGGTCCTGACTTCTCACCAACCGCCTGCCCACCTCACCCGGTATACCAGGAGGAAGATATCGCAACCACAGAACCAGGGAATGTCAGTTGCCCCCTAGCCTACAGGACCCGTGCCGCAGGACCTCAGTAAATACTCACCGCAACAAACACAGCAAAGCCCCAGGATAATGCCCTCCTTAATCTGAAGGCAGCAGAGATACGCAGGTCACCAGAAGTGAGCAGCAACCGTAATCCAGTAAAACTAGACACAGTGACACAGTGAGGCCAAGGTGCCACCAGCCTCAGTAATAGCAGTGTAATGCAATGTCTCCAATTCACTACACCTCTTGAGTTATAGGACCCCCAGCCACGGGATAGTCTTTGTTAACTGGTGTTCTTGTGTTATGTTGCTTATATATTATTTATGTTGTTGCATTAGATCGCCAAACACACAGAGGGAGACTCCAGCAGTGCAGTGAGAGGGCAATGGCAGCTCGCAGCAGGGTATTCGCTGGAAGCCAGCTCCCCCCAACGATCACAAGTCTGTGACAGCTAGCACCGAGTAAGTGCAGAGATCAAAAACACAGACCCCGTGTCAGTCAAGCCCCAGGGGTGCCAGCTCGTTGATGCACAATATAGAACGATGCCTCTCAAGCCGCTGCACCGCTGAGCCACAAGTCGCCGCAGCCCACACCATTTCGTGCACCGCGACCCAACAACGGCTCACAGGCCGTGGCCCGTACCCAGGCCTGCACCCACCTCCAGAGCTACTGGCCCGGGCTGGACGACACCCCACAAGGATGCCGTTGGGCTTCTCAGCAGCTCGTACCAGGCCGGGAAGGTCCGACGGGCCTCCATCACGTAGGCGCTCGGCCGAGTCTCCTCTTTCGGCAGCAGGGGCCCAGCTCCCCTCAGCACAACAGCGGCCCATGGAACAGCCACCAGCGAGCATGGAGTGTGCACCGCTGTCTATTCGGGCTCCACAAGTAGCAGGGCAGTCTCTTCAGGGCACAAGGGGCTCTAGCAGTCGCAGGCGGGCTCCATCTTCAGAAACTCGCAGATGCTGCCATTTTGTAGATAGGCAGCAGGGACCAAGCAACGCCTGTTTGCGGTCGTGTCGCTCATGTGCAGCTGCCAAAACCGCCTCAGATCCAGGCAGAATATGTCAGAGGTGAGGTGCGGTCGTCAGCAGCACATAGAAGCAGTGTAGACAGGCAGATACTGAGTGGCTAAGGGGTCAGCCGGGCAGAGCCTCACTAGGGTGCGGCCATTTGGCCTTGCGGCACCCTCTAGCGTCATCAATGAAGTCATTCATAACATGAACATTCAGCAGAACACTTAAAAAGAGGTATATCTTTTTTCATAGATAGTTTTCCCTCCCTATATTTATCTGGAATAGATGTTTACACCTATGATTTGTAGGCTCTTTCATGTACCCTCCATCATGGTTTTTTATTGTTTCTGAATGTACCCTTTACATTTTTGCTCACATTAAAATTGTATATCTATGAAAACAAGCATTTACAATGCAATAGGTCTCGCATTGACGTGAGTTTGAGCGATTGGCATTGCAAATAACAATGCCTTTTATTTTTGTTTTATTTTTAAAAACATAATTAAAAGGCATTGTGTTAAATTAAGCAATAAAAGGTAAAGTAAAACAGAGAAATTCCAAGATGGGGTTTAATCTGGGAAGGCACAGTACTGTTACATCCAGAGTCCAGTTGCAGAATGACAGATACACATTCCAAAGAGAATGAGGCAAACTGGATGGCATGCGCTGCAGTCATAAGTACACAGCATACTTAAAGGGAAAGAAACATAATAGGGAAACTAAGATAAATTAATAAAATATAAAATACATTGTAACACACCTCTTCCCTAAAGGAAAACAAGAAAATATTAAAAGAACTACATTGTATGAATTTTAATTATACATCTATACATTAGCACATTTTGCTACATGTTTAACATTCCACACCTTACCATCTTGTGTGATTACACTGTTACGATTAATTCTTATAATTTTCAAAGGTCTTCCAAACTTTGCTTCTCCTTTAAGTAAAATTCCAGGTGTACGTATCCTGACCCATTCTCCAATTGTAAAACTGGGTTCCTTCACTTTCATGCGAACGTCATACATAAGTTTACTTGCAAGTTGTTTCTTATCTACTCTCTGTGCTACCTATCTTTATCAATTACTGATATTTGGTTCTGTACTGCTTTTTTAAACTACCAAGGACATGGTTTCGGAACAGGCTCTCTTCCCTTAAGTAAACAAAAAGGAGCAACTTCAGTGGTAGATTGGGGTGTTATTCTGTACAACCACAGCTTTTCCCTCAACTTATCTTTCCACAACGCTCTAAAATTCCTTGCCCACAAAATATCTTGTTTAGGAACTCTGTTCTATCTCTCCACTTGCCCATTACCTTGTGGTTCATACAAGGCAGTAGTAATGTGGCGAATGTTCAAAAATGTAAGGTAATCAGACATTTCACTCGACTTCATCTGCACACCATTATCAGTAATAAGGGCCTCGGGATATCCTTCACGAGCAAAAATGTCCTTGAAAAATGAAATGACAGCTTCAGTGTTGGCATGAGGTACCAACTTCACCTTACCATTTGGAATGGTAATCAGTCATGACAAGGGCAAATCTAGAATCTTGAGGAAAAAATTGAATGGACCAGAGATGTCAAAACCCACTTTTTGCCATGGAAATTCTGGCCAACGAATTGGTATGAGGGGAGCAAGATTACATTTGAGCATCTTTTCACTACTCACACACTCGAACACTCTCTCACAACTCTGTGAACAAACCTATCGAAACCTGGCCACCAAAAAGCATTTCTAATCAGTCTTTTCATGGAAGACATACTTTTTTTTTTTCAACTCTTTATTGAAGACTGCGGTCAGATATTGCAATGTACATACAGGTTCTGCACATCCTATACAGTCTTTTCTGTTTTTCTCCCTCTTTCATCTTTAAACATCTGACTCATTATCTCACATGGTACTGGTCCATACAAATCGTCTACTAATAGCATGAACAACTTTATATAAAAGTGTTATTTCTTTACAAGTAAATACAAACTGTCAATGCTCGATCAGTTCTCAGCGTGTATACATCTGCGGCCTCATAATTGAAGGCGTCGCCAGTCGCTATCCCTCCCAACCTCCCACCCCGTTCTGTACGTCTCCTGAGATCTCTGCACAGGCTATGCTATATTCCTGGGGCTAGTAATCGTGAAGGGCTGACATATCTAAATAAGTGTGATCATCATCCACTGGCCAACCTGTGCACTCCCTGGACCAGTCTCCATTCGCGGACCCACCCCCCCTCTCCCAGCCATCCCCGCTACGCGGTCTCCGTCTGGGAGGGCGACAAGTCCATGTCCTCCAGCTCCAACAGCATCCGTTCCCAATCTTGTGCAATCGGGTGTTTCCGTAGCCCCCGTTCCTCTTCCCTCCTGAGTATTGCACCTTCGGCCCTACCCCACTTCAATACTTCGGATCGCCAGACCTCTACAGTCGGGGATCGTGCAGATTTCCATCTCATAGTCAGTGCCCTGACCGCCAGTAATAATGCTAAGTCTATGAACTTCAGTGGGGCCCTACGTCCTTTGGGTCTTTTCCTGTGTCCAAGCAAGCACGGCAGCACCCCCTCGGGTATCTGTATGCCCGTGGCAGTGTAGAGTATGTGTCGGACCTGTCCCCAATAGCCGTCTATGCGTGGGCAGGACCATAGCATGTGGAGAAGGCCGTCCTCCTCCGCATGACACCGGGGACAGCAATGGGAAGAGGCAGGAAACATCCTGTGCAGCCTTTGGGGGGTAAGGTATGCCCGATGTTGTAACATGGCTTGGATAAATATAAACTTCACATTTCTGGACACTCTTCTAGGGTGTTCCAGAACAACCTTCCATGCCCCATCTGTCATAGCCTCCCCTGTGTCCAACGTCCAGGTGGTCCTGAGAGAAGTAAGGGGCGTAGCAGCGTGCTCCCTAATGCCAGTATATAACCACCTCACTAGGTGGCCTCCATTCCCCATGTAATGTAGTAGGTGCACTAGCTCATGTTGCTCCGGTTTGCTACGCTGTGAGGCCCATGTAGTACGTATGTAGTGTGTCACCGTGGCATGTAGGAGGTATAGTCGTGGTGGGGCTCCCGTGGCTTGCACAAAGGAGGCATGATCTAATAGCGCGTCATCACCAAACAGGTCACCAACTCTGTCTACCCCCGCATCCGTCCAGGGCTGTCAGCCGACCTTGTGGCGTTGGAATTCCCAGAAGGGGGATGTTATCGGCATACGGTGGGGCCGTTGACGTGTATGCCAGAGCTTTCCGCCAGCATATCGGGGCGGTATGCAAAAGAGGGTGTTAGTCTCGGGGTACTTTGGCCTTGGGAAGTAGTAGGGAGTGCAGTTCTCCGCGTGCCATCTGTTCACCGGTAAAACCGATCTCGTGCAGATGTCTACCCGCCACCCATCGTGATAGCCATTGTAATTGGCTCACGTAATAATAACCGCTAAAGTCTGGCACACCCAGGCCTCCCCGCCTGGTTCCCAGTTGAAGTTTTTTTAGGCTTATTCTCCGCCTGCCAGAACCCCAGATTAGGGTGATCAAGAGTGTATTTAAGGTATTACAAATATTCTGTGGGAGGAGAACCGGTAGGTTTACAAAATAATAAAGCAAGCGGGGAAGCATGATCATTTTAGAGACGGCTATCCTACCCATGACGGACAGTGGCAGAGATGTCCAGAATTGCACACTACTACGAAGGCCGGTAATGGCTCGCCGAATATTGCAGTTGATCTGGTCTTCCGGTCATCTATAGACCCGTATGCCTAAATACTTAAACGTATTCTGTGCTATCGGAATTTGGGAGGCGCCAAACAGCATGTGGGTTGGCCGTTGTCCCTCATGTAAATAAAACCCCACCGATTTCACCGGGTGGATCGCCAGGCCTGACATGTTTGCGAAACGGTCAAAGATGGTCGCTAAGGCCGAATGATACTCCTCCAGATCCCGGAAATACAAAAGGATATCGTCAGCGTAAATTGATATCAAATTGGGTGTGCCACCGACGAAGATGCCCTTCTCGGCCATCCCGGTCCAGAGGGCGATCGCCAGAGGCTCAAGGGTCAAGACAAACAGGGACAACAGCGGGCAGCCCTGTCGAGTGCCACGATATATGTTATAACTAGAGGAGACGTGTCGACCGGTGCGCGCCCGAGCTGTCGGGCGTGTGTACAACAGCCGGATCCATCGTATCAGGGAGTCAGGGAGGCCAAAACGTTTCAAGACCTCAAACATAAATACCCAGGACAGTGAGTCAAAAGCTTGACGGAGGTCCAGAGCGACACAGCCGGCCTGAGGTAGAGTCGGTGGCGTCGCAGCGATGAGGACGTGCAGTCTTCTCGTGTTTTGGGACGTACTCCTCCCCGGCCGGAATCCACACTGGTTCTGATGAATCAAGGCCGGAAGGTGGGACTGTATCAGCAGAGCTATGACTTTACTGAGTATTTTATACTCCGTAGAGAGCATTGAGAGTGGTCTGTAATTGGTGAGGTCAAGGGCGTCCCGGCCGGGTTTAGGGATTGAAATAACTGAGGCTTGCATCGTCGTTCTAGGCAGGTGACCAAGTTCATAGGATTCCTTATAGATGTTCTCCAAGACGGGGACCAGGGTCGTAGAGTAAGACTGGTAAAACTCTACCGGCAGGCCGTCCTGTTCAGGAGTCTTACCTCGGTTAAGAGATCGGATGGCTATTTTGATTTCCTGCTGCGTGATGGGTCCACCTATCTCTGCCTGCTCCGCTTGGGACAAGACCGGGAAAGGCAAGTCCCTCAGAAAGTTTATCATCTCTTCATGGTCCTCCAGGGGGGGGGGGGGGGGAGCATATAGCGTACTAAGGTAATCCCTAAAAGCATCATTTATGGCCGATTGTGTAGTTACCAGTGCTCCCGTGCTGTCCCTAATCTGTGTAATCACTGGGGTCTCGGGACTGTCTCGTACCAGCCGAGCCAGTAAAGCACCCGACCTGTCTGAGTTGGCCTGTTGTCGTCGCAAGTAGACTTTGTAGTCAATAACTCTGAGTTTCTAAGAGTTCGGTGTGCTCAATATTACACAGTCGTAACTCTCCTTTGCGATCAGGGTTCTCACCCACCGCCGACTCTAGTGCCTGTAGGCGAGTCTCTACGTCGCACAGCTTCCTGTGGATCTCCTGCCGGGCACCGACCACCTGACCAATGGCCGCCCCCCTTATCACGGCCTTCATAGCGTCCCACACCGTCAAGTTAGAGGTCACTGAGTCCCAGTATTCCCGAAAGTAATTGTCTAGGGTGACTGTCAAGGAAGTGCGGAAAGGGGCGTCCTCCAGCAGTACCGGATTAAGTCTCCAGGTGGGCACCAGAGATGGCACCCTCCCCCAGTGTAAGTCGAGTGTCAGAGGCCTGTGATCGGAGAAGGTTTTAGCCATATAAACTGAGGACGTGCATTTAGACACCAAGGACTTAGTACTCAGAAATCTATCCAATCGGGTATGTAAGTCATGTACCGGGGAGTAGTAGGAGTATTCTCTGTGTGTCGGGTAGAGTGTGCGCCATATATCTGTCAGACCCCAGCCCTGCATTCATGTCCTAAACGAGTCCGCCAGTCTGTGGACACCTGTCGTCTGGAGGGGGGGGTGCGACCTATCAAGGGCTACGTCCAGTACCATGTTCCAATCTCCCCCTAGAATCCAAGGGTAACCCAACCAGTCAGCCAGTGCTTGTCCCACCCTCGCAAGGAATGTGTCATGATCAAAGTTCGGGGCATATACGCTGCCCAAAACTACGAGTGTGCCGTCCAGTTCACCTTTCACTAGGATATACCTGCCCTGGTCATCACCCTCCTGTCCAGTTCCACAAAGGGAGTACCGTATCTCACCCAGATGGTAGCCCCTCTGGAGAAAACTGAATATGTCGTAGAGAACACAGTCCCCCTCCACTTCTTCCGCAGTGTGAGTGTCTCAGAGTGCGTTAGGTGGGATTCCTTTAGGAATACGATATGGGCGTGCTGTCGGAGCAAGTATGCATGCACTCTGTGTCGCTTTTGTATGGCACCAAGTCCCCGCACATTCCAGGTAGCCAGCCTATACTTCCCTACAGTGTCAGCCATATTCGGTGATCAGCGTCGTAAGAGACCGTGCCCTTAGCTGTAGCACAAGTTCTAACAGTAATAAGCCAGGAGACGTACTTCTGCCCACCCCAAACTCGAACTCTTGTGGCGCAGCTAGAGAACATTGCTGTGCCGAACCATGAAATGTAAAACATAACAAACCAAACAGTGGTGCATTCGCCATTGGGAGGTGGCATAGCTTGGACCCTGTCCATCTAGTCTAACAGTGCTACTCTGTCGGCTCAACAGCGCCGCCGGGGAAATCTGTGCACAATCTATATGTCTCGCAGCGACCTCCTAAGGGGAGGAGGGGAAGGGGGGACCAGGGGTGGGGGGGAAGAAGAATGGGAGAGGGGGAAATCAAGGGGGGGAGAGAGAGGGGGGGGCCTCGCACGCGCATCCCTCACACTCCATGTACAATCGGGGGTCTCAGTTCGCAAAGGCCATAAAGAACCAGACAATAAAGTACAGCTATCAAGGGCCGAGCCCTCAATGTCTTAGCGTGGAGTCAACCTCTAAATGTCACAGGAGGGAGCACCTCCAAAAATACAGTGTCCACATCCCCCACCCCGTACCCCCACCCCATTGCAAGTCACCATCAAAAGGATATCAGTAGGAGACAAAGTTTTAGGGCTCTCCAGGTTGAGCCCTCACTCCAGACCATTGTCCAGCATTTCGTCCGCCGCTCTCGGCGTCACCGTTGTGAACAGTATCACGCTGTGTTCTGAGTCTGAATGTGGTGTACTGTCTTCCGTATCCGTGTTAATTAGTTTGTGTTCATCGCGAAAAGAGCCCACCATGCTGACCGCTGTCATCTGGTCTTCCCTTTGTTGTGCGATAGAGGGCTTGCGTCGTCTGGGTTGCGCCGACGATGTGGGTGAAGTTCTTCCTCCACGATCCGAGCCGTTCTCGGACCTGCCAGACGCCCCCCCTCGGAGTTGCCTCGACGCCCATCACCTCCAACCACTCCTCCGCGTCAGTAGGGCTCTCGAAGAAGTGGGTCTTGTTGTCATGGATGATCTTGAGGCGGGCCGGGAATAACAGGGATTACCGGAGATTTGCCTTCTGGAGCTTTTTCTTGACCGCAAAGTAGGATGACCTTTGTGGTTGCACTTGATTAGTATAGTCCGGGTATAGCGAGATTCGCTGGTTTTCATATTCAATGAGCTATTTCTCCCGGGCCTTCTGCAGGAGCATATCCCTATCCCGGTAGTTCAGGATCTTGACTATCAACGGTCGCGGTGGCTGTCCTGT
This sequence comes from Lissotriton helveticus, assembly GCF_964261635.1. Lineage (NCBI taxonomy): Eukaryota > Metazoa > Chordata > Amphibia > Caudata > Salamandridae > Lissotriton > Lissotriton helveticus. Next base: position 1,033,318,561 of record NC_136059.1, read on the forward strand.
TCTAGGCCTTCCCGTAGGAATCCGGTGTGCCCGTTCCACACAGAACAACGGCGACAGTCCCTCCGGGGCGATATGATCGCGGAACCACTGCTCCATGAACTCCGTTGCGCGGGACCCCTCACTGCGTTCTGGAAGCCCAATGGCGCGGATGTTATTGCGTCGGTTGCGCCCTTCAGCATCCTCCACGTGGTCCATGAGGGTCGTCACTTGCTCCTGCAGTTGCTTGATAGAGTTAGTGTGATCTGCCACCGTCTGAGTTATCTCTGCCGACGTCTTCCCCTGGTCTTTCACTTTGTCAGCCAGCTTACCGAGGTCAGCTTTTAATAAAGAGAGATTAGTGGTGAGGGCGCCCAGCTGGGTTTCCATAGCCAGTCGAGAGTCTCTGATCTCTTGCAGGATCAAGTCCAACTTGTAAGCCTGCTGATCCCCGCCCGAGGCTTGTTCAAGGGGGGTTAGTACGGAGCCGTCTTGCATAGCCCCCGGGGCCGGTCCGGTGTTCGCCGGGCCATCCTTCCCATTCAGTGCCCGAGCTCCCTTTCGGACCATGGTTGCCCCAGTCAGGCACGGCCAGTCACCGGGCGTGGTCGTCCGCGTGGGGGGTACTCCAGGCAGCTCCTTGTCCACTCCAGGCGACCTCCTCTCACCGGATCACCAGGTGTTATGATCGCCTCTCTCCCTCTCCCATGCGCCGTGGCACTGCACTCCGCACGCCCCTCAAGACCGCAGCACGAAAGTCCAGGCGGTTCCGGTGTCCCCCCCGGCGCCTGCCAGCGGCGTGCACCGTCTCAGAGGTCAGCCCACGTGCTGCGGCAGCTCTATCATCGGCCTTGGTAGCCCACAGAAGGATTCGGAGTCGCGGGGAGGGAGGACTAATCGGGGGGGGGGGGGAAGAAAGAGAGGGGCAGGAGGAACCCGGGCTCAAAATCTGGGATCGCCCACAGTTGGTGGCCCCCTCTCGTCCCCACGCCCCCGCCGGTCAAGCGAGCAGGGTCGTGAGGTTCACCGTCTCACCTTCCTCCCCAGCATCTTGCCACGCTGTACAGTTCAGGGGTCAGGTCGCTTGAATGCGCGTCTTCTGGTTCCTCCTCACTCCCCCGCGCTGGTCGCCAAGGCCAGGGGGGAAACCAGCCATCGGGCTTCTTACCCAGCCAGTGGGGCCACAACTCCTCTCAGTGGGCCGGCGGCGTCCCGGCCTCCGCCGCGTGGTCTCTGAGGGCGGCAGCAAGGGAGAATCCTAGTGTCTCTCAATGGCAGCAGCCGCCCTCGCCGTCATAGGAGGGAGGAGAGGAGGAAGAAGGGAGACCAGCCAGGGGGGGGGCAAGACGGAAGGCACGTCTCGCAATGCCCCCCGAGGGTCACCAGCTCCGCACCTCCACCCTCGGAGTCGCCGCTGCAGGGACCCGCGTCGGTGCCCTGGTCGCCACACTCCCTCCTCCTCAGGGACCGCCGGCTGTCCGCCACTTCAATCACGGTCCCCGCCGTCTCCGGGTCTCCTTCACAGTCAGGACCGCCAGGCTGCAGAGTAATCCCTCCGATGTGGGGCCGCTAGGCAGGCCGGCAAGAATCACGGGTGTCTCAGCCGCATCTCACGGACCCTCCGCGTCACTTCCGGTCCGCCGCGTCCGAAGCCTCTCGGTGTCTCTCCCAGCGCCAGGCCCCGGCTGATCACGCAGGGGAAGGCCGCACTCGTCGCGAGCGCGATCTCCGGTCGCCGGCACTCCTCGAGCCCCGGAAGCGCTCCGGAGCCGCCGCAGGTCCCCACGGCTCAGGATCTACAGGCTGCGGTCGGTGTGTGGGCTCCCCAGAGGCCCTATCAGGATGTGAGATCCCCGGCGGCACCGGAGCTCTAACAGACTCCGTCCGCCATCATGGCTCGCTAGCCACGCCCCCCCATGGAAGACATACCTAAATGAGTTTCATGACTTACATTTAAAATATGTTCACGTAGGGATATTGGAGGAATACATTTTCCTTTACGGAAAATCAAATCTCCCTCCACCACAAGTTCATCAGAAACATTCCAATAAGGAGAAAGTTCAGCAGAAATTTCAGATTTTACAGGCCACCCCACTTTAGTGTAGTTAATGACCTCTGACAAAAGTGAATCATCTTCCATCGCTTCGTTCCACATTTCTTTAGTTATGGATTTGAAACTTCCTGAAAGAATTTCCTCAATACCAGCAACAATTTCTTCAACCTCACATTCATCACTCTCAACACAAGGAAGTCTCGAGAGACAATAAGCTGTAACCTCAATTTTTCCCAGCACATATTCCACAGAAAAATTATATTCTTGCAAACGAGACATCAAACTCGCAATGCGAGCGGTGGCATTTTGTCCCCCTCCAGGAGACAAAATTGCAACTAAAGGTTTGTGGTATGTTCTCAAAATGAAATGTGCACCCCAAATATAATTACGAAAGTGCTCAACACCCCAGACCCAACCTAATAACTCTTTTTCAATTACAGCATAACGTCGCTCTGTCATGTTAAGTGTACAGGATGCAAAAGCTACATTCCACTCTTCATTTCCAGCATGTTGGGACACAACCCAATCCATAAAGACTCGCATTTACTGTTAGAATACAAGTTTTGTTGATACAAAATGGTTTTAAAGTTGGGGCAGCAATCATTTCTTCTTTAATGTTGTCAAAAGCTCTCTGTTGTCTCTGTCCCCAAACAAACTCTTTATTCTTTCTTGTTAATTCTCGCAGGGCTTCCATCTTAGAGGCAAAGTCTTTGATAAACTTGCTGTAATATTCGCATAGCCCTAAGAAAGAAAGAAGCTTGTCTTTGCAGTCTGGAGCATGGGCCTTTAAGATGCTTTCAACAAAATTAACATCAACACCATTTTTAGTCAAAGTATGTCCTAAATACTCCCCTGAATCTTGAAACAATTTGCATGTTTTACTTTTTAGAGTCAAACCATGTTCTTTCAGGACATTAAACACATTAAGATGTTTCGTGTGCGTTTTCTTAGCTGATGAAAATATTAAAATATCACCTTGAAAACACTTCACATACAATTCCATGTCTCTAAAAAGATGACACATAGACCTTTGGAAAACGGAAGCAGCAGATGCCAATCCAAAAGGCATTCTTTTGAATTGGTACAGACCTTGTGGTGTTATAAATGCAGTTAAATGGCGCGACTCTTCGGCCAGCTCAATCTGATGATCTGCAGATCGAAGATCTAGAGTGGAAAAAATGGTTGTGCCACCTAACATGCTAACTACCTCACTTATATTAGGCAAAGGATGACAATCTATTAAAATGTTAGCATAAGAGCCCTGAGGTCAACACATAATCTCAAGGATTTATCAGCTTTACGTGCCAAAACGAATGGAGAAACCCATTCTGATGACTCCACTTCTTCTATGACTCCAGCATCTAACATTTCTTTTAAAGCTTTATTCAAATCTTCTCTTACATTTATAGGAACATTCCTGAGTTTTTGTTTAACAGGTGAAACACCCTATTTAAGTTTTATTAAATGAGTGAAACCCTTAAGTCTACCTAAATTCTCAGAAAACACGCCCGAAAAATCTTTTTCAAACTGGTTTAACCACTCTTTTTAGGTCTCGGCTAGCCGCGCGAAGCGCGTCTCCGCCGAGCCCCTTTTGTTGGCATGTGTGCTTCCCAGGAGACAGTCCTGGCCGCGCGCATCGCCTTGGAGGTGATTTGAAAGTGGCACGCGCCGACTGGCACGCGCCGCGCTCGGCCTGGCTGTCTCCTGGGAAAGCGCAAACATACCCAGGCACACCTCCCCCTGCATGCAAGCGCCCACACACACACACACACACACTCACACACACGAGCGGAGACAGACACACAGACCGATGCACTCCCCCCTCCCCCCGCCGTCGCACACAGAGACACACACACAGGAGCGAACATACACGCGCACACACACTCACACACACGAGCGCCCCCCAAGGCCCACTTACCGTCAATCCAGTGTGTTCTGTCGCCTCTGCGGGGCTCTCCCTCAGGCATGGAAGCCCCGCATCACGCACTGCTCTTGACCAGGAACTCCGTGGGCGCGGGCTTCGCGCACAAGAAGGAAGTCCCGCCCCCACGCTAGGTTTCGTTTTGGAATGCGCGCGCAGATATTGCAGTCATCTCGCCTGATCCCCAACAGAAACCGACAGCGCAGGGGTTAATCGCAAGCTTTATTTTATGTACAAATAGTTCCTTCCTGCTGGCGATTTATTTTATTAGTTTAGGTGTTCTATATGATTGTTTTACCAAGCCGCCTAGTTCTAAACACCATTTAATTAAGAAAAATCTGACATGGAAAACACTGGGAAAACGGAATCACAAATACAAAATTGAACCTCAGTATTGCAAAATAAATGCTTGTTTACAAATGTCGCCAGGAGAGGGTCCGAGATGTGCGTAGTCTGCTTCATGTTCGCAAGTATTTTGCAGATTTCTTCACGGACATGGTTGAATTAATTATTTTTCAGTTGCAGGGAGTTGAGGTAAGAGAACTATGTTGATGATGGGGAGAGCTGTGTTGATGAAGGAGGGAGATAGGCTAAATGTGGCAGAGAGGTTTCGGGAGGGCCTTTCCGCAGAGGACATCCTTGGTGCCGTGTTTCAGGGTGGGAGGCTCAACATTTTTTTGCAAGTGGAGTGCGTCTTTAGACCGTGTATGTGGTATTGTCACGTTATCCCTGTCAATATTTTCTGTGACTTATGATATGCTGTGTGCATGTTGTTTTTAATGTTTCCATGTAAACACTGACCAAGAACACTACAGAAACACTGAACAGACTTGAACTGTAAAACAGCGAAAAGGTGATGGGTAGTCTCAGCCACTGATAATAGCTTGGGCCTCAGTCCAGTCCATCGCCGTTTTCCCTCTAGCTTGGGCCTCAGTCCAGTCCATCGCCGTTTTCCCTCAGCATCACTCCAGACAAAGGGGCAACATATGCACATTACATTTGTCCTTACTTCACTATGAACAGTCCGTCCTGGTCTGCCAGGCCATGGTATCTCTTGCCAGAAACACAGCAATCTATTGTGTCCCAGTCACTGCTAACTCTCGAACAGAGAATGCTATGAGTGTGGATCTCAGAAATGAATATCTAGGCAGGGGTTCCTTGAAGCTGTGCAAGAAGCAAGAAGCACACTAAACATTGATTAAGAGAATGTACTGGAATTTGACAGGAAACCCCCTGACACTAGCAGGAATCTACTAAAACTAGGATGGGAATCCATTGACTAAGAGATAGGATGGAAGACTTTGGCACTCAAAGAGAGGAAGGCAAATACTGGAACAGGGAATCCGGGTCATGCTCTGCATGTTCTTCTATTTTTACTTGCAGTCACTATAGAGAGTATCCTCAGGCTGTGGTCTACAGTTCCATTCCTGCTCCGATGACGCCTGAATCTGGTTCAGAAACTGGATGGGTGGTGGAGGGGGCGAGAGAGGATTTTTAGTAACTACTGGCGCGTTCTCTTGAAATTGTGTCCTGGATGCTCAAGAGTTGGCTGAAACTCAGTATATCTAAAATGAATTTATCATTTATGGGACACCTGTAAACCCTTTTAACTTTTCTCCCACCATGTATGTTTGGTGATATACATTTGTAGCAGTGCCTACCTCTTTCAACGAGCTGCAAGTGTCTGTGGCGTCAAAGAAATCTTTTTTCTGCTTGACTGACAATTCTTGCCAACTTCATCCCAGCCAGACACAGATCAGTTCTTACTGACTCTTTAGTTATTTCTTGCTTGGAATATTGTATAGCTTTATACCCAAGCTTCTTCAGGTCCACCTAGCAATCGGTCCAGAGGAAAAGGGATCTTGCGTTCTAAGCCTGCATAAAATTTGGAGAATATGTGAGGCTGATTTGTATGTTATCCTGCACTATGACATCATGAAAAGAGAAGCGAGTTTGTAATTAAAAGTCCACTTGTTACTGATGAAGCGCCATGCGTTCCTAGTAAAGAGTGTTTATGATAGAAAGTTAACCAACACATAACAAAAAAAAAGTGCTATTTACAATGCCAATAGCTCTAACTTTTGCAAAGGCGAGACCGTTGCATTGTAAGTGCAGAGTAGTGAGTGCAGAGCAGTGAGTAGTGAGTGCAGAGTAGTGAGTGCAGAGTTCAGAGTAGTGAGTTCAGAGTAGTGAGTTCAGAGTAGTGAGTGCAGAGTAGTGAGTGCAGAGTTCAGAGTAGTGAGTTCAGAGTAGTGAGTGCAGAGTAGTGAGTGCAGAGTAGTGAGTGCAGAGTAGTGAATAGTGAATGCAGAGTAGTGAGTAGTGAGTGCAAAGTAGTGAGTAGTGAGTGCAAAGTAGTGAGTGCAGAGTAGTGTGTGCAGAGTAGTGAGTGCAGAGTAGTGTGTGCAGAGTAGTGTGTGCAGAGTAGTGTGTGCAGAGTAGTGTGTGCAGAGTAGTGTGTGCAGAGTAGTGTGTGCAGAGTAGTGTGTGCAGAGTAGTGTGTGCAGAGTAGTGTGTGCAGAGTAGTGTGTGCAGAGTAGTGTGTGCAGAGTAGTGTGTGCAGAGTAGTGTGTGCAGAGTAGTGTGTGCAGAGTAGTGTGTGCAGAGTAGTGTGTGCAGAGTAGTGTGTGCAGAGTAGTGTGTGCAGAGTAGTGTGTGCAGAGTAGTGTGTGCAGAGTAGTGTGTGCAGAGTAGTGTGTGCAGAGTAGTGTGTGCAGAGTAGTGTGTGCAGAGTAGTGAGTGCAGAGTAGTGAGTAGTGAGTGCAGAGTAGTGAGTGCAGAGTGCAGAGTAGTGAGTGCAGAGTGCAGAGTAGTGAGTGCAGAGTAGTGAGCTGCCTCAAGTGAAGTACTCTCATACCCAAGGATGACTAGCAAACAATATTATTCACAACGTTGCTTACTATTCAGCAACATTTGACAGTTTGCAAATCATCTTTATACAACAATTCAGAGTTTGATAACAAATTAATGTAACACATTGTAATATACAATGCCAATAGCTCAAACTTTAATGCTGCGAGACCTATTGCATTGTAAATGCTTGTTTCCTCTATATCCATGGCATGTTCTTTATTACGGGGATTTAAAATAATACCAAGTTTCCATTGGTCTCTCCAACCCAACACATTCACACCTGTCTTAGCAACATAAAGTTTTATGTAAGCAGATCTCTCTTTGAACTTTATAACTGAGGCAACAAAACCCACAAAATCAATGGAAGATCCATTAAAACCTTGTGCACTAATGTCTGGTGGACTTAAATCTTTGATTGAAATCTTTCCAGAGAACTTTTCATTAAAGTAAACTTCCGTGATAATTGTCAGGGAGACCCTGAATCAGCCATAAGTTCCAAATCTTTTTCTAGAAATTCCACAATGCGTTTCGGAGAATTGAGCGTTTCACCTTCTAAAGCACAAATATCTATAAGAGAAACTACCATCACTTTTTCTTCAGAACATTCTGCATCAGAGTATTAAGCACAATGTAAACGAAATTCTTTCCTTTGCCAAAATTCCTTCTCCTGTCATCTCTACATGCCTTGGCGAAATGTCCGATTCTCCCACACTTTGCACACTCTTTCCCTATCGCCGGGCAAAATTTAAAAGAAGCAACATGGTTGGGACTACCACATCTAAAACATGCAACATTCTTGTCAACATTTCTATTAGCACTATAAGATTTGGTAGTACTATTCATGGCGCAAACTTCATCAACACTCTTATTATTCTGGTCACCTTTAGCATTTACATCTTCTATAGTCTTCATCCACTTTTCAGATTGTTCTATAGCTTTAGCTGTAGCTATACTATCATTACCAAGAAACCATAATTGTTCTTGTGTTTTTTTGTTCCTAACATTCACAATAATCTGGTCTCTGATCATTTCATCAGCCATAGTTCCGAATTCACATGAAATGACAAGAGATCTGAGAGCAGTCAAAAAATCATCAAAAGACTGATTATCTTTGCGCACGTGTATAAAACTTGTATCTATTGAGAGCTAAACTCGTCGTATGTTTAAATCTAGTTTCCATGCGCAAAAGTGCTTCATCATAAACACTCAAATCACCTTGAACAATAGGTAGGGCTCAAAAAACTGCTTGCCCCTCAGACCCCAAACAATGTAAAAACATGATGTTTTTTCTTTCATTCCCCCTGCGTTCACCATCTATAGCTTTTATATAAGTAATAAACTCTTCTTTCCAACGCTTTCAAGGAATAGGGTGTTCACCCTTGCATTGTAAAAATTCAGCTGGAGCCTCAAATTCAATTGTTAAAGAAATGGTTTGGGATAAACCGAACACTCTTGTTCGAAAAACACTCAGCTTAATAACATGAGTAACGAAAATAAGGTAAGAAAATAATTAATTCTAAAATTCAACCATAGTATAAATATAAGTATGGTCACTGTTAAAAGTATAGGACAAATGTCTACAGTCACTAAGTTATCTATTGTAGCAATCTATCTTTGTTTGTGCACATCGGAGTAAGTACAGCTAATGAAAATAGCTCACTGACTGTCAGAGTAGTATTGGTAATGAAGAAGAGTTAATAAACATAGTCGTGCACATCGACGTAAATAACAATGAAAATACCTCGTTGACTGTCAGAATAGTACTGGTAATAAATAAAAGTTAGTAAACATAGTCAGGCACATCGACGTAAATAACAAAGAAAAACCTTGCGCAATATGATAAACCGAAGCGCTTTGATCCGATGTATACTTCCACAATCGGTAGAAAAGGAATCTTTTCCCTATTCAAAATAGATTCACACTGCGTAGCGCGGTGACGTTCGACGTGACGCGGTGACGTCACACGTGACGTAACGACTTCTCACGTGACTTCGTAACTCCGCAGAAGAAGAAATCTGTATCCAGGACGCGAAGAACACAGCCAGACACTAGGCCCAATGACGTCGGGGTAGCGAGTGGAACGTCGGCATCAACGGTGATCGGCGGTTCTTTCAAAAGATGCTGAAGGTGAATTTTGATGAAATAGTAGAAATTTCATAAGTAACTTGTAGAGCAGGTAGAAGTCACCGTAGTTTCAGCCCACATATTCCAAAGAGATCAGGGATCAGGTGCCATCAGGTGGCAAACGAAAATCAGATCTCTTCAGTCAAAACTTGTAGAAAAAAATAAAAATACCATACAGTACCGCTCCTGTGCCTTGAAAAGTAGCAGGTACAGTTCTCCTCGTCGCCAGTGTTAAATTCAGCAATAAAAGATCAAGTAAAACAGAGAAATTCCAAGATGAGGTTTAATCTGGGAAGGCACAGTACTGTTTTATCCAGAGTCCAGTTGCAGAATGTCAGATACACATTCCAAAGAGAATGAAGCAAACTGGATGGCATGTGCTGCAGTCATAAGTACACAGCAAACTTAAAGGGAAAGGAACATAATAGGGAAACTAAGATACATTAATAAAATATAAAAGACATTGTAACACATTCTAATTTACATTGCCAATCGCTTAAACTTGCGTAACCGCGAGACCTATTGCATTGCAAATTCTTGTTGCTTATGAGGCATGCAGTGCTTTTTTTGAAGCCAACAATCGTGGATTCTACTTTCTGTTTGATATTCTGTCGCTCCTCCTCCGAAGAATCAAGTTATGGATGACAGTTTAATTTGTAGCTTCCGCTTTGAAATCCCTTCACATTTACAAAGTGTATTAAAAAGTTCAATGTTGCTTTTTTCTGCTGTATATATACTTTTTAATCTACTACAACTACTTAATTTTGTAAACAAACGCAGTCCCTCTGAGTGGGTTTTGCATATATCTGCGAACCCCAGGTTAAGAACCACTGCCAGTAAAACACTCCTAAACATATAAAGAATAATGTGAATACATGTGGGTCCGTCAGGATAGGTTATTGAATAAAACGCAGCCACAACAAACTGTTCCACCGCAACTTTCATTGTAAAGATTATTTTAACCATAATAGCTTAAGCAAATACCAGCACGTTATTCTGGTCAAAGCAGGCTTGGTAGCATTAATGTGCGAATTTAATATGCGCTATTCAGTAAAGTGTTTTACAGAGATCTACAGTGAGGGGAAGGCCGGAGGCATCTCAACAGAGACAGATGCCTGATTTTTTAAACCATCATAAATTAATTATAAATGAGCAAGGCATCATTCACCTCTTGTATGTAGAAAACTACTCTTGTTGAGATCAACATCATGCGTGCTTTGCCACCCACTCATTTTCTTTTCTCTGTTAATGATTTTGGTATATTGCAGGCTGACTGGATGATGGGGACATGCCACTTACAATTTCAAACAGCGGCAATCCAGTTTGCCTACTGCATGAAGACTACATGGCACAGGGTTGGAAAGTTCTTATGAACAGCAAAGTTGGGTATGGGGCATTATTACACAGGAGAGTAATAGAGGCAGTAGATCGCGTTTAAACGAGCATTTGCAAAGCCAATCATTCTGCTTTAATGTGCATGTAAATAGAGGTGTTTGGCATATCTAAATGCAGGAGCAGGTTAAGCCGGACCTATCGGCTTTGCAAATGCTTGTTTCCCCCCTCACTCTGGCCTTTGCTTCTAATATCACACTAGATATAGTGAATAATCTTGCAATGGAGAGGAGTTGGTACTGCTCTGAAGGACAAAATGTTTCCAGTGTGATTCAGAGGGACTGACTGCGATCTCCATTCACAATACCTTCCTGATTCATGGGCACCACTGAACTCCTCTGTTGTCATCTGCTCTTTAGTGACACTGTTGTGCCTTATATGTTTTAAGGGGGGGGGGTTATTTTCTTTACGTTTGATTAAAAGTGGGGAAAAACTCAAGAAAATATATAAGGAGTTTGTTATAATTTTTCATGACTCGTAAATGTATATTATTGTATATTATATAGAACGCATTCACGCTAATAGTTTTTTAAAATGTTTATTGAACTTTACAACACAAGACATCTCATATGCTTACACATTCGGAGTATCACGGTCTACCTAGTCAGGACTCCCCCACCCCCCGTTCGTTGCAAGAATGTTAACACCCCCGACACTGGGCGGACTGCAAATATTCCCCCCGAATGAATTCCACCTGCCCCACACCCTGTCCCGCGCCCCTCTATTCTTATAGACTTCCACTTCTGCGACCTCACGTTAAGTTTTAAATATATCTGCATGTATGTCTACAACTAATATTTTTCCTTCAGTATTTTTTATTTAAACACATTTTAATAGCTTGTTTTTAATTCAAGACGAATAATGTTTTTCAAATATTGCAATTGTGTCCTGCTCGTGTACTAATTGGCATATTGTGTTTCTCTGGGACTAAATTCGAACTTGGTTTTAAACAAGTCAAAGACGGGTGAAGCAGTGCGAGCGGTTTATTAAAGGAGTCAAACGAAAACAGGTCTGAGCAAAAAAAAATAAAAACACACCTAAATCTTGCCCATTGACCTCGGTATTAATAACAACAATTAGCTCCAGGTGAGACATGAAATGACCAAGTATGCACCCCGATAGTTGGGTCAATACCACAGAGAGCCTAATATGAAATTAAATGCCAGTCACATCAGCAATTGCTGCCTGCACACAATTATGTTTAAAATAGGGCCAAAAGGTGGACAAATATTGTACATTCTACATTACTATTACACTGACAAATGGCGAAAACTTGCCTAAGTAATGAGGTTAATGTGTTTCACTCATCTCTGCATAAGAAGTCTAACTAGAAAGATGGGGCGCCCAGAAGACAAACATTGAAGGCTCCGCCTGGCGTTTCATCCGGGCCTGGATTAATGATGGCTCCCATGCACATGAGAAGTATGGCCACGTGATTCCCATCTCGGCAGCCCTAATAAGGTTCTCATTAAAAACTATTTATCCATTAAGACCTGGTTCAGAAGCGGTTCACTGCGAGGATCCTGAAAGATGGATTATGCTTCATGTCGACAAGGAGTGTAATTCCTCATCGTCATGCTGCTACAAGGCTACTGTGCCTCCTGAATCGACTACCTGGAAGTAAAACATACACAAATGTGCCACTGTCCTTCTCAGATCACTGCTATTACAACCAGTGGTGCGCGCGCACCGCAGAGGAGCGGGAGCGGGGATCGAAACCAGTGGTGCGTGTGCACCACAGAGGAGCCTGGGCGAGGGAGCCTGTTGTCTGTGCCACTCCTGCGCGTAATAGACACCGATGGGAATCCAAGGCGGGACATGCGCCCGCCTTTGCCCAATTGTGTGCTGTATTCTTTTTTTTTTTTTTAAAGCACACTAAAGCCAATTGCAGTAGACGAAAGCAAAACCACACGCACAAGCGTGTGGTCAGCTTTCAGAACCCCCTACACAAGGTCTCGCGCTGCACGAGCAGTGCTGTGCACTGCAACGCTAGGCGCGAGACCTAAAAAGATATACCCGTTCAGTGTTCTTCTGAATGTTCAGGTTATATACGACTTCATTGATGTTAAGATTTTTTTCATGGTTGAGTCACCAATTGGGGCTTGACACACAAATAATGTGTTTGTTTGAATAAGAATAGCGAATATAATCCCTTGTAGGCACCGTCACCTATTACTAGTTTATCTGCCCAAGCTGCCAAAGGTATATTGGGTTTCCCCACTGGTTTGTTACTAGTATTATTTGTGGCACATGCTTTGTTTTTGAAAACTGCCCTCATCCACAAATTGTGGCATGCTTCCTCATCGGTCTTGCTATCAACACCCCTGCGTTGACCAACGCTGGGGGTTGAGCCAAAGTGAGGGGAAAGACAATACAAACACAAAGTTATAGGTCTTACAGCTGATTCCTCGCCTTGTGGTTTATCCCCTCATGAATAATCCCCAGGCGTCAGACTGGATATATAAACCTTTAAGCAGTACTCTTCTGCACTGGTGTCATTCTTCTCCACAAGGGATGAACAGAGCTGCATTTAAGTGCAACCAACGTGCGCGGACGTTGGCTCCTTTCTTTCTTCGCTATCAGATGCTTCGCCTTGGTCTTTCTGGCCATAAATTTTATCAAGATTTACAAAGTGTGCTATGAAAATGTCACCCCGTAAGACTTTTTAAAGGAAATAAGGGACCCCAAAGGTAGTACACTAGGGACCTTGGGTAAGTAATTTTTACTAAAGAAAGGGGTCCCTAGACAATATTTACACGTAGGGTAATCAACATAAGCTAAATAGACAGTATGTTCTTTGTCCAGCCGGACAGAATTTATTTGAACAATGCTTTTTAGTCTGAAAGATTAAAGTGGAGCGCGACCTGCGACCCACACATACAAAACAGAAAACACAATAGAAAGGAGGGGATTCAGGCAAGAGGAGAAAAGTCAAAGGAACTGATGCAGGTGCTCAATAACAACACCACCGACATGATATTGCAACAAGCAGGGCAGGTTGGGGTCTTGTGCCCTTTGACAGGAGGCTCTGCACCTCAGAAAGTGTCCGGACCGCCAAGAATTGGTCTTGTGGTGAATCACCTGGTCAGATCTCTACACGCCAGATTGGACAAACTTGGCTACCAATGCTTAGTGGATCACAAATTGAAAAAAAATCTATATTTCATCATGAGGGAATTGTTTTGACAGCAAATGTTTAAAAAAAATTCTATTTTAAGATTATCTGTTATATTCCAGATGATGCTGAATAACCCTCTGTTTGCCGGAAATCCACAACTTCAGGATCAAATGAGGCAACAACTCCCTGTTTTCCTTCAACAAGTAAGCAAACACGGATTCACTCAATTTTTATAAAAACTGTATTATAGTAATTATTTATTCAGGCATGCAAATTTCAAAAAGCCTAATCAAACTGAATACATTACATTTAGTAAAACAATATATAGCTGTTAATATCTACTGATATTTAGTAGATGAAGCAAAACATCATCCTAAAAGCATTGGTTTCCGATGAACACTTCTTACCATGGATTCCCTCACCATTAGACTATCCCCAGGCGCCAGACTAGATCAGGAGAATTTTTCTTGTAATGCTCCCCATGTCTGTAGGTGGTGCTGTATGGCTCCAGGATGACTCCATACCACCTAGAAATGACGAAGCGCAGCCTTATCCAAGCACCACCTCTGTGTACTTTGATGCCAGTTCCTTTCATTTTGCATGCTCCGATGCAGTCTTTAACTTAGCTACCAACTTTGTTGGTCTTCTGCTAACTCAAAACACAAAAATGTCACAGTGCACAGGCTAGCTGAGACTGTAGGCAGCATTTGTCTATACACAGTCACTAGATATGCCTATAGGGCTTGGGCTCAGCCATAACTCTACTTTGTGTGACAAGTGTTCCCTCCTGCACCTTAAAGCGATTTGGGACTAGGACGCTTGCCTTAGTCAAGGAACATAAGAAGAGAATCTCGGCACAGGGGTCGGGTCATGAGACTGCTCCAGTGAAAAGTCCACTTCCCTTTCAAAGTTTTCTGATAATCTGAAGTCCAAGTCTAGGCATAAGTGTAAGAAAGCCACGTGCTGCTCTGCTCCTATCCTGCTACTGGAGGTCCTGGTAGAAGGCTTGAGGGGGTTTGAGGGGGTGTCATGATAAAGGTCTCACTTCAACCAGTGTCCTGGTTCCCAGCGATCCCGCAGTTTGCCTTGGCATTCGCCTATTTTTATGGTCCATCGCCAACCCCACAGCAGATACCGGCCTTCAAAGAGACCATGCTATGTTCTCGATGTTTGGTGCGCCTTTGGGCCCCATGGAGATGCAAGGGTCTCCAGTTTGAGTTATGCCCAGCCGCCCTAGCGGACACATTCAGCCCTCTTGGGACCAGCCACCAAGCCCGTACCATCTTCAGTACTGGTTTCTATTCTGGCACCAAGGTCCACACTGGTTCCTTCACTTCCTACTGTACTAATGCCAGTCCATGATCCAACCTCTACACTCCTTTAGCCCGCTCCAGCCAATGCTGAGCTATGAAATTACAGAAGCGCAATCACCGGGTTTACAACTGCAGTCCAATCCCAGACCTGTGCCTCCCCATTAGTATCTGCAGAGAGTTCACACTCTATTTGGTTCTGATTATGACCCAGTGCAGAATGATGTACCTCAGAACACTACTGATGATGACAAAAGGGACAGATTGCCGACTCCTTAATATACTGATGATGCTTTGTAATTTGACTTATAAAATGCTAGAGGGCTAGACAGATCTCTTGATACAGAACTTGACTCTCCACTTGGTCCAGTAATTGAGCAAGCACATTATTTGCTAAGAATGTAGAGGGGAGCTGAATCACTACAATTGTAGTTCCTCGCTATTGAGACAAAAACAAATGAGTGAGATTCTTCAACCTGGACCTGCCTCATCTGAGTCATTATTACACTTTAATGAAACCCTTAGGTGACATCGACTGGCTTCTGGTAACCCTGACTTCCTGACCAAGCTTGCACACCACAGAAGCCTGATTGTTCAAGCTTAGAAAGGAAAGGTCTATCAAAATTCTTTCCTGATCACTCCTCTGGAAGTAGAATCAAAACAGCTTAATGCTTTTGGAAAGAGAATGTTTTTTTCGCCTTGTCTAGCCCTTAGTTCTATCAACCCTATATGTCTGTTGGTGGATACTCCCACGGGTTATGTGATTTGGCCAGAGACGATATGCCGATTGTCTCAGATATTTTCTAGACCTTTTTTGCCCAAACAATACAGGATTGTCAGGATGCAGCCAAATATGTGCTCTGGAATGGCCTGGACACTACAGACTGCATAGGCAGAGTTATTGGAATCATGTTCAGAAAGCAGGCCTGGATAAGACCAACTGGAGTTTCTGGAGACATACATGTATCCCTAATAGGTGTGCACTTCTCTGGCTCTAGAGTCTTTGGAGAAATATCTGATTTGTCGCCGGAACAATTCAAGCACAGTTGTGCCACTGCACAGTCTATTGACACCAGGTAAACAATATCTCCACTGCAGAAAATTAGGGGTTAATCCAGCGGGCTGGCTTACAGACAGTGGCAGCCATCCCAGCCACACACAAACATTTTTGCAACAGCTGACACCAAGACTTTCAGGGTCTAGGCATGGGTTAACACTATTCAAGCCAGCAGGAGTAGCATCCCTCAAATGTTTCAACTATTGCTACAGTCGAGACAATTCTCCCTTCCCTACCTCATGTACTTGGACACATTAAGTTTCAGGAGGTAGCTGGACCAGCAGAACATTTTACTGGTCACCAATCACTTGGTGGGGTCACTAAATTCCAAAGTGAATTAACTGAGCAAGTATTGTGTTACAGACCATGAGTGGCATCTGCATCTCCAGGTGGCACAGGGTTGCTTCGTTCAGTAAGGTACACTAGAAGTATTCGGCACAGTTGAATGTGCAGTGACAACAATTCTGTGCTTGGGAGTTTTCTCCAATGGTACGTTTGGAGACTCTTTCCAGCTGGAATGGAAGGGCAAACTCCTGTATGCCATTCCACCACTACCTCTCCTGCCTCTGGTTTTGAGAAAAATCAAAGCAAACTGGGCCAAGGTCATTCTCATTGTAATGAAATGGATCTTTTTGAATTGTCACTCCCATGTTTTTGGACTAATGCTGATGGTTTTTCGACTCCGAGCACACTGAAGCCTGCTAACCAGACCTCAGTGCCAGAGTCCTGACCCCAAAACGTGTTTGTTACATTGGCTGTGCCCTATTGGTATAGGCTGACTTACCTATAAGTCCCTAGTATATGGTACACAGAGTGCCAAAGTCAACCCAGGGATTGCAGCACTAGCTGTGCCACCCTATGTGTAAACCAAGTAAAATGAGCGTCCCAGTCATTGTAGACTGGAAGAGCAGTTTTAAACTGCTAAGTTGGCCGTGCCTTTTTAAAGCAATGGCAATGGCAAAGTCAAACCTCCCCCTGCAGTGTTTGTTAGTCACCTTAGTGGCTTGCCTACTGAGCCCTAGGCAGGGTACAGCATATTTCATTGGCAGAACGTGTATTTTATGCATTCTGGCTGTAAACACGTGAATCTTTCATTTTTTTTTTTACTGTGGAGAGACTTGGTTGCACCTTTGGCGAGTACAGGGTTACACACTGACCACTCAGCTGTGCAAACTCCTGAACGGTGCTCAAGGTATCAAACAATTGGGTACATTAGGCCACCTTGGGTCTCAAGTCAAAATAATTTCAACATGTAACAGTTTTCAACATCTACAAAGTTGCCATTTTGTTGCCTTCAATCTCCTGTGCTGTTAATAGTTATACAGGGACTAAAGCTTGAGACAGCTTTCGGCCCTCAGAGAGTTAACTCCTCCAAGGAAAGTAGACAATAGAGGCTTGCACTAGAGAGCGGTGTTACCTCCCTCCTGTAGGAAGCCACACAGGTAATGGTCCAAAAAGCGAACTTCAAAGTTGAAGTAGTGTTTGAAGAGCAAATGGGGAACACTTGGGAGAGGGGCAGCCCCATTGTTTAGGCCGGCTAGCTGGCAGCCCAGAAGGCGAGGGGAAACCTGTTGTCAAGCTGTTTTTTTCAGGGACATATAGCCTTTTAGGTAGCCATATCTCTGGATTTGGCTAAGGAGCTCAGGGCACCGAGAGAGGGGTTCTGCCATGGATCCCCTCACCCCTTCCCAAGAACCACTCCAGTATGTCTCCTCCGGTAGGGATAGGAAACCCGTTACCCATTTACTGAAGGCAGTTGCCCCCAACCAACGTGTGAGCCACTGGAGTTGGGTTGCTATATAGTAGCGTTCATAATTTGGGACCCCATATCCGTCCTCAACCGGTGGGGTATATAATTTAGAACTGGACATTCTACGTCTACCCGCACCCCATATTAAGAGTATCAATAGGGACTGCAAGTCTTTAAAGAAGCCCAGTCTAAGCACTACCAGAATCTCAGAGAAGAAGTGTAGCAGTCAGGGAAAATATTGAACTATTGGAAATTGCAACATGTCCCGCGATGGACAATGAGAGTACACACCAAAACGGAAGTGAAGTTATTATCGCAGTTAAAGTGTCAGTAAAGGTAGAGTGTCCGGAGAGCAGGTCACTCTATGAATGATATATTCAGATCCCTAGATATTTGATGGTTTCGACTTGACTAGAGTATTACCATCCTGAGTTGTGATTTGTTCAGTGGAGTAAGGGGGGTAGAGGCGTGACTTCATCCAGTTAATCTTGAGGCCAGAGGCCCTGTAAAACCATCCAAGAAGAAAAACTGTTCAGCCTTCTGAAGAATTGAGGGATGTCTCATCCCGGCCCTTTGTATCAATTAGTCATCCTTTGGGCACCTTTTAGAGTCCCTTGAGATGTTGAATATTTGCTTTCTTTAAACATCCTTTTGTCTACTCCCAGGAATCCTTCAGTTTTCAGTTTAGAGGACTGCACTGATGAAGCACATTCATTTGCAATTGAGTCAGACATCAATAGCACATCAGCAGTGAGATTGAGAGTGTGCACGCGGATGTGAGTGTCCTGAGGCGGAAAGCCGGGACTGATTGTGTGCGAGGAAGTAGCATTAATTGCATTTTTAAATTGCACTTGTGTTTCTCTTTTTGCACTTTGTTCGTTTTAATTAACCTACAGGGCTTATTCGGCCATTGTACTGATTAATAGTCTCTGGCCACCTTGCTCTTACCTTGTCCCGCCTGTGCCCACCGCAGCCGATCAGGCGCTGCCGGGGTCTAGCTTTGAATTCACCATCTTGGGTCAGGAGCAGGCGAGCGGTCTAGTGCTCGGCCCTTCCCGCGCTCCCTTAAAAACACCAATTTTGCCCGCGAGCACCGATTGAGAGTATGCACGCGGATGTGAGTGTCCTGAGGCGGAAAGCCGGGACTGATTGTGTGCGAGGAAGTAGCATTAATTGCATTTTTAAATTGCACTTGTGTTTCTCTTTTTGCACTTTGTTTGTTTTTAATTAACTTACTGGGCTTATTCGGCCATTGTACTGATTAATAGTCTCTGGCCACCTTGCTCTTACCTTGTCCCGCCTGTCCCCACCGCAGACGATCAGGCGCTGCCGGGGGGTCTAGCTTTGAATTCACCATCTTGGGTGAGGAGCAGGCGAGCGGTCTAGTGCTCGGCCCCTCCCGCCCGCGCTCCCATAAAATGATACCTCCACCTAGGAAGCACAGCGGACGAGCGCAGTGGGCGCGCCGGCGGCAAGCCCGTCTGCGCCGACTGGGACCAGGGGCCACAACCCCTAGATCTCCCCCCTTACAGAAAAGGTATTACAGCCCTAAGTCCCTCCTTAGCATGAGGGCTATGGGAGAATTAGGTTGCATGCACTCATTCCAAGCCCTCGAGTTGCCCGTGATCTGTCCTCTCTGTAAACAGAAGCTGAATACTATCCAGCCTCAGGACAGGAAGCAGGACTATAATATGCTACTCATAAACTGTAGGTCTTTACCCAAACATAGGTCGGAAGTTGCCCTCATGTTGGAGGATTACATGCCAGATGCAGTTTTCTTAACAGAAACCTGGCTAACACCAGATTCCGATCCAGACATAGTATCAGCACTGCCCCCGGGCTTCCAAATTATGCGGAAAGACCGAGCCGTGGGGAAAGGAGGAGGCGTGGCAATAATATATAAAGAGCAGCATCTATGTCAATGTACCTTTGACTCTAGACCAGATTGCGAAAGTCTCGCATTTAGTATTGAATTCTCCCCCAACAACTGTTTTTCAGGCACCCTTATATATCGTCCGCCGGGCCCCCCAAAGCAGTTTCACAAGGCTCTTCTATCGATTATGGCTGAGTCGGTCACAATTTCTTCCAATTATACACTGCTTGGCGATCTTTTCATTTAGACGCCGCCAACGACCACACTGCTATGGAGTTGACGGATGACTTAGCGGCCTTACAACTGGAACAATTGGTCGACTCATCCACTCATATCAAGGGCCACCTCTTGTACCCAGTTTTTAGTAACTGTAGCGAGCTTAAGGTCGGGCAATCCATTTGTCTTCCTTGGACCGACCACTCACTTGTCTCCCTTACATGGTCCACAAGCAAGGTACCCCACTCAACCCCCATCGTGAGGAACTCTAGAAATTGGTCCAGACTTCCAGTAGAGCATTGGTCCAACAGTCTTATGGTCTCTAGACCCCTTTTTAACGGGGATCCTTGTGTAGCCAATCAGGAATACGAAGAGTGGCTCCTGAACTCTATTGAGGCCACACTCCCCCTTCGCAAAACTATTATGAAGAGCCCACGAAAAACTGCCCCTTGGTATTCCGGGGAACTCAGGGAAAAAAAACGGCACTGTAGGAAATTGGAAAGAAGGTGGCGCTTGGACTATTCTCCTGATGATACAATCTTATATAGAGAGGCGATTAGAGCCTACAAATTGGAGATAAAAACTGCTCAATCAACCTATTTCTCAAAACAAATAATGCAGGCAAAATCCAAACCTAAAGAAATCTTTCAGATAGTAAAGAGCCTCACTAAACTTCCCCCTTCCTCCATGCCCACGTGTAAAACAATGGCTCATTGTAATGATCTGGCCGAATTCTTTCATTAAAAAGTATACCAAATCTACGCTTCCTTTCCTGCCACGGATCTAGATCCCGGTGCTCAGGTACGGTCAAGGCCGGCGGAAGCTTCCCCTAAGGTCCCTGCAATTTTAAATCATTCCCACTGCTAGATCTGGAATCCCTGGAATCTGTAGCTCGTCCAGTAAAGTCAGGTTCACCATGTGATCCAGCTCCACCTGATATACTGGTTTCAGTATTCCATGTTGTTCTCCCCACTATTATGACCCTTCTTAATGCCTCCATCACCTCCGGTACAGTCCCGCCCCCTTGGAAGCGAGCCATGGTGCGTGCGCTCTTGAAGAAACCGAATCTGGATCCTGGTGACTGTAACAGCTACCGCCCCATCTCCTTGCTCCCCTGGGTGAGCAAAATCCTTGAAAAGCATATCAACAGACATCTGATGGATTTCCTCGAGAATATTCAGTTGCTTGATGCCACCCAGACGGGTTTTCGACCTAGACATGGGACGGAGACTGCCTAACTGGCAGTCACCGAGGAAACCAGAAGGATTTTGGATCAAGGGGAATCAGTGGCAGTGGTCCTCCTTGATCTGAGCGCAGCATTCAACACGGTTAGTGATGATATGCTGCTGCACCGCCTCTCTGATGTGGGAATATCATGTAGAGCAATACTCTGGCTTAAATCCTTCCTGAGCAATAGGACTTTTCAGATTTTTGAGGGAGATACTGTCTCCTCTAGTAAACCTCTAAGCTGTGGGGTACCGCAGGGCTCATCCCTGAGCCCTGCGTTATTTAACGTCTACATGAGACCACTGGCTGAGGTCGTCCGTCCGTTCGGTATTAAGACCATCTCATATGCGGACGACACTCAGCTAGTGGTCTCCCTTGGGCAGGAGGACGACCAATCAGCACAAATGGGTTATTGAAATGTTTGGAGGAAGTAAAAAGCTGGATGACGACATCTTCCCTTAAGCTTAACGGGGATAAAACTGAGCTGATGCTCCTGGGTCCCGATGCTGTAACGAACATCGACTCCTTATGGCCCTCAAGCCTAGGCCCCCTCAACTGTACCTAAGGATAACATGAAAAGCCTGGGTGTATGGCTGGATAAAGCCTTGACCTTCAACACCCAGGCTACTAAGCTTTCTGCAACTTGTTTCGGCCTCCTTAGGATGCTGAAAAAAGTTCTCCCACTTTTACCCATGGAAGCCAAACAAATAGCCGTTCAAGGCCTGATCCAGTCTCGACTGGATTTTAGCAACGCTTTGTATCTAGGCGCCCCCGATTACACATTGCGCAAGCTGCAGATTATCCAAAACTGCGCGGCAAGTACACTGCTTCAGCTGCCACGCAGATTGTCAGCTAAACCTGGGCTGAGGAGCCTACACTGGCTGCCGGTGCGGCAAAGAATCTCCTTTAAGGCAATGTGCATATCCCATCAAGCCTTCTGGCAAAAGGGCCCGGTAATTAGCCGTGAGCTAATTACACAGTACCACCCCAGAAAACACCTTCGCTCTAGTCAGGCCTTTTGGCCACAGTTCCCAGAATTAAGAGAGCTAGAGCTGGCGGCAGGATGTTTTCTTACAACGCCGCTAGACTGTGGAACTCTCTTCCCCTTCAGCTTAGGGCCAATCCTAACCTGCTCTCTTTTCGCAAGCAATTAAAGACCTTTCTTTTCAACGTTCACAATTAGTTCTCCAAGCTGACCGTCGTTGACATGTGGTGCCTCTCTCTTGTAGCGCTTGGACGCCCCAGGGCAGCAATCGCGCTATATAAGTCCACATTTCATTTCATTTCAGTCTGAGAATCTGCTTTGACGTTGGGGCATTTTTCATGAGGCGATCATTTGCGATTCCTGCACAGTCTCTTGGGAGCTATAGGTCTCACCCGCTGAACAGATTTGTATTCTTTAGAGAATCCTCACAGAGGAAAATTACTTGGAGTATATCCCCCTCCAAAATATTCCAGTGTAATGGTATCCCCAACAACCAGAAGTGACATGTACCATTTGACTACTCAACCTTGACCCAGGGTGCTCTCTGAGTAGCTGTCTCATTACTTTCCAGCCCTGGCTGAGAAGACCAAATCCTATGAAAGTGAAGGAACCTCCTGAAGTATCCTGCAGATGCTGGAGTGGTGGTCGGACTCCTTTGTTGTATTAATTAATCACTTAGGATGGCATTACATGAGCCTCCCTGCCTAAGGAGTTGCAGTATCTATTTTATCACTGAGTGTGTCCTACATAGCATATTGCAGTAATGAACCTGAGGCAACATCAGGTAGGGCCAATGGTGAATGTTTAGCCAGGGACACAGAGTAGGTGGTTGCTGGAAGAAAGGCACGCAGTGTAACTGATAATGTTAAAAATCACAGTACCAAAGCTCTCACAACAAATAACAACGTATCTTGACTCCCATTCATCAATTGACAAGGCGTATGACCACTGTTTTAGCCTTGAAAAAGTCGCTGTCGGCGAAACACTTGTCAGCTGTTTTTCCTGGTTCTAATAAAAACTTTGTTCAACAAATCTTTTGCTCTTGTCTTCTAATTGTGAAAACATAGAATGAAGGGTGAACTGCTCTGTGATTTGTTGTGAGTGCTTTGGTAATGTGATTTTTTCATATTTGCACGTAGGTATTTACCAATGTGTATTATGCACCCAGGGTAGTAAGGTGCATCTGTACAGAGTAGCACCACCTTGAAATATTTCGGAGTCCTATCTACAAATTGTGGCACATGATAAAATAGGTGCGATCGACAAAACCCTTACTACCCTTTCAACTGGTCATGTTGGCAGTAGTGAATGATGCAGGTGAGCATGAGGCCCAAGCCTGGAGTTTCTGAACCACGAGTGGTGGCCCCCTCATGAATTGGTTGGAGCAAATGAATGGGTGTTCTATGTTCAGTCCTTGGATTCATATTCCCCTCTTTGTCTACCTTGGAAGCGGCCTGACAAGGCTGCAATGCTGATTTGCTCAAGGTGTTTGCCTCATCAAACTTTCACAGGAATTCTAGGATGGCAGTTAAGTGGTAAAGCAAGGACAACTTTATCAAACTTTGTTCTGACGCACACCGGAAAAGACATAAATTGACGGAAAACGAATTTCATAGTTGAGCGTTATCTATTTAGGAGAGCTGCATACAACTTCTGACCAAAAGTCAGCCTGGATCGAAAAAGCCATCTAAGAAGAGAAAAAAAACAGGAGCCTATGAATTTAATTTTGAAATTAGAACAAACCATTGAAAGAAGACCGTTTCAATGGCATCCACGACAGAGCTAGGCTGGGCAGATCAGATGTACCCTAAGTGACTACATAGATTTTTCAGAAAATATGCCATAGGCAATATAGTGAATTTGAAAGCTTGACTGGAGACGCTTGAAAATTTGAGGAGGGCAACTTATCTTAGAGTGCTGGAGGTTTTCTGATTTAAAGCGGACGGGTCATTGCAGGCTGTAGTGTTATCCATCCTGCTGCATGTCCTGGCAGATGTGTAAGGCAATCTGTTCTGCAGTGTGCATACTACCCACAATGAAGCATGAGGAAACTATTAGGAAGGGAGAGCCAGTGATGATGAGCTTGAATTGTGCTGAAATCCTGGAACTCATGCTACAAATGGCAATATGAAAGAAGTTTCAGAAGTATGAGGGTGTCACCTTCCGGTCTTTCCTGACGTTTGTACATGACATAGGAGGGAGGGTATATAAAAAGTGAAGTACACTGACTGGAAGTCTGTTACCTAATTCAGCAAGAATGCCATTCGCCACTTCATTGTGGACTATTTAGTAGCTCCTAGCATAATAGCTCACCAGGGTGCTAATAGCCTGAGTGCCTAAAGATGTAATGCTGTATTCTAGTCTGATAGCAGAGATGGGAAATTACATTAGTTTGGCCCAATATGCTTCTTAGCAATCTTGTTTCAAACATTGAACTATTCCTGCGACAGCTTTCTGTGGTCTCTGTGTGACATTATTATTGGGCGCAAAGCAATTACTGTAGCAGCAGACAAAGTACATAGATGCATATGTTCACTGCAATAAAATGTTCCTCTGTCAGGTGAAACCCTCTTTAAGAAGACTTTTCAGTTCAAGTGAAGTTCATTGTTGTGTAACACGGTCTTGCTGACATGATAGGATTGTGTCCACAGAAGAAACTAACTCTGAGGCTATTGCTGCTCCAGCTGCAGGTGAACCCACCTCAAGGAAGAGCGAGGGAGTTTGGGATGGAAATCTTTTAGGAAAGTGACCCTTTTTGACTGGTCACCCGCAGTTTTTGACGTTTTTCTTTGTGATGCTGACTGGAATTACACTGGGTTCCTGCTAACCAGGTCCCCAGTGCCAGATCTCTTTCCCAAAACTGTACCATTGTTTCCCCAAATGGTAATAACATTTAGCACTCCCTGAAAGTTCCTAGTAAATGGTACCACTGGTACCTAGGTCAAGGAGTCTAAAGAGGGTCTTTGAGTGCTGCGGCATGAATTGTGACACCCCACGGCACCCCTTACCAAACACAGACCGACTGCCACTGCAGACTGCGTGTCGTGGTGCAGATGAAAGTGAAAACACGACATGGCACACAGACACTTCATAAAGTATAGGTAAGTCACCCTTACAGCAGGCTCTCCAACCCAAAGGTAGGGTTCACCATACAGCATGTGTGGACATATCTGCATGAGCAGATATACCCCTGTGCTGGTCAGTTCCATTGCTGCCAGTGCAAGTGATCAGGGAAGCCATTTCAAGTACATGTGCTGGACACTGGTCGAAATGAATTCCCCAGCTACATGATGACTTTACTGAAACCAGAGATGTTTGGTATCAAACATCTTGTATTAATAAGCCCACACTGATTCCAGTGATGGATTTACTAATGTATGTCCTCAGAGAGCACCTCAGTGGTGCCTCCTAAAAACCTACCAATGACAGGAGGTCAGGGACCCCCTTCCACGGGATGACCTGCAAATTAGCATTCAATGCAGAAAGCTTCAAAGAACCCACTGTCTTTGATGTGTGAATCTGCCTTCCCTCACAGGAGAGGATGTTGCCCCCCCCATCGCGCCTCCCCCCTTTTGATCAGGGCCCATTTTGTGTGAAGTTAGTGGTCAGATAGGCCTGTTCACCTTCAGGCTAGTTCCACCCCTAAGGTGGGCTACCTGAAGTGAAGATGAAATTTCAGCGTCTGCCATCTTGGTGATGCCAAATGTCAGAATTCAAGAACAAGGATATGCCCACTTCCCGCAGAAAGTGGTCATATAGGGAACGTAGTGACCCCATGGGTAAGTAGCTCCAACTACCCAGACTCCAGTCAGGGCACTAGGAAATCGGATCCTGCCAAACAAAAGGACTGAAGGGCTGCAAAAAGCAAAAACTGAAGAAGCAACTGACTTGGCGCCAACCCTGCTGGCCTTTTCGCCTATTATTAACAATTGTACCAAAGTCTTCTCACCCTGCAAGCTGCTGATCTTCCTAACCCTAGGTGGACTGCCAGCACTTCTCCAAAGACTCAGCAACTCCTGTCGAGCAACAGAGCTGTTCCCCTGCATCCTGCATGTACTAGGGACCAAGCTGTGAAGGCTCCAGAACCCCATGACCTGACACCTAAAAGCGCCACTGCATTGAAATGCCTAGCACGAGCTGAAGTGGAACATTACAGCGTCCGAAAACTGTGGACTTCTGAAAACTTAAAGTATTTCAATCTTGAAACATACTTACCTTATTATATTTATTCTGGTGCCAAAATATTTATAAAGATGCATGTTATTTTTATAAATTGGAGTGGATCTTTTTGAGTCGTGTGCATCATTTGACTGTGTGTGTGTATTTTATAGATGTCCAACACTCCTCTCTGATCAGACTAAGAATGCTCGACCACACTCCCCCCAAGAAGAGCACCTTGGGTTTGCTAGAGCAAACCCCTGTCCACGTATAAGAGAATACCTGGACTCCTTTCACAGTATATTTCTTTAAGTGTACTATATAAAGAGACAGCTTCCTGTCGTAAACATGCATCTGTCTTTTTTTTTTTAACTTAAAAGTGAGTCTCTGGAGTTTTGTCAACCTTTTTTTTTTTTGCCTCCTTACAAGGTGTGTGTCTGTATGTATGTGTGTGTGTGTATGTCTATGTGTGTATGTCTATGTGTGCATCTCTCTGCGTCCCTATGCAGAGAACTTCTTTTTTAATGGCCTTGAAACTCAAAGCAAGATTGTGTGGTTTGGGGAGGTATGCCAATCCGAAAGAAACAGTTAGGTACGAGGCATGTGGGCTTCTGAATTCATATCTGTTCATAGATCGCCGCCTAGTGTTGGGTCCGGATGATTGCACATTGTTGTCCTGGAAGAGTCTTTGAAGTATCACGAGATAGGTGGCTCCTCCCCTGGACTACAGTGTGCATGGGCATCCTCAGATTGTTTTTTCCCGCCATTGGGTTTGGATGTGATTTCCAACTCGGAGTTTGGAATCGATAAAAAAACTTTTCTAAAAGGCCAAAAGGCCTTCGGGGTCGTCGGTATTGTTATTCGATCGGTGACGACAACTTTCTGTTATTTTCTACTCATCGCGTCGAATCAGGCCACACGGCCTTTCTTCGACACCAGGGGCCTTTCGTCGATGGAACGAAGTCCGTTCAAAAGATGCCCCAATTGTAACTCTAAATTCCCACACATAGATAAACACCTTGTGTGTAACAAGTGTTTATCACCTGAACACAATGAAGCCGACTGCTTAGCTTGTGCGCAGTTTCGTTCAAAGAAAACTCTTCGGGTTCGAAGAGCAGCGAGGCAGACGATGCAGAAGCCAGCGCCTGAACCTGAGAACATCTTTGAAGACGACGAAGAGGTCGTGGAAGCTGAGGACTCAGACCAGCAGTCGGAGCAGGGGTCGGAACATGACTCTGACTACTACGTCGACGAAGAAGACGACATCGTCGAGGTAGGGGACGACGATCAAGGCATCGGAGCCGTCGAGGACGACTCCGGCGAGGACATGGGGCCAACCGTGAGTACGGAGCCCAGTACATATAATGAAACGCTTCCAACGGCTCAGGTCGAGGCATCGCCGTAAGGCCTTAGTCAAGATCTAAACATTGATTCTATAGCCCCGCAAGTCTGCCCGGCTAAGAATGTAAGGCAAGAGCCATCGATGCAACATTACCATTCCCTAATAATATCGAAACCGAAAGTTCAGGAGACAAAACAGAAACAAAACTGATAGAGTTCCCACTCTTCGGACCAAAAGACGCAAATCCATCGACGCCGACCAAACACAAAATGGCCGCCGAGAGGGATACGTCGCATATCAGGGCTGTCGAGCCGAGAGCCAGTACACCCAAGGACATGCCTAAGCTAAAGGCCGTCGAACCGACGAGACCGACGCCAAGCAACACAAACAAAGGACTCCAGCAGAAGATGGTTGTCGAACCGAAATAACAAGTCGACAAGCCAAAGATGTTGCAAACCAGAACACTCGAGCCGAAGATAAGGGTCGAGGCCAAGGGGTCGATCGAGCCGAGGCAAAATATTGCTCCGAAGACGACGCCAAGCAAAAAACTGGTTATCGAACAAACCAAAACGGTCGGGTCGATACCAATCACGCCATCGAAAAAAGTCATACAGCCGAAAAAGACTGTCGAAGCACAAAAGCCCCTCGGACCGATAAAATTCGGACTCCCGGTGCACATGCGGCAAAGAACGGTCGAACCAACAACGGAGATCGAACCGACCCAAACAAAAAAGGTTATACAACGGAAAAGAGCTCCAGAACAACAAGAGCCCTCAACAGAAGAACAGTCCAAACTATATGTGGACCCAGATACTGGCACAATTACCCTATTGAAGAGGAAAATCAGACCAGACACTTCTGCTGAACACTACAAAATACCACTCAAAAAGAAAAGAGACTCTTCTACATCTCCAATTCTCTTTGGGCCTATCACAACACAGGTGCAAGAATCCTATACATATTCTCCCTCACACACAGATGAGGATGTGGAATATGACGATAGTGAAATGTATAATTATCCAGTGGACAATGAGGATAACCAAAATCAGCCATGGACTGATGCTGTAGATCCTGCAGACTCTCAGCCCACACAAGACAATAATGCATACCCTGTTAAAACTTCGCCTACAGAAGACACAGCAGCCTTCAATGCATTAATTGAAAGAGCTGCATACAACCACCACGTGGATATGCATGCAAACCCCATTAAAGAAAACTTCCTTTTTGACACTTTCAACACTTCTGAAAGATCAGTAAAAACATTGCCTATGTTGAAAGGAGTCCTTAAACACACTGGGGACATAATTAAAGAAACTACTAGGGCAAGAGTCATTAACCCCAGGATAGAAAAGAAATACAGGCCAGCACCAGGGGACCCTACATATATTAAGGGACAGCTGCCCTTGGACTCCTTGGTAGTATCCAATGCACGCAAACGTGCTAATTCTCAAACCACTGGCGAAGCTCCACCTCCAGACAAAGAGTCTAAATTTTTTGAAGCTTCTGGCAAAAGAGTAGCTGCTCAAGCAGCTAACATATGGAGAATTTCAAACACTCAAGCCCTGTTAGCTAGGTATGACAGGGCACACTACGACACACTTGAGCACCTTCTCCAGCATCTACCTGACCTTTATAAAGAACAGGCAGAATTCATAATACAAGAGGGAAAGCTGATATCTAACGCTTCCATCAAATGCGCGCTAGACGCCTCAGACACAGCAGCCAGGGCTATCAATACCAGTGTCATGCTCAGACGACATGCGTGGCTCCGCATCTCTGGCTTTAAAAATGAGGTTCAGAGCACTTTACTTAATCAGCCAGTGAACCCTGATTATTTGTTTGGGCCTAATGTGGACACAATATTAGACAAGATGAAAATGGATACCGAGACAGCCAAGTCTATGGGAGCCTTGCAGTCACAACAATACAGAGGCGGCTCCTTTCGTCGCTCAGGCAACAGAGGAGCTGCAAGAGGAGGCTCAGCGCAGCACGCCTCATACAACAAAGGGAACACGCAAAACACCTACAACAAAAACAGTAGAGGTGGATACCGTGGCAATAACAGCAAAGGTAGAGGACGAGGGAATAACACCACCAGATCCTCTACCAATACCAAACAGTGACTTCTTGTCACTACCCCCAGACCATGTAACACTGGTCGGGGAAGATTGCAGCAGTTCCTACAAGTCTGGGAAAACATCACTACAGACAGGTGGGTGAGGCAAATTATCCAGCATGGCTATTGCCTCGAATTAATCTCCACACCTCCCAACATACCCCCAAAACACCGTCCTATGTCCGCAGAACACCTACACTTACTGCAGCAGGAAGTCATCAGCATGCTACAAAAGGGGGCCATAGAACCAGTACCCTTAGAACACCAGGGTACAGGAGTGTACTCACTATACTTCCTAATCCCAAAAAAGGACGGGTCTCTCAGGCCAATCTTGGACGTCAGGCCCTTAAACCAATACATTTTATCAGAGCATTTCCACATGCTCACTCTACAGCAGGTGTTACCACTGTTGCGTCAAGGAGACTTCCTCGCAACGCTAGACCTAAAAGACGCATATTTCCATATACCGGTACACCCAGCACACAGGAAATACCTCAGGTTTACAATACAAAATCAGCACTATCAATTCAAAGTCCTTCCTTTCGGGGTGACCACAGCCCCGAGAGTATTTACCAAGTGCCTAGCGACAGTAGCAGCACATCTCCGAAGACAGCATATTCATGTCTATCCATATCTGGACGACTGGCTAATACAAGCACAGTAAGCCCAGCAATGTGCCAGCCACATGTCGCACACTATTCACCTCCTGCACAGTTTAGGTTTCTCGCTGAACTACCCAAAGTCCCATCTTCAGCTTGCCCACGTACAACAATACCTGGGGGCGACGATAGACACTCTGGCAGGGAAAGCACAGCCAAATTCTGTCAGAATAAACAGCATTCAGACGCTAATCCAACGGTTCACGCCCCAACACTCGCTCCCAGCCCGAGTGTTTATGCAACTGATAGGTATGATGGCCTCATGCATTTTCATAGTCCCCCATGCAAGACTACACATGCGTCCGCTGCAGGAGTGCCTAGCACGTCAATGGAACCAGGCTCAAGGACAATTAAACGACCTAGTGTTGGTGACCAGTCATGCATACAACTCTCTGCATTGGTGGAATCCACAAAACCTTTGCAAAGGACGACTGTTCCAAGAGCCTGTACCACAAATAGTCCTGACAACGGACGCATCCCTGATAGGGTGGGGAGCCCATGTCCTGCACCACACAGTGCAGGGCTTATGGACCACGCAGCAGAAAAAGATGCACATCAACCTACTGGAGCTGATGGCAATTTTCATGGCAATGAAAGCATTCAAAGTACATCTGTGCAACCAGACTGTGTTGATCCGGACGGACAACATGACTGCGATGTACTACATACAGAAGCAGGGAGGAACACACTCTCCACAGCTGTCACATCTGGCTCAAAGCATGTGGAAGTGGGCCATTCAAAGAAACATTTTTCTCATGGCCGAACACCTCCCAGGCAAGGACAATCAGATAGCGGATCTGCTCAGCAGACACAGCCAACAGATGCACGAGTGGGAGATTTATCCCACAGTGCTTCAACCATACTTCCAACAGTGGGGACAACCAGAGATAGACCTGTTCGCCACAAAACAAAACGCAAAATGCCGGTACTTCGCCGCAAGGTTCCCACACCCGCAGTCTCAGGGCAATGCAATATGGATGAACTGGTCAGGCAAATTTGCCTACGCTTTTCCACCAGCACCGTTGATACCGCTAGTGGCACGCAAGCTCCGCCAGCACTCCATGACGCTAATCCTAGTTGCTCCAACATGGGCGAGGCAGCCGTGGTACACCACGTTTCTAGAGCTTTCTGTGATGCCTCATCAAAGACTAAAGCTAACACCCAGTCTCTTAACGCAGAGCCATGGAGACATTCAACACCCAGATCCACAGCAGCTGAACCTTGCAATCTGGCTCCTGAAGTCATAGAGTTTGGCTACCTAAACTTACATACTGACTGCATGAACGTTATCAAGGAGACAAGAAGACCTACCACAAGAGCATGCTATGCTGCAAAATGGAAACGTTTTGTCATTTACTGTAACAACAATGACATAAACCCACTAGACGCATCAACTCAAAATATCATATGCTATCTTTTGCACCTACACCGCTGCAATCTAGCCTATACATCTATAAGAATACACTTAGCTGCTATAGCAGCTTACCTTCAAAACAGGCAACACCTTTCCCTATTCAGAGTGCCTGCAATTAAAGCTTTCATGGAGGGACTCAAACGAGTAATCCCCCCAAGACACCCACCTTCACCTGTCTGGAACCTAAACATAGTATTAACCAGATTGATGGGACCACCTTTTGAACCTCTACACTCGTGTGAAATTCAATTTTTAACATGGAAGGTGGCATTTCTCGTAGCTATTACTTCGCTTAGACGAGTTAGCGAACTTCAAGCCCTAACTATTCAAGAGCCATTCTTCCAAATCCACGCTAATAGGGTCGTGCTTAGAACAAACCCTAAATTCATGCCCAAAGTGGTGTCTCACTTCCACATCAATCAGACAATAGAACTGCCAGTGTTCTTCCCAAATCCACAGTCAGTACCAGAAAGGGCCCTCCACACACTAGATGTTAAAAGGGCTCTCCTATACTACATTGACAGGACAAAAGATTTTAGGAAGACAAAACAGTTGTTTGTTGCCTTTTCACCACAACACAAAGGCAACCCTATTTGTAAATCAAGCTTAGCCGGGTGGATCGTTAAGTGCATTCAGATATGTTATCTTAAGGCTAAGCGCACTTTAACAGTTCCCCCAAGGGCGCATTCAACGCGCAAAATGGGGGCATCCAAGGCTTTCCTAGGAAACATCCCTCTAGAAGAAATATGTAAAGCAGCCACATGGTCTACCATACATACATTCACAAAACACTATTGTGTGGATGTACATTCCAAACAGCAAGCTGCTGTAGGACAGGCTGTTCTAAAAACTCTGTTTCAGACTGCTGCAGCTGGCACAGGTGGCCACCGCTAAGGGAGAGACTGCTATACATTCTATGAACAGATATGAATTCAGCAGCCCACATGCCTCGAACGGAATATGCTACTTACCAGTATGCATCTGTACTTGGCATGTAGGGCTTCTGACATTCATATCGCCCTCCCTCCTCCCCGGCGCCTGTCGCAGCTGTAGCATTCATTCTACCTCTTTCTCTTGCATTGACATCCATTACTGTATAACACTCCAACCTCTGCCACAATGGCGAAAAACAATCTAAGGATGGAGAGGATGCCCATGCGCACTGTAGTCCAGGGGAGGAGCCACCTATCTTGTGATACTTCGAAGACTCTTCCAGGACAACAATGTGCAATCATCCGGACCCAACACTAGGCGGCGATCTATGCACAGATATGAATGTCAGCAGCCCTACATGCCAAGAACAGATGCATACTGGTAAGTAGCATATTCCTTATGGATTCCTTACCTTAGAATTACCCCCAGGCGTCCGACTGGAGCCGGAAAGTTTTTTGTCAGCTGTACCCCTGCTGGGCAAAAGGTGGCGTCAGTCAGCTACACGTTTGTTGTGGTCGCCGGGATGACGTCACACTAAAACGCTGCCCTTGTGCGCTGACGTCAGTTCTTTAGTTTTCCGTGCCAGCCAGCGCAGATCCGGAGAGAGTGGTACCTCCAGTAATTTTTTGACTGACTTTTTGTCGACTTTTGTCGACACCGTTTTTGAGTCTTCGACTCCTGGTGCACTTCAGGGATGCCAGACTTCAAGGTTTGTGGTTCCTGTAGCCGACTTATGTCAGTGATGTATCCACACCTCGTGTGCCTATTTTGCCTGGAGCGTGACCACAACCCCAAGTCATGCTCCAATTGCCGGACCATAAATCCGAAGTTTTTGCGGGAGCGGTCCCGAAAGCTTCTCAAGGCCCGGCAGTCGGCTCTGTGCCGCTCGAGGTCCCGGTCACGTAGGAGGTCGAGGGACCGGTCGCGAAGCCACCATCATTCATCTTCCAAGTCTTCTCACTCAAGGTCAAGTAAGTCAAAGTACAAGAAGAAGTCGAAGAAGCATCGTCGCTCTTCGACTGCTCCCCGTCCATCGGCTGTCGCAGCAAGGAATGTGGGTGGTGTCCCTCCAGCGGATCCGCATGCGGAGCCCGAAGGGTCGACTCCGGGTTTCCCTCCCGTTCCGGAACCTGAAGCGACCCCTGTCCAGCTTCATCAAATTTACGAAGCAAAGCACACCATCTTTGGACAGCCCGGCTCCACCGGTGTTCCTTCGGGCCCGCAGTCTCAGCTGGGGGCCCCTGGGCCTTCGACACCGACGGCTCTGGCCTCGGCACTGCAGGGTCCACTTGGATCCAGGCCTGGATCCGGATCGGCGCCGGTTGACCTAGTTAAACCTACCTCAGCGCCGCTTCCAGCGGCACCACGTCCGCAGCCAACACCGGTTGTGTCCCCAGCCGGCATCTACCCCGGCCTCTACCTCGAGGAAGACACAGAGCCGGACCTGCGTCAACAGGTACTTTTGTGCCCCTGTTCTACCCTGGCTCTTTCAGACCATATTGGCAGCCAGAGGAGGGTGATGAGGACTGGGAGAGTTCTGTAGACCCTCTAACTGCCCAGTGGGGCTATGAACTGGACTGGAGAGAGGAACTGGGGGAACACAGTGGTCTGGATACATCACCAGACAATGGCATGTTGTCTCCTCCTACCGTGGCTAGGGAGGAGGGAGCGTCTTACGCCATGGTGTTGCGTAGGGCGGCCGAGGCTCTCAACCTCGAGCTGCTTACGGTGCCAGTCAGGACTAACCTCCTGACAAAGGTGCTTCAACTGGCACGAGCTCCACGGAGCCCCTGCTCCCGTTAAATGAAGCTCTCACCGACATCCTTTTGGTCCAGGCCCAACACAGGGGCTCCTGTGGATAGGATGATTGACCAACGCCACCACCACCCGGCTCCGGGCGACCCCACTTTTCTCTCCCAACACCCCACCCCTCAGAGCTTGGTGGTCCAAGCCTCCACCGCCAAAGGCGCATTCCCTAACGCACCACCTGATAGGGAATCCAACAAGCTGGACCATCTTGGGAAGAAGATGTTTCCTTCCTCTAGCATGGGACAGCGGTCGGTAAAACCCGCATGCCTGTGGGCCGTTACACCCACTCCATGTGGGATGCAGTGGCGCAAGTGCTGCCCCAGTGCCCGGAGGAGGGCCCGGGCTGTACTCTCCCGTGAAGTTGCCGAAGGGAGAGATGCAGCGAAGTTTACCATCTGCTGTGGGCTGGATACCGCGACTCACTAGGCAGAACGATTTCCATGTCGGTAGCCTTTCGCGCTACGCCTGGTTGAGGTCGACTGGTTTTTCAGGGGATGTCCAATCCACTCTTATGGACATGCCCTTTGATGGCCAGACTGTCTCTTGTGACTATGTGACGGCGAGAGCACAGTCCCACTAAGGTCCCGGGTTCAGAGAAGTTCTTGTGAATTCGTAAATTTACTCCCTCTCTGAAAATTCCCAGAGTATAAGAGAATTGGATATTGTTCCACAGATCGGACAAGAAGGTAAACACCCGATTTGGGGTGAAGACCAGTAACAAGGGACCAACACCCTGATGAATGCCTGCGCGATCCTTGTGGGCGCATACTATTGGCAGAAACATGTTGGTATCTGCAGTGGGGCTATAGGGGTCGTTACCTCCCCTTTATATCCCTGATTTTGTTTTTTAATCCTACCAGGGGTTTACAGACAGAATAAAATAGTATATGTTGACCCTTAGGTTGTTTTAAGTATATGTATTGGCACTGTTTGGTCCCGTCTTTTAGGGGAACACATTTCCCTTCTCCAAGTTGTCACGTTTTTGTACGTGTTTTTTGTGTGTTCTGTCACTTTTCCTTACTTTTCCTACCCTCACCACTGTTCTTCATTAAAAAAAAACGTATTGCTCTCTATCCAGAGTGTTGGTCTGTACCTGGATGTATGATGCGGCCCTATGATGAAGTATGACACTGCAAAGTGTGTGAGGGCAGTATTAAGACATTTATTGTCTTCCCCTTGTTTGTCTTGGGTCTGGGTGGATATGAATTTTACCATTCCCATGTGGATAGCCACATGAATTGTAGCACCTGTCTATCTTGGATCCCAGGGGATAGAATATACTGTTTGTAGTACTTCTCTGTCGAGTGAGATTTACAACGTCAGGGGAACCTGTCCGATTGCGCCCAGATCTCAGAGGGCACCAATTGCAGTGGTGGCTAATGAACCAGGATTGGGTCGACGGCAAATCCCTCCCCCTTCCCCAACCAGACCACACAGTGGTAGTCTTTGACGGAGTCCGGGCTCCACATCAACCTTCTGGAGCTTCAGGCGATTCGTCTTGCACTCAAAGCATTCCTTCCCTCTGTCCGGGGAAGAGTAGTGCAGGTGTTCACGGACAACACCACTGCCATGTGGTACTGCAACAACCAATGCTGGGTGGGGTCGTGGATCCTATGTCATGAGGTCCTCTGCCCCTGGACATGGCTGGAACATCAGGGCATATCCCTGGTGGTTCAACACCTGGCAGGTTCCCTGAGCTCCAGAGCGGACGGACTCAGCCACAGGTGCATGATGGATCTTGAATGGCGTCTTCACTCGGAGGTGGTGCAAGGTCTCTTTCGGCAGTGGGGAAAGCCTTGGTTAGATCTATTTGCCAACAAAGAGAACACGCAATGTCAGCAATTCTGCGCATTGCAATTTCCAAGGCGGCACTCTCTAGGTGACGCTTTTCGTCGCGAGTGGAGTTGCGGTCTTTTGTATGCCTTTCCACCTATTCCACTTCTGCCCAGAGTGCTGAAGAAGATCAGACATGACCATGCCCAAGTCATTCTTGTGGCTCCGGATTGGGCATGAAGAGTCTGGTATCCCGAGCTGCTACACATGGCCATTGATCCTCCGATCAGACTGCCTCTTAGGGAGGATCTTCTGTCGCAGCAGCAGGGGACGGTCCTCCACCCAAACCTGTCCAGCCTCCACCTCCTTGCCTGGAGATTAAGCGGCGGCAGTTGACGTCGGTTGACCTGCCTCTCGAAGTTTGCGATGTTATCTTGGCAGCCAGGCGTCCCTCCACTCGGACGGTATACGCCTGCAAATGGAACAGATTTGTGGCATGGTGCACAGGAAAGGTTGTGGATCCCCTTTCCGCCCCTCTTTCTGAGGTTCTCTTGTTCCTCCTTTCCTTGGCCCAGCAGGCCTCCGCTCTGGGCACTCGAAAGGGCTACCTCTCGGTCATTTCAGCCTTCCTTAGGCTTCCTGATCGGCCTTCTCTTTGCAAGTCCCCAGTTGTAAATCGCTTCCTTAAGGGCATTACTCATCTTTTTCCTCCTTTTCCCTTCGTAATGCCCCAGTGGGACTTGAACTTGGTTATTATATATCGAATGTGTGCTCCCTTTGAGCGGCTACATAACTGTCCTCTCAGGCTTCTGACTTAAAAAAACGTCCAGGGCGACAGCGGCTACCACTGCTTTGAGGCGTGGAGTCCCCCTTAATGACATCTGTCAGGCAGCTACGTGGGCATCGCTGT
This sequence comes from Lissotriton helveticus, assembly GCF_964261635.1. NCBI lineage: Eukaryota > Metazoa > Chordata > Amphibia > Caudata > Salamandridae > Lissotriton > Lissotriton helveticus. The sequence goes on from NC_136059.1 coordinate 1,033,355,530, forward strand.
ACATGTTCACAAGACACTAATGACTGGACAGCCAAGTCCAGAGAGACGACTTCTTCGGCCGTTCTGTTCTCCAGGACTTTCTGGTGTGAACTTGGTTCGCAGACCCTCCTCCGGGGTTGGTATTGCTGGGGTATCTATTATAAGGTAAGAAATCCATAACTGATAGTCTCTTTCAGATGAACAACTTACTTACCTTCAGTAACGATATATCTGGAAGAGACATATATTAGTAAAGGATTCCTTACCACGCCACCCATCCTTACCGTTTTGCGAATCTGACTTCTAGAGAAAGGGACTCCCTTTCAGGGCACTTGTTGAATCACCAGTGGTCAGTGTCTTGCGTGGCTCTGCGCATCTGGCGTGGAATGTCGTGTAAAGAACTGACGTCAGAACGCAGGGGTGGGGTCTAAGTAGATACCGCAGCATCATTCCAGCGATCACTACGCCAACGGCGAACGCGGATTTGACCGACGCCACCTAACAACGCGCCGGGTTACTGCTGAAGAAAAATTCTCTGGATCCATTCTGACGCCTGGGGGTAATTCTAAGGTAAGGAATCCATAACTAATAAATGTCTCTTACAGATATATCATTAACCAAGGTAAGTAACTTGTTCATCCGGTCCACCGGAACGGGCATTTTACTGGTTTGGTCCTTCAGGACTTTCTAGACTAGTAATTTTGCTTGGGTGTTTATTCAAATGTAAGGAATCTGCAGCTAGAAGTCTCTATCGGTTGAACAAGTTACTTACCTTCGGTAACCCATTATCTGTCAAATAGACAATATCTAGCTGCAGATTCCTTACAGATGCACCCATGCCTCTCTGAGGACTCATTTATAGGGCTAGGGTTGCTACCTTTACAGGGCCCTAGATTGGTTGCACACTAGTCAGTTCATTTCTGGCATGGGAACAGTGAAAAGTAACTGACATCCGCATGTCTGGGTGGCACCTATATAGGTGACCACAACATCACATTCGGCGCCGATGACCCCATGCGGAGCCGAACTTAGCCAACCGGCGGCGCTGGGGTACTGCGCTCAAAAAAGTTTCCGGGTCCAGTCTGATGACTTGGAAATTCAAAGGTAAGGAATCCACAGCTAGATAGTGTTTCTACCAGATAATGCGTTACTGAAGGAAGGTAACCTGTTTGCTAGGTCGAGTACAATATTCAAGTTAATAGTGCTGCAGGTCTAGTTACATTTTTATGGTTTTTTTAGGCCTGAAAGACACTGCTACTAGCCCTTCTCCTTTAATTCCTTCCTCACTTCCTCCACTACTACGACCTCTGCCCCCCCCACCACAATCGCCTCCTCCCCTTTATCTCCTCCAAATTAATTTCAGGCATCATGACACACTTATTTTCAGGGAAGGGTGTGTCCATGTCTTTACATGTTTGAGAATTATCTCCTCCCTCTCATTAGGAGCTATCCATGTGAGAACTATGATATTGACCATCCTTGTGATCCAGATTTAGAGCTTATGACTATTAAGGATATCCCTTCTGATGATGCCACCCATATCATGGAACAGTGCAGCTGTCTCCCATAAGGTAGATATGCACATCTTACCTGTAGAGGAGGATTTCCTCTTCATTCCCACAATATTCCTTCCCAGATATTGCTTAATACTCCTGTTAACCCCACTTGACATCTCGACCAGTGCAGACACCCTAACTCTAGAGCACCTCCACCTTCTTCACAAAGAGGCTTAGGTGTTCCTCAAAGGGGCCATAGCTCTAGTGGCTCTGCATCACCAAAGTACAGGGGTGTACTCCTGATACTTCCCCATTCCCAAGAAAAACTGCTAACTGGCCAATCCCCAATCTCTGGCTCTTCAACAAGTACATTGTATTGAAACACTTTCATGTGACAGTCCCACGGGATGTTATTCCATTATTGCAACTAGGCGACTTTATGACAGCCTTGGTTCTGAAGAATTCTTATTTCCACATTCACATCCAGCTCACTAGCAATACCTTTGATTTGTGTCAAGTGGAAACTACCACCTATTTAAGGTGCTACTTTTCGTAGTTGTTGCAGCCTCGCAAGTGTTCATAAAATGCCTAGCAGTTGGTTCCGCCTACTTCAACAAGCATTTACAATGCAATAGGTCTCGCATTAATTAAGTTTGAGATATTGGCATTGCTAAATATTGCAACACCAATTGCAACAAAAGTCTATAAATTGTAGGCTTTTTGTAGCAATGGTGGCATGCTGCTTTAAATTAATGTTTAAAAGTAAAGTGTGCCATACTGCTATTGTTACAATAGTTAATTGTGGATGCGTTAACAATGGATGTGTGCACTGATGGCTGGTGGTGTGTGTGTCTGTAGAAATTGTGCACTGATAGCTGGTAGTGTGTGTGCCTGGTGGAAGTGTGCACTGCCGGCTGGTGGTGTGTGTGCCTGGTGGAAGCGTGCACTGACGGTTGATGGTGTGTGTGCCTGGTGAAAGCGTTTACTGATGGCTGGTGGTGTGTGTCTGATGAATGCGTGCACTGATGGCAGTTGGGGTGTGTGTGTGCTTGGTGAAAGCGTGCACTGACGGCTGGTGGTGTGTGTGTGCCTGGCGAAAGCGTGCACTGACGGCTGGTGGTGTGTGTGTGCCTGGTGAAAGCGTGCACTGACGGCTGGTGGTGTGTCTGATGAATGCGTGCACTGACGGCTGGTGGTGTGTGTGTGTGCCTGGTGAAAGCATGCACTGACGGCTGGTCGTGTGTGTGTGTCCGGTGAAAGCATGCACTGACGGCTGGTGGTGTGTGTGTGTCCAGTGAAAGCGTGCACTGACATCTGGTGGTGTTTGTGCCCGGTGAAAGCATGCACTGATGACTGATGTGTCTGTGCTTGGTGAAAGTGTGCAGTGCCGGTTGGTTCTGTGTGTGGTTGTGTGTGTATGGTTGTGTGTGTGTTGTTGTGTGTATTGCTGTGTGTGTGTTGTTGTGTGTTTGTGGTTGTGTGTGTGGTGGTGTATGGTTGTGTGTGTGCCTGTGGTTGTGTATATGTGTGTGTGTGTGGTTGTGTGTGTGTGTGTGGCTGTGTTTGTGTGGGGTTTGTGTGTGTTTAAGGGGGCAGATAAGCGTAATGTTGTCAGCTCTGAGGAGCACACAGTTTATGCTCATATTCTGAAGCATGTGCTTCCAGACTTCCTGCTCCCCCTTGACGGTCGGTCCGAGTTATACCTTGCACTGGTGTTAAGCCTCAATAAATCCCAGGCACACTTCCGCTTTGCATCTATCGCCACTTGGAAAAAGAAGTGTACCAGTACATTGATTAATTGTCCGGCTGATGGAGAAATCTAAAGCATTTAATAAAAAGAACCCTCATATTAGCTATTAACCCCTCCCATGCTGATGACGAGCTCAGCTCGTCATCAGCCACGGAGCTCGTGTGCTGATGACGAGCTGAGCTCGTCATGGCCGTTAGAACACTCACGCGGGGATAATTCCCGCGCTGTGCTGAGCGTTCTAAGGAAACGGGTGTGGCCGTGACGCATCAGCACACGAGCACCGTGGCTGATGACGAGCTGAGCTCGTCATCAGCACCGGGGCGCTGTGCGCGCCTCCCAGCACAGCGGGGGATTAACCCCCGCAGCCAAAGGGTTAAAGTGACCCTCACATTATATCCTCAAATGACCTTCACATGAGATAATAAAGTGACCCTCCTGTGACACCCGAGAGTTAGCCTCTTGAGATCCAAGGGTGATTATACCTGAGACGCCAAAAGAAGCTGCTGTGACATGTCCAGGAGCCACCTAAATTACCCAACTGTATTTACAAAAACTACCGAAATGTGAGAAAATAGATGCAAAATAGGTCATGTGCGAGACCCCGACATGCCGCCCCTACGCTAGACGATTACAAAAGTATGCACATGTATATTTCTGAGCTTTTAAACTCTCCTGACATAGAAATAGTGGTCTAACTAGAACATTATATCTAGGACCACTGGGATTATGTGGCAGTGATGGACCAAAGTATGCCGCTAAATTATATGCAAGAAAAGGCAAATTATGCGGCATAAGGCAACACATTTTGTTATGTTACTTAACTATTTTGTCTTTTTTACTCACGGTAACACCATCTGGGGAAAGATTTCACCTTATTAACAGTACCTGTTTAACATCCAAATGCACCAATAAACAAATGAAAGATAACTAGTTTACTATTGTAAAAGGTCTTCCACTGCGCTTGAACTCATCGTCAAGCTTTAGTGAGGCTTTAGTGAGCTAGAAGCATGCAGCGCTAGGACAAAGCACCTGTGTGCAGAGCAAGGCGCTATGGGAGATAGATGTACAGAGAAGGAGAAGAGACGCCTTGTGCGCAAAGCCATCGGGAAGGAAGCAAGGATCCGTGGCATCACCTTACAGTACACTCTTCGTTTAATGCCGTCCACATCAGCAGAGCAGAGGCCTGTAGAGAGGTCCTGGCAGGCTCGCTCAGCTCCCTGAATACTGGAGGGAGTGGGGGGGGGGGGGAGATGCCTGGCTATGCCCAAGGTCCTGTTGGCACCTTGGGCCCATGACGAGCTGAGCCTCCATGTGGCATTGCCTGCCCCTCTCCCCTTACCCCAGGTTGCGGCGTAATGGCCAGACCTGCTGACTTTAGAACTGGGAATCGGGTTCGAGTCACGGAGTCGCTCGACATCCTATAGTTCTGGACGAATAAGCTAATATTCCCGGGACAATAAAAATGAATGTGACCTTGTGTAAGGTAACTGGAATGAATGACGCCCCTTAACAGGAGACCGGCCCATCCAATACCTGACCTCTCTGAAGGGAGCACGCAGCGATGGTCCGCAATGTGCGCTGAAGGAGGTTACAATGAGTTGAGAGGGGGTGAAGGGTGAAATAACTTGCAATACCACCTACCATTGTCTTGCCGTAACAGCCCCACATAATGCCTTAATTCGCTAAAATGTGAGGGACAGTACAGCAGCAAAAAGTGGATTGAAAGGTTAACGCCAGCATCGTGGGTAATGTAATAAAGGGAGTGGCTTAAATAACATGCAAAAAAAAATTTGTGCTTAGCTTAGTGTGCTGCCCCACTTGTATTTTGGCTGTTTCTGTGATTGCATCCAGATATATGATACAACGAGTAGCAGCATACTGACAATAAGTCGGGTCTATTGGCTTTGTCAACGGTTGTTAGTTGCATAAGATAAATAAGCAGCAACAATGGCTTGGGCTATAGTATGCGGCAGGGGTTGGGTATACAAAATTTTTTTTTAAAAAGAGGGCAAATTATACGGTATAATGCAGCACATTTGGGTGCATGGGGGGACTAAACAGGCGCAAGCTGCGGAAAGATAGTGGGAACACAAGTCACTTGGGGGACATTACCTAGCCTGTAGTCACATCACACGGCTGATGTACGCCCATCCAGTACCTGGCCTCTCTGAAGAGAGCACGCAGCGATGGTCAGCTATGTGCGAGTGTGTGAAGGGGTGCACAGCGCTGAAGGTTACAATGGGTTGAGAGGGGTTGAAGGGTGAAATAGCTTGCAATACCACCAACCATCGTCCTGCCCTACCAGCCCCACATAACGCCTTAATTTGCTAAAATGTGAGGGACAGTACAGCAGGCTCAATTTGGAGCAAAATCATGTTTTAATAAAAAGTGCGCATCCTACTTGCAAGTGGCAGCTGCTGGGCTTTGAGGACCATGATTGCAGTGGAAGAGCTGATAGGGGGAGCGGGTTGGAGACAACACAGGGAAACAGTTGGGATCTGAGGTTGGGCGAGTCAATAAAAAGTTGGAGCGGATTTCTTTGAAGTCTGATGCCGAGGCTCACAGGCTGCCAAATGGTGTCCGATGAGCACACGCCCGGCGCACATGCACTGTAGGCAATCCACCTTTGGTGTGCATTTTTGAGAGCCCATACTTAAGTCTCGCTGAAAACGCATGCGCGTTCACTTAGCGAGACCTAAAAAGGAAAGCATGCTTGTCTTTCCTTACCTTGACGATTTGCTGATCAAGAGTGTAAGCCAACAGCAGTGCCTAGCACACACTCCAGCAACTATATCTTTGCTTCAAATATCAAGGTTTACCTTAAACCTCACCATATCAAATATTCAGCCTTTTCTTTGTGCAATTCTCAATGCCATCACTGGCAGGGCATATTCCACCCAACAAAGAATAGTGGCTTTCCAGGAGCTTCTTCCTCGTTTTCAGCCAAATCGTCATCTTTAAGTCAGAACAGTGATGTGCCTTTTAGGAATGATGGCCTCCTGCATCATCCATCACCATAGTTCCCCATGCTAGATTCCACATGCATCCATTGCAGGGGTGCATCTCAGCACATTTGTCACAAGTGGACGGGCATCAACGGGATCTAGTGTTGGTAAGGACGAGCACTCTTCAGTCTCTGCATGGTAGTCCAGCAATATTCTGTTGCAGGACCCTATTCCACATGATCATGATGACAGATGCATCCCTCGTCTGCCGGTAGGAAACATCTACACAGCATGTCCTTTCAGGGTCTGTTGTCACCCCAGTAGCAGGAGTTTCACATAGACTGCCTGTAACCTCTTACTTCTCTTCCAGGGGATCCTCATCAATAGTCATAAGCACTGAATATTCCCGCCCATGTGCGGGACCCCGGAAACAATATAAAAATAAATATGTAAAAAACACATATATCTCGCTCCACATATATGTATGTACATATATCATTTTTCTCACACCAATGCAGCTCCACAACTGAGGCTAAAACAATGTAAACACATATACTTGCACTGCAATTAGTAAGGAAACAAAAAACACATTAGGTCAAATAACCCTTGAACTTTGTGTTTTAATGAGTAAAATCACTCATAAATCCTGAAAATTGCTTATAAATAGACATTGTTAGCCCTCAGGCTGCATTGTAAAACAATAGCATAGAAAATGAAACCATTTTCAACAAAAAACTGGCACCGTGCCTTTAAGGCAGCCATGACCCCAGGCTTCCCATCATGCCTCAGGGGTGACAGTTAGGTCAGTTGTTCTTTCTGGCTCCTTCAGTCAGGACCCTGGTGAAACAGCTCCCTTTCTTTTTGGCTTTCTGTCAAAAAATAATTTTGTTAATCTACAATTTTTGCTTTCACTCTGCGTCTTTTAGACCTAGGGTGCTACTACTACCTTTTTTAGACTTAAAAAAGGTGTTTTTTCTGTCAAACTGCCTTCCCTCTTTGAGAAATGCCCTTCATGTGGGAGGAAGATGGCCAAGACTGACACTCATTCAGTGTGTATCCTGTGCCTACCAGACCCTCATTCTACAAAAACCTGTGAACACTGCCAGGTTTTAACATCCAGAACTCTCAAAGACCGAGAGAGAATTCAAGTTTATGGACTTTGAGAGAGGAAGATCTCCCAAGAAGCAGAAAAGTCGGAAGGCGCGGTCGACGTCAAAAGAAGCCCCGACTTGTTCACCTTCGGCGTCGGGATCGGCGTCGAAGAAGCAGTCGACGGCGACGAAGAAGATGTCTTCAGCGTCTACATCCAAGGTACCTCCGCTACAGACAGCGTCGAGGGATAGGTCACCGTCGAAGCAGAAGAGCTCGACGGCGAGCCAACTGACGTCGAAGCAGCATCGTCATGCTGTGACGTCGAGGAATTCTTCGTCGCCGCCTGGCCACCGGCGTTCGGCGTCGAGACAACCTCCGTCTACGACTAGTCGTGGTCGTTCGGTGTCGAGGGAACCTATGCCAACACATCGTCGATTGACGTCGAAGCAGCCCACGTCGACGCCCGGTCAACGGCGTTCGACGTCGAGGCAGCCTCCGTCGCATTCAGACAAGCGGCATTCGACCTCGAGGCACCCTCCGTCGCCGACTGAACATCGGCGATAGGCGTCGAAGCAGCCTCCGTCGTCGTCGAGCAGGCATCCTTCAACGGCGAGACGCTCTATGGCGAAGGACAGTCATCGACACTCGAGGTCGGCGTCGAGGAGATCACGGTCGACGTCGAGAGAGCGTCTACCTGCTCGGCGTCGAAACAGCCACCGTCGACAGATCAGCTGAGATCCAGGGAGCGGGGCGATTCGCAGCCAGTGAACATCTCTCCTTCAAGATCGCAGGAGAGGTCGCCTTTGGGGCAGGTGATGCAGGAGATGGAGAGTGAACCATTGGACCAGTCTCAAGTCCTAAGGTCTCAACTGGGTTCCCCAGGATCAGCATCGGCTGCTAAGGTGGAACAATCTCCATTACAGGACCCTCCTGCCAAGAGAAAGAGGGTCTCAGAAGAGAGAGGTCGGTCGAGGTCTTCCTCTAGACGGTCTCTAGTGAGCCTATCCTCATCCTCCTCGGCATCTCGAAGTGGCAAATCCTCGGATGGGGAAGTCAGCGATTCGGATAGGGAGAGGTCAAAGTCCCCTGCAAGGTCGCAGCAGGATCAAGCGGATCAGCCTCCTCCACGGTCACGTTCGCCAGAGAGGGGTCGCACCCAAAAGTCTCCTCCTGTTTGTCTTTCCCCAAGGTGGTATACACCTCTTCACCACTGGGCCAAGGACAAGGAGACGGCAGATCGGTTGAGGGCGTATCGAGATCAAGCCTCCCGCCGCAAAGAACGGTCTCGTTCTAGAGGACATTCAAGTAAAAGAAGATCTAGTCACAGAGAGCGATCTCGTTCTAGAACGCGCTCAACTAGAAGAAGATCTAGGTCCAAGCGGACTCATAGCTCTTCAAGTTCATCAAGGACCCGATCTCACAGGAATTACTCTCCGACTCTAACAAACAGTCCACGCTCGAGAATATCCCCAACTGAGGATATTTTATCGTTCCAAGACATCTTGGGCAGGGGAGCCCTGAAGTTAGGAGTGCCTATGACAGCTCCGCAGATCAAGACGACGATCTTCTTCGAAACCCTGCAGCACAGAACGGCACCCAAACCCTTATTGCCGTTGGTCCCGGGTATAATGGATACAGTGAATGAAGTCTTCCTGACTCCGGCGACGGTGAAGTCAGTCCCAGCGAGGATTCTCAAGAAATATCGTCCTCCTGAAGAGGATCCTCTGTTCCTCAAGTCCGATCCCCCGCCAGATTCAGTAATCATTGCGGCGGCTAGAAAATCCAATGCGGTGGCTTCCTCATCCACGGTACCGCCGGATACGGACAGCAAGGTACAAGACTCATGGGGGAGAAGAGTTTGTAACACCTCAGCTTCTTTCCTCAAGGTCTCCAATGCGTAAACTCTTCTGAGAAGATATGATAGAGATCTATGGGACTCGCTTCAGAGGTTTTCTGATAAACTTCCTCAGGAAGATAGAAAGGACTTTGAGGAGATTCTGATGGAGGGCGGTCAAGTCTCCAATCAGATTATAGGAGCGGCGGCAGATGGAGCAACGCTGGCTGCGCATGGTTATGCGCATGGAATCACAGCGAGGAGATCCTCATGGTTACGCCTTACAGCATTGAAACCCGAGGCTCAATCCAGAATACTAAATCTTCCTTTTTCAGGCACATCTCTCTTTGGGGCGAGTGCTGATGAGGAGATGCAACGGATGAAAACGGAGTTAGACACCCTTAAAGCTGTGGGGCTTGAAAAGAAGAAGGAATTCCGGAAGAAGTTCCGTTCTGACAACAAGGGCTCTTCGAAGCAGAGGGTTCAAACCCCTCACTGGCAGAAGGGCCAGAACCAGCAAGGCCAACAAAAATCGCAATATAAAGGCAAGCGCAATTCCAAAGGAAATGGAAATCAGCGCCAAGGCAACAACTTCAATAAGCCTCAGCAGAAGCAATGAGTCTTCACTTCCCCCAGCACCGTTGTCCACTCCAGTGTGGGGAAGCATTGCACATCACAGGACAGAGTGGCAGGCCATTACGAAAGACCAATGGGTGTTGTCTACGCTACAGAATGGGTACTGTCTTCGTTTCCATCGTCTACCTCCACCCGTTCCTCCGATGACAACGTCAAGCCACCAGCTACAAATGTTAAAGAAAGAAGTAGCGACACTCCTCAAGAAATCAGCCATCGAGAGGGTGCCGGTGGCTCAAAGGGGGAAAGGAGTATACTTGAGGTATTTTCTGGTCAGAAAAAAGGGCCAAAAGGCGGAATACAGGCCTACTCTGGACTTGAGAACACTCAATCTACATGTACGAAAAGAAAAGTTTCGCATGTTAGCGCTTCTCCAAATATATCCACATCTCAGGAAGGGGGATTGGATGTGTTCGGTGGACCTTCAAGATGCGTATTTTCATGTCCCGATACAGCTCGATGACAGGAGATTCAGTCGATTTCGGGTGGGGACCTCCCACTACCAGTTCAAAGTCCTTCCGTTTGGGTTGAACGCGGCCCCCAGGGAGTTCACGAAGTGTGTCGCAGTGGTGGCGGCAGCTCTACGCCGCAGGGGAGTCTTCGTATACCCATACTTAGACGATTGGCTGTTGAAAGGTCCAACTCCAGACAATGTAAGGAATCAATTCCAGACATGCATAGATCTTTGTCAGCGTCTAGGCCTGCATGTCAACTACAGCAAGTCTGTCTCCCAACCCACTCAGAAGATTCACTTCCTAGGAGCTCTGCTAGACTCCGAGGTAGGAAAAGTGTTTCCTTCGGAGGAGAGACAGTTTTCGATAGCGCTCAAGTGCCAGCAAGTTCTTCGCAACAGGACTCAGAAAGTGCGAAAGATAGCCTCCCTCTTAGGGTCGATGGCTTCCTGCATATTCTTAGTACCGAATGCCAGACTTTGGATGCGTCCTCTTCAGCAGGATCTGGAGGACAAATGGGACCAGCAATCAGATCGCTGGGACGATCAGATCACGTTGTCGGAGGTAGCTCGATCTTCCATCCCGTGGTGGACAAAGAAGCAGAACATGCAAGTAGGAGTTCTCTTCCATCAACCTCCTCCTACACAAACGATCATCACAGACGCGTCGTTGCAAGGCTGGGGGGCGCACATGGGGCCTCTTCAGGTACAGGGTCTGGGGTTGTCCAAAGAAAGCACCTACCACATCAACTTGCTGGAATTGAGAGCAGTCCACCTGGCTCTCAAAGCGTTCCTTCCCTCACTTCAGGAGGAAGAGGTTCTAGTACAAACGGACAACACCACCACGATGTACTATTTGAACAAGCAGGGAGGAACCCGCTCAAGGACTCTATCACTAGAAGCTCAGTGCATCTGGCATTGCCTTCTGGCTCGCAAGTTGTCTGTTCAAGCAGTCCACCTCCCAGGAGAGCAGAACGTGAGGGCGGACGCATTAAGTCGGCACTTCGAAGACAGAGAAGACTGGGTTCTCAACGACGAAGTGCTAGAAGACATTTTCCAGTCTTGGGGTCGTCCTTCCATAGATCTCTTCGCGGACGACGTAAACAGCAAATGCCCAAGCTTCGCCTCAAGGTTCTATCGACCAGGAACGAGAGGGAATGCTCTTTTGATCGACTGGTCAGGGGAATTTGTGTACGCCTTTCCACCCCTTCCGCTGATCCCGAAGGTGGTGAGCAAGCTGAGCCACTCGTGCACAACAATGATCCTGATTGCCCCCGATTGGCCGAGGCAATGGTGGTACACGGACCTACTTCACCTGTCAGTGTCTCCTCACAAGAGGCTTCCATGCAGGCAGGACCTGTTATCGAAGATGAACGGGAGGATTCACCATCCCAACCTTCCGTCACTGAACTTAGCAGCATGGCTCCTGAGGTCATTCAGTACGGCCATCTAGGACTGCCACAAGACTGCATGTCCATTCTGAGAGAAGCACGACGTCCTTCCACAAGACATTCTTACACATGCAAGTGGAAGAGGTTCTATAAGTGGTGCATGCTGAATGGTCACAATCCTGTGAAGAGTCAGGAAGAAGCAGTTCTTCCATACTTGTTGTACCTGGCTAAAGCAGGTTTGAAGTTTAACTCCATTAAGGTGCATTTAGCCGCTATAACTGCTTATAGGCGATCACCTTCACAAACCTCTTTTTTCCAGTTGCCAGCAGTAAAAGATTTCCTGCAAGGTCTTAAAGGTGTACCCTCCTGTAAGGCCTCCTTCTCCTTCCTGGGAGCTGAACCTAGTACTATCAAAGTTGATGGGCCCTCCTTTTGAGCCCATTCATAAAGCTACTTTACAGCATATTTCCTGGAAAGCGGCTTTTTTGGTAGCGATTACGTCAGCCCGTCGGGTGAGCGAGATCCAGGCCCTCTGTACCAAAGAGCCTTATACAGTGTTTCATTTGAATAGAGTGGTGCTCAGAACGCACCCTTCTTTCCTGCCGAAAGTGGTGTCAGATTTTCATGTTAATCAGTCGATCTCTCTGCCCATTTTCTTTCCCAATCCCTCTACTCCAGCTGAGAAGGCTTTACACTCTTTGGACCTGAAAAGGGTTTTAAAGTTCTATCTGGACAGGTCCAAGTCTATTCGACATTCTGATCAATTATTTATTAACTATGGATCGATCAGAACTGGTCATGCAGCATCGAAACGTTCCATTTCCAGGTGGATCGTTTCGTGTATCAAACTTGCTTTCCAATTGGCGCAGAAACCTCTGGGGTTTACCCCTAAAGCGCATTCCACTAGAGGTAGAGCTGCCACGGCAGCTTACCTGCATAATGTGCCCATGTCTGAAATTTGTAAAGCGGCGACCTGGAGGTCTGTCCATACATTTACCAGACATTACTGTCTAGATTCGGACACGAGAGCAGATACCCAGGTGGGCCAGGCCGCCCAGAGGAATCTGTTTAACAGCTGAGTTATCGGCTATTATGACTTGGTTGGGTCATGTACTTCTCATTTACCTGCAGGGGGTTGATGGGCTTGCTATTCTATTCAGTGATTATGACTATTGATGAGGATCCCCTGGAAGAGAAGGATAAGTTACTTACCTGTAATCCTAGTTCTCTTCCAGGGGTATCCTCATCAAAGTCATAAGCAACCCACCCGCCTCCCCAGGTCAATGAGATTTGGTACTATTACAATCTTGTGGTTGAGCCCTGTCTTCAGGGTTATGCAAAGAACAACTGACCTAACTGTCACCCCTAAGGCATGATGGGAAGCCTGGGGTCATGGCTGCCTTAAAGGCACGGTGCCAGTTTTTTGTTGAAAATGGTTTCATTTTCTATGCTATTGTTTTACAATGCAGCCTGAGGGCTAACAATGTCTATTTATAAGCAATTTTCAGGATTTATGAGTGGTTTTACTCATTAAAACACAAAGTTCAAGGGTTATTTGACCTAATGTGTTTTTTGTTTCCTTACTAATTGCAGTGCAAGTATATGTGTTTACATTGTTTTAGCCTCAGTTGTGGAGCTGCATTGGTGTGAGAAAAATGATATATGTACATACATATATGTGGAGCGAGATATATGTGTTTTTTACATATATATTTTTATATTGTTTCCAGGGTCCCGCACATGGGCGGGAATATTCAGTGCTTATGACTTTGATGAGGATACCCCTGGAAGAGAACTAGGATTACAGGTAAGTAACTTATCCATTTCATCTAACCCTCAAAGCTTTCTATCAGAACATTCAGGGCAAGGTAGTGCTGGAAAAGACATTCAACATGACTTCCATGTATTAACTGCAGAAACAGGGCGGTACCCACTCACACCAGCTATCACCACTGGCGCAGAAGAATTGGCATTGGGAGAATCAGCATCAAATCGACCTCCTAGCAAAGTAACTCCCATGAATAGACCTCAACTTTGCTAACCTACTCAGCCTGACGCATCAACAAGCCCATGAGTAGGAACTCCACCCACCTGTCCTACTCCCCACATTGGGGTTTCCTTCAAATAGATCTATTTGTCACTCATGAAAATGCAAAATGCCAAATCTTTGCCTCCAGTTTCCAACAGTCTATGGACAATTCTCGATGGATGAACTGGTCACGGTTATTTGCCTACGTTCCTACTCCTCTCTCACTCCTTCTGTTAGGGGGATAGAACACCACAGAAAACTTTCCTCACGCTCATCCTGGTGGCTCTCATATGGGGCTGACAACCATGTTCCTCAGCTCTCCTTGAGATGTTTATTATACCTTACAAGAGGCTCCCCAACAGGCCGGACCTTCTCACACTGAAACAGGACAAGATCAGACAACAAAACCCCAGTCAAATCAATCTAGCAATTGGGTACCTAAGGTCTTAGAGTTTGGATCTAAATCTCCCATAGGAGTGTATGCACATCCTAAAATAAGCTTTTAGACCTACAACTAGAGCTTGCAGCAATCTGGACAAAGGTATCTAAATGTTTGGACCCCTTTCAACCAACTGTTAAAGACCATGTTTATTATTTGCTTCACCTCCGGAGATCGGGGTTAGCTTCTGTACGCTTACACCATGGGGCTTTTTCTGCATGTATGCAAATTCGAGAACATTGTTCCATGTTTTGAATTGCAGATATTGAAGCATTTATGTGAGGCCTTAAGATGGTTTTCCCACCTGCCCCACTCTGGATCCTTAACACAGTACTTACAAGACTCATGGGTCTTCCATTCAAACCACTACATTCCTTTCCTTTGTTATTCCTCTCCTAGAAAGTAGCTTTCCTCATAGCTGTTACCTTGCCAAGACATAGATGCAGTACAGCCTTTTACCTTACAACATCCTTTTATCCAGGTTCATGCAGATAGGGTTGTTCTTGGAATTTACCCTAAATTTCTGCCCAAGGTGGTCTCTGCTGCTGTCTCAACCAAACACTTGAGATGCCAGGCTTTTCCCCTTACTCATCTTCAGTAGCAGAAATAGCCCTTCATACCCTAGATGCTTCAAAAGGCTCTAGTGTGCTACATTGATGGAGCTAAATCTTTTCATAAATCTCAATAGCTCTTTGTTGCCTTTGCTAGACCTCATAAAGGTCAGCCAATATCAAAAGCTGGCACAGTTAGATAGATCATTACATATATCCAAACTTGGTACTTAAAGCATTACTTTGTGGATATTCTCGTCTGTCAGCAGTCTAAAGTTGGCCAAACAGTACTAAGAACGGCTTCAGATATCTGTGCCACATACTGATTAACCACCACTTACTGCTTTACACTCTGAGCAGACCTGTGCATCTACAGCCATGCATGCTACGAACGGAACATGCTACTTACCATGTAAGCATCTGTTCTTAGCCTGTAGTGCTGTAGATTCACATTCACCCACCCACCTCCCTAGATTTAGCATCTTGTTTAGACCCCTTTAACATTAGAATTTGTAATTCATATATTATGGTGTAGTCACCATATTCTAACTGATCACCACTTTATACTTATGCTCACCCGCTATGCAAAAATACAATCTAACAATAGTTTCCCCCATGCACATGGCTAACTGAGAGGGACTTGCAGACTTCCTCGTGACTCGCAGACTTCCTCGTGACTCAAAAACACTTTTTCGAACAAAAGCAACTTTCGATGTCCAAGCCCCACATTATATGACAGGATTATGCAGAGCATTTGACTCTGCAGCACTAAAGGCTACTAATAGATGCGTACGGGTTAAGTAACGTTTTCTTCATACACATTGCTTGTTGCCCATATAATGATAGAGAATCTGACTTTAAATCCAGGGACAGACACTGGTTGTTAGTCTTGTACTCCTAGTCTCATATGGAAGCTGCTCTTTTTTCTGGCCTATTGAGAAATGAGTCTTCTCTGTAGTGTTTAAACTTTGAGCTCATTTTAGAGCTATATAACTATTTAGCGTTAACCACAGACGCCCTTCAATGTGGTAGGAAAGCGCCTTGTCTTATATAAAACACCAAAAAGCTAGCCTGACAATAGATGTCTCCTCTGCAGTGAACTTTTTGGCGTTCAATTGCTTTTTAATTACAGATGCACTATGTAGACTACAGTCTTATCCCACTTTCCAGTTTACTTCATCCACAGATTTTGTCAATTATATTTTTTCTAGATGCAGAGTCCAGACACATTATCTGCTATGTCGAATCCTCGCGCAATGCAAGCTTTGCTACAGATTCAGCAAGGTCTGCAGACATTAGCAACAGAAGCACCAACGCTTATACCAGGGTAAGAATCTTTAAATGAAACAATCATAATTACTTACTGCCCCTTGTTTCATATTGCTGGAATAAAGATGTGTCCAACTATTGGCGGGCTTAAATAAGAAAACGTGTTGACAGTGTATTGTAAGGAATATAACCACAATTAAAATTACAAGGCCATGGATCAGTTTTAGGGACTATAAAGTTGGTTTTCATACTGAGTTACTTACATTTTTTGTTTTTCAATCAGTCTTTGTGTGCAAAAATTCTTAGGATATGTTTTGTGCTTGCTTAGCTGGGTAACTTATCGTCTGGACTGCTATTCAATGTCAGTGGTCAGTTCAGCTTTCATGCAGTATCCTTTTCACATGTTTGAACCTTAAACTGACTGGCGGTTTTTCCTTCGTATTAGGAGATCCCACGCAGGTGAGGAATGGTCCCTAGTAGTTTTGCTATTACTTCATATCATTCTTTGAGAACAATGGCAGGTCTAGGTCAGTTTTTCTAGGACAGATGCAAATAGTGCAAAATCATAAAGTTGACAGTCAATTTAGAAATCTGTAATCAAAAGAAAATTGTTAAGAATCTATGAAAGGGTGCTGTTTATTTTTTGGCTCTTTCTACATTTGTTGCTAACAACCTTTTCGTCTTTACAGTGTAGCACCAGGTTTGGGCGGCATGGCAGGCACTGGTGTTCCTCCAGGGCCCGCCGCACCCGCCCCTGTACCTACTGAAAGTACCACTCCATCAACATGCGTAACCGAGCCTGAGCATCAGCAGTTCGTTCAGCAGATGCTGCAAGCACTTACTGGAGCTACCCCTCAGGTATGTTGTTTTTAAGCTAAGAAAAGAGCAATCATACAATAATAAACATTGTTTGTATTTTGTATGAATGTATACATACACTTAGCATCTTCCTGACATCTAGTTAAGGGTTTGGACGTTTGCAGGTTGTTTTTCTTGGAAATATCTCGAGTCACGATATATTACTGACTAATCCTCTAGGTGTGTATAGAGCATGGCACTGACTCCATCTTAGATTGTTTTTTCACTGCCATCTGGTTTGTTCGTTCACCAAATGGGATCCGAGGTTGTTGTGGATCTTGATGTTTTGTCGGCCCCTTCTGTGGTTTTCTATCCTACCGCATTGGGCTGCTTAGGGCTCAGTCACTACCTGTGTTCCAACACACAGTCTTCAACACCTTAGAGAACACAGTTGTCACCAAAATCTTCGGGGACCCAGCACTGTTCCTGACCAACCATCGCCTGAGAATGCTGCACTTGTGATAGAACACACACCATTTCAGAATTGCCCTTGCTGCTGCATCAAATATCCGTGGGTGGACCACCATGAAGTGTGTAATATATGCAGTGCTTAATCTGAGCCAGTGGTTTTTAGTGCTCGGCACCAGCACTTAATTGTCAACACCAGCGCTTCTGACAGTCTGCCACAAGGTGGCACTGTCTGAAATGACCACAACAAAAGTCAATTATTAATTCAATATACATTAAAAATTACTATTCCCAAGCCATTCATACAGCTTCGGGGCCTGGAATAGTCCGAATTTTCACACTTGTAGGAGTGTGATGGTTATTAGTTAGGTTGTTACTATCGTTGGCAGCATGGCAGACGCAATGTATGGGGAAAGCTGCAGTGGCCTCCTGACAAGAGACCTGGCACTTTTTAGTTTTTTATTTAACAGATTAAGCACTGAAGATCTGCCTATTGTTGACCACACCACCAATGAAGTCCATGCTCAAGGTTATGAGTATGTCTGCTTCTCAGGACAAATCCAGGCCCTTCAGAAGACCCAAAGACCCCTCGTTGATGCAAAGCACTGCTCCAAAGGGAGTCTGGCCTCAAGCCCAGAACTCCGGACAAAGAAAAAATGATGCAGCGGAATAGATCTGGAAACCTTTTTTTGTCGGAAGGACACTTGGATGAATCCTTCACCTGGAATATATATCCAACAAGATTCCTTTATACATACCAAAAAGCAAGTACCAGTATGTAGCCCAAAGTTGTTTTTATATTTATATCCAAATATTTTTTGGGAATTATCAGTATATGATAAATTATATATATATATATATGTATATGTATATGTATGTATATGTATATGTATATATATATATATATATATTCACTGAAAAAACCATAGGTTATAGACCATATATAGTTAGGAATTAGCATTTAAAAAACCTCATTTTACTCACACAAAACCATTGAAATTCCATATATAGTTAGTTGCACTAACTATATATCGCGCACCCGCAATCCACTGCTGATGATGTCACATATTACATCATTCATGACATGGTCAGTGACATCACTGATGACATCTCAAATGACATCACGGATGACATCACTGATGACATCATCCAGTGACTGTGTGTTTCTGTAAAGTTAAAATATGTCTTACATATTGAAGAATGAGTGGAAGTATAAGTGTCTGGACGAAGGATTTAGTAGGTGCATGACTGAATGTATGAGTGAGTGATTAAATGTCTCTCACTGAGTGCATGGGTTAGTGACTAAACTGTCTTAATTTGTGCATCATTATGTCTGTTGTTCTGTAAACTGCTGCATGTGTTGATCAGTAGCTATATGAGTAACTATATGGGTTATTGATTGATTGCCCAAGTATTTGCATGGGAGACTGAGTGTGTGTGTGGCTGGCTGGGAGGTGTGTGACTCTGTGCAGATCAATGTGTACTTGTATCAATGATTGTATAAGAGACTAAGTATGTGTTAGTATATGGTTGAAAACGTAAGGTGCTCTATGTTTAACTGTATAGATTAGAAAATGGAAGTGTGATTGATTCTTTACAGGACTGACTAGGTGTGTGAGTAACTCCATGGATGAGTGGCAGAGTGTGAGTGTCTGTATAGGTGTATGAGTGCATATGATAGTGTTGTAAAGATGATTGATTGTATGTATGAATGATTGTATGGGTGAATGAGTGAATGTGTGTGTAGACGTAGGAATCAGTGAGTGCGTATGTAGTAACTAGTATTGGTGTGTCAATTGTTTCAAAAATTATACTCTGTATTTAACACTGAGTGTAACAGAGGTTATATTAAAATGTGAGGAGATGCATTGTATTGTCACATGAATGATATCATCAGTGATGTGGTCATTGATGTCATCCGTGATGTCATCCGTGATGTCATCCGTGATGTCATCAGTGATGTCATCAGTGATGTCACTGACCATGTCATGAATGATGTAATATGTGACATCATCAGCAGTGGATTGCGGGTGCGCGATATATAGTTAGTGCAACTAACTATATATGGAATTTCAATGGTTTTGTGTGAGTAAAATAAGGTTTTTTAAATGCTAATTCCTAACTATATATGGTCTATAACCTATGGTTTTTTCAGTGAATTTTCAAGGTTTTGTAAATGCTAATTCCTAACTATATATGGTCTATAACCTATGGTTTTTTCAGTGAATTTCAATGGTTTTTTAATAGCAAATATCATAAGCTGTCGAATGTCAAGTACGTGGTAAGTGAAAACATTTTCGTGTTTATGCACACTGATCTGCTTTGAATGGTGCCCCCCCCCCCTCATTTCTATTAGGAGTACTCTCTCTTTGCACATAGTGAAGGGTAGTTAACGCAGGCCTTTGCCCCCGTTGTAATACGTCGTGCCTGCTTCTCTCTCCATTTGATTGATTGTTATCCAAGTATTTACTGTTTTAGAATTGGTTCTCTTTGGTTCATTCTCTATTTACAAACAAACACAGAGTCGCAATACTCTGTTTAGTCTTCGCAGATAACGAAAAATCGTGTAAAAAAAAAAAGAAAAGGAATCGAGCAAAATCAGTAGGCCACTAATGGGATCTCTTTTTGACCTCGCTAAAATAGAAACATTAGGAACAACCCCTCATGACAAATACAAAACTAGTGAGATGAACTGAACTCCACACAATGATGGCTGCAAAACAGCTTGGCTCCGCCACCCACCCCGCCCAAAATAACGATAAAGAGCGGCTGCCATGATTGGTTGTGGAATGGCCACGACGGAGCTACGAAATGGTGCTGCTCTCATGCTAACCCCAGCTTCAGTCTGAATATCCAGAAACACTGTAGACTACCAATTCGATCAGTTCCGGTAGCGCCCCAATGTAACCCGGTAGAGAAGAACTAGCCCTCCCCTCTTTGACTGATGGTTCTTGTTGCCTGTCCCTTCTGTTGTCATTTAACAGAACTATTTAGCCTGCTGAAAGGGGTTGTGTTCCAACCGCTGGTTGGTGGAGACATTTTGACTATATTCTGGACCTGCGTTGTCGCGTAATGCGTCATATGACGCGCCGCGTTAGCGCATCCGGAAGTCATCCGGGGCGCGCAGCGCGTAACGTAAGCATAACAAGTCATGTGACTTGTTAATAAAACTTTTCATTGGTTCATTTTACTTTTCTTATTCTAATGATGAAAGGCTTGGTCATATGACCTAAAAATTACGCTTTTTATTACTTCCGAACATTATTTTTTCTTAAATATATGTTATAATGTTCCAGGCTAATGTACTTTCCCGGAAAATTTACAACTGACCTGCAAGTAAAATATATTCTTTTTTCGAGAAAAAGAGCGTTTCTTCGTCCCATGACGGAGCCGTTGAGCAAAAGAGGGTCGACCTGCTGTCTTAGTCGCCGATACGCCTGAATATGAGATTCTTATCGATCACTTTATGTTGCAGGAGTAGAAAACACAACAGCCCTTGACCATTTATCTTTACTGCGTTCCTTCGAATTATACCTTTTACCCTTCATGTAATTGGTCTGCTTTATTTCACTTGCCTTTTACTGATTCTAAAACAGTGACTATTATTAAAAACTTTACCAATGTATATACTACTACCATGTTTTCTTTTAAAAACCTTTATTGTGAAAATTTCATTATACAAATACGAGCCTATAACCACGTGGGCCGGCCACGGAGCAAACTGTAATCGTATATGATGAGTAGACATTTACACTGTAGAGGAACGTAACGGGCGGGCCATTAGGTTGCAAGAACTAAGGTGTCTAACAGTTACGGAATCGGTGGACGTACATTTTATAATTAAAATACGACAGGGCCAGTTACAATAAAATTATCTAGATATACATTTGCGGGCAAGTACCATGGGTGACGTTAATTCGAACTTTCAATAGTACAGTAATCAATAACACATCAGAACTTAATATCAATAGGGATGTCGAAATATTCAATCAATTCTCGTCCCCGCCCGCCATGTGCTTCAAAACTGCATACGTATCTCGTGATTTCAAGGTTCTGCAACCAGTACACAACAAGGAGTTACGAGTCCCATTTATTCCGGCGCCATTTTGGGCGAGGACGGGCAGGTCCAGGATATAGTCAAAATATCTCTACCAACCATCGACTATGATGATGTTCATATGCTGTATTTATTAGAGTAACACTCATCTGTCCACATGAAATTAATTTGCCACAATCTAAACATGTCATTTTAATCTTTCCAAAGTTCTTCTAAATATTTGGGACCGTTTCCCTTGCCTCTGATGCTGTCAGTGCCACTTCTTTGATGAATGTACTAGCAGGTCAGGGGTTCTCCTCCAAATCTCTCTTTTATGCAGCACTATAATTAATTGGTGCCACCTCTCCATATGACGATGCATGGTATAGTTACCATAACTATATTTTTTTTCGGTTCCTCTGGAGAGTTCATCGTGGCAGATGAAGCGTGTAACGTACTGGGCATTTACCTTTTTTTGCATGTACAGGAAAGGAAAAAAAAATCGAGCGTCCGAGTTCTAAGGTGTCCCAGGGTCATTTTAGTGGACCAGGCCCAAATCCAAAGAACAGGCCGCCATTTTGAGAGTCCTGTTGCAGCCGCCTGTCGCTGTAGCATCAAGAGCAGCCGAAACTCAGCTGAATGGCAACTGAAACGGTAAAGGGGCGCCCCACTACAGCAGACGAGCCTCCACCTAGGAAGGCCCGTTCACGCCGCCTCCCCCCCCCCCCCCCCCCCCCCCCCTTCGGGCACCCCACGCCGTTATTCGGAGCAGTATTGTAGGATGGCCACACCAGTGCGGCAACTTGCTAGACATCACCTCGGTGGTAACCGAATCTCAACGCCTTGTGGTGTCTTCTATTCAGAAAACATTGTTATGCTGCCTTCGACCTATTCGCCGCAAGTGCGCACACAACTCAACTGCATAGCTTGCTAGACACCACCTCGGTGCCATCCGGATCTTGGAATCTCAGCGCCTTTTGGTGTCTTCTCTTCAGAAAATATTGTTGCGCTGCCTTTGGCCCCATTCGCACATCGGTCCGCTACTGACGCCATCTCACAGGCTAATGAGGCGCCCCACGCCGACTTTCAGCATTGTAGGATGGCCACACCAGTGCACCTTACTAGACACCACCTCGGTGCCATCTGGATCTTGGAATCTCAGCGCCTTTTGGTGTCTTCTCTTCAGAAAATATTGTTGCGCTGCCTTTGGCCCCATTCGCACATCGGTCCGCTACTGACGCCATCTCACAGGCTAATGGGGCGCCCCACGCCGACTTTCAGCATTGTAGGATGACCACACCAGTACAGCAACTTGCTAGACATCACCTCGGTGCCATCCGGATCTCGGCGCCCCACTGCAGATGAAGTGCCTCTCAACTATGAAACCACCACGGTGACATCCGGATCTTGGCGCGTTGTGCTGCCTTCGGCCTATTCGCACATCGGTCCGCTACTGACGCCATCTCACAGGCTAATGGGGCGCCCCACGCCGACTTTCAGCATTGTAGGATGACCACACCAGTACAGCAACTTGCTAGACATCACCTCGGTGCCATCCGGATCTTGGCATCTCAGCGCCTTGTGGTGTCAGTCAGAAAATATTGTTGCGCTGCCTTTGGCCCCATTCGCACATCAGTCCGCTACTGACACCATCTCACAGGCCAACAGGGCGCCCCACGCCGACTTTCAACATTGTAGGATGGCCACACCAGTGCGGCAACTTACTAGACACCACCTCGGTGCCATCCGGATCTTGGCGCGTTGTGCTGCCTTCGGCCTATTCGCACATCGGTCCGCTACTGACGCAAACTCACAGGCCAACGGGGCGCCCCACGCCGACTTTCAGCATTGTAGGATGGCCACACCAGTGCTGCAACTTGCTGGACACCACCTCGGTGCCATCCGGATCTTGGCGCGTTGTATTGCCTTCGGCCTATTCGCACATCGGTCCGCTACTGACGCCGCCTCACGTGCCAACGTATTTTCTCCGCATTTTATACCCTATGCCGCATAACAGGTCATGTGACTTGTTTATAAAACTTTTCATTGGTTCATTTTACTTTTGGTTTCCTAATGATGGAAGGCTTGATCATATGACCTAAAAACAACACTTTTCATTGGATGAAAACTTTTTTTTTTTCCCAAACGATGAAAGCCCCACCTTGTTTCTGGATGTTTCAGACTGAAGCTGGCTTCAGCATGAGAGCACCACCATCTCGTAGCTCCGTCGTGGTCATTCCGCGAGCAATCATGGCAACCGCTCCCCACCAGAAGCCTACAGGAGTCGGGGGCCCCCAAAACTTTTGATAAATCCTCAAGGCGGAGGGGACGCTTTCGAGAATGGGGTCCAAGACCTAGCAGACAAGCGTCCGATTTCCAAGGTGTCCCAGGGCCATTTCAGTGGACCAGGCCCAAAAAGGAAAGAGCCTGCCGCCATTTTGAGAGTCCTGTGACAGCCGCCTATCGCTGCACCGCAAGAGTGGGCGCAACTCAGCTGAATTGCGGCTTTTGACACAGTGGACCAAAAACGGACGGAATGGCAACTGAAACGGTAAAGGGGCGCCCCACTACAACAGATGACACTCCACCTGGAGAGGCCCGTTCACGCCGCCTCCCCCGGGGCGCCCCACGCCGTTATTCGGAGCAGCATTGTAGGATACCAAAACCAGTGCGGCAACTTACTGGACATCACCTTGGTGCCATCGTTCTGCTGCCTTGGAACTATTCGCACAACAGTTTGCTACTGATGACCCACCCCCCGCGACGCCCCACGCCAGAAATCTGGACGTTGTGCTGCGTTGGGACTATTCGCACAGCCGACCGCTACTTCGTTGTTTTTCCCTAAAAATGTTTATATGTTATTACTGTTTTTGTTTTCTTGTATATATTTATAAGTTATTAAAGTTTTATAATCTTACTACTTTATTGGAGTGCTATATATTTTTAATGTGACACATAATTGTAAAAACTTTGATGTACAAAGAGTCATCCCTGGAATCTTCCGCTTCAGGCTCGGTCCCCTCCCCAATCACAATACAGGATGGTTTTCAGATAATAGGAACGCGTCTGCTGTGACGGATCTCATCGAGTGTGGGCCTTGATCTACTATAACTCCTTTGAAGAGGGGTGATTCTTTACAGCTGGGGCCATAAACTACATCTGCAGGGCTAGCTGATACCCTAGGACCGGCCTGGACAATCGGACACAGAGGAAAAGGAGTGTCAGAGGGTGCGGTAGTGAATAGGGCGAAAGGGAGGTGTCGGGCGGGCACAGGGTGTGATTCTCAGGGAAGAGCAGCGCAGATGGGGGGTGGTTTATTACCCATGCATAAGACAGAGAGCGGGGGTGACCACTGCCTGGGGGAGATGCTTGCGAGGGTGGGGAGTCATGCTAAGGATCGACAGCGTGCACAGAGTGGGTCTGGTCAAGGCATCTAAAATGACTGCCGTGCACGACAAAAGTGTGGCATTTGAAAAAAGGCAAGATGGCGCAGACAATGTTTTTCAACACTTCCTGATTTCCTTCGAATCGAACGTTAACAGACGTTGGGGCATATTACCAAAGTTAAGCGATATTTATCCCTAACGATGCTTAGCAACGATTTTTTTACCGCTAAGCATCGTCAGAAATTATCGCAGATAAACCTTGCTATTATCAAGGTTTATCGCAAATACGATAAAAAACGACCGCAATGCATTAATATCGCTGAAAACTCAGCGATATTCATGCATTACCGAGCTAATGCTCTTAGCCATGTTATCCACCTCCCATTGGATAACATGCCTTAGAACTGCTCAGGGCAGGTGCTAGCTTTTGGAGATATTCGCGCTTATCGCGAATATTTCCAAAAGTTGATAATAGGAGATAGCGATGTTAGCGACTGTTTCCAGTCGCTAACATCTTGGCATGCCCACTTTGCATGTCATTAGTGATAAATATCACTCACATGCTAAGTGGGGCCCAAGATGGTCGCTATCTCCTACTAGCCGTCGCTAACTGGTGTTAGCAACAGCTAGGTAATACAGATATAATTTTATCTCCTCGAAGCGGAGCGCTGTTACAGATATATATCTTTTTTTGAACGTTAATTTCTCAAAATCCACTGGAGCACATATATTGAGACCTAGCAAAGGCACATCGGACTACCAGTCCCTACAATTTTGCCAAGTTTCGTGCAAATCCATTCAGCCGTTCGATTATTATTATTTTATTTTTTTTGCCTCGCGGGGCCCTTTTAAAACCTCCACATCAAACCTAAGAGGTCAAGGAGGATCTACTATGCCCCCTTATGGTCATTTGCCCCTTCGCTTTGGCCTCCTCTTGTCTCTCGATCCTACCGAGAGACAAGATGGCGGCGGCTACGGACTGTTTGGAATGTTTACAAACGCCGGAGAACCAATCCGCTTCGCAAACCTCCGTTACGCGAAGCGGAGCGCTGTTACAGATATATATCTTTTTTTGAACGTTAATTTCTCAAAATCCACTGGAGCACATATATTGAGACCTAGCAAAGGCACATCGGGCTACCAGTCCCTAATATTTTACCAAGTTTCGTGCAAATCCATTCAGCCGTTCGATTATTATTATTATTATTTTTATTTGCCCCGCGGGGCCCTTTTAAAACCTCCACATCAAACCTAGGGGGTCAGCGAGGATCTACTATGCCCCCTTATGGTCATTTGCCCCTTCGCTTTGGCCTCCTCTTGTCTCTCGATCCTACCGAGAGACAAGATGGCGGCTGCTACGGACTGTTTGGAATGTTTACAGACGCCGGAGAACCAATCAGCTTCGCTTCACAAAGCTCAGTTGCGCGAAAAGTACGCGAACTGGAGCGCTGCCCGGTCCGCTGTTACAGATATATATCTTTTTTTGAACGTTAATTTCTCAAAATCCACTGAAGCACATATATTGAGACCTACAAAAGGCACATCGGGCTACCAGTCCCTACAATTTTGCCAAGTTTCGTGCAAATCCATTCAGCCGTTCGGGCTAAAAGTGAGGCCAACCGCCCTATGGAAAACTCAATGTTAAAAACACGTTTTGGGACCCCCCTTTTTTCTCGGCCCCCCCTTGACGAACCCCCCCCCCAAATTTTCAAGGGCTGCTCAGAAACAAAATGTGCCATTTTCCTGAAAATTTCAGCCAATTCCGTCCACAAACGCCAAAGTTATTAGACATAGAATTTTCAAAAATCCCATAGAGAAAAAATCCTAACTATATATACCTACTGGCGACCGCCAGTAGGTAATATATATATATATATATATATACACACAATTCAATATACAAGAAACTCAAAACACAAAAAGCAATAAACTATCACAAATACATCTGTACACATATATATATATATACAGTTCCTATTTACCCTAACTATTATTGTGGATGCAAAATACCATTTTTTGAAGCACAATAAATATCTTTTGCAATCCAAATTAACTCATTCGGCGCTTATTACGATCTCAGCTCATCATTAGGCACAGTGGAGCTGTGCTCATGACAAGCTGAGCTCGTCATAACTGCCGCTGACCGCCCACACGGGGCTAATACCCCTCCTGTGCGGGCGTTCCACAGGAGTAGGCGGAGTCATGATGAGCTCAGCTCGTCATGAGCACAGCTCCGCTGTGCAGCATGACGAGCTCAGCTCGTAACGAGCACCGCGGTGTCGCGCGCGGCCCCCCTCCCCCGTGGGGGAATTAGCCCCAGGGCGAAGGGGTTAATGAAGATAGCCCATCTACATACACACAAGAGGGAAAGTTCCTGAACCCTCTTCACTTTTTAGGTTGTGCTAAACCATTCTTTTTCACAAATAATTTTAATTCTTTGGGGCTTCTCCAAAATGTATTTCGGCGCGTTTCGGCCCGATTAATTAGGGCCTCATCAGGACTGGGGTAAACCAAGGAAACCTATAAAAAACAGAATATAATCTTTGTATTTACAAATCAACAAATATACTTTTATACATAAAAGAACAGAGACAATTGAAAATTAAAATGTATACTTATCACAGTGGGCACGTGTGGTGAGTTTCCACCGTTCGTTTTATAGGTTATAACTTGTTGGACTCTCGAATGGGAGCGATACTCTTGGACGACACTGACTTTGGGTTCTACTTTTAATAATCACTGGCCTGGTATCCTTTTGGTTTGCCGTATTGAGTGATTTCCTCAGGTCTATGTTACTGCCTGGATATTTAGTATATCACTTTTGGGTGAGAGATGGAGGCTTTCTTCATTGATTTTTTTTTATCCACACCGATCCTTACTATTATTCATGATTCAATTTAAGCTCTTTCATGCCTTCTTTGGCCAGGTCCCTGACAGTGTACAGGGGCACTAGTTCAAATTAAAATGTATGTTCGAGGCATATGAGCTGCAGATCCTACATTTTTCAATAGATCGCCACCTGGTGTTGGGCTCGGATGATTGCAGGTTGTTGTCTTCTTGGAAGAAGTCTTTTGTAGTCACGAGATAGGTGACTCCTCCCTTGGACAATACTGCGCATGGTCATCGACTCCATCCTCAGATTGTTTTTTTCCGCCACTGGGTTCGGATGAAAGTTTTCCGCTCCGGCTAGAAAACTACTTTTTCTGATTTTTTGGAAGCGAGAAACTTCAAACAAACTTCTTTCGACATCGAATAGACTTTCGACATCACCAGCTACATTCCGGTGCGTCGACGCGGGCTGTTGGGCCCATCGGCGCCATGCGGCCTACACCTCATGGAAAGAACTCCATTCAAGAGATGCCTGGTATGTCGAGCAAAATTCCCTCATAGCGACCATCACGAGGTTTGTAACCTCTGTCTCTCGCCAGAACACGACGAGTCGACCTGCACAGCCTGTGCCTCCTACCGATCGAAAAAGACCATTCGGGATCGGAGGGCCCGTCGACACGAAATGAGGAGATCAGCACCAGCATCGGAGGCCATCTTTGAAGAGGAGATCGTCGAAGAAGACGTCTCCGAGGACGAATATCCAATCCAAGATATCTCCGAGGACGAGGCTCCACTCGGCGCAGAGGAGACTCGCCTGATCTCCAGATAATATCAGGAGCAGAGGATTCGGATGATTCGATCCCATCTCGACAACCCGTGAGTACATCTGCCCCTGCACGACAGACAGTACCCAAACAGAAGGCAACGGTCAGCACTCCGCCCATGGGGCCCAGTCGAGACCGACGCTTACCCTCTAGCGCCCCGCCTTCGGGCCCGGCTCCGAGGAAAGATAGTACACCTTCCGGTGCCTCGACACCGAAGAAACACCATGTGCCAGTCACACCTCCTCCATTGGCAGCAAAAAATCCTTTGACACCGAAGGACTCGTCGGCACGGAAGATAGAACACCCTTAGACGCCCAAAGACACTCCGGCACCCGTACCATCGGTGCCGAAGCCAAAACCTGTACCAAACCCGAAAGCTTCAACTCCGAAACCTTCCGGTTCAAAAAACAAAGAGAGGGAGCCAGTTTCCGGCGCCACAGGAACAGCAAAACCTGTCTCCACGCCGAAACCTCTAGTATCGGTACCGAAGACCCCAGAAAAGGCTAAACAACCTTCGGCACCGAAAACATTGGCAAAAGACTCAACTACTCCTCATAAGGCAAAAAGCACTAAACAACCTCTATCGGCTCCGAAAAATTGACGCCGAAGAAGATTATAGAAGAGGAAGAACTGTTTAGACCAGATCCTAGACAGAAAAAGGTCTATATTAATCCAAAAACTGGACATGTGGAGGCAATCCCTCATAAGAAAAGACCAGCAGACACACCACTTACACCTGTGGTTCCTGCCAAAAAGGACTGTGCAACTTCTCCAATGCACCCTTCCTCTCCTTCACCTTCTTCCTCTCCTATTACTCCACATGTAGAACCTATAACTTCTCCTATTCACTCTCCTGCATCATCACACCACACTGATGAGGAGTATGATTTGGGTGGGGAGGATTATGTTCCAGAGACACATACATACCCTTTAGATGAGGATGGTAACACAGAATACCCTAAGGATGATGATGCATATAATTTTGCACCAAATAACGCACCAGACATCCCTGACCCTCAGTACTACCCAACAAAACCTTCACCTACAGAGGACAGTATTGGTTTTAATCATTTATTGAACAGAGCTGCACTTTACCATGGGGTTCCTATGCACTCTGATGCCATTGAGGAGGACTTCTTGTTAGACACTTTCGAACAGTCACAAAGGTCTACCCAAATATTACCAATGATCAAAGGAGTCATTAAACATGCTCCAGAGATTTTTAAAGATCCAGTAAGGTGTAGGGTGTTAAATCCTAGAATAGAGAAAAAGTATAGGCCAGCACCAGCTGATCCAGTATACATCAAGGGTCATCTGCCATTAGACTACTTAGTGGTGTCAAATGCACGCAAGAGGGCTAATTCTCAGACTTCTGGAGACACCCCCCGCCTGACAAAGAGTCCAAAATTATTGATGCGTCAGGGAAACGAATTGCTGCTCAAGCAACAAATACATGGCGCATAGCAAACACACAGGCTTTACTATCACGCTACAACAGGGCTCATTACGATCAACTAGAAAAGTTAATGAAACACCTACCAGATCAACACAAGGATCTGGCAGCAGAACTTTTACAAGAAGGCAAATTAATTTCAAATGCCTCAATTAAATGTGCACTAGATGTAGCTGACACAGCATCCAGAGCAGTGAACACTAGTGTTATTCTCAGGCGTCACGCATGGTTACGCATTTCGGGTTTTAAACCAGAGGTACAAACTACCATCCTAAACCAGCCCTTTAATCAGAAAGAATTGTTCGGGCCGGAGGTAGATAATACATTAGAAAAGATGAAGAAGGACACAGACACCGCTAAGTCTATGGGGGCATTACAATCCACCCAAACTAGAGGTTCTTTTCGCCACTCCTCTTATAGAGGAGGCTCCAAGCAAACCGGCGCAGACACAACATCATCTTTTAAAACACACGCGCAAACCTCCTCTAATAGAGGATATTTTAGAGGAGGATACAGAGGCAATAATAACAAGGGAATAGGCAGAGGTAATAACAACAACCGCTCCTCTTCCACTCCCAAACAGTGACTTCCCTCTGCCTCCCCTACAGCATTCCACTCCTGTGGGGGGCAGACTTTCACAGTTCCTACCTGTCTGGAACTCTATCACAACAGACAGGTGGGTAAGACAAATTATCCAACATGGCTACTGCCTAGAACTCACAGCAACCCCCCCAAACATACCACCCAGGCAGCGTCCAATGTCTGCAGAACACATAACTCTGCTTCAACAGGAAGTTCTAGCATTTCTAGAAAAAGATGCTATTCAAGTAGTTCCATTAGAAGAACAAGGAACAGGAATCTACTCCCTGTATTTTCTAATTCCAAAGAAGGACGGGACCTTAAGACCAATTCTCGACCTCAGGCCCCTCAACCACTACATACAATCAGATCATTTTCACATGATCACTTTACAACAGGTACTCCCATTACTACAACAGGGAGATTTTCTGTCCACACTAGACCTAAAGGACGCTTACTTTCACATTCCAATACATCCTGCGCACAGGAAGTATTTAAGGTTTGTCATACAAGGACAACACTATCAGTTCAAAGTCCTTCTATTCGGGGTTACAACAGCACCACAAGTGTTTACAAAGTGCTTAGCAGTAGTGGCAGCACATCTCAGAAGACAACAAATACATGTCTTCCCCTACTTAGACGACTGGCTCATAAAAGCAAGATCGTACAACCAGTGTGCACAACACACAAAAACAACAATTCAAACACTGCACAACTTAGGGTTTACGATAAACTACACCAAGTCGCATCTAGAGCCTTTGCACGTTCATCAATATCTAGGAGCTACTATAAACACATCGGTAGCTCTAGCATATCCCAGTCAAGCTAGGATTCAAAGTATTCAGAACTTAGTCTCCCTTTTTCAATGCCAACACTCTCTCCAAGCCAGAGTGTTCATGAAACTGATGGGCATGATGGCGTCTTGCATCTTGATAGTTCCCCACGCAAGACTGCAAATGCGCCCACTACAAGAATGTCTAGCACAACAGTGGAACCAGGCTCAAGGTCAGCTCACAGACCTGGTGTTGGTAGACAGCCGTACATATCGCTCTCTGCAGTGGTGGAACACCAAAAATTTGACAAAGGGACAGCCGTTCCTAGATCCAGTTCCACAGATAGTGCTCACGACAGATGCATCCCTCACAGGATGGGGAGCCCATCTCCTGCATTATACCACACAAGGTCAATGGAACAATCAACAAAAACAGTTCCACATCAACCATTTGGAGTTGCTAGCAATCTTCCTAGCACTCAAAACATTTCAAGTACAAATACAAAACAAAGATGTACTAGTCCGGACGGACAATATGACAGCCATGCATTATATACAAAAACAGGGGGGGACACTCTCTGCAACTGTCCCAACTTGCACAGAACATTTGGAGATGGGCCATCCCTCAAAACATACATCTGACAGTAGAACACCTTCCAGGGATCCACAACCAGATAGCAGATCTGTTAAGTCGCAAATCACAACAGATTCACGAATGGGAGTTGCACCCACAAGTACTTCAACCATTCTTCCAAATGTGGGGGCATCCTTAAATAGACCTGTTTGCCACCCACAAGAACTCAAAATGCCCAACCTTCGCCACCAGGTTTCCACACCAACGGTCGGAGGGGAATGCAATATGGATGAACTGGTCAGGAAGATTTGCGTACGCTTTTCCGCCTCTCCCACTCATTCCACTAGTAGTACGCAAGCTCAGACAACAGTCCCTCAAACTAATACTAGTGGCCCCCACATGGGCACGTCAGCCGTGGTTCACCACGCTACTAGATCTCTCATTGGTTCCGCATCAGAAATTACGGCTCACGCCATCCCTGTTTACACAGAACCATGGAGAAATAAGGCACCCAGAACCAAACCAACTGAATTTGGCGATCTGGCTCCTGAAGTCCTAGAGTTTGGTTACTTAAACTTACCAACAGACTGTATGAATATAATTAAAGAAGCTAGAAGACCCACTACCAGAGCATGCTATGCTGCTAAGTGGAAACGATTTGCAATATATTGTAACAATAATCACATTGATCCTTTGGATGCTTCCATCCAAAATATAATTTGCTACCTTCTACATTTACAAAGGTCCAATTTGGCTTACTCTTCCATACGCCTACATCTGGCAGCAATTGCAGCGTATTTACAAAATAGACAGCATCTATCTCTTTTTAGAGTACCTGCAATAAAAGCATTTATGGAAGGATTAAAAAGAATAATCCCATCCAGGTTACCACCTGCTCCAGTATGGAACATAAATGTAGTCCTTACAAGACTCATGGGACCCCCTTTTGAGCCGTTACATAAATGTGAACTGCAATTCCTAACATGGAAAACTGCTTTCCTTGTTGCCATTACCTCTCTCAGAAGAGTCAGTGAAATCCAAGCATTCACAATAGAAGAACCATTTTTTCCAAATACATCCTAACAAAGTGGTTCTTAGACCCAATCCAAAATTCCTGCCAAAAGTGATTACTCCTTTTCACCTAAACCAGTCAGTAGAGTTACCAGTGTTTTTTCAAAAACCAGACTCTGTTGCAGAAAGAGCTTTACACTCCTTAGATGTTAGAAGAGCTCTACTATATTACACAGACAGGACTAAATCCTTCAGAAAGACAAAACAACTATTTGTATCTTTCTCTCCCCCACACAAAGGCAATCCCATCTCTAAAGGAGGAATTGCCAGATGGATTGTAAAGTGTATTCAAATATGCTATCACAAGGCTAAACGTACACTAACAGTTCCTCCTAGAGCACACTCCACTCGCAAACTATGAGCGTCTATGGCTTTCTTAGGAAACATACCATTAGAGGACATATGTAAGGCAGCCACATGGTCTACAATACACACCTTCACTAAACACTATTGTGTTGATGTGCAAGCCAAGCAGCAAGCTGCAGTAGGCCAAGCTGTTCTTAAAACATTATTTCAGTATGCTGCAACGGATACAAGCGGCCACCGCTAGGGGAGACACTGCTGTACAATCGTTGCAAAATGTAGGATCTGCAGCTCATATGCCTTGAACGGAAAATGCTACTTACCAGTATGCATCTGTTCTTGGCATGTAGAGCTGCAGAATCCTACATGCCCTCCTGCCTTGTATCCGTTCCAGTACTCATCTTACTTAGATGTACACGCATGGACATCCTTTCTCTTTTACTTCTACTAACTCCATCATTTCCCATCATGGCGAAAAACAATCTGAGGATGGAGTCGATAACCATGCGCAGTATTGTCCAAGGGAGGAGTCACCTATCTCGTGACTACAAAAGACTTCTTCCAAGAAGACAACAACCTGCAATCATCCGAGCCCAACTCCAGGTGGCGATCTATTGCAAAATGTAGGATTCTGCAGCTCTACATGCCAAGAACAGATGCATACTGGTAAGTAGCATTTTCCTTACGAGCTCCACCTACAAGAAGGGTGCCACTATGACTTTCTTAGGCAGTGTACCATTAATGGATATCTGGAAGGCAGCCACCTGGGTAGGCACACACACACACCTTTACCAAGAATTATTGTGCGGGCCTTAAGCAAGCCAACAGGTCTTAGTTGACCAGATGTTGTTGAGATTATTTCCAACATCATCATCCACACACAAGCCAGCACTGCTGAGAGGGTATACTGCTATACAATCTACTAAGCATGTGTATCTTCAGCCTCACATGCTACAAATGGAAAATGCGACTTACTCTATAGGCATCTGTATATATCCTGTAGTGCTGTAGATTTACTTGTGCCCGCCCTCCTTTCCAGATGAATGTGTTGTTATCCGGCTGTCTTTTTCCCCGCAGAGAATCACCACGCGGTTGTAACAACGACCGCCGTGTATTTCCACATATCATTACCCCGGAAGTTGTAACAACGACTTGCGAAGGGGGGGCGCCGTATGTTGGAATAGTATAGTTCACTATTCCAACTCCAGTCTGTGCGGACAGTAGGGAAGGTGTTGGATTTTAAATCAAACACCTTCTCCCCCTTCCGCAAGTCGTTGTTTCGACTTGCGGAGTAATGGTATGCGGAATTAAAACCCTGCCCAGCGCCGAAACAGCATAAGGCCCATGCCCACCAGTCATCTGCCTCAAGGTGAGACTCAGAATCGAAAGTCCTAACGCCAAAACCTCGACTCTGGTCTCTCTCAGAATCCAGCTCCAGATCAACCTCTTGGAGCTGACAGAAATCTGCTTAGCAAGCCTTCCTCCCATCCATCAAGGGAAGGCTGCCTCAGGTGTTCACAGTAAACACCACCGCCATGTGGTATTGCAACAAACAGGATGAAGTGGAGTCATGGATCCTGTGCCAGGAGTCCCTGTGCCTCTAGTCTTGGCTGAGGCGCCAGGACTTCTTCCTGGTTGTGTAGTACCTGGCGAGATCTCTGAACGCTGAGGCAGGCAAACTCAATCATCGATGTCTTGTGGATCCAAATGGCATCTACACTTCAAGGTGGCGCAAGGTCTCTTCTAAGAATGGGGAAAACCTTGTCCAGATCTATTCGCTACTGCTGAGAACGCCCAATGTCATCACTTCTGCGCGCTGAAGTTTCCAAAGCTCCTCACGTTCTGGTTACACTGGAACCCAGGGCTTGTGTGCATTTGTGCTGATACCACTGCTGCTCAGGATTCTCAAACAGATCAAAACTGACCAGGCCCAAGTCATCTTAGTGGCTCTAGACTTGGCAAGGGGAGTTTTGTATCCAGAACTCATGATCATGACCACCTGTTCTCCGATTAGACTGCCTCTTTGGGAGGTTCTCCAGTCACATCAGTGGAGCAAGGTCCTGCACCCAAATCTCGCACACTCCACCTTCATGCATGACAATTGAGAAGTGACAGATGAAGGCCTTTGAAGTTGTCCCTTAGACACCTGCTATTGGGACAGATTTGTGACTTACTGCTCCTCCATTCATGTTGACCCACTTTCTGCCCCTTTGTAGGAGTTATTGTATGTGCTGTTGCTAGCCCAGCAAGATTTTTCATTGACCACTGTTAAAGGTTATCTTTCAGCCATCTCTGCTTTTTTTTTCTTTTCTTTTATAGTTGCAGGATCAGCCCTCATTTTTTATTTCACCTGCAGTGGCACGTTTCTTTAAGGGTCTGGAACATTTGTTCCCTCCTACCCCTTTCATCACCCAGTGGGACCCTAATTTGGTCCTCACGTTTATGATGGGCTCCCCATCCGAGCCCCGACATAGCTGTCCACTGAGACTCCCGACTCTTAAGACTCTTTTCTGAGTGGCTATTACATTGGCAAAGAAGATCAGCGAGCTTCAAGCTCTTTCAGTTAACCCTCCATACACCAGCTACTACCCTCAGTGATTCTCTGAACGTGTGCCTCCTTTCTGCTAAAGGTAGTGACTCCCTTCCATGGCTGCCAAAACATCATGCTCCCAACATATTTCGCTCCACCTCACCCTTCTAAGGAAGAAATGATGCTCCACTGCCTGGATTTGATAAGAGCTCTATGTTTTACATCATTAGTACCAGAGACCACTGGGTGGACGATCAACTCTTAATCATATTCACGAGTGAATAAGTTCAAGGCAGTGCATAAGAGAACCATCTCTTGATGGGTTGAATATTTCAAAACCACATCAATGCTGATGGTATTCCCCTCCTGTGCTGAGATTTGTTGATTCCCATGTTTCATGACGAGCTGGGCTCGTCATGAGCGTGCGAGGAGGCTACCTCATGACGAGCCCAGCTCGTCATGAGCGTGGAAGGGGTTAAGACCTGCTTCACAGTAACTAAGAAGCAGCCTCCTGCTTCCACAGGGTGTAAGGCAGCTACTACTGCATTAGCACAAGGGGCACCCGTCTTGGACATCTCGACTCAACTCTAGAGCCCTCCCGTGCCACTGAAATTGAAGATGCAAAGACTTCTAGAGGGGCTCCCTCTGTCGAGCACCCCCACCCTTTAGAGTTATTTGTATCGCTGGAAGAGGTCCCCAGGTGGATATTTGAAACATGAAGAAACAAATACAGACTGTCTTCTGTCAGAGATAATTGTCTCTCAGCAAGCTCAATCTCCTTTGACACTACCCCCACTGCATGTGTCAAGATTTCGTCAATCGTGGTAGCTCGATGTGACACTTGCAGGAACTAAGGTTTCGTGGGGGGAGCCTTTTTTTTACCCATGCTCAGCTCATATTAAACAAGGATGGGGGAGAGGCACAATTCTCCAAATGAGGCAACCACAGAGGTGTAAAAAAAGAAAAAAGCACTCACCAACCGTATCCTATCCATGCTCAAGAGATGAAGCCAAGGGGTGGTCCACCACCGTGATGACGGGCACAGGCCAGTAGTGGCTCTTTTGCAGTGCAAAAAAAGAAAACTAAAATAACTCTACGTTATCATTTTATTTTTCCTGCTCTGGCTTTTCGGCGGCCGGGGAAGATCGGCTCTGCTCTCAGAGCACGGGGAGGAGTGGTAGGCACTATGTAACTGCGCATGACTGTTTCACCGGCCCTCTGGGGCTGGCCTAACATTCATGCGCACTTTGTATGTTTACCATGCAGGCTGCATTACACCCTGCATAGGGAACATGCCCAGCCTCCCATTCTCTGGCAGCGTAGTGATTGGCTATCAGTAGTCTGGGAGCTGTGTGCTTCCTTTTCAGAGAAGATGCCAGGAAGAGGAGGCAGGAGAGACGGTGGCGCTGGCCAGCAGGCCATCTAGCAGGTGTTTCCCCCTCCCCCCAACCCCCTTTTCTTTGATTCTTTTGAAACCTTTCCTCCTCCCCCTCTCCCCGCCCCACAGCTGCTTACAGGGAGCAGCTGCTACTGGTGCGGGCACATCCCTGGCTGCGGGGTAGCGAATCGCTAATAAGCGCGGTGTCACAGATGTGAGTGGCGCCTCCAGTCGCAAAGCAGGCTAACTTTAGTGGTCCCCAACGGCCCACAGCGATGACGATGTCGCCTGTCACAACGGGAAATAATTCAAGCATGTGCACTTGGTTAAACCTCCAAAACCTAAAAACTGAATTACTGGAAAATGTATCATTGGTTTATCTCTAATTTTAAGCGCCTCCATTTGTAAACATTTGTACACTTTTGAAAGAGCATATCCTACAATTTGCCATTCTAGCTTTTGCAGATATAGAACAGTTTTGAACTGATATTCTTGTAATAAATTATTTGACTGCTATACGGTCACTGATTTTTGGTGCACCTCTTCTGTTCACAAACTTGAATTAGGATGTGAAAGAGCACTTTTTAATGCCTGCATGATTTTCTTTTTGCACTTACAGAATCCTGAAGTAAGATTTCAACAACAACTGGAGCAGCTCAGTTCCATGGGCTTTCTAAACCGAGAAGCAAATTTACAAGCTCTAATAGCCTCAGGAGGAGATATAAATGGAGCCATAGAAAGGCTACTTGGTTCTCAACCGTCATAGCAGGATTTTGAAACTTGACAAATGTAATTTATTTTTGATAATAGCTCTTAATTCTTTAAAATTCCCCACTTATTCCTTTGTGTTTTTGAATTCTTGTTATAAACTAAACCCTCTGATGCTTTTTAAAGGCAGAATAAAGAGCAGTGGTTGATCTCCAAAGCTCAGAATTACTCAAATCTGCTGCATGTACCAAATTCATTTATTCTTTCTGCAGTTAGTGTGATTTTGATTTGAACAGCTATCACAGTCACATTTATTTGCTTTGAAATGTTAGCATTCTGTAGTAATTTATGTAGAATACAAAATAATAAAAGAAAACTGAACTTAATTGAAGGTATGATATGTGGTAATAATATACTGCTTATTGTGACTTCCGCATGTATTTTGTGAGGAAAAGGCTGGGTTTTTTACCTTTTAATTTGATAACATGTATATTTGCAAATGGGGGAGCCATTTCTATGAGCATCATATCATTTCAGTTGGATTTTTAGGATATGATTTTTTTTCAATGGAAATAAAATCCTGCGAGCAGTTCTTATCCTTCTAATGATCCATCATTATGAACATCTGTCCGTTTCTGTTCACCCAATTTTTGACTTCAAAATGAAGAAATCGTGCTGATCAGAACCATTTTTCTTTTTTTAAACAGTAGTGGTTTACAGAAACTTACTTTTTAAATATTTGACTTCACAGTGAAATGGTTTTCCAAGATAATCCAAAATGTTAAAGTGATCACTTTGAAGTGGTCAAACATTGATATTTATATTCAGATCATTTGTAATTTTTTTCCTTTGAATTCAGATAAAAAACCTTTTATTTTCACCAAATTAACAATTTCAGCAAACGTCCTCGTTCAGAAATCCTTGTGTAAATTTCCTCCTCCTTTGTGATGATTAATTGCCTCACAATTGCCTACAACTGCTTTTTGCCAAAAGCTAGTCACCATACCCTATTGAGATCCTGTATTATGACTTAGTAATTGAAAAATATTTCATTGAAAGTGTCTTATGCTGTTCTGATAACTCCTTTTAACTGCCTTGTAAAGAAAGAAAACTGTATATCTTATGAGTTTTCATCTGTAGTAATTTCTCCTGTGCACAGGTAATAAACCGTAATTTCAAGAAAAATCTTAGTGCATTTCTACTCCCTCTCATTTTTAAATAATTTCCTCCTTGATGATGTCAGGTCCAGGTACGTCTGGTTGGGTGCCTTGGATTAATACTATCATACAAAATTGTCTCCCCCCCCCCCCCACTTTTTCCTACTACCTCAATATCACTTGCTGTATTTTGAGTCCATATAGTGTGTGTTGAGTACTTGTAGTTCATAGTTACAGTGGGCCAGAATCACAAACTGACATGCATTCATTGTACAGCTTTTGTCATCTGCACTCTTTTCCTTTAAAAAGCGAATACTTTTTATGAACCACTTTTGAAGTAATTTAGGATTGCAACAATAGACTCTTTGAAATAGAAATGTTCATTGTTACTTTTTTTTGCTTAGTATTTTACTTTGAAAATATATTTTCGAATGCCTACTACTAACTTTCTCTACAGATTCTTTTTTTCTGCAAAACAGCTAAGCTTCTAAGCTGAGATCCCAATTTGTTTCATACTGTTAATGTCTGAGACCCATCAGTGCCCCAGGTTACTACAAAGGCAGCTGTGGGAAACAATGTCTTTCCAGTGCCCCTCTGTCCTCTTTTCTTTGCCATAGATATCTAGTCTCTAAGTTTACAGGTGAGCCTGCTGCCCCTCCATAATAAGTTTTCCCTAACAAAAGTCAACATATTTCTGTCTTACTCATATGACGTCCTAGGAACAGCAGGGTACCTGGTGCTAAACTGTTCAAACACCTCTAAGACTCAATGTCTCAAACCATATCAAGCCATAAAGAGAAATGCGTCCTTAGTTTTAGATTCCTCCTCAAGACAATAATAGTTAGATGACGATTCATCAGCACAGAATCTTTCATAGATACATAGGCTTGAATCATTCCTCATTGTCTGGCTGGGAATACAGTGTACTTTTAATATAACAATAAGGAGTGTTAACATTTCCGTAGGCTCAACAAAGTGTTTATTAGCACAACTGCTCATCTGAAGCAAATCAAACTTCAGCCAATGAGGCTGAGCTCTCCATTTGCCCTAAAGAACACGATAGCTCGGATTACCACCACACATTTATTTTGAAGTTTTATATAGCGCGAACAAGACCCTTACGGGTATCGGAGCGCTTTACAGGGTAGATGTAAGAAACAAATACAAGCATAGAAAATATAGGTGATTCAACTACATGGTGATAACTAATACAAATTAGTAATTATATTATAGTGATCAGTAAGTAGTTCAGGTAAATTTAGCCATGAGAATCGATTCCACTTCTTTTTTGAAGGAGGCAGTAGAAGGGTTCTGTCTTGTTTCTGTGGGCAAAGCATTCCAGATCCTGGGAGTCATTCCTGAAAAGGTCCGGTTGTAAGTTTTCTTCTTGGCACATCGTTGTGGTTTCAGAAGAAGATTCCTGGAGCTCCTGGATGATCTATTACCACAAGAGAGTACCAGTTTCTGAGCTAGATAGCTCGGAGTATTGTGATGTAAGGCTTTGTGTGTCATACATGCGGTTTTCAAATGAATTCTAGCCTCGAACGGTAGCTAGTGGGGGGCTCTAAAGTCTGGGGAGATGTGACAGTTTCTTTTGGAGCCTGTGATGAGTCTAGCAGCTGAGTTGATTGAGGCTCTTATAGGGGCAGACGTCGATCTGTGAAGGCCGCATAGAGCGACACTCCCATATTCCAATTTTAAGATTAATATCGCTTGGACTGCCTGTTTGAAGTCATTTGCTGTCAATAAGGGTTTCAGTCTTCTCAGGGTGTTCATGTGGAAATTTGCATGTTGTTAGGTGAGTCAGCCAGTCGAGGATGATAGTCGATTGGTTGGGGGGGGGGGTGGGGGCAATTAAGAGGAATACAGTTTTGAAGGTGTTTAGTTTCAAATGGTTTTCGGCCAGCCATGTTTGATTTTTTTGTAGCGTTGAGTTGAGAGATTTGATGTCCTCAAGGGAGTGGATCTTTATGTAGAGTTGAGTGTCAACTGCTTACATGTGATAGTGGACATTGGAGAAGCTGAGCAGTTCAGTGAGTGGTTCCATGAGAAGGTTGAAAAGTGTGGGTGAGAGGGATGATCCTTGCGGTACTCCTAAAGTGACTGGTAAGGATTGATTAACCTTGAAATAGATCTATTTTGGAGGTAAGAGGTGAACCAAGTAAGCACAGATCCAGATAATCCCATTCTGTATTTCAGGAGCTCTGGCAGGTTGTGCTTGATGGTGTCAGAATCCGATGACAAGTCAAGTAAGATTAGTAATCTGAAAGAAACAGGTTAGTATTAGATTCCTTACCTTAGAATAACCCCAGGCGTCAGACTGGATCTGGAAAATTTTGCGTAGCAGTACCCCTGCACGTCAGTAGGCGTCGTCTGCGGCTCCGCGTCCGGCGTCGTTGGCGCCGGGATGATGTCGTCAGAGTACTTAGACGCCGCCCTCGCGCACTGACGTCAGTTCTTCTTTTTTCCGCGCCAGCTAGCGCAGGTCCGGAGAAAGCAGTACCTTAGTCATTTTTTGACTAAAACTTTTTTGGGGATCTTTTTGATCTCTTCTCGAGTCTTCACGACTCTCGGTCCCGGTAGGGAATGCCCGGGTTCAAGCCCTGTACCGACTGCATCCAACTGATGTCGGTTACCGATCCCCACCGCCAGTGCCTGTATTGCCTTGGGGCCAACCACGATGACCGGTCGTGCCCCGACTGCCGGGCCTTGACGTCGAAGGCTATGCGGGAGCGGTCCCGCAAGCGCCTCAAGCTCCGGCAGTCGGTCCCGGTGGAGGTCGAGGGACTGGTCGCGGGGCCACAGTCACCGAAGCTCGACGATTCGACACCATTAGACGGGCTCCAAGTCCTCAGGTAGGAGGCACAAGAAGTCGAAGCGACGCCATCGCTCTTCTGAATCCCCCTCCCCCCCAAAGCTCACGCGGCTGGGTGTTCGGGCGACACCGGCTCCGCCGGAGCCACAGACGACTTAGCCAGCTCCATACCCACCGGTCCCTCGGCTGAA
Source organism: Lissotriton helveticus (assembly GCF_964261635.1). NCBI lineage: Eukaryota > Metazoa > Chordata > Amphibia > Caudata > Salamandridae > Lissotriton > Lissotriton helveticus. Next base: position 1,033,397,261 of record NC_136059.1, read on the forward strand.
CGTGACGCCGGAGGAGATCGAGGCCTTCCTCAGGGCCAGGAGGTCCCTCTCTCCTCCGTCGGGTCCCGCGGTGCCTCCGGGCCCCGCGGCCCTGACTGAGAGTCCAAGCAGGCCTTCAGCGACTTCGGTTCCGGCGCCGTCAGCGACTTCGGTCCCGACACCGCAGGCTCCCGCTGGATCCGGGTCGCTGCTGGTCGACCTTACGACCCCGCCGGCGTCGACCCCCAGGGTGTCCGGCCGTCTCCGCATGACGCCGTCCCTGATCCCTCTCTCGGTCCGGATCCGGCGTCGACTGACGCCGCATTCTACGCCGGCTGAAGAACCTTTCTTCTTTGATCCGGCTCCATCCTTTGACCCTGAGTTTCAGGAGATGGAGGACGCAGGGGATAGGGAGGGGTCTGAAGACCCTCTGACACGTGAGTGTCAGTCCTTCCAGGACTGGACAGAGGAGCTAGGGGAGACCAGTGGTCTTGATACCTCCCCTGATACTGGCTTTGTCTCCCCTGGGGCAGGAGGGGGCAGCTTATAGTGTGGTGCTGACGCAGGCAGCCAAGGCCTTGGCGCTTAAGCTCCCCGTCGCTACTGTGAGGTCTAACATCCTCACTGAGGTCCTTAAACCACAGACTGGTGCTCCGGAGTCTTTACTGCCGTTTAATGAGGCTCTCATGGACGTCCTGTTGGGCACCTGGTCCAGGCCCGCTACAGGCACCCCTGTAGATAGGAACGTCGCCAGGCGCCACCGCCCAGCTCCGGGCGACCCTAGCTTCCTGTCCACCCACCCTACCCCAGAGAGTCTGGTTTATCCAGGCCTCTACTTCCCAATCCGCATTCCCGACTGCTCCCCCTGATCGGGAATCCCCAGCTCGGTACTCTATACGATGTGGACTGGATACCACAGACTTGCTGGGCAGGGCAATGTCAACGACGGCGGCGGTTTGCCGCCATGCCTGGCTGAGGTCCGCCAACTTCTCGGCTGATGTCCAGAACACCCTCATGGACATGCCGTTTGATGGCAGCCACCTCTTTGGTTGCAAGGCAGATCATGCGCTTGAACGTTTCAAGGACTCCAGGGCTACGGCCAAGTCCTTGGGCCTCTCGGGGCAGCGTCAGCAGCAGTCTGCTTATCCCTTCACGTCCTACCAGCCACGGGCCGCAGACTAACATCCAGCGTGGCGTTGGGCGTGGTAACCGCCGTCCCGATGCCAGGGGACAACGGCGCGGCCAGTCCACATCTACTCCCGAAGCATCCGCCTCAAAGCCCTCCTAGTCCGAGCTTTCAGGCCCATTTAACGCCAGTGGGGGGTAGGGTCCGCCATCACCTCCTTCACTGGCGTACCATCACTTCGGACAGGTGGGTGCTGCAAATCGTTCGAAGGGGCTACTCCCTCCCCTTCGAGGCGACCCCTCCCGCCATGCCACCGCAGTACCTCCGCGTGTCGGGGGATCCCTTGCAACTTCTGCAAGAGGAAGTGTCGTCCCTCTTGGCCAAGGGGGTCATCGAGCGCATTCCTGGGCCAGGAGTAGGGTGTGGTTGCTATTCCCACTACTTTCTGGTACCCATGAAGGGCAAAGGAGGCCTACGCCCTATCTTGGACCTAAAGAACGTCAACGGCTTCTTCCGGAAGGAGAAGTTCAAGATGCTGACTCTGGCTCAGGTCTTGGCTGCCCTGGACCCCGGAGACTGGATGGTAGTGTTGGACTTGCAGGACGCGTATTTCCACATCCCCGTCCTGCCGGCCCACCGGCGTTACCTGCGGTTCACGGTAGGCCACGAGCACTTTCAGTTTACCGTGCTCCCTTTCAGCAGTGGGGAGAGCCTTGGTTAGATCTATTCGCAACAGAAGAGAATGCGCAATGTCATCAGTTCTGCATGTTGGAATTTCAAAGGCGGCACTCGCTCGGCGATGCTTTTTGTCGCGATTAGAGTTGTGGTCTGTTGTACGCCTTTCCGCTTATACCACTTCTGCCCAGAGTGCTGAAGAAGATCATGCGCGACCGGGCCCAAGTCATCCTTGTGACTCCGGACTGGGCACGAAGTTACTGGTATCCCGAGCTACTCAGCATGTCAGTCGATCCCCCGATTAGTCTTCCTCTTCGGGAGGACCTTCTGTCGCAGCAGCAGGGAACGGTCCTCCACCCGAACTTGTCCAGCCTCCACCTCCATGCGTGGAGATTGAGCGGCGACAGTTGAGGACATTTGACTTGCCTCCTGAAGTCTGTGATGTTATTCTGGCAGCCAGACGTCCCTCCACAAAATCGGTATACGCCTGCAGGTGGAACAAATTTGTGGCATGGTGCACAGCAAAGGCTGTGGATCCACTCTCTGCCCCTCTTTTTGAGGTTCTCCTCTTTCTTCTTTCTCTTGCCCAGCAGGGCTCTGCTCTGGGCACTATCAAGTGCTACCTCTCTGCCATTTCCGCCTTCTTAAGGCTACCTGATCAGCCCTCTTTGTTCAAGTCCCCAGTTGTAAATAGGTTCTTGAAGGGCATCACTCATATGTTCCCTCCTGTTCCTTTTGTGATGCCTCAGTGGGACTTGAACCTTGTTCTGACTTATCTGATGTGCGCTCCCTTCGAGCCACTTCATAACAGTCCTCTTCGTCTTCTTACCCTTAAGACTGCATTCCTGGTTGCCATCACCTCTGCCAGGAGAGTGAGTGAGCTCCAGACCCTTTCTTCTAAACCTCCTTTCCTTTCTGTCCATCCGGACAAAGTTGTGTTGCGGACGCGACCCTCTTTCCTGCCCAAGGTAGTCACAGCCTTACACATCGGGCAGTCCATCACCTTGCCCACCTTCTTTCCGCCTCTGCATCCCTCGAAAGAGGAATAGAGGCTCCACTGTCTGGACCCAAAACGTGCGGTCTCATTCTATCTGGATCGCACATGCCAGTTCCGGGTGGATGACCAACTCTTTCTTGGTTACGTGGGCGCTAAGAAGGGTTGGGCGGTGCACAAACGAACCATCTCTCTGTGGGTCGTCTTGTGCATCAAGAATTGCTACTCTTTGGCGAGGAAGGAGCCTCCTGTTGGGCTGAGGGCCCATTCTACTCGGGCCACAGCGGCTACCACTGCCCTGGGTCGTGGAGTCCCCTTGCAGGACATCTGTCAGGCAGCTACGTGGGCCTCGCTGCAGACACTACTGCCTGGACAGCCAAGTCCGGAGAGATGGCTTTTTCGGCCGTTCGGTTCTCCAGGACTTTCTGGTGTGATCATTGGTTCGCAGACCCACCTCCGGGGTTGGTAATGCTGGGATATCTATTCTAAGGTAAGGAATCTAATACTAATCTGTTTCTTTCAGATGCACAAGTTACTTACATTCGGTAACGATATATCTGTAAGAAACAGTAGTTAGTATTAGATTCCTTACCGCCCCACCCATCCTCCCCGTTCTGCGAACCGATATCTAGGGTTAAGGTCATCCCCTTTCAGGGCCCTAGTTTTATGGCACCAGTGTTGGTTTTTATCATGGCTCTGCGTTTTCTGGCGCGGAAAAGCTGTGTATAAGAACTGACGTCCGCGGGCGCTAGGGCGGCGTCAAAGTACTCAGACGTCATCCCGGCGCCAATGACGGACGCGGAGCCGCAGACGACGCCTACCGACGCGCAGGGGTGCTGCTACACAAAATGTTCCGGATCCAGTCTGACGCCTGGGGATATTCTAAGGTAAGGAATCTAATACTAACTACTGTTTCTTACAGATATATTGTTACCGAAGTTAAGTAACTTGTGCAACAGACTTCTAAAGGATTTTTAGTGCGTTGTCAATTTTGTGGGTCATGGCTCATTCCGTACTGTGACTGTGCTGCACGGAAGCCTGATTGAACAACTCAACCTGCTTAACCAATACCAATGTGGTTGCTAAGCTGCGTGTGAACACATTTTTCCAAGAGTTTGGCCAGAGTGTGGATGTTGGATATCGGGCGATGGGTCGGACGTTGGTTTCTTTACCATAGGGGATACCTGTCCTGTTTTAAGGATTTCTGGAATGGTTCCTTGAAGGAGGAGGTATTTATAATCTTGGTCCATAGAGGCAATAACAGTGGAATGAAGTCTTTTAAGTAGTTTGTGGGAAGAGGATCTGTGAAGTGGCTGGAGGGATTCAAAGCCGTTGGCGTTTTTAGTACAGTTTCTTCATTGTAGGTGTTGTAGGCAGACCAGGATGCGTTGTTTTTAAGATCAAACTTTGCGGAGCATATGGGTGGGGCTCCTGTCAGGGGCAGTAAAGTGTTCCTCTGAGTGTTAGTAAGTGATATACTGTTGTTGGCCAGGTCGGTCTTTATGGTTTCTGTCTTCATAGTGAAAAAGGTGGCAAATTCCTCACAATTGAGTAGTGTGTCGGGGATAACCTGTGGGTGTGTGGGTACACCCTTGGTTTAAGCTTTGATTAGTTTGAATAACTTTTTGGGACGGTTCTTGGGTTGGTCTAGTAGTTGATTACTGAAGAAGTCGGATTTAAATCGTCGAATCTTTCTGAAGTAGGAGTTTCTCGTTGTTCTTAATAACTTGAGGTGGTCAGAGGATGGTGCAGATGTCCATCGTCGTTCAATTAATCTTAGGGATCGTCGGTCTTCATTTAGCCTACCGTCATACCAGGGTTTTGAGTCTTTTGTGGTGATACTTTTCAATTGTAAGGGAGCTATTTTGTCTAGTACCATGTTCATGGAGTGGAAGTAATGGTTAGTCAGACTTTGTACATCGGATAGGACTTCAGGAGGAAGCAGGATGTTAGGATTAGAGGTTGAGAGTAGGTCAGAACCGACATTCTTTAGATTCCTCTTCCAAATTTTCTTTCTCGTGACTTGTGTGGAGTCATCACTGAAAAGAGCTGCATTTTTTGCTGCTATCTTACAGATTTACTGGATTGTCAACACCTTCTAGGTCATCCCTAGATTATAGCCATCCCTTGCTTCTGCTCCACTCGGCTGTTACTTCTGGGGTATTTTTATTTTTAAACGAATTCTGGCCCAGGGAGATATTGACAGCTATCATTATTGCCTGTAAGATGAGATTACTCTTCAGCATGTGTTTTTCTTGTGTACAGAGAAACATCTACTCAGATGAGCCACACTTAGACTGCCTTTATTGCCCTTATACTGGGTCACTGGATTTATGCACTCACAGGCAGTTGGGGGAGGAGAGGTGGGGATTGTTAGGTGTTACCCCTCCAGATGGACCTAAATTAACACAGACGGATGTGTATTCCAGATTGTTCAGTCAGGACACCCCCTGGAATTCCGATTAAAAATGCCTTATCATCTACCCAAAAGGATCAACACCTGCATCTACAAAATCTCCAGCAGGAAATCCCTCTCTAGCGCAGCTGAAAAAGTACCAAAGGCCCCTAGGGTCTTAACATTCTTCAAAGTGAATAAGAAAACAAGATAATGGAGGCCGATTCCAGACCTCTTAGAACTATACTGGCTACTCAAATAATGGTCCTTTTGGATGGTCATCTTGCAGGAGCTCATGTTGCTGCCAGAAGGGGAATTCCTCATCTTCCGTGATCTACAGGCCCCCTTGATTCTCTGTGGCTGAAGACTATTTGGAGACTAATTGTGAGCACTTGCAGATTACATGAATCTTGAAAAAGCAACTGTGCCAAGATCAGAGGTGTTTGACTTGCGGGTTGTTAAATCAGAATGATTTCTACTACCTACAATTCTAATCCGTGGTAACAACCATGTTTGTGGTGTGGAGGAATACAGTGGACAAAAACCAAAATGGCTTCAGTCTCTTTCATGTAAACAACCTGCAAGGATCCAAAGAATGGGTAAACATAACTAAATGCCAATTCGAAATTAATATACAGAACTTACTGGGGTTCAGTGAAATCCAGATAATGTTCATAGTCGGAAATACACTTCACTTAACCCTTTCAGTATTGGGTGTTTGCACACCGTTGTCCTGCAACATTTAAAAGAAAATGGCATTAGGTTTGTTTAGCATGTGTACCTCTTTGGTCTCTGTGCACCCATGTACATATTTTTTTCAGCACATTAAATCTTGGTGTACCCCCATCCTCAATATCGTATTGTAGCCTAAATATTTAATGAAATCTGATATTGTTTTAACAAATTTGCCCAATATTGTTTTGCATTTCTCAACAACCATAAACCCCAGTACGCTAACTAAGGAAATGTTACTCTTGAGGTGCCAGTTCCAAACATTTTTTAATTTCCCTGGTTAATGTAATCTACACTATCAATTAGGTAATATTAGCACCGATGATGAAATTGTGGTAGAATCACTGTTCATTTGATAACAGATATCAAACAATTAACTATTTTAAAAGTATAAAAACTATACTTTCCAATTATGTACGAGCTTATAAATCGATTGGTAAAATCCAGACCTCCTTTGCCCTTATTTTTGACAAGTAGGCTTTTTAGAAATGATATCCCCAAAACGGTGTCATTATTTTCAGTTTCGTTTGCACAGTAACGTCTCTGACAAGAATTCACCCCCACATCTTTGTTCCTCTGGGTTTTCGGAATATGGAGACCCAGATATATGTTTGGTTTTGCATGGGTTCAGGTTGCCCACATGTAATAAACTTGTGGGTAGTGAATTTTGAACTACAAGAAAGCAGCTGCTAGCAACAAGCTGGTTTTGGGTACTAGTCTAGCACTCCTGGGCTCTGTGGAAATATAACACAACCATATACTTTAACCACCTACTCATGGCAAAGATTCCATTGCTGGGTACCATACATCCCTCACCGTGGTTGGCTCGCCGCAAGTTAGCACTGAACAGGACATTTGTCACATTTTTAGCATTTCACCCCAAATCATGGTAATTCCCTCCATTCTCCATTGCACAGGAATACATCCCAGCCAAAGCTTAACCAAAGGCTTTGTTACTCTAGCTCTTCTAAGCATGGGGGCACCAGACATATATGGGTTTTCTATAGGTTCAGTTGCCCACTGTCAATAAACTGAGTAGTGCATTTTAGAAATTTGGAGAGCAGCTGCACGTAAAAGGCTTGTTTGATACTTATCTTTTGTTCTAGAATATCGCCACTGGGCTGTATGCAAAAATACCACAACCATATGTATTTAATATGTACACATCATAAGGTTGCCATTCCTGGATGACAGACCACTCTCTCTAATTGGCTATCCTGGACGATGCACTGCACAAGACCTTTGTCAGCTTTTAAAATCTTTTTTTCACCAAACCTTTCTTTCCTTCAGTCTTCCGCAGACAAAAACCTATCCCAAATCGGTTATTGCCTTGACCTTCTGAGTGTCGGTTTACCAGATGTAGTTGGGTGTTCCTTGGGTTTATTTAGAGAGCCATATTCTAGACACCAGGGATTTTTTCAAACACATTGCATTCATTTTCATTACCAACACTAGTCTTGCATTGTTTTCATGGGAGGACCTCGAGCCATTAGTATCAAATGCTAATACAATTTTGACACATACATACCCATTTTTAAGTACTTTTACATATATGGTAAAGTCCTGTTCAGATTTCTTAAACCTTGCCCTTGTGTCACGCATGATGTTGCAAGAGCAACGCAAAAACTAAAGTCAGTTTTATCAAGCAACGCATGGCCACCTTGTGTGGCCCTGCGTGGCATTGGTAAATCTAGAGTAATGCAAAGCAGCGCAGGACGCTGCCTTGTGTTACTCTGCTCTGGGAATTGCGCTTCATGGGTGAAACATGGTGTTCCCATGCATTTTGGTGCATTCCCATATTTACCAAGACCGATAAACCTGGGAATGCTTCAAAATGCTTCACTTTCCCCGGGGAGGCGCAATGAGGAGAAATGTCTTTATTTCTCCTCGCTGTTTCCTCTTTCTAAGTGTGCTAGCATTCTGAAGCACACTTAAAAAAGAAAAAAGAATCGCAAAATTGGTTTTGTGCAGGAAGGTGTCCCTTTCTGCAAAAAACAATCCTGTCTGAAATGCAGGCACTTGCTCCATCGCACAAGGGTGCCTGCGTTGGCACAAGGCAGCAGATTGTGTGCCAGCACAAGGAGAGAGCAGAAATGTGCCATACATTGGTAAATATGGTGTATTCCTACCCCCTCCCTTTCATGCAGCGCAGAAAGTTGTTTTGTTACATTGTGTGAAAGAATGCTAAATCTGGCCTTTGAGGTCTGTTTTGCGAAATGTATCTCCTCCTGCTTTAAGAGTTTATCTGACGAACTCTGCCACTCTTGTAAAGCATCTTGTAGCTTGTCGTTTGCCCGCACCATTTTCAACCTAATTTCTTAGGCCAGTAACCACTCCGAGGCAAGGAGGAGCACTGTGGTCATATATAATTATTCTGTGTTTAGTAAATGATAAAAACTTAAAGTAAATGTTTTCTTTCTTTCACTGAGGAACAGGCAGGTCCAAATTATATGTAACTGTCTTGCCCCACCCACCCTGCCTCCAACAGGGACACTCATTTGCTCATGTTGGGTATATTTTACTAAGGGTTTGTGGTGTGAGGTATGCCCGATGTTATATCTTCAACTCGACAAGGCGAAATAGAGCGTTACAAGATACTGCCTCACGGTACATCAACACTCTGGTCCAATCAGAGTCTGTTATTGGGGCAGCTAACTCATGTTCCTATTTGACCTTTATCATCAATGGTCCCAACACATCACCTTATATAGTAGAGGCACTCGTCTACCACCCTCCATCAATCAATCAATCAATCACAGAACTTGTAAAGCGCGCTACTTACCCGTTAGGGTCTCAAGGCGCTGTGGGGGGGGGAGGGGGGGGGTAGAAGGCTGCTGCTACTGTCCGGAGGTGGTACGCTGGATTTGTGGGATGTCGGTGAGGGCGAGGCTGGTGGAGCGGAGCTGGCGGGTGGGGGTGTAGAAGTTGAGTCTGTCTAGGTAGGCTGGTCCGGAGTTGTGGAGTGCTTTGTGAGCGTGGGTGAGGAGCTTGAAGGTGAATTTCTTGTTGATGGGGAGCCAGTGAAGGTCTCTGAGGTGGGGGGTGATGTGGCTGCGTTGAGGGAGGTTGAGGATCAGGCGAGCCGAGGCGTTCTGGATGTGTTGTAGTCGCTGTAGGTGTTTGGTCTGGATTCCCGCGTAGAGTGCGTTGCCGTAGTCCAGCCGGCTGCTGACGAGGGCTTAGGTCACCGTTCTTCTGGTTTCGATCGGGATCCACTTGTAGATCCTGCGGAGCATGCGGAGGGTGTTGTAGCAGGAGGTGGAGACGGCCCTGACCTGCTTGGACATGGAGAGGGAGGAGTCGTGGATGACTCCCAAGTTGCGTGCAAGGTCCGTGGGCGTCGGTGCTGTTCCTAGCGTTGTCTGCCACCAGGAGTCGTCCCAGGCAGACGGCGTGGGGCCGAGGATGAGGACTTCCGTCTTGTCTGAGTTCAGCTTCCAGCTTCAGCCTCCATGGATTCAACAATCGTCTGCATCGTAGTCGATTCTGGGGATCATCCTGGAAATCGCACCCAACAGCCAGGCTGCAGCCGTCGTCTTAGGAAAGGTTAGACTCTAGCCTGGACCCACTGAGAATTTCCGGCTTGCCTATTCAAATGTAATAAAAACCTTGGTCACATATCACCCAGATTCCTGCACCCTCTGTCAATTCAACCATTCATCTCAGCCATTTGTTTTCGTTTTAAAAAAGCAGGATAACTCCATATTTTCACATCCAACAGGAAAGGGATTCCACCCACCAGTATATTGACATAATCAATCCCAAATCTGAGACATGAGTACTATTAAGTGATGTGCTACTTGATACCCCCTCCCTCTCAATGCGTATCCCTTCACAGTGGTAGGTGGGCCATCTGTAATACCTGAAATCTGGAAGGACTAAGCCCGTTCCCCAGGGAAGTTTCAGCGTTCCCAGTTTAATTTTAGGCCACGATCCTCCCCATAATAGTGTAGCCAATAAATAATCAATCCTACGAAAGACCAATGAGACAATGGCAGCTTCCACCATCATGACTCTTCCCACCATCATGAATCTTCTAATATCAAGTTTCTAGTTCTCTTTGGTAGCATGCAACATGTATTCCCAGATATTTTTGGGATCCAGCCTGCCAGGTTATGCCCGCCCCTGGCAGCTCTACTCTTTCTTTGTGCCAGTGCCTACATGGGGAACAGTTGGGTCTTGGACTGATAAGTAGTCGGTCTAGAGAATTCCCTGAACTCTTATAATAGCCGCAGGAAGTGTGGGACCAAACTGCTGATTTTTCAAATACACAATGCTGCGCCGTCTTCATAGAGCAACTCCACTCGTGAGGCCTGTCTTAATGTCCATTTCAGGCCAGCTCTTTCTAATTTCAATGTTAGCCAGTGGCAACACCAGGGAATGTTTTAATTTGAGATATTATTGTGGATTTCTGCAGTTTCTGATAGAGATTTCTAACTGCATATTCCATACCTTTTGAATATTTCTACAGACATCAGACTGCATCTGGAAAATGTTTCCAACAGTACTTCTGCACGCCAGCAGGTGGTGCCAGTAGCTCAGAATTAACCTCTTTCCGTGCCAGATTTGATGCACGTAGGCCTTTAAACGCACCACTTAGCCATGCTGACAATTGCGTAATTTCCATGCAAACAGATGTGAATTAGGAACTATCCCTCGTGTCATCAAGATTTTAAATTGACAGAATGATTCAGTGTGCAAGTGAACTGTCACCTCCGGAGTCTACTGGGCTTAAGCCCTGCGGGGAATGTCGCAAACAAATGTCTGTGATTGACACATTGACCCACATGTGTTTTGCTTGTGCTGCCTAAGGTCGGATCACAACTATAAGGCCTGGAGTGATTGCGCCATGAACCACGCAAAGACCATTTGAAATCAGGAAGGTAATCTCTTTGTGGCAAAGCACCTCTAGACTCCATGCTGGGATTGGTCGAGGTCTAAAGGTAGGTCCACAGTTTGCTCCCGCTACCAGTGTTCTTCGCACAATATGTCCTCAAAGTCAAAAAAGAGGTCCGAGCGGGATTCGGGCCCAGTCCCACCACTTTCGATCCCCGAGAAGAAGTGAGGGTGTCACCGGGCCTCCAGCTCATTCTCCAAAAGTCGGTCTACGTCGGAATCTAATCTGACCCTCTTACCGTGGCAACCAGGAATTTCTGGACCAGTCGGCGACAGCGCAGCAAATGGAGGAATTCCGCAATGCTTTGCTGTCTTTTTAGCATGCAGCTTTCTTTGATGCGGCTACGGGCTCCAAGAAGTCAAGAGCCCTCCCATCTAGACCCCCCAAGGAGTCAAGAGCCCTCCCATATAGCCCTCCAAGAAGTCAAGAGCCCTCCCATCTAGACCCCCAAGGAGTCAAGAGCCCTCCCATCTAGACCCCCAAGGAGTCAAGAGCCCTGCCATCTAGAAGAGCCCTCCCATCTACACCCCCAAGGAGTCAAGAGCCCTCCCATCTAGACCCCCAAGGAGTCACGAGCCCTCCCATCTAGATCCCCAACGAGTCAAGAGCCCTCCCATCTAGACCCCCAAGGAGTCAAGAGCCCTCCCATCTAGAAGAGCCCTCCCATCTACACCCCCAAGGAGTCAAGAGCCCTCCCATCTACACCCCCAAGGAGTCAAGAGCCCTCCCATCTAGACCCCCAAGGAGTCAAGAGCCCTCCCATCTAGACCCCCAAGGAGTCAAGAGCCCTCCCATCTAGAAGAGCCCTCCCATCTACACCCCCAAGGAGTCAAGAGCCCTCCCATCTAGACCCCCAAGGAGTCACGAGCCCTCCCATCTACACCCCCAAGGAGTCAAGAGCCCTCCCATCTAGACCCCCAAGGAGTCACAAGCCCTCCCATCTAGACCCCCAAGGAGTCACGAGCCCTCCCATCTAGACCCCCAAGGAGTCAAGAGCCCTCCCATCTAGAAGAGCCCTCCCATCGACACCCCCAAGGAGTCAAGAGCCCTCCCATCTAGACCCCCAAGGAGTCACGAGCCCTCCCATCTAGACCCCCAAGGAGTCAAGAGCGCTCCCATCTAGCCCTCCAAGGAGTCACAAGCCCTCCCATCGAGACTTCATCCGGCAGGTTCACCCTCTGAATCAGTTTGGGGCTCTGGATAGACGTTGATACTGGATGTCTTCCCGGTGCCACAACCCACACCGGAACGTGAACCACAGATGCTGGCCACTCCGGATCACAATGATCAACCCATAGTGCTGTCCCATGCAGACTGCGACACTCCAACCTTGATCGAGGCCATGCGCTCCTCTTTCTGGGGCGCAGCCACTTTATCACCCTTCAGCCTTGGACACAGTGCCTTTACCCTCTAGTAGTGCTCAGGTTCTTCATCCCCTTTGTGGCACAAACTGAGACAATGGGAGCTTTGAAGCTGGAGATTCTTGTCTCTATAACATCAGCATGGCAGGTCAGCGACGTACATGCCCTCTCTGTTAATCCCCCTTATATCATGTTCTACCCAGAAAAGCTAGTTCTCTGGACATGCGCTTCCTCCCTTCCAAAGGTGGTGACTCTGTTTCGTGTTGGTCAAACCATCACCCATCTGGCGTTTTTTTTACTCAACCTCACCCCTCTGAGAAGGAAAGGCTTCACCGGTTGGATCCAAAAATAGAACTTGGGCTTCTATATCAATCGTCCCGAAGACCACCGGGTGGGTGATAAGCTCTTTAATGGGTTCACAGGAGCGAAGAATGCCAAAGTTGAGCAGAAAAGGACCATCTCGAGCTGGATCGTGTTCTGCATTAAGATATCCTAATCACTGGCCAAATGGAAGCCCCCTGAGGGCTTGCAGGCTCATTAGAACAGAGCAAAGGCTGCTACCACTGCATTGGCCCATGAGATGCCTGTTCTAGACATTTTTCAAGCCACTATGTGGGCGTCATTCCATACGTTCACAAGGTGCTACTATATGGGCAGCCAAGAGTGCCAAGAAGGGCATTTTGCCAGCACAGTCGTTCAGGAGTTTCTTGTTTGACCATGTGAATGGACCCACCACCTAGGAGATATTGGGGAGATAGCTATTCAAAAAGTGAGGAATCTGCAGGTAGAAGTCCCTAACAGGAAAATAAGTAACTTACCTTCGGTAACTCTCTCTCTAGTAGCGACTCTATCCAACCACAGATTCCTCACTGATGGGGTGCCTATATAGACCTGCACACATCACAGCTGCTGTGGAATGATGTTGACACAGAGCCACCAGTGCTACCTACTGGCCCACCAGGGTATTGCTGGAAAACTATTTCCAGATCCAGTCTGACACCTGAGAAACTTAGATGGTGAGGAATCTGCGGTTAGCTGTCGCTACCAGAAAGAGGGTTACTGTAGGGAAGTAACGTTTTAGTTTGTCCACACTACCAAGCACTGAGGAACCTACCAACTCCAGTCAATTCTGAAACCTAAAGGCAGAGTGAATGCCATTATGATGTGGTTTGCATGAATCTTAACACCCTTTTTTCCCAAAATCTCCTGCAAATGTCAAAGAATGGGTCAGAAAAATATATATTATTTTGTCTTTTCTGTCACAGAAAACTCATGAACGTCTGGCAAATGGCAAACATCCATTCTATGTTCACACACTTCTCCCAATACAAACGGTACCCTACACACGTGGGTAGGCCTATTGCGTGGAAAGTGGCCAAAGTTGTGATCATGTGAAGACCTCCATGATACTATATTGACTTCACACATATGGCCTGTTGTCAATTACCATTAGTACACCCACTCATGTGAAGTACTGTTTTTATTAAGAGATATGTGGTAATACTGAGTGCTGGGAGTTTGGATTTTATTTAACCATAAAAAAATAAACAAAACAGTGTCTGGGCTCCTCAATGGGGCGCAGACGTGTGTGCATCTCAGCAAGGAGCCAAACACTGTTTGGATTGTTCTGAGACATAGAAAAATATAAACCACATCCAGGCTCCTCACTGGGGGAGGGGACTGGAATGGAGTGGAGTGGAGGTGTGTAGGTGTATATGTGTATGTGTGTGTAGGAAGGTAGATCCCTGACTATGGTTGCCCCCAACTTTTTGCCTGGTGTTTTGCTGGTTTTCTGACTTAGTTGACCTGGGGCCCTGCTATTCAGGACCCCAGGCCTACTGCTCTCTCTGTAAAATGGATTCCATGTACCTTAGGTACATATCTAATTGGATACTGAGTCACCTTATCAGTCCCTGTACAGTGTACCTTAGGTACCCAGGGCATAGGTGTACCCAGGGCCTACCAGGGGCTGCAGCATGTATTATGCCACCCCTGGCTGGCCATCCAAATCTGACACAACTGGCTGCACGACAGCTGGGGCAAGGTGGTGTAATCACCCTTTGCTTTAGATATAGTATACCTATATCTAACCCTAAAATGGACACACAGATCTCCTATCAGTCACTCCTATGGCAGGCCTTGACAATCCTGAAGGCAGAGTGCTTGGAATCGTGTGAGATAGTGCTCTGGCATGAGCTGAGCCTGTCTGCGGCTTTCGGGATCCATCCCTTAGCTGTTTCCATGATATCGCATACCATATACTCTTAAGTGCATTATAATCCTCGCGGTTATATGCCAACTCTGGTATCGCTTTATCAAAACATGTCGAGTAAGGTGTCATACGAATTGGAATACTAACCCCTCGCCAATTCTGGCGACGGGGTTAGCATTCCACCCTTCTAGAGGGACACGACATGTATGTAACCTGTAACCCCGGTTAAAGTCAAACAGAGCCTTAGCTCCACAAAATGGATGCTGCCACCGAGACACAAGTCTGCCCTCCTGCTGCTGGGAGTCCTCCCAGCCCAGGAGGCAAGGACAAAGGGTTTCCTGCCAGGGGCGGTGCCAGCACCGTCCCAGACAGGATTTTGTGTATTCTAGGTAGGCAGGGCTTTAGAGGAAGGTGACTGCAAGTGGCACCCCGGTGCTCACTGTGCATAGGCCGGCTGAAACCAGTTCCAGGGGCACTCCAGCCCCTGGCCTGGGGAAAGCCCGCCAAAGGAGAGGGGTGTAACCACCCCCCTCCTGGTCCCACCCATAGGGCAGGACTTAGTCGCGTGCCAGCCCCCTTTTTCAGGATAAAGGTAGGAACTGGCCCCCTTCCAAATTAGATCAATCTTTGAATCCTGAACCGACCTTCTTCAAGAAGAACTCAAGACTCTTCCCAAGATTTTTCCCTTGTGACTAAGGAGTAGTCACCCTGCAGCAGCAGGCACCAACCAAGCTTCGCGGTTTGTTGCCAGTCTCTCCTACGGATCCAGACTGCTTCATCACGACGAGAACCGGCTTCCCTGGCACCTCTGACCTCAACCCACATCATCAGCCCAGCTGTGATCCGTGGGTGCGACGAGACCTCGAGGGACCGGCCATCTTCTGAACTGCACGACGCTTGTCCAGCACGAAATCCGAGTGACCCTCGACCGAGTGCTTTGGGGTAAGAGAAGCCCCGACCCTGAGCAGCTCCAGCACCGAAGTTCAGCCCCCCTGCATCCACGAGATCTGCGTGGGGCCCTTCTGCTCTTTGCTGCTAACCGCGTTGTCCAGGTCGCTTGCCCGTTGGCTAGTGGCCCCTTCACGACGCTCCACGACAACTAACACTGCTGGTCTGGTTGCTCCAGACTGGCCCTTGCTTCCCTGCTTCGGGGAAGCACCCTGGACCCTCCTGGTCCACTCAAGACACCATTTTAGGTCCACCGCGTGGGCCTTGCATTTGCCAAGACTTGTTGCCCAATCCTGGGTCCAGCGACGTCGACAGCAAGTACCTTCGTGGGACAGCTCGCACCTCCATCCTGGTCGCCGACAACGCCTCCTGGTCCAAGAGACTGCAGAGCCCAGCAGCGCCCACTCACCTGACTGCGGTGACTTCGCCCGGTGCCATCCTGGTGCCCACTTAATCACTGGCTAGTGATTCAGAACTTGGTCCCCTCTGCTTTCAGGTTTTCTTCTTCCCTGATCCAGGCTTGGATCTCTTCGAACTTTTCTTCACTGGCCGCCTGCCAGCAACTTCTTCTTCAGGCTCCTGGTCCGTCAACGTGGGTTTCCGACGCAACTTGAACCCTATGCAGCCGCAGCCCCTGGGCTAGGTAAATCCAGCACTCCGGTGCCCCAGCATAGTCCAACACTCCAAGTGTTCGGATCCACTCCCGTTTTCGTCCCAGCTAGTCGGGTTCGCCCGAGAACAGTAACTTTGTGAGTTCTAGCTTCCATAGACTTTTTCCCGCCTTACGCGTGAGAGTTCCCACTCTGCACGTGGCGTCCCTAGGCCTCCTGCAACTAATCTAAGTGTTTAGCATTGTAGGCCTAGCGTTTCTAAAGCCTCTGAGAATTGTTACTTACCTGCTAGTAATTCGCATTCCACTTTTGTAGTATATGGTTTTTCGTGCCCCTCGGGCATTTGTGTAAATTGTGCGACTTGAAGTATTTTTATAAGAGTTTTGTTGTGTGCTTAGCTCCCTGTCTCATAAAGAGCCAGGGTAGTCTTGTTATAAATAAATACACTGTTTATTTTCATAACAACTTGTGTGGTGTCCTTTCACTTGGTGTTCAAGGGGTAATGTGATGGTAAAACAGCTGGCTTAACACGCCCTCTAGAGTCTTAGCCTTAGACTGCTCGTATCCATGCTACTAGGATAGCTGGTCTATCAGGTTGACTTACAACCAATCATCAATAAGGGTTGTTTGGACTGATACATAGTGTTCACTAGAATAGTGAGCACTGCATATCAGGCCAACTTCTCACAGTGTGTATGTGTGTGTGTGTGTGTGTATATATGTATGTGTTCCAAATGAAGACACCCGACACGTGGAGGCCCACTCACAACATGTTACACTTTATTCAGCAAGGCAGCATCAACAGGAGTAATGTAGGTACAGCTTACTTCCGCCAAATTTCCAGACGCGTTTCAGGTTCATCTCGCCTTTTTTCACCGGGATGGCAACGAGGAGAGGCAGCTCGTAGGTGATACTTGTGGACTACTATTGGTTAGTCCCGCCCAGTGGGCGTGTACATTCGCTGCTCTCTGGTAGTTGGAGTCTTTGAAGATTTACATCCTGTAGTAGGGCCAGCCACCAGTCTCCTAAAAGGATTTTATCAGCCACAGTGGGTTGCTGCAGCAAGCCATACTGGTGCAATGCCGGTTTATCTCCTCACTGAGAGCACAATGTTCTTTTCTGCTCCGTACTCGTGACGGGGCTCGACTTGCTCGTCCGCAGGGAGGGGCTCTCCGCGACCTAGGCATTGCAGCAGGATGGTTTGATGGTGAAATTTGTATCCCTCTTTCAAAACCTGTGATTGGTAATTACTTCTGAGACTTGCACTACCACATGGCTTCTGTAGATGCAAATTCAGACCCAGCAGCTTGAACTGTATGGAGTGGAAGACTTGTTTTTCAATGTTAAACAAATATTTATTCCTGCAGGACCTATTAATTATTTAAAATGTACATAGAGTGATCTTTGGTTCCGCCCAGGTTAGGATTCTCTCTCACTTCATGCTGTTGCCTGTTTAGTCTATCAAGCCACCCACTTCCTATACAGTGATTGTATTGCAATGCGTGCAAGACAATTTTGCATCACAAAAGTACACTGAATCATCACAATGTAAATTATAGATTGTATAGATGCACCTGCGCTCGGGGTTCCGCCTCATTCGCACCCTCTTCTCAGAGGAGCGCTCCTCCCACACCCACCTGCCCTGTGCCCTCTGACCACAGCAGATCTACTGCGGGCTGCCTTGGGTCCACGAAGGGGACCCTCCTAAGAGGGCGAACCCCCTTAGTGCCACATGAAGGCACACGAGGCAGCCGCCCAGTGTTTGCGACCCCCTAAGGGTCCGAATTCCCGAGTCACGTCCGGGCAGGAGTGGATGGGGGACGAGGTACATATACCTTTCCCGCCCACTGGGTGCCCTCTTTTCCCACTGCCCTGCTCGGTGGAGCTTCCTCACCAACCATAGGGGAGATTAACTTTGGACTCCCTCCTTTGACTATCACCGACCTAGCTCCCGCGTCTCTCCGGACCTTATCTTCCCCCTCTCTCTTTCCCCAACCCTCTCCCCTCTCCGCTCCTACTCTTTCCAGCTTCTGTCCTCTGCCATCACCTGCCCCTGCCCCTTGTCCCCACCCTGTTTCACAGTGAACCTCTTCCCTCGACACTTGAGAACGAACTATTTTGTCTGATGCCCGATGGAGCTACCTGGTTTAGCTATAGGGGAGATGGGCCATAGATTCCCTCCTTGGTCGTCACCTACCCAGTCGGTCTTTAGACAGACTTCCTTTCGTCTCTACGGTTGTCTCTTCCCTTATCCTCACTTCTCACCTCCTCTACCCCCACTACTTTTCTCTCTCCTTTCTCTCCTCTACTAATGTAGTGCTGATTGTCTGATGTAATGTGTAATTATCGATCTTTTTCTGTTATATTGTTGAACCACATTGTTGCACTTCCCTTCGTCTCTCCTGTCGTCTCCTCCTGCATCCTCCCTCTAGTTATGTCTCTCCTTCTAACCTCTCTCAATGTATTGAGATTGAACTATTTTGTCTAATGCCCGATGGAGCTACCTGGTTTAGCTATAGGGGAGATGGGCCGTGGATTCCCTCCTGGGTCGTCACCTACCCAGTCGGTCTTTAGACAGACTTCTTTTCGTCTCTCCTTATTGTCTCTTCCCTTATCCTCACTTTCTCACCTCCCCTACCCCCCACTACTTTTCTCTCTCCTTTCTCTCCTCTCCTAATGTATTGCTGATTGTTTGATGTAATGTGTAATTGTTGATCTTTTTCTGTTATATTGTTGAACCACATTGTTCCACTTCCTTTCGTCTCTCCTGTCCTGGCGCTGAGCAGGACAAATGGGCCCTCTGTGGTTTGGGGGGAGGGATGGAGCCTTCGAGGCTATCCTCGGGCCCCCGTGGGTCCGGCATTAGGAGGTCGTGCGGGGAGGGGGCAAAAACAGCGAGCCTCAGCTCATGGGTAGTCATGTGAGACGGTGGGAGGAGCAACGAGTCGTGTATCCTCCACGCCGCCTCTGCCCAAGGGCGATGACTTGCATACGTTTGTTCACGCTTGGGTCGGAAGAGCACGTACTAAGGATTGTAGCCAGTCCGGCAGCAGGGGGCGAGGACAGCGTGCGTTGCGAGGCTCCCCCTCCATCCAGGGCCACGGGCCATCCGAAGACAAGGTTTTCCAGTCCGCCGCCTGCAGAGGCTCTTGGTAGTGGGCGTCCCTCTCTTGCGGTGAATGCGCAATCGACCCCCGCACTATTAGTCCCACCGAGCAGCAGGGATCCTACCATGGGCGGTTGCCGCTTCAGTTAACCTGAGCTGTACAGCAGAGTGGGGGCGGCCGAGTGAAGGACTGCTCGCCTGTTACCACTGTCAGGAGGGTCATAGAGCAATCCCCCTCAGAGCGATCGTCGGGCTCAGGCTAGTAATAGCATTACTGGGAGTGGTGCACTGAGGTTCAACCCTGGGGTCTGTCTGACGCGGGGGAACAGTCAGGCTGTACTACAATGCAGCTACGTTCGGTCCTGGGACCGCTCATGTGGGAGCACGCTTGGTACAAAAGATGGGTGCCACGCTCACTGAGTAATTGGGGACATAGGCAGACTTGCAGGGGAGTGTACCTGGTCATGCGCTACATGGGGTGACTCACTCGGCATGCCCTTTCTTCTCTTGTAGCGTGTTTCCTGGGCCTCAGTTGTATTATAGGGCAGGCTGGGGGCCATCAGGTCGGGGGCAGGTAGAAACACTCAGTGCTTTATATGGGAAAAAATAAGTGAAGGTACTCATTAAAATGAGTTTATATAAACAAAGCAGGTTAACTCATTATACAAAATGAAAGAGAAATGCGATAATATGTTAACTTTTCCTTTTTTTGCAATAGTTGCACCTTCTTAATGCCATACTGTTAATTGATGATGTTTGGCACAATACTATATATTTTTGAGCACGTGAGTAGAAAGAAACAAAAAATAACCCCACATCAAACCAAAGCTCTTATTGCAACTAGCAAATGAAGCAAATCATCATGACCCTCCCCAGAAGATATCTCTTGTCTCTTCCATCGATCTATCCAGTCATCCTTTAATCCTACCATTTACCTGCTGATGTCCGCCATTTACCCTTTACATTCTGTCGTCTATAAGTTTTTCATCCATCATTCAGTTTTTCACCATTCCGTCTGTCCACCCTTCATATCCAAACCTATCCATACATCCTTAAACCTATCCATTCATCCTTTCACTCATCCATCTCTTTATCCATCCTTTCACTAATCCATCAATCCTTTTGCTCATCTATCCATCAACCCTTTCACTCCTTTATACCATCCACTCAATACCTCCTTTCACTCATCGATCATCCACCCTTTCATCCATCATCCACCCTTTCATCCATCCTCCCTCAATCCATTCATCCATCCATCCAATCTTTCACTTAAACATCCATCATCCGCCGTTTTATCCAATCATCCACCCTCTTTCACCCATACATCCATTCACTCATCCATCCATCCACTCATCCAGCCATAAATACATCCACCCATAAATACATCCACCCTAGCTCACTCATCCATCCACTCACTCACCCACCAACATTCCCTACTACGTTATCCATGAACCTTTGTCACCATAGACATGTACACACAACGTGCCACCCATTTTCTTTAAAATACCTCCTGAGCATTCCTTGATTCTCTCTCTCTCTCTCGCGCGTTTTTCTAAAAAAAAAAAACAGTCATACAAATGCAGGCACACTGGGTAATGGAGACATTTTTTTTAGGAAGGTGGGTTTCTCAGTGCAGAACGCTGTTAGATTAGCGCTCAAAGAGCCTCTTCCAACGGATTGTCTGGGCATTAACCCTCTGAGCCAGAGAAAGTACAGGAAGTGTGAGAATCTGCCGCCCTTGCTAAAATGTATATGTTTAAAATACTTTTCACTACATGAAGTGCTGCGCTTTGAAATCACACATGCACACTAGCAGGTAAAATGAATCTCCACCCTGCTTTGTCTAGCACAGCGTGACCGTGAGCACCTCACATTATTCAAGTGAGCCCTGCCGATTAGCTCAGCAGGGGCTCGGATGGGGGCTACAGAAGTGGCGCCTTGGCTGACAGAAACGTCCCCACCTTCTCATTCGCACTCTCAGCCAGTGACCTCCCTTTTCATGAGTACTGGTACTCTCCTCTGGCAGAAGAGAAGTGCCGGTACTCAGAGTGACAAATCTAAGAAGTGCCGGTACTCCGTACCGGTGAGTACCGGCCCATTTAAAGCACTGGAAACACTTTAAAATGTTAGGGAGGGGAACCGAGTGACGGGCGGGTAAAACTGTTCCAGCAAGTGGAAGTTATACATTCCCTGACTCGCTGACAGTTTGGAATCTGTTCGAGGGCAGTTAATTGTGGGAAAAAGACCTCAAACTGGTGTATTCACCACTTTCCACCTTATTCGCCCTTCAGTAGTTTAGCAACTCACGAGTTCGTTCTCCTTCCCCAAGGGTCGAGCACAGTATTGGCGCCTCAAGCTATGTAGGCTATGCCACCGGTTGGCACTGCAGTACCGTATTACCATTGCTAAGCCTGAAAGAATATGAAATGGCAGGGATATTAATTGTCTTGAATGCCCTTTTGGGTGGGTGCCAGATGGTTTTACTAAGCTCGTGCCAGAGGAGAACAGAATAGACCGATGCCATATTGGTTTCAAACAGCTTTGCAGTGGGGGATCTTGGGTAAAACTTAAGCAGGTGGTCCACTGGTCATGGATGACAATATACACGTGTTAGTTTACTTAAATATTGCAGAGGGAGATGGGTGCTCTGCAAGCATAGTTCTGCTATATGCCAGACAGGCTATGAGTAAACCAACCATTACTTATAATGGCAATTCGTCCGGAAAGCCTTGCAGGGAATACCTTTAAGCCAGAAACCTCTGGAAGTCAGTCTGTGCACCAGGCTGGGTGGTGGGGACATTGGGGTAGAGCACGGATGGGTGGCAGCTCGTAGTGTGGATGCTGCTAGCTGGGCACCCTGCATCCGCTCAGTCTGCCTTATCTTGCTGCCAACTGGCAGCGCACCCATTTTCAGTGGCTCAGACCGTTTCCAGGCACTGCGTCCTGGGTGAGCCTCCGCTAGAGAGGAGGGCCCTGGTCACAGGACAAAGCATGTATCAGAATGCCTGTCCACTGGTTTCTCACGTGTCCATCTATGGTACTTATGTGGAGAGGCCTTGTGCGTTATACCCTGCACTCCTGAGGACGGTCAGCGGCGTTGGAGATGGGGTTCATGGTAAGTGAGAGTTACACAGCGGTTAAGGATCAGTGTTAAGCATCCCCCAAGCTCTCCCTCGGTGCCAACTGTTTTATTTATCTCCAGCATGAATTGCAGATTGAAAGAAAATAAAGTCATAGATATTATAGCTCAAACGGATCAACTGTTACTAAAACACAATGACAGGAGTTCATACGCAGTGGAAGGCCCTTTGCTAAGGTTTACTGTTTATTCTTTTGTCCCCTTATGCAGTATTTAGTTATTTAGATGTTAAACAGGAACTAAGGTGGGAAATTCTCTGGCAGGATTATCATGTGTGAAAGGATGAGGAAATAGTATCCCAATTTGGGCAACATTTTCAAAATTATTGTACTTTCTTGTGCATAGTTTAGTCAGCGCCTATCATCATAAATACTTTCTGCGCCAGTGGCACGCGAGGAACAGGGGAAAGCAAGAGGGTAGATTTCAAGAATGTTTTAACATATACTCTACTGTTGTCAAGTTAAGGGGTTTTCAAACGCCAGAGCTTCCCAATCCTGTGGATGTCCGTACAAATGTATGTAGTGAAAATTAACACTAATGATGGACTCAAAAATCATAGGATTATAAAGGTATAAAATACAACCTCGGTTGCATGTCCCTTAATTGGATTACATTGTGTTGTACAAGGATAACTATCATATTATTTCAGCTATATATCATTTTGTTGATATACAATTGGAAATTGAATACTGTAGAGGGAGGAACACTAACATATTCCACCCTCCAACAAAAAGTCACAGTGATAAATACTTTACATATTACACCTAGACTTTAACTTTACAGCCTCTAGTTTTATACCACACTGTGAGAAAGTTACCCAGGGACTTTAATAAAGTGCTGCAATGGCCTACTAATGCTAGATTACAGCATCTAGTTTACATGTGCTATATTAGACTGGGTGGTTCCTGGTGTGCGGCACTGACACTTAATTGTCAGCACCAGTGCTTGTGACAGCCTGCCACAAGCCAGCGCTGTATGTCTATTTTAGAGATGACAACAACAGCAGGCATTGATTAATTCAATATACATTAACATTACTGTTGCCTGCTGCCCAACCCATTCGTATAGCCTTGGGAGCCTGGAATAGACTGAATCGTCACACTTGCCAAGTGGTTAGTAGTTGTGATGTTACTAGGTTGGCTGCACGACAGGAGCATTGTGCGGTGCAACCTGAAGAGGCCGCCTGTCTTGAGCCCTGGCATATACTTTACCAAGTGTCAGGGTTAGTAGTTGGGATGTTACTATGACTAACAGTACAACAGGAGCAA
Organism: Lissotriton helveticus; assembly: GCF_964261635.1. Classification (NCBI taxonomy): domain Eukaryota; kingdom Metazoa; phylum Chordata; class Amphibia; order Caudata; family Salamandridae; genus Lissotriton; species Lissotriton helveticus. The sequence goes on from NC_136059.1 coordinate 1,033,420,704, forward strand.
GGTGTGGTGCATGCTTGGGGGGCCGCCTAACGCTGTCCTGGAATCTGGTTCTCGACAATTTTAACTTGGGAGGTCTGCAGACACAGCGGGGATGTTGTTGGGTCAGCGATATTTGGAGTGTCACGTGTCTTTTCCTGCCAGGGTCTCAAAATAGGTGGTCAGTTACTGGGTAGAGGTCCCTGCTGTAATCAGTGTGAGAACCTAATGCATGTCTGATAATTACCCCTTAAGGGACACATGGGCCAGCAGGTGGGGAGGATTTCTGCAACAAGAGGCGCAGGCTTGTTATTCCATACTTTGTTTCGATCTGAAGGGAGGAGTGTCCAGCCTGTCAAGCCTCAACTCCGACTTGCCCTTGACTAGTATCCCAACCTTGAAACCAGGTCAAGTCCGGCATCCCTTTCAAGCGTTGCATGCATGCGATGAGGTATGGGTTCTTCGATACCAGCCATAATCTTACCTGGTTATTACTCAAGTCAAGAAGAGGTGGCATGACCCAGGGGCACTGGTCTATTGGCTGGCTTGTTTTTCAGATGTGTTGCAATGTTTCCGCTGAGATGGGGCAGGTTTCCACACCTCAGCTTGTCTCTGCGGGTTTTAGGTGGCTTTCGGGTCAGGATGGCAGAGGGAGCCATTATTGCTTGTTTAAGCGGGCATAAAGGGATGCCAGGCATGGATCTAGGGAATTATAGAGCAAGAGATCCCTTGCTGAGCTCAGGATAGGCAGGCGTGAGTAACATTGGTAGCAGCCAGCTTTGCGCAGCCTTTCCTTCTAGAGAGTAGGCATTTCTTCAAGGATGTTGCAGGCCCATGCTAGACTTCAAGGGAACAATCACCTAGGATATCCTCGACAGTGCACAAAAAGAAACTTATTCGGGGGGGGGGGGGGTGTTTGAGCACTGCTGGTGTGGGTCAGTCCTTGCTTTAAAAGTTGGAAGCGCTAGGACTATTGCAGCCCCGGTGGGGACTGCTCTTACACAGGGTCAAGTGAGGGCGCGCTCAAATACGTGGTGTGTTTGGCACTTACATACAGGCTTCTTGGTTAAGGGCCACAGGCTCATCTTCAATGGGGGAGTCAGAGATCTAAAGGGCCATTTTCAGCAGAGTCTTGGGTTCTGACGGGGTTGTCCCCAGTTGCAGCCTTTTTATAATTACATGTTTCTCCATTGACTCTAAGAGGTAGCGTTGGAGGCTGCCGCAGTGGGCGGCACGGCACCTCTGCGCCCAGACACATTGGGGCACGTGGATTCAGGCTGCTAGTGGTTCTTTGGACCTTGGCTCTTAAGCACCTTAGATCTAGGAGAGTAACTCTGAGAATCGTTTGAAAAAATTGAGTCCTCGCCCATAATATGCCTCTGCAGCAAAAATGCCCTTTCTCAATTCAGAATGCATCTGTGCACTGCATTGTGTATGCATTCGTAGGGGAAGATTTACAAGCCCCTTGCGCCACTTTTGCGTCACTTTTAACATGGGAAAAGTGACCCAGAAGTGGCACAAGGGGCTTGTAAATCTGCCCCGTAGTGTTTGGGGCTACACCTTCTTTAAGCCACTCTTGCTGCTAATAAATAGAAGAGGGACTGTGTGCTCTCGCGTATGCTGCAAACCTGCTTTGTTATTGTGATACAGTATTTTTTACCATATTTTCTCAAAACACTAATCTGACAATCATACCTAGAATTGCTACAAAACGAAGAGCTGGGTTATCACGTTGCTTCGAAATGTAACCTGAACTTTCATGGAACCCAAGGGCCACTGAACAAAGTTCCCTACGATGGAGCAGACCCGTAAACAGGATTGAAAATTCAGCACCAAGGCCAGTGTATCTGCTTCAGGGTTAGCTGATTGTGCTAGCATGCGGGTAGATAGTAATTTATATGAATATAATGCTGCTTTGTGCAGCAGCTCGTCTTTAATGTTCCTACCATTTTCACCCTGGGTTGTTGCTTGGTGTGTACCATTTAAATCTGCTAGAGTATTGCACGGGTCTTGTGCCCATGTACCCTGTAGACTCCATTAACGGAAACGCATAGGATGTGAAGACACACTTCTTTTTCCTCGCCCTGCAAAAATCACATTGGGCTGACTGGAGACCTAGAAAGGTCTGTAGTGTATTATCGGCCATGTTCTAAGATCTAGGAGAGTTTGACATCAACCAGATGTGTATGTTCGGGTTGTTAAGACTGTTTGTCTTTGGTGGTGACATTTTTATCCCTCTTTCCAACCTTGTGATTGGTAATTATTTCTGATACTTGCACTGCCACGTGGTTTCTGTAAATGCAAATTCAGACCCAGCAGCTTGAACTGTATAGGGTGAAAGACTTTTTTCTTCAATGTTAAACAGATTTTTATTTCTGTAGGACCTAGTAATCATTGTTTAAAATGTAGAGTGGTCTTTGGTTCCGCCCAGGTTAGGCTTCTCTCTCACTTCATGCTGTTGCCTGTTTGGTCTATCAAGCCACTTACTTCCTATAGAATGGTTGTATTGCAATGCGTGCAAGACAATTTTACATCACAAAAGTACACTGAAACATCACACAGTAAATTATAGATTGCATAGTTGCTTCTCCGCCCCATTCGCACCCTCTCCTCTGAGGAGCGCTCCTCCCACACCCACCTGCCCTGTGCCCTCTGACCGCGGCAGATCTACTGCACTGGGCATGCTCTGAGTGGGGCTAAGAGTGAAACAGGGGTACTCCCTTTAGGAGAAAGGTATTCACGACACCCGGGCCCCCTGCGGACTCCCACTGGCAAAACAGGTGAGTGCTAAAAGCTGCCAGAGGGGCTGAAAAGTCCCCGAGGCCCATCGTTAAAAGTGCTCAGTTGTGCCGTGTGGGTGTCCTAAACTGAGTACGGGGTACTCGGGGTAAGCCCCGGATCTCGGGAGCTAGTGTTGGAGCTCGGTGTAATGAAATTATATTGAACTCAGTGTAAGGATTTATCCTGGGTGCTAAGTATAAGGAGCTAGCATTACCTCCTCGTCCATCTTCCTCGCCACAGTATTCACACATGAGCCTCCGGCTCCATACAGAACTCCAAGCATAAAAAAACAGCGCTCTAGTCTCCCTCTCCCTCCTCCAAGATGGCCCCCAGTGGCTCCAGCCAATCCCATAAAGGGATACATAGACATCAACACGACCTGTTCTTTTTTTCTGCACTTCTCCAAGTGCTGTGTTCCCTGCTGGTCAGGTGAGTGGGACTGGGGTCTTGCTTCAGCGACCCCTTCTGTCCTTCGGTATCTAGTTTGGGGAAAGTAGTGTTTGTTCTTTTGTTAATCCATGTTCATGGCGTTTTTATTTGGTGTATTTCAATTGTATTCCCCCCCCCCCCTTCTTCTGCCTCCGAGCCTCGTGTCCTGCTTAGCGGACTTTAGTGGCGTTTGTCTGCGGCTTTATTTGTTTTTCTGCCGCCGAGCGGGACGCCTTGAGTCCTGCTCTGCAGCTTATTTACTTTTGTCTTTCCTTGCCGGCCACGCGTCCTGCTGAGTGGACGTTGCGCGGCCGGGTACACTGACAATGGGGGCCAGAGGCTTCCGTTCGCTTTCCTTACCTGCTGCCGGTTTGGCCGTCGGCCTGTTTTTGCTGCCTCTCCGTCTTGTGTCTACTGCGATAGGGACGCATTCGGGGCTCTGTTTCGCACGCGACGGTCTGAGACTGTTTTTGTGTGTGCGCGTGGCTCTTCCGGCTGATTTTATGATGGACGAGGTGTGGTTTGTTCGGTTGCCTGGCAACCTTGGGTCCTTTTTCTACTGGGCGTGTTGTCTCTTCATTGCCTGTGTTTTTTTCACTCATCCCTCGTGTGTGGCTGTGATGGAGCGCGATTCTCTGAATGTTCCTGCTCCTGGTTCCTTGGAAGGGGCTTCTGGTTCTGGGGTGGCGATTCCTTCTATGGAATTGTTGCAGCAGATGATTGATTCTGCTGTAGCTGCTGCGTTACAGGGTCAGGTGCCTGTTCCTCCTGATAAAAGGGCGAAAGTTGATGGTACTGCTGCTGCTGATTCTGGCGCTGAGGGGGACGTTGATGTCTGGGGTCGCTTTGTGCAAGGTACCGACCTGAAGGAGGTGCTGGGTCACATTCGCGAGAACTTGGTGTTTCCTGCCTCTGTGGTGTCTCTGGAAGACAATCTGTTTTCGCAATATCAGCGTCCTGAGCCTGATACATTGCCTTTACATTCTTCTGTTTTGAAAGTCTTGGATAATGAATGGAAGGATGTGGACAAGGGTTCATTTCCGCGTTTTTTGAGTAAACAGTACCCGCTGCAGGATTTTGCTGTGAAGTTCCCTTCCTCGGTGAAGGTGGATTCTTTGATGGCCAGCATGTCTTCTCATGGGGCTGTTGTTTCGGAGGATTCTTCTCCTGCTGACCCGGTTGACCGTAAGGTGGATAGTGTGGTGAAGCGCACTTTTGCGGCTGCAAATTTTTCTATCCGGGCTGCTGCCTATTCATCTTACGCGATCCAATCTTTGCTGAAGGATTTTCAATCTGTCGCTGAATTGTTGGATCAAGGGGAGGATGTTTCTTCTACTCTAGAGATGATGGAACAACAGGTGCGCCTGCTCTCTGATGTTTCCTTTGATTCGTTGGGGGCGGCGGATTCAGCGGCTGGGTCTTCTGTGGCTGCGAGGCGTCAGTTGTGGCTTCGCTCCTGGAAAGCAGATGCTGCACAGAAAAGTCTCCTGATGAAGATCCCTTTTTCGGGTGTTAAGTTGTTTGGTCCTCCTTTGGATGACATGGTGAAGAAGACGGCGGAGGACCGAAAGCTCCTTGCTCCTGAGCGTACTGTTCGCTACCGTGCCTTTGGTTCCCAGCGGGCTTTTGGTCATTCTCGGAGGGGCCGTGCTGGTCAGCCCTTTCGTGGAAGGGGGCATGGCCGGGGTGCTCCTTCCTTTGACAAGTCCCGGTTCTCTGGTGCTTCTACCTCCTCCACTCCCACTTCCAAGTCATGACTGGATCGCTCCTGGTGTAGGTCCGGTGGGGGTCGCCTCACTTGCTTCATGGACTCTTGGCGTGAGACTGTATCGGACCGGTGGGTTCTTCAGGTGGTTTCGGAAGGTGTACGTCTTGGGTTTACCTGGACTCCCCCAGACTGTTTCAAGTCCACGCCTTGTCCCAGAGACCCTCTCAGGCGGTTGGCGCTTTTGGAAAGCATAGAATCCCTGGTGGCCAAGAATGCGGTGATTCCTGTGCCCAGCGACCAGTTGGGGTTGGGCGTGTATTCCATCCTGTTTCTTGTGTCCAAACGCACCGGGGATCTTCGGCCAGTGATGGACCTGAAGTGGGTCAATACTTTCATCCCTCTCCAGAAGTTCAAAATGATTTCGCTTCAGTTGATCCTTCCTCTGGTGTCTCAAGGCGATTTCCTAGCATCTATAGACTTGAGGGATGCTTATCTGCATGTGCCTGTTCATCCCGACTCTCAGCGGTTTCTCCGGTTTTGCATCCTGGGTCATCATTACCAATTCCAGGTATTACCTTTTGGGCTCTGCTCTTCCCCCAGGATCTTTACTAAGGTTCTGACTCCTCTTATTGGACATCTGCATGGGGAGGGCATTAGTGTTTTTCCGTATCTGGACAACATTTTAATTTCTGCTCCTTCTCTTCCTAAGGCGGAGTTTCATGTCCAGAGAGTGTGCCATGTCCTGGAGCATCATGGGTTCCTCGTGAATGTGCCGAAGTCCTCCCTGGTTCCTGCGCAGGACTTGACTTTCATTGGGGCTCTGTTCAGGACTCAGTTGGGGATGGTGTTCCTGCCCCCTCCCAGGATTCTGTCCCTGATGTCTGCAGTTCGTGCCCTGTTGTTGGGGCATTCTCATCCTGTGAGCCTATGGTTGAGGGTTCAGGGTCTGATGTCGGCGTCGTTGTTGACGGTGCTGTGGGCTAGCCTCCACATGTACCCGGTGGTGTCCCACATTTTGTCGCATTGGGACCCCTGTTCCCTCGATATGGGTGTTTTGGTTCCTATGTCGGAGGATATTCGGGTGGTCCTGAGTTGGTGGTTGGTCGACGGTCATCTGTCCAAGGGCCGCCCCTTTCTGATTGTTCCCACCGCGTGGCCACTACCGATGCCAGCCTACTGGGGTGGGGTGCTACTCTGGGGGTTTCGACGACTCAGGGGGTTTGGCCTCAGTCGATGTTGTCAAGTTCCTCCAACTACAAGGAGCTAAAGGCTGTCCTTCTGGTTCTGTTGTATTTCTTGGATCTTGTTCGGGGTCACCATGTGCAGATCCGTACGGACAATCAGGTTGTAATGTCTTATGTGAACCATCAAGGGGGGTGCAAAATTCGCTCCCTCTGTTGCCTCAGCCGTCGGATTTGTTGTTGGGCGGAGGTGATTCTAGCGTCCCTGTCTGCCATTTACCTTCCTGGCGCGGAGAACACTGTGGCGGAATGTCTGAGCCGGGTGTTTCCTTCCATGGGGTCCTTGTCCCTCACGCGGTGGATGTTCAGGAGGTTGTGGGTGATGTTTGGCTGTCCGATTGTGGACCTGTTTGCCTCCCGGGACAATGCCCAGATCCACTGCTTTTGCACGATTATGCCTTGCCAGGATGCATGGAGAGTGGACGCTCTTTCGTTCCCTTGGCCGAAGGGTCTGTTGTATGCGTTTCCCCCTGTTTCCCTGATTCCGGCTGTATTACAGAAGATCAAGAGGGAGGGGTCATTTGTGCTTCTGGTTGCTCCTTGTAGGAAGCGTCGCCCTTGGTATCCCCTTCTGTTGGAATTGGATGTGTCTCCAGGGTGGGCCTTGCCGTTCATGCCGTATCCTCTGATGGGTCCTCTTCTTCCTCTGCCTGTGTTCCGTTCCCTGGGTCTGCGGGCCTGGCTCTTGAGAGGGATTCTCTGATACGTGAGGTTTGTTCTGTGACTGTGGCTGGGGTCATTCAGCAGTCCCGGAGGCCTTCTACGCTTAAATCCTACGCCAAGCATTGGGATAATTTTGCTTCTTGGTGTGTTGGTCGTGGGCTGTCATTGGATTCTTTGGATCCGGCTCGCATTCTGGATTTTCTGAATGATGGATTTGTGTTGGGCTTGGCCATTTCGACTCTTCGGGCTCAATGGGCCGCCATTCGGGCATTTCATGTCCTCCCTTTGGTTTCGATTTCTCCATTGGTTGCTAGACTTTTTAAGTCTCTTTCTTTCCAACGCCCCCGTCCTATCATGCGTCCTCCTCCTTGGGACCTTCCTTTGGTTTTGCGTTCCTTGCAGTTGGCTCCTTTCGAACCGTTGGAGTCGGTGGACTTGAAGCTTTTGACGCTCAAGGTGGTGTTTCTTGTGGCGATTGCTTCTGCCAGGCGTATGGGTGAGTTGGGTGCTTTCCTTCGTTCTGCCCCATTTTTGTTGGTTTTGTCAGACTGTGGGGTCTTGCGCCCTCATCCTACGTTTGTTCCTAAAGTGGATTCTTATTTTCACCGGTCTGCTGAGGTGGTTCTTCCGGTTCTTTGTCCTGATCCTGCCTCGGATGAGGACTCCCTTTTGCACCTCTTGGATGTTCGTCGTCCCTTGCTGATTTATTTGTCACACACGTCTTCCTTTTGTAAAGTGGACAACTTGTTTGTCAATTTTGGTTTGTCGCGTCAGGGCCTGAAACCCTCCCTCTCCACAATCAGTCGTTGGATTAAGGAGGCCATTATGTTGGCTTATGATTCGGTTTCTGAGGTCCCCTCCCTTCCTGTTCAGGGTCGTTCCACCCGATCTGTTGCTGTGTCATGGGCTTCTTTCAAAGGGGTGTCCATGGAGGATGTTTGTAGGGCTGCTACGTGGTTTTCCCCCATACCTTCATGTCCCATTACCGCCTCCAGATTGGGGGTGGGGGTTCTATTTCGTTTGCCTCTTCTGTTTTATCTGCGGGGGTACCTTGAGAGGTTGTCTTTTTGGTTACTATGCCTCTGCCTCTGTTTATTAAACTATGTTTTTCGCTGCACTGTTGGTGTGGTCTGTTTCCTTACATGAAGCTGCTTGCTTTGGTATCGGCTCATGTGTGAATACTGTGGCGAGGAAGACAGACGAGGAGGTAATGCCCCGGTTACTTACCGGTAATCTTCATTACTACGAGTCCTTGTCTTCCTCACCACAGTATAGTTTCCCTTCCCTCCCGGCCCTGGTGGTGGCTTCATGTCTGCGGCTTGGTTTTTCAGGTCGTGTTAATGTCTATGTATCCCTTTATGGGATTGGCTGGAGCCACTGGGGGCCATCTTGGAGGAGGGAGAGGGAGACTAGAGCGCTGTTTTTTTATGCTTGGAGTTCTGTGTGGAGCCGGAGGCTCATGTGTGAATACTGTGGCGAGGAAGACAAGGACTCGGAGTAATGAAGATTACCGGTAAGTAACCGGGGCATTATCTTCTGTGTCAGGAGCTAGTGTCGGTGCTCATTGTAAGGAGATGTTATTGGAGCTCAGTGTATAGAGCTAGTATCGGTGATCAGTGTAAGGATGTAGCCTTGGTGCTCCACATGTAGGGGTGTGGACACCACAGGGGTGGGCGGCCCGTTGGCTGCTGTCTTGCTCTCTTCTTGATGCCCCTGATTTCTGTGTTTCGGTGGGCCCTTGACACCAGGGTCTCAGATTCATCTACTGGGAGCAGGTGGGGTGGCGGGGTACTGGGGGAAGCCAAAGGCATGAGAGCTGTGGACTGACCCCAGAATTGGCCCCGTGCCTGCCTGCTGCTGTCCCAATGGTTGCAAATACCTGACTTGTCCAACGTCTGTGCGTCCTCTTGAGTCCTCTAAGGGCTGCCCGCACTTGGCCAAACAGTTGGCATCCCCACCCGGGACCAGCCTGCTGATGAGGGGCGTCTGCGCCGCTGGAGGCAGCGCCGGTGGTGGCCCTGCTGGATGTATGACATTACAACGCATACTTTTACAACGCCTACCTTTACCACGCAATTTTTACAATGCAGGATCCATTACAACGCATGTATTTACAACGCAGATACCTTTACAACGCATACCATTACAATGTAAGTATTGGTAAGTTTATAATATTTTTTTAATGTAAATTAATTAAAATTAATATATTTAATTTAATTTAATTTGATTTAATTAATTTTATTTTATTTAATTAAATTAATTTAATTTAATGTAATTTAATCAATTTAATTTAATGTAATTTCAATTTTATTGTACTTAATTTTTACCCTGTACTCCTTTACCCAAAAACCCAAAACTGACCCTGAACCCTAAAAATACCCCTTTATCCAAAAACCCAAAACTGACCCTGAACCCTAAAAATACCCCTTTACCCAAAAAACCCAAACTGACCCTGAACCCTAAAAATACCCCTTTACCCAAAAACCCAAAACTGACCCTGAACCCTAAAAATACCCCTTTACCCAAAAACCCAAAACTGACCCTGAACCCTAAAAATACCCCTTTACCCAAAAAACCCAAAACTGACCCTGAACCCTAAAAATACCCCTTTACCCAAAAACCCAAAACTGACCCTGAACCCTAAAAATACCCCTTTACCCAAAAACCCAAAACTGACCCTGAACCCTAAAAATACCCCTTTACCCAAAAACCCAAAACTGACCCTGAACCCTAAAAATACCCCTTTACCCAAAAACCCAAAACTGACCCTGAACCCTAAAAATACCCCTTTACCCAAAAACCCAAAACTGACCCTGAACCCTAAAAATACCCCTTTACCCAAAAACCCAAAACTGACCCTGAACCCTAAAAATACCCCTTTACCCAAAAAACCCAAAACTGACCCTGAACCCTAAAAATACCCCTTTACCCAAAAACCCAAACTTATAATATTTTTGATAAAATTATATACTTACCAATACTTACGTTGTAATGGTATGCGTTGTAAAGGTACCTGCGTTGTAAATACATGCGTTGTAATGGTACTTCGTTGTAATGGATCCTGCGTTGTAAAAATTGCGTGGTAAAGGTAGGTCGTTGTAAAAGTTGCGTGGTAAAGGTTGTATACCGGCCCTGCTGTCTTGTTTGCCCCATCACCAGGTCGACCCCAAGAAGTAAGAGCCTCCAACACAAGCGACCCGTCGGATAAAACACCTCTGCACCCAAGCCCCACAGCTCAAGTCTGAACTAACGATGCCCTTGGCTCCAGAGACTATCAGGGGCCTAGGGCCCCTTTGGGTTCAGCCAGGCTTGTCCCCAAGTCCCCAGTTACAGCCTTTTTATAGTTACATGTTTCCCCATTGACTTTAATGGGTAGCGTTGGAGGCTGCCGCCATGGGCAGCACCTCTGGGCCCGGACACATTGGGGCAGGTGGATTCAGGCTGCTGGTAGTTCTTTGGACCTTGGCTCCTAAGCACCTTAGGTCTAGGAGAGTAACCCTGAGAATCATTTGAAAGTGTACTTGTGCAGTGGATGTTTCTCCCATGGAATAACATTACTGCGTTTGAGTCTCGTGCTTCCAATCTGACAGCTGTGATTTGCTACTGTTATACCTGTGAAGATCCATAACACCTAAGGTACTTGCTTGATTCCGATGATGTTGGTGTCTGAAATTATATAAAAATCTGTGTTGTTTTTCTGAATTGGGTTCAGGTTTCTCCTTGAGTATGTGTCTCAGTTGTTGACTCTGTGTTTACGGTAGATGCTCGACACAGCTCTCTGGTGGCCTGGGCAGCTTGCCCGCGCTGCCGCATACAGAGTATTTAGGATTGCTGGTTTGGGCACTGTGGGAAAGTCGGGTGGTCTTGACTTTCTGCGTGGCGCACCTCACTCTGGTGCACTCCATGGAAAGCCAGCTTCCTACAGCCATCATGTACCATTTTGACAGTTGCTAATTACTTGTGACAGGATCGTAGGCACTTTATTCAGGGTTTTTATCATTTTTGTGACTGTTCATAAAGTTTACCAACAGCAAATGACATTAAAACATTGATGTCGAAAGTAAAGTTGACGTAAAGTAATATGTCTGCCACTTTGATGGAGGATTTTTTTAAGTTTCTGAAGCCCTAACATAACTGAAACTTTGGCACAATTAATAACAATGCATGAAACAACACAAGGGCAAAGTTCCAGACTTTTGTATGGCGAGAGCCACCTCAGAAATGAATGATGAAGGACATAGCGGTCATCCTGAAATAGGTAGTTTGCTCTCTTGCTGGTCCATATTTCCATGGGTGGTACATCCTTCTCTGTTCAGGCAGCCAGGCTGTGGAACTCTTTGCTGCCCAGCGTGGGATCCACGGATAAACAGCCACCTTATCTTCGGAGGACTTCTCAAGAGTTGGCTCTTCCCAACAGAGCCAACATGCGCAGACAGGGATGCGGAGCATGTCCCTCTGTATATAGGCATATATTTGGACTCTAGATGTGTACCTATATGTGTGTACTGCTTTGTGTGGACGTGTATAATAGTGTTTGTTTGAAATGTGGATGTTTGTTGGTTCTGCTTAACGAATGTATATGTTACTGGTGGTTATATTACTCAATGTTTTGACATGTAAATGGATGACGGCATAAATGAGTAGATCTTTTGTTGTGGCTATTTATCTACAACTGCTTCCCTGTTGAATTACAAAGAATAAAAGTAAAGAAATAACTTAATTTAGAGAACAGCAACACTTAAAAGCCTAAGTTTATTGGATGCATCTTTAATCTACATGTACTACCTTCCTTGTGCATATATATATTCACTGAAAAAAAACATGTTTCAGAGACGTTATAGTTAGAAATTAGCATTTAAAAAAGCTTTGAAATTCACTGAAAAGTGATGTCCTCAGTGATGTCATTTGAGATGCCATCAGTGATGTGACTGACAATGTCATGAATTATGCAATATGTGACATCATCAGCAGTGCATTGGGGCGTGCGAGTTATAGTTAGCAGAACTAAGTATAACCGAGGAATTTCTATGGTTTTGTATGAGTGAAATGGCCAGCTAACTATAACACCCCTGAAACCTATGGTTTTTTCAGTGAATTTCAAAGCTTTTTTAAATGTTAATTTCTAACTATAACGTCTCTGAAACCTATGTTTTTTTTCAGTGAATTTCAAAGGTTTTTTAAATGCTAATTTCTAACTATAACGTCTCTGAAACCTATGGGTTTTTCAGTGAATTTCAAAGCTTTTTTAAATGCTAATTTCTAACTATAACGTCTATAAAACCTATGATTTTTTTCAGTGAATTTCAAAGGTTTTTTAAATGCTAATTTTTAAGTGTGATAGTAGTTATACCAATTTTTTTTAACTGATTTTCTACAGTTTTTAACTGTTTATTTATAAATATTTTATTCATTAAATAACATTATATATTTTTCTGAAAATTGCAAAAAACATTTTTTAAATTAAAACTGAAATATTGATGAAGTTTTTTGTTTTCATTTTTTATTTTAATATAATTTTATTATTTTCTTTTAAAAAAACATTTTCCCAAATTTCTTTCGGAGTCGCGCACTCAAAGCGTACACATCACGGTGGGTGCGCGCATTCTAGCCGCCATTTTAGGAAAGTCGTGAAGGATCCGCGTACGGTGTGCGACGGCTGCGTGTTTTTCAGTTAAATCATATACATTTACTATTACGTGATGTGCGCGATTGGTATGCGACCAGTCCGCGACTCCTGCTCCCGCGCATTCGCAACATATATGCATTACTGTACGAGACGCTTGCGTGGTGGCGGGTCCCGCGTCACGTCATATACGTCCTGGGGCGCGCTGGGTGCGCGACTCACTCAAACAAAATTATGTTCCAAAATGAAATGTATGTGTCTTTAATATACATAATAGGGCAAGAGATTATCTAAGATATTCATAAAAATAATATATTTGTACTTATAATAAACTTATATTATTTTTAAATATATTTTCACGAAGTCGGGTGCGTGCATCGTGAGCACAGAGAACCAGGCCAGCAGAGCTGATGTAGAGCCAGAGAAACCAGGTCAGCAGAGCTGTTGTAGAGCCAGAGACCCAGGTCAGCAGAGCTGCTCTAGAGCGAGAGACCCAGGTCAGCAGAGCTGCTCTAGAGCCAGAGACCCAGCTCAGCATAGCTGCTCTAGAGGCCCAGAACCAGGTCAGCAGAGCTGCTGTAGAGCCAGAGAAACCAGGTCAGCAGAGCTGCTTTAGAGGGAGAGAACCAGGTCAGCAGAACTGCTTTAGAGCCAGAGAACCAAGTAAACAGAACTGCTTTAGAGCCAGAGAACCAGGTCAGCAGAGCTGCTTTAAAGCCAGAGAACCATGTCCGCAGGGCTGCTCTAGAGACAGAGAACCAGGTCAGCAGAGCTGCTTTAGAGGGTGATAACCAGGTCAGCAGAGCTGCTTTAGAGGTTGAGAACCAGATCAGCAGAGCTGCTCTAGAGACAGAGAAACCAGGTCAGCTGAGCTGCTTTAGAGGGTGAGAACCAGGCCAGTAGAGCTGCTTTAGAGCTAGAGAACCAGGTCAGCCGAGCTGCTGTAGAGCCAGAGAAACCAGATCAGCAGAGCCATTGTAGAGCCAGAGAACCAGGTCAGCAGAGCTGCTCTAGAGCCAGAGACCCAGGTCAGCAGAGCTGCTCTAGAGCCAGAGACCCAGGTCAGCAGAGCTGCTCTAGAGCCAGAGACCCAGGTCAGCAGAGCTTCTCTAGAGGCAGAGAACCAGGTCAGCAGAGCTGATTTAGAGGGAGAGAACCAGGCCAGCAGAGCTGCTTTAGAGCCAGAGAACCAGGTCAGTAGAGCTGCTCTAGAGCCAGAGAAACCAGGTCAGCAGAGCTGCTTTAGAGGGTGAGAACCAGGTCAGCAGAGCTCTTTAGAGGGAGAGAACCAGGTCAGTAGACCTGCTTTAGAGCCAGCGAACCAGGTCAGCAGAGCTGCTCTAGAGCCAGAGAACCAGGTCAGCAGAGCTGCTTTAGAGTCATAGAACCAGGTCAGCAGAGCTGCTTTAAAGCCAGAGAACCATACCAGCAGGGCTGCTCTAGAGACAGAGAACCAGGTCAGCAGAGCTGCTTTAAAGGGTGAGAACCAGGTCAGCAGAGCTGCTTTAGAGGGTGAGAACCAGGCCAGTAGAGCTGCTTTAGAGCCAGAGAACAAGGTCAGCGGAGCTGCTGTAGAGCCAGAGAAACCAGGTCAGTAGAGCCATTGTAGAGCCAGAGACTCAGGTCAGCAGAGCTTCTCTAGAGGCAGAGAACCAGGTCAGCAGAGCTGATTTAGAGGGAGAGAACCAGGCCAGCAGAGCTGCTTTAGAGCCAGAGAACCAGGTCAGCAGAGCTGCTCTAGAGCCAGAGAACCAGGTCAGCAGAGCTTCTTTAGAGCCATAGAACCAGGCCAGCAGAGCTGCTTTAGAGCCAGAGAGCCAGGTCAGCAGAACTGCTCTAGGGCCTAAGAACCAGGTCAGCTCAGCTGCTCTAGAGCCAGAGAACCAGGTCAGCAGAGCTGTTGTAGAGCCAGAGAAACCAGGTCAGTAGAGCTGCTGTAGAGCGAGAGAAACAGGTCAGCAGAGCTGCTTTAGAGCCAAGGGACCAGATCAGCAGAGCTGCTCTAGAGCTGGAGAACCAGGTCAGCAGACCTGCTTTAGAGCCATAGAACCGGGTCAGCAGAGTTGCTTTAGGGCCAGAGAACCAGGTCTACATAGATGCTTTAGAGCCAGAGAACCAAGTCAGCAGAGCTGCTCTAGAGCCAAAGAACCAGGCCAGCAGAGCTGCTGTAGAGCCAGGGAAACCAGGTCAGTAGAGCTGCTTTAGAGGGAGAGAACCAGATCAGTAGAGCTGCTCTAGAGCCAGAGAACCATGTCAGCATACCTGCTTTAGAGCCATAGAACCGGGTCAGCAGAGCTGCTTTATTTATTTATTTAAAGAGTTTTATATAGCGCTGGCTAGACCCGAAGGTATCAGAGCGCTTTACAAGAGAATCAACAATGTAACAGAAAAAGTTCAACAGTTACACAATACATCAAAAAATAGGCAATACAATTAGGAGAGGAGAAAGAAAAGTAGTGGAGGGGGCAGGGGAGGTGAGAAAGGGAGGACAAGGGACGAGAAAACAGGAGAGACGGAAGAAAGTCTGTCTAAAGACCGACTGGGTAGGTGACGACCAAGGAGGGAATCCACGGCTCATCTCCCCTATAGCTAAACCAGGTAGCTCCATCGGGCATCCAACAGAATAGTTCAGTCTCAATACATTGAGAGAGGAGAGACATAAATAGAAGGAGGATGCAGGTGGAGACGACAGGAGAGACGCAGGGAAGTGCAACAATGTGGTTCAACAATATAACAGAAAAAGATCAACAATTACACGTTACATCAAACAATCAGAAATACATTAGGAGAGGAGAGAAAGGAGAGAGAAAAGCAGTGGGGGAGGTGAGAAAGTGAGGATAAGGGAAGAGACAACAGTAGAGATGAGAGGAAGTCTGTCTAAAGACTGACTGGGTAGGTGACGACCAAGGAGGGAATCCACGGCCCATCTTCCCTATAGCTAACCAGGTAGCTCCATCGGGCATCAGACAGAATAGTTCAGTCTCAATGCATTGAAGAGGAGCGAAAGAGAGACATAAATAGAGGGAGGATGCGGGAGGAGACGATAGGAGAGACAAAAGGAAGTGCAACAATGTGGTTCAACAATATAACAGAAAAAGATAAACAATTACACATTAAATCAAACAATCAGCAATACATTAGGAGAGGAGAGAAAGGAGAGAGAAAATCAGAGGGGGGTAGGGGAGGTGAGAAAGTGAGGAGAAGGGAAGAGACAACAGTAGAGACGAAGGAAAGTCTGTCTAAAGACCGACTGGGTAGGTGACGACCAAGGAGGGAATCCACGTCCCATCTCCCCTATAGCTAAACCAGGTAGCTCCATCGGGCATCGGACAAAATAGTTTGGTCTCAGGAGGCGAGGGAAGAGGTTCACAGACAAACAGGGAGGGGACAAAGGGCAGGGCAGGGCAGTACAGGTGAGGGCAGAGGACAGAAGCTGGAAAGAGCAAGCAAGTAAGTTAGATTTTGAGGAAAGTGCATTATTTCTTTGGTTCACCGTCCTTCTGTACTCCGGTAAAATCTTATAAGGTGATTGGAAATTAGGGGTTGAGGTTGAGGTGGCCAGCGGGCGAGCGGAGAGGCAAACAGCAAATAACCCAGACAGACGTTTATTAGTCAGTCAGGCAGGGCACATCATGAGTCGATTCTCCTTCTCGAGATCGCTGAGGTGTTCCAGGTTGTTGGTCTCCTTTCCGCTCTCTAGCTGCATTGATCTCGCAGCTCTCGAGTGCCATTTTGGAGGCAGGGGATGGGATTCTCTGCCACCAATCCCAGAAAGGGGGGATGCAGACCAGTCATCTGCAGTGTGGGTGCCAGGTGAGATAGATGCGGGTTTATGTCGGTGCCTCTGCGAGCGGGAGGCATGGTCAGCGATCAGCACGATGTCGGGCGGCTTTTCTATGGACTTGAGATAGTTTTTTTTTTTTTTAAACCTTTATTAGTGATGCATAAAGAGTACACAGCTACTCGCCTACAATCTGCATCCGCAGACCGGCAGCTATCGTGAACAGAGCCATGCGTGCATGTAGATCCAGCAAGATGCAACAGAAAGCATTTAAACACAGCATGTCGCCTACAACCCAGCAGGGCCGGCCGCAATGTAAAGGTGACGTAAGCTGTCAACAGACGTAATATCTATCCAGCAAGCTAGCATGGCACTGTCAAATTACGGCTACTTGAGGTTCGTTTAACATTTACAACAAACTAAACCTTATAAAAGAGGCAGTTCCCTCCCATGATTCCCATCAGACTCAGAACATGGCGAAAAAACATCTTGAGGAGTTAAGCTACATGTAGCATTGCCTATATCAGCATTCTATCCACTCCCAGAGGAATGGCATTCTGCATCCAATTGTCCATTCTGGCTGAAACGGGAGGGGAAGAGGGGGGGTAGTCAGTAAACCAATCTGTGAGTGCAACCTGTGGGACGTGTCGTATGCTGCGCCACATGGGATGGTCTAATGTGGTATATATACTAACTAGTGACGACGATGGACGGCACCCAAGCCATCCGCCAAGGAGTTGTGGCCTACGTGACCCGCAATCCAATCCCCTGCGATGGCTCGATCAATGTATAAGCTCAAGCCCTCCCCCAAGGGGGGGGTGATCGTGCACGCTGCCAGAAGGTTAGATGTTGCACAGGGGGGGGGGGGGAGAGGGGGAGGGGAGTCCGTCAGTTCCCGCCCGCCGGGAGCCTAGTCCTGACCTAAAGAAGGGGGACGGTCTAGCTTACCCTATGTCTCTGTAACTCCCTGCCTCCGACCCATCATCAGCCTGCATGCGCAGAAGATACGCAGTGAGGGGACCCCAGAGGTCTTTAGGACGGGACTGTTGTGGCAGAAGTTCGGCATATGTGTGTAGGTGTTCTTGCCAGGTAGACATCGTGGTCAACCACACCTTGAATTTGGGCGCACAACCTCTTCCCCGGCGGCATGCTACGTGCCGTTTAGCTAACAGGAGGCCCAGTGCAAAAAAATTCCTATGTGTTTTAATCACTGGATTCGACTGGCCTAGTAGGGCAACCCTAGGGCACGGTTCTATGTCTACCCCAATCATATCAGACAAGGCCTTAAATATCTCGTCCCAGTAGGTCGCTACGGCAGGGCACAACCAAGCCAAGTGGAGAAAGTCCGCCCCCTCCCTTCTGCATCGCAGACATCTGTCATCGTCCCGGAGTCCAAAGCGGAACAGTTTGGCAGGCGTATAGTACAGTCGGTGCAAGAATTTAAAATGAACCAGTCTGAGACGTGTGTTGCCTGACACTCCGTTGGTATGCGAGCAGCTTTCTTCCCATTGCTCGTCCGTCAAAGGTGCTTCCAAATCCCCGTCCCAGTCTGTTCGCGCTCTTAGCGACGGGGGAGATGGGGCGGCCTGAGCGTGTTTGTACAGCATGGACACTACATGTTTAGGGGAGTCCGTTTGTAAGAGGACATGAAGGGGTGCCATAGTGTCCGGCTCATCAGGGAAATCAGGCGTGACCGCCCTGACATTCTGACGCAGCCGAGTATATAGGAACGTATCCATTATAGAGGGGATATGTTCCCCAAAGAATTGCGCCGATGAGCGAAATCTCCCTTGGAGATATAGATCTCCCCATGTACGGAGCACATACTTCACAAGCATTTTACGACCAATTTCTTCACAGGGGACACTTAACCTGGGATCATGCGCCAGGGGCATGCATGGAGAGTATAAGAACTGGACTCCCATATTAGCGGCAAGACGCTTCCAAGCCTGCACAGTACAGTCCACCGTTGTAGGGTCCCGGTCTAAGACCCAGGCCGGGGCATATAAATAACCCGATGGTTGGGCGGGCCTCATATATCCGTCCTCCACCGCCAGATGAGCCATAAAGGGAGGAGGATGGAGCCAGTACACCGCGAAGTGCCCCTGGGCACAATCGTAATATCGCTGAAGATTTGGTACATCAAATCCGCCCTGGTGATAGGGTAGCATGAGTGTCTTCAGGCTGATCCGAGCCTGCTTGCCCCCCCAAATAAGTCTGGAGAGCTGGGAATTGAGGGAACGGAAGAAGTGGGAGCCTGGGTTGTACGGTATGTTAGTAAAAAGATACAGGAGCTTGGGGAGAACCACCATCTTAATCAGGGAAATACGCCCCGCCATTGATAGTGGGAGATGAATCCATTTAGTGATGGTGTCAGTCAGTTTATCCAGGACAGTACCATAATTAGCCCTAATGAGAGCTTCCCGGTCTCTAGTCACCACGATGCCTAGATATTTTATTTCATCTGCCTCCCAGATCAGGGGGTAATCCAGGGGGAAGCGAGTGGTTTTGTCCGTTAAGGGGAATAGAGCCGACTTCGACCAGTTAATCTGTATCCCCGATATAGCTCCGAATTTGGTGATTTCCCGCAACAGAGGGTTGAGGTTCTCCTGCGGTTTGTGTACATATAAAGTCATATCGTCAGCATATAATGCAATGAGCAGCTGCCGTTCTGGGTATATCAAGGAGCGGTGATTGTGGTGTTGCCTGAGTTTGGCCGCCAGGGGCTCAATGGCGATAGCAAAGAGAGCCGGGGAGAGCGGGCATCCTTGCCGGGTACCCCTGTGGATCATAAATGGTGCTGACCGGGAGCCATTTAAGAGGACTGAAGCTTGTGGTTTGCAATACAGCAGTCGAATCCAATCAAGAAAATTAAAGGGGATACCCATCCGTTCCAGAAGGGCCAGAAGGTAGTCCCACTCAAGAGAATCGAACGCCTGCGTGGCGTCTAGGAAAACTGCAGCAGCCTCGCAGTGAGGAGTAATGTCTTGCAATACAGCTTGAAGGGTGCGTAGGTTATGTGACGTTGCCCTATTTAGGACAAAGCCCGCCTGGTCAGGTAATACCAGGCGCTCCATGAGTAGATTAAGGCGAGTCGCCAGCACCTTCGCCAAGATCTTCACATCAGAATTTAGTAGTGATAGAGGCCGGTAAGAGTCACATTGTTCTGGAGGCTTGCCTGGTTTCAATAAGGATGCTATCAGGGCTTCACGCATAGTGGTCGGCAAAATTCCCTCCTCGAGGGCCGAATAGTAAGTCTGCCTCAGTATTGGAGCGAGTATGTGAATATAGGCCTTATAAAAGTCAATCGGCAACCCATCAGAGCCAGGCGACTTGCCCGACTTCATAGACATGATAGCGTCTTTGATTTCGTCCAGCTCTAATTCATGATGTAGAAATTTCTGCTGAGATGGACCAAGCCACGCAAGAGCAGTGTCATCGAGGTACATCTGTAAGTCGATGGGTGTAGATCTGTGAGAGGTGTACAGTGTGGAGTAGTGATCAGTGAGAATGCGGAGTTGGTCTTTGAGGTTTCTCTGCGGGACCTGATGTTCGTCCCGTAAAGCAGCAACATAGTTGTGATATCTTGGGGGTCTGACAGCAAAGGCAAGTGCCTTGCCTGGCCTGTCTCCCTTGCCATAGAGGCGCGACGTATATGGTTTCCCAAGGAACTTACATTCCTTTTCCGCCACTTCCGCGTAATCATTCAGCTTGTCCCTGAGGAGAGCTTCAGAAGCATGCCCCAGCGGATTTCGAGTCATATCTCTTTCGAGGTCCCGGAGCTCAGTCTCCAACCTGCGCAGTTCGCCACGTAGTGACTTGAGGACACCCCCCCCCCTTCGCGATACACCACCCCCTGACCGTGACTTTGAAGGCCTCCCACACCGTAGTAAGGTTCGATACTGACCCCACGTTCCGGTCAAAGAAGTCCTGTATGTCATGTTCAAGTTCTGTCCTGAAGGCTAAATCAGTGAGGTGTGTGGGATTCAGACGCCAGCTTAAGAATGGAGAGGCGTCGACTGGTATGCGAAATGTGAGGAGGACTGGCGAATGGTCTGAGAATGTCCTGGCAAGGTGGAGGGCGCCTGTCAACCAAGGGAGGAGGCCAGCCGATAGGAACACATAATCAATCCTCGCCCATGTAGAGTGTACCGCAGAGTGATGTGTACCCTGCCGGAGAGAGGGGTGTAAGTGCCGCCAGGCATCAATGTAATGGTGGTCCTCAACAATAGCTGATAGCGTACGCTGGGTTTGAGTGTAGTGTCCCGTCTGTGGATGGGATCTGTCTCGGCCTGGGTCCACTGCTGTATTGAAGTCCCCTCCCAGTATAACGTGGCCTATGCCAAGAGTTTGAATCTTACCCCACATCGTAAGGAGTGCAGATGGATCGTCCGTATTGGGGCCATGATAGCAGGCAAAAAGGACCGTATGTGAGTGTAGTGTCCCCCAGACCATGCAGTATCTGCCTGCCGAATCTACCTCAGTCCCAGCAGGAGTAAAGTGCATCCCTCGTCTGACCACAATAGTGACACCTCTAGCATAGTTGGAATAAGAGGAAAACACTCTGCACGAGGCCCATCTAGATGCAAACAGAGGGGAACCATCTGGTTTTATGTGAGTCTCCTGGAGCATAGCAATTGATACCTTCTGTCTATCTAGGTAACCCAAAATTTGTCTCTTCTTGCGCGGGTCATTCAGCCCACGAACATTCCATGTGACCAGCCGAAATTGCTGCGACGACAGAGTCCGCTACGTCACCCATTCAAACCAGTAAATATTAGTGTAGTAGTTAGATGCAGCAGCACAGATCATGATACAATCAATTTCATAGAAATAACAGTCCCATTTCAGTATCCCCCCCCCAAGACCATTGCAGCACTTGTGGAACCGCCTCTACAAGAACTTCAAGATGAATTCGAAGTGTCAACCCACCCACACCGGCATCCCCAACTGGCCGGGCATATTGCACCCACCCGCCCTCCCAGACCCAAAACAATACAACAACCAAAAAAGGCACTATCGAAGACCCTGCCCTAAGTAGGGTAGGGGAAAGGTGGGGATCACCCATTGGGGGACAGCACTAGGGGCACCAGACCTGCCAACCACCTCCCTTCTTGCACCCGCAATCAACCAGGCATACCCCGGTCGAGTCATGCGGGACGGAGGTGGGTGATCGAGCACTCAATTAAACCGTAGACCAGTAAGACATAAAGCAAAAATGAGTACCTCACCAGAATACGCAGGAAGCAGTCCTGAAACATCCTGTGACCAGGGACTAGTTTGAACCCAGTGGCCAGCATAACAATACATTAGATTAGTCCTGTTGTGACAAGGGCGATTGCGACCTGGATCGTCGCCGAGTTGATTCTTCTCTGCACTGGTCTTTTCTGCATTGCTTTAGAAAGTCGTCCACCTGCTGTGGGTTTTGAAAAAAGTGATGCTTGCCCTGGTGTGAAATTTGTAATTTCGCAGGATACAACATTGCATACTGGAATTCTTGTGCTTGTAGTTTCTTTTTCACTCCCGCAAACTTGCGTCTAGCCTCCTGGACCGAGGGGGTGAAATCGGGGAAAAAGGATAGCACTGTATTACCATAGTTCACCGTCCCCAGTTCTCTTGCCCGCCTCAACACCGCATCCCGGTCCCTGTAGTTAAGAAAACGCGCTATAACGGGACGTGGTTGGGCACCGGGAGGAGGGCGGGCGGCCAAGGACCTGTGGGCCCTTTCGACGATCAGGTGCGTGGAGAAGGAGTCTTTACCAAACAGTTCCACTACAAGGTTTTCCACAAAGATCTCCATTCTCCCTGTGTTGGTGGACTCCACAAGGCCCAAAATTCGGACATTATTTCGGCGGGACCTTGCTTCCAAATCCTCGTTTTTGTCAGCTATTATTTTAAGCAGCCTGTCCATCTGAGTGACCTGCTTGCTAGTAGAGGTAGTCCCGTCCTCCAGCAACGAGATCCTTTCTTCAGTCTCTTTTATGCGTGTGTCATGTTGCTCCAGCTTGGCCACGACACTGTCCATGTGCGTATTTATGGTATCAATTTTGGAGTCTATCGTTGACAGGCTCTGCTTCAAGACTAATAGGAGCGTCTTCCAGTCTTCCTCCTGAGGGGCTGTGGCGGTAGGACTACCCTCCGACTCCGGCGTCGTTTTGGACGTTTTCTTGGACTCAAAAGGTATTTTGGACTGTCTGGCATCATTGCGGCCCATGTCCCGTCTGGGTGTCCGCGATGCAGTGGCAGAGATGGCCGCCAGTTCACAGGAGGATTCCGGCGGAAAAGAAAGGGGGGGGCCGCTGCAACTGAACAGGGGGGCAAGACGCGGGTCGAGGAGCGCAAGATGTCCCAAACACCAGAGGACTATGGACTAGGAAAGCGACTGAATTGCGGTTCGACGTCCCACGCAATGGCCGCCGGCAGCTCAAGCTCTGTACCGATCCGCTCCTCCCTCACAGCAGTTCGGGGTGTAGAGACCAGATGCGCAGTGTCCAGGCCTGGGGAGGCAGCCGGGCCAGCGCCGCGGACTATGGGTGGGGGTGGGGGGACGTCGTCATCGCGGTCCGTCTCAGATGGGGTGAAGGGACGCTGTAGGCGTATTAATCAGTAGGGCAGGCCTTGCCAGCGCCTCTGCCCTGCAGGTGGAGTGTACACTGGGGCCCCACGTGGTCGTGGGCTAGGTCGGTGAAGGCGTCGCAGGAGGGGTAGGTCACCCGGTGCTGCTGCTGCAGGATGTCCAATGGCCACGTGTGATCTGCACTGGGCGGTCTAGCTGCAGATCGGGGAGCCTGCAGACGGCCCGGCAGTGAGGAGGGCAATGACTCGGGTCGGGCAGACCCCAGTGGCCCCCCCCCGCGCGGCACCGCAGACGTGCGGTACCGCAGACAGAGGCGGGAAGCGTCTCGGCCGCCGACGCGGAGGGCCGCAAGCAGAGGCTCGGCTCCCGTCCCCACAATGTCAGAAGGTCAGGCGCGGCCTAATGTGACTACAGCGCTGGGGGGGGGGGGGCGCAGAATGCAGGCGACGCTCACCTCCGGCAGCCCCTCGGCATCCTCCGATCCCTCAGGCGAGTCGTTATCCCCGGGAGGGGGACCAAGCCTCCTCCGGTAACTCCACACAGGCCGCGAAGCCTCGGACTGTCGTGCCCGGGTGAGCCGGCATCCAGGAAGCTCCCCTCCAGCGCAGCAGCCCGCCCCGGGTTCTCCGGCCTCTATCTCCGCGGGCAGCAGGATTTATCGGGTGTGTGAAGCACCGTCGGGTGCAGCAAAGTGCCGCGGACACAGCACAGCGGTGTTAGTACCGAAATCTACGGTCAGGATCACTGCAGGATTGGAATAGGTGCTCGGTCTGGTGGGAGCCTCACACCAGTGTGGCCATCTTGGTTTGGCGCCACCTAGCGCCCCCTGGACTTGAGATAGTTAATTGTAGGTCACTGGCCCCACATCAGCCATTTTGGGGGTCAGGCATAGCTATTCCGCCATCCCCGATCTCTGTGTCTGCCTGCTCTAAGTTGCCGGTCCTATTCCCCCGATGCAGCACCTCAACTTCAGCAGAGCTGTTGCAGAGCAAGAGAACCAGATCAGCAGAGCTGCTCTGTAGCCTAAGAACTAGGTCAGCATAGCTGCTCTAGAGCCAGAGAACCAGGTCAGGAGACCTGCTGTAGAGCCAGAGAAACCAGGTCAGCAGAGCTGCTTTAGAGGGAGAGAACCAGGTCAGCAGAGCTGCTTTAGAGCCAGAGAACCAGGTCAGCAGAGCTGCTTTAGAGCCAGAGAACCAGGTCAGCAGAGCCGCTCTAGCTGACACTGACTGACTGACTGACACACTGACTGACTGACTGACACTGATTGACTGACACTGATTGACTGACACTGATTGACGGACACTGATTGACGGACACTGACTGACTGACTGACACTGATTGACTGACACGGATTGACTGACTAATTGACTGACACTGATTGACTGACACTGATTGACTGACTACTCTACTACTCACTCTCTACTACTCTACTGCTCTACTACTCACTGTACTACTCTCTACTACTCTCTCTACTGCTCGCTCTCTACTATTCACTCTCTACTACTCACTCTCTACTACTCTCTCTCTACCACTCACTCTCTACTACTCTCTACTGCTACTCTCTACTACTACTCTCTACTACTCACTCTCTACTACTCAATCAATCAATCATAGCTTTAATCGATTGTTGAATAGCAATCATAAAAGCACATAGTTATAAAATACATAAAGAATTTCATGTAAAAATTCATATTAAAAACATTACATTACATATAGTCACATTAAATATTACAATATTACAATCTTAAAATATATAGCCATCATTACAGTGCAAAACAAAGCATTCAAGTAAACATAAGTTTCCTAAGATAAAACACTTTTTTCAAAAAGGCTATAATTCTTTTTTTTGATAATCAATTTTTATTGACATTTTTAAAACAAACAAGTTCCTTGGTAGCAAATCACAGTACGGCATTAAACCCCCCCCCCTCCCAACTTGGCAACAACACTGACAATAAGACCCCCCCTGAGTGTGTACTAGAGCTTCCATAGTATTTACTTGCATAGTGAGGCTCGGACCCTCAGAGAGGCAACAGGCCGAACCATTTACCCCACACCCTGCTAAACATTTCCGGACAGCCGTGGGCTTCGAAGAGGGACTCCTCCTGCACCCCTCACCAGTCCACACCCCTCCTCCATTTCTGCTGCGTCGGGGACCCGGCTTGGGACCAAGCGGTCGCTATGTCCCTTCGCCAGGGCCGTCCCCAAGAAGCGCTTATCAGCCATAGACCCATCTAAGCCAGCGAATATTCCCAGCAGCAGGTGCCTCGGGTCAAGGGGAACCTCCCACCCCAGAGCATTCGTAAGCTCGCGTACCACCCCACTCTAGAACGGCTCCAAGGCTGGGCACAGCCACACCACATGGTAGAAGTCTGCCGGGGCAGAGTCGCAGTGCGCACAAGCCGGAGAGGTTCTCAAGCCAGCTCGGAAGAGACGTGTTGGGGTAAGGTAGGCCGCGTGGAGGTAGTAAAGTTGGACCAGGCGTAACTTGGATGATGTAGTCAGGGCTTTGGGGGCCATAAGGGTGTCACGCCAGTCCGCATCATCCAAGGGACCCACCCACTCTACCCAACGCTCCCGAAGTCGGTCCAGGGATGTAGGGCAATTGTTTACCAGGGCGCGGTATATATGAGACACACCCCCCCTCCCTAGGTCCCCCATCATTACCTGCGCCTCGAGAGGGCTGAATTCTGGGAGGGTGGTGGGTGTGGATAGATGTGCGCGTGGCGCGTGACGAAGTTGCAGGTATTTGTAGAACTGGGAGTGGGAGAGGGAATGTCTGTGTTGTAGGTCCGAGAAAGAGCGCATGTGGTCTCCCACCCATACATCCCTAAGGAGCGAAATCCCCACCAGGTCCCAGCGACGGAAACCTCCCAAGGACGAGACCTCCCTCAGCCAGGCTCCATGCCATAGCGGCGTTTGCCGGGTTAGCTTCCGGTCCCACCTCACAAGTCTAAGGGCCGCACGCCAAGCCATGAGCACCGTCCTAGTGACTGGGGGTAAGGCTTGTGGCACTGGGGAGCCGTAGAGGAATCCCTGGAGCTGCAAAAAGTCCAGGGTGGTGAGTTCCACCCGGTAAACTGGGTCGCACCAGCCGCCCGCGAACCAGTCGTGGATCACAATGAGCCTCGTGGCCAAGTAATAAAGGTGGAGATTGGTAACCCACATGCCTCCATCAAAGGGGGGAACTTGGCAATGAGACAGAGACAGTCGTGAACGCCAACCTCCCCACAGGAATCGGGTGAGTGAGCTGTCCAATTCCCGAAACCAGCCACTGGAAAGGTAGACCCTGGTGTTCTGCAGGATGTAAAGGAAGCGGGGAAGGACCATCAGTTTAAAAAGGGCGCTCCTGCCCAGCGGATTAAGAGGAAGGGCCTTCCAGTTCCTGAGGTCAGTCTTCATCCGAGCGACCAGGGGGGCGATATTGAGGGCCCATTCCAGCTCTTGGAGGAGTGTCACCCACACGCCCATGTATTTGAAGGATTGCCTCCGGAGGGGGATCACCGCCTGCCAGTCAAAGCACGCCCGGGAGGGGTGCAGGGGGACCAGGGTGGACTTTGTCGGGTTGAGGCGAAGCCCCGAGACCCGTTCAAACGCCGAAAGGGCCTCTAGAGCTCTAGGGCCGGAGTGCTCCGGATCCGCCAGGTAGAGCAGGACATCGTCCGCATATAGAGCGATTTTATCCACCTGGCTCAGATCCCAGGCCCAGCCTCGAATGAGGGAGTTCTGTCGGATTAACGCCGCCAGAGGCTCCATCACCAGAGCTAATAAGAGCGGCGAAAGAGGGCAACCTTGACGGGTGCCTCTTCGGATCGGGAATTGATCCGACAGCTCGGGCTCTAGGGCTGTGATAAACAACCCTGATCAGGCGGCGGAAGGGAAGGCCGAATCCCATCCTCTCCAGGAGATTGCCCAGGTACCCCCAGTCCCCCGTGTCAAAGGCTTTCTCGAAATCCACGAGAAGCAACGCCAAATATGGGGACAGGCGGTGACGATGGGCCAGCACCAGATGGAGGCGGCGAATGCAGTGGCGGGTGCCCCTGGCAGGCATGAAGCCACACTGGTCGGGATGGAACAGGTCAAAGACGTTGGGCTATCGCGGTGACGTAGATTTTAATTTCAGTGTTAATCAGCGATATCGGGCGGTAGTCGGAGCATTCCAGGGAGGGCGGCTGTGTTTTGGGAATGACCACAATGGTAGCCACATCAGATTCAGATGAAAAGGACCCTTCCTCAACCACCTGGCGGAAAAGTTTTGTCAAATGGGGAACCAGGTTGTCACGGGAAATTGCGTAGTACTCTTGGGGGAACCCGTCGGGACCGGGCGTCTTGCCGGAGTGCAGCAGGGAGATGGCCCCGTGTATTTCTTCCGGGGTGAGGGGGCCGTCCAGAGCCTCCGCAGTCCCTCGGAAGAGGCAGGGCAGGTGGGTCCCGGATTCCTCCATTAGTCCAGCTAAGGCGGAACCGGGAGGGTGCGCGGCATATAGGGTCGCATAGTAGTGTGCAAAGGTTTGTGCGATGGCCGACGACGCCCCATGACGGGTCCCCGCGCTCGACCGGATCTCCGGGATAATCCGGTTGGCTTTGGGGTAGGACACCAGGTTATGAAGGAGTTTACCATTTTTGTCCCCCCAGCCGTAGATACGTGCCACTGAGGAGCACCAGAGCATTTTGGCCGACTCCAAGGAGATCCGCCGAAACTCTTTCCGGACCACCGCCAGGTGCCTGGAGGTGTCGCTAGTATCATTAGTCAGCTGGGCACGCTCCAGTCGTGCAGCCCGGGACTCCAATTGTACCAGTTGGGCAACCTGGTCCGCCCGCTTGGCGTGGACCAGTCCTCTGGCCACCCCTCGAACCACCGCCTTACCGGCCTCCCAGTGCGTTCCCTGCGAGGGGACCGAGCCTGTGTTGGTAGAAAAATAGTGTTGCAGTTCCTGACCCAGGGATTCCACTAATGTGGAATCTTGCAGGAACCATGCATTCAGACGCCAAACCATCTGAGGGCCCACATTGGGGGATCCGATGCGGAGAGAGATGGGGGAATGGTCGGAGATTCCCCTAGGGTGGATCACCGCCCCTGACACCAGTTGGCAATCCATGGCGGGCATTAGGACAAAGACTATACAGGAGTGGGTGTGATGAGCAGCCGATGTGTGTGTGTGTACTGTTTCAATCGGGGGTGCCACACCCTCCAGACATCGCAGAGACCCACAGCCGAGGTCCATGGCACTAGGATCTTCACAGAGACTAACCGCTGCACCGACAAGGCGCCTGTCACATCTTGGGAGGGCTGCAGGACAGCGTTAAAGTCTCCCCCGACGACCGTGAGGCCCTGGGGGAGGGAGGAGATCACCTGCGTCAGGCGCCGAAGAGTGGGTGCCAAAAGCGCTGGGGGGGACATAGGTGCACAGCAGGGTTACAGGATTCCCTTCAATCAGTCCCGACAAGGCCACATACGTCGTTTGCGCATCGGTGTCAACGGTAACCAGGGTAAAGGGAAGTCCCCGTCTAAGGAGAATGGCCACCCCCGGGAACCCCGGGCGAAGCCCGAGTGCCAGACTCGATTGAACCTGTAACGGGCTAAGAAATGACAGTGGGAACCCAGAAGGTGCGTCTTTTGGAGAAGCAAGGCGTCGGGCATGTGGCGATGGGCAGCCCGGAGCACCGTGGTTCACTTGATGCGGTCCAGGAGGCCATTTACATTCCAGGAGAGAATGTGGAGGGGTCTGTTATGGGCAGGAGACATGTATGAAGAGGAAAGTCAGGTAATGCAGTTGTGTGAAGAAAGCCGTGTCGGGCCAAAGAGAAAGCCCCACCCAGACCCGGGGTCCTCGGACAAGGGTAAAGGAGGCAACTGTGTGTGCGCCAGCTAGTGAAGAAGGGAAAGCCATTGTGCTACCAGTTAGAGAAGAACACGGCGGCCCGTAGGCGGCCAAAAATAACAACTTCCGGGAGACAACGGTCTCCACCCCCACCCTCGCCCCCCAACTCCCCCCACCCTATACTTCGCAAAGTGAAGCATCTGTCGTCCAAAACAAGTCTAAAGACTAGCACCTCCCAGGGAGGTAAATAGCTAAACTAAAACGGTTAGCAACCACAAAGAAGGCTATAATTCTTAGAACACCATTTTCATTATCTAATAGTTGTAATGACAGTAGAGCAGGGCGACATTGGCGTAATCCAGATTATTTTAAAATAGGGACCAAAAACAACCGCCTGTCAGCAGAGAAAAATTTACAGAATAAAATAACATGAATCGTAGTTTGGGGGAGATATTGTCACAAGGACAAGGCCGGAGATTATGTTTCCAATCGTTCATAACGGGGAAAGTGACTATTCTATGATAGATGCCCAGCCTAAAACGGGTTAATAAGAACCTGTGATAGGCACCGGGCACAAAGGATAAGTAGGGTTGAATATTAAAAGTAGTTACAATCAATTGATTGTGCAGGAAAGTGGGCTTTGAAATCTAAGATGTCATTCTCAGGGTATCCAGCAGCATTAAACACTCTTTCCTCAGATCCTTTCTGGTTACTGCCTTAATAGAAAAAGGATTTAAAAAATACTGTAGATGGCCCAAATCCTTAAAAAAATTATTAACATATCTCAGCCAGGGAAT
Source organism: Lissotriton helveticus (assembly GCF_964261635.1). Lineage (NCBI taxonomy): Eukaryota > Metazoa > Chordata > Amphibia > Caudata > Salamandridae > Lissotriton > Lissotriton helveticus. Next base: position 1,033,450,105 of record NC_136059.1, read on the forward strand.
CCTCATTGCTCCGTCCAGTTTCATAATGTCTAAAAGGATATCTCTGTTCAATTTAGTTTCATCTTTCGTCCATAGCCTGTGCCACAATAGCACAGGCTCTGACCTGATTAAATCAGGGATAAACGGGAGGACTAATTCAGCATGGCAAATACACCCTGAGGTACCACTTGGAACGGCTAAAATGTATTTTAAAAAAGAGTTTTCAACTGTTTGCATGGGGGTGAGAGCAGCAAACCCCCATACCCCACTCCCATAAAGAGCTGCAGAAACACACTTTGCCGTGTATATTTTAATTAATTCCTCTACTACTCTTTACTATTCACTCTACTACTCTATTACTCACTCTCTACTACTCTACTACTCACTCTCTACTACTCTAATACCCACTCTTTACTACTCTAATACTCACTCTCTACTTCTCTCTACTACTCTCTCCACTACTCACTCTCTACTACTCTATCCACTACTCACTCTCTACTACTCTCTCTACTACTCACTCTCTACTACTCACTCTACTACTCACTCTACTACTCTCTCTACTACTCGATCTACTACTCACTCTCTACTACTCACTCTCTACTATTCACTCTCTACTATTCACTCTCTACTACCCACTCTCTACTACCCACTCTCTACTACTCACTCTCTACTACTCACACTCTACTACTCACTCTCTACTACTCTCTACTACTCACTCTCTACTACTCCACTACTGTCTACTACTCACTCTCTACTACTCCACTACTGTCTACTACTCACTCTCTACTACTCACACTCTACTATTCACTCTCTACTACTCACTCTACTACTCACTCTACTACTCACTCTCTACTACTCTCTACTACTCCACTACTCTCTACTACTCACTCTCTACTACTCTCTCTCTACTACTCTCTCTCTACTACTCACTCTCTACTTCTCACTCTCCACTACTCTCTATTCACTCTCTACTACTCTCTACTACTCACACTCTACTACTCACTCTCTACTTCTCACTCTCCACTACTCTGTACTATTCACTCTCTACTACTCTCTACTACTCACACTCTACTACTCTCTCTCTATTACTCCCGCTCTACTACTCACACTCTACTACTCTCTCTCTACTACTCTCTACTACTCACTCTCTACTACTCTCTCTACTACTCTCTCTCTACTACTCACTCTCTACTTCTCACTCTCCACTACTCTCTACTATTCACTCTCTACTACTTCCTACTACTCACTCTCTACTACTCTCTCTCTACTACTCACTCTCTACTTCTCACTCTCTACTTCTCACTCTCCACTACTCTCTACTATTCACTCACTACTACTCTCTACTACTCACTCTCTACTACTCCCGCTCTATTACTCACTCTCTACTACTCTCTACTACTCTCTCTACTACTCCCTACTACTCACTCTCTACTACTCACTCTACTACCTACTCTCTACTACTCTCTACTACTCTCTACTACTCTTTCACTTCTACTCTCTACTACTCACTCTTCTACTCACTCTACTACTTTCTCTGCTACTCACTCTTTACGACTCACTCTCTACTACTCTCTACCTACTACTCTCAACACTACTCACTCTCTACTACTCTCTACTACTCACTCTATACTACTCACTCTATACTACTCACTCTCTACTACTCACTCTACTACTCTCTACTACTCACTCTGCTACTCTCTCTACTACTCTCTACTACTCACTCTCCTCTCTCTATTACTCACTCTCTACCTCTCTCTCTACTACTCTCTACCTCTCTCTCTACTACTCTCTACCTCTACACCTCTCTGCATGCATACTTACACATATATGCATACATATGCATGTTATGTACAGGAAAGTTTGAAAAACACTAATACAAGCAAAGCTAAAAAAACACCTAATTACAAACAGAATTGGGGCGAGACCTATTGCATTTTCAATGCTTGTTTATTTTGGTTCCATCAAGAAGGCTTTCAGATGTGTCACACATTTGCCATAAATTCTGAATGTTAGCACTCTAGTTGCTCATTAGATCACTGTAGTGAAGCTACTGCTCACCAGGGAAGTCTGCTGCTGGTATTCAAAGTGCATGTTTCAGTGTGCATGTCAGAATTTTTTAATGATTCAATTCAATTCAATAATACTTTATTCTGTTACACACATATATAACCATAAAAGCACATAAAAAGACTTTTTACATTGTGATTAAAAACATAAAATAATTGCCCTTGAGCCGCTGGCTGCCTGGTTGCGCTGGGAGCCCTCGCTTAAGGGGATCCGGTTGTCCCCGGACTTTGAGGATCGTGTCTCGCTTTACGCTGATGACATTTTATTGTACCTTACGTCCCCTCGAAAATCTCTGAATGTTTTGTTCGATGTACTCACTTCATTTGGGAAAAATTCGGGCCTTGTTATCAACTGGGCCAAATCCTGTGTATACGTGCTTTCGGGCGGTCCCCCTTCCTTGCCTCGCAGATGCCCCATTCGGATCTCTCCGACAGGCTTTAAGTACCTGGGGATCTTTATATCTTTAGACCCTGCGGCTCGTCACGCACATAATCTGCTCCCTCCCCTTCAAAGATTGAGACTCGATGTTGAGCGCTGGCGCGGGTTGCCGTTGTCGCCGCTCGGGCGCGCAGACCTTTTTAAAATGATGGCCCTGCCGAGGTTTTTGTACGCGCTTCAGAATACGTTCGATATTATTCCTGCGAGCTACTTTAGAGAGATTGAGAGCCTGCAGAGACGGTTAATTTGGGATGGACGTTCGCGGATTTCCCTCGCTAAACTCACTCTTCCCTGGTATGATGGGGGTATAGCGTTGCCGGATATTAGGCGTTACTATTGGGCCTCGCAACTGAGTGCGATTAATCATGCGACTTATGCGCTTGCTCCTAACCCGGCGTTTGAGATGGATAAGTATTTGCTACCGGGTGGGGACTACAGGAGGGCGCTCTATTCCAAGGCGGCGGGCAAGGATTTATCTGGCCCTACCAAGATTGCTGTACGAGTGTGGGGTGCTGCGAATGCATCTGTGGGTTGGGAAGACCGATTGACTCGTGCGACCCCCTTGTATGCTTCTGAAAGGTTGGGCTGTCTCTGTAAAACGAAAGGGTTTGAAAAATGGGATATGATTGGTATTAGCTGCGTGGGCGATCTATGGGTCAAGGGCAAAATCAAGACCTTTGAGGCACTAAAGACAGAATATGAACTGAGTGACAGGAAATTCTTCCGCTACACACAGATTCACCATGCTTTGAGTTCGGTTCTCCCTGCGAGTACTGATGTTCCTGAGTCCTCCCCCCTTGAAGATAGGCTCCTTGACGGCCACGTCCCCGACAGTACCATCTCCCTGATATATAAGAAGTTGATTAACACCCGAGTGGATCTGTTAGTGCGTCTTAGGGAGATCTGGACCAGCGATGGTTTGGAGCTGGACGACGAGGATTGGCAAGCTGCATTGTCCTCGCCTAAGGAGGTCGCGATCCCTGCCCGTCTCCATTTCGTTCAGCTCAAAATCTTACATCGTGTATATGTTACTGGTCCGCACTTAATTCGCATGGTTTATTCCTCAGACGGATTATGTAAACGTGGTTGTGGGATGCTTGGTAGTTTTCTCCATAAACTTTGGGAGTGTCCGGAGGTGGTGCAGTTCTGGAATAATGTGCATGCAGTGATGGGTAGGGTCACGGGAGTAGTGTTGCAGCCCGAGGCCAGGCGGTGCCTGTTGAATGTGTGGGAGCCGAATGATTATAGTGTGGCCCAGACGCAGTGGGCGACCCTTGGGAATATGATTGCCAAACGGGATGTAGCGCAGCTGTGGGGTTCCCAGCGCCCGCCCACAGTATCGGTGTGGAAGGATAATATGGACTGGTGTATGTTCAGAGAGAAGACTGTGTATGTGGCGCGGGGCAAACCTAGAAAATGGAATAGTATCTGGAGCCAATGGAATGCGTATTGTGGAAATCTCTGTGCGCCTCCGTTCGTGGACAGTCCCGAAGTCCCATTGTCCCCTTGATCTGGCATTCCATATATTATGTGCTTTTTGTCATCCCTAATATCTGTTTCCCCACTGACCCCCTCCCCACAATATGTACTATTGATCTGTTGTATTGTGCCTAGGTGTCCTCCTATGTGAACGCATGTCCATACATATTGTTTCTTTTGCCTTGTACTTTGTTTTTTCTTCTTTAATAAAAAGATTTTTAAAAAAAACATAAAATAAAACCTTAATGAGAGGACAAGGGAGTGCATATATATAAACTTAATTTCATTATACTTTTTATCACCTTATAATAGTTTTTCTATATTTAATTTTTTTTAAAAAAAGGCCGTTACAGAGGCTACAACAGAAACTGTCTCTAATTGTTGAAGTGCCAAAAAAGTCGTGCGATAAGACCTCATACCTAATTCTTTTAAAACAGGGACAATCTATATTTTTCTCTGTAAGGTATAAAATTTACAAAAGAATAACATGTATTGTAGACTGGTCAGAGGTGTCATCACACGGGCATTTAAAAGGCTGTTTTGACCAATCATTAGCAACTGGGAAGCGTATTAATCTATATAGAGTACCCAGGACGAAACGCATAAGTAGGAATCGGTCGTAATCACTCATAGACAGGCGTAAAAATGGCAGAAGACTGAAAGTTGTTAATATGAGATTGTGTGCCTGAACCGAAGTTTTATTCAGTTCAGTACACAATCTCTGTTCCGTCAAGAAACTCAAACAGATATTCTTTAGATATTTCCTGCTCATCCTAACCATAGTGAGCGGATTATCATAAAATTCATTAAGTCCTATATTATATAAAAATGATTTGACGTACAGCAACCAACCAATCCTTATCGCCCCATCCAAGCCCCTGCAGTCTTCTAAACCTCCCTGATTAAAATGTGTCTCCTCTGTTATCCATATCCTATGCCACAATAGGACTGGTTGAATCTTTATAATATCTTCCAAGTATGTCAGACCTAGTTCAGTGTGGCACACAAAGGAGGAACTGCTGTTAGGGACCATCAATAAAAATTTTAAGAACATGTTTTCAGCTACCTGGATTGAACCTACGTCCGCATACCCCCATATGTCAGCTCCATACGTAGCAACGCTAACGCATTTCGCTTTATAGATATCTAATAGTTCCACCGTGGGACGTCTGCCCAGTTTCCTGCTAAAGTTAGATAAAGCAAATAAGGTCTTAATGTATAATAATCTTCTTGCTTTAACAGCCTGCACCCATGACCCCGTACGATCGAACAAAATTCCTAGAAAGGAAAATATCTTGGTGGTTTCTATTCCTTTTTTATTGATAAAAATTGATTTTGTCTTTATACATCCTGTCCCACAATTCATTATAAAAGTTTTAGAAGAATTAATGGTGAGACCTCTATCTAACATAAAATTTGCAAAGCTGGTAACCAGCCTTTGCAATCCCAGCGGGGTGCAGCCCATTAAGACCGCATCGTCCACATATAATAATGCGGGAATAGGGCGCTTACCAGCCTCAGGTAGGTCTTTACATTCTTGAACTAAAACCTTTTCAATAATGTTTATGTGCAAGGTAAAAAGAAACGGTGCAAGGACGCACCCTTGCCAAACACCTCGTTCCAGTTTAAAGTGTCCCGTGCATTCTCCACACGTCCCAAACCGTACCCGTACCCGTGCCCTCGCCCTTAAATAAAACTCTCTTATAAAAGAGATTAAAACTGATTCAACACCCAAATCCTCTAAGATAAGCCACAATTTATTGTGACTCACACAATCAAATGCCGATGACAAGTCGACAAAGGCCAAATACAGGGGCCCCTTTTTTGCCTTAATATACTTATTCAATAAAATATTTAAGTTTAGGTCCTGCTCAATTGTGCCTAGATTTTTACAAAAGCCAAACTGTAAGTCACTTATCACCGTCCGTTCTTCTGCCCAGTCCTGAAGCCTATTCAATATAACCGACCTACAATTTTCACTGTTGAATCTAACACCGATATTGGTCGGTAGGAGGCCGGGTCTTTCCTATACCCCTTTTTTAAATATTGGGACAAGGATGGACTCATACCATGTTGAGATAAAACCAGTCGAACTAGATGCATTAAATACTTGTGTCAATAAAGGGCCCCATAAAGCAGTATTTGCTTTAAAAATATCGACAGGGACACCATCCGGCCCTGCTGCCTTCCCTCCCGAACTTGCGGCAACGGCCAGGTTTACCTCACTAAGCTCAAATAGTATTGCTTTCCCAAGGTCCCTGGGCAATAAACCTTGGTCCTCCTCGACATCCCTTAATAATATATCATGCTCTCCCTCGGTGCTCGCCGTATCATATGGCTGTGGGGTTGTTACATCATACAAAATCGAGAAGTGCTCTATCCATCTATGCTCTGAGATAGCCACCTCAATAGTGGATACCGCCTTATCTATAAAGAAAGGTGCATTAACTGCCCTCCAGAATGCACAAGAATCTTTAGCAAGTGATGCTTCACGAAGGGCTATCCAGGCCTCTGCTTTCAAGCTATCTCTTCTGCCTTTTAGGGCCAGCTTATACACTTTCTGTGCCTCTCTGATTTTATCCCGGTCTTTAACTTCTTTATACAGGGCATGCTTGAGGTTTCTATAGGCCCGGGTACAATTTGGATCAAACCACCCCTTTTTAGGTTTCGTAACCTGGCGAGGGGCGAAGCCCCTCCCAGATCGAAATCTGTTGTTTTTAATAGTGAGGTTAGGACAGCCTCTGTTTCCAATTGGCTAGCTCCATAAATGGAGGCTAGCCATTGGGAGGCAGAGGCTGTCAATCGCGTTTTCTCTCGAAAACGCGATTCGGGGGCGTTTCTGGTGCTTTTTTTAAGCCCCGCCCCTTTGTCCCGGGCCGCGCTGCCATTGGCTGCCGGCCCGGGACACCCCCGTGACGTCATTCCCGGGCCGCGCTGTGATTGGCTGCCGGCCCGGGACACCCCCGTGACGTCAGCCAATCACAGCGCGGCCCGGGACCTGACTTGTTTTTTATTTTTTATCAATGAGCTTTGAAACGACTAGTTGTCCTTTATTTTTAAATCCGCCAAAACACCTTGTAAGAGAAAGATTGTTACCCTTTCCTCGCTTACTAATTGACAAGGAGCATGAAGGTGCCCACGATTTGCCTGAAAAAACACACACTTTGTAACTTTTAGTTCAGGTGCGGTGGAACCCATCACGTTTGTGTAGTTAAGTTAGTGGCGAGAGAGCGAGGATCTCAAAGTCAGAAGCAAGGCATGGTTTCTGCCAGCAAACCTGCTACTGTACTAGTAAGGCGAGCGCAGCGAGATCTGAGGTTCCCCGGCCCCCGCACTGACACACGGGCTGCGCGAGGAGCCGGTGTGCGCCGCTCTCGCATCCTCTCCTCCCAGCGCTTATCAGGAAGCCTGTCTATTAAGTGACGTCACTGAATCATGTCGACTCGCAATGTGCGCCATTTTGAAAAAAAATCACGAACAGCCTGAGCGGCTCTGATTGCCCGGGAGTCCCTGCGAGCGAGCGGCCGCGCCCGGGGATCCGGCGGGAGAGGGGCTGCTGCAAGGGCCCAGGAGCCGCCGCGAAGCCTGCCGCAGCACGCCCAGCGCCATGGCAGGTGAGCAGCCGGGAAACACATGGTCGGTGAGCCGCCTGGAGGTCCCCTCTGTCGACCTGGGTAGGGAGGGTGCAGGGAAGCCGGCTAGGGCATGTGTACATTAGGCGCTCACCCTAACCTCTCCTCTGCCCCCGCACAGGCATCGGCGGAGCCAACGACTTCCAGTGGTGCTTCTCGCAGGTGAAAGGGGCGATCGATGAGGACGTGGCGGAAGGTAAGACTGTGGGGGTGACGGGTCCCCTCCTGCATGGGGCGTGCAGGCCCCCGCCTATTTCTGCAATAACATGCCAGCGGGCCCAGCCTCAGAAGCGTGTGCCGGGTGTGTGACGTCTAATGCTCTGCGTCTGCTGCTCTGCACAGGGCATGACTAAGCTGCAGTCAGAGCAGTCGTGTTGAGTGGGGTTGTGGGGAATCGCCCGGGGACTGGAGAGCGGCTGCGGGGGGTGCTGCTTTGTTGCTGCATGCGGGAAGTGGCACCTGTTGAATGGCTGTGGGGTGTTTCTTTAGGCATCTGTATATGTTGTGATGGATTATGGGGAATAACAACCATATTCTGGGATGGTGCTACACCAGTGGTGGCAACAGAGTCGATACACAGTCTGTGCCCATGACCTGTTGTAGTGTTGCGTTAAAGCCGGTTATTAGCACCATAATGGTAGTCGCAATTCTGCCTAAAGAAGGAAACTCTTTATTCATCGTTAGCTGTTCTTCCGGGTCAAATGTGCCCATGCACCGTAACTTTTTATATAGGCATGAGGGTGTTTACATAGCGATTCAAGAAAGATTGGACCTGTCCACAAGCATGATGGTCTTTCACAACACTCGCTCTCCTCTTTCATTTGAACTTAACAAGTCTCCGGAATTCGTTTTTCTCGTGCCAGGTTTTACTTATTCTTTTGATGTGGCTGTTCATAATTGTCTTCTGTTTCCACGACAACTGCATAACATGCAAAGTCCTCTAATATCGATTAAAAACATGAGTGGCTGAATGATTGTATCAAATATCTTTTATCCTGTCAGTGTTGTTTTAAGGGGCTCGTAGGAAGCCGGATGTTTGTCCATCCTGAAGTTTTGTTGAGCCACTGTACTTGACTATTTTGATGGCTAAAACTGTTAAACTATGCGCAACACTGCTCATCTGCATATTTGGTATATGCCATACTTTTCTTTCATGTGCTTTAGTTACTCACTATTGTAGCCCTACTCGGAGCAGAACCTGATTATATAGGCCCATACTGTGAAGCAGTGCTAAACTACTGTATCACGTAAATGTTGGTAAAGGAAATTAATTGACCTTTGCTCTCTAGTAATGTTTGTGGGGGCCTTGAAATTTAATAAAATATCTACTTGGGACAGGTTGTTAAATAAATCTTCTCGTTCTGTATATAAAAAAATACACTTGTTTCCTTGGTGCCATGTAATGCGGTGACAAATTATGGCAACAATCTCATTTTGTAAGATTTTTGACAGTAGCCTCTCTGATTATGCCAGGACTCATACTGTAGTAGGGATTGACTTGTAGCAATTCCCTTAAGTGATTGGAAGAAAAATGGTCTTGTTTCTTGTTTCTTCAGCTGAGGGGGGTGTATTTAGAAGCACAGGAGAGGAAGACTTGAGATGGCGGATTCTTTGTCAGATGGAAAACGCCCGCCCTGCGAGGTGTCTCGGGCGGCATGGGAAGACTCTCCCGTCGCACTCAACTCCCCTGCCTTTGGATTTCGAGTGCTCAAAAGATTAGGGCAAATTTACCCTCCTTCGTCCGATAAACAAATGCTGAGTCGACGAATAAAGCGACGCAAAAACGTTTTTTATTAATTGACCAGTTTGTGTTCCTTGGTTTATAGCTCGTTAATTGTATTGCTTGCGCCTGTTTTTGCCATTGTAAAACTGTCTTAAAAATGTGAACCATCGATTCTTGACTGTATGTTTCTTTGATGTTTAATGCTGAACGTTTGTGCGCAATCTTCGCGAAAGAAACGGAATTCTTGCATTTGTAATCCTGTTTAGCGCACTTAAAAAAATGGCACCGATACGTCTCAATGTGCATGCGCGTTTGTGGATTAAGTTGCGAATACCAGCTTGGTGGGCATCATAAAAGGCAAGCTGTGTATTACCAACCTTTCATCAGACATCCCTTAACGTATTCAACCTGGGGTTTTCGCTATGGCGTTTGACAGTAAAATCACAAACTTCAAAACGGGGTTTTTTGTATGAGAAGATAAGAATCGGAGTTGCTAATTTCCTTTACTCTGGGGCTTATTTTGTTGGGGTCGTCTACGACATTAAAAATGCATATCATTTAACTGTCAATGTTATCCTTGTTCTTAAGCCGACGATCCGCCCTAGAGCGGGTGTGCTCGGTTCCGACCAGGGGCAAGATGGCGCTGGGCTCTTAGGTCGCCGTTGAATGGCGCAGCTCCCTTCTCTTTTGCCTATCGGTCGCCATTTTAACAATTTCGCCTGCTATGTTTGGATGTCTGGCGGTATTATGTGGTTTTAACGCGGTGTTCTTAGCAGGACGTGATTTGCTGATATTTTCTTCATTGGTTACTTAATTAAAAAAAAAAAATTGTATATCTGGTATCTTTTGGATTGTAATGGGTATTACATCATTATAGCAACATATTTTAATAATATAAGAAGTTATAAACATGCACCTCGTCCTGTCCCAGAAAGGTCAAATTGATTATTTTTCAGAGCTGAGATGGCTGAAGAGTAATTTTTCCTTTAAAACGTACTTGGCTGTTTTCGGTTTGTAGCACATAAAGGGACATAAAAACGCAAATAACATCCTGCCTGTGTATAACTGGTTCTTGTATGTATTGGATGTACAAGGGCTGGTAGCGTGATGTCTACACCCTGCATAGAATCCCTTTCCCCTTTGCGCTGGTGAGGGTTTTTTAATTCTTTAAAAGCCACGGAGCGAGGGGCTTGCTTTTTTTTATCATCGGATGAACGCAATTAATTTCGATTTTTGGAAGTGTTTAGGCGAAACCGAAATTTGGCTAAGTTTGTTTCTTATGTCCGGAATGGAACGGTGCTGGTAGCACTAAAACTCCAACGTTGGCAAAAGACCAATTGGTGACTCTGTAATGCTAATACTTTGGCACTGGGGAACCGTGGCTATTAGGTAATCCTTCCAACAGATGTCGCCTGTTCAATTTGGTACCTCAGGCAACACGTACTACAAATTGACTTAATATATAGAGACTGGAGGGCGAGCAGTAGAGATGGACAAGTTAGAGGATTCATGTGAATCAAAGAGCCAAAAGGATAGCCAACTCAAAAAAATCATCATGTGAATTCTCTCCCTTCTGTCATTACTCCTCTGTTGCATTTTTGTTTCATCTGTTTCTTCCTCTCTCGTGCCGAGTCCTTTGTTGCTTTCTGACCTCATTTTTTTTTCTCCACCATCCCTGTCTTTCTCTTTCACTTATTTCTCCTTATCCCCTGCTAGATGTCTCTTAACCTCTGCCAACCCTCCGCCTATTTCTCCAACCTGCCCTTTGGTTTCTGTTTCAATGGGAATGCACCCAACCAACATCCTCCAGCTCTGCAGGTGCCAAAGTAATTCTTTACTGCCTTGCCCACATCCTTCTTACGCACTATGACCTAATTTTCCAAGCACTCCTGGGTGAAGCAGGAGATGCGGGCTGCAGGGTTTGTTAATTTTGATTGTGTAAATGCAAATACAGAGCAGTTCAGACCAGCCCCCTTGCTGCTGCTGCTCAGCGAGCTTGGGGAATGATGTGATTTTAATTGCATTTATATAGCGCTTACTACCCCATACAAGGTGTCTAAGTGCTTTTTCAGAATCTTGATCATAAGTAAAATGGTTTGACAAATTGTTGACACGTAGGTATTAAAGCTGAACAGCCGACACGTGTTTTGTGGCTTCAAGCGACTTTTTCAAGGCTGTTAACAGAAACCATACAAAAATCAAGTTTAGATACAATAGCAGGGGAGAATTGTCTCAATGATAATAATGTGACTCGAAGAGTTAATTAAAAAAAATTGTGAATAGGAAAAAAGTTGTGATTATGAGAGAAAGTCCAAAAGAAAAGTTAGTATTCAGTGAGAGAGAACATCACTTGTGACTGTCTTGTGTAGTAGTAAAATGTAGCAATAATTGGGGTTTAGTGGGGTCCCTAGAGCTTTTGGCCCTAGTGCCACTGCACCTGCTACACCATTCAAATCATACCTGATTGTCTGCAAGGAAACTGCACTTGTGACTGCATGTTTAGTAGTAGAATATAGCAATTTTAGGTGTTTATTGTGGGTGCCTAGAGCTTTTGGTCCTGGTGTCACTGCACCTGCTGCACCATTGAAATCATGACCCTGTTGTCTGCAAGGTAACTGCACTTGTGGCTACCTGTTTAGTAGTAAATTATAGCATAGCTCTTGTATAATAACTTTATTTTTAATATGCAATGTTTATTACAGCATTTAGAATTTGATCATACTGACCAAATCGATACGTTGAAAAAATCAATCCGATAAAGCCTACAAAGTGCAAACAAGCATTTATAATGCAACGGTTTCGCCTTTGGAAAAGTATGAGCTATTGGCATTGTAAATGACAACATTTGTATTTATGTGTTGGTTTTGAAAACAGATAAATAAATGGCATTGTCCTTTACATTGCCAATAGCTCTAACTTTTCCAAAGGCGAAACCGTTGCATTGTAAATGCTTGTTCCCTTTGCAGTTGTTCCTACGCTTTATGTTAATAGTGAGCGCCTTTTTAATGTATTCTGTGATTATAGTAAAACTATCAATAATATATTTAGGTGCAGTATTGTCATCCAAACATACCCTAACCATAAAATCTGTGGGTACTAATTTCTCCCAACTCAAGGTATAACCTTTTTGGCTAGTTAAAGCAATATTTTCTAAGATAATATTTGGGCTGTTGACTTTGCCTGCATTTTGTCTAAATAGCAACATACCCACACTCTGAGCAAAGTGGTCACTCAATGCAATCTGGTGCTGGGAGAAGTCATCGACAATTGAGCCATAAGGATTAGAAACCAGGATGAATTCTATTGTAGAGAAAGATCCATGCCCATTAAACGTAGGATCGAGAGGCACAGGGGGACTACTTGAAATGTTTGCAAGACCCAAGTCAAACTCGAATACTAATTCATTTAAACATTCACAATACATTGTATGTGGGGATTTGTGGGAGAAAAGGCTCCATATCATATGTAAATCCACAGTTCCCAGTATCCGAGTGTTGGCAAAGAGCAGTATTAAAATCTCCCCCCATAACATAATCAAATCTTTACTCCCTAACTCCTGCAACTTATACAGGTGTCCAAGTATGGCCTTCGCAACCCCTTCTAATGAATCATGAGGAATATTACTATAGTAATTCACAAGTATTACTAAACAATTTGTATCTACCTTTAATCTAATAATTTGGTCAAAACAATCTTCCCACAGATCTATTTTTTCAAAATTAGCTACGATCGAGATATACGTACACAGCCCCCCTTTTGCTCTACCATGTTTGGAGGCTGTAGCATTTGTAAGGAGGGGTTCTGTAACCATTAATATGTATTGGTTCTGTCACCCAGGTTTCCTGTAAACTGAAGACATCGAATTGTTGGATGAATTCACACCACAGTACATTATTCACTTTAGATTTTAAGGCTGCTATATTCCAAAACATAAAGTTACATCTACCCATTCCACTAGGGGTGTTATCCATCGTTGTCGTAGGCACATCATCAGTAGTGATAGGATTCCCAGTCTTAACAATCAGTGCTAGGTCGCCTTCTGATATATTCCGATGTGCTACAGTTTCATATGTTCCCAGAGAAGCCAAGCCTCCTATGCCAGCATCAACCCTACAATTCATAGGCGCTCTATCCCTGCTAGATGCACTAGATGTCTTAAGTACTCCATTCATACAGATATTATCAGACCCATTTTGTCAATCCACTTCTTCCAGATTCGGTAACATATTAAAGCGATTAAAAGTGGGTATTCCATAACTTGTACTATGAGTTGTCAACGGAGCGACTTTCCTCTGTGCGACATAACGAAAGTGGCTGGAATTATAGAAGTATCCTAATGGCACAATATTAATTTGATCTTCCCGATTTGGACTATTACGCACCCTGCCCAAAATTGTCACAGTTAAGTACGGGGTTTTAAATTTCAAAATTACACATTCTCCATCGAGGTCTTTTTGTCCCCTTCCTATCCAGCCCACCCTTCTAGCCATTTTAAATTCGTTGAATAATCTATCTGTTAAGCCTGTTCTGCCGCCCAACCACGATAAGGATTTATTTCTTAAACTTTCCCATGTCTCCTCAGTCCCTTTGTGCAGCGTAGGTACATTAGTTAGTACCACAATGTATGGAGTTACTGTCGGGGTTAGATCTATATATGGCACTTGTCTCTCAAACTCTAGACCTTTCATTGCATTAGGATTTCTGCTCACACTTGGCCCCTCTAGCTGATTAGTATTACGTCCGTTATGGGTAATTAATATGAAACTATTCCCCACATTTCCGGTTCCTCTTCCAATTATTGGCTGTGAACTTTGATTATGAGTTTGTAAATGTGTACCAGGACCTAAAAAAGTATCCTCCTTTTATGCATATTATGTGACCTTAGGGTCTGATAAAAACTCGCATTTACTGTGGGCTTTAGTCAGCACATCTTCTATTACTCCCAATCTTCCACTCAATTTTCCTAAGATATCCCTAAGGTAAGTATCAAGGGCTTCCAATTTATTTTTCACTTTTAAAACTTCGTTCTGTGTCCGTGCATCAGAACAGGCTAAGGCTTTCTCCCACCCGCACATTTTATTATGTGCCGGTGTCCTGACCTTTTTTATTACTTTTGTTTGTTTTGTAGTTATTGTTGCCAAACCCTTTAAGCTACTTTCCATATTCTGCTTTGGAGGTTTATTAGGATTTCTGGGTCGTTTCAGGGGTGGCTGGGGGTCACTCTCTGAATCCGTGTGGAGAACATTGTCTGAGATGTTTACCACACAACCATTTCTATCTTCTGTACCATCTAGACTACTTGGCTTTTCCATTTGCGGTTCAATTGTTATGTTAGTATTATTTCTGACAGTGGTGGATACAATAGGGGCCTCTGTACTGTTAGATTTATCTGAATTCATAGCCTCTTCCACATTTGATATTTGCTTTTCAATTGCACCCATTGCACCCTTCAGATAATTCAATAAAGATAGGCAGGGCCGTTCCCCCGTTTTTGTTTGCTTCTTCTTGGGCGGGGCAGTTGCTGTTTTTTGTTTCCCCATGCTGGATTGAAAAAATAGCAGGTTATAGCAGGTAATACCACCACTTAGACCCACACAAGTTCAGATCCGGCACAGGCAAAAAGCCCTTCGATAAGTTCACCCTTCAAGCGTGGTAATTATATATACAGTGCCTTCAAAGTTGATATCAAAATTCAACAATCAAGAGCAGTGGCCCAGCCCAGCCTCTTCCGGCCGATGACGGGCAAGGATGGGCCTCCCTTGGCCCGGGCGACCTCGCGTGCGTCCCGCATCCCGGGAGCCCTGTTCGAGCTTTATGCGCCGGCTTAGCGCTGGTGATGCTGTCGGCTGTACCCCGCTAAGCCCTCTGGGATTTGGAGTCCTGGAGTGGTCCGCGGAGATCGTGGCAGTGTTGGCGGCCCAAACGGTAATGCAGTGATGCTGCAAGAGGTAGTGGCAGCCCAGTTCACAGGTGGCAGGTTCAATTGACAGGGTGTCCCACGCCGCAGGAGCCCTGTCCGAGCTATATGCGCCGGATTGGCGCGCTGGTGATGCTGTCAGCTGTGCCCCGCTAAGCCCTCTGGGACTTGGACTCCTGGGGCGGTCCGCGGAGATCATGGCAGTGTTGGCGGCCCAAACGGTAATGCAGTGATGCTGCGAGAGGTAGTGGCAGCCCAGTTCACAGGTTGCAGGTTCAATTGACAGGGAGTCCCGCGCCGCGGGAGTCCTGTCCGAGCTTTATGCGCCGGCTTGGCGCGCTGGTGATGCGGTCGGATGTGCCCCGCTAAGCTCTCTGGGACTTGGAGTCCTGGGGCGGTCCACGGAGATCGTGGCAGTGTTGGCGGCCCAAACAGTAATGCAGTGATGCTGCGAGAGGTAGTGGCAGCCCAGTTCACAGGTGGCAGGTTCAATTGACAGGGCGTCCCCATGCATATCTATGTAAATACAAATAAAAATGCATGCATACATATACATATATGCATACATATGCATGTTATGTACATGAAAGTTTGAAAAACACTAATACTAGCAAAGTTAAAAAAGCCACCTAATTACAAACAGAATTGATTTAACTTAGAGGGCAAGACCTATTGCATTTTCAATGCTTGTTTACTTTGGTTCCATCAAGAAGGCATTCAGATGTGTCACACATTTGCCATAAATTCTGAATGCTAGCACTCTAGTTGCTCATTAGATCACTGTACTAAAGCTACTGCTCACCCGGGAAGTCTCCTGCTGGTATTCAAAGTGCATGTTTCAGTCTGCATGTCAGAATTTGTTAATGAAATAGAAGAGGATTTGATAAGTCAAAGTGTGCCCTAATTTTTCTTTCTGCAGCACTAATTATAATTTCTATGGCAAAATGAACCCTCTCATTTTGTTCCTTTGCAAATTAAATGTTTTAAGAGTTACCACTTTATTCAATCAAGATGGCTTCGGGTGTGCCATACGTTTGTCATAAGTAGGACTGTTAGCGCTCTAGTTGTTCTTTATAACACTCTGGGAAGCTGCAGTAGAACACAAAGGAATCAACTTACAGTCTCTGCCCTTGTTGGATGTTCATGTTTTACTGAGAATGTCAGACTTCATTCTCACATGACTGAGAAAGATAATGTGAATTTACAGAAAATATGCTCTCAGTTTAGCTTATAGATCACCTTTCAAACCTCTGTGGGAAAAGCATGAGAAAATAATTTTCTCTCAAACATGATTCATGATATCCCAGCAGAAAGCTTTTCACATGGTAAAATGACCTTAGAACACACCCCAATTCCTAAAATGAGTATGGTACCATCAACAAATGATTTATAATGTCTTAAAACCTTCTATTAACTGCAATGCTTTTTAATGAGGTGCTATCATGTATATTGGTCCCAAGATGGCTGCCAACACTTCTTGGATGAAGTGCTGACAGCCAATCAGATCTCATGATGAGATGTGTGGTTAGGCTCCGCCCAGATATATATGTATTTTTTCCTTTAATATCTAAAAAAACTACTTAACAGATTTACACCATTTAACAAAAAGGCATGACTCTGAACCAAGGTCTACCTTTCTGCCAAATTTGATGTAATTCCGTTCAGCACTTCGGGCTGTAGCTGCGATTAAAGGTTCCTATGGAAAATTGCATGGCGAAAACACGTTTTGGGACGCTCCCCGCTTGACGAATCACCCCGAGACTTTCAGGATAGGAGCGGACCGGAGCGCCCACCAGTTTTGAAAATTTCACGAAGATTCGTCAACCGGCGCCAAGTTTTCCAAATAGAATGTTGCAGATTTCCTATGGAAAATAGGTCCTAACTATAACTATCTACTGGCGACCGCCAGTAGGTAATATATATGCATTCCATGTGTTTGTGTATCTATATATTTATTGCTTTTCTTCTGATTGAGCATATCCAATGCACTACCCCAAGTCTCGCTCTGCACCGCTCTCAATATATCCTCTGCCTCAACTCTCTGGCTCATCTCAAGCCTCATTCTGCTGCTCTTTGCGGTGCATTACCCTGTTTCTCACCCCATACCTCTGTCAGTGTGTCCTCTATCTTCACTCTCTCATTCATCCCGGGCCCCATACCGCTACTATGACCCCCAAGGTGGCCCTTTCTGGACTCTTCCCTCCTCGCATCATCTAGTACCTCTTTCGCTGTTCAGATCTCCCAGGTGGGCCTTTCTGGGCTCTTGCCTCTGACTCCTCCCCCTCCCTTTTACTCATCCCGGGCTCCCTCCTGCTGCTATGAACTCAAAAGAAAAAGGGGGTTCTGAACCATTCCCTCTTCTATTCCTCCTTTCCTCTTCTATCCCTTCACTATTCACTTTTAGTCCAGAATACGGAATAACATGTCCACCGCTCAAATTGGTTGCATATTTCCCTATACTAATTATCACTGGTCCTGTTTGGGTTCCAGAATAGCGTGCTGCTCATCGAGGGGTGCTTCAGCGTGTCATCATGGGTAACGGGCGCTATATGAATGCAAACCTTCTCCTTTTTCTGTCCCTCCACTATCCTTCTCAGTCCATATAGCTGACAAACATGTCCACCGCTCAAATTGCTTTCATGGTTCACTATACTCATAAACCACTGATCGTTTGTGGGTTCCGGAGTGGCATGCTACTCGCCATGGGGATGCTTCCGTGCCTCCTGGGGGTGGCAAGCCTATATGAATGCAAATCTTTTCCCTCTTCTATTCCTCTACTATCCTTCCAAATAACAGAATAACATATCCACCACTCAAATTACTTTCATATTTCACTATCCCGCAGAGAAAGCGCGTTGACGCCCCGTCAGGGGTATATAAATACAATACAATATATACATATGTATATATATATATATAGTTTTTTTTGTAGATGATGAGCTTATTCGAAATGAATTCTTTTATTTGAAAACTCAGAGCAATTCGTAGTTCACTCATTTAATTTTTGTCTTTAACAATTTTCTCAACAATCTTTGGATACAGTTTCTATGTGTCTTGAGCACTGACTGAAGCTCTCACAAGACACTGATAGCCTTAGAACACTCTTCCTTGAAAACAGAGAACTCTTCTCTTCACAGAAGTTTCTCTTCTCCCAGGAACACTACTCTTCTTCAGACGAATTCTCCGCAATGCCTTACTGGCATGTTCAGGCTAAACACTAACCTTTACAGACGTCTATTCTTCTGACGGGATGCTGAGGCAGCATGAAGGAGAGAAACTACCTCGATGACAACATCCACAGTTGAAGTGCGCCGCACATAGTTCACCCATGCACATTAACGCCTCTCTTTTATCTCGCGGCCAGAACAACTAGGCCGCGAAGAGCAATAGCCATATCAGAGTGTTTTCCATGCAGTAATGTTAAATACTGCAGGATTAACTTGAGTAGAAGCTTCCTGCAAGGACTTCATCTTCTCCAAAGTGAGTATTTCTTGACCAATGCACTTTTTAACCTGGAAGGGGATTTTCTGAGAAGCAGACAGTAACATAATGAGGGGTTCCTGAAACTAGTAAGTCTTTGAATTATATTTTCAGTTTTTTGTGGCGGGAGTTATTACTTAATAACTACTTGCTATGTTATCTGGCTGGGGATATGTAATGGGGAATATTAACTGGGCAATTTCTCCAACACCAGGGTTTATAAAACATATTTTATAAGGACCCCCCCCCCCCCCCCCCCACCCCTGGAACACCTAGGCCAGACTTTAGGGGTTCTGAATATGTAAAAATAGTGCAGATCCTCACTCCACAGTGCTCCTAGCACAAAAGTCGATTTTGGGTAGCACTTTACTACAATGTGGGAAGTGAAATGTGCAATTTCACTAAACCGAAGGCATGTAAAACATATTTTATAGGAGTTGTCCTTATCAGGAACCTGGGATACCTAGGGGGAGACCCTGGGGGTACCTAATATGCCAAGATATTGTAGATTATTAATTTCTAAGTGCCCTAAACACCAAAGTCGAGGTTTGGCACAATTTACATGTTAAAAGCAGTCCTGCAACACAGGGTTGCTTTTAAACTGACCTCAGGCCTCAGCAGTGCACACATGCAAGTGCAGAAAGGGCTGCTGGCCTCTAAGCTGCAATGCCCTATTATATACTAGGGACTTAAAAGTAGTTTTGACCCCCCCGCCCTATTATGTACTAGGGCCTTATAGGGGAGGTCAAGCCAATCATAGAGGTACCCTATCCCTTAGTGCACCATAGAGTATGTAGGTGTTTTCACTGGATTCTAAGTGTGTTTTCAGCACAGCACTGGCCTTGGTTAGGCAGAGCCAAGGGACAGTCTGAGTCAGTTACCACCAGTACCAGTCAGCAAAAAAAATGGGGGTGCCCAGGGCACAGGATGACTTTGCAACAGTATGTCTCGCAACTCCCCTGCCACCGACTCAGTTCCGCTCCTTGGGTGGTTATCCTTTGGACTAATACAAGTCTGATACAGCAGATTGCTCTTACCGATTGCTTTCACCATTTGTTTCGTTATCAGTTCTAGCTGTACCACCAGGCATTTTGTAACTTAAATGAGAGGACCACGTTTGCCTTCTCATTGTTCACACAAGCAACAAGATCTTGATTGGCCATACCACATGGTTTTACCCATGCTGTTTGGGTATCATGACTTTGCACTCCAATGGTTATAGTGTGAGATATGTGTACTTCTTCTGGGAATCTCCCCCCCCTTTTCTACACATCTCTCCTGGAGGACTACACATGGCCACTAGGGTTGCCTTATAGAGTCTCCCTGTTATTTTAAGAGCTTCTGACATATACATATATATAATAGACCTCCACCACTTAATACCTCTGGCTAAAACAAATCTTATATGTAGTTCTTGTGCTAGGTGGTCCTTGCTCCCTATTGCAGGTTTGCTTTTCCTTAGTTTTGCGGTTGGGACTTTACCCAGTAGCCCAGGGCTGCATCTTAGTCACAGTGCACAGGGTTCCAGGATAATCCAAACAAAGGTGCTCCTCTGCCAAAAATAGCACAGAGGCTGTTTATATAATAAAAGCACTGTTCCATTCGCACTGTGTCAAAGGTGCAGGGCTGATGCGATGGTTTGTCTAGAACCTTAGAACTTTCTCCAACTGGACAACCAAATACAGGGGAATCATGTTCAATGTTCCTAGCCTTAGACGGTGTGTATGAACAGCATGATAATAATGCTTGCTAAGTTGACTCCTGCATGGATCGCTATCTATGTTATTGTGGATCTGAGCAGCCACATTGTCTCTCTTTTTAATATCTGTAATGTATGGATGATGTTCGCTATAACAAAATAAAGTTGGTTATAGAAATATATATTGATCATCTTTAAGGGTATATTTGTTTTAAATCCCCTGGTCCTTGCATTTTAACTCTGTCCTAGGATATCACTGAATAAAGTTGATGTGGGCCTCTGGAGATAGTTTTAATCCTGTTTGTTTCATACTTTTTTGCACTCTGCCCCTCACTCACCCCATAAAATGGTTCATCTCTAAAAACACCTCAGCTCCCCCCTTCGGGGAGTTGTAGCCCCCACCTGGCACCTTGCGACCCAGGTGTGAGGAGGGAAGGCAATGATAAAACATGTCACCCTTGGGTGAGTGAGAGTTCTCATCCTTTAAGAAGCTCTCTACAGATACCACACCACATACACACACATGTATACATGTTATATATGTTTTTTTCTTGTTAGTTCTTATTTTTAGTATTTAATCAGACATACCTTTTTGTGAGTTTGACTGTAGCGATTGTTTTGCCAACTAACTATGGAATTACGTACCTTAAAGTTTGTTTTTTGGATTTGACAACCCAGATTGACTGCAGACCTCTTCAAATTTGTTGAGGTGGTTTTGCATATCCATTGGCATTCTAAATACAATTAATGTGATATCAGCAAATAATGTAGATATTGAAAGCCCACCTAATTTGGGGGTGTCAATGCAGTCCTCCAAGGTTGCCTTTACATGACTGGAATATAAAATAAAAAATATTGGAGGCAACCAATGCTCTCACCATTCAAGCCCATCCATTTGATAGATCTCAAATCTCTTTTCTGGGAAAAAGCACTTCTCCTGGCTTTGATTTCAGCAGAAGAGTTGGAGATCTACACACTTTCACAACAATGCAACACTTATTTCTTTTTATGAAGACCGTCACCTTGCCCACCAACCAAAGGATCATGGCTATATCACCTTTGGCTTCTACTCATTCTTCTTTCCGAATGCCTTGACATTGACAAAGAGCACATTGCACTCACTAGATGTTTGCAGGTGAAGTCACATTTTACATGGATAGAACTATGGAAATAACATCTGATCAACTCTTACTTCCTTTTGCATGTCTTAGCAGCGGCTGAACCCTGTCTAATGAGAGTACTGTCTTCTGGCTCTCAGCTTGTATTACTTTCTGCCACAAGAAAGAGAAGCACTTACTAGGAGAAAGGGTGATGGTTGATTTCACCAGAAGCATGTCTGTAACTGCTGCACACTATGGGATGGTACATTTCTGGATATATGTCATGCTGTTACACAGAAGAGAATCAGAGATTACCAGCTTGACAAGAGAGAATGCCACCATGCTAGAGAACAAAGACATTGCATATGGTGATATTGTCCATGGCATTTTCATTGAATTTCATGGGAATTTGCCTCAAGTTTGAAACCAGAAGTCCAATGGAAGACTATAGATGTATCCTATTCGGGAATTATCTTTGGCATTCACATGATGCAATATTAAAGGATGAAGAAGACTTCTTCAGCAGCTGCTTACATACTTTCCTGGTGATATCCCCTCATCTGTGGAGGGCTGGCCGTGTGTCTCATAAATTCATCTGGTACTCTGCAGAATACTATCTCTTCAGGCAGAAAGAAATTTGAAATCAAGTTTCAGTCCCACTTTTATAGTCATGTTGCAGAGGGGTAACATTGAATCCACTTTCAGAGTCCTGGAATGGGCCAACGTGGTTTCCTCTCTTCGCATATCACTCCTCTACAGAAAAGACAGACTTTGTTTCAGTTGGTGGCTTCCAGAGTAGGTAGTGACAACGCATGTCTCAAACTAGAGCACCCTAAACTTGAGCACACTCATGCACCTGGCAGCTGTCAGACTTTGGGAGTACCACCTCTGAGAGAGATAAAGATGAAGACCCTCATTTATGAATTTTTGGCGTAGGGCAGTGTAGCAAGTCACTTTGTTGCACTGCCCTACATCAAAGTAAAAGGGCAGGAATGCACTGTATTTATCCAATACAGTGCATTCCGTGTCCTCTCCCCCTGCACTGGCATCCTTTTGGCAGCCTAGTGCCACAGCAGCCCCCCTTGTACGAAGGTGCAAGGGGCCCGTGTTGTCAACAGGATTGTTTTTGTGCAGAAAGGAGGCTTTTTCCTCTTTCTATGTGTGCTGCAGAATTCAGCACACATGGAAAGAGTAAATAACAAGGAGAAATAAAGTTATTTCTCCTCATTGCGCCTCCCCTCAGGAGGTGTAAGGTTTTGGAGCATCCCGAGATTTACTTGGTTTTGTAAGTATGAGGAAGCGTCAAAATCCATGGGTGTTGCGTGGGAACACCCACTGCAATGCTTCCCTAGTGCAGAGTAAGGCAATGCAGCAATTTGTGCCTCCTTGTCTTACTCCATATACATGAGGCCATTCAAAGCCATGCAAAGTAGCTTTGCATGACCTCATAAATATGATTTTGTATAAAAAGTGACGCTCCGGCGGCGGAAGAGGCTCATAAATATTCCCCGCAGTCTCTTCCTGGATGATTCCATCTGCACAACAAAGGAGGCCGTGGTCGCCCCCTTGCCATGCAGTCCATCAAGGAAAATTGTGGTTTTCTGGAAGAGACAATCAGTAGGCCTCAGCTGCCTAACTAAAGCAGCCTTGTGTCCATTCTCTCACACATTACTGTCTGATACTAAAATCCAAAGCGCAGAAATGGGAGCAACACACTTTGCCAGTCAGGGGAGTGTCTGTCCCCCAGCCTCTCCACCATGTGTCATGCTGTACCAGGGGCATTCCAAAATGGATCTCAATGGCTTCAAAGTTCCTCTCTTACATTCAACATAGAGTTCCCCTTTACATGATTAAATCCAGAGACACTGACACTAGTTAAGAGTTTTAGGATGATGTGCTTGCTGGCCCCCTGCCAAAATACTGTATAATGCTTTGGGTCTCAGAACCTTACACTCAGTCGAAGCCTCAAAGCCTTGTATGCCTAATGTGCTAGGCAAAAGAAAATCAGAGGGGGGGGTGTTTCTCAGAGGCTTCACCGCCTGACCTGCTACTCTGCCGTCTCAGCCCCTCGACTTCCAGCCAAACTAGTTGAGGTGGGGTGCCTGTGGTGTAGTGGCCCCTGCGGCAATCGTGGTCCTGATGGGAGAGGTGAGGAAGCATTCCAGACAGCGGGCGCACTGGGTCTGAAGGCGCTTCACACCTCACAAGATGGTGGCCGGCCATGACTCGACCCTGTGCAGCCATCCACTTCGGAGCCTGACAGCAAGCTGGTGGTGATTGCAATTTCTCTGGAGCTTCAACTTATCACACTTCCATAGATGACGACTGAGACCTCATCTCAGCCGTGAACCACCTCCTCCCTGGCCCACAAGAGCCAGAACTCTGCCAGCCATTCCCCGGAGTGGGCGAATAGCGACGACCTTGCGCTGCCAGCATGGACTCTTGGGGCCCCAATATGGGCCTTGCACCGCTGTCCCCTGTGGGGACACGGACACCTTATCCCCGCCGGCAACAGCTTCAGAACAGCACGTGGTGGTGCAGCTCTCAAGGACGGGCTGCAGGGGCTATGGGCCAGCATCATAGACTCCCAGAGCCCGGTCCTGGCAAGTGCCTCATCATAACAACCTCCACAGACTGTCCTGGCCACCACGGCGCCTCCATCAGTGCTGAGATGCACATTCTGGGAGTGATTGTCTCGCCTATGGTATGGGGTCCTGCCTGCCATCTCAATAGACCTCCCATGTATCCATTCGCAGCTCCTAGGCAACCTGAGGTTGTGGCGGGCAGTGGGAGCGGATCACAACAGCTCCCACTCCTGAGTGGTAACCCCGCGGAATGTCACCAATCCTGTGACTTGTCCTCCCTCCCTGCATTGGCTGCTCTCCTGTACCCTTGTGCACCTGTCCGTGAACCCTATCATCCAGGGCCTGGACTTTCGGTGGCACCTTCCCTTTCAACTCTAGATTATCTGATAGAAGTGTGCACACTGGGTGCTCCCCTGCTACATCCAGGTGGCGGTGTGGGACACTCGAGCTGCTCCCTTTGGCGTGGGCCTGGTGATCCGAGCCCCTGAGCCCAGTGGGTGGTGTGGCATAGACTCTTTGTCCCTCAGCTATCCCCACCATCCGCATGTAGAGCTGCCCCTGCCCTTGGTCCAGGCTCGTTCTCCAACACTCACGCTGACTTTGTGATCACTGCATTTATCCCCAACTACATGGCGGCACACAAAGGACCTAAAAAAGACTCTAACATTAAAGACATGCTTACCAAAGCTGCTGGCAGGAAAATCGAACCTAACAGAGAGGCTCCTGCGGACAACATAAGTCATTGCCCACTAGGCACTGGATGGGTGACATGGTGGCCCCCATCACCAGGTCTTACATGGAAAACCAATTCAGGTCTCTGACAGATGACTTTGCGAGTCTTCCTCCTTGGAGAACGGTGGAGACGAGCGAGAAGTGGAACTTGACAACCTCCACTGGGATGTTATGGAGCTGAGGAATCAGACAATAGACCTCAAAACACATCGCAAAGATTTAGAAAATCGTTCCTGCCGCTACAACATTCACATTTGTGAAGCCCCACGGGGTGGAGAATGGAGATTTTGAAGGCTATTTCACTCATAATGGACATCATGAATGCAGCTTGGGCAGCTAGTACTGTTAACTTTGAGGGTGCCAAACTGTGGTTGCACCAGGATATGTCTCCGATAACTCTCCACAAATTATGCTTTCTTTGCCCAGCCACAGGCGTTCTTCATTCTAAAGGTGTCAGGTAAAAATGGGGCTACCTATTCCACCTATCCTTCCAATGGAATGATGCCACCAACTTGGTCCGCACGGTAGAAGAGCCAAGCTCCATTCTGCACTTGGAGGAGCCTAGGTAGCCCAGTAAAGGCGTCAACAGATAACAGATGCAGCTCTACCAAAGGATACCGATGATAAAACCGGCAAGCCACTAACACCTCAGCGCGTAGACGATCCGCAGGGAACTGTCAGCTTTTCTTCACCAGTTACATCCCCGGGTCCTTTTGTGGATAACCCTGGGGACCCAGGGGACACCCCCTGAGAAAAGTAACTGTGTCTCCATCTCTCCGCTACCTCGCAAGCCTCCTATGGGCCCCTAACTGGATGTGTAAGGAGCCTGAACAGTCTTCCAAGCATTATACCTACTGCAGCCGGTCGTAGCGTAGCCCCGACCTTCTTGGGGAACTAGATGACCCTCCAGTGTGACGATTGCCTCGATATGTACACACTACTACATACATTTCATTCCGCTCTTTGGAACTTGGTTTCTGTTGCCTGTTTGCCCCCCTTTTTCTGTTCTTCCTCACCTGCTGACACCACAGACAGAGAGCATGTGCCTGGTCTCTGCCCTGCCACTGGCTGACACATATGGGGCACTCCTATACCCTCCGCACACACTGCATGATCTCCACTTAAGATTACCATGCTCAATATTCTTAGCTCAAACATCCATAGTCTCAATGTGCGACTAAGTGGCTGGCAACACTGAGAATGCTTCGGGATGCTGGTGCAGACATTTGCCTCCTCCAGGAGACTGACCACCTCAAAATAGATTGCCCACACCTTCAGTCCAAATAATTCACTCAACAATATCAATCCTCCGGCACTAATAAATCTGCTGCTGTAGCAATCTTACTTGCCATCAAATATCTGGGTCGGGTCATACACATAGTCACTGAGATCCCAGGGCAACTTCTGGCCTTACGAATTCAGCTGGAGGGCCTCACCCTTGTCATTGCAACTATATACGCCCAAACAAAAAGAAACACTTCTGTGGCACGCACTTGCTCTGATAGCGTCGTCATTAGCCACGCACCTTTTGATTTGGGGGAATACAACTTGGTCCTTCATCCTACCCTGAATGGATCAATCTAAAGAGTGGGACAGACGGGTGCTTTTTCTGTCAGAAGAACAGCCGTGGCTCTCAGAGATGGGCCTGATGGATGCCTGGAGGACTCTGAACCCCTCTGCGTTCAACTTCACTTACTACTCTGGTGCGTGGTAATCTTACTTGTGGTTCGACTACTATCTGTCTCTCTTCCTCATTACAAGCTTATGTCCTGGATGCAGACATCCGCGTAGCTGCCTTTTCGGACCATTCCCCTATTACTATCTTATTTAAGCTCTCGCACTCCAACCCCATTACCAAATGTGGCAACACTATACCACAACATCAATTGGTTCTGGCCAAGAAATGGGAACAAACTGATCTTTTCCTCCAAACCAATGATACGCCAGAAGTCTCCCCTCCCTACTGTGAGAGACCGTCAAATCAGTGCTCCGGGGTTCCCTCATTACCATATCTGCAAGGTTCAACACCCTCCGGCGAGACAAGGGTTTATAGCAGGGGTCCCCAAACTACGGCCCCCGGGCCACATCCGGCCCACTTAACGATCCCAAACAATCCTTTGCTTCTTGTCTCATGCGGAGACATGTATTCCTCACTTCCAGGTAGCAGGCAGTTGGCGGTCCAGTTCCAGGTGACCGAAAACCGCCGGGGCGTCTCACACCACTTCCGGGGGAAATCACTTAACACAGAAGTTCCCGCCAACACAGAGCTTCGGATTGATGCCTGTCCTTTGCCTGCTTCTACGCAAGTAAGAGCCGTGTTTCCTGAGGCCGTGTGTTCGCTACTTTTACTGAAGTTCTTTGACACCGTGCTGGAGCGCTATTCTGGATTTGTTTCAACACCTCGCTGGAGCGCTTTACTTGGGGTTTTGGTGTTTGTTAGGGCACCGCGCTGGGGCGCTATCCTGAGTTTGTTTTGGCACCGCGCTGGAGCGCTTTACTTGTGGTTTGTTTTGGCACCACGCTGGAGCGCTTTACTTTCAGTTCGTGACAATGCGCTGGGGCGCTTATGTGAATACCTTGGACACCGTGCTGGAGCGCTTTGATTACGCGCTGGGGCACTTATCTTTTTTCGTTTCTACACAGGAGCGCTGTTTTCTAACTAAACACTATGGACGACTTCTACTCACTGGGTGTTCCTAAGCTCAAGGTAAACGCTGTTAACCGCATGTGCACAAGAAGTAAACATAGAGAGGGCTTTATCTGTGCCCATTGTAATCAGGTCTCCCTTACTTCCCCTACCAGCTCGAGAAGAACGGAAGAAAGACAGACAACAAAATGTCTAAACTGTTGGGAAAACGGAAAATAGATTCGAGTGCAGAGTTTTTAAACAGCAGTGGACAGATGACTATTTTTTTGTCCAGTGCAAGGAAAAGGCAGTTTGTTTAATCTGCAAAGAGACAGTGGCGGTGTTTAAAGAATGTAATATCCACCGACACTATGAAACCCGCCATGGAGGGCAGTATGCTAGCTTGCTTGGCCAAGTGAGGAGAGACAAGGTGACTAAGGTACAAAATGGATTTGCCGCCCAGCAGAGTACAATGATACGCCAAACACAGGTGAAGCTGTCATCCGTTCGGGCCAGCTTCAAGGTAGCTAAACTGATTGCAAGCTGTGGAAAGTCGTTCAGCGATGGGGAGTTTGTCAAGAAGTGTTTGAGCGCTGTCACGAAGGAGGTGTGTCCGGACAAAAAAGATGCCCTGAACACGGTGAGTCTGTCCGCATCTACAGTTACCAGGCGAATTGAAGAAATGGGGCATAATGTACATGTCCAGCTGAAAGAGAAAGCTAAAGATTTTGAGTGTTTTGCATTGGCAATGGATGAGAGCAATGACGTGCAGGACACAGCACATCTGCTGATTTTTATTCGGGGAGTTAATTCAACTTTTGAAGTGTCCGAGGAGCTGGCAGCTCTACAAAGTCTCACGGATACTACGACAGGAGAGTATATTTTTTGTAAAGTACGCCAAACGATGGAGGAGTTGGATTTAGACTGGGTTAAGCTGGCTAGCATCACAACGGACGGTGCTCCGAGTATGGTTGGTGCGTCGCTGGGGGTTAGTGGTGTGCATAAAAAGAGAAATGGAGGTACGAGGTCTCACCCCCCCCACTACAAGTCCACTGCCTAATGCACTAGCAAGCATTGTGCTGCAAAGTTCTGTGTGGGAATATGTCATGAAGGTGGTTGTGTCTTGCATAAACTTTATCAGAGCAAATGGACTAAAACACAGGCAGCTCCAGGCTTTTCTATCCGAGCTGGAGTCTGCCCATGGAGACGTGCTTTACCACGCTGAAGTCAGATGGGTAAGCCGGGGTAGAGTTTTGAAGCGCTTCTACGAGCTGCTACCCGAAATCAACGCCTTTCTCCTGACAAACGGAAAAACTGTCCCAGAGCTGATCGACACAGAATGGAAATGGGACCTTGACATTTTAACAGATGTGACAGAAATTTTAAATGGCCTCAATTTACAGCTCCAAGGCAAGGGAAAATTTAATCAGTGACATGTATTCCCACGTCAAAGCATTTGAGGTTAAGATGGCGCTGCTTGTTGGACAAGTGCAAAAACAAGACTTCACCCATTTCTCCTGCTACTCGGAGCCTCTCAGCTGAGGAGCCAGCGGTCCCGTTTCCAACAAAGAAGTGCAAGGACGCACCGAAAACACTGAGAGCGGAGTTCAGTATGCGGTTCCGTGACCTTCAAGCCCACGTTAAAGAATTAGCATATTCCAGAACCCTTTTGCTGCCAACATTAATGACACCCTGCCTTCTCTTCAATTTGAACTGGCATGAGCTGCAGACCTGTGATGTGCTGAAAGACGCATTCAAGCCCAACTGTCTCATAGAGTACTATGCTTCCCTCCCAAACGAGACCTACCCCAACATCAGAAAGCACGCTGTGAAGATGTCCACAGTTTTTGGGAGCACATATATCTGAAAGCAAACTTTTTCACGCATGAATTTGATAAAAAATCCAACAAGATCAAGACTCTCAGATCAACACCTGCATCAGTCTCTGAGACTGGCTGTAACTGGAATGGAACCTGACATCAATCTCCTCACCAGTCAGAAGCAAGCCCACAGCTCACACTGATATGGTAAGCCTGCTGATTTCAGTAACTATGAATATGAAAAAATGTCAGTATAGTAATGTTCTTTTTATAGGCAACATGTTTCTTGAACAGTGATGTCACATACAAAATGAGACTGCAGCATGTCATCTTCTGATGGGCTGCGTGTGTTTTTTTTTATCTGCCATTCCTGAAGGGCCTGCATGCTTCCAGGACCACCCTAAAGTCAGCCTGTTTATTACAATTATTCTGTATTAATGTTATATCACTGTGTGGCAAAACAATTATCATCAGCTTGTGTTTTTATTTTCGAATCTAATCTATATCTATAAAATAAAAGGAGTATCTATGGTACTTCAAATAAACACGAGAAGACTTTCTATTACTTTTTTTGTAAACCAACAGGTGGGGCCAAGGCCCAGCAAAGGGCAGCTGCAAAACAAATTTCATTATAAGCTCCACAATAATCCTGGTTGTCACTTTGGCCCATATCATTTCCTGTTATAAGACTGACCCCGGCCCCCCATCACAGAAAGGAAAGTTGATGTGGCCCCCGCCGAAAAAAGTTTGGGGACCACTGGTTTAGAGATTTAAAGCCAACTTACGCCCATTATAAACAGACCAGGGTGCACTCAGTTTGGAAACAATTGTCCGCTGCCCGCAAGGAGCTAAAAGCTCTTGACTATGACAAAGCCAAATACACATTCTTGTACTACACCAGCGGTCATAAAGCCAGTCTTCTTGCATGCAAACTCCAGGCCAAAGCGCCACAGGGAATGTGTGCCATGGATTCTTTGCCAGAACGGGACAGAGGCCCAGACGGATGAGGCCATCGCCCATGAACTTTGGCATTTCTGCTTGAATCCCTACTCCGAGCAGTCTGAGCAGGATGCTACAGCTTATTAACTCTCTGAAGCACCTATTACACCGCTCTCTTTCCAGGATGCTGCTCACCTTGAAGAGGACATCAAGCTGGCAGAGATCATCTCCTGTATCACTCGCTTAAAGGTTGGGAAAGCGCAGGTTCCAGATGGCTTCATCCGAGCTTTCTACAAGACTTTTGTTTTGCCCACAGTTGCCCCCGCCCCTTTTCTCCCTGTTTAGTTGTATTGTAGACTTGGGCCATTTATCACCTACCATGTGGAACGCAGTGATTTCAGTGATCCCTAAGCCAGGGAAGGACCTGGCAAAGCTCTACCTACCGTCCCAGTTGCCTTTCTGAATGTTGATGCCAAAGTAGTTATGAGGGTCCGGGCCAGATGGCTTAACCTGTATATGCAGGAACTGGTAGACCCTGATCAGGTGGGCTGCATTTCAGAGAGGAACTGCAGCAATAACACCAAACGC
Organism: Lissotriton helveticus; assembly: GCF_964261635.1. NCBI lineage: Eukaryota > Metazoa > Chordata > Amphibia > Caudata > Salamandridae > Lissotriton > Lissotriton helveticus. Next base: position 1,033,480,909 of record NC_136059.1, read on the forward strand.
ATCCTACACCTTATTGATAAGGCCTCCCGCTCTGGTAGGCCTTCACTACTGGATTTTCTTGATGCTGGGAAGGCGTTTTATAGAGTACACCGGCCCTTCCTGCTATCTAAATTAGAAAAATTCGGTCTGGGTCCCTGTTTTTGCATATGGATATGCAGCAGTTATATCTGACCAAAATACCAGGTTAATGGTCTTCTTTCATGACCCTTTCGGATTCTCCAGGGCATGAGACAGGGAGGTCTGTTATCGCGCCTCCTTTTTGCTCTATATATGGAGCCCTTGGCTGAAAAAATCTGAGTGAATCAGCAGATTGTTGGGATCACTATGGGAGGGCGGGATCACAAACTTGCCCTCTAGGCTGATGATGTTTTAGTCTCCTTATAGGATGCCCTAACCTGAGTCCCAGCCCTTCTTCATAAACTACACTGTTGTATAGTTATTTCTATATTCTCTTTCTTCCCCTGCTCCCTGTGTGGAATGTTCTATATGTCATAAGAATGTTAGATAAGTGTTCAGATTCAGTTGGTGACTGAAGGCTGAGCTGCCAGGAGGACAGCTCCTGGTGGGGCTTATTTACAGAAATACTTATACAACATATCCCCTTTCTTTACATTAGAGACAAAAAGAAAAGAAGATTCAAAGAATGAATAAAATATGCTAAATGTAATAAACATTAATTGATGAAAGCAAATATGTCAACATAATAGAATAGAAGACTCAACTCTTCACTAGCTTTATATTTTTCTATTTCTTCTCCATTTCTTGTAACTGTTTTACTCATTCTTTTACCATTAAAGGGAGAAGATGTGTGGTCTCTTATTTTCAAGCTTCTTAGTTCTTCCATTCAATTTTCTTTGATAGCCTTCTATTCTATTCTGTTTACATCTCTGCTTTCACCATAACACTGTTTATTACATTTAATTTATTTTATTCATTCTTTGCGCTTGATTTATTCATCCTTCTATTAATCTTATGTTTTGTTTCAAGTGTAAAGAAGGGGGATATGTTGTATAGTTATTTCTATATTCTCTTTCTTCCCCTGCTCCCTGTGTGGAATGTTCTATATGTCATAAGAATGTTAGATAAGTGTTCAGATTCAGTTGGTGACTGAAGGCTGAGCTGCCAGGAGGACAGCTCCTGGTGGGGCTTATTTACAGAAATACTTATACAACATACACCTCTTTGGGAACACTTCCGGCTTTAAAATCATTGTTCAGAAATCCCAGATACTTAACTTTTCCCACCCCAGCCAACGACCACCTCACTGTTTCCTCTGACCTGGGTCTCATGCTGTGCTCACAGTATCTAAAACAGCGCAGCACAACTATAAAACTCTGATAGTTACAGCCAGCTCCGACCTACAGGCTTGGTGCAGCGGGAGGGCCACTCCTGGCTGGGTCGTCCGGCGGCCATAAAAATTACTCTTACTCAAAATTCTTTATGTCATGCAGACCCTCCCGGCTCAACCCCCCCCCTTTCTCCTTTCCAAACTACAACGCACGATCGGGTCCTTCACATGAGAGGACAAGACACCTTGTAAAGGCACGAACTGAGCCTAACTCCCGCAGGTAGGATGGCAGTCTCACCATATCACACCTTACCACTTACTATCTTGCCAGCCAGTTGTGCTACATGCTGCAGGGACACAGGCCTGCCTCAGAGAAACATTGGCCCTTCATAGATAAGGCTATCACCTGGATGCACACACGAAAGACTCCATGGTTCGCAAAATGTTGTAATGCATGTTTTTTAATGCTAATTATTTATGTCTCACGAAAGTTGCAGGATTCTGCCAGGTTTCTTTAAGGAGACTTGGAATGTTGCAGAGCTGAGTGTTGCAATGAGAGCATAGGGGTTCTGGGAGCTGGCAGAGTGAGAAGTCACGCTCAACATATCTCAAGAATAAAACCACTTTTACCCTTTACCCTTGTGGTTTGGTGGTTCTTCACAACATAATTTTGGCGACGAGTTGTCTGCCAGCTCATTGTGAAGAGGTCGTAGCTTAAACTTCTAAAAACAGAAGCACCAAGGAGCTGATGAAGTCGGCGAAAGGGAAAGCGAAGCCTACTGGTCGCGTGAATTCGGATGTTGGGGGATCAGTGAAGAAAGACACCCGTGTCAGGCAAGACACTGTATATCCATGAGTCCCTGCAGGGAATTACACAGCTTTCACCATTCTTGTGCGAGCTGACTAAGAGAGACGGTAAGTGCTGCATGGCGTTTAAATGAGGCATAGCATCAGCAAGTGGCAGCAGTCAACATTTAATTATAAATTTTAACAGGAGGGGGGAGAGAGAGAGTCAGTGGATTCAGTCTCCCAGGTCATATAAATAAACAAAGTGGAATCCACTCAGGGTGATAGTGATCCCTAGAGTGATGGGGAACACACAGTGTTGTTTAAATGCCCCTCACACACCAACAGGCCCCTTGGTGTCATGCTTCATCATCGGGGCCTTCGCACCCCTCTACGGGATGCGGCGTGCTACGACTCGCGAATACGCAGGAGCACTTGAAGTGAACTATGTGTGGGGGTGTGTGTTTTATATACAAAGGTGTGAGTGAGGTGAGGTGAAAAAAAGTGAATGGTTAAAAAATACCTGGCACGTGGGAAAAAATACTTTATTAAATCCCCGGCTGGTATTATTAAAATAAAAGTGCAGGGCGTGGTTTAAATAGATACGTATTAGGGTATCCAGACCACTGTTTCAAAAAGTCAACATGTTTCGGAGGTCAAAGCCCCCTTCTTCAGGACAAGGGTTAATGCACTTACCCTCCCCTTACTCACATGTAAAATGTAAAAGTGTCAATAAAAATTACCACAATGTGTAATGTTCCTAACAGTGTTATATGTTAGTGAATGTCGTTGCGCCCAATTGGCGTAAGAACCTGTGGAGACATAAACATGCAGATCTATAATTCACAGGTTAAAAGAGAAGAATCAAGCTTCTCTGAAAAAACATCAGGTTGAACCAAAAATAATGGGACCCTGGAAAGAAAAAAGAAAAAGGACACTACAAACACATAGACACACACAACACCAAAATTACTCTCTGCTCGGATGGAAGGAGAGCAAACATAAAGAAATAGAAGTCTTACTTAAAGTTCCCAAATACAGGACTTCATGGGCCTAAGCGTATATTGGGGAATCCTTCCTTTCTAATCAGAAACCTAAGAAATCAATATCAGGGGTTCAGTAAGAAAACTTCGTAGTCAATACATCAATAGTACAGAGAACAACTGCTTCTCTCAATGGTCTATAACTCACGGTTACTGCCACAGCTAATCGCCTGCCTTCCCTCAACGCGGCTCCGGTGAAGTGAGCTACGAAGAATTCAAGGCCCTTATATATGTTGTGCCTGTAGGTAATTAGTGCCGGTAAATTGATTAATGCAGCCCGGGGGAATGCCCAAATACGGAGATAACAACCTCCGAGCGTCCGGTGTTGCGCTAGCGCCTTTCACTGCTCTGTCGCGCATGCGCATTACAGCTCTAAAGGTGCGCATGCGCGGCGAGCGAGGCTGCCGCGCATGCGCCGACGGAGACGCTACGTTAATACACGGAGCAATTGGTTTAACAACTAAAAGCCTGTTAAATGAATGGAGCTTCAATGGCAAATACAAAATAAGCGTTTCGGTGAAAAAGTATGCGCATATGAGGCAGTGCATTTGACAAATTTACAGCTAGATGCTGAACAAAAAATATAGGCAATAAGCACAATGGTGATGAATTAAACAACCTTTAAGAAGTAGACTACCTTAAAGGAGTTTCTGAAGGGCAACAGTGTACTGGTTGAACTCAACAGACGGTGATTATTTCACAGGGCTTGTTGTTAAAAAAGGGGGAACTCATGGAACATGGTCCCTACCGAAAGGGGATAAATCCTCGATCACAGCTAGGTAGTATCACATTGCAATGGTGTATTGACCCAAAGGAACCCCACAGTCATATTTGTTGGATGTAACCACACGTGTACATCAACAGTTTGTGATGGGTAGTCAGATAAGGTTTATCTGAGAAGGTTCCATGGAATAGAATTGTTCAGTCCGGTGGTGTCGGTTCCCAACCGAAACACCCACCGTTGCTCTTTTTTTCCAGGAGACCCACCTCTGAGGGTAGTTGTTCTATGATCGTCCACTGTAACTCATTCACACAGTGTTGATGTTCAATATAGTGGGTTGACATTTTGGTCGTGAGTTTCTTGCACCTGATGTTGCTTTTATGTTCATTCAACCTGACTCTCACAGGTCTGGTGGTCATCCCCACATACTCTTTTCCACAGGGGCAAGTAATCAGGTAAACAACATTTTTACTGTTGCAGTTCGTAAAAGCACGTTGTTCCCATTTTGTCCCATTGGTAAAGGTTAGATTCCGGCTCTTTTTTGTGAGGTGGCAGTTATTACAGTTGCCACACGGGTAATGCCCATGTACACCTTGCAACCTCGTCTGATCCTTAGTAGGAGGGGGTGGTCTCGTATGAACGAGTATATCTCTTAAGTTCCTACCCCTTCTATGTGCAAAGAGAGGTTTCTCCAGAGTCAAGCCACCACTCGTTAAAGTGCGCCAATGTTTGTGGACCAATTTTGTCACTTGGTTGCTGACCGGACTGTATGTGGTGACACAAACCGTCCTGTTTTCGGCATCCGCCCTTCGTGGATTGTCCTCCAAAAGGGCCTCACGGTTGTTATTTCGTGCTCTTATGAAAGCTTTTTTAATCACAGTCTCCGGATATTTCCTCTGTCTCAGTTTACCACTGAGATCCTTGGCCTGAGTTTTGTATCTTGCAACATCACTACAGTTCCGCCGGAGGCGTAGGAACTGTCCATAGGGAAGGTTCTCTCTCAGATGACGAGGATGAAAGCTGTCAAATCTGAGGAGACAGTTCCTCGCCGTTGGTTTAAAGTGAGTTTCTGTTTTTAAGATGCCAGCTTCATGGTAGATATTCAAATCTAGGAAGACCATGTTGATATTAGATGCCTGATGAGTGAATTTCAAAAAGGCATTTCGATTGTTCAGCCAGTTGATGAATTCAGTTATCGTGGTTGCATCTCCTTCCCAGATGACCAGGATATCATCAATGTACCTCCGCCAGGTGCGAATCCTCGCCCTGTAAGGATTATCCGGATGCAGGATTTTTGTAGATTCCAAATGGTGGACATACAGTCCAGCCAGACTTGGGGCAAATGTGCTGCCCATACTGGTCCCATGCTTCTGCCAGAAGAGAGTGCCCTCATATTCGAAAAAGTTTTTCGTGAGTGCCAAAGAAATGCACTCCATCACTACATTCCGTGGAGTGTGGTATTCCCAATTAGTAGAGTGCAGTACCTCCTCAATGATTTGGATAGTCTCATCGTGGGGGAGACTCGTATAGAGGCTCTCCACATCCAGACTAAGCAGCATCTGTGAAGTTGGATCAAAGGTTTGGTTATTCAACAGTTGTAATACTGCTTTAGTGTCACGTAGATATGTGTCAGTAGCCTGTACAATGGGCCTCAAGAAGGCATCCGCAAACTTAGATAATGGTTCCAGAATGGATGAGATTCCGGAGACTATGGGGCGACCTGGGGGGTTCTCCAGGTTCTTGTGCACCTTGGGTATGGTGTAGAAGTAAGGGATGCGGGGGTTCCTCTGTGTCAGGAACTCGGACTCCTTTTTAGTAATCCAGTCGTGTGCAAGTGCCTCTTCCACCATACCACCTATCTGGACTCTTAAAGATTCAGTGGGATCTTCTGTAAGTATTTAGTAGTTCCTGTCATCAGAAAGAAGCCGTCTGCATTTAATTATACACAGCATCTATTTGACATTGACAGAGTAGTTAGGCAGTATAATCGGACTGCTAGTGGCAAGTTAGAACCATATTACTCAAGCATGTGAAGGCAGAAGCGCACAGATATAGCCTATTGACAACATCTTCCACAAGGGCCTAGCCGGCTCCCTAGCTATAGCCTCTTCCAACACTTTCACATACCCCCTCAATTCTCCTAGAGTCAAGGCTATAACTCTAGCAGGCAGGTACTCAATGACCACTGGGGTACGGACAATGTGCCAGAGCATATCAACTGGCTACATGAACTGTGGGACTTTGGGCATGGAGAAGGTATCTATTGTAAACCACGAGTAGTGAAAATTCGAGAAGCAATAGGGTCCCTGCTACCCTTTCTACAGATAAATACAGACAGAAAACAAACCATTTATTTTCCTCTCTGTATTTATTATGTATTAGTGAGTTTCTTTGGTACTACAGTGGATATGTATATAGCATAGGTAGTCTAGCAAACAAGGTAGCACTCGCAAACACAAGTTAACACTAAGGGCCCAATAACGGTGCAGGCAGGAAGGGCTTTGACCACCGGTCAGAGCCCTCCTGCCCGCATTGTAATCTGCTGTTCAGATTCCCTTCCGACTGAGCCATTTCAATGAGCTCAGGCTAAAGGGAATCCGACTTGGATTTCCTTATGGCTTCCGAATGCGCTCTGCCATCCGGAAACCCTGCAATAATCCCCCGGCCAGCATTTTTCGGCCCAGGGATTACAATGGCAGTTTCCCACTGACTTTTTGTGCTGGAAAGGCCAGCACAGAAAGGCATTGGGAAAAAGCTTTGGGGGGCCCCCAGCAGGGCCTCCAAGGCCGCCATCAAGGCTGCCAAATGACGGCCTAGGTGGGACCTATGGTGCCGCCCTGTTGATCCCTGCACCCAGTGGCAGGCACCTTGGGGTGCAAGGTGCCTGCCATGGGGTGCAGGAATGAACTGCACCAGCTCTTTGCTATGAGACAATGCATTCTTTTCAGAATGCATGCTCTCATAGCAAAGTATAGGATTGCGACAAACCAATTCCTGGGCTGGAACCGACAACTGGAGATCGTTCGGTTCCAGTTCCAGAACAATGTCAGATGGACTCGAGTCCGCCGAGCATCGTAATTGGGCCCCAAAGGGCCCGATTACAATACGGTTCGGAAATCATTCCGAACAAATTCGTTTGGGAATGGTTTTTGACCCACTTGAGCGCCGGGACACCTAAAGCGGGACACTCGACCTAAAGCGCCGGGACACCCGCTTGGGTAGCCGTGCGCTATAAAAGAGTGGGCACATAACATAACTTGGATCAGGAGAGTCCGACTGACTGATTACGATGCATCCAGATACGATTTGGTCAGACTCCCATTGACTTCAATGGGAGCCTATGTTCCGACCGAATGCATAGACTTCCAATGAAGAAAGGGGTTGCTGGGTAAAATCCGGCCCCCTGTGGTGGCCACCCCCTGGTACCCGCCACACTGTGCATAGCTGGTAAGGGGGCCCATAGGTACCTCCACAGGCCCAATTGGGACGGTTCTGGGTGCAGGGGGGCCTGCTACGGGTCCCCAAGGTCTGATTCTGACAGCTATTTCGAGTCGGATGAATCCAGCATCATAATCGGTCGTTCGGAAATGCGGCATGTAGAGACATACTAGTCTGCTTCGTATGGCTTGGTCATTTCGAATGCTGTCTGGTTCGGAATATAATATTCCTAACGCCTAACTAGCATCGTAATTGGTCGGTCTGAAACCTTTCCGATTCGTTAGGAAAGACATGTTCCCGCTCCAATTCTGACAGAGCAAATGTTGTTGGGAGCATTGTAGTGTGCCCCTAGGGGATTCATGCAGGCAAAATGAGGTAAACCTATGACTCAAAGTTTGTGAAAGTAATGGGGAATTTATGTTAATTGTTGTATTTCATTGATTGTACATCTTCTACATACTCCGTCCATCATCTCCTTGTGTTTGCTATGTTTGCCCTATGTTGGCAGGGTATGCCCGGACGTGGGTCCCTTGCTCACTTTGCCACTGGATTCAAGCTTGCCTGACTGATGAGGGGTGTTACACTGAAACCATTCCCAGGATGCTTGTTTCCGGTCCAGGGCAGACCTGGCTTGGCAGTTCGGGCTGGACTGTTCCCATGAGGCACAGGGCCAAGACTGATTTGCATATGGCGGGGTCTGAACTGGGGTGGTGAATCGAGCTAAACAACGATGATGGATTCAACCCAGATCTGTGTCTGAGGGTGAGTGTCTGAAAAGTTTCAGTGCTACGTCCATCATCTCCTTCTCTTTTCTATCTTTGCCTTAAGTTGGCAGGGTATGCCCAGACGTGTTGTCCCTTGCTCACTTTGCCACTGGATTCAAGCTTGCCTGACTGATGAGGGGTGTTACACTGAAACCGTTCCCAGGATGCTTGTTTCCGGTCCAGGGCAGACCTGGCTTGGCAGTTCGGGCTGGACTGTTCCCATGAGGCACAGGGTCAAGACTGATTTGCATATGGCGGGGTCTGAACTGGGGTGGTGAATTGAGCTAAACAACGATGATGGATTCAACCCAGATCTGTGTCTGAGGGAGAGTGTCTGAAAAGTTTCAGTGCTACGTCCATCATCTCCTTCTCTTTTCTATCTTTGCCTTAAGTTGGCAGGGTATGCCCAGACAAGGGTCCCTTGCTCACTTTGCCACTGGATTCAAGCTAGCGTGGCTGATGAGGGGTGTTACCCCGAAACTGATCCCAGGATGCTTGTTTCCAGTCCAGGCAAGACCTGGCTTAGTTGTTCAGGCTGGAATGTTCTCATGAGGCTCAGGGTAAAGACTGATTTGCATATGGCTGGGTCTGAACAGGGGTGGTGAAGTGAGCTAAAGAACGATGATGGATTCAACCAAGTTCGGTGAGTGTCTGAAAATTTTCAGTGCTCCGTCCATCATCTCCTTGTGTTTGCTATGTTTGCCCTAAGTTGGCAGGTTATTCCCAGACGTAGGTTCCTTGGTCACTTTGCCACTGGATTCAAGCTAGCCTGGCTGACGAGGGGAATTACCCTGAAACTGGTCCCAGGATGCTTGTTTCCGATCCAGGGAAGACCTGGCTTGGCAGTTCGGCTGGACTGTTCCCATGAGGCACAGGGTCACAACTGATTTGGTGGAGAAGTGTGGCTCACTGGTTAGAGGAGGCAGACCCGGACGCTGAGATCAGACCCGGGACCAGGGTTCAATTCCCGACGCGGCAGGGTCTTGAGCCCAAAATGTCCACGGACTCGGTAATTCTCCTTCGGTGCCTACTCAAATCACGGGTTCACACTCTGCAACTCTGGGCAATAGCTTGCTTAATCTCCACTACGGCCCCCCGCGGCGGGATGCCTGGCTTTCACCTTGGGGATACCCAGTAGGGGCTATCTCACAGGGAAAAACCAGGACGGGTTCCCAATGCAAAGCGCTTTGAGACCTGGCGGTGATATTGCACTATATAAAAACCCATCCATCCATCCATCCATTTGCATATGGCTGGTCTGAACGGGGGTGGTGAAGTGAGCTAAAGAACGATGATGGATTCAACCCAGATCTGTGACGGGGATGAGTGTCTGAAAAGTTTCAGTGCTCCGGCCATCATCTCCTTCTGTTTGCCATCTTCGACATAAAATATATTGTTTTATATTTGTTGATTGATTAGAGGTGGCACATTTTTGAAAACTACTATACTGATTTTAAGTTTATGTATGCATATGTCCTTGTCTGATGCCATTCATTTTATTTGAGATTTTATAGTCAAATGGAATAAAGTGGACTTAATGTCACTCCAAGGAAGCAATTGTGTTTCGCGAAACATGTATTTGACAAAATGTCTTAATATTTAGATTACATATTAATTTATTTGCCTCGGTCTTGTCTTTGGACTTTAGTTGTAAAATAAAACTGTACATTCCAGAAACAGATTTCAGAACCATAATGTAGTTCATTCTATGTTAGGACTATTTGTAGAGAGCTCATCTCATCCGGGTATGTACCCAGGCACTAGCGAAGACAGAACTGAGTTGGCCGAGCCTGAAGTCTAGGTAAAGAGTCATGTTTTCAGTTTCTTGCTGAATTCAAGGACTGAGGAGGCAGCTCCATTGTGCAGTGGAGGCTGTTCCAAGGCTTGGGTGCAAGGAACTAGAAAACCGTCCGCCAGCTGAGATTCTGCAGATGCGGGGGATGTGAGTAAGCAGGAGGCAAGCCGAACATAAGTTTCTGGCCAGGGTGTGGAAATTGCTGTGGCTGTTGAGGTAAGAGGGACTCAGATTATGCAGGGCTTTGTACGTATGGGTGAGGAGCTTGAGAAGTTTGCGTTTGTGGGCCAGGGGAGTCAGTGGAGCTCTTCGAGGTATGAGATGTATGAACGAGGAGAGAGCTTGAGGGAGAATCTGGGCACTCAAGTTTTGTATGATCTGAAGTCTTCTGGTCAGTGATACCATAGTCCAGTTTGCTGGTGATGATGGCCTGGGTGACTGGTGTCTGTGTAGATTGGGAGCCATTTTAAATATTTTTGTGAAGATCTTTTAGGTGTAAAAACAGGATAAGGGGACCATGTTGACTCGGTTGGTCATTCAGAGTTAGTTGTCCAACACCGTGTCCAGGTTCTTGGCTTGATAGACAGGGCAGCGTATTGGTCCGAGATCTACTGTTCACCAGGTAGAGTTCCATAGGGAAATGTTCTTGCTGAAGCGTTCCACTTCTGTTTTGTTTAGGTTGAGTTTCAAACGGTCGGTTTTATTCCAGCTTGTGAATTTGGACATGGAAGAGGTGAAGTTAGCCCAGGTGTTGGTTGTTTCATCGGAGAGGGAAAGGATGCTCTAGGTGTCATTTGCATAAGAGATGATGTTTATTCCCTGGGATCGAATGTTGTTGGTGCATGGTGCCATGTAGGTGTGGAACAGTGTGAAGTCGAGAGCTGATCCTTCAGGAACTCCACAGATGTGGTTGGTGGCAGTTGAGGTGTAGGATACCAGGCTGACCAAGTGGGTGTGTCCGGTGACGTAGGAGCAGATCCATCTGAGTGCAGACCCTCATATGCTGGTATTAAGTGAGGATGGGGTGGGAAACAGTGTTGAAGGCAGCAGATAGGTAGAGTAGGATGAAGGCTGTGGTGCCTCCTCTGTCCATGATCAGTCAGAAGTAGTCTGAGGTGGGTATGAGGGCAGCCTCAGTGCTGTGGTTGGACCTGAATCTGAATTAGATGGGGTCGAGGAGGTGATGGTTATTCAGGTGGTCAGTCACTAGTTTATTGATGACTTTATCCTGGGCTTTGGCAGGGTATTGCAGCAAGGAGATCAGTCGGTAGTTAAGTCTGCATTTTGAGGGTCTGCTGAAAGTTTATTCAGAAGGTAGAGTAAGGAAGAAGTTCCAAGCAGGCGAGAAGGTGGCTATGTTGATGGTGTTGTTGAGTATCGGGGTCAAGGCTGTGTAGATGGGGTCCAATCCTTCAGCAAAGATGAAATGTGGGTAGGGATCCAATGAAGCGTGTGAGTGAATGGAACACATGGTCGCTGCAGTTTCTGTTTTAGCGTTGATAGGCCAGGAGCTCATGATGGTGTCCAGGGATTCATTTCATCAGACAGGAGTGCTGTGATGGTGGATGCGACCGGCTTGGGGTCTAAATTGTTGGAGATGTTGCTGATCTTGTGACTGAAATAGTGGGATAGCTGGGTACTGAGGTCCTGATATGGGGTGATGCTCGCAGAGCTGGCTGTGAGTGAAATCCTTAACTATGGCAATTTTATCAGTGTTGTTCGAACTGTTTTAGATGTGTTCAAGTCCTGGTCTTTTCTTACTTAGATGGCGTCATCACTCTGCTTGCTGGTCTTCCAGGTTCACATCTAAACTTACTGAAGAGCCATTGTACATCACCACTAGACCCTACAAGGATCTAAATAAGTTTAATCACATCTCCACGACCCTAACCAAACTACTTTGACACCCTCAATAGGGTTAAATCATCTTTAGCCACACTATTCAACTGCAAGACAGTAACTAACAGTAAAATATTATACCTGTCTAGAAAAAAAAAATTGCCTTCTCGGATGGCTTGCACATCACATGTAGCCTTGATGTCTCCTGGCTACGATTTAAAAGGAGGAAACGGGAAAAGATCAGAAAACAAATCTTCTCAAGCTGCACACTGAAATAACTGCCTGACAAGAGCAGATTTGTTCCTTCTCTGAACATTTGGATAAAGATGTGGATAAACACCTCTCCAAGGAACATAGGATAGGAAGGTCCCAGTTCTTCGGTGGAAGTGCTCATATCCTACTAGTAGTTGATCATGAATTTCTGTCCCGAAAATCAACAAAGCTGCTCTGCTTACCACATAGGTTTGTGCCATAGAAATGCCAGCACTTCTATATATTCAAGTGACTGGTCTATTAAATGTGTTCCTGTCTGCAAGCACACCCCACACACCTAACCACAGTAAACCCATGCAGGCCTATCACCAACTGATAACTTGCAAAGATAGGCCAAAGCAGAATACATGTACAATGTTTTACTTGATGAGAAGTGCCCAACTGAGATGGTGGGCAACTAGGAATGTCACAAGCCTGATGTTTTTTTTTTAATTAACTAAAAAGTCTTGAAAATTACATTTAATATCAATAAAAATTCAAATATAGCGTAAAATAAAAATCAAAGCACTTATGGTAAAACAAGTTGTCAAAGTACAGTTATTTGTTTGAAGACTTATTTGAACCAATCTATTGTTTTAAGTTTAATGTCCTCTCAATCTGACCAGCTATGTCTGACACATTTGTTTCTATATCGATAGTAATAAAGTGTTCCGGATAGGATGGGGGCTCAAGGCTGTCCAGCTGGGATTGTAACAAGATGGCAGGCATGAAATGTCCTCTTCTCTCCTCCAGACGTTTGTGAAGAACTTCTCTGGAACCATCTAAGTGGACATAAAGTGCCTCTTCCACTGTAAGCCCTTTAGTTCTATCCGGCTGGCTACTTTCGGAGAGAGTATCGCGGTCTCCTTGTCGTAATATATTTCTATATGTTTTCTTTAGAGCTGAACAAGCCAGAATTATGTTTTGGCCAGCAGATTCTTCTCTGTTAAAGAAAAAAATTGAACACATCATTTACTATTACTGTCGATATACAATGGTGTCTTTTTTAATTTTTTTATTGGCTTATTTAAAGTAATTAGTTCATTGTTTCATACACTGTACCTGGAAAAAGTTCATCATTTAACTGAGCGCTACTTTCTTTCAAGCTATTTTAATTTATTTTCAGCTTACAAAAGGATATTAGACCTGTCTTTGTTGAGCTTTTCATATAGCCTCCCCAAGGTTTCCTAGACTCTCGTGCCCTGCCATAAACCCATAGGGTAACATAATATAACCGTGCCAATTCCTTAAGATAACTCTCATAATACAAAGGTAATAAAGTTATTAAGAAATGTAGCGCACATGGCTCTTGGATCTGTGGATATGAGGGTAATAAAATGCTGTTGCCTTCATGAAACATGTATGCTCGGCTGGACATAACAATAGAAGTGCTGCTGCATCACTATACCAGATTAGGTTCTATGTGCCAGCTCCCTCTGAAACAGGTGTGTCAATCTTGCCCACAGTCCGCTACCCTCTGCTGCTTGTCTACCTGCTGCCCTATGTGTGTGCCTTCTCTGCTCGCTTCTTGCTCTGTTTTGCCTTATCTGGTTATTTTTCTGCCCTCCGTTTTGCCTTTTTGCTGCTGGTTTTTCTGCCCTCTGTTTGGCCCTCTTCTGCTCTGTTTTACCTTTCTGCTCGTTTTACTGCCCTCTGTTTTGCCTTTTCTTCACATTTTTCTGCCCTCTGTGTTGCCTTTTTCTTATTGTTTCTTCCCTCGTCCTGCTGTTTCCTCAAGACCTGGCTTTTAGACAGGGACCTGGCACCCCAACGCCCAGGGGTGACAGTGACGTGCTCTAAAATGCTGATCAAAATTGAAGCAAAGAACTCTTGAAGAAGTGCTGTCAGGTGTCTACAAACTAACGCTATTTTCTTCAAAAGTACCATCAAATGCCCTTTAGGTGGGACTGTCTACCCAAAAATGAACTTGGCTCATACCCCAAACTACAATCATATGTGAAGTGGTGTAATATTAAAAAGTAATTGTATTCCCGGACTGTGCCATCATATACTTGCAAGGTTCAGGCACATCCTTGGAATCTCTAATTGTGTGAGAAAAAGTAAGATTTTATGACCCATCACTAATGTCATGCATGAGTTCTCTAGTATTTAACATGCGGTAGTTGCTGGTGTTGGTTTTATGGTTGTGTAGCTCATCCCAATTGGGCACTTCTAATAGAAGTCAGTACTGGGAAATTTTAAGAGGCTCTGGGAAGGGTGGTATGCGGTTTCCACTTAGAAAAGATAGGACTGCGTACCTGGACAACAGGACATCTGAATGCAGGGACTGAGTCCTCCACACCATCAGAGACTGTTGGCCTAATTCGTAGCTAGCTCACAGTGCCTCACCCATGCCCCTAAACTACCCAGGGTGAAAGGTGATTTGGCAACCTCGAACATGACCCTCTGGTCCCCAGGAGTTTTGTTGAAGCAGATCTTACCCCTTTTGTTGGATACTTACACATGCCAAGATAAACACAAGGAAGATACTAATGAAAGTTTTCAATACATTTATTGAATCAATCATAATCTTGCACAGAAAGAATGAGCTGCAATTATTAGGCAGATGAAACAAAGCAATGTAATCAGCATTACGAACATGGGGGCATATTACCAAGCAATAGCGATAATTATCGCTATTGCTTGGTTAGAGACAAAAATTTACCGCTGAGCTGCGGCGATTTTTATCGCAGATAAACCTTGGTATTACCAAGGTTTATCGCAAATGCGATAAAAATCGGCCGCAATGCATGAATATCGCTGAAAAGTCAGCGATATTCATGCATTACCGAGCTAATGCTCTTATCCACCTCCCATTGGATAACATGGCTAAGAACTGCTCAGGGCAGGTGTTAGCTTTTGGAGATATTCGCGTTTAGCTCGAATATCTCCAAAAGTTGGTAATAGGAGATAGGGATGTTAGCGACTGTTTCCAGTTGCTAACATCTTGGCACGCCCACTTTGCATGTCATTAGTGATAAATATCACTGACATGCAAAGTGGGGCCCAAGAGGGTCGCTATTTCCTACTAGCTGTCGCTAACTGGTGTTAGCGACAGCTAGGTAATAGGGAGATAATTTTATCTCTGCTTTCTTGGCTTTTAAAGCCAAAAAAGCGGAGATAAACCCCCTTGATAATATGCCCTATGGTGACCAGAATTAACAATCCAACCATGGCAGAGCTATTCTACATAGATGTATGTCTATGTATTCCTATCTAATCCATCCTTTAATCTGAGAACATAGTAGGGGTACCATCTGCCTGATCTCTTAGGATAGCTGAGACCCCATACATGAGTTAGGAATCCCCCTCTGTAGAATCATCAGCATGGAAGATCAGCATTAGCAGAGTTGCATATTGAACAAGCATTTACAATGCAACGGTTTCGCCTTTTCAAAAGGAGCAATTTAGAAAGTGCATATCTGCATAACTGCAAGCCGCCTGCTAATAAAACCCATCTCTCCAAATTATTTCCCTGTTTCTCCGCCATGAAATTGCCCTGGTACAGAGCAGCGTGCCCGCATATCTAAACCCACATAAACAAGTCAGGCCCGGGCCATGCTGTGATTGGCTGACGTCACGGGGGTGTCCCGGGCCGGCAGCCAATCACAGCGCGGCCCGGGAAATGACGTCACGGGGGTGTCCCGGGCCTGCAGCCAATCACAGCGCGGCCCGGGACATACGGCAACAAGGGGCGGGGTTTAAAAGTGACCCAGAAACGCCCCCGAATCGCGTTTTCACTGGAAAACGTGATTGACGGCGAATCTCTTCCAATGGCTAGCCTCCATTTATGGAGCTAGCCAATGGAAGAAGGGGCGGATTCAAGTCCCCACTCTTGAGATTACATTAGATTTCGCCTTGGGCGGAGCAACTGCTACGCAGTTGCAACACCAGGGCGAAACCTAAAAACAGCATTTGTCCCAGGACTGTTGTGGCTGGAATGTTCCTCTGACCTCTAGGAGGGCAGTGCAGTGTTTATATGATAAAAGGCCTACTGTGTTAGACAAGCAGCCCTGATTTAATGATGTGTCCCTGAGTGGACAATCGTAAGCACTAGGATCTCTTATACTGTTCCTAGCTTTGAACGAGTGCACATATAATTCAGCATGAAATGCTACCCAGAAACAGGCAACATATGGCACATATAGCGTCTTTCGCAGAAGTATATCATGAAAGCAAATATACCAAACAATCGAACTAAAACAAAGTCTACTAATATGTGTAAAATATTAAACTAAAGGGACAACCAAAGTGGGCCCAAGAGGGCATCATAATACTCTCCCCTTGGCCATGAAAAGCCTCAGCTTCTACACAGAAATAGTCTAAAAATAAAGTATATAAACCTTTTCACAAACCAAGCATACTAAAAATGTCTAAAAAATATGCCAATTTTAAAAGGTTACATAAGAAGATAAAAACAATATCAATAATTTTTAAACTAATGGCCAAATTAAAATTCAGAAGACACCCAAAATGTCATCCATGTTAAACTAATCAAAAATGGATTGTTCATCGTCAGACGATATTTCCAGAATGGCCGCATTTATGAGAGGCAGTAAACACATGAGGTCAGCACCTTCAGCCGATGTTGAAGGTGTATTATCTTGCAGTGTACCCGCATTTGGAGAGCCAGGATCCATGTTGAAAGGAGAAGGTTCAAAGAAGGCTTCCAGAAGCAATGGTAAGTCCATGGGACAACTTTAAAAATCTGTCTTTATGGTACGCATCAAAAGGTTGAGGTCCATACATTGTACCAATTGCAATTGAAAGGCAGATATCTAGTGCACACTCGAAAGGGCACCACAGACAATGAAATACAGGCTGCACGCAGGTAAACCACATTGGACAAAAGGTAAGGAACCAGTCACTATTTAGTTTCCGAAGCACAGATACCCCAAAAACTGTATCAAGTGTTCACAACACAGTTTGACATGCTGTAGATCCATCACAGTTTGGCCTGACATGGAACACCTATTGTGGCTTAGCAAAAATAGGACCAAAATACCACAAATTAGGAATAACACAAGGGGTATGCCTGCAAACATTTTGAAAATATTGAGAGCCTTATTTATGACAACTGTCGTATCGCAGCATGAAAACAGTGATGCGACAGTTTTAACTGTGCCCTCTTTGCTACATGATGGATGCGTCATATTTACTGTATGACGCATCATGACGCATGGAATGACAGATATGTTAGTAATACTGATTTAGGCACAACACTAACGCATTGCTGGAGTTGTGTTGGAAGCGTGACACAACTCCAGCAATGGAGGGCTATGAATATAGCACTGCGTCATATTGAGCAATGGCGTCCTAGAAGTGGCACGCTGAAATCTTATATATTTCAATGCGCCACTTCTACGAGGCTTTTTAGGGGTAGCACCCATTCTGCATACATTATACCTGGCGCAGGTATAATGTGGCACAAGGGTTTACAAAGTTACACATCTGCCTTGATGTGTCACTTTGTGAATAGGGGGCAACATTGCGCACTTTTTATGCCGTCGGTACGTCACAAAAGTGATACAATGGGGACGCAAAAGTGTTGCAAGGTCTCATAAATAAGGCCCTGAGTGCTGACTAAGCGGGACCCTATCGCTTCAAAGAAATGCTCCACATCAGTGTTGTTGGAAGCATTAAATATGCATTGCACAAGTTCACCAAAATGGTGAGGAAATGTGCTTAGTAGCGATTTTATTTCTGAAGATGACATAGCTACTTTAAGTTAAAGGTCTCTTGGGAAGATATTAGTACCACGTCCTTTTGAAACAATAAAGTATTTAGTCTGCCCAGCTTGTCAAAATTAACCTTCTAGGTTGGAAGGCCATAAGTCAGTCGCCATAACACTGTGCATTGGAGAGAACAGCTCCGAATTTCAACATGTAAATCTGAGAGACTGAAACTATATATGGGACACCTGCTTGCATCCCACAGCAACTTTGATAGTTCAACATCAAAAAACGTCAGTTTAAAAGTAAACTAATGACTGGACAAATCGAAGAAGCTGGCATCCCCTTAAAGTAACACGCTACATTAGCTTTCAAAATGTTACATGCTCCAAAAAAGTGTCACATCTTACCAAATGAGTGATTGGCCGAGCAGAGTTGCATTCATTTCCACTTAGAAAGACTTCCCATTTCCCACTGACAAATTTGTAATCGAAAGGTAAAGACCACATTTTGTAGACAAAACTCTCTCCTAAAGACTCATATCTACCTATTGGGAAATGGTTCATACAGTATTTAAAATTGAGAGTGAGATCACGCCATGTATTCACCACACAACTGACGATGTTTCTGCTACTGTGAAAGGCAGCTATTCTAATTTTTCTATGTTTCGCATTGTATATGTAGCGTCTTTTTTAGCCATTAATTGTTGCCTTCGTGTTAGATTAAACAGCAAAAATAGATCTGTGGAACTGAAGTACGTGCCGTGTTTTTAAAACCTGTAGTGCTGCCCCTCACTGTATAATTCACCTAAACTGACTCTGCCCATGGTATAAAGTAGACTTGTCATTTTGTATAATGTCAAGTGCAGGTGACACAATGCTATTCAAATTGGAAATACGAGTTGACAACGTATTCATTCCATTATGAACAACAGCAAGTGCTTTTCCAAAGTTTTTCTGGTCAATTTGCCACTATTAGGTCTCTTAAAGATTTAATTTCTAAACATTTCAGAGCATTAACCCCTTCCACACTCATGACGAGCTGGGCTCGTCATGCAGTAGCCTCCCAGCACGCTCATGACGAGCCCAGCTCGTCATGAATAATGGGTTTTTGCATATTCCAGCACAGGGCTGGAACTCATCGAGCATCGATGTGGTTAAAACAATGTGACGACCGATATCATATTGCTTCACATGCAAAAGAATGTGAGGCCCAAGATACACATCTAAGCTTTAGGTTCCATGGAATAGAATCAATACAGAGGGATGTTGGAGGTGGCAACCAAGAGTTGAGGTTGCGTCAATGTGAAACACGTTGGATAATGAGATTGCATGCAGTGGAACTAGACACAAAGAGACTCTGAGAGGCAATATGAACATTCAAACAAAGTACATAGCACAAATGCCAAGCAAAAACGATATGGCGCGAGAGGAGGTCTTCAGTTTTCTTGATCCTTTATTTCAGAAGTTTAAGATGCAAAACAAGTACAGCCACCGTGTTTCATCCGTTACGGGCTTCTTCAGGGCATTCTGACTAGAGGAATTGCTTCTATAGTCAATTGGGCCCTATTTTCATAGTAATTACAGGAGCAAGAAGTAAGGCTCACTGTGTATTTGACGAAAAAGTCCTTAATTTAAAGCAATCCAGTTGTAATCAAAGTTTAGTTAATTTATCGTTTGATGACGAGCATCACAAAGAGATACATATTGTTGCAACCGTGCAGATTTTCAAGTGAAGATCCTGTCCCGGCTTTAATACGGCCTGAACAGCAATAGAGAATGTGGAACTGCCCTCCACATCTCAGAATTCACCCATTGAGTCTTCGGGTGTTCTTGGCACGGCACAGCAACGTCAAAGTCACAATGACTTTTTTTTAAATTTGCCATTGCTGTGCCAAGAACACCTGATGACTCAATGGGTGGAGAGGACGGGCAGTTTTCCTAGATAGGGTGTAAGTGAGTGAAATGCACCTAGCGCCCTAGGCCTCACCATGATTAGTTCCCCCACTACTGCTGGAATGCGGAAGGCGGTGGGCAGTCCGATGGATCCTGACAGAACAAGGTCTCCATTCCATGCACTTTCCAGTCTTTTGCCCCAAATTGATTTGTAATCAATGGTTTTGTTCCAATAATCATAGATTTTTAAGGCTAACTGTGAGACAAATATACCTGAATAAATAAATTCTGTGTCGGTAAGCATATTTTCCGAGCTTGAGAAGGTGTTAATTTAAAATGAAAGGACACAGGGTGTAAGAAAAATATGAACATTTGTCCATATATGTTTTAGACCTACTACTGGGGGGAGTCAAACAATGTTCCCATTGTGTATAATTGAAAATAGTGCATGGAACACTAGCTCTGTGTAAATACTAATGTGCATGGTGATGGTAACAAAACATTTCTCCATAATTAGCAGAATTTAGGTAGAGATCTTCACTTTTAAATACAGTGTAATATTTAAGCTCTGCGAGCATTGAAGAAACAGTCTTAACATTCAAATCATCAGACATATAACCAGGTGTAATCACCTCACCTATTCCGCCCTTAAATATATAAGGAATCTGCAATGTTTCTGTAGGACTGAAAATGTCATATGGGACCTTAATCCAAACAATTCCATCATGTACTGGATAGGCAGAAATGTTCACAAGGGACAAATCTCTCCGCACTTTGTGTGAGGATGAATGAGGTTTTAGTACCCCCACTACCACTTTTGCAGCAGAGTGTTCTGGGAGATAATGTCTTATTAACAGGAAGAAAACAGTCAGAAATCTAACACAGAGAAGCAAGAAAAGCAATGAGATGGCAATCCAAAAGTAACACCATGGAGGAATTAGATAAACGTACTTCAACCAGATGAGGAAAGCACATATACCATGTAATGAAGTGTCAGAAGAAAAGTCATCTGCATCCACAAAATAACTGGAAGCAGTTTGTGGAAAATCAGGAGTGGCAATGGACAGAAGAGTACCGGTAGATATCTCCAAGAGTGGTTCAACATAAGGAACTATGGGGCATATTATCAAGGCAGGAAAAATGAAATTATCGACGCTTTTGCAGCTGTTTTCGGCTGCAAAGCGGCGATAATTTAATCGCCCTATTAGCAAGCTGTCGCTAACATCAGTTAGCGACAGCTTTTGGGTGATAGCGAGCGGTTTGGGGCCCGCTTTGCATGTCAGCGATATTTATCGCTAATGACATGCAAAGTGGGCGTACCCAACCAGTTAGAGACTGAAAGCAGTCGCTAACGTTGCTATCGCCTATTAGCAAGGCAGGCGTATCGATTAAAAAAATTGCACTAAGCGCGTATATTGCTAAAAACAAACGCCTTGTCAGACCAGTTCTTAACCTGTATATCCAATGGGAGGTGGATATTCAGGTTAATTATTTATTTATTTTAAAGGTTTTATATAGCGCTGGCTATACCCGGAGGTATCAGAGCGCTTTACATGAGCATCATATCGTAGTTACAGGTTACATCGTTACAAAGGTTACACAGTTATTAGAGCATGGCAACATAGTTACTTGTAAGATCACGGTAAACAATAAGCACAAATACGAAAGGGGAAAAGAAAGATTTAGGGCAGGGGGAAGGAGCTGGGGAAGTAGATAGGTAATGAAGGCGGGAAAGAGGAGGGAAGAGTGAAGGACAACGCAAGGAAAGACGAGGGGGAAGGGCGACGGGGACACAAACCGGTAGACGAGTCAAAGCAACGTCCAAAGTCCAGTAAGCTGTGATCCCAGGGGAAGTGGTATCACTTCCCTATCTCTGTTGTGGGAGGCTCCCTTTACGCAGTGGACTCTCTCAGAGGGGTCTCTGAGACTCCAAGGCCTACATACTGGATCCTTCCCCAAAAAGGGGAGAGGGAGTGCTTTGGCAAGGGGTGCCATACCATACCTCAGCTGTAAGTAGCTCCCTTGGCGCAGTGGACTCTCTCAGCGGGTACGCTGAGACTCCAGAGTATAAATATTGGATCTTTCCCCAACAAAGGGAGAAGGAGTGCTTAGTCAAAGGGCACAAAGGACAGGGGGCTAGGCAGGCAAGGTGAGAGATTCAGGGGAGAGAGGATAGGAGCTAGGAGCTAGGGAGGTAGAAAAAGGGAGAAAGAGTACATAATGGGAACAAATTTAATTATTGAGTTAGTATATAGCGCTGGCTAGACTCGATGGAATCAGAGTGCTTTACATGAGGGACAGTAATGTTGCAAATTAGATCAGTTAAAAGTTACATAAGTATCAGCAAAAGCATTTATATAACATAGGGGAACAAGGTGAATTGAGCAGGAAGGGTAAGGGGAAAGGGTTAAGGGGTAGGAGGAAGACAGGACATAGAGACAAGGGGAAACTAGTTCCAAAAGATACCAGAAAAAACGTAAAAACTTTTTAGGAGCATAGAAGAAAAGGAAAATGGGGTGAGGACTGGAAAGGGGGTGAGGGCAAAAGGGGTTGTGTATAGATACTGCGGAGAGACGAAGGGAAAGTTTGTCCAAGGTCCGGCTGGGTAGGTGACGGCCGAGGGAGAGTCCTCGGTCCATCTCCTCTTCAGCTATCAGGTAGGTCCACCGGGCATCGGTCAAATGGCTAACAATTAAAGGGGAATAGGGCGAGAAGAAGGGAGCGTAGAGGGGGAAGGGGGTGGGGTGAAAAGGTAGGAGGGGGAAACGACAGAGAGACGAAAGAAAGTCTGCCCAAAATCCGGCTGGGTAGGCGACGGCCGAGGGGGAATCCACAACCCATCTCCTCTTCAGCTAACAGTTAGCTCCACCGGACATCAGACAAATAGCAGGGTCTCTACGGTCGAGGGAAGGTTCAGAGTACATATCCAGGAGGGAGAGCAGGATCAAGGTCAGGTGAGGGATGTGGTTAAGCTCAAGACGCTGACCAGTTCTATTGTCCGGGAGCGTTAGAGCATCGTGGAGAGACTGACTGAGGCTGCCAACTTGAGGTCAGGCAGGGGGGGGTTGAGACCTTTGTGTTAAGTTCAGTCGGTCCCCAAAATTCCCAAAGCATAGGGGGTGTAATCTATGCCATGAAGCGGCAGGAGGACAGGGCCAGTGTCCGCATTTCTTCAGAGGGAGTGAGTGGCAGGTCTGGCGTGGCGTCTCCAGAGTCATTCTGCAATAATCAGGGAGCCCTCCCGTTCTGCAGCCCCATCGAGCGTACAAGCTCCTCGCGTACATAATTACATCAAAGAACAGGCATAGTAGCACATAAGGCGAGAACTCTATTCTGCACCAACCTCATGAGCCTAAATCTAGTAGATCACAACTCCTAAACATTACTTGCATTAGGAAATAGACTTAAACTTAGTAACATAACCTGCAGTAGGGAAAAAATCAAACCTAGACCACAGTAGAAAACATAAGACTGTAGATAAAACCTAGTAAGCATAAAAGCACATCTATAAGCATAAATCACGGTGCATAAATCACACTACAAACATTACATTACCTAGCGCCTCAAAAGTGGCGTATGGGGCAGAATGTGGGGGATTGCTAATGTAGCTAAATTGCAGATAGAGGAGAACAAATACTTGAGAAGGCTCCTCAAAGTCCCACAGTGTTTATCTTCCTACATCATACATGAAGAACTGGGCGGAGCGTTTATAGAGGACAGGGTGGGGAGCAGGCCCCTGCTTGCATGGCTAAAGATTTGGGTTAACCCAGAAGCTAGTCTGACTAAACAAATAATTATGGACTGGGATAGGGGAATGAATATCCTATGGCTCAAGTATGTAAAGGGTGTTTTGGAAAACATCGGCTCTGAGGACCTTTTTATGACTCCGTCTTGTATAACAAGACAGGATCAGGTTAGAGTAAAGGAGATGTTTTTCAAACACAAAGCCATAGCCCGAGAAGTCAAGGATGGGGGTAAACAATCAGTTAAAGCACATGTTTTAGTAAGGTCCTGTGGAGGAATAGAGCCTTACCTTGCCCTCATACACAATGCCCAGGACAGATTTTTAATTACACGCTTTAGGCTCAACCTTTTACATTATATATTAGCCGACCCGGCAGCTGAGCCAAAGGGTCCCTGCGGCTGCGATCAACGATCTCTGCAGGATACCTTTCATTTTGTATTAATATGCCCATTTTATTCATTGCCCAGGCGTCGCTTTTTAGCAAGTTTGTTGAAAAAGGCCAAATTTAGACATGCAAAAGAGGCCCTTTTATATTTACAAATGGTCCAGGATCCCCTGACCTTACTTTCTGTGACAAGTTTTTTAAGATTAGCAGTCAAATTAAAGAGACCAGAGGGGCTTGTTGAGTAAAATAATACTATAATTTTCACCGATAGGTGGAGGAGGATACGGGCCTAACAAATGAATTGTAGGAGTAAAAGTTCCTGTCTCTCTCTTGTTTCCCTTTTTAAATTGTATATGTTGTCATTTTTTAACTGTACTTTTATGGCGTTAAATGTAAAATGCTGAATAAAGAATTTGAAATGAAATGAATCTGCATGTGTGCCCCGCCGTGCAGCGGGCGCACCATCGGAGTGCGAAAGGATAGCCCGTCCGTGCCCGTCCGCAGCCGGATCACGGCCAGCACCAGCCATGCTGCCCGTTTGCCCAATAATGAGGTAATTCAATGGTCTAAATTTGATCTCTTGGCCCTTAATGATAAAATCAGCCCCAAGTCGCATGGTTGTGACCTGGCAACAGATGCGCTTCCCATCTCGTGCACTGATGGCATTTGGGTGTTGGGAAACATGGTAGATCACCCAGGTTTAATGGATGCTAAAAGGGAGCAGAGTGAGACGGTTGAACAGATTAAGGCATGCCAAATAAACTGTAGATCCTTACCAAAGCATGCAGAGGATTTATGGTTACTACTAGAAGAAAAAGAGCATGAGGTCATGTTCTTAACAGAACCATGGCTGAAGGATGATACCCTAGCAGCAGTGGCTTTAGCTATCCCATCTGGATTTAAAATATGCTGCGCAAACAGGGAGGGAGATAAAAGAGGTGGGGGGGTTAGCGATCATTTTAAAGGATTCTTGGGACAAAGCTTCCTCAGCGCTATCGAATATGGACATGATTGAGGGCCTAAACTTTTGTATCAAGACTACCCCTACAACCTCCTTTGCAGGTCTGTTGGTATATAGACCTCCAGATTGCCTACCGAATATACACCTGGAACTTTGCAATTACATTGCACAGAAATCTCTTTAGTTCTCTAATTTCACTGCATTAGGGGGCTTTAATTGGCATTTAAACAATCCCACCTGTGTTCAGGGAATGCAGGTGGTTTTCTCGCTCGACGGCGCTAATTTGCCCCAACATAAACTTCCTACTCACAAAGCAGGGCATACCCTTGATCTGATATTTTTCAATATCCCGTCTCTTAAAACGGAAGATCCGACTCAGTTGACTTGGTCTGACAATTGTTTAATTCCTTTTTCCTTTAGCCTGACAAAATCCAATCTGCCGGAAAGTTCTCGATACTGAAAGAAGTTGACGGCTGAGTGATAAGGCCCAGTTTTGGTGGCCAGCCAACAGCCACTATCAATGGATCCTAATGCAGATACTTTGGCCTTACATTATTGGATTGCCACTGCTGTAGAGTCTACGGCCTCAGCCAGAGTCACTAAGGCTATGAGGAAATCGCCCTCAGCCCCATGGTTCTCAGAGTCACTTAGGACCATGAAGAGCAGGTGCAAGCGCCTGGAGCGACAGTGGAGGGCGGACTATGATACTATTGCTAAAATGATATACAAGAAATCTTTGAAAGAAATGTATAAATTGATGAAGGAGGCTAGGAGAGATTACATAGCCAAGAGTATTGATAACACCAATAAACCAGGCAAGGTCATTTTAAAGGTGGTCAATTCCTTCCTTAAACCCCGCAAACTGGTGATTGACGCCCAGCCCTCTGTGGCACTGTGTGAGAGAATCTCAGACTTTTTTGATAACAACATTTGTAAGGTCAACAAATCCTTTTCAGCTGTAAATGAAATGGTTGAATCAGACGTGGTGGTAAGTAAAGCAGCCATGCCTCTCTTCTCTGAACTTTACTCCTATCTCTCAGAAGGAGGCACTGGCTGTGATCCAGAGTTGCAAGTCAGGCTCGTCGGAGGATCCTTGTCCTCCTAAACTGTGGAAAGAGTTGGCACATTCCACCATCTATGTGTTGTCCAAAATATGTAATACTTCCCTTGCCTCTGGCATCTTCCCTGACTTATGGAAGTACTCCACTCTCCTTCCCCTTAAGAAGAAATCTAATGTTGATTCGGGGGAACTGAATAATTAGAGACCTATTTCTCTGCTGCCAGCACCAGCAAAAATGCTACAAAAGGTAGTGCAGTGACAATTGGCCAATTTTATTGAGAGCCACAGTATCCTGCACAACACCCAATCCGGTTTCCATGCTGGCTTTAGCACAGAGACAGCGCAATTAGAGGTGGCGGATTCAGTACATATGGTATTGGATTCAGGGGCATCAGCTATGCAGTTCCCTTTTGAGTCTCTAAATCCATTTAGGTGCCAATAGTGTAAGTTCTCATTAACTGACTGGACACAATAATATGAATCACACACAATTAAGTATGGGGATTCAGGACCCGTATTCTCTTGTGCCAGAATCAATACTTTCAGTTGGGCCAGTTCAGCCAGGTGTGCAGGGCAGTCCCCCAAGGACTGTGTCAATGTTTTTCGAGGATAGAATGTACCATACACCATTATATCGTGTACCGTGGCGCATGCCGCCGAGTACTGGTGTTTCGTTCCTATAGTAGGCTGGGCTGAACCATCAGCTTAGATGACGTATTTGTATTGATCAAGAGGCAAAATGTTACTATGCATGGGGTATTCATTTTCGTATTGGAGAAATGCTTGTGTCTGCAATGTTGGGTCAAAAACATATTCTATATTAGTAGCCGCCAGGGAAGTGGCCCATTGTATCCATCTAGGATGTAAGGCTTTCAAGTTTGCAACACTATCTTTGTAACAGCCTCGAAGGCTGGGTTGGGATTAGCAACAATTATTTGTTTCCCTTGGGCAAGTGTTTTTTTTCCTTCATGACAGCCACCTGAACAGCAGTAAGTATTTTTCAGTGGATGCAAAATGCATTTCTGCATTAGAATATAAATGCAATTTATATTCAATCGGCACTGTCTCACCTTCATTGAATGTGACATATGTGATGCCAATGGCACGCGCAAATATATGGATTACTAAATTTGTTTTGTTTTCATGTGTGCGTAAGTGCTTTGAAGCAAGCATGTCAGTCTGTAAGGACCTGAGAATTTCTGTATTTTATGATGTCCAATGATTGTTGGAGAAATCAGGACAAATTAAATCGTACATAGGTTTTATGCGCTGTAGGTTCTGCCAAAGTTAAAGAATTCTAACAAGGATTGCAATTTTTATATTTATTTGGTGGCTGTAAAAGGGCACGCTTCTCAAGAAAGTGTGGTGCCAGGCTTTTACCCTCATTTGATAACTTTTGTCTCAAAAATAGGACACTAGGAAAAGAAATCATGGAGTTCTTAAAACAAAACTTGTAGCCATAATGAGCAAATCCCATTACTATGTGATCTACTCAGGCCAAGTGCGTGTTTAAATAATTGTCTGTCAGATATATGTCTTAGACATAGGACAATGCTTCTGTGGCAACACTATGTAGAATTGATGTTACTCTGGCAGAAAACGGTCCAGGACTGTTCTTATACCCTTGATGGAGTCAACAAAAGCGACATTGAGAGCCAAGTGCTGAGACGACGGTCACGTCTCTGCTTTCAGGCGCTATATTAAAATATTTTATTGGAAGAGTTCATTCAATCATCAAGCGATTTATATATTAAAGCAATATTCTATGATAAAAGACGAAGTTAAAGGTTTTGAAAAACAAAAAAAAACAAAATATAAAAAAGCCAGCAAAAGATCTTATGTTGCATTGCATCCCCACTCTCCTATTAATTCATTGATCTAGTAAACTTTACTCCAGGAAGTGGGAGGGAGCCTCCCTCTATCCCCCAACTATCCCAATGCCCCCCATAATCTCCGAAAAGGTATATGTGATCTTGACCTTAACTTATATTGATATTTAAGTCCTTGATTTTTAACATTTATGACTGCCATTGTTGGAAAGTCGGGATTGTTTCCGAATGCCAATTTTGAAGAAGTATTGATCTTGCAATTAATACAATAATAAACTTTCATTTCTTCTGCAAGGGTTCTATTTTGACATCGAGAGAGTACCCCAGAATTGCTTTTTGCGCATCTATTAATTGTTCCATCTCTAATGTGTAAAAGCAATATTCCTGAATCCATGCCCAAAATTGATTTACTTTAGAACATCCCCAGAAAATATGGCTCCCCCTCCACTGAACACCTAAAACATTGTCCTGGTATCTGGGAATCATTTTTATAGAAGAAAGATGAGGTTGTGTAAAATTGCATTTGTCAGAAATCCACCCCCTGCATTAGTGAAAAATTAAACTCATTCATTCAAATAACTTTATTCGGTTATATTACACAAATAACCATAAAAGTACAATAAAATCACTACATGTAATAAAAAAAGAGTAAAAATACAGTGCAACTATCCAAATTCATACAATAGTCTCATTACTGATTAAATAATTATTGATTTCCGTGACATAAAAACATTTTTAAGAAATGCCGAGACAGATGCCACAGTAAATAAATTATCAAGCTTCTGAATCGCTAAGAAGGCAGGTCGGCATTGGCTAAGGTTCATATACATTAATATGGGCTTTATCCACCTTTTTCTTGGAGTTGAATAAAATTTATAGAAAAATAAAATATGGATGTCGTATTGACTGGACAAGTCATCACAAGGACATTTAATAATTCGATTTGACCAGTCGTTTACAGTAGGAAAACTTAGTAACCTAAAGAGGATACCAATTATAAAACGGATTATTAAAAACCTTTCAAAGTCTCTCATCTGCAAGGCAAGATACGGTTGGATAGCTTTCGTGATCATTATCAGTTGATGGGAAATCACAGTTTTTTTGGTCATCTCCTTTTTCTCCCTACGATCCTCTAGGTAAGTTATACATAACTTTTTCAACTCTTTCCTCGGGATCTGGGTCATCATCAAAGGATCCTCATAATAATCTTGATGACGAATGTTTACAAGGAAGGTCTTAATATACTGTAACCATTTCAACCTGTGGGCACAATCAAGATTTATCGCATCCCGCAGAATGAAACGGTTGAAAGAACATTCCTCTGTGGTCCAAACCCTATGCCACAGAAGGACCGGTTGCACCTTAATACTGTCTTCCAGGTATGGCAGACCAAGTTCAGCGTGGCAATTAAAGGTGGACACACTATCCGGTACTGATAATAAATATCTGAGGAAATTATTTTCAGTCACCTGCAAGGATGACACATTAGAATCCCCCCAAATTCCCGCACCATATGTGGCTATCGCAACACAACTTGCTTTATAAATACATATGAGTTCCTCAATAGGTTTCTTCCCCATCTTTTTACTAAATAATTTCAGGCCCATTATAGACTTGGAGAACAGAAATCTCCTACTTTTTACTGCGTTACCCCATTGACCAGAACAATCAAACAAAATACCCAAATAGGGAAAAGTCTGAGTAAAATCTAATGGTTTGGAGTCAATATACATGTTTTTTTTTTACCTTATTTGTTCGTGAACCGCAGTTCATACAAAAAGTTTTAGTGCAATTGACTTTTAAATCCAAATTGGTCATAAAAGTAGTAAACGAAGTAATAATTTTTTGCATTGCTAATGGGGTCCTAGCCATCAATACTGCATAATCAGCATAAATTAATGCTGGAATTGGACGATTTGACGCCAATGGCATATCATGGCATTCTTGCAGCAAGGTTTTTTCTAAATCATTAATATAGATGGTAAATAAAAATGGGACAAGGACACATCCTTGCCGCACACCCCTGGCAATGTTAAACATCCTAGTGCATTTGCCGTTCTTTCCAAATCTAACAGAAGCCCTTGCTCCATTATACAAGTCTCTAAGAAATTGAATAATATTGTCCGACACCCCCAATCGTTCTAAAACTAACCACAGCTTACTGTGGGTAACACAATCATTAGTGAAAAATTAAACTCATTTATCTTATTCCAGGCCTCTACTGAGATCTCGAGCCCTTCTTAAGACTGCAACTTATCTCAAGCCTTCTTAAACACCTCATTAGCCTTCTTTTGTCTGAGGATGGAAACCTAACAGCTAATGGATCTCTAGGTTCTCGTTTCTATCAAGTCTTCAACCAGATTCAGACTTGTCAAAATTCTACTAAGGTCCAGATCCCTCAGAAAAGATCCTATCTTAATAAAAGTCCAGTGCAGCATTATTTTGAAATGCCTAATAGAGGGCTCAACTTTGGGCCAGTCCTTCCAGATATCTAAATGAAGTAAGTCCACGATATTTTTATACCCACTGCTTCCCCATCTAGAAATGATGTTCTTATTTAGTAGGGGTCGATCCCCACTACAAATGTCTGCCAAGTAGGTAATAATGGGGATATTGGAATGTTTAAACTGTTGTTTTAAGGACCACTGCAGTGTTATATCTAACCTGCATGACTTGATTAAAAGAACTTAGGGGCATATTTGCAAGGGCTTTATCTCTTACAAAGCCAAAAAAGCGGAGATAAAATCAGCACCCTATTTACAAGAGGGTGCTAACATGCATAATCGCATGTTAGCACCGTATTTCCTAACGCCTCCCTTTGCATCTCTAATGAGATGCAAAGTGGGCATTACTGGGCGTACCCCAGATGGACTACCTTGTAAATATCGCTGAGGTTTACATTGCGATATTTACAAGGCAGCCCACATGATTTTAGCACACATTAGATTTTGGCGAAATCTGCTGTTTTCGCCAAAAGCTAACGTCTGCTAAAATCCTGACTTAGCCATCCCTAACATAGTGGGTGGATTATGCTGATACGAACCTGTGGGTCATATCAGCAAGGTTATCGAACTTTTGCAGGGAGCATCGCTGGAAAACCAGCGATGTTCCCTGCAACAGGGAGATAACCTCGCTATCTCTGGAATTTTTATTGCCCTGGAGTAACGCGTTGTTAATTACGTCCTACCAGGGCGATAAATACTAGAGATAGCCTGCGATAATATAATTATCGCTAAGCACGGCCAGCGATGATTATCGCTGGCCGTTGTTAATATGCCCCTTAGTAGGTGTGTGTCGCATGCTTCCTGTTGCATGCTGCAAGGGCGACGCAACTACGTGATAAATATGGCCATAGGCATCAAACTCATTAAGAGGACTAAGGCCTCCCAAAGTGAGTCTCAAAGTAATCAGACAGAATCTCTGGAGGAAACTGAGAAGTCGCCCCAATCCTACAAAAACAAAGGGTTTTATATATAATTTATGCATAACAATTAGCGAAAACTGCAAATTCAGCATGGTATAATCATGGTTAGATCGCATTAGTAAATCAAAAAAAGCTTTCTATTAATTAAATTACGTTAACCCTAACCCTTTCTTAAGGAAAGAGAATTCTTCCACTTGCTTCCTCAGCAACTGCATCACAGAGATTTACAACATAATATGAACTCTTCTCAAACAACAGTTAATAGAATTATGTTCTTCTGCATGCCTGCAGTGGAATTTCTAGCGGAAACCCTTCAAAATGAGTTCAAAATCAGCTACACAATGAAAAGTCTAATTCATAATACATGCTTTCTAATACAATTATCCTTTTGTGTCATAGTACTCTGTGCTCCATATAAACTGAAGCAGAGAAGCCTTGCAGCAGGTGACTGATTGGGAGGGTGGAAATGAGTCGGAGCAAGAAGAACAGAACACCAGAAACTGCATTAATTTTAAATAAAACGTCTCACATAAAAATGAGATATTTCTACACTACACTATTAATCACACTTCTAAGTAAAATAATCAAATTGTTTTAAGTACGTCATTAGTTTATTGGTTTTGACCATAGACATAATTAAAATCACTAATTTACACAAATAATTTGTCACCGTAAATTGCACATCTTAAAAAGAAAAATGTATTCAACCTCCCCCTCTGATTTATATTTTGATAATTATTACAACCCCGTAACTGCTGAGGTTTCACCTCACCCTCCTCAGAGCTAAACCCTTTTTTTTGGCTATTTGGGGAGTTCATGCTTAGGCCTCCATAACTATTTTCCCCACATAAGGTATCCATGCCAAATTTGTGTCCTTTTTTTTAACAGCATCCTAAGTGATTCTAAAGGTACCCAGGGTTTGTGGATTTCCTTGGAGGGGGTTGAAAAAAATGGGGGGGGGGGAGGCTCCACAAACAAGTGTCTTTTTTTCTAACATATGGCACTAATGAAAGGTTTCTTTTATTAAAAATTAGTGTATCAAGTCCCCGCAGATCTATCATAGTTCGACTATATTAAATGGTTGTTTCAGTTCTTAAGCAAAAATCTTTCTAATTCTGTTAATTTCTCTTTTCATCAGAGCTGTATATTCAAAAGGTCTCTATTTCAATTTTTCAGGGTGGCTCTTCAATTTCAGTCTCATGATCTGAGCTACTTGCAAAATGGTATTGCCACTAGCTCATTCAGAGATAATCATCCTGAATTTCATCTGCTTCGTCTTCTTCCAATACTGTGGCTAAAAACACCAATTCAGACAAAACATATTTTTGATTTGTATCTCTCTTTCTGGTTGATCTTTTAGCAACTGGTGATTCACTTCCACTAGTTTCTGAATTCAAATCAATGTCTCGTACTGGTTCACAATGTTTGCATTTGTACGTCTCTTTCTTCAACCTTTTCTTTTTTTAATAACAGCCTTTCTTTCTTTATCTTCTTCAAGATCTCGACTTGAGCCCAATCCTTAACTCTGACTTGAACTCAAACTTGCACTTCGATCAATTTCATCTCCATCTGCTTTTTCAACACTGACTCTCTTTCTTCCAAAAGGGGTTCTTTTCACTTTATGTTCAGCTTTCAACTTGTCACCATCCTGATCAGAGACTACTACTTCTTGCTGCCACTTGTGCTTTGCTTTTTTGCACTGCAACAGCCTTTCACACTGACCACTCTGTAATTATACTTTAGAAGTTTCAGGTTCTTCATCTGAACTCTCGCTCACCTGAAACACGTGCTTCTATTTTTTACTTTATCTTCACTAGTTCCTAATATAGCTTGGGTGACACGGAAAGGTATCACTACCTATAGATGATTCATGCCCTAAAGGTATACATAACATGGGAGGTACAGGAAGTGGAGTCCTCTTCTTGGAGAACAGGCTTCAAATTGATACTGTGCTGGACAAGGCCATATCGCTAAGGTAAGGTATAGGAAGATATTGAACAATGCCTTGGAGGCTCTGCGTTCCCTGAGAAATAAGTGGCTGGCTGACCTGATGGAGGATGAAGAATGGGGTGAGGCACTGTAGGGCACCAGAGTCATAGCAATGAGAGCTGTGTTTAGACTGGTCCTGCTCCGTATCTTGCACAGGTCCTACTACACTACAACACTGCTACATAAGATAGGGAGGGTGACCACCTATCAATGCGTGAGGGGCTATGGGCAAGAGGGAACATTTCTGCATATTCTGTGGGCATGCCCAGTTATCCGAACCATTTGGGAGAAGGTGGCGAGATTAATGTCAAGGGTTTGGACAATTTAGGTCCCGAAGGATGCCAAGTGGCTTCTTCTAAACATACATGGGTAGAGTGACTGGCCTAAATATTAGAGGTTATGGCAAAAGTGGGGGGGGGGTGGCTAAAAGGAATGTGGCATGGTTGTGGGGCACACTGACCCCTCCTAGGATTCATGAATGGGAGAAAGACAAGGACTGGAGCCAGCAGGCCGAAATAGTGTTGTACCAGAGCAGGGGTGGTTCCAATAAATGGGAAAAGGTGTGGGGCATCTGGAGTGAACACAGGGACACCTAGGGGTAGATGCAATGAAGCAGATATAATGAGAATGCATGATGCATTGGGGTCAGGGTGCTGGGGATCCTAGGTATGTTATGTACTCTGTGTTATAAATTTGTCAACATGCTGTGTTTCTGTATACAATTCTAATATACTATATTTTTATGTCTGTGTTCAAAATAAAAAGTTGCTTTTTAAATAGCTTCACCAGTTCAAGACATTTTTTCACTCCCTCTGGATTCATGCTGCAAACTTGAGCTTTACTTTGACATTGATTTTGTGCAGACTGTATACTTTGTACATTTGCCTCATCCACTGTTTCAACTACTCTTACTCTCTTCATGTAGGCAGAGTGGTCCACTGAGGCAAACCAGCACACTTGACTGCATTATTTGTCATCAAAATTACTTGGAAATGCCCTTTCCTTCTTTTGTCAAGACAGCCTTTACGCACATGTTTTTGAATTACCACCCAGTCGCCGCATTCGGCCTACAGCAGGGTGTGTCTTTATAGTCCTCTGTTGTCACATTAACCTGGTGAGAGACAGATTTCACCATATCAGCCAGACCTTTGCAAAAATCCAAAACAATGTCACCAGTTATTGAAACTAGTGCAACTGAGAGTACATGTGCAAGTTTCATTGCCCTACCTATCACTATCTCGTGAGGAGATAAATCAGCCTCTCTGTCTGGGGTACTTCTCATTTTCATCAAAACAAGAAGACGCGCATTAGAAAATCTGAGATCAGTTGAAGCACAAACATTGGCCTGTTTATTCTTGGGTGTGCTAATTGTACGCTCCACTGTGCTTGAGGATTGTGGTCAGTAGCTACAATGAAACCTCTGCTTGATCTCAAAAACTGTACAGATTACCTGTAGCACTTCATTTTTGAAGTGTGCACCACAATCAGTCTCCAAGGAAGTCGAGAGGCCAAATCTAGGTATCAACTCCCTCAACAACAATTTGCCAACTGTAAGGCTATCCGCTCTCCTTGTGGGAAATACTTCCACCTATTTATAGAGATGCCGCATTGTAATGGCTTGAATATATCTTGGTAATTACCTGCCTATTCTCTAAAGTCCGCCTGCAATCTCAAACAAGAATTTGCAATGCAATAGGTCTTGCATTAATTAAGTTTGAGTTATTGGCATTGCTAAATATTGCAACACCAATTGCAACAAAGGTCTATAAATTGTAGGCCAAAAAAAAGTATTTTTTTTTGTAGCAATGGTGGCATGCTGCGCTTTAGATGAATATGTTTAAAAGTAAAGTGCGCCATACTACGATTGCTACAATAGTTAATTGTGGATGCGTTAACAATTGATGCGTGCACTGATGGCTGGTGGTGTGTGTGCCTGTAGAAATTGTGCACTGATGGCTGGTGGTGTGTGTGCCTGGTGGAAGTGTGCACTGCCAGCTGGTGGTGTGTGTGCCTGGTGGAAGCGTGCACTGACGGCTAGTGGTGTGTGTGCCTGGTGAAAGCGTGCACTGATGGCTGGTAGTGTATGTGTGCCTGGTGAAAGCGTGCACTGACGGCTGGTGGTGTGTGTGTGTGTGCCTGGTGAAAGCGTGCACTGATGTTGTGGTTGTGTGTGTGGTTGTGTGTGTGGTTGTATGTGTTGTTGTATGAGTGTGTGGGTGTGGTTGTGTGTGTGGTTGGTTGTGTGTTGTGTGTGTGGGTGTGGTTGTGGCTGGGGTTGTGGGTGTGTGGTTGTGTGTGTGGTTGTGTGTGTGTGGTTGTGTTTGTGGGTGTGGGTGTGGGTGTGTGGCTGGGT
The DNA here is from genome assembly GCF_964261635.1 of Lissotriton helveticus. Taxonomy (NCBI): domain Eukaryota; kingdom Metazoa; phylum Chordata; class Amphibia; order Caudata; family Salamandridae; genus Lissotriton; species Lissotriton helveticus. Next base: position 1,033,516,148 of record NC_136059.1, read on the forward strand.
GTGTGGTTGTGTGTGTGGTTGTTGTGTGTGATTGTGTGTATGTATGTGGGTGTGGTTATGTGTATGTATGTGTGTTTGTGTGTGAGTGTGTATGTGTAGTTGTATGTGTGGTTGTGTGTGTGGTTGTGGTTGGATGTGTGTGTGTAGTGTGTGTGTCATGTGTGTGGCTGTGTGTGTGGTTGTGTGTGTGTGTGGTTGTGTTTGGTTGTGGTTGTGTGTGGGTGGGTGTGGCTTTGTGGGTGCTTGTGAGTGTGTGTGTGGTTGTGGTTGTGCATGGTTGTGTGTGTGGTTGTGCTTGTATGTGTGTGGTTGTGTGTGTTTGTTTTTGTGATTGGGTGTGTTTGTGTTTGTGTGATTGTGGTTGTGTATGTGGTTGTGTGTGGTTGTGTAGTTGGGTGTGGTTGTGTGTGGTTGGTTGTGTGTATGTGGTTTGTGTGTTGTGTGTGTGTGGTTGTGTGTGTGGTTGTGTTTGTGTGTGTGATTTTGTGGTTGTGTGTGTGTAATTGTGTGTGTGTGGGAGTGTGTGTGGTTGTGGGAGTGTGTGTGGTTGTGTGTGTGGTTGTGGGACTGTGTGTGGTTGTGTGTGTGGTTGGGTGTGGTTGTGCATGTGGTTGTGTGTGGTTGTATGTGTGTGTGGTTGTGTGCGTGTGTGGTTGTATTTGTATGTGCGTGTGGTTGTGTGGTTGTGTGTGTGGTTGCTTGTGGTTGTGTTTGTATAAGTGTATGTGGTTGTGTGTGTGTGGTTGTGTGTGTGTGTGGTTGTGTGTGGTTGTGTGTATTTGTGGTTGTATGTATGGTTGTATGTGTGGTTGTGTGTGTAGTTGTGTGTGTAGTTGTATGTGTGTGTGGTAGTGTGTGGTTGTGTGTATTTGTGTGTGGTTGTGTGTGTGTGGTTATGTGTGTGTGGTTATGTGTGTGTGGTTGGTTGTGTGTGTGGTTGTGTGGTTATGCATGTGGTTGTGTGTGTGGGTGTGTGTATAGTTGTGTGTAGTTGTGGTTGTGTGTGTGGTTGTGTGTGTATGTGTGTGTATGTGTGTGGTTGTGTGTGTGGTTGAGGTTGTGTGTGTATGGTGTGTGGGTGTGGTTGTGGCTGGGTGTGTGGTTGTGGGTGTGTGGTTGTGTGTGTGGTGTTTATGGTTGTGTGTGTTGTGTGTGTGCTTGTGTGTGTGGTTGTGTGTGTGTGTGGTTGTGTGTGTGTGGTTGTGTGTGTGTGGTTGTGTGTGTGTGGCTGTGTGTGGTTGTCTGTGTGTGTGTGGTTGTGTGTGTGGCTGTGTGTGGTTGTGTGTATTTATGTGTGTGTGGTTGTGTGTGGGTGTGTGTAGTTGTATGTGTGGTTATGAGTGTGGTTGTGTGGTTGTGTGTGGTTGTGTGTGTGTGTGGTTATGTGTGCGTGTGGTTGTGTGTGCTTGTGGTTGTGTGTGTGGATGTGTGTATGTGTAATTGTGTGTGTGGGGGAGTGTGTGGTTGTGTGTATGTGGTTGTGTATGTGGTTGTGTGTGTGGTTGTGTGTGTGGTTGTGTTTGTATGTGCGTGGTTGTGTGTGTGGTTGTGTGGGTGGTTGTGTTTGTATGTGTGTGTGTGTGTGTGGTTGTGTGTGTGTGGTTGTGTGTATGTGTGGTTGTGTGTGGTTGTGTGTATTTGTGTGTGTGTATTTGTGTGTGTGTGGTTGTGTGTGTTTGGGTGTGTGTGGTTGTGTGTGTGTGTGTTTATGTGTGTGATTGGGTGTGTGGTCATGTGGCTATGCGTGTGGTTGTGTGGATATGCATGTGGTTGTGTGTGGTTGTGTGTGGTTGTGTGTGTGGTTGTATTTGTGGTTGTGTGTGTGTGGTTGTGTCTATTTGTGTGTGTGTATTTGTGTGTGTGTGGTTGTGTGTGGTTGGGTGTGTCTGTGGTTGTGTGTGTGGTTGTGGGACTGTGTGTGGTTGTGTGTGTGGTTGGGTGTGGTTGTGCATGTGGTTGTGTGTGGTTGTATGTGTGTGTGGTTGTGTGTGTGGTTGTGGGACTGTGTGTGGTTGTGTGTGTGGTTGGGTGTGGTTGTGCATGTGGTTGTGTGTGGTTGTATGTGTGTGTGGTTGTGTGCGTGTGTGGTTGTATTTGTATGTGCGTGTGGTTGTGTGGTTGTGTGTGTGGTTGCTTGTGGTTGTGTTTGTATAAGTGTATGTGGTTGTGTGTGTGTGGTTGTGTGTGTGTGTGGTTGGGTGTGGTTGTGTGTATTTGTGGTTGTATGTGTGGTTGTATGTGTGGTTGTGTGTGTAGTTGTGTGTGTAGTTGTATGTGTGTGTGGTAGTGTGTGGTTGTGTGTATTTGTGTGTGGTTGTGTGTGGTTGGGTGTGTCTGTGGTTGTGTGTGTGTTTATGTGGTTGTGGTTGGGTGTGTGGTTGTGTGGCTATGCATGTGGTTGTGTGGATATGCATGTGGGTGGGTGTGGTTGTGTGTGTGGTTGTATTTGTGGTTGTGTGTGCTGTTGTGTGTGCTTGTGTGCGTGGTTGTGTGTGGTTGTGTGTATGGCTGTGTGTGTGTGGCTGTGTGTGGGCGTGTGTGTGGTTGTGTGTGGGTGTGTGTAGTTGTATGTGTGGTTGTGTGTGTGGTTGTGGTTGGTTGTGTATGTGGTTGTGTGTGGTTGTGTGTGTGACTTTGTGGTTGTGTGTGTGGTTGTGTTTGGTTGTGGTTGTGTGTGGGTGTGGTTGTGGTTGTGTGTGTGGTTGTGTAGTTGTGTGTGTGTGGTTGTACGTGTGGTTGTGTGTGTGGTTGTGTGTAATTGTGTGTGTGTGTGTGTGTGTGTGTGGAAGTGTGCGTGGTTGTGGGAGTGTGTGTGGTTGTGGGAGTGTGCGTGGTTGTGGGAGTGTGCGTGGTTGTGGGAGTGTGTGTGGTTGGGTGTGGTTGTGTGTGTGGTTGTGCGTGTGGTTGTGGGTGTTTGTATGTGTGTGTGGTTGTGTGTGTGTGGGTGTGTGTGGGTGTGTGTGGTTGTGTGTATGTGTGGTTGTATGTGTGTGGCTGTGTGTGTGTGGTGGTGTGTGTGTGGTTGTGTGTGGTTGTATGTGTGGTTGTGTTGTGTGTGTGGTTGTGTGTGGTTGTGTGTGTGTAATTGTGTGTAATTGTGTGTGTGGGAGTGTGTGGTTGTGGGAGTGTGTGCGGTTGTGTGTGTGGTTGTGCGTGTGGTTGTGGTTTTGTGTGTGTGTCTGTGTGTTTGTATGTGTGTGTGTGGTTGTGTGTGTGTGGTTGTGTGTATGTGTGGTTGTGTGTGGTTGTGTGTGGGTGTGTGGTTGTGTGTGGTTGTGTGTGTTTGTGTGTGTGTGTGGTTATGTGTGTGTGGTTGTGGTTGTGTGTGGTTGTGTGGTTATGCATGTGGTTGTGTGGATATGCATGTGGTTGTGTGGGTGGGTGGGTGTAGTTGTGTGTGTGGTTGTATTTGTGGTTATTTGTGTGTGTGGTTGTGTGTGTGGTTGTTTGAGATGTATGACATTACAACGCATACTTTTACAACGCATACCTTTACAACTCATTTTTTACAACGCAACATCAATTACAACGCATTCCATTACAACGCATGGCATTACAACAAATTTTTAAAAACTACCTTTACAACGCATTCCATTACAACGCATACTACCTTTACAACGCATACCATTACATTGCATGTATGGTAAGTATTGGATAGTGTAGGGGTAAAAATTACTATTCTAACTCCAGGGGGGTGCAACAGTAGGGTACGTGTTGGATAGTGTAGGGGTAAAAATTACTATTCTAACTCCAGGGGTGCAACAGTAGGGTAAGTGTTGGATAGTGTAAGGGTACTATGCGTTGTAATGTTATGCGTTGTAATGACATGCGTTGTAGTGGTATGCGTTGTAGTGTCATGCGTTGTAATGGTTGCGTTGTAATGGCATGCGATGTAAAGGATGTTGCGTTGTAAAAGTTTCGTTGTAATGGTAGTGCGTTGTAAAAGTTGCGTTGCAAAGGTTGTTTCCCGTTCTTTGTGTGGTTGTGTGGTTGTGCGTGCGGTTGTTTGTGGTTGTGTGTGGTTGTGTGGGTGTGGTTGTGTGTGGTTGTGTGGGTGTCGTTGTGTGTGGTTGGGTGTGGTTGTGGGTATTTATGTGTGTGGTTGTAGGTGTGGTTATAAGTGTGGTTGTGTGTGGTTGGTTGTGTGTGTGGTTGTGTTTGTGTGCGTGGTTGTGTGTGTGTGGTTGTGTGTGTGTGGTTGTGTGTGTGGTTGTGTGTGTGTGTGGTTGTGTGTATTTGTGTGCGTGTGTGTGATTGGGTGTGTTTGTGTGTGTGGTTTTGTGTGTATGGCTGTGTGTGTGATTGGGTGCGGTTGTGTGTGTGGTTGTGTGGTTATGCATGTAGTTGTGTGGGTATGCATGTGGTTGTGTGTGGGTGTGTGTAGTTGTGTTTGTGGTTGTGTGTGTGTGGTTGTCTATGTGTGTGGTTGTGGTTGTGTGTGTGGTTGTGCGTGTGGTTGTCTGTGGTTGTATGTGTGGTTGTGGGTGTGTGTGTGTGTGTGTGGTTTTGTGTGTGTGGTTGTGTGTGTGGTTGTGCTTGTGGCTGTTTGTGTGTGGTTGTGTGTGTGTGTGGTTGTGTGGTTGTATGTGTGGTTATGTGTGTGGTTGTGTGTGTGGTTATGTGTGTGGTTGTGTGGTTATATGTGCGATTGTGTGTGTGATTGTGTGTGTGGGTGGTTGTGTGTATGTGGTTGTGTGTGTGTGGTTGTGTGTGTGTGTGTGTGGTTGTATGTGTTGTGTATGTGTGTGTGTGGTTGTGTGTGTGTGTGTGTGGTTGTGTGTGTGTGTGTGTGTGTGTGGTTGTGTGTGTGTGGTTGGGCGTGTGTGTGGTTGTGTGTGTGTGTATGTGTTGTTGTGTACTTGGACACCCTGCCAAGGTTTTCACAGTCAGCGAGGAGTTCCAGCAGTGACAAGCCTTGGGCATCATTACTGGCTTGGTAGAAATGTTTGGAAGGACTCTTACGGAGTTATCCAAATCGTGACATTTTGGGCAGGAAGTGAGGTTTTGACTTCTTTCTTTGAAACATGATGAAAGATTACAGTAAGTGGTGTTGTTATCCCTCTAGCCACACAGTAGGTATGTGCTCAGATTTTGGCAATCAGTGGGAAGCTGAAGTCAATGCACTCATTGTGTTCTATTAAGCAGGGTTAAATGTGTGCCTGCCTGGCTGACGCTGAACCCAGGGCATTGCGTACTGGTGCAAAGAGTGCCAAGTGATGGTGTTTACCATCGTGGGTTTGCCCTAGGGATCAGACTTGACATGGGAGTCACTTGGCAGAGGGTTATTCCATGCTGCACCTTGTCTGTGATGCATGCGATGCATGCGATGCTGGGGTCTTTGGTGAGTTTGTGTGGGTATTCACTGATTGACTCCCCCCTAGGTGGAAAGTATGCGCATACCGGGACCTGTAGTTTTCCTTCTTTTGAGTATTAACATGACCCCCGCAGTCTCCGTGTTATCGGCTCTATACGAGATGCTTAGCTGAAGGCGAGTTTGCCTGCAAAAGACAGTACCGTGCATTCTGGGACTCAGAGTTTTCTCTTTTCCCATTTATAAGTATGAATCAGACAATACCTGTGTGCAGAACGCTGGTGGTTGTAAGACACGTATGTTTCAATGTAAACCCGTGCGTATCGCAGTTTGTGAATTCAACCACACGGTGCATCGGTGGACTGGAGATGGCGCTCCGCTGGTATGGAGCCATCAGATATTGGTGTGAATAGGTGACCCGATGGCTCCATATCAGCAGACTCCTGTCTCCAGTGCAGCGTTCTCATCCAACAACAAACTGCACCTTGGGAATTGTAGTCCTCACTCACTGCCAACTTTCCCTCTCGAAGTAAGAGCAAGGCAGGGCGGCCTAGGGTGTGTAACAAGAACACTTTGAGAGAGTTTTGTTCAGGCAGAGCCGCTTGTGCCACCTTGAACGCCATTCCATTGCAACTGCTCAAAAGCACCTTATGCTCTGGAGCTCTCACGCGCTCCTCGGTTGTAAGAATAACTCAAAACCAGGCCAATATGGGCACCCCACTTCTCCCTCTGCCCAACAGCCCGGAAGACCCACCATACCCCTCTAACCTTGAAAACCTTGGCAGCGGGACGGGGAGCCCTTTGCTTTAAGGGGCCTATGCCAGTGAAGAATTGTGCCTGTGGCGAGGAGAGAGGCCTGCACCTAGTGGAGCCGAAGTCTGTAGCTGATGGGGTGAGGGCATTTCCACGTCCCCCCTTCTCCACTCCAGGTGAGGACAGAGACTTGAAATACAAAGGCAGCCGCGGCAACGCTTCCTTTCACCGAAGAGGCCTGGGGATTAGAAGTCAATGGAGCGGAACAACTGATTGGAAAGGTATTAACGTTTGTGGGAGGGTTGAGACTGTTGGCTGAGGGTGGAGGTAAAAAAAGCAAGGCGAGCTGCATGTAAACTGGTGCAGGTGTGAAGAGCTCCAATGCCTTAGGGTCGATTTCGCGCTATATAAATGTGCACGCGCTGGGCTGAGATTTGCTGACTCCTGGCAAAAGTGCTCTTTGTTCATGCATGCATGGAGACTCTTAGATCGGAGCCTAGACTGAAGTGGCAGAAGAAAGACAGATAAAGCTGGCGGTTTGTAACATTTGTAAATCAGTAAATATGTTTAACATAAACAGAAAGCCCTTAGTGACAACAATTTGAATACTTTTAAAAGACTATCAGAGATACAATTGTGGATTAATTAGGCAGCGCATTGCATGCTGTGTAAAGTGCTCCAATGCCTTTGGGTCGATTTTGCGCTATAGAAATGTGCGCGCGCTGGGCCGAGATTTGCTGACTCCTGGCAAAAGTGGTCTTTGTTCATGCATGCATGGAGACTCTTAGATCGGAGCCTAGACTGAAGTAGCAGAGGAAAGACGGATAAAGCTGGCGGTTTGTAACATTTGTAAATCAGTAAATATGTTAAACATAAACAGAAAGCCCTTAGTGACAACAATTTGAATACTTTTAAAAGGCTATTAGAGATACAATTGTAGATTAATTCGGCTGGGCATTGCATGCTGCATATAATTGAAGATCTGCCCTCAGTCCATGAAAAACATGCAGAGCAAAAAAAAACAAGACGAACCGCTGTTTTTTTTATTGTTGGCGATCATTAATTGAAACTCAAAAACCCACGAGGACCGCCAGGAACTGCAAATTATCCAATGCTGTAATGTTTATGAAAGTTAGCAAACAGCGCCACACAGTGTTTAGTAGGGGGATTTAAGCGTTACTGAAGTCCATTGTGACGGAGCCACAAGACGTGCGGCTGAGTGGTGCTAATGACCCCTGAAAGACAGATGGCTGCGCGTGCGAATAACCCCTGAAAGACAGATGGCTGAGCGCGTGCACGCTCGCGAGCACTCAAGCTTCAGGCCAGCAAAACCCTCTGGTGGCACTTTTAAAAGCCGCTTACTAAATGTCTCAAAGAGACAGCTTGCGCTGTCTGAAGCAAGACCTAACAATGGGCCTTAAGATTTGCCAACGTGATTCATAGCTGTAACAGCTTTCTTGCCCTGATTATATAAATGGCATGTCAAACAACAGCAACACACATATTCACCAACATGTTGAAATTCTGTTTTCCCAATATTTTTTAAAGATCCTCACCAAAACTATCTCTCTGTGAGTTTGATTATGCAAGTATTTACACATGGGCTACAATATTGAATCTGGCAAGACATACTTTTGCACTGAATTTACATACAAATTCTGATAATTCTTTTTATAGCCTAATTTCTCCCACTTTCTTTTCTCTTTTTGAGGAGCATCTTCATGAAGATGTCTTAGTTCACTCAAAGATGTCTGCATTTAATACATAAAGAAAAAATTTACATTATTTATATCAGTGGTAAAATCATAATTGTCAATCTTCTGAACAGTTGACTCTTCTTGTAAAATACTGTATCTTGCCATCTGATCTGTATATCTATTTCCCATTCTGCCATGTCTTTGCCAGCTTTATCGGCTATGCACCTAATAATGGCCACTTCTTTTGCCTTCTGAATTGCCTCCCAAACATCCAATATATTCATGCTATTCTTTATAGGAGCTCCCAAGGATATAGTAAATTTAATTTCTGCTGCCATAATTGTGAACACCAAACCATACTGGCTATCTGTATAGATTGTCACTTTCAACTTGTCTGATAAGCAGCAACCTCTTGTCAAGACAATTACTTCCGGCACTGGCGCTATTAACTTGTTTGGTAGGGAGGATGCTTCAAGTGTCTCTCAGATAGAACATACTGCATAGACAGATTTTAATTCCCCTACTCGTCTTTTACAGAGGAACCATCAACAAACCATGTCAGATCAGTCAATTCCAATGGATTTTCTTTTATGGCTGCTCTTGGTGTTGTAAATAATCCAGCCACTTATATACAATCATGCTCCAACTCATGATCAGTTTCATCTTCCCTGTCTTCACAAATATTGTCTGGAATTGGAGGCAGTGTTGCTGGATTTAGGACATTGTATCTTCAAATGGAAATGTTCTCTGCTGCAAGAGTGGTTCGATCATACCATATCAACCCACAGTTCATAAGGTGCTGTGTTTTTGTCCTTGTCAAAAGGATCTCAACTGAATGAGGGACATTGGTAATTAAGCTATAGCCCATCAGAAATCCTTCGCTTTGTTGAATTGTCAAGCCAATTGGAGTCCCCGATTTCAGACAACCAGGAAGGCTTATAGGTACTGGATCAAAGTTAAGCAACAAGGTGCTTTAGTCCTCCATGTTTTTGAGTGAAGATTGAAAGTGCACATCCATCTTTTTCATGCCAAAATAGAAAAAACATAATTATAATCAGACATCCTGATTGCAGGCATATGACTCAAATGCTCCTTTAACTTAGTAAATGTATCAATACACTCGTCATCAAATAATAGAGGATCCTATACATCACTGCAGATTAACCTTGCTAAATGTTTTGCAATAAAGGCAAAGTTTGGAATCTATGGATGACAGTTCCCAACAATTCCAAGAAACGTCCAAACCTCCCTCTGAGTGATTGGTGAACTCAATTTCAGAATTGCAGCTACGCTCTCTGTAAAGACTTTCCTCACAGCCTTTTCAATATGGTGTCCAAGAGAAAGGACTTCTCTTTTACAATACTGCATTTTAGTTGGGGAGACATTGACAATTTTTGCCAAATGGGTCAACAAAGCAATTGTATTTAGCTTACAGTCTACATTCACCTTGGATGGAATTAGCAAATCACCAGTATACTGAGGAAGTAATGATTACCATGGCAGTTTTAAACTCTGAAAATATTTTTCGGTATTTGTGAAAAAATTGAAAGACTTTTAGAATACTCTTGTGGGATTCTACACCACACAAGTAGTTTAATCAAAAATTGGAATGCAAAGTGGAACTGTGAGTCCTCCTATAATGAAATTGAAAAGAATGATTGGCATAAGTCAATTACTTGAACATTCTGCTTCAGATAAAATATGAAACAATATAACTGTTTGATTTGGAACCACTAGACAACAAGTAATAACATGTTTTTCTCTTTTGGAGATCCTGTACAATTTTTCATTTGCCATTCGGCTTTTTAATTCCCATCGCCAGAGATTTGCAAGGACTACCAAGCATTTCTCAGAGAATTCCCTGCTCGACCATTTTCTCAATCATTGGTTTCATCACTTGTTCCACCTCTTTTTTAAGGTTGGAACTATTGCAACTGGTTTAAACTTTATTGTCACTCTTTTTGCTCCTTTAATTAATTCAATTTCTTTCCCAGTATAATCCCATACTTCTTCTTTGACAGAATGTCTTAGATCTAGTGGTAGATCAACTTTTCTCAAAACTGGGTACAGTTCAACACTCAAATCTTCTGAACTGATTTTAAAAACCGAATCCTCATCTTGTGTTTCAATTGCAACACTATCTAGTGTACAATAGATCACACAATTCCTTTTACAAAGCAGATCCCTTCCAAGTAAATTTACGGGACATAAAATAAATTGATATTTATTCTTAATCTGACCAATTTTAACTGGAATAACTGCTGTAACCGGACTCACACTTTGTTTATTGCTGATCCCTACAACTTGGACTTCTCTTCCTGAGAGGGATAGGCTTGGGTCTTCAACAGAACAAACTGTAGAAAGGGTAGCCCCTGTATCAATCTGGAAATGAAACAGGATGGCCACTGACCTCTCTGTCAACGTGTGGGCCATTCAATCCTCCAAACAAATATCTTCCTCCTCCCTCAGGCACCATCATTGTGAACTACTTCCTGCCATCTCATCATCCAAAATAATATTACTTTGCTGATACCCTGGATTTCACGCCATTTTATTTCTCATGTTCTGCTGCATTACTGGACGGCTGGCATAACCATTCAAAATGACTTCTGATTCTGCATATTCTGTACTGCATTCTGCACATTCAACATCATATTACTTTTCTGTGCTATGTCTGAAGGGTTTTTAGTGACTGAAGACACACTGCTGCATAAACAGTTTGTGTAAACTGATTCTGAGTGTACGGTGCTACCGGGGAAGGGGATAATTCCTTACAATCCCTAAATGTATGTAAGGCCAAACCCTACACAATGCAATACAATGTAAGTCCTGGGCACACGTTAACAAGGTGTCAATCGAATGTTAGCTTTAAAATTTCAAAAAGTCTCAATGTTCAATCTCCAATGTTTTCATTCCTGTTTTATTATTCAAAGGAACATACGAAAACCAGCTGACACATGTTACGTCGCCAAAGGGAGTTATCCCTCGACTTCCTCAGGGCTTAAGTAAAGTGGTAACAGTCTGAGTTCGAATGCTCTGCCGGTGATAATTCCAACCCGGCTGGTGACGATGTTTCAGAATTGAGATAGACAAATGTCTGAGTCCTGTGATGTAATCTTCGTATGAACTAGTCGCTGGTCATAATTAAAACCCGGCCACTAACGTTCAGAGTGAGGTAAAAAAGTCCAAGAAATATAACAGGTATAGTAACACTCCAGCGGTTACGCTGAGGTCATTCCTGAATTTATCATGGAGTGCACACGCACTGTTAGTAGAGTGCCGTGTGCCCCTGAAAGTTGTCCGTGTCTACAAGCAGGTGCGCTGTAGCTTTGCACTGTCGGTATGTGCGAAGCGATTTCTGGGTCTCGGGATATATTACTTTTCTGTATCTGTTAAATTTGATACGAATTCACCTGAATCCTGATAGGATTTTGTCTACATTCCGTCTTCCAGTGTCCAATCCTCTCACAACAATGACACGCTGTATCCTTTTTCAACACTTCAACATTTACATTCATCCCATCTCCTTTACCTCTTTGCATTACCAAATGTATTTCATTCATTCCATCCTGCACAAAATTCATATGATAGCCCATTTGATTTTTCAACCCTGTCTCAAACTGTTTTATCTGAGGCGTTGCTTCTCCATTAGCTTCATCTCAAAGTAGCCACTACTATTTTTACCCAACATTAAGATCTCATCAATGCCCTTACCTGCCGGCGCAACTCACTCTGTTGAATATCAGTATTAATCTCTGGCCTCAATCTGTTCACGAAGGCAGAAACAAAACCACCAACTCAATCTTTCTCTGTATTTTCAACTCCGATTTGTTTCCTATAAACATGCATCAACTTTCCATAATAGAAATGCACGGATTCCTTGGGTTCCTGTGTCATTCTTAAAATCTTCTCCCAATTTATAACCCTTTCAAGAACTCGTTTTTTCAAATATTCAATGACAGCCTTATATTTGCTATCTCCGTAGCGGTCGCATTATAAGTCTAAAAGGTTCCTGTGTTGACCATACAGTAACAACCTTACATTCTAACCATGTCTCCAGGAACCACTCTCAAACAACATATGCAAATCAATCCATAATATTTGGGAAATAAGTGTAAATCTATTCATTTCCTCATACCACTTTGCTGGGTCTTCTCACAACTTTGAAAAATTCGGTGCAAATGCATACAAATCCACCCTTGTCTATGGAACATGCATCAGATTCCCTCCATGTACTTCACCTAAAGGAAAGTCTATCACTGAAACTCTCCCTACTTCTGAATCACTTAAATATTTCTTGCCTTTCCCTCAATCCTTTTCATTTTCTTTTTGACTGTTCCCTTCAATCCTTTCTATTGAATTTTCTTCAAAGCATTCCAATCCCTCATTTTGTCAATTAAATCTACAATATGAACCCTTAAAGTAATTAAGGCCATTTATTTGATCTCACAATGTGTCAAATCTGTTTTAAATTTTGTTTCACATTTTCCATTTTGCTAATGTCAACTTCTAGCTCATTGGCTAATTCCTCCAATTTATCATGCACTTAATTAGCACATCTAGCTGCTGCTTTTATCAAAGACCTCACTTCATCAGCACTGTAATTTAATAGTCTGTTTAAATCCACATTCCTTTGTAACATTTGACCAAATTCTTTTTTTTTAATTCCAATACAAATTTCTTTAGGAGGGGGTTCTGCTACCATTGTTCTCACAGGAGTAATCTGTGTCTGACCCTCAAGAACCCCACGTCCACTTGTACTAGGCATTGCTATTGTGTTTGTAACATCCGTCTGGAATCTTGGTACAACTCCAGTAGGCGCTTGTACTATGCATCTCATCCAGCATCCTTAACAACCCCTACAGCAGTATGGGTTGCTTCCATTGATCTAACATTATATGGAGGAGGTCTAGAATTCAACAGCTCACTTATGAATTGATCATCTTCATTATCTGACTCCAAACCCTTCTTTTCATTTTCTCTTCTTCCTGCTCTTTTCCAATAACTATTGCAGGAAAGTTCTTTAAGAATTCCAACAGGTCTACTCTCCAACCTGTCTCTTGACGATCTAATTTACGATCTAATTTACTTTCTAGCCAACTCTTGAATAGCTTCTTTATAGACCCATCTTTCTTTTCTCTCTCCTTTTCAGTCAACACGAGATCACATTTTATGAGCGCCTCAAACTTTTTATGTATTGGGTACTGGCCTCATATCATACATGGTTTCTCCTACAAAATCTAGCTTTTTAATATGGAAGGTGCCCTCTAATGGAAACTGTAAAGCCTCATCATTTGCTGTATATTCAATCAGAGATACTTTATGTACTTTATGTGTTAAAACAGTAGTCTATTATTCTTTATTGAGACTTGTGTTAATTTTCATGTGCCAGTAGGTAGGGATTTATTGCCTGGGTGCTTTATTTACATACATTGTTTACCCTGACCCAGGAATTGGATTCTAATCAGGGGGTCCTTGTTGCTTCACATACTATTCCAGTCAGAGCTACAGGTGCATGTGTATTACCTGACCTCCATCTTTTCATATGCTGGCGTTCCTTCACTTGGCAATTTCAGATCGTTGCTAGGTAGATCATCCTTAGAATACACCACACATGATTTACAACTAACTGAACTCAAAATAATCTCACTATTACAATAAACGCTTTAAATCATTTTAGTGAAGATAAGCCAATAATGGCACGGCTCTGTCAAAGGTCAACCTATCACAGCTATGTGGTGATGTCTCATCAATCCCAATGCGGCTCTCTGGCTGTGCAAACAATCATAGCCCTACTTCTTCGTGAACAGCAAATACAATTACAGAACCTCATTAAACTACTTAAAATTAATAAACCCCTAGTCTATTTACCCTAGAAAGGAAATAAAGTCAGGGGCCTGATTAGAAGTTGGGTGATTAATTCAACCCAGGCATAAACCCCTGTTTATGCATGGATTAGAATGGTGAATTGTTAGGTATTTAATGTATCTGATAAATATGAGATGGATTAAATAACTCAACCTTCGTTAAATTTTGGCAGGTCACACCAGCCGAAATTTAACTGGGGAAAGCCAGATGGTATTTACGGTATCATGTGGATTTTGGAGAACTTAACACCAAAATCTGCATGTTTTTCCCCAACAACTTGTAATAGGTAATAGTTATTATTAGTTATTACACTCAATAAATAACGTACCCCTTGGTATCATTATTCACCATGTGCAATAAATACCACCTATACTCGTAATCAGGGCCAGTATTATAGAGTAAAACAATTCAATCACAAAGCATTGGAACTCAAATAAAACAATACATAAAAAACTCTTGCCAGGCAATCACTGTTCAGCAGAAATGTACTTCCAAATCAATGTACTCCACCATGTGCACTCAGTGTAAGCACAACGACTCAAATCAAAGTTTCAAACCTGAAAAGGAAATCGTTAATGCAGAGTCCCTACAGATGCGTATGCGGTGTCTTGCTCTACATACCACAATACATACCTTTAATAAATATCTCGGATTTACAGCAAATCCGATAATCAACTTAATTCGATCTGACAATGAAATCCTTCAAATGAGATTACAAATATGAATATTACATCAACACAACAGTAATCAATCCACCAATAGAACTCATGTTCATCATTACATATCCAAACAACTCAACACAAAAATCCATCATCATAAACCCCTAGTCCAAGACACATTCACAAACTCAATTTCTGCCTATACATACTCAAAAATTAATTCAGTAATGCACAGCCAATACAGCTATTCCCTTTTCAGGAGGATCCAATACTGGATAGATGGTAAAAAAACAAATGATCTAAGCATTAAAGGGTCAGAAACTACAAAATCCTTTTTGGGACCACTTAAAAGGTATTGCTCTTACGCTACCCATCCTCTGCTACCATCATTTGTGGGAGCCAAACTACAATGATTTTCTGAACCCCAATATTTTGCACAAGCCAAATTGAATCTTAGGCCCCAAAAGTTAGGCCCCAAAAGTTACAGCTCAAGGATCTCCTGTTGGTCTAGTGGCAATAGACTACCCTCCCCATTTATAATTTAATTTAGCAGAATAGAACTGAAAAGGAAACTGGGATGACTCAATAACTGAGCTTTAGATTGAAATTAAATTTAAAAGTTTTAATACAAATTTGTTTACGTCAGGAGGGCACTACCGGAATTTTGGGAAGAATTGGATTGATGCCAGACAGGTTTACTTTTATTAATGGAGTCTAAGTTGGGCTGTATATATCCTGCAACGCCAAATTAGCAGTCCTTTGCTGGGGTGGGACACGGTCCCCCAAAATTCATCTGTGCAGTCCTCATTTAAATAAATGGTATAAGAATCTCGGGACACTAATCGTAGGGTGCCTCACGTATTAGATAATGTGATTTAATCTGACTCAAAGGACATACAACCCCACAGTCCACTTTATATAATAGTACTGGAGAATGTTCCTGTGCTCCGACAGGCACAGTATGAATTTCATGCATCTTTAGTGAATAAAGTTTCGTACTGGCTGAAGAGAAGCTCTTAACTGGCAGAGTGTCCTCTCCAGGGAAATGATTTCCACAAGAATAGTTAACTGGGTGTGTCTAGCTGCAAAGTTATCCCCCGGGGATTGTATAATTGTAAAATTAAGAATCTAAGCCTTGTTTAAACTCTTATACATTGTCTCCCCAAAAAACTCTTTTTCACTGAGGGTGTAAGAGCACAACCCCTAGGATATTTCTATCAGCCGAGAGTCTGTGCATTGATAGCACACTCAAACAGACCACCACAGCTATGTCCCAAAACAGATGACACATTTTTTAAGACCACAAAATAAGCTGCACCTGTCAAATAGATTTGAGGTACTGTTTACCCTGGAATTGCAAGATTGACAATTGATAGCAAAAGAATGTATCCAGGCATCAACAGAGTAGACAACTGGCACAAATAAAACATATCACACAAAACACAAGTAAAGAAAAAATGTACTAACTAATAATCATGATATTATAAAATTTTATGACAATGATAAGAATTGATGGGCATATTCAATCAAATACACAAATTGATAAAAGGATAATAAAAAGAGAATGCAATGTTCAATTGTCGTGTTCTCTACAAATTAAAAAGGAGAAGTGAATTATGATGATTTCCCCAGCTGATTGTCAAAGTTGATGAATATCTGCCAACGCGTTTCGACACAGCCAGTGTGTCTTCATCAGGACAAAATCAGCATATTCGGAATTAGATTGTTATGTTCCTTCAAACATTCATATCTCAAGATTCATAGAGTAAAAATGCTGGTACAGCATATAGTAGACTGTACTGCTGTTGCGTCGCTATCTCTTAGTATGTCATGTCGTGGAGTATAGCGTTTCTATTTACTTCTGTCATGGTAAAAGAATATATCTTGCTTTAGACCGTATTCAAGTGCACCTCTCAATTAGTCAGAGAAAAGTTATGCACGGCAACATTCAGGGTGTAGCAGGGTCTGGTAGCCAGAAAATGTTTTTTTGAAATACGCTGTTCAAAATACTTGAAGAGCGTCCAAATTACTCAGAGAAAATCCTAAGTGCTCGTAAAGCGTCTATGATTACGGCGCACAAGATGTATAATTTCACTGCATTCGATTCCCGTGGTCGAAACCTGTTATATGCGTGGTATCGCGGCGTGTTCAATGACGACGGTTGAATCTCTACAGATTCAACTGTCGTCATTGAACACGCCAGACCCTGCTACACCCTGAATGTTGCCGTGCATAACTTTTCTCTGACTAATTGAGAGGTGCACTTGAATACGGTCTAAAGCAAGATATATTCTTTTACCATGACAGAAGTAAATAGAAACGCTATACTCCACGACATGACATACTAAGAGATAGCGAAGCAACAGCAGTACAGTCTACTATATGCTGTACCAGCATTTTTACTCTATGAATCTTGAGATATGAATGTTTGAAGGAACATAACAACCTAATTCCGAATATGCTGATTTTGTCCTGATGAAGACACACTGGCTGTGTCGAAACGCGTTGGCAGATATTCATCAACTTTGACAATCAGCTGGGGAAATCATCATAATTCACTTCTCCTTTTTAATTTGTAGAGAACACGACAATTGAACATTGCATTCTCTTTTTATTATCCTTTTATCAATTTGTGTATTTGATTGAATATGCCCATCAATTCTTATCATTGTCATTAAATTTTATAATATCATGATTATTAGTTAGTACATTTTTTCTTTACTTGTGTTTTGTGTGATATGTTTTATTTGTGCCAGTTGTCTACTCTGTTGATGCCTGGATACATTCTTTTGCTATCAATTGCTTTGCCCTGATCCAGGATTCTGATCTCACTCAGGGGGTCCCTGTTCTAATGCAAATTGCAAGATTGACAGCCACTGGTACCGGAGGGCAAAATTACAAAAGAACACTGTGTAATACTGTCTTTGCCACTCTATTCTGTTTTTAATCCAGGAATCACCTGAGAAGAGGGCTTTAGTATGATCTCATGGAACATTGCGGGTCTTCACTCCAAAACTGACAATCCGGACTGGAAAATGCTGGTTGAGCAGCCCACAATCATTTGCTGTCAAGAAAGCTGGCTAATAGACTCACCTTATATAGATGGATATGCCTCATATTCCGTCCCAGCAACTCCTTCAAGAGCAGACCGAGCTAAAAGAGGCTTGGTTACTTTTATATCAGTGACTTTGACAGGCATTACAATTAGAGAAATTTGTATATCCCCCTATTTTCAGTTGCTTTTAATCGCTCTGCACAGGCCATTTTCATTTGCTTTCAATTAACTATTACTATAATTTTTTTGATTAAACAGTGATCAAGATTATAGATGACCTACAAGATGCAATATCTCAAGCCCAATTTGATCACTCAAAGGATCTTCAAATAATCTGGGCCGGGGATTTTAATATAGGAATTTGTGACCCTAGAGTTCAGGCATCATGTGGTATTTGTGATGAGAGGGATCAGCTCATGATGCATTTTAAACATACGTCATATGGAGACTTACTGAATAGAATTGTTTTTGTTACAAACCTGATATTTACTCTTGATCTGGGCAATACCATCTTACCCCAGATCCCAACATATATGGGTGCTACATCTAACTCAATTATCGACTATATTTTTATCAGTGAAAATCTATCACAGTTTCTTAAAGGATGTGTGGTTATGGCTAGCTGTATTAGCGACCACAATCCTATTATATTAACTTAAAAGTTTGCACTGAATAATGAGAGGGACAAGAAATTACAACACAGGGCTATATATAATAAAAATAAGGGCATGGAAATTAAATGGGAGAAAAAAAAAATCGACAAGGCGGCCTTCCTCAGAGATTTTATGGCAAATAATCAGGCACAAATTGAGATAGTCCTCTCAGATTCTGCTACCCCAGAGGATGTCATACTGGCTTTTACAACCCTTAATGGCTTTATAGCAAATAAACTAAATGTGGCAACAGGACATCTGAAACCCCAAGATGGTTTAATAGTGCCTGTTCAGACGTTCATCGGACATTAAGGCACGCTTTGAAAAAGATCCAGAGGAATAAGGATGAAATAGCAAAAGCTAGGAAAGGCTATAAAGAGGTAATTAGGAAAATAAAATTATATTTGAAGAATAAGGCCAGGGAAGATTTAAAAACTGCCTCTAAACTAATAGGTTCACATGCTTTCTGGGGGGTTGTAAATTCTACTTCCATGCTTGGTGGTGAAATGCCCAAACTTTATACCATAGTATTAGCTAAAGACTGGGTAAAATACTTCTCAAAAACATTTTCTCATAATCCTCATCTAGTAAACACTGTTTCTGCCCCAAAACTCGTTTTCATATAAGAGCATCCCAGGCCCTGAGTATTTCAGTTAAGTTAAGTGATGTACTCCAAGCAATAGAGAATAGCCAGCCAGAGAAAGCCCCAGGACTGGATAGAATTCCAGTTGATCTGTATAAATATTTACCAGATTTTAGGGCCCGTTAATAACCAACGTTTTAAAAGCTGCCATAGTGGGACCCTTAGTTAAGATATGGCAGGAAGCCATTACAGACCCGATTTTTAAAAAGGGGGATAAAAGTCAACCCCATTGTTATCATCCAATTTCCCTGTTGGATGGCTCAGTTACAATCTTGGGCCGGGTTTTTCTGGCTCAAACGCTCTCAATCTATCAGTTTGGATTTCGGCCAGGACTTGGAACCGTGGATCAGACACTCAATTTGACTATAATTGTTCAAAAATATAAAAAGGCACAAAAGTGTTGTGTACACGTAGCCTTTATGGACTTAACATGTGGCTTTGATAAAGTGGATTGCTCTAAATTATGGTCCATAATGGCACAGTTAGGGATCTATGGAGAAATTATTACCTTGCTTAGTAGGATCCGCGAATATACAGCAGCCTCAGTACAGTATAATAGTAAGGGGGATCTAACAGAAGAATTCCCCTCTGATATGGGAGTCAGGCAGGGGTGTGTTCTGGCCCCATTTAATTTCTTATTATATATTAATGGGTTAGGAGAACCTTTATGTAAGGTAGGGCAGGACACCCAGAGGACTAATTCCTGCTGAATCCCTATGCTATTATATGCAGACGATGCTGTCCTGATAGCCAGGACAGCTAACAGCTTACAAATACTGCTGGATTCTTTTTATGTTTTTTGAATGATTTGGAATTAAAGGTCAATCGCTCTGAATCATTCATAATGAAATTTGGACAAAAAAGTCTAAAACAAGGATGTTTTTACTCAGGGATGAAGACATTAAGAAAGTCTCCCATTTTACCTACCTGGGGGTACCATTTGACGTGGATTTTAGTTGGAAATGCCTATTAAATGTTAGAGCCTTGCAATTCCAAAAGTCGATTTATGCCATCTTTAAATTTGCCAAGAGATTAAGCCATAAGCCAAACAAAGAAATGTTATGGGTCTATAAGAGTAAAAGTCTCTCAGAAGTAACTTTTGGGGCTGGTGTCTGGGATACGCAAATTGCAACTCACTCCAAATAGCAGAAAACAAGTTCATGAGGAGAATTCTCGCAGTGCCCCAGAGCTCCTCTGCCTCTTTCTGTCATGAGGAAGTTCGTCTGAGTCTTCTAAAAGATTACATTACAATGCAGCCATTGTTGTTCTGGGCACGAATATGGAAGAATCCAGAGGCTGATTATTGTGGAAAAATACTAGCAGACTGTATGAAATTGGACAATAGCTTAGACATACCCTGGTTAAGATGCATTAAAACGAGTTTTGCTAAGATGGGGGTTTCAGAATATTATACAAATCCCGATACCTTGAGAAATGTCTCCTGTGCTACAAACAAAGCTTTGAGCGGCCAAGTGCACTGCGTAATACCACTGGATATTTGGTGCCTTCTTCTCACCCACCAACACAACTTGCCCTCTATTTTCAAATTAACCTGAATGAAAGTAAAAAATGTTTGCTGACCAGGTAAAAACTATACATTACTTGGCTGCTTTTCCTACTCAGGGCTTATGGTTTTCCCCACTCCCTGTCTGTCCCTGTGACAGTTTCTCATGTCAGAGCACTAAGGACTTTATTCTATTTTGTAAATTCTATATCCCTCAAAGAAGACAGTTCATCCGTCCCTTATTATTATTAGCATTGGGGATAATAGCTTATGAATTGGCGATGGTCTATTTGCTCTCCCTAGGAACTACAGATATTATACACAGTTTTGAACTATATTTTTACCGTTTTTACGCTCGGTAGCAAATACTAGGTATTTCTATTAATCTGTATTTTACCGTGTTTATGTTAATTTGTTTTTAATGAAACTGTATGAACACAAACTTTTATGGCTCTTTCTGAGTCGAATAAAGTATTTTGATCTGATCTGCAAAATTGTTAATAACACAATGCAGATGAAAATGCATAAATTGCCATAAGGCTCAAATACAGAATTCATAAATCATGGACGAATCCCTCATTAGAAAATTAAATCTCTCCAGATTCTAAGGGTGAATCTCATGAGGACTACTGACAGCCTCCTAGGTGAAGAAGAGTAAATCTCAAAATAATTAGACAGAGGGCCTGATTTAGATGTTGGTGAATTGGTCCTGCCGTCAGGTTTTCGCCAGTCTCCCCGGAATGCTGACTTGGCGCTCTGCCCGCTCTATTTAAATGTTGGCTATTACAGAGATAAAAGTCTGCTGTGGTCGACCTTCACCGCCAGAAAATCTCGACTGCGCCGACGGTGGGATAGGCAAAAAGCTGCTGTCCGAGGAAGGACTGCAAGTTTTTCCACTGGACCAATCAAAGTGTGCTGACGTGACTGTGGTGGTCAAACCTCCACACCTGAGTTGGCGATATGGAACAGATATAAGGCAGAAGCTCACCTTTTCTCACTTTCACACTTCCTGATCTGCCAAGTCCTGCCACTGCTGCTGCCTAATGATGAACAAACCAACACCAATGTGGACGCAATCGACGGTAAGCCACTCTTTCCTGTTACCCATTGACTTGTCTGTCAACATTTGCACAGGACTTGTGCATTTAGAAATCGTTCATACAAGCAAATGCATGCCAATGTGCAATGCAGATGTCTGTAATGTTGCCATCTTAGAAATTTCAAGAAACATACCTATATAAACACATTGTATGTATGAATTTGATTTAAGCTCCCGTCCCAAAAACTTGCACAAAAATAGAATATCAAAATAAAAATGTTTAAGTCGCCATACAGGAGTGTCTAAAGAAAGTTAGATAAATTCAAACATTAAAACCATATACAAAACACATTATAGGGATAAGTGCAATGTAACATGATGTAGAAATTGCACTAGATAAGGTGTTACCTTCTCTTCAGAATCAGTCATGTGAATATCTGTCAGAAATCAGTAGTAATAAACGTATACATACATGTAACATTTGACCTCTAGTGCAAGTCCGGTACTGTCAATATAAATAGTCACAATTGAAATGTAAAGGTGTCCTACATATGTTCAGCAAGGTGAAACAAACACACCTGTAGTAACACATCCCAGATATTTTACTACATCGAATAGTTGGTACAAGTGGCCATTACTAGGATGAATGCTGGCATCTAAATTCAAATTACCATCACATACAATGTTAAGCAGTGTATGCACTTAACAAAGTAGACATTAAACAAATCTGGTACTAACTGCATTCATGGGAAAGACGAATAAGTACTTCACATTTTGCTCAGAAACACAGCTAGGAATAAAACAATTGCTTTGGACAAATAATGGCAGGACAAACTTGGTGAAATGGGTATTTATTTATACCAATTAGTCTCTTAAGTTTTTAACCAAATCAAATGGCAGTCCATTCCTGCTGTCATAAGTCATGGGGACTGTTGTGCAGCGGCACTAAGCTTGCCTCCTACATAACTGACAAAGGGGTCCCCCTCAGGAAGGGGCATCTAGTGTGTAGAGCAGGCACCTTCCAGATCTTACTTAGGAGGGGGTTATTAGGGTTTGGGAGGGGGGCCCTTGGGTTTGGAAGGGGTGTCCTTGGGTTTGGGAGGGGTGTCCTTGGGTTTGGGAGGGGGGGCTGTGGTTTTGGAACGGGTGCTCCTAGATTTTTTAGGGGTGGGCTGGGATTCTCAAGGATTGGGAGGATTATTTGGATGGGGTAGACTGGGTTGTGGAGGGGCTGGTTTGTGGTGTGGGAGGCTTTAGGGCAAGGGAAGAACTAGGGTCCTCCATGGAAAATTTGGTAGAATGTTGAAGAGAGAGTTGGTTTGGGAGGTAGAGTCAGTGGCAGTGTCTGATGTAAATGTGTGTGTTGAGGGTGCAGGTGCCTGGGGGTCTGGTATATGTCTCTGTGATTGTTTGGGCGTGTCTTGTGTTATAGGTGTCTGTCATTTGTGTGCTTGTGAGAGTGAGCTTTTTAGGTATGTATTGCAAGCTACTTGTGTCTGTGTATGCTCCTGCTGTGGTGGTGCTGTGTGTGATAATACTACATGTGGAGGGTGTGGTGTGTGTGCGGTTTTGTGTGTGTGCTGTCTGTTGATGTACTCATGGGTGTGGCGCATGCGTGTGTGGTGGGTGTGCTGTCTGTCATTGGGCTGGTGGTGGGTGTGGTGCATGTGTGTGTGTGTGTGGTGGGTATGCTGTTGGTTGGTGTGCTGTCTGTGGGTGTGGTGCAATGGTGCATGTCTGTGTGGGGGTGGGTGTTCTGTCTGTCAGTGTTTTTTCTGTGGTGTATTTGGGATGGGGAAGGGGTAAAAGGTGGGGCAGAAGGTTGGGATGATTTGGAAGTTGCGGGAGGAGGCCGGAGCTTGAAATGACCATTGTAGTACAAACATACCATTGTGAATGCCTTCCAGGTAAGCTACCATTTCTTGCTTACGGCAGCTAAGCCCCTGGATGGCATTCAGCAGGGCAGTCTAACCTACAGCGATGCTCCAGAGGACGGCATCAGCCTCCTCATTTAGCACAGCTGAGGAGACATGGACAGAGGGGTAGGCGTCTGCAGCAAAGGAGATCACAGGTCTTTTAACCGGCCTGGGTGGCCCAAATGGGGGAATGCTACTCTATGTGGCAGACATGGATGCAGGTGTAACTTGAGCAGTAGGGTCCGCCACCACTAGGGAGTCCTTGCTGGAGGAGGGTTCAGACGAAGATGTAGTGTCACTGGGGGCCTCCGTTATACTCCGATCACCCTCTGTTCCACTGTTTCCCTCAGTGTCGGTACTAGAACCACTGTAGCCAGATGCTTCCACATTCTCATTCACCTGGCTCGGTTGATGCTGAAATGACATATACAATGGTGTTATGGTATCTGTGTCAACAGAACAGATCATTAACATTCATCACAAAACAGTTCTCATGTTGTCACATTTCACCTGCTTCAAGCCTCTAAATGTTTGGTTCTACATTAGCATAAGCAAATGCATGTAGGCAACATTTTAAGACACTTGGTCACAGTGATGCTATTTCCCATGATGGCTCCTATATCATGGTTGACCTTGTGTCTTATCCATTATTATAGCTCTTCAGGCCCTGTTACACACCTCAGAATGGATTAGCCTTTGTTATACAGATTAGTGAACTGATGTCACCAAAAAGCTTATACACCAACAATACCTTTGTACTGTACTTTCACTAGGCCCTAAAATCTGTATACTTATCATCATCAATAAGTACATCCAGTACTTGAATAGCGCACAAATCACCCCTGAAGGGGTATCTCAGCGCTTGGGGCCATTGGGAAGATTAAGCAAGCTATTGCTCAGTGTCACATGGTGCTAGGCAGACCCCTGCTGCCGGAGCTGGGGATTGAACCGTGATCCCCAGCGTCCAGCATCAGTTGCCCTGGCCGTGGCGCCACACCTCTACAAGTCAAAGATGAATCAAAGTCTGTCAACATATACTGTAATGTTGTACCAATATTGGTATAAACTGAAAGCAGGTTACCACTGTTTGGACATTTCATAATGGTAACACTCACGTTAAGTCAGTAAAGTATATTTTTCAAGTGTCAACATTGATACATGTATCCTGTACTGAAGTAGCTTTGCAATGTATCACATACCATCTTTCACGGCGCTAGCTGCCATTTTGGGCTTTAAACCGGGTTCAGGCTTTCTGTACTCGGCGGCCATCTTAAGTTGGGGCTAGAGTGGTGGCAGCGCTCTAGTGCACCATATAAAAGGAAACAGTTGTCTCCCGCGCTAGCGGTCGCATTTGCGGGAGCGCCGTCCCTGCGCCGGAGTCCTGCCTGAGTCAGCCCGTCTGCGCCCGTCCGCGCTAAGGCAGCGCTAGGTGCCAGGCTTACTGTACGTAATACCTGTAATCAAGGCGGTAAGAGGTGCTACTCTAAAGCAGAGTTGCTGGGTCTTCAGCACCTCACCTGTTCTTGTGCAAGACGCAACCCTGCCCACATTTTAAATCCCCTATTACATCCCTCCCAACTCTGCTCCTCTACCAAAACTAAACCCAAACCGCCCCAGGCCCAGGCTCTTAGGCTAGGTCACCTAAATGTTAGATCTCTGCAGAAACATCACTTAGAAATCCACGACCTCCTAAAAGATCACTCCCTTGACGCCCTGTTCATGACCGAGACGTGGCTCCTTGACGATATGGACTCGATCTGCAACTTAGCTACTCCTACGGGATATACCATACACACTGTGAATAAGAGCACGAGAGGGGGCGGGTTAGCGCTCATAATTAAATCTCATCTTGACTGCCAATTAATTAAAGTGGACATCAAGGGCAGCGAAAGCGCTCGCTTTTCCATCAAAGCCAACCCACAGTTCTGCGCAACCGGCCTTCTGATTTACAGACCCCCTGGCGCAGACGCCCCTTTTATCAACTCACTTTTACAGTATTTGGGTACTAACATTACCAAAACGGCTAACTTTACGATCCTAGGTGATCTCAATTTACATCTTGATAGAGACACCGAGCCCAAAGTTGCCACTTTTCTTGCGGATCTCGCTGCCTTCCAACTCAATCAACTCGTAAGTGGCCCCACCCACAGAGCGGGACACCTTCTTGATCCCATCTTCTCTAACATTACGAGTGGATCCGCAGGCTCGCCTATTCCTATGACCTGGACAGATCACTATCTAGTAATACTGTCTATCTAATGTAACTCGAGCCGCGCAGCGGGGCCCACTCCGTCAGTTAAGAAACGGCCATGGAGAAAACTTCGCCTTGAAGACTTACACAACCTCCTGGTGTTAAATCCCCCTCCCCCAAGTGAAGACCTGGACGTAGGGTATGACCAGTTTTGCCTCTGGATCACCCAGGCACTTGACACCCTGATCCCTGCCAGATGGACCAAGGTCCGTACCCATACGGCTAGTCCCTGGTACAATTCTGAATTAGCAACTCTGAAAAAGGAATGTAAAAAAGCGGAGAGGGGTTGGAGAAAAAATTATGATGCCAACCTTAAACAGGAGTATGTCTTACTCCAAAAAACTTACCACCGTAAGGTTTGCAGAACGAGAGCGGCATACTATGCAAATGAAATCAGCAATAGCTCTAACACCTCGAAATCTGTCTTTAAAATCCTGAAAGACCTTACTGCAAAAAAAACTGTCATCACTACCACTACTTCCCCTGACCTCTGCAATAATATGGCTAACTTTTTCATTAATAAGATTAAGAAAATCTATGACACTTTCCCAAAACTCCCGCAGTCACCGGCCACTTTGGATCTCACCAGGCCCTCTCTCTCCTCCCTTCCTACACTTGAGAGAGAGAGTTTTCAAAAAATCGGCAGAAAAATTAAATCTGGATCCCCGGCGGATCCCCTAAAACCGGATACATTCTGTGAAGCTCACGAACTTATCACAGAACATATTCGGGACATCATCAACTTGTCTCTTTCTACCGCCAGAATTCCTTCTAAATGGAAGCAGGCCTGGGTTTCCCCCATCCTAAAAAAACCTACTTTAGACCCTACGCTTCCGGAGAATTTCAGGCCCATTTCCCTGCTTCCCTGGCCTGCCAAAATCATCGAGGCACATGTCAACAACATTCTGACCAATTTCCTTCTCACTAACAACATTCTGGATGACTCCCAACACGGGTTTAGAGCTGGTCATAGCACTGAGACAGCCTTGCTCAGTGTTACAGAGGACCTTCGTACCATTCTTGACACCGGCGGAACGGCAGCACTGGTCCTGTTGGACCTCAGTGCTGCCTTCGATACGGTGTCACATGAGGTCCTTCTGACGAGACTGGAGGAAATTGGAATTACAGGGACAGCTTTGGGATGGTTTAGAGACTTTCTCTCCAACAGGTCCTTCAGAGTCTCCACCCCCCCTTACATCTCTAAGGAGCATAACATTGGACAGGGAGTGCCGCAGGGTTCTTCCCTGAGCCCTACCCTGTTCAATGTCTATGTCCGCCCTCTGGCAGAGGTGGCTAGAAAGAACGGACTAGCACTGGTATCTTATGCCGATGATACCCAGTTGGTGGTGGCTCTTAAGAACAACAGTGGTCTGGAGGCCCATCACTTTAAAAAGACACTTACGGACATCACCAACTGGATGACGGCGAATTTCCTTCAACTGAACGCCGGGAAAACAGAGATACTGCTCCTGGGAAAAAACATCTCGTCCTGGGGAGACAACTGGTGGCCTGAAGTACTAGGCCAACCTCCCGAGCCAAAAGAATGCGTTAAAAATCTGGGAGTCTGGGTGGACTCTGCACTGAAGTTCACTCATCATACTAAAAAAGTGGCTGCCACTTGCTTCGGCATTTTACGTAACATCAGACCTATTCTGAAGTTCTTTGACTGCCGCACGTGCCAGCTAATTGTTCAGGCGACCATTCTTTCTAGACTGGATTGTGCCAGCTCTCTCTTACTGGGGGCAAATCTCGCCGAAACCACCAGACTGCAGAGAGTCCAGAATGCGGCAGCCAGGGCCCTGGTAGGTCTCCCCCGCCATTCCTCGGTATCCGGAGCCTTGAAAAAATTGCATTGGCTTCCGGTGGGTAAAAGGATCCAGTTTAAGGCACTGTGTCTAGCTTTTAAAATCCTTAAAACCGCCTCCCCCCCAATGCTGTGCCCCCTCCTGTCAGAATACATTCCGAGGAGGTCGCTCCGCTCAGAGGGACAACACCTCGCGATTATCCCCCGCACCAAACTGGCCAGAGTAGGCGGCCGATCCTTTAGCTTCCTAGCTGCCAAGCTATGGAATAGCCTTCCCGAAGCTATCCGCGGTATGCAGGACCTTTTTGCCTTCAGAAAGGCTGTCAAAACTCATCTCTTCCAATAATTTTTTTCTTCTCTCTAGACCTCCAACTCTCTTCATTCTGTCTGCTTGCAGCGCCGGGACGCCCCTTGGCTGGGGCAGCCGCGCGCTATACAAATCACTATAACATTAACATTAACATAACATTAACATCTACATACCTATGCTGTTGGAGACAGTCTGAAAGCAATATTTGGGTGGATTGACAAATGACTGCTACAGCATAATAATTACATACATAGCCATTGTAACATTTCTAATACACCTCAGTACAGAGCAAAAGCATCTTCACATTTGATTCCTAACCATAGGTATTTGAACCTGGTTGTATCTTTGTGAAATGGTTTCACTAAACATACTAGCTTTCACTGTTCTCAAAACATTGTAAAACATCACACCAATCATTACATACAATGAATCATACATTATGTTTTACTAGAAAGACTATAATGCCAATCACAATATGCAACATAGTACACCTTTATGCATTTCGACATTTGCCTGAGTCATGAGTTTGGCCTGAATCTGAGTTTTCCAGATGGGATGCTCATACTTACATGTAGTGCAACATTTCATCTTCCAAAATACTTTCAAGTTTTCCATTGTACTCTATAATTGATAGTTCATCTGAATACATCAAAGTACATTGAGGACTGTTTTAGGCTATTTGGTACTCTGTTTCCAGCGTGTGCAGATTCCTGTGTTTCATCAAAAGTGTATGCCTAGCTAAATAATGTGGCTACCAGCAGACTGCCTTACACACACATTAGGGAAGCAGTAAGACATCATGCTAATCTCTCACGGTTTAACATGTATGAAACAGTATTTCTGATGCAGAACATATTTTGAATATGTAGCCATCAATTCTGTAGTCACCAGTCCCGTTGGATCACATGCTCACTCTGGTTTGTGTAGAATAGCAATTTACCAATGTGACCGTTGGTACATCCACTGTATCATAAGTGCCTGATATGTTACGTCACCTGTAATGGGACTCACATAACATCATCTACATCAGTAAAGAACATCACACCTGATAAAATGAAGACCAGTTACCTGTTTATTAGAACTGTCCCTCATGATATAAAACAACATGATGTATATGTGGAGTTTAGACAGCCATGTGTCTGCTCAGAACAGTTGGGGGCAGGAATCAAGTGGGAACATTATCCAAAGACAATAGCCAAAACACATAATCATACACCCTGTACAAAACGTGCACCTTCAAGAACTCTTCTTGAAGGTTGGACATGTGTCACCTTGAATATTGATAGCAAAAATTCTGGCTGTAACAAAAAATGGGTCATATAAAGTGTAACTCTGATAAGAGCTTATCCCCTTGTTGCTGCTGTTGGGCCCTCAAGCTCCGGATAGGCCACCACAAGAAAGAGGGCCATTAGGGGGTGGTCAGTGTGTGGTGTGCACCCCTCACACATTGGAAGGACTTCCTAAGCTGGACTTCTGCAATCTTCCGGGTAAAGTGTCGTAGGTCCTCGTACCTCTTGCGGCTATGGTATCTGCACTGCCTGTAGAGCCCCGTGGTCCGTACCTTCCTGGTGATGGCTTTCCATATGTTTCGCTGCTGATGGGCGTTGACCTGTATGGGTACATGAAAGGAAAGAACAAACAATGGTATTGAGACTTTTTGTCAGTATTGCCATAAAAGAAAATGGTCTACAGCTATCAGTAGCATAACTCACAAGTTACCAATCAACATGTGTATTGTCATATGCTGACCAAAACCAATATCCTCATACACACTTTAATTGCGACCTGTTGCCCATCCTCATCCCATGTCATGATCTCAACACTCAAATCCAGGCCTGTGACATCATCTAGCCCAGGTGTCCCTACATAATATGTGATTCGACCTACTCCTGATCAGTGCTAAAGATTGTGAACAACTGAAGGCTAAACATTAATGATTATGACACAGTAAATAGTGGCCACTGTGAATAACCTGAAGTTTGGACATGATATTCTTTGAAATGTTAGTCCATTAAAAGTAAGTGCTAGCTCAAGAAGTCAGGAAACTCTCTTTTAACTGTTGTCCATTTAAACACATTCAGGGGCCTAATCTAAGCACACAGCAAATTTTTACCTGCAAAGGAGATATGTTCTTGCCAGCTGTGCCTCAGTGCATCAGTTGTATGACCCTGTGACTCAGGCCCTGCTGGCCATTGAATCTGAATGAGCACTGCTCATAGACAGGCCGTACTATCTGCAGCCTGATGATCATGATGTCACATGAACACAACCTTTCCTCTACTTTTACAATACAAGGGTTTTGAGAGCTCTGATCTAGGCTGAATGATTTGTGGGACTATACACATAGCTAATATTTTTAATTTGGTTGGACACAGTACATAATATGTAAAGAGTTTTTGATGTGTTTACATTTACCATGATGTTATTTGACAAATGTGTCACAAGTACATCAAACATATACATGCACAGATCTCTACATACACACCAATGTGAATCTAGGGCTTATAACAACCAACACATATTGATGGTGTTGTATATTTGACATTCGAGAGAGCATACAATTCCCTAACATCATTGTCGTATGTAAGCACCACATTATGAGACACTTAACATCAATCAATACACATAAGGGTGATGAAGAAAGGAGGAATCACCCAACCTCCTTACTCAAGACCAAAGGTCTTAAAACATGTAGACTGTTCAGATCCCAAGCACATACTTAATACAAATCATCGATAAAACAAATTCTTTTGTAAATCACAACTGAGGCAGAGTTCTTTTTGTCTTTGTTCTTTATTTTATTTTTATTTAGAGCCCAGCCAACACGTGTTTCATCATATAGGATGTTCCCCATGACTTCAGGGCTGTGTTCTCTTCAAACACCCATTTCATATCTTCTAGCCAGTTGCATTTCCATGGCGGTGCCTCTATATGTAGTTCTCACCAATATCAGTGGTTTAGTTGTCAAAGGAAGTTCACTATACTCCAAGTATATGCATCGAACAAGATCAAATCTGTTAACAAGGAAGCTCGGTACGAGTCTACCCCACATTTGGATCTCACGCCGGATCGTATTGATGAAACACGTGCTTGGGATTTGAAAAATCAATCACTACACTTCACTCTGGAACTCAAAGGGACATTGTAGCCTGTGGAAATGGAAAACAGCCAGTTAGACAGATTTACATACGTATGCTAGACATGTATTGGATCCTCTTGTGAGCCACAGAGATGGCCATACAGGGAGAGGACCTGTTTTGCTAGCAACTCCTGCTCCTCTGGAATTAAGACAGGGGCCCTCTCAGATGTTGGACCTGGCATGGTTGCTCCCAGAGGTCAGAAAAAGCAGCAAAAGTGGATGAGGTCCTGATAGCAGCAGTATTAGTAGGCAAGTGAGCTTTTCCCCAACCGCCACAGCAATGTATGCAACATACACGATCGTCTACGGATACTGACACAGCCATTGGCCTTCTACCATTACATTTACCCACATTAGCCTATGGCTCTGTCCAGCGTAGAGTTTACTGCCCACTGCGCAGTCAACTGCCACCTGATTCCAAATGTCCTGTGGGCGAGGTCTGGCTACCACGATTTTATAACTTCGAACTAGTGTGTAAGTGCGTCAACATCACTCCAAATAGGGGCTACTTTGTTCAAATAATAACACTTCGATGGACACTTATTTTTTTTATAAACATTGATGTGTAGTGCGTTACTGTGCTGAAACATGATATTAGCGTGGGGTTGTGTACACCGCGGTTAACAGTCTTGTTTGAGGAAATAAGTGAAAATATCAAAAATTATGTAAGTAATATATTTTTAAATGATTATTTACACTTAATTTCTCAGATTAATATCAAGGCCATCAATGCCATTTTTGATGGTTAAAGGACAAGAAGCAAATGTAGGAGAGGTGTGGCGCCGCGGCCAGGGCGACTGACGCTGGAATTTGGGGATCAGGGTTCGATCCCCGGCTCTGGCGGCAGGTTAGCCCAGCACCATGTGACTCTGGGCAATAGCTTGCTTAATCGTCCCGACGGCCCCCAGCGCCTAGAGACCCTTACGGGTGATTGTGCGCTTTACAAATGTGGATTATTATTATTATTAGCTTCAAAATATGAATTAAGCCATATACATTTTTTTTAAATAGATGACTTCTGTTTTACTCATCACATATGTAGGTGTGGAGCATGTATTAAATGTTTACATGTTTATCCAATGCAGACATATGACCCTGAGAGACTGAAGAGATTACAGCCTCTGGTGTAACACACATTTCCAGACCCTACCACCATGGAAGAAAGGGATATCTTCAAGAATCTCAGGTTGAATTGGCAAACAATACTGGATTTATGTCATCAGTTGAAGACAGATCTACAGCCTCACAACAGAAATCCCACATCTATTACACCAATTGTCAAAATCATGGCTGTACTTCATTTTATGGTCACAGGTTTCTTCCAATCCACTGTGACAATATCTCTGGTATGTCACAACCAACTTTCAGTGGTGTGTTACAAGAAGTTCTACCTTCAATGATGAGACACGTCAACAGCTTCATCCAGTTTCCATGGCAGCAGTATTTTGTCAATGTGAAGCGTGAATTCTATGGTTTGGGCCACCTACCAAATGTGGTTGGGGCAACTGATGGCACACACATTGCCTTAGTGCCAACACACGACAGAGAACAGGTGTACCGGGATCAAAAGAACTTCTATTCAATCAACATGCAAGCTGTCTGCTTACAAAATTTGTACATCACAAGCATCTGTGCCTGTTTACCCGGCTCTGTCCAGGATTCCTTTGTACTATGGAACAGCCCCATACCCCTGCAAATGTCTCAACTGGGACCTGAGAGGGCCAGTACAATCTTTCATAATATTGTTTGGGGTATTGCTAGTTGCATGATCTGGAGTTGTGTTACAGAATTTTGGGCCTTGTTTATCTTCCATGTAAGAGAATCAGCTGATCCCAACCAACTATGGTTGTTGGTACCGCTGAGGAATCCAACAATGCCAAGGGGATGTCTGCTTCAATTAGGCCCATGGACAGATGGGGCATCCAGTGTAGCGGACTTTCGGGCTCCTAAAGGCCAGATTTTGGACAAAAGTGGTTTAGCCTTCCCTTAGTCACCCACTAAGAAGTACCACATCACCATGGCCTGCTGTATGCTTCACAAAATCGCCATGCGACGGAATATCCCTTACATCGCAGAGGATGGAGACCATGTGGTAGTGGAGCCAAATCATGCTAAACTCCATTCACATTGGAAAATTCCTCATTGTGTGCAAAGTGTATGGAGCTGTTGATGTATCTCATCATTGTAGGACATACTTCTTGTGGCACACCACTGAAACTTGGTTGTGACATTCCACCAGATACTAGAACAGTGGTTTATAATGATTTTGTGTCTACTTTATGTAGTGCTGCCATGGTTTTATCTCTTGGTGTTAATGATGTGTGCTTCCTTGCGTAAGGCGGACGTTTTGACTCCAGCTGGTGACATGAATCAATGAAAATGTGCCTATTCTATCAAGTGGTTTTGGACATATCCCCATCTTCCATGTTGGCAAGGTCAGGAACTGAAAATGTGAAGACTGACCAGATGTACCAGGCTCCTCAATCCTGGCTCCTAAAGCAAATTAGAAGTACAGTTGTATGTTGTGAGGAACTATCCAATGCAAATCAGTATTTGTGCTTGGCAGTCTTCCAAAGTAACACAAATTTTCACTACTCATTGCTTTACATTACTTTAACTCAAGGCTATATTCTATGGGTAGTGCATGCAACCACACATTGGTTTTGACACAAATCCCTTTCGACAACCAACTGCAGACAGGGTTTGCGCCACGCTTCTATGTTTTGTTGAGGCATGTACCACAAAGAGAAATGGTTCTCCAACATTGCAGACATGGTGCATTGTAGAGCACACATACAAAGCAAGAAATGTATCGTTTTTTACAGTAAGGGCCCCTTTCCAGTATGAAAACAATTTCTTAGAGAACACACACACCCCTCCACTATGCGCAAGGGTTTGTGTATTGGCGCATGGCAGCTGAAAGTACACCAGAGCAGGGTGAGTGGACAACAGCACCACATCTTAGTAGACATAGCACTGTTCTGCTCTCTGAAATCTACAAGTTTATTTCCTGGAGCGAATTAAATGAACAAATGGTGGTGTATGAGAACTAGTTGTTGCAACCTGAATTAATTCTTACCTACCCTTCCAGTGCAACTTCTGAACCTGTGCAATTGTAAATTCATGTTTAGTTTAGAGACTCAAGTTATGAAACAGTAACTGTAGGTTACAATGTATGCACCTTGTATTCGAATAATCAATTTCTTTTATACAACAAAAAATCCATCGATTCCATTCTCAAAAGGTAAATTTGATTGTAAACTTAAGTTTACAAACAAATATGACTTTTCTATGCCAGCCAGGAAACCACAAAGACATTCCTGGCAGGCAAAAGCCCATTTCCACGGACAGAAACTTCTGCCACAAGTGTGGAGATCTTCGCAGCCATAAAAATCCACTAAAGGGAAAACGGGCATTTCAAGGCATGGCTTAAAGTTTATGAACACCCATGAACATGGACGTTGATGATTATTTTCAAATATGAGAGTGGCTAGAAAAATAAAATACCGCCCACTTTGAATCATGTCCCAAAAACCTCCAAGCAAGTAGACCAGGCAAGTGAACCCAGCAGTCTTTAGACAGATTGCTCTCCTAGAGGGAATTTTAAAATGCTTAAATTTCCTTCCGTCTCCGCATCCTTCCTTCAGTCTTTTGTCCATCTTTCTTTGTCTTTCCATCTTGCTTTTATTCTTTCTTTCCATCCTTTCTGTATTTTTCCACCCATCCATTCAACTTTGCCTTTTCCTTCAGTGCACCCATCCATCCTTCCTTCCTTCTCTCATCTTTCTTTTTATCCAGCTCGCCTTTTCATTCTTGTCTATTGCCTTCTTTCCTTTTCATTCACCTTCCATCCATCCTTCTCATCCCTTATCTCCCTATCGAGCCAATCTTAATTCTTTTTTTCTTTTCCTCTCCATCATTCATTTTTCTTTCCATCTTTTTCTCCATCCATCATCCATCATTCTCTCCATCGTCCCTTTTCTCTATACCGCCCCTCATCATACTCTATATACATACTCCTCTCCATCCATCTCTGCGTTTATCCATCCACTTCATCCTTCTGGCCACCCCACCCTCCCCTCCAATGCAACAGATCGTATGTATGAGATTTTTGAAGACCAGAGTCCCCGCTGAAAATAAAAGGAAGCATAAAAAAAGTAAATGCTCCATGTTGCACAAAACTGCCAAGGTGACGCTCACCCCACGCACAGCGCTCTCTGCAATGAGGCACTCCTGCTAGGTAGAATGCATAGGAATTATCTCATTCCTAATGGAAACCGCAGAGAACCCTACGCCAGGCACAGCTTTCCACGCTGCCTCCAATCGGAATTGATGAACTACAAAAAGTAGCCATTCTGCACCCGCACATACAAGTAAACCTGCGGTGCAGATTTGTCTCTTTTTTCATGAATAGGGCCCAATGTTATTATATTTTTATTATATCTAAAATTGCAGAAAATGTACTTAAGTTTAATTTCACCCACATTGTTAGTTGGTCTAGGTATATTTTTCAATTGCAATCTAACAACACTCCCTCCATAGGTACACAATTCTCACCCCTTTATGCAAACGTTACTTACCTCATTATCAGGTCATGTAAAAAACAAAGCCATGGAATCCGATCCTATATAAAGAGAATCACAACAGATATTTCAGTAAGTCTTCAACAATATGTGGATATATACTTCATTGCATTACATTAAAGAACAGCTGCACAGAAGTAGTTTTCTTAATTTCTCAAGGTGCTCTTATTATGCATTTTTCAACAGTATTCTCAAGGAACAAAGCAATCATATAATGAAAACCGTGGAAAATAATGACCCAGTGCAGAGACAACAAAAAATGACAAAGGAAGGAAAACACACTAGATTTAGGGGCACCCTCCCATAAAGGGCTTGTGCCTTGATGTTTTGCTTATCTATTCTTTACTAAGTGCAAAGTTCAAAATGCATTTAGTGAAGTCCTCCTCAGAGGCCACAGTTGTCCTAAAAGTAACCCTGGGCATAGTTCGTGAAGTAGCGCTACGCGTAGCTACGCAAAGTGCACTTCGCACTACGCGACCTACGCGTAGAGATATGCGAACTGCGTAGTGCGCAGTTCGCGATGATTGCAATGCTTGTCCGCACTGTGCAATCATTGAAAACGGCATCTTGCTCAGTGCAAGCGGTCGTTTTCTGCCGCTCAAGTAGATTTTTACCTGAGCTGCAGCTTTCTCAACGTGGACTGGTAGTTTCTCATCGCGAGCGGTCACGAGCATACGTGACCACTGGAAATTAGAAACCTAACCTCCCCGCGTTGAGAATCTCGCCAGGAGGTTTATTTTCCACGCGCGCAATCGCCAACTTGATGTTGCTTATCGCGAACAAGGAAAATGTCTCGCCGGGGTGTCATTTTGCTCGCTCGCGGTCGCCAACTTGACGTTGAGGACCGCGAGCAAGCAAAAAATGACTGCTAAGCGTGTTCGCACTGTGCTACGTACAATTCGCGCAGTGCGAAGTAGCGCAAACATCGCAAAATATGCTAGCGTAGCGTAGTTGTCCGCCCAGCGTTACCTAAAAGTCGAAGACAATGAAGTCTGGCTGTTATAGGTACTGCTGTTAAATCCGTCAGCTAGTACTTCCGCTTCACCTGTCCAGAATTAGGGGTAGCGAAGGTTGACTTCACCAAATCAGCGAAGCTACCATTATCCACTTGGCACAATTTCATGAAAAACTGTTGAAGAAAAATCCCACAAAAAAGTAGGCTTTGTGGAAGGAAAAATACCTGCAAGACCTACTTTTTGGGAGGGAATATTCAAACCCAAAACAGAGTACAAAAACTGCACTGGATTTTTTAGCAGGAAAAGAAAACCACCGAAGTGAAGTTTTACAAAGATGGCACGAATGTGAAGATACTAAATATGTCACAATACCAAGACTTCAGTGGTGGAAAATAAAATGTCGAACATCCTGTTCATAACTAGAACCCAGACTTAGAGTATAAAGAATAAAATCCTGTAGTGAACAATAGAAACCCCCTGGGATTCTGGCTGAGTTCCAAACTACAGCTGAATCACCACACCTGACCACTGTCAGACAACACCATCCTCCCCTTCAAGTCAATAATTCGGAGCAACAGAGAAGCAAAGGCTCAGAGTCAAGCCCCGCGATGCATTCAACAGAGAAAGCAGACGGCATCGTCCATCATCTTCTTGAAGCTGTGTCTTTTAAATCGAATATAACCTGAGGCAGGACAGGGATAATTCTGAAGTAAACTTAAAATACCATAAAAATAACGCAGATTAAGTTGCAGTATAGTTTTGTTTTCTTATAAAGGTTTGTGGTGCATGGATAAAACTCCAAGTGACAGCTGGCAATTTTTCCCCCCCTCAGAAATGCGGATTCATGACAACATGAGATTAAAACATTACCAGTCTACCAGCTCTATTCCCCCAGCACTCCAGATTACATATTTTTGCTTTCTTCAAATAGCAATATCATCTTGAGTTCATACGGACAAGTGTAACCTCGTACATTAATCATGTGAAACAAAAAAAATAAAAAAAATGTTTTCTCTGCACCCAAGCTATTCTTTTGATCTGCGTCCCAGATGGTAACTTTGAAGCATATGCAATGTATTGCACCTATTACTCATAACTACACACCAGTCTAGTTAAGTTCATAGTCTGGGAGAACGTTTCCTTTTTTTCCTGCTATAGTAATAGTACTATGAATTAGTGTCGATCACAGGTGTCAAAGATAACTTTATTATGGCAAGACCTTTTGCCCGCTCATTCTTCTATATGCCATATGCACATTATGGGAAGGATCACGAAGCCGTCCAGGGTTTATTTAATTATTTGACCAGCAATGCACAATAGTTCCATTTATTTGTTTTTCCTGAAACTGCACTGTCTGCAGCGCATACATTAATTGCTAAATTCCAATCTGAGGACCTAAATACAGTCTCCCGCAAATTTCCGATATGCGAGTTAGTTCATTCTTGTTGTGGCACTTTTCGAAATTATGACTCTGCTGGTAAACACTGCAACAACACAATTTTTCCCATGTAAATTTCGGTAGGTCAAACATGCCAGCATTTAATGAGCGATAAATGCCCGGTAAATAAAAAGACATGCAGATTTTGGTGCAGAAAACATCAAAATCAGTCTATTATGCCCCATTTTGTGGTAAAACTAGTAATAGTTGATAGTTTTCACACCAGAGAAATTCTAAACACCTCGATGTTGGACTTTGTCATTATGCTAAAATGACTGCACATGACACGAGGCATTCATCATTGAGTGGTACAAAAGGGGTGGTGATGGACGGAGCATCTGAACCAATCAAACACTCACACCCAGTCAACAGATCTGGGTTTAATCCATCACCGTTCTTTAGCCCGCTCTGCCACTCCAGTTCAGACACAGCCATATGCAAATCAGTCTAACCCTGTGCCTCATGGGAACAGTCCAGCCCGAACTGCCAAGCCATGCCTTCCCTGGACCGGAAACAAGCTTCCGAGTACCGGTTTCTGGCATTTCAGCCGTCCTCAGCCCGGCTTGCTTGAATCCAGTGGCAAAGTGAGCAAGGGACTCACGTCTGAGCATACCCTGCCAACTTATGGCAAACAAAGTGGTA
The DNA here is from genome assembly GCF_964261635.1 of Lissotriton helveticus. NCBI lineage: Eukaryota > Metazoa > Chordata > Amphibia > Caudata > Salamandridae > Lissotriton > Lissotriton helveticus. The sequence goes on from NC_136059.1 coordinate 1,033,554,369, forward strand.
CAAAAGGGGGTGGTGATGGACGGAGTATCTGAACCAATCAAACACTCACACCCAGTCACCAGATCTGGATTCAAGATAGCCGGGCTGATAAGGATTATGAATCCGAAACCGGTCCCAGGATGCTTGATTCCGGTCCAAGGAAGACATGGCTTGGCAGTTCCGGCTGGACTGTTCCCATGAGGCACAGGGTCAGACTGATTTGCATATGGCCATGTCTGAACTGGGGTGGCTGAGTGAGCTAAAGAATGGTGATGGATTAAACCCAGATCAGTTGACTGGGGGTGAGTGTTTGATTTGCTCAAACGCTCCGTCCAACATCCCCTTTTGTATCGCTTTGTTCGCCCCAAGTGTGGCAGGGTATGCTCAGACGTGAGTCCCTTGCTCACTTGGCCACTGGATTCAAGATAGCCTGGCTGATGAGGATTATGAACTCGAAACCGGTCCCAGGATGCTTGTTTCCGGTCCAGGGAAGACATGGCTTGGCAGTTCGGGCTGGACTGTTCCCATGAGGCACAGGTCAGACTGATTTGCATATGGCCATGTCTGAACTGGGGTGGCTGAGTGAGCTAAAGAATGGTGATGGAGTAAACCCAAATCAGTTGACTGGGGGTGAGTGTTTGATTTGCTCAAACGCTCCGTCCATCATCCCCTTTTGTATCAATTCATCATTGAGGCCTTATGGTTTAAACTGCAGACTGCACAACTGGGAGAGAGAGAAAGGGTTGCAATTCTAGTTTCTGAGCGGTGTTGTTCTCAGGGCGCACATTCACTTGGAGATTTTCCAACTTAATGTATGGGCTGCATGAAAATGCCATAAATTAACATCACCTAAACTGTAATTAAAGCGAGGCCACTGCGATGAGCTGAAAGTTTAACATTCCAGTTTTAAAAAATGACTTACTTGATTCAGTTATAATTCTAGCTCAGTCAAATATACACAGGGCCCGGTGACCCTCAGAATCTGGGTCTATTACATATAAAATTCCAGAACGATTCTGTCGGAATGACAATAATTCGAGCCCAGGCACTGGAATGAGGCAATAACAACGAAAATGAAAAGTGAAACAAAAATGATCAGACACCCAATAACATTACAAGAACGATCTGGTTACCTGGTCATCAAGTGGAATTCCTTTTGCCATTTTCGCTTTGTTCTCGTCAGGGTGATAATCGTCTGCATCATAGAATTTCCATCCCAACTTAGAAAAAAAAGCAAAACACATACAACATTGGATATCCTATTAGCTAATAAGTGACAAAATACTTAGAAAGCGGATAAAAATGCTATTTACCACACTCAGAAATATCCTCTTGAGAAGCACATTTTGAGATAGTCTCATGTTGTACACTCAATGACAGTCTCTGGATGATGAGGTCACTTCGTGGGAGTGGACTGTGGAGAGTTATATTAACAATAAACCTCCCAGAAGAGATATTTTGCAGAAGCATCGCGAGATACTGGTGATTTGCGTTGTCATCTGTAAAGCTCTTTAAATATGTATATTATTTACATCAACTTTTACCCTCTTTTGGGAGACCATCAGAATCGGGAAAGTTTCATTGCTATAATAATTTTCACACTGTTTTTTCACAAAATATATAAGGACTGTCAAATCATAAACTCAACAGTAAGTGAAGGGGTGCTTAATCATTGCTTATACATTAAATCTCCAGAGGCGTTACTCAATGCAAAAACAAATTTCAGCTACTGTCTAACACTTGCAATAAATACGGAAATAAACTTGAATGATGCATAAAAACAACTGAAAATTAGATTTAGCAATTTGTTCAAAAGAATGACTTCTGGTGGTCTTAGGTATGTCCCTCACTTGGCTACAATGGGTACAATTAATTGGATACAACTTGTGATATTGTTCTAAATGCTTGAAAATACTGCAATGATACCTAGAAATGAAATTGAGTAAAGTGCATGTAAAAACTTTTTTGTCACTATATTGAAAAGTTTCACCAACCTCCAAGGTACCAACACCAAGTAATATACTGCACAATAGGAATAGCGAATCAAGCGTAGCTTATCACTTTTCTAAACAATACTGAAGCTGAATCAGATGCGCATACATTTAAAATGACTTTAAGCTGTAGCAATGGTACCTGTAAGAACATATGCCACGTTACAGGAAAACGACAAAATAAATGAAATACAAAGATGAAGAGAAAAGGAATACACAGAAAATAAAAAAAACACAAACTGTAGTTTTCATATACATGCTCTCAATTCAATTGTATTGTTCGAGCAACACATACAATTATAATTGTGACACTGACATCCATTAAACATAGAATAAAAACCCAATAGATACAATAAAATCCTAAAATGTGAGAATAGTAATATAACAAGACATGTTTTGATCTTATGTGCCGAAAAGACCGAAAGAATCTAGCAATAGCAGATGCCATATAACTACATGTATCAGTTGTGTATATTCTAAGAGCAATTAAGTACTGCATAATCCCCATGTTCTGACATAACAGTAATCAATCAATCAATCAATCAATCAGGGAATTGTGAAGTTGGCTCCTCACCCGCGAGTGTCTTAAGGTGCTGGGGTGCCTCAAGCTGCTGGGGGGGGGTGGGGGTGTATGCAGCTCTGGGTCAGTCGAAGATCCAGGTCTCGAAGCTCTTCCTGAAGGTGTGCAGAGTGGGGGCGCGTCTGATGTTGATAGGGAGCGCATTCCAGGTCTTTGCCACGATGTAGGAGAAGGCTCTTCCTCCCGTTGAGGCTCTGCGGTGGCGTATGTTTTTGGTGAGGCGGAGGTCGGTGGATCGGAGGTTTCTCTTGGGTACATGGAAGGAGATTCTTTCATTGCGATATCGGGGTCCGATGTTGTGGGGGCATTTGTAGGCATGGGTGAGTATCTTGAAGATTACTCTCTTCTCGATGGGAAACCAGTGGAGGGTTTGTAGGTGTTGGGTGATGTGTTCATGTCAAGGGATGCCCAGGACGAGTCTGGCTGCTGTGTTCTGATGGTCTGGAGCTTGTGGGGCAGTCATTTTTGATTACGGTGTAGAGGGCATTTCCGTAGTCCAGTCTGCTGGTTATGAGTGCATGGGTGACGGTCTTTCTGGATTCGGGGAGGATCCATTTGAAGGTCTTGCGAAGGATGCAGAGGGTGTTGAAACAGGTGGAGACAACGGCGTTGATCTGTCGTTTCATAGTGAGGGAGGAATGGAGTATGATTGAGGTTCTGAGCATGGTCCGTGTGGGTGGGGGGACTGACGAGGGTGGTGAGCCACCAGGTGTTGTCCCATACAGAGAGGGAGGGTCCGAGGATGAGGACTTCGGTCTTCTCCGAGTTGAGCTTCAGGCAGCTGCTGCTCATCAAGGATCCAACGTCCTTCATTCCTTCCTAGAAGCCGAGTCTGGTGGTGTGGGGGTCCTTGGTGAGGGAGAGGATGAGATGGGTGTGGTTGGCCTAGGATACTATTCCGAGTCCATGCTGTCTAACGATGGCGACGAGGGCGACGAGGGGGGCCACGTTTATGTTGAAGAGTGTGGGGCTGAGCGATGAGCCCTCAGATGATCTCTCTGGGTCTGCAGCTGATCTCTCTGGATTCAGAGAGGAAGGGCGCAAGTCTGATTCTTTGGGTCCTGGCGGCGAGGAAGGAGCGGAGCCAGTCGAGGGTGGCTCCCTGTATGCCAGCGTCGTGGATGCTGGTGATGGGAGTGCGGTGGGAGATGGTGTAGAAGGCTTTAGAGAGGTCAAGAAGGATCAGGGCCGTGGTGTGGCCTTGTTCGAGGAGGGTGGGGATGTCGTTTGTGGTGGCGAGTAGGGCGGTCTTGGTGCTATGGTTGCTGCAGAATCTTGATTGGGAGAGGTCGAAGATGGAGCTCTCTTCGATGAAGCTTGTTAGTTGGGCGTTGACTATCTTCTCAGGGACTTTTGTCCTGAAAGGGAGGAGAGAGATGGGTCGGTAGTTCTTGAGGTCCGTCAGATTTACTGAGGGCTTCGTGAGGAGGGGCTTGACTTCTGCGAGTTTCCAGTCATCGGGGAGTGTGCTTGCTTCGAAGGTGGCATTGATGGTGCATCGTAGCTCAGGTGCTATGGCGGCGGCGGCTCTGTGGAAGATGTGCGGAGGGCAGGTGTCTGTGGGGGCTCCTGAGTGAATGCTTTTCATAGTTGAAGCGGTCTCGTCGGTGGTGCCTGGTTTCCAGGAGGAGATGGTGGGCTGGCTGTTGTTTCTGGGGGAGGAAGGGTTTCGGTGTCTGGGGTCTGGTTGTTGTAGTGGTCATAGAGGGATCTTATTTTCAGGTGGAAGTAGGAGCCAACTTTGATGCAGAGGTCCTGGGAGGGTGTGACGTCCGTATCTTCGCTGGGGAACTTGGTGAATTCCTGGATGATGCTAAGAGTTCTTTGGAGATGCTGGCATTGGCATGGGTTTTGTTTTGGATGAAGGTCCATTTGGAGGATAAGATGAGTTGGTGGTATTCCGTTAAGGTGTTCTTGTAGGTGGTACGGTCTTTTGAGGTTTTGCGGTTTCTCCATAGCTTTTCGAGAAGTTTGCAGGTGTGTCTGGATTCTTGGAGGTTGGCGGTGAACCACGTAACTTGGGGCGCTGTCTGTCAGGGTTGCGGAGGGGGAGAGCTTGTCTGCGCAGTTGGTGATCCATCTGTGAAGTTCTTTGGCTGCGTAGTTGGCATTGGTCGAGATAGGTGGGGGATCGTTGTTGCGGGTGGAGTTGAGGTGCTCCTCGGTGACCTTGCTCCAGTTCATTCGCGGAGGGCGTGGTGTAGGTTTGGTGGCGGTGGCTTTGTCAAAAGAGAAGTGTACGCAGTGGTGGTCTATCCAAGGTGGTTGCATGGTGTGGCTGAAGTGTATGTTGTTACCTCCTGCTTAGGAGGGGTAGAGGATGTGTCCTGCCTTGTGGGTGAGGGTGGTGACGAGCTGTTTCAGTCCAAGGTTGGCGAGGTTGTCCAGGAGGGTGGCGGGGTTTGGGTCGCTGAGATTGTCGAGGTGGAAGTTGAGGTCTCTGATGAGTATGTATTCCATTGAGGCAATGGTGTGTGGTGCGATGAAGTCGGTGATGGTAGGGATGAACGCGGTTCGAAGTACGAGCTTCAGTATGCAAGGGTGCCGCGTAAGGTCGTTCTGGGACTGGTCTAGCTCTGAAAATGAAGGTGTTCGGTGGTGGATAGGGAGTCACTCGTGCTGGAGGTGGTGAGTCGGAGGGAGGTCTTGTGTGCATTGGCGAGTCCTTCTCCTGGGTGGTTGATGGTGATGTCAGGCGAAGGTGGAGTTGGTCCAGGATTCTGTGAAGAAGGCGACATCTAGCTAGATGGTGTCAAGTCGGGATCTTGTATCCATCGGGGATGGTGATGGCGATGTCGGGGTGGAGGTTGAGTTGGTCCAGGTTTCTGTGAAGAAGGCGACGACTGGCGAGATGGTGTCGAGGAGGTCCCAGATCTTTACAGCATGTCTGTGCAGGGAGTGCACATTGTTGAGGATGCAACTAAGGGCATTGGGGGTGCTGGTGTCCGGCGTGAGTGCGGCTATTTTGGGGTGTGGAGAATGGTGGAGTTTCGGTAGGAGAACTGGCCGTGGGTAGCGTTTGGCGTAGACCAGCACAATCATTACCTTCTTGGTGTTATATAAGAATGGCAAAAGAATAATACATGAACTTCAGTCTCAACAATCATTACATAAGGGACACGATTTTGACCTCAATTTTGTGTTGGATCATTTATGGCTATAATCAGGTAGTGGGTGAACCACAAGTCTAACTTTCAAGTACAACACACTAGCTTGTGAATTGTTAAGAATACCCAGAAACGTTTCAAATTTCAAAACATTTTTGTAGTTTAAAAAGAAGTCATTTAGCCCGCATACTGGTGTATCTCAGCGCCATTGTCTAATCACAAACTCCTAGTATTGTATTTTTACAGTTTTGACACTGACAGTCAATAGCATATCAGGTTTGACCCAATATTCATTTAGCCCCAAACATTCAAACTATGTCTAAACAAATTTAAGCTATGGAATATCATATGCTTTGTTCATCTTTGAAACATCTAGAAGGGCTTTCCAATATGGCTCTCGTGCTTCAGTAGACCAAATGTTGAAACAGTATAGCAGTGGTCTAAGGTTGGCAATACGGATTATCATTTTGATCGATTTGTAACAGTGGTGCGGTGGCACTCTGATTTAATGAATCTATTTTTAGCCTTATCCAAGCGATACATGGTCCGTTTCTCAGAACCATAAAGTGCTCTCTAGGGGGGCGTGGCTTGGCGCCGACGGTGATGGCGGCGCCCTTGTGAGGCTCTGCGGGCGAGCCGGGGAGCTTGGCGGTACCAGTGCGCCTTGTCCTGAATGGCGACCACTCTTCAGCGTCGGAGCACCTCAGGAAGCTGTTGAGCTGCATCCACCGTCATTTTGCGGCTTGGAGACGGAGAGCTTTCGTTCGTGAGTTTTCCTGTCCCGGTCACGGCTGCGTCCGCCATTTTAGGAGGGCGCGCGGCTATCTCCTCAACTGCCGGCTCATGCAGCCCTCTTACTAGCGCAATGCTCCACTCATCTTAAAAGGTATTTTCATCGTTTTTTTCCCTCAATGGATATCGTTGCCTTGGAGCCTGTTTCTATTTTTGCGGGTTGTGCATGGTTTGGGCATTTTTCACTCCCGTCCGCCATTTTGTGTGTTTCATACTTACTCTGACACAACTTTTTGGCACGGGACTGCCTTTTTGCTCATACCTTGATGCCTCCCTTATACTCTGTTTTACATAGCGTTTTCTCTGGATACGTATTTGGACATGCTTCTGATTCAGCTGCTACTTTGGTGATTACTACCTTGTCATTAAGCACGACGGAGCGATCCCTTACGTTTCCTTGCATATATCCATTTGCTATGTAACAAAATCCTAGTATGTTCCAATTTTTCTACTAGTAAGGCACTATATTTTTGCACTGACATACTCTGCTTGGTTTACTCAAATGCGAGGTGTGCAAATCTCCTCCTCATGACTCCTACTTAAAGTCAATACTTCAGTGCATTGTCTCTGCACCAGCAAATTTTTACTTAGCTGTCGTCTCCTAGGATATAGCTCATTCTGGATCGTTGTTGTGATTTCATCCTTGCCATTCATTATTTCTGCCATAGACTGTTTTTAGGTTTCGACCTGGCGAGGGGCAAAGCCCCTCCCAGATCGAAATCTTTTGTTTTCAGTAGTGATGTTCGGACCGCCTCTGTTTCCAATTGGCTAGCTCCATAAATGGAGGCTAGCCATTGGGAGACAGAGGCTGTCAATCGCGCTTTCTCACGAAAACGCGATTCGGGGGCGTTTCTGGTGCTTTTTTTAAGCCCCGCCCCTTTGTCCCGGGCCGCGCTGCGATTGGCTGCCGGCCCGGGACACCCCCGTGACGTCATTCCCGGGCCGCGCTGTGATTGGCTGGCCGGCCCGGGACCTGACTTGTTTACGTTTCTTTACACGAGTTCGTGGTTTCCTTTAAACAGTTTTCCGTGTGCCCTGCGTCTGCCGGCGCTTACTCACGTCGTAAGCGCCTTTCTCACAGCAGAGACCTCGGCTTCGAGCCCGGCAGGCTGAGAGGCGAGCGGATCCCGCGAGCGCGTGGGACAGCGTCGCCCCTCCACCCTCCCGTCCCGCCGGCTCTCGCGCGCGCCCTGCGCACACCTCATCCATAATTGATGCCCGCTTTGGGCAGATGCTGCCGGGCCGGGGACTGGAGCATCTGCTAAGTTTATGGAGGAGAGCGGGAGCAGGATGGTGCAGCAGGTATTTCACTTTCTTTTCCGCTCGGCGCTGGCGTTGCGTCACAGGGAGGGCACTGCGGGTGTTAATCTGTCCCGCGCCGCGCGAGCCTCTCGCGAGCCCCTGCTGCCCAAGTCATTCAGCAGGCACCTTCCCCGCCCCCCGCAGTGCGTGGTATCTGGAGCGGAGACACCCGCCAGCAGCAGGTTAATGGCAGCAGCATGTGCGCACTTCATTTCTGCGGCTTTGTGTTCCTGCCCCGAGGAAAGAGATGGCTTAGCTTCATTTAACTACAGTAGATGCGGCTTCATTTCGCAAACGTTATGCCACTTGAGTGGTAAAAAAAAAAGAAACAAAATACCGCTATTTCAAATGTTGGCAGGTGTAGTTGTGACGTTAAATGGGAGCTGTGTTGATGTGTGTGACTGTATTTGTATCAATACATCTGTCTATCATTCCATGTTTGCTTTGAGTAAAAGACAGCATGTTTCTGTTTACCAATCTGTGTACTAGTGTGTCTGTGTTTTGTTTCTCCATCTATCTATCTATCTATCTATCTATCTATCTATCTATCTATCTATCTATCTATCTATCTATCTATCTATATCTATCTGCATGTTCATTCCACACATCCTCAATAGAGATGCACACGCTGTGCTGATTCCATTGCTTGCTACGTAAAATCTTCCTTTTGTTTTATGAAAACTGCTGCCACCGTAAACTACGGAGACAGGCACTTACGAGACTTAATGCAGGCTAGAAAATGCACGGCTTCTACTAGTATCGATTTATTTTTGTTCAGAAAACAGTTTTCATCCATAGGGTATGTATGATTTTTCAGGTTCTCCCTTTTATTCTCTACTTTTCTGTTCAGCCACTTCTTCGCAAGCAGTTCCGTGCAATGCCACGTAAGGCATATTTTGGGAGCTGAAATGTGGTTTTCATTAGATTCCAGGCCAGAGCACTGAGCAGAGTCTGACTGCCTGCCATCTTTTGTTCTCCTCACGTCTGCCAGGGATTGCTTTATAAGGGATCCTCATCCTCGCGCCACGTGCAGTCGACAGATCTAATGACCGTTGAAGGGCAGTCTGAAGACGGTGGCCTGTAGGGAGTTCGAATCCCCCAGCCCATACCTGCAGGAACACTGCAGCGCAGTGTTGAAAGTTGCTACTGAGAATTCTTCCAAAAGCCCAGTTCTCTTAATTAAATATTAGCTGTAATTAGCTGTGTGTTTGAATGCAGCAAATATTAATCAGGGTCTCGTGGAACTGCTGTCAGCGTTAATGAGAAACAGTGGGGGTTTGGTAACATCTGTTTTAGCACTCAAGGTAGTAGTAAAGCCTTCTGATGAAATGCACCTGCATAAATGCTGCTCGGGCCCCTTCTGCCCTCCGTGTTCAATTTATGTCTGCTGAGGAGAACGCTGGTCGAATGCAAATCTGGCAGGAGGGCAAAGGTCAAGCTAGGCCAAACCATGGGTGATACTGTAAGTGATGTGACATTACCACATCATTTCTCCCGATCTGAGCTACAAAATTCACCATATTTCTGTTCTTCCCTGCTTGCTTTTTCCAGGTCTTTTCTACCAAAATGCAAGTGGGGAAAACTGCTGCTTGCAGTCATTTTGCAACAGTTATAATCCCTGCTTTGGTGCCAGCTAGCCAATTGCGGTTGATTATGGATTACGGCAGCCTGCAGAACCCGGGTTTAGACAAGGCAGGTGAAAAATAGTCATGAACTAAGTGCGCCCACTGAGCGTGGCCAATCATGCTGAACTAGCAAAATGTAATAAGATATGTAGAATGTGATTTGGGAAGAAATAGACCTACTCATGCCGCACCTTGGACCTCATAATCAGAGGCCTCTACATTTATGTGGGATGAATACCTGTGAATTAAGAGATCTGCTTTGTTGCCAAAATCTCAGTGTGAGAATCCAGGGTAAAATGAGCAATAACCAGGGAATTGGACCCAGAATTACTGATTCCCCTGGTAATTTCTAAGGAGCCCTGATGTAATAGCCCGACCTTTCATCACCTCCAGAATTTCCAAAACCCTCTATAGCGTAACTCCAAGGATGAGAAAAATTGAGGCAGATTTTGTGTGTACTCATAATGAGGGCCCTAATAGTGCTATCACACAGAGCTGAGAATTCTACAAGTTTAGAGTCTATACTTTATAAAGTTATGTAGAGAAGGTTTAAATATTTAGTTGTAATCCACACCATGCTTTGCAAGCTTAACATGGATATGAAATTGGGCTTTCAACTGCATGTCTTATCTTACATCCAATCAGGCCTGCCTACATAACAATGAAGCTGAAATTTTGTTCCTCCATTTCCCACAATTTCAAAAATTCCTGACTGCTTCAAGTACCCCTGGTTGGGAAAAGTCCAAATTAAGGCCAGAACATTCCTAAGGGTAGCATGCCGAGGATGGAATGAACAGCCTGTTCCAGGTATTTGGTCAGTGCACAATCTTCTGTTCAACCCAAAGCTCCACAGCTGCTTTTCAATGAATTTTATCTACCCAAATAGTACGGAATACACAGGATGTCATGATCTAATAAATAGTTTTTTATGTTCTTGCTTGACTGTGCAGCTGTTGCCAGACAATTAAGTGAAAATCACAAGGAGTGGGGCTTTGGCTCTGTCCACATGTTGGGAGCCAGGAGGACATGTTTTGAGTGGGCAAAAAGTATGTGCTTCCATACAAACCTGCTTGCCCTTCACACAGCTGCAAGCATTTTTGTGCATTTATAAAGCTGCCTGAGCTTGGACCTTCAGGGACACAGACGTGACATTGTAATACTATTAAAGAGTCCTAGTTAACTGGAAAATGTGTGGCGTTTTGCTCTGGCAGCAGATCAGATGGGAGGAGGGCTGTCATTAACCTACATGGAGTTTTGGGGCTGGCTTGACAGTGTAACTGTCAGCTGACCTTTTAACCTACATCAATATTATTCTACTGTTCTTTACTCATGCCCGAATATTAACCCCGGGCGAGGTGTGCGAGGTGGGGCTATGCTGAGGTCCACAGAGTTGAAAACAAACTCTGTGGAACTCCGCTACGTCTCCACCTCCACCCCCCAATTATAACAAGCATTTACAATGCAACGGTTTCGCCTTTGGAAAAGTTTGAGCTATTGACATTGTAAATGACAAAATTTGTATTTATGTGTTGGTTTTGAAAACAGATAAATAAATGGCATTGTCATTTACATTGCCAATAGCTCTAAATTTTCCAAAGGCGAAACCGTTGCATTGTAAATGCTTGTTTCTTCTTGTCATCTCCTGGGCAGATTTAAAACTATGTCGCAGTCCTCCCGTACCTCAAAGCCTGCAATTTTGAAGAACTCCAAAGTTTTTTCTGCCTTATCCAGGTTGGACGTGCCTATAGACTCCTCTGGCTCGGACGCAAGTATGGATCCCTCTCAGTCTACGCCACTGAAAACCAATACTAAAAGGCATAGACAGAATCCTCCTTCACCTCCTAACTCCTCAGCGCCTGTCTCAATGGAACTTTTATTGGAAGAAATAAGATCCTTCCGTCCTTTTTTGGAGGAAATTACAGCTTTGCGTCCCTTCATGGAAGAGACTAATGTTAAGCTTCAAACTCTCACAGAAAATTGGTCGCATATTGACACAAGAGTGGCCTCAGTTGAGCAGGCGGTTTCATTCCTTCAGAACACCTCCTCTAAAGTACCATATCTGGCCTCTCAGGTATCCTCTCTTCAAAAGCAGGTGGAGCAGTTGGAAAACAGGAATAGACGAAACAATCTTCGTATTTACGGCCTGGCCGAGGTCCTTGAGGGATCAGATCCGCTTACCTTCTTCAGGTCCTTTCTTCCGAAATTGCTCCGATTACCAGAGGGTCCTGCTCTCAACATCCAGCGTGCTCACCGTCTTGGCCGCCCACCCACTTCTTCCTCCTCTTCACAAAGACCTCGAGGAGTGATTCTTTACTTTTTGGAATATACAGACCTTCTCAAAGTCTTAACAGCTGCCAAATCTTCCCCTAACTTGTCATGGTCTGGTTCTTCCTTATTTTTTGCCCAGGATTACGCAAAAGCAACGGCCAATAGAAGGAAAGCTTTCCTAAATATGAGAGAAGATCTCCGTTCAATGGGTGCTAGATATGGCCTATACCATCCTTGTTTATTTAAAGTCACTTACAACAATAACACCACGACCTATGAAGATCCAGTCCGGCTACAAAGCTTCATTAATGCACACAAGACTTCAGCAATGGACTCATCCTCTTCAGCTCCTGGTTGAGATTCTACCTTTTGCTTTGCGTTTTGTCATTTCCTGCTTATTGCTCCTAGTCTTTTCGTTTCGCTTTTCATGTGTATCTTAACTGTTTTTTCTCCCGCCTGCTTTTCAGGTACCCTACCTCGTCTGATGATGTCTCCCCGGTTCCCTGCCTAGCCGATCCTGGTTGCGTCGACTCACCTATATGGCTCCATCCTCCCTCATTTCCTTCTCGTTCCCTTCCTATGTAGGTACGTTCTTCCCTTACCTTTTCCCTTTGTCCTTCTTCCTGTTTTTCGTTCGTTGTACAAGTGCTCCACGTTCTTGTTTTTTCTCCTCGCTCTTTATTCCATTTCTTCCTTCTTTGTACTATTTTGATCTCGTTTATCTCCTCCTTTTTTTCTCCCTTTCACTTTCACTGCAAATTACTCTTCCTTCTTACTCATGGGTTGCTATTTTTGTCTCGCCTATTTCGTATTCATTGTCCTAATTTGCATGTCATGTCTCTGAACATAGTTTCATGGAATGTCAAAGGTATTAACTCCCCAATTAAGCGTCAACGTATTTTATCACACCTTGCCAAATTGAATATTGATATTGCTTTTCTTCAAGAAACTCACCTTTCTGATGTGGAATCTGTTAAGTTACGTAGAGGTTGGGTGGGTGAGGTTTTTTATTCACAAGGTGATGGTAAGAGAAATGGGGTTGCAATTTTGTGTCGTAGATCCTTGCCTTTTACTGTCATTGCCCAAGAGTCCGATACTGATGGTAGATGGACACATGTCAAACTATCACTTAGAGGTGTTCCAATCTCTCTCCTTAATGTCTATGGCCCCACAAATGGCGAACCCCTTTTTTGGGCTCAATTTTCCCCACGTATCACACAATTCATGGGCGATAACTTCATTCTTGCTGGGGACTGTAATCAAACCCTGGACCCGTTTTTAGATAGGAATTCTACTGTTGCCTATGTTCCTAATAAACCACAAACTCTTTTCACAAGCTATATCCCAGCACAAACTTGTTGACTCTTGGCGTCTTTGTAACCCGACCCTCCGGGAGTACACCTTTTACTCTCCATCTCACAGATCCCAGTCGCGGATTGACTATATTTTTCTTTCTCATTCCCTTACTCAAACACTCACTGCCGCTGAAATTGGTCCGATTTTACTCTCGGATCACGCCCCGGTTGTGATTAGCCTTGATGTAGTCCCCAAGGTGGTAGGGCCTAGGAGGTGGCGTTTTAATAATACCCTTCTCTTGGATCCCAAGTTTTCAACTTCATTTTCTGCCTTTTTTGATGAATTTTTTTTATTCAATGATATTCCGCCCATTTCACAACATACGGTTTGGGACACCTTTAAGGCGGCTGCACGCGATTTCATTATTAGCTATGTTGCTAGGAAACGCAAGGCTGCCCGCCAATTCACTAACAGTCTTCTTCACGACATTAAGAGATTGGAACACGCCTATTTTACCTCTCATTCCCCGGACAGTCTGAAAACCCTCATTGCTGCCAAGATCAAATTTAATGACAAATCCACTGAAGATGCTTCCTTATACTTACTAAAGTCAAGTGCTAAGTTTTATGGTGGGCGTAATAAGGCCGGCAAAATCCTTGCTAATTACTTAAAAGTCAAGCATGATAAGATGAATATTGAATCTGTTTTTGATACCAATGCTCAATTACAACATAAAGATGCAGAGATTCTTTCTACATTCTCCCACTTCTATGAATCTCTCTACACCTCAGATACTCACTCATCCCCTTCTTCACTTACACATTTCTTCTCGTCCATCCACAAGCCTTCCAATTTCCCTCTTGATCTCTCCCATTTAGAAAATGACATCTCACAGACAGAATTACTTACTGCCCTACAACGTCTTAAACTTAACAAGGCTCCTGGTCCCGATGGTTTTACCGTTGAATTTTATCTCCATTTTTCCAAGCTATTGATTCCTAAACTTCACTCCCTTCTTATTACCTTTGTTGATTTAGGTTCTTCTTCAGGTACCTTTTCCGATGCTCATATTTGCTTAATACCCAAACCTGGAAAAGATGTGCAGTATTGTAAGAACTACAGACCCATTTCTCTTGTCAACATTGATTATAAGGTTTTTGCTAAAGCCCTCGCGCTCAGATTAGATCTTTTACTTCCCGATCTTCTAGGCGAAGAGCAGTCTGGGTTTGTTAAGGCCCGTTTTATAACGGATAATACTAGACTTTTATTCAATATACTCACTCAATCCTCCCATTGTCAACATTCACTTGCTGCGATAGCTCTTGATGCCGAGAAGGCGTTCGATAGAGTAGAATGGCCTTACCTTTTCCATACTCTTGGTTGGTTTGGCTTTGGCCCTAGATTTATTTCGCTAGTTTCCCTATTATATTCTTATCCACGTGCCGCTGTTTTTGCAAACGGTCAAATTTCCCCTTATTTTGATCTTGGTAGAGGAGTCCGTCAAGGTTGTCCTCTATCGCCCTTCCTTTTCAATCTTGCTTTAGAACCTTTTCTCTCCAAACTTCGTCAGAACCCTAACATTCATGGCTTTCCAATTGCTCAGTCTTCTATTAAACTTGCGGCTTATGCCGATGATATTTTACTTTTTATTTCTAATCCAACCGTCTCTATTCCGGCTTTCCTAGAGGAAGTACAGACCTATTCGTCCATTTCTGGTTATAAGCTCAATAACGATAAATGCGAGATTTTACCTTTAACGAAATTCACCTTCAAGCCTGACTTTAGCGCCTCTAATTTCACCTGGAGTCCCTCCCACATTAAATATTTAGGTTTGCATATTACTCCCTCTATACGGGATACAGTCTCCCTCTGCTTGAGTAAATGTACTCAGAAAATTTCTGATCTCACAACCAGATGGCATCCTCTTTACTTGTCCTGGTGGGGTCGTCTGGACACTATTAAAATGATGTTATCCCCCATAATTTTATATACTGTTTCCAATATTCCTGTCCCTATACCGGCCAAATTTTTTAAGCAACTCAACTCAATCCTCTCTTCCTTTTTATGGCATAACAAAAACCCCAGAATGTCCGCCCCGTTTCTGAAGGCGGAGTCAATTTCCCGGATTTTCCAGCATATCACAAAGTTTTTTTATTGCGACAAGCTTCCGCTTGGTTGGTCGACCCTGATTCCCCATGCCCCTTATGGACAAAGCTTGAGCGCTTTTTCCTCTCTCCTTTCTCCTTCGCAGAATACATCTCCTTCTCACGCAAACCCTCTCTGCTTCCCACTCCTATTCATAAATTCACAATTAAACTCCTCCTGTCCTCTAACCCTCCTCCCCCGACATCTGTTGCTGATTTCCTCTCTTCTACCATCTGGCATAATAAGTCTCTTCTCATTCGTCACAAACCCTTTTACTGGAAATCTTGGAGGACCAAGGGGTTAGTCTGGATTTCACAATTATTTTCCAATTCCACCTTTATACCTTTCCATGACTTTTGTTCCACTTTTGGTTTGCCCATGTCGTCTGCTCCCAAATACCTTCAGCTCAAGACTGCGGTGATGGAGGTCCATACAAAACTTATGCGGAGTTCCTCCTCTCTCCCTTTTTCTAATCCTATGTCCCAACTTCATTCCATCTTACGAGTCAATCCCAAAGCTTCCACTCTCTACAAGCACATTCAGAAACAGTCACTCATTCGGTCTAAGTCTAAAGTAGAAGAGCAATGGGAATGTGACCTCTCCTCCACCTGGCCCTCCTCATTTTGGGACAAGATTTGGATGAAAGTCCGTAAAACATCACGAGCAGCATCCTTGACACAATCCATGTTTTTCATTTACAACCGATTGCTTCTTACACCCTCTACCCTTCATAAACGTTTTCCTAATACTCCAGATTTGTGTTGGTCTTGCTCCACCCCTAACGCTACTTTATTTCACATGCTCTTTTTATGCAAGGATGTACATGTATTTTGGTTACAGGTTTGGGCCCAAATTAATGTTATTTTTCACACTTGTATTCCCTTATCGCCAATTAACTTGTTTTTGGGTAGTCTCTCTCCTTGTTGGGATGGAACTACTCTTTGTGTTCGCATTGTGGATTTGTTATTAGCTGTTGCGTTTCAACAGATTACTGTTAACTGGAAAAATGTCTCTAATATTTCTTTTAAAGCATGGTGGTATAATATATGTCATAATCATAGACTTGATAATGCTTTTGTTTTTCCTGCCCAGTAGGCAGCCAAACGTGCCTTTCTCTGGCTTCCTATCACATTGTATTTAGATAGTTGTACTACACCTTTATTTCGTCCACACCCCACTCAACAGGAAGTCACCAAACCCCCATGATGTCCATGTCATTCCATTCATTTTTCATTATTAATGTGTGTAGATTTCTTTTATATTTCCTTAATTGCTCAATCAATCTACCCTTTTTTCCTGCTTATATAATACCCATGATTGGTTTACTATTATACCCTCGTTTACAATTTGTATTTTGATTCTCCCCCCTCCCCCCTCCCCTCGTCCCTTCCATGACTACTTGTTATATTATGTACTGTTATTTTGCATATTTTGCTTAATAAAGTCTTATTGAACTTAAAAAAATAAAGTGTTCTCTAAACTCTGCCATGTATAAATGTGGGATTGGTTTTTAATTCACAATGAAACAGTGGTTTGGTGTTTTTAAAGTTTAGGAGAAACGTTGCATGGAAATGATGCATTAATTTCGAGCAAGTTACGAAACTAAAGCAATGCATTATCTCTTTTCACACAGTATGGTGGGAAATCAGAGTAAAGATATTTAGAATGTTACAGAGAAAATTATAACATCCTCTATGTGTTCTTAACAATAAAAACAGACAAAAATGAAGCGTTACATATACACATACACAAAATATGCATAGTAGGGGCGTGTCCAGGATGGCGGACGAGTAGGACGTGCCTAACCGCCGCTCCTGCCCATAGCTCGGGCTTTACCTGCATAGCTTCGTCCAGCACTACCTTCCGAGCAGCTTCGGACCCAGTCTGGGCCAGTGACAAGCCGTGGCACCCCAAACCTGCTGTTGTTCTCTGATTCCTGCCCTCGGAGCCGGGACGCGATGTGCTGGTCGCGCTCAGAGACTGGCCCCACGCGGAGGCGGACAGGAGCGACAGAGAGCGGCACTGCTGCCAGTGAAGACACCCGCTGAACGCCAGCCGAGAATTGAGGGGTATGATCGGACCTGCTGCCGGAAAACGGAAGGGGATCGGAACACGCGCGGCTTACCCCTACTGCAGCAACAAGATGGCAGCGCGGGGCTGAACCAGCGAACGGAGCCGCACTGCCCTCGCTGAGGTGAGCTGTTCTTTAGAGCGATCTGACTGCAAGCTGAACATAGGTGTTGGGCCTGCTCTTCCGGGCTCTATTGTGCTATCCGGGACTTGTCCCCTCTGAGGCCCGCGGCAGCGGGGTTGACCTATCCCCCCAGGAGGCGCGGTGCGCCATCTACGAACTGGTCCATGCGTCCCTGGCCGCTGTCCCCTGCTGAGTGACGCCTGCTTCCCAGCGCCCAATGAGTGGAGTATTCACGCGGCTAAACCCCGTGGTTCCCACTGCCGCTAACTGGAACACTGCGTGACTGGAGCGACAGGCGTGCCTGAGTTGTCGGGCCTCCCATTCCGATGCTGTTGTGCCCCCCGGGTCCTCTTAACAACACGGCCTGCCGCCACTGCTTCAGAGCCGACAGTCACCCCCGGAGAGTGCGCCACGTCAATACTGCCACGCCAAGCCCCTTTGCCTCCCCGGGACACGCATGCTGATCAAGACGACGGGGAGGGTCAGGTACTGAGTAGCCATCTACCTGCTCTGTACTGAGCACTGAACACTGAACCGCGCCATTACTCCCTAGAGAGAACAAACACTGATCTCATCGCCACGCACCACCCTTGCACACGACCCCTTAGCTGCAGATTGGTGGTGGAGGCCCCTACAAGTGCCCACGACCAGAAATCGGAAAGACAGATCTGTTAAAGAGCTACTGCTCGAAGCCGGGCTGGTGGAACAGAGACGATGTCCCATACTGGAGGAGCTGGCGAGCAAAAAGGATCAGTTGAGCTCGACGGACTCGTCACTCGTAGTGTCCTGGAATCACTTTTTGCGGACCTCACCAAAGAGTTTCAAACTATGAAGAGGGATCTTACTGCCCATATCCGTGAGATGCGCAAGGGCATCGATTTTGTGGGGGAGCGGGTGGACGACCTAGAAAACTAGACTGCGGCCAGGGGCAAAGAGGTGTCCAAGCTCCAACAAGAGGTGCTCAGGCTACGAGAACAACATCAAGACCTTCAGTCACACACAGAGGACCTAGAGAATCACTCCCGCCGGAATAATATACGGATTTGGGCGGTACCTCAGCGGGCAGAAGAGAAGGACATTGAGGCTTTCGTAGAGGATCTGTTCAGCCACATCTTGAGGGGGTCCCACAGACCAGGAGATCCGACTCAACCGGACACATCGAGTAGACCACAAGAGATCACAAACGGCTCCTCCTGCCAATATCCTGACGTGTGTCCACGATTTTAAGCTTAAAGAGCGCATTTTACGCGAAGCACGGTCCAATAACCCCATTGAATTCCGCTCCTGCAGGCCTCTTCTCTTCCAGGACTTGACAGCCTCACCTCTACAGAAACGTCGTGACTTTCGCCCCATTCCCGGATTTCTCCGCTCCAAAGACGTCGCTTACTCATGGGGGCTCCCATTCAGACTCATCTTCAAATGGGAGGGCAGACTCCACCAAGTACGTTCTTTGGAGGAAGCGACATCTCTCCTGCGACTACCAGAGACTGACCACGCCAGCCCAGTGAAACCTTCTACCACCAACCGACGAGAAGACAGCAACAGCTGGCAGAGGGTCGGCAGTTCGCCGCTGGGCTCCCGTCCAGACCCAGAGCAGAGGTGATAGCCAAAGAACGCTCAGCAGTCCTTCAGTCCCTGTCGGAAGACTCCAACACTGCAGACTGACCTGTACATTTTGAGGTGTCAATCTTTACTTTCCTGTAAGGTCACACCGGCTGTTATGGTCGGGTTTGGGGCGGGTGGGTGGCGGGGGCTCCTGCCATCTATCCCACGTCTCACCACAGGCGGATTGCCTGGGACATTTGTGAACTATTTCTAGGACTGTTTTTTCCCTAACGTTCGTTAAGGGGGGTTGTTATTTCCTTTTTTTATTGGGTTGCCTCCTCCTCCTCTGCGGTTCATTCAATGTTATACTGCACTATCCCATTGTGCCTCCCACTCCTAGTGGAGCAGTGTTGTCAGCTATGGCGCACTTGAGTCCACATTCCCATGATTCCTGACCTTCATGTTGTGTCCCTTAATGTGAAAGGGCTAAATAATCCCACTAAGCGCCGAGCCCTTCTGTCCTACCTGGAATGTTCAGACGCACATATATGCCTGCTTCAGGAGATGCATCTGCTCCTTGCCGGTACCCACCGATTACAATCAAAGGCCTTCCCCCACCAGATGTTCTCGTCAGCCACTTCCAAAAACGCTAGGGGTTGCTATCTTGGTCTCTTCTAAGTTCCCGGGGAGTGTTGGTAGCAAACAGGTGGGATTTTTTATTAACCATCCCCATAAAACATACAACAGAATCGAGTATGGCTTTACCTCTGAACCCCTAACGCAACAGGTCCGTGAAGTGGAGATTCTACCTTGTCCTCTGTCTGACCACTCCGCGTTGTGGCTCACTCTGACCATGCCCCCATGGCGCCATACCCGCCACTTTTGGCACCTTCGGGAGACTATGCTACAGCATCTCTCGTCGTACAACAGATTGAGAAGAGCATAGCTGATTACCTGGCCATAAATGACACACCAGACATTTCCTTGACGATCCTATGGGAGGCGATGAAGGCGGTTATCCGATGGATTTTCATTAGCATTGCGTCGGCCAACAACAGGGTTTAGATGGGAGAAACCGGAACGCTTGATGAGGTCACTGAGCTGGAGCGCATTCACCAACAAACAGGTGCTCATAGGGTCTGGAAACAACTGAAGGCGGCCCGGGCACAATTAGCGGGGTTGGACATCAACTGAGCTGAATATGCGGCTCTACGCCTCATACATGCCTTCTACATAGGAGGAGACTGCTGTGGGTGACTTCTTGCAAACCGCCTCCGAGTGCAAAGACAAGCTCATAGAGTGGCCATGGTACAAGACCCCAGGGGGGGGGAGAGAGTAGCGAGGACACTGCGATTGTGGAGGTCTTCAGACGATTCTACGAAACATTGTACTTGGCTCAAGTTCTGCCTGAGACTGCACCAGCCCGATATCTCCACGCAGTAGCTACATTTAAACTGCTGCCGTCTCAGGCGGCCGACCTAGAGGCCCCGATCCTAGTGGAAGAGGTTATATCAGTGATTGCTCACCTGAAGCTCAATAAAATCGGCAGGCTCTGATGGTTTCACCTCCGGTTTTTATAAAAAGTTTTGCGGGACATTAGTCCCGCTGTTAATGCGTGTTTTTAACTCCGTCGGGTCGTCATCAGCCTCTTCCTTCCCCTCCTCTATGTTAGAGGCCTTAATAACTAATTCCCAAACCAGGGAAAGACACCTGTGTTTGCGGCTCTTACCGCCCTATATCTCTACTCAATGTGGACTTAAAGATCTTTACCGGCGTTCTAGCGGCCCAACTCTCTCATCATTTCCCCGGTCTGATAGATCAAGAACAATCAGGTTTTGTTCAGGGGCGGCAATGCTCCGATAATACTATACAACCCCTCCACTTGATGGACCGTTCGGAGCGCTTCCCGGGGGAACACAGGATCCTCTCAGTTCATGCCGAAAAGGAGTTCGACAGGGTTCACAGGCCGTACCTCCGAGCTACGTTGGTTCACTTTGGCCTACCAGACCGCTTTATCAATTGGATGTTTCAGAGTTATGTGAACCCCACAGCTACGGTTCGGGTGAACGGTGTGGCATCAGCGGCCTTCTCCATATGCAGGGGAACCAGACAGGGGTGCCCGCTTTTGCCGCTCCTCTTCACCCTCTATATGGAACCCCTAGCTCAAAGAGTCTGTGATGATCCAGCCATTAAAGGGGCATGCTTCGGGAGTTCGGAGCACCAACTCTGTCTGTATGCCGATGACGTGGTGGCGACCCTAGGCCACCCTCGGGAGTCTTTGCCGGCATTTGTAGACGAATTAGCCCGCTTTTCCGTCGCCTCGGGCTTCCAGATAAATATGCACGAGTCGCAAACTCTTAACTTATCACTAGAGCCCGAGACACTGGAGCTTCTAAAGCGTATTTACCAGATTCAATGGGTCCATGGCGTGATCATTTACCTGGGCCTTCGGGTAGCCCCCACCATCTCTACCATTAGACAGGCAAACTACACAATACTATTGAAACAAGTCCCGGATTCACTCCATAGATTGAGACCCCATTCCCTCTCGTGGTTGGGACGGATAGAGGAAGTAAAAATGGTGCTGCTGCCTCAAATTCTCTACCTATTCCACACTCTTCCACTAATGCACCCCCTGGAGTTCAACGTGCCCTTCAGAGGGACATAGAGCGCTTCATTTGGCAGGATCAAAGGGCTCAGATGTGTTGAGATCTTACGTACAGGGACCCGGTGGATGGGGGCCTGGGGGTTCCCGATCTTTTGGCATTCTGGTGAGCGGCTCAGATGAGAGCACTAGTGGAGTGATCACGCCCCGAATCCGAGAAACACTGGTTATTTATGGATAGATCCCTTGCAGCCTGATCATTGTGGGGAGTTCCTTTTCTATCCCGCAAGGGACGGCCCCGCAACTTGTACTTATCAGAGGTCACCCGGCCCATAATGTTAGCTTGGGATAGAACTGCGACTACCAGGGGGCTCACGATTTTCCCTGTTCTCCTCTTACGCCCGTCGTATAGAATCCAGATTTCTCACCCGGCCTAGACAATGGGGAATTTCACCACTGGGCGACAGTGGCTACCTGCTTCATAGGGCATTTCTTCGACCTTTCTGGACCGCGCCCTTTTATAGAATCCCGTACAAACCAACGGAGCGCTATTGGTATTTACAGATACAATATTGGGTTCTGCAGGGGGGCGTGAGGGAGGGTGCAGAGAGACTGCTTACACCATATAAGAAATGGTTAATTACAAGACATAACGACACACGCCTAACATCAGATCTGTATACATTAATTCAAACACCTCAGACACTGGGAAATCCCCAGGCCAATTGCATTGGGAGGGGGAGCTGGGTAGGGAACTTTCAACGAAAGAATGGAAGGAAATTTACTACCGAGCCGGCCGCACAGCCCGTAACGTCACATCTATTGAAACGGCCAGTAAGTTGGCCACCTACTGGTACTTAACACCCGTAAGGCTCCACAGGGGCAACTCCTTACGTAGCCCACTGTGCTGGCGGGCCTGTGGTGTGCCGGACACTCTCACACACTTACTTTGGGATTGCCCTAATCTAGGGACATACTGGCAACAAATCCTAGACGACATCGACTCCCACTTTGACACCCAGATCCCAAGATTGCCAGTGTACATTCTCTTGGGTCTCCCCAACGCCATCACTTTCCCGCTTACCTCTAGGAGAGGCAAACAGATGGCCCTAACTCTGGGCGCGGCAGTACAAAACAAACATTCTCACACACTGGGGTTCCACTACAGTCTCTACACGATTAGGCTGACTTCATAAACTATGGTCCATTCTAGGGATGCAGAAGATTTCTCTCTCGTTAACCAATCCCGGGGCTTCATTCCACGGGCTATGGGCGCCCCTCCTTACACTCTTGACATCTGAATTTACAGAGCTCACCTGTCCCAAATATCTCAGACTGCTAAGATTGGCAGATCCCCCACCAACACCTACCACTGCTGCATCCACTACCTAGTCATTTATGGGATCTGATTCTTGAACTGTGACACTTCCTTTTAATCAGGTTGTCCTTTTTTCTTTCTTCCAGAGGAAGAGGAGGAGGGGGGTTGGTGGGGGGTTTTGTTTCTCCTTTTGTTGTTGTTCAGGCCTGAAGCACTCAATAACGTCATGCCGGGTTGCAACCCGATGATTGTGGAGCACAATGGCTCATTTGTTCTCTTTGTGGATAAAACCAATAAAAGATATTTAAAACAAAAACACGCATAGTATTACTATTGAAAATCTTCCCTTCAAGGTGAAATGAGGTTTTTAAATATTGCACAATGGTGAGTCTGAAGGACTCCTTGAATGTTTGGCAAATTAGATTTATGTAATTCTCTCAAATGAATCTATAGTATCCCCAAAGAGTGCAATATGGGCACTTAAGTACCTGATGCTTAAAGTAAAATCCAAGATGCGTGCGAGATTAAGTAAAAGGGACATTTGTTTGTTAAATTGATTCTGTGCATGTAAAACCTACATATATCAACTACGCAGCACAACACCTCTCCTCAGATTATGGAAACCCTGCAGTCTGACAATGATTGACGACCTGCTTAATCCTTTCCTTCACTTAGAGGTAGGTTGTTCGTCCTTGCAGTGCTTTAAATGGGCAGGTACTGAGTGCCTGCACTTCTTTAATTTTAATGAGAGAGTACCTGCACTTCTCAGCACTGCTGCAATACATGTAATGGGAGAGAGAGTACTGACACTTCTCAGGAGCCAACAGGTACTCTAAATAGTGAGTACCTGCCCTGCCATATTTCCATTTGAAGCACTGCCTCCTTGGCGAGGCACTGCCTCGGTTACAATTAAAATTATAGCTGCCGTACTAGAACGGCCTCGTCAAGTGCTATTTAATCATTGCTTATGGATTCATTAAGCTTCACAGTATCTTAGAAAAATAAGACCACTTTGTGATTTTAAATTCATTAAGTTAATATTTTACAATTGTAACTAACTAAATCTGAATTTCACCAGGTGTCCAAAAATTAAGTTGCACATAACGTCCAATTGTTAAGGACAAGGAATGTCCAAGCTCTTTCTATTTTAAGATGAATTTAAAATGTTAACTAGTTTCTTCTTGTAAGAGTACTTAACACATTTATCGAAAGTAATTTAATAATACATTTAACCATGTTAAATTCTCTTGGGGATAGGAACGTTTCAACATAGAAATGGTCACTTGACTTGGATTCACAACCCTAGCCAAGCTCTCCAATAGTTTGCCTTTGTCCAGTTATGAGCTGCAGGTAAATGAAAAAAAAAAGCCAGCACTGCTGCATGGCTTCTGTCAGCTAGCGGCAGCAAATCCTAGTTGATAGCCGAAAAGGTTGCCTTCAGTCTTGTGAATGCAATACAGCATCACTAGATCCCTATAAAAGGTCAGGATGGCTTTCAAGCAGAAGAACTATATTTTCCATCACCATATAAATTATAGTGAGTGGATAATGAGTCTAATATTTGAAAGGGCTTGAGGTCACTTTCTATTTTTAAGATGGGAGGCAACATTCCCTGTTAATGGGAATACAGCCATCTAACATTTCCATGATCTTTAATAGCACACCACGTTTTAAGTGGTGGAACCAAGCTGCGGCATTAAAGCTGTAATCTTTGCATTTGCTTCATATGTTAATATATGGAAATTGCACCGTTAAAATTGACAGAGCGTAACGTGTGCAACTTAGAATGTGGCTAACAAGTTCATTACTTCACAGAAATTTGGAAAATGTCATCTAATCCCCCAAAAGTTACTTTAAATGTCACGCCACTCTCAGACATTGGAGGTGGACATTGGATAATTTAAGTAAACATGAAAGCATCATGTGAGTGCACGAAAGGGAGTGAGGTGGAAACAGTGGTGATCTATTCTGTCGGAAATCAGGGTCAGGTGTAAACGAGGCTCACCTGCCTCCCCACATCCACACAGAGTATGATGATGCTGTATGAACATGCCTGCTTCATTGCTTCCCGAGGAAAATAAAAAGACACTAAAGAATGGTGAATGTTCAACAACTCACCTCCGTTTCCAAATTACTGACAGCGGTAAAGAGGTACAGAAAAAAACACAGATTCCCCAAGTCTCGAAGCATATACCCATCTCTAAAGATACAAAATGTTTGCCAAAACTTGAAAATAATTCTATTCAATATCGTATCACTGTACCTTACTCGCCAGAAATGTGCCCACGGTGCTTCTGTAAAGAAAAGATAGAAGCAGAATATTACATGAGAAATGCTCAGTAGGTTTCTCTGTTAAAATTGCCCTTTTCTGCCACTACCAGTTTACAATGCAAAGTCACCATATCTACAACGGCACATGTTTTTAGTGGGCTTTTGAAGACCACAAAACACACCTGACCAAGGCTTTTAGTGCATTGTGTGACATGTCTTGCAAATTAATATTCTATTCCTCTTTTGTTTCACGCACTAAAGAAACGAAGGGGCACTGGACTTTAAAATAACAAAAGCGTTTCATGACAGTGTAATCTGCATTTCTGTAATTTTCCATTCTGATGTTTCCTTTATTAATTTGTCTACAATTACAAAACATTAAGGTAAAGATACAGATCTTACAATGCTGTATATCAGATATACAGAAATTAAATAATTTTTCAGTCAGTTTAGTTAGATGAAATTCGAAAAAGGCACCCTCACTCTCTACGATAGTAACTAAAAGTCACTTTCAAGAAGAGGAAAAAAGGCCGCAAAATAGTTAGGAACGAATAGAAATGAGATTTGAAGTGTCACAAATGCAAGGCAGAGAATATAGACAAACAAATATGGAATTGACGACCTCGACTGCATAATCAATAAAAATATCACATGCAAGATAACTTTTGTGGTTTATAGCTAAAAATGCCCGTGCAACATGAGTAGGGCTCCTGGTTTTATGGTGTTTAGTTTTTTTTTAAATTTCCGTCTGCATCGGTCTATATTTCTTTTTGGGCCTGTTCGGTATTTTTCCATTTTAATTTTGTGTTTGGAGAATACATTTAGTTGTATAATGGTATTTTTCCTCATTCGTTTAACGAAAAAATTAGCACTCATACCTTGATGCCCATCGTATTTTAACAAATTAAGTTGTCAAATATAACAACACACTATTGCCACAGGTCAATATTAGCATTATATCTCAATATATGTTAACATATCCATGTATTTAGGAATATCTCATCCTTTCTTTTAACTCTCCATGCGCTCTATCTGTTGGCCTGGAATTCAAGAAGGACAGCATGGACAGTCACTCACATGAAGTACAATGTTCTGTATTTTTCTGCTTTAAAAATAAATACAGGTAGGAAACACATGGTTTCTTTATGTATTTTTCTGTACAAATCAGTAAAAACTAAACACTGGGAGCTTTAAACATGATGTATAGCTTTGGCACTACAGAAACGCATACTGGAACATTTATGTACATTAAAATACGTTATCCTATAGCACAACACTACCAATTAAGACACAGGGGAGACACTTTATCCCTGACTTTGGCTAAATCCATGTTAATGTACAAATGCATATACATACCACAACAGTTATATATTTAGATACATACATTCTCATATATAGCACAGATTTTTGTTCCCCATAAATATAAAGATAAATACATACAGACATATATATGCTTATGTGTTCACATATTTATACACATTTTTTATGTATAATGTCTTGGTCAAACTATTGCTCAATGTTGCTGTTTTTGTGAGTATTATAATCTGGTTGGGAAGAACAAGCTCTTGACTTGCCTTTTGAAGCTGTGATGGTTCTTAATGGATCTAATTTTTGGTGGTAACAAATTCCATAGGCTAGCTGCTTGAAAGCGAAAGATGTCCCACCCATGTTTTCTTTTTCTTATATGTTGGTGTTTTGAGATAAGGTGCCAGTATAGAGCGTAGTTTTCTTTGTTGGATGCATTTTGTGATTTTGATCTTGATTAAAAGTGGATATTTGTCATGTATTGCTTTTTGGATGAAACAAAGCAGCTTGATGGAGGATCTTCTGGCAACTAGTAGTTAGATTTGGGCCCTTAAGGGAGGGCGTGTGGCTTTACATTTAGTAGTCGGTTGGTAGCAGGGCTCTGAATTATCTGTAATCTTCTCATGGATTATACAGGTGATATAGCCCATTAGTGTGCTGGTTTTTATAGGACAAGTGATATGCTTGCTTGGACCTTGCAAAGGAATCTTAT
The DNA here is from genome assembly GCF_964261635.1 of Lissotriton helveticus. Lineage (NCBI taxonomy): Eukaryota > Metazoa > Chordata > Amphibia > Caudata > Salamandridae > Lissotriton > Lissotriton helveticus. The sequence continues at coordinate 1,033,581,404 of NC_136059.1, forward strand.
GCGTGGGAAGATGATTTACAGTGTTTTCATGGTAAGAAAGCTTGATCTAGGTAGCTTATACACTAGAACATTCATAGTCAGCATGAAGTTCAAGAGAATTCCAAGTTTTCTTACCCTCTTGGATATTTTTGATGGTGATCCTAGATCGCCAGGCTATACACACAGAGGGCCATACGTTTTCCACTTGCCACAGGTTAGTATGTCAGTTTTCAAGGTGTCCAATTTGAGTTGTCTACATGCCATTCACTGGTTAATGGCCCGGAGGCAACTGAAGATTTTGAAGTTGTCAATGTCCATGGAGCTTTCCAAATTAAGAGGGACCTGCATGTTGAATGCGTATTTATAGCAGGTGAACTACATTCTTTTGGATCAATTTAGGTAAAGATTTTATGTTGAAAAGCAGTGGTGACATGGTTGAGTATTGGAAGACACTTGCCTTTATGCTGTACGATTTTGATGTGAAATAAGGAGTATCGATCACATTTGCTCTGTTTTGTTGGTAAGAAGAGATCCAATTGCGGGAAGTTCTCTCTATACGCTTTTCCTGGAGTCTTTTGACTAGAGTGTCATAATCCACTGTGTTGCAGCAGCTGAAATGTCAGAGAAGTAGTCCAGCAGCCCAATTCCTGTCTTTTGCATCTTTAAAGTTGTCCAAGATGGTAATTAGGACTGATTCAGTGCCTCTTCCTGGACAGAATCCCATTTGGAATTTGGAAAGTAGGGAGTTTTCTTCAATTAATTGTGACATTTGGGTGAAGGGTGCTCTTTCTATAAGTTTGCCTGGTCTGTTTGCTATAGATCTGCCATTACAAAGGTCTAAGGATCAATGTTTGATTTCTTTCACAGCAGGTGGATGCTCTATTCTATTCTGGTGTTTTTGTTTAGCACATAGCAACCCAACCGGGCCTCCCAGCACGAACGACAACAAACCTGCCAGCTTGCCAGATGTACTTCAAAATAATAACAAGTGATTAAAAAATATGCGGCTTCAGGATTTTTCTGAAGCTGGATTCGGAATAATTCATCCGGAGGACAGCAGGGAGTTCGCTCCAAAGTTTAGGGACAAGATAGGCGACGGAGCAACAGCTGCATCTTGTCTTGTTAATCTTAGGCGCTATCAGCAGCTTTGGATTCCTGGATGGTAAGAGACCTTCTGGGAATTTAAGGATTGAGTAGTTGCTGAACAATGAGTGGACCTTTCCTGCGCATGCACTTTACCTTAAAATGAATTATTTTCTGCACCGGAAGCCAGTGCAGAGCTGCTAAAGCTGGAGCAGCAGATTGGTGTTTTTTTTTTTTTTTTTTTTAAGAATCTGAGCTGGCCATTCTGGACTTGTAGTCATTTTATAAAATGCTTGGAACTTCCTATATAGAGGGAGTTTTCTTAGCACCTTCGGTGCTCATGACGAGCTGAGCTCGTCATGAGCCACGGCGCTCCGGTGCTCATGACGAGCACCGGAGCGCCATAGCTCATGACGAGCTGATCTCGTCATGAGCATGCGGGCGCTGTGCGCGCCCCCCTGCCCCCCAGCACAGCGGGGGAATAACCCCCGCAGCGAAGGTGTTAAGCTAGACAGGAGTTAATCAGTCCCTGCACAACCACTCTCCTATAAGTAGTTGGTAGCTAATGTAGCAGTTTCCTTAAGTGTTCTCAAAATTCCAAAACAGGTCCAGGCAAGATTCCCGCCCTGAGTTTCCATAGGAGGTTTATCATCAACTCAAAAACCTAAGCTTTTGGCTGCTTGGGAGAGCTCGGGAGGTTCTTCAAGGTAGTCTAGCCATGAAAGTTCCGTCCAACTTGAAAGGTTGTTACCAATGACTAGTACTTCCGTCTTTTCGACACTGAGTTTTAGGCTACTAATAGATATGCAATGGGTAACCTCAGTGGTTAGAGGCGGCAGACCCGGAAGCTGAGATCGACCGTGGACCAGGGTTCGATTCCCCGCCTCGGCGGGTCTCGGGCTCAAAAATTGCACGGCCTCGACAATTCTCGCTCTGGTGCCTACTCAACTCACGGGGTCACACTCTGCGACTCTGGGCAATAGCTTGCTTAATCTCCACTACGGCCCCTCGCGGCGGGATGCCTGGCTTTCACCTTGTGGACACCCTGCCGGGGTTTCTCACAGGGGAATACCAGGACGGGTTCCCTAAGCAAGCGCCGGGACGCTCACGGGCAGCCGTGCGCTTTACAAATCCAGCACATTTACATTTACATTTAGACAGGAGTTGAGTTGATTGTATGTTTGCCCTGCTTCTGGCATAAGTGCTATGATGATCTGCATGCCATCTGCATAGGACAAGTGCGAGGCTGTGTACTCGCACAATCTCCACCAGGGGAAGAACGTATAAATAGTGTAGGGCTCAGGGAGCAGCCCTGTGAGAGCCCGCATTTCAAAGGGTGACAGGTTGAAAAAAAGGCTTCTTCACAGACCTGGAAGCTCCCATTTTCCAAGAAGGCTGCTAGCCATTTTACTGCTGTCCCAGAGATTCCATTTTCTTAAATCCTCTGAATGGGGATTGGATGTGGGACAGTGTCAAAGGCTGCTCTCAGGTCTAGCATTACCATGGCTGCTGAGCTGCATTGGTTCAAGATTAGCTGGAGTTCCTCAGAGGCTACTAGCAGGGCGGTCTTAGTGCTGCTGCCTCGTCAAAAGCCTTTTTGGGTGGGATGGAGAATAGTGTGAGTTTTCAAGAAGATGGAAAGGTGTTTCTTCAATTGTTTTTTAGTACTTTGCTAGCTACAGGGAGTAAGGAGTTTGGTCTATAGTTTTCTGCCAGGAGAGCATTGGCTGTGGGCTTTTTCAGTAAGGGTTTAACAATAGCATGTTTCCACGCAGGGGTGACATTGCCACTGTCCAGTGAGTGATTAACATGTCCGTTAGAACAGACAGAAGTGTTTTGCCACCTCTTTCAGAATATCAGGGGGTTCCAGATTAAGCGGCAATCCCGATATTATTGACTTTAGGGTTTATTCAGTGACTTCATTGGTTAAGGCAGGAAACAAGGTTAGTTTGGCTAAGGTCAATGACCCTACTTGTGGGATTAGACTGGGGTCAGGGACTTTTGGCTGTTAAGGAGTTGTTGATCAGTACTCAAGTTGTTTGAATAATTTTCTGAAGAGTCATAGGTGCATTCCACTGGTCTGCTCTCTTTGAGAAGATCCACAAATTCCATTAATGATTTCCGCTGGAGGGATTTGTTGCAAAAGAGTTAGTGCTGTTGTTTTGTGTTAAGTATGGATCAATGTGTCTGTTTTGGTTGTATAACGTGTTGCCAGTTAGTGACAATTTCCAATGAAATGGGATGGGTCCCTTAGGTGCTTTTGGAACTGCAAAATTCTGTGAGTATTTAGGGAAAATCTTTATTGGCGCATTTTGTGTTGTAGATTCTGCTTGACTAGTATTTTGTTTAGCTTTTTAGATTTTAGGCTTATACATTCTGTTATGTTTTTGTAGGCATATCTTGTCTTGAGGGTTGTTTTTTTGAGCCAGGTGCTTTGAAGCTTTGTGATTTGTTGTTTTATCTTTTGTCAATCTTCATTAATCTCAGAGGATTTTTATCTTTTGCTGTGTTTAGATGTTTTCTTTCGGATTAAAATATCAAGAGCTTCACAGAACCATCCGTAGAGTTTGTCAACAGAGTTTATTGTGTCAAGATCTGTGTTAGAAGTGTTAGAAGTGAGCTGGGTTTATAGGTCCTCCATTTCAGCATGTTCCGAGGTCGATTTGTAGTTGCAGGCGGAGTTTAGTTAGGGCGAGTTGTGCGGTCTTGTGTTGGGTGACAACCAGGTGGTGATCTGATAATGTGACTGGAGTTACCCTTTGGAACATGACTAGGTTGGCAAATATGACATCTAAAGCATGTTATAGAAGGTGAGTAGGTTTGGGAGTGAGTTGTTGTAGGTTGAGTGTGTCTAGGTCAGGGAGTATTGTTCTGGAGTGGGGCATACTAGATTTTGAAACCATATGTTAATGTCACCAAGGATACATAGGTTTGAGTATTTGGTAAGCAGGTTTGAAACTTTCTACAAAGGTGTCTGAGACGGTTACATTGCTAGGTGGGGGTCTGTAAAGAAGAAGAAAGTTAAAGGAAAAGTTTAGGATAAGGTTGCATCTGACAAGGAGGGCCGCATAAATTTGTATGGTGCCACAACTTCGCCAATATGCCTTTTAGATTGATCTCATGGAAGCAGACATAGCTCTTCTTACAGAAAGGAGCACAGAGCTAATAATAAAATTTGTTCAAATTTGATCTAAAGAAATACAGGCTCTTTTACCTTCTTTTCCCAGAGCCCTCTTCACAGGATGTTTTTTTTTTTTTAAACGTTTATAGCGAACATAAATGAAAATAAGCAAATATCGGACCGCTCCCTCAAACGCCCCTAAATCGAATAAGAACGCTAAATAAGAGCAATATGAAAGAACTTGAAAGAAACTATTAAACTGTTGACCCACATTCACAAATAGACCCCACCACATCCGCAGTATCTCTTTTAATGACAATAGCTTGGAGTCCTTGGAGAGTAGGAGCAGTGTACTCCTAAGTACGAGGAATGGTGGAATGTGACAATTCTCTCCACTCAGCAATGTAAACGTAGCAGTGCAAACACAGGCCCCATACTGGAATGACAAAATTTAGTAAGGTTTCAAGGGACTAAAGAGAAATCAAGCTAAAAAGTTCCCAGAGGCCCCCTAGATGGTCGATAAGCAACAGTACTTTAGTAGCTGTAAAGGACAAACAAGGAGACCTCCCGCCCGATATAAATGCAAAGGAACCAATGTGTAAGACAACAAAAGCTACAGATCTACCAACTGAAGAGGAGAAGAGGCAGAGAAAGATTTTTTGGTAAGTGAAGCGCAAAATTCAAATAATTTGCTTTCAAGGAATCACGTGAAATTTCAGCAAATCCGTCATTTTATGGTACATTTTAGTCCAAAATGCATCCTTTACACAATTTTTGACACAAGCACACATTTTTCACTAAAAATAGTGCAAAAACAAAAGCACTGAATAGCTACTCATGTCCTATTTTTGTGCAGTACATTTTTTTTACCGAAAATGTTTGTTTTTTTTAACTTTCTTTTTTGCAATTTTCTTGGCATATTTCACATTTGGAAACAGTTATATCACATGGACCACCCCATACAATAAGCAAGACATTCCCCGGTTCGAGGTTAATGAACCAATATGGGCGTCCACTGAGGCGTCTATCAGACCGCCAATCAGCAAAAGCATTTACCATTATGAATCACGTTATTGTTTTTTATAACTAGTAAACAACCCCCCCCCCCCCCGCAAACCCCCCCCTCCCCCCCCACCGGGTCCACCCAACCAAGGTCCAGTTATCAAACATTCAATTTGGGGCTTCCTCCCGTCTCTCCCCCTGTCTGGGGGACTCAGTTTACCGAAAATGGTTTGTTCATGGTGAACTTTTACAGTAAATAGGAAATTACATGAAGTGGTGTACGTAAAGTGTAATACGAAATTACTGCAGCATAATTAAAATATTGTCCCGGCCAACATTGGTTGAAGTGGAACCTTTTTCTTTTACTTTATCTAATCAAGGATAATCAATGAAGCAACTCTCATCCCAGATCCATTCCAGGTCCCTCTCCCTAGCAGCTACCCAGCACACCCTTTGGGTGAATAGGAGGCTGCTCCTTCTCCCCTCTGGCGGCTAAGACCTGGAACACCCTCCCGCTACACCTCAGAGCAACTCAGTCTTTCCAACAGTTCAGGAAGGACCCCAAGACCTGAATGTTCAACCAATGGGGAAGAGCGCGGAATACCGCAGAAGTACCCCTCAGCGCTTCAAGACCCTCACGGGTGAAGCAGCCACGCTATACAAATCCTGAATGATTGATTGATCCCACACAGCAGCATTGATGTTATTGCATGTAAAGATTTGGGTGAAAGAAAGGATGTGGCCTTGTGGCATCAAGGGCGGGCTATCAAAATATTACTTTTTTTATATCAACGAGCACTTAAAGTAACTCCACAATATGCACCGCCAGCATATCATCACAGTAAATAGTGAAGCAAAGAATAGTAAATCTTTACTATGCATACTTACCTAGGCGATATGTTGGTATTCAATATTTTGGAGCAAATTAATATGCATTTTGATGTTCATGACCTCGATATTTTGACATACAACTAATTTTTCATTATACTTTTTCTTTATTAGTTTTTTAACATGTGTGGAAATAAATACAATCCAATTTGTTTCACAGAACTTTATCAAACTTTTTTTAAATCTGTTTATTGCAGTGTTTTCAATTAGAAACACTATACAGGTGTAAATTACATGTTAAACAGATATATATTACAAATAATCTACTAAATAAGAAAACAAGTTAATAAATCAATATAAACTTTCTTGGTGATGTAGAGCCACATATGGGTCGTGTACCTAGGGGATACAAGATAAAATCATGTTCCATGAAAATAGTCAGGTGCTTCCTAATGGAACCCCCTTATCGAATATTCATCAATCATTTGCAACTGGTGACGTAACTGGCGTGGAACTATCGGGATTCTCGAACATAAACACAATCTCATTTCATAAAAGCTGCAATGGGATATTTAGGATATGATGTTCTTTGAAATGTATGCAATACCATGCTCACACTCAGCGCCCAAAGTGTGCCATCTTTGCGCCATGTGCAGAAGGGAGGGGGAGTAAGTGATGCCCAGTGCATTGCAATACACCTTTAAGCTAGGACCAAAGTCAGGTCAGGAAATGTATTGCCAGTTTTGTTTCCTGTTTAGGTCTTCAGGACACACCCAATAAACATGCTACTGGATTATGAAATGTCGTCCTGTTAAGTAATTCATTAAGAGAGCCTGTGATGCACTTCCAAAAGAATTGTACCATTGGGCACACCATGTGAAAAAAATCAGCATCCACTGCATTACATCTAGGGCAGGGTATGTCATCAGTACCTATAAAAGGATTCAGTCATATTGGTGTCATATATATGTACTGTGCAAGTAGTTAAATTGGGTGTGTATTTAAACATTATGTTGGAAGAAACCGAGCATGTAAAATTCAAAACCTTGCCCCAGCCCCTATCAGTAAAGGGCTTATTTAAGCTCAACTCCCATTCCCCTCCTCCCCCGCCCCTCCAAGTCTTAGTAATGGAAACCCAACCATCACCAACAATTATTTGCGTAGCCAGGTGATGGACCTTTGAATGTTTCCCATTGTGAAGCACAGTTGAAGTAATTTATGTGTAGGATGTTGGACAAGACCCCAAGTTTGATTAAAAAAAAACTAAAATGGGGGGGCGGACACATTTCAGTAAATGCATGGCATGGAGAACCAAGTCTGAGACCAACTGAGCCAAGAGGATGACTCAGCCATTCATGTAGGAGCATACAAAGGGGTCAGTCTGGTAATATGGGTAAGTCCAGTCCAGCCTCTTCAAAACAGCGGACAAAATAATATTGATCGCAGGTGCCTTCTGCGGAGGGTCGACAAGGCAAGCAATCAACTCCCCTGTTCACCCAAGACTCCAACAGCCCTAGCTTATGCAATAAATCCCTACTGAACTCAATGAGGAAGCCATTCCACTTGTTCAGCAATATAATAGAGCTCACAGTTCAGACACCCCAAGACCCCCCTAGCAGGTGTAACTGAAGGAACTTAAGGGACACTATTTGTCACTTGGAGGCCCAAATGAAGTCTTGGATCAAGACCTTCAGTCAAAGGAGCCACGCAGCTGGTATCCACAGAGGTAAGTAACTAAAGTAATGCAACAGTGACTTTAAGCAAAGTGATTCTACCGATGATGGATAGCTGTAAGCCCTGCTAGAATTCAATACATAACTTTAAGTGGTCAGATATGGCAAACAGTAGGGGAGAAAAAGAGTATCCCTGCCCAGTGCCAAGGTAAGCACGATATGAAGAGGAAATGATGGACTGGGAGTAGAGCAAGTGTACCCAGCGAACCTGCCTCAGGATATTCCAATAAGGGAGTCTCCTGTAAAACCCTGAGACACCTGATATTCAGATTAGTATTCTGCATGGGAATAAAACCATTCTGATCATGGTGGATAAGAGTGGTCATATAAGTTTGAAGTTAAAAGGCAAGAACTTTACGGACGATTTTATAATCCAGCGCAGTCATGGAAAGATGCCTATAAAAACGCTTATCCGGGAGGTCACCCTGTTTCTTGGGAGGAGTATAACCAGGGCCTCTACACTGTAAAGGGGAGAAAGCCTTTCTCCCAGGCCGATTTATAGATCTTAAGGAGGCGAGGATCAAAATGTTAGCATTTTCTTCAAGCAGTTTACACCCAGCTTTTTAACCTTAATGAAGAGCAGCCACTGCTTGACAGATTTTCCCCGTCATAATGAGAGCCCCAAGGGCATCCGTCTTATACCTCGACAAGATTGGCAAATCCCATAGATTCAAATATCCCATCACTTCCTCATTTGAGGGCATACCCGGTAATCGGTAAAGCTCCCAATAATAATTAAGGAAAAGCAAGTTAATGGCCTTCTGATCTTAAACCACAGTCAGAGGAGCAGTTCTGACCTGGGCAACAAGTTCACTTCTAGTCTCTCTTTGACCAACCAAGTCAAAAGACGCCTTGATCTATCAGCTTCAAAGTGTACACAAGTCTTGTCCAAACAACACACACACACACACACACACACACACACACACTGAACCAAGGTCAAGTATTTTGCCGTAAGCGCCAGCAGTTCTTATTTTCTAGTGGTGGATGTGGAGGCTGACCTTTCTAAGAGAAGTAGTCAAGAGTCCAGTTCCCACAGATCCCTGGTCAAGTTGCATCTTTCTCCTACCACTTCTGCAAAGCAATGGCCCCTCACCACCACTTTAAAGGCCTCTCACTCACCAAGAACAGCCAAAGCTGAGCCCACATTAAGGTGGTAATAGGTCGTGATAACAATCCCAAGGGACTTGCACAAAGCTGGATCCTCAAAAGTCGAGCTCTGAAGGCTCCACTTGGGGATCATGAACATTATCAGGGTGTTCTGATCGGATACAGTCCTTTCCAGGCACTCCACTCAATGAACCTGTGAGGACGATCCCCAGGAGCACAAATCTGCCTAGACGTGCATGAAGATCATGCACAGGTGAGTAAAAAGTCTAGTCCCAAAGGGTATTATGCAAGTACCTTAGGGTGACAACCAGTCCCAATTTATAAGCCATTTCACACACCCCTGACCCCTATGCTATCCTAATCTAGAGGGAGGAAAGATCTTTACAAATCCACATCTAGAACGGAGTTAGTGTCACCTCACATCAACAACAGGATCTGTGGCCACTGCTGTAGTTGGATTGCAATACGATTGTGCAAGGCAAATTGGTCTGTGTTGGGAGCATAAAGACTGCTATGGGCAATGTTAGTACCATCCAATCTGCTATGTATTAGTAATATCTGCTGTGACTTTTATTATCTTTATGGAATGCAACAAAAGAGAACCCCGGCCTGACCCAACTTAGGGAGCCATTCGCAAACTCAGAGGATTGGGTAGTAAATATGTTTTCCTTACAAATGTGAAAGATAATATCCACCCTATATGCTTGAGATAAGTACATATTTTGTAACGCTTAGTTGTGTTTCCCTTGCCCTCCACATTCCAAGTCAGGAAAGAAAATCTACTTAATTCAGTCTTCAGTGAAAAGCATAGTGTTAGTGTCATTTTAATGAAGAACTGTACTGGTTTTCCATGTGCCTTATGCACAATTATTTCCACAAGAAGCCTGCATTCCAGTTCCAAAACAAACAATGCACTAGAGAAAATTCCTGACCTTAGACTCACCAAGAAAAACAAGAATATATGTACCTGACAGTGGAGCCTTCTAATTAACAGCACCTAACCAAGTTATCCCTCCATTAATCTAATCCCCTCTATACTAGCCGGGGTCTGTGTGCACACTGAATTGCACCCACCGTCACAATGCTTGTTCCCTCAGAAACCTAACAATTTGAAAACTCAAGCACAGGTGCACCACACAACAAAAGTTGTCAACGAGAACAAAATATAAAGTCCAAATTCAGTCACGATGTTCTTCAGTTTTCTTTTCTTTTTATTCCATTTGCAGTAAATAAAAGTGGAGTCAAACTTATGTGACTCTACACACAGCACAGCTGACGCGTTTCGTCCCGGTACAGGACTTCTTCAGGTCCGTTAAGTACAAACAAACAGATAGATATACATATACAATTCCATATAAAAAGACACACAAACTTACAACACCTATAAAACATCCTATACATAATTAAGACTGGGTTAGCTTATCCAACCCATAACAGTTTCAAGCTAGATTTACAAAAGTACACATTGTCAACAGCAAGACAGACCGACATTCTCGTGAACATTTATGAATTATCCCATTACAAATTAGTAGGCAAAACATGAGAATTCAATATTGGCCAAAATATTATCAATGACAATGGTCCCCGACGGGGCAGAGTTTTTCAAAAGTAACAACATTTTCACATTTTTGTCGCGTTTTTATCATATAATTTACATTTATCTACAATACAAAGCAAAGCTGTAGTAAGGTCCATAATGAGAACAGCGCTACAGGGAGAAAAGATACCCTAAGGGGCTAAACAGGCTATGAGGCAGAGAAGAGCGAAGGGATAGTGAGCTCCAAAAGACCAACAACAGTAGATGACACCCAATGTGTGCAGATTTAGGCGTAGGAGAGTTAAGAGGATGCCCAGGATAAGAAAGCTAGAGTTATCCTGCGAGATTAAATAATTGGTAAATCACCCTTGCTCCAACGATCGATGCAATAAATAAATAAGTACTCTAAATACCCACCACTGAATATAGGGTGGGTCAAACACATCCAAAGGCTGATGGGTCCTAAGCTTCCTTGCCAAAGGCTGTTCCCCGTCCGATGATTATCTATGGTGAAAGATAATATCCACCCTATATGCTTGATATAAGTACATATTTTGTAACGCTTAGTTGTGTTTCCCTTTCTCCCCACATTCCAAGTCAGGAAAGAAAATCTACTTAATTCAGTCTTCAGTGAAAAGCATAGAGTGTTAGTGTCATTTTAACGAGGAAATGTACTGGTTTTCCATGTGCCTTATGCATAATTATTTCCACAAAAAGCCTGCATTACAGTTCCCAAACAAACAATGCACCAGGGAAAATACCGGACCTTAGACTCACCAAGAAAAACTTTGACTCCCCCTCCCCAGCACCGATTCACAATGTTGATCCTACCAAACCATGCTATGGAATGCAAAAACTTCATTATAACCCGCTGCACTAAACACATACAAAAGGTAATTAGAGGGATCTCAATCTTCATGAATCAATAGCAGTGCCCCCTCCCCCACCCCTAACAAACTGTAAACTTTTCTTCTTGAAAACACTGGAGGTCCCAATTACATATTAAAGAAACATTTTTCAGGTACTTTTATTCAATGAAACTCACACGTGACCCCCTCCCCCCCCAAGCCTCAGCAGAGGTAAACAATGACAGTCAACACAGCCCTGTGAAGCATATCAAATAAAACAGCAACACCTGCAGAATAGGAGGCAAAAGGATGGATTATTAGATAATATAGTGTTAAAGATTGGATACTGGTTGGGGCGCTGGGGATGGGGAGGGAGGGTAAAACCCTACTGAAGCATCAACCACCATCCTTTTCAGGGCGAGGTGTGAGCAAACCCCAAATTAACCCTTGCCCAACCCCCTGGTGGACCAGTTAGGCTTAACTTAGCGGCAATATGTAAAGTATTTATGCAGCACTTTAAACAGTAATAAAGTGAGAACACAACAGAAGAAAGACCATAACGACAAAAATCCAATCAGTAGAACCGGAGATATGCAGTTTTAGGGATTTAAGTGAAAATAGCACTAAAAACCCCAAAGCGCCACTCGTGGTTATCTGGTCAGGCGAGACTAAGAGAAAGTCACAAGTTCAGGCCAACCTCGATGGAGCACTGGTTGGATACAGGGACCAGGTTAGTCTTGCTAAAAAGTTACCTTCTCGGTCCAGCACAAAGAGTTCTGTTCACGGTGGAGGGGCTGCGAGGAGCAGGGAAGATTTGTGGACTGTCTTCGATGTAGCGCGAAGAACAGGCCTGGCGTCACAGATGGGCATTGCTATAGCACGAAGATACTGCTACTGTCACGAACAGTCATGCTGGTGCATCACAGTGGCACTTCCCACGAGCCGTCGATGCTGTAGCGTGAGGGGTCGGGCTGACGGAGCTTAGCGTTGGTGGGCTATGCGAGTGACAAGGTTTCAGTGCAAACGGCCAGTTTGCGAAGAGCCCAAAAAATTAAATTCAGCCTCTCTGAGGCCACACCAAGGATCCAGGACCTGTTGGCACCAATTGGTGGTCAGGGGGCTTGCTCCAGCGGATTCTGGGTGCGGGATAAGGTCCCTGGGAGCTTGTTATGTCCCTGTGGCTCTGAACAGGAGGTCAACAGACTAGCCCTTGCAGTCACTCTGGGAGTCCTGGGTTCAGGTGCAGGTTCAAATCCCTCTGACTCAAGCAGGAGGGCAGCATGGCAGCAGTCCAGCAAGGCAGCAGTCCAGCAGGGCAGCAGTCCAGTAAAGTGACAGCCCTTTCAGAAGTACAGTAGTCCTTTTTCCTGGCAGAGTCTCTGCAGGTCCAGAAGTATAGTGAACAGTTGGTGTCCGAGGTCCAATATTTATACCAGTTGTCTCCTTTAAAATGGGAGAAGCTTCTAGAGGTTTCCCTCCGAAGTGCACAGGTTTCCTGCCTCCCCTGCTTTGGCTCCAGATTAACTGCAGGGGGTATGCAGCCCTTTGTGTGGAGGCAGGACACAGCCTATTCAAGTGTAAGTAGGGCTGTGCTCAGCTCTGCTCTCCCATCCTACCACCGAAGGACCATCCATGCACATCTGAGCCCTTTACTGTGTGTGGCTGTCTAGGAGGAATACACAAAGCTCAACTACACCACGGCATGTGACCTTGAGACAGTGTGCACACACTGAATAGCTAAGTCAGGAAAACGCCAACTATCTGAAAGTGGCATTTTCAAAATTTTAATTTAAAATCAAACTTCACCATAAGAGAGAATTTATCATCTTTACACTTCTAAATACACCAAACATGAAGTGGTTACCTGTTCCCATTAGGAAGTTATAGCTTATTAAATGTAATAAGGTAACCCCAATGCGATCCTGTGTGAGAAGTAGGCTTTGCAGAAATGAAAAACAAACTTAGGGTTTTATAACTACCAGAACACAACACTTAAAAATACATGTCCTACCATTTAAATTCACTGCATCCTGCCTTCTGGCATGTCCAAGGCCTACCCTAGGGGTGACATATGTATTAACAAGCATTTGCAATACAATAGGTCTCGCACTCACACGATTTTGAGCTACTGGGATTGTAAATGGTAATGCCTTTTATTTATGTGTTGGTTTTTAAAGCATAAAAGGCATTGTTATTTACAATGCCAAGAGGTTAAACTATTGCAAATGCGAGACCAAATGCATCATAAAAATCTGAAGAAATTAAATGTGAATATGTTAGAAAAAAACAACGTTTATAAGTAAACTGTGATCAAAATGTTTTGTTTTGGATTTTAGCATTGTCTCGAACAGAAAACATGATGCAGTGTATACATATGTACATATGAACATTGTTAAACTTAAAGGGAAATAATAATACAACTTTAGAATAAGTGGGGCCTACACACGTTTAGCGTTTTAAAAAGCCACATAAAACGTAAAACTCTGAATTGAACACTGCACTTGTGTGTGCATGTTTCAAACTGATGAGTGTGTGTTCTAATGCACAAATCAGTGTGCACTTTGACATGGTGCACCTACCTGTTCCACTTTGGTGTGTGTGTGTGTGTGTGTGTTGCAGATTGGTGTGTCCGTGTTCTGTTGCACAACAAAGTGTGCACTCTTGACACAGTGTGCCTTCCGACCGCACTTCGGTGTGCGTGTTGCACATTGCTGTGTATGTGTTCTAATGACATGGTGCACCTTCCTACTGCACTTCTGTGTGTGCATGTTGCACACTGATGAGTGCGTGCCCTACTGCACAACACAGTGTGCAATTTGATACGGTGCACCATCCTATTGCACTTCGGTGTGGGCGTGTTGCACATTCGTGCATCCGTGTTCTGATGCACAACAAAGTGTGCACTCTTGACATTGGGGACTGTGTGTCCTAATGCACAGCACAATGCGCACTTTGACACTGTGCATCTTCCTGTTGCACTTCGGTGTGTGTGTGTGTGTAGCGCACTGGTGTGTCCGTGTTCGGATTCACAACAGGGTGTGCACTCTTGACACAGTGCACCTTACTACTGCACATTAGATATGGTTGTGCACTACACTTCACCACAGTGTGCTTTTCTACCGCACACCATACGTGCGCTTCAGGATTGGAGTGGTGATGTTGAACTGTGAGTGTGGGTGTGAGTTAAAGATGGGAGAGAGAGACGACGACTTATTTTAGGGGGGCATGTTGAGGTAGGTTTGTTCCAGCCAGTTACGGACTATCCAACTATCTACTGCAGTCAACTTCACCATCTACACCAGTGGAAAGGGTGACGGGGAGATATAGCGGTCAAAGGGCAAATACCAGGACTTCTGCAGATGAAGGCCCGTCAGAACAGAGAACTCAAAACAGCCTCACCCCAAAGCAGATCTCGCGCCACACAATATCCCAGAATGAAAGCCCGGCATGGCTGGGAGTGTTCAGTGACTGCTGTAACCAACAACACCCCCACTCTTCCACTACCCTAACTAGACTGTTTGGTGCATTTAATTTACCGGAACTGTTGCTGGTTAGTGCACAGATAAATCAGAGAGAGACAGAAAGAGAAAGATTGAGAGAGAGAGAGAGAAATAGGGAATGCAAGAAAGAGAGAAATGTATTAAAAGAGTAAGAGAGTGAGTGAGATAGAGAGAGGGTGAAAGAGAGCACGGCACTGCTTGCAGCTGTTTTTTTACCACTTCTTTCGCTAGTTCATTACAACTTTCATTCACGCCTTCAATCAGATTAAAGACACCTATTGTTTTTTATTAATGTGGCTCCTTTGCCGAAGTTATTGTTTGGTGCCTCTCGGAGTAAGCTGGTATCTTGAAGATCTTAAGGTCAGTAAATAGTCATAGGCCAGGACCAATCAGTCAGGGTCTTTTAGTGAGCTCAGTCCTTTGTTAATATTGATCACAGAGCACTCGTCTGACTCCTTGTTGTCCATTGAACTCAGATTACGCCCACAGTACCAGTTATATCTAGTGGTTATAAGGATTATTCAGTACACTCAGTGTCGTGTCGGCGCACTCGAAACACGGCAGGAGTCAGTAGTCGTTCTCAGGTATGTTTATTATCTGTGATACAGCGCGATTCCCACAACCTGCCTCATCCCCAGTTCCTGATCGTCTGCTCCTTCTTCACCCCTTGACGGGAACCGGAGCTGGTGTCTGGTTTCATGCCCCCTCCCACCAGTCATTGTCCAGGGTCCTAGTGCCCTGTGTCCAGGGCACGACATCTCCCCCTTTGTTGCAAAGCGAAACAGAGATGTTGTCGAAGAGAGAGAGCGAGAGATAGAGAGAGAGAGAGCGAGCAAGCATCACATCTCTTCAATCAGTCTCTTTGGTCTGTTGCACTCTCTTCTCTGCCGTGTCTCTCTTTAATCCGTCTGCGTGCCTTCATCCTGTCTTGTGTCTCTTGGTGCAATTGTTCCTTCGTCTTCTTCCATGATCTTCAGTTCCTTGGAGTGCGAGCTGTTTCTTGTGATGTGGTAGCGTCCTGCTGATGATGTTATCATGGGTCCCTTTACCTCAGTCACCGTCAATGGCTCGTTTGAGAATGGGCTGTCCGATTTCCTCAGCTCCCGCTGCTGCAGCACCACTGTCTCCCCTTGCTTTAGTTGCGCCGGAGTGGCGTGTCTCCTTGCGTCTGCGTAGGTCTTCATTTTCGCTTTTGCTTCTTGGTGGCAATGCTGCCGTGCTCTTGCTTCGCTGCTGCTTCCAGCTGCGGTATCCTCGTCCTGCTTGATCTGCTCAGCACTAGCTCAGCAGGACATCGTCCTGTGGAGCTGTGAGGGGTGTTTCTATAGTCTTAGTACTTGGCACAGAGACTGTCCTATTGATATCTGCGTCAGTTTAGCTCTTTGTACAGCCTTCTTTATGTTTCCCATAAACCTTTCTGCCATGCCATTTGCTTGCGGCCACAGGGGCGTTATTTTCCGGTGACGGATCCCTAGATAGTCGATGAACTATCTGAACTCCTTTCCTGAGAATGGTGGACCACTGTCTGTCTTTAGAGTTTTCGGGGAACCCCACGCCGCAAAGACGTCATCCATAGCCGGCTGCGTTGCGCTTGCTGATGTTGATGACACTTGTCGCACAATGGGAAACCTGGAAAACCGCTGAGCCTCCCCTTAGGCGAGGTCGCCCCACGCTACACTGCCTCCTGCCTCCTGCCTCCCGACCTGCTTCCTGGATTGCACCTGATTGCTGCAGCTCCTCGTGGGAGACCCAGCCTCCGCTGTGCCACCCACCTCCGCTTTACCCGCCGATTCTGGCTGATTTCTTTTTTCTGCCGCTGACCCCTGCGGCCCGCCCCCCTCCTGCCCATTCGCCGCCCCGCTGACCCTCCCTTCCGGCTCCCTACTTAAGGGGTCCACACCAGAAGCAGGTAGCGACCGCTGAGCCTCCCCTTAGGCGAGGTCGCCCCACGCTACACTGCCTCCTGCCTCCTGCCTCCCGACCTGCTTCCTGGATTGCGCCGGATTGCCGCAGCTCCTCGTGGGAGACCCAGCCTCCGCTGTGCCACCCACCTCCGCTTTTCCCGCCGATTCCGGCCAATTTCTTTTTTCCGCTGCTGACCCCTGCGGCTCCGCCCCCCCTCCTGCCCATTCGCCGCCCCGCTGACCCTCCCTCCCGGCTCCCTACTTATGATGCCCCCTGAGCGAGCGTGCAGCGGACGCGTGCAGCGGGAGCACCGCATGTGCGCCGAAGGTGCGGCAAAGGTAAGCCCGTCTGCGCCCGTCTGCGCCTGGACCGCGCCCAGTGCCAGGACCCCTGGCCCCCACCGATGCAAGACCACACGACATACCTACGACGCCGCTGGCCTCAACGCACTCAATGCCGGCCGGACCCCATCTGCTGCCGGGCCGCCCCGAAACACATTCACGGACCCTTCACCTGCAGAACCTGCAAGTTCACCTGCCTCCGAACCTGCACCGCGCCTGCCAAGCCAAGCACCAGCAGCAACCTCAAGTGCATCCTGCTCAACAACCGCTCCGTCCACAGACACGCAGTGGAACTCTGGAACCTCCTCGACACAACATCACCAGACATCGCCTTCCTCACGGAAACCTGGATGAACGTCTCCTCAGCCCCCGACATCGCCATCGCCATCCCGGACGGGTACAAGATCATCAGGAGGAACCGCGTCAACCAGACCAGAGGAGGCATCACCATCGTCCACAAGAACACCATCCGCATCACGACCGACTGCAACAACACCTTCGCCGCCGCCGAGCACCTCCACTTCCAGATTCACACCAACCCAAAGACGACCCTCAGAGGCACCCTCATCTACAGACCCCCGGGACCACGCACACAATTCAGCGAATACATCACAGACTTCATCAGCCCACACGCCCTCACCTCCGCCGACTACATCCTCCTAGGGGACCTCAACTTCCACCTGGAGAACAACAAGGACCGCAACACCGCCGCCCTGCTGGACAACCTCGCCAACCTCGGACTCAAGCAACTGGTCAACACCCCCACCCACCACGCCGGCCACACGCTTGATCCCGTCTTCTCATCCAGCAAGCACATCACCTTCAGCCACTCCACCGGACTCCACTGGACCGACCACAGCTGCGTCCACTTCAGCTTCAGAAAAACCACAACCCACCACCACCCGCAACAGGTTCCTCACAGGAACTGGAGCAAGATCACCGCCGACCAGCTCACCACCTCCCTCAGCCAGAACCCACCTGCCAGCACAACGGACCCCAACGAAGCAGCCCGCAACTTCACGCAGTGGCTGACCGCCTGCGCCATCGACCTCGCACCACTGAAGAACCCTCCCAGCAGACCCAGAAGCAAGTAGGCCCCCTGGTTCACTGACGAACTCAAGGACTCCAAGAAGACCTGCCGCTCCCTCGAGAAAGCCTGGCTCCTCGACCAGACCACCGACAACATGACCGCCCTCAAACACGCCACCCGCAAGCACCACCAGCTCATCCGCACCACCAAGAAAAAATCACTGAAGGAGCGACTGGACAACAACGCCCATGACAGCAAGGAACTCTTCAGCATCGTCAAGGAGTTCTCCAAACCCAGCACCGGCAACAACGACATCACTCCTTCACAAGATCTCTGCGACTCTCTCGCCTCGTTCTTCCACCGCAAGATAGCCGACATCCACAACAGTTTTGGCGCTCCACCCACGCACCCAACCGTCGAACCAACGCACCCCACCGCCACCCTCCGCACCTGGACCACGGTGACCACCGAAGACACAGCCCGCACGATGAACAGCACCCACTCCGGATCTCCAACCGACCCCTGCCCCCACCACGTCTTCAACAAGGCCGACTCCACCATCGCACCCCAACTCCGGGACGTCACCAACACCTCCTTCAACACCGCCACCTTCCCGGAGAGCTGGAAGCATGCCGAGCTCAGCGCCCTACTGAAGAAACCAACAGCGGACCCCACCGACCTCAAAAACTTCCGCCCCATCTCGCTCCTCCCTTTTCCTGCCAAAGTCATCGAGAAGATCGTCAACAGACAGCTTGCCGCCTTCCTCGAGACGAACGGATCCCTCAACCCCTCGCAGTCCGGTTTTAGAGCCAACCACAGCACCGAGACCGCCCTCATCGCAGCCACCGACGACATCTGAGCCCTGCTCGACAACGGGGAAACAGCGGCACTCATCCTCCTGGACCTCTCTGCAGCGTTCGACACTGTCTGCCACCGCACCCTAGTCCAACGCCTCAGCAACATCGGCATCCAAGAGAAGGCACTGGAGTGGATCATCTCGTTCCTCGCCAGAAGAACACTGAGAGTCCGCCTCTCCCCGTTACGATCCAAGGCCACCGAAGTCATCTGCGGCGTCCCGCAAGGATCATCACTCAGCCCCACCCTCTTCAACGTCTACATGAGACCTCTCGCTGCCATCGCACGCCAACACAACCTCAACATCATCTCCTACACCGACGACACCCAGCTCATCCTCTCCCTCACCAGAGACGCCGACACCGCCAGAACCAACCTACACGAAGGGATGAAAGACGTCGCCGAATGGATGAAGAACAGCCGCCTGAAACTGAACTCAGATAAGATGGAAGTCCTCATCCTGGGACCATCGCCCTCCGCCTGGGATGACTCCTGGTGGCCCCCAGCCCTGGGCACCGCTCCCAAGCCAACAGACCACGCACGCAACCTGGGCTTCATCCTGGATTCCTCCCTCTCGATGACCAGACAAGTCAACGCCGTCTCTTCATCGTGCTTTCACACCCTTCGCATGATCTTCCGATGGATCCCGACCGAAACCAGGAAGATGGTCACCCAGGCCCTCGTCACCAGCAGACTGGACTACGGAAACACCCTCTACGTCGGAACCACAGCCAAGCTACAGAATAGACTCCAACGCATCCAGAACGCCTCCGCCCGACTCATCCGGGACATCCCCCGACGCAGCCACATCTCCGGCCACCTGAAGGACCTGCACTGGCTCCCCGTCAACAAGAGGATCACG
Source organism: Lissotriton helveticus (assembly GCF_964261635.1). Classification (NCBI taxonomy): domain Eukaryota; kingdom Metazoa; phylum Chordata; class Amphibia; order Caudata; family Salamandridae; genus Lissotriton; species Lissotriton helveticus. The sequence goes on from NC_136059.1 coordinate 1,033,601,138, forward strand.
TTCAGGCTCCTCACCCACGCACACAAGTCTCTCCACGACCTGGGCCCCAAGTACCTCAACGACCGCCTGACCTTCTACACACCCACCCGCCAGCTACGGTCTACTAGCCTCGCCCTCGCCGCCGTACCACGCATCCGAAGAGCCACCGCCGGAGGCAGATCCTTCTCCTACCTGGCGGCCAAGACATGGAACTCCCTCCCCATCCACCTTCGGCTGACCCAGGACCACCTCGCCTTCAGGAGACAACTCAAGACCTGGCTGTTCGAGCAGTAGCGGACCCCTTCCCCCAAGCGCCTTGAGACCCTTCCGGGTGAGTAGTGCGCTATACAAGTGTTATGATTGATTGATTGAAAACTGATCAATTATCTCAAGCAGGTAGTTTCCTGTTTCCAGGGGCCCGTAGAAGTCTGCTGCCAGCTTGGCCCACACTGCCTTCGGGAGCTCGGACATGTGTAGTGGTTCCGGTTTTGCTGGCTGTCCTGTCACTTGGCAGATATGGCAGTGTGTGACCATGGCTTCTACCATGTTGTCCGAACCCTGGAACCACACTTTCTCACGTGGTAGTTTCTTTGTTGCTACCATGACTCTATGTGATTTGTGCGCCAGATTCACAGTCTGTCTCCGCAGCGCCCTTGGCATCACTATTTTTGTTCCTCTCATTATTATTCCGTTTTTGGTCTCTGTGAGTTCCCCATGAATCTTTTTGAACGCCAACATTTCCTCTTTGATCACCCTATTTTCCATGATGCTGTTGTTGTTGACATGCCTCCACCTCTGGTGTCTTGTCACTTTTTTGACCGCTTGCATTGTGGCATCCCTCTCCGTTTCTAGTTCCAACTCTTCCATCGTTATGGATGCTGGAGTATTGTGTTTTAGTACAAAGTTCAAGTACTCCTCCGCCATCCATGTTGCCTCAGGTGCGTGCGGTAGAGGGTGCCGTGAAATTTAATCTGCAGGGGTGTGCTCTTTCCCTGGCTTGTGTACGATCTTGAAATTGTAGTCCATTAGTCGTATGCCCCACCTCTCTATTCTGGGCGGTATCTTCGCGTTAGGATTTCCATAGATCGGTACCAACGCCTGATGATCTGTTATGATGGTGAATGGTTTCCCATATATGAACATGTGATAGTGCTCACATGCCCATACTACTGCGAGGCTTTCTTTCTCCGGCTGCGAGTACGCCCTCTCAACGTCGGACAGGCTTCTGCCTCCGTAGGCCTTTATGCATCTTGGTGATTCTTGGCCTGGCCTGTGTTGTGCCAGTATTGCTTCCAGCCCCACCGGGCTGGCGTCCACTGTCAATTCTTTGCATAGCAGCGGATCAAAGTATGCAAGGTGGTCTACCGTTATCACTGCCTGTCATATAGCCTTGAATGCTTTGTTGCAGTTTTCTGTCCACGTGAATGTCTGGCCTTGTTTCGTCAGATCTCTCAGCAGTGTGCTTACCGTGGCAAAGTCTTTTATGCATCTTGCGCAGTAGCTGGCAAGCCCAAGGAACGACTTCACTACTGCAACTTCGCTTGGTTGTTTTGCTTTTTCTAATGTGTCCACCTTGCTGCGATCTGGTCGCATCCCTTTTTTGGAGAAAATGTGTCCCAAGAACACCAGTTCATCTCACCCAATTTAACACTTGTCTTCGTTTCGCATCAGCACTGCTTGCTCTAACTGTGAGCATACGTCCCGCAGTGCTTTGTCATGTTCATCATCCAATTTACCGAACACCAGAATGTCGTCACTGTAGTTCAAGCTGTTTTTTTACCGGTCTTATTACTTCAAGTTTTTATTTATTTATGCTTTGAAACTCATAACAGAGGTCCACATAAAATCACCAACAAATAAGCAAAATGTCTCTGGCCAGTAGATCTATAAAGGGTGCTTAGACCTTTCCCATGAGCCATTGCCTTCCGAATGTTATTAGCTATATGGGCCTTGTCACTTAACGTACTAGAAATTATTTTCCCCAGAAAAACATAGGATTGAACTACTTCTAATCCATGACCCCCTATATTCCAGGAGAAATTCCCATATTTTGGCTTTTTCCTTCCTACAATACACATAACTTTACTCTTGGATACATTTATCTTTAGATGGTGTGTCTCTGCAAATCCATGGAGAGCTTGCAAGCGATTATTCAATACACTAGGGGTCAAGTCCAAAATTAGTAGATCATCTGCATATAACAGACATACTATCGGTTTGCCCCCCAGTACTGGGGCAATACCATCACTTGAAGATAAGGTCTGGGGAAGATCTGATAGGTATAAGGAAAACAGTAATGGGGCATATAGGCAGCCTTGTTTCAACCCATTGGCAGACGGGATAGCTTGAGAGAGGCCTCTTTCCCCTCCCAAAAGCACTCTACACCATGTATCGGAATGAAGCTCTCGGACCAAGTCCAAGAGCTCAGCTGGCATACCGAGGTCCGATAGTTTTCTCCACAGCAGAGGACAATCAACTTTGTCAAACGCTGTGGAGAAATCTATAAATGCAGCATAAATTCTCCCTCCCCGGATCCTGATGTATTTCTCCGATAAAACTTGCAAAGCAGTCAAATTATCCATGGTGCCATGCCTTTGCCGAAACCCCGTCTGCTCAAGGGGCAGTATATTATTCTCCACTACCCAATCATTAATTAACTGCAAAAGGCATTTTGCAAAAACTTTGCCAATAGCATCCAAAAGGGCAATCTGACGATAATTTTGGGGAGCATTTCTGTCTCCCTTCTTATACAGGGGGACCAGTATGCTACCCTTCCAGGAGGGAAGAATTATGTTGTGCAAAAAACAAAACTTAAACACAGGGAAAAGAATCTTACTCCAGGTAACACTATTTTGTTTTAAAACAGAGATAGGTAATTCGTCCAGGCCTTTTCCTCTTCCTTTTTAATAGAGCCAATCTATGATATCTTAGTGGACAGTGAACCAAATATTGTTCTCTTACAAGTTTATTTATTCCTAAATTGAGCAACCGGAGGGAACTAGGAAGTTTTTTAGTTTGTTCTTTTTTTAACGTTTTTTTGCAACCAATAACACCTTGCTCAAGAAGTCAGCGAAGCATATTAACTCAGAACCCTTCCAATTGATCAAATCATTCACTGCGCTATCTAGGAGGCTCTCAATACCCCCCGATTGCCTTAAAATTCCAAAAACATCTTCCGGTTTGAACTCCAAAGCTGACCAGATTACTGTCCAAGGACCAATGATCCGTGGAAGGAGGATTTACATCTATAAAGAGTGTTATTATTTTATGGTCACTATAGGTTGTATGAGTGACCAAGAGGTCTTTAAGAAGGGAAAAGGTTGGAATATCCACCATTACGTAATCTAAAATAGATTCACCATTATTAGACTTATGCGTAAATTTTGCCGGAGTATCGGAGGAAAGCCTTCCATTTACTATAATTCCATCAATTTCAGAAAGTTCTTCAAGAAGCATTTTCCCTCTCTTAGTTGTCTTAATATTCCCAGGAAAAAGGGTTTGGGGAATCTGTAAAGATTCCTCTTTATTTTTATTTCGAAAAATTTCCAAACTTAAGTTAGAGATTTTACAATTAAAATCCCCTAACAAAATTATGTGGGGAGGGGAATCATTTTCCAAAATTTTTTTAATATATAAAAAAAACCCTATTTAAAATTTCATTGTAACAGGCATCCGGTGGGATGTAAGCGTTTATCAAAACAATAGGTTTGCTTTCAGAATTAGTAGAGTTAAATAACTTAACTGCTTGAAAAGGGTTACTAGAATCTAAAAAATAAGTAAAGTTCCATTTATCTTGGTAGACAAGAGGCATGCTATTCCCCCTTTCGCATGACCTCTCCTAGAGGGAGTAGCTCTACCTTCCAAAACGAAATAATCCTTTCCCGCAGGGAATTTCTCTACACACCAAGTTTCTTGGAGGCATATTACACTAAACTCTAATGAGAGTAGAAATAGTAGTTTTTCAGGGCTATTTCTTATTCCTGCAGCATTCCAGGATAAAACCCTGAGATCTTTGTTAAAGATAAGGTTGCGTTCGGGAATTATAGGTAGATTTACTGGACAGGACGCCAGGCAACCAATTCCATTGACGCCACTCCTCTGCTACAGCATTTTGAGAGTAAGAGAGTGGCGGATTCGAATACTTCACGTGCCGCACATTTTTTGCAATACTGATTTTTAGATCTTCAAATTCAGAAGGATAAACCTTATTTCCAACTACTGCCTGAGAAGACAAAGACTTGCCCATTAATCTATTAAATTGAGGTCTTACCAAGAAAGGCATAACATCAATCCCTCTACACTGAAAACTTTCAGGTTTTTGAAGAATAAGGTTAACAATAAGTTTTGAGTAAAATCTTACTCTGGTTAGGGTCCCAACGTCAGTTTTCAAAATTTTTACTAAGTCTATATCATTTGTTTGTAACAATTTCAAGCTTTCCGTCTCCTTAAAACATTTGAGAAGCATAGATCTATTTAAAATGAAATCAGAATCAAACAGCGGTACAAAATCCAATTTTCCTCCTCCGTTATCTCAGTTGGACTTATTGCATCTATTTCCCCTCCCGCAAAGACAGGAAATGGCTTCGCGAGAGGGTTAAGAACAGTCAACACTTGATCAACAGGTTTCATCAACTCCACAGGAGGGGCAATATTAACAAACCCCCCAAGTGTCGGACAAGTAGAGCCTAATGTGGGCTGAAAGGGGGTAGAGGGAAGGGCATTTTGGAGGCATGGGGATGCAACTACCTTATCTATTGAGACTTGCATCTCATGAGGAGTTTTGTCCTCCCGAATGTCCTCATGAGAATTATTAACTATAATCTTAGGGTGGTCTTCAAAAATAATTTTCGTCCGCCTCTTTTTTGCAAATCTACGTAATGTTTCCTCCTTTTCCCACCATTCTTTTTTTAATTCGCTATCTTTCCCTCATCAGATAACGCCGGAGCCTCCTCTTTTCCATATTTTACCAGGGGATTAAAAATAGGGAATAAATCTTGACCTATTCCTTTTCCCTGGACACCCATAGATTCAATTTCCAAGTCACCCTCCACTACACAATTATTTCTGGGAGCTTTCCGAAGCTTTCTAGGGGAATTCTTCTGAGATGCTACTACCTTCCTTTTATCTGTAGACAAAAAATTCTCCACTAGATCGGTTTGGTCCGGGTCAACAATCATGTTCTCTTCCGATGTAGAACTAGGATCCTTCCCCCACTTACTATTTAGAAGAACCTTTAATATTTGGGTCACGGTTTCCAAAACACAATCGGAACCGCCAACAAATTTTTCCAAAAGAGTAAGAATAGAAGAGAGCAGATGCTCAAGAGATAACAATATTTCGGAAACTGGATTATCATACCTAGCAGACCTGTTAAGATCAGTATTAGTTATATGAAGCTGCGGACTCGAAGAAATATTTACCTGGGGCAAAGTAAGGTGGGAATTATTAGAAGGCGTACTGCTATATAATAAGAGCCCTATTGGAGCAGGTACTACCGGGGTTTTTATTGGATCTGACGTCCCAACAATTTCCTCCTCTATATACCTTTTACAGAGATCCATATCTATATCAGGAAAAAGGGAATCAATATTTTGCTATACCCCTTGCAATGAGGTGTCAGAAGCATCCTTTAAAGGAGTTGGGGATTCGCCGAAGTTAGACATTTTGCCATGTACCATAACATCTACAGTTTTAACACTTGGCGCAGATAATCTATAAGGGGGGACCAGGCCAAGGTTATTTGTGATGTCAACAATTCGCCGAGATAGAGTGCATATTTTTGATGGTATAGGCGAACTCCCCAACTCTTCTAAAGGGGGACCCGCGCTCTCTACCCCCGTGGTTACAGCAATAGAGGTAGGGAGTACTGTATACCTATTCTCAGCGGGTTGACCCACATCGTCTCCGACCTTTAAATTATCGTTTAACATGGGCACCCCAGTAAGGATTTTATCCTTGCCCCTTTCCCATAAGCTGAATAACTGAGATTTTCCCTTTAATGAAGAAGCCTGGCCATCCTTATTTCGTAATGGATTAGATTTAGTTTTAGAGCATGACCTGCCTACCAAGAGTCTCCCAGACCTCAGTTTCTTGGCAGTCATAACTTATTATGGGTTAACCGTAACAAGTAAGTATAGCCTCAGAAATACAAACAAAAAAGAATTAAAAAGGGATAATGATATAACGATATACTTTAGAGTGAAACAAAAATCAGCCCAGCACCAGCCTTTTGAGCCTCTGAGGGCCTCAGAGGGCCCGCACTTTGTCCGGCCCTCGTCCCGCACGCGTCCCGCTGCGCGTGAATGTGAACCACTGATTTCATAGTTTGAGCTGAAGGGAGGGGCGGGAAGAGGAACAGCTGCGGGCGGTCAGCGCCGCGCACAGGAGCCTGGACCTCGCAGTCCCGCCGTAGGCTGGAGAATGTTATCTATCAGCTTGAGCCCAAAGTCCGCCACACGTTATGCGGCAATGTTGACGACCCCTCTCCAATCCGGGGGCGAGCGGTACCTGTGAAGCGGGAGCCGCGAGATGTTGCACAGTGGGCAGAGGGAGGGGAAGGCACCACCAAAGATTACTGCAGAGCCGATGTATCGCTGTAAAAGGGCACAGGTCACAGCGGTAGAAATTCACCAGTACACAGATTTCACCAAGTTTATAATCCAAGGGAGGGGTGGGAAGAGGAGCAGCTGCGGGCGGTCAGCGCCGCGCACAGGATTCTGGACTTCACAGTGATGCCGTAGACTGGAGAATGTTATCTATCAGCTTGAGCCCAAAGTCCGCCACACGTTATGCGGCAATGTCCACGACCCCTCTCCAACCCGGGGGCGAGCGGTACCTGTGAAGCGGGAGCCGCGAGATGTTGCACAGTGGGCAGAGGGAGGGAAAGGCACCACCAAAGATTACTGCAGAGCCGAAGTATCGCTGTAAAAGGGCACAGGTCACAGCGGTAGAAAGTCTTATTACTTGCCTTATTGTTTCTTGAAATATCTCAGCCGCCGATGAGATTCCAAAGCTTAGTCGCTTGTATCCAAAGAGACCCATGTGCGTGGAGAATGTTGTGATATATCTGGACTGAGGGTCAAGTTCTAGCTGATGGTATCCTTTACACAGGTTCAGCTTTGAGAATCGGCATGTTCCTGACAGGCAGCTAATCATGTCGTCGAGGTGTGGTCCAGGGGGTATTTCACGTTCTATTGCTGTGTTCGGTATTCTCATGTCAACACAGATGCGAATTTTGGATGTGTTCTTCTTTGGTACTGCCACTATTGGCGACACCCATGGTGTCGGTCCCTCTGCAGGATCTATGATGTCCTGACTTAGCAATGCTTATATTTCTTCCTCCACTTGGGGTTGTAAGTGTATTGGCACTCGCCTGTGGTGAGCCACTGGTTTTACTGCTTCGTTGATGTGCAGCGTTATCTGTCGTCCTTTTAGTTTCCCTAATCCAGTGAGGATTCCTGGATAATCTCGCAGGATGTGGTACGTTATTGCGAGGAGTGCCATTACCTGCGCCGTAACATTGCTCAGTAGGCACGGTGCGGGAATGTCACCCTTTAGTACATGTATATCTTCCTTGCTTGTTTGGCCTTTGTATATTAGTGTCTCTGTAAATATTCCCATGTTCATCACTGGTTTTCTTGATCCCACGTGAACACATCAACTCTGAATGGCACCAGCGCTGGCTTTACTTCCATCTTCTTATATTCCGATACACACATGATGTTACAGGTGGCTCTGCTGTCTAATACAAAACGTGTTTTGTGTTGCCCACATATATGCTCACGGTCTCAGTTTTTTTTTTACTTGATTCTTCCCCGTCAGGTGGATGCTTTCTCGCCCGTGTCTTCTTCTGCAGCCACAGCAACAGCATCAGACATTAGGTTTAGGCGTTCCACCTTTTCTTCCTCCTCTTCTCCGTCCGATACAGCCGATGAACTGCGGTTTGTCGTCTCCATGTGCCTGGCATGCCTGCTCGTCATCATTTGCAGTCTTCCCGGTCGTCCTCTCTCACTTCTGAATTGCAGTCCCAGACATGCGCTGGCGAAGTGATTGCTCCTGTTGCATTTCCTGCATGTCTGGCCCATTGCCGGGCACACGCCCTTGTGTGGGAATTCAAGTCTGCATCTGTAGCAGGTCTTTTCGTGTTGTTTCCTTGTCGCCTGCTCATTGTACCCTTTTTTCCAGGTGTTCATGCGGCTGCCCTCCACCATGTGATTTGCTTGTTCTATTCGCCGTTCCTTGCCTCGCTCCATCTGTTTTGCTTGCACTGTTGCCCTCGCTTCGGCCTTCGCCAGCGATAGAATGTTCTCCAGCGAGGTTGGTTCTTTCAGAATTCGTGCGTGGGATTCCGTGTCACGACATCCCTCGATGATACGCAGGCGAATCGCTTGTTCATTGTCAAACTTGACGAATTCACAGTGCGTCACCAGCTTGCGTAGCCATGTCGCAAAGTCATCAAGGGATTCATCTGTGTGCTGAAAAGCGATTGTGAAGGTGTATCTCTCAAAAATCAACATTTCTTTGAGGATCAAATCTGTTAGAGAGACACTTTTTAAGCCCTTTGTATGTCGTCGTTTCTTCCTCCGGGAGTGTCACTAGTAGGTCGTCTACTTCATCGCCTACAAGATTTAGAAACAGATGCATTTGCTTGGCGTCTGTTACGTCAGTGGCTTGCATGTAACACTCAAATTTGCGAATCCATCTCTTCGATCTGATCCCTACTTGTGGTTCAGATAGGGCGAACGGGAGGGGTCGGTGGTATTGAGCGCTCTGCTTCCCACTCCTTTGTTCGGTCATTTTGGGGCCTTTGGCGCCTCTTCCTCACTTTTTTTTTTTTTTCTGTCTTTGCTCGACTTCCACTCCTTCCTGTTGTTTTGGGCCTTATTTTATTCTTGCCCTTCTTTTTATCTTATCATTTGTCTCTTTTCCACTTGTGCTTCTTTTCTTTTGCTTTATTGCAGCTATTTTGGGCCCTTCTAGCCCTTTTTGTCTGTAATTTCCTTTTTCTTCGTTTATTTGCCTGTCTTCAAAATGGTCGCCTGGTTTTTCTTGCTCCTTATTGGCTAAACCGCATGATTTCAAGATGGCTGCCCAATTCTCACGAGATCGCGGTGCTCTTAGGGCTCTCGCCTGACTTTAAAATGGCCGCTGGGTCTTTCGCGATTCCTATTGGCCGCTTTGCCTGGCTTTAAGATGGCCACCACTGCGCTCGCGTGACTTCGCGCTCGCGCTTCTTTTCAAGAGATCGGGGAAAAGACTCTTAGCGGCCGGATCGTTTCTCCCAGTCTTTCTTCTCTGGGCCAGTTGCGGTCGGGGTGGGCTCCCGCGCAGACATTCCGCTTGGCCACACGGACCAGGGTGGGCTCCTGGCTTCGTAGTTTGTTGCAGCAGGGCCCTTTATACACGCTGGATAGACGCTGAATTCTGCTCCCCACCTTCTCGTCGCCGGTTGTCGTGTCGCCGCACTCGAAACACGACAGGAGTCAGTAGTCGTTCTCAGGTATGTTTATTATCTGTGATACAGCATGATTCCCACAACCTGCCTAATCCCCAGTTCCTGATCGTCTGCTCCTTCACCCCTTGACCGGAACTGGTGTCTGGTTTTGTGCCCCTCCCACCAGTCATTGTCCAGGGTCCTAGTGCCCTGTGTCCAGGGCACGACACTCAGGTCTTTCTCTTGGATAGTGAGTTCAAATCTTAGAAAGCACTTTTAAATGTGTTGCAGAGCTACGTTAACTATTCCTGGTCTATAAATAAATGCAAAAATGTTATGTTACAAATACATATATTGAATGTTGTTCACATTCCTATTTAGTATCATACTTGTGACTTTTAGAATCTTTAAATAAATAAATAAACTTGTCAGTATTTTTTTTCGTTGAAAGGCGGCACCCTAGCTGAGGTGAGAGCACTAAAATACAGCAGTCATAGTGGACTATTCCTAAGCGTGCCTGGTGGGAGAGGAATGGTACCAGCGTTGATGGAAAGCGAGATGGGGAGGGGCAATGGTGAAATGAAAGAGCAACTTGAGCTGACTTTAAGAACCCTTGCCCTGTAGAGGCCAGCGTCCACCACTCTAGTTATCGAAGAAAAGTGTCTGCCACTGTGTGTATCGGGCTGTAGCAGAGCTAGCAAAAAACAAACCAGTACCCTTATGTGTTGGCACTGCCGTAGTGAACCGTCTGGATTTTGCTTTTCACCAGACCTTGTTAATGTAGCGCTGAAAGACTATGTGACACATAAAATTCAGTACAAAACGGGTGAAAGGTTCTAGCGTGAGAGTCCATTTTCGAAACGGATACAACTCCAAATTGTTGGCACTTCATAATGAAAACTAAACTTTTAAAGTGTATAGCTAGGGGGCACACAAAGAAAATGGGCCAGTCACAAGTATACATGAAAACAAAGGTTCAGACACTGTCACAGGGTCAATGGACACGTTCACACACACACTGCTCAAATATCTGTGGTAATAATTACATTAGCGTCCTGGTCGGTCCTTGAAATGTTTGTGTCAGTGGTACATATGTAGACATTTTCTTAAAAATTAGTGAATAACATGAGTGCAACAAAATTGTACTTGTTTCAGTCGCTGCCTCTATCCTTCACAAAGAGAATATTGCTGTGTGCTCCGGTTTACCTACTCCGCGTAGCGTTAATAGTTTGCCTTATCTCCTACCGCTTCTCCTGCAATTAGCAATTTATGCAGTTAGTGGAGAAGGAGCTGCGGACGTCGGAGAAGTAGCGATATGTTATACGGCCGCCTTCTTTTGAGCAAATGCGCAACACTGCCGGGCCATAACTCCCTCACCACCAGCATATACCAGCAGGGAGGTACTGCACTCCCAGCGCTTGTGAATGGCTAGATCCACCTGCGCGGCCACTGCCGTTTCTCTCAAAAGTTACTGTTTCCACTTATGCATATTTCGTAGGTTTAACCAAAGGAAATGATGGACGGAGCGTTGACAATACAAGCACTCACCCCCAGTCAACTGATCTGGGTTTAATCCATCACCATTCTTTAGCCTACTCTGCCACCCCAGTTCAGACATGGCCATATGCAAATCAGTCTGATCCTGTGCCTCATGGGAACAGTCCAGCCCGAACTGCATCGCCACAGGATGCCGCGTCACAGTATCTCCTTTCCCTGTGTGTTCACAGCTGTGCTTAAGTTTGGGGGCCCAGACAGGACTCTTGGGGAATAGCTCCGAGCCACTGAGTGCAAAGGCAAGGGGCTCACGTGACTAGAAGGGCAAATAATGGCATACCGTGGAGCATGCTGAAAGGGAGAGAGGAGGGACGGGGAGGGGGTGGGAGCAAAGGTAAGACGGACGGGTACTGCTCGGAGCACATTAATGATATAAGCGCCATCACAATCTAAAATGTTATACAACACACAAAGAACGCCGGGCACTGCTGCTGAAAGTGAAAGCACCCAGAGTATGCCGGGATCCCCCTGTCCTCCCCAATGACCCCCTGTGCCTCTGAGCTCCATGCCTACCGGGCATTAAGTAATAAAGGAAACATGATCGGTCCCTCCACGCCTCCAAAGATAAGAAATATCTTCACGACAGCCAGCAAGCAGACAATCCAGTCCGGATGGGCCGTACAAAAAGGAGACAGGGCGTTAACAAATAAGCCTAATTTCCAATCGGAGGCCAGCGTTTTGTATAAAGGATGACGCCAGCCAATGGGATTGAGGGCGGGGCTTCAAATACCCTTCTGAAATCTCCTTGATCATTAGAGGTCTCGCAGAGCGAACAGCGCGCATGCATTGCAATGCTAGGCAAGAGTTAAAAAGGAAGCTTTGGGCCTGACAAGAGGTTTATCTTGCCAGGTCGAAATGGTAATTTAAAACTGCATGCACAGGCTGCAATGGCAGACCTGAGACATGTCTAAATAGCAACGTAAGTGGGTGGCAAAATCAGGGCTGCATGCACACTAGTAACATTTTACTTACAGGACCTGGGCACAGGTAGTGCCACTTTACTATGGACTTACAAGTAAATTCAATAGGCCAATTTGGTGTAAGCTAACTCTACCATTTTTAGAGGAGAGAGCATAAGCCCTTTAGCACTGGTTGGCAGTGGTAAAGTGTGCAGAGTCCCAAGCCAACAAAAACAGGTTCAGAAAACAGGAGAGTAAAGGAAAAAGGTATTGGGATGACCCTGCAGAAAGGATCAACTCCAACATATAGGTTATAATTCAAGTGCAAGACAGGGTGTCAAATTTGGCAGTTCAAAGGTCTCCCTGTCTGAGATACCTGCACTGGATCCCATCTGCGAGAGATTCCCTCGATTCCATAGCACTCACAGTTTCCCTCATGGTAGATCATGGCGACCAGTGCAGTACGCTCCACCAGGAGCTGTTGTTGAGAGGGACATTTTGTGCCACCATCTCCCCATGTTTACCAAAGTTTCCTCTTTCATTGAGGCTTTGGGTGCAGCCATTCACTTCTATCTTTCCCAGTATGATAAAGTTCAAGCCAGTCCCAGACCTCCGAAGGCTCTACGAAGGAATGAAAACTAACATTCACCTGGATTTTTAGTTTAGCAGGGAAAGGTAGCATGTAGTGAATGTCGGTATCCCTAAAGTGTTGTTTTTACTTCCAAAAAGGAAGCATGTTTAAACAGTACGCCTGCTGTACAATCTGGAAAGACATATTGATTAATTCTTCAACTTGAACAGTCCCTTTTGCCTGACTAAACTAAGAATTATATCTCTGTCCCAAAAGTGAAGAACTTGTGCCACACTAAGGTAAGGAGGTGCCCCTGGTGGAGGTCTTCCGGCAGGCACTTTGTAAGCCTTCCCCTAGGCAAAAAACAAAGTTCCATGAGGGCAATTCAGAGACCCAGGTTTCCAGAATTGTTACAGCATTGATCCCCTCTAGGCTCTTGGCATGCCTACTATCCTTATATCATGTCGGAGTCCCTTGCATCCTCAGCCCTATACCCCAAAAAGTGGGCCCAATTAGTGATGGCCTGCACCTCAGCCTGAAGGTTTTTGATCGATGGGTGCAGTTCCTCAATATCCTCCTCTATACCTGAGCCAACAGCTTACTCTGGTCTGCACACAAGAGAGTTGAGTCCACCTAAACCATGTCAATCTTAGCTTCAAGTCTTGGGATGAACACATTACCATTTGTTTTTGCTCTGAATTTTTTGTGAGGACCAGTTGTTGCCTGGAGGTCATTGATTGTTGCTGGTCATCCTGCGAGGAAGACAATGTTTTGTTCTATGGGTCTCATAAGACATTAAAGCCAGACAAATCCTTGGTACCTCACAGCAGGTCCCAGAATACCAGTCAGTAAGAGCAGATATTTAGCAATATGAGCAGACAGTGAAAACAGTAACACTGCAGAATGAGAGGAAGGCCGTTATAACACAAGGCGCAGTAGGCAAACCTTTCATGCATTCCACAGGTCTCTCTGCAGTTATCAATCTAAGGCACCGAAAGAGAGGGAAGTACTGGCAGTCCCAGAACACTACACCATGAACAGCCTCTGCCCTCCTTGAGCCCTCCCCAGTGTGGTTTATCAATGTTGCCTCAGTCTCCCAAGAGCGGCAATCCCTCCATGAACCATCACAGCTCCCAAATTCGACCTCCATAAGGCTATTTCAGTGTAGTCACGGAGCATTCAATGGAACAAGAACGCCAAAGCGTCCACTCCACCAGAGGCACTTCATTCAATATCTCAATGAGTTCCGCGTCATGACCCATGTCAAGCAAGGCAGGATGCAGACAGCCACCAAATTGTCAGGCAGATCACTTAGTGTTCCATTAGAGAGCACTCCCAATGCTTCATGTCACCAGTGTGTCAGGCCAGGCCAGTTGCTCCTACCAATATCCATGCCAGGGCTCCAGTTCTTCACAGCACTTTTCAACAACACAACAACTGCATCTGCAAGAAGGCCTCAGTGATTCCAGCTTAGGATTACCAGCAAGCACACACGTTGTACTCCCCTCCCCCTGCTCATAGCAGGGGCCCAGAAATTCACAATCCCGCAAAAACAGTCCACCAACAGTGCTTAAGGGCCATACCTACAAATCTGTTGGTCCACTAAAGGAATGTCGTAGCACTACCCAAAACAGACACGAATAGTGCCAAGCCTCCTGGGCCCCATCCAGCAGCAAACGATATTTAATCGAGATGTACGTAGATGTCCAGTGGGTCAAGCAGCCCAAGCAATAAAGCCTTCCTGTGAGCCATGCCCGTTTTCTTACTTGGTTGGTAGCACCTCTGAGGCTAGCTCCTGCCCCTTACAAGAGCTGTGACCCTGCACTCATCAGCTATCCAGCGTGCCAATCACTTCCGATCTTCTGAGGACTCCTTTACCAAACAGCCACCCTCAGAGTCCTCGAGGGATCACTCTGCCGAGGTGCCTGCCACCATCTAGTTTTTAGCGGCATCGCTTCAAATCCGGGTTTAATGCAGTGAAATTGCCCCAGGCACAGGGATGGCCACACTCATCGGCACTGAAGGGCCTGGTTTCGTGTCCACACTGATCATGTGGGGTGCTAGGAAGAAACCTCCTGTCTAGATCCACCAAAAGTGTTGGAAGCCCGGGAGAGCTAGTATGTCTTACTCCATGAGCAGTGCTGCTCACCAACTTTGTTATTTATACATCTCATAAAAATCTGTGGTGTGTTAGAGCAGGAAAAAAACCTACACTACAGCAACTCTTTATAACTTAATTGTTACCAAACTGAATTTGTTCAGCTCTGATGTCTACCCATATCATGCTATGGTGCTGTTGAGATGGTTTATAAAGCTGATTCTCACATATATAGTATGGGTTCTCTATGCCGATCACCATTTCTTGTATTCTTCTTAGTGTCGGTTTCACAATGAACTCATGGGTGGTAGGTTCTAGGTGTGGCATCTCTGTTACTTCATTTGTGCAATGTTTGCAGTGTACCGTCTAGCTGGAGGGGGTGGGGTTTCTTCCTATTCATGGAAAGCATTCATCTGTCCTGGACTCTATGGCCGCCATGATAATGTCCCAGTCGAAGGTAGCTACCTGTGTGCTACAAGGGCAGCACTTTTAGCTGGGGCTCATCTTTTCAGGACCATCAACTAGATCTTAATATCTGCTGCCACAATAGCTTTCCAATACATGACAATTCAGCATTAGGTCAATATTAAGGCCAAGTCCACAAACCTACAAATTGTCTTCCGCATCTTATTTGATTGTATGTGGCCTACCAGGCATGCCAACGGTGTGGCTTCCACTTGTTTGCCTGATATTTCTCTCGTATGCAACACCACACCAATTGTGCTATTACAGGAAATTCAAATGCCATATGGTAAAAATAAAATAAATAAAAAGTAAAAAAAAGATTAGCTATAATTTTATTGCACCAGGGACAGCAATCTGATGCACCTAGGCACATTTGGCTATCGTCACTAAGGAGAGATACATTTGGTGTAATAACTGAATTGTTTAGAATGCATTTCTTGACAGCACTTCATTATATTCTAGGGATTTTGTCCATCCAGCTTCAGAGAGCTCTCCTACAAGTTTCAGCTCCTATTTCACCTTTATCTGAATACAATGAATGTGCATTGGAATTGTATAATATTGTCATAGCACATCTCCTTTGACAGCATGTTAAAGTACGCAGAGTATTTCTGATTTAGGGGTTCATTTGATTCTTCAACCCAATTCAATATAATTGCTCTCATCACTGTGTTGTATGTCATGAACTGGCTTGTTCTATCCCCTGTCTCAAATTGATTCATGTGTGCAGCGTCTCACTTTTGTAGGCCAGCTTCTGACCATGGGTGTTTATGCTGTGTGAGTTATTTGTCGTACCTTTGAGAAGCACCACAGTAGTATTTCTGGGGAGTGTGCTGCAGTCATGCACATGCATTTTAAGAACTACTGCCAGCAATATCTGGCTTTGCACATCACCGTAGAGTAGGGCTTTACAATTTTTATGTCCACCAGGAACACCTCACAGAGTGCACAGCCTGGGGCTTCAGCTATTAATTCCTCCTCTTCTGCACCTGCATCTGCACTCAGCCATCCCACTGACCATTGCAGCTGAGCAGCAACATAGTAGGCTGCACAGTTTAGGGCTCAAGTCCCTCATTATCTAGAGGTCTTTTAAAGCCCTACCCTTTTCCTTCCCTGTCCCCTAAGTTGCCTTGAAAGAAAAGTCTTCTCGTTGACTATAATGGTGAGTGCAGCAAAAAGGTAGAAGAGATGGTATAATTTTTGGAATGGGAATCCTGCCTCAGGGGGTAGAGGGACAACTTGCAACAGAATAGTATTGTCTGTCTGATTGTGGACCCTGCTCTGCCCAAATTGCCACCAGCAACTTACCCTCTCAATGTTATATTTGAGTCCCTAAATATTTGAATGTTTACACTCATGAAAGTGGGTTGTCTGTCCGCAATAGGTGCAGTTTCACTTCAGCGCCTAAAGGAGAATAGGAAAGTTTTCCATAAATTAAAGCTTAACCCAAAGGCGTGCCCAAAATCAGGAAGTATGCTTGTTTTTTCCATTAAGCTGTGTGTCGATCCATGCAGGTATAATAAAGCATCATCCGTGTACAGACAGAACGTGACATGGGTTTCTTACTCGAAAGCTGAATTCTTGGTTCCTCTGTCGGAGCAGAAAGCCCAATGGTTCCATAGAAATCATCAATAGAGTGGGTGACAAAGGGCATTATTGTGCCTCTGCCAATAGGTCACTGTTCCGAGATCACCCATCCAGTGCAAACCCTGGCCAGGGGGCAAAGCATACAGAAGTCGTCTCCATTTTAGGAGCCCCATACCCATCATCCTAAGAAACTCACAAAGGTAGGGAAAGAGTAGCCTATCATATGCCTTCTCCATGTCTAGAGAGGTAACTGTCAGTAATGACCTGTTTCAGAGTCTTAGTGAGGATTTGGAATAGACTTCTCAAATTAATAGGAATGCTTTGGATTGGAATAAAAGTACTTTGATTGTAGTGTATTGTCTCAGCCATCCAGTGGATTCTTCCCTTGCTTGGGTAATACCACGATCATTGCCTCTCTAGTGGACTGTGATGGGAAGTCTACATTGTGAATTGTGAGAATTCTTTGGGTTAAACTTGTTTTGTAAAACTCCGGTGGTAATCAGTCTTCCTCAGATGTTTTGCTTCTGAACAACTAATTCTATCACCACTTGACAGAACCCCTTTCAAAGGGACACAGGGCACATAGGGGCTACTCAGCCCTACCGTGGTAGTGGAGGCTTTTTACTCCTGATGTCCAGGGCCTGATCTTTGATGGATCCCGAGCAACTGGACCAAGTACCCCTTCTGCACTTGACTCTCATTGGTAGCTGTGGTAGAGGAGTCAAGGCTTCTTCAGGAGGAGGTGGGGTGCAGACACAGGTCAGGGGACACCACTCATAAGTCAAAGGGCACACAGTTCGAACAATAATTAAATGTCCAGTCATATACTTGCTTTTATACAAACAAAAGAAGCACACATGCAAAGGTATACGACATTCAGAAGCATCAACACAATCCTCCTTGAGGTCAGGGCTCTAGTAGTTGTTAGGCAAATCCCCGAACCATCCTCCTTCGTGTACCATATTTGGAGTGATTCCCCATTTGCTGGTGGCCACATCCAGGGAATGCACACTATAAGGACAAATGCAAAAGTTCCCCTTCAGGATTTTAGTAAAAAGTGTCTATGGTGCTGCAGCACTGTTAGTAGAGAGTTCCCCGGGGCCCCACTTGCCCAATTCATGTCTTGCCTGCTCTTGCAGCACCAAGGAGTTTGGCGGAGTAGCAGGTGCCCTCTGGGGCAAGCACTCGTGAGTCCTGCTCAGTTCAGAGAAGTCGGGCTGTGTGCAGCACCCGGCAGTGCAGTCTATCTCTCCTGAATGGTGCTACCATTCAATTGCTCTTAGCTCGCAAAGACACAGTAAGTTGGCTTTACTTGGTAGGGGAATCCTTTCTTTGCTCCCAACTGGAGCCCAGTGAGGCCTCAATATCATCCACACCAGCCCTCAGTTCAGTCAGGTGCCGTTCCCTCGCATTGAGTGTCCAACCCATTGAACCTAGTCTCAGTCTCTCCTTTGGTAATGACCCAAATCCTTTGGCATATTGGTATCAGCAGTCCCTCCTGGCATATGGGGTTCCTGCGGTACTTGGAAAACAAAAGGGCAGACTTTCTTGGTGCAAAGGGCTACTCTGACGATCACGGGCTCTAGCGATGCAGCAGTGGTAACTACCGGTGGCCCTCTCTACCACATGGGGTCACCGCAGCACAGCAGTATGAGTTCGCCCAGACCTGCATGGCACGTCACTCATCTCAGTCTCCAGCAGCACTCTCCTGGCATATGTTGGTCACAGTGCCAACATGGCACATGGGCAACGACCCGATCAGTGCACAGCCTCACACATCACTCAGGGAATACTCTTGCAGGGCTCCCCACTGGACCTCACTCCCTCCAACACTCTCCTCTTCCTCAAAGAGCGCACTGGTCTTGGCAAGTAGGCGGAAGCTGGGGCTTCAGGTTCCAGGCCAGGCGATCTTGGTGCCCTAGGTGATGTCCCTTTACAGCATGAAGACTAACAGGCCTTTGGTCCCGGTCCCGGTCACAGGCAAAAGTCTTGTAGAGCTTCCCCTTGTCACACAGCCTGTGTCTGTTTGGCAGATAACACATTTTGGGGTCTCAACCGCCCTTTCTTATATATTATTTTTAGACACCAAAATGTAATTTCGGGTCTGAATCTTTGAATTTTTATGTTGGAGTTCTGCTTCTTTGGAAGTGGACACTTCTCCTTTACTTCTTACCTCGTGAAAGACCATTTGTCACAGCAGGCAACCCTCTGAAGCCGATTGCCCCCCCAACACAATTGATGGGAGTGACCA
Organism: Lissotriton helveticus; assembly: GCF_964261635.1. Classification (NCBI taxonomy): domain Eukaryota; kingdom Metazoa; phylum Chordata; class Amphibia; order Caudata; family Salamandridae; genus Lissotriton; species Lissotriton helveticus. Next base: position 1,033,619,975 of record NC_136059.1, read on the forward strand.
GAGATCACATCTGGGTGTCAGCCAGAGTGATATGTGCATCAAAAGGTTAATCCCAGACCCCAACCCTACTCTTTATGAGTCCCCTTTCAGCCCCATCTCCTTTCCTGAGAAGTGTCCATGCCCCTTCCTTGTGATCTATCCCTGAATCAAAGAGCACAGTTTGAAGTGTAACAGGAGTGTCTTCCTTTTTCCCTCCAGTGTGTGTCCCACCCAGCTCATAGGAATGCAGCAATACACAAATCTGTCTAGGGGGGAGGGGGAGGGGGGAATTCCTCTCCTCCACATGTCTTCAACAGGCAGGCGTGGGCTTCCCAAAATGAAAACCCAGGGTCCTCTATGTATCGTACCATTGAAGGCACACTTAACTCGGTCTACATTTACAGCATACTTACTGTACAGCACTAGTACCTCCATGCATTCAGTCGGAATGCGTTGTTCAGCACTGAGGTTTTTCTATATTTAACCATTTATAAACACATACACACTAACAATGTACGCGCTGCACAGCAATTTACACTTCATGTATTGTACTTCAAGCAAGCACACATACACCCAGCACATGCTCTCATTGAGCAAGCACTGTAAAGCACTGAATCTCATTTCAGGTATTCCTTATAGGCGTACATGCACTAACCACACACATACTGCACCGTACTGCTCTATAACTGTACTGTACCCTTCCCACGCACACATACAACCAGCGCTGTCACTTCTCCCACACTGTGCATCACTTGATATCTACCTGATGTAGGCCATGGTTTGGATTAAGCACACGATTCAGAAAAGGGGGTGGTGATGAACAGAGTGCCTGAATTAAGCAGACCACTCTTACCCAGTCCAAAGATCAGGGCTTGATCCATCACCGTTTTTTAGCTCACTGCACCATCCCAGCTCAGAACATGGCTATATGCAAATTAGTCTGTTCCTGTCCCAGTGCATGATGGGAACAGGGCAAACCAAACTACCAAGCCAATTCTTGTACTGGGAAGGAAACAAGCTTCCGGGGACCGGTTTCTGCCATTTCAGGCGTCGTCGGCCAGGCTTGCTTGAATCCTGATGGTGCAATGAGCAAGGGACTCACATCTGAGTATACCCTTCCACGCTTATGGTGGACAAAATGATTCAGAAAAGGGGGTGGTGATGAACAGAGTGCCTGAATTAAGCAGACCACTCTTACCCAGTCCAAAGATCAGGGCTTGATCCATCACCGTTTTTTAGCTCACTGCACCATCCCAGCTCAGAACTTGGCTATATGCAAATTAGTCTGTTCCTGTCCCAGTGCATGATGGGAACAGGGCAAACCAAACTACCAAGCCAATTCTTGTACTGGGAAGGAAACAAGCTTCCGGGGACCGGTTTCTGCCATTTCAGGCGTTGTCGGCCCGGCTTGCTTGAATCCTGATGGTGCAATGAGCAAGGGACTCACATCTGAGTATACCCTTCCACGCTTATGGTGGACAAAATGATTCAGAAAAGGGGGTGGTGATGAACAGAGTTCCTGAATTAAGCAGACCACTCTTACCCAGTCCAAAGATCAGGGCTTGATCCATCACCGTTTTTTAGCTCACTGCACCATCCCAGCTCAGAACTTGGCTATATGCAAATTAGTCTGTTCCTGTCCCAGTGCATGATGGGAACAGGGCAAACCAAACTACCAAGCCAATTCTTGTACTGGGAAGGAAACAAGCTTCCGGGGACCGGTTTCTGCCATTTCAGGCGTCGTCGGCCCGGCTTGCTTGAATCCTGATGGTGCAATGAGCAAGGTACTCACATCTGAGTATACCCTTCCACGCATATGGTGGACAAAATGATTCAGAAAAGGGGGTGGTGATGAACAGAGTGCCTGAATTAAGCAGACCACTCTTACACAGTCCAAAGATCAGGGCTTGATCCATCACCGTTTTTTAGCTCACTGCACCATCCCAGCTCAGAACTTGGCTATATGCAAATTAGTCTGTTAAGCACACAGCAGCAGAACTTTAAAAAGTGAGTGAGCCTGTAGGCCTCATACCAGTGATACAGGGTAAAAAGGTTCTGTTCACTACGACTGATCACTACACAGTATACTGCCATGATCATGCACTTTACTACTAGTGAAGGTGGTCCATTCCTCCCAGTCAAACAAGACCTCATTCGGTGAGACAGGCCTATGTCATGGTTCAACCCGCATGATCTGTGTTTGCCTATGGCAAAATCCGCATAAGTACACTTCTCTTACCATACAGTGGACTTTTCCCTCCCAATACCACTTCTGTTATTTAGCTTCAGAGGTTCTTCTACCGTGGCTCATTGTTCATGTGTGATGCGTGGCGTTGGTATGGCATGGAAATATTCCGTGAGCCGCCCTGTGACCTAGATCAGGAGAAAGGTGTATTGCTCCTTGTAGTGTTGTGTATTTCCTACTGATCCAGAGTATCTGTGTGTTTGTGGACAACATAAACTTTGGGATTAGGTGCTTAGACTGATTCCATGCACCCCTGCTGTATGTGTTGTCCTAGAGTCCAGCTAGCTCACAGTGCCCCCATACGAACCCCCTAACCGGGAGTGTATGGTTTCTGGCAACCACTGAACAGGATATCCCTGACCCCTAAGGGATCGTAGTAACAGATCTAGAACCCCTTTGCACAATCACTTGTGTACCCTTGTTCTTAGAGAAATATACAGAGAATACACACAGGGACGTTTTTAACCGATTTGATGCGGTGCGGGGGGGGCTAGTGGGTGAGCGTGGGACTGCGGTGCTCATGACGGTGTGGTTCCGTCATGGCCCCACCCGCTCATTAATTCGCCCGCACAGGCGGGGAATTAAAGCACCGTGGGAGGCGCGGCAACCGCATGACAGAACCACGCCGTCATGAGCACACACCGCCCGTGGCTCATGACGGTGTGGTTCCGTCATAAGCACGGAAAGTGTTAATATATTTATTGAACCAACGTTATTCTTGTATATAAGACATGTGCTGTGATAATCAGTAGACAGAAGCATATGAAAGTGATTACGAGCATCAAAATAGTAAATAGCGGGGGGCGTGGCTACGCAAGCGGCGATGGCGGTTGCAGCTTGATCGAGCTCCCGCCGGCCCGCCATTGATCCGACGATTTATCCTGGTCCCCGAGCCCTTGACCCACAGCCAAAACGGGGTTGCGGATACCAGAAGTGCCTGTGACCGCCCGGTGTGTCCAGTGGAGATCCTGCGCATCCGCGCGGCGCTGGGAGGCGGAGTGCGTGGTGCGGCCTGGTGGACTGCGGCGCTGCCGGGGCCTCGATTATTGAGCTGACGGAAGGCGGGCTGCGGCCGGGGGTCGGCGGCGGCGCCCCGTGTGCCCTGGGGCAGAGAGACTGCTGACGGGTTGCTCCTCCGGGGCCTGGCTGAGCCCTAGGGCGGCGTAGACGCTGCGGACGGCCCGGGGCGGCGGGGGCGGCCTGGTGGCCCGAGTGCAGCCGGGACCTCGATTTTCGCGGCCTGGTGTCTGGGGCCGGCAGCACACGGGGGAGACGGGTGCCCTGGTGAGCCCTATCGGCGGCGAGTGTGCCGGAGCGACTGCACTGCATTCCAGCAGCTACTGTGAGTAGTGGGGGCCCCACTTATCCTTCCCCTCCCCCCCCGGGCCCACGGACCAGCAGGGACGGCCTCGCGTGTGCAGCATTGAGCCCACGCTCCAACTAGACGAGCACTGCTGGCCACAGCGAGCCACGATCACTGGCGGCTGGTGTGGGGGCAGGGACTGAGATCCACGCGGCGCTGCATCCATCAGTAAGCCGGCCCGAAGTGCCCTGTCTAGGATTTCCAGGGGCCGACGGCGGCCGAGTGGCCCTACTGCTGCTGCCATCATGACCAGAGGGGGTAACAACTCTGCTAAGCAGGTCACCATAGATAAATTCACCGGGCCTAGTGGGGGCCCCGGGCCGTCGGGGGGTGGCCCGCCTGGAGGAGGACCGGATAACGCGGCACTTATGGCGGCCATAACCCAGTCGCGAGACACGCTGGACGCCAAGATAGGGGCCGTTGGCGCAGATGTCACACTATTGCGCCAGGACCTGAGGAACGCAGTGGCTCGGATCACGGAGACAGAATCCAGGGTGTCAGTGGTGGAGGACGATGTGAGCAACCTTAAAAAGAGAATGGCGGCGATGGAATCGGCGCAGCGGATTACGGCGCTCCGTGTGGAGGATGCAGAAGGGCGGGCGCGCCGTAACAACCTCCGCTTCCTTGGCTTTCCAGAGAGCTGTGGGACGGGTGGCATGGAACAGTTCCTTACGCAGTGGTTAGAATCATGGATGCCCCCGGGGACGCTGTCTGCATGCTTCATCATTGAAAGGGCGCACCGTGCCCTGGCACAGAAACCACCCGAGGGCGAGCGACCTAGGGCGGTGATCGCACGGCTGTTGAACTACCATGACAGGGACGCCATCTTGAGGGAAGCCAGAAATAAGGAAACCCTCTTATGTGAGAATCAGAAGATATTGATCTTCCCTGACTACACCAAAATCGTCCAGCAGCAGCGCCACTCCTTCATGGCAGCCAAGGCAAAGTTGAGGGGCCTTAAGCTACAGTATTCCCTGCTGTATCCAGCGCGCTTGAGAGTGATATTCCAGTCACGGACGCTATTCTTTGATACGCCGGAAGACGTGTTCAAGTGGACCGATGAAACGGTGCAGGTCAGGTCGAATCCGCAACCAGGGCTCAATCCGGGCTCCCCTGGGGGCTCGCCTCGGCCGCAGCGGGACCGACCGTCTAGACATGGCCGACCCAGACGTTCCAAATCACGCAAGCGAGCGGCCTCGGCCGACGGCACGCAGCACACTGCTAGAACCGAAGACTCCGAACAATCTAGCACTGATCATTGAAGCCTTCGGGGCCTCGGCTCCGTGCTCTGTTACTGCGACTGCAAGTCCCAGATAGACGCACCTGGTCGCCTGAGTCCTGCTAACTTGATGGCTGTATCGCGGCCCTGTGACAGTACTACTACTGTCTACTGAGATTAGATGAGACTGTGGGGGGGGGGGGTTTCGGGGACTGCGTAATGGTGGCTGCCACTCTCCCGTTGTGAGAGGGACACCGAGGGGAGGGGGGAGAGTTCGATGTTTCTTATTGGGATGTTGGGATCCATTGGTATGAGTGGGCCTGAGCCCGCTGTTTCGGTCTCGGGACTGCTCATACCGCGACAGATACTTCATGGTTCTTTGAGGTATAGGGTGGGGGGTAGCGGGGGTTGGGCGGTCAGGGTTGTGGCCGCTGAGTTGGGGTTTGGGATTGTTGGGGACTGTGGGGCAGGGGGGTGGGTGATGTTCTTTGGGGTGGATGGTACAGTGCATGTGTGTGTTGCTATAATGTCTCATGTGGCGCGTGGTGGGTGGCGCGGGAGCGGAGGGCTTATGTGGTGGACTCCGATAGACTATGGCTGATTCGATTCATCGGACTACTGAGGACTCTATGCGAGTGGTCACGTGGAATGTCAGGGGATTGCTGGACAAAATCAAGCGTGGGGCGGTTTTGCGATGGGGTAAGAGGGCGGCGGCAGATGTATTACTACTCCAGGAAACTCATATGATGGGCACGAAGGCACTGGGCCTGCAGAGGTTTGGCTACCAACATGTTTTCCATGCCGGGTTTACTAGGGGATCCAGGGGAGTGGCCATATTGATTCACCGTAGGATGTCATATATTCATGAGAAACAATGGATAGATCCACAGGGTCGCTACTTGTTTGTGAAAGGCAAGGTGGGCGCAGAACCTATAGTGTTTGGGTGTGTGTATGCCCCCCCTCCCCTGCAGTGGGCCCTGGCTGAGAGGCTGTTCTCTGTGTGGGACGATATATCTGGGCCACTGGCAGTAATTGGGGGAGACTGGAATGACGTGATGGATGTGTGCTTGGATCGCCGGAGGCGCCTGGAAATGGCTGAGTCTCCTTCCCCCTCCCCTCCGCCCACTAGACTGCATGCAATGAGTGAGGGGCTGGGCTGGGTGGATGCTTGGCGACATCTCCGTCCTGCGACCCGTGAATATACATACATGTCGGCGGTACATGGGTCATTTTCGCGCATAGACTGTGTGTTTTTACCCCGGGAATGCCTGAGTAGGGTACTGAGCGCGGCCATTTTGCCGAGGGGCCTCTCCGACCATTCCCCAGTCTCCGTTAACATAGACCTCATGCGGACACGGCAGCCATTCCGGTGGAGGATGTCCTCGTGGCATCTGCTACAGCCAGCCTATACTAAACACTTGCGAGAAACCATAGACCACTACTGGCGGGAGAACTTGATAGAGGGGGCGGACGTGGAAGTGGTATGGGAAGCAATGAAGCCTACCGTGCGTGGTGTGGATATCGCGTGGTGCTCGGGGGCCCGTAGGCGGCGCCGGGAACAAACTGCAGTGGCGGCTGAGCGGGTGGAGGCCCTAGAAAGAGAAAGCCGCGAGGGTGGAGATGCGATCGGGCTCAGGCGGCTTTTACAAGCACAGCAATCGTATGCGTCCCTCTTGATGGATGAAGCCAGACAGGCGTGGCTGGCCACCAGGAGTAGGGTGTATCAGTGGGGGGACAAGTCGTGCTCCATGCTCCACCGCTTGTGCCAACACAACTTTCAACCCCTTGTGCTGCCGGGCATCATGGACGGTAACGGAGAGGTCCTGACTGACCCTGGCGAGTTGGCGGCAAGCTTCGCCTCGTACTTTGAAGCCCAATACGCCTCTTGTGACCGATTGCCTGAGGGTGCATTGGACCAGTTTTTCGCGGGTTTACCGCCAGTACAAGTATCGGACGAGACCAAGGAGCTCCTAGATGCACCCCTCACAGCGGAGGAGCTGGGAGACGCTCTGGGGCAGCTTAATGCGGGTAAGGCTCCTGGACCCAATGGCTACCCGTGTGAATTTTTAAAAAAATTCCACGTACAGCTAGGGCCACACTATCGCCGAGTTCTTGAGGTTGCGAGGACGCGGGGCACGTTGCCTCCCGATTGGCGCCATGCCGAAATAGTGGTATTTCAGAAACCTGGTAGGCCCCCGGGCAGCCATGACTCGTACAGACCCATCTCCCTCATCAACATAGAGGCAAAAATTCTGGCCAAGGCCCTGGCGAACCGCCTGGCTCCGTATATTACAGATCTAGTTCACTCTGATCAGGCGGGCTTCATGCCCCACCGGGCAACGCGACACAATATTAGACGGGCACAGGCGGCGCTAGGCGCTGTTGGGGCCGTGGGGGACCAGGCGGCACTGCTGTTGGCTGATATCAACAAGGCTTTTGATTCGGTCAGCTGGACATACCTGTTTACACTACTGTCGTGGCTCAACCTGGGCCCGGTTTTTCGCTCCTATATCGAACTACTCTATACGGACATCACGGCGTCGGTGCGAGTCGCCGGGGCAGTGTCAGAGACGTTCCGCATTGGCCGAGGGACAAGACAGGGGTGCCCTCTCTCCCCATATCTTTTTGCCTTAGCAATGGAACCCCTAGCGGCCAGAGTTCGTAGAGACGCGTTGATACGGGGCTTTGAGTGGAATACCACACTGTCGGATAAAATTGCACTATACGCGGACGATGTCCTCTTCTTCCTAACCGATCTACAGCACTCCGGCCCACGTGTCCTGGAGGTCATGCAACTCTTCGGAGAGGTGTCGGGTCTGTACCTCAACGTCCGTAAATCTACCTTATGGGTGATACAGGGAGATATGGTGACGGATCCCTGGGCTTCGGAACTGCAGGTGGCCACTACTGGCCTGAAATACCTTGGGGTATTCCTTTCGAACTCGGTGGACGCGGCCTGGGAACATAACCTCTTGCCCGTCTGGGAGCGGGTCCAGGTAGATATTACAACTTGGTCCAGAATGCCTCTCTCCATTTTTGGCAGGTCGGCTATCTTTAAGATGGTTGCACTGCCGCGCCTACTCTACCAACTACAGAACCATCCGTATCCTATCCCGCCCCAGTGGTTCCGGCGGGTTGAATCAGTACTGGGCCGTTTCCTTTGGGCTGGTGGTGCCGCCAGGGTGGCGCTGCGCACATGTTTCCTGTCCACGTACTGTGGGGGCCTGGCCACCTCGGATATACGGTCATACTACCAAGCCGCCCATCTTCTTGTTCTAAATGAATGGTGGTATGGGGACGGTGGAGATCCGGCGTACGCTCTAGAACGTGCGTTGATGGGAGATAACTCGCTCCACGCTATCTTATACTCGCCCCGGCTACGTCGGCCGTTGCCGAAAGTCACTCAACTTGTATTTGGGATATGGCGGCAGGCCCTGCGTCGTATGGGTTGGTGGGGTAGACTGACCGCGGAAACGCCGTTGTGGCGTAACGGTTTGCTGCCAGAACTTTCTAAGCTATCAGGCTTCGATGGATGGGACTCAATAGGGATATCGCAGCTCGGTCACGTGTTGTCCGGGACGACTCTCAAATCTTTCCAGGCTCTTAGTGCTGAATTTGGTATGCCCCAATCTCAATTTTATCGCTATTTACAACTTCGACATGCATTGACGCCCAGTATCACTAATCTTGACTCGCTCCCGGAATTCAGCCCGATCGAGGCGAAGGTGTTCATGGGCGACCTTGGAGACAAAAAAGTATCGCGCATTTACCAGACCATGGTTGTACATTGCTCTTCCACTCTTCTTCGGCTGAAGGCGCACTGGGAGGCCGATGTGGGGCCGCTGGATGAGGATGACTGGCGGGAGGCGTTGGAATCCCCGAGGGGGGCAGCTATAGCAATGCGGTTTCGCCTCATACAGTTCAAGATTTTGCATAGGGCTTACTATACTCGAGAGCGTCTGTGGAAGGCGGGCCTGATTGAGTCCCCGGAATGTCTGAGATGTGGGGCGGCAGTAGGTACATTGCTCCACACGGTGTGGTCGTGTTCAAAACTAGCTGGTTTTTGGAGGGGTGTATGGGGCTGTCTGTCGGAGGTATTGAGCTGGACCCTTCCCCGTACCCACCGCCTGGGCCTGCTACACATCCTGGAGGGGGTTGGTGGTAATGTCTATAAGCGTCACCTGCTCCTCCTGGGACTGATGGTAGCCAAAAGAGATATGGCCCGAGCATGGAAGGATGTGAGGCCCCCCCCCTGGCTGCGTGGAAGGCAGGCTTAGATTTTTGTATGGGCCTGGAGAGGCCAATCTTTGAGGCGCGGGGTTGCCCTCGCAAACATTTCAAGATATGGAAGCGGTGGGCAGACTATAGAGATTTGACGCTGGACCCCCCGGAGGACCCGGAGGAAGACCTATAGCCTAGTCTGCCCCGGAGAAGTCCACTCCCACACTCACACTTGCTGCGCAAAGTGATACGGTGCATATGGCTCACACACACGTGCATAGGGTTAGGGAGGGTTGAGGGAGGGTTCGGGGAGTTGGGTAGGTAAATTCTGAAATAAGGAAGATGGGGTTGGGGTTTTCTGTACCAATGGTTCCGCTGGTTCATTGCTTCAATGCTCAGATTTATCTTGCAAATGTAACTACAATGCCTGGTGGTATCGTCCTGATTGTGGGATGCCACTTTCATCCATATGCTCATCTTTCTCAATAAAATCGTTGTGAAAAAAAAAAAAATAGTAAATAGCAGATATAGTTCTACAATGGGGCTAAAACACTGTATATATGCAGACCTATAAAGCAAGGTGGTAATCAGGCGTATTTCTACTCTGTAATCCCTACTCTATGTGCCTCTAGAGTGTATGTAGGTGTGTAGCCAAGAATCTCCCCCCCACCCAACTGGATGATCCAACCCCATTACCAGGCAGGAAAGAATGTAGAACCTGTCTTGGTCACTAGCTGGACACCCCTTACTGAGATGTTAGGCAGCAGCTTGGCAAAGCCTTGGCATACAGGAACCCCTCGATGTCAGCTAAAGTGTCTCTTCTGCTAACCCCCGGAAATGCTTCTTAATTCATTTTTTAAAAAGCATCCTTGCGATGTATATGCAGAATAGTGTTGTTATGGGTATGCAGATAGCCCTGTCGCCCCGAGAATTAGGATAGAACGACATTTGTATTGTGTGCGTAAAGGCCTTGTACTCAAAGTTCGAGGCATCATGATAATGTTGCGCAAAGCCAGATGTGTAAACAAAGCAGTTTCAGAAAACCAATCCAACATTGTCACGCACACAAATATGTGCTAAAGATCACAGTACAAATGTTATTGTGCAGAAAGAGGACAACGTAAGAAAATGTGCAACATTGCTACGTGAGGCTAACCCAGGCAAATAACAGTAGTATTTAACAAGGGTTGCATTAATCGTGGTTTGAGAGTTAACGGTTTTATACAAAGTCACTGTATCTTGTACGTACAGATATCCTAGAGGAATCTGCGCTCACACGCCAAGCCAGTAGTCCTCCAGCCCCGTCCTCCCTGGCACAAATCAGAAGTGATATATCAGTGTCCTGTATTTGCCCTTGGCCTTAATTAGTTGGTATACTGCCCACTCGTCAGTCAAAGCTTCTTTTGATGTGTCTTGTGCTGTCTTCTGCAGCAGTGATTTCTTTCTTCAGTGCGTCAGAATCAGAATTAAGTTTTTTGTTCAATTAATTAAAATCTTTACAATAACATAGCGGCTGCTGCTAAAATGTAAACAAAAACATTACACTCCTAAAAAAATGTAACCATGTGTCATCATCCGGTTGCAGTAACTGCAGACAAACACTGACATTTAGAAGAATAATAAAGAATGGCCATTAACATTTAAGCGCAGTAAAATTGTCAACAAACTCGCCTTTGAAAATGTTTGTGTTGAGACCCCACGGGGAAGCTATAGTTTGATAGTCCGCTATTTGGCAGGGAGAGAAAATTAGTTCCAAGGGCGCCTGACTATGACTTTGCATGAAATGCCGGTTTTAAAGTGCTTCTAAAAGGTGGGGTACATAGAGCACATGGAGATTGACAGCTCGATTCTCCATTATTTATTTATTTGAAAGTTTTATAGAGCGCGGGTATCAGAGCGCTTTACAGTAAATGTGTATAGGCATAACAAACAATAAAAATAAGCAGGACCGTAAGAATAACATCAAACAGCTTAATAAACGAGCAAAAGGACAGATCAAACGTTCAAGAGTAAACATGGCCATAGAGAATGGTAGCAGAGAACAATCACAGATAAAAGGGCACATCAGATAAGGTGCAAAAACTGGACCGGTCGGTTTTGAAGGATGATGGTAATACATTGAAGATGAAAACGTCACAATAAGTGGAACAAAACTATACATATAACAAGCCAAGCATTAGATTGTTAGGTAAAAAGAGTGGAATAGGGGTTCTTCACAGTCATGTGAGGCTATGTTTACATAAATTTTGCCATAAGGATGCCTTTTACTTCCAATTTGAAGGAGGAGGTGGAGGGGTTCAGTCTTATTTCTGGTGGTAGGGCATTCCAAATCCTGGGTGCCATTCCTGAAAAGGAACGCTTATACGTTTTTTTCTTATTGAATTTTTGTGGTTTCAGAAGGAGGTATTCCGCACTTCTTGTTGATCTTGATCCTCCAGCTATTGTGAGTTTTTGTGTGAGATAGCTGGGTGCACTATGATGAAGGGCCTTGTGCGTCATGCAAGCTATTTTCAGATGGATTCTGGCTTCAAATTGCAGCCAGTTTAAAGATTTTAGATCTGGGGAAATGTGGGCCCTTTTTTTCGAGCCAGTGATGAGTCTCGCTGCTGCGTTAGTGGAGGCTCTTAGAGGAGCTGTGGTGGCTTTGGGGAGACCGAATAACGCGACACTTCCATAGTCCAGCCGAGGTAGAACTAGACCCTGAACCGCTAACTTGAAGTCATTGGGAGGTAGGAAGGGCTTTAGCTTCCTTAGTGTATTGATCTGAAAGTTTGCTCCCTTTGTTGCATTACTAATATGCTTCTGCATATTGAGGTTACAGTCCAGAGTTATACGAAGTGATTTCGCCCAATCCACAATGGTTGGTTGAACATCGAGTGCTGTGAGGTGTTTTATCAAATTGTGCATAGTAGGGACTTTGGTGGGTGGAGCAATAAGGAGGAATTCAGCTTTTAAAGCATTCAGTTTGAGGTGATTCACTGCCAGCCATGTTTGGGTGGTCTTTAGAGTATTATTGAGCAAACTAATGTCATCCAAGGTGTTGATCTTGAGGTAGAGTTGGGTATCGTCTGCACACATGTGGAATTGCACGTTGGATGTTTGTAACAGATCGGAGAGTGGTTCCATGAAGAGGTTGAAGAGTGTAAGGGATAACGAGGAACCTAAAAAAGGCAATGGCTTTCAGGCGGGCATTTGTTAAAGTGCTTCTAATTAAAGTGCTCCTTGAAATGCAACTTATAGTGTCTCGTACAACTTTATACAGTGCTATGGATGTCCAGCTAAAGAGGTCTAGCCAACTTAATAAATGGCCGTGCCACTAGTAAACATTTTGGCTGGGATATTCCAGTCATGCAAAGATCAACTTTAGCTGCTATTAATCTAGGGCCAGGGACAGACTAATTTGCATGTAGCCAGGTTCTGAACTGGGATGGTGCAGTGAGCTAAAAAACGGTGATGGATCAAGCCCTGATCTTTTGACTGGGTAGGAGTGTTCTGCTTAATTCAGATACTCTGTCCATCACCACCCCCCTTTATGAATCATTAATCTAGGGCTGGCATAATGAACTGCAGCTGATGCTCAAGTGAGCACCGCTACCAACGCAGCCTACTGATGCTCAGCTGAAATAAATATGTGAAAATACTTCATATTGGACTGCTGCTCACTGGTGCGCCATTAGCAGGGCAACTAGCTAGTGCTCTACAAGAAGCGGTATGCTAAAGTGCTTCGTGTAAGAGTGCTCCTTGAGGTGTAAATAGTAAAAATGCCCCAGTTTACTCTGTTGGGTGAAATAGTGCACACCTAAAACCCTTGCCAATTTTGAATAGCAAGCCTAATTACCAGATTACTGTAAAATACGATGGGAACCAACCCATTGCTTCCCCCCCCGCCCCCAGTTCATCAAGGAGCAAAACAGCACTGGGGTTGACAGAGCCCTTTGGTGCCTATGGGCTCTGCTTCCTCATGAAGGGCTGGGAGCGGCACTTTAAGAAACTTTAAAAATGGACTGGTAACTGGGTCAAATCCCCCTTTAAACAACATTTCGTTCATAGCTTTGTTATTGGTCAGGATATTTAGGGACCTCAAGATGGGTCGTAACCAGTAACATGGCCCCCGTAACCAGGCCCCCGGACGCATTTTCGACCAAATGTTTATCTGTTGCCACTGCCATAACCACATTTTAAACTTACCGAAAGTGGTCCTATTTTCAGTGCTCTGTAGCAAGATTGATCATACTGTCTAGATCTGTATCATAATTGTACAAATAGGGACCTCCTGTTTAACGATAGCAGTTCTCAAGGCAGGAAAAATACTATTGTAGTTAGAACACACATGAACAACTATACACAATAGATGAGCCATAAGTCTAATTAATAAAAAAAAATCAATCTACTTTATTATTGACTTGACATCGTTTAAAAAAAAAAGGAAGCGCATGATATACAAAATGAAAAGATACAGTCACATCTATATCAGATAACAATCACATCTCCATACAGTCACACATGCACAACAATATCATTACATAGTGCTTCTAATTACTTAGTCTTATGTTTCTAAAAGCAGGGTGACAAAAGTCCAAGATCATAAATGAACAATAACTCTCAAAGTTAATTTGGAAATGATCATAGAACGTGTGCCTTGAATTGTTGATTGACCTTCATGGAATCTACACGAGTCTCGGCGAAAAGGGCGCCTACATCAGGAAAGCCACATACAGGACTGCAAAACACAAAAAGCAGAAAATAGAAATTGCTCTGTGGACGCCCAAAACAGGAAATCCACTGGCACAGTGACTCAAAATGACCACTTATTAATGGTTAGTGGGCAGTAGATAAATTGAAAAATAGCTTGATATCCATCATGGATTCTCCAAAGATTCAAATGGACAATTTGAATTTTAGGAGGATCTGTGACGGGTGTCAAGCAATCTCCTCGTATCCATCTATCTACTGCTCGCTATCCATTAAAAAGTGGTCCTTTTGATGGCCAGTCTCGCAGAGGTGAGGGGACACCACCTGAAGTTTCCACTTTCTGCTGAAAAGAGCTGAGGATCTGGTGAATGAGCCTAGAAACCTGCCAGCCAAGAGTCATAAATATTGTGCCTCGCCCTGCAGAAGGAGAGTCTGTCCATGGCGAGTGCCTCAGCTTGTTGCTGGCATGCAGAGCACCATAAGGAAACAAAAGGTGATGGAAGCAAGCATGTCTAAGCACTGGCAATCTCTCTGGGTAGCATTCGAACCCTTGATTTTTCGCCCACTTTGCCACTCTAGAGGGAAGCCTACCTTATGCAAATCAGTACTGACCCTGCTCCTCACGGATATAGTCCATCCCGAACTGCCAGGCAAGGCCCCCTCCAAATGGGAACACAAGCCAGCCCAGACTGGTTGAAGATGTATTAGGCCTCTTCGGTCAGCCATTGCTTAGACACTGTTGCACAGTGGACAAGAAAATGGAATGATCCATGCTACAAAGACGTTCCAGTTTCTCTCGCAGTTGTGGCGTGAACTGTATCACTAATACACCACAGAGAAGATTCCTGTCTTGCCTGGCAGTCTGACAGGTGCTTGCAATATTAGTATTACCTCTACCAGTGCAGAAAGCGAAAGCTGAGTTACCAACATGGCCAGGTTTAATTTTCATATGAGCACAACAGATTATTTAATAATTCAATATATATTAAAAGTGAAAAGAACATGCTGCCAACGCAATTCTTCTCCCATGTGGGTGGCCTGGAATAGTATTTGGCCGCAAATGCTACAGAGACTTCATTGTTAAGAAACTTGGCTGGGAGGCTCCAACTGCTATGTTTGAATCACAGGTCTGCAGCCAAACATGAGGGCTGTCAGTGCCAAATATTGGTGTGACTGCACAGACCTGCCCATGGAGTCTGCTCTACAAACCTTGACTGGAACAAGACTACGGTTATGCAAGGAAATAACGTATCACCTGAACTGCAAAACAATCAAGAGTAGGGAAATGCGGGGCTTAGCCTGCATATGTGGACAGACTGACGCATGGAGGCAATTCCATCACACTGCATTTGTTGGACTCGTAACATACCAAGGCCTTCGATGCTTAAGGTATCCTATCCTTAGGGATGTTTAGACATGACTTGAGAAAATTACAGTTACATTAAGCACAGTGCAATCTTGCTGTGCTTCTTGAGTTTTTAATCAGCAAATCTGCTCTGAGAAGTGTTAGATCCAAGGGCGATTACAAAATAACATTCTTTACGACTGCCTCCTTTCTACCATTTCCTTTGGCCTATGACCCATACAAGGATTGATACCAATGGTTGAATAAACTGCGTTCACATTTTAGTTATCAGTCCAATGGAACAGATTGTCCTCAGGCTCATCTCAGCCACTCATCAACCTCCAGGTTTAAGGCTCAGGCAGCAAACACCAGCAGTCCTGTAGGAAGTATTGAAGGGTGAGCTATTCCTCCTATTTTTCTTGGCTGTCCTGGCAACTTCCTAATCACACATTATGGGTTCTCACAAGTAAATGGGCTACGTGGTTAGGATTACAGCAGAGGTTCTGTTACATATATACTCAGTTTTTGGGTGGGGAATTTTGTGTAAGACACCAAATATTGGCACCCTGAGGCTTGCATTATATCACCCTTATTTTGTTTTCATTTGTAGTTGCTCTAGCATTTCACTTTATCTCCCAATTTTAAAAGGATGGAACGTTGGATCATTCAATCAATGCCACTGGATTTATAAAGATAATCTTTGTCGCCACACATTGCCTAAAGTATAGCAGGCTTGTAGATTATTCCGAAAATACATCTCATCAATTCATCCAAAACTGAAGTAGGAGACAGAAGCACTTGCAATGCAATCCTGAAACAATGTTTTCAGACAGTCCAAGCGTTTGTGCCCATCAAAAAAATTGCAAATAGAAACATCCTTGCCATACAACTGAACGCTGCTGGGTTTTGCTTGAGAGATCAACTGACGTTTACACATAAGACACTGTGGTGACTCCTGATAACCAATATAGAGAATAAGGAAGAGGTGCTAGGTCGCGGACTCAGTGAGAGGAGTGAGGGGGAAGTGCTAAGAAAAGACAATTTTTGTCTCTTGTTGCCCTCACACACCCCGAAGGATGTCATGCTTCATCATTGGGCAGTTGCTTCTCGTCGGGCCGGCGGTGCAATGCCCTACGGGTCCCCCAAAGGGTCACTTTGGCAGAGATCTTTTAGACAACTGCCGTTGGGTGCATTGGGATGTGTGGGTAGAGTCCTGGATATAAAGTGCTATTGTGCGTGTAGTGAGGTTAAAACTACCTAAGGGTATACCTAAAGGACTTTTAATGAAAAGGTACCCTTGGTAGAGTAAAACAACCCGTAGCTTTGGAGTTACCAACACAGGCGTAATGTGCCCAGGTAACTAATCAGGTCAACATGTTTCACGCCTATGTCGGTCCAAAGGATCCCTGGCATTTCATAATGACCAAAATTAAAGGTGGTGGTGGTGTAGTGCACGAAAGTGAAGTTTAATAGTAGAGGGGTACCATTGACCCTCTAAATGATCAGCGGGGGGCACGGTCTTACAGGTATTAAGTAGTGGCTATGACTTAATAGTCAGAACAGCCCATTCGATCATGACCTAAAGGAGCCCTAGCCGTGCTCCATAAGCTATTGGCGTAGGGTGCCCACACCTGGTTGGGGATTGGAATAGGGTGCCGGCTCGAGAGACCTGCCCCGTCCTGACACCTGCTTGCAAGCAAGCGTCAGGATGGCACCCTATTCCAATCCCCAACCAGGTGTGGGCACCCTACGCCAATAGCTTGAAGGAAAGGAATTGGAAAATGCCCATTCTAATATGGCTGGCGATGTCTGATAGACACCACCACCATATTGAACCCTTTTCCGCCCGGTCGTAAGGCGATCGGGGCGGAAAAGCGGCAGACGGTCATTCGGGCACGGATGGAGGGCAGATCACCCCCGCCAGGCCAGTGGTGGTTACCGCCAGCCCGGCGGGGGCGATCCGCCCGCCATCCTAATGGGGGCCTAAGTCTCTCAATACTTCCAAACACAAGCTAAAAGGGGACTTCTTCCAAGAAGCATCCTAAGACTATAAGCTAGTGCCACATATCTCAGCAGTTGGCTCCACCAAAAAGAAACTGTACATGTGACGTAAGCAGTGCATAATTTGGGCCGGGGGTTTCTGGTGCTCAGAACCAGCACTTTATTCTCATCACCGGCACTTATGACAGTCCACCACATGATGGCACTGCCGGTCTAATTTTCAGATGAGCACAACAACAGAGTATCTAATAATTCAATACATATTACAAAATGAATAAAACATGCAGCCCACACCATTCTTTTAGCTTTAGGTGGCCTGGAATAGTCTGATATGTCACACTTAAGAAGTCTGATGATAATTGTGGGATACTGTAATTTGGAGCATTGGCATGGGCACTGGGTGGTGCAAGCTACAGTGGCCACCTGATAAAGAGACTGTCACTTACTTTTCTATTTTTTTTACAAATCAAGCATTTGATGCAAGTTAGCACTATTTCAGTCTTTCGTTCTTAGTCAAATTGACACCATCACCCTGAAATACTTCTAACACTCAACTCAGAATGGCTGCTTGAGCTCTCTACAAGCCACCTAAACACAACTCTGATGTTTTGCACTGGTCACTGTGTGGAAAAGTAAATTTTGCCATGTTATATGTGCCTACGTGTTCCCCATCCTATGTTATATGTACATGATCGATATGCATGTATCCCCCTATGATCGATTAAAGACGCAATTATAGTTGTGTCCAACTCTAGTATGCCAGTATCCAGTTCTCGTGAAAGCAACGAGTATTAGGCCTATGTTACCACGATTTACAGTGTACACGTTAATTCATTGAATTGTCCCCGTTTCTAGGCCTCAAAAAGGCCCGGACGCCAGATTCAAGCTCCAGTCTCCTGAACCCTCTCCGAGGAGCGATACAGCCCCCACCTGCATCCCTGACCCTTCACTTACTTCCTGCCGCGCGGTGCCTGGCTCTGCCTGCCTGTCTGCCAAGAGTATGTTATGCTTCTAGTTATCAGTCCAGCCTCTCGTCTTCACATTCCTTAGCTACTGAACCGTATAAACAGCTTCAGCTATAGTCTAGTCTTTATGTCTCCATGCAAGAGAATTACTGTATTAATATTCATAGAAGATTCATAGCACACGCATTACACGAAGAATAAATGCATGCACCAGCCTTAGAGTCAAGTAGCCTCTGCCCTCTGCCCTGATAGCTTTTAGTTTCTATCAACATGTACTCCAAACACAAGATACCAGATATGCCATAGGTACATGTCGTCCTGACACCGCAGACTTTAGTCTCCTCTTCTAGTGCAGAAGTCATAGCCCCCAGTTCTCCCTGGTAACACGGCATTGCCCGTTTGCGCGCACCACTAGGTTAAAGGTCCCAGCTGCTCAGGTAGCCCCCTCCGTGTTTCCGCCTATCTTATGACACTTCTGTGACGTCTACATCACATGTCCATGTACACGCCTTCTTGTTACACCCATTTTGTTCTTATCTTTCGCGACTGCTACGAGTTACGCCTACTGCTACGCCTATTGTATGCAATGTAATGTAATGTATTATACTATATATATGCTGCACTGTCGATGAGGCATTGCAGCTGCCATCCATTCCATTTCCGTGCAGGCTATCCCGTTCCTGTCCCTTCCCTTATGCCTGATTAAAGCCTGTTAGACTCAGATACCTCGAATCCTGTCTCTTATTTATTGAGCTATCTGTTTTATTCAATGTATTGAAAAATAGTACCGGTAATTAATTATTTATTTACCACATAATGGCGCCCGAATAGGGACTTGCCCTTTCCCCACGCGCCGGCGAAGCCACGCAGGCCCCCTGACCCTCTGCAGCCGTGACGGAACCATACCGTGCACGTGCAGATATTTCTGCTTCAAGTATCACTCAGGCCCACGGAGGAGACGGAGACTGCGGTCCAGCATCCAGACGAGGCGGTGAGGAATGCGGCGAGTCCCGACCAGAGCCCAAGCCGAGAGTACAAGGTCCGAGGTATCCGGAGGCCCACCTGTAACTGAAGTCCGAAGTTCGTAGTCCGACGTCGTAGCAGTCCAGTCCAGTCCGAGGCCTTCCGTTCTTGCTGCCCGGTGAGTACCGTTGCTGGGGTAGTATCTAGACAGGGTCAATTAATTTGTCTCTGGTCCGATGGGTTTGGGTACACAGATCCAGTCCGAAGTATTCACTTAGGTGGATACGGGTCCTGACGTGTCTCTTTATGGGACCGGTATGTTCTGTACTGTTTTAGCAGTGCATCCAGTAATTCTAGTAAGTCTGTTCTCGAGAAGTCCGAGTATTATGTTTTAAATGTACCAGGTAATATTCTGTTCGAACTGTTATTAATGTTATTTAATGTGTTTTCAATGTCGTGGTATGAGTGATTTGTTTTGCTATTCATTACTGTGTTTATCGTGTATTGTATTGTGTTTGGATTCAAGTCTAGAATGCCTCTGTTTTCCAAGTTACGTCAGATAGGAACCCGGAAAGGGTTACTCGAAGAATCAGTTCCTGTCCCGCCTAGGGACAGTCCAGGACATTTTATGTATCATAAGCATGGCTTAAGTGCCATATTGTATTTAGATTTATGGGTCGACTATACCAAGGATCTAGAAGAGAAATATAGATGGCCTGTATCAGGTACATGGGATGCCGAGTGCATCATGCGAGTAGAAGAGGCATTATGGAAAAAGAAAGCCCGACAGTCCCAGAAAGATGCCATCGAGTTATGGCGCAAAGAATCTCATAGAAGAACCGAAAAAGAAATCAGAAAAACAGAATTAAGTAGGGAATCCGCAGAAAAAGCCCAAGAAAGGGAACTTCTAGAAGAAGGTGAACGAGTTAGAGCAGAACAGTCAGACAGACAGAGAAATGCTCTTATAAGGGGCATGTATCCTCTTCTTGCCGAGGGCTTGCCGAAGGCAACCCCGGAAGTATCCAGTAATTTTCCGCCACCATTAGTCCCGACTAGGCTACGTCATAAACCGACCGCAGCTGAAATTTTTCTTTCGTCCTATTTGGACGATACAGTCCCAGAATATGCAAATCATATTCCGCCTGTTCAACCTCAGCACCCTGTTAATAATGTAATCCCTGTTCCTCCAGCCACTGGTCCCGGGGACCAAGTTAATGTACCCCCGGCCCAGCCTACAGTAAATGCACCTGTTTTACCAGTCACGTTACCAGCACCCGCACGTCCGGTATTACCTGACGACTCTAGCCCAGGAGGGGCGGCGGGAGGCGCTCCTACCACCCCGCCTCAAACGAAACGAATGACGCTGAGAGAAGCAGCGTTACAACGTACACCGAAAGTCTCTACTTACGCAGCTCTCAAGAAATACCTTACTGATTGCGTATATGATTCAGTACCAGGTGAAGATTACATGATACTGTATTCAGTACGTTTACGATGAGTTACCACCTTTTTGGTTACTCTGCCAGACATGAAGGACCATCTAGATAGAATATATCGTTTTATCCGTACAGGGGAGGATCCAGAAAGTATTCACGAAGCTATGGCACACAGAAAAGTCGAGACTCAACATCTGATTTTACAGTTTTTGATTAACTGTTTAATAAGAGAACAAGACTATCCTGAGAAAGATAAAGATAAGATGAAAGTCCTGACAAAGTGGAGTGATAATATAGCCGAGGGAAACACAAGACACAGAATTGTATAGACGCTATGTACAGGAAAATCCGTAAGGAAATTCTAGACATACACGAAAAAGAGAAAGCAAGGAAAATAGCCGAGAAAGAGAATGACTCTTCAAGTGAAGAGGTAGACAGCGAAAATCCCGACAGAATAGCGTATGTAGGTAGAACTAGACTTTCCGACAGACATTCACGTCCAGATTACAAGAAAAGTTTTCCTCCTCCAGTGCCAGAACAATGTTCTCTTGAGCAAGTATTCCAAGCTACCGATAAAATTCTGAAATCACGAATAGGTTATAGTGAACTTAATACCATGCATGAACAAGAACTAGCCCGATCAGCAGTCCGGTGGACTAGTGATTCTACCACGTTTCCAGATGAAATCGTGGCACAAATGTTCCTGAAACTACCCCCAGCCGAGCAACGTCTGGTGGGTATGTATATGATCCAGCACCTCATTACACTGTATGAGGTTCAGCATTCTGATCCAGGTCCTTTACATGATGTATTGAACGAGTTACTCCAGTACAGATGGAAAGGTCTAGGTACCGATTTAATTAATGTCATTCTAGAACAGCGCCACAAATACAGTACGTTCCTGACTCCGCATTTTGTTCCCGTTCCACCCCCAGTAAGGAAGTCATTCTACATAGATAGACAGAATCCGTTACGAGAAGTACATCCAGTTAGGACAACGGGGGGTGCTCTAGAACGAGTATTTGTTTACACCCCCATCACGAAAATAGAACTCTTAGAAATGAAGAAGTTAATCCCCTGTCATGATAAAGATCCAGCAGGGTTCCACCGTGAACTAAAAGACATGCTCCGTATGGGAGAATCCACGTATCCTGATATCATTAAAATGTTAAAGGTCTTGTTGCCTGCGGGCATATATGAAAAACTTAAAGAAAAAGAATGGGAGGTGGGAGAGAATAAGATAGATTGGTCCGCATTAGAAGCCGAAGATAACACACGAGTACCAGGTACCGGTCTTGGGGATAAAGCTAAAGCTTTGCCCGAACTGTTAATACAAGTCTTGCCAAGATTACTAGCCACGAAAAAGGAAGACTGGGATGCCATCTCAGCCTGTAAACAGAAACAAGATGAAGATACTAGTGACTTTTATTCTAGATTCGAGAAATGTTTCATTATTAATAGTGGTCTGAAAACAAGTAGTGAGTCGTATCCACATCTTTTTGTTACCAAACTAGTCGAGAATTCAAGTCCACAAGTTAAAAATCGAGTACTGAAAGTCGAGAGTTCTTGGCAAGCTAATACTCCGTCACAGATGCTCCAGATGCTCCAGTATCACCAGAACAGAATCAGGGAAGAGCAGGAACATGAAAGAAGACGTATGGAAGACACGAAAATGAAAGTATTAGTTGCACAGTCTGTTCCACAAGACAGTCAGAAGAGGGGTCCGAATCAAGCCAGTCATCCTACAGCTCCCGTTAAAGGGACATGCAATTATTGTAAACAGCCAGGTCATTTTATAAACGAATGTGCAGTTCTGAAACATAACATAGCTACTGGTAAGACTAAAGAGAGACCGCGTCCGCCTAGACAAGAACAAGTTTCACAGACTTCCCAGCCACCGCAGAACGCACAACAGACAGTTACAGTACCGCAGCCTATAGCTGCAACACAGCACGTTACACAGCAGTTGTACCAGTATGCACAGAGTATCCAGATTATCAGCCGTATTCATGAAACAGCCTAGAGAGGGAGGTTGGCTTGCCTCTCATCGAGATTCCTGTAGATCAAGAGGGTCCCTATGTACATAGTCAAGTATTAGGGAAAGACAGAAAGTTTCTGATTGATACAGGGGCAAGTAGGACTACCATCAGTCATGACGAGGTTCCAGGGGCTCCGCTCTCAGGCTCAAGAAATGTTTCCCTTGGATTTTCAGGAAAGCCTATTGTTAATGAAATATCGAAACCAGTTACTCTAGAAGTTGGTCCACTGTCCCGAACTACTAATTTGTTACTTACGAAGTCATGTCCAGAAAATGTATTAGGCATTAAGACACTGAAAGAATTAGGTGCCATAATTTGTTGCTCCCCAGAGGGAGTAAGACTGTTCCTGCGAGATTTTAAAGGTCATTATGTATTACGTGATTTTGATCCAAGATTATTGAATGTACCACAGCATTTATGGGCGCAAGGTCCAACTGATGTAGGTTGTATGCACATTACACCCTATCGTGTCACTCTGAAACAAGGTGTTGTATTACCACGAATCAGACAGTACAGATTGCCACCTGAGGCTGTAGCAGCCTTATCCAAAATTATTGACGAACTTATTGTTCAAAGAGTAGTTGTAGAAACTGACTCCAATGTATGTAATTCTCCTATCATTCCGATTCTGAAACGTACTGATCCGAATGCACCTCCAGGTTATCGATTAGTGATCGACCTTCGAGAACTTAATAAATGTATCATACCACAGTACCCAGTAGTCCCAGATATTTCCTCACTCTTGACAGCCATTGATTCTGAAGCCACGTTCTTTACTGTAATTGATCTCAAGAACGCATTCTTTAGTGTCCCCATTCATCCAGACAGCCAGTTTCTTTTCGGTTTCTGTTTAAATGGAAGAAGCTATAAATTTACACGAGCTCCTCAAGGATTCACAGAAAGTCCTAGTATTTACAGTCAAGCACTTAAGAGACAACTAGACAATATTCACATGCCAACTGACACTGCCCTACTCCAGTATGTCGATGATCTGTTAATTACAGCCCGTTCTGAATGTGACTGCGAACGTGCGTCACTGACAGTCTTGTATTTCCTGGCCGAGATGGGGCACAAGGTGTCCCCTTCAAAGCTTCAGTTCTGTGTCCAGCAAGTGGTCTACTTGGGACACTTACTGTCCAAGAGGGGTAGGCAGTTGACACCTGACCGTATCCAGTTAATAGCACGTCTTCCACAGCCCAAGACACAGAAGGAGGTACGAGCTTTCATCGGCCTCACTTCTTACTGCAGACAATGGATTCCTCAGTACGCATATCTAGCCAAACCACTGATACAGTTAACGACACAGGAGGCAGCCGTATCGACTGTCCCCCCTTGGACCCAGGAACATACACTTGTTTTTAATGAATTAAAGAAAGCTTTATGTAATGCACCTGTTCTAGCAACACCAAACTACAGTAAGCCTTTTACACTTTTTGTTACTGAACGTGATGGTACTGCATTATCTGTTCTCACACAAGATCAAGCAGGACAATACAAGCCCTGTGCTTATTTTTCTAGCACATTAGATCCAGTAGCCCAGGCTCTGCCTGCGTGCCTCAAGTCAGTTGCAGCCACAGCTCTAGCTATCAGACAAAGTGATTCCATAGTGTTAGGACATTCCCTGACAGTACAAGTCCCACACTCCGTGGAAGTTCTTTTAAACCGAACTCAGACTCAACACTTGACAATTGCAAGTTTAACAGGTTACGAACTGACATTATTTCAGCCACACATAGAAATCAGACGCTGCAACATTTTAAATCCCGCTACATTGTTACCGTCAGTTACTTCAAGTCCTGCCACACATGACTGTGTGGAAGTTGTTAACACCATGACAAAGCCAAGACAAGACTTGACAGATATTGCATTACCTGATCCTGACCTGACACTTTATGTGGATGGTTCATGTATGAGAACAAGTACAGGAGAACTAGTAGCCGCGTATGCAGTGACTACGGACACTGAAGTTATAGAAACACACCGTATTGATACCCTGTCTGCTCAAGCAGCAGAGCTAGTTGCTCTGACCCAAGCCTGTATACGTGCCAAGAACCTGAAAGTTAGCATATACACAGATTCACGGTATGCATTCGGAGTCGTACACGACTTTGGAGTGCTCTGGCAAGAGAGAGGTTTCATGACTTCTCATGGAACTAAGATTCAGCATGGTCTCCTCATTCAAGCTCTGTTAGATGCAATACATTTACCGACAGCTATTGCCATTATGAAGTGCAAAGCACATACGAAAGTTACTGACATCATTTCCCAGGGTAACGACCTGGCAGATCGTACAGCCAAGCTTACAGCTCAGACTCCAGATATTCCAGTTAACAAGACACCGACACACATTCCAGAACAGACTACTTGTATGACAGTTAAGGACCCTACACAAGATGTACTAGATATCCAGTCACATGCTACCTCTGATGAAATCAAGAAATGGTCCGAACAAGGAGGGGTCCAGACAGATCAAGGATGGTTGACGAAGGGAAAAGCCACATGGTTTCTCCCCGACTCTATGGTTCAAGTCATTATTAACACCGCACATAGTCCAGTACACCTAGGAGAAAAGGCCATGTTAGACAGTATCCAGAACATTTGGTTCAACAAGCATTTACGAGCAGCAGCCAAGCAGAAAGTGCGTACCTGCATGATCTGTTGTCAGTTCAATCCAGGTAAAAGTGTCCCGGTGGAACAAGGTGGATTCCATCCTCCTGACCACCCTTTTGAAGTCCTCCAGATGGATTATATTCAGATGGAGCGATGTCGAGGTTTCAAGTATGTCCTCGTAGTTGTATGCGCTTTGTCCAGATGGACGAAGCATATCCAGTTCCAGATTACACTGCCGCGACCACTGCCAGGCAGTTGGTTCGTGAGTTTTTCCCCCGCTATGGTTTGCCAAGGGTCGTGTATTCAGACAACGGCCAGCCATTCTCCTCTGAACTCATGAAACAAGTATCCCTTCTGTTAGGGTACCAGTGGAAGTTCCACTGTGTACGGCACCCCGAAGCAGCTGGTCTAGTTGAGAGACATAATCAGACATTGAAAATCCGCATTGCAAAAGTATGCGCAGAGAAAGGTGTAGATTGGATAATAGCACTGCCAGTTGCCCTTTTTTATATGAGAATGGTTGCACACTCTAGATCAGGTCTGTCCCCGTACGAGGTCGTATTCGGCCGTCCTCCAAATATGTGGGGTACACCTATGCCCCGAAAGATTACAGACGTTTCCAGTAATATGCTGACAGATTACCTAGCTTCCTTGATGTCTGCCCTACACTCTTGTCGTTCACAGGTCGCCGCTGCATTTCCAGACAACACCGAAGTGAAACCGCACGAAGTCATACCAGGCGACTTCGTCCTCGTGAGAAACTTCGATCGTTCAAGTCCGCTGGAGCCCCGCTGGAAGGAGCCCAAGTTGGTGTTATTAACAACAAGGACCGCAGTCAAGCTCGAAGGACGCAAGGGCTGGGTACATACCAGCCACATCAAGAAATTCCATGGATTACGACCAAAGACATTTATCAAAGACTGCCCCGTTCTCAAAGACTGCCCAGACACAGACTCTAAACTTCCCCTGTTAGAGAAAACTCCGCAGCAGGAGTATAAAGCCAAGTTGAGGTCTAGCAAGTCAGACAGTTTAATTGTTTAAGTCCCTCTCGGGTGAAGCGGTTAGACAGGTTCCTGACATGTATGAAATAGACCCACATAGTGAGAGAGTTAGTCAAAACTCTAAGAGATTACGCTATCAAAAGAATATTTGCAGTAGATGCATCGTTACTCTGTTATTTTTTATGTTTCTGAGTCTTATGGTTACCTGCATAAGTTATGCTTTTCATTTATGTTTTCCTATTTCACATGTACATATGTTTCCTAATGTTACAGTAGAGCACACATTTAGTGACCTGCCTCCTCACGAGTTATCCTATCGTCTTGCTATGCGTAATAACACATTTATCAGAATGTTACACTATTCACACCAGACCAGCAATGCCACTAATTGTTGGGTGTGTGGTCGACTTCCCCCTTTCCAGACACCGAAGGGAGTTCTGCCACTTTTTCCTTATCCGTTTTCACACAATGGTTCGTGTGGAGCATGGTCCACGTTAACGTCATCCTCAACTGATATGTCCCTTTTGAATCGAACATGTTTCCCAGACAAGGAAGGTTTTCCCCACAGAACCGGTTCTGATCTAGAAAATGAAGTATATGATTTAGGTAATTATTCCTCGAATTTCATGGTCCTGAATGTTCAGTCCGAAACTACTCCAGACTCGCCTTCCATAACAGTCCTACCAGTTAAAGGCGAATTATGTGTCAGAAAGAATGGTTCCACACATGTAGGTCTTAGTGATTGTACTACTGTGGTCGAGTATAGTGACAGTGGGAAATCTATTTTCAAAGCCTCACGTCATTCTTATTTTGTGTGTGGTCAGACCTCATATATACGTCTGCCCCTCGATTGGGATGGAACATGTTATATTGCCTTCCTACTGCCACCAGTTTATCTAGCCCCACCCGATTATCATAGAAACACACATCTAGTACACGTTAGACATAGAAGGGAGACTGAGTCCCCAATTGTCGATCAAACTGAAACTGCTCTAGAACAATATCAAGACTTCAATAAAGGTTTCTTTTTCTTCATCGGTCCGGTCCAGAATAGTAAGTTAATACGTAGGTTAACCAGAACCCTTGAAGCAGTAGTGAATGAGACTACTTCCGCTCTAGGTAATTTAACCGAAGAGCAATCTGCCATTAGATTTGTCGTGCTCCAAAATCGTCTCGTCCTTGACGTCATACTGGCCGATAGAGGAGGAGCTTGTAGAGTCATCGGATCTAGTTGCTGCATTTTCATTCCTAATAACGCACCGTCTGTATATTCAGCTATAACCAGACTTCATAAAATTGCCCATCAGTTACACCAAGATCCAGGCACCTGGACATGGTCCGGTTGGCTCTGGAGTATCATATCTGCCTGGGGATGGAAAATATTGTCATTCCTAGGTATAGCAGTAATGATCATATTCAGTTGCTGCCTCTGTTTACAATGTGGCCCTGCGATTTGCGGCTTGTGTGCTACATCCTGTATTCCTAGTCCTAAGTTCCGTTCCAAGACAATTCGAGACGAGCAAATGATGCTATATGAACAGATAGATGGTATCATGAATATTGATGTTTCCTGATGGAAACGTAGGGCACAAGGAGGGAATGTGGAAAATTAAATTTTGCCATGTTATATGTGCCTACGTGTTCCCCATCCTATGTTATATGTACATGATCGATATGCATGTATCCCCCTATGATCGATTAAAGACGCAATTATAGTTGTGTCAAACTCTAGTATGCCAGTATCCAGTTCTCGTGAAAGCAATGAGTATTAGGCCTATGTTACCACGATTTACAGTGTACACGTTAATTCATTGAATTGTCCCCGTTTCTAGGCCTCAAAAAGGCCCGGACGCCAGATTCAAGCTCCAGTCTCCTGAACCCTCTCCGAGGAGCGATACAGCCCCCACCTGCATCCCTGACCCTTCACTTACTTCCTGCCGCGCGGTGCCTGGCTCTGCCTGCCTGTCTGCCAAGAGTATGTTATGCTTCTAGTTATCAGTCCAGCCTCTCGTCTTCACATTCCTTAGCTACTGAACCGTATAAACAGCTTCAGCTATAGTCTAGTCTGTATGTCTCCATGCAAGAGAATTACTGTATTAATATTCATAGAAGATTCATAGCACACGCATTACACGAAGAATAAATGCATGCACCAGCCTTAGAGTCAAGTAGCCTCTGCCCTCTGCCCTGATAGCTTTTAGTTTCTATCAACATGTACTCCAAACACAAGATACCAGATATGCCATAGGTACATGTCGTCCTGACACCGCAGACTTTAGTCTCCTCTTCTAGTGCAGAAGTCATAGCCCCCAGTTCTCCCTGGTAACACGTCATTGCCCGTTTGCGCGCACCACTAGGTTAAAGGTCCCAGCTGCTCAGGTAGCCCCCTCCGTGTTTCCGCCTATCTTATGACACTTCTGTGACGTCTACATCACATGTCCATGTACACGCCTTCTTGTTGCACCCATTTTGTTCTTATCTTTCGCGACTGCTACGAGTTACGCCTACTGCTACGCCTATTGTATGCAATGTAATGTAATGTATTATACTATATATATGCTGCACTGTCGATGAGGCATTGCAGCTGCCATCCATTCCATTTCCGTGCAGGCTATCCCGTTCCTGTCCCTTCCCTTATGCCTGATTAAAGCCTGTTAGACTCAGATACCTCGAATCCTGTCTCTTATTTATTGAGCTATCTGTTTTATTCAATGTATTCAAAAATAGTACCGGTAATTAATTATTTATTTACCACAACTGAAGCAATAAGCCGTTTGAAGTCTTCATATCCAAATGGATAGGTCTAAGTAAATGGGATTATTTTTTGTACAGTGCATATTGTGGGCCCTAATAACCTAATAAGCAGCAGAAGATGTGTGTAATTATATATATATATATATATATATATATATATATATACACACACACACACACACACATATATACACACACATACACACACACACACACAAACACTTTTTTTTTCCAGATTTCAGTTTACAGTGCAGACAGATTTATCTTTGGCGGAGGACAGAGAAAAAAATAATAATAAACAGGGACACCCTCCCCGAGGCTTCATTCCTAGTCTACCACACAGATCCCTGTCCTGGATAGCTGCGAGTCTTAGAAAGATCATGAATACTTTTCACTGGTCCCAGATCAAAACAAGCATTTGCAATGCAATAGGTCTCGCATTAGGAAAGTGTGAGCTATTGGTATTGTAAATGACACATTTTTTTAATATGTGTTGGCTTTGAAAATATATAAATTAATAGCATCGTTATTCACAAAGCCAATAGCTTACACTTTCCTAATGCGAGTTCTATTGGCTATGGCAATGCTTGTTGCTAGCAAGCAAGGACAGTGCTGTTGTGGTGCTGAGTGATGATGTGGTTGGGCTGAGTGATATGGTGGTGTCCCAGAGTGATGTGGTGGTGGTGTCCCCAAGTGATGTGGTGGTGGTGTCCCCAAGTGATGTGGTGGTGGTGTCCCCAAGTGATGTGGTGGTGGTGTCCCCCAGTGATGTGGTGGTGGTGTCCCCCAGTGATGTGATGGTGGTGTCCCCGAGTGATGTGGTGGTGGTGTCCCCCAGTGATGTGATGGTGTCCCCGAGTGATGTGGTGGTGTCCCAGAGTGATGTGGTGGTGTCCCCGAGTAATGTGGTGGTGTCCCCGAGTAATGTGGTGGTGTCCCCGAGTAATGTGGTGGTGTCCCCGAGTGATGTGGTGGTGTCCCCGAGTGATGTGGTGGTGTCCCGGAGTGATGTGGTGGTGTCCCGGAGTGATGTGGTGGTGTCCCCGAGTGATGTGGTGGTGTCCCCGAGTGATGTGGTGGTGTCCCCGAGTGATGTGGTGGTGTCCCCGAGTGATGTGGTGGTGTCCCCGAGTGATGTGGTGGTGTCCCCGAGTACTGTGGTGGTGTCCCCGAGTACTGTGGTGGTGTCCCCGAGTACTGTGGTGGTGCCACCGAGTAATGTGGTGGTGCCACCGAGTAATGTGGTGGTGCCACCGAGTATTGTGGTGGTGTTCCTGAGTGATGGAGGGTGGAGTTGGAGTTGGAGTTGCAGGGTGGAGTTGGAGTTGGAGGGTGGAGATGGAGGGTGGAGTTGGAGATGGAGGTTGGAGATGGAGGTTGGAGATGGAGGTTGGAGATGGAGGTTGGAGTTGGAGGGTGGAGTTGGAGATGGAGGGTGGAGTTGACACCACAATGATTCAGCTGCAGCTGACAAAACTCAGACATGGTGCAGTACGGCTAGTGCAGTGCAGCCCCTGTGTGACACTGAAGAGTGAAAGAAAAGAGTCAACAGTGAAATAAGGAAGTCATCCGTAGAGGGCAAGCTGCTTGCCTCAAAAAGTGAATGTGGATGTTTGCAGACCCACTGAATTTGCTTTACTTAACTTATTTTCACGAATGGTGACGGCTGCGTGTTTCCATCAAAATGCAACTACCAGGCTGTGCGCATGTTACATTTGTCTGCTCCTGTGGAGTATTTAGTTGCAGTGGGGCAGTTTGCTTCTATTACAGCAGACTTACCTAGCAGCCCCCCCGAGCGCCATCGTGAGAGAGGGGGCTGTGATTTGAGAATGTCAGCTGGGTTAAAGAATGCACTGCACATAGCTTGCATTTTTGTGTGAAATGAATTGAACACTGACTTTCTGTACTTGCGTATCGGATCTGCTTAACTTGGCCTTTTTAGAAGTTTTATTTACCTGGCTATTGTTCTGGGCATGGTAGGGCTCCCCCAACAAAAAGCATCTGCGGGCTTGCAGAGAGGCAGCTCGGAACTAGTATGAGGACGCCATGCTACAGTTTTGGAGCTTGGAGGCAGTAAGCAGAAAACGGAAGAAAGGAAGTGGACAGAAACTGAGCCAAGGTTCACAGCAGGACTGTTGACAAACAGGCTCACTCCGTGTGTGCTGAGAGTTCAGCGCGTCACAACACAGCATTTGTGTCAGGGCTTACCTAATAAGTGAAACGCTGTGTTTATGTAGGAGGGTGGTGGCCGGGCGGAAGCAGCGACGGGGGAAAACAACCAGGGAAATGCTGCTATTGTGTGGGAGGGCAATATTAAACAAGGAAGCGAGAGCGGAAAAAGGGAGCTAGGAAGATATTTTAGGGAGGGAAGTGGGCAGAGGAGGTGGGTGGGGCAGGGCAGAGGAAGGGGTGAGGTGAAGCTCAGCAAAGGATGTGACAGAGTGTTAAGGAAAGGAGTGTAGCACGCAAGAACATCTGATGGGGGGGAGCGGCAGCCTTTGAAGTCTGATGCGAGGCACAGACAAATGGTGGTTTGTGACGTGGCTGGTTTGTGCACGCACATAGATCATATGAACTGGGGCTAATCTGCCGTTTTGGCAGACTTTTCGGACCGCTTACTATAAATCGCGACAAACAAGCATTGCGAAAGCAATGCTTTAGGTCGGGACCTAAAAATATGTTTCAGAATTGGGAAATAATTCTGCATACTTCTCAACAGCCAAAAGACAATTCGGTTAGAGAAATACGTTATACTAAAGGTCAATATAGAGCTAAGAAGGTTCCCATTCAGCACTTTAAAGCACTCCACGGGATATGTGTGCTAGAGTCAGGGCACTCTGCTTTATAAACCTGTACATCAATGAATATACGTCGAAATGCTCACACAATCCTTGGCAGCTACGTAGACAGCAAAAACAATGTTAGGTGAAAGTGGCTTTTACGAAATAGACAACTGCCCCTAGATAAACGGAAGTAGACTGAAGTCCCCTAACTCCAGAAAGGCCACACAGGCCACACAACAACAAAAATAGATGGAAAAGATGTAACGGCAATTTACATGCTGGGCTATATAATTACTTCAAACATTTTGATGAACCTAAATGCATAGCCCTGTATTTTCAAATGAGTCGAACCTTTCGAAACTAATTAAAACGAAAAATATCTCGGCTACATCGCAATGTAATCCCTTCTTTACCCCCGATTTTTTTTCTTGCGTGAAGAAAGAGAAAACAACAATGAACTGCGGATTAGATATACAGTTGGGTTTGGTGTGACTGGTCATGGGAACAAATAAAATGATTTGCCAGCACCTGGTAGCCTGTGCCAACTGCCAAGATGAAACAGAAGACAGAATAATGCAGCTGTGTTCAGCCTCTTTTGTATTAGTCCTAGAAACAAGTTCTGCCATTTTGCAGACTTTGAACCCAGAAGGAACATTGTATCCCCGTAAACAACAGAGCACTAAACGACAGAGCACTAAACGAAACACACAAGTGCACCACCATTCGCTGACGCCAATTCCCGGTTTAAAAGAACAGTCTGTTCACTGGAAAGGGCTTACGCAAAAAAATACAGCATGAGGTGCGAAAGCACACACAGCTCCATTTCGTTCGGTGACATCCTGCTTCACACAGACGGTGAGCATTGGTAGCAATTATCAAATGGAAATGCAAAGCGCTTACACTTATTAAAACGTGTTACAGGTATACCTACTTCCCCGAGCCGCTGACTCCCATAATAACGACAAGCATGCTGCCTGCAGGAATGACAACACGGAAGTGCTCTTTCAGACCAGCGCTGGCGAGACATCACTTTTCGATTCCGCCCACCTTCTTCCTCCCATTGGCTGTAATTCCACGCCCCTGAAGGGCGGGGCTTGTGCGAGGGGGGCTCTGGAGTCATGCACCAGTTAGATTGCTCAGGAGAACGAACGTTGTGCGCCTCTTATACGTGAACACCGCGCAATGATGTACTGCTAGTTAGTATGTTGCCAACTCTCAATATGTTTGAACATTGTTACGATTTTGCTTGGTTATTTTGTTCACTTCCTTGCCTCTCTGATACACACGCATCTGCATTGTGGATTTTTTTTCATTTATTTAATGCAGTTTTATAGAGCGCGAACTTTACACAAAGGTGTCAGAGCGCTTTACAAAAGAATCACGTAAGTTACAAAAGGTACACAAAATAGACTGAACACGTTAACAAGTTACATATATACAGTTACAACGCTAACAGGGCTGAACACTTCTACCAAAATCTCACTGCTTTATGCGAATTCAACGACCTAAGGGTTCATATGCAGATAGCAACATAGTGAGATTTGGATATTTCTGATAATCTTATTAATGATTTCATCAAACATTTCAACATAAGAATTGTGAGTAGGTTTGCCACCTGGCTGGTTTTCTAGTTGCATCATCGTTAATGTCCCGCCTGGTACAGAAAATCGGTATCTGTAGTCCTTACATGTACCTACTTCAAACATCACATATAAATAGTAAACAACTTTCCTGGAGCGGAGTTAACGCCCTTGACTAATAATTAAAGTAATAAAAAGGCAGAAAAGTCATGTTGCAAATGAATTGGATTTTGTTTAAAGTCCTATTTAGTATCAAGTCCAGGCCTTTTCAAGCTCTTAAAATAACAGCAAATAGTTCGTCGGATTTTACTACGTGGCTCTGTTATTATATACTTGTTAAGCTACTGATTTCTCACCCCTTGTTTTATTTTCATTTTTTTGAGTTCCTATTATACTGCAATTTCCATTATATAGGTACAGGTATTATTATAATAGAATATTGTAAATTTTAATGTACCTCATTGGTGCTCTTTTTTGTTTGGTCTGAGGTTCTGTAATTCTCGAGCCTGACTCCATTTTGTGTTGCCCTCACGTAGGCCTGTGAAAGAGGCCCGGCGAACAAGTGGCCTGGCCTTCTGAGTTCATGTATACATTAACCAGGTTTCTTTCGACTCTGAAAGAACTGAAGAGAAACTGACCTCTTCACCTGAAACTGACCTCGCAAAGCCAATTTCCCTTGGTTTGATCCTTGTCTAAGATTGCCACTTAATGTTCAGGACCTCGTTAACCTTTAGTTTCTTTGCACATGTTTTATCTTGTTCAGCATCTATTACTGTTTCCTTTATGTTCTGACATTACATGGGTTGTGCTTTTCAATTATAGGTTTGTCCGGCTTTGAAAGATTGAATTGGGACATTCCTGATAATTAACTTTTGGGTTGGGTTACTGTAAATTGGGTTTTTGTTAATGTGATACTCAGAAAATGTGCCCTATTGGTTAGAATTTTGCGCAGTGGGTGTACATTTATAATGAGAATATGGTGTATAAAAGGAGATGTCGTGCCTTAGTAATTTGAACAGTCTCCTAGGAATATACATTGTGATGTATTGTTGGGATTTCTTTTACTAGCTGCAGCTAATAAACTTGGTCTCTGACGCCACCCAGAAGTATTCCGTGTCTCTGAATACCAAGACAGGTGGAATCCGAAGATTTCAGGTGTGTCCCTGGCACCGCTGGGTTCTGACCCGGTTCTTCAACTGGCGCCCAGCGTGGGGCGACTTCAGCGGTACCAGTCCAGGCCCGAAGATTGTGAGGAGCCCTGTGAGGAAACTCTGGAGGAGGGCCCCCACTCCATCGACCCCTGCATGTCGAAAAGTGGACCGAAGGTCTTTTCTGCGAGGCTTCCCCTTTCCGACGGCTACGAAGGACTGCTGCCCTGACTGTCGCCCTGTCTTGGACCCTCGTGTGACGATTTGTAAGGCGAGACGTTAGACGGTCTTCTGGTGGCGTGACAGACATTTTGGTTAAGTATAAGTGGGTCGCTCCCACGACTTTGTTTTGTTTCTTGGGTCTTGATTCGGATATTGCAATAGTCAAAGCCGAGGGGTTCATATATTTACGAGTGTATCATTTTTTGATACCCTTTGAAGTTTAAAACCAGACTAGTGAGCAAGATGCCTGGTCTTGGTAAACTTGGTAAATGGTTTGTTTGTGCTCTTAATAGGGATTCCCGATTGGAGGATTCATGTCCGATACCTCCGGTTGGAACTCCAACTTATGAGCTTTATTCGAAACATGGCGTGGGTCCCATTACCTTTAATGAGGTTTGGGTCTGCTACATTAGGAAGGACGGTGTTTTACCATGGCCCCCACATGGTAGTTTTGAAACAGAGATTTTAGATAACTTAGAAGTTGCGCTATTTAGGAAGAAAGCCCGGCCGGCGATGTTTGACTCTTTCCGCCTTTGGCGTAAGGAAGCCAAACAGTGAGAAATTAAGCAAGCGAAAAGAGATGGGAAAGAAAGGAATATGTCAGTAATGCAAGCCGCTACGCAGTTTAAGGACGATGAAGAAGATCGTGCGATTGAAGTGTCAGATAGACAGCATTGCATGGCCATTGACAAATGTTATCCGGCTTTGCCACCTCCCCCTTCAACTGTGACTGAAGACCCTGAAAAGGATTCTTTGATGTCACATCTACTGAGATTACCACCCCCTTATGCGCAGAGTGCTCCAGCACCTCCGTTACCTCCAGTTGTTGCACCCCTGTTGTTGTGCAACCCCCTGCTGTTGTTCAGCCATTTGTTGCTCCACAAGTGGTTCTTCCTCCTGCGGTGCAGCCCCCTCTAGAGCCGCCAGCTTTGTTACCAGCCTTGCCTCAAACTCCTTTGACTTACACTGCCTTATCTTCGTCTTCTCTTACTTCTGTCCCTATGACTCCTATTCCTCAGACTACTTTGTCTCCTGTTCTTATGTCAGCTTCTTCTCCTTCTGCTCGACAAAGAATGACTGAAACTGTCAATAGTCTTTTGTCTCCTCTCTTTGGGTCACTGAATAGGACCCCTGTTTCTGAACGTAAGCAGAGACGTAGTCAGCTTCCTTGTCCCGAAGAGCGGGCAGTGTTAGATCTTCTTGCTCGTAGATGGGTTTCAAATGCTTCCAGGTACGGTTTACAAGCGGTTATGGATGTTTTTCTACAGTGGGAAGCACCAAAGCAAAGGTATGTTTTTGATGTCATGTGTACCTTTCTTCGTCAGGAGTGGGAAGATAATGAGTTGGGTCCAATTCCGTTGGACTTGATTAATGTTCAGTCCGAATTTGCTAAGGAACGATAGTGGGTTCAGATGTTGAGGTAGCGGTAGAGACAATACTTAATTTCAGGTCTTAGGTCTTGACTTCCACCTCAGTCATTGTTCGAACCTGACCCTTCTGTTAGGAGAAAAGTGAAGCAGTATCCTATGAGAGAGGTTCCCCCTGTATGGAGAGAAGAAGTTTTGGCTGATGCAGCTCATGGTATTGCGGCTGCACCGGCTCATTTTCAGCGAGTGTGGGTACATGTCCCTTGGAAGAGAGCAGAGGTTTTGGCACTTAAGCAGACATTGCCTGACCCCCGTAAAAATCCTGCTGGTTATTACAAGGAGTATCTCAGACAGTTGATGCGTGTGTTATGAATTTAGCGGACATGGATATGTTGATGGGTAATGTAGTTCCTCAACCTTTGTGGGCGAAGATCCGTCACGAGGATCATGTGCAAGAGTTAGGAGAAACATGGGTTAATATTACTGCTGCAGATGGTAGACAGGTAGGAGGTGCTAAACCTGAGCCTTTAGTTGCAGAACTACCTGGTAGGATTGTTAATTTAATGAAAACTTTGATGCCTCCTTCGCGAGTGAATTGTGACAAGTTAGCAGCATGCAAACAAAAGAAAGATGAGAGTGTGTCCGATTTCTTCATTAGGTTTGAAGAAACATTCATTGATCATAGTGGTCAGGACATGAGTACAGAAGGTGGTCAGAGGTTGTTCGTAGATAAATTTGTTTTTAATTTACTCCCCGAACTTTGTAAAAAGCTAAAGGACTCTGAGAGTTTATGGGCAGTTTCTTCTTCGGCCCAGATATTGGCTACTGCACAATACTATGAGAATAGAGACAAAGATGAGAAGGATAAAGTAGAGAAGAAGACTAAAGAATTAAAAACGAAAGTTCTTTTGCAACAGGCTTATCCGCCTCGCCCTAATCAGCGTCAGTTTCAGCAACCCCCATAGTTTCAGAAACCATTGCAGACGCCTGAGTCTTTTGTACCGCGATTTCAGCTAGGCCCTAATCAGTGCGCCTATTGTAAAGAGGAAGGTCATTTCAAGAGTAGTTGTCCGGTCTTGCTACAACGTGTGAATGGTATATCTGGTCCGAGAGGTCGTGGTGGTTACCAACAAGTACCTAGGGGTAGGGGACGTGGTACGTTTCCTCAGAATGAACGTTCCTTTCCCCCCCAGAATTCTGCAAATTATTTTGACCGACAGAATGTTCCGAACGTCCAGTCTGCTCAGTACTACGTTGATGATTATTATGTTGGAAGCGAGAGTGCTGGTTTAAATGATAGCTAGGACAGCCATGGACAAAGAGAGGGAGAAGTGTCCGTTCCAGTAGACCAGAGTGGGCCTTATGTTGAAATGATTACATCAGGTGTGGCAGAACTTTTTCTTTTGGAAACTGGTGCAACAAAGAGTTCTATCATGCACTCTAAACTCCCTGGCGCACCTTTTTCTGGCTTGACGAACGTTTCGGTAGGATTTTCTGGTGCCTCAGTTAGCAACCCGGTTTCTAGTCCTTTGCCCCTTTCTATTGGTCCTTGTGAATTGGAGGCTCCCCTTATTCTAACGACTGGTTGTGGTGAGAATTTGTTGGGTTTGGACTTGTTGAAAAGATTGGGAGTACATCTTACCTTGGGTAAGAAAGTGATCTCTCCGATGTATTTGTCTAAGGATTGCCTGCCTCTGGAATTGCGTTCTCTCCCTGATACACTTTGGGCTACGGGTCCTAATGATGTTGGTCTTTTGCAGATTCCACCCTACGTTGTTACGCTTAAATCAAATGCTAAATTGCCACGCATTCCTCAGTACAAACTTTCCAGTGATGGCGAGAGTGCTCTTTTAGCGATTATTTATGATTTGGTTGAGAAAGGTGTGGTTGAAGAAACGAGAGGTATTGTGTGTAACAGTCCTGTTCTGCCTATTCTTAAGCGTACTGACTCTTCTCAGCCACCTGTGTATCGATTTGTGATCGACCTTCGAGAGGTCAATAAGATTGTTGTGCCACAGTTTCCTGTTGTTCCGGACATTACTGCTTTATTGACTATGGTCCCTGCCTCAGCTGCTTGGTTTTCTGTGATTGATCTGAAGAATGCTTTCTTCAGTATTCCGATCACTGAAGAAAGTAGGGATATTTTCGGCTTCTCTTTAGGAGGCCGCAGCTTCCGGTTTAAGCGAGGTCCTCAAGGTTATTGTGAGAGTCCCTCCATTTATAGTCAGGCTTTGAAAACACAACTCGATACTCTTGTGTTGCCTTCTGGTGCTACTCTTATCCAGTATGTTGATGATCTGCTAGTGGCTTCTGATAATGAGGAGATTTGTAAAGAGGTTACTCTTTCTTTGCTACGATATTTGTCTGACCTTCATCATAAAGTTTCCCCTTCCAAGTTGCAGTATTGTCGACAAGAAGTGACCTACTTAGGTCATCTCTTATCGAAGGAGGGAAGACGATTGACCCCAGAGCGTATTCAAGCGATTGCCCAAATGACTGTACCATCCACACAGAGAGAAGTGCGTGCTTTCTTGGGTATCACCTCGTATTGTCGGCAGTGGATCCCGAACTTTTCTTTGCTAGCGAAACCTTTGTTGGCACTTACTCTCAAAGATACACCACATCCTCTTCCTTGGTCTGATGAATGTCAGAAGAGTTTTTCTGAATTGCGTGATGCATTGTGTTCTGCTCTGGTGTTGGGTACCCCTGACTATAGTAAACCTTTTACACTTTATGTGCACGAGAGAGAAGGTTGTGCGTTGTCAGTGTTGACACAACAGTTTGGAGACAAGCAGCGCCCATGTGCGTATTTTTCGGCTACTTTAGATCCGGTAGCTAGGGCGTTGCCTGGTTGCCTAAGAGCTACGGCAGCAGCAGCTGTTTCTATCCGACAGTCTGCTGGTTTGGTATTGGATAATACATTGATTGTGATGGTCCCACATGCAGTTAATACCTTTTTAAACAGGACGAAGACTCAGCACCTTACTAGTGCACGTCTGTCAAGGTTACGAGTTGACGCTTGTGGCTAGTCATGTGCACATAAAGAGGTGCAACACATTGAATCCAGCTACATTGTTGCCGATTTGTGTAGAGACAGATGATCAAGAACAGCATGATTGTGTTCTTAGGACAGGACAGAGGAGGAAACAAAGGGTAGAATTGATTTGAAAGATACTCCTCTTTCAAACCCTGATGGTACCCTATGGGTAGATGGTTCATGCTTTAAGCTTCCGAATGGAGAGACGACTGCAGCATATGCTGGCACAACTTTGCACACGATTGTTGAAACAGCGCGTATTGCACATAATTCAGCTCAGGCGGCTGAATTCATAGCCTTGACTAGAGCGTGTGTGTTGTCAAAAGGAAAGAAAGTGAATGTTTTTACTGATAGCCAGTATGCGTTTGGTGTTGCTCATAGCTTTGGACGATTGTGGAAAGAAAGAGGATTTCTTACTTCTCATGGTACGAAAATCCAGCATGGCCAATTAGTGAGTGAGCTTCTTGAATCGCTTACTTTGCCAACACAAATCGCCATTGTAAAGTGTAGTGCGCATAAAAAGGTTACAGATGATGTGGGTCGAGGGAATGCGTTTGCGGATGAAGTAGCGAGAGAAACAGCGAGAGATTTGACGAGTCGAATGTATGTTGCAGGTCCTGCAAGATGGGTTGTGGAAAGAGGAATGTGTGAAGATACAATAGAAAGTGTGTAGATGATTCAGGCAGAAGCTACTGAGAAATAATTGAGTACGTGGAGAGAGAGTACGGGAATGTTGGATTCGACAGGCTGTTGGGTTGAGTTGTCAGAGCATCGGCGATGGTTGTTGCCAGATGCATATGTGCTTCCAGTGTTTACTATGGCTCATGGGAGGGCTCACATCAGCTCAAAAGGGATATGCAAGTTGTTGGCTCCGGTATGGCAGAATAGTGGAATTCCCAAATGTGCTGAGAATTTGGTTAAACACTGCATGATTTGCTTGATGCATAATCCTGGCAAGGGAACCCCAACTCCAGCTGGTCATTTTGCTCCTCCAACGTATCCGTTTGAGGTGTTGCAGATAGACTAAATTCATATGGAAAGATGTAATAACTCGAAGTATGTCCTTGTGGTTGTTTGTGCCTTTTCCAGATGGATAGAGGCCTACCCCCTGAAGGATAATACTGCCTTGTCTACAGCCAAGGTTTTGCTCAAAGAGTTTTTCCCGAGGTATGGATTGCCGAGGATGGTCTGGAGTGATAACGGAAGTGAATTCGTGGGTCAGATTATGCAGAAAGTGTGTGCGGGTTTGGGAATTAGACAGAAGTTCCACGCTGCGAATCACCCCCAGTCAGCAGGCCTGGTTGAGTGCTATAACGGCACGTTAAAGCTGAAGTTGGCCAAGGTGCAAGTGAGCTCTGTTCTCACATGGCCCGATGCTCTACCATTGGCACGTTTGTCCACAAGAACGACAATACATTCTCGCGTGGGACTTAGCCCATACGAGATTGTTTTTGGACGCCCGGCGAATATTTGGGGTGTGCCGAGGCCAAGAGAATACAGCGATATTGAGTACCCTATGTTGGTTGACTATTTACATGATTTGACTGCTAGATTGCATGTTCTTCACCAACAGGTTCATGATATCTTACCTTCAGCTTCTGTTGACGCGGGACATGCGATCCAACCCGGCGACTGGATTCTGATCAGGAACTTCCAGAGGTCCAAGAACCTACAGCCGAGGTGGACTGGTCCTTATCAAGTGCTGCTACCAACGAGGACTGCTGTGAAAGTCTTTGGGAAAAAGGGTTGGGTGCATGCCACCCACACGAAAATTGCCGCGAGCAGCACATTAGAGGATGGAGTCTTTTGTACCTGAGAGAGATGTTGAGAAAATAGACCTTAAAATGAAATTCTGTACATTGATACGTAGCAAATGTTTTATAATATCATGTTTTTTAATGTTTTTAAGTATTACGATAGCTTATGTGGGATGGATTGTCTATGCTACACAACAGACGTTGGCACCCACTTGCCAACCTATGCTTTATTACACTACTGTTTCTTTGCATCAGTTCTATACGTTGCCTGAACATGAACAGACAAGGAGGTCAGAATTTGTCAACAACTCGTTCATACAGTTGTTGCATCAGCATCAGTTAGTAGTGAATACCACTAACTGTTGGGTTTGTGGTCTTATGCCGCATACGACCGATAAGGGTATGCCATATTTGGTTTTGCCTTTTTCTTTTAATGGGTCTGTGTGGACTTTACTATGTTTATCTATGCAAATGAGATACGCCCTTCACGTTCCCTTAAGGATAACTCCAGCAATAGTGCCTTGATAAAGGGAATAGTAGATATGATCCGAGATATCGATGCATATAATGCTATCCCTAAGGATGAGATGCAGGCTTATGTTGGTTGGAATTCAACCGGATATAGTACCAGCTTGACTGAGAAGGAGAGACGAAAAAGGTCTCCCCCGATTTGGATTGTGCCCCATCAAGGTTATTTTTGTTTGCAAGGCACTGGTCGAAATCCGAAAGCTCAGCTAGGTAAGAGTGTGTGTGTTCACACCTATGTCTATTCGTCCCAGACTACTCCACCGTTCGTACCAGCTAAAGGCACATATTTTGTTTGTCACACCAGAGCCTATACATGGTTGCCACCTGATTTTTCAGGTACATGTTATGTGGCGTTTTTGCTTCCCCCTACATATACTACGGCTCCGGACTATCATAGAACGAGATATGATAGAGGGGTCTTCGATAAGGAAGATACTGCAGGACAAGAAGCAGGAGATTTCTTCAAGGGTTTCCTGCCCTTTTGGGGTCCTATGATCAATAGTGGGCATATTCGACAGCTTGTCCGCGTTGTTGAAGCTACTATTAACGAGACAGCAGGTGCTCTTAGTAATGTTACATCTGAGCTTCAAGCGGACCACCTTATGACGTTGCAGAATCGTATGGTTTTAGACGTCATACTTGCAGATCGAGGTGGAGTATGCAAATTGATCGGATCTAGTTGTTGCATTTACGTACCAGATAATGCTCCTACAGTGTACCAAGCCATCTCTAGGTTACATAAGATCTCTGAGTCTATCCATGTAGACAAAGGAGACTGGTCATTGACGGGATGGTTTTGGGAATTGCTGTCTAAATGGGGATGGAAGATTTTGACATTCCTTGGTATGGTTTTGGCCATCCTTTTCTCTTGTTGTCTTTGCATCCAGTGTGGTCCCGCCATTTGTAGTCTTTGTGCTACTATGTGCGTTAGGAGACCTGTCCAGAGAGAAGTAAAGAATAATGGGATGATGCTACAGCAACACTTAGATGACCTAATGAAGATTGATATGGACCTAGATTCAGATTAACATGAGTTTAGGTTATTGCCTACGTAATGGCAAAAGGAGGGTCTGAGGTTCTGTAATTTTCGAGCCTGACTCCATTTTGTGTTGCCTTCACGTAGGCCTGTGAAAGAGGCCCGGCGAACAAGTGGCCTGGCCTTCTGAGTTCATGTATACATTAACCAGGTTTCTTTCAACTCTGAAAGAACTGCAGAGAAACTGACCTCTTCACCTGAAACTGACCTCGCAAAGCCAATTTCCCTTGGTTTGATCCTTGTCTAAGATTGCCACTTAATGTTCAGGACCTCGTTAACCTTTAGTTTCCTTGCACATGTTTTATCTTGTTCAGCATCTATTACTGTTTCCTTTATGTTCTGACATTACATGGGTTGTGCTTTTCAATTATAGGTTTGTCCGGCTTGCAAATATTGAATTTGGGACATTCCTGATAATTAACTTTTGGGTTGGGTTACTGTAAATTGGGTTTTTGTTAATGTGATACTCAGTTAGAAAATGTG
This sequence comes from Lissotriton helveticus, assembly GCF_964261635.1. Lineage (NCBI taxonomy): Eukaryota > Metazoa > Chordata > Amphibia > Caudata > Salamandridae > Lissotriton > Lissotriton helveticus. The sequence goes on from NC_136059.1 coordinate 1,033,662,749, forward strand.
CCCTATTGGTTAGAATTTTGCCCAGTGGGTGTACATTTATAATGAGAATATGGTGTATAAAAGGAGATGTCTTGCCTTAGTAATTTGAACAGTCTCCTAGGAATATACATTGTGATGTATTGTTGGGATTTCTGTTACTAGCTGCAGCTAATAAACTTGGTCTCTGACGCCACCCAGAAGTATTCCGTGTCTCTGTATACCAAGACAGGTGGAATCCGAAGATTTCAGTTGTGTCCCTGGCACCGCTGGGTTCTGACCCGGTTCTTCAGGTCTATTGCCTTATCATAATTGCAATAAAATAATTTGAACACAAAAAATAACAACAAATGACCAGTATTTATCTCCTGGAAAGGTAGCAACCCAATTGGTGAGCCATACACCAAATTATATAACTCTTCCTTAGATCTAAATATGTACTCGTAGCGTATCTGTAATATGATCTCTTAGTCAGGCCGAAAAGCAACTTGAGGTAGATTAGAATCCGGGTCCCTGAACTGGAAATTAAGTCTCAGAGGAATTGAGTTGTGAAGGCATCCGTCCTATAAACAGGTATGGCATACAGTGCAGGGCACCGTGAAGAACCATGAAGAACACCAGTGTGTAGTGTCAGTTGCAGTCACAATATTCTGGCAGTGAACCCTCTGGTCTACGACCCAGGCTCAGATCCACGAAAAATGCTAACAAAAATTAGAGTCTTTTATATTAGGGTCTCTCTCTCTGCCTCTCTGCCCCTGCACACAGTCTCAGTGGAATGAGAGGCTTTGGTGCCTACTAATATGTAATTCCTCCCGCAAAAAAAAACATATTTTGCTATAAGCCAATCACTCATCAAGATCCACTGACCCTCTTGAGGTTCTGCAGAACGCACATTGGTAGAAGGAGAAAATAATCCCTTGTTCAGAAATGGTTGTTTATATTTCAAATTGGAGCTCAAAATTCTCGTCCAATCAAGGCCTGCCAACTATCCGTTAAATTGTAGTCAAGATATTGTTACATCCTGAGAGTTGGGCTTATGTCTTTTGTTATTATATGTATTTTAACGTCAACAATTGGATTTTACCACAATTATGTACACATCACGCAATTGATAGGTGTTCTATATGACTTTTTCTTCTCCCTCATTTCCTCTGTATTGCTTCTCATTATTAAAAAAAACTAATAAAGCTTCTTGAACAAAAAAAGATATTATGGTATGTATGTATTCTTACCACCTCTTGGTTGGGTGCGGATGGTGTGGTAAGTTGTTGGCAGAGAGTCGTCTTAGCAGTTAGTTTATGTCGGAAGTGCTTTCATGGTGTAATTGATGTCCACTAAGGTATGGTTACTGTGTTATGGGATCCAGCCCTTAGTAGTTTGAGGAGTGAAAGAAAGTGTGAGGGATAGACATGCAATTTATGGTTTGAGATATGCTGGCAGAATTACATAGCTCTGGTGGTCCCACTTAATTATTTGTGGTTATAAGAGAGAAGATGGCTCTGTTGCTGCATTAAGGCCAACCATATTCCTATCGTGTAAGGATAGACAGGTATTCGGAGGAGGGAAGACTGCATCAAAGATCTGCCCGTGATGGACTGTGATACAGTCTGCTAGGTGATCATCAAGGTAGGAACATATGTGAAGGTCAGAGTATATAGCTAATGGGACCTTCAGTATGAGACAAAGGGGGCTGATTTAATTCTTGGCAGTAAAGATACTCTGTTTCATTGGCGAATGAGTATCCATATTGTCAACAATGTGGTCTGCCCACTGAATTTAAATGTGGGTGGACCTTATGGTTAATCGTGATGGAGAGTACTCTGTTTCCGCAGTGATTAGTCTGCTCCTATGACCCTTCAGAATGAGGGCTGACATGTCATTCCGTTCCCCTAATTTAGACTGGCAGAATGACAAGTCAGTTTTCACTGCCCTGTTACAGCCAGGAAAACCCTGGCTGTGTGATGGTAGCATTGCATTTTTTATATAAAAAAAAAAAAAAGAAATCCAGTTTCGGGATTTTCTTTTTGAAAACAAAAAAGAAACATGTTTGGTACATGACTCTGTCCCGTTGATGGAACATTGTACCAAACAGACACATACATTGACAGGAACCGCCATGATGGCGTTTCCTGCCAATGCTTTATAAATGACCGCCAGCTTGGCTGTAATTTATAAATCTGGTGGGAGTCCCTCCACCAGGGTGTAAGAGTCATTTACTTCATCACCCTGGTGGAACAATGGGCCGTTTGCCAATATATAAATGAGACTCCTAGTTAGAATCCACCACTGACTAGCAGATCATTACATAGTATGCATACTTTGTAGTGGGTCTTGTGACTTTAAAGTGGTTAGTTGCAGCGTTCTGGAATAGACACAGGGCTGGATTTAGCACTGGTCCCGGTGCAACAATATTTTTTGGCACCCCTCCCCCCGTGACCTCCTTCTCCATGAATTCCCTCACTTACACTTTCCAACAGTTCACCTCATCTTTCCATAACCTCTCTCTGGCAAAAATTTCATTTTTATAGTGCTACTCATAGTTCACTCACACAGTTCTGTGATCTGCATGTACATGCTCTTTGCAGCAGGCACATTAATCCTCTGGGCTACTTTATGATTAGCCAAAACTGCCACTAGACAGAATTTTGATCTCTCACCAGTAGGAACATTAATTTTCAGAGTTATCTTGACATTTTTATTGTGCCTAAAAACTGCTGGACAGACAAGGAGTTCATATGCTTAAAACCCAAAAGTTATTTTTAAACACATTACCCCCCCCACCAAATTCAGCTCCAGATGCGGCTGCACCTGTCGCACAGCCCTAAAGCCGGGCCTGGATAGACACTCGCTGATAGGGCCATTCCAAAATTGTTTCATCTCATTTCTGTCTGTGCTAAAATGGGATTGATGTTTATCATGTAGCTTGTCTTGGTTACAATCAGCTATGAGACCGTGGGTGTTTAACAGAGCAACAGGCCATCAATCAGATATGTCAGACAAAAAGCTGTGCTCATTTTAGGTTTCTGGAGATGTATGCTCACTTCTGGGAAGCCCAAGTATTGGGAGCGGGGAGTGGATAGGTTACTGAAGGTAACATGATCTGCCATTATGAAGACAAAAATCACCCTCCCTGGGCCTTCCATGTCAGAGGAACTCTAGAGGGGTGTGGGGGAGGGATGGATGACACTAGATTCTACAGATAGTGCCAGAGCCATGCATTATTCTCAACTCCTGCTAAAAGCAAGCACACAGCGGAGGCCACACATATGTTCTGTATATAAACTTGTGCCAAGCTTTTGTTAAAGAAATACATAGTTGAGGCAACAGACAAGCAAACATGCAGGTGCATAGCTAGACTGCAGACACACACACAACTCAGCTCAGGCCACATGTGCACAGCTCCGGCTACAGACATGCTAAGTGCTTATGCTATGTATTTATTTGATATTGTAACAAAATCATTACAACAAATTCTCTTTACAGCCACAGAACAGGGTACATGTGTAATTTTCAGTTAAGGTGGGAATGTACAGATGTGTTACTACATTTGATTGGTGGTGGATGTTGAACATGGGCATAACAGTATTGATATTTTCATATATACGGTGCCATATGTAGGGGGTAATTTAAGATTTTTGTGGGTTGTTAGCCCTGCTGTAAATTGGTGGGTAGAGCTGATGGACTCGTCAGCACTAGTGGGCTGGTAGGTCACCTGCCAAACAATAAATAACCCCTTAGAGGAGAAGTAAGGTATGGATGTATGGATGTGGTTTAGTATTGAGATTCTTGTAACATGAGGTGTTCCTTAAAAAGGTACTTAGGTCGAGCTCAACATAACCAGGCCTCCTGGATTTGCTGAACAAGCAACTGGTCATGTATATCTGTGCAGCTCAAACTGCACTCTTGTGCTGGTCAGCTGCATGGTGCATGGCATAGGCATAGCTGGAGCTCAAGTGTACAGATAGGGTCAAAGATTTGTGCATAGCATAAGGTGATGGACATGAATATGCGCCTACTGTAGATCTATTTGATATGCTCAAAGCTGTGACTACTGCTGGAGGAAAAATCTGAGAAAGAAAAACCAAAACACAATTGACAAAGTTATACAGGTTTACTTAAATATTGCAGGGGATACCAGTCACCTCCATGGAGATGCAATCTGATGTCCGAAGTACTGCCCACAGGCAGCACAATTTATAGGTAGAAACCACAAACAACAATAGAAAGTACAACGTCAAATGACATATTGACCTCCCATGATGACAAACAGGAACCCACCGTGTGGGTGTAGGTTCTCGGAATTTAAGCATACAAAAGCGCATGTTTATGTAACCACACAACGTGTGGTCAATCTTGCTAACATACTAGCTGGGTCAAGCTATCTGATCTTTATGCGTGGTTTCTTTTGCAAAGCTACCTGACCTTTAGGTGTGGAAGTGTGGATTCTATAGAAGTGTGCACAAGCGCATCAGTATATTCTAAGGCATAATGAGACATTTGGTGTCTCATTCTGTGTACATGTTCACAGGCAGGGGTGTAAGAAACAGCAGCGCTGATAGAGAGGAACCAGGCCCTAATGTGATTGGTGCATCTTGGCTCATTTTTCTAGCAGATGATGATTGTGGTGACCTATTTTGTGACCTATTTGGTATGATGGCCCCTCTGCACTAAACACCAAATGTTCTGTCAAGTTTCCTGAAACTGAAGGGAAATGTAACCTATTTCGTTCAGCAACTCAGCTGAACTAACCACAAGATGTTCTGTTCTAGTTTCCTATCACTAAACTGTGATGCGACCTGTCTAAATCTGCTGAACCCACTGCTTTTCACCATGTATTTCTTTCCATGTATGGGCTTGTCACTTATTACATAGGATTAAAACTTTCTCTAACCTGAAAGGTCCATATGGGGGTCTGGGGTCTTAGATCTGTGTGGGTCTCAAAGAGATGCATCACATTCTTCCCTCTATCACTACTTACATGTGCTCAACTTAACTGAGGGGCCTACACTACTGCAGCTAAAGTGTCAGATATGTTCACAGCTCCAGATATGAAGGCTGCTCGAGTTACACACACTTCTCAGGCTATATATCGGAAGGTGGAGTATTATGTGGTGATACTGGTTAGGCTTTACCATACAATACTCTCACAGACCCCAAAGATGGTCCTTGTATTCACACTAATAAATCCTAAGCTCAGTCATGGTAGTGTGGCAAACAGCAGTAAGGCTTTATGAGAGGAAGACGTGTTAAGCATTTTAGAGTACCAATATGGACGCTAAGTAATTGACACAACTTGACAGAAATCCAACGCCAATTAATAAAAATACAGTGTATTTTTATCTTAATTTAGGCAGCAAAATAAACGTGATCAGATGCATATAACCGGAGTTATGGATTTTAGAAGAAAACATAAACCACAGCCATTCAGTACTGCAGAACGTTTGTATTGTGGTCAATGGGAAAAAGTGGTAGTGACAATTTTGTGTGACTGACATGGATTTGTGACATGACATGGCACAGTCAAAAGTAAAAAAAAAAAAAAAAAGTCAAAAGTAGGTCAAGTTGCGTGGAACCCAAGGAGGTTAAGGGTGATGTGGGTACCAGGACCAAGCCACGACAGTCAGTTCAATTTTACCTGGCCCATGGAGATCAGGTGCAGAGTTGTCCTGGCTGTCCCTGGTGCTGAATGGGAGCTGCAGGAGAGCTGGTTCTTACTGCTTACATGGTGCTACGGTGAGAAAAATGCCAAAACACAACAACAAGGCCACTGCTGATGTTGGATGAAAATCACATGCAGTTCCCTCTAGCTGCAAAGTCGAGTGAATGGGTCAGTTGCTGAACTGGCGACCAATAAACCTTGGCGGCGTTAAGTACAGTAGATGGTTACTTTGATGTTCGGTGTTCCCGGGGAACACAGTAACTGACTGAAACTTTAAGGAAGGTAGGACTAGAATTCTTACAATGTACTAGACCATCTGAATTTTGGATTTGGGCAATCCCTCAGAGGGCCCACGATTCTTTGGATCCAGAATATTGTTTTACCTGCAGTTTGCAGGGGAATAGTACCACCAGACCAGTGGAGTCTGCAGGTGCTTCAGGCTCTCATAGGGATCCCTCTGTCTGGGAGAACTGAATTCAGCCTAGGACAAGTCTCGATTAGGCAGTTCCAGGAGCATTGCCACAGGCACAGGGTATCCATCTTTTGGTTGTAGCAAGTCCTGTTGCAACAGACACAGGTTTCTTCTTTGTCCCCTTCGATGCAAGTTGATTCAGAACTGAGATTTTGGTGTCAGGGATAGCCCTTTAATTCCTGATTTAGGAGTGTTAGGGGTGTGTGTGTGTGAATGACCTATAGGCTATGGACTGTATATCACATATAGTGTTCTTTAATGGTAAAGGCCACTATAGGAACATACAAGCTTCCACGTACAGATCCACACCTTTAATATAATGCATTCTGCCTCCTGGGCTTTGAAAGACCTTCCTTAGGGTTGACTGGCATATATTAAAAATAGTGCATTGACTTTGGTGCACATGGTCAGGGAAAAGCCGAGTTCGAGCAGCATAAATTATCCCTGCAGTTTGCAATGGCAGGCCTGCTGTCAGGAGTTTACTTGGATCATTCAGGGTGACACAATCAGTGCTGCAAGCCCTGGGGACCCTTTACCATCCATGCCCTGGGTACCACTGCTACCATATACAAGGGACTTGTAACATGGGTAAAGTCCTTGTCAATTGGGGTTGCCAATTTACACAAAACAGTTTTAGAGCGAACACTGGCACTGGGATCTGCTTAGCAGGCTCCAGTGCACACTCAGAATCATAAATATCAGCATTGGAGCAAAAAGTAGAGGGGTGACTATACAGAAAGGGCAATTTCCTACACTATATGCATCAAGGCTTTATGAGGTACATACAAGTTCATACATGTGCACATAACAGGCTGCAGATATACACACTGCTCAGGCTACATACACAAATGCAGTTTGGGCTACATTTGTGTGTACTGCTCAGTCTAAAGACATGCTCACCGCCCAGGCAACAGAAATGAACACCTCTTAGACTATAGATGTTCACAGCATGGGTTACAGACATGAGCAGTACCTGCCCAGTGACTGAGAGATGCATTCCTAAAGCCATGTAATACCTAATATGAATGCAAGACTCACTACTGAAGAAGTGCATATGTAGTCTGAAGGGTTAAGCAATGTGGAACAAGGCCTGAACTTGCAAATCCATGTCAGTCACAAGACTACCTTTCACTCACTCTGAACACTCACTTAGTTAGTGTTGGTGTCATGGGATGGGAGTACGATTCCTGAAGATGGTATCATGTCCCAGTGCTCAGTGAAGTATATTGAATAAATCTAATAGTATTTCAATATACAACAGAATGTTTCCTTAGTCTAAGAGCTTTGATACAAAGGCATATATAAAAGACTCCATGTTGGAGGCCACAAATGCTGGTGGACTCATGCCTTGGTTTCACCTTAGATATTGAGTTGCCTTCTTTAATCTACATGTTATGGTATAGGTATTTATGGAGCACTAACTAACCTTGAAGAGGCACAGAATGTGGTGCCACAGCGGTGGAGACTGTCTGGTGGTGCAGTGTGTCACCCCTTTCAACTGATACTCTGACAACGTGCTGTTAGTTGTACTTGACTGTGTGATCCATTAAAAAGCCTGGGATATTAAAGGCGGTGTCCCAGAGAACATTGCGGGTGGAACAGAAGCACTTTTCCCCACGTTAAACCCATCAAATCCAGAGCCTCTCTTTCTCTTACTGACTGTATGAAGGGGATCTCCTAAAGCGAAAGAGTAAACCATCTCAAAAGAATCACTTACTTTTTTAAAGTTAACTCTCTAAGATTCCTACTCCATACATAACCTGAAAATGTTACTTTAAAAAAAACAGAAGACCAGAAACACCAGCCCAGATTAACTAAAATTTTGCCTCGCAGTTGTGCCACTTTTATGGCACAGCCTCGATGCAATGCTTATTTTGGAATTACAAAGCCACACACAGCCCAAAGTGCAAGGCCTTGCATGGCTTTTTAAAATAAATAAATGACGCATGCATTACCTTGAGTCAGGTGGGTATTACATGGGTGGAGCATGGGCGTTTCAATGCATCCACCCATGTATTTTGTTCCATGCATTCACCCAGGTATTTTAATGCTTACCCAAAGACTTGTAAACATGGGTTTGCACCACAATGGTGTGCACACCCGAGTCTGGTGTAACAATGAAACATATCTTTATTTCTCCTCATTACTTCTTCTTTGCATGTATACTGCATTCTACTCTGCCCAACGCCAAAACTAAATCCTTCAAATGCCAGATGCTTTGTCACCCTCTTTTCCTTCCTTAAAATCTAAAAACCCAAGAACAAATCAATGCAGATGCTGCTACTTTTGTGGAAAGTCACTTACATTATGAATCCGATCCATGTTTTTTGTTTTCCATTCTTTTATGAATGGGCAACGCTCTGGTGAGTTTCATGGCAAGGTTTCAATTCTTAAAAAAACTAAAATGCCTACAAATAAAGAGGATCCTAGTTCTGATATTAGTCCTACTATGCTATATATAATAGAGGGTGGTTTATTATCAGGGTACTGACGCTCCTAGGGGAAATACACCCTAACTTGGTACAACATATCTGTGGCACTGTGCTTGCAAGGTAGAGAGAACCACCCCTCTCCCTGTAGTGTGTCCTGGGCCACCAAATCGAGCACAACTTTTCCCAGCACACGCTCAAAAACATAAAATAGTCAGTCAATGTTGACAGATGTGTCTGCTTCTTTTATTCTTCTTGTGATCTTAGTTCCACCATTCTCAGCCAACACGTGTTTCATCACTTATCGGGCATCAATTCCAGCGACTTCTTCAGGGCTGCCAGTGCAGAACGTTGTGCTTTGCTTCCAGTGTTAATTCTGACCCGTAGGCTATCAGTATTGCTGCTTCTCTAGTGTTTAAACACTAGTTGTGTCCGTTTTCAGTGCTTCTGCTCAGATTACTACAAAGATCCTCTGCCTCCCTATTCCGGTGCAAATCTTCATCAGTCATTGTAGTCATGGTGTCTAGGGGAGGCAGAGGATCTAAACATGGGCCAGGGCTACTAGTGCAGACCTTGTCTGTGCACGCTAACTGACAGCTTCACTTGGTATGTAAAAGCTGTTTGTCAAGCCACAAATCCATGTTTTGCTAGACTTAACTTATCTCTGAGATGGGCTGTAACTATGTCATAAAGCACGGTGTTTTGAGCAAAAAAGATGAGAGTTGTGCTTTGGAGTTCAATAAGTTACTCATGTACTTGCAGGCCCCTGTGCCAAGTAGTACATAGAGTATGCCACCCATAAATGAACTGACATACAAAGCATAGAGCCTCCTTCTCACTCACTCACAGAGCAACAAAGGGACTTATACGTTCACTCACATACTCATTGCCGAGACTCTAACCAGTTCCCCAGAATCAAGGCTATGGCATTGCTATAGATGGACTCCTACAATCACTGAGATACGTAGGCAAGCAGTGGTACAATCATGTCATTCATCCAGACAAATAGTCCTTTGAGCATGGACAAGGCCTACTAGTGCAGACATTGTCTGTGCAGTCTCACTGCAAAGTTCACTTTGCATGTAAAAGCTGTTGGGCAAGTATTAAAACCACATTTTATTGCACATAAGTCACATCTGAGATACGTTGTAGGTATGCCATAAAGCATGGTGCTTGATGCTTAAAAGATTCTGATGTGTCTTTTTCACTTTTAGTAAGTTACCCATGCATTTTCAAACCCTTATGCCAAGCACTACATAGAGAATACTAAATGTAAATGTAAATGTAAATGTAGTTGAGCTTATATAGCGCACAGCTACCCGCAGTGGGTGTCCCGGCGCTTGCTTAGGGAACCCTTCCTGGTATTCCCCTGTGAGATAGCAGGGTATCCACAAGGTGAAAGTCAGGCATCCCGCCGCGAGGGGCCGTTGTGGAGATTAAGCAAGCTATTGCCCAGAGTCGCAGAGTGTGAACCCGTGAGTCGAGGAGGCACCGGGGCGAGAATTATCGAGTCCGTGGAATTTTTTTTTTTTAGCCCAAGACCCGCCGAGGCGGGGAATTGAACCCTGGTCCAGGACCGATCTCAGCTTCCGGGTCTGCTGCCTCTAACCCCTGAGCCACACTACCCATAATGCAACAGGCATACATGTTTCCAAAGCATTGAACCTCTCTCTCACCCAGTCACAGAGCAACAGAGGGACTTATACATTCACTCACATACTGAGAAACTGCTTATGTATGTAGCTATATCAAAAGTAGTTGCACAGACAACTATATACACATGTCTTCCCTAATACAGACACTGAGGTATTCGTCAGGCCACATACATACACATTACCAGAGCCACAGAGGTGCTAACAAAGACAATCACACACCCACACATTTAATTAAACATCTCATGTCACTAGTATAGGTGTACTCCTACGCTCACTGAGATATGTAGGCAAGTAGTGATACAACCTCATCATCCATCCAGACAAATAGTCCTTTAAACATGGGTCAGGCCTACAAATGCAGATCCTGTCTGTGCATCTTCACGGTCAGCTTCACTTGGCATGTAAAAACCATTTGGCAGGTCTTAAATCCACATTTTAGTATACATAACTCACCTCTGACATACGCTGTAGGTATTCATGAAGCACAGTGCTTTGTGGTTAAAAGATTGAGAGATATTCTTCCTTCTTTTGGTATGTTACTAATGCAGTTGCTGACCTCTATTGCAAGCACTACAAAGAGTATAGAACAAATACTACAACTGACATACATGTTCAAAAAGGCGTAGATACTCTTTCTCATCCAGTCAGATAGTGTAACAGAGACTTATATATTCACTCATATACTGAGAAACATATTAGGCATGCACCAGTATCTAAGGTAGTTGCAGACACACCTACATAACTCTCTATTCTGTAACACAGAGAATGAGGTATTCATACAGCCCCTTACACACACATTTAAAGAAACATATAGTTACTAAAAGAGACAGTCATATACCAACACAGTTACTTAAACATCTCATGGAACTGCTACAGGTGGATTCCTACACTCACTCACATATGTAGGCAAGTGCTGACCGAACCTAGTTACCCTTCCAGACAAGTAGTCGTCTAAACATGGATAGATACTCAGGAACTGGCCACTGCATACGGTAGTATGCCCAGTGACAGAGTAATGCATACCGTGCCACACAGAAATACACAGAGACATAAATATGAAAATTAATAGAGTAATGTTGGATATATTATAGTATGAGAACCATATATGTTGATAGTAAACTGCCTAAAATATGCAATGTGATTGTAGACAATAAAAAGGAAAATTTACTTATTTTTTTTCTTTTCGGATATCAATTACTAGCATAAATACAGACAATTCCAATGCCATTTAAAAGCGAGAGTAAAAGGAAACAGAGGCAAGGATACTATCTAGTCACAACTAAGAAACAAAAGGAGCAAAATGCAGGAAAAGTGGAGAAAGGGAAAAGAGCTGCTGGTAAGAGAACAAAGATTCAGAAAAGGGGGGTGGTGATGAACAGAGTGCCTGAATTAAGCAGACCACTCTTACCCAGTCCAAAGATCAGGGCTTGATCCATCACCGTTTTTTAGCTCACTGCACCATCCCAGCTCAGAACTTGGCTATATGCAAATTAGTCTGTTCCTGTCCCAGTGCATGATGGGAACAGGGCAAACCAAACTACCAAGCCAATTCTTATACTGGGAAGGAAACAAGCTTCCGGGGACCGGTTTCCGCCATTTCAGGCGTCGTCGGCCCGGCTTGCTTGAATCCTGATGGTGCAATGAGCAAGGGACTCACATCTGAGTATACCCTTCCACGCTTATGGTGGACAAAATGATTCAGAAAAGGGGGGTGGTGATGAACAGAGTGCCTGAATTAAGCAGACCACTCTTACCCAGTCCAAAGATCAGGGCTTGATCCATCACCGTTTTTTAGCTCACTGCACCATCCCAGCTCAGAACTTGGCTATATGCAAATTAGTCTTTTCCTGTCCCAGTGCATGATGGGAACAGGGCAAACCAAACTACCAAGCCAATTCTTATACTGGGAAGGAAACAAGCTTCCGGGGACCGGTTTCTGCCATTTCAGGCGTCGTCGGCCCGGCATGCTTGAATCCTGATGGTGCAATGAGCAAGGGACTCACGTCTGAGTATACCCTTCCACGCTTATGGTGGACAAAATGATTCAGAAAAGGGGGGTGGTGATGAACAGAGTGCCTGAATTAAGCAGACCACTCTTACCCAGTCCAAAGATCAGGGCTTGATCCATCACCGTTTTTTAGCTCACTGCACCATCCCAGCTCAGAACTTGGCTATATGCAAATTAGTCTGTTCCTGTCCCAGTGCATGATGGGAACAGGGCAAACCAAACTACCAAGCCAATTCTTATACTGGGAAGGAAACAAGCTTCCGGGGACCGGTTTCTGCCATTTCAGGCGTCGTCGGCCCGGCTTGCTTGAATCCTGATGGTGCAATGAGCAAGGGACTCACATCTGAGTATACCCTTCCACGCTTATGGTGGACAAAATGATTCAGAAAAGGGGGGTGGTGATGAACAGAGTGCATGAATTAAGCAGACCACTCTTACCCAGTCCAAAGATCAGGGCTTGATCCATCACCGTTTTTTAGCTCACTGCACCATCCCAGCTCAGAACTTGGCTATATGCAAATTAGTCTGTTCCTGTCCCAGTGCATGATGGGAACAGGGCAAACCAAACTACCAAGCCAATTCTTATACTGGGAAGGAAACAAGCTTCCGGGGACCGGTTTCTGCCATTTCAGGCGTCGTCGGCCCGGCTTGCTTGAATCCTGATGGTGCAATGAGCAAGGGACTCACATCTGAGTATACCCTTCCACGCTTATGGTGGACAAAATGATTCAGAAAAGGGGGGTGGTGATGAACAGAGTGCCTGAATTAAGCAGACCACTCTTACCCAGTCCAAAGATCAGGGCTTGATCCATCACCGTTTTTTAGCTCACTGCACCATCCCAGCTCAGAACTTGGCTATATGCAAATTAGTCTGTTCCTGTCCCAGTGCGTGATGGGAACAGAGCAAACCAAACTACCAAGCCAATTCTTATACTGGGAAGGAAACAAGCTTCCGGGGACCGGTTTCTGCCATTTCAGGCGTCGTCGGCCCGGCTTGCTTGAATCCTGATGGTGCAATGAGCAAGGGACTCACATCTGAGTATACCCTTCCACGCTTATGGTGGACAAAATGATTCAGAAAAGGGGGGTGGTGATGAACAGAGTGCCTGAATTAAGCAGACCACTCTTACCCAGTCCAAAGATCAGGGCTTGATCCATCACTGTTTTTTAGCTCACTGCACCAGCCCAGCTCAGAACTTGGCTATATGCAAATTAGTCTGTTCCTGTCCCAGTGCATGATGGGAACAGGGCAAACCAAACTACCAAGCCAATTCTTATACTGGGTAGGAAACAAGCTTCCGGGGACCGGTTTCTGCCATTTCAGGCGTCGTCGGCCCGGCTTGCTTGAATCCTGATGGTGCAATGAGCAAGGAACTCACATCTGAGTATACCCTTCCACGCTTATGGTGGACAAAATGATTCTGAAAAGGGGGGTGGTGATGAACAGAGTGCCTGAATTAAGCAGACCACTCTTACCCAGTCCAAAGATCAGGGCTTGATCCATCACCGTTTTTTAGCTCACTGCACCATCCCAGCTCAGAACTTGGCTATATGCAAATTAGTCTGTTCCTGTCCCAGTGCATGATGGGAACAGGGCAAACCAAACTACCAAGCCAATTCTTATACTGGGAAGGAAACAAGCTTCCGGGGACCGGTTTCTGCCATTTCAGGCGTCGTCGGCCCGGCTTGCTTGAATCCTGATGGTGCAATGAGCAAGGGACTCACATCTGAGTATACCCTTCCACGCTTATGGTGGACAAAATGATTCAGAAAAGGGGGGTGGTGATGAACAGAGTGCCTGAATTAAGCAAACCACTCTTACCCAGTCCAAAGATCAGGGCTTGATCCATCACCGTTTTTTAGCTCACTGCACCATCCCAGCTCAGAACTTGGCTATATGCAAATTAGTCTGTTCCTGTCCCAGTGCATGATGGGAACAGGGCAAACCAAACTACCAAGCCAATTCTTATACTGGGAAGGAAACAAGCTTCCGGGGACCGGTTTCTGCCATTTCAGGCGTCGTCGGCCCGGCTTGCTTGAATCCTGATGGTGCAATGAGCAAGGAACTCACATCTGAGTATACCCTTCCACGCTTATGGTGGACAAAATGATTCTGAAAAGGGGGGTGGTGATGAACAGAGTGCCTGAATTAAGCAGACCACTCTTACCCAGTCCAAAGATCAGGGCTTGATCCATCACCGTTTTTTAGCTCACTGCACCATCCCAGCTCAGAACTTGGCTATATGCAAATTAGTCTGTTCCTGTCCCAGTGCATGATGGGAACAGGGCAAACCAAACTACCAAGCCAATTCTTATACTGGGAAGGAAACAAGCTTCCGGGGACCGGTTTCTGCCATTTCAGGCGTCGTCGGCCCGGCTTGCTTGAATCCTGATGGTGCAATGAGCAAGGGACTCACATCTGAGTATACCCTTCCACGCTTATGGTGGACAAAATGATTCAGAAAAGGGGGGTGGTGATGAACAGAGTGCCTGAATTAAGCAAACCACTCTTACCCAGTCCAAAGATCAGGGCTTGATCCATCACCGTTTTTTAGCTCACTGCACCATCCCAGCTCAGAACTTGGCTATATGCAAATTATTTATTACTCCTTAGCACACGTTTCGTTATTAAATGAAAATGTTAAATACACGTGTTTCCACAATACAGATCATCCATCAACAAAATAACATGTCTTAATCCTTTTGTTCAGGGTTTGTTGCTGTTTATTGAAGAAGACGTCACAGCCAACACGTGTTTCGTCGTACTGGGGAATGTAACCCCCGACTTTTTCAAGGCTGTTCAAAGAAAATGGTAATGTTGTAGCACATTACTTTAGGTCAAAACATTTGGTCTGTTATTTAAACATAACATTTAGGTGGTTCTTTACTTTTTTACAATTTAGGTGGTAGTGCCGTTTTCCATTTGCATTCTTGGTAAGCATGCTTGTACTGTGACATTATCCGTTCCCACTTTTAATACAAGCTTCATGATATTTGATAACGGTTTATTTGCAGTGTGATTGTTCTTAACAACCTAGAAATTATGAGCCCATTATACGGTATGGAGAGACCGGTGATGGTGTTCTTATCACTATTTTGGGGGTGACATGCAAGGTTCTCTTAATTGTGATTGTTTTTTGTGAAGTAAAAATGTGGGTTCATGCGTAACTAGGAACCATGCATTTTTGTACCTATCTTCTGTTGCTGTTTCACGTTCTGTGTGAGGAAATACGGAGGCATAATGTAAATCCTGTTTGGGACTTCTAGTACCATACCAGTGCTATTTATTAGGGGATTTTGAACTTTTACTCACGTTAGTTGAGGTGATAATTCCAACCCTCAAGGGGTTCTGGTGTGGATATCGTGGGTGTTATTCCAGCTTTGATGAAATGAAGACCAAAATAATGGTTCTCTATCTGTAAATTATAATTCATATATCAGAATTATGCCTGTCCGGCTTAAATCGACTTAGTTTAATCTCACGCTGTCTTTTGGTAGTAATATCTTTTCGCCCTTTATGTGTTGGGTTGGCCCATTGTTTGGCAAACGGTGTTCCCAGTCTGTTATCAAGTCTCCCACTTATATAGGTAATATATACCGTGTAATACTCTCCATTAGGAGGTATTTTGTTAACATTGCCATGTTATTTTACCAGTGCGTGGTGCTTTGCCACTCGCGGATGTGCTCCCCGTCTCGTGCCCCGATCTGCATGTCGCTGCATAGTTTTCGTATTTTCTTTTTCTCCATGGTGCTCCCCACATATCCTTCCCCATGTCCTTATTTAAACCCAATGTCAGTATATTCGGCTTCCTTTCCCATTCGTTAGTTATTCTAACCTGCCCCCGCGTTTCACCCGGGTCTCACACACTAGCGTGAGGACCCGCCCTAGTTATTCTAAACATTCGCGCTCTCCACTCTTACCTGCGCGTTGTTGTAATCCGGGAGTAAATCCGTCCCGCCTGCCTCGTATAAGATGCAGCGTCTGTGTTGAGAGACTGGCGCCGCATATTTAACTTGGAAGCGCTGCCCCATTACTGGCAGGCGTCACTTCCTGGTTGCTTCTCTCAGAAGCTTGTTGCCGGTATTGCTATTTTTAGCTGCAGATACGGCAGCCATTTTAGACTTCCTAATGCTTTAATGGAGTTAGTGCATATTGTGGTCTACCCACGGTCTCCCTCTTTCTGGGTACTAATATATATTAAATATATTTACTATTTTCCTAAACATGGGATATATTCAATTTGTAATTCCCGCTCAATAAGTATGTCGCAATCTGTTAGTTTTTTCAATGTTTCACCGCTGTCCTTGTTTTAATCTAGCTAGATGGATATCTCCCTTCACACAAATAATAGTTGACGAGCATTCAGTGTTACCGGTAATATTCCAATTTCCATTGTGCCCCCATCTACTAGTTCCTGTATTTCACACGTGAGGGCATCAAATCGGAGGTGGCTAAATCCCCCCTCCCGTGATTTCACTCGTGCTTAGGTGTTGTGATATTTTTACTGTTCCTTATAGGTTTTGCATTGGGCCAGTCACTATTAATATCGTATTCTCCATCCAAAATGGGCTCAGAACATTTATACATGCCATCAGATGGCCTCATTCTCGTTACGTGGTACAGGCATTACATACATTTGTTATTGTTTTACATAAAGTAGATTATAGCACAGAGTTACATTACATAATATACACAGTTGCATTACTGATGTTCGTCACTCTATGCTTATTGTTTCCTAGGTTCTTCCTATCTTTACTACCGTCTATCTTATGCATGGTTATGTTATGCTTATGTGCCTAGAAAATAATGTAGCTCCTGGTCAATGTTGAGGCCCAGTTCTACACTTTTCAGAGTCATAATCCAGATTGCCTCTCTCTTACGTAGGGCTAGTTCCCTATTGCCCCCTCTGGGGTGGGTAGGTACATGTTCTATCCCAAAGTATTGGAATGAGTGGTTTGATGTTTGTGCAGGGCAGATTGACATGTGAGCTGCCACTGGGTAGCGCATGTCACCTTGTTTGACTGCTCTGATATGTTCGTTGATCCTGTCTCTTAGCATTCTTTTAGTGCTCCCCACATATCTTTTGCCACATTTGCAGTCTAGGGCATAAACCACAAATTTACTGCAACAATTGATAGTTGTCTGAATTCTGTATTCCTCGTTATGTGGTCCTTTGAAGCTTTTCATCTTTTTGTAGGCCCACTTGCATGCCGCGCACATCCCACAGCCATAAAAGCCTGGGTCTGTTAGCCAACAGCTCTTAGTTGTTCTTTGAGGATAACTCGGGCTCAGTATATTTCTCAATGTTGTCCCTTTTCTGTATGTTAGTGTTGGCTTTTCTGTTAAGTGTTTCTTCAGTATGGTGTCCCTAGCGAGTAGGTGCCAGTGTTTATTTAGGCTCCTACGTAAAACAGGGGCCCAGTTGTTATAACATGTCACCATTCTAATGGTTTCTTTATTGTTTACTTGTTTGGGCTTCTCTGTTAGTGTGTCTATTCTGGCTAGTTTGTTTACTCTACTTTCGGCTTTCTGTAATACCTTCTGTTTGTAGCCTCTGTTCCTGAATCTTTTGATTGTGCCCTGTTTTTGTGTTTCAAATTCCGAGTCCAAGCTGCAATTGCGGCGTGTTCTGACTAATTCCCCATAAGGGATTGCATTCTTTTGATGTTCTGGGTGGGAGCTAGTCGCGTGTAGCAGGGAATTGCAGGCTGTGCTTTTCCTATATAGTCTGCTTTGTATCGTCTTATTCTCAATGAAGAATTCTACATCTAGGAATGGTAATTTTACATTGCTATATTCCATAGTGAATCTGATATTTTGATCATTGTCATTTAGGTATGTGTGGAATCCTAGTAATTTTTCTGGTGTACCTGTCCAAATCATGAAGCAATCATCAATATATCTTCCCCAATACAGTATATCTTGGTTCCACTCTGAGGCTGATGGGCCCCAGATTCTCGTTTCCTCAAACCTCCCCATTACTAGGTTGGCATATGAGGGCGAAAATCTGGAGCCCATCGCCACTCCTTGCTTTTGTCTGTACCACTGATCCTTAAAGAGAAATATGTTGTTATCCAAGATTGTTTCTATCATTTCTAAAATCATCTCCGTATGTGACCAAGCACTGGCTGGTCTTTTGTTGAGCATGTGTTTCACAGCTGTCAGTCCCGTGTCTCTTTTGATGCACGTGTATAAAGAGACCACGTCTAATGTGACCATTGTCATGTTATCATCCCACGGCAGGTCGGCCATGGTTCCCAGGATGTGTTTCGTATCCCTTATGTACGATGGGAGGTTTTGTACTAGCGGTTTCAGGAATACGTCCACATACTCTGAGAGTCTCTCAGTAGGTCCCCCGATACCGGATATGATTGGTCTGCCCGGAGGGAACGTGTGAGGTTTGTGTACCTTCGGTACTGTATAGATGCAAGGATATCTTGGTCTGTCTATCCTTAAATACGTATATTCATTTTCATCAATGAGACTTTTCCCATGCCATTGTTTTAATAGTGTGTTAATGTATTCTGTCAGTCTCCACATTGGGTTGGTTCCTAATTGTTCATAGCAATCTGCATTGTTTAACTGGGTGAGTATTTCATGGTCATAGTCTTTACTTTGCATTACTACCATGTTTCCCCCTTTGTCCGCTTCTCTGATTGTTATTTCTCTATTAGTGCTAAGCTCTTTGAGTGCTTTCCTCTCTTCTTTCGTTAAGTTGTCTCTGTGTGTGTGTTCCGCTGTTTTTTTCATGATGTGTTTGTCTAAATCTGCTGTCACTGCTTTGTAGAACTGGTCAATATTGTTGCCTGCAGTTAGTGATGGTGTCCATTTTGATTTGTCTTTCAACCCACTTGTTATGTTGTAATCAAGGTTTATGTCAAAATCCCTCATGACCCTTTCTGTGAGTATAGCCTCATCTTCACATTCCGTGATTGACAATAGTAATCTGGTGTCTAAAATATCCTGAATACAATAATTGCCATTAGCCATCATACCCAAATTTTGTTGCAATTCTTTATTTGTTGGACTGGTCATTTCAAAGTGTTTTTTTAATTTCAAACGTCTAGTAAATTTAAACAAATCAATTTTTGTATTACATACATCACCAACATTGTTCGGGCAAAAACTCATACCTTTCTCAAGAACAGATATCATGTTATTCGTGAGTTCCAATTCACTCAAATTCATAACAGTAACATTATTTATTTCCTCGGATTCACATTCTGGTTCCAGGACCTGGTTCTCATTCCTGCTCTGCCCTGCCCTTGTGCCTGCTCTTTTGCCTCTCCTTGTTTTCCTTGGGGGCCTGGTTTCTTGCTTTCTCTGTTCCCTTTCTTGATTCTGTTGATTTCTAATAAAAAACTATTATTAGGATCAACTGCACTCATCGCTCCCATTACTTCTATGCTGGCTTCGCTTGAGTTAATGGTATCTATAGAAGTTGTACTTGAGCCAACCGAGACAGTTTCACTTGGAGTTTGAGTGGGATTTTTGGGGATTAGGTGGTCATACTTTTTAGCGAATGTAAATACCCTTCCTCCCAGGTAATCCCGCTCATCCCTTTTAAGTTTCTTACTTTTTTTCTGCTTAATGTCCATGACATGTCGTTGCACTATGTCGTCCAAGATCTGGTAGTTTTTAGAGGTCACATCAGGGAGATTACATTCTTTGATTTCCTGCTCTAGTTTGTCTATCTCAACCTGTAATTTAGCCACTTTCCTTTCGCAATTTTCTATTAGAATCATTATCAGATTGTTAGAATTGTTGGTCAATTCCTTCTCCCAGGCTAGTAACAGATCCGGTTCCAGGTCTTCATACGTTGGCATGATCTGTGACCTGAGACCTCTTGGGATCCTTTTAACCTTTACATATTGTTTTAGAGTAGCTGCATCCCACCACCTAGATGACTCCGTGATTTTTAGCTTCTCTAACCTCGTAAATTTCTCTTTGAGACCCTCTGGTCTAGAAGGTTGTCCTCCATGTCCTGCCGAGGTACCGGGTAGTTGTCCACCTATATTGTTAAATAGGTCCTCTGCTTCCTTGTCTCTATCTGCTCTATTGTTAGTCATAGAATTCATAGTGGACCCTTAGGCTGCCCCTAGTTGAAAACACGTTTTGCTACTAGAATAGTGGTATTATACTAGGTTGGTGGCGCCACAGGGAGGTGTACACTTTTCTTGTATACAAGTAAACGATTGCAGTTATTCTTACGGTGCTAGAAGGAGAAGAGAACCACTTCCCTCTTCTGTTTAGGCAATGCCACAAAATGTTTATTACTCCTTAGCACACGTTTCGTTATTAAATGAAAATGTTAAATACACGTGTTTCCACAATACAGATCATCCATCAACAAAATAACATGTCTTAATCCTTTTGTTCAGGGTTTGTTGCTGTTTATTGAAGAAGACGTCACAGCCAACACGTGTTTCGTCGTACTGGGGAATGTAACCCCCGACTTTTTCAAGGCTGTTCAAAGAAAATGGTAATGTTGTAGCACATTACTTTAGGTCAAAACATTTGGTCTGTTATTTAAACATAACATTTAGGTGGTTCTTTACTTTTTTACAATTTAGGTGGTAGTGCCGTTTTCCATTTGCATTCTTGGTAAGCATGCTTGTACTGTGACATTATCCGTTCCCACTTTTAATACAAGCTTCATGATATTTGATAACGGTTTATTTGCAGTGTGATTGTTCTTAACAACCTAGAAATTATGAGCCCATTATACGGTATGGAGAGACCGGTGATGGTGTTCTTATCACTATTTTGGGGGTGACATGCAAGGTTCTCTTAATTGTGATTGTTTTTTGTGAAGTAAAAATGTGGGTTCATGCGTAACTAGGAACCATGCATTTTTGTACCTATCTTCTGTTGCTGTTTCACGTTCTGTGTGAGGAAATACGGAGGCATAATGTAAATCCTGTTTGGGACTTCTAGTACCATACCAGTGCTATTTATTAGGGGATTTTGAACTTTTACTCACGTTAGTTGAGGTGATAATTCCAACCCTCAAGGGGTTCTGGTGTGGATATCGTGGGTGTTATTCCAGCTTTGATGAAATGAAGACCAAAATAATGGTTCTCTATCTGTAAATTATAATTCATATATCAGAATTATGCCTGTCCGGCTTAAATCGACTTAGTTTAATCTCACGCTGTCTTTTGGTAGTAATATCTTTTCGCCCTTTATGTGTTGGGTTGGCCCATTGTTTGGCAAACGGTGTTCCCAGTCTGTTATCAAGTCTCCCACTTATATAGGTAATATATACCGTGTAATACTCTCCATTAGGAGGTATTTTGTTAACATTGCCATGTTATTTTACCAGTGCGTGGTGCTTTGCCACTCGCGGATGTGCTCCCCGTCTCGTGCCCCGATCTGCATGTCGCTGCATAGTTTTCGTATTTTCTTTTTCTCCATGGTGCTCCCCACATATCCTTCCCCATGTCCTTATTTAAACCCAATGTCAGTATATTCGGCTTCCTTTCCCATTCGTTAGTTATTCTAACCTGCCCCCGCGTTTCACCCGGGTCTCACACACTAGCGTGAGGACCCGCCCTAGTTATTCTAAACATTCGCGCTCTCCACTCTTACCTGCGCGTTGTTGTAATCCGGGAGTAAATCCGTCCCGCCTGCCTCGTATAAGATGCAGCGTCTGTGTTGAGAGACTGGCGCCGCATATTTAACTTGGAAGCGCTGCCCCATTACTGGCAGGCGTCACTTCCTGGTTGCTTCTCTCAGAAGCTTGTTGCCGGTATTGCTATTTTTAGCTGCAGATACGGCAGCCATTTTAGACTTCCTAATGCTTTAATGGAGTTAGTGCATATTGTGGTCTACCCACGGTCTCCCTCTTTCTGGGTACTAATATATATTAAATATATTTACTATTTTCCTAAACATGGGATATATTCAATTTGTAATTCCCGCTCAATAAGTATGTCGCAATCTGTTAGTTTTTTCAATGTTTCACCGCTGTCCTTGTTTTAATCTAGCTAGATGGATATCTCCCTTCACACAAATAATAGTTGACGAGCATTCAGTGTTACCGGTAATATTCCAAAGTGGGAGACTTGATAACAGACTGGGAACACCGTTTGCCAAACAATGGGCCAACCCAACACATAAAGGGCGAAAAGATATTACTACCAAAAGACAGCGTGAGATTAAACTAAGTCGATTTAAGCCGGACAGGCATAATTCTGATATATGAATTATAATTTACAGATAGAGAACCATTATTTTGGTCTTCATTTCATCAAAGCTGGAATAACACCCACGATATCCACACCAGAACCCCTTGAGGGTTGGAATTATCACCTCAACTAACGTGAGTAAAAGTTCAAAATCCCCTAATAAATAGCACTGGTATGGTACTAGAAGTCCCAAACAGGATTTACATTATGCCTCCGTATTTCCTCACACAGAACGTGAAACAGCAACAGAAGATAGGTACAAAAATGCATGGTTCCTAGTTACGCATGAACCCACATTTTTACTTCACAAAAAACAATCACAATTAAGAGAACCTTGCATGTCACCCCCAAAATAGTGATAAGAACACCATCACCGGTCTCTCCATACCGTATAATGGGCTCATAATTTCTAGGTTGTTAAGAACAATCACACTGCAAATAAACCGTTATCAAATATCATGAAGCTTGTATTAAAAGTGGGAACGGATAATGTCACAGTACAAGCATGCTTACCAAGAATGCAAATGGAAAACGGCACTACCACCTAAATTGTAAAAAAGTAAAGAACCACCTAAATGTTATGTTTAAATAACAGACCAAATGTTTTGACCTAAAGTAATGTGCTACAACATTACCATTTTCTTTGAACAGCCTTGAAAAAGTCGGGGGTTACATTCCCCAGTACGACGAAACACGTGTTGGCTGTGACGTCTTCTTCAATAAACAGCAACAAACCCTGAACAAAAGGATTAAGACATGTTATTTTGTTGATGGATGATCTGTATTGTGGAAACACGTGTATTTAACATTTTCATTTAATAACGAAACGTGTGCTAAGGAGTAATAAACATTTTGTGGCATTGCCTAAACAGAAGAGGGAAGTGGTTCTCTTCTCCTTCTAGCACCGTAAGAATAACTGCAATCGTTTACTTGTATACAAGAAAAGTGTACACCTCCCTGTGGCGCCACCAACCTAGTATAATACCACTATTCTAGTAGCAAAACTATATGCAAATTAGTCTGTTCCTGTCCCAGTGCATGATGGGAACAGGGCAAACCAGTTTGGTCTGCCCTGTTCCCATGATGCACTGGGCCAGGGACAGACTAATTTGCATATAGCCAGGTTCTGAGCTGGGATGGGGCAGTGAGCTAAATAACGGTGATGGATCAAGCCCTGATCTTTGGACTGGGTAAGAGTGGTCTGCTTAATTCAGACACTCTGTTCATCACCACCCCCTTTTCTGAATCATTTTGTCCACCATAAGCGTGGAAGGGTATACTCAGACATGAGTCCCTTGCTCACTGCTCCATCAGGATTCAAGCAAGCCGGGCCGACGACGCCTGAAATGGCAGAAACCGGTCCCCGGAAGCTTGTCTCCTTTCTGGTGAAGAATTGGCTTGGTAGTTTGGTCTGCCCTGTTCCCTTGATGCACTGGGCCAGGGACAGACTAATTTGCATATAGCCAGGTTCTGAGCTGGGATGGGGCAGTGAGCTAAATAACGGTGATGGATCAAGCCCTGATCTTTGGACTGGGTAAGAGTGGTCTGCTTAATTCAGACACTCTGTTCATCACCACCCCCTTTTCTGAATCATTTTGTCCACCATAAGCGTGGAAGGGTATACTCAGACATGAGTCCCTTGCTCACTGCTCCATCAGGATTCAAGCAAGCCGGGCCGACGACGCCTGAAATGGCAGAAACCGGTCCCCGGAAGCTTGTCTCCTTTCTGGTGAAGAATTGGCTTGGTAGTTTGGTCTGCCCTGTTGCCATGATGCACTGGGCCAGGGACAGACTAATTTGCATATAGCCAGGTTCTGAGCTGGGATGGGGCAGTGAGCTAAATAACGGTGATGGATCAAGCCCTGATCTTTGAACTGGGTAAGAGTGGTCTGCTTAATTCAGACACTCTGTTCATCACCACCCCCTTTTCTGAATCGGTAAGAGAACAAAGACATTTCTTAAAATAGTATGTAGAAAATTGGA
Organism: Lissotriton helveticus; assembly: GCF_964261635.1. Taxonomy (NCBI): domain Eukaryota; kingdom Metazoa; phylum Chordata; class Amphibia; order Caudata; family Salamandridae; genus Lissotriton; species Lissotriton helveticus. The sequence continues at coordinate 1,033,687,122 of NC_136059.1, forward strand.
AAAGCAGTGAAATCAAGTAAATAACAAGCATTTACAATGCAATAGGTCTCGCAGCATTAAAGTTTGAGCTATTGGCATTGTATATTACAATGTGTTACATTAATTTGTTATCAAACTCTGAATTGTTGTATAAAGATGATTTGCAAACTGTCAAATGTTGCTGAATAGTAAGCAACGTTGTGAATAATATTGTTTGCTAGTCATCCTTGGGTACCAGAGTACTTCACTTGAGGCAGCTCACTACTCTACACTCACTACTCTGCACTCACTACTCTGCACTCACTACTTTGCCCTCACTACTTTGCACTCACTACTCTGCACTCACTACTCTGCACTCACTACTCACTACTCGGCACTCACTACTCACTACTCTGCACTCACTACTCACTACTCACTACTCTGCACTCACTACTCTGCATTCACTACTCTGCACTCACTACTCTGCACTCACTACTCACTACTCTGCACTCACTACTCTGCACTCACTACTCTGCACTCACTACTCTGCACTCACTACTCACTACTCTGCACTCACTACTCTGCACTCACTACTCACTACTCTGCACTCACTACTCTGCACTCACTACTCTGCACTCACTACTCTGCACTCACTACTCTGCACCCACTACTCATTACTCTGCACCCACTACTCACTACTCTGCACTCACTACTCTGCACTCACTACTCTGCACTCACTACTCTGCGCTCACTACTCTGCACTCACTACTCTGCACTCACTACTCACTACTCTGCAATCACTACTCACTACTCTGCACTCACTACTCTGCACTCACTACTCACTACTCTGCACTCACTACTCTGCACTCACTACTCTGCACTGCACTACTTACTACTTTGCACTCACTACTCACTACTTTGCACTCACTACTCACTACTCTGCACTCACTATTCTGCACTCACTACTCACTACTCTGCACTCACTACTTTGCACTCACTACTCTGCACTCACTACTCACTACTACTCTGCACTCACTACTCTGCACTCACTACTCACTACTCTGCACTCACTACTCTGCACTCACTACTCACTACTTTGCACTCACTACTCACTACTTTGCACTCACTACTCACTACTCTGCACTCACTACTCTGCACTAACTACTCACTACTCTGCACTCACTACTCTGCACTCACTACTCTGCACTCACTACTTTGCACTCACTACTCTGCACTCACTACTCACTACTCTGCACTCACTACTCTGCACTCTGCACTCACTACTCTGCACTCTGCACTCACTACTCACTACTCTGCACTCACTACTCTGCACTCACTACTCTGCACTCACTACTCTGCACTCACTACTCTGCACTAACTACTCACTACTCTGCACTCACTACTCACTACTCTGCACTCACTACTCACTACTCTGCACTCACTACTCTGCACTCACTACTCTGCACTCACTACTTTGCACTCACTACTCTGCACTCACTACTCACTACTCTGCACTCACTAATCTGCACTCACTACTCACTACTCTGCACTCTGCACTCACTACTCTGCACTCACTACTCTGCACTCACTACTCTGCACTCACTACTCACTACTCTGCACTCACTACTCTGCACTCACTACTCTGCACTCACTACTCTGCACTCACTACTTTGCACTCACTACTTTGCACTCACTACTCTGCACTCACTACTCACTACTCTGCACTCACTAATCTGCACTCACTACTCACTACTCTGCACTCACTACTCACTACTCTGCATTCACTACTCACTACTCTGCACTCACTACTCTGCACTCACTACTCACTACTCTGCACTCACTACTCTGCACTCACTACTCTGCACTCACTACTCACTACTCTGCACTCACTACTCACTACTCTGCATTCACTACTCACTACTCTGCACTCACTACTCTGCACTCACTACTCACTACTCTGCACTCACTACTCTGCACTCACTACTCTGCACTCACTACTCACCACTTTGCACTCACTACTCACTACTCTGCACTCACTACTCACTACTCTGCACTCACTACTCTGCACTCACTACTTTGCACTCACTACTCTGCACTCACTACTCACTACTCTGCACTCACTACTCTGCACTCACTACTCACTACTCTGCACCCACTACTCACTACTCTGCACTCACTACTCTGCACTCACTACTCTGCACTCACTACTCTGCACTCACTACTCACTACTCTACACTCACTACTCACTATTCTGCACTCACTACTCTGCACTCACTACTCACTACTCTGCACTCACTACTCTGCACTCACTACTCACTACTCTGCACTCACTATTCTGCACTCACTACTCTGCACTCACTACTCACTACTCTGCACTCACTACTCACTACTCTGCACTCACTACTCTGCACTCACTACTCTGCACTCACTACTCACTACTCTGCACTCACTACTCACTACTCTGCACTCACTACTCTGCACTCACTACTCTGCACTCACTACTCACTACCCTGCACTCACTACTCTGCACTCACTACTCTGCACTCACTACTCTGCACTCACTACTCACTACTCTGCACTCACTACTCACTATTCTGCACTCACTACGCTGCACTCACTACTCACTACTCTGCACTCACTACTCTGCACTCACTACTCACTACTCTGCACTCACTACTCTGCACTCACTACTCTGCAGGCACTACTCACTACTCTGCACTACTCTGCACTCACTACTCTGCACTCACTACTCACTACTCTGCACTCACTACTCTGCACTCACTACTCTGCACTCACTACTCACTACTCTGCACTCACTACTCTGCACTCACTACTCTGCACTCACTACTCTGCACTCACTACTCTGCACTCACTACTCACTACTCTGCACTCACTACTCACTACTCTGCACTGACTACTCTGTACTCACTACTCACTACTCTGCACTCACTACTCACTACTCTGCACTCACTACTCTGCACTCACTACTCACTACTCTGCACTCACTACTCTGCACTCACTACTCTGCACTCACTACTCACTACTCTGCACTCACTACTCACTACTCTGCACTCACTACTCACTACTCTACACTCACTACTCTGCACTCACTACTCTGCACTCACTACTCTGCACTCATTACTCTGCACTCACTACTCATGACTCTGCACTCACTACTCACTACTCTGCACTCACTACTCTGCACTCACTACTCTGAACTCACTACTCACTACTCTGCACTCACTACTCTGCACTCACTACTCTGCACTCACTACTCTGCACTCACTACTCTGCACTCACTACTCTGTACTCACTACTCTGCACTCACTACTCACTACTCTGCACTACTCTGCACTCACTACTCTGCACTCACTACTCTGCACTCACTACTCACTACTCTGCACTCACTACTCTGCACTCACTACTCTGCACTCACTACTCACTAGACTGCACTCACTACTCTGCACTCACTACTCTGCACTCACTACTCACTACTCTGCACTCACTACTCACTACTCTGCACTCACTATTCACTACTCTGCACTCACTACTCTGCACTCACTACTCACTACTCTGCACTCACTACTCACTACTCTGCCCTCACTACTCTGCACTCACTACTCTGCACTCACTACTCACTACTCTGCACTCACTACTCACTACTCTGCACTCACTACTCACTACTCTGCACTCACTACTCTGCACTCACTACTCTGCACTCACTACTCACTACTCGGCACTCACTACTCACTACTCTGCACTCACTACTCACTACTCTGCACTCACTACTCACTACTCTGCACACTCACTCTGCACTCACTACTCACTACTCTGCACTCACTACTCTGCACTCACTTCTCTGCACTCATTTCTCTGCACCCACCCCATTGGTATTACAATGAAAGATGTATTTCCACCCTGTTATATATGTTATGAGGACACCGTTCATGTGCCAACTCCTATAAGATACCTTTTAATATGCGAGAATGTGCTGCACTGCTATATACTTATAAGGTCCCAAAGACGAGACCGATTGCCTTGCAAATGCTTGTTTAACAGTGTCACTCTAAGGTCCACTCACACAATTGTCCACAGAGTTAAAAACTGTCAAATAAAAGCCTTCCTTCTCCCCTATGTCTCGGACAGTTGCAGGGACTCCCACTTTCTCCCAACCACCCCGTCCCATAGTGCCGCATGCCTGTGGAGGTTACTTTGTTATCGAGGGCAGCCTGACCAGGGGGGATAGCTGTCGGTTTCTGTTGGGGATCAGGCGAGATGACTGCAATATCTGCGCGCGCATTCCAAAACGAAACCTAGCGTGGGGGCGGGACTTCCGTCTTGTGCGCGAAGCCCGCGCCCACGGAGTTCCTGGTCCGAAGAGCAGTGCGTGACGCGGGGCTCCCATGCCTGAGGGAGAGCCCCGCGGAGGCGACAGAACACCGGATTGGCGGTAAGTGGGCCTTGGGGGGCGCTCGTGTGTGTGAGTGTGTGTGCGCGTGTGTGTGTGCGACGGCGGGGGTGTCTCTGTATGTGTGCGTGTATGTGCGCTCCTGTGTGTGTGTCTCTGTGTGCGACGGCGGGGGAGGGGGGAGTGTCTCTGTCTGCGTGTCTCTGTCTGCGCTCGTGTGTGTGTGGCCGCATGCGTGCAGGGGGAGGTGTGCCTGGGTATGTTTGCGCTTCCCAGGAGACAGCCAGGCCGAGCGCGGCGCGTGCCAGTCGGCGCGTGCCAGTTTCAAATCGCCTCCAAGGCGATGCGCGCGGCCAGGATTGTCTCCTGGGAAGCACACATGCCGACAAAATGTTCTCGGCGGAGACGCGCTTCGCGCGGCTAGCCGAGACCTAAAAAACAAAGTTTGAAATCATCTAAGAAAGTAGAAAAAGTCCATAATATCCAAACTAAACAAACATACAAAAAAGTACAGAATTTAAGCAGAAGCAATTTAAGGAAATTAGAGATAGAATGTTCCGTAGTGGAGTAATTTAGAATCTAATAACTAATATGAAGAAGTATAAAAGAAGGAGAGAAGCAGTCCGAAACAAGCATTGGCATAGCCAATAGGTCTCGCCTTTGGGACCTTGTAAGTGTTTAGCCATGCAACAGTTGGTGCTGTTGCACCAAGGATATTGTGCTGGATAACTAAACACTTATAAGGTCCCAAAGGCAAGACCTATTGGCTATGCCAATGCTTGTTGAAATCAACCCTTGGGGACCATTTTGTTACAGTGTTAATGAGATTTTTAAGTAACCATGAAGTAAAAATATTAAATTAAAGCAAAATTAGGAATTAAAAAACAGAGTAGGTCTGTAAGTTAATAAAGAGACGACTTTGGTCGCTAAACAGTGTGAATGTGCTACTTAATACCACATTTAGGTAAGGGCCACCGTTTTAGCCTTCTAGCCATGTATGCATAACATTACTGCCACATTCTTGTAAGCATGTGCTGTTTGGTTGAGGTCGAAATGTGCAGCAAACCCCTTCGCTGAGTTTCACAAGCTCCGGCTTTCACTGTAGTAAGGGGTGATGTCACAGCGCTTCCTAGCCAATGAATGCGGTCTCACTGTGGTAGATTTCATTTTTTTGGTTTTTTTAACTTTATTTATTGATTTTCAAAAAGTGCATAACACCAGATAATACCAAGTCATGGGTACAATATTCATAAACACACAAATCTACATCAGACAACAATAACATTTGTCTTAAACGAAACAGCAAAAGGAAAAAAAAGAAGTTGAAAACAGTGGAGAAGATACCAAAAAATTAAATCAGTACCAACTATAAAACATAAGGAACTTATTTGAGAGAAGGGGCAAAGTTATTTCAAAGCATAGACATATGCTCTAAAGGGGCCCAGATCTTGGAGGCCAGCTGACGCCGTCTTCTCCCCCTTAACAGATACACAGAGGACTCCAAATTGTACCAAGCTAGCATCCTAGCTCTCCAGTTGAAGAAAGTAGGAGCCTCCGGACTTAACCACTGTGAAGTTATACAAAGCTGTATCATTGCCATAGCTATGAACAGAAATGCTCTAGTATATCTTGATCTTTCGGAAGCTCCGGGATATTCACACCCCAATACAACTAACCTCAGAGAGATCTCCACGGGAATATTAAGCACCTCATTAATAAAGACCTCAATGTCTCCAAGAAAATCCCTCAAATTTTGACACGAATAGAACATATGAATTGCCGCTTGTAGTCTACACCTAGAGCAGGAGTCTCCCTTTCTCCCCCCCCCCATTTAGCGATCTTAGCCGGATTTTGGTACAAATCAAACATAGCCATGTAGCTTTGCATACGCAAACTGCCTGATACTAAAACATAGCTAGCAAGCTCCAGAGCCGGTCCCAAATCCACTCCTGAGATACCGAGTTTCCCCGACCACTTATTATTCTGAGCATCCGAATCATTGGGAAGATCTGATGGAAGACATTGGTAAATAGCTCCTATTCTGGCCCTCGTTTTAACAAGTTCAATTAAAACAATGTTATCATAAAGAGTGGAAGTGTTATGATAGTGTCTGTCTAAGAAGCTCCTGACCTGAAGGTATTTAAAAAAAATCATTGGAGTGCAAATGAAACCTTTCCCTTAGAGAGGAAAAAGAGGCCAGCTGCCCATCGGAACTCAAGTCGCCAATATCTTTTAAACCCATACTCTGCCATTTAAAAGTGACCCTATCCTGAAAAATAGGTGGAAGCACACTCGTAGCGTTAAAGGGAGTATAAAAATTGATCTTCGAGATACTGAGCTTATGGCACATTTTCTACCAGATTGAAAACATGGCCCAGCTAACCTTAAACCGTATCTTTTTAAAATAGCTTGGCTCAAGCACCCGTGTTAGAACACCCTTGCGGCATCGCCCCGGGCTATTTCATATATAGGTGGCCTGGTACATAAATAAACATCAGCTCTATCCCCCAACAATGGCGAGCCAAAGTGTTGTAGCATAGCATAGCAGACCAGTAATAATATAAAAGATTAGGGACCGCCCACCCCCCACGGGCCCTGGGAAGACAGGTCCACTTCGCCGCCCTTTGTGCCTGTCAATAGCCCCAAAGAAACCGAAGGCAAATCCTCTCAGACCTAACCAGCGTTTTATGTAGAATCACCAGAGGAATTGTCCTAAAGAAGTATAAAAACTTCGGAAGAATTAGCATTTTCAAAATGTTGCAGCGACCGAACAGTGACAGATACAAGTGATCTAACCTCTCCAGCTTAGTGTTGAGAGAATCGACAGCCGGGAGAAGATTTAAGTCCGGGATGTCAGTAACTGCCGAAGAAATTTGTACCCCAAGATACGTTGCTTCCGTTACGACAGACACATCAGAGAGGGGCATGCTTTCCGACTGAATGACCTGGGTTTTTATAATGTTTAGCTTATATCCAGAAAGAGCACCGAATTGCGCAGCCAACGTCTCCAAAGCAGGAAAAGCAGATCCAACATCGTTAGTTAGAACCACGATGTCATCGGCATAGGCCAATGCCTTATACTCTACCCCCTGAACCCTTATTGGACGAATATCTTCGCTTGCTTCTATTATACTCAGAAACGGCTCAATGTACAGGGCAAAGAGCAGGGGCAAGCAGGGTCACCCTGCTGATGTTAAAGCACCCTGACACCTGCCCTGAAATACGAATTGTGGCGAATGGAGAAATGTAAAGTGACTGGAGGGCCTGAATGAACTCGGGGCAAAACCCCTTCCAACGGAGCACAGACCACAGGAACCCCCAGGAGACCTTGTTGAACGCCTTCTCGGCGTCCAACAGGATCACACCAAGGGGGGACCCCGTGGTCTGAGCCCAATCCAAAAGCGCAATAACTCGTCGGACATGGTCTGCTGTGTCCCTGCCCGAAATAAACCCATGCTGACGGAGTGAAACCAGAGGGACAATAACCTGAGCAAGTCTAATAGATAAAATCCTAGAGTATATTTTACTGTCAGTATTAATGAGTGACATTGGCCGATAAGAAGAAGGGCGTAACTCCGGTTTGCCTTTCTTTTTAAATAATGCCACCGTAGTGTGCCGCCACGAATCAGGTATGGCACCACCCTGTGCAGCCCTAAACACTGACAACATATCCTGACCAACCAATGAAGAGAACAGCTTATAACATTCTAAAGGAATAGAATCGGGGCCAGCAGCCTTCCCATTCACCTGAGTTTTTTATTGCCACTTCAGCCTCCTTCCAAGTAATTGGGGCGGAAAGTAATTCCTTCAGCTCTGGCGTGACCACTAGAGTATCTAAGGTCTGAAGAAATTCATCCGCAAAGTTCTCATTTTGAGAAACAGCAGATTCCTCAGAATACAGCAAGGCATACAAATTCTTAAAGTCATCCATTACACCAACTTGAGTATCCTGAATACAGCCCTGCTGGTCCAGGAGGCGAAGGATACGATTTGCAACACTTTTCTGTCGTATCCTTTTAGCAAGGGTCCTGCCGGGAATTTTCGCCAAATTCATACATCAATGTGCGAAACTGCACGTATTTAGCAGCTAGATCCTGGCCAAAAGACTCCAACATTTTAGATTTTAATATAGCAACCGCCTTCTGACTGTGATCAGTGTCCCGACTGAGGTGAATATTGGTTACTAGTTCCAATTCTGCCACCCGTAGCTCCTCAAAATGACTTTTAATCTGCGCCTGCATCCTCTTCCAGCGATAGGCTGAAAAACTTTTTGTCTCCCCACGTAATGCAGCTTTAAATGTGTCCCAGACGATACAGTCTGAAGCAGTTCCCCTATTAATATTCATGAACTCCGTAATCCAACGTTCCATATGATCCCGATATGATAGATCCAAAAGCAGCTTTCTCTCGAATGTCCAGGATCTAGGGTGTTTAATAGGACGCTCCCAAGGCCATTCCAACACTAATGCATTGTGGTCTGACAGAGTCCTTGGCAAAATAGCAATGGCGACTGCCCCTACATACTTATCAGAAACAAAAACATAATATAATCGAACCGTTTTATTGTGAGGGGCCGAATAATATGTATACCCATCTTTATCCTGATTATGACAGTGCCAGGCATCAGTCTGACCATGCTCTAAAATGAAAGTCTGAGGGGCCTTAAAAACCCGAGATTTCCTGCCAGAATAATTACAATCATTTACTAAATTAAATTGGCTTGTTAAATTAATATTGAAGTCCCCACAAAAAAGCATTGGGTGTGGCCACGTTACTAATTCAATATTTAAGTGTCTAAAGACTATAACTCCGCGTTCCTCATTAATATGATAAACAAACTCTTCCAGCTCCAGGAGAAACTTACCGCTAAGACATTCTGGCTTTGGGCATGCTCGACTTCCAGCTCCTGCTCGCTCGTCTGGGTAAATTTTCCACAAGTTTCCCTTGCCGCTGCCGTCATGGCTCCGAAAACAGCTTGTAAGAATGCCTCAGCTACGGTAAAGACCCGCGGCTCTACTCGTATCATCAGTCCCGGCAATGCTTGCAGGAAGGAGCCGTGAGCTGTCAGCGGGAGTGTGGCGGCAACTGCAGGATCCGACGGCATGCCGCAGGTAGTTTCGGCAGCTTCTGGAAAGGGCAAACAGACTCTTCCCGAGATTTTCCGGCATCAGTCCTTGAAAGGAAAAGTGCCCCAGGATGCTGGCGGCGAAAAGCAGAAGCTTGCAGATCCAGTGAAACTGACAAAACTCTCTGCTGTAAGGGCGGGGGAGGGAGTGCTTGCTCACTCATCATGCACCTCAGTTTCCAGCTGTGAAGAGGTTAGTAGCTCAGCTATCACTCCCTGTGACCAAAGAATTGACTCTGCTTCATCGGCAATCACCCCGAGTATTTTGCCAAGCCTCTCAAAATATGCAGATTTGATAGGGGGGATGTGGAGTCTCTGGGTATGGTAAAGAACAATGAAACCCTTTCTGGTGTTTGCTCTCCAGAACATTGCATGCTGGGACCTATTAAATACCCAAGCTTCTAACCACTTGGCTTTGGGAGGTGTTTCTCTGGAACCTGCCTCCGAAATTATTGGTGATTCAAAGGAATCGGAGGGGACTGAAGGAACTGAAAGAAATGATAAGTTCTATTCTATGTCGGACCACTCTGTGTCATCAGTGGAGGAGGGTGTGGAAATAGAATGGTCGGATTATGATAGTGAATCGGGGGACTGGCGTCTCAGTGAGGTGTCGAAAGATGAGACTGCATTTAGGGGTGCCAGCACAGTTCGCAAAGCTACGACGCTCAAAGTTCATGCGCTGGCAATGGAGTGTAGTGTAGTACAGTGGCCCGGGCTCGGGCTCTTCTTCATCAGTGCCACAGGATTATTCTTTGTCAGCACAGCTTGGCTCAGCTAATGCAGGTGAATTTATTATGCCCACAGGGGGTGACATGGGCGCCTCGTTCCCACCAGAGCCTCCAAGGGAAATTACCCTATCTATCATTTATCAGACTATCATGGCTCACCGTGAAGAGACAAGACAGGAGAGTGCTCGAACGCAGGGGGCCTGTTGCAGGATGCAAAATTCAATTCGCAGAGTGGCAAAAACTTGTTCCGATTTTGCTGCTAGGATCGTCGAGGCTGAGGAGCACATCTCTACTTTAGAAGATGCGATGGCTGTTCAGAAGGGGCTCGCGGATGTGATTAAAGACCAACGGGAGGATATTCTTTGGAAACTGACCGATCTGGAAAACAGGGCTAGAAGGAACAATTTTAGGATTTTAGGAATTTATGAAGGCAAGGAAGACCAAGATGTTCGCCAGTTTGTTGTGGAGTTATTTACCGAAGCCTTCCCGGAGGTCACGCAATGGGACTGGCAGTTGGGAGTTCAGCGGGCGCATCGCTTTCCATTTAAGAAGAAGAAGGAGCAGACCTCTGGGTCCTCTGGAGATAAGCCATGAGCAATCCTTGTTTGTTTAAACAATTTTTTGGCCCGGGAGAAAATTTACGATCTTGCTAGACCAGATAGGAGAAGGGCGGGGAAGGGCTGTGAATTCTTTGTCAGACCAGATTTTTGTCCAGTCACTGTGGAGCAGAGGTGGCAGCTCCGCCAGCTTATCACTCCATTACAGGCTAAGGGGGCGCAGGCTTTTTTGCTCTTCCCCTCAAAGCTGAAAGTAATTTTTCGGGGCCAAACCAAGTATTTTCTCTCCGAGATTCAGGTGAAGGGAGTTTTTGGACTCTATCTAATTAACATTCTGGTTTTTTGTTGTGTATCAGGGTCGGGGCTAACCATTGATAATGATATAGTATACTGAGGGCTGGTTTGATTTTTTTTCCTGTGGATTTTGCATTTGGTACTTTTTCTGTTATGTGATCAGCTCATGCCCTCAGATGGTGTTTGAAGGGAGGGGGTAGGATCGAGGGGAGAGTGGGGGTACCAACCTAAACCATCGCAAGGACTTCGGTCCTGTTGCCACACAAGCGGGGTGAAGGGGATGGGTCGGGGGCGGTGGGAGGGGCTTGGGATGGGCCCAGGGGGGTGGTGGTGGGGGCTGAAGGGAGCTTGCTGGGTGTGTTGGGTGAGTCTTTTTCTGGTTTTTCCCAGTCGTGGAAGCAGTATTTGCTTCAGTGGCAACAAATTCCTTTTTGCTATTTTCTGGATGATGATGATAATGAATAAAATACTGTTTAAAAATGTGTTCTATATCAGTGGATAGCAGGACTTAAATTTTTTAATGAATAGGGCAGAACATATTGCGACTTAGCTCTTGGAATGTATGTGGGCTGAATGACGGGAAAAAGCGGGGGCTGCTCTTTAAGATTATCCAAACAATGCAGGTTGACATACTGTGTCTGCAAGAGACCCACATACCATGGGGAGGCGAGATTCTTTAAAATTGCCTGGCTACGACCTTATTGCCTGTTCCCGCCAGACATCCATGATCCGGGGTGTGGCTATTCTGTTGAAGAAAGGAAGTAGGTTGTTGTAAGAAAGTCAAAGAGGATAAGACATTGTTATAAACAGCAGGTCCTTATCGATCTGTTCGATTTACGGGCCTAACCTAGACTGTGATAGATTTCAGATGAAAAGTACAAGGCACATCACTGTTCTGTGCTGCCCTGAATTGCAGCTCAAGTGCTTAAAAAGAATCCCTCTGTACAGGGAGAAGGCAATATTTACATGCAAATCCAAGCAGTATGGGAGGGGACTTGAAAGCTACGGAGGGGAGGGTTCGAAATATGCATGTGCATATCTGCATTAAAGTAAAGACTACATGAAGAGCCGGCGAGAAAGTGAAAGCAACAGCGACTGCAAGCAGGCAAATGTAAGCAAGCGTGCGCTGCCACACTAACTACAAACAGATGGACCCTGCACGCCACTGCTCGCTGCTGCGAAGTGGATGCCGCCACACGCACGAGTATGAGGAACAGTGCAGACCGATTTCTAAAGGTCATCTCCTAGTGCAGCGCATGCGCGCTGCACTAGGCTCGACCTATTAAGGTACGTGTTAAGGTTGTAGTTGATGAGGACATTGTTCTCAAAAGGAAGCTATTTGTTTTGATTCCAAACAGAATGAAGACACTGAAAAAATTGTGTTGTGTATGAGGAGAAAATGCCAAAAAGAAAAGACTTGTGAATAGAACTAACTTTTGCAATAATAATAATAATAATAATAATAATAATATTAATAATAATGTTTATTCGTCAGTCTATACAGTGATAAAAAGAGACAGTTTCAAAAAGATTAAAAAAACAGCACATCAAATCCACACTACACTATGGTCATATATATAGGTTTACATAGTATCCAACAAAACAGCTAAAACAATAAAACTAAAGGTGAAGAGCCACAAGCAGTAATTGACAGCCTAAAGGTAATGCATGAATGGACCACATTAAGCAGCACGAGTACATTACATTTGTAGCAGCAGGACAATGTGCAAACACGCAAGGGGGAGGTAACCGTTAATCACCTCTAGTGCACCTCAACTTTAGGTAAAAGCTGTAAAAACAATAAGGCAGCATGGACCTGTCTAAAACCCAATTCTTTTAAAAGACCTTTGAGAAACACTCTTCTAGGAAGCGAGAAATATGTACAAAAGAAGATAAAATGGAGGGTATTCTGAGGAGATCTTGAATCGCAGCCACAGGCCCCTCTATCTTCTGTATGTAAAACAAAACCAGAGGGGGAAGCCAATAGATGATGAATTTGATTAAATCTAAATTGAGCAATTAAAAATCTATCGCACACACTTGTTAAAACAGATAAGTAGGCCTCTTTTGCAGTTTTCCATGGTGTATCAATACATACTTCTAGTACTGATCATTTCTTTAATGAAGAAACCTATTTTCAAGAGAACACATTAGTGCATGCAGTTGACCAAATCTGGACGATGTTATGAGATGAAAGAGGTTTCTCCTATTCCAAAAGAAGTGATGGTACCTAGAGATGTAGAAGAAGTCATAGCTAAAGAGGCACAAAGAAGACGTAGACAGGCCCCGGTATATAAATGGAACTATAGCAGTGTTTGCAGTGTTTGGCAGGAATCAATTTATATACTGAGAGCTTTCTTACATCAGTTTCTCTGCAAATGTCTTAAACAGAAAATTGGGAGTTTGCATGGATTAGAACCATGCAAACTAAGAAAGTATGCTAATTTACAAGGTCATTCACTAGCATGTCTATCGAAAAAAAGGGTGCAGAAGCACCTTACATTACTTTATAATATTAGCGGTTCACCACTCTGAAATGTGAATACTAGTTAGGTGGATTTACGATGTTAAAACTCCTGCCCTATGTTTAGGAGAAATTAATAGAGCTCTTTCGCATAGTACAGTAGCAGAGGTACGAAAAGTTTGTTGTGATGTTTGGTTTTGTTTCTTTGGTCCAGAAGAGGAGTTTAGGGAAAATGAGGAGTTGGTATCTGCAGGTGTAGCAGAACAGGATACAGGTATTACTGTTGATAACTTTCAAGAAGAGATTAGAAAGTCTAACACAGTGTGTTCAGAGAAACCAAACTGTGTTTGTATATGTTGTTGACACACTCATTACAAAACTCAAACTCGCTATGATATTGTGTCTTTGAAAACTGAAGAAGACAACAGAGATAAGTGGCGAGTATTTGCAGCTTATTTATTTGTAGAGGAACGCTTTGAGTGTTCCACATGACAAATTATATGTATTTACTTTAACAATAGGTTGGAGGACAATAAAATGCCAGCTAGAGCAGTCATCAACAAATTAGTATTAGTACCAATCCCCGCAAGAACTACAACATTTAAATGTTTATGAATCAATTCTAACAGAGTGCATATTTCCATTCCAAGCTATAGTTCGTATGGAGCCAAAGACATAGAAGTTACCTCCAACAGATTTACAGAAAGTCTTAAGAGTAGAGTTGCGTACTTGCCATTAGATCTCAAGCAGGATATTGACACCATAGGGGTAGAGGGAGATATAGAAGAAGAAGCAATTATCATTGTAGTCAATGGTGTTTCTACTAAGAACAACAAAATATGGCAAGAGGAAGATGACACATCAGCTTCAAGAGGTCAGATTGCAAAAGTGGATCAAACGAGATCAGAAGAAATTTATGAACACTATAGTAGATTATTGGTGATGCTATGGATCTCTTTCAAATGAAAACGCAGAAGAAGCTCCCTTGAATGTGTGGGAGAAAAGTTTAGACGCTTGCTATTTTCAACACCTGTTTCCTACTGGAGTAGGTGTAAGATATGATGACCTGCCTGTTCAAATATGAATAGCTGAGTACAGATCAACTAGTCTATATTCAGAAGATCCTAGATTTTGCCAGTGTATCCCCTATTTATTTCACCTACTATTTGAGAGCGACTTGTCAAACCTGTCTTATGCAGTAAACCACATTCTCAAGACCTGAAATACAACATCATTAATTTGTTGCTGTGCCAACGTGGTGCCAATGAATATTGGTATCATTGTTATGGTGAGCGAAAATGCCTGTTGAGAAACCTAGGAGCAACCAACTTGGTTTCGACCACTCAGATGTGCTGAGTAAGCATGGGATGACCTGCTTCAATTCTTGGCTGAAGCAAACGCAAACATAAAAGACATCAATTTAAAGACACTAGGAGAACTTTGCTCACTGGACCCTGTAAACATTTGCATATATGTTAACCACAGGGTTCAAGAGATAATGGCTTTCAGCTGATATAAAACAAATCCTCCTCTAGGCCAAGTAACAGATTTGTTTTGGCACAAAGAGTACCAAGCTAGAGGTGCTCCACATATTCACATGCTGTTATGGGTAAAAGATGCCCCGAAATTTGGAAAAGACACTGATGAGCCTGTCTTGTCTTTCATACAACAGTATGTGCCATGCACTATCTCAAGGTGCAGACAAGGCCTTGAGACAACAAGTTCGACGGTTTCAAACTCATAGATGTGAGAAGTGCTGTTGTCAAAAATACAGATGCAAATGAAAATTTTACCTGAGATATGATTTTGGATTTCCATGACCTGTCATCTTAGAATGAAGAGCCAACAGCTTTGTGTCTGTAGTCAGACATTCCCCGACACGGAAATCACCCAAAAATACATTTAACCTGAAAAGAACTGACGCTTCTAAGTATATCAATGACTACAACCCTGTGATTCTGAAGATGTGGAATGCAAATATGGATCTACAATTTGTTGCAGACAACTCCATCACTGTTGCTCATATATAACAAAGTCAGAAAAGACAGAGATGAAAGAGGTGTGTGAGGAGATTTTTGCAGAAAAGAGTCTTACCAAGAAATTGACCAGTTTCAGTTTGAAAATGCTTTCCTACAGAGAAATAGGATCCTATAAATGCTCGGACAGGTTGAGCTTGGCTAGTTTGTTCCCCAATCAAGAGCAATTGTGTGGGCAAGCCTTTACCTTGCAAGCAGTAGAAATAGAGTATTAAAGACTTTCCCGGAAATAGAGTACCGTGCAGAAATTGGTTCCAAAAGTAGAGAAATTCTTAAAACGATCATGCTGGATACATAGTAACCAAGAAGGAGTCCTCATCTTCAAAACATGTGTCTCCATGAAGTACTTTAACCTGATACATATAGAAGTAATCTAACTGAAAACATAGAAGAAGGAAGCTATGCAGTACTTGAATGTAATGGTTGCTTGATGAGACACAACAAAGGGAATATAATTAACCGCCGAAAGCTTAGTTGCCAAACCCCAGAGAAAAGAGAGCGTTTCTAGTTGGCACTTCTGCTGTTGTTCCAGTTGTTCAAGCCATGGTGTGCTGAATCAGATTTTCTTGGACACTATGACTGTTATGAAGACCCTATCAACGTTGTGAAGGACAGCATTGAGTGTTCAGTCTTTCCAACCTACTTGCAAATGTTGAAAGACGAGATTGAATAGGAAGAAACCATCGCTGCTGAGATAGCCAAGAAGAGTTCACAAAGCAGCCAAAGTTCTACACCAGCAAGTCAAGATCCTCTTGGAGAACCAATTATTCAAAATGAAGCAGCTATAGCTATGAATGAGGTGGAGACTGCAATGCAGCAAACAAGAGAGGAAACCGTGGATTTCAAACACTTAGTAGAACAACTGAACAATTATCAAAAATAAATGTACAACAAAGTTAAAGATAAAATAGAGCATGGATTTCTCTACAAGAGGAAGCAGTGTGATTGCTCTTTGTACAAAGCAATATTATTATACATCAGTGGTTGAGCTGGCACTGGAAAAAGCTTCCTATTGAAAGTTCTCACTGGTTATCTACAGAAGACTACATAATCAAATTTATCATGTGCAGTAACAGCACCAACAGGATTAGCTGCACATTATATTAAAGGTATTACTTTAAATTGCCTACTAATGCTACCTGTTGAACATGACAATGAACTGGAATACCAGAAATTATCAGGTGAAACTTGCCATGAGGTATCAAGAGTATTGAAGAAACTAAAGCTTTTAATCATTGATGAGGTCAGCATGGTATCAAACTTAATGCCTGCTTTTATACACTTAAGAATGCAGCAGATTTTAAAAACATACTACAATGTGCTCTGTGGAGGAAAGCATATCATTGTATTTGGTGACCTACTGCAACTCACCCCGTAAAAGGATAACCTGTTTTTACAATACTTGGTTACACTTTGAATACAAGGAACTAGTGAAAAATATGTATCAAATGCCTGATTAAACAGATATACTAAAGGACATTAGAATAGGAGTTCTGACAAGAGAGGGGAAACATGTTTTGGAAACTTGCCTTTCCATGAAACTATTTCCATCTAATATTACAGCAGCTGAGCTAATGTACAATTTCATTCGTAGTTTGTTTAATGTC
Organism: Lissotriton helveticus; assembly: GCF_964261635.1. Classification (NCBI taxonomy): domain Eukaryota; kingdom Metazoa; phylum Chordata; class Amphibia; order Caudata; family Salamandridae; genus Lissotriton; species Lissotriton helveticus. Next base: position 1,033,704,299 of record NC_136059.1, read on the forward strand.
AACACTTCAAAAGTGCTCCAAATTTAATGGACAATTACTACAACTGGAGAAAGAAGATATTTTGGAAATTACAGCTATTGATAAAATTGAACATCAGGGAGTCACAATACTACTCACAGATAAACTGCAAACACAGTTGGATGCTTTGAAGAAGTCTGTATCCCAAACTGCAGGACTAAAAACGCGTTCACGCAGGAGCAAAAACTGTCAAGTAATTTTGCGCAGTAATTTAAATGCTGAGGAAGGGTTAGTAAGTGGTGCAATGGGTAAAGTAATTGATTTTTATTAATTTCCCAAATAGAGATGAGGTTGGATACTTGGCCATAAAATGTAATCAGATTGATGGTGTGAAGCAGATTGGATGTTGTGCTGTACGTTTTGTGCTAGTGAAGACTTATATGTGCAGTGCCAACAGTTCCCACTCTCTCTAGTGTATGCTATAACTGTGCATAAATCACAAGGTTTAAGTGTAGATGCAGCTTTTGTTAATGTTGGAAGTACTGTATTTAAAGAAGGAATGTAATATGTAGTATTGCCACAGGTTAGAACATGGTCTGATGTGTGTTTGAGGGATTTTGATGATTAAAAAATGCAAACTGTGTAAGAGAGTACAATCGATTAAGAAGTTTATATGCTCCTCATTTAGGCTAATATCCTATTTATGAGAAACTGATAATCTGTCTAAAGCAAAAGATTACAAAAGAGTGTACAGATGCTGAAGAAAAGAAAGGACACAAGGACAATCTAGATGCTGTTAAGAAAAGAAAACCTGAGAATAAAGGAAATATTGTAGGGTACCAGTTGAAAAACAATTCAGGTGTCAACTACTACGCAAATGCTGTTCTTAATGTACTGTTTTATTTACCACATCTAACCAACCAAATTCAACAAATACCAGATAAGAGATGGTATTCTACATTGTATTACTTGCTCCAACGTTTACTTACTGACAGAACTGTGATGCATTTTCCTTCAGGTATTCAAGATCTTTCAGATATATTTAGTGGATAAGTAATGTTTACTCTCAACAGTCAACAAGATGCACAATAATTTATAATGGTTATGTTTGGATTTTTAAAAGATTGTGATTATTTATCTACCTCTCAATTCAATTCTGAGCACGTTATTTAAAATTACCAGATTCCAAAACTGTGACTTTTGACAAATTGTTGAAGAATGGTAACCAAAATATGATCTACCCAAACTGCAGATCAGATGTTTAATGTCTACATTATTTCTAACAAGAACTGGAAAATTCATTATAGTAATGCTACAACAATGCAGAGCAGATGGTTCCAAATTGGAAACTCGAATTACAAACTTCAAAGCTGGACAAATATCAATTTCGGGAAGAACTTTTACTACTTCAGCTATCATCTTACATGAAGGAATTAATACAATCTCTGGACACTACACTACACTACACTACACTGTCTATTTAAAGAGTGAAACTGAATGGACTGAATGTGATGACATCAACGTAAAATTTAAACCACCAAACTGTTTTCTTTCTTCAACCAACGTTCTAAAGAAGGATTGTGGATAAAAAAGTGGTATACAGTGTTTCTTCTAGATGGTTCATCAGTCTTTAAGACACTATTCAGCCTAATGGGGGTAATGTCTTTAAGAATTTCTTCAAAATTGAACAGTCCTTTTACCCTCCACAAAGAAGTTGATACCACATCTAAATACTACACTGTACTAATTAAAGTCTGAAACTGAATGAACATAATCCAAACACAGCAGCCTTAAGTTTAAAGAAAAACTGCCTTTGTAACTAAAACATTACCCCTTTAGTTTAATAAATCAAACTTCTACATACTATGTGTGCACAAAAAACTACAGTATGGGATTTTGTCTATATGGATCATCGGCATTTTAAACATATTTTGTTCTACCAGGGGTGATGTTTTCAAGAGGATATCCAACATTGAAGAGTGCTTTATATTTATTTGTAATATTGTATCAGATATAATAATGTAGGAAATATTGTTAACATAGTTTTGTTGAGATTACTGTTGTAACTCCAGAAAGAGAAACTGATGAACTAATTGTGTATTTGTAGTGATATACTGTACAGCTTAATTTTTTTCTTCTAAAATCCATTGATTGTTTTCCCCCCACTGTTCAAGGATGATGCTTCATGCAGGCAACCATTTATGGTGAAGATGTATGAAAGCTGAGAACAGTAAGAAATGGAAAATAATATTAGGGACATAAGGCCACATTCACCACCTAGTATAAACCATACCACAAGTGAACTCCAGGTCTCAAACAACATGCGGCAGGTAAAATGGCCTATGATCTTAGAACTCCATGCAGTCCTACTTTCTATAACTAATAAGATAGTCAACACAGCAAAAGCGATGGAGATATCTCTCCTTAACCATCAAACGCTAAAAGACATCACACAATTGCACTCCTCATTATTTGCATACATTCACGCCCATTTTCAAAGACCCAGCAAAGCCAGAACTAGAGATGCAGACCGTAAACATCATTGGTATAACACTGAGTGTAGAGGCGCCCGTGGAGCTCTTAGTGAGGTAAGAGATGTGGCCAGAGTGCGATCTGCTAGGACCACTCATAAGATGGTTATTATGGTTGTCAAAAAATCCTGGGACGAGGATAGGTGGTTAGAATTAAAATGTGTATGTGGTAGTAAACATTCACAACAATTCTGGAACTTGGTAAAATGGGGTAGGGGAGGAATGCCCCCCCCCCCAGAAAACAATGTCGACCCTAGCGTCATCCACTTTTTCTCCCAATATGCTAGTAATGATGCAGATGTAGATGATCAAGGATTGGTAACGATACATCCTTTCACCACGGACAAGGTATTTGATGAGGCAGAAGTTAGATCTTCCTTTAATGCTCTGACAAGAGGGTGAGCACCAGGGCTAGATTATTTTCCTGATGATATTTTCCTGCAGGACAGGCCCAACTGGTCCCAATACATACTCTTACTAGCAAACGCTACTGCACATGGTGCTTCTATCCCAGATACATGGAAGGGGGCAGAAATGATCCCAATTTATAAAAAAGTAGACAAGTCAATGCCCGCAAATTACAGGCCAATAAGGCTCATAGATTGTATACAAAAGGTGGTAGCTCGGCTTGTGTTGGCCAAAATTCATGCATGGATGGATGAACACTACATCATTAGTCACCTTCAGGTGGGATTCCGGGCCCATATAAGTACAATTGATCTGGTCTTCCATTTTGCTACGATATACTGGCGGATGGTAGTCCTCGGCAAGCGCAGCATGTTTGCTGCCTTTGTCGATTTGAAATCAGCTTTTGACCTGGTCTCACGGCCCAAATTATGGGAGGTATTGAAAGAATTGGGGATGCCACAGGACTTACTCTGCCTCATTGCCCGCCTCCATGAGGGAATTTTGTACAGATACGATGGGGGGCGCAGGGTAATAAGACAGATTCTTTCCCGGTATGTAAGGGTGTTCGCCAGGGATGTGTGTTAGCTCCCAATTTATTTGCCATTTTTATATATGGAGTGGCATAATTTCTCGCTACTATTCAAACCAATGCTCCTATTCTAGCGGGTAGAAAGATTCCTACGAAAGGAATTGAAGACTTCTTTGACAAAACCACTCACCCCGGTCCTTCAAAATCTACAATAACAAAGTGGTGAACTCGGCCCTCTGTGGTGCTGAGCTTTGAGGTCTGGGGGACACGATACAGTTAACAATTGCAGTTAACAAGTTCCTGTGTGCAATAATTAGTCGATCAAAAAGCACACCGACAGTCCCTTTATGGAGCGATCTGGACAGGAATGCTATTGCATACTATACCAGGCTTCCGCCCATCCTCTACTGGTGTAGGATATGGACTACTCCAGAACTGTCTGTGTATGCCGAGAACCTAAGAGACATCATTACTAAGGATCAATTCCACAAAATCAGTTGGCTGCGCAAGCTAAGGGGCCTTATCAGCAAACTGGGCCTCGCACAATAATGGGACAGTCCCTCCACCACCCACTTCCCGTTGAAAAACATACTAAAAGAAATGTATTGGGAGAGGATTGCATGTGATGAGTGCAGGTGCCATGATCTCTCTTCACTTACAGGGCTCCACTTACAAGTCAAACCACATCCCAAGCTCGAGCCCTATTGGGACGATATTACAAAGCCCCTAGATTGGAAATTGTATTTCCAATTTAGAACAGGAACTCTACCATTAAAGAGCTTTACAGTTAAATGATCTACCTCAACCACTAACAAATGCATGATATGCACAGATCAAGTAGAAAACTTTGCACACGTACTGTTTGTCTGCCCTGCATTTTCCAGACCATGTAAGGCCTGATTGGTGCAAATATGCAGGAATATGGACACCAGATTGTGCAGGACAGCCCTTCGAATCCTCTGCATGGACCCATCGCCAAGGTACGCCTTCCCAATGGCAGCATTTTTAAAGTGGATGTGGTGTATCCGCTCGCAAAAACTGGTCGACAGAAAATGAAATTTTAAACGCATCCGATTACGATCGAGCTTTCGGACTAAAAGTTATGTGTGGACTTTGATAAACCCTTACATGATCCCCTGAAATGAATTGAGATTATTTGAATATCTATTTTTATACATTTGTTTAAATTGTGAATTCATGGATTGGTATTAATTGGGAAATCTGACCCCTATTTTACACTATTTTGCACAAATCGATTTTATTCTAGTTATTAACTTTTTATCTGTTTTTACCTTTTTATCTGGAACACTTTTCTTACATAACATTGAATAAAGCATTCCTTGACTGACTGACTGAAAATAATATTTTTACTACATCGTAATACAATGTTACAGTATAAGCAATGTGTATTTTTATGTGTCTGTAATTTTGAAGATTGAATACTAACATAGCTTAATGTTCTTTTTCTTTTTCAATAGTGGCTGCAGTTAAACGTTGTTAGCTGTCGCTAATCACTTTTTCTACCACCAACATATCGGTTAGCTCTAGCCATGGAGAGTGTTGTTAAACATGAAATGCTCTTGCCATCGCTTCTTATTCGTTTGTTTTGCCCAATTTTGTAAATAAAACTTTCAGTGGCTTACAGTCAGTCACACAACAACTCAATCAGGCATTCAGTCACTTAGGGAACTAGGCAATTTTAGGGCTAACACGAAATAAAGCCCCGGGCCCAGATGGAACCCCGCCGGATCTTTTTCTTAGCAATACGGATCTTTGGGCCCCGGTGGTAATGAGAGTATTGAATGCTGCCATCAAAACGGGCCTGCCGAGATCATGGTCCACTGCGGTGATTGTCCCGATCTACAAGAAAGGCTGTAGGGACAGCCCGCAGTGTTATAGACCAATCTCGCTCATCGACGTCTCTGCTAAGGTACTGGGGAGGGCACTTCTCAATCGTCTACAGGATTGGACTGACACACATAATATCCTGGTGGACACCCAGTATGGGTTCAGAGCTGGGAGATCAACCACCGACCAGTGCCTCAACCTGTACCTGCTTACTGCTAAGTACACCAAAGTGTCTGAAGGTACCATGTATATGGGGTTCATGGACTTAGCAGCTGCATTTGATAATGTCAACAGAGTCAAACTATGGTCGATCATGTTTAATCTGGGGATTGATCCGGACCTCATCAACATCTTGAGGGAACTCCACTGGAACACCACTGCCAAGGTCCGCTACAGTGCGGGGGGGGTGAGTACCGATCCCTTCCTGTGCTCGGGCGGGGTCAGGCAGGGGTGTATCCTGGCACCTTTTTTGTTTTCCCTCTATATAAACGGCCTGGAGAGTGATCTTTTAGCACTGGGAACCGATTGTCCAAAGGTGGGCTCACGTCATCTGCCAGTACTTTTGTACGCCGACGACGCCGTCCTCTTGGCCCGGACGGCGGTCGGCTTGCAGCGCCTAATTAAGGGTTTTGCAGATTTTATGAGAAAATTGGACCTATCTGTAAATATGACAAAATCCTTCATTATGATAGTGGGGAAGAAACCCCAGAAGAAATTTGTATTTAAACTGGGGGATCATGTCCTGGACAGCGTTAAAACATTTCCATATCTGGGTCTCTTATTCGACGAGAAGCTAAAGTTCGCCCCGCTGGTTGAGGAGAGGGCGAGGAGACTTGTCTCAGCTAATGGAGCCATATTAAACTTTGCTCGTCGAATGGGAAGGTGGTCCCCAGAGCAGGTGCTGACCCTGTATAGATCAGTCAGCATCTCAAAGACTATTTATGGATCTGAAGTCTGGGGTTTCAGAGATGCTCAACTAATTCAAAGCGAGGAAGAGAAATTTTTAAAAAAACTGTTAAAACTCCCGCTGAGCACTTCCGCTGCAGTAACACATAATGAGCTGGGAATAACATACATAGCGGACTTGATTAGACTGAGACCCATATTGGCTTGGATCAAAATTTGGCTAAATCCTCACGCGGAACTATCAAGACAGATCATCCAGGATTGCTTGTCGAAAGAAAAATCCCTCCAAATCCCCTGGCTGAAATACATTAAAGATACCCTGGGGGAAATAGATGAACAAAGATTATTTCTGGACCCATCCTTGGTGGACATATACACCAGTCACTCGGTACAAGGGCAATTGTTGGATAAATTTAGGGACAGGAGGAGGGAGTTTGACTCTACTAAATCCTCGGTAGTGGCTCATTCACTAGTCTCAAACCAAGTTGGCATGGAACCTTACCTCTTTTTATTGCATAGTCAGCACGAGAGGTTTTTATTGACTCGTTTTAGGCTCAATTTGTTGCACCACAATTTAGCTCACCCAGCAGGGTTTACTCTAACAATTGAGCAGAAGGGTGCCTGCGGCTGCGACAATAGGTCTCCGCAGGACACCCTTCATTTTGTATTATTGTGTCCTTATTTTAAAACACCCCGTCAAAGATTTTTAGTAGGGATTTTAAAAGACTCCAAAATCATCCATGCCAAATCTGCCTTACTGTTTCTGCAAAGAGCCACTGAAATGCGAACCTTATGTGCCATTATAAGCTTTCTTAAAGTCGCTTTTAAACTGAGAAACACTATGGGCTGTTGAAATTGGTAGGCAACGGAGCTATCTATTATGCGATTTGGACTCTTTGTATGTCATTTGCACTCTGGCCCTTTTAGTATCAATAACTCTCCTGTTTAAATGTGATGCCCCTTTCCTCTCTTTTTTAATGAGATGTCGTCGAGAAAGTTTATGATCATGTTTTTTATTATGATGTATTTTCATGATGGTTTTTAACCTTCGAAATAAATAAACAAACTGAAACTGAAACAGTCACTTATTCATGCAGGCATTTACACAACCAGCCAATTATCCACAAAGCCACACATACCTACTATTTCACTCATAGAGTAGATGACACCCCTACTCATTCACTCAAACAGCCACTGGCATACCCATTCATACACCCATACTCCATTCATACACCCTCTCACTCTCAGTCACATTCACAGTCAGTCTCACACACACTCACTCACTCATATACCCACTGATATCCCCACTCACTCACCAATGCAGCCAGTCTCACAGCCACTTACTGACTGATTGAGTTACTCACATATCCACTCCCAGACCCATACATCCACTTATACAGCCACTCACTCACCCATACAGCCAGTCATACTGCCACTCACTTATTTAGGTACTCGCTCACCCATACAGCTACTCACACAACCATTATGTCACCCATACAACCACTCACATAGCCATTTACTCTCTCCTACAGCTGCTTAAATACCCACTCACTCATTCAGCCACTCACACACCCTCTCACATACCCGTACAGCAAATCATGTACATACTCTCTTACCCATACAGCCACTGACACTCCCACTCACATACCCACACAGCCACTCACAAGGCTACTCACTCACCCATACAGTCAGTAACACACACACTTAATCACCCATACACTACTGATACACTCACTCACTCACCCCTACAGCCACTAACACAACCATTCCATCACCCTTATAACCACACATACACCCACTCACTCTACCATATGACTGCTCACACACCCACTCACTCACTCAGACAACCACTCACACATGCTCTCATACAGCCTATCATGCACCCACTCTCTCACCCATATAGCCACTGACACACCCACTCACTCAACTTCACAGTTACCCACACACCTATACAGTTACTCACATACCTACTCACTCGCTCATACATTCGCTAACAAACACTCACTCACCCATACAGCCACTGACAAATCCATTGCCTCACCCATACTCCACTTATGTACCCTGTCACTCATTAATCGAGCCACTCACACTTCCACTTACTCACCCATATAGCTCCTCATATACTCACTCACACATACAGGCACTAACGCTGCCACTCACTCACACACCCACTTACTCATCCATACAGACACTCCCACAACTACTCACTCTCCCATACAACCACTCACACAGCCACTTACTTACCCACACAACCACTCAAACAGCCACTTACTCACTCACACAACCACTCCCACTAGCATTCACTTACTCATACCGCCACTCACACAGGCACTCACTCACCCCTATAACCACTCATACAACCATTCACTCACCAATACTGCTACTCACAGACCTACTACTCACTCTCTCATATGGCCATTCACACACCCACCCACTCACTCAAACAAACAGCCACTCACACAGGTATTAACTCACTCATACAGCCACTCATGCGCCCTTTCACTCACTCATACAAGCATTCACACACTCATTCACTCACTCATACAGCCAATCACACATCTACTCCCTCACCTGCATATTGTTACTCATACATCCACTCACTCACCCATGTAGCTCCTTATACACCCAGGCACTCACTCACCTATACAGATACTCACACACCTACACACTCACAACTTTTCTGGTTTATGATGTAGTGTCTGGCCATACCCTTTTCCCTGCCCAAACTATTTTTCATGACCTCCTCTACCATTTATCACACATTCCTAATGTTCCTTTTGGGAAAAATTGCATTCTAGCCCATTGATGACACTTTATCTGGCCCGAGCTGGAAATTATGGCTTGAGGCAGAGAGTATGGCCCAAGCTGGAGAGTACGGTCCGAGTGCGGAGAGTACAGTCTGGGTGCAGAGATTCCGACCTGACTGCGGACGTAATGTTTAGAGTCGTAAGTTATTTCTGTGAATACCAAAACTCCTAAGTGCCTTCTGTGAATACCAGAGTAGAAAGTTTAGGATATTGTCTCAGATTATTTCTGTCAATTGGCCCCACAGCCACTCATACATCCACTCACACAGGTACTTACCAATCCATACAGCCATCATACAATCATTCACTCATCCATACAGCCCCTTAGGGAACCACTCACTCTCCCATATGGCGATTCACCCACCTACTCACTCAACGAAACAGCCATTCATGCACCCTCTCAGTCACTTATACAAGCACTCACTCACTCATTCAACCACTCACTCACACACCCACTCACTCACCCATACAGTTACTTACACATCCTCTCACTCACCCATACAGCAAGTTTATCTTTTTTTAACCATAAAAGGAGGTTCTGACTAGAACCATTTTTGCTTCTTTTTTGTGAAACTTTGTTGTTGCTATTTTCTAACATGTTTTATTTTTGATCATCATAATGTCAATGTGGGGGGGTGAAAAAATGTAACCAGAAGCTCAAAAGCAGTGCAAAAACTTGGATGAATTATAAAATTAAACACAGGGGGGCAGGGTTGAGACACACAAGGCCCCACTCGGGCCACAATGTAAAAAATAAAAAACTTTTGTGCCGCGGTCAAGCTTCACCACAAAGGTATTGCAGTACCATGCAATCTTCCTTTGGAAGCTTGCACTGTACAGTGATGTAATGGGTGTGAATCTTCAGTGCTGGTACCGCTGGAGTACTGTGGTAATCATGAAGATTTAAAAAAATAAATAAAAATAAAAATGTGAGTTGGGTATTCAGAGGGGAATTGGAGTGAAATTTACTAAAAAATAAAACTTTAAAGTGACGTTATAGGTAGGCATGATTTTTAAGATGTTAGCTTACATTAAAAAAAAATGAAATCCACAGAAAAAACTAAAGGTTAAAGTGATGTTATAGTTAGGTGCTAAAATAAGATAAAAACTAATGTTTAACCCCTTCGCTGCTAGGCCTTTTCCCCTCCTGTGCTAAGGCTTTTTTTGGCGTTTTGGAGTAGTGCGCGCTTAGGCCCTTGTAACTTTTTGACCACATAAGGTATCCGCGCCAAATGACAGCTCTTGGAAAGCAATATACCGTTACATCCGTTAGACCTTCCTGGTTGTGGGGATATATAGGACTTGTAGTTTCACCAAGAACCCGACGAACCCAGATCCAAAAACTGAGCAGCAACTTGCAATGGTATTTTTTCATTTACTGGGTATAGTGCACTTTGTCTTGGAAAATGTATACATGGAATAATCTGTATTAAAGACACCTATGTATTTCTGAATTGGGTACAAATTATAGAGTTCAGAAACAGTATATAATTGCACATTTTCAAAATTGGGAATACTCATACTAGCATGAGAATTATTGGTCATTTTTCATAAAGATTTTTTTTTTACACAATGTCTTTCATTGAAAGGGAGAAATGCTTGAAAGCTCAATTGGTAATAACAGTTGATTTACAAATCTGAATTACCCCAAGTGTCCCGATAAAAACGGTACCTCACTTGTGTGGGTCGGCCTTGTGCCTGCGACAGGAAACGGCGCAAAATGCAACGTGGTCACACCTAAATTTTGCAGTTACAAATTGACCCTTTTTTTGCAAAGTGCCTACCTGTAGTTTTTGCACCCTAGCTCTGCCGGCACCTAAGGAAACCTAGCATACCTATACATGTTTGAAAAGTAGACACCCAGGGAAATTCAGGATGGGGTGACTCGACTGCCTACCACCAGGTTTTGTTACCCAGAATCCCTTTCAAAGCTAAGATTTTGACAAAAAAAACACATTTTCCTCACATTTCTGTGGTGCAAAGTTCTGGAATCTGCGTGGATCAACAAATTTCCACCCACCCAGCGTTCCCCCAGGTCTCTCGATAAAAACGGTACCTCACTTGTGTGGGTCGGCCTTGTGCCTACGACAGGAACCGGCACAAAATGCAACGTGTTCGCACCTCAATTTCCCAGTGAAATCTTGCGCTCTTTGGACAAAGAGACTACCTTTTGTTTTTGAGCCCTAGCTCAGCCGGCACCTAGGGAAACCTAGCAAACCTATACATTTTTGAAAAGTAGACACCCAGGGGAATTCAGGATGGGGTGACTCAACTGCCTTTCACCAGGTTTTGTTACCCAGAATCCCTTGCAAAGCTAAGAATTTGACAAAAAAAAACACATTTTCCTCACATTTCTGTGGTGGAAAGTTCTGGAATCTGCATGGAACAACAAATTTCCACCCACCCATCGTTCCCCCAGGTCTCCCGATAAAAACGGTACCTCACTTGCGTGGGTAGGCATAGTGGCTGCGACACGAAACAGCGCAAAACGCAACATGGTCGCACCTCAATTTCCCAGTGAAATTTAGCACGTTTTGGACAAAAAGACTACCTTTTGTTTTTGCGCCGTAGCTCTGCCAGCACCTAGGGAAACCTAGCAAACCTATACATTTTTGAAAACTAGACCCCCAGGGGAATTCAGGATGGGGTGACTCGTCTGCCTACCCCCAGGTTTTCTTACCCAGAATCCCTTGCAAACCTAAACATTTGACAAAAAAAACACATTTTCCTCACATTTCTGTGGTGGAAAGTTCTGGAATATGCGTGGATCAACAAATTTCCACCCACCCAGCGTGCCCCCAGGTCTCCCAAAAAAAATGGTACCTCACTTGCATGGGTAGGCATAGTGGCTGCGACATGAAACAGCGCAAAACGCAGCATGGTCGCACCTCAATTTCCCAGTGAAATTTAGCACGTTTTGGACAAAAAGACTACCTTTTCTTTTTGCGCCGTAGCTCTGCCAGCACCTAGGGAAACCTAGCAAACCTATACATTTTTGAAAACTAGACACCCAGGGGAATTCAGGATGGGGTGACTTGTCTGCCTACCCCCAGGTTTTGTTACCCAGAATCCCTTGCAAACATAAAAATTTGACTAAAAAAACACATTTTCCTCACATTTCTGTGGTGGAAAGTTCTGGAATCTGCGTGGATCAACAAATTTCCACCCACCCAGCGTGCCCCCAGGTCTCCCAAAAAAAATGGTACCTCACTTGCGTGGGTAGGCATAGTGGCTGCGACATGAAACAGCGCAAAACGCAGCATGGTCGCACCTCAATTTCCCAGTGAAATTTAGCACGTTTTGGACAAAAAGACTACCTTTTGTTTTTGCGCCGTAGCTCTGCCAGCACCTAGGGAAACCTAGCAAACCTATACATTTTTGGAAACTAGACACCCAGGGAAATTCAGGATGGGGTGACTTGTCTGCCTACCCCCAGGTTTTGTTACCCAGAATCCCTTGCAAACATAAAAATTTGACAAAAAAAACACATTTTCCTCACATTTCTGTGGTGGAAAGTTCTGGAATCTGCGTGGATCAACGAATTTCCACCCACCCAGCGTGCCCCCAGGTCTCCTGGAAAAAATGGTACCTCACTTGCGTGGGTAGGCATAGTGGCTGCGACATGAAACAGCGCAAAACGCAGCATGGTCGCACCTCAATTTTCCAGTGAAATTTAGCACGTTTTGGACAAAAAGACTACCTTTTGTTTTTGTGCCGTAGCTCTTCCAGCACCTAGGGAAACCTAGCAAACCTATACATTTTTGAAAACTAGACACCCAGGGAAATTCAGGATGGGGTAATTTGTCTGCCTACTCCCAGGTTTTGTTACCCAGAATCCCTTGCAAACATAAAAATGTGACAAAAAAACACATTTTCCTCACATTTCTGTGGTGGAAAGTTCTGGAATCTGCGTGGATCAACAAATTTCCACCCACCCAGCGTGCCCCCAGGTCTCCCGAAAAAAATGGTACCTCACTTGCGTGGGTAGGCATAGTGGCTGTGACATGAAACAGTGCAAAACGCAGTATGGTCGCACCTCAATTTCCCAGTGAAATTTAGCACGTTTTGGACAAAAAGACTACCTTTTCTTTTTGCGCCGTAGCTCTGCCAGCACCTAGGGAAACCTAGCAAACCTATAAATTTTTGAAAACTAGACACCCAGGGGAATTTAGGATGGGGTGACTCGTCTGCCTACTCCCAGGTTTTGTTACCCAGAATCCCTTGCAAACATAAAAATTTGACAAAAAAATCACATTTTCCTCACATTTCTGTGGTGGAAAGTTCTGGAATCTGCGTGGAACAACAAATTTCCACCCACCCATCGTTCCCCCAGGTCTCCCGATAAAAACGGTACCTCACTTGCGTGGGTAGGCATAGTGGCTGCGACACGAAACAGCGCAAAACGCAACATGGTCGCACCTCAATTTCCCAGTGAAATTTAGCACGTTTTGGACAAAAAGACTACCTTTTGTTTTTGCGCCGTAGCTCTGCCAGCACCTAGGGAAACCTAGCAAACCTATACATTTCTGAACACTAGACACCCAGGGGAATTCAGGATGGGGTGACTCGTCTGCCTACCCCCAGGTTTTGTTACCCAGAATCCCTTGCAAACATAAAAATTTGACTAAAAAAACACATTTTCCTCACATTTCTGTGGTGGAAAGTTCTGGAATCTGCGTGGATCAACAAATTTCCACCCACCCAGCGTGCCCCCAGGTCTCCCAAAAAAATGGTACCTCACTTGCGTGGGTAGGCATAGTGGCTGCGACATGAAACAGCGCAAAACGCAGCATGGTCGCACCTCACTTTCCCAGTGAAATTTAGCACGTTTTGGACAAAAAGTCTACCTTTTGTTTTTGCGCCGTAGCTCTGCCAGCACCTAGGTAAACCTAGCAAACCTATACATTTTTGGAATCTAGACACCCAGGGGAATTCAGGATGGGGTGACTCGTCTGCCTACCCCCAGGTTTTGTTACCCAGAATCCCTTGCAAACATATACATTTGACAAAAAAAACACATTTTCCTCACATTTCTGTGGTGGAATGTTCTGGAATCTGCGTGGATCAACAAATTTCCACCCACCCAGCGTGCCCCCAGGTCTCCCAAAAAAAATGGTACCTCACTTGCGTGGGCAGGCATAGTGGCTGCGACATGAAACAGCGCAAAACGCAGCATGGTCGCACCTCAATTTCCCAGTGAAATTTAGCACGTTTTGGACAAAAAGACTACCTTTTGTTTTTGCGCCGTAGCTCTGCCAGCACCTAGGGAAACCTAGCAAACCTATACATTTTTGGAAACTAGACACCCAGGGGAATTCAGGATGGGGTGACTCGTCTGCCTACCTCCAGGTTTTGTTACCCAGAATCCCTTGCAAACATAAAAAACTGACAAAAAAAACACATTTTCCTCACATTTCTGTGGTGGAAAGTTCTGGAATCTGCGTGGATCAACAAATTTCCACCCACCCAGCGTGCCCCCAGGTCTCCTGACAAAAATGGTACCTCACTTGCGTGGGTAGGCATAGTGGCTGCGACATGAAACAGCGCAAAACGCAGCATGGTCGCACCTCAATTTCCCAGTGAAATTTAGCACGTTTGGACAAAAAGACTACCTTTTGTTTTTGCGCCGTAGCTCTGCCAGCACCTAGGGAAACCTAGCAAACCTATACATTTTTGAAAACTAGACACCCAGAAGAATTCAGGATGGGGTGACTCGTCTGCCTACCCCCAGGTTTTGTTACCCAGAATCCCTTGCAAACATAAAACTTTGACAAAAAAAACAAATTTTCCTCACATTTCTGTGGTGGAAAGTTCTGGAATCTGCGTGGATCCACAAAATTCCACGCACCCAGCATGCCCCCAGGTCTCCTGAAAAAAATGGTACCTCACTTGCGTGGATAGAAATAGTGGCTGCAACAGGAAACGGTTCAAATCGTACGGTGGTGAATTTACATTACCTTATTGCAAAACTACCTTGATTTTGGGGGCGGGGCATCTTGAGTTTGTGGCCCGGGGCTCGGTGGTATTCTTTGCAAAGTAGCAAACCCAAACAGTTCTGAAAACTAGACACCCGGGGGAGTCCAGGGAGGTATGGCATGCGTGGGTCCCCCAATGTTTTCTTACCCAGAACTCCTTGCAAACCTTAAAAGTAGGTGAAAATAGCACTTTTCCAAACTTTTTGGCGTGGGATCGCCGTGCCGGCAAAAAAGTCCTACCACCCTGCGTTCCCCTTGTTCTCCCGAGTAAAAGGATACCTCACTTGTGTGGGTGCCCCAAAGCAGAACACGCCAAAAATGAATTTTGAAAAAAGTAGTTTTTAGTCATATTTAAGTTTTACAAATTAAGCCCCCCAGCCTGAGTCACATGCCTTTAGCCCACCCACACAAGTGAGGTATCATTTTACTCGGGAGAACAAGGGAAACGCAGGGTGGTAGGACATTTGTGCCGGCAGCGAGATCCCACCCAAAAAAGTATGGAAAAGTGGGTTTTTTACCAAAATGTAAGGTTTGCAGGGGTTTCTGGGTAGGAAAACATTGGGGGACCCACGCATGCCATACCTCCCTGGACTCCCCCGGGTGTCTAGTTCTCAGAACTGTTTGGGTTTGGTAGTTTCCAAAGATGCCCGCCAAGCCCCGGGCCAAAAGCTCAGGTGACCCCCTCAAAAAATAAGATTATTTGGCTAATGGTAATTTTTTGGTCTCCACAGTAAGAATTGGGCCTTTTCCTAAAGCAGCCACTATGCCTACCCACGCAAGTGAGGTACCATTTTTATCGGGAGACCTTGGGGAACGCTGGGTGGGAGGTAATTTGTGTGAGCCCAGTGATGCCACACTTTCCCACACTAAAACGTGAGAAAAAACTGTTTTTTTCCAAGCCAAAAATGAGGTTTGCAAGGGATTCTGGGTAAAGGAACGTTGGAGGATCCATGCAAGCCATACCTCCTTGGAAGCCCCCGGGTGTCTACTTTTCAAAAATGTGTGGGTTTGGTAGGTTTCCCTAGATGGCTGTCTCGCACAGGGCCAAAAACCCAGGTAACCCCTCTTGCAAAAGCTGGTGGACTTGACATTTTCACCATTGTTAAATTCACCAGCTTTTGCAAGAGGGGTTACCTGGGTTTCTGGCCCCGTGCGAGACAGCCATCTATGGAAACCTACCAAACCCACACATTTCTGAAATGTAGACACCCGGGGGCTTCCAAGGAGGTATGGCTTGCGTGGATCCTCCAACGTTCCTTTGCCCAGAATCCCTTGCAAACCTCAATTTTTGCAGAAAAAAACAATTCTTTCACACGTTGTAGTCTGGGAAAGCGTGGCATCACTGGGCTCACACAAATTACCTCCCACCCAGCATTCCCCCAGGGTTCCCGATAAAAACGGTACCTCACTTGCGTGGGTAGCCATAGTGGCTGCAACAGGAAAAGGTCCAAATCGTACGGTGGTGAATTTAAAATACCCTGAAGCAATATAACTTTGATTTTGGGGTGGGGGGCACCTGAGTTTTTGGCCCGGGGCTGGGTGGTATTCTTTGCAAAGTAGCAAACCCACACAGTTCTGAAAACTAGACACCCGGGAGAGTCCAGGGAGGTATGGCATGCGTGGGTCCCCCAATGTTTTCCTACCCAGAACTCCTTGCAAACCTTAAAATGAGGTAAAAATAGCACTTTTCCAAACTTTTTGGCGTGGGATCGCCGTGCCGGCAAAAATGTCCTACCACCCTGCGTTCCCCTTGTTCTCCCGAGTAAAAGGATACCACATCTTAACAGAGTTACTCAAAAGTCAAACATTCAAGCACGGCTATCTATTCCTCAAAGACACACACGTACAGGTTGGATTTGGCACGAGGGCGAGTGATGGTTCAGTACATAACATTTTATTAACGAGATATTTCAAAAAAATGAAATGCTCTGTCAATAAATAAATGCATAAAAACCAAACCAGTGACTCGCAACTCGTGAGCTGTAAAGCCACGACAAGGCACCAACCGTTTTACAGGCCATTTACGCACCTTTCATACCTGATACAAACCAGACCATTGACACCATCCGAATGGAAAAGCAACACATAACAACAATCACAATAAGGGACAAGGTACACCCTACTGCAGAAAGAGAAAAAAAACAATTATTACTGCACACCCATCTAATCCGCAAGCACACACACATACTGGTTGGATTTGGCACGAGGGTGAGTGATGATTCAGTACATACAATTGGATACGCAAGTAATTTCATCAAAAATGAAATACACTGCGTATAATTGAAAGTATGTTAAACTGAACCACTGACTCACAGCTCGTGAGCTGTAAAGCCACGTCAAGGCACCAACCTCTTTACAGGCCATTCATACACCTTTCGTACGCGTGACACATACAAAACATTCACACCGCCAGCCGCGGACCCATCACATTTCAACACTCACACCAGCAAACAGCGCCATTCAAGGGCCCATCACTTTCACACGCCCCCATTTCTGACACTGCAACTACACAAAATGATGGACTGTGTGGAGTGTCACTCAACTAGCAGTGTGTGTAGTGACCAACAGAAAGTAAGTACTCACACACCGCCTGCCGAGCGCCAGTCCACCCACACCACCATCCAAGCACCAGACCATGCACACCGCCAGCCAAACACCACTCAGCGCACACTGACAGCCAAGCACCACTCCACACACACCGCCAGCCAAGCACCACTCCACACATACTGCCAGCCAAGCACCACTCCACACACACCGCCAGCCAAGCACCACTCCGTGCACAGACAGCCAAGTACCACTCCATGCACACCACCAGCCAAGCGCCCCTCCACACACACCACAAGCCAAGCGCCACTCCACAAACACAACACCAGCCAAGCAACACTCCGTGCACAGACAGCCAAGTACCACTCCACGCACACCACCAGCCAAGCACCACTCCACACACACGACCAGCCAAGCGCCACTCAACACACACCACCAGCCAAGCACAACTCCACACACACCGCCAGCCAAGCACCACTCCACGAACACCACCAGCCAAAGACAAATCCAAACATAACACCAGGCAAGCGCAAGAGCACGCACACCGCCAACCAAACACCAGACCACGCACACCACCAGTCAAGCACCAGTCCGCAGACACCGCCAGACAAGCACCAGTCCACAGACACCGGCAGCCAAGCGCCAAACCATGCACACAGTCAGACAATGGACACTACATGCAAACCAACATCATACTTTAGTTTTTTTTTAAAATAAAAGAGAAACAAAAACAAATTGCAAATTGATACAAATCTACTAACTCGACAACTAAATCTAAAAAGACTACACAAATACAAACTTTGAAACTGACCAATAAGTTTTACAGAATAAAGACCAACCAATTCACTTTACCACTCATTGATACTCCCAAAAATTCTTTTGCGTGTGGTACAATCTAAAACAAGCAGGTACACACAGCCCGGGGTTTGAAGGGCAGTCTGGGCAGTACATGCGAACCTCCTTCCGCAAACCTCTTCGCCAACAGACTCTACATCTCTGACTGGGAAAGTCTTTTGAGGTTGTAGGAGGAATTGTATCAGGAAAGTGGCGATCTTTCAATCTGGCAACATCCTCCACCACTCCAACTATAGGAACACTTGCCTGTTCCACTAAAACAAGGCTGCCTATTACAGACTCCTGAAACTTTACAAAAGTCATCTTTGACTGGGGACAAGATTTCTGGAACACAATAAAAGCATTAAAGATTGTCAAGTGGAAAAGATGAATAGCCAACTTCTTGTACCAAATGTAAGCCTTACGAAGAGCAGCATACGGTTCCAACCTCTGATCAACTCTGTCAACACCACCCATGTACTTATTGTAGTCCAGTATGCACACAGGTTTGCGCACTTCTGCAACCTGACCTCAAACACTCGGCGGTTCAGTGCTTTCATCATGTATTGTAGTCAACATGTAGACACCCCCCACCCCACCCCCTTCCTTCAATCCTCAAATACCGGTATTTAACATCTCGGCTGCCCTACTTAACACCCGGTCAGCTGTTCAACATCAGTACGAGCTATTTGATTATATTGACACGCATGAACCTGATCTCTTGTTTTTAACCGAGACCTGGTTCAGAGCGGACTCCCTGCCCAATGTTCTAGCTGCATTGCCCCCTTCACATTCTGCCATCCGAGCGGATCGGCCTGAGGGCAAGACGGGCGGAGGAGTAGCCTTGATAGCTCGTGCTGACTTGCACTTTCAGATCCTTCCCTCTCCTATAATCCCTGAAGTTGACTACTTGGTAGCGCGCTTGACCTCATACCAAACCCCTTTGACCTGCGTCCTTGTCTTCCGCCCCCCTCAACTCACTTCATCTTTCATTCCTAGTTTTCAAGATCTCCTGGCTACTCTGGCGATAAATAATTCGTCAGTCTTAGTCCTAGGGGACTTTAATTATTGGCCTAACGACCCCGCCAAAACCTCTTACTCCAAGGATTTCACTGACCTCATGATTAGCCTCAACTTCGTACCTCACATTCATAGCCCCACTCATATTCATGGTCATGCACTGGACCAAATCTGGGCCCTAAATGTCCCTACAACGCCCCCCACCATCTCTCCCTGCCCTTGGTCGGACCATTCTCTCATTTCCTTTTCCCTTGCACTATCCCCTGAGGTTAAGCCCCCGCTTCCCAAGAACACCTGGATCAGGAAATGGGGCAAAGCCGATATGCCGTCCCTCTGCTCGTCCTTGTCCGAGTCCAGCCCTGACCTCTCAGGCCTTGCAGCCTCAGACCAATTGGAATCCATCAATATTTGGCTGATTCAATCGGGCGACGAATTCGCTCCCCTGAGGCGGATTACGGTTAAGCAAGCCCATGCAGCTAATAGGTGGTTCCACTCTGACCTTAAGGTGAAAAAACTAGCTGCACGGAGAGCTGAGAGAGCTTGGAGGAGAGCCTATAGCCCTTTACTGAAATCCGCATACCATTCTGCCTTACAGACTTACAAAAAAGGCATTCTTGAGGCTAAGACAGAATACTACTCAGGAAGGATTTTAGCGGCAGAGTCCCAATCCAAAGAGATCTTTGCTGCCGTCCATGAACTGGCAGCATCCGATAGAGTTACGACAACAGTCCCTCCCTCTCAACATCTCTGCGATTCGCTAAATGAATTTTTCATCGAGAAGGTCGCACAGATAAAAATTAATATACCACCTCCTTCGCTAACCTTTGTTAACCCGCCCCCTCCCCCCTCTACTTCCAAACTGGCTAGCATTCCTCTGCTGACCAAGGACTCACTCCTCCCTCTGCTTCGACGGGTGAAGTCGGGCTCCCCCTTGGATTTTGGTCCCGCCCATGTTTTAAGAGAGATCTTCTCGGCCTGTCCTACCCCTCCCCTCACGTTTCTTAACGACTCACTAAGCAATGGTGTGGTTCCCTCCTCTCACAAATCAGCAGTCATCATCCCGATCTTTAAAAAAACTGGCGCTGATCCCTTGTCCCCAGCTAATTACCGCCCCATTTCCCTCCTGCCCAATTTGGGAAAGGTCTTAGAAACCCACGTCACGAGTACCCTGAGCACTTATGTGGAGGCAAATCATTGCCTCTCCCCTTGCCAGGCGGGCTTCCGACCTCTACACTCCACAGAGAAGGTAGTGATCTCAGTGATGGACGGACTCCGCGAGGGTATTGACATCAACCTCCCGCAAGCCCTTGTTCTCTTGGACCTGTCCGCCGCTTTTGACACGGTGGATCATTCCATTCTTTTCACTCGTGTCAGGGCGACGGGCATAGAGGGCTCTGCCCTCTCCTGGCTCAATTCCTTCCTGTGTGACAGGGCACAGGCTGTTCATCTCGCTGGTTTTACTGCCTCCTCACGAAAGGTGGAGTGCGGCGTCCCTCAGGGCTCTTCCTTATCCCCTCTTTTGTTTAATTTATACATCTATCCCCTCATTTTTTCATTGCAGCAGCTCGAGGTCACGGTGTTTAATTACGCCGATGACCTCCAGCTTATCTTTAATCTCTCTCACTCCCCCTCCTCTGTTCAGAATTTTCAAACCGTTATGTTATTCATCCAAGATTGGATGAACTGCAACCACCTTAAACTCAACCCTGACAAGACAGAGCTGGTCTTGACAGGAGGTGGTTGCAGCCCCTGGTCCCCCTCGTTTTGGCCCCCTTCACTTGGTGTCCCCCCCCTCCCGGTTCCTAAAGTTCAAACCCTTGGGATCTTTCTCAATTCCCAACTATCTGTAAACCCCCAGGTCAGTTCGGTGGTTTCCTCTTGCTTTTTTTCCCTCCGGATAATTAGGAAGATATCTCGCTTCTTCTCCCTCCCGGCACTGAAAATAATTGTGATGGCAATGGTGCTCTCGCGCCTTGATTATGGGAACATAATCTATAATGGCGCACCGGCCTATGCCATACACCGATTGCAGCTAGTGCAAAATCAGGCTGCCCGCCTGATCCATGGGCTGCCCAAATTCCATCGAGCAACCCCACTGCTGAAATCATTGCACTGGCTACCTGTGAGGGAGCGGGCCTTATTTAAACTAGGTTGCCTCACCTTCCAGGCTAGGATGGGCACTGCCCCCGAGTTTATATGCTCAGCCATCAAACCCTACCTGCCGGGCAGAGAACTCCGCTCTACCCACATGGCACTCCTGGTCACACCTCGCTTTAAGAAAAAGAAAGCAGGAGGGGCGAAATTTGCGGTCCTTGCACCTGTCATCTGGAACTCCCTCCCCATGACACTCAGATCCGCAACCTCCTATTTGGAGTTCCGGAAGAATCTAAAAACCTTCCTTTTTTCCAGAGCTTTTGCTGCCTAACCTGCCCCTCTTGCTGCTGTTGCTAGTAGTAGCTCCTATAGCGCCATGAAACCGCTGGGTATAAGCGCGCTAAATAAATGCTTTTAAATTCAAATTCAAATACATCTCTCCTGTCTGTAAACTTCACAGCTAGAAGCTCCTCACAACGCAATGCACTGCACTGTCCCCGAGCAAACTTTCGACAAACAAGTTCTTTTGGGAAACCTTTATGGTTTGAGCGGATTGTGCCACAAGCAACAGTGTCCACTTTGGCCAATTCCCTGAACAACCGCACACCAGTGTAGAAGTTATCGACATACAAATGATGGCCTTTGTTAAAAAATCCACGACCAAGTTCCCACACAATTTTCTCAGTCACTCCAAAAGTCGACGGACAACCAGGGGGGTTAATCCTGGATTCCTTACCAGTGTACACCCTGAAATTAGAGACATATCCAGTCTCACTGTCACACAGCATATACAGTTTGATTCCATAGCGTGCCCTCTTACTAGAAATGTATTGCCGAAATACCAAGCGGCCCTTGAACAACAGCAAAGACTCATCCACTGCAATTTCTTTCCCAGGATAAAAGATCTCAGAAAATCGATCAACCAAATGATCAATGACAGGCCGAATCTTGAAAAGACGGTCACAATCAGGGTGATCTCGTGGCAAAGCAAGACTATTGTCAACAAAATGCATCATCCGCAGCAGAAGCAAATACCTATCACGACTCATGACTGCCAGAAATATAGCTGTTGCCATCAAGGGACTAGTAGACCAATATGAAGCCATTGATGGTTTCCTAAGCAAGCCCATCAAAAAAGTTAAACCCAAAAACTTTTTCATCTCCTCCAAATTTGAGGGAGTCCACCGGGTAGCTCTAGCGTGTGGCTTAAGACTGGCACTGTTCTCCCTCAAAAACTGTTCTACATACAAATTAGTCTGCTCAACAAGCTCTGCCAAAAACACATCATCCATAAACAACTTGTAAAAATCAATAGGCAAAACGTTTTCCGTGTTCACCCTACACCCTGGAACACCAGTAAATTCAGGCAATGCCGGCTGCACCATGCCTGGTGCAACCCAGAGGTCAGAACTTTCATCGTCAAGTCTTGCAGCCGCAGGCCGCCGCCCAGCTGCCTCTTGTCTCACTACACCAACTGGAAGTCTAGCAGCCCCAGGCTGCAGCCCAGATGTCTCTTGCCGCACTACAGGCACAACAATGTCCTCCCAAACCGTAACCACAGCAATGTCCTCCCCAACCACATGCACATCATCCACACCAAAAGTAGCTTCATCAGCACTCAAAGTGTCTTCATCATCAGATGAAGCCATGTGTAGAGAAAACTCACTACCTGAATCTTCACCTCCCACCTCTGGCTCAGAATCAGAGTCAGACTCTGGACCATGGTCAGAGGAAGAATCAAAAAGCATTCCAACAACTTGCTGAGCAGTAATCCGGCGGCTAGCCATTATCCTTACAAATAAAGGAGTCTGCACAAACAACTCAACAACCCCAACACTGCGCAAAGTAAGATAAAAAATGTAAGACTTTTTCACAAAAAACTATATTTAGAAAAAATATACAATTCACTTACAAGACACAACTACACTCACCAGCACCTACTCTGCAAAGACACAGCAAATAGGCAACGATATCCCACTAGAAAGAAGAAAAAAAAACTTACATCTACAGGACACATCAAAAACAAATGCAAAACATGTTTTACAATCACAACAAACAGAAACAAAACATACTCGTATTACTACACACTTTGCAAAATAAACAATTACATTACAATTGAACAAAAAAAAGGTCTCTTACCGAACACATGCAACTACAGAAACAGCAGAACAACAGAACCACCAGTAACAGAACCGCACACTGCAACAATCTAAAGAGAAAAAAAAACAATACACATTAGAAGAAACAAAAACAACACACATTACAACAGGCTATGTCACAGGGTATCTCACAAATGGGGTGTCTGTCCCCAAGGGGGTAAGATTATAAATCATTATAAACGTGGGCCCCCTGGAAGCAACCCTACGGAGGGCAGAGAGGCCAAATAAAGACACGGCAGAACATACTGAAAACAAATGGGCCCAAGGAAGCAACCCTTGGCCAAGGGGTCGCTCCTTAAAAAAAAAAAATAACCCTGGAGTCTAGTGGGCTTTTCTATCCCCCCCCGGGTCCAGAAACGGTAAAAAAACAGCCAATCTGCCCCCAGAAAAGTCTATAAAAAAATTAGGGCCACTAGGAAGCGACCCTTCCCCAAGGGGTCGCTTCCTTTCCAAATCCAAACAAATCCCTGGTGACTAGTGGGCTTTTCTGCCCCCCCTGGGTGCAGATCAGACAAAAAAAACGCCGATCTGCCCCAGGGGGGGCAGAAAAGTCTGAAAAATATTACAACCCCCTAAGGAAGCGACCCTTGCCCAAGGGGTCGCTTCCTTTATAAATATAAATCAATCCCTGGTGTCCAGTGGGCTTTTCTGCCCCCCCTGGGTCCTGATGCGGCCCAAAAAAACGGCCGATCTGCCCCCAGGGGGGGCAGAAAAGTCTAAAAAAATATTAGGGCCACTAGGAAGCGACCCTTCCCCAAGGGGCGCTTCCTTTTCAAATAAAAAACAAATCCCTGGTGACTAGTGGGCTTTTCTGTTCCCCCTAGGTGCAGATCGGCCGAAAAAACGGCCGATCTGCCCCAGAGGGGGCAGAAAAGTCTGAAAAATATTATATCCCCCTAAGGAAGCGACCCTTGCCCAAGGGGTCGCTTCCTTTATAAATAAAAAACAATCCCTGGTGTCTAGTGGGCTTTTCTGCCCCCCCCTGGGTGCAGATCGGCCAAACAAAACGGCCGATCTGCCCCAGGGGGGGCAGAAAAGTCTGAAACATTATTTGGCCCCAAAAGGAAGCGACCCTTGCCCAAGGGGTCGCTTCCTCGACAAATATATATGCCCAAAAACAATCCCTGGTGTCTAGTGGGGCATTCGTGGTGCACGATCGCGACGCTGTGCGCGATCGTGCACCAGGAATGCCGTGCATTGGGACATCAGGGGAGAGGAAACACAGTTTCCTCCCCCCCGATGCCTCAAGGCACCAGGGCTGTACTGATGACGGAGCGGTTCCGTCATCAGCACAGCCCAACCGATGCTGATGACGGAACCGCTCCGTCATCAGCATCGAAGGGGTTAAAAACAAAATTGAAATTCACCATGATATGTTAAATTACATCATTGATGACATCACTGATAACACCACACTATGCACTGTGGGGGCATGGCTGCAAACAAATCATACTGATTTATTACTTTACATTACAAAAAAATGTAAACTTCACTGACATAAGCATAACTTGAACCAGTGTGATGCACTGCTCATGACCACACATATTAAGTCACAGATTACATCTAAAATCTAATGCGTTGTGAGTTACAATATGTCAGTTACCTATAACTGGTGAATTTCAGTTTTTTTGTTTGCTTTTTTCATCAAATGTAAAGTTTTTTTTAGCATGAGTTAAAATCTACCTTATATACAACAACTTTGTATATTTCACGCAATGGAGGATCCACGGGCCAGCAGATCTAAAGATAAGATCTGATCAACTGCCACCACATCAATAATGATGTGGTGGCAGCCATCTTAGGCCTCAGTCCTTTGCCCTGGAAAAAAGGTCAAAAGAGATATAAGAGGGCAGGGTAGGGATACCCTGCCCCCACTTACCAAGGGGACTTTCCCTGTGGGGCAAAAAACTTTAAAAAAAATTGTAGTGCACATTTGCAGTGGATCCACAGAGGTGTGGTAACAATTTCTTTTAAAGCAGGCTTTCAAAAACACCCCCCGCCCAGGGTGGGCCAGGGCACTTGGGTGGTGCAATCAATTTTACAGGGCCTCTGGTGATCTCATCACCAGGGGCCGACAGTAAATTAAAGGGTATTGGAGTGCCCAGACTCCCTCCTTGCGCCTCCCTGAGGTCCTGGAACTCCATCCCCAGAGCATGAATCTAAATTAAGGGAAGGGGCTGGCAGCCCTCCCTCCTTGAGCATCCAAAGGCCCTGGGGACGACCACCCCTGAGGCCAAAATTACCTAAAAGAGAAGGGGGCATGCGGCCCCCCTTCCCAATCATCAAAAGATCCTGGGGAGCCCATCCTCAGGACGCTCTTTTAAAAGGTGAGGGTGGCGTGCATCTCCCTTCCCCAAAACTCAAACTGTCCAGGGGGACCCCATCCCAAGGGGCCAGCTCTATTGTTATGTCCTGGTGAAACCACCCCCAGGACACAGTTTCCCTGACTGCGCGAGCTGCAAAAATTTGTTCAAGCTGGCGGGAGCAGACATTTTTTCCCTGCCTCCATTTTTGCAGGTAGGGAAACAGAGACTGGTTCTGCCTGTTGCGAGTAGAGAACACAATTAGCATCTGCTGGGCAGGAGCAAAACCAGCTCCTGCTGTACCCTGTGGCCCAACAAAAACTGACGTGTGGGTCTCGCTGGTGGGCACTGGTGCACCTACCTTAGGACTCGGGTGATGGGGTCCTCAGGGCCACTGTTGGCTCAGAAAGGAGGGGCAAACGCCCTCCTACCCTTGAAATAAAGGTCAGCCTCTGGGTGTTGGCTTGAGTTTTTACCCTGGGGAATGGGGTCCTTAGGGTCAGCGTTGGATCAAGGAGGGGGCCCTCGCCCCCATCCCTTTAAATAAAGTAAGGCCACAGGGGATAGGGTTCTCTGGCCCTCTAATGGCTCAGTGAGGGGGGGGTCACATGCCCCCTCTCCAATATTTGTTTTAAAAAAGGAAAATATTTACATGCTTTATCGGCACCCAGGCTGAGTGCTGACAGGGGAGCTGACAGGGCTTCTGGCGCTCTCCTCACAGCCCTCATCAAAAAATAAAGATGTTTGTACCGGGACAGCCAAAATATGAATTTTTAAAGAATGAATAATTGAGCGGCGGAGACTCTAATTTATTTTTCACTGCTCCTTGCAAGGAGCACCCCATAATGCCTTGAGAGAGCCTGGTGGTGTCCTTAGTAGGGGCTGGAGGATCATCAAGCACTTTTTTTTAATGTTGTGTGGTGGCGGCAGGGAGTGCAGCAGCTCCCCCGCAACATTAAGAAACAAGCATTTGCAATGCAATAGGTCTCGCATTTACGTGAGTTTGGGCTTTTCACATTACAAATAACAATACATTTTTTTGTTTTTGTTTTTAAAACTTAAGTAAAAAGCATTGTTATTTACAATGTTAATAGCTTAAACTACCGTAAATGGGAGACCTATTGCATTGCAAATGCGTGTGTTAAATGCATCCTCGTGCCTACAATTAATGAACGGACCCATTATGTGATAACATTTAGCGTGGAATGCCGGATTTGCTTTTCACTTAATTATGCATAACTTTGATGAAATTTCAGATAATACCGCAAAAGAAAATTACGCAAATTTTGCAAGCTCATAGTTATATTCCCTCTAATGACCCAGGAATAATACAAAAGTCTCAGAAAGCACAGATCTGCAGAGGAATTTACAAGCTCCTCGTATTAAATATGATATTCACCCTCTTTGTCTAGCTGCTCCTTCTTATCGCCACCCCTACCCACGCACCCCACTTGCACTACAATGCTTGTATGTTTATCTCTCATTGTTTTTTGTAAAGCGATTTAACACCGGTCCGTATATAAATGAGATTGCCAGTGCTTAGACTATTTGCAAGCATTGCTTCCATCACCTCTGGGGCACTCGCCCTGGACAGCCTCTCCTACAGGGCGAGGCACAGTGCTTCTGACTCTTGGCTGGCAGGTTTCTAGGCTCGTTCACCAGATCCGCAGCTCTTTCTTAGCAGAAATTGGAAACTTCAGATGGTGTCCCCTCACCTCTGCGAGACTGGCTGTCAAAAGAACCACTTTTTAATGGATAGCGAGCAGTAGATAGATGGATACGAAAACATAGCTTGATATCCTCCAAAGATTCAAATTGTCCATTTAAATCTTTTGAGAATCCGTCAAAATTATGGCTGCTGCCTTCAAGCACCTGACCGGTAGCCAAAGAGTTAACAATAGGGGTTACTGCAGAGACAGAAATCTTAGGATAATTTTTCAATGCTTCAACTCTGAAAGTCTCATCTCCTACCAAACCCTGCTGAACCTTCAATGGAGAAATAACCACTTGGTTGTTTCCTTCACTTATAACCCCAGTGCACTGCACATCACCCCACCAGCCCTCCGAACATCCCTGAGCTGCCCCCCTGCCACCATCTGCCTCGTCCACAGTCATCCCTGAAATGGGATCAATACCTTGTGCTGTTGAGAGCGTCGGTCCCGCAGCAACATTGTTTCCAAAGCTGAATGTAATTATGATTGCAATCTTACCTTTGTATCCCCAATATCCCCTATGTTTCCCACATCCCTGCCCCTCCTCACCCCTTTGTACAGTTTCTGTATATTTCTGCACATTGACTTTGTTTGTACACCGTGATATATCCTGTAAAGCGCTCTGATACCCTCATGGGTCAAGTTTGCGCTCTATAAAAACACTAAAATAAATAAATAAATAAATAAAATAAGTAAATACTACACGTCTGCCTTTTCTAAGCGCTGTACATAACAGATGTTACAATGGAAGTAGGATACATAGATTGATGGATATAGTTTTACACAGCCATAGTTACTGTGATCGGAAGAATTCGATTAAAGTCACACAAAACTGAAAGTTATTAATGTGCATCTGGTGCAAGAAACGTGTTCGCTTTAGTTTGTGTTCAAAGGTTTACTTCAAAGTTTAATTACGGTAGGGATAATGCAGCCTTTTGTCCTTCCAGGGCTGATACAAGAAGTACGGTTGAGCTAGTAATAACGCTTACATTTCAAGCGTCTGCGCACACTGCGGTTTCTGAAGCGCCGATTTAGTCATTAATCTGCTAATCCAACAGAAAACACATGCCAAGAGCGAGAACTTGTGCATGGTTTGATTTTCAGTGTGCAAATCGAAAAGATTATGAAGTGCCACCTCCCCATTGACTCTCTCGGTAGGCTGTGCCTGCGGTGCCGTGCCGCAGCTCATCAGCAGAGTGGAGAGCCTGCTCAGGTCCTTGAGCTGCGGCCTGCTGCCGCCGCCCCGCCCTACTCAAAGTCCGGTGCCTGGAGCTCAGCCTTGGCGTGAGGCTGGCTGTGGTTGAAGAGCTCAGCAATGAGCTTGTCGTGGGCCACCTCCAGAGAGGGCACCCCGACATTGCGTCTATGTACGAGCCGAAGTCGATGGGACTCTCGTCGTAGATGGCGGTGGCTGCGGTCTCCTCGGCCAGGGTGCCCCTACTGTGCTCCTTGTACTCCTCTGTTTAAAATTTAAAAATAATATTAAAAACAAGCAGGATGGGGGGCGGGAGTAAAATGCACCCAACAGAACAGGTGACCTCCAAACGCCTATGATCATGAGCAGCAAACAAGCAGACTGCACTGAAAGCGGATCACGCTGAAAGTGAATTCAAAGAGTGCTTACCGACTTTTAAAGGACACCGTGTAACGCCGCTTGTAAAAAATCCAGTCCGAATGGGCCATCAGAGAAGGAGACAGGGCGGCAACAAAGAAACCTCGTTTTCAATGGAAAGCCAATATTTAGCATAAACGCTGACGCCAGCCAATAGGAATGATGGTCGGGGATTCAAGTCCCCTTCTGAAATCTACCCGATCACTGTAAGCCTTGCAGAGCGAAGAGTGCATGCGCGCTCCAACGCTAGGTCTGGGTGACCTAAAAACAGTCAAGTCTCCTTGGTCATTAAATCCATGCCTGAGGAGAGATTACCATATTTTTTTAGCCCACTCCTGACTGGAGCTCTATGCTCTTCAGCTGGAATGCAGAGCTGCACTTTGTAGCTTGAGAAATGCCAAAAAAAAACATTCAAAGACAATGAATAGCATTATTAAACATTTTAATGACAATCAGTTTTATTAAGTATTGAATTGTGTGAATTGATTAAATATACATGTCATTATAATTATTCGACATTTTGTGACATGGATAATATGTATGCTTTATAAATGTTAATATGCTGATCACTCTATAAAATCAATGGGCACACTTTTTAGGTCTCGCCTACGCAGGGCGCATGCGATGCATAGGAGGGCCTCTAGCCCTCGCTCTGGTCATTTTCTAGCACACACTCGTGCTTGTGGCAGCATCTACCTTGCGGGAGCGAGCAGGGGCGCGCCAGAAGCACGAGTGCAGTGCTTGAAAATGAGCAGACTGGCACGCAAACACCACTCCCGGGCTCACCTCCTGCTCCCCCTCTCTCTCACGCAGATAAGCAGAACAAAAGCAATTCTAAAACAGAGCTGTTTTTTCAATGCTCATGTCTGCCTCTGAAACTGACGTTGGTTTGCATTGTATAGTTTATTAATGTTTCCACATCAGAAACATGTCAGAAAGGTTTCGCTCTTGTTTCACTAAATCTTTTATTTCATTACTGACAGAAGGTACATAACTTGAACACACTTCAGTTTAATTCTGTTGGGACTCTGCTGTTCCATGAAATCTCCTAGATTCTGAGTTTTGTGACTGCATACATTTAACGTCTCATCTTGTGACAGATGACATTGAAATAGACTCCATGGGGTGTAAATTAAGTTAATTCAGGCTGCCTACTGGCACACATGGGGAGATGAGAAATACAGCCAGGTTTCACAAGACAAGTCAGTACACAAGTTTTCAGAGCGCACACACACCTGAACAAACTGGGCGTCTAGATAAGAGGAGCTTAAACGGACTGAACACTGGAGGCAAACTTGTTTTTTTTCTTTGTGAGCCACTCTCACTGCAGGCACAGCGTGTTTTTTTAAATTAAAGGAGCATTGCGCTTTAATGCCCTTTAAATTTTATTGTATCTAATATTCGGCCTCTTTCTGCTCTCCCATATGCCCCCTTCGAGGTCGTCTTCTACATCCGCATTCTGCCAGCACCCTCCTACCCAATAGTCATCCACCACCACCATCACCATGTCCACCACCACCACCGCCACGTCCACTACCACGTCCACCACCACCACCAAGGCCACTGCCACCATGTCCACCAACATCCACCACCTCCTCCTCCTCCAACACGTCCACCACCACCATCACGTCCACCACCACCACATCCTCCACCACGACCACCACGTCCACCACCACCATGTAGACCACCACCACCATGTCCACCACGTCCACCACCACCACCACATCCACCACCACAACCATGCCCACCAGCACATCCACCACCACGTCCACCACGTCCACCACCACATCAACCATCAACACGTACACCACCACCACATCAACCATCAACACGTCCACCACCACCACCACCCCACCACCACCACGTCCACTACGTGCTCCACCACCATGTCCCCCACCACCACATCTACCACCACCCTGGCCACCACCACCATGTTCACCACCAAAACCACCATGTCCACCACCACCACATCCACCACCACCACTTCCACTACCACCACATCCACCATCAAGTCCACCACCACGTCTACCACCACCATGTCCACTAACACCTCATCCACTACCACGTCCACCACCACCACGTCCACCACCACCACGTCCACCACCACCACATCCACCACCACCATGTCCACCACCACGTCCACCACCACGTCGACTACCACCACCACATCGACCACATCTACCACATTCACCACCACCACGTCCACCATGTCCACCACCACATCCACCACGTCCACCCCCACCACCATGTCCACCACCACATCCACCACCACCATGGCCACTACGTCCACCACCATATCCACGACCACCACATCCACCATGTCCACCTCCACCACATCCACCACCACCACCAAGTCCACCACAACCACCACCTCCACCACCACCACGTGCACCACCTCCACCACGTCCACCACCAACTCGTCCACCACCAGCACGTCCACCACCACCACAGCCACCACGTCCACCACCACCATGTCACCACCACAACATCCACCACCACTTCCACCACCTCCATGTCCACCACCACCACGTCAACCACCACCACGTCCACCAAGACCACCACATCCACCACCACATCCACCAACACCATGTCCACCACTACCACATCCACCACCACCACGTCCATCACCACCACCATGTCTACCACCACCACCATGTCCACCACCACCATGTCCACCACCACCACGTCCACCACCACCACGTCCACCACCACCATATCGACCATGTTTACCACCATGGCCACCACATCCACCACAACATCCACCACCACCACATCCACCACGTCTACCTCCACCACGTCCACCATCACGTCCACCACAGCCACCACCTCCACCACCACCACGTCCACCACCTCCACCACCACCACGTCCACCACCACCACTCCACCACCACCATGTCCACCACCATGTCCACCACCACCACCAGCGCATCCACCACAGCCACCACGTCCACCACCACCTTGTCCACCACCACCACGTCCACCCCACCTTCCACCACCTCCATGTCCACCACCACCACGTCAACCACCACCACGTCCACCAAGACCACCACATCCACTTCCACGTCCACCACCACCATGTCCACCACCACCACATCCACCACCACCACGTCCCTCACCACCATGTCCACCACCACCATGTCCACCACCACCACCATGTCCACCACTACCACCATGTCCATCACCACCATGTCCACCAACACCATGTCCACCACCACCACCACATCACCCACCACAACGTCCAGCACCACCACCACCATGTCCACCACCACCACCACCACGTCCACCACCACCATATCGGCCACATTCACCACCACCACGTCCACCACGTCCACCACCACCATGTCCATGACCACTATCCCCACCACCACCATGTCCACCACTACCATGTCCACCACCACCATGTCCACCACCACCGCGTCCACCACCACCATGTCCACCACCACATCCACCACCACGTCCACCACTACCATGTCCACCACCACAACATCTACCACCACATCTACCACCACATCCACCACCACCACCACTTCCACCACCAGCACCACGTAAACCACCACATCCACCAAAACCACGTCAACCAATACCATGTCCACCACCACATCCACCACATCCACCACCACTGTGTCCTCCACCACCACCACGTCAACTACCACCATGTCCACCACATCCACCACCACCACGTCCACCACCTCCACCACCTCCACCACCAACTCGTCCACCACGTCCAGCACGTCCACCACCACCACAGCCACCACGTCCACCACCACCATGTCACCACCACCACGTCCACCACCTCCATGTCCACCACCACCACGTCAACCACCACCATGTCCACCAAGACCACCACATCCACCACCACGTCCACCACCACCATGTCCACCACCACCACATCCACCACCACCACGTCCATCACCACCATGTCCACCACCACCACATCCACCACCATGTCCACCACCACCACCATGTCCACCACCATCACGTCCACCACCACCATATCAACCATGTTCACCACCATGGCCACCACGCCCACCACCACATCCACCATCACCACATCCACCACATCCACCATGTCCACCTCCACCACATCCACCACCACGTCCACCACAGCCACCACCTCCACCACCACCATGTCCACCACCTCCACCACCACCACGTCCACCACCACCACTCCACCACCACCATGTCCACCACCATGTCCACCACCACCACGTCCACCCCACCTTCCACCGCCTCCATGTCCACCACCACCACGTCAACCACCACCATGTCCACCAAGTCCACCACATCCAGTTCCACGTCCACCACCACCATGTCCACCACCACCACATCCACCACCACCACGTCCATCACCACCATCTCCACCACCACCATGTCCACCATCACCACCATGTCCTCCACTACCACCACGTCCATCACCACCATGTCCACCAACACCATGTCCACCACCACCACATCAACCACCACCACGTTCACCACCACCACCATGTCCACCACCACCACCACATCCACCACCAACACGTCCACCACCACAACATCCACCACCACATCCACCACCACCACCACGTTCACCACCACCACCACATCCACCAACACC
Organism: Lissotriton helveticus; assembly: GCF_964261635.1. Taxonomy (NCBI): domain Eukaryota; kingdom Metazoa; phylum Chordata; class Amphibia; order Caudata; family Salamandridae; genus Lissotriton; species Lissotriton helveticus. The sequence continues at coordinate 1,033,738,133 of NC_136059.1, forward strand.
ACGTCAACCAACACCACGTCCACCACCACATCCACCACATCCACGACCACTGTGTCCTCCACCACCACCACGTCCACTAACACCAAGTCCATCACACCCACCACCACCACGATATCCACCACCACCACGTTCACCACCACCATGTCCACCACCACCACGTCCACCACCACGTCCTCACCACCACCACCATGTCCACCAACACCAAGTCCACCACCACCACATCCACCACCACCACCATGTCCACCACCACCACCATGTCCACCACCACCATGTCCACCACCACCACGTCCACCACCACCACGTCCACCACCACCATATCGACCATGTTCACCACCATGGCCACCACGTGCACCACAACATCCACCACCACCACATCCACCATGTCTACCTCCACCACGTCCACCACCACGGCCACCACAGCCACCACCTCCACCACCACCATGTCCACCACCTCCACCACCACCACATCCACCACCACCACTCCACCACCACCACGTCCACCACCATGTCCACCACCACCAGCGCATCCACCACAGCCACCACGTCCACCACCACCTTGTGCACCACCACCATGTCCACCCCACCTTCCACCACCTCCATGTCCACCACCACCACGTCAACCACCACCACATCCACCAAGACCACCACATCCATATCCATGTCCACCACCACCATGTCCACCACCACCATGTCCACCACCACCACATCCACCACCACCATGTCCACCAAGACCACCACATCCACCACCACATCCACCAACACCATGTCCACCACTACCACATCCACCACCACCACGTCCATCACCACCATGTCCACCACCACCACATCCACCACCACCACCATGTCTACCACCACCACCACCACCATGTCCACCACCACCATGTCCACCACCACCACGTCCACCACCACCACGTCCACCACCACCATATCGACCATGTTCACCACCATGGCCACCACATCCACCACAACATCCACCACCACCACATCCACCACGTCTACCTCCACCACGTCCACCATCACGTCCACCACAGCCACCACCTCCACCACCACCACGTCCACCACCTCCACCACCACCACGTCCACCACCACCACTCCACCACCACCACGTCCACCACCATGTCCACCACCACCACCAGCGCATCCACCACAGCCACGACGTCCACCACCACCTTGTCCACCACCACCACGTCAACCACCACCACGTCCACCAAGACCACCACATCCACTTCCATGTCCACCACCACCATGTCCACCACCACCACATCCACCACCACCACGTCCCTCACCACCATGTCCACCACCACCATGTCCACCACCACCACCATGTCCACCACTACCACCATGTCCATCACCACCATGTCCACCAACACCATGTCCACCACCACCACCACATCACCCACCACAACGTCCAGCACCACCACCACCATGTCCACCACCACCACCACCATGTCAACCACCACCATATCGGCCACATTCACCACCACCACGTCCACCACGTCCACCACCACCATGTCCATGACCACTATCCCCACCACCACCATGTCCACCACTACCATGTCCACCACCACCATGTCCACCACCACCGTGTCCACCACCACCATGTCCACCACCACATCCACCACCACGTCCACCACTACCATGTCCACCACCACAACATCTACCACCACATCCACCACCACCACCACTTCCACCACCAGCACCACGTAAACCACCACCACCACCACATCCACCAAAACCACGTCAACCAATACCATGTCCACCACCACATCCACCACATCCACCACCACTGTGTCCTCCACCACCACCACGTCAACTACCACCATGTCCACCACATCCACCACCACCACGTCCACCACCTCCACCACCTCCACCGCCAACTCGTCCACCACGTCCAGCACGTCCACCACCACCACAGTCACCACGTCCACCACCACCATGTCACCACCACCACGTCCACCACCTCCATGTCCACCACCACCATGTCAACCACCACCATGTCCACCAAGACCACCACATCCACCACCACGTCCACCACCACCATGTCCACCACCACCACATCCACCACCACCACGTCCATCACCACCATGTCCACCACCACCACATCCACCACCATGTCCACCACCACCACCATGTCCACCACCATCACGTCCACCACCACCATATCAACCATGTTCACCACCATGGCCACCACGCCCACCACCACATCCACCATCACCACATCCACCACATCCACCATGTCCACCTCCACCACATCCACCACCATGTCCACCACAGCCACCACCTCCACCACCACCATGTCCACCACCTCCACCACCACCACGTCCACCACCACCACTCCACCACCACCATGTCCACCACCATGTCCACCACCACCACGTCCACCCCACCTTCCACCACCTCCATGTCCACCACCACCACGTCAACCACCACCATGTCCACCAAGTCCACCACATCCAGTTCCACGTCCACCACCACCATGTCCACCACCACCACATCCACCACCACCACGTCCATCACCACCATCTCCACCACCACCATGTCCACCATCACCACCATGTCCTCCACTACCACCACGTCCATCACCACCATGTCCACCAACACCATGTCCACCACCACCACATCAACCACCACCACGTTCACCACCACCACCATGTCCACCACCACCACCACATCCACCACCAACACGTCCACCACCACAACATCCACATCCACCACCATGTTCACCACCACCACCACATCCACCAACACCACGTCAACCAACACCACGTCCACCACCACATCCACCACATCCACGACCACTGTGTCCTCCACCACCACCACGTCCACTAACACCAAGTCCATCACACCCACCACCACCACGATATCCACCACCACCACGTTTACCACCACCATGTCCACCACCACCACGTCCACCACCACGTCCTCACCACCACCACCATGTCCACCAACACCAAGTCCACCACCACCACATCCACCACCACCACCATGTCCACCACCACCACCATGTCCACCACCACCATGTCCACCACCACCACGTCCACCACCACCACGTCCACCACCACCATATCGACCATGTTCACCACCATGGCCACCACATGCACCACAACATCCACCACCACCACATCCACCATGTCTACCTCCACCACGTCCACCACCACGGCCACCACAGCCACCACTTCCACCACCACCATGTCCACCACCTCCACCACCACCACATCCACCACCACCACTCCACCACCACCACGTCCACCACCATGTCCACCACCACCAGCGCATCCACCACAGCCACCACGTCCACCACCACCTTGTGCACCACCACCATGTCCACCCCACCTTCCACCACCTCCATGTCCACCACCACCACGTCAACCACCACCACATCCACCAAGACCACCACATCCATATCCATGTCCACCACCACCATGTCCACCACCACCATGTCCACCACCACCACATCCACCACCACCATGTCCCTTATCACCATGTCCACCACCACCATGTCCACCACCATGTCCACCACTACCACCATGTCCATCACCACCATGTCCACCAACACCATGTCCACCACCACCACCACATCACCCACCACAACATCCAGTACCACCACCACCATGTCCACCACCACCACCACATCCACCGCCACCACATCCACCACCACCATATCGGCCACATTCACCACCACCACGTCCACCACGTCCACCACCACCATGTTCACGACCACTATCCCCACCACCACGTCCACCACTACCATGTCCACCACCACCATGTCCACCACCACCACGTCCACCACCACCATGTCCACCCCCACATCCACCACCATGCCCACCACTACCATGTCCACCACCACAACATCTACCACCACATCCACCCCCACCACCACGTCCACCACCACGTCAACCACCACCACCACCACATCCACCAAAACCATGTCAACCAATACCACGTCCACCACCACATCCACCACATCCACCACCACTGTGCCCTCCACCACCACCACCACGTCCACCACCACTGTGTCCTCCACCACCACCACCACCACGTCCACCATGTCCACCACATCCACCACCACCACGTCCACCACCTCCACCACCTCGACCACCAACTCGTCCACCACGTCCACCACCACCACCAGCACGTCCACCACCACCACAGCCACCACGTCCACCACTTTCACCACCACCATGTCACCATCACCACATCCACCACCTCCATGTCCACCACCACCACGTCAACCACCACCATGTCCACCACGTCCACCACCATGTCCACCACCACGTCCACCACCATGTCCACCACCACCACATCCACCACCACCACGTCCATCACCACCATGTCCACCACCACCACATCCACCACCACCACCATGTCCACCACCATGTCCACCACCACCATGTCCGCCACCACCACGTCCACCACCATCACGTCCACCACCACCATATCAAACATGTTCACCACCATGGCCACCACACCCACCACCACATCCACCACCACCACATCCACCACATCCACCATGTCCACCTCCACCACATCCACCACCACATCCACCACAGCCACCACCTTCACCACCACCATGTCCACCACCTCCACCACCACCACGTACACCACCACCACTCCACCACCACCATCTCCACCACCATGTCCACCACCACCACCAGCACATCCACCACAGCCAGCACGTCCACCACCACCATGTCCACCACTACCATGTCCACCCCACCATCCACTGCCTCCATGTCCACCACCACCACGTCAACCACCACCATGTCCACCAAGTCCACCACATCCACTTCCACGTCCACCACCACCATGTGCACCACCACCACATCCACCACCACCACGTCCATCACCACCATGTCCACCACCACCATGTCCACCACCACCACCATGTACACCATTACCACCAAGTCCATAACCACCATGTCCACCACCACCACCACATCAACCACCACCACGTTCACCACCACCACCACCACCATGTCCACCACCACCACCACATCCACCACCAACACGTCCACCACCACAACATCCACCACCACACCACATCCACCAACACCACGTCAACCAACACCACGTCCACCACCACATCCACCACATCCACACCACTGTGTCCTCCACCACCACCACGTCCACTACTCCCAAGTCCACCACATCCACCACCACCACGATGTCCACCACCACCACGTTCACCACCACCATGTCCACCACCACCACGTCCACCACCACGTCCTCACCACCACCACCATGTCCACCAACACCACGTCCACCACCACCACGTCCAACACCACCACATCCACCACCACTACCACGTCCACCATCATGTCCACCACCACGTCCACCACCTAGTCCACCACCAACCCACCACCACGTCCACCACCACATCCACCACCACCATGTCCACCACCACCACCATGTCCACCACCACCACATCCACCACCACCACCTCCACCACCATGTCCACCACCACCACATCCACCACCACCATGTCCACCACATCCACCACCACCACATCCACCACCACCACATCCACCACCACCACATCCACCACCACCACATCCACCACCACCACCACATCCATCACCACCATGTCCATCACTACCACATCCACCACCACCATCACATCCACCACCACATCCACCACCACCACCACCACATCTACCACCACACCACGTCCACCACCATGTGCTACCACCACCACATCAAGCACCACCACCACCACATCCACCAACACCACATCAACCAACACCACATCCACCACCATATCCACCACATTCACCACCACCACATCCACCACGTCCACCACCACCACGTCCACCACCACCACCTCCACCAGCATGTCCACCTCCACTATGTCCTTCACCACCACCATGTCCACCACCACGTCCACCACCACCATGTCCACCACATCCATCACCACCACGACGTACACCACCACCAGGTTCACCACCACCACCACCACCACGTCCACCACCACCACATCCACCACCACATCCACCACCACCACCACGTCCACCACCACATCCACAACCACAACCACGTCCACCACCAAGTCCACCACCAACACCACCACCATGTCCACCATTACATCCACCACCACCACCATGTCCACCACCACAACATCCACCATGAACACGTCCATCACCACCACGTCCACCACCATGTCCACCACCCCAACAGTCCACCACCATGTCCACCAACACCACATCCACCTCCAACACCAGGTCCACCACATCCACCACCACCCCACCACCACCACCATGTCCACCACATCCACCACCACCACATCCACCACCACCACCACGTCCACCACCATGTCCACCACCACCATGTCCACCACCACCACATCCACCACGTCCACCACCACCACCACATCCACCACCACCACCACATCCACCACCACCATGTCCACCACCACCACGTCCACCATGTCCACTACCACCACATCCACCACATCCACCACCACCACATCCACCTTGCCCCCCACCTCCACTACCACCACCTCCACCTCCACCACCAGGTCCACCACATCCACCACCACCCCACCACCACCACCATGTCCACCAAATCTACCACCACCACATCCACCACCACCACGTCCACCACCATGTCCACCACCACCATGTCCACCACCACCACATCCACCACCACTACCACGTCCACCACCACATCCACCACCACCATGTCCACCACCACCACGTCCACCATGTCCACCACCACGTCCACCACCACATCCACCACCATGTGCACCACGTCCACCACCATCATGTCCACTACCACGTCCACCACTACCATGTCCACCACCACAACATCTACCACCACATCCACCACCACGTCCACCACCACCACCACCACGTCAACCACCACCACCACCACATGCACCAAAACCACGTCAACCAAAACCACGTCCACCACCACATCCACCACATCCACCACCACTGTGTCCTCCACTACCACCACGTCCACTACCACCATGTCCACCACATCCACCACCACCATGTCCACCACCTCCACCACCTCCACCACCAACTCATCCACCACATCCACCACCACCACCAGCACATCCACCACCACCACAGCCACCACGTCCACCACCACCATGTCACCACCACCATGTCCACCACCTCCATGTCCACCACCACCACTTCAACCACCACCATGTCCACCAAGACCACCACATCCACCACCACGTCCACCTCCACCATGTCCACCACCACCACATCCACCACAACCACGTCCATCACCACCATGTCCACCACCACCACATCCACCACCACCACCATGTCCACCACCACCACCATGTCCACCACCACCATGTCCACCACCACCACGTCCACCACCATCACGTCCACCACCACCATATCAACCATGTTCACCACCATGGTCACCACACCCACCACCACATCCACCACCACCACATCCACTACATCCACCATGTCCACCTCCACCACATCCACCACCACGTCCACCACAGCCACCACCTCCACCACCACCATGTCCACCACCTCCACCACCACCTCGTCCACCACCACCACTCCACCACCACCACGTCCACCACCATGTCCACCACCACCAGGTCCACCCCACCTTCCATCGCCTCCATGTCCACCACCACCATGGCAACCACCACCATGTCCACCAAGTCCACCACATCCACTTCTGCGTCCACCACCACCATGTCCACCACCACCGCATCCACCACCACCATGTCCATCACCACCATGTCCACCACCACCACCATGTCCACCACTACCACCACGTCCATCACCACCATGTCCTCCAACACCATGTCCACCACCACCACCACATCAACCACCACCACGTTCACCACAGCCACCACCTTGTCCTCCACCACCACCACATCCACCACCAACACATCCACCACCACAACATCCACCACAATATCCACCACCACATCCACCACCACCACCACGTCCACCACCACCACATCAACCACCACCACCACCACATCCACCAACACCACGTCAACCAACACCACGTCCACCACCACATCCACCACATCCACCACCACTGTGTCCTCCACCACCACCACGTCCACTACCACCAAGTCCACCACATCCACCACCACCACGATGTCAACCACCACCACCTTCACCACCACCATGTCCACCACCACCACGTCCACTACCACCACAGCCACCACGTCCACCACCACCATGTCACCACCACCACGTCCACCACCTCCATGTTCACCACCACCACGTCAACCACCACCATGTCCACCAAGACCACCACATCCACCACCACGTCCATCACCACCATGTCCACCACCACCACATCCACCACCACCACCACCACGTCCATCACCACCATGTCCACCACCACCACATCCACCACCACCACCATGTCCACCACCACCACCATGTCCACCACCATCACGTCCACCACCATCACGTCCACCACCACCATATCAATCATGTTCACCACCATGGCCACCACGCACACCACCACATCCACCACCACCACATCCACCACATTCACCATGTCCACCTCCACCACATCCACCACCACGTCCACCGCAGCCACCACCACCATGTCCACCACCTCCACCACGTCCACCACCACCACTCCACCACCACCACGTCCACCACCATGTCCACCACCACCACCAGCACATCCACCACAGCCAGCACGTCCACCACCACCATGTCCACCACCACCATGTCCACCCCACCTTCCACCGCTTCCATGTCCACCACCACCATGTCAACCGCCACCATGTCCACCAAGTCCACCACATCCACTTCCACGTCCACCACCACCATGTCCACCATCATTACATCCACCACCACCATGTCCACCACCACCATGTCCACCACTACCACCATGTCCATAACCACCATGTCCACCAACACCATGTCCACAACCACTACCACATCAACCCCCACCACGTTCACCACCATGTCCACCACCATCACCACATCCACCACCAACATGTCCACCACCACAACATCCACCACCACATCCACCACCATGTCCACCACCACCACCACCACCACATCAACCACCACCACATCCACCAACACCACGTCCACCACCACATCCACCACCACTGTGTCCTCCACCACCACCACGTCCACTACCACCAAGTCCACCACATCCACCACCACCACGATGTCCACCACCACCACGTTCACCACCACCATGTCCACCACCACCACATCCACCACCACGTCCTCACCACCACCACCATTTCCACCAACACCACATCCACCACCACCACGTCCGACACCACCACATCCACCACCACCACCATGTCCACCACCATGTCCACCACCACGTTCACCACCTAGTCCACCACCAACACCACCACCACGTCCACCACCACATCCACCAACACCACGTCAACCAACACCACGTCCACCACCACATCCACCACCACTGTGTCCTCCACCACCACCACGTCCACTACCACCAAGTCCACCACATCCACCACCACCACGATGTCCACCACCACCACGTTCACCACCACCATGTCCACCACCACCACGTCCACCACCACGTCCTCATCACCACCACCATGTCCACCAACACCACGTCCACCACCACAATGTCCAACACCACCAAATCCACCACCACCACCACCACGTCCACCATCATGTCCACCACCACCACCACCACATCCACCACCTAGTCCACAACCAACACCACCACCACGTCCACCACCACATCCACCACCACCATGTCCACCACCACCACCATGTCCACCACCACCACATCCAGCACCACCACCTCCACCACCATGTCCACCACCACCACATCCACCACCACCATGTCCACCACATCCACCACCACCACGTCCACCACCACCACATCCACCACCACCTTGTCCATCACCACCACATCCACCACCACCACCACATCCACCACCACATCCACCACCACCACCACATCTACCACCACCACCACGTCCACCACCACCACCATGTCCACCACCACCACGTCAAGCACCATCACCACCACATCCACCAACACCACATCAACCAACACCACATCCACCACCATATCCACCACATCCACCACCATATCCACCACATCCACCACCACCACATCCACCACGTCCACCACCACCACGTCCACCACCACCACCTCCACCAGCATATCCACCTCCACTATGTCCTCCACCATGTCCACCACCATACCCACCACCACCATGTCCACCACATCCACCACCACCACGACGTCCACCACCACCAGGTTCACCACCACCACCACGATCCACCACCACCACATCCACCACGACATCCACCACCACGTCCATCACCACCATGTCCATCACCACCACATCCATCACCACCACCACATCCACCACCACATCCACCACTACATCTACCACCACCACCACGTCCACCACCACCACCACCATGTCAAGCACCACCACCACCACATCCACCAACACCACGTCAACCAACACCACATCCACCACCATAACCACCACATCCACCACCATATCCACCACATCCACCACCACCACATCCACCACGTCCACCACCACCACATCCACCACCACATCCACCACGTCCATCACCACCACGTCCACCACCACCACCTCCACCAGCATGTCCACCTCCACTATGTCCTCCACCACCACCATGTCCACCACCACGTCCACCACCACCATGTCCACCACATCCACCACCACCACGACGTCCACCACCACCAGGTTCACCACCACCACCACGTCCACCACCACCACATCCACCACCACATCCACCACCACATCCACCACCACCACCACGTCCACCACCACGTCCACCACCACAACCATATCCACCACCAAGTCCACCACCAACACCACCACCATGTCCACCACCACATCCACCACCACCACCATGTCCACCACCACAACATCCACCACAAACATGTCCACCACCACCACGTCCACCACCATGTCCACCGCCCCAACAGTCCACCACCATGTCCACCATCACCACATCCACCTCCACCACCAGGTCCACCACATCCACCACCACCCCACCACCAGCACCATGTCCACCACATCCACCACCACCACATCCACCACCACCACCACGTCCACCACCATGTCCACCACCACCATGTCCACCACCACCACATCCACCATGTCCACCACGTCCACCACCACCACCACATCCACCACCACCACCACATCCACCACCACCATGTCCACCACGTCCACCATGTCCACTACCACCACGTCCACCACATCCACCACCACCACATCCACCACGCCCACCACCTCCACCACCACCACCTCCACCTCCACCACCAGATCCACCACATCCACCACCACCCCACCACCACCACCATGTCCACCACATCCACCACCACCACATCCACCACCACCCCCACATCCACCACCACGTCCACCACCACCATGTCCACCACCACCACACCCACCACGTCCACCACCACCTCCACGTCCACCACCACCACAACATCCGCCACCAACACATCTACCATGTCCACCACCACCACATCCACCACGTCCGCTGCCAATACCACCGCCACATCCACCACCACCACGTCCACCACATCCACCATGTCCTCCACCACCAACACGTCCGCCACCACCACATCGACCACCACCACCACGTCCACCATCCCAACGTCCACCACCACCACATTCACCACCATGTCCACCACCACCCTCACATCCACCACCATGTCCACTACCACGTCTATCACCATGTCCACCACCACATCCACCACCACGTCCACCACCACATCCACCACCACCACATCCACCACCACCACCATGTCCTCCACCACCATGTCTAACCTCAACGTCTACCACCACGTCCACCAGCAACAACCGTGACAGGTAAAGTGTCACTGGAGGTCAGGGGTAATAGGAGTGTCAATGGCTGTACATGGGACATTTAAGGATGCATTGGGTGCGAGAAGATGTGAATAGGGGCTGGAAGTATTACACCAGACCCAAGATACATTTTGAAGAGGTGTAATGTCACAGGGGCTCCTGTAAAAGCACTCGTAGTATTTCTACCTCACAGTGGCATACTTGCATGAGCCACTCACTCAAAACAAGCCAATAGGTCTCACCTTTGGTACCTTATAAGTGTTTAGCCATGCAACACTTGATGTTGTTGCACCAAGGATATTGTGCTGGATAACTAAACACTTCTAAAGGTCCCAAAGGCGCGACCTATTGGCTATACCAATGCTTATTATAGTTTGGTGTTCTGCCCATTGACAAATTCAGTAGCTCTGCCTTACTTAAAATGGCACTCTTATATTCAGCCATGCTTGTGCAGGGCAGTGGTCAACGGCGGACTCATGTGGCCGCACCTCTTTGCTGTGTTTCCCTTTGTAAATCGTAACCAATATGTTCACAATTGGTGTGCACTAACTACTCCTGCACCTGCCGTTGTGAGATGCAAAACTGCCTAGCAGATCATCAGGAATCTGAGAGAGAATGGAGCGGTGCACTACCCAGGTCCTCTGTTTTGAGTAACAACAAGTAGTCAATTTCCTTTGGTGAAAAAATATGTTCTTTATTCAAATATTCCAAAATGGTGCAAAGAGTCTCAGCCAACGTGTTTAGTTCAGCAGTGTGAACTTCGTCATGGCGTATGTAATAAAAAAGATCCACTCCGTAAGCTCGCGGTCTTCTTTAGGGAATGAACCTGTGTCGCTGGAGTAGCAGAAATGTGTAAAACGGCAGATCCGAGGCAGAAAGTGCCTCCTTGATAAGGGCCCGGTATGAAGCACTGGAGCCGTGGAATATCCAAGCTCCTTCCTCGCACCGCCTCTGGATGATAATGGAAACCAATGCCCGCTGCACATGGTTTATCTGCAGCGGGGGTTGGGCAACAATGGGGGTTGGGGGCAAGGCTCGGCCCATGGCCAACACAACACAGCACATGGCTGAAGGCCCTGTGCAGTGAGGTGTTGGATGCAGGGCCTGGTTGCAGGCTAGGGCCTACAGACATCCCCACGATTGGAACTGCCATAGGTTGTGCATGTCATGCAGTTTCGTGACCACGAGGGGTTGAATGCAGAACCTGGCATTCGGCTGTGCACGGCATGGGATTTGCTACCTGCAGGGTGTTGGATTCAGGGTCTGGCTGCATGACAGGGTTTGCGGCTTACTCCACGCTGACCACAGCCGAAAGCTGTATGCAGCGTGTGGTTGGCTGCCTTCGAGGGTTTGGACATAGGGTCTAGCCATAGGCCAAGCCCTGTGGCCAACCACATGCTGTGCAGTCAAAGGTCATGTGCAGCTTGGGGTTGGTGTTACATATGGTATGTAATAAATTATTAATGTACATTGAAAAGAACTAGAGATTCCCAATACAGAACAAAATGTTAAAGTGACGATATCGTTAGGTATAGTAATAATATTTTAATTTGCATTAGAAAAAATATTAGAAATTCACTGAAAAAAGCAAAGATTACAGGAATGTTATATTCAGATGAAAATGTCAGTTTAAACATACCATTTTAAATGAACAAAATCACTGAAATTCACCAGTTATATTATTCTCAAGTAACAATACCTCATGCCCTAAAGTAACTATACCTTGTGTCCACCCCATACACTGCTAATTACCCTACCTTTTACATCACTTCTGACATGTTCTATGACTTCATTGATAACATTACTGCAACACTTGAAATTACATAATTGATGAGAAAACTGCAAGTCGAAAATTGAAACTGTTTGGTTGGGACATGATTCAAGACCACAGGGAGACTTTGGTTCCTGCCATGAGCTACATTCACTGCTTTAGAGCTTTATGGGCTCTACAGTCAGTTGAGCCTCTCAAAGAACGACTACATCGAAGGCCAATCTTTTTTTCAAAACAAGCAAAGTACTCACCTGGTAACACTATGCACGTCAATGATGACATGCTGCATCCTTGCTTATTCATTACTGATCAAGCACACAGCTCTGTGACCTCACCACAACCCTGACCTTTGGCACTCGTCATCAGTACTGAGCCAGGACATATAACTATAGCTATCTGATGCAATATGGGCCCGAGTTTTAATATAAAAATATATCAAATGTTGGGAATGAGTGTTCATTTGTCATTGTGACCCACTGAAATGCCTTCTGCCTTAGGTTAACCATTGTCTATAATTCATGCACATTTTCTTACCATTAGACCAGCTCAGAGGCTCCTGTGAAAATGTCCTTCCCAACAACTCTAAGGAGAAAGCCATGCATTACAATGTAATAATATAACACATATGGTTCACGACCTGACTTGTCTGAAGACAGCAAAATAAATTACTCCAACCCCACTTCTCATTGAAAATTGAAATCACAAGGTCATGGGCAGGACTTCTTAAATATTCAGTTTCACCTGTGCTGCTGAGCTGTTGCGAGGCAAAGAGTGGTGCCCTTTAAAGTGCAGTGCCTGGACAATTTAGCACTGGATCCCCCTCCCCTGGTGATGCTCTTGCTAAAGAAAATCGCCGACACCCGAACTCTGGAAAACAGGCACTTTTAGTCAACATGAGAACGGCAGTACCAATCTTAATCCTGATGCGTTTCGGCATTGAGATAATCCTTGATCACAGATTTTATAGTGCAGTGTGACCACGTGCTCCTTGAAAGGCTGACTACTCGGTAGATATGTAGTTTTAGTGGCCAACAGCACCCAGAATGCACAGTGGACAGCTGGTAAAACATGTACTTTTTTACACGTACAGTTTTCGTTCTCAGTTCTGTATAATTCATAAAACGCTGCTGTCACAGTTGAAATGAACACATTGCCAATGTGGGTTTGTTCATAATTTGTCCATGCTGCCACAATTACTTTCACATTTTCTGCAGCGCTGCCATCCACACATCTGCATGAGGAGGTGTAAATACCCCTCTCGTGTCCCTTGCACTACTCCACTTTTCACATTTACATTGGGATAAATGCCTTTCTTTCTCTCGTGGTAGAGGCAGGTCATGCCCGCACTCTGCCTTCAGAACACAAAATACCTCTGTGTAAAGGGGGCTCCCAACCCTGTCAGGGAGCCTGTTTGTATAATCTTCAGGAAACTTTCCCCCAAAAAGCAAAATATTTTCAGCTTCTTCCTGGAAAGTTTTGGGGTGATCCGTGGAGCTGAGAAAAAATTGGTGTCCTAAAATGCCAAATCCCCATGCATTTTCCATAAACTTTAGGCAGGGTTACAGCAAAAACTGCTGAACGGAATTATACCGAATTTGGCAGGAAGTTAGATCTTGGTCCGCAGATTGTGTTTTTTATTATTTGGTGCAAATCTGTTCAGTAGTTTTTTTTAAAATAAAGGTATAAAAATATTTGTATATCTGGATGGTTGATTCTGCAAGAGTCACTTGAGAGTCTCGTGGCAGCGCCAATTTAAAAGTAGAGCGTTCCGATTGGCCCAGGGAGTTTCTTTTCCCTTGTGCTAATTTTCTCCCATGGGTATTAGACTCCAACCCGGGCAAGCGCTCTGGTTGGCTGCCACCAACATGAGAAAAATGCTGCTGGCAGCCATAACAGGACTTTGGGACTTAGTCTCCTGTCCTGAAGTTTACAAAAAAAATAACATAAAGTGGCAGTTAAGGTGTGCGGAAATTAAGGTGTATTATATGGTGTGGCTGTGTAACCTCACTGTGTAATACACTTATCAACTCCTTTAGGTCCAGGAAGTTTCATCTGTAAAACCCTCAGCTCAACCCTAGGTGTCTGTAACACTGAGCAGCAAGGCTTACTCAGAGAAACAAGTGTTACACATTTAAACAGCACCAAAACAATTGAAGAAGAAATCGACATGACACTCAGGAAATCCAACACCAATTTATAACAAGCATTAGAAATGCAATCGGGCTCGGATTTATTTGAGTTTGAGCTAATGGCATTGTAAATGCCAATGTATTGTTGCTATGTGTTATGGAGTGTGTTCATGTGGTGTGTACTGCTAGGGATCTCCTTGTGAATGTGCAAATATTGCACCACTTGCCTGTGATGTCCTTCTTATGTGTGAGAAGCTTGCACCTCTGCTGCCTGTGGTCTCCTTGTGAGTGTAAGAAGCTTGCACTGCTGCTGCCTGTGATGTCGTTCTTGTGAGTGGGTGAAGATTGCACCTCAGCTGGCTGTGGTCTCCTTGTGAGTGTATGCACTGTCATTGCTAGCCTGTAGATATGCACTATCATCGCTAGCCTGTAGATATGCATTGGCTTCACTAGCCTGTAGGTATGCACCGTCATCGCTAGCCTGTAGATATGCACTGTCATCGCTAGCCTGTAGATATGCGCTGTCATTGCTATCCTGTAGATATGCGCTGTCGTAGCTAGCCTGTAGATATGCATTATCATCGCTAGCTTGTAGGTATGCACTGTCATCGCTAGCCTGTAGATATGCTTTGTCATCGCTAGCCTGTAGATATGCACTGTCATCACTAGCCTGTAGATATGCATTGGCTTCACTAGTCTGTAGATATGCACCGTCATCGCTAGCTTGTAGATATGCACTGTCATCGCTAACCTGTAGATATGCATTGGCTTCACTAGGCTGTAGTTATGCACTGTCATCGCTAGCCTGTAGATATGCGCTGTCATTGCTAGCCTGTAGATATGCTCTGTCATCGCTAGCCTGTAGATATGCACTGTTATCGCTAGCCTGTAGATATGCATTGGCTTCACTAGCCTGTAGATATGCACCGTCATCGCTAGCTTGTAGATATGCACTGTCATCGCTAACCTGTAGATATGCATTGGCTTCACTAGCTTGTAGTTATGCACTGTCATTGCTAGCCTGTAGATATGCTCTGTCGTCGCTAGCCTGTAGATATGCACTGGCATCGCTAGCCTGTAGATATGCATTGGCTTCAAAAGCCTGTAGATATGCACTGTCAGCGCTAGCCTGTAGATATGCTCTGTCATCGCTAGCCTGTAGATATGCATTGTCATCGCTAGCCTGTAGATATGCACTGTCATCGCTAGCCTGTAGATATGCACTGTATCGCTAGCCTGTAGATATGCTCTGTCATCGCTAGCCTGTAGATATGCTCTGTCATCGCTAGCCTGTAGATATGCACTGTCATCGCTAGCCTGTAGATATGTATTGCCTTCACTAGCCTGTAGATATGCATTGGCTTCACTAGCCTGTAGATATGCACTGTCATCGGTAGCCTGTAGATATGCATTGGCTTCAAAAGCCTGTAGATATGCACTGTCATCGCTAGCCTGTGGATATGCTCTGTCATTGCTAGCCTGTAGATATGCATTGTCATCGCTAGCCTGTAGATATGCACTGTCATCGCTAGCCTGTAGATATGCTCTGTCATCGCTAGCCTGTAGATATGCTCTGTCATCGCTAGCTTGTAGATATGCACTGTCATCGCTAGCCTGTAGATATGCATTGGCTTCACTAGCCTGTAGATATGCACTGTCATTGATAACTTGTAGATATGCATTGGCTTCACTAGCCTGTAGATATGCATTGTCATCACTAGCCTGTAGATATGCACTGTCATGCTAGCCTGTAGATATGCATTGGCTTCGCTAGCTTGTAGATATGCACCGTCATCGCTAGCTTGTAGATATGCACTGTCATCGCTAACCTGTAGATATGCATTGGCTTCACTAGCTTGTAGTTATGCACTGTCATTGCTAGCCTGTAGATATGCTCTGTCGTCGCTAGCCTGTAGATATGCACTGGCATCGATAGCCTGTAGATATGCATTGGCTTCAAAAGCCTGTAGATATGCACTGTCAGCGCTAGCCTGTAGATATGCTCTGTCATCGCTAGCCTGTAGATATGCATTGTCATCGCTAGCCTGTAGATATGCACTGTCATCGCTAGCCTGTAGATATGCACTGTATCGCTAGCCTGTAGATATGCTCTGTCATCGCTAGCCTGTAGATATGCTCTGTCATCGCTAGCCTGTAGATATGCACTGTCATCGCTAGCCTGTAGATATGCATTGCCTTCACTAGCCTGTAGATATGCATTGGCTTCACTAGCCTGTAGATATGCACTGTCATCGGTAGCCTGTAGATATGCATTGGCTTCAAAAGCCTGTAGATATGCACTGTCATCGCTAGCCTGTGGATATGCTCTGTCATTGCTAGCCTGTAGATATGCATTGTCATCGCTAGCCTGTAGATATGTACTGTCATCGCTAGCCTGTAGATATGCTCTGTCATCGCTAGCCTGTAGATATGCTCTGTCATCGCTAGCTTGTAGATATGCACTGTCATCGCTAGCCTGTAGATATGCATTGGCTTCACTAGCCTGTAGATATGCACTGTCATTGATAACTTGTAGATATGCATTGGCTTCACTAGCCTGTAGATATGCATTGTCATCGCTAGCCTGTAGATATGCACTGTCATGCTAGCCTGTAGATATGCATTGGCTTCGCTAGCTTGTAGATATGCACTGTCATGCTAGCCTGTAGATATGCTCTGTCATCGCTAGCCTGTAGATATGCACTGTCATCGCTAGCCTGTAGAAATGCATTGGCTTCACTAGCTTGTAGTTATGCACTGTCATTGCTAGCCTGTAGATATGCTCTGTCATCGCTATCCTGTAGATATGCACTGGCATCGCTAGCCTGTAGATATGCATTGGCTTCAAAAGCCTGTAGATATGCACTGTCATCGCTAGCCTGTAGATATGCTCTGACAATGCGAGCCTGTAGATATGCATTGTCATCGCTAGCCTGTAGATATGCACTGTCATCACTAGCCTGTAGATATGCACTGTATCGCTAGCCTGTAGATATGCTCTGTCATCGCTAGCCTGTAGATATGCTCTGTTATCGCTAGCCTGTAGATATGCACTGTCATTGCTAGCCTGTAGATATGCATTGGCTTCACTAGCCTGTAGATATGCATTGGCTTCACTAGCCTGTAGATATGCACTGTCATCGCTACCCTGTAGATATGCATTGGCTTCAAAAACCTGTAGATATGCTCTGTCATCGCTAGCCTGTAGATATGCTCTGTCATTGCTATCCTGTAGATATGCATTGTCATCGCTAGCCTGTAGATATGCACTGTCATCGCTAGCCTGTAGATATGCTCTTTCATCGCTAGCCTGTAGATATGCTCTGTCATCGCTAGCTTGTAGATATGCACTGTCATCGCTAGCCTGTAGATATGCATTGGCTTCACTAGCCTGTAGATATGCACTGTCATTGATAACTTGTAGATATGCATTGGCTTCACTAGCCTGTAGATATGCATTGTCATCGCTAGCCTGTAGATATGCACTGTCATGCTAGCCTGTAGATATGCATTGGCTTCGCTAGCTTGTAGATATGCACTGTCATGCTAGCCTGTAGATATGCTCTGTCATCGCTAGCCTGTAGATATACACTGTCATCGCTAGCCTGTAGATATGCATTGGCTTCACAGGCCTGTAGATATGCACTGTCATCGCTAGCCTGTAGATATGCATTGCCTTCACAAGCCTGTAGATATGCACTGTCATCGCTAGCCTGTAGATATGCTCTGTCATCGCTAGCCTGTAGATATGCACTGTCATCGCTAGCCTGTAGATATGCATTGGCTTCACTAGCCTGTAGATATGCACTGTCATCTGCACTCTGCACCGCCACTATGCACCGCCACTCTGCACTCTGCACCGCCACTCTGCACCGCCACTCTGCACCGCCACTCTGCACCGCCACTGTGCACCACCGCACTGCCACTCTGCACCGCCACTCTGCACCGCCACTCTGCACCGCCACTCTGCACCGCCACTCTGCACCGCCACTCTGCACCGCCACTCTGCACCACCGCACTGCCACTCTGCACTGCCACTCTGCACCACCGCACTGCCACTCTGCACCGCCACTCTGCACCGCCACTCTGCACCGCCACTCTGCACCGCCACTCTGCACCGCCACCCTGCACCGCCACTCTGCACCGCCACTCTGCACTGCCACTCTGCACCACTGCACTGCCACTCTGCACCGCCACTCTGCACCGCCACTCTGCACCGCCACTCTGCGCCGCCACTCTGCACCGCCACTCTGCACCGCCACTCTGCACTCTGCACCACCACTCTGCACCACCACTCTGCACTCTGCACCGCCACTATGCACCGCCACTCTGCACCGCCACTCTGCACAGCCACTCTGCACCGCCACTCTGCACCACTGCACCGCCACTCTGCACCGCCACTCTGCACCACCACTCTGCACCGCCACTCTGCACCGCCACTCTGCACCGCCACTCTGCACCGCCACTCTGCACCGCCACTCTGCACTCTGCACTGCCACTCTGCACCACCACTCTGCACCGCCACTGTGCACTCTGCACCGCCACTCTGCACCGCCACTCTGCACCGCCACTCTGCACCGCCACTCTGCACCGCCACTCTGCACCGCCACTCTGCACCGCCACACCGCCACTCTGCACCGCCACACCGCCACTCTGCACCGCCACTCTGCACTCTGCACCGCCACTCTGCACCGCCACTCTGCCACTCTGCACCGCCACTCTGCACCGCCACTCTGCACCGCCACTCTGCACCGCCACTCTGCACCACCGCACTGCCACTCTGGACCGCCACTCTGCATCGCCACTCTGCACCGCCACTCTGCACCGCCACCCTGCACCGCCACTCTGCACCGCCACTCTGCACTGCCACTCTGCACCACCGCACTGCCACTCTGCACCGCCACTCTGCACCGCCACTCTGCGCCGCCACTCTGCACCGCCACTCTGCACCGCCACTCTGCACTCTGCACCGCCACTATGCACCGCCACTCTGCACTCTGCACCGCCACTCTGCACCACCACTCTGCACCGCCACTCTGCACCACTGCACCGCCACTCTGCACTGCACCGCCACTCTGCACCGCCACTCTGCACCGCCATTCTGCACCGCCACTCTGCACCGCCACTCTGCACCACCGCACTGCCACTCTGCACTGCCACTCCGCACCACCGCACTGCCACTCTGCACCGCCACTCTGCACCACCACTCTGCACCGCCACTCTGCACCGCCACTCTGCACCACCGCACTGCCACTCTGCACCGCCACTCTGCACCGCCGCACTGCCACTCTGCACCGCCACTCTGCACCGCCACTCTGCACCGCCACTCTGCACTCTGCACCGCCACTCTGCACCACCACTCTGCACTCTGCACTGCCACTCTGCACCGCCACTCTTCACCGCCACTCTGCACCGCCACTCTGCACCGCCACCCTGCATCGCTAGCCTGTAGATATGCACTGTCATCGCTAGCCTGTAGATATGCACTGTTATAACTAGCCTGTAGATATGCATTGGCTTCACTAGCCTGTAGATATGCACCGTCATCGCTAGCCTGTAAATATGCACTGTCATCGCTAACCTGTAGATATGCATTGGCTTCACTAGGCTGTAGTTATGCACTGTCATCGCTAGCCTGTAGATATGCGCTGTCATTGCTAGCCTGTAGATATGCTCTGTCATCGCTAGCCTGTAGATATGCACTGTCATCGCTAGCCTGTAGATATGCATTGGCTTCACTAGCCTGTAGATATGCACCGTCATCGCTAGCCTGTAGATATCCACTGTCATCGCTAACCTGTAGAAATGCATTGGCTTCACTAGCTTGTAGTTATGCACTGTCATTGCTAGCCTGTAGATATGCTCTGTCATCGCTAGCCTGTAGATATGCACTGGCATCGCTAGCCTGTAGATATGCATTGGCTTCAAAAGCCTGTAGATATGCACTGTCATCGCTAGCCTGTAGATATGCTCTGACAATGCGAGCCTGTAGATATGCATTGTCATCGCTAGCCTGTAGATATGCACTGTCATGCTAGCCTGTAGATGTGCTCTGTATCGCTAGCCTGTAGATATGCACTGTCATCGCTAGCCTGTAGATATGCATTGGCTTCACAGGCCTGTAGATATGCACTGTCATCGCTAGCCTGTAGATATGCATTGCCTTCACAAGCCTGTAGATATGCACTGTCATCGCTAGCCTGTAGATATGCTCTGTCATCGCTAGCCTGTAGATATGCATTGGCTTCACTAGCCTGTAGATATGCACTGTCATCTGCACTCTGCACCGCCACTATGCACCACCACTCTGCACTCTGCACCGCCACTCTGCACCGCCACTCTGCACCGCCACTCTGCACCGCCACTCTGCACCGCCACTCTGCACCACCGCACTGCCACTCTGCACCGCCACTCTGCACCGCCACTCTGCACCGCCACTCTGCACCGCCACTCTGCACCGCCACTCTGCACCGCCACTCTGCACCGCCACTCTGCTCACCGCACTGCCACTCTGCACTGCCACTCTGCACTACCGCACTGCCACTCTGCACCGCCACTCTGCACCGCCACTCTGCACCGCCACTCTGCACCGCCACTCTGCACCGCCACTCTGCACCGCCACCCTGCACCGCCACTCTGCACCGCCACTCTGCACTGCCACTCTGCACCACTGCACTGCCACTCTGCACCGCCACTCTGCACCGCCACTCTGCGCCGCCACTCTGCACCGCCACTCGGCACCGCCACTCTGCACTCTGCACCGCCACTATGCACCGCCACTCTGCACTCTGCACCGCCACTCTGCACCGCCACTCTGCACCGCCACTCTGCACCGCCACTCTGCACCGCCACTCTGCACCGCCACTCTGCACCGCCACTCTGCGCCACCGCACCGCCACTCTGCACCGCCACTCTGCACCACCACTCTGCACCGCCACTCTGCACCACCACTCTGCACCGCCACTCTGCACCACCACTCTGCACCACTGCACCGCCACTCTGCACTGCACCGCCACTCTGCACCGCCACTCTGCACTGCCACTCTGCACCGCCACTCTGCACCGCCACTCTGCACCGCCACTCTGCACCGCCACTCTGCACCGCCGCACTGCCACTCTGCACCACCGCACTGCCACTCTGCACCACCGCACTGCCACTCTGGACCGCCACTCTGCACCGCCACTCTGCACCGCCACTCTGCACCGCCACTCTGCACCAGCACTCTGCACTGCCACTCTGCACCGCCACTCTGCACCGCCACCATGCACCGCCACCCTGCACCGCCACTCTGCACCGCCACTCTGCACTGCCACTCTGCACCACCGCACTGCCACTCTGCACCACCACTCTGCACCGCCACTCTGCACCGCCACTCTGCACCACCACTCTGCGCCACCACTCTGCGCCACCACCCTGCACTCTGCACCGCCACTATGCACCGCCACTCTGCACTCTGCACCGCCACTCTGCACCGCCACTCTGCACCGCCACTCTGCACCGCCACTCTGCACCACTGCACCACCACTCTGCACTGCACCGCCACTCTGCACCGCCACTCTGCACCGCCACTCTGCACCGCCACTCTGCACCGCCACTCTGCACCACCGCACTGCCACTCTGCACCGCCACTCTGCACCGCCACTCTGCACCGCCACTGTGCACCGCCACTCTGCACTCTGCACCGCCACTCTGCACCACCACTCTGCACTCTGCACTGCCACTCTGCACCTCCACTCTGCACCGCCACTCTGCACCGCCACTCTGCACCGCCACCCTGCACCACCACCCTGCACCGCCACTCTGCACTACCTCACTGCCACTCCGCACTGCCACTCTGCACCACCGCACCGCCACTCTGCACCGCCACTCTGCACCGCCACTCTGCACCGCCACTCTGCACCGCCACTCTGCACTCTGCACCGCCACTCTGCACCGCCACTCTGCACTCTGCACCACCACTCTGCACCACCACTCTGCACTCTGCACCGCCACTATGCACCGCCACTCTGCACAGCCACTCTGCACAGCCACTCTGCACCGCCACTCTGCACCACTGCACCGCCACTCTGCACTGCACCGCCACTCTGCACCGCCACTCTGCACCGCCACTCTGCACCGCCACTCTGCACCGCCACTCTGCACTCTGCACTGCCACTCTGCACCGCCACTCTGCACCGCCACTCTGCACTCTGCACCGCCACTCTGCACCGCCACTCTGCACTGCCACTCTGCACCGCCACTCTGCACCGCCACACCGCCACTCTGCACCGCCACACCGCCACTCTGCACCGCCACTCTGCACTCTGCACCGCCACTCTGCACCGCCACTCTGCCACTCTGCACCGCCACTCTGCACCGCCACTCTGCACCGCCACTCTGCACCGCCACTCTGCACCGCCACTCTGCACCACCGCACTGCCACTCTGCACCGCCACTCTGCACCGCCACTCTGCACCGCCACTCTGCACCGCCACCCTGCACCGCCACTCTGCACCGCCACTCTGCACTGCCACTCTGCACCACCGCACTGCCACTCTGCACCGCCACTCTGCACCACCACTCTGCGCCACCACTCTGCACCGCCACTCTGCACCGCCACTCTGCACTCTGCACCGCCACTATGCACCGCCACTCTGCACTCTGCACCGCCACTCTGCACCGCCACTCTGCACCACCACTCTGCACCGCCACTCTGCACCGCCACTCTGCACCACTGCACCGCCACTCTGCACTGCACCGCCACTCTGCACCGCCACTCTGCACCGCCATTCTGCACCGCCACTCTGCACCGCCACTCTGCACCACCGCACTGCCACTCTGCACCACCGCACTGCCACTCTGCACCACCGCACTGCCACTCTGGACCGCCACTCTGCACCGCCACTCTGCACCGCCACTCTGCACCGCCACTCTGCACCAGCACTCTGCACTGCCACTCTGCACCGCCACTCTGCACCGCCACCATGCACCGCCACCCTGCACCGCCACTCTGCACCGCCACTCTGCACTGCCACTCTGCACCACCGCACTGCCACTCTGCACCACCACTCTGCACCGCCACTCTGCACCGCCACTCTGCACCACCACTCTGCGCCACCACTCTGCGCCACCACCCTGCACTCTGCACCGCCACTATGCACCGCCACTCTGCACTCTGCACCGCCACTCTGCACCGCCACTCTGCACCGCCACTCTGCACCGCCACTCTGCACCACTGCACCGCCACTCTGCACTGCACCGCCACTCTGCACCGCCACTCTGCACCGCCACTCTGCACCGCCACTCTGCACCGCCACTCTGCACCACCGCACTGCCACTCTGCACCGCCACTCTGCACCGCCGCATTGCCACTCTGCACCGCCACTCTGCACCGCCACTGTGCACCGCCACTCTGCACTCTGCACCGCCACTCTGCACCACCACTCTGCACTCTGCACTGCCACTCTGCACCTCCACTCTGCACCGCCACTCTGCACCGCCACTCTGCACCGCCACCCTGCACCACCACCCTGCACCGCCACTCTGCACTACCTCACTGCCACTCCGCACTGCCACTCTGCACCACCGCACCGCCACTCTGCACCGCCACTCTGCACCGCCACTCTGCACCGCCACTCTGCACCGCCACTCTGCACTCTGCACCGCCACTCTGCACCGCCACTCTGCACTCTGCACCACCACTCTGCACCACCACTCTGCACTCTGCACCGCCACTATGCACCGCCACTCTGCACAGCCACTCTGCACCGCCACTCTGCACCACTGCACCGCCACTCTGCACTGCACCGCCACTCTGCACCGCCACTCTGCACCGCCACTCTGCACCGCCACTCTGCACCGCCACTCTGCACTCTGCACTGCCACTCTGCACCGCCACTCTGCACCGCCACTCTGCACTCTGCACCGCCACTCTGCACCGCCACTCTGCACTGCCACTCTGCACCGCCACTCTGCACCGCCACACCGCCACTCTGCACCGCCACACCGCCACTCTGCACCGCCACTCTGCACTCTGCACCGCCACTCTGCACCGCCACTCTGCCACTCTGCACCGCCACTCTGCACCGCCACTCTGCACCGCCACTCTGCACCGCCACTCTGCACCGCCACTCTGCACCACCGCACTGCCACTCTGCATCGCCACTCTGCACCGCCACTCTGCACCGCCACTCTGCACCGCCACCCTGCACCGCCACTCTGCACCGCCACTCTGCACTGCCACTCTGCACCACCGCACTGCCACTCTGCACCGCCACTCTGCACCACCACTCTGCGCCACCACTCTGCACCGCCACTCTGCACCGCCACTCTGCACTCTGCACCGCCACTATGCACCGCCACTCTGCACTCTGCACCGCCACTCTGCACCGCCACTCTGCACCACCACTCTGCACCGCCACTCTGCACCGCCACTCTGCACCACTGCACCGCCACTCTGCACTGCACCGCCACTCTGCACCGCCACTCTGCACCGCCATTCTGCACCGCCACTCTGCACCGCCACTCTGCACCACCGCACTGCCACTCTGCACTGCCACTCCGCACCACCGCACTGCCACTCTGCACCGCCACTCTGCACCGCCACTCTGCACCGCCACTCTGCACCGCCACTCTGCACCGCCACTCTGCACCACCGCACTGCCACTCTGCACCGCCACTCTGCACCGCCGCACTGCCACTCTGCACCGCCACTCTGCACCGCCACTCTGCACCGCCACTCTGCACTCTGCACCGCCACTCTGCACCACCACTGTAGGAAGGGGGAGTCTCTGGTTGGCGCAGTGCAGCACTGGCGACAAGCAGGGCCTCTCTCTTCCCCGTCAGGGCTGAGGGTTACCTTCAAGACAACCTCTGCTTACCCTCTAGGTAGTGTGGCTTAAGCAGTCTTAGGCTAATCTCTGGGGCACATAGGGTTAAACATTTGCAATATCACACCATCACAACCAACCCACCACACAATGACACCAAACTGTATTTGTAAAAATATATTCTCTTTATATAAATTTCAAGCAGGCTTGTAAATACAGTCTTGGTTCACTTTAAATGCAGGTTCCAGTTACTCTTTATAAAAAGGCACAGTTCTTGAATAAATGCAGTCTTGTGGGCCTTCTGCCCTGGTTTTGAACAAGGTTCAGTGTTTTGTAGCGCCTAGATGCGCGTTCCGCTGTCTCCGCTCGCTTCAGAGAGGAGATCGGGCCCGGCCGGCCAAAGTTCACGCTTTCCGCGTGGGCCTCGCGGACCAGGAGCAGTGCGAGCCTCGGTTTCAGAGGCGGCTCGCGCTGTGAAGCAGGCAGCGCGGTGCGAGCTCAGGTAGTAGGACGCTCGCACCGCAAGGGCAAAGAACACAGTACCTTGGATTTCTCGCAGATCTTGGAGCGGACGGCTGTCCGTGGAGCTGTCCCACGTCGCGTTGTCTTCCGGGAGGGTGCGGCGGCCTGCGAGTCTCAGCGCAGGTCACAGGGCACCCGGGATGACGGTGCAGATGCGGGGCCGGATTCTCCGGGGTCAGGTTCGCTCACACTGAAGGGGGAAGCTGCAGGCAGGCGGGGCTGAGGGGGGTGCACTCCACGGAGCGCGGGGCAAAATTCAGGCACGGCTCAGCAGCGAGTCACTTCCAGCTGCGGGGGCCAGGGGGTCTCAGCGCCCAAGTCACGAGGGGCATAATCTTGGCAGTGCCGGTCCTTGCGGAGCAGCCTGTACCTCGGGGGTCACACAGGCGGAGATGCTCAGACCGGGCAGGTCCTCCCTTTCCTTTGCAAGGGCGGCTCAGCGCGGACAGTCACGGCGCTCGAACCAGCGTGGGGCTGGTCCTTACTTTGCGGCTGGCACACGAACAGGCCGCAGTCACGGTGGTCGGGGAAGGGCCACAGCTGCACAAATTGTCAGAGAGCGTGGCGGAAGGCACAGCGCTCTCAACTCTTTTTTCCTTGGCGCTGTAGAGACACACAGCACACGCCAGCAGCAGCTTTTCTTCAGAGGGGTAGCACCCACTGTTCCTGGGGCGCTGGTCAGGGGGCAAGTTCACAGGCAAGCCCTTGGAGATCTTTCAGCAGAGTTTGGCACAAAGTTTCAATAAAGCAAAAGTCTCTTGTAGTCTTTTCTTTCCTCTCCTTTGGCAGCAAGGCACCAGACACAGGCCAGAGACAGCACTCCTCCTTGTAGTCCTTCCAGGTCCTTCTCTTCGGGCAGAGTTTCTTCTGTAGCGCAAACAGGATCTAATTTACAAGGAGCAGGGCTCCTTCTTTTATACCCAGTTTCTTTTGTTCTAGCAAGCCAGGGGGGCCTCTGCATAACTGCTCCAGTCTCTGAGCACTTGTTGTGGGTACTTCTGGCTTCTGCATGCAGTGTGAGGGCAGGCACATCAGCCGCTCCCCAGGGGGGCGGAGCCGGCATTGTGAAGACAGGGGCAGCTTGAGCACTTTGTTGACAAGCTTCGGTCCTTCCTGGGCCAGGTGCAGACTGAGTCATCAGTCGCTCCCCAGGAGGGCGGAGCCAGCATTGTGGAGGCAGAGCACAGCCTGATGCATCATTCAGGGGAAACTCCCACCACCCACTAAGGTGTCTTCCTGCTATTCACTACCTGTCAACTCCCAGCCCTGTCACTCACACACACCAGACAGTCAGATCCACATCCAAGCAGAGGCGGGCTGAAATGGTTAGGCCAGCAAATGCTAACTTTCTAAAAGTAGCATTTGCAAACCCAGGATATAAAATAAACTTTACTAAAAGAAGTATTTTATTATTCTGAGTTCAGGCATACTAAACATTAATTTCTACCATGTTCCCTGAGCCTGCTGGGATTATAGAGTGTAATAATTCCAGCAGCCCATCTGGCCTAAAGGGAACTGGTAGCCTTACAATAGTGAAAAACGAATTTGGCAGTAGTTCACTATTAGGACATGCCACACACATCAGGGCATGTCCTACCTTACACTTACAATGCACCCTGCCCTCAGGCCTACCATAGGGGTGACTAATATGAAGTTAAGGGAAGGTTTTAGGGGCTGGCAAGTGTGTGCACTTGCCCAGCCAGTGTGACAGTACCAGACTGCACGTAGGTTCTGCAATGGCAGACCCTAGACACATTTTAAGGCTGCTTCTGTGGGTGGCGCAACCAGCGCTGCAGGCCCACTAGCAGTATTGGCATTCACAAGCCCTGGCACTCCTGGTGCACTTTACTGGGGACTAACAGTAAATCCAATGAACCAATCATGGACATCAATCACATGTACATTTTACAACAGGGAGAGCATATGCACTTTAGCACTGGTCAGCAGTGGTAAAGTGCCCAGAGTCATTAAACCAACAAAAACAGGTCAGAGAGAGTATTGGAGGAAGGCAAAAAGTTTAGGGATGACCCTGCCAAGAGGCCCAGGTCCAACAACCACTCTGCACTCTGCACTGCCACTCTGCACCGCCACTCTTCACCGCCACTCTGCACCGCCACTCTGCACCGCCACCCTGCATCGCTAGCCTGTAGATATGCACTGTCATTGCTAGCCTGTAGATATGCGCTGTCATTGCTATCCTGTAGATATGCGCTGTCGTTGCTAGCCTGTAGATATGCATTATCATCGCTAGCTTGTAGGTATGCACTGTCATCGCTAGCCTGTAGATATGCTTTGTCATCGCTAGCCTGTAGATATGCACTGTTATCACTAGCCTGTAGATATGCATTGGCTTCACTAGCCTGTAGATATGCACCGTCATCGCTAGCCTGTAAATATGCACTGTCATCGCTAACCTGTAGACAAACATTGGCTTCACTAGGCTGTAGTTATGCACTGTCATCGCTAGCCTGTAGATATGCGCTGTCATCGCTAGCCTGTAGATATGCTCTGTCATCGCTAGCCTGTAGATATGCACTGTCATCGCTAGCCTGTAGATATGCATTGGCTTCACTAGCCTGTAGATATGCACCGTCATCGCTAGCCTGTAGATATGCACTGTCATCGCTAACCTGTAGAAATGCATTGGCTTCACTAGCTTGTAGTTATGCACTGTCATTGCTAGCCTGTAGATATGCTCTGTCATCGCTAGCCTGTAGATATGCACTGGCATCGCTAGCCTGTAGATATGCATTGGCTTCAAAAGCCTGTAGATATGCACTGTCATCGCTAGCCTGTAGATATGCTCTGACAATGCGAGCCTGTAGATATGCATTGTCATCGCTAGCCTGTAGATATGCACTGTCATGCTAGCCTGTAGATATGCTCTGTATCGCTAGCCTGTAGATATGCACTGTCATCGCTAGCCTGTAGATATGCATTGGCTTCACAGGCCTGTAGATATGCACTGTCATCGCTAGCCTGTAGATATGCATTGCCTTCACAAGCCTGTAGATATGCACTGTCATCGCTAGCCTGTAGATATGCTCTGTCATCGCTAGCCTGTAGATATGCACTGTCATCGCTAGCCTGTAGATATGCATTGGCTTCACTAGCCTGTAGATATGCACTGTCATCTGCACTCTGCACCGCCACTATGCACCGCCACTCTGCACTCTGCACCGCCACTCTGCACCGCCACTCTGCACCGCCACTCTGCACTGCCACTCTGCACCGCCACTCTGCACCGCCACTCTGCACCACCGCACTGCCACTCTGCACCGCCACTCTGCACCGCCACTCTGCACCGCCACTC
The DNA here is from genome assembly GCF_964261635.1 of Lissotriton helveticus. Classification (NCBI taxonomy): domain Eukaryota; kingdom Metazoa; phylum Chordata; class Amphibia; order Caudata; family Salamandridae; genus Lissotriton; species Lissotriton helveticus. The sequence continues at coordinate 1,033,768,491 of NC_136059.1, forward strand.
TGCACCGCCACTCTGCACCGCCACTCTGCACCGCCACTCTGCTCACCGCACTGCCACTCTGCACTGCCACTCTGCACCACCGCACTGCCACTCTGCACCGCCACTCTGCACCGCCACTCTGCACCGCCACTCTGCACCGCCACTCTGCACCGCCACCCTGCACCGCCACTCTGCACCGCCACTCTGCACCGCCACTCTGCACCGCCACTCTGCACCACCGCACTGCCACTCTGCACCGCCACTCTGCACCGCCTCACTGCCACTCTGCACCGCCACTCTGCACCGCCACTCTGCACCGCCACTCTGCACTCTGCACCGCCACTCTGCACCACCACTCTGCACTCTGCACTGCCACTCTGCACCGCCACTCTTCACCGCCACTCTGCACCGCCACTCTGCACGCCACCCTGCATCGCTAGCCTGTAGATATGCACTGTCATTGCTAGCCTGTAGATATGCGCTGTCATTGCTATCCTGTAGATATGCGCTGTCGTTGCTAGCCTGTAGATATGCATTATCATCGCTAGCTTGTAGGTATGCACTGTCATCGCTAGCCTGTAGATATGCTTTGTCATCGCTAGCCTGTAGATATGCACTGTTATCACTAGCCTGTAGATATGCATTGGCTTCACTAGCCTGTAGATATGCACCGTCATCGCTAGCCTGTAAATATGCACTGTCATCGCTAACCTGTAGATATGCATTGGCTTCACTAGGCTGTAGTTATGCACTGTCATCGCTAGCCTGTAGATATGCGCTGTCATTGCTAGCCTGTAGATATGCTCTGTCATCGCTAGCCTGTAGATATGCACTGTCATCGCTAGCCTGTAGATATGCATTGGCTTCACTAGCCTGTAGATATGCACCGTCATCGCTAGCCTGTAGATATGCACTGTCATCGCTAACCTGTAGAAATGCATTGGCTTCACTAGCTTGTAGTTATGCACTGTCATTGCTAGCCTGTAGATATGCTCTGTCATCGCTAGCCTGTAGATATGCACTGGCATCGCTAGCCTGTAGATATGCATTGGCTTCAAAAGCCTGTAGATATGCACTGTCATCGCTAGCCTGTAGATATGCTCTGACAATGCGAGCCTGAAGATATGCATTGTCATCGCTAGCCTGTAGATATGCACTGTCATGCTAGCCTGTAGATATGCTCTGTATCGCTAGCCTGTAGATATGCACTGTCATCGCTAGCCTGTAGATATGCATTGGCTTCACAGGCCTGTAGATATGCACTGTCATCGCTAGCCTGTAGATATGCATTGCCTTCACAAGCCTGTAGATATGCACTGTCATCGCTAGCCTGTAGATATGCTCTGTCATCGCTAGCCTGTAGATATGCACTGTCATCGCTAGCCTGTAGATATGCATTGGCTTCACTAGCCTGTAGATATGCACTGTCATCTGCACTCTGCACCGCCACTATGCACCGCCACTCTGCACTCTGCACCGCCACTCTGCACCGCCACTCTGCACCGCCACTCTGCACCGCCACTCTGCACCGCCACTCTGCACCACCGCACTGCCACTCTGCACCGCCACTCTGCACCGCCACTCTGCACCGCCACTCTGCACCGCCACTCTGCACCGCCACTCTGCTCACCGCACTGCCACTCTGCACTGCCACTCTGCACCACCGCACTGCCACTCTGCACCGCCACTCTGCACCGCCACTCTGCACCGCCACTCTGCACCGCCACTCTGCACCGCCACCCTGCACCGCCACTCTGCACCGCCACTCTGCACTGCCACTCTGCACCACTGCACTGCCACTCTGCACCGCCACTCTGCACCGCCACTCTGCGCCGCCACTCTGCACCGCCACTCTGCACCGCCACTCTGCACTCTGCACCGCCACTATGCACCGCCACTCTGCACTCTGCACCGCCACTCTGCACCACTGCACTGCCACTCTGCACCGCCACTCTGCACCGCCACTCTGCGCCGCCACTCTGCACCGCCACTCTGCACCGCCACTCTGCACTCTGCACCGCCACTCTGCACCGCCACTCTGCACTGCCACTCTGCACCGCCACTCTGCACCGCCACTCTGCGCCACCGCACCGCCACTCTGCACCGCCACTCTGCACCACCACTCTGCACCGCCACTCTGCACCACCACTCTGCACCGCCACTCTGCACCACCACTCTGCACCACTGCACCGCCACTCTGCACTGCACCGCCACTCTGCACCGCCACTCTGCACTGCCACTCTGCACCACCACTCTGCACCGCCACTCTGCACCGCCACTCTGCACCGCCACTCTGCACCGCCGCACTGCCACTCTGCACCACCGCACTGCCACTCTGCACCACCGCACTGCCACTCTGGACCGCCACTCTGCACCGCCACTCTGCACCGCCACTCTGCACCGCCACTCTGCACCACCACTCTGCACTCTGCACTGCCACTCTGCACCGCCACTCTGCACCGCCACCATGCACCGCCACCCTGCACCGCCACTCTGCACCGCCACTCTGCACTGCCACTCTGCACCACCGCACTGCCACTCTGCACCACCACTCTGCACCGCCACTCTGTGCCGCCACTCTGCACCGCCACTCTGCGCCACCACTCTGCGCCACCACCCTGCACTCTGCACCGCCACTATGCACCGCCACTCTGCACTCTGCACCGCCACTCTGCACCGCCACTCTGCACCGCCACTCTGCACCGCCACTCTGCACCACTGCACCGCCACTCTGCACTGCACCGCCACTCTGCACCGCCACTCTGCACCGCCACTCTGCACCGCCACTCTGCACCGCCACTCTGCACCACCGCACTGCCACTCTGCACCGCCACTCTGCACCGCCGCATTGCCAATCTGCACCGCCACTCTGCACCGCCACTGTGCACCGCCACTCTGCACTCTGCACCGCCACTCTGCACCACCACTCTGCACTCTGCACTGCCACTCTGCACCGCCACTCTGCACCGCCACTCTGCACCGCCACTCTGCACCGCCACTCTGCACCACCACTCTGCACCGCCACCCTGCACCGCCACCCTGCACCGCCACTCTGCACTACCTCACTGCCACTCCGCACTGCCACTCTGCACCACCGCACCGCCACTCTGCACCGCCACTCTGCACCGCCACTCTGCACCGCCACTCTGCACTGCCACTCTGCACCACTGCACTGCCACTCTGCACCGCCACTCTGCACCGCCACTCTGCGCCGTCACTCTGCACCGCCACTCTGCACCGCCACTCTGCACCGCCACTATGCACCGCCACTCTGCACTCTGCACCGCCACTCTGCACCGCCACTCTGCACCGCCACTCTGCACCGCCACTCTGCACCGCCACTCTGCACCGCCACTCTGCGCCACCGCACCGCCACTCTGCACCGCCACTCTGCACCACCACTCTGCACCGCCACTCTGCACCACCACTCTGCACCGCCACTCTGCACCACCACTCTGCACCACTGCACCGCCACTCTGCACTGCACCGCCACTCTGCACCGCCACTCTGCACTGCCACTCTGCACCGCCACTCTGCACCGCCACTCTGCACCGCCACTCTGCACCGCCACTCTGCACCGCCGCACTGCCACTCTGCACCACCGCACTGCCACTCTGCACCACCGCACTGCCACTCTGGACCGCCACTCTGCACCGCCACTCTGCACCGCCACTCTGCACCGCCACTCTGCACCACCACTCTGCACTGCCACTCTGCACCGCCACTCTGCACCGCCACCATGCACCGCCACCCTGCACCGCCACTCTGCACCGCCACTCTGCACTGCCACTCTGCACCACCGCACTGCCACTCTGCACCACCACTCTGCACCGCCACTCTGCGCCGCCACTCTGCACCGCCACTCTGCGCCACCACTCTGCGCCACCACCCTGCACTCTGCACCGCCACTATGCACCGCCACTCTGCACTCTGCACCGCCACTCTGCACCGCCACTCTGCACCGCCACTCTGCACCACTGCACCGCCACTCTGCACTGCACCGCCACTCTGCACCGCCACTCTGCACCGCCACTCTGCACCGCCACTCTGCACCACCGCACTGCCACTCTGCACCGCCACTCTGCACCGCCGCATTGCCACTCTGCACCGCCACTCTGCACCGCCACTGTGCACCGCCACTCTGCACTCTGCACCGCCACTCTGCACCACCACTCTGCACTCTGCACTGCCACTCTGCACCGCCACTCTGCACCGCCACTCTGCACCGCCACTCTGCACCGCCACTCTGCACCACCACTCTGCACCGCCACCCTGCACCGCCACCCTGCACCGCCACTCTGCACTACCTCACTGCCACTCCGCACTGCCACTCTGCACCACCGCACCGCCACTCTGCACCGCCACTCTGCACCGCCACTCTGCACCGCCACTCTGCACCGCCACTCTGCACTTTGCACCGCCACTCTGCACCGCCACTCTGCACTCTGCACCACCACTCTGCACCACCACTCTGCACTCTGCACCGCCACTATGCACCGCCACTCTGCACCGCCACTCTGCACAGCCACTCTGCACCGCCACTCTGCACCACTGCACCGCCACTCTGCACTGCACCGCCACTCTGCACCGCCACTCTGCACCGCCACTCTGCACCGCCACTCTGCACCGCCACTCTGCACTCTGCACTGCCACTCTGCACCGCCACTCTGCACCGCCACTCTGCACTCTGCACCGCCACTCTGCACCGCCACTCTGCACCGCCACTCTGCACCGCCACTCTGCACCGCCACTCTGCACCGCCACACCGCCACTCTGCACCGCCACACCGCCACTCTGCACCGCCACTCTGCACTCTGCACCGCCACTCTGCACCGCCACTCTGCCACTCTGCACCACCACTCTGCACCGCCACTCTGCACCGCCACTCTGCACCGCCACTCTGCACCGCCACTCTGCACCACCGCACTGCCACTCTGCACCGCCACTCTGCACCGCCACTCTGCACCGCCACTCTGCACCGCCACCCTGCACCGCCACTCTGCACCGCCACTCTGCACTGCCACTCTGCACCACCGCACTGCCACTCTGCACCGCCACTCTGCACCGCCACTCTGCGTCGCCACTCTGCACCGCCACTCTGCACCGCCACTCTGCACTCTGCACCGCCACTATGCACCGCCACTCTGCACTCTGCACCGCCACTCTGCACCACCACTCTGCACCACCACTCTGCACCGCCACTCTGCACCGCCACTCTGCACCACTGCACCGCCACTCTGCACTGCACCGCCACTCTGCACCGCCACTCTGCACCGCCATTCTGCACCGCCACTCTGCACCGCCACTCTGCACCACCGCACTGCCACTCTGCACTGCCACTCTGCACCACCGCACTGCCACTCTGCACCGCCACTCTGCACCTCTGCACTGCCACTCTGCACCGCCACTCTGCACCACCACTCTGCACCGCCACTCTGCACCGCCACTCTGCACCGCCACTCTGCACCACCTCACTGCCACTCTGCACTGCCACTCTGCACCACCACACTGCCACTCTGCACCGCCACTCCGCACCGCCACTCTGCACCGCCACTCTGCACCACCACTCTGCACCACCACTCTGCACCACCACTCTGCACTCTGCACCACCACTCAGCACCACCACTCTGCACTCTGCACCGCCACTATGCACCACCACTCTGCACTCTGCACCGCCACTCTGCACCGCCACTCTGCACCGCCACTCTGCACCGCCACTCTGCACCGCCACTCTGCACCACTGCACCGCCACTCTGCACTGCACCGCCACTCTGCACCGCCACTCTGCACCGCCACTCTTCACTGCCACTCTGCACTCTGCACCGCCACTCTGCACCGCCACTCTGCACTCTGCACCGCCACTCTGCACCGCCACTCTGCACCGCCACTCTGCACCGCCACTCTGCACCCCCACTCTGCACCCCCACTCTGCACCGCCACTCTGCACCGCCACTCTGCACCGCCACTCTGCACTCTGCACCGCCACTCTGCACTCTGCACCGCCACTCTGCACCGCCACTCTGCACCGCCACTCTGCACTGCCACTCTGCACCACTGCACCGCCACTCTGCACTGCACCGCCACTCTGCACCGCCACTCTGCACCGCCACTCTGCACCGCCACTCTGCCCTGCCACTCTGCCCTGCCACTCTGCACCGCCACTCTGCACCGCCACTCTGCACCGCCACTCTGCACCACCACTCTGCACCACCACTCTGCACTCTGCACTGCCACTCTGCACCGCCACTCAGCACCGCCACTCTGCACCGCCACTCTGCACCGCCACTCTGCACCACCTCACTGCCACTCTGCACTGCCACTCTGCACCACCGCACTGCCACTCTGCACCGCCACTCTGCACCACCACTCTGCACCACCACTCTGCACCACCACTCTGCACTCTGCACCGCCACTATGCACTAGATGGTATCGGATATTGCTTGTTTCACCTTTGGTCAGAAATCTATAATTTTTTGCCCTTCTGGCTCTTTTTTTTTTGTTGTTTTTGTTTTGTTTTCAAACCAGTACTGTGGGAGTTTGAAATGCGCAAACTTTTCCCCATTGCCAGCTTACATGTGACAGTTTCCTGCAAGGTCCTACTATTCTCGTCTCACACATCGAATCCTTTTGTACCTGGTTTCCACTGTTGCATTCAAAACAAAATATTAGAGCAATTATCTTGGCTGTAAGATTGGTTTCTGTAATACTGCATATGATCATAAAGTTGTCCATGGAATCTCCAATTGACAGATGACCAAGTAGTTGAGGCACTTGGTGCCATCAAGTGTGATTTAAAGCGTGGGGCATGCCTTATGATCTATGTGCTCTCTTGAAGGCGTTTATATTGCTATTCAGGCTTGCAATGTAACTTAGAAAATCGATTTTAAAATGTGACTTTGAGAAAATGTAACACTGGTCTACGGCACCCGATTGATTAGTCTTTGCAGCATCTTAGGGTCTTCTATGCACTGCATGTATGTCATACTGAAAACATCACTCCATGCGAATAAATCTGACCTGAATTGTATGTTTACATCCGTTCTCTTCTATGTGCTGGATTGCTTAGTGTGTTCTGCTGTTGAAGGAACCCTTGTGCTTTTTTATGCTAATGTAGTGTTACGGCGACGAGAAATGCTCCCTCCTTCATGTGAAAATAAGTATTTTAGGCAGACAGCTAAAAGCTCAATGGAGGAAGCGGAGCTTGCGGGCAGAGCCGCCAGCCCTTGTCGTTCTGAAATGTGAATTGCGGCGTGCTCGACTGCAAACCCCGCTCCGCTGGTGAGAGGGCGCATGCAGTCCAGTGTCTGTCAGGAGCGGCTCTGGGAAACGAACATACACGGGAACTTAAATGTTAAACGCGGCACCATCTGGATTGCATTACACGGGCACTCTGACAGCTCCTAATTAGGATTAATCACTCGGCCGTGCTCGTTCGCGCACACAATATGCCACATCGGCCACGCGTAAATTACTTATAGCCTATCAGGTCAACGCTACTAAAAAAAACAGAACAGCGAAGACGAATCACTAGGCAGATGCCATAAAAATCTAAGGAATGTGCCAGCCGGACTGCATTTTTGTTTTGAACACATAAGAGCTCGAAGCTCCACCCACTTCGTGGGCGTAGGCCGAGCCCTAAAAATAGGCTATATTTTTATAAGAATTTAGACACTAGAACTAAAAAGATCCGCCAGAGGGAGATATAGATCTGAAAAGCAATAATCAATCAATGCAATTCACACAATAACTTGGGAAAGTCAACGAATTGGACACTTGTTCAAGGAAAGCTTAGGTAAGTGTCAATGCGGTCGGTTGGGAGTACTTGGGGTTGCTGACTCTGGCAGGGAGCTATTCAGGGGGACCAGCAAGATCAACAGTTCACTTCACAGAAGAAGCAGTCTTTCAGCAGTTACAGGTACTTGGTCCACGTTGCAATGGATTCCTATGGAGTGTCCTGATGCAAGGGATGAAGGATGATGAAGATGTTCTAAAGGATGACCCACAAAGTCCTCTCCAGTCAGGCCAAAGTCCAGTCACCACTGGACTACCAGTCTCCAGTTGTCATGGTAAGAGGCCAATCTTTCCTGAATTGATAGCTTCCCTTCTGAGGGTCCCAGCAGCTTTCTGAAGGCACTCCCAGGCTCAGGAACTTGGGTGCAAATCTGTGCTTTGGGTCTTGGTCCTCGGTGCTGCATGGTGGCAGTGGTAGCAGCTGTAGGACTTTGAGCTACCAATTTGCCCCAGAAGGCTTCTCCAGCTGTTATGTCCCTGTGTAGAGAACAGGAGCCCAATCAGCTGGCCCTTGGAGTTCCCTTGGCTTGATTGGGCTCTGGAGACAGCTTCTCCTTGAGCAGGACACATCAGTCACATTCCCTCAATACGCTAGCCACCAGGTGCAGCAGGTGCAGTCCTCACCCGTGCAGCCTCTCTTTGCTAGTCCCGCGGTGCAGCAGGGCAGTCCTTCTTCGTCCCTTCTTCTGAGTCGGTGGAGATCTAAGTTCTGGGTGCCAGGGTGCCCTATTTATCTACAGAAAATGCCCTCAGGGTAGGATGCTGTTGGTAGCCAATAGACTACCAGGTTTCCTCCCTCCTGATGACCACTTCCTGGGAAGTGTGGTATCTGGCTATTCCAGGATGCACCATTTTGACCACTCCCAAGATGGTGAGACCGCTTTCTCAATGCTCGGCTTCCTTAGTCCACCCCCAGAGGTGCGGCTACCAAAGGGCTACATGCCCTTGGAAAAATTGATTTGACAACTGGGTTCCCCTTTTGTGACCCAGTGCCCGCCTGTCTGCCTAAACAATAGAGAGCCCCTCTCCCTCTCCCAAGTGTTACCAATTGCCCTTCAAAAGATGACTTCTTTGAAGCTTGCCTTTTGGGCTAACACCTGTGTGGCTTCCTGCAGGAGGGAGGTAACCCCTCTCCCCCCATGTAGGCCCCTATTGAGTCTTTTCCTGAGAGTCATTAGCATGTCTCCCCATGAGAGCAGAAAGCTGCCTGTAGGACTAGCCTCGTGTACATTAGTAAATGGCCACTCGGGCACTGGAAACCTTGGCAAACGAAGGTTCATAAAGTTGCACTTTGCCCACCGGTGATATTAAATTTGATTTAACCATTAAATCAGATTTAAAGCACTGATTCTTTTGATACAAAACAGTACAAACATTAGCAGTCCCATTCAGACGTTAACAGAGCAGGGATGCTGCTTTCAAATCTGTATTGGCCAATGGGGGTACTAGCCTTTCCTCATTAAAATTTATAATTTAGGGTTTTTATTGCTGGACCATGTAAAATACATGTTTCATTTTTTAATACACAGCACCCTGCCTTTGGGCTCATTGGCCTGCCATATGGGTAACTTACATACATTTAAAAGGGAAGTTTGGGCTGTGCCCATACTTTAAATGGCAAAGTTGAGTCAGTAGTTTTAAACTGCTCTTCCAGTCTGCAGTGGCACACTAAGATCAGGGTTTTACCTCGTCCCACTCACCATGGCAAAACAAATTCTGCAGTCCGTGGGAGACACTCTAACTTACAGGCCCTGGGTACCCCTGGTACCAAATACTAGGGACTTACAAGAAAGTTGGGCTATGAAATTTGGAGAAAAGCCATTTAAACAGACACCATTTTAGTCAGAGTGCATGTGCTGAGTCCTGTTTAGCGGGGCTCAGGGCTTTTCAGAGCCATTACCTTGTAGTCAAAATGGGGGGAAGATGTCAGGCTAAACTGCAAATAGCCTGTTTCCTTACAGTAGGGATACCGTGTCCCCCCTCTGCCCCATGGGGGGGGGGGGGGGGGGGGGGGGAGATCCAGAGTGTCCCCATGGGGGCATAATTTAAAAAAGTCACGATCCAGTAGAACTCCCTTAGAATCACAGCCAATTTAATATTTGTATATGGTGAGGGTGGCGTCAGTAGGGCCCCCCTCTCCAGCCCATTTAGGGCCCCAGGGACCCCATCCCTGAGGGTTGGTATATTTAAGGGGAGGAGGGGTATAAGGCCCACTTCCCTGAGCCGATTTTAGCCCCGGGTGCCCAAAGTATTTTGTAAGAGCCATTTTCGGTTCCTGGGACTTCATCCCCGGGGCTTAAAGTTCTTTTAAGAGGCTCTCCTCTCCCTTTTTTTTTTTGGTTAGGCCCCGGGTGATTGGATCCTTTTGCTTAATATGGCTCAGGTAGGGAGACTGTGCGTACCTCTAGCCGTATTTTATAATATTTGGCCCAAGGGATGGGTCCCCGGGGCCTAATAAGGGTCATGGAGGGGATGCATGCCCCCTCTCCTAAGAATATGGACCTGGGTGGTGAGGTCCCCTGGACTCAAGATGACTTTGGGAGGGGCACTGAATGCCCTCCTCCCCTGTTTAATTGTATTTGGCCCTGGGGATAAGGTACCTCATGTTCCTCAGGCCCTTTAAGGTTCCGGGAAGGAGGCCACATGCAACCCCCTCCACTATTTATTGTACCTAGTCCTGGGGGATGGGGTCCCCAGGGTCAAGTAAGGGTCAGGAAGGACGCTGCATGCCCCTATCCCCTTAATATATATGTTTTGGCACCAGGGGATGGGGTCCCTGGGTCCGAAGGCCAACCCTCTGCTGTCGATGCCAAAAGCTGTGCACAGGGTAGGGTTGGAAGCCTGCTGAAAGTTTGGCTACAGGGCCTAGCAGCAGGCCTAGCCCTGTGGCCAACCCCGCACTGCACATGGCCAAAGGCTGTGCACAGCATGGGGTTGACTACCTGCGGGGAGTTGGAAACAGGTCCTGACCGCAAGGCATGCTCTGTGGCTAACCTTACACCACGCTTGACGATAGGCCGTTGGCTTCCTCCAGGTGGCAGTCTTCATGCAGTTGGATAAAGGGCTTGGCTGCATGCTATGCCCTGCAGCCAACCCCATGTCGCGGGTGATGAAAGGCCATGCACAGTATGGGGTTAGCTGCCTGAAGGGGGGTTGGCTGCTTGAAGAGGTGTTGGATGGCTTCGGGTGGCTGTTGCCAACCCACTGCTGTACGCAGCCATAGGCAGTGTTCAGCATGGGATTGTCAACCTGTGGGGTGTTTACTGCAGGACCTGAGCTCAATCCCCCACAGCGCATGGTGAGGGCTGTGTGCGGGTATGGTTTGGCTTTACGTATGGTAATTAAATATTATTTTATGTTAAAAAACCTTAGAAATGAACTGAAAAAAACAACGTTAAAGTAACGTTATAGCTAGGTGTGGTAAGATCTGTTTTTGTTAAAAAAAATAAAAGCTTAGAAATTCAATGAAAAAAACAAAGATTAAAGTAATATTATAGTTAAGTGATTATGCCAGTGAGAACATTATCGTTTTGAACTAAAAAAAAACACATAAATTAATCAGTTATGATAACAGAGCTAACTATAATTTGCATCCCCGCCATGCACTGCTGATGACTACACATATTACATCACTCATTACATGTTTTATGACATCACTTTCCAGTGCACTTTGGTACTGGAAAATAATTGATGCTGAGAATGCTGAAGCAAGACAGCTATCTTTAACAAGGGTAGACTTAGTCGCACTCCCTCTTCTAGAAGATGTGTGGCTAAAATCTTCTAAACTGGTATCTGAATTAGTTAAACCAGCTTCCCTGAAGCGTATCTGCTTTTTCACACTGCTTAGACTGTATTGGTTACCAAGCAAATTGGCAAAAATCACAAAACAAGCAGGAGCATGCCCAAAGTGCACCCTAGAGGGGGCAGATGTCCAGCCTCTCTTTAGCACATACCCAAATCGTGTGGGTTCTCAAACAGCAGGTCGAGCTAAGTGATACCCTCATACTCTTAATCCTCTTTGGCACTGGCCCTATAAATGATAATTACGTACTTGTATAGCGCACGACTACCCGGAGCTTGTACGAATACCGCTGAGGAACCCTTCCTGGCCTTTCCCTGTGAGGAGCCCACTCCTGGGAACCCCCAAGGTGAAGCCAGGCATCCTGGCGTTGTTGGGGCCGTTGTGGAGATTATGCAAGCTATTGCCCAGAGTTGCAGAGTGGGACTTATGATTAGAATAGGCACTGAGGCGAGAATTATCAGGTCCGAGGAAATTGAGCCCAAGACCCGCCGAGGCGGGAATAGAACGCTGGTCCCGGGCCAGACTTCTTCATCAGGGTCTGTCGCTCTAACCATTGAGCCACACTTCTCCCTATAGTTAGGGGGATAGGAAATAGAACAGAGGAACAACTGCTCTTCTATTTGATTCTGCTAGCATGCAGAGATATGTAAAAAGTGGATATCTCTGGAAGCTCCATGTGGGGCACTTTGGCTTAAGGAAGTGAACCAGGTCTCGCAGCAGCAAGTCGATCAAAGAAGACCTACAACTTTCTAGGCGAAACTTTTGACTCTGGAAGGGGCCCCATCCAATGATTACACCACTGATGCACTGATGGTGGTAACATCCGTTCAGTAATACATATGTCAATCTGACCGGGCATTTCCATTTAGATTACATTATTTAGCCACAGGTTCCATATGATTAATTGTCAATCTGTGTAATGCAGTTCAGGTAATCTGATGTACCGGATCTAGGAATGCACACTGCTTATGACTAAGCTTATATGTGTGTTAGTGAGGGGGCGCCTGGTTTTATTTAACAGGACCACCCTAGTGTTAAGCTGGCCAGCAGCCCTGAGAAGCGAGGAGACTTCAAGGTACAAGGGGAGAGAGTTCATCGCTAGTTAAGATGTGTATGCACCCTGGTACTGACTTCTCGCGGGAGTTACTAGATCGGGAACGTGAATTACGGTGTGAAATCAGCTCCTTCTTCCAAAGGTAACATTTTACTGCATTCACATTATGACAGTTTCTCGGTGGTTGCTTGGTCGCTTTGAAGCTAAAGAGATGAATATTTGCTGACTCACTCATGCCGAGCCATGATTGATGAGGTGAGTACACACTTGATAAAGGGCTGCAGGCAGGGCTTTAAGTGGGATAAAAAAAAACTGGGGGGGGGGGGGGTGTCTCTCAAAGGGGCGTGGCCAGTGTAATTAGGGGCGTGGCTTTAAAACACTAACGCTAAAAATATGTGTTTACCATAGTGTGCCGCCCGACTTGTATTTTGCTGTTTCTGTCATTGCATCCGGATATATGATACAACATGTAACATCATACCTACAACAAGTAAGGACTACTGGCTTTGTCAATGGTTATTAGTTGCATAAGATAAATAGGCTGCAACTATGGCTTGTTACATATAATATTGAAAAAGCTTCCACTTAAAGCCCCGGTGACACCACCACAATGTTGCTGCTCTTGCGTTTCAGAAAGAGAAGGGAAATCCAAAGAGAAAATGACTCTTTAAAGGATTTCTCTTCCCTGGCATGACGTCATGCCGTCACTTCGCCACTAGTGAGAAGTGGGCAGCGCACATCGATGTGCTTGCTGTCTCGAAACGGGTCTCTATCGGACTGTTTTGGTTCCTGGCACTTTATTCCGGACTGCAGTGACAGCAAACTACTGGCACTGCAGGTCGGAAAAAAACGGACCACCTATGCCAGGGCTCAAAACAGAGCCCGATAGAGACCCGTTTCGAGGCCCCCTTAAAAAAACTGCCGGTGCTCAGACCCCTTGAGACCTGGCCCACTTAAAGCCCTGGCTGCAGGGAACCCTATCATATGTAGAATTTTACGAGGAATTCACCTGCCCTTTTGCACATTGGACAATGTTTTATCTTCCCTTTTCTAGTGCCTCGTGTCATTGAGGTTGGAGGTATCAGTCACCAATGGAGCTTGACTCTTCTTTACCAATTGCAGCATATTGTTCGGTACTCAAAGTTTTAAAAAGCTGCCTTTAGTTTGTTTTATTATTCTGCACTTATGTGGGGAACTATTCAAGCTATGAAGTGTGACATCATTTGCGCATCTTCGCGTTAACTACCATGTATCCCTATTTCTCCCGCATTGTCTCCCCCTCTGCAGAGGAGTCTGCTCATCTCAACACCCTGGCAGAGTGCTGCTTGGCCTTTTTCCTTGCTCTTCCCCAATGAAATGACCTGTCAGTGAGGTAATCTAAATATTTAAGTTGAGTTGTCCAGGCAACTGTCAACACATGCGACCTTCTCTCTGTCAGTTCCGGGTGGTTGTCGTGGTAACAGGGCGCTCTGACAGTCCCATCACCCCACCCCAGCTCCATTGAAGAATTATTGTAACAAATACCTTTGGCCGTGTTCTGTCTGCCTTTTCCTTTCTAGCTGCTGACAGACTCTTGAAAAGACAGGAAATGGTTACTTTGTGTGATATACAGAAAATATTGTGTTAATATAACGGATTGTGGTTCAATAATCTACTGACAAGATATCGACATTGTTTGTATGGGGCACAAGCAATACCAATCTTATTATTATAAAATGTAAAATCTCCAATTCCTGAAAAATCTGTAGTTACCGCAGGCCTTCTGCACTTTGTTATTACATTTTTTGCTTACAAAAAAGTAACATGAACCAATAGCCCCTGTCATGTGATATGTGTACAGGCATTCACCCAGGAGATCCTATATACAGGCGGAGATATTTTATGACTGCAGAAGTTTGAGGTGTCTCACGCTATCCTTCCTTTTTTTGTTGATAACATTTTATTGGTTTTAATAGAAGGGGCACAGAAAAAACAGACACATTGAGGTCCCCCCACAGGGAACTCCCAGGAGTCATTCACAACAATCCCAATTTCCCATCCATCCCTTCTCCCTAGTCTCAGACTTGCCACCCATTTAGTCAGTAATACTCCCACCATATTCCCCAGATTTCTTAGGGCATCAGATTGCCATACATGATGAGCCCCAACAGAATAGGCCATCAGGTATAACATCTTTACAAGCTACTACGTCCTAGCGCTACCAAAATTAACGTTAAACCAGCTGAATACTGGGCAAAACAACTTGGCACCACACTAAGGGCCCGATGTAGGTAATCCCAGATTACCGATTCTTAAATACCGAATCATACCGATTCGGTATTTAAGAACTGGCAATCGGGATGTAGGTAATTTTACCGAATTAATTACCGAATCGGTATGATTCGGTAATTAATGAATCGGTATTTACCAATTCTGTAATTGCCATTGATTCCTACGGGCCTTGAGGCCCATAGGAATCAATGTCAATTACCGAATCGGTAAATATCGATTCGGTAAAATTTCCGAATTTGCAAGGGGGACAGGGTGTCGCTTTGACACCCTGTTGCACCCCTGATTCTGGCTTGTGTGCCATGTGGCACACATGTATGTGTGCCACATGACACAGGTGTACATGCACAGATGTGCATTTACACAGGAATTCATTATTTACCATGACGTAGTATGTCATGGTAAATAACGAATTCTTGAGGGCCGGTGGCACTGTTTTCAGTGCCACCTACATCACAAACTGGAGATTCAGTAAATTTACCGATTCGGTAATTTACAGAATCGGTAAATTTACCGATTCTGTAAATATACCGAATCGGTTAATTTAAGGCCCCCTACACCTCAATCTCCAAATACCGGTCGGTAACGGCCGAAATCGGCCGTTACCGACCGGTATTTGGTGACCTACATCTGGCCCTAAATGAGCACAAACTGAATCTCCTTTGGGCCTCCCCCTCACGGAACAAAATCTCCCCAGTGCTAGCTCAGACAAAATTCTGGTTAATACACAAGACCTATTGGACCCCAGCTCGCCTAGCAGCGCTAGGCCTCAGGGAGAATGACCTGTGCTGGAACTGCGACACCGAAAAGAGGTACCTAGCACACCTCATCTTCTACTGTCCAAAAATTAAAAGGTTCTGGGAGAAAATGTTCACCTTCGTAAAAAAAAGCGCTGGGGTGCACACTAAAACCAGAGTTCTCTACCCTCGCCACCGCGTTTATGACCGCAGAACTAGACTCACAGCACGACAGGGACTTGTTGAATCTCCTTCTGACCGCAGCAGTGAAAATGGTTCTTTCTAAGTTGACGTACCTCAGAGGCGCAGACAGTACCGCCCTGCGGAACTCACCCTGAAGACCAGCAACCAGGGGAATATGGGTATCACTGGATGAGTGTCTGGACCTCTACAAACCCCCGTGAACTCAGCTGTAGAAGGGCAGCTGCCCACAAAGCATTTCCCCACAGGGCCAGAACAGACCCGCGACTGAAGTAATCTTCTTGTATACTATCTTCTCTCTTCTCTTTTCTATTCTCTTTCTTTCCCCTTTCATTCACTTTTACTCTTCTAGCAAGACAGTGGAAAGGGGGACAGCAAAACATGTATACCATTTACCTGTATACTTGGCAAGGACAGCCAGTTTGGGCTATCACCCTGTAATGGTAAAGTGATGATAACTGCATGTATAAAATGTATTAAAAACTTTGAAATCAAATTGGTTCTTCTAATTTAGCACCTC
Organism: Lissotriton helveticus; assembly: GCF_964261635.1. Lineage (NCBI taxonomy): Eukaryota > Metazoa > Chordata > Amphibia > Caudata > Salamandridae > Lissotriton > Lissotriton helveticus. The sequence continues at coordinate 1,033,784,843 of NC_136059.1, forward strand.
GGTCAATACTTACCCTCCACTCCCACAGTGGAGGGGCATTAGGCGCCTTCCAGTATCCCTTTTTGCTGGCAGCGTTCCCAATCCCACCAACATTCTATTGCCTCTCGGGCACCCCAGCTCATCCAGAATACCAACCAGGGTGACCTTGGGAGATGCCTCTATCTCCTGACCCAGGACCCCTCGAGAGTGTCCCAAAGATGCAAAACCAATACAGTTGAATGATTGAGCATCCCCATACCATGTGAAAAAAATCTCTCACTTCCTGCTTATATCTGGTACACGTGGGCTCAGAGAGTCTCTGGGATTTCCACAGGCTTTGGGGTGTGAAAATTAAGTTGAATGAAGCTCAAACAGGCTGATAAGGCCAGGGTGCGAGTTGATACATGCTTCCACCACTTTGCCTCTTCCAAGGGGCCAAGCCATTCCCCCTACGTTCACTAAGGTACAGTAAAGTACATGGAGAGTGATTAACTATGGAACCTATATATCTGAGAGATGCCTCCCTTATTCAACAGGCCTATGAGTATTCTTACCTACAGTGGATTGTATTCTGGTGGCATGATGAGTGCCTGCTGGTGCCTCACCAGTGCATGTCTAAGCTAGAGATAGTGGTAAAACTGGGATTTATGGAGAGAGAATTCAGTTTGGAGCGTAAGTAAAGATTTCATGTGGTCCTCCTCCCAAACATCTCCCACTCTCGACACCTCTCTCCGTCCTATCCCTTAATCCCTTAGTGGTGAGGTACTCGGTCCAGCCATGACCTGTCCAAAGGGGGGTTTCCAGTGTCACACAGCAAACCCACCCTGACCATCGCAATGCTGACCTCCAGGCCTGTAATGCTTCCCTGGGAATCTCTGGAAGCGCCTAGGGGGTCGGTGTTCTATATAGTATGACAAGAATATTGTCCAGGCCATTAGGGAGTTTTCTGCTAAAAAGGTAGGATCCACCATATATCCAGTTGTTCCCCACCAACATGTGTCATCCCAATAACAGAGACAGACGTCAGGCCTCCGTTGAACGTGGACCGAACACATTTATCAAAGGATATTCTAGGGGGTTTGTTGGCCGATAAGAATTTACGGGCCTTAGAGGTGATAGCTACAAACCAGCCGTTTGGGATGTACACTTTCCTTCTTAAGTATAGGATGGAATATCTTATTTCTCATAACCATTGTGACAATAGTATCCTTCCTTAACCTCTTGATAAGATCCCCCTTGTGACAGATATGCCAAAAATAAGTGGAATCTATACCTTCAAAATAATGAGCGATTGTATTGTTTGGCAATCACATTTAAGAGTTTAAGCTGTTTAACTGAAATCAGTACCAAAGCTGTCTTTGGAATATGTGATAAAGTGCAGATTATGTCATGTGGTGTGGTGTTCAGTGTGACCCTGAACACACAAGTCCTTCAAGATCCACAGCAAGAACACAACACCACTTCTTGTTGAGGACTGGACAGGAACAACATTCCCCATTAAGTAAGTACTTGGAGGGCAGAAGTAGGAACAAGTTCCCCTAGAAATATGAGGGGCCATTTATAAACAAGGATATCCAAGACCTATAGGCAATGTATTCAAGCCATGGTGTACACCAGTGAGGCTGCTGTTTCGCATGGCTAAAAGTTAATGGGGTGGAGTGGAGTGGGGTGAAGTGAAGTGGGGTAGATTGGAGTGGGGTATTTTGGGTCCAGGTAGGTTAAAGCAGAGATGAGTGAGGTAGATTGCGGTAGACTAGAGAGGGGTAGATTCGGGTAGAGTGCAGTGGGGTAGATTGGGGAAGACTGTGGTGGGGTAGATTGGGATAGGGTAGAGTGGCATAGAGTGGGATTGATTGGGGTAGAGTGGAATATAATAGACTGGAGTGGAGTAGATTGAGGTTGATTGGAGTGGAGTAGGTTAGATTGGAGTTTAATGGGGTAGATTGGGTTCGAGTAGGGTACACTGGGATACATTGGAGTGGGGTGGAGTGGAGTGTAATGGAGTGCAGTGGAGTAGATTGGAGTGGGATAGATTGGAGTGGGGTAGATTGGAGTGGGATTGATTGGAGTGGGATTTATTGGAGGGGGGTTAGAGTGGAGTGTGGCAGATTATAGTAGGGTAGACTGGGGTGGAGTGGGGTGCTACAGGGTAGATTGGAGTTGATTGTGGTAGATTTGAGTGGAGTGGGACAGATTGAGGTATATTGGAGTGGAGTGGGATAGAATGGGATAGACTGGGTACATTGGAGTGAGTGGGGTGGAGTGGAATGATTGGAGTGGAGTGGGGTAGGTTGGATAGAGGTAGATTGGGGAGGGTTAGATTTGAGTCGGGTAGATTAGAGTGGGGGAGCATGTTAGATTGGTGTGGGTTAGATTTGAGTGGGGTAGATTGGGGTGTAGTGGGTAGATTGGAGCAGACTGGAGTGGGGTAGATTGGAATGGAGTGATGTAGACTGGGGTACATTGAAGTGGAGTGTGTTAGATTAGAGTAGGATACATTGAGGTAGATTGGAATTGAATTAGGTAGATTGGAGTGGATTGGGGTAGATTGGGATGAGTGGGGTGGAGTGGTGTATAGAGGAGTGGAGTGGGGTAGACTGGAGTGGAGTGGGATAGATTGGAGAGGGTGTGTAGTTTGGGGTAGATTGGTGTGGAGTGGGGTATTAGGGTAGACTGGGGCCGACTGGTGTGAATAGGGGTAGATTGGTGTGAATTGGGTAGATTAGAGGGGAGTGGGGTACATTTGGGTGGAGTGGGGTGGATCAGGGTAGAATTTGGTAGATTTGAGTGGAGTGGGGTAGATTGATATATATTGGAGTGGGGTGGGGGTAGACTGGAGTGGAGTGGGATAGAGTGGCGTAGATTGGGGTAGATTGAGTGGAGTGGGTGGCGTGGGGTGGAATGGAGTGGGGTGGGGTGGAGTGGAGTGGGGTAGGTTGAAGTGGGGTTATATTGGAGAGGGTTAGATTGGAGTGGGGTAGATTGGAGTGGGGGATCATGTTAGATTGGAGTGGGTTAAATTGGAGTTGGCTAGATTGGGGTGAAGTGGGGTGGAGTGGGTAGATTGGAGTGCAGTGGTGTAGATTGGGTTAGACAGGAATGTAGTGCGGTAGAATGGGGAAGATTAGAGTGGGATACATTGGGGTATATTGGAGTGGAATGAGGTGGATTGGGGTAGATTGGAGTGGATTGGGTTAGATTGGAGCGCAGGAGTAGGAACAAGTTCCCCTAGAAATAGAGGAGCCATTTATAAACAAGCATATGCGAGACCTATTAGTACTGTGTTTTAGCCATGTTGTACACCAGTGAGGCTGCTGTTCAGCATGGCTAAAGTTAATGGGGTGGGGTAGATTGAAGTGGGGTAGCTTGAGTTTTGGTAGATTGTAGCAGATTGGAGTGTGGTAGATTGGGGTACAGTGGGGTGTTTTGGGGTAGAGTGGGGTAGACTGGAGTGGAATAGATTGGAGTAGAGCGGGGTAGAAAGGACCCCGCTCCAGAAAGGACTGGAGTCGATTGGGAAGATTGTAGTGGAGTGGGTTATTTTGGAGTGGGGTAGATTGGAGTGGAGTGGAGCCGAGTGGGGTAGATTGGAGAGAAGTAGATTGGGGTAGAGTGCAGTTGGGTAGATTGGGGTAAAGTGTGCTGGGGTAGATTGAGATAGAGTGGAGTGGTTTAGAGTGGGGTAAAATTGAGTAGATTGGGGTGGATTGGGGTAGAGTGGAATGGGGTAGACTGGAGTGGAAGTGGAATGGGGTAGACTGGAGTGGAGTAGATTGTGGTAGATTGTATGGATTGGCGTAGGTTAGATTGGAGAGAGGTAGACTGGGGTGGCCTGGAGTGGAGTGAGGTAGATATGGGTTTAATAGGGTAGATTGGGGTGGAGTTGGGTAGATTGGGGTAATTTGGATTGGATTGGGGTAGAATGAAGTGCAATGGGCTGCTGTGGGGTAGATTGGAGAGGTATATATTGGAGTGGGGTAGATTGGAGTGGGATAGATCAGAGTGAGGAGTGTGTTAGAGAGGAGTGTTTTAGGTTTATAGTGGGGTAGACTGGAATGGAGTGGGGTTGAGTGAGGTAGATTGGAGTAGATTGTGGTAGATATGAGCGGAGTGGGGTAGATTGAGGTATATTGGAGTGGAGCAGATTGGAGTGGAGTGGAGTGGGATACAGTGGGGTAGACTAGGTAGATTGAAGATGAGTGAAGTGGAGTGGAATGGAGTGGGTGGGTTGGATTGGAGTAGAGTGATGTAGATTGCGGTACATTGGAGTAGAGTGCAGTAGATTAGAGTGGTATACATTGAGGTAGATTGGAGTGGAATGAGGTAAATTGGCGTGTAGTGGGGTAGATTGGAGTGGCGTGGATTGGTGTAGAGTGGAGTGGGTGGGGTTGTTTCGAGTGGAGTGGGATAGATTGAAGTGGAGTGGTGTAGTTTGGGGTAGATTGGAGTGGAGTGGGGTATAATGGAGTAGATTAGGGTAGATTGGGGTAGAGTGGGGTAGACTGGTGTAGATTGGGGTAGATTAGAGGGCAGTTGGGTAGATTGGGGTAAAGTTGAGTGGAGCAGGGTAGATTGGAGTACAATGTGGTAGATTTGAGTGGAGTGAGGTAGATTGAGGTACATTGGAGTGGAGTGGGGTATATTGGAGTGGGATAGATTGGGGTAGATTGAAGTAGAGTGGGGTGGAGTGCAATGGGGTAGGTTGGAGTAGGGGTAGATTGGAGAGGACTAGCTTGGAGTAGCGGTAGATTGGCATGGGGAGCATGTTAAATTGGAGTAGGTTAGATTGGAGTGGGCTAGATTGGGGGTGACGTTGGGTGCAGTGGGTAGATTGGAGTGGAGTTGTGTAATGGAGTGGTGTAGATTGGGGTAGATTGGAGTGGAGTGCTGTAGATTGGGGTAGTTTAGAGTGGGATACATTGGGGTAGATTGGAGTGAAATGAGGTAGACTGGAGTGGAGTGGGGCTGATTGGAATGGAGTGGGATAGATTGGAGCGGAGTGGTTTAGTGTGGGGTAGATTGGAGTTGAGTGGGGTAGGTTAGAGTGGATTATGGTAGATTGGGGTACACTGGGTGGATTGGAGTAGATTAGAGGGAAGTTGGATAGACTGGGGTGGAGTGGGACATATTGGGGTGGAATAAGGTAAGTAGGAGTAGGATGCATTGGGGTCGATTAGAGTGGGATAGTTTGGGATAGACTGGAGTGGACTGTGGTAGATTGGAGTGGAGTAGGGTAAACTGAGGTAGACTGGAATGGTGTCGTTTGGAGTGGAGTTGAGTGAGGTAGCTAGAGTGTAGTGCAGATGATTGGGGTAGGATGGAATGGGATAGATTGGTGTGGGATAGATTGGAGTGGGTAGATTGGAGTGGGGATGGGGTGGGTTGGAGTGGAGTGGAGTAGATTAGGGTAGATTTGGGTGCAGTGGGGTAGATTTGGGTGGAATGGGGTACATTGGAGTGTACTGAGGTAGATTGCAGTGGAATGGGGTAGGTTGGAGTGGAGTGGAGTGGAGTGGAGTGGAATGGGCTACAGTTGCCTAAAGTGGAGTTGAGTGGTGGTAGACTGGGCTACAGTGGAGTGGGAGATATTAGGGTAAATGGGAGTGTGGTAGATTGGAGTGGATTGGAGGGGAGTGTGGTTGATTGAAGGGTAGATTGGAGTAGGGTAGAATGGAGTGGCGTAAATTGGAGTGGAGCAGATTGGAATGGGGTGAAATGGGGTCTGGTAGATTGGAATGGAGCAGATTGGGATGGATTGGGGTGGAATGTGGTATAATGGAGTGGCGTAGATTGGAGTGAAGTAGGGATATGTTTGGGGGAGAGTGGAGTGGAGTGGGGTGGGGTAGATTGGAGTGGACAGGAGTGGGTAGATGTTAGACCTGGCGTAGCTTGGCGTGATTACCCCAGACTTTTTGCCTTTGCCTCCTGTGAAGTTAGATGCTGTAGGTACTTGCCACTGCTAATCAGTGTGCAAGTACAGATGTTCCCTGTATAAAGTGTAGTGGTGTTTGGTTGTCTCTGATTGGTATGTTTGCCTTACTAGCAAGATCCCTAAGTGATGTGCACTGTGTGCGCCAAAGCTCGCACTAAAGAAATGCGCGGGGAGAGAAAACACAGGTCTTCAGTGTAAGGCCTGCGCGCATTGTGCTAAATGAGCATGTTGTCCTGACAAGTGCTACCACTTGTCAGGCCTTACTTTCCCTTTTGCATACACATGGGGCACCCCTGTAGGACGTCCTGGGTAACCCCTAGGAATGGTGCAGTGCAGGTAAAAGGCAGGACCTGTGCCAGAGTGGGTGCTAGGCCCTGACAGTGGAAAATGTTCCATATCATTTTCCCTGGTCAATGGCCATCCTGCCCATAGGACAGAATGGGAGAGGCTGGGTGTAGTATTGTTAGCCTAGTTTCCCAAGAATTGGAAATGGAACAGTGAAGCTTGGTATGTCTGAACTCACAGTGTCATAATGCATCTTTTTGGGTAGATGGTTTTGTCGCTGTGTGTCCAGAAGTCGCTGTTTGAGAAAATAGCCAAGTTTGTGCTTTAGACCTTTTTGCGTGTCTTAGCAGAATGTGAATTGCCTGCCTGGATCTGGGAGAGGTGAGAAAGGCTGAGGGAGGTCGTGCCCTAGGAGAGGGGAGAAGGAGAGGCTTTGCGAGGTGAAGAGGCCTGGTTCAGAGCCATAAAACAATAGACCCATCTCCCTCTGAGTGATTAAAGATCCAGGCCCCAAATATCAAAGCGAGGACGGTGACACTGTGGGGGGAGGGGGATATGCAAGACTGATTTAGGGAGGGGTCAGGACCCCTGAGCACAAGGAAACTTCAAAGACAATGAGGGGTATAACTGGAAGAACTGTAACCCCAAGAGTTTGGTTTTGGTCATGTTGATGATGTCATCGAGAACGGTCTCGGTATCATTCAGAGAAGTGCTGGGAGCGCTTTGAAGACGCCGTTGACTGGTCGAGCCTCTGTTGCTTTGACCTGTCCGTGATCAGGAAGAAAACCTATGCCTCAGGAAGGGTTGCTGAATAGGCTGCGGGAGACACTTGACCTTGCTTCGTGATCTGGGGCTTGTTGGCAGTTTCAATCAATCAATCAATCAATGACATTTATAGAGCGCACTACATACCCGTAGGGTCTCAAGGCGCTGGGGGAGGGGGGTGCCGCTACTGCTCGAACAGCCAGGTCTTCAGCTTCTTCCTGAAGGAGAGATGGTCTTGGGTCAGGCGCAGGTCGGCCGGGAGGGAGTTCCAGGTCTTGGCGGCCAGGTAGGACCTTCCTCCTGTAGTCGCTCTTCGGATGCGGGGGACGGCGGCGAGGGCGTGGTTGGCTGATCGGAGGTGGCGTTTGGGAGCGTAGAAGTTGATTCGGCTGTTGAGGTAGCTTGGGCCTTGGTCGTGTAGGGCTTTGTGTGCGTGGGTGAGGAGGCGGAAGGTGATTCTTTTGTTGACGGGGAGCCAGTGAAGGTCTCTCAGGTGTCCGGAGATGTGGCTGGTTCGCGGGATGTCGAGGATGAGTCTGGCTGAGGCGTTCTGGATCCGCTGGAGTCTCTTCTGGAGCTTGGCGGTGGTACCGGCGTAGAGGGCGTTGCCGTAGTCCAGTCGGCTGGTGACGAGGGCCTGGGTGACGGTCTTCCTGGTCTCGGTGGGGATCCACCAGAAGATCTTCCGTAGCATGCGTAGGATGTTGAAGCACGACGAGGAGACGGCGTTGACTTGCCTGGTCATGGAGAGGGAGGAGTCCAGGATGAAGCCCAGGTTGCGTGCATGGTCTGTCGGTTTGGGTGCGGTGCCCAGGGCGGGGGGCCACCAGGAGTCGTCCCAGGCGGAGGGTGAAGAGCCCAGGATGAGGACCTCCGTCTTGTCCGAGTTCAGTTTCAGGCGGCTGGTCGTCATCCACTCGGCTACCTCTTTCATCCCTTCGTGCAGGTTGGCTCTGGCGGCGGCGGGGTCGTTGGTCAGGGAGAGGATCAGCTGGGTGTCGTCGGCGTAGGAGATTATGCTGAGGTTGTGTTGGCGTGCGATGGCCGCGAGGGGGCTCATGTAGACGTTGAACAGGGTGGGGCTCAGTGAGGATCCTTGGGGGACGCCGCAGATGACTTCGGTGGCCTCTGATTTGTACGGTGGTAGGCGGACTCTCTGTGTTCTTCCGTCGAGGAAGGAGATGATCCATTCCAGTGCCTTGTCCTGGATTCCGACGTTGCTGAGGCGCTGTACTAGGGTGCGGTGGCAGACAGTGTCGAATGCCGCGGAGAGGTCTAGGAGGATGAGGGCCACTGTTTCTCCGTTGTCCATCAGGGCTCGGATGTCATCGGTGGCGGCTATGAGGGCGGTCTCGGTGCTGTGATTGGCTCGGAAGCCGGACTGTGAGGGGTCGAGGGATCCATTCGTCTCGAGGAAGGCGGCCATCTGCTTGTTGACGGTCTTCTCGATGACTTTGGCTGGAAACGGTAGGAGCGAGATTGGGCGGTAGTTCTTGAGTTCGGTGGGGTCCGCTGTGGGTTTCTTGAGTAGAGCGCTGAGTTCGGCGTGCTTCCAGCTCTCAGGGAAGGTGGCGGTTTCGAAGGATGTGTTGATGATGTCTCGCAGGTGGGGTGCGATGACAGCGTCGGCCTTGTTGAAGACGTGGTGAGGGCAGGGGTCGGTCGGTGATCCGGAGTGGATGGAGTTCATCGTGCGGATGGTGTCTTCGGTGCTGATCGGGGTCCAGGCGTGGAGGGTGGTGGTGGGGGGTGGTTGTTCGGTCTTGGTGTACGTTGGTTGGTTGTTGAAGCTGTTGTGTATGTCCGCGATCTTGTTGTGGAAGTATGATGCGAGGGAGTTGCAGAGGTCTTGCGATGGGGTGATGTCGTTGTTTCCTGCGCTGGGGTTGGATAGCTCTTTCACGATGTTGAAGAGTTCTTTGCAGTTGTGTGCGTTGTTGTCCAGCCGGTCCTTGAATGCAGTTTTCTTGGCGGCGCGGATCAGCTGGTGGTGCTTCCGGGTGGCCAGCTTGAAGGTGGTCCTGTTGTCCGGTGTGGGTTCCCTTCTCCAGACTTTCTCGAGGGCTCGGCAGTTCTTCTTGGAGCTCTTGAGTTCGTCGGTGAACCACGGGACCTTCTTGCTGCTGGGTCTGTTGGGCGGGGTCCTCAGCGGGGCGAGCTCGTCCGCGCAGATGCTGATCCACTTCGTGAGGTTGTCGGCGGCCTGGCTGGGGTTCGCTGAGCTGGCAGGAGGGTGCTGGCTCAGGGAGGTGGCGAGCTGGTCTGCTGTGATCTTGTTCCAGCTTCTGCGGGCGGCCTGTTGCTGGTGGTGGTGGGTCTTCGTTCTCTTGAAGGTGAAGTGGACGCAGCTGTGGTCCGTCCATTGAAGCTCTGTGGCGTGGCTGAAGTCGATGTCTGTGCTGGAAGAGAAGACTGCGTCGAGTGTGTGTCCGGCGAGGTGGGTGGGGGTGGACACCAGCTGCTTGAGTCCAAGATTGGCGAGGTTGTCGAGCAGGGCGCTGGTGTTGCGGTCGTTGTTGTTCTCCAGGTGGAAGTTGAGGTCCCCCAGGAGGATGTAGTCAGCGGAGGGTAGGGCGTGCGGGCTGATGAAGTCGGTGATGTCCTCGCTGAATTGTGTGCGTGGTCCCGGGGGTCGGTAGATCAGGGTGCCTCTGAGGGTGGTGTTCGGGTCGGTGTGGATCTGGAAATGCAGGTGTTCCGCAGTGGTCAGGGAGTTGTCGGTGCTGGTCGAGAGACGGATGGTGTTCCTGTGAATGATGGCGATGCCTCCTCCCATCTGGTTGGCGTTGCGGTCCCTCCGGACGATCTTGTAGCCCTCTGGGATAGCGATGGCGATGTCGGGAGCTGAAGAGGCGTTCATCCAGGTCTCAGTGAGGAAGGCAACGTCAGGGGCTGTGGTGTCTAGGAGGTTCCAGAGTTCGATGGCGTGCCTGTGGACGGAGCGGGTGTTGAGCAGGATGCACTTGAGGTGGGTGCTGCTGGAGGTCGACTTGGCGGGTGTTGGAGCGAGGCAGGTCCGGATGCAGGTGTACTTGCAGGCGTGGCAGCTGAAGGGTCCGTGGGAGCGACGTGGTGTGGCTTGGTGGCATTCTGGGAGTCGGCCGGTGTTGAGTGCGGTGAGGGTGGCGGCGGAGTACGTCAGGCGGGTCGGTCGGGGTCCGCGGGGGCCAGGGGTCCTGGCACTGGGCGCGGTCCAGGCGCGGACGGGAGCAGACGGGCTTACCTTTGGCGTGCCTTCGGCGCACAATCGGCGCACCCGCTGCGCGTGGCCGCTGCGCATTCGCACGGTCTCCATATAAGGCCAAGTGCGCGGGTGGGCGGAGCAGCTGGGAGGCGGGAGCGGGGAGGGTACAGAAGAGAAAGGGGCGGGGTAATCGGCGGTGGCGGGAAGCGGGGAGGGAGAGCGGAGGGCAGCGAGGTAGGCGGACAAACAGGAAGGAAAAAACGATAACACGGGCAGAAGTTACAAAATACGATGATACAAGCACAAATTAATGGCAAAACAAGACCAGATACTGACAGAGGCAAAAGTGGCCGGCAGCCGAGCACGGACCACGCCGCTCGGAGGAGGGGGCGTGGTCAGCGGCAGCGAGGCAGGCGGCGAGGCAGTAGAGGCAGGGCAAGGGGCACACGCAGCAGCTGGTGGCCGTGCGGCGCGGGGGTGTCCCACAAGTTGTAGCTCTTGACCGAGGAGAGACTGAAAGGGCGCTGCAGTGGGTCATGTCCCCCCTTCTTCCTGAGCAGGACTTTCCTGTGTGCTGCGTCCTGTACCCCAAGGGCCCGAGGTGAGCTGGCTCCCTGTTTGGAAACACAGGAACATAAAAGTTTCCAGGAAGTCTCAAGTGGCGCAGTGGTGGGACCGTGTCGTGGCAGCCTGAGACCTCCGAAGGGGTGCCTAAGGTGATCGTGGGCACCCAGAGCGAATCAAGACTCTGACGCGCAGGGTGCGTGTCTTGGTGTGGCTACAGGTGTTGGAGCACCTGTGAAGTGTGGGCCTCATGGAAGAGAGCTGAGATTCGGGACGCGCAGGGGGTGCGTGTCGCAGTGCAGTCAAGGCACTGGTGGAGAGTGCCGGGACATCGTGGGCACTAAGGAGGAGTTAGTCTCCGACACGCGGATCGACGTGTGATGGAGAGGTGAGACTCAGGCACGCACTGTGCGTATCATGGTGCGACCGGGGTGTTAGTGGAGAGTGCCGGAGACCGTGTGCAACAGGAGATGCAGTGAGTCTCGGACGCACCAGGGATACGTGTTGAAGGTGCCACCAAAGGTGCTGGTGAGGAGTACCGGGGAGCGGTGAGCACCAGGAAATGAAGCAATCCTAACAGCGCTGGAGAGGAGGGCCAAGTGATCAGGCCTTCGAAGGCAACGTGAGGTAGCTCCTGCATCATGTGGAAGGCCTTGTGGAAGAAGTTTGTGCTGAACGTTGGCGGCCTGGACCGGCAGCCCCACAGGAGCTGAATTACCGGCCGAGCGCTTCTTGCCCGTGTTGACAAGGTTCTGGAATAAGGCCAAGCCACTGCGGCAGGAGAGGAGAGTGGGGTCGTGCCCCCCCAGGTAAAGTGGATCATCGCCTGGGGCGGGGTGTGTGCCCGGAGGGACACTCTCTCGGCCTCTCTCTGCAGGCAGCTGTGTGCGCCTGTTGCTCCGGCCCAGATCTCGTCCGTGCTGGTCCTGGACGGGGCAGTACAGGGGTCAGGGACCAGAGTGGAACTTGGGTGTCATTGTTGATCCGTGTTGGGGGCAACAGGTTGCACACTTCCAAAAACAGTTGTGTAACACTTTGCATATTTGCTGCTAAGGAACTATCAAACTATTGAACAACGTCTGACACTAGAGGTGCTTAACGAACTCAGGGGTTAGTGCGCTACGCACTACAGTATGTTTCCCTTGCAGGATACAGGATCATAGCATAGCGCACTGCATTGATTGATAACTGCACTGTACTGAATTACACTGTGATGCATTACCTTATTCCTTCCGTGCACAGGGCATGCTGGTGGTGATACACATTGCATTGTTTTCCTATCGCACTGTACGTAATTGCAGCGTCACACATTGCTGTATTCCTTCCTTGACCAGGGCATGTTGGTAGCGAACCAAGTTGCATTATCTTGTGTTGACTCAGTACATGATCTTGACACTACGCATGGCATTGTATTACTGTGGAACTGTACAGGAACCCATCGTTAAGTAGAGCAGTATTCCTTGTATTTTGCAATGTGTGTGAATCTAGTGATACGACGTACCTAACCCATTGAGAATGGGTAAAAGTCAGTGTAACTGTTGGGTAGAAGCAGTGGTTGAGGATTAGGACGGCCCAACCCACCAGAAACAATATTACCCAGTGTAAATATGTGGGAGTTGTATAGTGTGGTCATTTCTTATATCTTTTTATATAAAGTATACTCGTTTTATACAAACTTGTTTGGAGTCCATTTGTGGTGACATCATTGGGATTGTTGTGGGAGTGGTTGCACATACTGAACACTCGTGCCTTGGAGATAAGCCTGGCCGCTCGTGTCAAGCTACTAAGGTTGTGAGCAGGGCTGTCTTGGATGGTGTCCTTTCTTGGCCTAACGTGGGAGTGGGGCCTCCGGATTTTAACAGTAGATTTGGTTGGAAAGGGTAGATTGGAGTGGGGTAGATTAGTGTAGATTGGAATGGGATAGATTGGAGTGTAGTGGAGTGAGGTAGATTGGAGTTGAGTGGAGTGGAGTGGGATGGATGGGAGTAGGGTGGATTGGAGTGGGGTAGATTGGAGTGGAGTGGGGTATATTGTAGTGGTGTGCGTTGGAGTGAAGTCAAGTGGAGCATTTTGTGGTGGATTGGAATGAAGTTTGGTAAATTGGAGTGGGGTTGGGTGTGACTGTGGCCATTAGGCTAGATCTCTTGCACCTACGTGCATGTGAACGTAGGATGCCTGAAACCACTTGCTTAAAACAGACACATACTTTGTACTTTGTATAAAGTGGATGCTGATCCATCCGTACTCAGCAATTACCGCCCCATCTCCCTCCTACCCGAACCTGCCAAGATTCTGGAAAAGGTGGTACAGGAGCAGTTGGCCGTCTACCTGGAATCTAACTCCCTGTTGCATGACTCACAATCCGGATTTAGATCCGGGTATAGTACCAAGACGGCCCTTCTGGAAGTATCAGAGACCATAAGAGAAAGCGTGGACAGAGACGAGGTAGCCATGTTGGTTCTCCTCGATCTGTCCGCGGCATTTGACACCGTGACCCACTCTATTTTACTGAATAGACTTTATGAGCTAGGTATTCAGGGCATTCCACTGGCGTGGATAAAATCCTTTCTAACAGGCAGAACGCAACCGTTATGGTGCCGTCCCTTCCTGTCAAAAAATAAGATGCCCCTCGAGTGTGGTGTCCCACAGGGCTCGGCACTCAGCCCTCCGTTTTTTAATGTCTACATGTCACCATTGGCGAAGGTTGTTGAGAGCTGTGGTGTCAGAGTGGTCTCTTATGCTGATGATACTCAGCTTATTCTCTCCTTTAGAGACCACTCGGACACTGGGCTCGACAATTTTAAAACCTGTCTCACCAAAATAGTGGACTGGATGACATCTAACACATTAAAACTGAATACAGATAAGACTGAGGTGCTGTTTTTTAATTCAAAAACACCTTTGCTGACGTCTGTATGGTGGCCGACTGAGCTTAATCCACCACCTATCCCCGCCCACTCGGCCCGAAACCTTGGGTTCCATTTTGATAATGAACTGTCATGCAAAACGCAAATTCAAAAGGTCACATCTGCTTATTTTGGTAAACTAAAAATGATTTTAAAAAAATGTCCCCTTATCTTCCCAATGAGTCGATGAGGACTGTTGTGGACGCCCTCATCACCTCACATTTGGATTATGCCAATAGTTTGTATGTAGGGGCACCTGCATTCCTATGCCATCGACTGCAAGTCGTCCAGAATGCGGCGGCAAGACTGATTTGTCATGTCCCCTATCGGCATTCCATCTCCCCTTACCTGAAGAATTTACACTGGCTTCAAATCACCTACCGTATACAGTTCAAAGCCCTGGTCCTAGCCTTCAGAGCGCGTCAATGGTCTCGGGCCACGCTATCTCAGAGATAGACTGAAGCAGGTTCACTCTGTCCGCTCTCTAAAATCCAACCACCTCCGTCTCATACTACCTCCCCGTTTTCATCGTTCGAGAAGAGGTGGTAGAGCTTTTGCTGTAGTCACCGCCAAGCTATGGAACTCTCTGCCGCTTGACCTTAGACTTATTGAATCAGAATGTCTGTTTAGATCCAAGCTAAAAACATACCTGTTCTCACGCTGCTAGTTGTCTAATCTCTGATGTCTCTGTCCTCAGCGCCGGGACAACCCCGGCGGGGGTAGCCGCGCGCTTTATCAAATTCCATAATAATAATAATAATAATATGTGCAGATAAGAGATGAGCTACATATGAGACTGAGGACACACGTTTTAGGGAAAAATTGATTAACTGCAGCGCTGCCCAAAAATGACACTTTAAAAATCCACACACTTTGTGCTTGAAAAGACACAGATGTGTCCAAAATGTTTATGTTGCTTAGTAGCAGTGGCAGCATGTGACTTGACTGCTTGTCTGGAAAGGCTTTGGTAGTCAAGTTTCAGACGAGTGTACCCTTTAAACAGACTCATACTTTGTATGCACAGACAAGAGGTACATCCTACAAACACATGCAGTCACACGCACTGCTTAAATATTCCATGCCATTTGTTTGGTGCTATAAAAAAGAAGTGCTGAACTGTAAAACATAAAGCTACATACAACTTTAAAAGTCTGTGCCATTTGTTTGTTGCTGTAAAAGGCAGTGCTGAATTCCAAAACAAATTAATGCAACAACAAACAAACCGATAGGATGGTAGTTAAAAGCCAAAGGTATAGCATGGAAGTGGGAATGATGGACAGATTCTGTGTGCAATTATGATAAAGCAGAGTAGGTAATTGTGTGGGTGGTGGTTAGAAAAAGGCCTTTTACCATTTGATGCAGGTTTCCAACAATTCGTTGTCTGATTAGTTGAGTGGGAAACAAAAACAGATTCAACAACAATATACATTTCAACATCTACATGTAAGACAAAAAATATGCCTTTACTGATTTGGGCATATACATTAGTAGCCATTGGAAACAAGAGTGTAGAGCTTTAACACAAAGGTTTGTGTCCAGCACTATAAGAAGGAGTAATGAAGCATTTGGGAAGCAGCCAGAAGAAACCAATGAGAAGTGAGCAGGGGTTCTTAATAATAATCTCATGGGAATAGTCCTGATAGGAATGGTCTCACCTGACGTTACTGAACACTGGATAGGATATTTCAAAATGTAGGAGTTATTGGAGCCTCCTAGAGGGTGTGCCCCATGCCGGACATATTTCAGGGCAGCTGGCACGACCGTAATGAAATCAAGCCTATAAGGTAGGAAAAACCTTTCATGAGAAAAATATTGAAGAAAAGATTTTCTTAATTCACATTTTTTTTTATTGGAGAGATTCATCAAGAGGAATTACATTAAGAATGAAGAGCATGACATATGCAAACCAGCCGTAAAGGTAGCACTTATTTCAAACAGACAGAAAAAAAGAGAACATACATCCATCAATAAAAAATACATTATACAAATGTGCCGAACTAATTCAATATATCAAATTAAGACAATTAGATAAATATGTGAATCCCCAAAAGGCAAAGAAAGAAAGGCAAAGTAAGTAATGGAAAGTAAGAGAGTAGAAGAATATGAGAAAGACTGTAAAGGATTTACATATCTTTACAAAATAAGGAGAGACCAGAAGGAGCCGAATGATCAGGATACCTGTGATGCATCCATAGCATGAGTAATAAGGGAACACAAGCAAAGATTCTTCATAGGATTTATTTCTAGGTTGCTTGCAGAGTGCAGGATCCTCTTGTTGCTTCCAGAGTGAAGAATCCTCTTGTTGCTTCCAGAGTGCAGGATCCTCTTGTTGTTTCCAGAGTGTAGGGTCCTCTTGTTGCTTCTAGAGTGCAGGAGCCTCTTGTTACTTCCAGAGTGTAGGATCCTCTTGTTGCTTCCAGAGTGCAGGATCCTCGTGTTGCTTCCAGAGTGCAGGATCCTCTTGTTGTTTCCACAGTACATGATATTCTTGTTGCTTACAGAGTGCAGGATCCACTTGTTGCTTCCAGAGTGCAGGATCCTCTTGTTGCTTCCGGAGTGCAGGGTCCTCTTGTTGCTTCCAGAGTGCAGGATCCTCTTGTTGCTTCCAGAGTGAAAGATCCTCTTGTTGCTTCCAGAGTGCAGGATCCTCTTGTTGTTTCCAGAGTGTAGGGTCCTCTTGTTGCTTCTAGAGTGCAGGAGCCTCTGGTTACTTCCAGAGTGTAGGATCCTCTTGTTGCTTCCAGAGTGCAGGATCCTCGTGTTGCTTCCAGAGTGCAGGATCCTCTTGTTGTTTCCACAGTACATGATATTCTTGTTGCTTACAGAGTGCAGGATCCACTTGTTGCTTCCAGAGTGCAGGATCCTCTTGTTGCTTCCGGAGTGCAGGGTCCTCTTGTTGCTTCCAGAGTGCAGGATCCTCTTGTTGCTTCCAGAGTGAAAGATCCTCTTGTTGCTTCCAGAGTGCAGGATCCTCTTGTTGTTTCCAGAGTGTAGGGTCCTCTTGTTGCTTCTAGAGTGCAGGAGCCTCTGGTTACTTCCAGAGTGTAGGATCCTCTTGTTGCTTCCAGAGTGCAGGATCCTCGTGTTGCTTCCAGAGTGCAGGATCCTCTTGTTGTTTCCACAGTACATGATATTCTTGTTGCTTTCAGAGTGCAGGGTCCACTTGTTGCTTCCAGAGTGCAGGATCCTCTTGTTGTTTCCACAGTACATGATATTCTTGTTGCTTCCAGAGTGCAGGATCCTCTTGTTGCTTCCGGAGTGCAGGGTCCTCTTGTTGCTTCCAGAGTGCAGGGTCCCCTTGTGGATTCCAGAGTGCAGGGTCCTCTTGGTGTAACAGCCTTGCTTCCTTGGTTGTGGGGTTTTAGCACTGTGAAAGTCCAATTTAGGAATAATACTTCTCTTTCTCTCTGACTGTGGGTGAAATCCCGGCTGAAGACAGGGTTGAGAGTATGTTCCGGGTGAGATGAGCTATGAAAGATTCAACCTGGAGAAATGTGTGGTTTTTAGGAATTTTGCTTTAGGTAAAAAAGAGACAGTCAGGTTTCAATGGCATCCATAGACTTGAGGCAGGTGACTTGTTAACAAGTGATTTTTGGGTCTACTTGAATATTGTTCATGGACTGCTTGATGGATGCTTCCATGTTACCAATTATTTCCCCTGGCAGCTCAATGTAATGAATGAAGAGCCAGTAAAAGGAGACACTCTTAAGCAACTTCTTATGGTGTATGTATAACGAGGAGGAGGTGGGAACTACAGATTGTTTGCTATCTTGTCTTTATTTGAGTGAAGGAGGCACTAAGTAAAGGAACTACTTAAGAATAGTGCTGTTAAAAGCATGTTTGAAATCCCAGGGCTGTGCTAAAAAGTGGTTGTGATCTGTTTTTGAAAATGCAGAGAGTGGCTGTTTGTCACGATATCAAAGTCCACAATCATATTGCATCCACTACATTGACTTGCACTACATTATGGAGTAAGTATATAGTTACTATTCTAAACTCCACATATACTTACATTGTGAGGTAAGTGTAAATAGAATTAGCAGTAACTGTGTACTTCCCTTATAATGTAGAGGTAGGTCACGTAGTGGATGCATTTTATTGCCATGCGATACCCTGCATGAAACACAGTGACATACCACTGCCAAGAGTAATAACAGTAAAATATACAAAATAAAGTGATACATGGAATGCTTGAATTAATCTCAGCTACTGGTAATTACTCAGGGCTGCCTCCCAGTCAATTGTTTTTTTGCACACCTCAGTTTGGACCCATTCCACCCCAAACTGCCAGGCCAGATCCTCCCTGAACTGGAATGCAAGCAACTCAGGATCGATTTTCCCTTAGTTAGGGCTCATCAGCATATGGCCCCCTCCCTAAGACACTTAAGGGCCTCAGGGGCCCAACCTGCCAAGGCTGATATATTGGAAAAGGGCAATACGCCCCCCTCCTTAAGCCCCTTCTGGCCATCCCCTTACAGTGAAGTAAGGGGATGGCCTGAGAGTAGAAGGTTATCTGGTGAAAAAAAAGGCTTTTTCGATGGTGGCTTCTGAGTTATCTGTTGTCAATAACATGGTGATGTGTGTTAAATTGTTCGTCCTTCTAGAGAGTCTTAGAGGGGATATCATCAAGTTTGCGCATCGTGGCCACTTAGGTATATTAAAGGCATGTCAACTTATTAAGTTGTGTTATTAGTGGCCTTCCTTTGAAGCTCAGGTTAAGTTTTGGTTAGAATCATGTGCTGAATGTCTCAAATCTAACAAACGGTGGAAGTAGATGGATACTCCACTTCACCCTGTCCCTTTTCCAGACAAACCTTGGCGCAAGGTTGGTTTGGATTTTTCAGGTCCTTATGATATTTTGCCTGGTAACATCAGATTTCTTATTTTATTGATTGATTATCATTCGAAATGGTTATACTATATGTTTTGTGATGCACGTAACACCAACAATGCGATTAAGTTTTTGAAGAGGGTGTTTGCTACTGAAGATTCACCCTCCGTGGTAGTGACGGACAATGGCACAAACTTTGTGTCTCACAAAATTTGCACATTTTTAGCAGCCACCGATGTAAAACATTTCAAAGTTGCCTTGTATTGCTCATCTTCCAATGGGTTGGTTGAGAGGGCAAATAGATCAGTGAAGGAGGGGATACAGACAGCTCTGTATTCAAGCCAGGATGTTCAAGAATTTGTTGATGCCAAAGTGTGGATTGATAAAATTTCACTGCACTGCCTAGCTGGTATCCGGCTGGACTATTATTTTTATCTCTGACCAACAAGCCAAAATAGCTAAAGTGGAGAGCTTTCCAAGGGTCATCTCAGATCATAATGCTTTAGAAGCTGAATTTTCATTGATCAGTGTTACTAGGGTTCAGAGGCCTTGGACCTTTGAAAGAAAACTTTTGGGTGATCAATTATATCGTGATCATATGGCTAAGTGGATTGGAGAATTTTTTTATACTAATAGAGGCTCAGCCTCCAAAATTATAGTCTGGGATACTTTTAAAGTGGGGATTCGAGGAGAGACCCTGGTTTTTCCGATAAACTATAGTGTACTGTAATTGAAAGAAGCCTCTATATGTTGAAAGACCATCTGCATTAAAATTATGTTGACCACCGCAGAGTATAGCTCAGTGAACAGAAAAATTGTTCTTTTTTAATTGAATGTTTTTAGCATAGAATTAGCTTAAACAATCTGTATAAATTGGTAATAATTCATATATGGTAACTTTATTACCTAAAGCTCATGTCTTTTTTTTTTTTTTTAACTTTTTATTAAATATAAAGTTACAGAAAACAGAAACAGAAACAAAAAACAAACACAAGGCAGTACTATCATCACAGAGTTACAGCGTGTGGGGGGGGGAAAGCACATGTCAAAGAGGAGGTAGAGACATTTCTTAAGTGCGGGGGGCAGAGGGACCAAAAGCAATCAAATATGTCTAAGTCTGCGTGGAGGAAACATCGGGTTGGGGAGACGGCGGGTCAATATCAAGCTCTGGAAGGGGGGGAGTACATATCTCACCACGATACACATTCCATTGAGTCCATACCTTCCCCCATTTCCGGGGCGTGCCCCGGGAGATATACACCGTTTTTTCCCTGAACATACACCAGTCCAAGTTCTGTTTCCAAAGCTGAACTGTCGGCGATCTCTGGGCACCCCATAGTTGGGCAATGTCTCTCTTGGCAATCATATTTCCTACGGTCACCCAACGAATTTGGGCCACACTATAATCATTCGGTTCCCAAACATTCAGCAAACATCGCCTCGCCTCAGGCACCGACCGCACACCCGTAACCTCACTCATAACTTCATGCACACGAGACCAATATTGCATCACTACAGGACACTCCCAAATGATATGGAGAAATGTTCCCACGAGACCACAGCCACGCCTGCACAGTCCATCAACAGAAAAGCCCATGCGTACTAGACGAGGACCGGTCACATACACCCTGTGTAGAATCTTAAGCTCGACGAACCGGAGACGCGCCGGGATCGCCACTTCCCTAGGGGAGGAGATCGCAGCCTGCCAGTCTTCATCATCAAGTTCCAGCCCATCGCTAGTCCACACCTCTCGAAGGTGACATAAGAGATCAGCCCTGGAGTTGATCAATTTTTTATATATAAGCGAGATCGTGCTATCAGGAACGTACCCATCCAGTATCCTATCTTCGAGCGGGGACGCCTCCGGTACTTCCGTACCCGAGGGAAAGACTGAGATTACCGCGTGTCGAATTTGCAAGTACCGAAAAAATTCCCTATCATTCAAATCATATTCAGTTCTCAACTCATCAAACGTCTTAACTCTCTCCTTGGTCCACACGTCATTCACCTTGCTAATACCGATCACATCCCACCTGTCAAAACCCTTCGACCGCCAAAGGGACCCAAGTTTATCCGATGCGTACAACGGAGTCGCACGGGTCAACCTATCAGCCCAACCTAGAGCCACCGTAGCGCGATGCCAGACCTGGACTGCCGTCCTAGTCGGGCCCGTGAGAGTCCTACCGGCAGATCTAGAATAGAGAGCCCTATTGTAATCTCCGCCAGGCAGTAGCCACTTATCCATCTCAAAGGCCGGATTCGGCGAAGGAGCATAGGTACAGTGATTAATAGCCCCTAACTGAGACGCCCAGTAGTATCGGCGAATATCAGGGAGTGCGACACTGCCATCGTACCACGGAAGCGTGAATTTCGCAATAGCAATACGAGAGCGGCCCCCCCATACCAATTGTCTCTGTAAACTTTCAATCTCACGGAAATAACTAGCAGGCACGGCGTCTAATGTATTCTGCAACGCGTAGAGGAAACGGGGTAGCGACATCATCTTGAACAACGCCGCCCTTCCGAGGGGAGAGAGAGGGAGTCTACCCCAAGCAAGGACATCGGCACGGAGGCGCTGGAGAGGAGGTAGCAAATTGCGTTCATATCGAAGACCTAGGTCCAGGGTAATAAAGATTTCCAGATATTTAAATCCCTCCCGCACTACTGTAATAGGACAGCCGCGGGGCAAAGTAGGAGCATCTCCTGAAAGGACATAGACACAAGACTTCGACCAGTTAATGACAAGGCCAGAGTTCTTGCGGAACGATGTCAAAACGTCAAAGAGGACTAACAGTGATTTTCGCGGGGAAGTAAGATATAGCAGAATATCATCCGCATATAGGGATATGCGATCTTCGAATTCTGGAGTCCATCTAATGCCCTTCAAGGACGGCTCCTACCTCAACCAGGCCGCCAGTGGCTCCAAGGCAAGGGCAAACAAAAGAGGAGACAAAGGACAGCCCTGGCGCGTGCCCCTACCAAGCGCAAAGGAAGCAGAGACTCGACCGTTCACAACCACTTGAGCCAAGGGGTCGGTGTAAAGCAGTTTCACCCAGTCAATGAACGCCGAACCGAAACCAAATTTAGCAAGGACCGCCCATAAGTATGGCCATTCTAGCGTATCAAACGCCATAGTGGCATCTAAAGACGCCAAAATGGCCGGTTCACGCAACGTTCCCGCTCGTGCGAGAACGCCATGCAATTGCCGGAGGTTAAGCGCAGTGTTGCAACGCGGTATAAAGCCGGATTGGTCCGGATGAACCAGGTCACTTATAACAGTGACCAATCTATTAGCAAGCAATTTAGCCAGGATCTTCGGTTCAGCGTTGATCAAAGATATAGGTCGGAAGGAGGCGCAGCGATCACAAGGCTTACCCTCCTTAGGAATCACCACTATAGACGCCAGTCTCTGGTCAGGAGGGAGGGAACCTGTCTCTAGTGATTCTAGAAACATCGAGCGTAAATGTGGGGCTATCGTATCTGGGCGGAGTTTGTAGAGCTCAATAGGAAGCCCGTTGGGGCCTGCGGCTTTCCCGGAACGAACAGAGCGGATAGCAGTCGCAACCTCCTCCACCGTAGGCGGCGCATCAAAAAGTTCCCTTTCGGGATCAGACAGACAGGGCAGCGCAATATCGCGCAAAAGCAAGCGGGAATCCTGTTCAGGTCTATCGGACACAGGGGAATACACTTCCCGGAAATAATCAGCAAAACATTCAACTATTGCAACCGGCTCAGTGTGACTCACACCATTCATATCCACAATAACAGGAACCACTCGACTCGCACTCTCCCTTTTATCCAGCCAGGCAAGCAGCTTCCCCGCTTTATCACCAACATCATACAGGCGTCCCCGCTGTTCCCTGCTCATCACTTTCGCAGCATCCGTGACCAACGCTCTATATTCAAATTGCTTAAGACCCACTAGGTGTAATCCATCTGGGGTGACCTCGGACTCCAGTTCTCCCTCCAGAGCAGTAATTTCACCCTCAATACGGACAATGTCCTCTCGACTACTCCTCTTAAAGTTACTAATCAGGGAGAGGGCCTGGCCCCGGATAACAGCTTTATACGCCTCCCATAATGAAACCGAGGAGGATACAGATCCGACATTCTCCGCAAAATAATGGTCGAGCGTCTTGATCAATTCTACTCTAACTTTGGGATCACGGAGGTACCAGGGGTTAATCGGGGCCAAACGGCCCTCCGTCCCCAGCTGCGCGTCTACCACCAACCAGATCGGGGAGTGATCTGATATACCTCTAGCAAGATGCTTTACCTCCCGTATTGCGGAGGCCTGGGCAGAGGGCATCAGAACATAGTCGAGTCTCGAGAGACTACCGTGTGCCCCAGAATGAAAGGTGTACTGCGAAGTCCCAGGGTGAAGCAATCGCCAACAATCGGTGAGCCCCAGAGTCTCAAGAAAGTCGCTTAACCATGATTGAGCCTTCGTAAGTTCCCGGGGAGGATAGCGATCACACATCCCCGAAACTACAGAATTAAAGTCCCCGCCCACCACCAACAAACCCTCTGGGACTCCCAGGATAACCCTTCCCAGGTCAGCATAGGTAGTAGTCTGGAGGCCAGGTGGTATGTAGACAGAGAGCAGGGTTATCACCTTCCCCTCCCAACGCCCAACAATGGCGGCATATCGTCCCCTATCGTCAAAGATGGTCTCTTCAATAGCAAGAGGGAGGGAGTTCCGGACCAGAATGCCCGCCCCCCTGGATCCAGAAGTGAAACCCGAGTGCGCCAGGAGACGATAGCCACGCCTATTCAGCGCATGGCACGCATTACCAAGCAAGTGCGTCTCCTGGAGCAGAACAACATCAGGGGATAGACGTCTCAACAGTTGCAACACCACTCCCCGTTTAATCCTATCCCCCAACCCGTTGACGTTCCAACACAACAATCGAAGTCCCCTACCCCATCCCAGTGTGCAGCCCCGCCCACATCCCACACCCAGCGCAACGCTGTACAAGAAAAGCTCAACATTACAGTGCCTTGTGAATAAACATGAAACCTAAACTTCAACCCCCCTTCCCCTAAAAAAACCCCATACATCTCACCCCCCTCCCCGCACCCCTGCGTGAGACTAAAAAGCCACCCCAACTTGCAATGTGCCTGTCGCCCAAGTACCCAACTAATCTACGAAAAGAACCCCAGAGGAGGAAGGGTCACCCACCCCCCCCGCCCACACCCCAAAAGGAAGAAACGTTTGCAAGCAATAATATCATGGCATCAAACCACAGCTGAAAGTCAAGTCCATGGAAAGGGGGCCGATCTCGATCTCTATTCTTGTTCCACCGGGCCGCCTTCTGCACCACCGGAATGTCCAAAGTTCTCAAGATGTTCCTGCACCATAGGCAGGGAGTCCAGCCAGTCACTTGCGGCCTCAGGATGGTCGAAGAAAAATGTCCGCTCTTTATACACCACACGTAGATGGGCCGGGAAAAGCATAGCATACTTCATATCTCTGTCCCTCAGCCTCTTCTTCACTCCTTGGAAACCAAGTCGCTGTTTCTGGACCTGCTGGGTAAAGTTCGGGTAGAAACTGACTGTAGTATTCTCGAAAGCAGTCGAACCCGACTGGCGTGACGCTTGCAGGATCGCGTCCCTGTCCCGAAAAATCCGAGCGATGATGGGACGCGGAGCGGCACCCGACATAGGCGCGCCTCCAGGGATCCTATGCGCACGTTCCACAGCAAAGAACTTACTAAGGCCCTTGGGTGCTAGATGGTTCAATACAACGTCTTCCACCAGTAAGTCCACCAGAGAGGCCCCCAACGTTTCCGGGACACCAATCAGGCGGACGATGTTCCGCCGGGCCCTGCTTTCGAAATCCTCCAGGCGTCGAGAAAAGTAGGCCTGGGCAGTCCGTAGGTTACCGACCTCAGCCTGTAGATCTGAGATGTCGATCGTGAGGCTAGATGTCTTAAGATCAAGGGACTGGACCCTTTCATTGGTCTTTGCAAGGTCAGCCCTGATCAAGTTAACATCAATAGCGACAGTGTCCAGTTTGCGGGACAGGGCCTCATATTGTTGTCCCACTGTGGCCTTCATCGCAGAAATGGCGCCCATGACGTCTCGTAGCGACAGGTCCTCACCAATCGAGGAGTCTTCTGCAGCAATAGTCGGGGATTTAGTCGGTCCTCCAGGAGAGCCCTTAGTGAGGGTGTATCTATCCATGATATTCGATTGCACGGAATTCCCCCGGACACCCGGCTTGGTCTTGTGTTTTTCACCCTCAGGCTTGGTGGCCATTTTAGATCTGGAGCCCCGGAGGGAAGCCTGATACCGGGTAAAAATGGCTACAACCAAGTCGCCCGCAGCAATGAGAAGGAGGAAATACGGGCCCCTCACCAGGCAGTGAGCCAAATGAACCAGAGGCACCGTTCCGAGAAGTAATAAGGTGGGAGGCAGTCGGAACAGGCCACTCAGGCAGAGTCAATGAGGCCCCTGGGTGAGAAACGAAACCGAAAGTAGACGACCGAGCCGAGATGATTCGGGTGGTCCATTGTTGTTCAATTGCCGTCCGGCTGGCAGAGAAACAGAGCCCAGGGCAGAGCCATGGAGCAGGCCTGAAAGAGGCAGAGATCCATATCTTCGGCTCCCAAAGTCCAAATGAAAGTCGGTAAATGGATAATTGATCAGCGGGGCTGTGCCAGTAACAACCCGTCGTCCAAATTAGGATAGAAGTCAGGATAGTCGGTGGAGGTGGCGAGGGTCCGGGAGCCCTGTGCTCACGCGACCATCTTGGTTGCGCGCGAAGCTCCTCCTCCGGTGCTGCCAGCTCATGTCTTTTTAAATGAAAATGAGAATCTGTAATTTTATTTGAATTCTTTGGTGTATGGAATTGTGTTTTAATCATGTATTTTATGTGGAATCCTTCGGAATTCTAAACCATAATAAAATATTGAATTGATTGAAATTGAGGAGAGACCCTGAGCTTCTCCATCTCCCCACAGAAAGCTCAGCAGAAGGAAATTGGGAAATGGTTTGAGTAGTTAAGAACGGCGGAGCTTGAACTCATGGGGAATGTAAGTAAGGAGCATAATATCGAGGAGTGTCAACAGGCAATTGCAATTATTAAATCTAAAATACATCGTCATTTCGCTTCAGAGGTGGCAGCTAAATATGTACAGTATAGGACTGAATTATATGAATTGGGGGAAAATACCGGGCGGGTCCTGGCAAAACACCTACGACAACGAGAGGTGACTAATCGAATTGGTAAAATTAGAGATCACCAAGACCAAATTCAAGTTTCTCCAATAGAAGTAGTAAATGTATTTTAAAATTAATATAAACAGTTGTATACTGAGGGAGTGTCTCCACCGGGGGCATCTCTGGCAGACTTCTTGAAGGATCTAGAAACGATGAAGGTCACATATGCACAAAACGAAATCCTTGCATCCCCGATTACTTGGAAAGAACTGGAGACTGCCTTAACTTCCTTGGCCCTCAGCAAGGCTACCGGCCCGACAGCATTCCCCTAGAGTTTTATAGGACATTTTCCAAGTCTTTGCAGCAAGAGATGCTGCAAATCTTCCAGCTGACCCAAAGGGGATACGCCCTCAGTTCATGGCAGAAGACAACAATAGAAAAGGGGAAGCCTGACCTGACTCCAGCATCGTATCGACCCATATCACTTATAAACTGTGATAGTAAAATCTACTCTAAAATACTTGCAACCAGGATGGGTAAGGTCATCATTCCTCTCATCACTCTGCCAACACAGGCCTATCCCCGGCAGGGACACGACAGATCATGTCCGCCAGGTTATAGCCCTCCTTAACTGTGCTCAGGCCACGTAATCACTGCTGGGGGTAGTCCTGCTGGACTCTGAGAAAGCGTTCAACAGGGTCTCCTGGCGGTATCTGTGGTCTGTCCTGCAGTGGAAGGGAATATGTGGAGAATTTATCCAGGTGATTAAGGCATTATATCTTTCACCAAAAGCCATAATCCAAATATCAGGGAAGGACTCAAAGGAGTTCAATATTAGTAGAGGTACGAGGCAGGGGTGCCTGTGTTCTCCTCTGCTCTTCGCACTCTAAATTAACCGCTTTAATAAAAATTATTTTTATTTATTTATTTATTTAAAGATTTCTAAAGCGCGTAGTCACCCAGGGGGTATCCCAGCGCTGAATTAGAGCTGGACATTAATATCAAGGCGGTAAAGGTCAATGATATTGACTATAGAGCATTGGCGTACGCGGACGACATCGCAGTGCTTACTGCAGATGTTGTCTCGGCAATGCCAGAGGTAAAGATCTTAGCGGAACAGTTTGGCACCCTATCAGGACATAAGTTAAATATTGAGAAAACACAGATTCTCTGCTCCGGAACTACTCAATCTGCAGGTCTCTTGGTCACTCAAGAAGTAACATACCTGGTGGTTAAGATCACAGCTGCCGCAGATAAAATCCCTGATCTGAATATTATTCCAATAATGGACAATGTGAGTAAAAAACTGTAAAGGCTAGACCATCTACATCTTTCTTTATGTGGTCGAAGTAATGTTATTAAAATGTCGGTCCTCTGAAAGTTCTTATACATTTTTAGAACGGTTCCTTTAGAATTTTCCTCGTCCTCCTTAGTAAGAATTGATAGGATCTGTCAGAGATTTTTATGGGGGTACCGTAAACCAAGAAGGGCGGCCAAATAGATGACCCTTCCGAAACAGCGGAGGGCAGGGCAATTCCCAGTTTTTTTCTCTACTACTGGACATCTATTTTACAACACATGGGTATCCTATTAGTCGGGGATAAGGCAGAAATTCCAGAGGAAGCCAGATCGACAATATAAGTATCCTGACCAGGAAGCTAAGGGCTGCCTGGTCGGGATACTTGAACCCAGCTATTATAAAAAGACTAAATTCAAAATATTGAAAGCGGCTTACAGAGTATGGAGACAGGTACGGCGGAAATTGAAGATTTCAAATCTGAATGCATACACTCCACTCTCCCCTCTGGGTCTACTTCCACCAATTTTTCAGGACCAAGTTACTTTTAGATGGGGGAGAAAATGAATTAGGTCCCTGGGTGACCTGTGTAGGGAAGGCCAGCTCTTTTCATTTACGAATCTGCAGGAAAAGTTTGGGGTGGATAAAAGAGACTTTTTTAAATATCTGCAAATACGGAGCTTTCTTGGTGGAAATGAGAATAGGATAGATCTGATATCAGAAAGGATACCCTTGGTGGAGATAGTGAGGAGTAAGCCCCGGATTGGGAAGATCTACAAATTTTAACTCGCTTCTCCAGATGATATCAATACCCAGAATGCAAAATGGGAAAATAGGCTTGGAAGAGAGCAAACGAGGACTCATTGGAATTGCCAAACCAGGTGTTATTAAATGGGAGTCTCAGGAGCCAGCATTTTATGTACGTTTTTGATTTGTATTACACCCCAACAAAGGTAGCTAAATGGGATGGAGGGAGAGGAAGAGAATGCAATAGATGCGGCCTATATGCTGCTGACACCCTACACATGTTTTATTTTTGCCCCAAAATGGATATCTTTTTGCAGGACCTTGAGACTTTCCTAACTGAGGTTTTAGGGTTCTCTGTATCAATTACCCTAGCTCTTTTTATTTTGGGGTTATTAGATAGCACAGAGTCAAATAAAAGAGCTAGGACTTAAATAGGCTTCTTGTTCATTGCACTGGCTATTGCTCGCTCATGTTTTACTTCTCAATAGATAAGCACTGACCCTCCCACTTTCTCTAACTGGTGGTCTAGAATGCTGGCTTTCTATAATATCGAATCTTCAGTATACAAGTTAAGGGGCCGGAAGAAAAAGGGAGTTAGGGCAAAGAATTTGGGCCCCAATTAAAAAGCTTGGTTAATTAATAGTTGTCATCCAAACAAAGTGTTGGAGGGCTGGCAGTTTGGACAACCAAGCAAGGTGGCAGGAAGGTACTACGTAACTAAGTATTGTAACCTGCGGGGACTGCCTGTTGAGATTTTTACTAATGAAGTTTGTAATTACCAACCTATTTATTGCACATGTACTTTTCCTCTATCGGTTTTAACCTATGAGGTGATCCGAGCTGCGACTTCTTGTATACTTTGAATGAATTCTGTATTTTATCTCTCCTCTCTCCATATACTTGATGTGCTATGTATTATGTAGGAACAAAATATCATGACATGTATTAATTAACTTTTTTCTGACTTTTGCAAATGAAAAAATCAATACAAATACATATTTTTTTAAACAAAATGGTTATACCATATGTTTTGTGATGCACGTAACACCAACAATGGCATTAAGTTTTTGAAGAGGGTGTTTGCTACTGAAGGTTTGCCCTATGTGATAGTGACAGACAATGGCACACACTTTGCGTCCCACAAAATGTGCACATTTGTAGCAGCTAACGATGTAAAACATTTCAAAGTTGCCTTGTATTCCCAATCTTCTGAGGGGAAGGAAAGTACACACTGATTTATGTCCTGAATGGTTGCAGAACAGACATAGTGTTGAGAGTGCAAGTAGAGATGGTAAACGTGTTGCTTCCCAAGTGATGCAGAAGCAGCATGCCATGAAGGTGAGGTTGGATGCTGGCAAAAGTTTTAAGAATGTGGATCCTGAAATAAAGGATTGGGTCCCTATCAAATGTCCTAAAAAAGTATCCAAAGTTTTGTTGAGGTTTTCCTCTCCAGTACAAGTGACAAATGTGAGCAACGGGTCAGCACTTCTTGGGAACAAGGGCTGGTGGAACAAGAGGTTGCTTGTGCATCTTTCTGACAATCAGGTGAGCGCATTGAAGAAGTTGACAAAATTGGAGGTTGAACAGTGTGATTGGTCCAGTTGGTTGCAGGATTCATCTTCAGATGCTTCAGTGTGCATAAGCGAGGATGGCTCTGGGGACATCACTTGTTAACAGCACGTCACACCGCCGATTGGTGATGACTGTGATTCCTGCTATGAAGGCATGTGCTTAAGAGGTCTATGGATCTCTGCCAAAGTTGGTGTAGGTTGTCGTTAAAGAAAAATGCCTTGCAGGTTTGATGACTATGTTTTGGGATAGATTGCCAAACTACAGATGAATATGAAGTTCTGCCTTGCAGCTTTTACCAGTTTTTGTTTTTATGCTCGCTTGCATTTTATGTTTGCAAAAGGAGGTAGAAGTTGTAATATGAGGGCATCTCAGCGTCCTTCTGTAGTGCACGGATGATCTGTGTATATGTATACCTTGTATTTATTTGAATAGTATTCCACAATCGGAAGCTGGAACAATGAGTGTGAGGACTCGGTGAACATTTGTTTAGTTGCTGGAGTCCTTGGCATGCATCGGAAGCTCTGGTTCGTGGGTGTCTGCATTGGAGTAAATTAACTCAAGAAAACTTACTTTTGTGGAGTCCTCTTCAATTTCACAATCCCCAAGGGATTCAGTCCCCAGGGCCTTAACACTTTAGCCACGGCCGTTTATTCGCTGCAGTGCAGCGGTTCCGCGGAGTGGTCGGTGCCTCGTTGGCCGTTGGACGTTCGCAGCACCAGCGAGGTAGTGCTCGCAGCGGCCAACGGCCGACAGCAGCAGTTAAAGGGTTAAACGATTTGGAGAGGGGAGCCGAGAGCCCCTTCCCAAAAAATGTATGCTGCCCCAGGGGATGTGGTCCACAGGCCTGTAAAAGGCCTACAAGTCGACATACGGCATACAACCGGACCCTTGCCCACTCCAAAAGTTCTTTTTAAAAAAGGGCAGTTTTCATTTTTAGGAAATAAAATTCAATACTCACATTTGCAAATACCGCATACAGACATATTCTGCTTAAAATACCCTGATATTACAATCATAGGCCATTAATGCTCACTATAACACCAAGGGTGCCTGTAATGTGCCAATAAAGCCCATCATTTTACCAGGGTGACCACTGTGCAAACATTGGGCCCAAAATGACCACGATGCCCAGCATGTTTCAGTCATGGCCTTTATTAGTCTATGAGGGATGCCACCATAATGCAGGGCATGGCTTAAAGTAGGCCCGTCATTCTCCTTATATGGCAATGTGGGCTGCCAGTATACCACAACTATACCAAGAATGCCCACAATTTGTCAGGGGTGACTATTAGTATGCCATTACCAATGTTATGCAATGAATGGGAACAATGGAGCTAGAAATTAACCCCTTAGGATTGGAGGTAGCGAATACTTTCGGTGATCATTGACACCAGGCATAGCTTCCAGGGAGCAGCACTGTTTCATGGAGAAGGACCCAATGTTTCACATGTACAGGCACAAATGCATACACACGCAGAATAATGCATATGAGGCTCTTAATTGTCTCAGCTCTGATTCCATACCCTGCTCACCTTAGCTCTTGGGCTAAGCAGTGCTGCAATCTTTAATATACACAGACCCTCTAAATAAGATACTAGGCTCAGCTTCACCTACTAGAGCTACTTCAAGGGTACCGGTGAGCTACCAATAGCTAATTAGCTACTCGTTGGATGGCCCTGTAATGGATGGTAAATAATTCAAACCTTTCCAGCTCTGTAGAGGGACCAGGCAGGGATGCCCTCTTTTCCCGGTTATCTGCCGTTCATATTAAGCCTTTTGCAACCTGTCTCAAGGGTGATAAAGCCACTGAAGGCATCTTATTCAGATCGGATCCATATACAGGGCGATATTTATGGCCAAGTCACGCAGTGCAGCGCAGCAATGACACTTTGATATTTTTATGCTTTTTTGTTTTCACTGTTTTTTCAAAATTGCACTTAATGCAGTAGCCATAACAACTGGGTCCTGAAGAAAGCCGGGTTCTTTTAACCCACTACGGCTGAAACTAGTAGACCATTTCTTTCGGTAGACCAGTGGTCATTAATAAATGTGTTTTGGACCACTTCTGTACCTTTTTTAATTCACTCACTCCCTCACTTTTGTCTTTGCACTGCATGAGTATACTTTTTGAGATACTTGTTTCTTTCCATCTTTGTTACAATACGCCTAGCCTACCAGCGTCTGGCTTGTTGCCAGAAGAGCTGAGGTGACAGGGGCACTTTTGGTTTTCCAGATGATGACACTGGCCACCAAGGGCAGATGATGGAAATCCTAACTGACTTTTTTCTCCCCTCCTCAGGGTTTCTCCTGGCATGAAGTCGTATTTGCGCCATTATCTGGTTACTATTATTAATTGTCAGACATTCACAATTATCTGGTTTGGATCATGCTCGTACCCTTGTTCTGTGTCTACTTGTTTTCTTCTTTCCTAGACCACCAGTTTTCTTGTGTTATTTATAAGTGTTGGAACCTATCCAGTTGAGAAAGGTTTACAGGAGTGGAGGGTGGTGTTTTATGAAAAAAGAGATTAAGAATATCTGGCAAGTTGGAAAATATTATTTATTAGCACCTCTAGTCGGTATGGTTAAAATAAGGGGAAATGAGAATCTCCATGGGGTCATGTCCCTTGGTTTCTCTGGTCAACTTGTTTCAAGCCCTACCTCAAGGCTTTTCATCGGGACCTATGGAGGTTACTCCCTGTTACCACTCCTTCAGTCAAAGACGTCTGTATTTACAGATAAAGGAAAAAATATATATGTATACAGCACCTAGTCGGTCTATTCCTTTGTTATCTAAGAGAGTCAGGGGTGGCCATAGCGGGCACCGGGCAATCCCCGGTGCGCCTCACGGATGGGGGCCGTTTTTGTTACAGGGTCGTTTTTGAAGCATAGCTGCAGGGCCGGTTGTAGTTCCCAGTACGCCCCTGAAGAGAGTATAAAAGAAACGAGATTAATAAAAATATAGTCCTATGGCTATATTGCATGCATTATATTTTATGCAAACTACACCATAGTGGGTAAACGTGATATATTTTTCTCGCTATCATTGGTGGGCTCTTCTAGTGATATCATAGTAAATACCATAAACAAAACAAACACAAACAGAATTCACAAACTACACATAAGCTACATACATGTTAAACGCCTCCTTGAGGCATCATGAGTCCAAACGGCGGAGGAGGGACACCTGTAGTCACGCTCCGCTTTTAAGAAAAATGCAAATGTAGATCGTGTCAGGGAAAAGGACCAAATAGCACGGGGGAACCCCCTGGTACTCACTTCCTCAAGGCTGTTCCCTCGCTCTATGGAAAACACACCCGCCCGGGACTCCGAAGACGCCGGCGGACGTGACCGGCCTGGAATATAATTCCCAGGACGGGGCAGCTATCAGCAGCCGCGGCCGGTAGTAGGTGTAACTGCAGGGCGGTGACGTGGGGAGGGGGAGGGGCAGGGTGGGAGGTAGTAATGTATGGATTATGGACATTATATATGCAAAAAACTCCTAGGCAGACTTAATGTTAGACAACAGCATAAAGGACCCAATTATGGATAGGAACAAGTAAGGAAAAATTATCAGAAAAATCATAAATGCAAAACAGACATGTTTTTAATATACACAATTAAAATCATATAATAACCTTACACAATTAGATTTATATGACATTACACAATTAAAATTATTAAGTGCAAAAAGGTACATATAATAACACCAAAAATAACAACATTAGTTAGAAAAGACACAATGAATGATTGTTACAGGGTGTCCAACACTTAATGAAGAAGAGATTACTCAGTAATCTCTTCTTCATTAAGTGTTTGAGTAATTTCTGCTTCATTAAGTGTTGGACACCCTGTAACAATCATTCATTGTGTCTTTTTAACTAATGTTGTTATTTTTGGTGTTATTATATGTACCTTTTTGCACTTAATAATTTTAATTGTGTAATGTTTATAAATCTAATTGTGTAGGGTTATTATATGATTTTAATTGTGTATATTAAAAACATGTCTGTTTTGCATTTATGATTTTTCTGATAATTTTTCCTTACTTGTTCCTATCCATAATTGGGTCCTTTATGCTGTTGTCTAACATTAAGTCTGCCTAGGAGTTTTTTGCATATATTTGGTTTACCCTGCCCTAGGAGTTCTTCCTCAACACTACCCAGGGGGTCCTTGTTTTTCACATACTGGATTATGGACATTAACAGGTAAGTAAACATATAAATAAATAAAATGAATTTCGTTGCGTGCACTGCATCACCAAATGCGATGCAGTGCGCGCAACGAAATTCGTCTTATTTATTTATATGATTACTTACCTGTAAAAGTCCGTAATCCATACATTACTACCCCCCACCCTGCCCCTCCCCCTCCCCACGTCACCGCCCTGCAATTACACCTACTACCGGCCGTGGCTGGCTATCAGAGACCTCATATCAGCAAATGCTAGAGCGTTGACTGTGGCAAAATAGCAGCTCTCTATGGAGCAGCTTCCTTTTGTACGTGTTCACAGTCTTGGGTTCACGTCTCCAGGGCAGTTTCGCTGAAATTAAAAAGTAATGGGCAGATAGAGGTCGGGAAATAAGTTGGGGAAAAAACGTTGAAAATTGATAAACTAGAAAAACCTTAATGGTTTCTCTTACCAAAGAAAGAAAAGTAGAAAAAAATGTGTATATGCTTAATGAAAATCCGCAACTGCAGGTTAATGATACTAATAGGTATCAGAAAAAATATTCTTTAATTTAATCAAAAGCATCACTACCCGTGAGCTAAAAGTGGGTGTGACCATGTAAAAAGGAGGCATTCCTTACAAATTGGTATCTCAAACACTAGACAAGCAGCAGATTATTCACTAATTTTATTAAAGATTCTGTGATAGTTCTACGTGCAAAAGTCGGTACACTTTGACAGTTTAGTCATCTTTTCCTACTCCATAGGAAAAATCTACTGTCAGCAATATGCCAGAAATGTATTTGTTTTAGATCTCAATATGTTACTTTGCTTTCCATTATGGTTAGGGGAAACAGCTCTGCAGTCTTGATGCGGAAACTTTTTCACACCCTATTTGTAAAATGATTTATAATATCCGAACAGGGAAGGATGCTCTGGAATTACATCGAGAATGTAGAAAAAATGGATCTTGTGGGATGACTGTTAAATTATTGCATGCTGGGTCTGTTTTAGATTCATAAAGAGGAGTATGTTGATGATTCTTGTGTATTAATTGTGACACTATGTTATGTTTCCATTAATTCATATGCTGCATTGTGACGAACAGGTTGTTTTAATTCTGTATAGAAAGTTAGAATGTACACAAGAGTTGTGGAATATCTATTTTTTTGTTGCTGTGCTTTCAATGGTTCACAATGG
The DNA here is from genome assembly GCF_964261635.1 of Lissotriton helveticus. Classification (NCBI taxonomy): domain Eukaryota; kingdom Metazoa; phylum Chordata; class Amphibia; order Caudata; family Salamandridae; genus Lissotriton; species Lissotriton helveticus. Next base: position 1,033,819,438 of record NC_136059.1, read on the forward strand.
TTTTATTTAACCGAACACGTATTATTTTACCTGCGTACTTCAAATGGTGCCAAGATTTTGATGCAAAATCTAAAAATCTCCAATGTTGACAGGTGTGGTAGCTACTCAACCTTAACTTTCTATTAACGCCCAGGCCATAACCTAATAGATATTTGTGAAGGACAAAACTATCCCAGTGTCCAAGGTTGCAATACATTTCTATCAATTGTCTATTGTTTTCCTGGTCTTTGGGTGTTTCTATTCATTGTATTCAAATATCAGTACAAAGTCTAAGGCTTTCTTCTGTGACCCAAACAAAAAATATATTGTATTGACCCAGAGTCTTAATTATTCTTAGTAATTTGGTTAATATCTTCTTTCTTACTTTCACATAATCTTCTTATCCACAACTTCAATTATCATGGGAAATTATGAGACTCAATTGTCTTCAAACAGGATATTAGTATATTTAGATTGTTGTTTCTATTACCAATGGATTTCAAAGTGTGAATACTCCTTCATCACAGTTATTGCATGATCTCTGGGCAGAAAATGAATTAATCGAAAATTAAAAAACTTTCACATTGCAGAAATTATTATTTTATTACGTTTTAAAACCAACTAGTGACCCTACACACCTTATTTACAATCCCTGACAGTTACCATTTTTAAGTCGAACCTACTAGACAGTAAAAATCCTGTCTGATGCAAGACATATTGTGGCTTACCAATGAATAAAGGGTGATCCTGTCAGTCTCATTTGCCTGCCTCCTATTCGTGTCAAGGCTTCTCAACTTTATGTTTGTCCTTCTCATGAAGCATTGCCTCTTTACCATGTGTGTGTTTGCCTGGTGTCTGTACCTGATGTTAGGTAATTACTTTTTTTCTTTTTGTGCAAGCACTCACAGATAGTGCATGTGTTTTCCAGTCATCTCTCACGTGTACTTTTCTCCGTATTATGCTTCTTCCTGTCTCTGTGTGCTTCTCCCTGCCCCTTCCCGTTGCACTGGCCGGTGTGCTTCTCTGTGTTGCATCCACCTTCTCGTATTCCCCTATGTTGTGTCCATGTCCCCCTGTACTCCCCCATGTTGCTTTCGAGTCTTCTGCCCTCCCCGCCCCGTGTTGCTCCCATGTCCCCATCCTCCTTCTTGTTGCTTCTTTGTTCCCTGCTTTCCCCTTTGCTGCTTCCATGTCTCCCACCATTCCCATGTTTTTTCCGACCCCCGTTTCTTCTATTCCCACCACTTCTGCTCCTCTCACCCCCTATAAAAGAATTTAAAAAAACACTTTTGCTCATTTTTATTTGTTTTTAGTTACCTATCCGACTTGGATAGGTAACTAAAACAGAAAAAGAGGGCAGCGTCATTTTGTAAGTGCATGCATAAGTGATACACCTGCCTAAAAAAGAAGTTGGCAGCTGTGTAGAAGTTCTTTTATTTTTACTTTACTTTTGAGAATGGTATGACACGTGACTAAAAATCATTAGCAAAGTCAATAAGTCACAGAGGTGAGGCTTGTTGGCTTTGACAATGCTTGTTGTTCCTGCTTTCCATGCTGAGAAAAATTTTAACTTTATAAATCTAAAAACAGAAAAGGAAAATTGTAACTTACCCAGGAGTCCCTTTGTATCCTGCTCCTTCATTAAGCAAACTTTACAAATTCTTGCCACTAAGCAGTCTTTGGGGGTCGATTCCGATCCGGTAAAAAGCGCTCCGAATCTTCGTACGGAGCGTTTTTCCCCATACGATTCGTACTCGTAAACGTCCTCGTACGATTCAGCAAGTACGATCCCAACCAAAAGCGTCACTCCGTACGACTCGTAACAAACTCCGTACAAATTGCAAGTCCATACGATTTGCATTCGGCTGACGCTCCACGCTACGTCGGAGCTTAAATAGACCGCGTCATCCGTACCAGGAAGTACGATCCGTCTTGAAGACAATCCGTACGGCTCTTTTGCTACGAGAGCTCAAAACTGCCATAAAAGCAGAGTCCGGCACGAACCGCACCCCGGTACGCGACAAACAAGACATGAACCCCATCGTCCGTGTCATCCCAGTCCTGTACGCCCACACCTCGTACATAGAAACGGGCGACGGCGCAGACGGTGAGTACGATGAACCCTCACCAACTGAAGTTTAACTTGAACATGGCGCCACAGGCGCACATCACCATTGCACGCCTGTAATGTCTGGGTACGTTGAGCAACACGCATAGTATCATTGTAATAGTGAGACGTGCCTCAGCAACGTCATCGACCTCGGGGTACAGTACGCTAATGCATATCAACAGTGGAATGGTGAGACGTGCCGCACCTACGTCATCAACCTCGGGGTACGGAACGCTACTGCATATCACCAGTGTAATAGTGAGACGTGCCACACCTACGTCATCGACCTCGGGGTACGGTACGCTACCGTATATCACCAGTGTAATAGTGAGACGTGGTGCACCTACGTCATCGACCTCGGGGTACGGTACGCTACCGCATATCACCAGTGTAATAGTGAGACGTGCCGCACCTACGTCATCGACCTCGCGGTATGGTACGCTACCGCATATCACCAGTGGAATGGTGAGACGTGTGGGACATACGTCAGTAATGTATGTGTTTGTTACGTCACATCTAAGTGATGTGTGGAAAACACACCCAGCAGTGCCCAGCAGTGCCCAGAAGCATAGGGTGTGTGTGGCTAAGACCCCCAGCGGTGCCCAGCAGTGCCCAGCAGCATAGGGTGTCTGTGGCTATGAGTCCCAGAAGTGCCCAGCAGCATAGGGTGTGTGTGGCTAAGACCCCCAGCAGTGCCCAGCAGTAGAGGGTGTTTGTGGCTAAGACCCCCAGCAATGCCCAGCAGTGCCCAGCAGCATAGGGGGTGTGTGGCTATGAGTCCCAGCAGTGCCCAGCAGCATAGGATGAGTGTGGCTAAGACCCCCAGCAGTGCCCAGCCGTAGAGGGTGTGTGTGGCTAAGACCCCCAGCAGTACCCAGCAGTGCCCAGAAGTAGAGAGTGCGTGTGGCTTAGACCCCCAGCAGTGCCCAGCAGCATAGGGTGTGTGTGGCTATGAGTCCCAGCAGTGCCCAGCAGTACCCAACATTAGAGGGTGTGTGTGGCTAAGACCCCCAGCAGTGCCCAGCAGCATAGGGTGTGTGTGGCTATGAGTCCCAGCAGTGCCCAGCATTAGAGGGTGTGTGTGGCTAAGACCCCCAGCAGTGCCCAGCAGCATAGGGTGTGTGTGGCTAAGACCCCCAGCAGTGCCCAGCAGTGCCCAGCAGTAGACGGTGTATGTGGCTAAGACCCCCAGCAGTGCCCAGCAGTGCCCAGCAGCATAGGGTGTGTGTGGCTATGAGTCCCAGCAGTGCCCAGCAGCATAGGGTGTGTGTGGCTAAGACCCCCAGCAGTGCCCAGCAGTGCCCAGCAGTGCCTAGCAGTAGAGGGTGTGTGTGGCTAAGACCCCCGGCAGTGCCCAGCAGCATAGGGTGTGTGTGGCTATGAGTCCCAGCAGTGCCCAGCAGTGCCCAGCAGTGACCAGCATTAGAGGGTGTGTGTGGCTAAGACCCCCAGCAGTGCCCAGCAGCATAGGGTGTGTGTGGCTAAGACCCCCTGCAGTGCCCAGCAGTGCCCAGGAGTAGAGGGTGTGTGTGGCTAAGACCCCCAGCAGTGCCCAGCAGTGCCCAGCAGTAGACGGTGTGTGTGGCTAAGACCCTCAGCAGTGCCCAGCAGTGCCCAGCAGCATAGGGTGTGTGTGGCTATGAGTCCCAGCAGTGCCCAGCAGCATAGGGTGTGTGTGGCTAAGACCCCCAGCAGTGCCCAGCAGTGCCCAGCAGTAGAGGGTGTGTGTGGCTAAGACCCCAAGCAGTGCCCAGCAGCATAGGGTGTGTGTGGCTATGAGTCCCAGCAGTGCCAGCAGCATAGGGTGTGTGTGGCTAAGACCCCCAGCAGTGCCCAGCAGTGTCCAGCATTAGAGAGTGTGTGTGGCTACGACCCCCAGCAGTGCCCAGCAGTAGAGGGTGTGTGTGGCTAAGACCCCCAGCAGTGCCCAGCAGCATAGGGTGTGTGTGGCTATGAGTCCCAGCAGGGCCCAGCAGTGCCCAGCAGTAGAGGGTGTGTGCGGCTATGAGTCCCAGCAGTGCCCAGCAGTGCCCAGCATTAGAGGGTGTGTGTGGCTAAGACCCCCAGCAGTGCCCAGCAGCATAGGGTGTGTGTGGCTATGAGTCCCAGCAGTGCCCGGCAGTGCCCAGCAGTGCCCAGCAGTAGAGGGTGTTTGTGGCTATGAGTCCCAGCAGTGCCCAGCAGTGCCCAGCTTTAGAGGGTGTGTGTGGCTATGAGTCCCAGCAGTGCCCAGCAGTGCTCAACATTAGAGGGTGTGTGTGGCTAAGACCGCCAGCAGTGCTCAGCAGCATAGGGTGTGTGTGGCTATGAGTCCCAGCAGTGCCCAGCATTAGAGGGTGTGTGTGGCTAAGACCCCCAGCAGTGCAGAGCAGCATAGGGTGTGTGTGGCTAAGACCCCCAGCAGTGCCCAGCAGTGCCCAGCAGTAGACGGTGTGTGTGACTAAGACCCTCAGCAGTGCCCAGCAGTGCCCAGCAGCATAGGGTGTGTGTGGCTATGAGTCCCAGCAGTGCCCAGCAGCATAGGGTGTGTGTGGCTAAGACCCCCAGCAGTGCCCAGCAGTGCCCAGCAGTAGAGGGTGTGTGTGGCTAAGACCCCAAGCAGTGCCCAGCAGCATAGGGTGTGTGTGGCTATGAGTCCCAGCAAAGCCTAGCAGTGCCCAGCAGTGCCCAGCATTAGAGGGTGTATGTGGCTAAGACCCCCAGCAGTGCCCAGCAGCATAGGGTGTGTGTGGCTAAGACCCCCAGCAGTGCCCAGCAGTGCCCAGCAGTAGAGGGTGTGTGTGGCTAAGACCCCCAGCAGTGCCCAGCAGCATAGGGTGTGTGTGGCTATGAGTCCCAGCAGTGCCAGCAGCATAGGGTGTGTGTGGCTAAGACCCCCAGCAGTGCCCAGCAGTGTCCAGCATTAGAGAGTGTGTGTGGCTACGACCCCCAGCAGTGCCCAGCAGTAGAGGGTGTGTGTGGCTAAGACCCCCAGCAGTGCCCAGCAGCATAGGGTGTGTGTGGCTATGAGTCCCAGCAGGGCCCAGCAGTGCCCAGCAGTAGAGGGTGTGTGCGGCTATGAGTCCCAGCAGTGCCCAGCAGTGCCCAGCATTAGAGGGTGTGTGTGGCTAAGACCCCCAGCAGTGCCCAGCAGCATAGGGTGTGTGTGGCTATGAGTCCCAGCAGTGCCCGGCAGTGCCCAGCAGTGCCCAGCAGTAGAGGGTGTGTGTGGCTATGAGTCCCAGCAGTGCCCAGCAGTGCCCAGCAGTGCCCAGCTTTAGAGGGTGTGTGTGGCTAAGACCCCCAGCAGTGCCCAGCAGCATAGGTTGTGTGTGGCTATGAGTCCCAGCAGTGCCCAGCATTAGAGGGTGTGTGTGGCTAAGACCCCCAGCAGTGCCCAGCAGCATAGGGCGTGTGTGGCTATGAGTCCCAGCAGTGCCCAGCAGTGCCCAGCATTAGAGGGTCTGTGTGGCTAAGACCCCCTGCAGTGCCCACAGCATAGGGTGTTTGTGGCTAAGACCCCCAGCAGTGCCCAGCAGTGCCCAGCAGTAGAGGGTGTGTGTGGCTAAGACCCCCAGCAGTGCCCAGCAGTGCCCCGCAGCATAGGGTGTGTGTGGCTGGTCCTAGCAGTGCCCAGCAGTAGAGGGTGTGTGTGGCTATGGGTCCCAGCAGTGCCCAGCAGCAAAGGGTGTGTGTGGCTAAGACCCCCAGCAGTGCCCAGCAGTTCCCAGCAGTAGAGGGTGTGTGTGGCTAAGACCCCCAGCAGTGCCCAGCAGCATAGGGTGTGTGTGGCTAAGACCCCCAGCAGTGCCCAGCAGTAGAGGGTGTGTGTGGCTATGAGTCCCAGCAGTCCCCAGCAGTGCCCAGCAGTAGAGGGTGTGTGTGGCTATGAGTCCCAGCAGTGCCCAGCCGTGCCCAGCAGTGCCCAGCATTAGAGGGTGTGTGTGGCTAAGACCCCCAGCAGTGCCCAGCAGCATAGGGTGTGTGTGGCTAATACCCCCAGCAGTGCCCAGCAGTGCCCAGCAGTAGAGGGTGTGTGTGGCTAAGACCCCCAGCAGTGCCCAGCAACATAGGGTGTGTGTGGCTATGAGTCCCAGCAGTGCCCAGCAGTGCCCAACAGTGCCCAGCATTAGAGGGGGTGTGTGGCTAAGACCCTCAGCAGTGCCCAGCAGCATAGGGTGTGTATGGCTATGAGTCCCAGCAGTGCCCAGCAGTACCCAGCAGTGCCCAGCAATAGAGGGTGTGTGGCTAAGACCCCCAGAAGTGCCCAGCAGCATAGGGTGTGTGTGGCTAAGACCCCCAGCAGTGCCCAGCAGTAGAGGGTGTATGTGGCTAGGAGTCCCAGCAGTGCCCAGCAGTGCCCAGCATTAGAGGGTGTGTGTGGCTAAGACCCCCAGCAGTGCCCAGCAGCATAGGGTATGTGTGGCTATGAGTCCCAGCAGTGCCCAGCATTAGAGGGTGTGTGTGGCTAAGACCCCCAGCAGTGCCCAGCAGCATAGGGTGTGTGTGGCTATGAGTCCCAGCAGTGCCCAGCAGTGCCCAGCATTAGAGGGTGGGTGTGGCTAAGACCCCCAGCAGTGCCCAGCAGCATAGGATGTGTGTGGCTATGAGTCCCAGCAGTGCCCAGCAGTGCCCAGCATTAGAGGGTGTGTGTGGCTAGGACCCCCAGCAGTGCCCAGCAGTGCCCAGCAGTAGAGGGTGTGTGTGGCTAAGACCCCCAGCAGTGCCCAGCAGCATAGGGTGTGTGTGGCTATGAGTCCCAGCAGTGCCCAGCAGCATAGGGTGTGTGTGGCTAAGACCCCCAGCAGTGCCCAGCAGTGCCCAGCAGTAGAGGGTGTGTGTGGCTAAGACCCCCAGCAGTGCCCAGCAGCATAGGGTGTGTGTGGCTATGAGTCCCAGCAGTGCCCAGCAGCATAGGGTGTGTGTGGCTAAGACCCCCAGCAGTGCCTAGCAGTAGAGGGTGTGTGTGGCTGAGTCCCAGCAGTGCCCAGCAGCATAGGGTGTGTGTGTCTAAGACCCCCAGCAGTTCCCAGCAGTAGAGGGTGTGTGTGGCTAAGACCCCCAGCAGTGCCCAGCAGTAGAGGGTTTGTGTGGCTATGAGTCCCAGCAGTGCCCAGCAGTGCCCAGCATTAGAGGGTGTGTGTGGCTAAGACCCCCAGCAGTGCCCAGCAGCATAGGGTGTGTGTGGCTATGAGTCCCAGCAGTGCCCGGCAGTGCCCAGCAGTGCCCAGCAGTAGATGGTGTGTGTGGCTATGAGTCCCAGCAGTGCCCAGCAGTGCCCAGCATTAGAGGGTGTGTGTGGCTAAGACCCCCAGCAGTGCCGAGCAGCATAGGTTGTGTGTGGCTATGAGTCCCAGCAGTGCCCAGCAGTGCCCACCATTAGAGGGTGTGTGTGGCTAAGACCCTCAGCAGTGCCCAGCAGCATAGGGTGTGTGTGGCTATGAGTCCCAGCAGTGCCCAGCAGTGCCCAGCATTAGAGGGTGTGTGTGGCTAAGACCCCCAGCAGTGCCCAGTAGCATAGGGTGTGTGTGGCTGAGACCCTCAGCAGTGCCCAGCAGTGCCCAGCGGTAGAGGGTGTGTGTGGCTAAGACCCCCAGCAGTGCCCAGCAGTAGAGGGTGTGTGTGGCTATGAGTCCCAGCAGTGCCCAGCCGTGCCCAGCAGTGCCCAGCATTAGAGGGTGTGTGTGGCTAAGACCCCCAGCAGTGCCCAGCAGCATAGGGTGTGTGTGGCTAATACCCCCAGCAGTGCCCAGCAGTAGAGGGTGTGTGTGGCTAAGACCCCAGCAGTGCCCAGCAACATAGGGTGTGTGTGGCTATGAGTCCCAGCAGTGCCCAGCAGTGCCCAACGGTGCCCAGCATTAGAGGGGGTGTGTGGCTAAGACCCTCAGCAGTGCCCAGCAGCATAGGGTGTGTATGGCTATGAGTCCCAGCAGTGCCCAGCAGTACCCAGCAGTGCCCAGCATTAGAGGGTGTGTGGCTAAGACCCCCAGAAGTGCCCAGCAGCATAGGGTGTGTGTGGCTAAGACCCCCAGCAGTGCCCAGCAGTAGAGGGTGTATGTGGCTAGGAGTCCCAGCAGTGCCCAGCAGTGCCCAGCAGTGCCCAGCATTAGAGGGTGTGTGTGGCTAAGACCCCCAGCAGTGCCCAGCAGCATAGGGTATGTGTGGCTATGAGTCCCAGCAGTGCCCAGCATTAGAGGGTGTGTGTGGCTAAGACCCCCAGCAGTGCCCAGCAGCATAGGGTGTGTGTGGCTATGAGTCCCAGCAGTGCCCAGCAGTGCCCAGCATTAGAGGGTGGGTGTGGCTAAGACCCCCAGCAGTGCCCAGCAGCATAGGATGTGTGTGGCTATGAGTCCCAGCAGTGCCCAGCAGTGCCCAGCATTAGAGGGTGTGTGTGGCTAAGACCCCCAGCAGTACCCAGCAGTGCCCAGCAGTAGAGGGTGTGTGTGGCTAAGACCCCCAGCAGTGCCCAGCAGCATAGGGTGTGTGTGGCTATGAGTCCCAGCAGGGCCCAGCAGCATAGGGTGTGTGTGGCTAAGACCCCCAGCAGTGCCCAGCAGTGCCCAGCAGTAGAGGGTGTGTGTGGCTAAGACCCCCAGCAGTGCCCAGCAGCATAGGGTGTGTGTGGCTATGAGTCCCAGCAGTGCCCAGCAGCATAGGGTGTGTGTGGCTAAGACCCCCAGCAGTGCCTAGCAGTAGAGGGTGTGTGTGGCTGAGTCCCAGCAGTGCCCAGCAGCATAGGGTGTGTGTGTCTAAGACCCCCAGCAGTTCCCAGCAGTAGAGGTTGTGTGTGGCTAAGACCCCCAGCAGTGCCCAGCAGTAGAGGGTTTGTGTGGCTAAGACCCCCAGCAGTGCCCAGCAGCATAGGGTGTGTGTGGCTATGAGTCCCAGCAGTGCCCGGCAGTGCCCAGCAGTGCCCAGCAGTAGATGGTGTGTGTGGCTATGAGTCCCAGCAGTGCCCAGCAGTGCCCAGCATTAGAGGGTGTGTGTGGCTAAGACCCCCAGCAGTGCCCAGCAGCATAGGTTGTGTGTGGCTATGAGTCCCAGCAGTGCCCAGCAGTGCCCACCATTAGAGGGTGTGTGTGGCTAAGACCCTCAGCAGTGCCCAGCAGCATAGGGTGTGTGTGGCTATGAGTCCCAGCAGTGCCCAGCAGTGCCCAGCATTAGAGGGTGTGTGTGGCTAAGACCCCCAGCAGTGCCCAGTAGCATAGGGTGTGTGTGGCTGAGACCCTCAGCAGTGCCCAGCAGTGCCCAGCGGTAGAGGGTGTGTGTGGCTAAGACCCCCAGCAGTGCCCAGCAGCATAGGGTGTGTGTGGCTGAGTCCCAGCAGTGCCCAGCAGCATAGGGTGTGTGTGTCTAAGACCCCCAGCAGTGCCCAGCAGTAGAGGGTGTTTGTGGCTAAGACCCCCAGCAGTGCCCAGCAGCATAGGGTTTGTGTGGCTATGGGTCCCAGCAGTGCCCAGCCGCAAAGGGTGTGTATGGCTAAGACCCCCAGCAGTGCCCAGCAGTGCCCAGCAGTAGAGGGTGTGTGTGGCTAAGACCCCCAGCAGTGCCCAGCAGTGCCCAGCAGCATAGGGTGTGTGTGGCTAAGACCCCCAGCAGTGCCCAGCAGTAGCGGGTGTGTGTGGCTATGAGTCCCAGCAGTGCCCAGCAGTAGAGGGTGTGTGTGGCTATGAGTCCCAGCAGTGCCCAGCAGTGCCCAGCATTAGAGGGTGTGTATGGCTAAGACCCCCAGCAGTGCCCAGCAGCATAGGGTGTGTGTGGCTAAGAACCCCAGCAGTGCCCAGCAGTAGAGGGTGTGTGTGGCTAAGACCCCCAGCAGTGCCCATCAGCATAGGGTGTGTGTGGCTATGAGTCCCAGCAGTGCCCAGCAGTGCCCAGCAGTGCCTAGCATTAGAGGGGGCGTGTGGCTAAGACCCTCAGCAGTGCCCAGCAGCATAGGGTGTGTGTGGCTATGAGTCCCAGCAGTGCCCAGCATTAGAGGGTGTGTGGCTAAGACCCCCAGCAGTGCCCAGCAGCATAGGGTGTGTGTGGCTAAGACCCCCAGCAGTGCCCAGCAGTAGAGGGTGTGTGTGGCTATGAGTCCCAGCAGTGCCCAGCATTAGGGGGTGTGTGTGGCTAAGACTCCCCAGCAGTGCCCAGCAGCATAGGGTGTGTGTGGCTATGAGTCCCAGCAGTGCCCAGCAGTGCCCAGCATTAGAGGGTGTGTGTGGCTAAGACCCCCAGCAGTGCCCACCAGCATAGGGTGTGTGTGGCTAAGACCCCCAGCAGTGCCCAGCAGTGCCCAGCATTAGAGGGTGTGCGTGGCTAAGACCCCCAGCAGTGCCCAGCAGCATAGGGTGTGTGTGGTTATAAGTCCCAGCAGGGCCCAGCATTAGAGGGTGTGTGTGGGCTAAGACCCCCAGCAGTGCCCAGCAGTGCCCAGCAGTAGAGGGTGTGTGTGGCTAAGACCCCCAGCAGTACCCAGCAGTGCCCAGCAGCATAGGGTGCGTGTGGCTATGAGTCCCAGCAGTGCCCAGCAGCACAGGGTGTGTGTGGCTAAGACCCCCAGCAGTGCCCAGCAGTGCCCAGCAGTAGAGGGTGTGTGTGGCTAAGACCCCCAGCAGTGTCCAGCAGTGCCCAGCAGCATAGGGTGTGTGTGGCTATGAGTCCCAGCAGTGCCCAGCAGCATAGGGTGTGTGTGGCTAAGACCCCCAGCAGTGCCCAGCAGTAGAGGGTGTGTGTGGCTAAGACCCCAAGCAGTGCCCAGAAGTGCCCAGCAGCATAGGGTGTGTGTGGCTAAGACCCCCAGCAGTGCCCGGCAGTGCCCAGCAGTAGAGGGTGTGTGTGGCTATGAGTCCCAGCAGTGCCCAGCAGCATATGGTGTGTATGGCTATGAGTCCCAGCAGTTCCCAGCAGTGCCCAGCAGTGCCCAGCATTAGAGGGTTTGTGTGGCTAAGACCCCCAGCAGTGCCCAGCAGCATATGGTGTGTGTGGCTAAGACCCCCAGGAGTGCCCAGAAGTGCCCAGCAGTAGAGGGCGTGTGTGGCTAAGACCCCCAGCAGTGCCCAGCAGCATAGGGTGTGTGTGGCTATGAGTCCCAGCAGTGCCCAGCAGCACAGGGTGTGTGTGGCTAAGACCCCCAGCAGTGCCCAGCAGTAGAGGGTGTGTGTGGCTATGAGTCCCAGCAGTGCCCAGCAGCATAGGGTGTGTGTGGCTAAGACCCCCAGCAGTAGAGGGTGTGTGTGGCTAAGAACCCCAGCAGTGCCCAGCAGCATAGGGTGTGTGTGGCTAAGACTGCCAGCAGTGCCTAGCATTGCCCAGCAGTAGAGGGTGTGTGTGGCTAAGACCCCCAGCAGTGCCCAGCAGCATAGGGTGTGTGTGGCTAAGACCCCCAGCAGTGCCCAGCAGTGCCCCGCAGTAGAGGGTGTGTGTGGCTATGAGTCCCAGCAGTGCCCAGCAGTGCCCAGCATTAGAGGGTGTGTGTGGCTAAGACCCCCATCAGTGCCCAGCACCATAGGGTGTGTGTGGCTAAGACCCCCAGCAGTGCCCAGCAGTAGAGGGTGTGTGTGGCTAAGACCCCCAGCAGTGCCCAGCAGCATAGGGTGTGTGTGGCTATGAGGCCCAGCAGTGCCCAGCAGTAGAGGGTGTGTGTGGCTATGAGTCCCAGCAGTGCCCAGCAGTGCCCAGCAGTAGAGGGTGTGTGTGACTAAGACCCCCAGCAGTGCCCAGCAGTGCCCAGCAGTGAAAGCAGAAACATACCATGGTTAACCTCATTACCATCAGGAAATAGACACATGTTACAATACCCAAATGTGAACATCACACCAGCTCCCAGGCACACAGCAGTCAAAGCCATTATCAGAAAACCAAAAGTACAGAACCAAGAATCAAAAGCTTTATTCAGCCGCATCAAAAGATAAAACGTAAATATGAGTCCATGCTCACAGAAGGACAATGGCCAGTCCAAATAATGTAGAAAAAAGGTTGTGGCATCCTGGATGTTGTCACACCCAAACTTGCCTGCACATAGAGTTCAATTGTCTGTGGAAACAGTGGGGGCATCATCTGGGGAATCCTCCGGCACCGCAGGGACAGGAGAGGGAAGGACAGGTGTAGTGGGTGCAGGTGGTGTGGATCCCTCCACACTGGCCGGTGCCTCGCAGAATGTGGCTAGATATACTTGGCTGCACACTTCAGCCAGTTCTGAAAAACTACCACCTGAAACCAGGGACACATTGGGGGGGGAGGTAGAGGGCTGTGAGTCTGTTGTCGTGGGTCTGTGGATGCTTGTGTGACGTCTGTCCCCTCTCCATGTGGGTGTGCCTACATCCCCTTGAGATTGGGTGTGTGGAGATTTGCGCTTTGTCTGTCGTGAGGGTGTACTGGGTGTGTCTGTTGTGGTGTCTGACCTGTGGCGTCTGCGTGTACGTTGGCCAGGTATGGGAGAGGCTGAGGTGGATGGGTCTGAAGGAGGGGGGGGCTGATGCTGCTGGGTGGACAGTGCTGCCGTCAGTGATGACTCTATGGCAGCCACACTCCGACGTAGATTAGACATGGCAGATGACATGCACTCCATGAACGACAACAACTGTGTCATTATTCGTGTATGTCCATGGAGGACAGTCAACATGGATGTCTGACCTACTAGAATCTGCCGGAGTAGGTCCACAGACTCAGCACTGAGGGCAGCAGGGGAGACAGGGGCAGGGGCTGCAGTGCAGGGAACAAAGGAGACACAGGGGCTAGCACGGACCCTAGGGACCCTAACAACTGGGAGGGTGGAGATGGTACTGGAGGAGGAGGGGACAGCCAAAGATGTTAAAGATGGCATAGCTGCATATTCCCCCTCCTCCGAAGAGTCTGATTCCGAGCCGTCCTAATGGTAGGAGGTGTCGTGCTCATGAGTTCCGGCTGTCTGACTCTCCTCACCCTCCGTGCCACTGCCTCCCTCTGACTCCTCAAAGCAGGTGGCACTGTCGCTGGGTCCCTCTGTCTGGTCCGCGCCAGTGTCTCCTCCAGATTGCGGTGATGATGCTGTTAGCAAGGAGAATAAGAAAAACATATCAGTCACCTGTACACATCAGACATATCAGCTACAAATCATTTGGGCACATGTCTAAACATGTTTGGAAAAAAACAAGGGAATCCAAAAGGTATGCCATAGGGACCTTGGGCAGTATCATATTATACAAGACAGTGGTCCCTACTCATGGGAAAAATGTTATGTCTTTTGTCCAGCCGGACAAGAAATTTATTTTAGCATTATAATTGATAAAACAGTATGAACAACTTAATAACAAGTGGGCACAGCCGTGACCCACAACATTCAAGACAAAACAACGACAAGAATGGCCAAAAGGGCAAAGCAAAAATCCATCTGTGTACTTGTAGTCAGTGTTACAGACACAAATTATTGTAACCACACCATTGCATTTTACAATATATCAATGTCATATTGCATAAGGGGTTTTTTGGTCGACGACGTTTCGATGCCTTAGTTACATGAGGGGCATCATCCTGATGATGATGCCCCTCATGTCACTAAGGCATCGAAACGTCGTCGACCAAAAAACCCCTTATGCAATATGACATTGAAATATTGTAAAATGCAATGGTGTGGTTACAATAAATTGTGTTCATCTGATGATGATGATGTCGAGTTCGTAGTTCTCGAACTACGAACTCGAGGCGGCGACCGGATAGAAGCGAGATGTAACGACCACTCAAGGTGAATACAGATATCACTGATAAAGGATGTGAATTTTGGCATCTTATAATTACGTTTTCCATTGAATACAAGTTTGGAAGAAAACCAACCAGTCTATTTTAAAATAAGGATTCTTTTTCACTAATTGAAGACGGGTTCATACTGATAAAGCCCTGGAATGCATAATCCTTGATATAACTTTGACAATTTTCGCCCTGAAGAAGTCCTTCGGACGAAACGCGTTGGCTACTTATGTGTGAAGATTTGGAATAAAAACAAGAAAGAATACTTCATGGCCTACTGATATCATTAATTTGATTACTATTGCTATTATACATTGTGTGGTGTGCTGAACCATTGTGTTGAACTGTATACAGTGCTTTAGGGCATTAACTTTGGAAGCCTAGGGGTATGTGGCTTCAGGTTTCTGGCACCCACAAATACAACTAGACCAGGATAGAGTGGATGGAGTGCAGTTAAGTGTCTTACCCTATACCCCTGTCTTGGTTTTGCTTATAATTATCGGTTCTGTACACCATTTTCCCATGAGTAAGGACCACTGTCTTGTATAATATGATACTGCCCAAGGTCCCTATGGCATACCTTTTGGGTTCCCTTGTTTTTTTGTAAACATAATTAGCGCAACCGCCGGGTTGCAAGGGATTTAGATAATCCCAGCCCCTTGTTCACAAGTAGGTCCTCCCTGTCCACCCTTGTATTGTCCCATTCTCTGCCACTTTCCCTCTTGATATCCCCCTCCGGGCATCTCTGATCCTCACCCTCCATTGTATAACTTGGAATACATTAATAAAATCTTAGGAGGACCTTCTCTTCTCTCTGATTCAACAGAAACACCATCTGGGTCAAGCACATCACTAGCTGATGACCTAGAAAAACTAAAGAAAAAGGAGGTACGACTACTGTTAATGATCAGATTACTAACTGACTATTTAAAATCAAACATAATCCCACTGGGCCTACAAGTACGCAATGTTCCAGGGGTTTTCACCAGCAACCCGAAATACTTGAACGGTTTCAGCTATATTAGCACAACATGCTCCAGGCACTGGATGGTGCTTGGAATTGACATTGCCACGGAAGAGCTTCAAAAACTAAATATAGAGATAACAGATCTCGAGAAACAAATCAAAGGCAATAACACCAGCTCAGAAACCAGTAGACTTTTAGACCAAATAAACAAAACGATCGAAGACTTTCACAAGTTTGAACTCAACAACAAAACAACTAAAGTACGTAAAGACATAAAGAATTTCAGTCAGGAAAGAACGTACCCCTATCTGTCCAAAGATTACTATACAAACCGCCCATATAACGGCCCTCAAAATCAAAGACCTTGGGGTAGGTTTAATAGAAGGCAACAGTTTGTTGGTTTCTCAGACAGCTCAGCTGAGTCTTCAGGACAGTCAGACCAAAGTGACAGTCCTGGTCCTTCCCATCGTCCTTTTTTAGAAGGAGGTCATGGTCAACCGAGGGGCAGAGGGAAGCAACCCCAGACATGGAAGAAACCACAGAATCCTCCGGGCGAACGATTCACACGCCGCCAACACTATCGCTGGTGGCTACATCCAACCACAATATGACTGAAACCTCCCTTGAACAAAGTGGCCTCCTCCCAATCTTTAATCTCACCAAGCATACCCTGTCCAGTACCGAAGTCTCATTGCTGAGCAGAGGACTTTCATTTGTCCCCACAGTACGCCCCAATTTTCAAGACGTACAGATAGAACTCTTGAGATTCTTCAGGAAGATCTGCCTACACAGCTTCTTTACTCTCAACCCCTCCCCTTCCACCCATGGCAACACCCCCTTCAAACCCCCGTCCAAATTCTCCCCCACTGCCGGTATGATCCCTCCTGAGATACCTACCTTTGAGAAATTGGTCCTCAAAGATTTAAGCCACCTGGAGAGTAAGAGGTCTTTTATACCCTATAACATCACGCTCGAAGAAAAACATGCAATCTCCTCCCTCAAAAACAACCAGTCTCTCATAATAAAACCTGCGGACAAGGGAGGTGGTATAGTGATCCAAGATATCGACCTATATAAACAGGAGATACTACGTCAACTTAATAACACCGATCACTATTGCAAGCTCCCCCGTAGTCCCACAGCAGAGATTCAGGAAATGATCACTAAAGTCACCACGGAAGGCCTTGATTCAGGTTTCCTGTCCAAAAAAGAGTTTGATTTTCTCAATACCAAATCTCCCCGCATCCCAGTCATCTATTGCCTACCCAAAATCCACAAAAACCCTCTATCCCCCCCTGGCTGTCCCATAGTCTCCAGTTGTGGCTCTGTTCTAGAACCACCGGGCCATTACATAGACTATTTCATTAAACCCTTTGTACCTGAGACCCTTTGCTATATCAAGGACAGCATGGACATGATTAACATGATAGAAGAACATCCATTTGATCCCACATCCAGCACCATGTGTACGCTGGATGTGGAATCATTGTACACCAACATCCCACAGTACGAATCTCTCCGTGTGATTGAAAAGGTACTTGAATCAAGGACACGCCCACACAATGTTCCATCCATGTTCATCCTGCAGTTACTAGAAATTTGCCTCACGAAAAACTTTTTTCTTTTCGAAGGACAGTTCTACGGCCAGGTTAGAGGTACTTCCATGGGAGCTATTTTTGCCCCTAACCTGGCCATCCTGTACATGGACCACCTGGAGATCAATAACATCTTGAATACATCTAATACATCTAATCCTTTCCACAATGGCATTGCCTTGTGGAAACGCTATATAGATGACATTTTCATGCTATGGAATGAATCCTCTGACAACCTTTTTCTGAATGCAGACGGCAGCTTGCCAACACCAGGCATTACAGACCACTAACATCAGATCCCACCCCTAGACTTACCGTCGCCATCACTAGTCTAGTGATGGAAGGAGAAACCAACGAATGGATTTCGAAAAACGAGGCTGATTTCTTGCTCACAAAAGATCCGGTCATCCCTTACTTTTACACCCTTCCTAAAATACATAAGGGAACGATGCCAGTTCCCGGGAGACCTATAGTGTCTGGCATTGGTTCACTTCTCGAACCATTATCCAAATTCTGTGACGTATTCTTACAACCCATAGTAAAAAAGATACCATCCTTCCTCCAAGATACCAGGGATGTACTTCGCCTCATTGACTCCATCGAGGGCAAAGAGAATGTGGACCTCCTGCTAACATTAGATGTGGAGGCTCTTTACACAAACATTCCACAACAAGCCACTCTGGATGCAGTTGAGCACACCCTCCGGCTGGAGGATTGGAGCTCACCGACACCAATTTCTTTCATCATGGCATGTGCAAGCATAGCGTTGACTGAAAATGTCTTCCAATATGAGTCCCAGATATACCACCAGATCCAGGGGACCTCTATGGGTTCGACCTTTGCTCCTAGCCTAGCCTGCATATATATGGCCACCTTTGAGAACCACCACATCTACTCAGATAACAATCCCTATAACCAGAACATCATTATGTGGCGCAGGTATATCGACGATATTCTTTTCCTGTGGCATGGCAACCGGGAGAGCTGTGAAGCCTTCTGTGTGTGGATCAATAACCGAAACCCATTTCTTAAATTCACAGCCACAATATCAGACGTCAAAATACCATTTCTTGATCTCACAATCAACCTCAATGAGGAGGGACTGAGCACATCCTTGTATAGGAAAGAGACAGATAGGAACAGCTTACTGCTCTTTGGAAGCCATCATCCCAGATCCCTAAGGGAAAACCTCCCCTTCGGACAATTCCTGAGGATTCGAAGGAATTGTACTGTAACTTCTGATTACAAAAGGGAATCAATGATACTTCAACACAAATTACAAGAGAGAGGCTATCCCACCAGACTGATCAGCAACTCACGCAAAAGAGCCCTCAATAACCCAAGAGAGGCCTTGCTTGTGTCACGCTTAAAAGAACCAGACGATGTGATCACCTGCGTGACTTGTTTCACACAGAATTCCACCGGTCTGAAGAAAATAATTAATAAACACTGGAATCTTTTAAACTCAGGGGACCTGGAAATACCGCGCCCTCGGTTTGCCTTCAAGCGTACGGCAAACCTAAAAGACTCCCTCATTCACACTCGCCCAAAAAAACAATTGACAATCAACCAGAGTACATTGTGGAGGCTTCCACCGGTGGTCGGACATTACCCTTGTGGGGGATGTGTTGTATGTCAACAAACGACACAATGTAAGGAGATTAAATTCTCAGACAACTTCACCTGGCACATGAACAAACACACGAACTGCAACAGTTCAAAATGTATCTACCTGCTGACATGCCCTTGTGACATCCATTACATTGGCATGACGATGAGACAAGTTAAACTCAGAATCATGGAACATAAAAGCAACATTCGCTGATCCAAGACCCACACCAGACTATACGAACACTATGTGCAGCATGGCCACAAAGCAGATGATATCAAATGGCTGGTTATTGAATCCCACTCCTCCATCACTAACCAAGCTCTGTTCAGAATTGAACAGCGATGGGTACATCGTCTCCGGCTGGATACCAGGGGCCTGAATGACTCAGTGCCCTGGACATCATTAGCAAGATAACCGGACCCCCTAAACATGGGGCACCCTCTAGGTCTGGTTACGTCATTCCCATCACTATTCCCTGACAGAAAAGACTCCTAATAGTTTTGGGTAATGGTCCATATACACCTCCACAACTATGAGAGCCCCTGTGAACTACCATAAGTGTACTATACTTTGGGGCACACCACACGTTGTCATCGTATCAACTTGACAGACCATAACATGTGGCTTATCAAGCTTGCGCACACTTCTGGTTACCATGGGGTAGGACTATTGACACGCTAACTTCTAGCCAATTCATACCCCCACCAACTCCCTGAAGACCATCCATTGCCCATGTTATTACGCCCTGCAAAGTGCCACCAGTTTTGATTCTATCAATATCACGGGCTTAACCTACTAACAAGCACCCCACTGTACAGGACACCGTCCTATTGAGGCAATCGCTTAGGCACTACTCCATCCAGTTAGAACAACAGGACGCAGCGGTTTGGGCTGTTATTGGCTGTCTAAATAAAGTTGTCTAAACAGGGTTTCGAACAACAGACACAGTAGCGAGCTCCTGATCTACTAGTTTCCATACCCTACAATGGCCAACATCCCCGCTTAATAGTGGCTTAGTCTCTTACAGCCGTTTATCGCGGCAGACACACCATTCACATGGTGGAGTGTTTAGTACCTGTACCCTCATTATTCCTGTAATAATCTCCCGTTTATTTGACTCCTCTCCAAGATGGCCGCCACAGTCAGAGGGCTCCCATTCACTCCGGCCACATTACATGCCAAAAATCACACTGCGCATGTGCGGCCAGGGTCCGGTAGCCACGCCCACGGGCGGGGTGCAGCGCTGCGTCTTCCGGATCAAACAGCTCTTAATCCCGAGAGAGGCGTTGAGACGGGACCAGCTGTTCTGCGCCACCGGCTGGGGTGCCTCGCGTGTTGGGTAGGTTTCCACCCAGGCTGTCCACTGCTGCAGGTAAGCTCTTTTGGCGGTAATCTCCATTGAACAGCAGCCCCTACCTCCCACCACGAAATTGTGACGGGTTTCTCCTTGCGGGCTCCTCCACATGTTCCCCTCCAACCCGGTTCCATCAGATGTGCCCACTTCGGTCGGGTGCCCTGCGGCGATTGGCTATACGATGGGGCCGTGTATTGCCTCCCCGCCCAGGCAGTTGTACCGGTGTTCGGGCGGGTCTGATTCCTGGCGGACCCGCCTGGCCGCTGGGGCGCTGGCTTTTGTGCGCGGTATACAGCGCGGTCTTCTCGATACCCGCTCAGGATTCACGACTGAGAAGGACGTATCATGGGACGAGAGAGGGGGGACTGTCTTGGCTCCCCCTGGTCTCCCCACTCACTCAATTTCTTTGGGTCGCTGCGAGGCTTGGTGTTCACATTCCCACCTGGCCCCGTCGTGACCAATATAATCCTCCTGACATGATTATATATACCCCCCGGGTGCCTGTGTTTGTGTCTCTCTATGACAGGTACCTTACCTTTCTGGACAGTCCCACGAGAACAGTCTGCGGGGCCCTACAGGGTTTTTGTTAGGGTAAGCATGGGACCAGTCAACTTGTAAATGTTGTTTTAACCTCCTTGTCGCATTATTCTCATTACGTTTCCTATTGAAAATATTTGTTCTGACAATTTGCAGTTCATAATTTCAGCAAACCTGCAGCACACTGCTATAAATGTTATAATTAGAAGTGTGATTAGCCAATTGTCTTCCTGCATGTGATTTAAGGAAAGCTTTCGATATATGCTAGGTATAAGCTGTATGGATTACTTGACGGACCCTAGTCATACGATGCATTGCCAGTACTCATGTTAAATTGGCTATCCTTTACATGCTTTTTCTAGGTTACCTTCTAGAGTAGGACCAGACGGCCCACTCCCTGATTGACCCAGTGAGGTTGTATCCTTATAAATATACTCTTCATTTAATTTATTTTTTCACTGTGTAGTACCTAACAACTGAGGTCCTGAAGAATTGCCAGACAGGCATGACACATGTCGACCTTCTAGAGGGTTGAGTTAGCACACTGTAATTTAGGCAGCTTCCTTTCTCCCCTCTCACCCCTTTTAAATAGGGAGTCAGCCACTCGAATAAAAGTCCTTTGTGGACTGACCTACCTTTTTTAACCTCACTCCTACCTACACGACTACACTTCACCAGACCCCTCACACGCACTCAAACTATTGGCTGGAACAAAAGATCTCCAACAAAGAGCGCCTTTTGGCGCCCGTCGGACATTGCAGCGCCAGTCTGACGAGGATCAGGAGACCAATGATGAAGCCTGACACCTAGGTTTCTGGGTATGTGAGGTCTCCTAGTTCCAATAAGGGAACACCTTGTTCCCTGCGTCTGTTCCACCCTTCTTATACCTCCATAGCTTTCCTTTCTTTTCTTATTCCTGGGGAACTCAGTACTCTTTTGCCTTTCAGTTGTCTGGACATGTACTGTGGACCCCGTTAAATATTGTCCACCATTGGTTCCCAATTTTGTACTGTAACCTTTTACTGTTCCAACACTGGCTGAACAATATTAGCGGAGGACTCAAATACACTCTGTCCACTAGTACAGTATCCATCCCATTTCTAGATATAGAAATAAGATACACCGAAGGCCGCCTAACTACTTCTTTACATCGCAAACCAACAGAGCACAAGCCCCTGTTAGAATACAGTAGTCACCACCCCAGGGCCATACGTGATTCACTTCCCTTCTCCCAGTTTCTACGTATCAGGCGCAACTGCTATTTCAAAGAGGATTATTTCACTGAAGCAAAAACACTCAGCAAAAAACTTAGAAATCGAGGCTACCCACGAAAATTGGTGCGTCGCTCCCTCAAGAGGGCCTGGTATTGTCCAAGAGAAGCCCTTTTGGAGCCCAAACCTAAGAAAGAACAAGATAGGTTAATTTGCGTGACCACATATTCCCGTTCCCAATGCTGTCAGAAAAAGTGTGCTAAAACATTGGCCAGTTCTCAACGCAGGACAACTAACTTTGGATCGCCCTATGTTCGCTTTTAAGAGGGCTAAGAATATAAAAGACCACCTAGTGAGAGCTTCCTTGCCACAGCAACCCCTTAAAGCCACAATAAATGATGCATGGGGTTTACCTCTACTCTTAGGACATACAAAATGTGGAAACTGTGTTTGTTGCGACTCTACAATTGAAGGCAAAACTTTTGAATATGGAAACATAAAATTTGACCGGAAATATTTTTCTAACTGCAACTCTGCAAACTTGGTATATGCTATTTTATGTCCTTGCATGCTCATCTACATAGGTCAAACAGGCCAAAAAGAGAAACTAAGAATTGGCCAACACCGAAGCAGAATAAGGTGTAAGACAGCAAATGCGCCACTTGTAGAACACTTTTCAGAAAAAGGCCACAGTGAAAAAGACCTACTATGGACTGTGATCACCACCATCAAACCCCCTCCTAGGGGAGCGAACATTTCTCAACTGCTCAATAAGGAAGAACTTCATTGGATTGTGAAAACTAACAGCATCAGAAATGGCTTGAATCGCCTTGAAGATTGGACCTCCTTACTGTAAATCATATGTATATGACAACTTGAAAATGTTACTTTTTGTATCCCTCTGCGCCGTTCTCTACACATGCACCTGCGCCGTTTTTTTACACTCTGCACTTAGTACCTCACTTTTCACCATCTTAAGATGGCCGCCCCGGTTGCGCGCTATTATCACATGATCTTCACCCCCTTAGTCCACCTTCGCTGTCTGCAGCCCTCGTGATTTGTCATACTGCCTGAACCAGCACGCTCTGATCGACCAACAGACCACCATACCCGCCACAGCACCACTGACGTCTGCATGTAAGTTACCGCCCTTCGCGGATTCTTTTACCCCCAGTCCCGCTTGGGTGATGCCGGCTAACCGATTCCATCCATCTCTCCCATAGATTGAGCCATTATGCTCTGATCCGGTTCAAGGCTACATTTTAGCTGGACGCAGCATTACCGGTAATTATATGTGGCTTTCGGTTTTGCCCGGTCTCCACCATGGTCGCCCTTTGGCCTCCCTTAATATAATTTTCATCAATTTTCTTTCCAGATACATCTTCTATTCCTTTTGAACTCCCAAAAGACCCGCCGACCCGCCCAAATTCTGTGCGCATAGGTTAGTTTACACTAAATGACAGCCGCCGCTTGGCACTTGTGCATGCTGTACGCAATTGTTCACTTTAATTCGTCGACCGACTGGCGCCATGACCACTCGCTATAATAATTCTTATACCCACCGACGCTGTGCCGGTCACCACACCCGTGCCCCTATAAACAGCACCAGTATTACACGGCCCCAGAGCTAATTCACGGATATTTTTTAACCATCTCACTCCGTTTTTTACGCTTAACGGCCCTGACCACCCAGTCACAGCTCAACGATCTTCTTCCAGATCGCAACAGGCACTGCGCTTACTAGAACCAGTCTGCCCTCACGGCCACAGACACACAGCTTTCCGTTGCGCCGTTCTCCTTCACTGTACTAGCCCACACCGACACTCTTAAAACACACCCCTCCACTCAGTTGCCACTGCAAGAGATGAGGATGACAGTTTTTAAACCTATATGCCTAACTTTATGTATTTTTCCTTTTTTTCCCTTCTGTTCTCCCATTAATGTAATCCTTAAATGTGAAGTAATGCGACAAAAGGCAGAATGAAAGCATATGAAAGTATAAGACAACAATGATTAAATTCTTGTCCTGATGATGATGCCCCTCATGTAACTAAGGCATCGAAACGTCGTCGACCAAAAAACCCCTTATGCAATATGACATTGAAATATTGTAAAATGCAATGGTGTGGTTACAATAATTTGTGTCTGTAACACTGACTACAAGTACACAGACGGATTTTTGCTTTGCCCTTTTGGCTATTCTTGTCGTTGTTTTGTCTTGAATGTTGTGGGTCACGGCTGTGCCCACTTGGTATTAAGTTGTTCATACTGTTTTATCAATTATAATGCTAAATAAATTTCTTGTCCGGCTGGACAAAAGACATAACACTTATCAGGTGTATGATTATCGGTTCTGTACACCATTTTCCCATGAGTAGGGACCACTGTCTTGTATAATACATTTCTAAACATGGCATGCATCATGAGTCACATGCCACTGAACTCTGCACAATGCTAAGCCTAGTCTTGGGCAATTGTAAGAGACACAACGCTCAATGTATAGTAGGATACAAGTAACAGGCAAGGCAACAACTTGTATGAAAGACACAATGATGAGCCACTGCCTGACAACAGGATAGCTGATGATGAATCACTGTACATTTGCCCACCCTCCCACCCAAATCCAGACCTGGTCATGTTTGAATCGCTTTGACCCTGTGCCACATGTGAAAAGTCCTGCCCAAACTGCCATGTGATACCATCCTGGGACCTGAAACAAGTGTTCCATCACCTCACACTGGCATCACAGCTGTCTACACCCAAAGTCACATTGTGTGGCTGACCATCAATATTATTTACAAACAACATGCAACATATTTTGAGAATATGCACACACGCACTGCCCAGTGTGAGTATGCACAAGCCAAAATGAGTTTACATGTACAGTGTGCACCTGTAGCTAACACATGACAATTAGAAAGTGTACCATGGCCAAAGGCCACTGAGGCTGACTCGTGCAGAAAACACATGTTGAGACTCCTGATCAGTGCCAAAATATGAAGAAGGGCAGACACAGTGCACATGTGGTGCTACATGTAAGGTACCAACAGGTGTCACAGACCTCCCTCCAACATGATGATGTGCAAAGGAATATGCATACTAAGACATTGCACCTTAGGAGTACATGTGAAAAACAATCAATAGCCAAAGCGCTGGTCAAATGTGCAGTAGGGCAAGGCATGTAAAGAAGCATCTGCTGAAACTGGGCCATTCTTATGCCAATGCATAAAGTGCCTGTCTGACGACACCACTCCAACTGTGGGAGTGTTACCATGCCTCGGAGCACTGCAGGTAGCATGTGACACACATGACAACAAACAGACATGTACCTACCCCCTTTTTGCTGCTGTCCCTCCTGCAACTGCCTTAGGAGGTCTGGGAACACCACTTCCAGGACCCGGAGCATGTGGGGGGTGAGGTGGCGGGTGCCGCCATGCCGGCGTGGAGCTTCGAGCTTGAGCTGTACCCTGGCGATGCGGCGGGTCCAGCACCGGATGTCCTGCCACCTCTTCCTGATGTTACTGAGCCTCCTGCGAGGCCCCCCTCACTCCTGACAGCCCTGGCGATGTCCAACTAGATGTCACCCTTCTCATAGGCAGATACCTGTCACGAATATAAAGTGAGACAACATCAGTACACCTGGTCCATGTCCCAAAGACACACACTTGCACCAAATAGACGATGACAACAGGGCATAGGATACTGACCACACTTGCATCATTGTCCATGTGTATGTGGCCTGTGAGCAAACACCAATGCACTACATGCCAAAGAAAGGCTACAGATGCCATAAAGGGTGCAAACCACTCTTTGAGCATGGCACACACTGAGCAAAATATGCTAAATCAGGGTGCACTGCAGCACGTGACATGCTGTCACACACCCCACTACACCAAACAACCATCTTCAGACCACACATGCACACCCTAGCACAGCTCATCTGCTTGTCATTGTCAACAGTGTATACAACATCACTTAGCACATGTCACACCTGCGAAAGATGTGACACAGGCCTCAAGCTAACTGTCCAAGTAATGCACACGGCGCAGCATACTTGTCTCATCACATGGGTATAGCTGCGCCATACGTCATGCACCAGTCTTGCAAAACATCACCAACACAATTTGCCAGGTGACAAAGATCTATCACACTCTTCAATGTACATCACTTCAAAGCATGCTTTTGTCCAACAGGCACACATGTCATGAACAAATCCATCTACAGTGAGTACATTCATCTGTCATTCGTGGGGGAACACTGCAACAGCTCAGGAAAACATCCAAAAAGAACATGCAAGGTGTGGCACATCAGAAGGTGTGATTCACATTGCAGTTAATGTCACAGTTAACACAATGCCGAGGAGCAGTAAACACTATTACACCACATCATTAACTGCATGTGAGAGACCACACTGTACACACCGGCACTCACTCCAAACAACATAGCATCTCTTAACAATACATACACAATGGCTGTAGTGTCACACACACAACAGGTGCACAGTCCAAGGTAGTGCATACATCACTCACCTGCTCCTTTGGTCTCCCATACAGCTTGCTGTAGTTAGGCAGGAGGGCATCCAGCAGGGCCTTGTTCTCCCCCTCACTGAATGCAGGTGTCCTCTCCATGCTCAGCTAATCAGGGTCCAGAGGATACAGAGACAGCAGCTGTGTTGTCCACTCCAATTTGTGCAGGCAAGTGCCCTCTCACAGCCACATGCTGCCTTATATCTGTGCTGCAGAGGGTCTGTGAGTCCAAAGAGTACTGTGTGATAGGCCAGAATAGTTTGCATCCTATGTTTCATCCAATACCATGACACATAAGGCCATTTGTGCAGGCAAGTGCCCTCTCACAGCCACATGCTGCCTTATATCTGTGCTGCAGAGGGTCTGTGAGTCCGAAGAGTACTGTGTGATAGGCCAGAATAGTTTGCATCCTATGTTTCATCCAATACCATGACACATAAGGCCATGACACACATTTGCATGGTTTGAAAAATGAGCCTGAGCTCAACAACAACTTTTGCAACATTGTATAGTTTTGCCCAACTGAATTTTCAAGAACACCTGTAGAACACTCTAAAATCTCTGTTTCCTTGACAACCTGACTGCATTCTAACCATTCCACTGTTCCCCTAGATGTTCCCTATGTATTTTCTAGAATCCCCACACAAGTACGGTGCGATTGCCGTCGCAAATGCAACTCATTCAATGGTGAAACGAGCCGTACACACGCACCTTCACTTGGGGTACGCTCTGCTCGCGTATGGCTACAATGCAGTAGGGAAACGAGCCGTACACACGCAGATTCACTTGGGGTACGCTCTGCTCGCGTATAGCTACAATGCAATAGGGAAACGAGCCGTACAAACGCAAGTTCAATCGGGGTACGCTCTGCTCGCGTATAGCTACAATGCAATAGGGAAACGACCCGTACACACGCACGTTCACTTGGGGTACGCTCTGCTCGCGTATGGCTACAATGCAATAGGGAAACGACCTGTACACACGCACGTTCAATCGGGGTACGCTCTGCTCGCGTATAGCTACAATGCAATAGGGAAACGACCCGTACACACGCACGTTCAATCGGGGTACGCTCTGCTCGCGTATAGCTACAATGCAATAGGGAAACGAGCCGCACACACGCACGTTCAATCAGGGTACGCTCTGATCGCGTATAGCTACAATGCAATAGGGAAACGACCCGTACACACGCACGTTCAATTGGGGTACGCTCTGCTCGCGTATAGCTACAATGCAATAGGGAAACGACCCGTACACACGCACGTTCAATCGGGGTACGCTCAGCTCGCGTATAGCTACAATGCAATAGGAAAACCAGCCGTACACACACACGTTCAATCGGGGTACTGTGCGTTTGACATGCTCAAGTGAAGCCATGTGTAGGCTGTGTTCATAAGCTCATTCATGTCAACATTGGGAGAGTGATACCAGGAAATCACATGGCAAGGATGTAGGTGTAGGCTCATGTTGAGGATGTGGATGTATAGATTTGCATGGCATTGTTACATCAGCGGGCCCTAGGTGTGGCAGACAGTGATATAGCACAGGGAATGTGATATTGTCGCACAGTTGATGTGGGAAGAGCTGTTCTGACATGTCATTAATCACGGTGCACATGTGTTCCACATACATTCAACACTACTCACCTGAGTTACATCTTGAACATATTGTGATGCACATCAACACTGGTATGGCACAACATTCAGTACAGGCATCTGTCACATGATGACAGCAACGTGCCCACTGTCACAGATGTAAAATTGACGCCCAGCATGACCGTGTGTGACCACGTCATGTGTGTGCCATGTGTAAAATTGTGCATGCTGTTTGTATACTGTCAAGTTAATCTGCTGTAGGAGCATCTATGATGGGTCTTTGCCGTGATGACAGGGTTACACATGTACGCACACCATGCCACTGGTGCAAATCATCCGCTCATATGTGTGATGGCATTATAGACCATTTGTCCCCAAACATACATATCTGCAGTCTGATAATGTCCATGTTGTAGTTGTTGCAAATGCACACCTCAAGCACAATATGTCTGATATGTGCAAATGATGGCACATGTGATGTGGGTGTGTGCATTGCTGTCAGCTGTCTGGATGTGCAGACAACCTCCTCATGCAGTTCACGTGACGTGTGTCACTGACATGATACATGGTCCTGCTCACTCAGACCAGCCCAGCAGATCATTTGTATGCATGTCATGTCCATTCCACATACAACAGGTCTATCAGTTATCATGGAGGAGTGGCAGCCAGCTGGCACATGTGTCCTCAATGTGTAGCCCACGCCAGACTCAAAATTGATTAGATGCATTGAAGCAGTGTTGCTTGTGCCATTGTTGGACCTGGCCTCGTGGCGTGGTTCCCCCCGTTCCTCAGCGCCCCATTAGCTCAGCCCTGCACCACGCAACCCCTGGTCGTCCCGTCCCCTGTCCGCCCCACTCCCTACACAACCCTACCAAGGGACGACCATCCCCGCATGCTCCTCCCGGTACCGGACGCCCAGAACCTGCATCACCCCACAGGGCCACCGGCCGCCATTACCCTTCCCGAGGTCCCTGACTCCATAGCCTTGGCCTGACCCCGGGCCCAGCAAAACCTAGGCCTCAGACGCTCCATGCCCGGCTGGGGGGTAGAGGGCCCCCTGAGTGACATAGGACCACAGAGTTTCGATTGCACCTCCGGCCTCCCCTGGGAGACTGGTTTCTCTCACTTGGGGCTGGTTTCGATCGCACCTCTGGCCTCCCCGAGATCTGGCTCCAGACCCTGCTGGGCGTCTGGGAATCCCTGGACGCATCTTCCCAAGAATCAAAGGGCCAGCTGACAGACACTCCGGCGACCAGCCCCGAGGCATGAGATCTCCGCCTGCGAGGGTCCGGACATCAAAGGGCCACTGTGCTATATCAAGGCCTGCCCAAGAACTAGCGGGCAGTTGTATCCTGGACAAGAGAGCCCTGCTGACGCTGTCGCGGCTCATCCTCGTGAAGAAGAAACTGGAACCTCGGAGCCCTGCTGACCTCGTCGCGGCTCATCCTTGAAACTCTAAGGACATTTGTTGAAACACCCTGAGCTCTGCTGACGCTGTCGCGGCTCATCCTCGTGGAGAAGGAACTGGAACCTCGGAGCGATGCTGACCTCGTCGCGGCTCATCCTTGAAACTCTAAGGACATTCATTGAAACATCCTGAGCCCTGCTGACGCTGACGCGGCTCACCCTCGTGGAGAAGGAACTGGAACCTTGGAGCCTTGCTGACCCCGTCGCAGCTCCTTTGAACTCTAAGGACATTCGTTGAACATCCTGAGCCCTGCTGACGTCGCTGCGGCTCCTCAAGAACTGACAGACACTCTGTTCACTCCGGATCGAGCCCTGCTGACCTCTTCGCGGCTCAAGGAGTACTCTGGTCCGGCTGGACCATCGACGCTACCAACACGACCTGGCTCGAGAAGAAGTGAGTGGAGCAGCCAGTACGACCTCCATCTCCCGTATCCCCTGGCTCGAGGATTGTGAGCTGTGCGCAGGGTATGCTTCATACTGGCCTAATACTGAGACTGTCCCGCTACCCTATTCCTTCTAACTGAGACTTTACGATCCCTCGATCGCTTGTAAATACGTGTTCATTTTGCCTCAAATTCTACTGTGTGATAAAGAACTTGCTTACTGAAACCCACGGTGTGGTGTCCGTTCTTAAGTGTGGTGTGAGCTCAGTGTGTACGATCTTAGACCCGGAGTCCTCCCCGGCGAGGACCTCACGGGAGGACTCGGCTGTATTCCAGGAAGAGGTGGGTCACGGAGTGATCGGGAGAGTTTATCCTGGTCCTCTGGGATCGCCCCTTCTAACAGCCATGTACATTGTAATTGTCTTTGTCTGACAGTTGTACACTTTTTTTCCTCAATATGTTGTGCAGGGCATCCCCTCTGGCAAGGCTGTTGCCAGACTTGGATGCCATGAGGGAACGTGATTGCATACGGCGTTACCGCTTCACACAAAAGTTGATTCAGGACCTGACGGACAGGCTGGAACCACATCTCCAACCACGACACAGGTATCCAACTGCGATGACACCCAATGTAAAGGTGATGGCAGCACTACATTTCTTTGCCACAGGTACATTCCAATTTACCATAGCTGATGTGGGGGGGATGTCCCAAACACTGTTCAGCAGGGTTTTACGTGATGTATTGGCAGCCATGTTGGTGCACATAGATGAATTTATAACATTCCCTACTCCTGCACAGTTGACAGATGTCAAGGGGAAATTCTATGCCCTGGGACACACGCCACATGTAGTTGGTGCTATTGATGGAACACATGTTTCTCTGGTGCCACCACAAGCTCAGGAGCAAGCCTTCCGCAACAGGAAACATTACCACTCGATAAATGCCCTGGTGGTGTGTCTTGCCAACATGCTGATCTCCCATGTTTGTGCACGTTTTCCAGGATCGTGCCACGATGCATTCATCATGAGGCGTAGCAGGGTACCACAGATGATGCTGCGCAACCATCGGGCATGTCTTGTTGGTGGGTAAACTCTGTTACTCATGTATGTCTGTATGTCATTATTTCCTTAACTGCATCATATTACACACTCATTTCAATGATGTCAATTTGCAGGAGACGCAGGATATCCAAACATGCCGTGGCTCATGACTCCGCTACGCAACCCCAGAACAGTTGCAGACCAGCGGTACAACAATGCTCATGGGCAGACCAGGCGGGTGATAGAGCGAACATTTGGACTCCTGAAGAGCCGGTTCAGGTGCCTCGACAAGACAGGCGGAGCCCTCCAATACACCCCATTTAAGGTGTGTGACATCTTCACCGTGTGCTGCATGCTACACAACATGGCAGTGGAGGAGGCTGTGCCACTCATCCTAGATCCTGATGAGCTGGAACATCTGCCGTGGAGGATGAAGGACTTGGCCAGGATGCCAGTGACGAGGAGGTTGAAGATGATATCCGGAGTCACCTCATCCGCAACTTCTTTTCATAATGGTGAGTCCTAGGTGCATTTTGTTCACGGATGTACCATAGAGTTGAATGGGTAGCATGCTGTGTGTCCAGCTGACTGTATGCAATGTCACTTTGATGTTTGTTGTGCAGTGTCACACAGGTGCAGATGTAATGCCACACACAGACGTGCTATGTGTGAACTTGGAATGTACAAGTGTAGTACAACCTTAGTCTATTCAACATGACAATGTCTGAATGAACTTATTCTGTACTTGACCCCTTGTGTGCCTCTCATTCCCAGGTCGCGCTGCCTGTTGTCCGTTGGTGTCATCTTGGTCAGCCTGCTATTGCTCATGATGATAGCAACGTCAGCCAAATCAACGGACCATGCACGTACATGTGGAAATTTCAGTTTGGGTAAGGACTCATATAAGGCTTTTTTGCGTTGGTATGGTTTCAATTGTGTGGTACATGTTAAAAAAAAATTTTGTTGAAAAAAACCTTTATTCGGGACAAGGAAAGTGTACACAGCCAATTGCCTACAACCTGTCATCTTCAGGCTGGCAGTGATCTCACTTCAAGCATGTACGCAGGAGAACAAATGTTAATAAGCAGTTCAGTATTATAGACACAGCAAGTCGCCTACAACCCAGAGGGCCGGCCGCGGTGTAAAGACTCAAATAACTGTTAAACTCTGGATCCACAAGCTTGCAATCTGGCAGCGTACCATCATATTCTCATAACATGAGGTTTCATTTATCTAGTAATGCAACCAAAAAAAAAAACAACAAAAAACTACAAAACGAAAACAATCCCAACTGTGATGTCCTAATCCTTCAAGAAAGAAGTAAGGGGTGTCGAAGGGTGCAGGGTGGCGTACGAAATGCATAAAGTAAGGGGGGGGGAGGGGGGGGGAGACGATGAACCGATCTAGGCAGCAGTAGTGCACGACTTAACGAGTTGGGAGCCTCGCGTGGCATGTGGGAGCGTGGCAGGGTAGGAGCAGGGACGGGGAGTGTTGTCTACTCGTCTGCGGCGGGAGGGGGGGGGATGTGCAAAGCCCGTGAATATGTACCCCGTGGGAATGTGTCCAGACCAGTAGGTGTAACCCACCTCTAGTGCCAGCAACTAGCAAGCATTCGTGCAGTAGGGCAGTGCTCGGGGGGGGGAGGCGCAAGGGCGCTGCTCAGACTAAGGGAAAGGGCACACCTAGTCACCACTCCCATCTCCATCAGCCTGGGGGCCATCTGTCTCCTGCAGTGAAAGGAGATACGTGGTCAGGGGGGTCCAGAGATCTTTGGGACGCGACTTTGGTGGCAGTAGATCGGCATATGTGTGTAAATGTTCTTGCCACGTCGTCATCGTAGAAAGCCATGCCTTAAATTTGGGGGCGCGGCCCCTACCCCAACGGCACGCCACATGTCTCTTAGCCAGGAGGAAGCCCAGCGCAAAAAACTTCCGATGCACCCTGATCGCTGGAGGTGGGAGACCTAACAAAGCGATCCTAGGGCACGGAGCGACGTCCACTCCGACCATGTCGGACAGTGCCTGAAATATTTCCACCCAATATGTCGCTACAGCCGGGCACGACCAGGCCAAGTGTAGGAAACCCGCCCCCTCGGAACCACATCTCAAGCATCTGTCGTTATCCCGCAGGCCAAAGCGGAGTAGTTTGGCGGGGGTATGGTAGAGTCGGTGTAAGAATTTATAATGTGCAAGCCTGAGACGCGTGTTACCCGTGACTGCGTTAGTGTGTGAGCAGCTTTCTTCCCATTGCTCATCCGACAATGGCTCGTCAAGGTCACTATCCCAGTCACCGCCGGCTCTGAGCGTCGGGGGTGAGGGGGAGGCCTGGGTGTGTTTGTACAGCATAGACACCACATGTTTCGGGGGGTCAGGGTGAAGGAGAGCGTGTAGCGGAGCCACTGTTTCCGGTTCAGCAGGAAAATTGGGCGTGACCGCCCTGACATTTTGGCGCAGCCGGGTATAGAGGAATGTATCCATGATTGAAGGGGTAAAGTCCCCAAAGAATTGGGCTGAGGTGCGAAACTGCCCCCCAAGATACAAGTCGCCCCAGGTATGGGCCACACATTTTGTAAGCAGTTTGCGGCCTATTTCCTCGCAGGCGACGCTTAACCTGGGGTCGTGCGCAAGGAGCATACGTGGCGAGTATAAGAACTCGATACCCATCTGAGCCGCGATGCGATTCCAGGCCCTCACCGTGCAATTGACCGTAGTAGGGTACCGTTCACTCGCCCGGGACGGGACATAAAGGTACCCTGATGGCTGAGCTGGTCTCATATAACCGTCTTCCATCGCAAGGTGAGCCATGAAGGGAGGGGGATGCAGCCAATACACAGCAAAGTGTCCCTGGGCGCAGTCGTAGTAGCGCTGGAAATTCGGGACGTCGAATCCGCCCTGGTGGTATGGCAACATAAGCGTTTTAAGACTGAGCCTAGCCTGCTTGCCACCCCAGATTAGTCTAGACAGCTGAGAATTCAGTACGCGGAAGAAGCTGGCTCCCGGAGAGTACGGTATATTAGTAAATAGGTAAAGGAGCTTGGGGAGGATCACCATCTTGATAAGGGAAATACGTCCCGCCATCGAAAGTGGGAGGTGGATCCACCGAGTGATGGTATCGGTCAGCTTGTCTATAGCTGTACCATAATTTGCTCTGATGAGGGCCTCCCGGTCCCTAGTCACGATTATACCCAGGTATTTTATTTCGTCAGCCTCCCACACCAAGGGGTAATCCAGCGGGAAGGGGACGGTCTTGTCCGTCAAAGGAAACAGGGCTGATTTTGACCAATTGATCTGGATACCGGATATGGCACCAAACTTGGTTATCTCCCGCAGCAGAGGGTTAAGGTTCTCCCGCGGTTTGTCTACGTATAAAGTCACATCGTCCGCATATAAGGCGACAAGCAGCTGCCTCTCCGGGTAGATCAAGGAGCGGTGGTTGTGGTGCTGCTGGAGCTTGGCCGCCAAGGGTTCAATGGCAATCGCGAAGAGGACCGGCGAGAGCGGGCAGCCCTGCCGGGTGCCCCTATGGATCACAAACGGGGCAGAACGAGAGCCATTCAACAATACGGTGGCCTGAGGTCTGAAATACAGCAGCCTGATCCAATCTAGAAAGGAGAAGGGGGTCCCCATCCGCTCCAGAAGGGCCAGCAGGTAGTCCCACTCTAGGGAGTCGAACGCTTTCGTCGCGTCCAGGAAGACGGCAGCCGCCTCGCATAGAGGGTTAATGTCCTGCAGGACAGCTTGTAGGGTGCGCAAGTTGTGAGACGTCGCACGGTTGGGGACGAATCCAGCCTGGTCCGGTAAGACCAGACGCTCCATCAGTAAGTTCAGGCGTGTCGCGAGTACTTTTGCCAGAATTTTCACGTCTGTATTGAGCAGCGACAGGGGCCTGTTGGAATCACAGAATTCTGGAGGTTTGCCAGGTTTCAACAAGGAAGCTATAAGGGCTTCCCGCATAGTGGAAGGCAGCGCGCCATCCTCTAGGGCAGAGTAGTAAACTCGTTTCAGCAGGGGAGCAAGCAAGTGTATATAGGCCTTGTAAAAATCTATTGGGAGCCCGTCCGAACCAGGCGCTTTGCCGGATTTCATAGACATGATGGCGTCCTTGATTTCATCAAGTTCTAGCTCGTGATGTAGAAATTTCTGTTGGGAGGGACCGAGCCACGCGACTGCAGTGTCGTCAAGGTAGGACTGCAAGTCAATGGACGTCTGGCGGTGTGAAGTGTAGAGGGTAGAGTAATGGTGAGTTAGGATACGCAGTTGTTCCTTAAGGTCTTTCTGTGGTACCTGACGTTCATCCATTAGGGTCGAAATATAGTTGTGATATTTCGCAGGCTTAACCGCAAAAGCAAGTGCCCTTCCGGGCCTGTCGCCCTCGCCGTATAGACGGGCTGTGTATGGCTTCCCAAGGAATTTGCATTCCTTTTTGGCCGCCTCCGCGTATTCATTAAGCTTGTCCCTGAGGAGGGCCTTAGGTGTAGGACTGTGAGGGTCACGGACCACGTCACGTTCGAGTAACTTGAGTTCAGCTTCTAATTTGTGCAGTTCCCCACGTAGCGATTTGAGGACACCACCACCCTTCGCAATACACCAGCCCCTTACAGTGACCTTAAAGGCCTCCCACACCATAGTAAAAGATGTGACGGAATCAGTATTGCGATCAAAAAAATCCGGAATGTCTTGTTCAAGTTCCCCCCTGAACGCTGAGTCAGTAAGGTGCGCGGGGTTGAGGCGCCAGCTCAAGTATGGGGAGGCGTCAATGGGTATGCGCATAGTCAGGAGGACTGGTGAGTGGTCGGAGAAAGTTCTAGCGAGATGGAGGGCTTCATCCAGCCAAGGGAGGAGGCCAGCTGAAAGGAAAACATAATCAAGCCGCGCCCATGTTGAGTGTACCGCCGAGGGATGAGTACCCTGATTGAGAGTGGGGTGTAGGTGTCGCCATGCATCAATGTATTGGTGGTCTTTGACAAGATCAGATAATGTACATTGGGTATGCGTGTAATGGAGTGCCTGGGGGTGGGATCTGTCCCGGCTCGGTTCCAATGCCGTGTTGAAGTCCCCCCCGAGTATGACGTGGCTGATACCTAGCGTTTGAAATTTGCCCCACATCGTAAGGAGTGCAGAAGTGTCATCTGTGTTGGGGCCGTAATAACAAGCTAGAAGGACCGTATGTGAGTATAGTGTCCCCCATAATATGCAGTATCTCCCACCTGAGTCTGCCTCAGTGCCAGCTAGCGAGAAGCGCAACCCCCGCCGGACCAAGATCGTGACCCCCCGAGCATAATTAGAGTAGGAGGAGAAAACCTTACAAGAGGCCCATCTAGAGGCAAACACAGGGGAACCATCCGGTCGCAAGTGAGTTTCTTGAAGCATGGCGATAGATACCCCCTGTCGATCCAGATAACCTAATATTTGCCACTTCTTTCGCGGGTCATTAAGCCCCCGAATGTTCCATGTCACGAGGCGGAACTGCTGTGTCGGGTATGGCGGCATTACGTCACCCATGTGGTAAAGTGTAAATATGTGCAGCGTATTAGTGCCTCAAATCGGCTCAGTTCAGTATCAGGTGAATGGAAACAACATTTCCCCCCCAGCGACCACCCCACACCCCAGCACAACCCACCCCACAGCACCTCGACATCTATGACTCTGTAAAACTGGAGCAACAACCCACCCACAACGGCTACCCCAACTCGCCGTGTAATGATTTCCCACCCACCCACCCATGACCTAAACAGAACTGGAACAAATGCCAAAAAAAAGGCAGCATAAACCTCAGCCCTCAGTAGGGGAGAGGGAATTTGGGGAATACCCATTGGGGGTCTGAAACTAGGGGCACCAGACCTGCCAACCACCTCCCTACTCACACCCGCTTACAACCAGGTCGACCCAGTCGAAACCACGGGACGGAGGTGGTCTAGTGAGCACACAGTATACAGTTAGACCAGTCACATGTGTAATAAATCAAAGACCTCACCGGAATACAGAGGAGTCAATTCGCTCGGAGGCCATTACACAGGGATTCAGAAGTTCAAAGGGGCCACCATGCAAGCCGCATGTCAGTCTTGTTGAGATAACGGAGAGTGCGATCTAGAGCGGCGGCGAGTGGACTCCTCTCTGAGCTGATCCTTCTTGCACTGTTTAAGGTAGTCCTCCACCTGCTGCGGATTCTGGAAAAAGTGGTGCTTACCCTGGTGGGACAGTTTTAGCTTGGCCGGGTATAGCATGGCATAGGGGATCTCCAGGGTTTGCAATTTCTTTTTTATCCCTGTGAATTTGCGTCTGGCTTCCTGGACAGCAGGGGTGAAGTCAGGGAAAAAGGAAAGCGTTGTGTTGTCATAACGCACCGTCTTCAGCTCCCTCGCACGGCGCAACACCGCATCCCGGTCCCTGTAGTTAAGAAAGCGCGCTATGATAGGCCTAGGCGGGGATCCGGGGGGAGGGGGGGCAGCCAGGGAGCGATGGGCCCTCTCAACAGCGAGGAGTGGGGAGAAGGCTTCCTTACCAAACAGGTCCGTAACGAGTTTTTCAACAAAAAGTTCCATCTTTCCCGTGTTGGTGGTCTCCGCAAGGCCCAAAATGCGAACATTATTCCTTCGCGACCTCGCTTCTAAATCTTCGTTCTTGTCCGCGATGATTTTGAGCAGTCTATCCGTTTGGGTGATGTGGCGTTGCGAAGACGTAGCATTATCCTCCAGCCCCGAGATTCTCTCCTCGGCCTCCTTTATGCGAGTATCGTGATGATCGAGTTTCGTCACCACGCTGTCCATGCGCGCATTAATAGTGTCGATTTTAGAGTCGATCGTCGATAGGCTTTGCTTCATGCCTAATAAAAGCGTTTTCCAGTCCTCATCTGGGGGGGGCGAGGTCGAGGGGCTCCCTCCGGTGTTGTCTTGGAGGTCCTCTTAGATTCGAACGCGATTTTTGATTGTCTTGCATCAGTGCGCCCCATGATGCGTGGCGACGTCCGGGTCTCCACAGAGGGTATGGACGCCAGATCTCGAAAGGGAGCAGGTTGGGAAGGGGGAAGGAGGACGGGGCCAGGGGCTGAAGCACGTGAGTCATGGGTGCGAGCCCGCAGGGTGCCGATGACAGCTCGGAATGGGCAGGAGCGTTTCCCCGGGAGTCAGAGCCAATACCGCTAGGGAGGCAGTGTTCCTAGGCCAAGCAGCAGCAGTTCAAGTGGTGAAAGCGAGTCTCCGTAGGGGGTCTCAAGGAGTGAGGAGATGCGGCCAGTGTCCGTTATGGAGCAGCGCTCAGAGTTGCCCCGGTGGATCAGGAAGGTAAGGGTGTGCAATCCCACCAGTGGTAGAGTCACAGCGTCAAGGCGGGCTCGCCCAATATGGCCGCGAACTCGGCAGCCCCAGCAGACATGATGGCGGGGAGGATCCTCTCAGGCCAGAGAAGAGAGGGGTGAGCTCGGCAGGGACCCGACTTGGAGATAGCAGTGCCAGCTCGGGTGTGCTACTAAGCATCTAGCGTAATAGCGCCTCTTGCAGCCTCGAGGTTAGTGTCTGGGGGCAGCAGCTATCGAGGCCGACAGCGCCTCAGATGAGCAGGCGTGGCAGGGTCCGTATCTCGGCCCGTTTCGGTCCGGGCGCATGGCAGGCCGCAGTGCGCAGGGGAGTCCGGGGGCAGAGCGGAGTCCAGCAGTGCCGGCAGTACGGAGATAGGGCTCGTACCTTGAGCTGGTGCAGGATGCTGGCGTCCGTGAAGCGGGCTCCCTCGGCGTGTAACGGGGTGGCGAGTTAGGCCTCTCGCAGTGCAGGGTTCGGGGCTCCTCCGTCCAGGCCTCAAAGCCCCGGGCTTTCCCAGCCGGGGCGCCCAGGGGTGGTGATGCGGCGGTCGAGCGCAAGGCGCCGGTCGCGGGGTCTGGGCCGAATTTCTCCGGTTCTGGTCGTGCGACGTGGTGGCTGAAGACACCGGAGTGGTCACAGCAGCAAGGCGGTCCAGATACCGCTATGTAGGAGGCAGTGAAACTGGTCAGGATGGCATGGAGGATGGTGATTAGGCTCAGCAGGGCGAGAGCCTCACAGCAGTGCGGCCATCTTGGTCCGGCGCCACCTAGCCTTCGTGGTACATGTTCATGCGCAAGTTGTTGGACCATGCGTACATGCAACAACATCAGGTTTCCGATTCCATGTAGCCCCACTCCCATGACAGGATAGTCACCCTATCTGACAGTCATCTGTCTTTGAGTTTTGACTCTGGTGAATGCATCAATGTGTGTAAAATCGACACTGAAACATTGCATATACCATGGTTGGACATTGTGTGGGAGATCACAACCACGGACTCTGTGGGGGATTGCAGCCTAACTGTGTGCAGCAGGATGTGTCTGGATCATCCCCTCAACCCTGTGGGCCAGTACACTTTGGTTTCACAAAAACCATGTTGTGTAGGTGTGGGCCGGTGTATGTCCCTCATGTTAAGACAACTGTCATGTGAGTCTGTTTGCATGGATGCAATGCCCCTTGTGCCAGTATGTCATGTCACTGTCATGTCGGTACCTCAGTGCAGGTTGAGAATACTGCTACGCTTGCTTTCACAGTGAGTTGAAGTTCCCTTTCCATTCCCATGATGCCAGGTATGTTGGGCTGATGACATTAGAATGGTGGGCTGAATCACATGTAAATTATTCCGTGGCACCAGTGGAGTGAGGTTAATCACATGATTCTCTAGTCCCGTGCAGCATCTCTTGGTGACGGTAGGGTTCTTTATGTGGCCTAGCTCCTCATTACTTGCTGTTGACTTAATGTCCACCTGGTTGTCATGTTTAGCACAGTGAGGCTCATTTGCAAGAGCAACAGACTGGCTCCAGAGGGGCTTCATTGGATTTAGGTCATTAGCTTCCTCATCATATGAGATGCTTACAGCTGTTGTGGGTGATGTCAAGTTTGCCTTCATGGCCCTTAGGGATACACAGGGCCAAATACTGATATTTGACTTTGCGTAAGTAGCACTGCCATACAATTTGATTTATTGTTTTGGGACACATCATCATACACTGTGACTTAGTTTTTTGTCAACATGGATCTCATTGCATAGTAGCAGACTTGTGAGCGTTACACAAGATTCTAATAGGTGACAGACTGGACTATATTTTATGTGTCTGTGTACATGCATCTGATCCTATGTCATAGCATTATCTGTGATCTCAAATAGGGTACAGTGGTTACACTTCACAGGTGTGACTGGTACAGTGTATCTTATGAGGTATTTGTCGAATCAGTGACATAAGAATGCAATCCTAATGCTTTTTTGCCTCTGTTTCAGATCTCCCTCCATGCAGTTCCCATCCTCTCCTTTCCTCGCCTGATCACCCTTTTGTGTCTGTCATTTGTACTCAGACCAAGGGGCTTTTTGGAGGTGGAACCCTTTCAGCATCGCACCACTCTGATGATCAAAGGTACGGACAGTCCCTGGCAGTCGTGTGGAAATCTTTCTGCAGCATTACAGGTGACATCATTGCATGACTGTTATTGTGTTCAGGGCAATGCCACTGGCCATGTACATTGGATAATGCTGCATGGCCTCCCAAGGAACTTCATCATGTTGTGTATGACGTGTGATTTCCACAGAACATTGTGCCTCCTTGCTGTCAATGCACATGTCTTTCTAATGTGCATGTATTCAATATGGCCTAATGTTAATTAATTGTTCATATGTGGATACGTGTACAGTGACAACATGCATGGTGTTGGTAAAGACAAAAGTTCTATATTGTGCGTGAGGTAGATGGCTGTGTGAGTGCTGTTTAGCTTGCTACCCACTACGTGCAGACTACACCTGCTGACGCTGTGTGTCCTGTGCCCCACTTGGCCCTAAGGGGCCTGATCCTGTGACCGTGATATTTGGTGATTACGCTGCCATTTTGCTTGCAGTGACCATGAGTCACCCAGACACATCCACAGCCACAATGCAGCACCGAGTGGCCAGATCCTGGACCCCACACGCCTACAGGATACTCCTCCTTTCATCCATTTGTAGAGCATGCTCTTGCCAGCCTACACACAGAGAACACCAGACATTCATCCACCTGGTATCACGATACCTCAAACTCACCCATAACAGCTTCTCTGCCTGTGTGTGCAACACATACTGGCAAGACTATGCTGCCCCACCTGACAGTGTGTCTACGTACAACCAGGTCATGTGCCTCGTACAGCACACACACACCTTCCAGCTGCACAATATTGTACTGTGTTACCTTGTGAACACCACAGCAGCACACCTCGCCTTCCTTACAGTAACGTGGCAGTACGCAACCTCAGCACACCACTTCAACATGGCCGTCACAGACAGTCAAATAGCCACCGGGAACACACACCAAAACCACGTCTCTTGGGTGTGGTGTGATGTGGCCGGTCTGGTGAAGAGATTTCTCAGACGTGGCAAGGCGTTCTGGATGCGTTGCACCCGTCACATGAGTTTGGTTGTTGTAGCTGCATAGGGGGCGGTCACGTGATCAGGTGAGCTTGTAGAGAGTGCAACAGGCCATTGCCCACAGTTTCTCCTGCCACCCTTGGCCTGTGCACCATTCATCACATCCACATAGCTGCATGCTGATGATAGTTCTCATACATCAGGACACAGATGTTGGTACTCCCTACGTGGAGACCTACATTTTAACCCTGATCTATACACCTACAAGTGACTCTCCTGTGCCTGTCTGTAATTGCAGTATTTCAAGCCAAACCCCCCTACAGCATTTAGTAACCATCACGGGTGTGCATTGCCATCCATGTATCTTGTTATTTGAAAAATTTGACCTATGTGTGTCCTCAACCGGACTCAGATCCAAGTGTGTGGATGGCTGCAGTTTGTTAAACACTCTAGCATTTCATACATTTCCACACACATATGTTTTAGACTCTAGGTACAAGATTACTACACCAATGCGTATGATGTTTCTTAGATTTATTTGGTGATCTTGTGCAGGAAACGTGAGTAGGTGCTGTACAATAATGGGGGAATCCAAAGTTCACAGCTGGAGATGAGATGCCTTACAGTTTCAGTCAACAGAGTCCAGGCCACAGTGCGTGGCATCATTGGGCAGACTGTGACCAGCAAGTCCATGTGGGAGAGTCAAATAGGTGATGCTGTTGCACCCAAGGGCAATATGCCAGGCAGGTGTCCTGGGAGTTGTGCATGGCCCATTGCCTCTCAACGTCTTCGCCGTGGACGACCCACCTTCCTTAGGGGACCCTGGCATGCAGGCCTTGACGATGCATGGGACGCTCCGTCAGATTGTTCCTCCTCCTCCTCCCTCCCTGTGGCTGGAGTAGAACTTTGCCTTGACGTTTGTGGCCTGGTGACACAGGGAGGGTGCTGCATGTTGGCAGACATCTGACGGAGAGATTGGCTTATATCCCGATGCACCGTCAAGAGCTCAGCCAGTGTTGCCTCCACCCGTCCATGATGTTGTTCTTGCCTGGCATGTTGCTCGGCCTGCTGTTGTTTCAGTTCGTTGAGGGCCTTCACTACCTGGCTGACCTCCCTGATGTCCCGCCGGTATGCCTCCAGGATGGTACTCAGTTGAGACATACCGGTGCCTGCAGCTTCCTGGCCAGAATCTCGCCTCCGCCTTGCGCCACTCCCACCACCCTGACCCACATGAGCACGGCCTGCGCTTGTGGGCACATCGGATCGACGGGACCCCCGAGTGTTGGCAGGGTGGATGTTGTCTGCCACCCCCAGGGTGCCCGCCGAAGGGTGTCCCTCATTTTCAGACTGGCTCTCTGGTGGATCATGGGCAGGGCTCTGACCTGTCTGCTGGGATGTGGTGGGAATGGGTCTGGTGGTTGGCACAGATGTATCTGATCCAGTTGCTGCAGGGGTTTGGGATCCAGAGGGGCCAGGTTGGTTGGGGTCATCCTTGGTGTGTTGTGAGGCGTCGCTGTCGGTGGGGTCAGGGTCCTGCTGAGCCTGGTAATGGGATCCTTCTCCCCCCTGGTTGGGGGTGGTTTCCACACATTGCCCTGTGGGTGTGAGAGACAGACACTGTTAATGCACTATCATGACACATCTTTTTTTGTTCTCCATTGTCAGCATCACTGTTCAACCTGCTTTATATTGTTGTCATTGTTCACTTGTGTATGTGTATGTAGTGTGATCCAATTAACATGTGCTCAGGGGTATTAGCCATGTTGCATTTCCTGGAGAATGACTGACACAGCCATTGCTGTGGCTTGTGTTTCCGGCACGACACAGATACAGCAGTGCTCTGTTTGATGCAATATTCACAATACAGTGTCAATCCTTATGCCAGCGTCAAGCATGCACAGGGTTATCAAGGCTAGGCTAGTCGCTAAACAGGTAGACCCATGTGGTCGATGGGCAATTGCTTCT
Organism: Lissotriton helveticus; assembly: GCF_964261635.1. Lineage (NCBI taxonomy): Eukaryota > Metazoa > Chordata > Amphibia > Caudata > Salamandridae > Lissotriton > Lissotriton helveticus. The sequence continues at coordinate 1,033,861,850 of NC_136059.1, forward strand.
GTTATTATTTCGGGTTCACCATTCACCATAGTAGGTTACTATGGCCCAAACTAAGACGATCCATCTGTATTGACATCTCTTTTTACAGAACTATATGCATTTGCAGAGCCGGTCATCCTAGCAGGGGACTTTAATATAGTTCTAGATCCACTATTAGATAAGTCTTCCACCAACAGGGCTATTATTTTATCCAAGACAAGGACGTTTCTATTAAATAATATGAAAATATTAAACTATATTGATATATGGAGAACTCTACACGGGTCCCAAAAGGGGGTCACTTTTAAAAATTATAAATTTCATCACCAGTCTCGGATAGACTTCATTTTGATTAATCAATCTTTAGTTAAATACGTAAAATCAATTGCTCATCTTCCTTTCCATCTCTCAGACCATACTGCTATTTTGCTTGAGCTTGAGGTTTCATCTAGGCCCGCGTTAAAATGTTGGTCGTTTGACAGATCAATACTTTCTTCTTTGGACATCTCTGAGGCATTAAACCAGGAAGTTAAATTCTTTTGGGAGTTTAACCAGGGGTCTGCGCCACCTGGAATAACATGGGACGCATTTAAAGCAACTCTAAGGGGCTATCTATCAAATATTTCAGCACATAAAAATAAGACCTACAGGGAAGAAGTTGCCTCTCTTGAATTTGAGATAGCAAGACTTCAAGAAGAGATTCTCACGAATCCAGCCTCAATAGGGTCCACACCTGATGGGATGCAAGAGAGACTAACAGTTCTAAAGGGAGACCTTTCCTCAGTTTTGAGCGCACGGGTCTTAGAAAGATGGGAGGCGAGTAGACTGGCCCACTTCGAGTATGGGGAAGGTGCCGGTAAGCTTCTTGCCTGGAAGTCAAAGTCGGATAGGGCCCGAAATAATATTAGCTCCAACAGTAAAGATGGTATACTATATTCCACAGATGAAGGAATTAGTGGTGCTTTTAGAAGTTTCTTTAGTGAGATTTATCAAGAAGACATTGACGTACAACCCACTCAAGCAAGGGACTGGTTATCCAGGATAGTTTTACCGGCTCTGGACCTTGAACAAATGGGAATTCTAGATGGCCCTATTACATCGGAGGAAGTGAGTTTAGCCATCTCGAAAAGTAAAAAAGGCAAAGCAGCAGGACCAGATGGGTTACCATCGGAAATATACAAAGTAATATGTCCAACTATTCTCCCCTACTTAAAAAATTTGTTTAATAACATCTTATTAGAAGGTGCCCCACCTCCTGTATCTTGGGATAGGGCCTCTATAACCCTGATCTTAAAGCCTGGTAAGCCCGAATCTAACTGTGGGTCATATAGACCAATTTCAATTCTTAGTACGGACTACAAGATCTTTGCAGCCGTACTTGCGAATAGATTGAGTGGTCTAGCAAATAACATCTTGCATATGGATCAGAAAGGCTTTGTGAAGGAGAGGCAATTGCATGAACTGACGTATGATCTCATCGGTGCAATAGATATGGCTACTTCAGCATCACTTCCTTTAGCAGTTTTTACTCTTGATGCCACCAAAGCCTTTGACAAGGTAAGCTGGGTGTATTTAGAAGAAGTGTTAAAAACATTCAATCTGGGAGACAATTTTAGACGAGCAGTAAAACTACTATATAAAAATCCTTCTGCTTCATTACTGGTTAACGGAGAACTTACGGAGCCATTTGATATTACACGAGGAACCCGTCAAGGGTGTCCCCTCTGACCACTTTTATTTGATTTATATATCGAACCTTTCGCTCAACTAATTCGGGACAATATTAATATAAAACCTTTTATTTTTAAAGGTTGGGAGCGGAAAGTCGCACTATATGCGGACGACGTTCTTATTTTTTCATCAAAGTTAAGCTCAGCCTTCCCTACGGTTATATCTATTGCACAAGAGTTTGGGGCAATATCTGGTTACGAAGTAAATGCATCAAAAACCGACATCATGGTTTGGAATCAATCTGCTCCGGTTATAGGAGTACAGCCGAGTGCCACCCTTAGATATCTCGGGTTAAATATCTATACGGATATTAATAAGATCGCTCCGTTAAATTTTGCCCGTGTGGCTAAGGAAGCCCGAAGGTTGTTGAGATCATGGTCAGCTCTTCCTATTTCCCTGATTGGTAGATCTAATTTGGTCAAAATGACCATCTTACCCAAGATTATGTTTTTGTTTAACACTATTCCTCTTTTTTTTGATCCATCCTCGACTGCCAACCTTCAAACGGAATTAAATAGATTTATTTGGAATAGCCGTACGCCCAGGTTATCTTGGAAGAAGATCAGACGGCGCCGAGAAAAAGGAGGCCTCGCAGCACCAGACCTCCAGATATATGGGTGGGCGTTTCAATTTTCTCACATTAGGATGCTTTTAAAGACCCCTAATAACGTAGGGAGCGGAAAACTATTTGTATCACTTCTCAAAGGGGAAAGAATTGGGCCAACAAACTTTTTGCTAAAATTTGGGGACCCAAAATACTTTAAGAAGGTCAAGCTAAAGGTGCTAAGGGATTTAGCTAGAACATGGACAAACTTAAGACGCACTCTTAATTTGGATTATTATCAGAGTCGGGCCCCGTTATGGGACTCGCCAGGTGCCCCATCTTGGCTTTTGGACTGTTTAGCCCTCCCAGTTGGAGAGGCCGGGATCTCAGCATGGGGGGACTTGTTTGTTGATGGAGTATTACTTCCATGGGAGACCTTGAGCTCAATAATAGGAACTCGCTTTTCACGCTTCAAATATCTTCAAATCCAGAGTTGGTCCCAAGCTTACAGCCTTGGAAGGGGTAGGCATAAATTAGGAGCTGATCACAACCTAGTATCCTATATGATGGACAGACCCCCATTTAAAAAAGAGATAACATTTTGGTATAACCTTATACTAGATGAGATTGATGGCGAATTCCTGCTACCCCAATCCCTTTGGGAAACATATATACCAAATACTGATCTAGAGGACATATGGCTTAAATCGTTCAAGACTCTAGGCGAAACTGTAAAGCCTTCCTGGCTTCGTCGGAACCATCTGTTGACACTGCATAGAGCGTATTACTCACCACTACGTCTATCAAAATTCTCCAATAATGCTCAGGTCGTATGCCCCAAATGCGGTTTAGTAGCAGCATCAGATACACACATGTTCTTGGAGTGTCCCTATATAACATCTTTTTGGAATGAAATTTGTGCCTCCCTTTCACTAGCAATTGATCTAAGAGTAAGTCTCTGCCCCACGTTAGTTTTCTTTGGTATTATACCCGGGATCGAAGGTATAAGTAAAAAGATGGTCTTCTATAGTTGTCTATTAGCTAGAAGAGAAATTTGTAAACGCTGGAAAGACAAGATCCCTCCTCTTTATACAGATTGGCGAGCAGCGATGTTACAGATGTCTAAACTAGATCTGGCTAGAGGAGGCAACCAACATAAAAGGAGATTTTGGCTACTTTTGAACTGGTAACAGGCCAGAACATTGAGGGTTTTTTTTTTTGGTTTTTTTCCCCTCAAGTCCTATGATTATGCTGCTTGGATGGATCATTTGTTTTCTTGATCCCTTTTTCGTCTTTTTGCTTTACATACCCTATATATGCGACTCCAGCTATAAAGTGGGTTGTACATAGCAGTTTACTAACCCTGTCGGTACCATAGGATGAGGATTAAGTTGGAGGCGTGGCATTGTGGGATACGCTCCTAGGTACCATCTAATTTCCCCCCAGTTTATCTGGGCCAGTGCCTCAGTCATCTTCAACACTCCTTCGTCATTACATGGTTACCAAGGGCGAATATGAGGACAACAAAAAAAAAAAAAATAATAATAATAAAAAAGAGCTCAGCCAGTGTTGCCTCCACCCGTCCATGATGTCGTTCTTGCCTGGCATGTTGCTCGGCCTGCTGTTGTTTCAGTTCGTTGAGGGCCTTCACTACCTGGCTGACCTCCCTGATGTCCCGCCGGTATGCCTCCAGGATGGTACTCAGTTGAGACATACCGGTGCCTGCAGCTTCCTGGCCAGAATCTCGCCTCCGCCTTGCGCCACTCCCACCACCCTGACCCACATGAGCACGGCCTGCGCTTGTGGGCACATCGGATCGACGGGACCCCCGAGTGTTGGCAGGGTGGATGTTGTCTGCCACCCCCAGGGTGCCCGCCGAAGGGTGTCCCTCATTTTCAGACTGGCTCTCTGGTGGATCATGGGCAGGGCTCTGACCTGTCTGCTGGGATGTGGTGGGAATGGGTCTGGTGGTTGGCACAGATGTATCTGATCCAGTTGCTGCAGGGGTTTGGGATCCAGAGGGGCCAGGTTGGTTGGGGTCATGCACGGTGTGTTGTGAGGCGTCGCTGTCGGTGGGGTCAGGGTCCTGCTGAGCCTGGGACTGGGATCCTTCTCCTCCCTGGTTGGGGGTGGTTTCCACACATTGCCCTGTGGGTGTGAGAGACAGACACTGTTAATGCACTATCATGACACATCTTTTTTTGTTCTCCATTGTCAGCATCACTGTTCAACCTGCTTTATATTGTTGTCATTGTTCACTTGTGTATGTGTATGTAGTGGGATCCAATTAACATATGCTCAGGGGTATTAGCCATGTTGCATTTTCTTGAGAATGACTGACACAGCCATTGCTGTGGCTTGTGTTTCAGGCACGACACAGATACAGCAGTGCTCTGTTTGATGCAATATTCACAATACAGTGTCAATCCTTATGCCAGCGTCAAGCATGCACAGGGTTTAGATGCAGCATGTTAATGTAAGAGACAGAGCAGATTGTTCTGATTCAATTCAGCTACTTTTGATAGGTGTTGCTGTTCCATGATGGCCAAACGATGCCAACCCCCCTGGACCTGAACACCCACTTCTAGATCATGGCTTTAGAACGTGGCACTTCTCCAAGACGCATCACCTTGTCAATACCCATGTCCATGGTGCAACTTTAGTGCATCCACAACGTTCATGAGATGGGTCAAGTGCATTGTGTGAGAGGCACAATGGACTTGAGAATTAGCACTGTGCATGTTAAATTTGGATGCGTAATCATATCAGTGATTGTTTTGTTGTTACATGACAATTGTGACAGTGTTGCACTCCATTGCCTGTCCCCAGGGGATAGGTTTCTGTAAGGGGTGTGTGTGACAGGCCATGCTAGTTGTTTGAGTGTGATTTGCAAGCGTCCATCCTTCGTGGTTTGGCTGTGCCCCCATGAAGCATGCTGCCATGATTGTGGTTGTGGGTTCCTGCACAGGATGTCTGACCTTGTCCTGGTGTTTGTGTTTGCACTGGTCACAGGAGGGCCTTGTGCTGCCTACACCAGGGCCCATTGTCTGCTATCTTGTGCGTAATTTCACACTCCCTGTGCATTGGGCATGGTGCTTGGGTGTGTACCTGGGACATATGGGATGAGGGCAGCCTTCTACCCTACACCTTCCACACTATCACCCTCCCCTTACAACCACCCCCATACCGTTGGGCACTGCTGGGACTCATATCCACCCCACCCCCATACCGTTGGGCACTGTTGGGACTCATATCCACCCCACCCCCATACTGTTGGGCACTGCTGGGACTCATATCCACCCCATCCCCATACCGTTGGGCACTGCTGGGACTCATATCCACCCACCCCCATACTGTTGGGCACTGCTGGGACTTATGGCCACCCACCCCCATACCGTTGGGCACTGCTGGGACTCATAGCCACACACACCCTCTACTGCTGGGCACTGCTGGGGGTCTTAGCCACACACACCCCCATACTGTTGGGCACTGCTGGCACTCATATCAACCCCACCCCCATACTGTTGGGCACTGCTGGGACTCATGGCCACCCACCCCCATACCGTTGGGCACTGCTGGGACTCATATCCACCCCTCCCCCATACTGTTGGGCACTGCTGGGACTCATATCCACCCCACCCCCATACTGTTGGGCACTGCTGGGGTTCATGGCCACCCACCCCCATACCGTTGGGCACTGCTGGGACTCATATCCACCCCACCCCCATACTGTTGGGCACTGCTGGGACTCATGTCCACCCACCCCAATACTGTTGGGCACTGCTGGGACTCATGGCCACCCACCCCCATACCGTTGGGCACTGCTGGGACTTATGGCCACCCACCCCCATACCGTTGGGCACTGCTGGGACTCATATCCACCCCACCCCCATACTGTTGGGCACTGCTGGGACTTGTGGCCACCCACCCCATACCGTTGGGCACTGCTGGGACTCATATCCACCCCATCCCCATACTGTTGGGCACTGCTGGGACTTATGGCCACCCACCCCCATACTGTTGGGCACTGCTGGGACTCATATCCACCCCACCCCCATACCGTTGGGCACTGCTGGGACTCATATCCACCCCACCCCCATACTGTTGGGCACTGCTGGGACTTATGGCCACCCACCCACATACTGTTGGGCACTGCTGGGAGTCCCCCCATATTACATGAGTTGTTTGTATACTCACCAGGCTCAACGGCTCCTTGTATTCCGTGAACTCCCACCGGTGGTAGCAGGGCCATGACTTTCTCCTCCCAGGGCTGGTATTGTGGAGGTCTGCGGGGACCACCACCTCCAGTGTGGTGTGCACAGACGTAGTCCTGGTCCATCTTCTTCTTGACCATCCTCCGCAGATCATACCACCTGGACTGACATTCCAGCCTGGTGCGCTTGATGGGTGCAACAGCATTGACCCGGTCTGCGATCCTCTCCCACAGGTGTGTTTTCTGAGCTATGCTGGTCTGTCTGACCAATGCTCCAAACAGCTGTGGCTCCACTCTGATGACTTCATCTGTAAGGACCTCCATCTCCGGGTTAGTGAACTTTGGATTCTTTTGTGTAGTCATGGTGTGGGGTGTATTTGATTGAGGGGGTGATGGTGTGTATGGATGGGGGTGTGTGGGTCTGATTGTGAAGGGGTGTTGTGGGTGTAGATGAGATAGGGTGTATGTGTGAGGGTTAATGGGTGCAGTTGTTGATGTGCTGGCAGTGTCTTCTTTTTGCAAATAGGTATGTTGGAAAGGATGATGGGTTGTATGTGTTGCCCCTTTTATTGGTCAATGTGTGGGTGTGGCTTATTTTGTATTAGTGGTGGGTGTATTATATGGGGTGGGTGTTACTTGGGCCCTCTGTTTGCCTGTTTGTATGTGGCCAGGACATTGTTTCCCAATGGTGTGTACACAGGAGACATGTTTTGTGTTGTTGTGCGACTCGTTCGCGAACTCCTTGTGCTGGTTTCGGGGTCACGTGCGCTTTATAATTGTTATGTGTGCGGGTCGTATTTGTTGGTGCGGGTGACTTATATGGGCCGTTGAGGGGTGGGGGGTTCGTGTACGCTTGATCGGGGTGTGTGCGGGTCGTATTTGGTGGTGCGGGTGACTTATACGGGCCGTTGGGGGGTGGGGGGGTTCGTGTACACTTTATCGGGGTGTGTGCAGGTCGTATTTGTTGGTGCGGGTGACTTATACGGGCTGTTGGGGGGTGGGGGGGTTCGTGTACGCTTGATCGGGGTGTGTGCGGGTCGTACTTGTAAGTGCGGGTGACTTATACGGGCAGTTGGGGGGTAGGGAGTTGGTGTACGCTTGATCGGGGGGTGTGCGGTTCGTATTTGTTGGTTCGGGTGACTTATACGGGTCGTTGGGGGGGGGTTCGTGTACGCTGGATCGGGGTGTGTGCGGGTCGTACTTGTAGGTGCGGGTGACTTATACGGGCCATTGGGGGTTAGGGGGGTTCGCATAGGCTTGATCGGGGTGTGTGCGGTTCTTATTTGTTGGTGCGGGTGACTTATACGGGCCGTTGGGGGGGTGGGGGGGTTCGTGTACGCTTGATCGGGGTGTGTGCAGGTCGTATTTGTCGGTGCGGGTGACTTATACGGGCCGTTGGGGGTGGGGGGGTTCGTGTACGCTTGATCGGGGTGTGTGCGGTTCGTAATTGTTGGTGCGGGTGACTTATACGGGCCATTGGGGGGTGGGGGGGTTCGTGTACGCTTGATCGGGTGTGTGCGGTTCGTCCTTGTAGGTGCTGGTGACTTATACGGGCCGTTGGGGGGTAGGGGGGTTCGCGTAGGCTTGATCAGGGTGTGTGCGGTTCGTATTTGTTGGTGCAGGTGTCTTATACAGGCCGTTGGGGGGTGGGGGGGTTCGTGTACGCTTGATCGGGGTGTGTGCGGGTCGTATTTGTTGGTGCGGGTGACTTATACGGGCCGTTGGGGGGTGGGGGGTTCGTGTACGCTTGATCGGGGTGTGTGCGGATCATATTTGTTAGTGCGGGTGACTTATACGGGCCGTTGGGGCGTGGGGGGTTCGTGTACGCTTGGTCGGGGTGTGTGCAGGTCATACTTGTAGGTGCAGGTGACTTATACGGGTCGTTGGGGGGTAGGGGGGTTCGTGTAGGCTTGATCGGGGGGTGTTCGGTTCGTACTTGTAGGTGCGGGTGACTTATACGGGCCGTTGGGGGTAGGGCGGTTCGCGTACGCTTGATCGAGGGGTAAACGGTTCATATATGTTGATGCGGCTTGCTGAAACGCGATATTTTCCGTACGAATCATTCTTCATGCGCGACTCTTTTGGTCCGTACAAATCGCGTACTGGGTTGCCGCAGTGCATCGTACTTGTCAGTTTGTATGGCAGGTTTACAAATCGTACGGTTTGATTCCCGACGCTTATTCGTACGGGTCTTCGACTGCGGTTCGTACGGATCCCTGATAATCGTACGGAGAAAGACGGAAATGGATCGTACTTCGCAGGTCGGAGGGAATTTTTCCATTCGTACGGAATCGGCTACGAATACGAATCGTACGGCGGAATTTTTTCCAGGATCGGAATCGACCCCAAGTGTCTCTCACTGTAAATATATTGTTGCCTCTGATTCACTCTTTCATGTAATCACAATGTCTCCCCTTTCTTTCCTCTATTTACTTCCTTGTTTGTAATTCTCTGTCAGGAATTAATCACTACTTCTGCTTAAAAGACCTGCCCTTTGTGTCATATATTTACAGTCTCCATCTTTACATGTTCCTAAGTACAGGGAATCATTATTAACGTTCCTTTTATCTATAGATCTCGGCCTACTCATTACTCCTTTCCTCTTTGTGAGTGGTCATTCAATTCCGATCGGAATAGTCAAAGCAATTACTGTCCTCTTCAAAATTGTTAGTTCCCCAGTGTTTCCCTGGATCTGTTTATTTCACACAGAGATTTTGGCTGCTGAAATCACCAGAAATCTCTGTGTGAAAAGCCTGGGGGAAATGAGGAATTACCCAGGGAATTGTATCTGGAAATATTGTTTCCCTGGGTAATTTCTCGTTTCTTAGGGGACTGTTTTGGTCTACTTTGTATTGGCCTGGTTTTTCCCACCCTCGAAATCCAAGCCATTTTCTAGGCCAAAATGTGGTACTTTAAATGAAGCACATATCACTTAAATTGAAGTAGCATTCGTGAGATGTTTATTATATTAATTGAATTTATATAAAGTGGTTATCATTGTTGTTATACATTCTTAATAAACAGAATAAGTCTCCCTCTTTAGTAAAATTACTGATTTCACCAATTTATACATGTTCACATTATACTATGTATTATAAATACCACTTCAAGTTCTTGTATTTATTTATACCCCTTGGATGTAAAAGTTTCAAGTAAATTGGCTCAATATGTCTCTCTTTGATTAAACAGGCGTGTGTTACCTCCTTTATTCATTTTTGGGACTTGTTCCAAAATTTGTAATTATATTTGTGTTATGGCATGCTTTTCTCCATTACATATCTAGGGCCAGATGTAGGCGGCCATTTACCGACCGGTAACGGCCGATTTCGACCGCTACCGACCGGTAAATGGGTATTTGGGATGTAGGGGGCCAATTTTACCGATTCGGTAAATTTACCGAATCGGTAAATTTACTGAATCGGTAAAATACAGAATCGGTATTTTTACTGATTCGGTAACTTCGAGATGTAGGTGGGACTCTTCTGAGTCCCAAAGGCCTTTCAGATTCGGTATTTTACCACCCAATCCAATTGGGTGGTAAAATACCGAATCCAGGTGTGCATGCACACCTATGCCATGTGACAGACAGACATGCCCTTAGGGCATGTTTGTGTGCCACATGGCACACATGCCTGTATTTGGGGTGCTAGAGGGTGTCAAAGTGACACCCCCTGCACCCTTGCTTGACTCGTTATTTACCGAATCGGTAAATACCGATTCAGTAATGCCCATTGATTCCTATGGACTTCAATGCCCATAGGAATCAATGGGCATTACCGAATCGGTATTTACCGATTCGGTAAATACCGATTTTTACAGATTCGGTAATTCAATTACCGAATTTACCTAAATCTCCCTCCTTCTATTTTACCGATTCCTAAATACCGAATTGGTAAAATTCGGTATTTATGAGTCGGAAAAATAGAATTACCTACATCTGGCCCCTAGTCACTGGTGATTTCTGAATGTGAAATTGTATATTTGCTCGACGTTCATTCCACCTTACTTTGGCTTTCTGTGAAGTTTACCTTGCATAAAACAGTCCCCAATAGCTTTGATGCTATGTGTTTCAATGGTGGTATCACAAGAGTAAAATCTTTGTAATTTTTTTTTGGTACGCAGGTCAACTCCAACATCTCCTTTAACTTTGCTGTTATAGTTAATAAAATATGAACAAGTGTATGTTCGATGCTGTTGCAAGCTGAATCTCCTCTGAATATTTGACATCTTTGTTTTTTCAGCTTGTAATAACATGATTTTTAAGGTTTGCTGGGAAAACATTATTCAAATAGTTATGACTATTGATCATCTATCATTCCTGTTCAACTACCTTCTTGATCTTGTAATAAACTGTTGACTAATGTGTAAATAAAGTAACAGTACATTTCAATCTGCAATTTTCTCTTGAATATGCCGATCCAGTGTTTCTGCATTATTTTCATTTTGCTTATTTTAAAATGTTTTGTTAGTTGAATCTGGGTGATAAAGATTACTGTTGTTCTTTAAATATGTGTAGATCTGATATAATCTATTCAATCTAATTGACTGTAGCTGAGATCCTTCAATTGATGTTGTGTGTAAAAACTCTGGTTAAGTCAATAATTGTTTTATCCATAGGTTTTGTGCACAGTCTTCTGGCCAGTTTGGTTCCTTGCTTAACTGCCATTATATTTAGGAAGTTGATATCTGTTTCCCCAGTGTTTAATAAGAATTTGATTGTGTTGTTTCTTTGGGTCATTAATCTGTGAAAATCCAAAGGACTTTCTCTGGCACCTTCGTATGTACCAAACATAGTTTCAAGGTTTCTTTTCCATCTTTGTAAACGTGAAAGTGCTGTTTCAGAGCTCATCGAATACTTGCAATCAAAGTAGTACAGAAATGTGTTTACATACGCTGGGCCTACATTGGAGCCCATAATAGTTCCAGTAATTTGAGCATAAAACTCATCATTAATTCTGACGTAATTGTTGTAACAATAACCTTCATCATTTGCAATACAAACCCTATGTCTTCATTTTTGTTATCAAACACCACTAAATTGCTTCAGAACTCTCTTTCTGTGCTATGGGTGTGTACTGACTAACTAAGTCGCTTGTGAATAAGATTTCCTCTTCATTATGAATTTCAATCTGATGGGGGTGCTCCACTTAACTACAGATGACTTATGAACAGCACATTCACTGAACAATCTATCTCTCCACACACATCAACACCATCCTATCAGAGGCATCCTCCACATTCAGTTCAGATTCCCATGCTATGGGAACCTTAGCTAGTGTATACAGCCAGATGTGTAGCCTGACCTGCCTACTGAGGTCTATCATTCATGTAGTTGGAGAACTCCATTAGCAGGGATTGCCCACACTTAAGAGGATTGGTTGATTCGTTTTTCTCTTGGCGTCTCTCAGTGTTGTACAGCGACAGTGCGCGCAGTGATAGTACAACCAGGTGTGACTTTTTCTGCAGAAGTGGGATTGCAGGTGTTTCCAGGTGTGTCCTGAAACTGAGGTGACTTTGAAGGAATTATCCACAAACATTTAGAGCACTACTTTCACACATATCTACACTTCCAAAACATATTTATGTAAACTAGGTCTATAGTGGAGTGCATGCATGTTGAGGAAAGAAAGCCTTCATTTGAAAATGTATTTTGAACATGAAATAAAAAGAAAAACAAAAGATTTTATGTAATATCACAAGCAGGCTAGCACTGTAAACCCAGGGCGTTTTTGCAGAGTGTAGAGCCAACTCTCGTAATGTTATTGGAGCAGTCTCCCTGTTAACATGGCATTACATACGTTACCTACGCCTGTCACGTTAGTGATTCAGTTGAAAAGACGTACCTGTAGGCTGTTCAAAGAGCCCTCTCAGGCGGGTAGGATCAGAGGTTTGCGTTTTTTTGTGAATCGCTTCCCATGTGCTTACTATGCTCGTAGCTAAAGCTTCTGTCAGGAACAGTCGGAGGTGGAACCGCGGGGCGTTCCCTCTCCGTCAGACTCACCATCCTGACGCAGCCACAACAAGCAGCAGCATCCCCCCCTCCCTCCTTCCTCCCCCCTCTGTCGCTGCTCTGCCTGTGCTTCCAGCCCCATTCTCCTGGCAGCCGTCCGCCTGTGTGACTGTCAGATGGCTTCCCAGAGCGCAGCCCCGCACTGAGGAGGAAAGGCGCAATGTGTCCGCATTCCGGCCGGGCACAGCCCTGCTTGCTCCACTGAACCGACGGCTTCTCGCTGCCTGCTACTCGCCGCGCCTGGATTATTTTGTTTGTTCTTCCTTTCCGAGTGGGTTGTATGTTTTCCTGTGAGTGCACCAAGGAGAAAGGGGCTACCATGAAAATGATCCGTTTTCGGAGCTCCAGCATCAAGTCCTTAAACCTGGAAATGAAATGCACCGTCCGGCTGCTGGACGACTCCGAGATCGCGTGCAACATCCAGGTAAGGACTGGGCTGGGCTGAAAATGCAACAATGTGGGGCCAGCAGCGAAGCACGCATGCTAAGAGCAGCATGAGATGGAAACAACAACAAAACAACCATGCCTGCTGCTGCGGAGGAGGGCTGCTGGCATGCACGCGCGCGCACAAGCCACCACCAGCGGGGACTGTGCCTGGCAGGAGCAGGTTGCATTTCCGATTCGTTCGCTGCGCCCCAGTGTGTTCGCTGCCCCTTGAGAGCGTGCCATACGCTCACATCCCCTGAGGAGGTTCTTGCTTTGCATTTTCTGTCAAGGGGTGAGGGTCTGACTGCCGGTGGGTTTGAATTCATCATTGTCGAAAAGTTTTACATAGGAGAAGCGGCCAAGCCGCATTTAGGCAAGAAACGAGCCACATAGGAGCACCTTGTGTCGTTGCAGGAGGATGGTGAATGGTTGCAAGAAGCACAAGCATGCCTGAGGCTTGGGGGCTTGCGCTGTTTACAAAAAACGGACTGGTTGAAGTGTGATGCAGAACGCAAGGCGTGCCAACGCATGGCTTGCGTTGACACATTGACCCTCCAGTCGTCAAGCTTGAGGTTGTGAGTGGTGTTAGTTTTAAGTAGTGTTTGATCTGCCGCGTGTGCTGGTTTCCGAGGGGGGTGCATTGCCAAGTGATGTGAAGGAAGCGCCCGGTCCTGGAGAGAGTTGCTGTCCAGCTAGGTTTTTTTTTCTTGCGTGAGTGCCTTTCTGAGGTGCAGCTATGTGCGGCTCGCAGGCCCTCCCCTCAGTGTAGCCTGGCTTGATGGCTCCGGTTGTGAGCTGGACAGCGCCAGCGTTTGTTTCACCGCACCTGCCCCACTGGTGCTTGCTTAGAGTGAGGCACCACCGCATCTCTCAGTTGTTTGCAGATCGCCTGTTCCTGTCAGCGCACTTTGTGATGTAGCACCCCTTACGCTCGGCGCGCAGTTTACCAGGTCACACACTTCTCCACTGGCAGCCTTTGACAGTAAGAGCCAGTGTGTGAAGTACATGCCCCCCTGACTGCTGCTTGAATTGAAAAACACAGCAACAATCAGGGTTCAGTGGCCCCCCTCAGCCGCTTCGCCCAGGGAGACTGCACCTGCTGCCCCAAAAGAAGCTACACACATGCTAAGAATCACCCCACCTTTAACCTCAGTATGTGTCAGCCAGTGAAAACGCGCAAACTGCTTGCACACCATGCGTACAACACTGACAATGGTGCGCCCAACTCTTCAATGGGGCCTTTTGTTTCAAGGCGCAGCGAAATGTCCATCTCACCCAAGATTGATATATGCAGGTCAGAGGGAGGGGCGGTTACCCCCGGGTTCCGTCACACACTCAACTGCCCAGTGGGAGAGCGAAGTGTGACAGAGTGCCAGGAAGAGCCTATCCTACGCACAGGGAGCTAGAGAGCGTGACGCTGGCGTATTGTGCTGTGCAGGGGACAGCTTGTCTCGTGCCTTAGGGGTTGTGACCTGTTCTTTGCTGCTGTCACCAGAGATACCGCCACTCTAGACGGCCTTCGCAACAGGAAGTGAAACTTGAGAACCGAGAAATGTTACCTGTAGACAGCGAGCGGCTTGGGATCCATTCCGCACCTGGCCTGTCTCGGGAGGTGTGTCTGTCAGCAGCGACCTGGGACACCGGGTCTCCTGGCAAGAGTCTCAGTTCGAGGGCCCGACCCACATTTCAAGCCTATTTTAGTCAAAGGAGGGCCGCTACACTGCTCTAGCCGCCCGGACACATTTATTTTTTAAAACCCTGCAATTTTACCGTTTGTGGTCAAATATAGATTCATGCAGGCATTTGCTTTCGCCAGTCAGGTGAAAGTACCACGAAAGCACCAATGCTCAAAGCAGCCTGGGACACCTTGCGAGTGCCATAACGGGCTGAGTGATTTTGCCAACGACGATGGCTGTCTACAGTACCAATACATAACTGACCACAGTGCCAAAGAAAAGCGCTTCAACGCCCATCAGGGGGTAACAAAGTGCTATATGAAGGCAAATCTTTCTTCCCCTTTTAACCCTCTGCTATCCTTCTCACTCCAAATAATCTGACTAAATATCCACCACTGAAACTACTTCATATTTCACCATATTAATTCACCACTAATCCTTTATGGGCTTCCTGAATAAATGTAAATGTAAAAGGTGGTGTACTTGTAAAGCGCACTGCGACTCTGTAGGAAGGTGGCTACCTGACTATGGTTACCCCAGATTTTTTGCCTGTGTTTAGCTGGTTTTTTGACTTAGTTGACCTGGTTCCCTGCTAATCAGGGCCCCAGGCCATCTGCTCTCTCTGTAAAATGGATTCCATGTACCCTAGGTACATACCAATTGGAAATGGACTCCTTGTCAGCCCCTGTAGAATGCACTATAGGTGCACAGGGCACAGGAGCCACTAAGGCCTACCAGGGGCTGCAGCATATCTTTTGCCACCCCTGGCTGGTTCTTAAATTGACACAACTGGCTGATCACTCAGCTGGGGTAAGGTGGTGTACACACCCCTTGCTTAGATATAGTATACCTATGTCTAAACCTATATCTGGACACATGTAAACCTGTGAGCCACTCCTATAGACAGGCCTCACCAATCCTGGAGGCTGGGTGCATGGTTTTTATGTGAGATGGAGCTCTAGCATGAGCTGAGCCTGTCTGCAGCCGTCGGGAACAAATCCCTAAGCTGTTTCAGGATAATGCCATACCATATACTATTAAGTGCCTTATAATCCTCGCGGTTATTTAGCAACTCTGGTTTGGCTTTATCAAAACATGTCGTGTAAGGTGTCATACGCTTTGGAATACCATCCCCTCGCCAGTTCTGGCGACGGGGATGGCATTCCACCCCTCTAGAGGGGTAAGACATGTTACTTCACTTTAATGCGGTTGATTTCTCCAAAGGCCTTAAGATCCACAAAATGGATGCCTCTGCCACAGACAAATGTCTGGACCCCTGGAGCTGACCGAAACCCAGTCAAGGGGGTCCTGGACAAAGGGTTTCCTGTCACAGGAGGGTGTCACCGCCCTCCAGACAGGAGATAGTGTATTGTAGCAGGGAGGTTTGAAAGAAACCAGACACTGCCTGGGGCGCACAAGGCTGCCCCTTGCATAATCCGGCCAAACCGGTTCTGGGGCACTCCAGCCCTCGTGCCAGGGCGGCCTGGATCAAAGGAAGGGGGTGTATCCACCCACTTCCTGGGTCCCACCCATAGGAGGGGACCTAGCAGGTAATCACGCCCACCAGATTCGAATAAGAGTGGGAGCAGTGCCAATGCACATCAGATTTCCTGGAAGAAACATTTGAAACGATATTCTGGACCCTTCGCCCTCCATCTCAACGTGGAAGCCCGAAGAATCTCCCTTGTGGTCAAGGAGTGACCACCCTGCAGCAGCAGGCACCATCCAGCCCTCGACGTCTACTTAGTTGCAGTTCCCGCCGGAACTCGAGCGACTGAGATCGACGAGATCAAGCCTGCCCAGCTTCTAACAGCCCGATCCACAGTCCCTGCAAAGCTGAGACCCGTGGAGGCGACCGGAAGCGTGGGGCACGCCATCTTGAAGTGACCACGAGACGCTGACCGTGCAGCCCACGAGTGACCCTCGAAGCTGTACACCGGGGTTTGAGAAGCCCCCACCCTGAGCTACTCCTGAGCCGAAGTTCAGCCCTCCACACTCGACGAGTGCTGCGTGGGGCCCTTTGGCACGATTTGGCTCAACGCGTTGGCCCGGTCACTTGCCAGCTGGCTTGTGGTCCCTGTGCCGACGAACTACAAAAGAAGACTCGTGATTCTGGTTGCTCCAGATCCACACCAGCTCCCCTGAAAGGGAGCCCCGACTCTGACCTTCCTGGTCCGAGTGAGACGCCATCTTCCAATCCCGCGTGGATTGCTCTTACCAAGGCTTGTTTGCTCCAAACCGGAAGCCGACTGCACCGACGGTGAGAGCCTGCGTGGGACAGATCGTGACCTGCTCCTGGACGTCGCAGATGCCCCAGAGCCCACGTGACAGCGAAGAGAAGCGCCTCGACGACCACCTGATTGCGCCCGACATTGCCTGGTTCCGTCCTGGTTCCACCCTGGTCACTGCTGAGTGACCCAGACTCTGTCCCCTCTGCTTTCAGGTACTCTACAACTTGAGTCCACCCTTGGACTCCACCGGACACTTCGTCTTCACCCTGCCTGCAGCCCTTTCAGCTTCAAGCACCAAGAGCCTGCGTGTCAAAACCCGACGCCACTTCGACCCTGTGCACCCACTTCCTGTGGGTGAGGTAACTTTGCTCCGCCGGTGTTCCCACACTGGTGCACACCTCTAGGGTCTGTGTGTTAAGTTTTGTTCCTCTAGGTTCAGCGGAAGTGTCCTTAAACTTTAACTATTTGACTTTTACGCACCATTGGTTAACATTGGTGCATGCGTGCGCTTTCCGCACATCTCCCGAATCCCGAGGGCCATTCCCGACTTCAGCATTGCTTGTCCTGACTGCTCCCAGCGATTCCCTAGGCCCTAGGCCTAACCACTGTTCGAGTGGCCTCTCTTATACCACTTGTTTAGTATATGGTTTGAGTGGCCCCCCGCCCTCATCCATAATTGTGCAACTTGTATGTTTAAACAGTGCTTTTGATTTAACGCTTGTGCCCCTTTATTCATAAAGAATACTGGGGATTGTTTTTAGTAATAAACACATATATTTTTATAATATATACTTGTGTGGTGTCCTTTCATTTGGTATTACAGGATTGTATGTGGTAAAACAGCTCGCTTAACACGACCTCTTAAGTTAAGCCTTTAGGCTGCTTAGTCCATGCTACCCCTAGGATAGCTTGTCTAATAAGGTTGACTTACAACCAGACACCATAAGGGGATTGTTTGGTCAGGTAGTAGGTGGTTCCAGAATTGGAAACATCCCCTACCAGGCCAACTTCTCACATTGGTGAGCAGCGGTGCGGATTTGAGCTTGCTGTTGTTTTACCATTGCAATCTTTATATCAAATTGAAAGATCACATCAAGTACCTCTAGGTACATATAAAATCAAAAGCTTAGCATATTAAGTTCTACTGAACTTAGTAGTTGTAGGTTGAAGGGAGTAGCACACCCCTGACTACAACTCACTAGCAAGGTCCAGTAGGAAAACACTTAGTGTAGGTAAGTGCACCACTTACACCTCACTAGTAACCATGTCCGACACAGGAAAGGCCTCAGGGTCTAGTCCTGTGACAGTTGACCCTACCCAGGCAACTTCTGGATATGACAAACTAACCCGCAGAGACTTGATTGTCTTGTGCAAAGCAAGAGGGTTAAAAAGGGGCAGAAGCCCCACCTGCCTAATCCTGATAGGACTCCTAGAACAGGATGACTTAGAGAGGGCAAAAGCAGCTTCCCTAGATACAGGAACTGGAGGGAACCCCCCTGCAGTTGATCCCCCTGAAGAGGAGGATGATGATGACTTGGATGAGGACTCAGAGGTTGAGGACTTAGAAGTACAGGATCAGGGTAGCCAGGTTCCAGTTGGTAGGCTTAGCCAGGCCAACTTGGACCTACTGGGGAATGGAGAGGGCCAGCACCTCCCCAGAACCCAACATATGATTCCCCCAGGCAACAGAAGAGTGAGATCTCCCTCAGGAGACTCTCATCTTTCTAGTGCCTCCAGGGAATCACAGAGAGGCATGAATGCTTCTCAAAAGTTAGAGCATAGGGCCAGAATGAGGGCTGTCAAACTCCAGATAGAGAGGGAGGAGGTAGCCTTGGCTCAAGCTAAACTTGCCTTGGCAAGAGAGCAGAAATTGTGTGGCTTAGATGCCACTGGTGGCAGCAATATCCCAAAAGAGAAACCCAGGTCCTATGATAGTAGAAACCTGACAAAGATTGTGCCCCCCTTCAAAGAAGGGGATGACATCCACAAATGGATGACTGCTCTTGAGAGAGCCTGCATGGTACAGCAGGTTCCTGAGGAACAGTGGGCAGCAATCTTATGGTACTCCTTTTCAGAGAAAGGGAGGGACAAGCTCCTCACTGTCAGACATGAGGATGCAAACAAATACAAAGTCCTGAAGAGTGTTCTGATAGATGGGTTTGGCTTAACCACTGAACAGTACAGGTTGAAGTTCAGAGATACCCAGAAGACACAGACTCAGGACTGGACTGATTTTGTAGATTGTGCTACTAAGGCTCTGGAGGGTTGGCTACATGGCAGCAAAGTACATGACTTTACAGGATTGTATAATTTGATTATGAGGGAGCAGATCCTAAGTAATTGTCAGAACCAGCTCTTACACCAGCACCTGGTAGACTCTGATCTGACCTCTCCCCAAGAATTGGGAAAGAAGGCAGACAAATGGGTCAGAACCAGGATTAGGCCTAAGAATCAGGACAGTAACCAGAAGAAGGAGTCTACCAAGCCTCAAGATAGGGGTGGGGATAAAAGTAAAGAAAAGACTTCCCCAGGGCCCCAAAACTCCAAGGATGGGGGTGGGTCCCAAGACACTTCTTCAACTGAGAAAAAGCCCTATTGTTATCCCTGTAAACAGGTGGGGCATTACAAAACAGACAGCTGTTGTCCCAAGAATAACAATAAAGAAAATATACCTCCAAAGCCAGCTTCAACACCTCCTGTTACTGTCAGCAGTAATCCCCCAGGAAGTGGAAGCACACCCAGGAATCTGGGTGGGTTTACTTTTGGAAATCAGGTGGACCCTGGCCTATCCAGGTCCCCATCACCCAATGATCTTGTTTATGAGGCTGGCATGGGGTTTGCCAACTTCTCTGCTTGCCCAAATACTTTGAGCAAGTATAGACAAGAACCCATCATCAATGGTTTAAGAGTTGAAGCTTTTAGAGACACAGGGGCTAGCATCACCATGGTGGCTGATGGCATAGTCCCCTCTAAGCAACTTTTACCTGGTGCCACATACCAGGTAATAAACATTGATGGCATCCAAACAAATCATCCCATGGCAGTAGTAAGTCTCAGCTGGGGAGGTGTCACTGGCCCAAAGAGAGTGGCAGTGTCCCCAAACTTGCCTGTAGACTGTCTACTGGGTAATGATTTAGAAATCTCAGCCTGGGCTGGGGTTGAACAGGAAATCCATTCTAGAATGGTAAATTCCAATGGAAAGGTTAGTGGGGCTGTAATGGCTACAGCCCCAATTCAAGATGTCCTTCCTGAAAAGGTTGGTAGGGCGGAGATACTCCCTGCCCCATCTTTAGCAAAAGCTCTTCCTGAACAGAATAGCAAAGCTGTTATGATAACAGCAGAAACCCAAACTGAGTCTCCTCCTGAAAAGGTTGGTGGGGCTGTGATGGCCACAGCCCAAACTCAAACTGACACGTGTGTTGTGAAACCTGAAATGATGGATAACTCCACACAAACTGAGAGCATGGAGGAGGAAGAGAAATCTCCCCCTCACCAGACTTTAGGACAGGATCAGCCTCCTCAGGGAACTGATCTTACCCCTGATGAAGGAACTGCCCCAGAGGTGGTTGGGCCTAGCCTGACAGAACCTCTGATGTCAGTGGACCCTTCTCAGGTGGGACCCAGTCTGGAGCAGGTAACCTGCCCCTCTCTACCTTGCCTTAGCCAGCCCAGGGCTGCAGAGGACAAGAAGGACAGTGAGACCCAGAGGGCCCCCTGTCAAATAAAGCACCCCCATCAAAAGATTAGGTGCACCAAAACTAGTAGCCCTAGTAAGGTGAAAACTTTAAAAACTCCTGAGGGAGCCCCCTTAAAAGTAGTTAGGGACCTCCCACAGATGGATTCTGTTGGGCACAGCCAAACCTGGGACCCAAAGGGCCCAAACCTGAACTGTCCCTCCAGCAAGCCAAACAGAGGGACCCAGCCTCCAGCTTTAGGTAGCCAGAGGTTGACCCTGAGAGCACAGTGCAACTCAGTTAAAGAAAGAAAGGCACACATGGTGGAAGATAATTGGAGGAAGCCAAGCCCTAACTTAGTAGAGCCTCACTTCAAAACTCCATATCCAAACCAGCCTTTAACTTTGCATAAACACACCCAAGGTAGTGATTCCCTATGGTGGAGACCCTCCAATACCCAAAGGGTGAGGGACTGCTTAGTGGACCATGAGACAGGGGGTACCCATGCTAGTGCAGGTACTTCCTTATATGGCCACTCAGGCAATATAGGCTTACCTGGCCAAGGATAGCCTTATCTCCTTTCGTTTGGGGGGGGTTATGTAGGAAGGTGGCTACCTGACTATGGTTACCCCAGATTTTTTGCCTGTGTTTAGCTGGTTTTTTGACTTAGTTGACCTGGTTCCCTGCTAATCAGGGCCCCAGGCCATCTGCTCTCTCTGTAAAATGGATTCCATGTACCCTAGGTACATACCAATTGGAAATGGACTCCTTGTCAGCCCCTGTAGAATGCACTATAGGTGCACAGGGCACAGGAGCCACTAAGGCCTACCAGGGGCTGCAGCATATCTTTTGCCACCCCTGGCTGGTTCTTAAATTGACACAACTGGCTGATCACTCAGCTGGGGTAAGGTGGTGTACACACCCCTTGCTTAGATATAGTATACCTATGTCTAAACCTATATCTGGACACATGTAAACCTGTGAGCCACTCCTATAGACAGGCCTCACCAATCCTGGAGGCTGGGTGCATGGTTTTTATGTGAGATGGAGCTCTAGCATGAGCTGAGCCTGTCTGCAGCCGTCGGGAACAAATCCCTAAGCTGTTTCAGGATAATGCCATACCATATACTATTAAGTGCCTTATAATCCTCGCGGTTATTTAGCAACTCTGGTTTGGCTTTATCAAAACATGTCGTGTAAGGTGTCATACGCTTTGGAATACCATCCCCTCGCCAGTTCTGGCGACGGGGATGGCATTCCACCCCTCTAGAGGGGTAAGACATGTTACTTCACTTTAATGCGGTTGATTTCTCCAAAGGCCTTAAGATCCACAAAATGGATGCCTCTGCCACAGACAAATGTCTGGACCCCTGGAGCTGACCGAAACCCAGTCAAGGGGGTCCTGGACAAAGGGTTTCCTGTCACAGGAGGGTGTCACCGCCCTCCAGACAGGAGATAGTGTATTGTAGCAGGGAGGTTTGAAAGAAACCAGACACTGCCTGGGGCGCACAAGGCTGCCCCTTGCATAATCCGGCCAAACCGGTTCTGGGGCACTCCAGCCCTCGTGCCAGGGCGGCCTGGATCAAAGGAAGGGGGTGTATCCACCCACTTCCTGGGTCCCACCCATAGGAGGGGACCTAGCAGGTAATCACGCCCACCAGATTCGAATAAGAGTGGGAGCAGTGCCAATGCACATCAGATTTCCTGGAAGAAACATTTGAAACGATATTCTGGACCCTTCGCCCTCCATCTCAACGTGGAAGCCCGAAGAATCTCCCTTGTGGTCAAGGAGTGACCACCCTGCAGCAGCAGGCACCATCCAGCCCTCGACGTCTACTTAGTTGCAGTTCCCGCCGGAACTCGAGCGACTGAGATCGACGAGATCAAGCCTGCCCAGCTTCTAACAGCCCGATCCACAGTCCCTGCAAAGCTGAGACCCGTGGAGGCGACCGGAAGCGTGGGGCACGCCATCTTGAAGTGACCACGAGACGCTGACCGTGCAGCCCACGAGTGACCCTCGAAGCTGTACACCGGGGTTTGAGAAGCCCCCACCCTGAGCTACTCCTGAGCCGAAGTTCAGCCCTCCACACTCGACGAGTGCTGCGTGGGGCCCTTTGGCACGATTTGGCTCAACGCGTTGGCCCGGTCACTTGCCAGCTGGCTTGTGGTCCCTGTGCCGACGAACTACAAAAGAAGACTCGTGATTCTGGTTGCTCCAGATCCACACCAGCTCCCCTGAAAGGGAGCCCCGACTCTGACCTTCCTGGTCCGAGTGAGACGCCATCTTCCAATCCCGCGTGGATTGCTCTTACCAAGGCTTGTTTGCTCCAAACCGGAAGCCGACTGCACCGACGGTGAGAGCCTGCGTGGGACAGATCGTGACCTGCTCCTGGACGTCGCAGATGCCCCAGAGCCCACGTGACAGCGAAGAGAAGCGCCTCGACGACCACCTGATTGCGCCCGACATTGCCTGGTTCCGTCCTGGTTCCACCCTGGTCACTGCTGAGTGACCCAGACTCTGTCCCCTCTGCTTTCAGGTACTCTACAACTTGAGTCCACCCTTGGACTCCACCGGACACTTCGTCTTCACCCTGCCTGCAGCCCTTTCAGCTTCAAGCACCAAGAGCCTGCGTGTCAAAACCCGACGCCACTTCGACCCTGTGCACCCACTTCCTGTGGGTGAGGTAACTTTGCTCCGCCGGTGTTCCCACACTGGTGCACACCTCTAGGGTCTGTGTGTTAAGTTTTGTTCCTCTAGGTTCAGCGGAAGTGTCCTTAAACTTTAACTATTTGACTTTTACGCACCATTGGTTAACATTGGTGCATGCGTGCGCTTTCCGCACATCTCCCGAATCCCGAGGGCCATTCCCGACTTCAGCATTGCTTGTCCTGACTGCTCCCAGCGATTCCCTAGGCCCTAGGCCTAACCACTGTTCGAGTGGCCTCTCTTATACCACTTGTTTAGTATATGGTTTGAGTGGCCCCCCGCCCTCATCCATAATTGTGCAACTTGTATGTTTAAACAGTGCTTTTGATTTAACGCTTGTGCCCCTTTATTCATAAAGAATACTGGGGATTGTTTTTAGTAATAAACACATATATTTTTATAATATATACTTGTGTGGTGTCCTTTCATTTGGTATTACAGGATTGTATGTGGTAAAACAGCTCGCTTAACACGACCTCTTAAGTTAAGCCTTTAGGCTGCTTAGTCCATGCTACCCCTAGGATAGCTTGTCTAATAAGGTTGACTTACAACCAGACACCATAAGGGGATTGTTTGGTCAGGTAGTAGGTGGTTCCAGAATTGGAAACATCCCCTACCAGGCCAACTTCTCACAGACTCCATGGAGTATCCTGGCGCTAAAGACCGCTGGGGAACATGTCCTGGTTTTCCCTGTGAGATTGTCCCTTTCTGGGTATCTCCAAGGTGAAACCAGGCATCCCTGGGGGGCCGTTGTAGAGATGAGGCAAGCTTAATGCCCAGAGTTGCCGAGAGTGTTCCCTGGTTAGAGTAGGCGCGAGGCGAGAATTATCGAGTCCATTTTGACCCTGGTCCACGACCCTGCCGCGTCGGGAATTGAACTCTGGTCCCGGGCCGGTCTCTGCTTACGGGTCTGCCGCCTCTAACCATTGAGCCACACCACTCCACATAATAGTGTGCGTCAACAAGCGCTATATAAGTAAAAACCTTTTTCCTCCTCTATCCTTCTGCCATCATTCCAAATCCAAATAACTGACTAACCTATCCAACACTTAAAATGTATTTGCATGTTTCACTATACTAATTCAACACTAATCCTCTATGGGTCCTGGAGTAGCTTGCTACTCGCCGAAAAAGCGCTTTGACGCCTCGTCAGGGGTAGTAAGCGCTATATAAATGCAATTACAATACAATACAATACAATGTGCCAAAGGCAATAAAGTAATGCAGGAAAGTTTGCTTCACCAGAACAGTCTGTGCACGCCTCGAGCTTGGTGACACCTGATCTTGCCAAGTGCGTCTGCAAGTTTGAAACCTAAAGAGGCATTGTTCAGTCAGTCACTGGAATTATGCGATTCTGCGGCAGCTGCTTTTCTTGCATTATTATGGATTCAACGCATTTGCTCACGATCCATCATCTGCTGCATAATCTGCAGATTTTAACCAAAAGAAAATTAGTTTTTTGCTCAAATAGATGAAAAGTAACAGCAAAGGTGAAGACTTGCTTTTGCATGCTGTGGAAGGCTTTTTGAAGAGGTTAACGGATCGCTTTTAGTTGCTTATTTCTGTATTTGGTTGTTAAACTGGTACTGATGAGGTATCATTTTTGCGTAGACAGCATTACCGTATGCAAAAAAAAAAAAGGATAATATCAAAATATGTGCCACATTATGTCGCATAATTTGCCTTTTCGCACAGGCATAATTTAGTTAACCCTACCACATAATTTGGTGATACTCTGCTGCATAATTCCAGTGGACCAGGATATGACTCTTTAGTCGATGTCAGGGTAGCAAGTGGCAATTAAAGCAGAGGTGCAACTAGAGTTAAAAATTCGGGGGGGATGGGGATAATAACAATTTCAGGGGGGGGCCTAATTCTTCCAGCAATAGGCAGAGTGGAGATGCTTGGGCTCTGCGAAGGGGTGAAACAACAACAAAGCCTCGTTAACAAGTAAATGGTCTTTTAAAGCCCCTAAAGTACTGAGGTGCGTCTGCAATAGGATGGACGCCAGACCAGCCAGCCTACAGAAGCTCAAAAACTGTCAGTGTGTGTGTGCCCGGGAAGTTGTCTCAGCCCGGCTGACACAAACAAGCCCTTTGGGCGTTGCGCGCTTGAATAAAACACATGTATGTAAAGCTGTGCTTCTGGATGCTCTAGTGGTATCGTCATGCACTGTAATTGCAGTGTATGCACTAAAATCATGCATACCATATTGCACTGTATGTGTGACCTTTGCACACTACTTGAGTGCAGCTTTGTTATTGGTAAATAGACAAAATCACTGGCCGACTGCTGACATATCGTCGTTGTGTACAGTCTCCACGCTGGCAAGCAGTGTTTGGCCAGGCCAGAGTATGTATAAACATAAAAATAGAACACACTCATTTTTCCAACTTGTCTGACAGCAGTCAATGTTACTATGCTTTAAAATGTACTTAAGCCCTAACTCCATTAACAAACGTTGGACCAGGTAAATATTTCAGAAGGTCACACAGAACATTTCTACTGTTTATATAACAAGACTGACTAAAGAGAGAAGCTGACCTTGCAGCTCCAAAGGTTGGCATCGTTGCAGATAGCTAGGGTAAAATGTGGAGAATCGGTTGCTTCTGGTAGAGCTCTGCGTTCAGCACTGCCTTCCCATTTATGAATGTATAAGACCTATGTGTAGAAGTGCTATTCCCACCAAAAGTTTATTTTTAACAGCTGTTGCCATTGCAAGACTACTAAAGCTGTTCCCTGTCAGCTTGTAAGTGTTGTTTGGAGTGTTGCACAATAAGTGGTTTGGAAATGTCTCTTCCTCTGTGGGAACCAGGTCTGTGCACATCTGACCAGACAGGGTGTTGTTGAGCTTGATGGGGGCGGGCTTCGGAATGAGGGGATCAGGACAGGTGTCCACTGTACCAGACTGCAGGACGGCCTCAGAGGCTTGAGTCTGCTCTGCTCTCAGGGCTCGCCGAGCAAGGGATGCATGTAATGGCTGTCCTGGGCTCTCGGTCAGTCCTTGACTGATGGAGAAGTGCCTTGAAATTGAATTGCATGCTGAGCATCAATATTCTCCAGACATTATGGAGCCATATTAATGTGGGAAGGCTCGAGAAAACCTGCACTGAACATTGACTGTACATTGACAATCGTTTCTTGAACACCGTGTGCTTTGAATCTTAAAAATCAAGAGGTACAGGGAAAACGTTTGAGGAGGACTCGCTTAAGTGCTGGAGTCCGCCATTGCACTTTTTCACATCCCATTGCTGCGCTAGAGATGGCACATCGTAACTTTGGGGATTTAGTAGCTGGTAATTGTGGGGTAGTGTGCCCAATGTTGTTCCTGTGATGGTCTTTGGCCAAGGCTCCCAATGCCCGACTCTCTTAATTTGTTGTTCAGATTAAATGTAGTACCGTTCTGGTTGCGGTAATTCTGTCAGGCCTTCCACATGTGCTATTTCTGTGATAGGACAAACCATCCTTTGGCCATATTTCAGTTGGGTCTATTGCAAAGGAGTTACGGACTGTCAGCCTGCTGTGGATATTGAGGTAGCCGTTAGCCCAGTTGACAATTAAATGAGCCAATACAGATTAGGAGTGTGAAATACATTATATAGTGTGCACAGGAAATTATTTTGCTCTTTCCACTACACATCTGGCAGAGGTAAGGCTTGGAATATGAGAAATACATGAAAATGTGCTCTGACAGGAAAAAAAAATGATGGATGGAAATGCTGATTCAGCCTTGACCAGTGGTCATTACGCTGGGCAGCATTCCAATCCATTTTCTTTTTAGTATATTTGTGTCATCATAAAAGGAGGGGGCAACCATAAGAACCATAGAGAATCAAGGTGCACCACCCCAATGTGGCCAATTGTGTTTGGGGTTGCCTTTGACAGTGACTTCATCTATTAGCTTGGGATGGACTGCTCCTGCACAGGGGGTGCACAGCAGAAGAGTACAATCCAGGGACTGTCTGGAAATGTAATTCAGGTAAATCTAATGAGTGTTCAGAAGTAGACAGGGCTGTTCTTTACTTTTTCATTTTGAAGCACCCTATGTAAAGGTACATGTTTGCACCATTAGCCCAATGCATACAAGCCACAGCACTAGTCTCTTGGCTGATGTTGTATGTGCGTGGAGGAATCAGACTTCCATTTTACATCAGGCGGTGTCACCCCTGCACAGTCATTTTATCTTCAGTAGGTGCATGACTAAGATCCACAGAAATGCACCATCATTTTTGCTGACAGAGGATCAGAGTGTGTCTTCTTAACTGGTATAGTGGCAGCATATGGTAGGGACTCAATAGTAGAGATATATACAAACTGACTAAAGCCATTGGTATGGTATGGCATACTTGTAAAGCGCGGCTGTCACCCGACGGGTATCCTGGCTGGTAATTGGCCAGATTTGACTTTATTGACTGCCTGAAATGTGTTTACAAAAATGTGATGTAGCGATGATTAGGTGGTGAGTAGTTAAAAAGTTTCAGCACTCTGTCCATAATCTTGTTGTGTGTGCTATGTTCACCCTAAGTGGCCAAGGGCATGCACAGACAAGAGTGTCTTGCTTTCTATGCCACTGGATTCAAGCTAGCTTGGCTGATGAGGGGTGATACCCAGAAAATGGACCCAGGAGGATTGTTTTAGGTCCAGGGAGGACCTGGCCTGGCAGTGCGGGCTGGACTGTTCTCAGGAGGAGCAGGGTCAAGACTGATTAGCATATGGGTGGGTCCAAATTGGGGTGGTATAGTTAGCAAAAGAACAATGGATTAAACCCAGATCTCTGATTGAAAAGTTTCAGCACTCCGTCTAACTTCTTGTTGTGTTTGCGAGATTATTGGCTCCCCATAAAATCCACATTGTTTTTTAATCTTGCCTGAGGAATCCAGAATAATATTGAAGGATGATTCCTCTAGACAACTTTAGATCTTCCTATCTGCTCACTGTCCTACTTGAGATATTAGAGCTTCCTTTTAGAGGTTGAGCCCATCCCAAAAAGATATTACCAGATGAGATAAGAACCTATGAAGAAGCATGCCACAAAATGCTTGTGAGGGTCCTCTTATGGAAGAAAAGGGATTCCTTTTGTATCTGAGATCCTGTAAATGGGTCTCCAGAGGGTGTGCTATACTGTTTGTGTTGTGATAAATTTGGGAGAATGTTATAGCGGACTGTTTCCTCTCTTTCCCCTTGTGATGTAAAATAATATGGTCCATAGAAATGCACTATCAGCCTTTGGTAACAGAAGAATTGAGAAAACTTTCCTTCAGGTCCCGGGGCAGACATTGATTTTTCTGTGTTGATCCTACTATGACTTTGCACTATAATTGCAATTGGATAGCCAGAACTCCATTTTTATCTCTGGCCTGACAACACAGTTGTCATACGATCTGTTGTTATCAGTTCTAAAAAATATACATTGACTCAGTTTTTTGCTCCGCCCAGAGGAGTATTAGTGCCTGCTGTTGTCTGTTTGATGCATCACTCTACAGCCTATAGAAGGCTTGCATTGGGATGTATGAGGGGCTATTTGGCATTTGAAATTACTCTGAAACATCCTACAGTAAATTTGTCATCCCACAGAGTCTTTTTCTATAGAAAGCATTTTTGGTGAGTTTTGTTCACAAAGGAGACTGTTAAATGTTATTCTCAAGACTCAAAGTTCAGGCCAGATGTACTGGCATTGCCAGTGCTTTTATTTCTGGATTTCAAAGGTAGCACAGTTAAGGATTCAATACCTTTTCTACTATCTGAGTTTAGCTTTGGATCTTAGATACAGTATGACACATTAAACACACTGTTAGACTTGGCATCCTTGGCGCGCTTTTCCCTGCACTTTTGCCTCTACCTCCTGCCTTTTTGACTGTGTGCTGGATTTTGTTTTTGCTGGCTTAGATGTTTTGGGCACTTTGCCACTGTTGATCAGTTTCAAAGTGCAAGTGCTCCCTAGGTAAATTGTAATTATGGTTGGTCTTCCATCATTGGCATATTTGATTTACTGGTAAGTCCTTAGTAAAGTTCACTGTGTGTACCCAGGGCCTGTAAATCAAATACTACCAGTGGGCTTGCAGCACTGGTTGTGCCTCCTCACCCAAGTAGCCCTGTAAAATGTGTCTGAGACCTGCCACTGCGGTGTCTGTTTGCTCAGTCTTAGACTGGCATGTCGACCTGGCAAGTGCACCCACTTGCCAGGCACTAACCTTCCCTTTTCTTACATATAAGGCACCACAAAGGTAGGCCCGAGGTACCCCCATGGGCAGGGTGCAGTGTATGTGAAAGGTAGGAAATGTACTGGTGTATTTTACATGTCCTGATAGTGAAATACTGTAAATTTAGGTTTTAACTGTTGAAAGGGTGTCTGTCACATAGGCTATCAATGGAACTGCACTGTAACATTCTACATGTGTAACTTTCTATTCGGGCAAGATAGAGAAATGGGGTATAAGCTTTCTGAACTCAGAATTTAATAACACACCTCTTAGTGAAGGTGGTTTTTAAATTGCGTGTTTGAAAATGCCACTTTGTTGAAAGTGGGCATTTTATTGATCAGCCATCCTCTGTGGGTTCTCCTTGTTTGGATGTTCACCACCTGGTTTTGGAGTGACAGGAGCATGGGCTGTGCATTCACTCTAGGCAGTCACTAGGGGGGGGGGGGGGAATGAGGTGTGCCCTGCCTTTCCAGGGTGACTCAAAG
The DNA here is from genome assembly GCF_964261635.1 of Lissotriton helveticus. NCBI lineage: Eukaryota > Metazoa > Chordata > Amphibia > Caudata > Salamandridae > Lissotriton > Lissotriton helveticus. Next base: position 1,033,891,726 of record NC_136059.1, read on the forward strand.
CCAGGCTGAATAGACCTTTCTGCATTCAGAATTGTTGGAGGGGTTTTTCCACCTTCTGTAGTGAAGCTGGATCAGGCAGGACAGAACTGGTTTTACTTAGCTCAGAGGCTCTTGCAACAACAACTACAATGAGAAAATGGGGTATAAATATTAGACCTAAAACCACAGAACCTTTGATTACTTCTGGAATCAAGAGGAACCTCTGCCAAGGAAGAAGAGCTGAAGTGCTGTGAGGAGGAGACTGCCCCTTTGCTGTGTGTTGCTTTGCTGGGTTGGCCTGCAGTTGCTGCTTCTGCCAAGGAGAGGACAAAGACTGGACCTTTGCTGTGAATTTGCTTATGAAGAATGTCCAAGGGCTTGTGTGTGCTTGTGTCCTGTTCTGAAGTCTCAGGGACACAAAGACTTCACCACCAGCTTCCTTGAACCCAATGCTGGAAATTCTGACCTGCCAGGAGGTGCCTGTTACAGTTCTCGTGCCTCTGGAGGTTGTTCTTGTTGCTGGAAGCTGAAAAAGCTTCAAGAAATAAAGAAATCAGACGAATCGCCCTTTCAGCGCCTGTTTTTCTGATGCAGCACCACCGAGCTGAAAAATCTGCTGTACACTGAGTCATGTGTACCAATCTCCGAAGTCCGAAATCACCACACTGACTCCGATGCAGGCCCTGCTGAAAAAAAGGACGCATCGGGGGACCGTGGCCGCAGAAACTGATGCAACGCCTGTTTGCCCCGCTGCATTGACTGCCGCTGCATCCCAGATTTCCAAGCATTGTACCTGTGCGACTAGTTTTCTGATGCACCACCCGCAGACCAGAACTGTGTTGAAATCGATGCTCACTTCCCCCTACAGTCCAAATTTGCTGCATCACTTCTCCTGCGTGCAGCTTAACTGTCGCATTGCCTCCCCAAGGACTCAGGAACTGATGTATCACTGTGTTTCTCGATGCTTCCCCTCTCTGCGGCTGTTTAGCCCTGTGGATTTTGACGCACTTGAGGTACTTTGTGTAAATGTCACGCATCCATAGTTTTCCATGGACAGAAGTGCTTGAAACCTTTTAAAAGTCATATTTTGAATCGTGTATGTTGGATTTTTGTTGCTTTGGTCTTGTTTGGTATAGATAAAGATACTTTATTTTTTGAAACTGGTATGTGGTCCATTTGTAGTGTTTTCATTGTGTTACAGTGTGTTTGGGTGCAAATACTTTACACATTGCCTTTGGGATAAGCCTGTCTGCTCGTGCCAAGCTACCAAGGGGGAGCAGGGGTTATCTAAAGTGTGTGACTTCCTTATCCTTCCTAGAAGCAAGGGTCCCTACTTGGACAAGGATGCATACCTCTGCCAACTAGAGACCACCATTTCTAACACACACAATAAAATCATTATCAAGCAAGAACTATATCCCCATTAAAAGAACAGGTCTTTGTTTTATGTAGTAAAAGTAAGGCCCCATAAGGCATAACAAAAATAAAAAGTCATATGACTGTCTGTGAGGGGCGTAACACAGGCCCCGCAGCCCCCGCGGTGCGGGGGGGGGGCCCCAGCACTCCAGGGGCCCCTCACTCAGCAGAGCCAGCAAGCAAGCCTTGCCCTCTTCAAGTCTTCATTGATATGGTGCCCACGGCTTCCCCATAAATGAAACGAACATGCGCATGCCCTGCCAGCCTCATAATTAATTAAATGGTTGGTGCCCACGCTTGGGCCCGGCCGGGCCTCTGCAGCTCTTCAAAATTAAATGGTACGCATGCAGTTGTCTCCGAGGCTGCGCGTGCAGACTTCAGGGCGGGGCCAGTATAAAGTGGCGCTGGTGACCAATCAATGCCATTGGTAGCACAATTAAAAGTGGGGGTGACTGAGGTATCATTTCCAGGACCGTGAAGTGAAACTTCAAACAAACAACGGCCATTTCATCATGAAGCACCACAAGTGGGGTGAGCATGATTGGTTCTCTAGTTATGTCAGAGATAGCTTTACCCACCTTCCCCTAAATGTTCTGCACCTGTGGGCAGATCAATATCAAGTTCATTTGCATGCAGGTACTTGTAGCACATAAAAATCCAAGCACTGCAGTAAAAAAATGCAAAGAACATCCTGGACTGGGCGGACTGCTCGCGAATGGATTTGGGAGACCAAGGTACTCTGTCGGATAGGCTTTGCTTGGAGATGCTGTTTTTCTACTCCTTTGTGAGCCTCTGGTGTCATACTGATATTTCCACAGGACCTAAATGACTGTTGAGTTAAGGCTTCTTGCGATTCTGTTACTGGCCTTTCGTCGCTTGTGGGGTTATGTCCAGGGCCGGACTGGGAACCAAAACCGGCCCTGGCAAAGTGCTCGGCCGGCCCCCCCTCCCCACACGGGGGGTTGGAGGTGCCGCCGAGCGCTTTGCCGGGGCCGGTTTTCGGCCGATTTTGTTGCAGGGCCGATTTTGCAGCTATGCTGCAATAACGGCCCTGTAACAAAATCGGCCCCCTGGGGCTCAAAACCGGCCCCCACCCTTGCGGCGCACCGGGGGATTGCCCGGTGCCCGCTATGGCCAGTCCGGGCCTGGTTATGTCCTGTGCAAATCCGGCCAAACCTTAAACACTGTTTATAACTGTGATATTGATGAAACCTCGGATTGAAGTGCATTATATCAGGGTGTGACTCATGCTTATTGGATAAAAATGGGAACAAACTATTCATCAAGTGAACAATTTCTAAAATGCAATTGAAATTTACTGTGCTCTTTCATTAAGAATGACAGCATACGTCATGTTTCTGCCAATAACTGAGTGCAGGCTGCCTTCAAGGGAGTCCTGGAGTCTTCTCTGTTTTATGTCTCTGGCCTTTCAGGGTGACTTCTGGTACCATGCATTTTTTGTGTCTGCATTGCAAATCAAAGTATTGGACAGTATGAGCTGCTTATGCGTGGAAGACTGCTGAATGAACTTCCGGGGTAATCAGTGGGAATAGATGCTTTCCGTGTAGAGCTGTTTGAACGGCTTGATGAAGAACTTTTGTTAACACTATACCGTCATCATGTTGGCCGATGGCCATATCACTGTTTTTGAAAGAAATGTAAACCACACAGCCCTGGGTCATGCTGGCCTATCACACTTTTATAGGAAGACACAAAGATGTAGGTATGTTTATTGCCAAACCGACTTGCTGCAGTAATTTATTATAGCAACATGGATTTCTACAGGGCACCGTTTCATATGCAAATTTCTCAGCCGCACTGATAGCCTTGGATGAGGAATCAGGGACAAATTTATAAACAAGATGTTGCAGATTTTCATAATTGTCAACATATGGAAAATTAGTTCGAATTAAAATTTCACCTCTGTGCTTTGAATGAGTACTAACATATAACTGGAGAAAACTACTGTTGTTTTTAAAATATTTTTTTTGAGTTTCTGTAATTTACCACTACTTTTTATGACTGGGTTATACACTATGAAATCAGTTAAATCAAGACAGTTTGAAGTATAAGCAATTGGGCTCCCCAGTGTTGTTTTGTGTTTTTGCAGCATTATACACTCATAATCCTACAAACATATATGGCTGCACTGCCTTGCCCAAAATTATAGCCGGCGTTGCGTGCTGCTGCAATTTGCCGCTGTTAGTTTTCACTTAGTTCAACAGGGTGTGCTGTGCACAGTTTGAGAAGCACGTGTGTAGTAGATGTCGCCAATCTATGAACACTTAAGGGTACGCTAGATGACAACAGGAGTCGCTGAGATAATATGTAACTTTATAACCAGAGGCAGTAAAGTACAGGAAGTCACTATGGGAGACTCTAGTAAGACTCCGCAATCCATTGAAGGATGGCATTTAATGTGGTGAGAACAGGGGGCCTCTACATGCAGACATTCAGGCCAGCGAGCAAATCAGAGTAAGATGGGTTAACACAGGCAAGGTGATACCATGATAGGTGGAGCAGAGAGAGGGAGGGGGGCGAGAGGGAGAGAGAGGGGGGCGAGAGTGAGAGAGAGGATGGGTGAGAGAGAATTAGGGGGAGAGAGAGGGGGAGGGGGAGAGAGAGATGGGGGAGAGAGATAGAGAGAGAGAATAGACATGTTGATTTCTGGGACATATGCAGGGTAATGCCGTGGACGAACATGAAAGATACAGTATCTGTACAACCAGGGTAGCCCCAACAAGTGCAGGTAGGTGGGAATAGGAGAGAATAGGCAAGGCATGACTAGAAAATGCAAGCAACACAAACCATGTGCCTGAGGCAGGATGACACCCAAAGCCTAGGCATGCTGTGACCAAAAAAAGAGGGCACCCACTCTGCCTATTCCTTACATTTGAAATGTACTTTTACTGCTGTAGTGTGAGAATGCAATTCATGAAAAGGAATATAAAGTAGGATTGCCAAAAGAAAAATGCCAGCCATGTGTTGTTTAAAGACACTGAAAGACCTCATCTTGACACTAAATAGGGTTATGAATAAAAACCCTAATCATAAGACTGGAAGCTTGTTGCAGGATTAGCACATGATTTATTTCCTCCCCCCCGAACCCTCCTTTAATTCTTCGGGCAATCTCGCTGTGCTCGCTCGCCACTATGCTCTCCCACAGAACGTTTACACCCCACCACTTTTAAATGTCACGAGCCACCAATGATTGTCTGTCGAGTTTTTATGGAATTGCAGGTTTGGGTTGTCTTTCAACGTTTCATGTTATTGTCCATTAATGTAAATTCTAATTTAGACCTTTCATAGTTATTCTTCAGCCATTGGTAGTTCCTGAGACAATAGGACCGCTCCTTGGCATTGTTCTGATTGCTGCCTCAGTTAAATAATCTGCTTTTGACATTATTGTTACAAATGGCGTAGCTTATATGTTAAGAAGGTTTCCCACTTTCTCATTAGGACTTTGTTGGAGGTTTAAAATCAAAATATGCCAGTTTTTTGGGCGGTGGGGCAAAGTGGTGGGCTGGGCTTCCGGGGGGGGGGGGGGGGGCAGGGGGTCCCCTCTCAAGTTTTGTTACGCCACTGCTGTCTGTGGTTGAGTTATGGAGCCAAATGTGTTTATTTATGTGTTTGATTTTGTAAATCGCTAGCTTATGAGAGGATTCTACTGTGTAGCACAATTGAATTTGAAGATGAATTTTCAGCTGCTGCCACCAGTTATGGTAGCTAAAGCCGCATCAACAGCGTATTTATCTCTTGGAGTCAAGGCAGGTTTTTGCAATGCCGAAGATTGAGCTGCAATAAGCGTGTTCCTGTTCCATTTTGATCGGGGTATGGGGTGTATTTCTGGTGGTTTTCTTGCACAGGGGTGAATACCTTTGTGAGGGGCCTTGCCTTGTGCTTTTATTAAATAGTAACAGGCCTTTTTGTGATGGGTGCGGGCTCACGTAGGCAGTCAGAACATCACCTACTGAAAGAGGGGAGTTAATGAGTTTAGCCCAATAATGGTGAGGAGGGTGATGATTTCACATTCGAGTGAATTTGTAATTACACAAAGCACTGCTTAAGTAATGGATATGAACATATTAAAAGGTGAAGCAACAGTTTAAAGACTTCATTAAGCTGTCAAGCTGTGTGTAGGTGCAGCTGCTGTAGGCAAAACCATGAAGAACCAAGAGGGAGTGTCTCAGCAAAAACAAGCTTCCTAGCAGCATAGTTAATGTTTCCAAAGCCCTGTACTTTGGGCCCTACATCACACTCATTAAAACCACCTGTAGTCTGTCAACAGTGGGATCTCAAGAAGTGGTATTTAGGAGGGCGTATGCAATGGTCCACAGATGAAACTGGTGCGGCCACCCACAAATGGTGCATGCGCATGTGTGCTCATATTGGAATCTAGATATGGAGACTACATAACGGGTAACCATGTAATATGGTATAATTTTGCCATTGAGGGGTTCTAGCAACACCAAACACCACAAGGCCAACAGCTGTGTGCTTTGTAAATGTCACTAGAATCCTGAGATGACAATATAGGACCATGTTATACCCCTTATGTATTTTTTTATATTACATGTTTATTATCAGATTGTAAGCTTGAAAAAGCTGTGTTCTTCAAAGTGCAGCTGACAGTGGGCACGGATTGGAATTAGAGTGTTTAGGCTTCTGTTTACCGGTCTCGAATAATTTTTTAATAAAAAAATAGGCAATGGTGATAGTCAGTGGATTGGGGCGATTCTGTGGATGTAGCGTTTACGATGAAATTATGAATTTAGATAAACTTCCTGCATAACGTGTTGCTCCATGCCACACAGCCCTGGTAACACTGACAATGTTAAAGTTCTGCAGAGTGGGTTGTCATTATGATGATTAAGTCCATATTTCACAAGCAATTGTGAAATATTTGCCATATTCACAGTTCCCTGTGATATAGGCATTCTATACCACTGCATTTAGTGGAGGATAAGCACCAACATATGTAATATATCTATATATATCACAAATAAATTAATGTTTAAACATTCTAAGCACAACATATAGGCTCGACTATTGCCTCAGTCAATCACCGCTTTGACATGTTAATATGCGCGGCAAGGTGTGGTATCTTTTTTTCCCTGGGTGCCGCCCGGCAGAGGGCTACATTTAATAGCTTTGGTGGTGGAGCTCAAGGGGTGCTAAGACTAAGGGAGCTGGAGCACCGGCCCCACCAGGCAAAGAAGCCTGTGTCTGTAAATGGTGCAGCAGGGAGTAGACGATAGAAAGGATGGAGAGATGGGCTAGACACAAGAATAAGAGAGCAATATTGTGAAAAATTATGAACAGGAAAGTAAGGGAACCAAGAGAGAGAGAGAGAGAGAGAGAGAGAATTAGAACAAGAGTGACAAAGAGTGACAAAGAGTATGCTAGAAGGTGAGGGAGAGAACTATAGAGAGGACGCGATCACACCCTTAAGGCTAAAAAGACTGTCCGCCAAAGACAATGGTTCTACGAAAGCCTTAACATTGAAAAACGTAACTTGTGACTAAAGGACCGAAAGTGGAGAACCTCACCTTCCCTTGGATCCCACAAGCATCTGAGATCACTGAGGAACTCATATTACAAAAGCATTAGAAACTTGAAAGCTAATTTCTGAAGAAACCAACTAGATCAAGCTAGAAACTATCCCAAAAAAACGATTTGAGCTTGTTAAACTTCACTTAAATGGCCTTCCATACCCATCTCCAGCTGGACCCAGTCAGCTACCAAATGGCGAAGAATTTTCCTCCTTCTTCCTTGAGATGATGTAAAATATTAGGTCTGAGTTGCAGATGGCATTGGAGCACCGCCCTCTCTCACCTCACTCTAGACCTCCCATTCCTGGTTTGCCGTACCATCATGTCTACTGGAGCACATCCTCAAAAACAACACCTCATGGAACTCTTTCAAAACTGTTGAAGAAAACACCATTCTCAAAATTCTAGCAGATCTGAAACCTTCAAATCACTTCAGTGACCCTCTACCCCCCAACTTCTTCAATGAGATCAAACAATCGTTACTCCCTCTTTGGTCCAAGATCGTTATTGCCTCTCTACTTCAAGGCACAATCCCTGATTGCCTCCCATCTGGGCAGCTCACCTCATCCTAAAAAAATAGTGGCTGATCACATGGACCTATATAACCTTTGCCCCATCTCCAATTATTCCAACCCTGTCAAAGCTCCTTGAAAAATGTGTACATGTACAACTATGTAACCATATTGATCAATTCTGTCTGCTTGACCCATTGCAATCCGACTTCCGCCTGGGGCACAGCCCCAAATCGGTACTTTCACCTATAGTGGACGATGTACTGAAATTGTCGGATCAAAGCGAATCATGTCTCCTTATCCTCCTTGACCTATCTTCAGCATTTGATACGGGTAAGCATGACTACCTTCTTGACCTACTGGAACAGAAGTAGTGTGCTACTCGCCGAAAAAGCTCTTTGATGCCTCATCAGGGGTAGTAAGCGCCATATAAATGCAATTACAATACAATACAACACAATACAATAGGATGGGGCTCTCAGGGACTGTCCTAAGCTGGTTTACCTTGTTTCTCTAAAACAGAAATAAAAAAATCAAGGTTAGTCAGTCTCTATCTAAATCCTCGACTGTCACCTTAGGGTTCCTCCCTCTCACCCACTATCTTTAACCTGTTCACGGAGCCGCTAACAGTAATTCTGAACACTTCCAACACTCACTATCACATGTATGGCAATGACACCCAATTACACCTGAAAGTCTCCTCCGCTAAAGACATCAAAGCCCTCAATTTAACCCTAAAAAATTCCAAAATTGGCTGACATGCAACCACCTCAAACTAAACACTCTGAAAACTGAACTCCTCCTAATCGCCCCAGCCAAACAATCACCTGTCATTAATGAATGGATGAAGCAACTAACAGCCTTCATTTGCCTGCCTCAGGTCATTGACTCCACAAGATCACTGGGAATAACTCTCAACAAGAACCTTAACATGCAGAAGCACATTAGTGTTGCCACCAAAGGAGCGAACCTCCAAATGAACATCTTAAGAAATGTAAAACCCTTCTGACCCTCCAAGGACTTTATCTCTGATGTTGAAGCCCTAATGATTCTCAGGTTGGACTATGAAAGTGCTACCCTAAGTGGGTTGCCCAAATCCAAAATGGCCCCTTAAGGGCCTCCCTCAACTCTGCTGCAAGGCTCATCACTGGATTGAAAGGAAACAACCACATCACCCCTGACTTAAAAGCCCTCAACTGGCTTGCCTACAAAGCAAGAATTGAACTGAAAATTACATACATGACCCACAAAGCCCTACACTTCAATACCCCAAGCTGACTTGCTCAGAAGCTTGATCTTTTGGTTTGGATCCAGATGCTCTAGAAGCGCCAGAACTTTACTGCTAAAACCACAGAGATTTGGTAAAAAGAAAAACTACACTAGGGCCTTCTCTGGCATTGGCCCGAGAACTTGGAGCTCCCTCCCCCCTGAAACCAAACTGAATCCCTCAATGGCATCCTTCAAGAAAGAAATTAAACTGCTACTCATGAGCAAACTTATGCCTTAGATCCTGAAACTCGTCTCTCTGAGCTTTTCAGGACTCAGGATTACTGCTCGCCTATTATGCTACTGTTCTTGAGCACCCTGTCTTATCATTGTGGAGATCCCACCCTCATCTGGGATCTGCCATATCTTGTACTGTTTCTCGGCTATTTAATATTAATATTATGTTTTCTGCTCGTTAACATAGGTAAAGCGCTCTGATACCCCCGAGGGTCTTGATCGTGCTATACAAAATCTTCAAATAAATAAGTGGGTCACCAAAATGTAAGACATGTGTGACAAACAGAAAAAGAGAAAGCGAGAGGAGGAGATAAGGGCAGTGAGACTAGTGCGTCTGCACTGGGTGCTGGCCTGTGGAGGGGGCGCCGACCTCAGGGGGGCCCCTGTGTTTAGCAATAGCTTAGGATTGGAGCGATGAGGGACACTTTTGCCCGGTGGTAGTGAGAGAACCTGAGGAGGCGGTCATGGGATGTGGGGACGCCAAAAATGATTGTCACACCGGGCACCAACAGCACTAAAGCCGGTCTTGGAGGGGAGAGCAGCTCCATAATGGCCATTTTGGACATACCCCCTTGGGGCTGGAGCTACTGGATGCTGGTGTTGAAGGTCAACAGGACTGTCTCTGTCTACAAGCCCAGCTGGATGCCTCTGCAAACACAGTGAGGTGCAAAAGGAAAGAGAGACAAGAGGGAGAGAATTCTAGAGAGAGCGAGAGAGAGAGAGAGAGAGAGAGAGAGAGAGAGCGAGAGAGAGAGAGAGAGAGGGAGAGAGAGCGAGAGAGAGAGAGAGAGGAGGAATGAACTGAAAAAAGAGAGAGGAAGGGAACGGGCTAGTTTAAACAAAAAAAGGGGAAGATGGCCGCCTGGTAGGAGCCTCCCGAAGGAGCTCCCCGTGCTTGGGATCCCTTAATCGGGTATATCCCTGTTAGCAGCAGCCATCGACCTCTCCAGGAACAAGAGTAACAGGAGTAATGTCTTGGACACCGCTGTGACCCGACAGCGTCACAACAGAGAAGTCCCTGCAGGAACGGAGAGCTGTGAAAGCCTTGGGACACGGAACAACGCTAGAAACGGCCCGCTCCACAGCAGAGGAACTAAAGGGACTTCGGAAGGCTCGGGACGCTGGTAACCGACACCCGAGGACGGACCGGATCTCACACCGGACCCTCCCCCCACCCTGAACAGAAGGCAGACGCGGATATCGGGAGATAGGGGGTCGCATCTCAGCGGACACCCCGGGACCGCAGGGGATTAAGGCTGAGGCAAATACAACGGAACACCCACCCGACTGCAGCAGAGGACGCTGGCCGCTGCACCGGGACAGGAGGAGGATCACCGAGATCAGCGGGAACAAGACAACGGAGCCCCCCCCCCCACCCCCCGCCTCCTTGCACCTCCCGCCGCAGCAGAGGAATCAGAGCGGGCAGCGGACACCAGGACCAAAGCGGGAGGAGCACCGGACCCCTCTCTAATTTTTCACGTTCATTCTCTCTGGTACTGACGGCAGCAAAGGCAGCACCGGGGAAGTGACAAAACCCCCCCCTCTCCTCCACACTCCGCAGCAGAGAAATACTAGAGGACTGGAGAGCTGGGAGGGACGCTGGCCACCGGCTGCTGGCTAATACTGCGGGGGCACAAGCTCTCGAAGCGGATCAGTGTGAACTAAACACAGCGCAACTTCAAAAGAAAACCTTTAATAAGAGCGAGCGAGGAACTGTAAGGGCGACAGAACATCGAAGCCTGCCCACACTGACATCGGTGGATACCTGACAAATGGATGGGATGCTTCTCAATATATTACAGGCTGAGATCTGACGTGAGATCAATTACATACAGCCTTATACATTTACGAGGAGGAAGGATATGAGCCAATCATGGATTAATGCAGCGCTGCGGTAAAACTCCACTGGTAATATTTACTGAAACACAGAAACTCAGGTATTTACTTCTCCCACCCGCCCGCTCTCTTTTGAAAAATCCAACTCCTTTGTACAAAATGGCTGGGGCCATAAAACTGTAACAATAAATCCCCCATACCTCTGGCATCCACGTGGCCCCCCGGCGTGACTCCCCCACACAGAGATAAGATTTCCTCCAGCTAGCCTTGAGCCCTGTTTGTTTGATTAAACAGGAAGTGGAATCTCCTCCCCTGTAGGCAGAGTAATAGCAACAAACAGAGGACTAATCTCTCTTTCTCCCAGCCTACACAGCAACAAAGAGAGGACTACTGGCTGAACTGAACTATTTGGCGGCCATTTTAAGCTAGTTTCTAGTTTCCATTGGGTAGAGTATTTTAGACTAGTAGAATAGTACGCTGGCCTTTGCCCGTAGGATTATACTTATATCTATAGTCGGATCATTTGTGTATTGCAGAGTACTACCTCATATATGAAAGAATGTCTCCCTATTATTGTATTATTGCAGTGTTGCTCTCCTAGTCTTATTCTGAACTTTTATATCACACAGATTGCTACCGCATATATGAAAGAGTGTCTGCTATTATTACATTATTACACTCCTAGCCTTATTTTAAGCATTGTATTGCACAGATCACTACCCTATATATGAGTGCTTGCATACCACTGCAGTACTATAACTATATTGGTATTTTGAACACCTGTAACGCACAGATTAGTACCTCATATTAGGATTCCTCACTAGTGACACTTCTACCTGTACTTTGATCACACGCAACTTGATACGTGCATTTGTACCCTTTCCCATGATTTTACTTCACTCGGGTACTTTGTACTGCTTATATACTTGCTCCACTTTTGCAGTTTCGTATGTATTTGCTATACAACGCAGTCATAAGGATATATTTAGAGGATAGCAGAGGAAATATACTTACCACGAAATACTGATACCTAAACTATTGCCAATCCTCTGACTACCACTGTTCAACTACAAGCTATCAAATCAGAACTAATCACCTGAAGATTTACTACGGGAAAGGAATATGGATAATAGATACCGGGCGATGGCTAGTCCCAAAGCACAGACTATAAAATATCCTCCTTCGCTATCCAAAAATGCTGCCAAAAAGTTTAAACATAACACATTAAGAAAGAACCCAGACATACTGTTCGCAGACCCATACTTTGATGGAGTCAATGGCACCATAAAGAATGACTTGATTTTCTACACAAACAAAACAGCGAAATGGCGCTACGCCCTCACAGACATGCTGTTCATAAAAATTATGAGAAACATCCCTCATGGCACAAAAATAATGTCCTCCCCGTCAATAAGATGCAATGCAGAATTATGCATCACTTTATATAAAACGGGAATAGTGCTGATACAAGCACCTAATAGAGACTTGGAAGAGTTTGAAAAGTCTTTCCTAATAATAAAAGATACTCTGGAGAGACCAAGATACCAACTACCTATGACCTCACATGAAGTCACTCTCGACAACACTGAGACTACAACTAGAGATACCAACCGAACCGGGGACCATAACAATCAAACTTCCAGCTCGGAAGACATAACTGAAAGGGAGATAGCAACCCCAGAGAACGAGCCAGAAAGGGAGATGGCAACCCCAGAGAACGAGCCAGAAAGTACAGAGAGATCTTCCAATATGGCAAAGGAAGAGCAGGTCCAGGTCCAAAGGATACAGCTGATGCCGCCACCAGTCAGTGCGAATCTGCTTGAAAAGAATACCTCAGCTCCTAGCGAGTCACTAAATGACTCGATACCTCTCCCGAATTTCATACCAGAGTGTGATAGATCCCCACTCATAAATTCAATACTTCCATTACACAACATAAATAACACACACGACACAAACAGACTCAGAAGCGACAACCCAACCAAGGAAACAAAGAATAGAACCGTGAAAATGAGAACAGAACAACGACGGAGTAGAGCAAAATGCACAACCCGAAGTGGCAGGGCAATCCTCCCTAAGAAAATACCCCGAAACCAGAAAGAAATCAAGAAGCTACAGAAAATAGTAGGCAACCTGGCACAAGGATCGATGATAATTTCGCAGGCATTCGAAAAAATGTGGGAGTTGACGGCAAGCACACACTCCAAGGTCTCTGATATCCAGAATCTAGTACTTGCCGCACAAAAAAGGAATGACGAGATGGCCCTGTCCCTAAAAAATAGGCCCAACAGACCAGACAGGATAAACCCCTTGTCAAACGAAGAAACTCAGGCCTTACTCCGAACTTACGATCAACCGGCCCGGGGGAAGGAGGAGAGAATCAAAACAGTACCAATTGATTCAAATAGAACATCCAGAAAGAATGACAGGAAAGCAATTCACCTCAACTTACAAAATATTCAGTTATCAGCAAATGAATCTGAAAATGGGAACATCCTTAACCCAGATAATCCCTTGAAATGCCTCCTACTCAACTGTCGTTCGGCATCCAAACATGCATCAGACATAGCAGCCCTCATCATCAACAACGAAATCGACCTGGCAATCCTTACGGAAACGTGGCTAAAGGAATCATCCTCCCCCGCCATTGATCTCTTAGTACCACCTCATTATAACATTGTGAGATTAGATAGGCCAAGGAAAACAGGAGGAGGTATAGCATGTATTCATCGATCAGAGATAGAGGTCAACATGATTCAAGCCGACCCCTTAGAAGCCTGTGAATACCTGGGTTTGAATATAAGATCATCAAGTAATCAAAAATGCAACTTGCATGCATTCTATCATCCACCAGGAGATAATGGAAAGTTCACTGAGCAGCTAATAGAGATCATAACTGCCAACTCCAATCCGGATGCCAACAACATATTCCTGGGTGACTTTAATTTACACTGGGACGACGTCAACGACAAACTGGTTAATTTGTTAAAAGAGTTCCTCGCCGAACTAAACCTCATACAAACATGCACCCAACCCACCCACGTGCAAGGAGCGACCTTAGATTGGATCATCTCCAGAAACAAAGAGACATTGATCTGCGCCATAGATCCATGCGACTGGTCTGACCATCACGCCATAACATTTGTGATTCCCACAGTGAAAAAGGGTAGAACCGTACAACCCCCCAAGTCCACAATAATGATCCGAGATATAAAAGAGGCGAATATTGAGCTATTGGTCGAGAGCTGCGAGAGAGACCTAAAGCCACCCAACAACATGCAGGATGTAAATGAGCTGACTGAGCACTACATAACCTCAATAGGAAATATTGTCAATGACACCATGCCTCTAAAAATGAAAAAAGTCACAGACAAGCCAAAGAATCCGTGGTTTAGTGGGTCACTGAATGAGGACAGGCGCAAACTGAGAACAGCCGAGAGAAAATGGAGACAACACCCTTCCTCACCTGAGCTGAAAGCCCTCAGAAAAATCAGAAACGAATATAACAAAAAGGTAATCAATTCCAAAAAAGAATTCATAAAAGCAGAACTAGACAATGCCAAAAACAGACCACGAAAACTCTTCGAGATACTAAAACAGCAATCAGATAAACTAGCCAAATCAACCCAAGAAAACTCAAAAACTCCCTTAAGCTGTGAGGAATTCTCTACATTCTTCTCCGAGAAAACAAAATCGCTAGAGGGAGAGCTCTCAAATGCCGCGGCTATCCTCCCGACCCAAACTCAGCCGAGAAGCGAGGCCGGTGTAACAATAGAGAATGATAAAACAAAGAACGAAGCAAACTGGGACACATTTGAACTATATGACCAGGTCAAGATCGCCAAAACACTGTCAGAAATCAGACCAAACAACCACTATCAAGACCCTTTACCTGCAAAATGTGTAAGAGAAATCAGCCACACTGTGGTTCCAATCTGGACCAAAATAATAAACGCTTCACTTACACAAGGGATCCTCCCCGACTGCCTAAAAACAGGACAAGTAGCGCCAATAATCAAAAAACCGACAGCGGACGCATCAGATCCGAATAACTATCGACCAGTAACCAACATCCCTTTACTGGCCAAACTAATTGAGAAATGCGTGCAGAGCCAATTGAAGCAACACATCACCAAGTTCTCCCTACTAGACAAATGCCAATCAGGGTTCAGAGCAGGGCACAGCACAGAAACAGCGATCCTGCATATTGTTGATGACGCGCTACAAGCTCTAGATCAAAATCAAGCATGCCTATTGATTCTCCTAGATCTGTCATCCGCTTTTGACACGGTAAACCACGAAACACTACTGTCCAGGCTACAGGACAGGATGGGATTGGCCGGTAATGTGCTGAGATGGTTCAAATCGTTCCTAAGCAACAGAACACAACGATTCCGGGTTAACCAAGCAATTTCAACCCCATGTCCTAATGCAATTGGGGTCCCGCAAGGCTCAACACTATCCCCAGATCTATTCAACTTATATGTCGAACCTCTTACAGACATACTTCGGAAATCAACGATATCCTACCACATGTATGCTGACGACACGCAAATATACTTAAAGATCGCCTCCCTTGATGACATAGATCTAATGAATAAGACACTAAAGATGGCTATGCAATGGTTAACGATGAATCATCTGAAATTAAATGCCCAGAAAACAGAATTCATGTTAATTGCACCCCCAAGGAGCCACCCGGAAGTAAAGGAATGGACCAAATTGGTGACTGCGCTTAACTGCACACCAACCCTAGTTAACTCAGCGAAATCATTAGGAATCATATTGGATGAGAACCTCGACATGAAAGCCCACATTAATTCAATGGCGAAAAGTGCCCGCTTCCATCTGAGCTACTTAAGAAAATTAAAACCATTCATTTCAGAGGCAGACTTGAAATTGGCTATACAGTCCCTAGTCATATCCAGGATCGAATATGGCTGCTCTACACTAACTGGTCTACCTAAAACATCTACAGCACCACTAAAAGCCTGTCTCAATGCTGCGGCAAGACTTATCACGGGATCGAGGAAATTTGATCATATATCTCCTCACCTGAAAGCACTAAACTGGCTACCCTTTGAGGCCAGAATACAAATGAAGACAGCATGTATTACTCACAAAGCGGTGCACTATAACACACCAGGATACCTAAGCAAGAAAATAAAGCTATCAGGAGGAAACAGACCAACGAGAAGCGCCAAGGAGATGCTGCTGAGGCCGGCCTTTTTTCGAAAGAAAAAGACCTATGATCGAGCATTCACTGGAGCTGCCCCCAGAGTTTGGAACTCACTCCCTCCAAGCATTAGGAAGATCCAAAATATTGCAACATTCAAACGGGAATTGAAAAGCCATATGATGAGTAAATACTTGGCATAGGGAAGCCGACGGATCGCTGATAAGAACTACTACACCAGCTGAAGAGTGGTCCCCCTTCATGAATACTAACATTGTCAAGGGACTGACACCTCTCGCAAGCCTCGGCGGTACCCTGATCGATACCACAATGTGAACCAATTGATGTTTTCATAGCCAAACTATATAACCTCTACCTCACCTTATCTACTGATATGGATCGCGTTATAAGCTGGGCCTTTATCACCTTCTATTACTAATTACTCTTATGTTTTGGAATATACCTATGTGGGCCTCGTTTCACCTCATATCTGTTGGTTTTAGAATTGATATTGAGAAGTGATATTTGACTGCCAATATGTAACCTACAATGATGTTATGTGATGTAATGTGTTGAGATGGCTCAATTCGCTACTAAGCAATAGAACTAATTGATTCCGGGTTAATCAAGGAATCGCAATAGGTTGTTTTTCATAGCCAAACTATATAACTTCTACCTCACCTTATCAATTGATAGTGATTGTGTTATAAGCTAGGCCTTTCTCACATTTTGTTACTAATTGCACATGTGTTTGGAATATATTTATTCAGGCATCCCTTATAGCCACAACCTTTTCTACTTTATATCTGTGGTTGTTGGAATCGATATCTGACTGTCAATGTGTAACCTACCGCGATGTAACGTGATGTAGTGTGCTGAGATGGTTAATCCATTCCTAGCAACAATTCTCAATGAGTCCGGATTAACCAAGTAATCTCAACCCCTTGTCCTCATGCAATTGGGATCTTGCAAGGTCCACCTTATCTACTGATATGGATCGTATTTATGAACCAGGCCTTTCTCACCTCTTACTACTAACTGCACATGTGTTTGAATAGATTTATTTAGGCACCTCTTATAGCCATAGTGCCTCTTGCCTTAGATCTGTCTGTTTTTAGATTGAATATTGACTGTCAATATGTAACCTACCTTGATGTTAAGCGCTCTGATACCCACGGGTCTTGTTCGCGCTATACAAAACTCTAATAATAAATAAATAAATAATAAAAAAATTGCTGTCTGGGCTGCTTTTAGCTCCCAGTTCTGCCCTGTGGGAGAGTGACAGAGAAGAAGGGTGTGGCAGGAGGATGTCTGTCAGATCAAGAGTGAGCAGGTAGAAAAGATGAAAGTAAATTAGAGATAAGGGTATGTGTGTGAGAGAGAGGGCACGAAATAGAGAGAATGAGAGACCGAGAGATAGGAGTATGAGAGCATGAAGCGTGTGCGGTTGTGGCAGTAAATGAAAATATAGGGATACAGCTATTGCTATCAAGCTTACTGCCTCTATTTCCTCAACATCCTGTAATCGGAGCGGCAGTGACCAGCGGTAATGCTATTACTGCCACAACCATTATTGTTGTATTTACCAGCGGTTTCTTAATCAGACCCAAACAACTCTACTCTTGAATACATCAAGCTGCATGTAGTTTCAAGCTCTCCACTAGTTTAAAAAAAAAATCAATGTACAAATGTCACATTGCAAAGTCTTTCATAGACATGTGTTTCTAAATGCTGCTCCTATAATGTGCTTCTAAATAAGACAAGCTATCTCTTTGCAGCTGGACGCCTGATGACATTTTCTGAGACCACATTTGACATTGAGTGACATAGCGGCTGGAGTAACAGATGAAGGGACAGACCCAAGCAAGTGAGGGATTGTACTAAATATTATTACCCACTATGATTTAATTCCCAATCCAGGATTTAGCTAGCTAATCCTCTTGGGAAATGCATGTCGAATCTCCTCAAAATCCTGCCAGCGGTATTGCCGCTCCAAACTTCTACTCTGTAGCAGGTCAAAGGTTCCTTAAGGACTGTTGATGCGGCAGGGTGTCTATCTACAGAAAATAAAGTGCTTCAGCGAGGCTGGGTTAACAGGTAGCATCGGTAAACAGGAGGACAGTGCCATTTTATGAGAGGTTCGGTGCCAAACCAGTAATTTTATTGCAACTGGCCTTTTCATTTTAATCTCACAGCAGATGTTCTGGAGATATTTCCTAGAGATTTTAGTCAGAAGAGAGCAACCGATTATTGTATTTGTAATGCGCTGTGCGGCTGGTGCTAAATTGGATGGTTTGTTAAGCAGTTTCATTTTATCCCACCACGGGCTACACAAAAGGGCTGCACGTGGCCTCGGGCGTGATGACGCAGTAGCGTTTCCAGCCGTACCTTGGAGTTAACTGCGCCATCGCGGAGCCAGACGATTTAAATGTTCAGATACATTTTTATTCACTTCGTCAAAACCGTAAAACATTCATAAAGGAGATTCATATATATTGTGTATCGTTGCGGCTTTGATTGCTGTAGCTAGAAGTGTCAGGGGAAGAAGAGAGAGAAAATAGGATGAGCCCTGGGAAGGGTTCCTTCACGTGCTTGCAGGGGTCTAGCTTGAACTTCTCCGGAGGGGGATTCGTGCCTCTAGACAAAGTGTGTGCTTTAATAGCTGAACCTCCATTCTGCTTTGTAATAGTATTCGCAGTGCTTAATTTGCAATACAAATAAGTGCCAGTGATCTTGTTAGGAGGCCTCTGCAGCTTGCACCACACGTTGCCCCTACCATGCTGCCAATGATAGTAACAACAGAAGTACTAACATTCACACTCCTACAAGTGTGACAATTCAGACTATTTCAGGCCCCAAAGCTATAAGAATGGCTTGGGGGCAGGTAATATTAATTTGAATGTATATTGAGTTAATAATTAACTGTTGTTGTGGTAATCTCGAAATTAGCCAGACATCGCCACCTTGTGGCAGACTGTCACAGGCCCTGGTGCCGACAATTAAGTTCTGGTGCTTAGTGCTGGAAACTACTGGCTCAAATTAAGCCCTGAGTATTTGTTAATAACCACATGGTAGGTTTGGTGTGGAATGGGATCCAAATATTGTATGACAAATGACAGGAGAACCAAGGCTGCATACATTTGTTATTGAACTGAAGCGCCCCCTTGCCAATCACAGTTTTACTGCTCTTGCAACCGCCACCTGAAACACTCCATCAGCAAGTGTCAGAGTCTGGCCACCCTTCAGAAACCACAACATGCAGTTGTGTGGCCACTGGAATACAGGAAGTGCTCATTACTAAACTGGCAGAAACCTGACACCGGTATGCTATTGTTGTCCATTTTTTAAAGGAAATAATTTAAATAAATGTCTGGGTGCCTATGAGGTCATTTGGATCACCACTACATTTAATGAAAAACCATGTCACATCCACATTTTGGTATTGCATCACTATAAAATGCTGTTATTGTAGCCTTCAGGTTTTAGCTATGTTCACAATGTGATATGTAGACCTGTGGATGGAACTTGGACTTTGGCTGTGACAAATCATTTCATGTATTTTGGGTTGCTGACAGCAATGAAACTTATATGACAGGAGTCAGCATAGTATGTTTATACTGAGCAAGCTGCTTCTAACAGCTTGCCATTCGCTTCTCGGGGTAGTTTGACAGGCCAACTGATGCATTTTAGAAGCTTCGGTGTTTTGCCGATGAGTGGTTTCTGCTGAACTGTCCGCAAGTGGGTCCTGTGGCTCCGCTAATGGCAGTCATTAGTCGTGATGGTTTGAAGCATCTACCCTACTGCACAGATGTACATTAGCGGAGTCCTTCCTGTTCAATACAGGGTGACTGGAAGAGATGATAAAGGCTGCAAGCATCACCTGTTTAAATTTACATGTACCTTCCTCCTGCAGTGTGTGTAGTGCTTTTTTTCGATCTACTGGAGGGTGGCTTCTAGCCCAAGGGAATTTCTGGATCATCTTTGTGAGCGGTGCAAGGCTTTGATGGATTACTTCATGACCTGTGCAAGTCTTTGAAGAAATCTTAGATGACACCAGCACAATGGCACCTTATTCTGAAACTATGTGGACAGACCAAGTTCCTATTCTTTTGGTCAATTCATGTACCAACTCCATTTTGGTTCAAAATGGAAACACAGAAACTTTATTTATCGGTAAGCGCAAGTCAAATTCTATAAAATTGCAGCCACGAAGAGACAGAAATATTCAAAATTGAAGAGAACTTGTGTCCCCCTCCCCCCCCGGTATACTCCTGTGTAACAGTTTTCTACCATATATGCCTGGGAGAAATCATTATGCAGTTCTCTTTCCTCGATGTTTCTTATGCTGTCTAAATGCAAAATATTGTTTAGTGGCAGGTTAGGCTTCTCAGCACCTATGGATACAGAATTGATTTACATTGGTTTGCCAAGTTATCTAAGATGCTCTGAGTGCAAGAACGGTGATATATGTGCTCTCTTCAATGGAGGGACTCCAGAGGGGCCTTTCACATAAACTGTTTTAGCCTGTCTCCATGTTTCTCTGCTGACCTGCATTGTTTATAGTTACCTTATAAACAACAAGTCTCCTTGATAGCTGTAGATGTGAGTGGGCTCTTTTGTTCGCACCAGTATTCCTGCTTGACAGTAGTGGCTCGTGATAGGAGTGTCGCTTGGCAGTGGGGCGGGCTGGGGGAGGAGCAGGGTGGGGGGGTAGTAAACTACGGAATATGGCCCAACGGAGGTAAGTAAACAAATAAATAAATAAAACTAATTTCGTTACACGCACTGCATCGCATTTGGCAATGCAGCGTGCACAACAAAATTTGTTTTATTTATTTATTTGTTTACTTGCCTCTGGTCGGCTGTATGCTGTAGTTTACTACCCCCCTACCCTGCGCCTCCCCGGCCCCGCCTCACCGCCCGCAGCATTCCCACCAAAAGCCGCTACTGCTGCTTGATGAGTATTAAAGAGACACTGCCAAGAGCAAGTCTTGCATTCAAGAACTTGTATCCATGGAGGGTGCAGGACCAGAATGTCCTAGTCAGAATAAAATCTGCCATAAATATATTTTGCTAAAATATTTCCCAATTGGAGTTAGTAAGAGAAATTCTTCATCCAATAGACGGATATTTAGGACAATCTACTTATGTCAGACTATATGTCTGACTTTGATCTTATGGCATAACCTCCATGGTGGTAGGTAACATGTGGAGTTGTGCTCACTCTATATTTCTTCCTCTCCCTCTTGGTCACTCTCTCAACCTCCTTTATGCTCCGTGAGGGTGTGTTCATGTTCGGTCTATCACACATTTCTTGTACGTAGTGCTTAATTAGAGCAGGTGGTTTCCGGTGCTAGGCACCGATACCTAAATGTCATCACCGGCACCTATGATAGTCTGCCACATGGTAGCACTGGTGGTCTAATTTGGAGATGAGCACAAACACAGTGGTTTATTAATCCAATATACATTAAAAATGACTAAATCTGCCACCTAAGCCATTCTTCTAACACTGGGGGCTTGGAATATTCTGAATTGTCCCTCTGTAGGGGTGTGATGATTACTAGTTGTGTTTGTACTGTCATTGGCAACACTCGCAAGGGGCAATGGGTGCTGCAAGCTGCAGTGGCCTCCTGGCGAGGGGCCTGGCTCTTATTGCTTTATAAATTAAGCACTGCTTGTACGTGTTCTAGTCCAGTACCCCTTTGAGGAGGCTCCATGACTGGATGGCCGCTTTGCCATTTGCTTACTCAAGTCCCAGCAGATATCCATTTGCTTGCAAAAAGGCTTTGTGACATGCAGGCCAAATCACAACAGTGGATCGCTGATGACTTTCAGTCTCAAAAAGATGCTTACCCAACACATGCAACAATGAAACTCGTAGGTAGGCCAAAGGAAGCATTTAAAGAAGAAGGATTTATTTTTAGCTAGTGTCTTGGGCACAGGAAAAATGCTAAGATTGTGACAGCCATTGACAAGACTGTAGGTCGATGTAAAAATGTTCTTGTTTTTAAAGTAAAGAAGAAGGAGTGGCAGAAGTATTTAGTGATCTTGTGAGGAAGTGCCCTTTCTGGCATTAGTGGAGAGCCCTGTGTCTCTCATGGTGGACATTTCTAAGCTGGAGCTGCAAACACTGGAGCAGTCAGTCCTCACTCATGGTCACTAAAAAGAAAGAGTGATAAGTGAGGAGGAAAATATGAGTTTTCCTAACTGAATTCAATTTTATTAAAACACTTGAACTTCTCATGCCAAGAGTTTTTGGGATTGTCCAGCATTAGAATTATACTGGAGAGATATCTGGAAGACACTATCTGTTGGAGAGGTGGGAGAAGTAACAGGCTTTGCATTTCTCTTATATGATTCTGTGCAATATCTGGTGTTTACCCACAGCTACTGCTCTAGCGGTGGCCAAAATGAAGATATTGCAGTTATGGAATATTACGTGCCTGTTGACAATTGAGGACTAGGAGTTGGGGTGGTGGTTGGGGGGGGGTGAGGGGAGTGGCGTTAGGAGGAGTCTGGCAAAAGAGAAAAGAGAACAAGGGTGAGGAAGGAATGGTGGAGGGGAGATTGAGAAGAAAATTGAAAAGAAAAGATAGGTAGAAGGGAAGGAAGGACTAACTAGTAATTGGTAGATTGACTAGCAGAGGTATAGAATATATGTGACAACATGGCGATGTAATGACTGTCTTTGGACTTTTAGATATTGTGATTAATAAGTTCTAACATTCTGCTTTTTCTTAAAATAAGGTCTGTCATGAATGTACCCATTCAACTCCCACTTTTACTGTATGTTGGAAAATGGCCCTCTCTGCAGAGCCAGCCCCAAATATTTTGCCTTCCTTCTCTTATTATGCTGAATTTGTTTTTGTTGGCTCTATTACTCTGAGCACGTTACCACTGCTATCCAGTGCTAAAGTGCATGTGCTCTCTCCTCTAAACATGGTAACATTGGCTCATACCCAAACGGCATATTTAATTTACCTACAAGTTCCTAGCAAAGTGCACTATATGTGACCAGGGCCTGTTAATTAAACGCTACTATTTGGCCTGCAGCCCAGTTGTGCCACATACGTAAATAGCCCTCTAACCATGTCTCAGGCCTGCCATTTCAGAACCTGTGTGTGAAGTTTTCACTGCCATGTCGACCTGACAAAAGAAACCTCTTGTCAGGCCCAAACCTTCCCTTCTTCTACATATAAGTCAACCTTAAAGTAGGCCCTAGACAAAAAAGAGGGCAGGGTGCAATGTATTTAAAAGTCAGGACATGTACTTTAAAGTTTTAAATGTCCTGGTAGTGAAAAGCTCTCAAACTCATTTTTCACTACTGCAAGGCCTATCTCTCCCATAGGATAATGTTGAGATTACCTTATTCCCTTTTATAAGTGTAATTCCAAACTGGGAAGAGATAAACTTTTCAAGTTTGGTGTCCCTGGACTCACAATTCAAAATCACAACTTATGGCGAAGTTGGATTTTAAATGGCAGTTCTGAAAATGCCGCTTTTATCAGGAAATGAGCATTTTCCTACTTTAGCCATTTTGTGCCTGCTGTCTGTCTCCGAATACATGTCTGAGGTGGGTGACAGCTGGGCTTTGTGCATTCCCTCTAGACACTCACACACAACAGGAGCTTAGGTGTGAATGATGGGCCATCTACATCCTAATAGCCATCCTGGGCAGGATGTTAGGGAGGATCTGGACATAACCTCACACTTACAACTCAATAGGCTGTGTCACGTTCAAACACAAAGGGCTGCATACCCCCTGTAGTGAGTCTGGAGAAAGGTCAGAAAGGGAGGACCTCTGTGCCCTTCAAAGACCTGTCTTAGAAGTATCCCCGATTTCAAATGCACAACTGAGTATAAATACTGGTCCTCTGACACCACCACATCAGTCCACTTTTGGACCTGTGAAGGCTCTGCCAGGAAAAGTGACTGCTGGGCTGCTGAAAGACTGCCATTCTGCGGAACTGTTGCTTTGCTGTATTCCTGTTTTGCTGTACTACCCTCCTACCTGCTGTCCCCTCCATTGGTGAGAAGCTCTGGACCTGCATCTCTTGAACCAAGAGTGACTGCAAGGGTTTGCTGGCTTGCCTCCAGATTGAAGTCCCATGGACATAAAAGACTTCCAACGTACCTGCTTGCACCTGGACTCCACCATTTGTGAGTTTGCCCTGCAAAGCAGTGCCAACCCAATCCTGGACCCTCACATTAAGGCCTAAGGTGCTTCTTCAGCCATCCCATGCATCCTCATCAGATCCGGTGCATCTTTGCTGTTGCAGAGACCAGAACCGGCGCATCTTCACATTTGCATGGATCAGAACTGGCACATCATCTGCTATAAGAGCGGAACCAACGCATCGCATTCGGATATCTCCCTCTGTTGCAGGATCGGAACTAACCCATCGCCTTGGCTGCACCCCGCATCTTCCTCGACGTCAATACAAACCAAGATCAAGGTACTTTTGTTCAGTGGGCCCAAGTGGTTCCTTGTATTTGTCCCGTGCCTCATCGCGGTCGGCCTTACGTTTTGACTTTGCCCCGGTCCAGCATGACCAGATATCCCAAATAGGCGCTTATTGCTTGTAAGCTCTATTTTACATTTTATTTTTTAAAAATTCATGTCTTAAGTTCTACAAATTGGATTTTTTTCGTTTTGGTCTTGTTTTATTTTTTAAATTAAGTTCTATTTTTCTAACCTAGTGTGGATTATTTCTGGGTGATATTTTCACTTTTTTACTGTTGGAAATGTTGCACAAATACTTTACACATTGCCTCTTAAGTTAAGCCTGACTGCTCTGTGCCAAGCTGCCAAGGTTCGAGCACAGGTTAATTTAGGGTGTGTTTGTGACTTACCCTGGCTAGGATTGTGGTTCCTGCTAGGACAGTGTGCATACCTTTTGCTAAGTAGTAACCCAATTTCTAACACTGTATCTTTGTTTTTTTTTAAATTTCAATAAAACAATAATATACAAATGTAACCCCTTCGCTGCGAGGGTAATTCCCCCACGGTGTGGGGGGGTGCGGGGGGGTGAGCACGGCGCCGCGGTGCACGTGACGAGACCAGCTCGTCATGAGTCACAGTGGAGCTGTGCTCATGACGAGCTGGTCTCGTCATGACGAGCTGGTCTCGTCATGACTCCGCCCACTGATTAATTCGCCCGCACAGGCGGGGAATCAATCGCGCATGAGCGGAGCGCAGTCGTGATGACGAGACTAGCTCATCATGAGCACAGCTCCACTGTGACTCATGACAAGCTGGTCTCGTCATGAACACCGAAGGTGATAACAGAGTAGATAACAAAAAAAAGAATGCTAACAAAAGTTAAAAGTTGTTGTTCAAAGTGGACTATTCGTGGAGCATGAGTCACCATCAGCGCTTGATCAGCTACACCACGAAACAGTTCTAAGCCTGCTGTTAGTGAAATATGTAAAAAACCCTCAACTGGTTCTTTCTTAAATGAGTATGCTTGCCGGAAGTTATAGTAGCAATATTCCAATCTATCATGGTTCTCCTTTTCTTCTGATAAAAAGATAAGATTACATATTTTGGAGAAACTCAGATATACCTCTGTAGGGGTTGTTTGTAGTTTGTCTGTCTCTCTGTTCTCTAACACCTTCATATTTCTTTTAGGGATACAAATAATATTAGTGTATATAGGAACACCTTACATTTGTGAGATCATTTTGAGGGCCAGGTTAGGCTTATGGTGCAGACACCCCCACTAGGTCCACACTGTATGCAGAACATGAAGCTCAGAAGCCGACAGTCAGCACAATGGGATGTCAGGGTGCTGAATACAAAGACAGCGCAGTCATGCCTCTTTAATCCACCACCAGACACTCCCTGCCCCTTTATCTCACTCTTGCAGGTTCCTGCTTTCTACCTTTCTCGCCCTGTTTCCATCTTTCTTTTCCTCCTTTTTCCCCACTTGTCTGTTTTTTACTCTCTTGCTCTGGCTGTAAATCTGATGAGAAACCGTAAGTGCTGGCTTAAACGAAGCACTGAGAGCCCATGGAACGAACTGCTCCTATCTGTGCACCGAAGATTTGTGGGCAGTGTCCACAAATTAGCATGCTCACCTCTATTTGGGAGTCAGACAGAGAATGGGCTCAGGACAAAT
This sequence comes from Lissotriton helveticus, assembly GCF_964261635.1. Taxonomy (NCBI): domain Eukaryota; kingdom Metazoa; phylum Chordata; class Amphibia; order Caudata; family Salamandridae; genus Lissotriton; species Lissotriton helveticus. The sequence goes on from NC_136059.1 coordinate 1,033,917,824, forward strand.
TGGGTAAAGGACTCCTAGCTCATGGTGAAGACATCCTCAGCCATTGTCGGGGAAATCCTAGTATGCCCTTTCTTCATGCCATCATTTTACAAACACAATTACTCCCTCTCCGTAAGAACTCATCCAGGTTACATCGGCTTTATCACTCTTCCCCTTCTTGTTTCCTCTACTCCTTCTCACTTTCTACTTTAACAGGCCTGTCCATGTCATTCAGGCCAGCTGACCGTCTTTTCTCTTCTATAGTCTATGAGCCTGTTCATGCCGGTCTGTCAATCCGCTGGCCTGCACTAGGCCCAGGCTTTTTCCATTCTCCTGTTCTTTTGCTAAAACCCTCCCCTGTGCCAACCCTCAATCCAGCTTTAACCCTGCATGCTTTCTACTTTTGCCACAGGTTTCCTGTGACAATAACAAATGCAACAACATTGATCCTCCGCCGTGCCCTGCTTGCTATTGTACGACCTGATATCAAGGCTAGGAATATCGAGATATGCTATTATCATGGACAGAATCTCGAGGACAAAATGACAAAAGTAAGTGTATAAAGAGTTAGTATAAATGTAATATTCTTAACTCCATATCTTTGCACTATGAAAATAGAGAAGTATCATCAAGGTAAATAGATGTGGAGTTAGGTATAGAGCATCTATACTTGCTTCCCCCGGCTAGAGTGATCGACCTCGAAGCTGGGGAACTGGGTTCGAGTCTCTGCAGGGATGCTCAACATCCTGTGATTCTGGGCAAATCACTTAATCTCCCCGTGCCTAGCAAAATAAATGTGTCTGCCTGTAACGCAACTGGTGCTCATCTAAAGCACTCTGATACCTTTGGGTTGAGTTTGCGTTATATTAAAAAATAAATCTTGTTCTACTATATTGTGTTCCTACCTCTATATTAAGGGGGCTTGCAACTGACTTGCGCCTTCATTGACATCACATTGCATGGTAGGGAGAAAAGCATCGCTGATGCATGAGGAAATGCCACTTGTGTGGTTCTGCACTTGCCCAGAAACGTGATAAAGCGTCATCGTCCAGGCTATCACGCCCGCCTCTATCAACACTCCCCCAGGTGGAGAGTGTGGCGCCCTCTCTACCATTGTGGCCTGCCTTGGGAGAGTTCACCACAATCAGGGCCGGACTGGGAGCAGCAACCAGCCCTGGCAGGTTGCATTTCGATCGGCACTGGGAGCGGGGGTAGGAACCGCAAGCACCACTCCCGCTTTTATAACAGAGGGCTGATGTTGCAGCACTGCTTCAAAACCGGCACCCTGTAAGAAAAGCGGCCTCCTGCGGCCACAAAACCGGCACCCACCCTTCCGGCCCACCGGGGAAATGCCAGGTGCCCGCTACGGCCAGTCCGGCCCTGACCTCAATAAAGAGAATCTTATTGAATTCCCATTTAAATTCCTCACCCTCACTCTCTACCTACGAATGTGAAGTACTGTACTCTTTTGCATTCTTCTGTCATATGCCTCTACATTTCCTAAAAGAGCTACGAATTGATATGACAAGATGAGCTTCTGAAAGAATAAAATGTCTTTTGATGCAAAAGATTCCTTTTAACTAGCTGCGAATTATTTCTGCCTCATAAATAATAGGTTACCTCGCAGGCACCGGAACTCAATAATTCATCCGCACCGAGGCATGACCACAGCACACAGGCGCGCGCTCAGTGGAGTCAGAGGGGGAGAGTTACTGCGCGCTGTAGTGACTAGGAAATGTAGGCGCGCTCGTGGTGGATATTATAGAGCTGGCATAGCCTGACCTGGTTGTGTAGCATGCTATCCTTGCCTGTAGACTGCGTCCTAATGTTTTCTTAATCAACCCAATGTCATAGCTGTGGGAACGAACAATTGTCACTTGACTTTTCTCAGCAGTGTTATATGGGCTGTGCACAGAGACGGGCTGACAGCAGGAGGGTTCGTCTAGTTTGTGCAGCCTGCAGTACTAATTGTTGTTCCCTGTGCTTAATTTGTAAAATAATAAGTGCCAGGGCCCTGATCAGGAGGCCACTGTAGCTTACACCCCCCATTGCCCCTTCATCGCTGCCAATTGTTACCAAAACAACTACTTAAGACCTTCCTCACCTGCAAGTGCGAAAGTTCAGATTATTCCAGGTCCCCAAAGCTGAAGGAATGGCTGGGGCGGCAGGTATTACCATTTTTCATGTTTATTGTCAGGGAAATCTTAAATATTTTCGGGGCCCTGGGACAAAAATATTTTAGGAGTCCCTGTTAGGCCCAGCTTTGAATTTATGGTCCAATTTCCGATTTTTCATGCTCTCTTTGACCAGGTCATTGACACAGAATAGTCAGACACGTCCAAATTCTAAATGTGTTTCCATCTAATACTCAGGGATAATTACGTTTTGTTTCAATTTTGTAATACAGCAGCAGCAGCTCAATAATATTATTGCACATAATCCCTGCAACCCAGTGCCATATCTCATATGTGAGGTCCTGTTTTGAAAAGACACTTTTTAAATTGATTTTGCATGGTGTTAAAAAACCAACACAACATTTCTCTGCAAAATGCCTACAACAGACTTTCACACATTACTCTATTAAAAATAAGTTAAAGTATAATTGTATTTAAAACAGTCTGGGCCCTATTTATGAAAAGTAGCGCATTGCTGGGGAAAAACAGCTGTGCAACACTTTTCATTGTACCCTCTTTGCGGCACCATGGATGCGCCATATTTACACTACTGCGCTCCATGTCCCAAGAATTGATCAGATATATCTGGAATCCTGACGTATCTGGTGGCTCAGTAAAGACTCATTGCTGGAGTGTGTCGGTCAACTGACGCAACTCCAGCGATGGTGTCATTACACATGGGCGTGTCCCATGTCAAAGACCCTGCATCACAAGGATTTGACGCAGTCAAGTCATTGAAGTGGCACAGTGAAATCTCATAGATTTTACTGCACCACTTCTACGAGGCTTTTTTATGTGGAAACACCTACCCTACATACATTAAACCGGACACAGGTATAATGTAGCGCAGGCATCTGCCTAGATGCGTCACTTTGTAAATAGGGTTCAGTATGGTGCATTGATTACGCCGCCGCAGCGTCACAACAAAGTGATGCAACGGCAGCGTAAGCCCTTCATAAATAAGGGCCTCTGTGTTTAAAATTCATTCAGGTTCCTCAGGGCAGGACTGTGTGGAAAACAAAGTTGGTAGATCCACCAGGGTCTACTGAAAAGGCTCGGCCTGCGCCATAGCCCACTTTGTCTATGCCTTAAATAGTCTCTGTATATTGTATTCATAAACTCTATCCAGAGTATGTTATGTGAGTCAAAAAGGTATTAATGACGAGATCGCCTCTCTGGATGGAATGTCTAATGGTTGGTTTACTTGTACACACTGATATAGTTTCTCTAGTAAGATTTACCCATTTGCTAAATTATGGATGCTTTTTTGTATGTGCTTTTATGACATTAATGTGGAAATAAAGCTTTCGGAAGTGAAGTATTCATAAACAACGTTGTTCTGCTTATCTCTCAATTAGATGAAAAGCTCCACCATGTGGCAGACTGCCATAAGTGTTGTGACGACAGTTAAGTGCCAGTGCCGAGCACCGGAAACCAATTAAGTGCTGGTGCCGAGCACCGGAAACCACCGGCTCAAATTAAGCACTGGTTGTTCCTTTAAACTACATAGCAACCCACCTACACTGTTGTCAGATCTTTGGTATGGACTCTGCGAAAAAACACTGTCAATGCAAAGGGGAACCTTTCAGCGAATACGCTGCATTCAGTGTGTGGAATCTGAAGAAGCCAGTGGGTAGTGTTGCAAAACGATTTTTAGGCCTGGCTTAGAGGTAGCTGAGGCTCTATCACTAGCCCCATGAACAATTAATAAATAAATAAATACATATTTCGGTTGGCCCTTTTCCTCCATTGGGCTGTTCAGCTGTCATTCATACCATGATTCCTCTCACCACAGCACACTGAATGTGGCCACTTCAGACACTCGTTCTGTATGAATTAATTTTTCCTGATCACATGGATATTTCTGCTTGAAATGAAATGCATTTCAGTGCTACAGTTGTTTCACCAATACCTTACTTCACCAATGCTTTTTGCTTTCCATTCTTTATCACTTTTAGGTTGAGCATTCGAGACCTCTAGTATATACTTGGTATATATTTGTATGTGTATGTACTTTGTGGGCTTGGGAGATCAGCCCTAGGACTTGACTGCTTCCGCATAGGGACGTTTTTACTGTTCAACTGCCTCTATTTAAACGACCAGTAGAGGTCAATAAAATACCAAAATTGTTTTCTGCTGAGGGATTTTTTGTTTATTTTTCTTGCAACTGACTCTATTGAACTTTCTTGATAGAAAACGACCAGCAGAGGTCAGTAAAATACCAGAATCACTTTATCATTCACAAGATTCCTGTCCGTAGAAATTGTCTTCCACGAGCACCCGTCGACAATAATATTTTTATTAAAATCTTGCATTCTCAGTGATATGACCACGAGGGCCCTGATTTTATATTAAAAACAGAGCTTTGGACAATATCATTTCCCACTGACAGTCAATATTTCTCTCCATGTGTACCCATACCTGGCGTGTCACGCAGTTTGGAGCTTACTTTCCCTCGATGTTAAAAAACATTAGATGTTTCAGCACCAATGCTAATGTGCTGCATAGCAAAATACATATAATCGAAAAGGCGAGACCTATTGCATTACAAATGATTGTTCCTTTTGCAATCCTGTTTGGTGTTTGGACTATGGCCTCAGGTATAGAAATTTTAAGACCAATAGTACCTTTCCTTTGCACTAATAATAATCATAATTTACAGTGATGTGCATTAAAAATAAAAATAGTTTCCACGTCTGTTTTCAGTACATCTGCCTGCTAGGAATCACACATATTGTTCGAATAAAATCATCTGCAATGGTGATAATTGTTTTTTAACTGTAACAATTTTATGGCAAGCACATTACTGCCACGCTTAGGTTTTCTTTTTTGGGACATTGGTGTGCAATAATAAATTAAATAATAAACCATCGCACTTGCATGCGTAAACAAGACCTTTTGGCTTTGCCAATGTTTGATACAGAATGAAAAATTAGGAAAATCTGCATTAACCAGTTTCTCTTCATTATTGAAGTGAAAAACACTGCATGACCCATATTCAATCAAAATTCCCACATGCAGGAAAAGGGAGAAACATGATTCTGCTTCAAATGTTTGCATCTGAAGTATGCGAAAAGATCAAATGCAACTCTGGTTTGTCCCATTCCTTATTCTGTGAATGGCGAAACTGCAAAATCAATATTTGGCATTTTTGCTGGTTGTAAAATGTCCAGTGGCGGGTGGTGACCCTCAAAACTGGTGAGCTACTGGGGGGAAGGGATGGACCAAGAGACAAACCCAGTGGTGGGGGAAAAGATAATTTAAAAAGATATATTTACCCTTGTTTCGCTCTTTGTGTGTTCTTCATTCTCCTGGCGTCAGCGCTAGCCAGGGCACCTCATGGAGCCTCAGGCAACCCCTTTCTGCAAATCCCAACGCTGATGTCCTGCTGCAGATGAGAAGCATGAGAGCAACGCCAGGATTGACAGGAGCGGGCTGCTTCGATGCTCCAGCAGGCACAGGAGTCCTGTATCTGCTCTTCATCCAGCTATCTGAAACAGCTAGGTGGAGAGGTTTACACTGCGCATGTCAGGCTGGCCGTGGCAAGATGGCAGGCCAAAGTGACCTGCTCAGTGTAAACTGGTGGAATGAGCAGCACTTTTCTGCTGCCAATAGCATCAATGCCCCCCCACAAACACTGATTGGGGTAGGAGCAGTAAAAAATAAAACCGTAATTCATCCTATTATTTTTCTATTCTTTCACTTTTGCTGTACTGGCAGCAGGGGAACAACGCTTCTCTAACCTAACGGGTGGGGGGATGGTGCTGAAAATGTCTTAGGTTTGTTTCCCATACTGTAAACCTTGGTGTGGGAGCAGCAAAATGTGTCCAGTGTGACCAAGGTATTAAACACAAGCTGTAAGTGTGTAGTGCAGAGAGATGCTATATAACGTTACCCGTTTCCACAGCTTGTGTAATCAGTCAATCAATCAATCAGGGTTTTGTAAAGCGCGCTTCTCACCCGTTAGGGTCTCATGGCACTGTTGGGTTCATTCAAAGAGCCAGGTCTTGAGGTCTTTCCTGAATTGGTCCAGTGTCAGGCTTTGCCTGAGGTGACGGGGGAGCTATGTTCCTGTAGAAGCGTGGGACGGTGGCTAGGGAGAGGTCGGCTGATCGTAAATTTCTCTTGGGTGCGTGGAAGGAGAGGCGGTTGTTGAGGTATTGAGGTCTGATGTGGAGGGCCTTTAAGGCATGCATGAGCAGCTTGAAAGTTATCCTTCTTTTGACAGAGAGCCAGTGGAGGTCACAGAGGTGTTGGGTGTTGTGGTTGTGCCTTGGGATGTCGAGGATTAGCCTGGCTGCAGCGTTCTGGACGGTCTGGAGGTTGCTGAGGAGTTTTTTGCTGATTCTGGCATAGAGGACGTTGCCGTAGTCCAATCTGCTGGTGATGAGGGCGTGAGTGACCGTACTCCTGGAGTCGGTGGGTATCCATTTGAATGTTTTATGTAGTTTGCGGAGGGTGTTGAAGCATGCGGAGAAGACGACGTTGAACTGGCAATTCATTGTGCCCAATGGGTCCAGTATGATGCTGAGGTTGCGTGCATGCTCATCACTTTGCCTGATCCCTTCCACATAGATAACAACTTTTCAGAGGGTCAATTAGGGTAGTTTTTCTCTGAAATGCAATGGCAGAAAAAAGGGTGCACATTTTAAGAGAACAATTTGAGCAAAATGATAACCGAATTCACTATTAAGTAATATAATATGAGATGCTGTAATTTATTCAATTAAGAACACATAAGATCAACATAAATACAGTGTATTGTAAATATGGTGACCATCTGTGAATGCATCTGCTGTTTCCATTGCTATTGGTAATATTTTGTTTGAAAATTGCAGTAAAGCTCTGCATCTGTCTTACATTCACAATTTTAGGTCCATGTATTCATACAAAGATTAAATATTTGTGGAAGTATGGTTCATTCAAAACGTTAATAGCTCTCGTATTTTTGCCAAATATGCAAAAGTGGTCTAAGTGTAAAATGAGTCAAATAATTTCTATCTGGCATGTGTCAATTAACAAACTCCTAATTAACATTTTGTTTTAAAATGTAAGCTGCAGTACATTCCCAGCATCAGTGCACCAGGCTATGGATATTTGGTAGTCATTTTTGCTCCCCTTTCGGTCTTTGATCTTCAGCTTGACCTGGGTGCAATGTTTATTAAGGCTTAAAACATGTTGTGTTAGTGTCTTGGCTTTGTAGTGCATCTGTCTGATGCCTTGGTATGTAAGGATGTTGTACATGGTTGCTCACACAGCATTCAACATTGACACAAAAAGCTGTCAGTTCAAAAGAGGTATAATGCACCTATACATTTAAAAGGTGCTGTGAAAAAAAGACGTTTGGTCATCACACCGTTGAGGTTAGCGAACTTAAAAATCTAATTGTAGTTGCCAGGAAGCCTTCAGGCACTATAAGAGTAGCTATTGACTTAAGAAGGTATACAGACAAGCTTACTGATAACTGCTCTTATCTATCATTGACGTGTTACCGCAACAGACTGTTTATGCTTTCTTGGGGGTGAACTTTGTTTTTAGGTCTCGGCCTGATTCAGCGCATTAGCGTTGGTCTGGCCGAGACATTTAGTAAACCGCTTTTGGATGTGCTTCCAAAGCAGCGATCAGCTAACCCTCACGCGCACAAGCATGCGCGCGACGAGCACAGCACTTTTTTTCGTCGCGCGTGCGCACAACTCAAGTTTTTAAAAAAATGATTTCTTTCGCGGCCCGGCCGCACGGCCAATGCTTGTTGGAATAGTGCTCTATATGAGTTTGTCAATGAATTCACCATGTCGCTCGTAGAGCCCTGAGGACTGATGCATCCACTTCGCCGAATCTGTATGTTTTCTATTCCTCCATGTATTTCAAGACGGACAGCCTTATTGCCGAAATGTTCCCTCTTTCCTCTCACCTGGTACCGTTTCCCAGATCCTCCGGCACGCATGCCAAGATTGGTTGGTCCGTTGTTTTAAGTGCCGTGCCGCGGCCATTTTTGTCACTGATGACAGCTGATGGGAGGATCCTTCCTGGGAGGGCGCAGCAACCAGGCTAGTTTCCAGCTTGTACTCTCCATTGCTTCCCCCCAAAGTGTATTTCCCTACTTGTTAATCTATGTCAAAACCTTTTAATCTGAGTTCACGGCATGGCGTGTCTCCACTGGTACTAGCTTGGTTTCTGGTAGCTGTTGTATTTGTGTTCTGTTGGATTTGAGTACACCACACTGCTTTGAAATGACCACAAAGGTCTGCCAGATAGTATTGTGGCTATAGACTGGTCCTATATTGGTGACAAAGAATTCCTCCATGTTGGAGCGCAGCTCCTCCCATACCAGAAGGGCACAGATGCTAATCTCCAGCCTCGATCTTTTGACACCTAAATTGCGTGAGGAGTATTGATGAGTGAGTGGTTGGAGAGGTTCCTTGTAGAAATGAGATAGAATGTTCCCAGTGGACAATAGTTTCTGGGCATCAACCAACACGAATTTGAGCTGCGAACGGAAGAATAGAAAAAGTATACTTTTCTCCTCAGCGCTATGTGTCCTCCAAACATTCACAAGGTCATCACTTCCATGTTCTGCTTCAAGTGCCCTACCGCTCTGGTAGATTGCTGTGTGTGGAGTTTTACGATTTATTCTGTCAATTTTATTGTTCCAAGAAAAGGATTTTTATTTCCAATGTTAAAGGTTAAACAGATGAGGCCTGCTCTGCAGTACCTTCTAAGGCTTAATGATGTTTACACTTGTAAAGTAGGACAATTAAGCCTGTCCCTAATTCGGCTCATGGCCAACGTGCTTAATTACATGGCAACCCTGACATTTCTTTTGACAGCAATAGCACTTTTTTTTTGTGCTGGAGGCCCAAGATAATCGTAGCTGTGCTCTTTCCCGTCGAGAAACTATCATATCTTTAATGGTGAGTGGCACCTTCTTTCCAGTATGTGCTCAGGAGTAGACATGTCAACTATATGTGGAGCTCCTTACACATGCCTCCACAGCCCCTCCAACATTTTTCTTCTGTTTCAAAGTTTATTTTATACAGCTTATCGTGTGTTGCCTCCCCCCACTTCACGATTATCAGCGATTGTATCATCTCTCAATAACGTATCCCCATTCCTTCTCGCAGTGTCTCTGTTCAGATCTCTACTTCACTTTGAGATGTATTTCCACTCATTGGACTGGAAGTGCAAGAAGTATGTTGTACACACTTGAGACCCAACCCTTCGGCCCCTAGTTAATTGCCAGTAATTTCTCTTACTGTACATTTTGGCATGACGGTACTAAGCTTTGACAGAAGTCTCTGGAAATGGCCGCTGGTTATGTTTGAAAATGGTGAGGCATAATTCTTGTGCCACATTTTAAAGAGCGAAGAAAGTGAGTATTACTACTTTTTTGCAAAGGTTTTTTTTTAATTGTTTTTTTAATTTGGGTCAATAAGTGCTTTTTAGAGCACAATTTTCATATACATTTGCTAAAAAGCCATGCGCTGTGAAAGCACAATCACAAAATATTTGAGTAATTTCGTGGTGTGCCAATGCCCCCTGACATTCCCTGGAGGTTCACCTCTTTTCTGTCCCCCTAATTTTCTGTTGATGTCCTCCATATGTCAGAACTTACCTGCAGTATTGCCAAGACCAGCATTTTGTCATGGATGTCACCTTACTCCAAAAATTACCTTCGATGTACCAGTGCCTGGATTTTGCTACTGATGCTGGCATATATATTATGGGTACCCGTTAGGTCAAAAATTACCTCCAGTTTTTCATAACCAGCGCTTTGTTATAACATAACAGGTGTATTTGTAAAGCGCACGATTACCCTAAGGTGTCCTGGCGCTGAATAACAGATGTTTATTGTTACCAAACTCAATGGTACTCAATTTATCGACCTCAAGTGGATGAAAGGCTGAGTGGACCCGCCGGGATTTGAACCTGTGACCATGAGGTCGAACACAGGCCCCTGCAGTGGCTGCTAGTCCACTGAGCCAGCAGACCCGGCTTATAGTTTCCAGGCACCCCATATGCCAGGGTTATCCTGCCTTATTCCAAGTATTAACTCCATTTCGCCATGGCTTACATTTGGCCATTGGTGCCACCGTATGCCAAGAACTATCTCCCACATGCCAGGGCCTTCATTTTGCCACAAGTGCCCTCTCTTTTGCCCAGAATAGCCTGTAACATTCCATCGCCAACTTGTTAACATCAGTTCCTCCATAAGCCATTCTTTCTCTTGCTCACTCACATGCTATCACTCGTACTCACTCATTCAGTCCAGCTCACTCTGTCACTCACTTTTACTCAAACATACGTCCTCTTCCTCTACTCACACACTCCTTCTCACTCATGCTTACTCTCACTCATTTGTACTCATTTATTCACACTCACTCACTCATTCTTGCTCATACTCCCGTTCTCACTTACACATGCACAGAACAGTTGTAAAATGTTTTTTGCACACCTTGCTTTCTCTGCTGATGACCCTTCCATGAAAGCAGCAAGTCAGTAATCGTGTGCTGCAATTGAGGAGCCAGACAGAGGCGAAGGGGAAAGATAAACAAGAGAAAGGCCGACTTCAGTCCCTTTCCCTATTTATGATCAAGGTGGAAGCACAGCCATTTCAGATGATAGGACAGGGATTGAGATCCCGCCACTGCTGCTCTGTGCAGATCGTAATTGGGCACAGGGATATACTGATAACACCCTGATAGCCACATTTTAGCCGATATGCTCTGTTGCTTGAGGCATGATGTGCAGTATATCTTAAAAAGAATACATGGATTGTGCTTGTTTAAGAAGATGTAGCTGATGTTTGCACTCAATCAATCGGAAACCAGATATCCTCTCACACAGTGCCTTGTTCTTAAACAGCTCTCTAGATGGATTGTGGGTCAGCTCCTCTGCAGTGTTCCTTCTCTGGTGACTAGCTGAGGAGTTTGAAGAGGCTAAGAGGGCTGACCTGAGCTAGTGGCATGCTTCTCATGAATACTGCTAAATGAATGCACAGCAGAGTAGGCAGAGATCAGGGGCATTATGTGGCAGCTCACACTCACACTGAGTAGCCAGTAGGTCTTGCCTTTGGGACCTTATAAGTGTTTAGTTATCCAGCACAATATCCTTGGTGCAACAACATCAGCTGTTGCTTGCCTAAACACTTATAAGGTCCCAAAGGCGAGACCTATTGGCTATGCCAATGCTTTTTTCCTGAGTGAGTGTATCAGGGTGATAACAAGCCATTTCGCCTGGTATCTCAGGCGTGGTATTTCAAAGTTGCACAATTTATTAGCTTTTACCTCAGGCATATGTTTCCATTTCGCCTTCCTCTAATATCTCGGGAATTCAAATCCCAGGACCATTGACCCAGTGACGTCATAGGAAGTGACAACATTAAAGTAGATTGCACTGTGGTGCAGCCCCCTCTATAACACTCCCCATTGGGGAATCTAGCATTAAAGCACAACGGAATCCTATGCTGATGAGTACGGAAGTGAGCCATTTAACAGTAGGGGGGTGGGATAAAGGGGCGTTGGGAAAGGTTATTGTGTTCCAGGCTAGATTAGTTTATTACAGAGTCGTCAAACAGCTACAGAGACGCAAAATTGATCAAAATGGCCATAATTGAATGTACATAAACTGATCGACTATTGCAATTGTACTGGGAATAGTATGTGTCACAGAATGTAAACTTATAAGACCAACAAAGAAATATGCTGACGACTCCTGTAACCTACAACAATATCAAGCTGGACTGTAACGATTATATGAATAAAACCAATACAATTATGTTTAAACAAATAAACATTAAAGTAGATTAGAATATCGACTCCAATTGTCGAATTGATAGTACAAATATCAGTATTTCAGGGAAGATAACATGCGCATACACTCAGTTGAACAAAGGCTTTTTTAACATTTATTCGCTTTAGTCCAATTGATTTTAGTGCAACTGTAGCCTTTATCCGTGGTAAATATGGCCTCTGGTGCTTGATGCTCGTTTATATGTATTATCAAATATATCATATTAAGTGGATGCTTAAGTAAACCCCTTAAAAAGTGAGTGAGCAGTGGCATGCGTCCTGGGTTGGTCATTTCAATTGGACCCCACCCATCTGTGCTCGAGACTACAGGTTACAGATGTACTGACTACCTGCAATGCACCAAGTGATATTGGAGTGCTCCCTTTAGGTCATTTTGGATTCATAACATCGCCAAATCAAACAGAGGGACCAGGTACCATGTTTAACCACCACTAAATTGGTGCTAATTACATTCTGAGTAATTATATACAATATCGAGCACATTTAGCGCTTGTGTGCTTTTGTTTCTCTCCCTATAAATCACTGGTGTGACTGTACCGTGAAAAAAATTCGAGTGCTCTGTCCTGTCCATGAACCTCAAAGCGCGGCGGGAACCAGGTACTAATTGTATGTATAAAATCTACATCTACACCTATATTCTACCGACAATAAAATCAAGTACAGAATGGCATCTCAAAACCTTTTTTTCCGGCAGTCACTGTTTCTCAGGAGAGGCCCTGCATTTTGTACATCTAAACTATGCATATTAATATCTAGTTACATGACTCAAATAGTTCAGTACTGTATATGAATAAATGCATCACATTTTACTTTACACTAATTAATACATAAGTAAAAGAGAGGCCTTATTATTCATGATAATACATCTGATTGCATATTCACAAGCTCGTAAAAACCCCTTGAGAACTGACCATACAAAAATTTAAAAGAAAATGACCTTTGCAAATTAAAAAGAAAGGTCACATCATCCCTCTCATCTAATAATTGCTGCACGTGGTATTTTTCATTATACTGTGTTTCGCTACATTTACATGTTAGACTTAGCTTTGACCTTTCAAAATTATGCTTTGCAGATTCATAGGAAGAATTATTTCTATAATCCTTTTTGTTCATGGTATCACACCTTATTTTAGCGAGGGAATCACTTTCAGACCCTATAATTTACAGTGCCACAGGGTGTATCTTATATATACACCCAGGCCCACTGGAATTATGAAGCAGGGAAGGACCACATTTTGTGGCAGGCTTGACTAAATTATGTGGCTAGTAAATGAAAATTACTTGGCATAAGGCGGCACAATTTGTGATAGTATTACTACATTATTTTGTATGTCTTTACTTTTGGTAATACTGGTAAACAGTTCACCTCATTAGTATCTGTTTAACGACCAAATGCAGCGATAAGCAACTGAAAGATGACTAGTCAACCTTTGCGAATGGCCTTCCACGGTGCAGGAGCACATGATGCTAAGTTTTAGTAACTTTTGATCCATTTGGGCTAGAAACAAATTATGTTGTTGTTAAAATTTGGAGATTGTGCAGCAGATGATGAATTTTGTGGCCATTGCGGTAGATTAATAATTATGCAAAAACACACAATTCCAGTGGCCCTGTATCTACCCTATGTAATATAATATGTGTGCATACCACACGTCACAAAATACATAATGGATATATTGTATTTTACATAGCCGTTGTGATGAGCCATCCGTATCGCAGCCAACCAAAGGGCCCAGCTTGTAAAGTTCGGTAAGATAGGGATAAGAATATACCATGGCACAGTTTTTGAGAACCATGCGTCCCATGGGTGCATACAATGACCACAAACCAGAGTACTAAGGTTTATTGAATTTTAAATAGTTGTAGATTTGCAAAATGTCGTAAAAACACTTGGGCATAATTAATATATTTGGAGTGTTTGTCGACCTCAGCTGATTTGTAACTCAACACTCTGAGAATCCCATCTGTTTAACCCAACATTAGCTTTTATAGAATTATCTCGAGACATGGTGCACCATAAAAATAACCACCATAGTGAAAACCAATCGGTATGGCATTGACTGCCAGCCTGTGGGCTTTGCCAATGCTTGTTTTGTTTTTCTATGTTTTTTCAAAAAAATAATTGGGGGGACCCTTCCCAATATATACATTAAAAAAAAGCGAAACCAATTTTTTGAACTAAAAAAAGAAAACTGACGTAGTAGACTCAGGTACGGAGGGAACTATTTTGTGTGTGTATGTGGTCCTTGTCAAAGAGCAGAATGCCATTATTCACAGTAAAGTTAGCCAATGACTGAAGTGGGCTAACCTACTGTCCCATGCTGTAGTGGGTGGGAGAAATATGTCTTCAGAGAACAACTGATTGTGCTGTAGTCTTGAGGTCCTGTACAGGTTGGCTGATGTTTCACAATAATCTAATTAGTAATCCTGGACTCGTAGCTATGCTGGTGTTGTGGGATTGGAGGCTATAACTATTTTTAGTATAATGCCTAACAATTTGAGCTTTCTATATTCACAGAATTACAGCCCAGAATATTATGTATAGCTCTCACAGAGCGCCACAATTGTGAGTACAAAATTCTAAATACTCATGTTCACCGCTGTGACATAGCAGCAGTGCAAAACAAAAGTTGTTTCCAACTGTTGCTACATCATAAAGGAATTCCTGACTGCTTTAACTGGGCTCCCTAAGAGCCTGTCCGTGGCACACAGGCTCTAGAACAGATTTGGGAGGGTGCATGCTTCTTTTCATCAGAGGTGCAGAGAAAATAGAGAGACAGGCGTTTTCAATAAAAGGATTTATTGAACAGTCTTCTTTCTCATGCAAGTAAAGTGAACTGCTACAATCGTAATACTGGCTGCAAAGTATAATGCGTACAGCAAGAAGAGTATTATAAAATAATACTGTAAAAGCATTGTATGGTTTCTAAACCATAGATAAATACATACATAAATAACAAAGGCTAAAAGTACTCAACTGGTGCTTCTAAAATATGCCTACCCCAATGTACCTAACCTAAGTCTAGTACGAGGGAAGAAGTAAGTGTGGTTTAGCATAGGTTTAGTTTCTTTGCCAAGAATCAATCCAAGATTTCTCTTTAGGGTCTAATCAGTTCCGTACCTTGGTTTTAGAATGAAGGAGGTCTGGTATCTCTGTCTCGGGCTCGATCTCCCAACAGCCCGCGAGGGGAGCTTGGAAACACTGGAGCTAGATTCTCGCCGAGAGAAATGCAGCCTCTCGATCAGTGCGTCAACTGGAGGGTCGGCTTCCTTCGGCACTTGCTGTAGTGAGCTGCCTCGGGCAAGTAGATAGTTGAGCTGCTCCGAACCACCATGTCTTTGCTAGAGCAAGTGTAGGCATATTTATACCTTGAAGGTGCCTAGGTTGACGTAAAGTCGGGCATAATAACGTCTTCAATGAACCCCAAGGGAATGGTAGTTCTTTGAAAACTCCATGGATTCTTGGACAAATCATTATTCAAGCAAGGGGATGTCTCTGACTGCTTAAGCGGATTTTTTCAAGAAACCGTTGTGGCTTTTTGGAACGGGCGAATGTAGCCATGCCTGTATTTGGACAGCATGGGCTATGTCTAAATATGGTTATGATTTCTATGCTTATATAAGGGCAATGTGAATTGTACCGATATAAAGGCATGAATCTGTAAATTTTGCTCGGATCCTAAAACGCCATACAACAAGGGGAGGGGCTTCACATTTAGCACAGCTAGGAGAGTCCAGCAAACAAAGCTATAAACTTAAAATTTGATATGGTGAATGTACAACTTGAAAAAATGTAGAATATGTAGTAGCCTTAGCTAGTAATACAAACCTCGATCAAATGCAGCTGGTGTCTCAGAGGAGATGAGACCAAATTGCCGACATCAGCACCTCAATGTATGTAGCGCTGCAGTTGAGCCCGCAAAGTACTCCTTGTCTAAGAGGGGTCGACAAAAATGTTTTTGGTCAAGTTTTTGAGTAAAACATAGTTAAGTACCAGCATCATGATCAAAATTATGCATGGGATCTACTGCTCTAAGACTTAACTAGTTTGGTTTTCTTTCGGGTTGACTTCTACACCCATTCTTAGCGCCGGTACCACCGACACTATCCCATTAAAAAAAAAAGTCTCCTCTAAAGTGTTCACGGAGATGAAGGTCTGAGAAAGAAGATCATGTTTGGAGGGTTTACATGGGTCATACAAGCAATGAACTTCACAATGCGCAAGCCATCAAGTAAAATGTTTAGCTAAGAAAATTGTTTGGTTTTCACCTGAAGGTTTGATGTTCATGCTCCAATAGAAGCAACGTGAACATTTAGGACATTGAATTCTGGCTTATAAGCACACAATGTGTCAATGGCTACATCTTAATAACATTGTGCAGATTTCTTTGCTAGCATTTTAAGATAGCGTTGTTCCTGTTGGCTTCTGAGGATGAGAGCAGGTGTATCTTTCTCAGACAGATTGTGTTTTCACATTGTGGGGAAGGCGAGTGAGTAGAGCAATTGTCAGTCGGTCAGCACTTGCATGCCTGATGGAAAGGCCCATGGTCAAATAGATTTTAAAACTTAAGAAATGTAAGGTGTGCAGGTAACTCACCACTGCAATTGGACTGCTGATCATTTCCACATCAGTGCTACACTGCAGGGAGGACTTCTGACACTGTGGAAGGCGCTGTCAGGGAAATAAAAAACTTTCAAAGAGGGCAGCAGACTGAAGAGCAGGAGTGCCTGGGAATCGGAACCAAAGGAGGTGGGCTTCCATGTTGCAAAACCCTTCAATGAACGCCTGCTACTGACAGCCCCAAGCCCCATAAGGAGAGCAGAAAAAACATGCGACCTCGGTGTGCTCTGCCACAGAGAACACAAAATAAAACACCAGGGGCTGTATCATACATACCGCTCATTTTCCTTATTTGCGCAGGGTGCACCTTTTAAAAGGTGCTCCCGCTGCAAACAAGGAAAACGCACAGTATTAGGATGAATGCGCGTTTCCCCTGGCAACCGCAAACTCGGGCTGCCATGGGGGCAGCGCATTCATGTGAAAAATGGAGCGGCTGCTTTGAAGCCGCTCTGTGTTTCATAGTGCAGGCGGCAATCTGCCTGCACTTTTAAGGGGGATTAGAGATTCCCTTGCAGGGGCGTGCAGTTAGTGACTCTACCCGCCTGCAAGGTGATGTTGGGGGGGGGGTCCATGGGACCCCCTTTCCCCCCTCCAGAGGGCTACTGTCAGGGGCCACATGACAGTGCGTCGCCTTTTAGGTGGCCCACTATCAGTGCGCCTCCTTACAGCATCTTTGCCTCTGCACCCGCATCTGTAATAAAGCACGGGCATAGAGGCACACCCCAATGCAAATGAGGTAACACCCACTCATCATAGCGCTAGTGCTTTATGTGCACCATCTGTATTACAGAATGGGATGCACAAACGTCTGCTGCCCCTTGTGCCCCAGGGGCACACAAAGGGAGGGCAAACGCTCATTGCGACCCCAGGGCACATCTGTAATATGCCCACAAGAGGGGAAATCATCTCTTGAATAGTATCTTGACCATATAAAGCGCTCTATACATCTAACCTAAGGTTTTGGCTGTATCCTTCTTCAGATTGTCTCATGGGTAGGATTGTGCATCCATCTTCCCATTGCCAAGGCCACTATTTTAATAGGACCCTAATGTTCTTACACTAGTATCATCCCAGTCAGATAGAGTGACTTGATTTGAATAGTTTATGTCTGCTTGGAGGCCTTATATGTTTATATCTATGCATCATTTGTACATATGCATCCTTTGATTTTAGCCAGCATCTTGTCTCTAGGTTCCTTTAAGGTGTGTTGCCCGTATGTACTGCCAATATTTAGGCCTCAACAGTAGCAGCAGGGTTTGAGTTGTTGAACTACTCGGGGTTGGGCACATGGATTGTGGGTAGAATTATAGTCTCCTATCTGTCTGCCAGGGGCAGTGGTGAAAGTATGTTGCCTCGGGGAGAAAGTTTTATTTGGCACCCCAGGAGTGGCTGGGTGTTCTTCAGATAGTTAGTAAGAGGTTGTTGCACAGTGTTGGAGGAAACATCTGGGTATTCAGTGCTTTTCTGGAGATGACGATTGATGAGTAGTAAACAGTGTTACAATAGAGATTCTTCCGATGCCAGGGTCTTGGAAAAATAATCTTCTATCACCTCTCCCAAATGTGATCATGATTGACCAGGTCAATTGGTTGTCCAGATGAGACTGTTTCTATGAGTTTTTCTATTTATATGCTCAAATCTTGTAGCACGGTACTGAATGCATGCTCAATAATGCTGGTGCACCAAATATTTTTGTCTAAACTGGATATCTGGTCTGAAAGGAAAAAATTTCCAATCTGTTAAAATCTATAGGAAAATTCTTAGGAGTTTCACTGAGCATCTCCAGCTTGAGAAACCGGTATGCTCTAGGCTGGGAATCATAGAGGAACTGATTGGAATTAGCCAGGAGCGCGGGCACCATGAGCAGATGCCAGGCTGCCTCTCCAGTGGCTGGCACTGTGCAGTGCAGCCGCAGTTGGATGGAGCCGCGAAGGCAGGCGCGACGCTACCAGTGCCTTCCAGGGCCTGTCTGACAAAACAATTATTTTGCACATATGCTCTGGTCCCCAGGGTGCAGGATGGTTGCATGGATTTTACAGTTTTAAGGGCATCGAGATTTCAAAGTGGAACATTAATTCCCGAATGTAAAGCCAAGAGTGTTTACCAGATGCCTCTAAAGATGTTATGTACAAAAGCAGCAAGGTGTTTGGACTCGTCATATTTTCCAGGATGGAAGGGAGCACGAATTAGCAAAGTGCTGTTGTGTTGAAATTGCTATATTTTGTAACACATAAAATGCCAATGCACTTGTTGAAAAATATTTAGCTAAGAAAAACACTTAAATATAATCTTTCAATGAATTGATATGGATCAAAGGAAAATTATAAACTGAGTGTTTGTGGTCAGACTTCATTCAAACATGCAGTGCCGTAAAGTTTGCAACAGAAAGTCTACATTAGGAGAGGGACCGATCTTGACGTGTGTATTGCGAAAAAGGCCGCTTTACTGCAAGCATGCAGAGCTCACAAATTCTAGCAACCTAGCCACACAGCCTAAATAACCCTAAGTAGTGTTCTAACCATCAGTTTCTAACCCGTCCCACACCAGATCTGCTAACTCACACTGTACCACCATTTGACACACGATATCGGCCCCCTTCACACGGTCACCCGGTGAGGAGCCAATATCACACGGTGGTAGGGAAAAAGAGCTGAGAAACACTGTAAATAGTATATTTTCAGGTCGTTTAATGTAAAGAAGTTTAGCATGTCCAAGAATGAATTGTATGAGAACAAATAGAATATTTCCAATTATGAATACAAACGTAACATGGGATTATAATGAAACTATCGGCAAGGATTTTTGGTGCCTTTTTATTCCTTAATGGTGCATAGGGTCTGGGTTTTAATTATAAGCTATTGGTTTATATGTATATCTTTTCAGGTCTTGCCTGAGAAACCGTATGCGCGGTCGCATGCAAGGCATTTTGTTTACATACAGGAGGGGGCGTTAAAGCCCAGCCATTGCTTACCATGTGTTGGTTTCATTGTCAGTCTGCTGGCTCCTGTTTGGTCAGCACGTGCTGGCTTGACTTTCTGTATGTGTGTTTGTCACTGGTGCTCTGACCAAGTACTGCGTCCTGTTTTTTCGGTGTGTCTTTCCACTGCTTCTAGTTTGTGTCCCAGCCAATAGCCAGGCCCTGTGCCCAACCTCCAAACCACCCCCCCCCCCCTCGGGCAGACAACCACCCGCTGCAAATGGCCAGGGTTCCCTGCCACGATTGGGCTGTCTCCAGGTGTGGAGAAGTCCGCACACATAAGAGTAGGGAGTGTGGAGTGGTAACACTCTGCAGTTTCTGAATACCTAAACGTAGTAAACTTACACAAAAGTTTAAGTTTACTTTTGTGAATCAGACTCTTCATGTCTTGGATGCCATACCACGAAATATATTAGAATTACAGATGGGCACATTCTGTGTTCAACGTTAGAAGAGAATGTACCTAGTAATGTACAATTTATGTGCTAAATCAAGTTGGTGCAGTGTACTTTACTAATCAGTATGTGGATAAGGCCAGTGACAAAAGCGAGAAGTGTTGGCTTTAGGGAAGTGTAGGGTAACGTGACAAGAAGTTTGGCCAGCTGCAAAAGTTATCAGTGGCCAGATGGAATAGTGTACTGTACTAAAGTGTGTCCTGCCCTCCAAGTGGTGCCCTACCAGTCATTGACCCTTCAAGTTGTGCTAAAGGTGCCCAAACAGCCTAAAACAGAAATTTAGGACTTAGAAACATTTTCACCAAAAAGTGACCGGAGAACCAACGGAAGACCGGGACCTACATGCGTGCAGATGCACCCAAGCTACACCGTTTGTCCTGACTCCACGTAGCTCCAGCTACATTCCTCTCCACAGCAGCAAATCCTGTTCAGCAGATCCTCTTCGGAAGGGTAACCAGCCTCGTGAAGCCCTCAGCCTGCAACTTCGTCCAATTGGAGACTTTCAACTTCCAAAAAAGTGACAAAATCTGAATATAGAAATCTTCACTGCATTTAGAGCCTCCCTGATAACTATGCCTCCTGCTCAGACACTACTGACTGCCTTGCCCCTCTGAACTTTACCTTCTCAGATATTTAGCTTTGAACTTTCTTCTAAGTAAGCCAAATCCGGGCCCAATCCACCTTGTGTATCTGCACAGCGCTCCATTGTGGGCGGCCATAACTTTTGATTTCGCCCCGGTCTTGCACGGATAGATGTCGGTGGACGGTGTTTAGATCTTTTAGGCACTATTTTTTACAAAAACTTTAATAATTCATAACTTGTTGTTTCTTTGTTTTGTCTCATTTTATTTATTAAAACGTTCTCTGTTTTTCTAAATTGGTGTGGGATTATTTTGTGTTGTGCTTTCACTTAATTACTGTTTGAGTGGTGATTAAATACTTTGTATATTGCCTTTTAAATTAAGCCTGACTGCTTTTGTGCCAATCTACCACAGGGATAAGCACAAGTTAATTTTGTGACTTTGACAGGGACAGCGATTGAGGTTGTTGCTTGAGTAGCGTCTTCATTCACCCACCACCCCAGTGGGGAAATCCAATTTCCAACAATATTGTTGTGGAAAATGGTGGATGTACATGTTTATGTATGTGTTTCATTCATTGTTTTTCTCTATTCCTTACCACGTGTGGGTGGGGGGGCTTTGTCTTGCAGCTTTGTAATTGTTTTGGGAAATCTTTACCAGCTTTGTGGATGATGCAAAGTTTCTGTGGAAAAATGAGAACCTCTTGTGCACAAAAAAGCTATGTTAGAGAAAACGGAAAGAACCTCCTCTCTTGACCGAGTATTCTCTCACAAAGTAAAGTTGGAAAAAGTTGGAAAAATTGGTAAACTTTTCAACCGATATGAAGTGTGAAGTACAAACGTACCTGAAATTCCCACACACAATGCTTAACTTGTAAAAAAAAAAAAAAAAAAGGAAGTTAAAGCAGGGACACAAAGTTTTGCTAGGGAGCCTTCGGCGTACGTTCCCTGTGTCAAGGCTGCAGACTACCCAGGCTGCCTGATCCTCACTCGAACACATGCTTGTATCGCACACCACCTTCTCTTTTCTCTCTCTTTATCTTATTCTTGCAGGTTCTTTTTCATACACGCTTTCTGCTTTTATCACTATTTTCCTCATTTTCTCTTCCTCCTACTCTGTCCTCTTTCTTCCTTTATCTCTCTTTTTATCCTCCTTTCTCCCATTCCTTTTCTTCCTTTATTTCTCTTATCGGCCTTCTTCTTTGTACCTTATTGCCTTTTTCTTTCTTGCTGTGTGTCCCCAAGAATGGTTGCTTTTGCTCTGTTGATCAAATGCTATAAGAACAATTGACGGACAGATTGCAGAACAATGTCATACATTCACCCCAGTACAGAGACCTGGGCCTAAATCGATCATTCTTTTGCTCACCATGCCATTCAAGTTTGAACACAGCCATATGCAAATCAGTCTTGACCCTGTGCCCAATAGGAACAGTCCAGCCTGAACTGCCAGGCCAGGTCCTCCCTGGACTGGAACCAAGCATCCTAGGACCGTTTTTGGGGTTTCACCCCTCTTCAGCCAGGATAGCTTGACTCCTGTGGCATGGAGAGCTCTGGACCCACGTCTAAGCAAGACATGGCTTGGCAGTTCGGGCTGGACTGTTCCCATGAGGCACAGGGTCAAGACTGATTTTCATATGGCCATGTCTGAACTGGGGTGGCATGGTGAGCAAAATAACAATGGATTAAACCCAGATCTGTGACTGGGGGTGAATGTTTTGACATTGTGCAACATTCCGTCCATCATCTTGTGTGTTTTGCTGTTCACCCTATGTGGCAAGGGTATGCCCAGATGTGGGTCTCGTGCTCAGTACACCACTGGAGTCAAGCTATCCTGGCTGATGAAGGCTGATAGCCAGAAACCGGTCCTAGGATGCTTGATTCCGGTCCAGGGAAGACATAGCTTGGCAGTTCGGGCTGGACTTTTCCCATGAGGCACAGGGTCAAGACTGATTTGCATATGGCCATGTCTGAACTGCGGTGGCTTGGTGAGCAAAATAACGATGGATTAAACCCAGATCTGTGACTGGGGCTGAATGTTTTGCCATTGTGCAACATTCCGTCCATCATCTTGTGTGTTTTGCAGAATGCAGAACAATGCCATACATTCACCCCTGGAAAAGAGATCTGGGCCTAAATCGATCGTTATTTTGATCACCATGCCATTCCAGTTTGAACGCAGCCATATGCAAATCAGTCTTGACCCTGTGCCCAATGGGAACAGCCAAGCCTGAACTGCCAGGCCAGGTCCTCCCTGGACTGGAACCAAGTATCCTAGGACCGGTTTCAGGGTTTCACCCCTCATCAGCCAGCATAGCTTGACTCCAGTGGCAGCATTTTGTAAAATTTAAAGGCTACTTCAAGTATTGAATTGTATTGTAATTCCATTTATATAGCACTTACTACCCCTGACGAGGTGTTGAAGCATTTTTTTCAGCGAGTAGCACGCTGCTCCGGAACCCAGAAGGATTAGTGGTGAATAAGTATAGTGAAATATGAAATTAATTTTAGCTGTGATTATTAGTCTATTATTTGGATTGAGAAGGATAGGGGTGGCTATAAGATGGAACTGTTTGCATTTATAGAGTGCTTGCTACCCCTGATGAGGTGTTGAAGCGCTCTCTTGTCAATGAGTAGCCCGTTACTCCGGAACCAAAAAATGATTAGTGGTGAATTAGTCTAGGGAAATATTAAATTAGTTTGAGTGGTGGATATGTTAGTCTGTTATTTGGATGGTAAAAGGATAGTGGAGGGATAGAAGAGGGAAGGGTTTGCATTTATATTTTGCGCTTACTATATAACCGGATTGTAGCTCTAAACTGCTGACCCAAATATTCCCCTCCTGCCTAAAACACATGCATATTTTGGCCATAGGTCATTTTAACATTCATTTTGAAAACTCTGATGATCCCACAGCTAAATACTTGGAGAAAGATATGCAGATACTGTAGCTAAAGCAATGGACCAAAAGGCCAACACATATTGCTGGTCACACACTCGACTTGCTGTTCTCCAATGTAGACCCCATTAATACCCCAGAGGTTGCACCACTGACCAGAACAGATCAGTCCCTAATTTCCTTTTCCTTTAGGTTGCTCACTAACCTCACCTGCCCGACTGCACCCTCTTCAACAACGAAAAGGGCGTGGAAGCTCATCAACCCAGACTCATTCGCCTCTCACTTCCCCACAAATGGTCAAAATACTCTAAAGACACCTTCCATTCAGACAGAGGCCGAAGTTCTATACTCTGAGATCTCCAATGCACTAGACCTGTGTGCCCCCAAGCTAAGAAACAGACCAAATAAGAAAACACCTTCAGAAAAATGGTATTCACCAAAACTTAATCTACTAAAAAGGAAATGTAAAGTACTAGAAAACAAGTGAAGATTGTCTAAAGAAAGTAGTAATAAGCAGCTCTATGAAGGAGAATTGAAAACCTACCACAATTCCCTCAAAAGCTAAGAGAAACTATTACGTAAAACGCATAGAGGACAACATCAACTCATCAAAAAGGCTTTACAAAATAGTGGAAGAACTTTGCAAGCTGACTAGTATGTCCCAAACAATGACTCACGCAATAGATAACTGTGAGATAATCAGTAATTTCTTCATCGATAACATTTATAAAATTGACTCCTCTTTTAAAAACCAATCATTCATCGATGAGTCAGATCGGGACACCACGGCCCCCCACCAAAAGCACATGCTCACTTAAACAACCGGACTCCCTTTTCCGACGAGCAAGCAGCAAAAGCCATGACTGAGGTCAAGTTAGAATCCCCACTCCACCTATGCCCCCACTTCATTTTTTCTCGACTTACAATGGTCCTAAGTCTGTATGCTACCCACATTTTTAACAAGTCAGTGGAATCTGCAGTCTTCCTGGACATCTGGAAAGAAACCATTGTATTTCCACTTTTATAAAAAGACAGCATGGAAGTCCACAACCAAGCAAACTACCGACCAATCTCCCAACTCCAAAGTCTTGGAGAGATTTGTCAACAAACAACTGATTGATTTCTTAGAAACCAGTGAGCTCCTGGATCCATCTCAGACTGGCTTTAGAGCCTCAAATAGCACAGAAGCCACACCTCTTGCGGTATTGGACAGCATTAGATCCTTGGTAGATCAAGCCAAAGCTGCCACCCTGATCCTTTTGGACTTGTCTGCAGCGTTCGATACCGTATCTCATGACCTTTTACTCAACATCTTACATGAAAAGGGGCTTCACTCGGAAGCCCTTCAATGGTTCAGCTCCTTTCTACGTAATAGAACATAGAGAGTCCATATGGGACCATTTTACTTCAGCTCAAAAACATCAACTATGTAAATGTAAATGTAAATGTACAGGAATTTATATAGCGCAAATCACCAAGCGGTTTCTAAGCGCTTGCTTAGGGAACCCGTCCTGATATTCCCCTGTGAGATAACCCCGGCAGGGTATCCGCAAGGTGAAAGCCAGGCATCCCGCCGCGAGGGGCCGTTGTGGAGATTAAGCAAGCTATTGCCCAGAGTCGCAGAGTGTGAACCCGTGAATCGAGTAGGCACCGGAGCAAGAATTGTCGAGTCCATGGATATTTTAGGACTCAAGACCCCGCCGAGCCGGGAATTGAACCCTGGTCCCGGGCTGACCTCTGCTTCCAGGTCTGCCTCCTCTAACCAGTGAGCCACACTTCTCCTATGGTGTCCCGCAGGGAGCCTCTCTGAGGCCAACCCTTTTTAATGCCTACGTCTACTCTCTGGCCAAGATTGGCAGGAAATGGGGCTTTAATCACCTATGAAGGAAGGCACGAGGACACCAGGAACAATCTAATTAACTGTCTGTCAGAAACAGCAACTTGAATGACAGAACACTGCCTGAAATTGAATGCTGAGAAATCTGAGAACCTACTCTTCGGAGGGGCTCACCTAATCTGGGACGATACCTAGTGGCCTCGTGCACTAGGAAATGCCCCGGAACCGAAATAGGTCATAAAAAACCTGGGCATCCTTATCGACAACAGACTAACCATGCAGGACTAAATCAGATCACTATGTGGAAACAGCTTTGCCATTTTAAAGCTTCTAAGAAGACTTTTTTCATGGATCCCCTTGAATTGTAGAAAGACCATCACTCAAGCACTAGTCTTCAGTAGGTTGGATTACGGGAATGCGCTCTATGTGGGCATGACAGACTACCTCTTCTCCCGACTACAGGTGATTCAGAACGCAGCTGCCAAGCTTGTTTGCAATAAAAGCAAGTATTGCTCAGCATTAGAATGCCTGAAGGAACTCCACTGGCTGCTTGTGCATCAAAGAGCCAAGTTCAAACTCATGTGCTATGCACATAGAGCGCTACACAAACTTGGCCCTCGAATCTTGCAGGACAAAATTGAATTTTACATTCCTACATGACAACTGAGGTCTTGCAATCTTGGTCTGGCAAAAAATAAACGTATCAAGAAAACCAGATTAGAAGTTCTTATCATTCTCCAATCTGGCGCCGTCCACTGGAACGAACTCACCCTAGACCTTCGCCGCGCAGCCGATTATATGATATTCAGAAAGAACCTGGAGATTACACTGTTCCCTAGGTGGTAACAACAATACTTGTAGCTTGCACCTTGGTTTCTTACTCTTAGTCTGCCGGGTTATATGATCACTATCATACCAGGACACTGCTTTCCAGATGATTGATGCGCTTAACAAATATAAATACATTGCTACCCCTGATGAAATGTTGAAGTGCTTTTTGTATAGCGGAGAAGGTGTTGGGTGTTCTAGGATTACTTTTTTTCGGAAAATTAGTGAAGTAGCACAGCTAATAACAATATTTGAACTTTATCAAGGTTTACCGACTGATTTACACTATGAAATGGGTGTAGCTTTCCAAAGGATTTGTTTTTAGAAATTAACTGGCACACCCAGAGCTTTCACGTTTTCTTTGTCAGGCACGCCTAATCACCCAATCCTGTTTTTCCCTCTTTGTGTTCTGCTACAAGTACTTTTCTTATTTTAAGTGCAGTGGGGCTGGCAGGGCTCGTGGATGGTGGAGTGGGTGGGGGAACAGCAGGGGTGGAGGGGTGCAGGGCACAATATAAAATGTAAAATAAAATACATTTACCTTATCGCCGGGTCCCATGTTTCTACCCCTGCTCTCAGACTCCAGGAGGCACAGACAGGCTCCCCTGACCAATCAGAATGCTGCAATACAGCGGTGTGATTGGTCTGAGCGCCGTGGTTCGGCGCTCAGTCAGGGACTGGGGGCCTATAAAGCAGCCTGCATGGAGCACAGAAAATGTGTGCATTAATGTTTTGGGCGGCCCAAGATGGTCAGCCAAACAGTCATTGCACTCTTACAGGACACAAGTCCTAAAAAACAGAAGTGGGGGGCTAACCTATGGCTCGTGACATCACGGCATGTGACATCACAGTGTGTGACATCTCAAGAAGTGTCAAGAAACTTAAGACCTCACATACATGTTTACCAGGTCTATCATGTGTACATTGCAGCACATTTCGAGCAAACATGCAAACCCTCCTGATTATGGGAGAAGACTCACACTTTTGTAAGCTACACATAAAACAACGTTGCCTTTTGTCAGTGTAAACTTCCTCTACCTATAGTGCCTTACTAGAAAAAATTGTGATATTTAGATTATTACATTGCCTCCTCAGGTGAAGTAGGCTCTATATAAATGCTATTTATTTTGTGTAAATACTGGGAAAGAACAACACATTTGACATTCTTACAGTGCTTGCATATCTCCTAAACAGAGACTGAACAAGGTGAAAAGCCACCTCTCTTAAGTATGTGTGAAGTGCTAAAAAGGTGTGAGACTTTGTTTCCCCTCTGCCGCATTTGCATCTAGGTGTGAGGCTCCTGACTGCTGCTAGCCAGGAGACTCATACAGAAGGAGCCCTGATAACCCCTCAGATTCGGCCTTTGTTATGGGCCCAGCAGGAGTCTGCATTAAGAAAGCCCCGATCCGCCTGCACGTTGTTGCGGATCGAAAGCAGACAACAATGTGCAGGAGCTGCTGAATGTGTCCCAGTGTTTGCAAATTACACCGGAACAAATACAGCATATTTTTCAGTGGGGCCCATCTTGTTGGCGGGGTGAACAGCGTCCACCCTATGAAAATAGTGGGTGGATGCTTTCCAACCGCGCGTACCCCCTACTCGTGCTCTGCACTCTTAGGACAGTCTTACCACTCTTCCCTTGCTCTGCAACCCCACTCCGTCACGCAAAGCTGCCGCAGCAGGAGGACAAAATAAAATGATAACATTAGGCTATTATCATTTTATTTTTTCCTTTTTTTACTGCTTCAAGGCAGTGGGGCGACGTTCCTCCGCCTAAGCGGTGGAGCCGTCACTGTATAAGTGCAAGACTACAAGACGCAGATTGTAGCTAAATAGATAGAACCGGGATACCTGCTCAGGTGAGTTTTGGCCCAATTTAAGATCGACGAATATATAAAATTTGGTAATACATTGGGCCAGTATCATACTTTTCAGGGGGGTAGAAATAAGCCAATTATCTATAGGCTGCTGCTATCATTTTCAGTTTGCAGATGTTCTAGAAACTATGTCAGGACTAAGTAGCAAACTATTGAGTTTTTGTTGAGTCGCCTGATTCAGCATTGCGTGCTCATTTGGAAATTGTAGGCATTAAAATCGGCTGGTTTCTTACTAGCTTGGAAACAGACTCCTCCCCAATTGCCCTCTACCTGCTTCACTGCTGACAGGGAAAACATTGCACAACGGTTTATACAATGCATTATCTGCTATGACATAGGTCACGTGACTTGGAAGACGTTTTCATAAGATTGGGTACTAAGACATACAGCGGGGATCTTGGCCTGAAGCCCACCTGTTTTGTATGAGGACAAACATGTCTGTCGCCATGGAAAGTCAGCTCCAACTCAGATGCCATTAATGGGAAGATGTTTGGGCAAGGACGCAGTGTGAGGTGCGTGGGAGATAATTTACAGCACGTGACTTCTCCTGTCATTAGGCCTAATCCTGTCAGGGCTCAAAAAGCTGTTGGCCATCTTGCCATCCTAGAACACATTTTTGTACATTATCAATAGGGATTTTCAACCCTGGGCGTTGTTGAACTTTGGGGTGATGAGAGTGGTATAGGGTAGCGGAAAGGGAGAAAGTGGGGATGAAGTGCAGCCACATGTGGCAAGGACCAAGGTAAAGATACAAGCATGAGTGCCAGAAACATAATTCAAATGGCAGTAAAAGAACTCGGAGACAAACTGTGTTTTTGTTAAACCGTTAACAAAAAAGTGTATACGCAGTATGTTAGCTAACAGGTGAATTACAGTCTCAAGGCTTCCAAACTTTTTTAGATGATAAAATGACGGGGATGGTTTTTTTTCAAATTATAATCCTGTCCACCCCCTCTCCCTCCCCCCATGTGAAGAGCCAGGTGCTTCTCGGAACAGAGATATAAACAACGGATCTGAGCGCATTCTATTTATTGCAAGGAGGGAGTGAAATATGATTCTCAAGATCGTCCATTTTTATAAATATTCTATTTTTATTTTACAAAAATAGATCATCCTATTTATGTCAAAGATAAAGAATCCTCAAATTTTCCGTGGTGGAATATTGCGCATGTATGTTTTTTTAAGTATCGAGCAGGCTGTAAATGAAAATTGCATCCGAGGGCTGAAATTTAAGAGGGGCATTTTGAACCTGAGATGCGCCTGGGAATGAAACATGAATGCAAAGAGCCAATTTGCAGCCTGCATCCGGCATCGCGGCGCCAGCGTTGCTCGGTGACTCATTAGCCTCCGCGCCAAAGTCAGCGTGAGAGCAGCCATTTTAGAGATGGCCTGCTGTGTGCCAGACCAGAAGGTGCCTCTCACTGCGCCTCCGCCTTGGACTTCCATCATCCGGTGTCTATCAGTGGATAAATAATCCTCAAGGTAGGGGAATTTCCCACTGGTCTTATATAATTATTGTACAACAAGATAAACGAAAAGGAGTGTCAGTACGTTAACTTCAGGCTAAAATGTTGAAATGTAGAAAACTCTGGGATATTTCAGAAAAATGTATGAATATATGCTTGGCGGTGGGTTGGAGCCTGGCGCAAAAGCAGGTAGACGAATAGGAGTTTTGCTACCTTTGGTAGGATGGACTGCCCCAGTGAGGGATGTACATGCTAATTTGTGTATAGGAACACCAGAGAGATGATTGTGTCTTCTCCATGGTGGTTTGCACAGTGTTCCCCACCTTGGCGGGGGATAAGTGTGCCTTACCTTGTGTATCAGATCTTCTGTGGTGGTAAGAGATTGTCCATGAACCTCACGTGATAGCGGGGGTAAGAGAGTAGGACACTCCCCTTGCCAGAGGCGCAACTAGAGACACATTTCGGGGGGGGCTAAGAAAAAATTTCGGGGGGGGCTGAACCTCTCACCAGTAGGCAGAGTGGAGCTGCAGGGGCTCTTAGAAGGGGTGAAACAACTGCAAGGCCTAATTAAAATTCAAATGGTCTTTTAAAGACCTGTGAAACGTTCGGTGCGACTCTGTGTGTGCCCGGGATCTGTCTCATCCCGGGCTGCCACACACGACGGGGGGGGGGGCTGAAGCCCGGTGAGTCCAATGGGTGTTACGCGCCTGCCCCTTGCAATGTACATTTTGTGGAAAACGGTAAAGACCATGTACGATCATGAAATGTAACCAAACTCAGCATTAGTTGGTAACTTTAGTAGGCAAAGGGAAGCTAAAATAAGCAAAAAAGAAAACATTTTAATCAAGACCCAATAACATAATTTTAGAGCGTGCACTCCAAGCTGGTGCGCAGCTGAGAAGGTAATAATAACCCAGGGAGGTTGCGGAAGATTTTGGAGCTTGAATCCCTGCAATGGCAGATGAGAACACTCAAGAGATGCATTGTGGTGTCTGCTGATGGGCCAATAGCTGGGGCCACTGCTCTGAAAGAGATGGACGCCTAAAGGGGGCAGAAGCAGCCGCGGCCCATGCAGGTAAGAGCGGCGGTTGGTGAGGCCGGGTGAGGCCAGGTGGGGGAGGGATTTTGAAAGACGATGACAAGGGAAAAATAATTATTTATTTAATTTTCCCTTGTGGTCGTCTGTCGAACCCCCCCCCAACCTGGCCCCACCGCCTCACTGCTCTTAGCTAAACGGGTCGCTCCTTTGCACAGGGGCTGTGACAGAGATGTCTTGGTGAGCAGACTAGTTATTGAAGGGTGGATGAGTTCGGCTGCTGGGGAGGGCACTGAAGCAGACTAGATTCACTGATAAAGGGCAAAATAAAACAAAACAGTCTGTATTTTACGTTCAGAGTACATTGAAGTGTTTTGCAGTCTCTGGGATCTGGCAATCTTCTCGAAGGCGTTTGTCCAGCCCTGTGGGTAAAAATGGAAGGGTTTCGTCTATGAGTTCTTCTAGATATAAAAGAAGAGTTAGATAGATAGATAGATAGATAGATAGATAGATAGATAGATAGAAAAGTCTTACTCTCAGAAGATCTGCAGCTGGACTAGTGCTGGGTCTGCCAGACTACAATAACGCTTGCTGTGAGGGAACAACAGCATGTTCCAGCCTTGCAAGCTGAAGCAGGCTGTAACAGCAGTTCTAGTGCAGACTGGAGAATACGAGGTTGGCGTTCTTGACTATAAAAGAGCAAACAGGATCACAGCTTCTTCCGTGGAAAAACAATACATCTAATCCTGGCAGCAGGACTCTCTATGCCATCCAGTAACCAGGGTGACTGCCATCCTGGACAGCGAATCCCGAGGAGCTGCTCAGACCATTGTTCACCAAGCTCATCACTGATAGAACCTTCCACTGGATACATTTTTCTGCTGATATCACATAGCCACCTGACATCAGGAACCATTAAGAGGAATGTACACTGTCTAATTTCCTTGTTGATGTCTTTTTCAGGCGATGCCTACATTGGGTCTTCCTCAAACTATAGACTCAAACGCGGCCATATACACCCAGGTTACTACTGAGGCATGTCCTCCTGGATGATGACTGAACCACACTGGAGCACTTCCAAACCCTCTCTGGTTTGTGAAACAACCCAGGGCTCCTGCCAGTGTGTGCTGCTAGTGCCAGGGAGGGATGGAGATCTGGCTTCTTGACTAGCCCTTTGATTGGGGAGACTTTCATTATAACAGGGAACCTGTCCAACGTTAGAGAGTGAAAATGGAAGGCTCAAACCCAAGTGACTCGTAAAGTTCAGGGTTCTCAGAATTCAGAGGGGACTGTTAATGTAGCTGGGAAAAAGTGAATATGGATGGAGCTCAGATGTATGGAAGGAAACCTGTACCCACAAATTTGAACACCCCAAAATGTACCTATTTGGTTCTCCCTCTGTTTACTAAATCGAAAGCAGTGTTAAACCTCAGTTTTATGAGGCAATATGTTCCCCTGTTAAGGCCCCTCACCAAACATCAGAATAAAAGCAGTTCATTAAATAATGGGGCCCACTTAATAATTTAGTTTGAGATCAATGAAAAACGAAAGGGTTTTATTAATTAAAAAAAAAAATTGGTACAGAGTGAATGCAGGGTATTTAAAAAAACAGAAAAATATTTTAAGTCACAACGGTCTGCAAAATCATAAGACATTGGGCGGCATCACAGGCAGCATAGTAAAGCTCACGAAAATCCCTGGCTCACCCCTGAAATTAAGGGGCTCTTATACACAATTATTGCGTAGGAAAATAGAGAAACTGCAAAATCATTGTGGTGCGAGCAAAAGTGTCATTTCTTTAGCAAATCAGAACACAAGAATAATACATGTCATTAGCATAGCACTTAAGCACCATCCCATTTCTAAAAACGTATTCAACACCTCAGTAATAATGTCATACGCATATTCTTGTACAAATATGAAACTTTCAGCAAATGAATAGACTAGTAATTGCAGAGGAAGGCTGCAGAGGAGACCTTGAGAAACAATACAAGTCATAGAAAACAGGGGAGAATTAATTAAAAGCAATACATAATAACAGTGAAAATAAAATACTACACATCATCTTGACTGTTCTGTGCGGAGCCTGTAAGGAGAAGTGCACAGAGGGGGAAACAGGAGTGAGTGACAGAGATGACATCCATTGTGTTCAAAATGGAGATTTATATTGACGTTGCCAAACTAAAACATATTAATAGCTTCATTTCTATATATCATATCAATTTTTTAAAATTGGTACTATATTATTTCATAGTACAATTGAATATTATACATTATTACTAATGTACAAAAATATAAGCTTAGAAATAATCTCACACAGGGAAGAAAATAAGCTTCTCTTTCAGATGGTAAGGTGCCTTCTTTACTGTTCCTGGGACCATGTCTAGAAAAACCCATAATTCGGGGAAAAAATAACACAGACCAGGAGAAGGAGCTGTAGACTTGTTCTTATCCAAGGTTGGACTCATTTGCCCACATTTGCAGCCTGGACATGCATGTGACATTCAGTGGTCTGGAGCCATGGTCTTTACCCCCTCACTTACTTCTGAGTTTATCTGCACCACCGCCATCTGATGGATGATTATACAACTCTGAAGCCTTTTTTTATTGAACCTTTGTTGCATTGCATTTTTTGTTAGTCCAATAAAAATCTGGAGGGTTTGGGTTGCCTTTTAAAACCGAGATGGACACTTCGGTGACCCACTACAGTGACCCCAGGGCAGTGGCGTAGCTACACCTTCGGCAGCCCGTGGCAGCCCCTATGTTTGCCACCCACGGTGGGTCAGGGGGAGGACACAGCCCCCAAAATTTGTGCCGCCTGCGGTGGCCCGCCCCCCGGAACCCCTTGCTATGCCACTGTCCAAGGCTAAGGCAGCGGGGGTCTTTTGCCTCAGTTTAAAAATAACCCGTTGCAGAGAGACTTTTGTGGTCCTGAGGTGCTATCCGTCAATGTCGCTCCCCCTACATGTGCCAACAATTAGAGCTCGGTCACCGGCTGTCCCACCTTTGTCTTCAATTAGCAAAAAAATAGATCGTCCTCTAGTTTCTTAGTGGATTGGGCACTCATTTGGGAGTAACACACAAGCTTCCATAGCAACAGCTGTTGCCCAGCAACCTCGAATTGCCATGTTAGATGCTATAGAAGCTGCAGTTATAGGTTTCTCGCCCCCATCCCTTCTTTACATCTTTTATTTTGTACATAAACCGGATACCAGCTAATTTCTAGAATTTAGTGTTGATAAAAAAAATCTGAAAGTTTGGCCTTTAACATAGCAAAACTGGAAATAGTATCTTATATCCTAACCGAAACCAAATACATGGCTTGTAGCCTTTCCTTACATAAAATACATACTTATTTTGCCGCCTTATACTGGTATGCTTGCTTTAAACGCCAGGTAATGCTGTCAACCTAGCAAAGACAGACTCTCCAAAGGGGACATGCACATTTGACAGGTTGTACAAATATGCCTTGAATTCTTAAACAGATTTAGGTCTGGAAAATACATCACTCAACCTGAAAGGGATGACATTTGGGGCCACTGAAGTGCTAATTAAGGACAGAGCTAAAAATAAGGAACTGGGGCATCCTATACTCGAAATAAATAGGAAGACTTGGGTCGAATAGACCCTTGCGGTACAATTTATTATGCTTAAAGCTCATCTTCTGCCTCACTACAGCAAAAGAAGGGAAATGGAAAATCGCTTTTCCTAGAGCGGGGCTGATTCAACTGAATCCGACGTGGGAGAATGGCTGAACATTAGAAGGAAACTGGGTATCGCTGCTTGCTGGAGACATGAAACACTTAAGTATTATCGCTGTCTGCTGGTCAGGGAGTTAACAGTGATTAATATCATCTGCCGAGGGCATTAATCACTGCTAATAGCTGCCCTCAGAAATGGATGGAAGCTGAAAACAAGGGTGTAAAATGAGAGTAAAGTCAAATAACAACTGTTAACGCCTGGTAGTATGTGGGACATACAGGGAAGAACTTAATTGGTACGGTCTTTAACTTCAATCAGTGATGTTCATCAGTTATCAGTAAGTGCACCGTAGGTGAAGTACTATAAATGACTGAGTGCATGGTCTCTGTTTGCTTTTCTGTGGCAAGGGAAGCCGGACCTTTTCAGACACTTCAAAGGTGTAAGACAGAGCCTTCTTGTGAAGCAGTATAAACACAGGATACAGGCCAGGTGCATCACACAGTCCTAATTAAAAAGAAAAAAGAAACAGTCAGTTACAATGTTAAGAATATAGTGAAATATATGAGATAAAATGCTCTTAAATGTACATGTTAAGGATAATGCAAATCACAAAGCAGTGTCATTATTACAAATTTAGGGGCTTATTTATGACATTGCATCCTGGCTTTTCCCTGCGCTGTCGTCGTTTTGGCTGCCTTGCCCCAATGCAGGCACCCTTTCACCAACGAAGCCACCCTTGCACCATGGCGCAAGGGTGCCTGTGTTGCATGCAGGATTGTTTTTGTTTTTGCACCTTCCTGCATAAAAGCAATCCTGAAAGGCATGTTCCTCTTTCTATGTGTGTTGCATTCAGCAGCACACATAGAAAGAGGAAGTAACAAGAAGAAATAAAGATATTTCTCCTCTTTACGCCTGTCCTGGGAAGCTGTATCTTTTGGCACTTTCCCAGGTTTACCAGGTCTGGTAAATCTGAGAATGCGTCAAAAACCATGGGAGTTGCATGGGAACACCCAAGCAACGTCCATAGAACGCCTCCCTAATGAAGAGTAAGGCAACGCAGCGAGTTCCACTGTGTTACTTTATTCGAGATTTATGAAGCCACTCATGCCCACGCAAGCTGGCCTTGCATGGCTTCATAAATCTCATTTCTGAGTTGCGACTCTCTTGCACGATGTTGCGTGGTGCAAGAGTGATGCAACAGGGCTCATAGATATGCCCTTTAGTCTTGAGATTGGACTTTTCAATATCGACACCTACAACATCATGGCTTACTATTATCTAGGATAGAATATCGTGGGGCAAAATATCGAAAGGTAAATGCATACAGAGAAATATTAAGATTTACTATTCCTGATTACTCATCTGTGTACCTTGAAGATTTATGTACCACATAGGTACATAAATGTGGAATAAGGTGTAGGAAAACCTAGACTTACACACCTGCCGATAATTTATTTTTGAAAATCTGTCCTCAATATTCTGTCCCATCTATACTGTTGATTCTATATTAAGGGGGCTCACCAGTCTTAGAAACCTGAGGTAACTTGCATTTTCCTCATTACGGACCTTTGGGTGTACTTTATTCCTTATAACTTGGTTTATCATATAATCTAGAGTTGAATAACATGTAAAAAATTTGTCTGATCTACAAAGGCACTTACAAGAGTAAACATAGGTATAATCCTGGAAAATGGCTTCATTAACTGCTGTCAGGAACTCACAGAAGGATTCCTGACAGACATAAATTATTTTATTACTGCGTATTTCTCCACCACAAGTGTGGTTTAAACCTTCTGCAGTATTTATTTGCCATGAAAGTTTGTGAATGCCTACAACGTTCTATGTTATTGGTATGCAAAATTCCAATCTGAGTCTTTCCCACTTTGAAAGCAGTCTGAGTTTTACTGCAACAAAGGACTTGTGTAACTCCCTTTCCAAGAAATAAAGAGGTACTGCTCTCCTTCAAACTTGGATGAGGTGTAGAAGGAGGGCTTTTTACAAGAAAAGAGGAAATTGTCTCAGTTCGGCAGTGTCGAAGAGTGCCACAGGCCAAGGATGGGCTGAAGTGACAGAGCTATGTGTGGCTTTGGGATGGATAATGACCCATAATGTATGCCTCATGTCATGATTGAGATGCATAGTGTTGTCCAGTTCAGTACTTTCTTTTGAAATATTATTGATTTGAGATGTAATGACGCATTTGGATCAATTGAACTAAACCAAGGGGTAGCGTTGTGCGAGTTAACAATGACACAACCACTGGCGTAACTGTGCTGAGGGGGCCCCCTGCGGGGTGTGCCACGCCATTTGACACAACCCTTTTGGCTCATGGTGGTCTCCATAGAAATGTGACGTAAGTGTTAGAGCATAGTGAAGTGAATGCAACAAATGTTGAGTTCGCGGTTACACACTAATGAATAAAAACGTGGAATACCAAGCTCTGTGTGTTGTATAGGCATTGGCGGGTATTCAGGCTGGGGAGGATGCTGCAAATGGTGACTAGGATGGAAAAGGTAACCCAAAGATCGACAATGCTCTCCCAGAGGGTTTGCCGTGGTCCAGCAAACTGCTTGCGCATGCCACGTGTGCCTCAGTCGAACTGCAGAATCGATATTTGGCATATGTGGATTCAAAGCGCAACTCCAGCCAGTGTAAAGTATTTGAAGATAACGAAAGCTCCACTCAGAAGTCTGCACTTCATTGGCTAAGAACCTGCTGGTAAGGCCATAAAGTGAGGTACCGCGCTACTACGCAACCTAAAGCTATACATCATACGGAGCGATGCCGTTAAATGCAGATACAACCAGGTTGTGAAAGATCAGCAAATAGCGACACCAAATTAAAGATATCAACAAAACAAAAATGCCAGTACTGCTCAATAAATTCAATTGCTATCTGCGAAAACAATGAACACAACACTGTCTGCAAGGACTAGCCGTTCAGTCTGAAATAAATTGTAAAATCAATTTGTTTATTCAAATCTTTTTGATATTTTTTTAAAATTCCAATGTATTTTACAGTCAGTTAAAGTCTCATAATTTTATTTACAAATATATACAAAACAAAGTGTAGAAGAAAGAAGATTTCTTTGGTGAAAAAAATAAAATCCCAAGCATCCGTTGTAGATTCATCCACTATCAGTCTGTGTCACATTCATACCAAACAAATATAGTGCAATGGAGAAACAAAAAAGAAAAAGAGAGATAGTTTGTATGTGTGTGTGTCCCTTGCCTAGTTATTTGTATCATTTAAGACAGGTAGGGGCATTTACTCAATAGTCAATCAGTCACAAGTTTTGTTTAGTACATAAAACAAGCCATCATAAATTATTAAAAAATCTACAAGACATCCATGAAGGTATGATTGGCCTAATAGAACAAACAGACAAACAAAGGGTCGATGCGTTTCAAATCCCCCAAATTGTGGGGATTATCCTCAGGACCACAGATGGAATTAATCTGAAACAACAAGAAGAGCCATTCTTACTACCAAGCACAAACTAAGCGATCTTCAAACTTGATATTCAGTATTACACAAAACTAAATTTTACCTGTCATTCTTCAAGTAATCTGTGTTGATTCTGTAGACTGTCGACAGAAAAAAGCGGAATCAATTGAAATGAACAAGCTATTTTAAAACATCCTAATCAGGGGGATCAAAGCAACAATTGCAAGTACTCACGTTTTTGTTGTTGGAGGTTGGTCACACTCCTAATTCTCTTAGCGTTTTGTTTTTTCATAGGTTAAAGGTCCAGCTGGAAGTGTAGATGTGAACATATTTAAATATCCGTATCTTTAGAACCTTATATTCTGGAGGGCATGTATTGAATATTTACCTTAGTTGGTCTCTTAATCTCTCAAAGTTAGGAATCTGGAGAACAAAGAGCAATGACCGGTGTAAAATTCGTATTTGTATAACTGTCTGACAGATACTCATTTTATTTAGTTTTGTGTTGTGGCCGCAACAATGTGAGAAATATAGATTTAGCGCGTTCTTTTAGCGTCACTCAGTGCGGTAACTTGCGATTTCTAGTTTGGGCGATTGCGAACCAAATTTGAGTAAACCATGGTGCTAACATGTCCAACGGTAGTGCAAAGCCTGCTTCTACATAATGTTTGTTAGTTAATTTGGAATCCGAGCTTTTCAAGACCGTGATGTAAACTATTAGTGGAACAATAAAGTTAATCAGATTAGGCATGGTGTGAGCGTGTGTTTTAACACAAAGCTCCACATAATTGGCCAATATTGAGCGGTTATCGTGTGGTAATTCCTTTCCCCTAAGGTCGAGCCATTATCCCTCGTGTCATTTAAAGAATAAGACGTTCAAAGAAGCTCACCTTCCTCTCAAGCCAGAGTCTCCTGACGGCAAAGTTTTATTATTCGGACTGCCATGTTGGTTCTGCTCGGAATCCCGTTCTTTAAGTTACGCAAGAGAAACCGGGGATCTTGGGATTTGTGGTGCAAGATGCTCGCTTTCCATTAGGTCTTGTTAGACAACCATAGTATTTGTTTTATACATAAGCCTTTCCATATAATGTGCTAAATGTCGAACTATCTGCTCATTGCACAATGCTTGTGACTTATTATATAACGCTAAGATTTTTTCCGGATCAGTTTTTTTATAAAGTTTGGCCACGAAATTCGGAAAATGTCTCTTATGAAAACGCAAAAAAAGGGGGCTGTATATTTACTATCTAAGTGGACAATTTAATGCAAAATCAAATTATATGCAAGAAAAATTCTCCTCCAGTGTGGATATTATTAGGCAGCCTATCATATTAAAGGGAACAGTGAAAATTTGAAGGCTGTACTTATGTCCAAAAGTGATATGAACTTTAGAATGGTCACTTTAATGCATCTTCAGTATTTCACTAGTCTGATTGGTGGATTCACAGATGATAGAGTTTAGACATTTCATTCAATCCGTTTGTCGCAGTATTATATTTCAAAATCAGTAGGGCCTCTCTTTTGGACAGTTTTTCTTCAATATCCCCTCCTCTTGGGTCTGGCTCAATTTTAGATATTACTGTCCACTTTAGGTCAATTTCACTGTGTAAACAGTCTTTCCAATGTTGGACTAAAGGTGCATTAAGAACACTTATTCGAATTCGTGACTTGTGTTGAGAAATTCGTTGTCTGATTTCTTGGTTCGTTTTACCAATGTAAAGTTTCTTACAAGGGCATACAATCCCGTAAATAACATATTTTGTTTTACAATTCGTAAACCGTTCATGTTTCCAGGATACTCCATCATGTTCGAAAAGGTCTCCTTCTATATTAGAGGAGCAGCATAGACATGTCCCACACTTGTGGTGTCCAACAATTGGGGGCAGATTGACATAATCCCGTAAAGTTGCACTCTTTGTTTTTGGTAAAGCAGCTCTTATAATCTGGTTCGCGATACTTATCTTTTTTGAAGGCGAACAAAGGTGTTTCCGTGAACTGGGTGTCCAAATCTTTGATTAAATGCCAGTTTTGATGAATGGCTTTTTTCAGCCAGTTAGATGTGGGACAAAAAGTTGATACGCATACTATGCGGGTCTGGGTCTTTTTTTCTTTTTTTGACAGCAATGTCTCACGTGGCATCCACCAAGCTCTTTTTATTGCATGCTTAAGGAGTTTAGAGGGATACTCTCTGTTTAGTAATTTCTCCCTCAAGGCGTTGGCATGTTCCATATACTCATCTTTGAATGAACAGTTCCTACGAATACGAAGGAACTGACCAAAAGGTAAGTTCTCTTTTAAGCTTCTCGGATGATTGCTGGTATAATGTAGGGCTTTGCTTCTGTCCGATTCCTTCTTGAAGAGTGTAGTGACCAATTCTCCATTTGAGCAGTATACTTTCAACATCTAGAAAGGCCATTTTTTCTTTAGAATGTTGCATGCTGAATTTAATATCCAAAGTACGGTTATTTAGCCACTCGTGAAATTCCGTGAGTTCTTTTTCATCACCTGTCCAGGTGAGGAAAACATTGTCTATATAGTGGATCCATCCGCTGATTCGCCATACAAATGGGTTGTTTTTAAAGATAACACTGTGATCAGAAGGTCTGCAAAGCAGAGATTAACCAGGTGTCAGACAGTACAAAGAGACACCTAAAAGCAAAGCGATTCAGATAGAAGAAACGGTCATCTACTTACCAGACATGATTA
The DNA here is from genome assembly GCF_964261635.1 of Lissotriton helveticus. Taxonomy (NCBI): domain Eukaryota; kingdom Metazoa; phylum Chordata; class Amphibia; order Caudata; family Salamandridae; genus Lissotriton; species Lissotriton helveticus. The sequence continues at coordinate 1,033,958,217 of NC_136059.1, forward strand.
AAGACAGTCATCATGCCACAGCATTGGCTGAAGTGGCCCAAGAATAAGTGCTGGGGGTTGTGCTTATGGAGCCGTCCATACATGAAGCAGCACACCATCAAAGTTGCTGGGTAGAGGCTCTGAAAAACTCCAAAGGTCTCCAGGAAATCGAAGGGCTCCAAAGGAGACCATGAGGAAGGTCACAGTTCCACAAACTATCCATAGATGACCTGGAGGCCATAACAGCACAAGGCCTTAGTGACAGCATGGATAAGGTGGGTCCTAGTGGACAGCAGACAGTGTCGGTGAGAACTCCACTCGCAGTGTCAGCCAATCCCATAGTGGTTACAATGCCACCGCCTTTCTGAAACCACCACCATTCAATACCACCAAAAAGCAGATTATTGGTAACAGATGGACTGCTTGGATAGAGACATTATTTCATGTATGTGTAGAAGAAATAGATAACGAGATTATCAAATACCTTAAGAATCTTGCTGATGAAGGTGTAAAAGGAGTCATAAAGTAAATGTTGGGAGCAGACACAGTTACATACATTCAAATCAAAGAAGCCTTGAATCTCAAGTTGCCGAATGTAGATTATGAAAGGTTCATTTTCAGTTAGGAGCGACACAAAGACGATGAAACTATTAACAAATCTGTTGAGAGACTGGATGTGCTCATCAAACACTGTAAGTTCAATGAATATAATGATGAGGAAGCTATATGTCTCAGGGTTATTGACGGATGCCCGCCAGATTCATTTAGACAACAAATGCTGAGGGAAAGTCTTAGTCTGGAGCTAGTTCTCATGGCTGCCAGAGCAGAAGAGCATGCCTATCGACAGGCAGCTGACATAGAGGCTGGGGATGCCCAGAATGAATCAGACATGAACATGAAAAGTAAGCAAAAACACAAGGCAGAAAGACACAGATTGATGTCTCCACAGAAAAAGAAGGTGTGTTAGAGGAGTGGATTTTTGTTTCCACATGAAGGTTAATGTCCATTGGACAGATTTTCAAAGGCTGTGGAAAGGAGGATCATTTTGTAACAGTTTGCAAGGCAAAGAAAAAAGTAAGCGTGTCACGGTGCAAAGACAAAATAGCCTCCAGAACGCCCCAGAAGCGATGTTCTATGCCCACCAACAAGGCTAAGCGACAAGACCAGTTGCGGCAAATCGACACCAAGTGAAGTTGAACATCATCTAAATCATCGTCAGAAAATTCTTCGGTATCAAAATAAAATCAAAATGATGAAGATGGCTGTGCAATGTTGAGGTAAATCACGGGATTCTGCTGGAGAGACTTAGCGAGGCTGGAGTGAGAGGCTGTGCTTTACGCTGGTTTCGCTCCTTCCTGCACGATAGACAGCAGGCAGTATCCCTCCCTCCCTTTCAATCAGCTTTTTCTTATGTGCAGTTTGGTGTGCCTCAAGGATCGGCAATTAGCCCTATTCATTTTAAAATTTATTTAAAACCTCTGATTGTGGTCATAAAATCGTACGACATAGACACGGTGAATTACGCCGATGATACTCAGATGATCCTCTCCTTTGAGGGAGAGGATTCAACGTCTGTAGAGGTTTTCCATGATTGCCTGCAGGATATGGCACGATGGCTTTGGGCCAACTCCCTACAATTCAATGCTGGCAAGACCGAGGTGATTGTGTGTGCTACGAATAATATCCCCAGTCCCCTTCCTGACAACTTCTGTCTCCCGGGTTTTTCTAACACTGTGCAGCCAATAAAAAATGATTGTAACCTGGGTATTATGTTTGACTGCAAGCTTTCCCTGGAAGCCCAGGTTACAAAAACTACAGCCACCTGTTTCGCTATCATCAGGTCCCTCCGCAAAATTTTTTCTCTTCTATCTCATCAGGCGCGTGCCACAGTGGCGAGGTGCACAATTCTCAGTAGGCTTGACTACTGTAATGCCCTCCTTCTAGACTCCCCTAATTTTCTCCTGGATAGGCTACAAAGGATCCAATCAGCGGCTGCCAAGCTGGTGCTAGGCCTGTCTAGAAGTTCCTCTGCCTCTGCTGCCCTAGCCAAACTCCACTGGCTCCCTTTGAGACAGACAGTGCACTTTAAATCGCTCTGTCTGGTTTTCAAAGCCCTTCATGGGGGCGGACCAATGAGTTTGCGAAAATTTTTTTACTGGTACACTCCATCGAGCCTTCTTCGCTCGTCCTCGGCCAGACTGGTGAAGGTGCCAACCTTTAAGAAAGTCAGGTCAGGAGGCAGATCCTTTGGAGTGGCAGCAGCCAGATTGTGGAACAAACTTCCCTGGGAAATTAGACAAATTAGAGAACTTCTCCCGTTCAGGAAACGTGTTAAAACCTGGCTGTTTCCCTAAGATCCAGACGGCAGTTCCGGCCCGACTCACTCCTATTCTCTGGCTGCTCAGCACCAGGATACCTGCAAGGTGACAGTGTGCTTAACAAGTTGAATGAATAAATAAAATAAATAAACAAATGTTTACCTCAGAAAAACCTACGCATTTTGTACTAGCTGCATGTGAAGCACCATGGAAAGCACCAAAGTCATAAAAAATTGTCCAAAGATTATACCACAAGTAACAGTTGCTCAATGCCTTTTATTATCAACCATGGTGTATCGGTAAATATTATGCCTGAGGAGAAATATAATGAGCTATCTCCATTGCCATGACTTACGCCATTTAAAACTAAAGTGTATACACGGGCTGCATCCGTGCCATTACCAAGTCAAGGTTCATTTGTAGCAACAATAAAACATAAGAAAACAAAAGTGCAAGCACCCTTTCATGTACTTCAAGGTGCTGTGTCAAATGTCTGTTTGGTCAGTTTCAGCACAGCTGCTGATATGGTACTGATATCAGTGAACTGTAACATGAATGCTCATCACAAAATAGCACGTGAGTTCCCTTCATTGTTTCATGGGTTAGGAAAACTCAAGACTATAAAAAGTACAATTACACATTAATGAGGACATCCTTCTTGTTGCTCAAGGACGGATGAATTGCATTTAATTTACAGGAAGCTGTTGAAATAGAAAGATAATAATTACTCAAACAGGATACCATTGAGCGTTCCACTGGCCCAAGACCATGAGTTTCTCCCATAGTGATAGTACCCAAAAAGGACAGTGAAGGAGCTGTACGCATCAGTGTTGATATGCGTCAAGCGAACAAGGCAATTGAAAGAGAAGGACATTGAGGTCCACACATTGCCAACATAATAACACAATTAACTGGAGTGATGGTCTTCTCTGTCCTTAATTTAAATAAAGGATATTATCATTTGGAATTCGAGGAGAACTGCAGGTACATTACTACCTTTTCTACACATATTGGTCTGTTCTGATGTAAAAGACTATGTTTCGGTGTGTCATCAGCTGCAGAGCTTTTTCAAGATGTCATTTGACAAATCCTATAGTCAGTCATGAATGCTTCCAATTATAGTGATGTCAGAGCTACACAGAAGGAGCACAATAAAGTTCCCACACAAGTTTGTCGTACTTGTTGATGCAGGTTTAACTTTGGATGTTGAGAAATGTGAGTTCCACAAGGCAAAGCTAAAATTCTTTGGCCATGTATTTTCTGATGGGGGTATGACACCCAATTGAGCTACAGTGCAAGCGTTGTCAACTGCCATTTGCCCACAAAATGTTTCCGTTATACATTCTGTCCTTGGCATGGCCAGCTATTGTTCTAGATACATACGTGAGTTTGGCACTGTAAGTGCTCAATTGAGAGACGCGACGAAAACAAATGTTTTATTTCATTGGTCATATGAATGTGGGCACAACTTAAAGAAAATCAAACAAGCTATTGAGAATGCTACTGAAATGGCATACTGTGATCCAAAGCTTCATATAGAGGTTGTTGTTGGCGCTAGCCCAGTTGAGTGAGGTGCAATCCTTTCACAGCACAGCGGACACTCAAATGCTCGAAGACATATAGTGATAGTGACATATGCAAGCAGGAGTTTGTCCCAAACTGATTGTGCTTCTTCACAACCAGAAAAAGAAAGTTTAGCAGTGGTGTGGGCTTGTGAACATTTCCACGTATTCTTATATGGGAAGCCTTTCATGCTTGTGACGGATCCCTAAGCATTACTGACCATCTTTGGCAATCCAAAGGCCAAAATACCACCTCGCATGAATGTTGGGGTCTACAATTACAAGAATAAAACTACACAATCATGCACCATCCCAGGAAAGATCAAAAACACCCTGTCGACTACTTCTTTAGAGTGCCTCTACAGTGGAATTGCACCCCTTCCAAGATGGCTGACGCCTACATAAAGGTCATTGTAAAATCAAGCACACCAGCTGCCACGAGTTAAGATAGTGACATGTTAAAACTAAAACACATTATTACACATCAGTCTTGGAACTAGCACACTCGACCTCTTACCAATGACCGTGATTACCAGAAGTTTTAAAATGTCAAAGATTAACTGTCCTTTACGCAAGAAGGGATTATCCTGAGAGGTTTGAGAATGGTTATTCCGGAAAGTCAGTGACAACAGATAATATAAGTGGCTCATGAAGGGCATCACGGAATCGTTGCCACAAAACAAGCTGTCTGAAACCAAGTCTAGTTTCCTTATCACGATGAGAGAGTTGAAAAAGAATTGAAGGCTTTTCATTGATGCAATTGCCTTTCATTGAAAACCACTCAACACACCTTAAACATGTCAGAGTTGCAAAATCATGCAGGGAAAAGAATTTCAATTCACTTCATCATTCCTTTTGATAATGGACATCACCTGATTGTGATTGTTAATGAATATTCCCATTTCGATTGTTAGAAGATCTCTCATCTATCATCAAAGGCCTTGTCAAACGTTTCATGAATACTATTAGGAAAGCTGGTCAGCGTCCTGTATTGGAAAAGTTTGAACTTAAAAGTGTCCTGAATTCTACTCTCAAGCTTACTGTTCGACACCTCACTCGACCACAAGTGAAAGCCCTGCAGCCTTTATGTTCGGGATAGCCATGGCGACCAAGTTACCTCAATGGACAAACAGAAGATTAAGTATTGAGGAAGAAACCTGCATAAAGGAATTGGATTGTAAAAGGAAAATGAAGGCCTATGTAGACAAGCACCGACGTGCAAAAGATGAGAGGAGGTTGAGTGCTTGTCCGCCAATCTAAAAATCAAAATTCTGATTCTCCCTTGGATGCTGAGCCATTTCCTGTTGTAAAAAGCAAAGGGCACAAGGTGGCTGCCCAACGTCCTAGGAAGTCCATTATGAGCGATTCCGACATGTGTCTTATCACTCGTCAGGCACTGATTTCAATGTAGAAACTGTCTGAAAGGATAATTGAAAACCCCATGCCTGCTGTTGTTCCTACATAGCCAACGCAGATCGTGGACACTTCTACTGCCTGTCCCCAGTTTCCGAAAACATGCTTGGGACATGTTAATGTTAATGTTAATGTTAAAATGAATTTATTAAGCGCTCGTACGCCCAAGGGCTTCATGGCGCTGTAGGAAGGAACGTAGCACAACAATCACCGTAGAAATGAGGCAGCTCAGTAATGCGCCTGCGAGAAGAGCCAGGTTTTCAGGGAATGTCTAAAACTGAGGATGTTATCATTCAGTTTAAGATCAAGGGGGAGAGAGTTCCCGAAGGCAGCTGCAAGATGGTCAAAGCAGCTGCCTCCGAGACGTTTCCTCTTATAGGAAGGGACGATCAGAAGGGATTTGTGGATGGACCGGAGATTACGGGAAGGGCTGTATCTTTTGAATAGATCTCTAATGAATAGGGGGCCAGAATCATGTAAAGACTTAAATAAGATGCACCCTGCTTTAAAAGCTACGCGTTGTTCAACAGGCAGCCAGTGTAGCTGCTTCAAGCCAAGTCTAACAGACTGCCTCTTGGAGAGATTCAGAAGAAGTCTGGCTGCCTGGTTCTGAACGAGCTGGAGGCGTTTAAGCTCTCCACTTTGAAGGCCAAAATAAAGGCTGTTGGAAAAATCTAATCTGGAAAGAACCAGGGAGATGACGATCTGTGTAAGGGCAGCCGGGGAGAAGAAACAGGCAATTTTCTTAATTTTCTTCAGCTGGAAAAAGCTAGATGACACAACTGCTCCTACCTGTTTTTTTAGGGAGAGATCCTCACTGATGAAAATTCCCAGGCTCTTAACCGAGGATGACTTAGGTGGAGGGGCACCCATGCTAGAAGGCCAGAAGCTGGGGTTCCAACTAAGTGCACTCTGTCTGGATTAAGTTTCAGATGATTGATCAGAGCACCACAAATTATCATCAAAGAACTATGATTGTATATATAATTGTAAAAAAAATGTTTTATTTAACAGAGGGGGAGATGTAGTGTCATATGTGTTAGCAATGATGGAATCCTTTGGCTCCTGGTGGACTCTGTAGAACTGTGACATAATTGTTAGAGCATAGTGAACTGAATGCAGGTTTAGAATGTTGAGTTTGCAGTTACACACAGACGAGGAACAATGTGTAATATCAAGCTCTGTGTGTGGCGTAGTTATTGACGGGTACCCAGGCTGGAGAGAACACTACACAAAGCCTCATGTCCCAGACTGCAGTGATTTGGTAAATGTAGTCCAATAGAGGAACAAAAGTGTCCTTGTTCCTCTAGTCATCTCATAACCACAGAGTTAAAATTTTACAGCAGTGTGATCCAAGTGCTTGGTGGGATGCAAGTGAGTCTTAAAGTACACTAGAAGAGCTGGGTGGGTCTCAATCCTTCAATTGCCAAATATGCTACAGAGCAGGATTAAGGTACATCGACAGGACAGAGGGGCTGGTCCATATTATCAGTACTGTAATATGAGATAGTATCATAGTTTAATGTTAACTTTCTGTGGCATAGCTGTGTGTGGGTCCAAGTATTAGTACAGGATTGCTGAGAGTCAGCATCTTGTTGCATAATCATTACTTATTGTGTGTTCTAGAACAGGGAGTGTAAGGATTTTTCTGGGCCAGTACTGATGTGCAGTGTCAGGCCTGTGTGTTCCCTGGACTGGAATAATTGGTGCTGCATGTTTTTTTTAACCTTACTTGCAGTGAACAGTTATTGATGAAATCAAACATGAAAAGTAGAAGTTACTCCTGGACAGAATTGGGGTGCATTGCTAGAGTCCACGTGGAGAGGGGGGGGCTGCTGCAGGGCAGGTTTGAGGTGCTTCTGTTAAGTTATTGTGTCTGTTTCAGTGCTGGAATAGTATATTGTGCTGCTGGATATGATTGGGGTGTTATGGAAGAGCTGTATGTACTTTCCAGTAATGGAACAACAAGGAGTACTGCAGGTCAGACATTAAGATATTAATAGAGCTGTGTGTCGCACTACTAGGGTCCATTTAGTATTACGCATGTGGATCCTAGTAACGAATAATAGTATGCGTTGCCCAGCAGGAGTGAGGTGCAGTGGCACAGCTACTGCTGTGTCTGAGATTATTATCTACAAAAGGTAGTTTCAAAGTGCTTTGTATTCCAGGTCAGGTTATTTGACAGGACTGTCTGATCCCAGTACTAGGACTGTGAACCACAGATGTGAATCATGTCGCAAATCTGTAATTTGCGTGAGAGGTTCATCCATCTGTTATGGACTAAATAAGGTGATCTAGTGGTGGTAATTTTGCTGCATTCGGTGATTTGCTACAAAAGAGCTGACCACAGCTAAATACTGGTAGTACTAAATTACCTGCCTTTAGCCAATCAGAGTAAGTTTAACATGGCATCCTATTCTGATTGGTTGAAATAGTGATCAATCAGATTTCTGAAAGAATTGGAATTTGATTGACCACCCTTTCACCCATTTAAAATATGTCTCTGCAGTAAACCTTATACGGATTGTATTGTAATCAAAGATGATGCGTAGTCAGGGTCTAGTAGTTCATTAAGTATATTTATTCATAAGTACAGGAAGATGGTAGGTTCAGTTAATACCTCAATAATTGTCTAAGTGATTGCCCTAGTTATTGCCCCACCAGGAGCAGCCTCCTGGCTGCTCACCCATCCAGATCCAACTGACACTCCCTTCATTCTAACTCACATCAACATTCTGTATGACTTCATCATAAGTTGAGCATGTATGCAGAGAGACACTATAGAGGGAGTGCAATCAGTAGAGTAGGACTACAACAGATTGGCTGCTGGTAGTCAGAATTGATGTGGGCAGCGCATATCTTTCTTGTCCACATTTTGTAGTCCAGAGGTGCAGGTAGCTGAAACTCAGACAGACTTTGGACTGGACTGCAAGCATATTATTTAACCCAATTTCGCTCTGCAGACAAATTTTTTTAGAAAGTGGATTTCTCATTCCCATTTTGGTGTTTTATTTCGCCTATTCCTAATTAGGAGGGTCCCACCAAATGTCATGTCCTGGGCCCGCAAAAGATTGCGACAGCCCTGTGTTTAATAGGGGGGAATTGGGGTTGCAAATAGGGATCGGATTCAACTCTTCACTGATATTGACAATTATTTTTGTACATTTGACAAAGTGCATTCATAGGAGACACAAACAAATGCAAAATACAGTGTTAATCACCACTTTAGATCTCATACAGGAGGTACCCTCCCTGCTACAGTGAGATATTTTATAGAAAAGAGGCACAACGTAATCTTCCTAATGCCAATACAGGAGCAATTGGGCGTGTAGAACGTCTCACCATATCTCCCACTGCTATCTCACCTGCCCAAGAGACCTAAAGATGCTGGACTGTAGCATGAGCCTAGCCTCTCGTGGGCGTCAAAGGTCTTGGCACACCAAACAAAATCCAGAGATCACGGAAGAGCTAACATATGATAAGGGACACTTAAAATATGTGGCAGTGTTGGATTATGTTATTCAGTAAGGTTGGCAGAATTATGAGATAAGGTTAAAGCCAAATGTTCTGGCAGATTATAACATTAGAGGTAAATTATGCTGCCCATTTTGTGTCGCTATTAAATCAGGCCCTATGTTTTAAAAACTTTCTCTTTGAGTTCATTGCCTAATGCATTCAATGATCACATCACAGAACTGTTGTGTTCCCTCAAGAAAGAGCCCAGCAAAACAAAATGTATACTGATTCTTCTATTATATAAAATATTCAAACAATCAGTTGCCCGAGCATCAGTTGCCCGAGCATTGAAGGCACGAGATTCGTAAGATCAGCATGCATTCCTCACAGTTGGTGTCAGGACTCTGTTCCTTTAGGAATGCATCATCTTTGGGGCATAATAGTTAGCGTTCTCAGTACAGCTCACTCTTTCCCTATTTACTACCTGGTTTTTCTTCAACAGTATCCGCGAAGCATCATTCTTCTACCCATATTTCCCAATTTCTACCCATACCCTCAAGTACTCTGAGCCCACTGATGAGTGGTTAGCAGTTCTTTAAAAGATTTGTAATTGAAATAATAAATAAAAAGGGATTCAAAATATTTTAGATTATTCTAAATTCTTAGTGCCCCCTGATAATGCTTTCCGGACATAGTGATGTAAATAAGAAATTTCATCAATAGAAAAAAACAAAGCATTAGTTCAACATTTCTTCATCCTTGTTTCACATATATCTAAATATGTCAAGTTTTTATTTCCTTCTATAAACAAAAGCTAACATGCACTAAGAATATTAACAGCGTCTGGGCAAAATACTGAGCTCATTCATGCCTGAATATAATACTCGGTGGGTCAAGGATAAGTAGATAATCATTGAACAGTGTACTGAGATTCAGTGCATTCCATTTGCAGCAATTGGTGTTTATTACATAGAAACCTTTTCTATTGAAATCTGTAGACTACATAATGGATTGTGGATTATACGGTACATTCTTCAAATTCTTAATTCCATAGAAAACAATTCTCACAATAAATTGCATAAAACACACCAAAGGGGATGGGAGGCATGCGTGCAGTTTGTCTAACCACTGGCAATCGCTCGGGGTAGCATTGATTTGAATATGGCTGGGTCTAATCTGAGGTGGCAGGGTAGTCAAAATCAGTGGTGTAATAATAGCTCCCACAGTGCGGGGGGGGGGACCAGCTTCGGGGGGGGGGGGGGGGCCCACAACACAGTACCCTGGCCTGAGCGCTCCTGAGTGAGTCTGGAGGTGGGCCCTCCCTGTACTTTGCAGGTGGGCCCGCAAGTTTTGTTACGCCTCTGGGCAAAAAAAATTAAGGGTTGAAATGCTACCCCAGAGCAATTTTCAGGGCTAGATTAAATGTAAGCATTTCTCTCATCACCTTTTGTGTGTTTGAAATAATATAGGCAAATTTACATTCAGGATATCCTATCAGACACGGGCTCCGAAAAAACTCCAAGAACCTTACCCAACAGAGCATTCCCTGGTCTAACTAGAGGTACGAAGCCCTATGAAAGCGTTACTGTACAAAACAGTACCATTCAACGGCGTACAGATCACCTGGAAGCATATCCGGCCTCACATCTCACAAGTGCACCCCATCTTTATTGTATGAGCAACTGTATCAGGCATTTGCTACCTTTGTCTCCTGAAATGTTTCTTCATTTTGACGTTCAGTGTCGTTCTGGAATCCTATACTACTTCCTTCCTTAATATCATAGCAAATCTGGCCTCACTATTTGAATCAACGCATAGACCATGAGTACGTGGTTACATTGTGTTTTACCACAGGGAGTAAATCGTAAAAATCCTGTAGGGCCGTAGGAGATAAGGTTCTGGATAACAATGTCTTGTGCTACCTCTTCTCTGAATAATCTTTCTAAAGCAACGAAGGGGCATATTATCAATGGCCAGCCATAATTATCGCTGGCCGTGCTTAGCAATACATTTCTTATCGCAGGCTATCTCTGGAATTTATCGCCCTGGAAGCGCGTTATTAACAGCACGTTTCTCCAGGGCGATAAAAATTCCAGAGATAGCGAGGTTATCGCCGTTTTGCAGGGAACATCGCTGGTTTTCCAGCGATGTTCCCTGCAAAACGGCGATAACTTTGCTGATACGACCATGTGGTCATATCAGCATAATTCACCCCCTATGTCAAACATAGGTAAGTCAGGATTTTAGCAGATGTTAGATTGTGGCGATACGTCTGTTTTCGCCAAAATCTAACGTCTGCTAAAATCCTGTGGCTTGCCTTGTCAATATCGCGATGTGAATATCAGCGATATTTGCAAGGTAGTCCATCCGGGATACGCCCAGTGACGCCCACTTTGCATATCATTAGAGATGCAAAGGGAGGCGTTGGGAAAAAGGGTGCTAACATGCGATTATGCATGTTTGCACCCTCTTGTAAATAGGGCGATAGTTTTATCTCCGCTTTTTTGGCTTTTTAAGCCAACAAAGCAAAGATCAAGCCCTTTTAAATATGCCCACTAATCGCTTTGTTTACGGTAAAATTGACTTCGCGTGAGGAACACTACGACTATGGCTTACGTTACTTCTAAGTTTTTATTTTGCTATTTATCATGTGATAATGTTTAAATCTTCTTAGAATGTATGGCTAACTTGCACCTTTGAGTAATCGCATGATTCCTCTTGTTTATCATTTGGTTCCCTTCATCTCACAATAAAATATTAGGATGGAGGTACCATTATTGTTTTTGTATTAAAATGATTAAGAGCTTTCCATTTTGAGGTGTCAACAAACCTGTCTTACTAAGGGGTTTGGAATGCCTAGACAACACAAGAGGATAGGAAGCTGGCCACGAGCCACCGGCTTTACATCAAACTCAATTTTTCTAGTTGAAAGCGGGGTAGATTGTTGTGTCAAGTTGGCACCTGTCAGAGACCAGTTAGCAAACCACTTGTAGATACTTACATTATGATCAGATTACAGACCTTTTGCTGTGTCATGTTATTTCTCAGAGTTAAATTTCAAGGGCTTACAATTCTTGGCGTGCAGTTTATTGTTTTTTTAGATATTAATGCACAGTTCCACCATCTTGATTTCATTGCTAAAATGAATACTAAAAGGAAAGATATGCAGTGCTATGTCTTGCAATGCCAAGTTATTGTACGCCCGGAAGGCCCCCTCTTGAGTGTAGTGAGGCGGTATAACAGCTTGCACCGCCTCAGTGTTGGTGTCTGTGTCTGAAGCCATGATGTATACAAGTTAAAGCCCCTCAGCCCACCAGTGACCCTTTCCAGTAACCCGCCTTTCAGCATGAGAGCAGATGGAAGTGTGAAGTGATGCACACTGACTGCATGATGGCTGCCTTTGGCAAGTATAGCGAGTCAGCTTTACAGTTTGCCGTGGTTTCATCACACATCATGCAGTAGTCCCTGTACGCTTTGTTCATGATTGCTGGATTGCCCCTCTAATAGCAAATCAAGGATATATATATATATATATATTCACTGAAAAAAACATAGGTTTCAGGCCTTATATAGTTAGGAATTAGCATTTAAAAAACCTTTAAAATTCACTCAAAAAACTATAAGTTTTAGGGGTGTTATAGTTAGCTGGACATTTCACTCATACAAAACCATTGAAATTGCTCCTATATAGTTAGTTGTACTAACTATATTTCGCGCACCCGCAATCCACTGAATGTGGTTTGCTTCGTTATTTAAATATGCATTATATATATAGCAATTTGCATTGAAGAATGAGTGGATATATAAAAATAAATATTTGGATGGAGGATTTAGTAGCAGTGTAATTGACTGTTTACTTGACCAATTTATAGTGTCTCACTAAATATAGTAGATAGTGACTAAACTGTTTGAATATCTGTATCACTTTGTCAGTTGTTGTGTAAACTGGTTCTCCAGTTGGTTACTAGCTATGTGAAAGTCTGTATTAGTTATTGATTAGTTAACTGAGTATTTGTATGGGAGAGTGAATGTGTGTGTGGTTCGGTGGGAGGGGTGTGACTTCCCAAAGATGTGTGAATAGTTGATTCACTAGATATATGAAGTTAAAACTACATGTTCTAACAGTTGTTTGGGTGAGTGAATATCTTTATGGGTGTGGTGATGAGCAAATATATTTCTCAATGGTACATGTTCAACAAACTAGAAAAATAAAAGGCAGTGTATGTGTGAGTTGTTGTATATTAATAAGTATACATAAGACTCAATGATTGTGTGAGTGACTGTATGGATAACTTTATACTTGTAATAATGATTTTATAATTCACTAAGTATGACTTACTATCTAAATGAATAGATGAAGTTGTGTTTGTATAAGTGTGTAGCTAAGTAAATATGTAAGTATGATCCATTGTTTGCATACGTGAGTAGGATGACTTCATATGTGAATAGGATGTGTGCTGGTGTGTAATGTCGATTTAGGTGTATAAGTATTTTTGATAGTGTTCTATTGTTCAATGACAGCATGTATGAGTGAATCTACGGGTAAGTGATTAGATGTGTGTATACATCTATGAATCACTGAGTGGGTTTTTAGATACTTGTATTGCTGTAACAATGGATTCAAATATGATACTCTGTATTTTACAAAGAGCGATGAAAGATTTTACTAGTGTATGAAAAGGTGTATGTGATTGTCACGTGGATGATGTAATCAGTGATGTCATCAGTGATGTCATTTGAGATGTCATCAGTGATGTCACTGACCATGTCATGAATGATGTAATATGTGACATCATCAGCAGTGGATTGCGGGTGCGCGAAATATAGTTAGTACAACTAACTATATAGGAGCAATTTCAATGGTTTTGTATGAGTGAAATGTCCAGCTAACTATAAGACCCCTAAAACCTATAGTTTTTTGAGTGAATTTTAAAGGTTTTTTAAATGCTAATTCCTAACTATATAAGGCTTGAAACCTATGTTTTTTTCAGTGAATTTGCAAGGTTTTTTAAATGCTAATTCCTAACTATATAAGGCCCGAAACCTATGTTTTTTTCAGTGAATTTGCAAGGTTTTTTAAATGCTAATTCCTAACTATATAAGGCCTGAAACCTATGTTTTTTTCAGTGAATTTCAAAGGTTTTTTAATACTAATTCCTAATTATATAAGACCTGAAAGCCCACCAGGAATCTCCAGTATGCGCCAGGGGACTGCATTGCAGAGAGGTGTAATGAAGCCACGCCCCTTTTTACACCTCTCTGCAATGCAGCCCCCGTGCATGTTTGAAGAGAGGGAACTAATTCCCCTTGCATACTGGGGGCCCCTGGGGGCCAACTAGCCCACCTTGAACCTCCAGTATGTGCCAGGGGGCTGCATTGAACAGGTGTAATGAGGCTATGCCCCTTGTTACACCTCTCTGCAACGCAGCCCCCTGGCGCGTTTGCAGAGGGGGAACTAATTCCCCTTGCATACTGGGGGTCCCTGGGGGCCAACTAGCCCACCAGGAGCCTCCAGTATGCGCCAGGGGGCTGCATTGCAGAGAGGTGTAATGAGGCCACACCCTTTTTTACACCTCTCTGCAACGCAGCCCCGTGCATGTTTGAAGAGGGGGAGCTAATTCTCCTTGCATACTGGGGGTCCCTGGGGGCCAACTAGCCCACCAGGAACCTCCAGTATGCGCCAGGGGGCTGTATTGCACAGAGGTGTAATGAGGCTATGCCTCTTTTTACACCTCTCTGCAACGCAGGCCACTGGCGCGTTTGCAAAGGGGGGACTAATTCCCCTTGCATACTGGGGGTCCCTGGGTCATATCTGCCCAAACGCCGAAATTCCGAACGATTGAAAATGACTTTTCTTGAGAAACATTTGGATTTGGATTATCATGTCCTATACTTTGGAATTTTTGAAAGACTGACTTTGAGGATGCTATAAATTACTCAAGTCTGCCCGAATTGTGTGGGTAAAATTGATACCTAGTCACTTTGAATAAGAATGTACTTACGTCTCGTCTAACATTTGGAAGAAATATCTAGTTATATGACAACAGGATACCGACATAACTTGAAGGAAATAAGAACGCCCTGAAGAAGTTCTGTTGTACAGAACGAAACGCGTCAGCTGGCTGTGGTACATAAACTTAAGGAAAATAAAAGCATTTGAATATACACCAAGATTCAGCGCTTCAATAAGGACTCTAAGTGATATGATTTGATTGGACTTATTGTGCAAGTGGTGCTGTGCCAAACTTTGGAATATTCTCCACTACTCTTTACTACTTACTCTCTACTACTCCACTACTCTCTAATACTCACTCTCTACTACTCATTCTCTACTACTCTACTACTCTCTCTCTACTACTCACTCCCTACTACTCACTATCTACTACTCTCTACTACTCACTCTCTACTACTCTACTCTCTACTACTCACTCTCTACTACTCTCTCTCTACTACTCACTCTTTACTACTCACTATCTACTACTCTCTACTACTCACTCTCTACTTCTCACTCTCTACTACTCTCTACTACTCACTCTCTACTACTCTCTACTACTCACTCTCTACTACTCACTCTCTACAACTCTCTACTACTCACTCTCTACTACTCTCTCTCTACTACTCTCTACTACTCACTCTACTACTCGCTCTCTACTACTCTCTACTATTCTCTCTCTCTGCTACTCACTCTCTACTACTCTCTACTACTCACTCTTTACTACTCTCTACTACTCACTCTCTACTGCTCTCTACTACTCACTCTCTACTACTCACTCTACTATTCACTCTACTACTCTCTACTACTCACTCTCTGCTACTCTCTCTACTGCTCTCTACTACTCTCTACTACACACTCTCTACTCTATTACTCACTCTCTTCTCTCTACCTCTCTCTACTTCTTTCTCTACTAGTCTCTACCTCTCTACCACTACCTCTCTACCTCTCTCTACACGCACACATATACACATATATATGCATATATATGCATATGCATTTATGTATGTGTATATATATATATATACATACATATATAAACATATATAATCTGCATATCTATATAAATACAAATATAAATGCATGCATACATATACATATATGCATACATATGCATGTTATTTACATGAAAGTTTTAAAAACACTAATAAAAGCAAAGCTAAAAAGCCACCTAATTACAAACAGAATGGCTTGAACTTAAAAGAGGGCGAGATCTATTGCATTTTCAATGCTTGTTTACTTTGGTTCCATCAAGAAGGCATTCAGATGTGTCACACATTTGCCATAAATTCTGAATGTTAGCACTCTAGTTGCTCATTAGATCACTGTAGTAAAGCTACTGCTCACCAGGGAAGTCTGCTGCTAATCATACTTTCTATGGCAAAATGAACCCCCTCATTTTGTTCCTTTTTAAATTAAATGTTTTCAGACTTACCACTTCATTCCAATCAAGATGGCTTCTGGTGTGCCATACTTTTGTCATAAGTAAGACTGTTAGCGCTCTAGTTGTTCTTTAGAACACTCTGGGACATTCTGTCATTGGGCTATACTTGGGCTACTTCTGGGTGATATTTGGGCTACATTTGGGCTCTTTTGTCTCTGGTGGCCATCTTGGGAGACTGCATGTCAGAATTTTTTAATGAAATAGAAGAGGATTTGGGAAGCCCTCATTTTTCTTTCTGCAGCACAAATCATACTTTCTATGGCAAAATATACCCCCTCATTTTGTTCCTTTTTAAATTAAATGTTTTAAGAGTTACCACTTTATTCCAATCAAGATGGCTTCAGGTGTGCCATACCTTTGTAATAAGTAGGACTGTTAGCGCTCTAGTTGTTCTTTAGAACACTCTAGGAGGCTGCAGTAGAACACAAAGGAATCAACTGACAGTCTCTGTCCTTGTTGGATGTACATGTTTTACTGAGAATGTCAGACTTCATTCTCACATGACTGAGAAAGATAATGTGAATTTACAGAAAATATGCTTTCAGTTTAGCTTATAGATCCCCTTCCAAACCACTGTGGGAAAAGCATGAGATAATAGTTTTCTTTCAAACATGATTCATGATATTCCAGCAGAAGGCTTTTTCACATGGTAAAATCACCTTAGAACACACCACAATTCCTAAAATGGGTATGGTACCATCAACAAATGATTTATAATGTAACTAAAGTCCTAAAACCCTCTATTAACTACAATGCTTTTTAATTAGGTGCTATCATGTATATTGGTCCCAAGATGGCTGCCAACACTTCTTGGATGAAGTGCTGACAGCCAATCAGATCTCACGATGAGATGTGTGGTTAGGCTCCGCCCAGATATATATGTGTTTTTGAAGTTAATTTTCATAAAAACCACTGGAGCAATTTTCACCAAATATAGCAAAGGCACTTCTGCGTACCAGTCCCTACAATTTTGCCAAGTTTGGTGTAATTCCGTTCAGCGGTTCGGGCTGTAGCCTTGTCAGAACGTCCTATGGAAATTAACATGGGGAAAACACGTTTTGGGACCCCCCTTTTTTCTCAAACCCCACTTCACGAATCTCCCCGAAACTTTCAAGGAAGGAGCGCAGCAGATCTGGCCAAAATTTTGGAAAATTACACGCAAATTCCTCAACCGGCGCCAAAGTTATTCCCAATAGAATGTTGCGGATTTCCTATGGTAGCTAGGTCCTAACTATATATACCTACTGGCTATCGCCTATTGTTTAAAGGGAAGCTGGCATTTAGCAGGCAAGTTCTTATTAGGATATTGACCACTCCTAAAATGGTAGTTTTATGTGGGGCTTTGTCTACTCGGACACTCTGTAACATCTCATGCTTGTGTACAACACTGTTTTCCACTGCAAGTTTGATTAATTGCGTTCAGCCTCACACATTTCACTCACCACCTCCCATACTGGGTAAACAAAATCCTTGGACTCCGAAAAGGCACCAGGAGCCAATGCAAATCGAAGCGCTTTATTGCTGAGGGGGACAAGCACTATTTAATTGTTAGAGTTCAATAAAATACCGTACAATGGCTCGCCAAAGGCCACAGACCACAATCAGAATCTTAATGAAGTGAAGTGCTCAAAGGCTTGTTAGCCAAACTGGTCAAGAGTAAACTTCTAAGACTGGTTAAGGTTAGCCGCAGTCTGCGCCCCGAGAAGAGAGCATTTTCTGGTCTATTGGATTGTTTCTCAAGAAAAATGTCAGGAAAAAATGCTTGTGGCTTACTACTTCTAATAGCCAATTTTGGTGAAAGATGCGTCAAAGAGGAACTAAAATGTATGTCTTATATATTATGGGGTGGAAAAAGATAATCCTAAACGAAAGCAGGCCAAGAGCCAATGAGCAGAATTTTCTATGGCTGTCACCATGTCTGCGGTGGTGTTGTGCAGGAATAATGCTTGCGGTAAATATGTGTGATGCTTACATTCCGTGACAGGTGGTACCCTGGGGAGATAGCAAATCAAAATGAATGACGCAGCATGGGCTCATTTGAGCAGAGAGAGCTGTGGGTTTTCGCTGGCTGGTTTCACACAGCCTGGGTGGAGAAGCTCTCTCCTGTAGGAGATTTGGAAGCTTGGCAGCAAAGAGGAGAAGATACAACAACAAAAAAACACTCTCTCATCACCCCAGACAAGATGCAAATTATATCCAAAAGGTTCCTTGACAGCTTCAAAAATGAAGAACCGTCCCTCTATCATAGGGGTTTGTTAGAAGTATAGGGGTGAAGCTTCAGAAGAACATAGGAGTAGTAGCAGGGGCTACAGGCGCTATTGTTACGCCACTGACACACGCACTCGCACACACAGACGATTACATAAAAAAATACTTAGAATCTAAACATGTAGGCATTCTACATTTAAAGTGTAATGTTGCCTCATTACATAGGTAATATTAGCTGCAAGTAAAAATTCTGATAATATTGAAGTGTATGGGATAAGGTTATGTGCCCGGTGGGTTCCTGGCACATTGCTGTCAAAATAACCTAGCATACATCATCAATCAAGCCTATTCTCCTTTAAGGTGACGTGGGCTAGTTGCATTAGAGCGCCACCATGTGCTGGTGCGAAATTACAACAAAAGTAACTGAGAAAATGGCTGTTTGTCAATGCATGAGGAGTGTGCCGGCAGGCAAATGCCATTGTCCCAGGAGTGGTGAAAACCACTGCACAATTTCCACACATCAAGTTCATAGTCCCATGGATTTTTGTGCTAATTCATGGCAGTTTTATCTGGCCACCGACAGACATTCCTACAAGAAGAATGACAGGTTAATTCATGATAAACTATAACGAGTTAATTGTGTTTCTACAGTAAATCATTTGTCTTCTCAGAAAGACTTATTCTCTCATTTAGAAAAACAGTCTATCAGAGCCTTAGTATTCATGCTGGACATTACAGGCAGTCATATTTTAATTAAAGTGGGAAGACGAAAGCTATTATAAATGTAAATCTACCCCCAAAACAGATTTAATCATCGAGGTTTCTGTGATGTATTATTATATCAATTTTGTTGGATTGAAAATATTTAATGAATGTGCATACATTAAATGAAAATGGGGCTAGCATACATTAACTCACTAAGCATATATTAAAAGAAAAGGGCAAGGAAGTGCAACACTTTTCCTACATTCTGCCTGTAAAAGTCAAGGCAGGTAGCAAATGGTCCTTGTGAGCTTAATCCATCATTTGGTACTTGGGAACGCACAAAAATGACCTGATTTAAAAAGCATACCCACCCGATGAGTAATTGTCAATTATAGTAGAACCTTTTCTTGCAGTGGTTGCGCATTCTACGGAAAGTAATCGTAGGGATTACTGAGGTCCACCATACCAGAGAGGTGCCTGTGATGCTCTCATGTCCTAATTTCCTTGTTCCTCCTGCTTTTCTGTACCTTCGACTACATGGAGATGTCCATGTTCCAACAGGCGACCCAGAAGTGACGGTGGAAGTCTAGGAAATTCTTAAATACAAGAGGCCACCCCACCACACTGTTGTTCCCTCTCTATAGCATGGACAGGACCATTCTTTAGCTGAAAGTGAAACCTTCAATCGTCCATGTGAGTTCTGGCAAGGATTGGTCGGGGTTAGAAGGGAGGGGGGAAGGTCTGGATAAAAATGGGGCCTTCTCCCCTGCCTAAATAAGGGCCACTCTCAGCACCTATTCCCTTTCAACCTCAAAACCGACCTAGGTACTTTTGCTACCCTTACTGAAGGCTAGAGCGGTGGACCTTGAGGCTGGGGAACTGGGTTCGAGTCTCGACAGGGACCCTCATCATTCTGTGCTTCTGGTAAAATCACTTAATCTGCACCTGTGTAGTGTAGCGCTATAGCGTTCCCGTGATGTCAGGTCACAGGGAATGCTGGGAGCACTGGCGGCCATTTGCCGCGAGAGAGCCAGACACCTCAGAAGAGCAGATTCACCCCGGCGCTCTCTGGGAAATAAAGAGCTATCATCTTTAAGCACAGTGTATGCCTCATTATTACTGCGCCACCCGTACCATACAATTTGGTGATGAGGCTGGGGGGAAACTCTCCAGCCGTCCCCGAACACCGCGTGTGTGCACGCGCCAACGCATTACGGCCGTGGCAGCACCTGGACCCCCCAGAGAGCGCGGCAGAGGGCCGCAGGTGTAAACCGCTGCTCCTCCTGTGCACAGACACCAACGTGGCCACGGACCAGGCAGGAGGTCCACACGGAGCCGCAGGAAGCACGCCAGGCATTCTCCTAGTCCAGTGGAGACAGCCAGGGGCACCCACAGGGCAGCAGACCCTGCAGAGAGACAGCACTAAACTGAAGATTCACACAAGGCAGCAGGGATCAAGCCAGGCATTCTCCAAGTGCAGAGGAGACAGCCAGGAGCACCCACATGCTAGCAGAAGCCTGCAGAGGGACAGCACTGAACAGCACTGGACAGAGGCAGCCAGAACAACCACCAGCAACCGTGAGTACCAGAGAGCCCTGACTGCACACGCATTGAGCCCTCCTCTGCCATCTGCCACTCCCCAGCAGACCATCAGAGACACCTGCACGCAGAACACAACCCCTGCCTCAGGCACCCAAGGGGCAAGCACTCCCCAGCCCACCAGTTCAGCACCAGGCCTGCCTCCGGCACCCAACCCTGGCGCACCAAAGCCAGGACCAAGTGGGTGTAGACCTCACATCCCAGGCGGAGTCTAGTGGCCAGCACAATCAGGCAGCACCAGGGAGTTCCACACCCACACCAGGAACCTCCCCATCACGAAGGCCAGCCAGCATGTGTGCGCAAATGTTCTCCCTTACCAACCCGGTCCCCTTCCTGCCAAAACCAGGGGAACCCGCCTTGAAATGGGAGGAGTGGAAAGGCTACTTTTTGAACTACTTATCGGCTCTAGAAGATGAAGGGGACGAGGTATTCCTGAGCAAACGCAAGAAAAAAATCCAGCTACACAATTTGGTCCCGGAAGGCCTCAGGGTGCACCAAAACTTGGTAAAAAAGACCAGGCTCCCTGATGATGATGATGTCTTTCAGAACGTGTTAGAAGACCTGGATAGTCATTACCAGGCCGTAGTGTGTACCGCCATCAACCGCTTTAATTTGTTCCAAGGAAACAGTCCACCAGTGAGTCAGCAGAAGACTATGTAGAGGCCTTAAGAAGATTGGAGGTCACATGCAAATTCGGCGAGCTTCATGATGACCTGATACGCGACCAAATAATCATGCCCACTGTGAACACGTCCATTCAGGAAAAGCTGTGGGTCAGTGGCGACGCCCCCCCTCAAAGAGATAGTAGCCTTGGTCAAAAAGGCGGAACTCTCTAAACATTGCACAGAAGCGGCAAAGAAAGACAGCACCAGCAAAGCTACGGTGTGCAAGGTAACGGATGCAAAACCCCAAGAGAACAAGCAGCCATCCACAAGCGGAACAAGGCAGCACAAGAAGGCCATCGCCAAATCGTCTGCTCCCCAAAAGACCCCGGGGGATTACAAGACCGTCTGCAACAGGTGTGGCAGCTGCACGCACGCAGCTTATGACAAACAATGCCCAGCCTTCAGAGCCAAGTGCTTGTATTGTGGTATTATGGGACATTTTGAGAAGGTATGCAGATGCAAGCCTTGAAAGACCTCAGTGAAATATATTCTGCAGGACTCAGATACGGACGAGGGAGAGGGCGAGGCTGATGAAGACAGCGTACTATGTGTTGATGACTAAATTGTGGGCATAGACTGCTCCAGAACAAAAAAACCTTTGTGTGTATTGTCAGTTGGGAACGTGCAGGTATCCATGGCAGCTGACTCAGGTTCCCGTCCACCATCATCCAATGCCGCATCTGGGACCGAGACTTCGCGCCCACCTTGGGCACTCACCTACTCCCTTCACGGGGGAACCGATCCCCATGGTAGGTTTCCGCCCCTTGCAATTTGAATTCAAGGGGCGCACCGCAGATGGAAAGCTGTATGTAGCGGAGAAAGGACCCTCAGTGTTGGGGTGGGTCGACCAGGGAGCTTTAGGAATCCAACTAAACCGGGGCGGCACAATGCAGGTGCTCATGACAGACCACTTGCAAACATATGAGAACAATAGATGGAAAGTAGACTTTTCAGCAGTGCAATAGGCAAATTCATGAAATGTACACATAAAATATGCCTCAAAGAGGGTGCCAAGCCAGTAAGTTGCAAGGTGGAGAACATCCCATTCAACTGCAGGGATGCGATGCAACAAGAGTTGCAACGCCTTGAGGACAACGGAGTAATAGAGCCAATCGAGAGCGCAGAGTAGCTAGCACCCTTGGTGGTAGCCCAGAAACCCAACGGAAAAGTGCGCCTCTGCATAGACTTGAGAGAACTCAACAATAACATTATTTTGGACAAATTCCAGTTGCCAAAAATAAATGAAATGTTGTCCCTGACCAAGGACATTAAATGATTCTCCACGATAGACCTCACCTCAGCATACCACCAAATTGCACTCCACCCCACCTGCAAGAACCTAACATCCTTCATCATGCCCTTTGGGTGCTACAGGTTCGGCGTATGCCTTTTGGATTGGCTTCTGCGCAGCAGTGTTTCAGAAACTAATGTACAAGCTTTTCAAAGACACCAAAGGGGTGCAATACTTCCTAATCATGGGAAAGACAAAATGAGACCATGATGCCAAGCTCGCTAAGGTGCTACGCATACTGGCTCAGAATGGCCTCACAGCTGAGTGGGACAAAGGCAAATTCGGCTTACGCTCTGTCACGTACCTGGGCCATGAAATAAGTGATAATGGCAATGCGCCGAAACGCGCCATCGTGGAAGCCATCAAGGAAGCACCCACACCACTAAACAAAGATGATGTTTGCTCATTCCTGGAAATGGCGGAGTTTTACAGCACATTCGTGCAACATTTTGCTACCAAGACGCACCACCTACCCCAGATACTCAAGGAGAAGAATGCATTTGCATGGTCAGAGGCTGCCTACGAGGAATTTCAACGGATCAAAGACGACATTTGTGCACAAGTGCCGCTACACGGCTTCGACCATATGGCATTATCCATTCTCACCACCGACACGAGTGACAGAGGATTGGGAGCAGTCCTCATGCAGAGATCCACGGAAGGGGAAGTAACCACTGTCAGCTTCGCGTCTCGTTCCCTTGCCCCCAATAAGGAAATGTTTAGTGTCATCGAGAAGGAGATGTTAGCAGCTATCTGGGCGATGGAAAAATTCCACCAGTTTCTTTGAGGTTCCAGATTTCTCCTTCGAACGGACCATAAACCATTGGTCAAAGTGTTGACATCCAGCGGACATGCCAGTGCCACCCCACGCATTGCAATAATGACACTCCGACTGCTGGACTTTGTGTACGCATTGGAATACCTGCCAGGCAACAAAAACAAAGTCGCAGACTACCTCAGCCGAGCAGCAGCGATGGAAGAGGCACCAGAGAGCACAGCTTGGAATGAGTACTCAAGAGCCTTCGCCGAAGAACAAGAAGCAGTCATAAGCGCACAAGACTGGGAAACTGCATAGGAACATGACGCGTGCCTCACGACCATCAAGCAATTTATCGTAACGGGGTAACCAGAAAAGAAGCATTTGGACACCGAACTCCGGAAATTCTCGGAGGTTCGGGAAGAACTATCTGCAGGGGACAACGCCATCTTCCTCCTACGTGGAGACAAGGTAATGCCTCCAAGGCAACTGGTGGAAGGCCTGCTTGCGATCATGCATGAAGGTCACTTTGGGATCGTCAAAATGAAACAAAGAGTCAAACAGGCGTGTTGGTGGCCAGCAATGGACAACCAAGTGGAGAGGCACGTCAGAGCCTGTGAGCAGTGCAGCAACGCCGACAAAATGCAAACCTTGCTAGGACCCCCGTGGGGAAGTTCATAAACCCCGCCAACCCATGGGAAGAAGTATTCGTGGACATTTTGGGCCCAATTCTGGATGCACAGTGCATTCCCAAGTATGCCATCCTCCTCATAGACAAATATTCCAAGTGACCAAAAGTCCACCTACGCGAAACAGCAGACACGAACACCATCCTAGCCTTTCTCACTGCCACCTTTTTAAGAGAAGGGATACTAAGGGTCATCACGTGTGACAATGGCCCACAATTTAGGTCCGACAAATGGAAAACACTCATGGAACGGAATGGCATCGTGACTAATCACACCCCAGTGTATCATTCCGCCGGGAACGGTCTTGCAGAAAGGTTCAACCGAGTGCTCATGGGATCGGTACAGGCAGCCATCAGCGCAGGAAAGAACTGGGAGTGGGAACTCAAATGCACTGTGTCGGTCTACCACATTACTCCCACTTCGACAGGATCTAGTCCTTTCATGATACTACCGGACCGAGACCCATTCACGAAGGACAACTTAACTTGGATGTAGCTCACGCTACAAAGTAAGTGGTTTCCAGCAGTGGTGCGCAGCAACTTACAAAAAGCACAAGAAATCTATACCGACCACTACAACAAGCGGCGCAGAGTCAAGGAAGTGTCACTGGAGAAAGGGGAGTGGGTCCGAGTGAAGCTACTACAGCTAGGGAGAAAAGGTGACAGCAAGTTCAGCGCCCCCTTGCAAGTAAAAGAAACTTATGCCAGATCTACTCTATTAAGTGACGGAAAAGTATGGTCCCAGGACAGAATGGCCTGGTGTAACAGAGTAATGAGGTGGGACAAGCATGGAGCAGTGCCGCCTGAGAAGAACGACAGTTGGAGTCTGGATGAGGAGGAACAGACACCAGTAGCGGGCGCGCCGAGAAGAGGAGACACAAGCACCAGCAAAGAAGAGAATGATAATACTAGAGCACAGAGGAGCCTAGTGGACACAGAACATCACGTACTGCAAGAGAACCAGAATATGGGAGGGTCAGACACCAGGCATCAATCACCTCCGAGGACAACTTACGACCAAACAAGCAATACTGGGGAGACCAGAGCATGCACATCTTCCACACGTACACGCACAGGCAGAGCAGTGGTACTACCTAAGAGGTACAAAGAGTATGACATGAAAGTGTAGCACTCTGCACCCTTCACCACAGCCCGTACATCCTCACTAGCTTACCTTCCTGATCGTCATCCTCCAGCAGCTTCCCACGTTCTTATTGTTGATTATTTTGGGATGTTGTAAAGGGCGGAGACATGTAGTGTAGCGCTCTAGTGTTCCCGTGACGTCAGGTCACAGGGAATGCTGGGAGCGCTGGCGGCCATTTGCCACAAGAGAGCCGGACACCTCAGAAGAGCGGATTCACCCCTGGCGCTCTCTGGGGAATAAAGAGCTATCTTCTTTAAGTACGGTGTATGCCTCATTATTACCGCGCCACCTGCACCTTACAACCTGCCTAATAAAAAAAATGTGCCCGGTTCATGTAAAGTGCTCTGATACTTTCGGGTTCGCGCTTTAAAAAACAAATTAAAAAAACCAAAAACAAAACATAGCGACCTGCGCCTACCGTTCTCACTGAAAAATACTCCTCTTGCCATGCCTGTTGTGAACTCTGCTTTGTAAGCCTTTATCTCGGCGTTACACCTACTAATCGGAAGAGTATTTGTAAGGGCTACAAAGCCTGTGAAGTGGCTGCAAGACACAGACTTGGCACTCTGTCAAACACCGGAAATAGATTTCACTGGGCACCTGGATCTGTCATTAGAAGCTGTGCTGTAAAACCAACAGCCGGTCTGGCTTCGAGCACTGATGTGCACCCTATAATACATCATTTTTGAAAGAAGCAGACTTTTAACGTTTCAGTTCATTAGCATTATATTATTCTAGTACTCTATGTGAAGATTAAATCATTAGACACGTTTTGAGATGTTATCAAGATGTGCCCCACGTGACTATTTCATGATTACTATTACATCACAGTTATACACTAGACTGGTGCCAGTAATTCTCATCAATCCATAGAACATGCATTTAATGTCAGAGTGGGGCAGGCTGCTGTCCACCAAACTGTAATATTGAATATTGGATCCACCAGAAAAAATTAAAAAAACCACAGTCTGCCCGTCAATGTATTATGTAGTGTTAGCCAAGCAAGTTATAATTCTATTGGACTGTTATGTATTTTTTGTCTAGGTCTGGCCATGATAAAGAAAACTAAAACCTTAGCGGGAGCATTGCTGATTGATAGGGACACTAGGTGTCAGAAAACAAAATATTTTGTAAAATAACCAACATTTTTTAGGGAATTTCAAAACAGAGGGGAAGAGAGGGTGTGTGTGCATTTTTGTCTGTGTATATGTAAATATTCCTGGTGAAATCCAACAGACACCTCACCATACCAGACTGTAAGCACCTACAACCAACTGTTCATCTGAAAATACAATTATAAGGGGGCGTACCACCCCAAACACCCCCTTGAAGCTATACCCCTGGCTTTGAAACGTACTATTAATGCCTGTTGGCTACCGCTGTTGATCACACTCTCTGGGTAATGCTTACTATTTGCCATATTTCACACTGTTGATTTAATCACAAACGAAAATCACACATGGCACTGTTTTGCTAATACCCTTAAATGTTCAATAAAAAGATTTTTAATAAAGTGAAATTCAGAAAGCCTACATTCAGCACAATATGCTACATTGTGTCGCCTGTTTCCAGAAAGTAAGTCATTAAGGGCCAGATGTAGGTAATTCCTATTAACCGACTCGTAAATACCGAATCATACCGATTCGGTATTTAAGAGTAGGTAAATAGGAAGGAGGTATATGTAGGTAATTCTTATTTTTCAATTACCGATTCGGTAAGATTCGGTAATTACCGATTCTGTAAATACCGAATCGGTATTTCACATTGATTCCTATGGGCCTTGAAGCCCATAGGAATCAATGAGAAATACCGATTTGGTATTTACAGAATCAGTAAATACCGAATCCTGCAAAGGTGCATGGGTGTCACTTTGACACCCTCTAGCACCCCAAGTACAGGCTTGTGTGACATGTGGCACACATACATGCCCTAAGGGCATGTCTGTGTGTCACATTGCACAGGTGTGCATGCAAGGATGTGCATGCACACCTGAATTCAGTATTTTACCACACAATAGGATTGTGTGGTAAAATACCGACTCTAAAGGGCCTGTGGCACTCTTAGGAGTGTCAGCTACATATGGATTTACAGAATCAGTATATTTACCGATTCGGTAAAATACTGAAGTGGTAAATTTACCGAATCGGTAAATATACCGATTCTGTAAATAATGACCCACCTACATCTCAAAAGCCAAATACCGGTCGGTAACGGCCGAAATCGGCCATTACCGACCGGTATTTGGCTTCCTACATCTGGCCCTAAATTAGCTATTCTGTGTCAGTTTCACTCCTTTTATAAGTGAGGGCTTTCAATATTTTGAATAAAAGAAACACCATAAGTAGTTTCATGCAGTGTGATCTAAGAGTTTTTGGTTCCTGGGCAAACCATATTTTTTGGGGCCAATGTACAGAACAAATTTCAATGTTATTATCCATTTAATGCCCACATGATGCCAAACAACACTAAACTGTATGTTACATTTTAACACTGTCACACAAAAACAGCTGAAATATGTCTTGTGTAGTTTGCCAAAAGTCCTTAAGATGAATCTGAGTCATTAGACAGCGTCAGGGGTAGATATGGGCACAGAGGGACAGAAGCTCAGATAGAGAAATAAAATTGACAGATGTCAAACACAGAGAAAGGTCAGTTTCCAAGAGGGCCCTTGAAGGCTGTGGCCCCTGGGCAGTTGCCCATTTTGCCTGTGTCTTAAAACGTCCCTGGCTTCATGTGTAATTGAGCAACCACATGCTCAAGAGCCACAAAACAACCATTACACAACACATTTGAAATTCAGCCACAAAAACACAGTAAAGAAACAATACAATGCAACTCAAAATAACAGTTTTGCAACCACATGTCATAAATCAAAGCAATAATAAAAAACAACACTCAATAGCACACCACAACAGCAACCTACCACAAACAATGAGGTACCAAAAAGACCTAGCACAACATCACAAGCGTCTTCTTGTTTTGTGTTCTTGTTGTTAACGTTTTCTATATGTCCGTATAGTACTTTGACGAAACACTTCATATATAATAGTAGACTAAACAAAATAAGCGTTTGATTTATTGTACTATCACAAAGCGTGCTTACAGACATCAAGGACAGAATTCTATACTGTTTGTATCAAATCCATACATTGTATGGCTGCAGTGACATTCCTCTGTATAAACCGCCTCAGGCTTGACTATAAAGTAGATATTTTTCCTTTCACATGAGGGATATTTTAGGGGTGTGTCATCACTTTCTGTGATGTCACTGCATATGCTAATTACCCCCACACTATGGGGTATATTTACGAAGAGTTTTGCATAGAGTTTGCATCACGCAACGTGGTACATGAGAAACGCACACCCTAAGTAAGATTTAGGAAGCCACGCAAAGCCACTTTTGTATTGTGTTACTCTGCCCTGGTAAGGCATTTCATGGGCATTGTGTGGAATTTAATGCAATCCCAGATTTACCAGAACTGTTTAACCTGGGAATGCGCCATAAAGTTACACCTTCACAGGGGAGGCACAACGAGGAGAAATATCTCTATTTCTTCTCGTTTCTTCCTCTTTCTATGTAAACATAGAAAGAGGTATATGTCATCCAGGACCCAGGTGCCCCTTCCTGCATAAAAACTATCCTGCATGCAGCACAGGAAACCTTACACCATGGAGTAAGGGTGCCTGAATTGGCGCTAGGCAGCCCATTGTTTGCCATCGAATGGAAAATGACAGAAATGCACCGTATTGCCTTAAATATGGCTCATTCTTGCCCCTTCCCTGTCACGCACCGCAACAAGGTGACTTGCTGCGCTGCCCTGCTTGACTTCTTAGTAAATAGGCCCCTCTTTTATTTATAGGACTTATGTCCTGATTTTACAGGTCAGTGTTTGATCTGTGTGCTTTTTCATCCCCATTCAGTCTTCAACAGTGCATTAACAGGAATGTCAGGTAGACTGTGGTGTCTGCATTGCAATCGCGGGAACCTGTTTGGCTTTCCAAATGACGGCGAGGCCTTACTCTGAAGCTAACAAAGTGAAAATCAAGAGTGGTAAACTTTATAGAGCAGAGAACAGTAATTTCTGGCCCTGGAGTTACTTTTATCACAACAGTTGTTAATCACATGCTGGAGCCCTGTAACATATGCCGCAGGTAGAGGATGCGGTGTAATGGCCAGAGCTGGGGACAAATGTTAGAGTCTTTTCGGCTAAACAATATATGATTGTGGGCATATCCATGGACGGCCCTAAATGGGATTGACCGGGACACTGGGCGGAAAGAAAATGTGTGTTTGTTGTAGGGATTGGGTGGGTGTTGCAGTGTGATGGCAGGAGGTGTGCAGAAGAAAGGAGGAGAGCAGGGGGTTGATGGGGTGCTAACAATTACCCTGAGGTACAAAAAGGGCTTATTACAAAGTCTTTAATTGGACCTAATTGAGTTCCAGTGGGATAGAGAGCTGCTGTGCGCATAACAATTAGTCAGGCAGCTCCCTGCTGTGCCCCATGGAATATTGGCACCTTGGACCTGGGCCCATCTCACCCATTCCCAAGGACGGCCCTTGGCATATCACTTAATCTCCCTGTACTTATAAACAAAATGAATGTTTTGTTGTGCAATGTAACTCGGGCTCATGTAAAGCAATACAATACATTTGGGTTGAGTTTGCGCTACATAAGCTTGTAGGGTTGGGAGCCATGGTGGACTGGGAGCTAAAAGCAGTCCTGGAAAATGAGTTCATTCCAGCCATTTGTGATACAGTGTTAATGTAGTGGCTGAGCCCATCGTCTCCAGAAGTATTTTGAGTGGGGTCAAATTGTGTACAAAACTAAGAGAATTATGTTTCTTCCCTCAGAGCTGGGTACCAGGCTGGATAGCTGCTGTTCTTCTGTCCGTCCACTAAGGAGCCCCTTGTTCATTACCATACCAGGTGTTTTCTCTGTCCCCAATATTTACCAGTCCACAGGAAAAAGGAAACACAGATGTGTAGGTAGCCATATTTTAAATACAGCAAAAACAATCAGTACTGCACCTCAAACCCTCTGGGCCCTATAATGGCACCATAACACTCTACTCTTTCTTTGATGATGATGAGAGAGCGCAAACTGACCTAAATGTATGAGTGCATCACACTTACCTGTAGTAAGCACAAATCATGAGGAGAAATGCCATAAGTGCTAGTAGTATCTGCAATTATATTCTGAATGTATAGCTAATGTAGAGGTTTAAGTAGAAGTGGAACTAATACAAAAATGTGTGACACTATATGATTTTATTAGATGTGATTATTCCTGAATCTATGTCGTGTAGCTGTTAAAATGTAAGATGGCATGTGGTTAAACGCAGAATGTGGTAGGCCTCAGGGCCAGAGCTAGAAGGGAAGGTGTTTCTTTTCACGACATAGATTGAACTAATGTTTTGGTCATTGCATTAATGGGCCATGATTTATAGATGTGTTTACTGAATAATAGAATAAGAGTATTAACATGCTTTAATTAATGAAGAAGTTGAATGCTATAATCATTATGAGAAATGTTGTAGGCCTGAAATGTTTTAACATTGATTTACACGTACATGTCTGGGCCGAGAAATGTTGCGAACCTTTTTGGAAGTCTATGAGAGTTGGGATCTTGGCTGCAGATGTCTGTCTGCAAGAGAAAAGGGAGGATCCGATTATTAATAAAATGAATAGAGGTCTGTTCAGTAGACGGCCCAGACATGGAGGAGGGTTCCGGAATGTTTTAAGGGGTATCAGCGGGCCGGAGAAGAGTCTGAGAAGCAAGGTCAACTCCAACGTATGAGGCCCAATACAAAGCAGCATGGAAAAAGCCAGAAGCTACACCACGTGAGGGGCGTCTCACGAGGGGCGCCTCAAATGTTGTTGACTGTTTTGTATTAGGGACAGCACCCCTGGGTGGAGTTAGAGCAGATGCCTGAGGACCCTTTAGAGAGCGGATGGGTAGGCAGAGAGGGGTCATGACTGGAGAACTATAGGTTTTCACCAAGAGACTAAGAGTGAGTGACTTCCCTTGGGGGTCATTCACTGCTGACACCTTTTGTTAGGTTGAGACTTGGTTAAGTAGGGATACCATCTAGAGCAGGGTAGGGACAGCCTAACCTGTGTGTTTTCCTCCAACTTAAATGAAGGAGAGATCTCAATATGCGTCAATGTTGATAGCTTTATTATTCTTAGAACTTGTGCTGGTAATTTCCGTTGCTCGTCTGAGGGCTTTCAGAGAGCACATGTATGTAGTTGGACCTGTGTATCTTGTGAATCTCATTCTGAGATGCCTGTATTTGCAGCTTATCCTAACCTTACAATAAACTTTTGAAAGCTAGAAGTTGTTTGTGATCTTTTGGAGCGGGGTCCTTTATTGGGTGAACTAACTTGGTAAGAGAGGCACTTTCTTCCTTCAATGACAGGCAACAAAGGTTCAGTCGACCAGATCGGGGTTTAGATCAATAGTGATAAGGTATCGATCAAAATCTCGCCCTTCCAGTTGGTAGCTATAGAGGATGGTTGCCTTCTTGAGGACGGTGACCTAGGCCAGGTTAGCTTACCCCAAGGCCCCTAGAGATTGATGATCGGAAGAACCGCCCGCCGAAGAAGATCCGGATGACGTGAGACAGAAAAAGCAGCAGTATCGGTCGAGAGTGAGTATAAAGGGTCATGCGTGTTAGATTGCGGTGTTTTTGTATTGTATCTATGTTGTAATGTCTGGCGGAGTTGAATGTCTGTAGAGTGACTGTGGAACAGGTTGTGAGCGCGCGCAACCGGTGGAAATCTTAAGTTCAAGGAGAGCTTAAGTGGTTCGGGTGTATCGGACACCCAGAGTAATTGTCAACTAGTGTGAAGGGGGTCATGAGGTACCATTGATCACCCGAAAGACCGAGATAGGGGGAACGTAAGAGTGAGTGCGTGAGTAACGGACGCTGGTCGGAGGTTACTGTGTGTGTAAGCAACCTATCAGAGAGACGATAGACATTTCGTCAGTTGTGTTGACAATTACATATAGACTGTGGACGTACAGTCGAGGGAAGTGACCGCTTGGTCGGAAGTAGTCATTTTTCGGTGTATGAATGGGACGCATGCATGACCGGGAGACGAGTTGAGAAAGGAGGGGTGCTGCTGCGAAGCGGAGAAAAGTGACGTCAGGAAGTGTCGCGCAGTGATTGGCTGACCGGAGAAAGACCGCGCTGTGATAGGCCAGCTAGCAAAGACGTCAGAAAGTGTCGAGCTGGGATTGGCCGACCGGAGAAAGACCGCGCTGCGATAGGCCAAGTTAGCAAAGCCGCGACAGGATTGGTGGATTGTCATCAGGAAGTAAACAGAGTAGCGAGGCTGGATATTGTGCGCATAATTATGAAGTGTTTTAAATGGCTGAGAGCGGCGTTTAAAAAAGAGAAGCGGGGATCGGATGAAGGGGAAGAAGCCCCGCCGGAGGGTACGCCGGCTCGTTACATGGCAGTGAATGTTGGGCTGCATACGATCCTTTGGATATCAGAGTGGAGTAAGATTACGGAAGGAAATGAGGAACTGACGTTCCCGAAGTACGGGACGTTCAGATTAGAGGTGTTACATCGATTAAAATCAGTCATGACCTCAATGAGACCCTTGCCTAGACCGACCCAGTTTGAAGCCCTTGATGCATGGATTAGGGCAGCGCATGTAAAGAATATGAACAGACGACAAGAAAGGGTGAAACGATCGGTAAGGGCAGTGCAGGATGCCAGATGGGATGCGGATGCTAAAAGATGGAGAGTGCATAACATGGAAGTAAATAAACTGTACCCAGTGTTAGAGGTGCCCGGAAATAAAAGCCCCCTAGAAGAAGATGATGAGAGCGAAACAGAGGACAGCCTGATAAACAGATTATTGACAGACAGGCCACCCCCGTATAATAGAGCAGGGGGAGAAGTCGAGCATAGTGAAAGAGAAAAGGGGGGCAATGCAGGGGAGCATGGACCGCTTCCCAGTTCAGAGTGGGATCCTGAGGCAAAGAAAGAGCTGTCCCAGCCTAGTCAGGTGCAACAGGTAGTCGGGAGGTTTGTGGTACAAAGAGCGCCGGAAACGGAGTGCGCCACATCCTACGGATTACCAGCTGCACTACAGGTACCTGTTACCATAGGTCCTATAGTATCGATATATGACCCAGAGAGAGCAAGAGGGGAAGAACGGGTACGGAAGGACGGAGAAAGAGCAGAGACGGCAAGGAGGAACGATACGATCAATTCCCCAAGTCAGATGCCGATACCCAGAGAGTGGAGCACCCCGATGCACACAGCAGGGGACCCAGGAGGGGATCCCGGGGGCCCTAGATGGCCAGTGGATCTGAGGGGATCTGGACGAAAATCCTTTCAAGAGCTAAATGAGTACATGAAGAAGTGGGATGAGGCAGTGGAGGCTCACAAGAGCATCATAGCTGCAGAAGCTGAAAGGGAAAGTCAGGACAGCAGAGCTCGGACTCACTGCGGGGCTGGGGAGAGCAGCCCGGAGTGGGACTGGAGAGAGAGAGATAGTAGGGGAGTCACCCATTGGGCCCGGAGTGGAGATAGAACGGACCTGGAAAACGGGGGCCCCGGGAGTGGAGGGGTGGCGCGCCCAATACTCAGTGAAGGGGAGAGGAGAACGCAAGAGTACAGAAACAGCTTTAAGTGTACCCACTGTGTGCCCGGCACCAGAGAACTGAATGGGAGTTGTGAGAGGTCGCACCATAGTCCCTGTGATGACGGAAATGAGCGCAGCCCAGGGAATATGGGGAACCAGGAAGGATCGTATCGGATACTGAGCGATACTAGGCAAAGGGAGAGTAGCGACCAGAGGGAAAATAACAGAGAGGCGTACGGTGAAAGGAGAGAAGCAGGAGAGAGTGGGGGTAATAGGCCCGTGTTCCATCACCTTCCAAGATCGGATGGCCGAGCATGGGACCTGGAGAGATGGGAGCAAGGGAGAGCACTCATTAACTCTCCCGAGCCCAAACGTAGAGCTCGGAGTTGGGATGGTAGGGAGACCAGTGAGCCCCCTTCGAAAGACATATTGCGAGCTGAGATAAAAGCTAAGAGACTCGATGTCGCCAGCTTAAGGTCAGACCTGGATGACATGATAGATGGTACCCTGCCTTTAGAGAGAATGGAAATGTATGAGCAGGATGAAATACTGTATATGGCAAAGGACATCACTCGAAAGGCGAGAGCAATCCATGAGAAGTTAGTCGAATTAGCAGGCAAATATATGGTGGACCTGTCAAGAACCAAAGCATTACAGGGTAACCACAGGCTACATTACACAGATCGAGACCTAGATGAGAGGAGAACGATCGGGCTGAAAACGCACATAAGGGAACTGATCACTGGAATAAGGACATGGAGGGCACTAGATAAATGGGAAGAGAGGTGGTCCAAGAAAGGGACCGTCAGGAGGAGCACGCTTGGTACGACACCAGGAAGGCTGCAGGGAATAGAAGCATACCCTTTGCGTGAAGTCGCAAATGGGAATTATGTGCATGTCCCTTGGAGTAGGGGAGATTTAGCTGCTTTTACCACCTCCTTCCCCAAATTGCGGGAAAGCCCAGTGGAGTGGTACAAGCAAGTTGAGAGATTTGTAAAAATCTCAAAGGTCCTATGGATAGATCTGAACACGCTGTTTGACATTGTAGTACCAGGAGATCTGTGGACAGCATGCAAGGTTAGCGCTGAGTGGCCCACAACGGAGCCGGAGAGAGATGCTAAGACTAATGGGCCGTCCGAGATTGTGATGGCAAAATTCGAGAGAGTGATGACTTGGCTGAAAGAGAAAGTGCCAATGCAAGACATAGATTGGGTCAAAATAGACCGAACCAGACAGGAACCCAAAGAGACAGTCCACGAATATTATGAGAGATTGCTGAAGGCGTTTAAACAGTATAGCGGCTTGGATGTAATGGATCCAAAAGACATAGGGCAATTTGTGTCCAAGTTCGTCCTGGGACTGAGACCGGATATTAGTTTAATGATTCAGCAACACTTGATTTGTTGGCAAAATAGACCCCTAGACGAAATACTGAGATATGCCAGGTACTGCTGTGATGAGATAGACTCCAAGGCTAAGAAACTAAAAGAAAAATTGATGGTGGTACAGATGCAGGCAGCAGGGAAGGGGGGACAGCAGCAACAGCAGCAAGGAACAGGTACAGGAGGAAAGAAGCAGTACAGTCAGAACAAGGGCAATGAGGAGAGTTCCACCTTTAGACCCAGAATAGACATAGCTGCCCTGAAGAAAACGACTAGGTGCCACCAGTGTAACGAGGTGGGGCATTGGAAACGCGAGTGTCCCTACAATGTAGAGATAGGAGAACAAGAGGAAGAGGAGGAAGAGGTCCAGAGAGCGCCTACGAGAGGGGTGACGCCATACCAGGGAAAGGTGCTAAAAGGGGGGGGGGCTCCTCCCCGAGCCCAGTTCCCGCAACCTCCCCGAGTAGGGAATATGGGTAAGACCTATAGACAGATGCCCCTGTTTGTAGCAGGAGAAGAGTGCTATTATGTGGACCCATTAACCGGACAGAGAGTGGAAAGAGAAGACTGCACCCTCGGGGCAGCCTTGGAGGTGGACCAGAGGGGACCCTATGTCGAAGCAGAAGTAGCAGGGTGCCCCACGACATTTCTGGTGGACACAGGAGCCACTAGATCCACGATCAGATCAGCTGCAGTTCCAGACCTGCCCATGTCTGGAGAGACCATACAAGTGGTGGGGGTCGCAAACAGGAGAATAACCAGCCAATTGACAGAACCGGTACAGGTGAAAATAGGGAAGTACAGCGATGAGCACCAGTTTGTGGTTTGCGATTCAAGTCCTGTGTGTCTGCTAGGCAGAGACCTGTTGTGTAAATTGAATTGTACAATATACTGTACACCTCAGGGAGTGGAGGTATTGACCAATGATGATGACGCAGACTTCAAAGTTGCAAACTCAAGAATATGCGTGGAGCTGTACCCTACTTTGACAGTAGATGAGCTCCCCTGGGACTTGAGAGAGACAGTGGCACCAGAAGTATGGGACTTCACTGGGGAAGAGATTGGATTGGTCAAAGGGGTGGACCCAGTGAAAATTGTAGTGAAACCGCATGCTGAGTTCCCAAGAACACCCCAATATAAATTGACTCCAGAAACGATTGCAGGCATAAAACCCGTGATCGAGTCCATGATTAAACAGGGAATACTGAAAGAAATCGTGGGTAGTCCATGCAACTCCCCGATTATGGGTCTGCAGAAACCAAATGGGAAATTCCGGATAGTACAGGACCTTCGAAAGATTAATAACATAGTCGTTTCGTGTTGTCCAGTGGTACCGAATCCATCAGTGATACTGTTTCAGATTCCATTCCAAGCTGAGTGGTTCACTGTGATTGATCTTTGTCAGGCTTTCTTTTCGATCCCTCTGGACGAAGAAAGCCATTTTCTTTTCGCATTTAAGCTGGAAGGTCGCGTCCTAACATGGTGTCGTATTCCTCAGGGGTATACAGAGAGCCCATCGATCTTTAACCAGCTTTTGAAGAAAAATCTTGAAAGTCTAGTGCTGCCCCAGAAGTCAGTTCTGGTCCAGTACATAGACGACCTCCTCGTGGCGTCAGAAACAGAAGAAGCTTGCAGGGAGGACTCCATTGCTTTGTTAAATCACCTAGCTGCCAATGGGCACAAGGTGTCCCCGGGAAAGTTGCAGTACTGCCTGACAGAAGTGCAGTACTTGGGACACAGAATAGAGAAAGGCAAACGAAAGGTGTCACCAGACAGGATAGAGGCGATCATGAAAATGAATGCGCCTAAGACACAGAGAGAGGTCAGGATGTTCCTAGGGATGGTGGGTTATTGCCGACAGTGGATCGCGAACTTTTCACTGAAAGCAAAGCCCTTGCAAAAACTGACGCATAAGGAGGTGAGCGATCCGGTACCATGGGACAAAGACTGTTTGATGGCATTCCTACAGCTGCGAGAGGACCTGTGTCGTGCTCCGGCATTGGGAATGCCTGATTACAATAAACCATTTTTGCTTTACTGTTGTGAGAGAGAAGGTTGCGCGTTGTCTGTGTTAGTCCAAATCCATGGGAATGCCCGTAGACCAGTTGCTTATTTCTCGGCTACTTTAGACCCAGTAGCCGCAGCGTTGCCCGGATGTCTCAAATCCGTTGCTGCAACGGGTGTCAGCATTGAGAGATGTGAAAATATCGTCATGGGGCACCCGTTAGAGGTGTGCGTGCCCCATTCTGTTGAACTATTGATGACCAGGACCAAAACACAGCATCTGACCAACAGCAGGCTCACGCGCTATGAGCAAGTTATTCTTGCTGCAGAGAATGTGACCCTCAGGAGATGCTCTGTTTTGAACCCTGCCACCTTGATGCCACTCCCAAATGATATCGAGGATGATGATGAATGTACAGACCATGACTGCCTCGATGTGACTGAACTATGCACCAAACCCAGACCCGACATCGTAGATGAGCCACTGACCGACCCAGACGAAATTTTCTTTGTCGATGGCTCATGTGTAAGAGACGAAGTTGGGCAGTTGAGAGCAGCTTACGCTGTTTGTACAATTACTGGAGTTGTAGAAGCTGGGTGCCTGGAAGGAGTACACTCCGCTCAGGTAGCCGAGATTATTGCCTTGACACGTGCTTGCTTGGCAAGCAATCAAATTCGAGTCACCATATACACCGACAGCCAATATGGTTATGGGGTGGTTCATGATTACGGGCAGTTATGGTCTCAAAGAGGGTTCATGACCTCTTCAGGCTCTCCCATTCGCAATGGAGAGTTTGTGCGCCTGTTGTTAGAGGCGTTGCAATGTCCAGCAGGTATCGCAGTTGTAAAGTGCACCGCACATACCAGAAATGAGGACTTCGTCTCGAAAGGCAATAGATATGCCGACGAAGTCGCGCGGTATTGCGCAGAACAAGGGTACTCTTTCACAGAGGTGGAAGTGGGTGGAATAAATGTAAGGACTGAATTAGCCATGATATTGGAAACTGTTGATACTTGGGACGAATTGGCAAACATGCAAGAAAATGCTCCTGATTTTGAAAAAGAAACATGGGAAAAGGCAGGATGTGTAGTGGGTGAGTCCCATTTTTGGGTCTCAGCAGATGGCAGAGCAGTGTTGCCCAATGAGATGGTGAGCCCAATGGCCAGACACATACATGGTCCCGTACACCTAGGGAGAGACGCTATGCTGAGAGTGTTTAGACAGACTTGGTACAATCCTAAGTTTAGAATAGCAGCAGAAGCAGTGTGCCAGCGTTGTGTGACCTGTCAGCAGCTGAACGTAGGGAAAAGAACACCAGTTGCACTGAGCCACATAGGAAGGTCTGGAGGTCCATTCAATCGAATGCAGATAGATTTCATTGAAATGCCGAGGTGCAACCGCCTCCGCTATGTCCTGGTGGTTGTTTGTGTATTCTCCAGATGGGTTGAGGCATACCCTACACGTAGGTGCGACACCCTCACAGTGGCCAAGTTACTGCTTAGGGAACTCATTCCGCGCTTCGGGGTGCCGGCCTCTTTGGAATCAGATAGGGGAACGCATTTCAACAGCGAGCTTGTGAAGATGATTTGTGCGGCTCTGAACATAGATCAGAAATTGCATTGCAGTTACCGACCAGAAGCCTCAGGAATTGTGGAGCAGATCAATGGCACGATCAAAGCCAGAATTGCAAAAGTGTGTTCCTCAACGACCCTGAGTTGGCCTGACGCCCTGCCATTGGTCCTCATGAGCCTTCGTAGTACCCCAGACAGAAGAACGGGGTTGTCACCACATGAGGTGTTAATGGGGAGAGCAATGAGGCTGCCATCTGTCCCAACTACTGCACTGTTAAATATCACAGATGATATGATCCTGGACTATTGTAAGGGGCTGTCTGACGCCATTCATTCTGTGTCCCTTCAGGTGCAGGCTGCCGAGGTTCCATCGTGCCAGGGCCCGTGCCATGACCTGTACCCTGGGGACTGGGTCCTGGTGAAAAAACATGTGAGAAGAAGCTGCTTGGATGTTCGTTGGCGTGGGCCCTTCCAGATCATCCTGATCGCGAATACGGCTGTAAAGGTGGGAGGCCTGCCCAATTGGATCCACGCGTCACATACGCGAAGGGTTCCAGCACCTCGGGAAGAAACAGCTCCTCTCTCGGATAGACGTCCAGCAGAGGACCGAGAAGCCATAGAGGGGGCTAGCCAAGCTGTAGAGGTGCCAGCGGAAGCAGGGAACGAGTCTGACCAAGCTGAGGACGGTCAGTACAACAGTGAAACAGACGACGCTACAGAAGGAGAAAGTAGCTGGGAGTACGAGTCAGACACGGACAGGTCTGACAGAGAGCGAGAACAGACAAGAAGGAGAAGGAGTAGAAGGGCACGTGGAGAAGCTAATTGGCCGCAAAGAAGGAGCTCTAGCCTGAGGTCAACTCCAGAGATAACCCTTCCTCCGATATCAGAAGACTCAGACCCGGAAGAAGGTGCTCAGGGCGCTGAAGCACCGGACCGAAGAAGGTCAAGAAGAGTGCGTGTGCCTAGCAGAAGATACTCCACCCCTGAGTGGACATATCTGGCGACAAATGTCTTTGAAACAGGAGACAGGGAGGATTCGAGCGGTGGTGGTGTCCAGTTCTGAGCCCATCGTCACCGTGGAAATACGACTGTTGGTACCCGGAGTCGAACAAGAAGGGTCACTAACATTCATGCTCCCCAGACCTCCCCGCCTCAGCAAGTTAAAACACATGTTTCTTTCAGAATTGCAATTCCCCGACTTTGGTACAACGATAACAGCCCATGAAGAGCACAATCTTCGTTTGGAAATACTGAACTTTGCTATCGAAGCTGCAGGTACAAACCTGATAGTAGATGCTTAAAGGACTTTGTAAATAAAGCAAGCAGAAAAAGAAGATTACCTAGCGCCCAGGAAGCAGAGAATATCAGGGACCTTCCCTTGAGTTGATGGAGAAGGGCTAGGGTTGTCTTTATTGAACTGTTAAAGGACCTTTGCGAAGAAGGTTGTCAGCTTCCAGTTGTGTGGATTTTAAAGACAAAAAGAGTAAAAAGAGACTGTAAAGGAACGAGAAGAAAGGAACTTTGTGCCAAGATAAGAGAGAGCTATATTGTCTGACGAAATGGAAGCCGGCACCCAGAACCGCAGAGCTAAATGTATAATAGGTACACTAATAGTAGGAGTGATAATATTAATAGCTTTAGTGGTAACAATTTCTTATGTAAAGGGACATGAGGAAGAGGCGAAGGTAACTGATGTGAAATCTGTAGAAACGCTTACACCCACTGTTGCTGGTGAGAAAAGGGAAAACACTCAAGAGAAAGCGTTATTAGCTGCAGAAGCCCGCAGGTTACATGTAGATGAGTCCCAAGGAGACTTTAGGTCAAATGCTTATGCTAAACTCTTATATGAATACGTGGATGCCATGGAGGTTAAGGACTGTTACGTCTGCATGCAGTTGCCGGCGTCTGTAGATGAAGGCATTAGATATCATCACCTCCCGCTGACATATGGCATTACATGTAGCTTATTGCTTAGTATATTTTATGGGAGAGATAGTTTTGAATACTATTTCTCCAACTATGATTCAGTGTTGCCAGAAGTCCCAAATTATAAGCAGATGAACAAATGGGACTACTGGAAGAGTGAAGACAGACTGGCCAAGTTCTTCATTCCTTGGATTACCTTAGATACTTCACATGCCCGTAGAAATAACCTGACATGCAAAGTGTCAGAAGTCGAGAAGAAGTTCATAGGGCAGGTGGATGATCGTTACAGGAGACAAAAGATTTTGAAAAAATCAGGACAATGGAAAACAGATTGGACCGAGGAAGAGAAGGCACACAAGAGAAAGGGTAGTAGTGGTCCAATAGCTTTAGATAAGACGCAGAAAGGAAAGCTATGTCTTCACCGAGCCAAAACGTATTACGAAAATGTATACGTGGGAGAAGTCAGCTGTGAACATGCTTTCAATATAGAGTACTATACTAAGGATTTCCTGAAGGGAATG
This sequence comes from Lissotriton helveticus, assembly GCF_964261635.1. Lineage (NCBI taxonomy): Eukaryota > Metazoa > Chordata > Amphibia > Caudata > Salamandridae > Lissotriton > Lissotriton helveticus. Next base: position 1,033,999,448 of record NC_136059.1, read on the forward strand.
CAAGTGATTCCAAATGTGTATTTTGTATGTGGAAGAAATGCCTACGTGAGACTACCTGACAACTGGTATGGATCATGTTACCTAGCAATTGTCTTCCCCAAAATATATCATGCACAAGACTTAGAGATCATCGAGGGCAAGACATCATCGAGGGGAAGGAGAGATATAGGAGATGCAGAAATGGTTGGAGATGTCTTTGGAGCTATGTTCCCTCTTTTGGGACTAATCCTTAATGATGTTAAAATTAGACGACTGGCAACAGTCGTCGACAGGTTGTCTGCCAGCACTGCTCAGTCCTTAATGCTGGTAGAAGGAGAGATGCAATCGATAAGGGCTATGGTTCTTCAGAACCGTCTTGCGTTAGACGTCCTACTAGCAAAAGAGGGCGGAGTCTGTAAGGCTTTGAAGGTCCAGGAATGTTGTACTTACATTCCAGACAATTCGAAGCCCCTTGAGAAAGTTATTAGGAACATAACTGATATTCACAAGGAGATCGAAGACTTGAGTAGAGAAAATGTATGGGAAAAGGTGGGCCACGGAATGAGTGAAGTTGGAGGGTGGATCTCCACCCTAGGCAAAAGCTTTGTGTGGTATATACTAAAACCTATCATTATAATATTGATCTGTGGGATCATACTGTGGGGATTGGTGAGGGTATTCAAATGGTACAGAGCAAAAAGGTCAGAAAGGGCCCAAAGAGAGCAGCTGCAGAGGTTGGCTGCCATACAAGATAATCAGTACAGGAGTCTGAGAGCTCTGGAAGCGCAGAGACAAGTTATGCTAGCAATAACTGCAGTTTAAATGTTAGTGATGACCCCGAGAGGTCATCAAAGGGGGGAACTGAGAGAGCGCAAACTGACCTAAATGTATGAGTGCATCACACTTACCTGTAGTAAGCACAAATCATGAGGAGAAATGCCATAAGTGCTAGTAGTATCTGCAATTATATTCTGAATGTATAGCTAATGTAGAGGTTTAAGTAGAAGTGGAACTAATACAAAAATGTGTGACACTATATGATTTTATTAGATGTGATTATTCCTGAATCTATGTCGTGTAGCTGTTAAAATGTAAGATGGCATGTGGTTAAACGCAGAATGTGGTAGGCCTCAGGGCCAGAGCTAGAAGGGAAGGTGTTTCTTTTCACGACATAGATTGAACTAATGTTTTGGTCATTGCATTAATGGGCCATGATTTATAGATGTGTTTACTGAATAATAGAATAAGAGTATTAACATGCTTTAATTAATGAAGAAGTTGAATGCTATAATCATTATGAGAAATGTTGTAGGCCTGAAATGTTTTAACATTGATTTACACGTACATGTCTGGGCCGAGAAATGTTGCGAACCTTTTTGGAAGTCTATGAGAGTTGGGATCTTGGCTGCAGATGTCTGTCTGCAAGAGAAAAGGGAGGATCCGATTATTAATAAAATGAATAGAGGTCTGTTCAGTAGACGGCCCAGACATGGAGGAGGGTTCCGGAATGTTTTAAGGGGTATCAGCGGGCCGGAGAAGAGTCTGAGAAGCAAGGTCAACTCCAACGTATGAGGCCCAATACAAAGCAGCATGGAAAAAGCCAGAAGCTACACCACGTGAGGGGCGTCTCACGAGGGGCGTCTCAAATGTTGTTGACTGTTTTGTATTAGGGACAGCACCCCTGGGTGGAGTTAGAGCAGATGCCTGAGGACCCTTTAGAGAGCGGATGGGTAGGCAGAGAGGGGTCATGACTGGAGAACTATAGGTTTTCACCAAGAGACTAAGAGTGAGTGACTTCCCTTGGGGGTCATTCACTGCTGACACCTTTTGTTAGGTTGAGACTTGGTTAAGTAGGGATACCATCTAGAGCAGGGTAGGGACAGCCTAACCTGTGTGTTTTCCTCCAACTTAAATGAAGGAGAGATCTCAATATGCGTCAATGTTGATAGCTTTATTATTCTTAGAACTTGTGCTGGTAATTTCCGTTGCTCGTCTGAGGGCTTTCAGAGAGCACATGTATGTAGTTGGACCTGTGTATCTTGTGAATCTCATTCTGAGATGCCTGTATTTGCAGCTTATCCTAACCTTACAATAAACTTTTGAAAGCTAGAAGTTGTTTGTGATCTTTTGGAGCGGGGTCCTTTATTGGGTGAACTAACTTGGTAAGAGAGGCACTTTCTTCCTTCAATGACAGGCAACAAAGGTTCAGTCGACCAGATCGGGGTTTAGATCAATAGTGATAAGGTATCGATCAAAATCTCGCCCTTCCAATGACAAGGAGGTTTTGGTGAACAGGGTGCATCACATCATCAGCGACCATACTTGTTTAAGCACTGTTAAACATCAGCTGCGGCCGATAGTAGGTGTAACTGCAGGGCAGTGACATGGGGAGGGGGAGGGGCAGGGTGGGGGGTAGTAATGTATGGATTACGGACTTTAACAGGTAAGTAAACATATAAATAAATAAAATGAATTTCGTTGCGCGCACTGCATCACCAAAAGCGAGCATAACGGCACCATATTTAGTAAGATACGGCGCTATATTCCTTTCTTCTTGCACCAGCGCACTTTAGACTGCCATGTGCATGTATGTTCTGTACGGAATGGTATTTTTATTGGAAAAGGATTCTTCCAGTACAAAACTATCCTTTAATACTTTTCCTGCTTTGTAAGTTTGATGCACAATACACCACTCATGTCAAGCAGGACAAACAAGGGCAAGTGTAAATATTCCTCCTCATTAGGTCTGCCACGAGGATGCGCAAGGTTTTGCCATAAATCTAAGTGTACGAATGTTTGTAGATAGGTAATTGTGTCAAAACCTATGGGTGGTTGAAAGGGAATGACCATGTACCACCCGTGTAATTCCTCTTGACGTAAAGTAAGACAAAGCAGCCCAAAGAGCAACTTTGAAATACTTTGAGAACCTCGCCAAAGCAAATCCTGATTTGCGTTGGATAGTAAATATCCCAGCATAACACTTTGCATCGGGTTTCCATAACAAAAGTAACACCAACCTGGTGCAAAGTGTTAGTAAATCTGGGCACGAGTGTTGGGAGGTCGCAATCCACAGTACAGCCTTGGGAGTATAGAGCTTTCACTGTCCAGACCTGAGAACAGCGCTGAAACTTGCACAATCGGCATTGAACTGAACAGGAATGGCGTTAATAGCAGTGAACAGGACTGTCTTTAGGGTGGTGCAACCGGTGTGGTTGCATCTGATGCTGACCTTGGGGGGGCGCTGTGTTTAGAATTAACTTATGAGTTTACAAGCACCTGCTGTAGAGTTTCCTGTGTGTTCAGAAGATTTCAGGCAACAATAAAAAAAGTCAAAATAATTTGGGTGATTAATATTCCTGCTGGAGAGAGATCCAGTTTTGTCTAGTGGCGATTTGACTCATTATAATACTATGCAGATCACAGAACTTTATTTTATGTGGATATTCAGTGGGTTACTCCTTTTGTCACAGAGATCCTTTTGTTACTGGCAGTTCATAATTTACAGTCCTATTATATCACAGTGAGGTATGAACTGTCATCAAAGAGCTGCATGCAAACTGCATAGTATAGGTTAGGACCTTATGTTTTTTCCCCAGTCTTTCAGTATCTATTCCTAATGTTGCTTAAAAGGGTTTGTTTGGGTAGAAATACATTCTTTAGTTAAGCCTACCCTTACCAGTGCTTTAAAACACATGAAATGCATGTGAGAGAGTGGCTATGGAGAGATGAGGGTCTCTGGTGGAGGGTGCTAGTGATGGAATACGCGGAGAAGGAGGTCACTGGCAGAGCTCCCAAAAATATTTTCACACTAGGTGACATTTGCCCTAAAGCGGGCCCTGGTACTTAAAGAATAGTTTTTTTGGTAATCACCCCTTGTTTGCTTAAAACAATAATAATTCGATTTTTGCTCAGCTAACACTGATGAAAAAATGGAATAAATTACACGTTTGCTGTTATAGTAAGAAAGGATGTGACAAACATAAAAAAAAATAAAAGAAATCTAACATAGAAGTGAAAACTGAACAAAATCTCTCTTTTAAAAGACTCCAGCCGAAATCTTCTGAATGTGCAGGTCTCAACAAGCAATAGTACACAACCAAGAAATTTTATTGGAAGGCATATTTGTTGCCGTAAAGTGCACTTTAAATTTGGCTCTGTAGAGTGACATTTTGAAAATATTAAAGATGTTCCACCGCTTTTGAATTTCAAACTGTAGATTCATAAGTTTGACCTCATTTCACTGTAAATCTACAAAGTCTGTAAAGATAAAAAAAAGCCTTTAAAACGTTTCATTTGGAATCCTGAGACGTGTCTGTGGCAGGAGGTGAACACTTGAGTGGTTTCTGTGGCACATTCCATAGAAATCCCAGAGCTTTAATCTGCTTTTTGCCTGTTGCATTTAATTTCATTGTCCTGTGACTGTTTGCTGATCACTTTTTTTTTATAATACTTTTTATTAAATAGTAGCTGGTCACAACTTCGAACATTAAAATACTTGAATGATACCGTTATGCAGACATGACAGTAAACATTTTCAGTATCACCTTTTCATTAAGACATGACGAGTTATTACAGTAACAGTGAAGTTGGATCGTCTTGGGAAGGAAGGACAGGAGGCTCACATATATACATTCCATTTGTCCCAGATAGCAATCAATTTTTTTAGGGGAGCCTCGTGCAACGTATATAGTTTTTAGGTCTCGCCTGTCGATGCGCATGCGCATCGAGCAAGCGAGACTATAGGGGCTCATCCAGACTTTATCTAACTTTCAAGGAATCGTGGCGATTCCTTGCAGTGCCCGTGACTTTTAAGCTCAATGCGCATGTGCATTGAGCTTAAAAGCGCGTGCACAGCCGCCCGCATTCCTCCGACACCTTTGAAGTGAAACTTAGCTTCACTTCAAAGGCCCGGCTTGTTCACACCCACATGCCGCTCTGCCCCGCTCCGCCCCCTCCCCTGAGTCATCCTGCCTGCCCCTTCCCGCCGTGTCGCATTTCTCCTCCCCCCTCCCCTCTCCCCTCTCCCCTCTCTTCCCTCCGTCTTGTTTTCTTTGATGCTGGTATTGCTGGCAGCGGCATTGCGCTTGGAGGGACAGCAACAACATAAAACTGACCATGAAGTTAATCACAGGACCCTGCAGCCGAAGGCTTCGTGCACTGAGCCCTCCCGGCATACACATAATTTTATCGCTCTCTTTCTCTCGCGCTCTCCCTACATCTATAGCTCCCCCTCCCTCTCTCCTGTCTTCCTCTGTCTCACTCTAACTGTGTTCCTCCCTCTGTCTCACTCCCCCTCTCTTTTTCCTCCTCTCTCCCTCCCTCTCCGTCTCGCAGCTTAGATTCACGTTTCTGCCTGTTTCACTCTCTCTTCCAACTCTCACCCCCCTCTCCATTTACTTACACAAATCTCGCAGATACCCCAAGCAGCGGTGCACGCAGTACCAATCCTTCTGTTATGCCACATCTCGCAGCTTAGATTCTTTCGCTCTTTCTTTTAACTCTCCACGTTTCTGCCTGTTTCACTCTCTCTTTTAACTCTCACCCCCCTCTCCATTTACTTACACAAATCTCGCAGATACCCCAAGCAGCGGTGCACGCAGTACCAATCCTTCTGTTATGCCACATCTCGCAGCTTAGATTCATTCGCTCTTTCTTTTAACTCTCCACGTTTCTTCCTGTTTCACTCTCTCTTTTAACTCTCACCCCCCTCTCCATTTACTTACACATATCTCGCAGATACCCCAAGCAGCGGTGCACGCAGTACCAATCCTTCTGTTATGCCACATCTCGCAGCTTAGATTCATTCCCTCTTTCTTTTAACTCCCCACGTTTCTGCCTGTTTCACTCTCTCTTCCAACTCTCACCCCCCTCTCCATTTACTTACACAAATCTCGCAGATACCCCAAGCAGCGGTGCACGCAGTACCAATCCTTCTGTTATGCCACATCTCGCAGCTTAGATTCATTTGCTTTTTTTTTTAACTCTCCACGTTTCTGCTTGTTTCACTCTCTCTTTTAACTCTCACCCCCCTCTCCATTTACGTTTCTGCCTGTTTCACTCAGCCACGCAACGCCACTCAGGCACGCAACGCCACTCACGCACGCAACGCCACTCAGCCACGCAACGCCACTCACCCACGCAACGCCACTCAGCCACGCAACGCCACTCACCCACGCAACGCCACTCACCCACGCAACGCCACTCATGCACGCCACTCACACACGCAACGCTACGCACACATGCAACGCCACTCAGCCACTCACTGCCACTCTGCCACGCAACGCCACTCAGCCACGCAACGCCACTCAGCCACGCAACGCCACTCAGCCACGCAACGCCACTCACCCACGCAACGCCACTCAGCCACGCAACGCCACTCACCCACGCAACGCCACTCACCCACGCAATGCCACTCACCCACGCAACGCCACTCACCCACGCAACGCCACTCACCCACGCAACGCCACTCACCCACGCAACGCCACTCAGCCACGCAACGCCACTCAGCCACGCAACGCCACTCACCCATGCAACGCCACTCACCCACGCAACGCCACTCACCCACGCAACGCCACTCACCCACGCAACGCCACTCACCCACGCAACGCCACTCACCCACGCAACGCCACTCACCCACGCAACGCCACTCACCCACGCAACGCCACTCTGGCACGCAACGCCACTCTGGCACGCAACGCCACTCTGGCACGCAACGCCACTCTGGCACGCAACGCCACTCTGGCACGCAACGCCACTCACCCACGCAACGCCACTCAGCCACGCAACGCCACTCAGCCACGCAACGCCACTCAGCCACGCAACGCCACTCAGCCACGCAACGCCACTCACCCACGCAACGCCACTCACCCACGCAACGCCACTCACCCACGCAACGCCACTCACCCACGCAACGCCACTCACCCACGCAACGCCACTCTGGCACGCAACGCCACTCTGGCACGCAACGCCACTCTGGCACGCAACGCCACTCTGGCACGCAACGCCACTCTGGCACGCAACGCCACTCTGGCACGCAACGCCACTCACCCACGCAACGCCACTCACCCACGCAACGCCACTCCCCCACGCAACGCCACTCCCCCACGCAACGCCACTCACCCACGCAACGCCACTCAGCCACGCAACGCCACTCAGCCACGCAACGCCACTCAGCCACGCAACGCCACTCAGCCACGCAACGCCACTCACCCATGCAACGCCACTCACCCACGCAACGCCACTCACCCACGCAACGCCACTCACCCACGCAACGCCACTCACCCACGCAACGCCACTCACCCACGCAACGCCACTCACCCACGCAACGCCACTCTGGCACGCAACGCCACTCAGCCACGCAACGCCACTCACCCACGCAACGCCACTCACACACGCAACGCCACTCACACGCAACGCCACTCACCCACGCAACGCCACTCAGCCACGCAACGCCACTCAGCCACGCAACGCCACTCAGCCACGCAACGCCACTCACACACGCAACACCACTCACCCACGCAACGCCACTCACCCACGCAACGCCACTCACCCACGCAATGCCACTCTGGCCCGCAACGCCACTCTGGCACGCAACGCCACTCACCCACGCAACGCCACTCACCCACGCAACGCCACTCACCCACACAACGCCACTCACCCACGCAACGCCACTCACCCACGCAACGCCACTCAGCCACGCAATGCCACTCAGCCACGCAACGCCACTCAGCCACGCAACGCCACTCACCCACGCAACGCCACTCACACACGCAACGCCACTCACACGCAACGCCACTCACCCACGCAACGCCACTCAGCCACGCAACGCCACTCAGCCACGCAACGCCACTCAGCCACGCAACGCCACTCACCCACGCAACGCCACTCACCCACGCAACGCCACTCACCCACGCAACGCCACTCACCCACGCAACGCCACTCACCCACGCAACGCCACTCAGCCACGCAACGCCACTCAGCCACGCAACGCCACTCACCCACGCAACGCCACTCACCCACGCAACGCCACTCACCCACGCAACGCCACTCACCCACGCAACGCCACTCACCCACGCAACGCCACTCAGCCACGCAACGCCACTCACACACGCCACTCACACACGCAACGCCACGCACACATGCAACGCCACTCAGCCACGCACTGCCACTCTGCCACGCAACGCCACTCAGCCACGCAACGCCACTCAGCCACGCAACGCCACTCACACACGCAACGCCACTCACACGCAACGCCACTCACCCACGCAACGCCACTCACCCACGCAACGCCACTCACCCACGCAACGCCACTCACCCACGCAACGCCACTCACCCACGCAACGCCACTCACCCAAGGAACGCCACTCAGCCACGCAACGCCGTTAGTATGTATAGCATTGCACCTAAAAAACAGTTAATATTACAACCCACAAACGCCAGCACCTCTCCCCTCTGTTCCCGTACACATCCAGGCTCGCAATTCAACTCCCCCTCCCCAGACGCCAGCACCTCCCCTCTCTGTCCCTGCACACAGCCAGGCTCTCAGAACACAAAAAGACTTGAAATTGAAATCGTCTACAAAATGAAATAATGACAGACGCATTACAAGCTACATGGCCTTGTACATTCCCTAATCAGCAGACCTACTATTCCCACCCCTCCCTCTACAGCCTCCTACGCCAAAAATAGCGCTTGTATCTATAGCATTGCACCTAAAAAACATGTAATATTTTGACATGTTTATAAACGGAATGAACACACAGAGTCAGTTCAATTCAACGGGCCTACTATTTCCCTCCTCCGACACAGAGTGACATCACAGAGCCTCTAGCACATCCACGTGACTAAACAGTCCTCGCAACCCGCCATAACCCCCAACAATACGACGGACCTGCTGGGACCATTCTTTAATACCATTTACATGAACACAAAGCCAGGCCACAGACTCCAAGGCTTTCGTTACCAAAACTCCAGGATGCTAGACTACTTTAAGCGCCGTGTTCAAGATTGTAATCACTTGTGAAGTTCCTTTGGGGATGTGCTAATTTAGAACAGCAGGATGCGAGCCGGGTGTTACCTCGAGAACAACAACAAACCCCCCCAAAAACAAAGTCACTGGAAGAAAATACTAACACTAGAAACGTGATGCTTTTTCGCTAAACTTAAACAATCCCACTGAACGAAAATACTAACACTAGAAACGTGATGTTTTTTTAACAAAAATTATTTACTTCACATAACCATGTCTAGTATTTCACAACTTCCCTCTACAGCGTGGTATTTAAAATCGGATGCCGTGCAAGAGAAAATTACTACACACAAGGAAAGTGCGACCGAAAAACACGTACGCCAAAACGAAACTCAATCCATGCCAAAGAATAAAACTAAATAGCAGCCATTGATAAAATACTAAACACACTCTAATGAGAGGAGCCAGACAGAAAATACGTACGAGCAAAGCAAAACCAAATACAATAATTACATTAACATCAATAAAAGGAAAGGCATAAACAAAAGTATAAGAACTCACAAAGGCACTTTTTCATAATATGCAAATAAAATTGTCATTACCTGTCGATCGTAGCAGCTCATTCCCTGAAATGTAGAAAATATAAAAAAAAACACAACAAAGAGAACATACACAGTGCATACATTATACTTTTAACTACAACAAGCAACTAACAAAAAAAATGAATAGCGGCGAAACAAGTCACATACCGGTACAAATGACACAAGCAAAAGCTAAGTCAGAGGGAAAATAAACATCACAGTGCCACCTCAGGCGAAACGGAACTACTGAAACTACATACCAGGAAGACACTAGCAAAGATTACTCAATGCATCCCAAAGAATCTACTTAAACACGAGCCAACATTCGCATAAAGATCAAGAAAAATTCAAAACACAAGGAAAGTGAGCGAGAAATAACAAGGGACGCAATTTCAAAGACATAACACATACAAACATAAACATTGCTTTATGTAACATTTCGAAAAAACTATATTTTTCAAACATATATCTTTTAGAACAGTACTAAGGAATATTGTAACTCAAAACTCGATAATACACATGGCGCAATACAAATAAAACACTCATACATCCTAATAAAACATTATTAATAATACGTATATACACACACGTATTAATACATTCAAATTCATGTACTCACTTTTAATAAATGTACATCTTACCAGTCAGACGACGCAGCAACAAACACGGAGGAATAACACACCTTTACCGCACGAACATTCACATCAATTTGGAAAAAGCCCCGTTGACGCATGTCAAATGCAACGCTACGTCACACAACGTAGAGCTGCGATTGGCTAAAAATTACGTAACGCTCATAATTACATCACCATCAATTAAAAAATAGAACGCTAACATCCCTTACGTAACAAACGTAAAGGGAATACATTGCGTAATACCCTTTACTAGAACAGAAAAACAAAAACTTTTAATTACATACACTACATAATTTTAGAAACGTATACACAAGCCAAGTGCGACCAAAAAACACGTACGGCAAAACGGAACACAATCCATGGCAACAAATACACCGAAATAGCAGCCATTGATAAAATAAAAATCAAATGCAAGAAGCCAGGCAGAAAGTACATGCGAGCAGAGAGACCTAATAAAATAATTACATTAGCTTTACAATAAGCAAATCAATAAACAAAAGTATAAAAGTCACAAAGACACGCTTTAATATTATGCAAATTAATTTGTCATTACCTGTCCATCGTAGCAGCTCATTCCCTGAAATAAAGAAAATATAAAAAAGAAAACACACAAAGAGAACATACACAGTGCATACATAAAACTTTTCACTACAACAATAAACAAACAAAAAAAAAAACTGTGCACGCACTACCAATCCTTCCGTTATGCCAGATCTCACAATCTTCCATCACACACGGAGCTGCTCCAGCACAGGCAACGGCAATGCAAGCTTCACTCAAACACGGAGCAGGTACAGCACAGGCAACAGCATTCCCTTACACATGGAACAGGTACAGCACCGAGAGCTGCAGTGCAATCTTCCCTCACACATACATCAGGTACAGCACAGCCGGCAGCAGTGCAAGCTTCCCTCACACACAGAGCAGGTACAGCACAGGCAGCAGCAGTGCAAGCTTCCCTCACACATAGATCAGGTACAGCACAGGCGGCAGCAGTGCAAGCTTCTCTTACACATGCAACAGGTACAGCACTGACAGCAGCAGTGCAAGCTTCCATCACACACGGAGCAGGTATAGCACAGGCAACGGCAATGCAAGCTTCCCTCACACACGGAGCAGGTACAGCACAGCATACCCTCAGACCCTCACCCTCAACACCTCACCCTCACTAACTTCACCCTTATCACCTCACCCACAATTCCACACCCTCACTCACCCTCACCATCACTCACCCTCACTCACACTCAACACATCACCCTCATCTACACTCAACATCACCATCACTCACCCTCAACATCTCATCCTTAACACCTCACTCTTAACACCTCACTCACCCTCACTCATCCTCAACAAGTCACACTCACTCACCCTTAACACCTCACCCTCACCCTCAATACCATTCAACACCTCACCCTCACCTTCACTCAACATCACCCTCACTCACCCTCAACGACTCACCCTCAGTTACACACACTAACACTCAAAAACGCAACAGCACTCTGCCTCTCCATCATTCACACTCTATCCATCATTCACACACTATCCATCTTTCAGAAACTCTGCATCATTCACCCACTCACCATCATTCACCCAATCTCCATCATTCACCCAATCTCCATCATTCACCCAATCTACAGCATTCACCCAATCTACAGCATTCACCCAATAGACAGCATTCACCCAATAGACAGCATTCACCCAATCTGCAGCATTCACCCAATCTGCAGCATTCACCCAATCTGCAGCATTCACCCAATCTGCAGCATTCACCCAATCTGCAGCATTCACCCAATCTGCAGCATTCACCCAATCTGCAGCATTCACCCACTCTGCAGCATTCACCCACTCTGCAGCATTCACCCACTCTGCAGCATTCACCCACTCTGCAGCATTCACCCACTCTGCAGCATTCACCCACTCTGCAGCATTCACCCACTCTGCAGCATTCACCCACTCTGCAGCATTCACCCACTCTGCAGCATTCACCCACTCTGCAGCATTCACCCACTCTGCAGCATTCACCCACTCTGCAGCATACACCCACTCTGCAGCATTCACCCACTCTGCAGCATTCACCCACTCTGCAGCATTCACCCACTCTGCAGCATTCACCCACTCTGCAATTTGAGGAATGTTAGGCCATTTTCTTACACATAAAGAAATTTCAGGACGGAAAACAAGGGGGTCGACGGAGTATAGCATCAGATACGTTAGACACAAAAAAAACTTAACATCATTGACCTAAAAGGATGCAAGGATGTTAATCAGTCTTCGGGCCAAAAAGTAAATTTAATTCGTACGATATTACAACAATATTACACAAAGGAAACAAATACAAATATGTGGCAGGAAGCGAGGACGAGGAGATACAAAGACACAAGTGAAACAGGCAACTTTTTCGCTGGGCAATAAACAAGCACTATTCATCCGGAGAATGGGACGGTTTAAAGACAGTAGTCAACAGTTACACAAAAAACCGGACGCATACAACAATAGCACTTCTTCTCACGGAATTCCGTCTAATATAAAGCAAATATGACGAAATAAACAAAAATTCAGAAACAATCAAATTTTTCAGAGGGAAATAAACAAGAACGATTCATCCGGAAAATGGGACGCATTGAATACAATAGTCGAGATTTACACAAAAAAAGAAACGCTTAACACAATAGCATTTATCCAGACGGAATTAGTTCAAATACAATAAAACATATTACGAACATAGAAAGAGTCAGTCACAAAAATCTAACGAAAAATACATTAGTTCACTGTACATGTCGTTCATACATTGCTAAAAATACTACAGTCAGCAAAGACACAAAGTTTCATTTCATACTTCAAGTACGTCAATAACAAATTATCCGACTACTTCAGCATCACACAAAAAAATAATAAAAAAACAACTTACATCAATATATTACAACACATTTACCACTTCGAAATGAAACAAACCCCTTTTGTATGTCAAATTACCAAAAAAAGGACATTAATACATTACATTACAGTTTAACAAAACATATGCATTACACATCGCCAATAAAAAACACTACTTTATGTTACATTACAAACATTTACAAATATTACGAGTGAATTAAATAAATTTAGCAAGTATTTAAATTTTACATAGTATATATACTACATTACATTACATTAAAATAAACTTAGGAATACATTCTTACCTGTCAAACGACGCAGCAACACCACCGGGACAAGAACACGCCTTCCGCACACCAACATTCTCGATCAATGGGGAATTCAACGGTTGACGTATGCAAATCGGAACGCTACGTCAAAAACGTCGCGCTCCGATTGGCTAGAAAAATACGTAAACAAAAAACACACACAACTCAAAAATAAACTAGACCGCTAAACATAGCAGACGTCGACGTGACGCTATACGTCGGCCATTTTAAAAAAAAAAAAAAAAACGAGACTACACAAACATGTTACAAAACATACACATAGTTAGTACAATACATACACATTTAAAATTACATACTAATATACACATAAGACTGAAGTAATACAAAGGGGACACCTTTAGTTACAAACAACACATTACTTAATTATTATTAACATATACACACACTCTTAACATCACCCTCACACAACAAAACTATCACACTCTTTCACACACGCTCAGTAACGCTAAAACAACATCTCCCTCATACACCATCACACACCTTCAGCCTCACACACACTTACTCACCCTCACACTAACACACTCACACACTCTCTTACGCAAATAACTTCACTCATCCTCCCCCCCTCACACCCCCTAACACTCTACGCGATTGCAGCCTGGAATCCCTGATAAATTTTCTTGTATCCGTGGCTGGCATTCAGTCATCCCAACGTAAACTGGTGCATTTGTCTTTTCTTTGCTGAAAATAATTTTCTATACTTCTATTGCATGATTGATTGAAATACTTTATCGGACAATCGTTCACATTCTAGATAGGCAACTTGTACATCACACCCCTCGATGCATTTCGGGTTCGCGCCTTGTCCTTCCTCAAATGGTAAATACTTTTAGGGATGAAAAGGCGCCGGGTCCTGCTGCGTTGTTTTCATTTATATTTCAGACTCGTGCTGTCAATGTCTCAACTACGCTTAAACACACAGGACAAAAAATGACAGTTTATTAAATGTATAATTCTGTTTTTATCAGCTCTGAAGTAGCCTCCCTACCGAGCGAGTGCTATTTTATAACAATAAATACAACACATAAGCTCACAATTTTTTTTGTAAAATGTACCTATCGCATTTCATTCTTTTTCACATATAAGAAGATAATTGGGCTTTTCACGGGCAATCAGTAAGACGCTACCTCACCCTCACTGACACTCACTCACACTCAATCACTCTCACCCTCACTCACCAGCAACACCTCACCCTCAACGCCTTACCCTCAAATCCTCACTCACCCTCACTCTCACTCATCCTCAATCACCCTCAACATCACACACTCACTCACCCTCACTCACCCTCAACACCTCACCCTCACTCACCCTCAACTCCTCACTCACCCTCATTCTCACTCATCCTCACTCAACCACCCTCAACTTCAATGACCCTCAACGCCTCACCCAACACCTCACCTTCACTCACCATCAACATCTCACCCTCACTCACCCACAAAACATCAGCCTCAACACCTCACCCTCAATCACTCACCCTCAACAATTCACCCACACTCACCCTCCCTCACCCTCAATTCCTCACCCACACCCTCAACACTTCACCCTAAACACGTCACTCATCCTCAACGCCTCCCCCTCCCCCTCACTCACCCTCACCCTCACTCACCCTCAACACCTCACCATCACTAACACTCAACACCTCACCCTCACTAACTCACACTCAATCACCCTCAACACCTCACCCTCAACACCTCACCCTCAACACCTCACCCTCAACACCTCACCTTCAAAACCTCAACCTCAACAACTCACCCTCAACACCTCACCCTCACTCACTCTCACTCACCCTCACTCACCCTCACTCACACTCACTTACACTCAGTCACCCTCACTCACCCTCACTCACCCTCACTCACCCTCACTCACCCTCAACTCCTCACTCACCCTCACTCATCCTCACTCACCCTCAACACCTCACCCTCACCATCACCCACCCTCAACCCCTCATCCTAACTCGCAATAACGCTCCCTCACCCTCACCCTCACTCACTCTCACTCTCACTCACCCTCAACACCTCACTCACCCTCAACACCTCACTCACACTCAACTCCTCACTCATCCCCACCCTCACTCACCCTCAACACCTCACCCTCACACAGTGCAATAGGTCTCGTAGGATTTTTAGTTACAGCTTTTACAATTGTTTATTGCTTTTTTGATTTGTAATTCTTTAGCATTGGCAAAAAAAAATAAAAATGCAAAAGATTTACAACAAAAAACCCATAAACAATTCTAAATGCACTAACTCTAATGCTGCGAGACCTATTGCATTTCCAATGCTTGTTTCCCTGGCCATGCATCAGTCCATATCCGCCTTCCAGGCTTTAATCTTCGGCGGTATTGCTGCCCCCCACAGTTGTGCAATATTTCTTTTTGCTATCATTTGACCCAGGGTTGACCAGTGCTTATAAATACTATTGAGATCTGTGGGTTCCCACACATTCAAGAGACACCTCTTTGCTTCAGGCCCAATAACCGTTTACAATACTTCGCTCATACAGTCATGCACCTTCTTCCAATATTTCTGGATATGCCCACACTCCCATATAATGTGCATAAATGAGCCCTCTAGGCCACACTGTCTCTTACATTGTCCGTCAATCATCCTGCCCATTTGCGCCAATCGGTCCGGATACATATATTCTGTGTAAAAATGTTTGTTGGACAAGGCGTAGTCTGGATGAAATCGCCACTTCAGGGGAGGCTACTGCCTCCTGCCACTCCTCTTCATCCAGCTCAAATGCATCCCTCTCCCATCGCTCCCGCAGTGTAAGCTGATCAATTCTTAACTACAGGTGGGCAGAACTCGTGAAGTTTCACTCCGATGAATTCCGCAGAGTTACAGGAAACTCAGCGAGATTCCACAAAGTTCTGCAAACAGGTGGAAATAGGCACATTGCACATTGCACTGTTCATGCTTATTTTAGCGCCAGGAGCTCACCCCGTGCTGATAAATCAGTGTGAACAGTACCACATGGCGCTGCTTATCGAGTTGATTTTGCTGCAGCTCCAGTAGATTTTCTACTCGAGCTGCAGCTTTCTGACCACGAATATAAGCGACCGGCCGCAACTGCTCGCGTTAGGGAAATCTCTCCGAGTACCCTTCTTTCGACTGAAAATCATACTAGGGGATGCCAAATCTTGCTCGCACTCACTGACTTACCATTGGCAAGCTGCAAGCGAAATAAAACCTCCACCACATAGTGGTTGGCGGGAATTTGGCCGGAACTCTGCCTAATCCTCCAGCAGAGCGGAATTTATCACCCGCCCCTATTCTTAACCCATCTCTAGGTGTATGGATCTGTTATTTACGTAACTGTGACTCATATACAGTACTTTATGGTTCATCAGCAGAGCACCCAGGTGGCCAGCCAAGGCAGTGGCTTTTGTCTGCCAGCTGGCCACATCCAGAAAATATTCACACTGGAAAGTATGCTGCTTGGAAAAAGAAACAACGACACACAGGGTTCTATAAGCTGTGCCATCACCAGCTCTATAGAATCTGCTGAAGCAGGTCAGGGTGGTCCACAGAAGTCATCAGCTTTTACTTTGTTTCTTTATTCTAAAATCAATTGAATTTTGGCAGACCGACAATGGAACAGGGACCATTATTGCACTGGGTGCATTTCATACAAACAATCAAAGCACTTAACTGTAACAATGCAGTGCTATTTTTATATTCAAGTGTACAGCATTAATACACAGTTCTATGAATAGCTTTAATCAGAAGAAAGCAGCAAATTGCTATTTTTTTGACTTGCAAAATAATTTATTTGCAATATTTGGTATCAAAATCTTGCCCACAATTGGGTTAGTTTCTATAATAATAGCGTGATTATGATTCTTTCTGTGGAGGCATGCATTATATAGTATGCACAAATTATGTTATTTAAACTTGTTGTCACTCACGACTCACTCCCAAAGGAGTATCTCTGTGCTGGGCACAGCAGGTTGGCAGGAAAGAACACCAGAGAATTAAGGAGAAACTTTAAAGAGCCACCACTTTTAATGCCTTTTTGAATTTAGCATGGTCCTCACATAACCGAATAGACACAGGAGGTTTATTCCAGAAAAATTGCACCAGATAAGACAATGATCTACCTCCAAATCTAGCCATGTTGATGCAAGGTATTTTAAGAAAAAACTTGCTGGAAGATCTTAAGACCTGAGAGTGCAGATACAGGGAAAGCTTGGAATGCAGAAAAGCAGGCAAGGCTTTATGCATACTGTAAGGAGCTTTAATAGCCCTATGCTGTAGCAACTCTTAAGAAGGATTAATGGCACCAGGAAATGATGATAATCAACAACTCTGTGCATTAATGAATATTAAGATAATGTATAGCAAAATTTTATATTGGCCTTTATAGCTCATAAAATATGTAAATATTCAATCATGGTTGTAAAATCAAGTGGGTTGGCAGGAGTGGCTAACTAATTCACATATGCGATATTATAATTTAAAATGCACAGTGCACTTTATACATGTCAGATTGTGTTTTTAGATGTATTTTAGCAGGTTAGTATTTTTAGAACCATTGGAATGATTTATACAAGTTTTACATAGAAGATAATGTCCATTGATAATGTGTCTGTGATTTCTCGTATGTTGTTTGCCTGAGCCTTTGGATAAGAAATACCGTTTGTGAATTTTGTATGTTAAAAATGTATACTTTTATGATTCTTTTTGAATCGAATAAAGTTATTTATGATGATGAATATTAAGAGAATTGAGAGGCCCAGGCAGTCATGACCATGAGTGGGGTGTGGCTCTAATGGTAATAGAAGAGCTCAATCATTAAAAGTTTTCAACCTAAAGAATAAATGGATTTTTTGATCTCGCTCAACGTTCATGAAGATGAGAGGAAACATTGAAAAGCTCAGAACTACAGTGGTTCAAAAACCACACTTGTACTTTTCGCATCCCAATCGCGATTCTGCTGTAGTCCAGCACTTTAAACAGCCTTTCCTTCTTTTTTTAATTTCTGCCAATGGATGCGAACACCAAGGGAGATTTAAAGTATTAAATAGGCATTAAAAAACAGGTCTTTGCGTTTTTTTGCATATGTAAACTTTTTAGTTTTGCAATACATTTTGACAATGCTTTAGAGTATCAGCAAAAAAAAAAAGGTTAATGCTGTATTGTCTATGTAAAACAGCGCTGGCATAAGTAAAAAATTAAAAAGGTGTGATGATTCATACACTCGCATGTTTCATGATGCTATGGCAGCCCCAGCATCACCACGCTTATGCGCTCGTCATGCATGTTTTAATTTATCATTCCAAGATGGGGGATTTTCATCTTGGAGGAGTAAATTTAGCAAGCCATAAATAGTGTGGCAATGCTTTTTAGGTCTCGTCTGAGCCAGCGCGCATGTGCTGCTCTGCGAAGCTTTTAGTAAGGACTTTTAACTCGGATTTGTCACACGCTATTGGCCTTTGCGTGCATCTTTATAAGAAAGACAGATCGCAATTGGCCAAAGGCGGGTGCATTTCCCGTCTTCTCTCTCCCCTGGCCTAGGGAGCTCGGGAGCAAGCATCAGCACGGCAGGGTGCCAGCTGCACACCTGACATTCCTTGCAGTGCACGTGCACTGCGCTTGTTTAGACTTGTGGAACATTGAGCCTTCATTTACCCGCAGCCCCCTAGATTTCAGTTGCTTTTTGGGGACAACCAATGTTGAAACCTGTTCCTCCGTGCCATTGGCTTGGTTGGTGTGGCAGGCCGCTACATCAGCTATCACGTCATCCTGCTGCTACGTGACATTTCGAGGCTTCCTGGCTCAGCAAACCATTGAGCTGTACCATATTGACCCTCGAGTGAGGGGAGGGTAGATTCTTGCTTATGGCCCTTTGGCGGCTTGTTGACTAATGTATTTTCCGCGACGTCCTCCAAGTAACTGTTAAAGAGAGGCTTCTTAATAATTTTTTCGTGGTATGATTTAAAGAAGGATTTTTTTTAAGTTGTGCAAGCAAGAACAGGATTTTCATTCGTAACTTTGAATCAGGAATGGTTTCCCTATGTGTGCATAATATAAACGTTTTCCTAAAGTCCGGAACGTGAGAACTAACCTAGAACATGTGTAGGGAGTGTTTTTGTTTTAGTCAATAGTGACAGCAGTTTAAGGACTGCAACCAAAAGTCAATTTAAGATATGACCACTACTAGCACTCGTGACACCTGCTCTTGGCATTAGGCCTGGATCGCTTACTTGGGAAGTCCTGCGAAAACCCACTGACTGGTGCTGCTTTCAAGGGCGGATGGTGGAAGCATCTTATTCCATCCAGACAAGGAAGCAGCTTGGAGTCCACCCGATTTATTTAGAGGCACACAGGGCACAAATCCTAAAACAAGCATTTGCAATGAAATAGGTCTCGCATTTACACAACTTTGAGCTTTTGACATTGCAAATAACAATGCCTTTTATTTTTGTTTTCATATTTAAAACTTAAATAAAAGGCATTGTCATTTTCAATGCCAATAGCTTAAACTAGTGTAAATGCGAGACGGATTGCATTGCAAATGCTTGTTTTTGTTAGGAAGGAATGGCCTAGCAGTAAATTGCAGATGCTGAGCCTTCCAAAAACTGACACAATTTTGAGGGCAGCATTGCAGCTGGTGGAGTGGAAGAAGCAGCAGTAAATGATGCCGTGTGGGCAGGGAGGTCAGGGAAGCAATGGAAGAGCTTGGGAGACTGGGGAGGTATAAAAAATAAAACTGAAAAAAATCCAGTGAGGCAATCAAGGGACAACCCTTGTGATGAGAGAGGAGTAACATAGGAAGCACAGGTATGGAGATTTGAGGGAGGAACATCATATGAAGGAAAACATATGCGCCCCCACAGAGTGGGGAAATAAAAAGAATAAATACTTTCCTGAAAGTAAACATTCATAAAAGTCACCCAATGAAAAGAATGGTAAAGAGGTCATGCTCTTGTGTGGGGTGACGGGCGAGGGCAAACACAAGAAGAGGAAGGGAAAACCTCAAATAAAAAAACAAAACAAGATTACCAAGAAAGCCAATCAATGATAAGCAATGAGCTGACTCAACGCCCACTGTAAGTATTGGTATTGTCCACAATAGTTCTTCAACAAAGGAACATCAGTGATCTGCATTGTCTTGGCCCTTTGGTTTTCATTACATACTGGTACACTATTGTGGTTGTTACTGCATACAGTCATTAATGTTCATTCCTGTCTGAGTCATAAATTGATGGACCTTACTGTCAGGGATCACTGATGCTCATTTCTGCTTGGGGCTCATAATACTTGGTTTCATTGATAATTGTTACTGCCCAGGACAAATGAGGCTCATTACAGCCTGGGGTGGTGTTACTTTTTTAATGCCTGGGGCCATTGACACATGTCTCTGCCTGGGGCCATTGATGTACATTAATGTTTGATGCCTACATAAATACTTGTTAGTGCTTGGAGACAATGATGCCCATTACTGCCTGGAGTTTGAGATTCATTACTACGTGGAGTAATTGAGGCTTACTACTGCCTATTGTCATTAATGTATCTGTCCACTGAGGCTCGTGAGTGCATTTGGGCATTGAGCTCCATTACTGACTGGGTTATTGATGCTCAATACTGGCTAGGGCCATTTATTTTATTACTGCCAGGCCATGAATGTTAATTATTGCATGAGCCACGGAAGCAGGGTGTGGGGGTAAAGCATCAAGAAACTACTCTGTGGCTCTTGTTCCAGGTTGAAAGGTGTATCTACAGAAAAAGGTGGTTCGTAGACCAAACCACCCTTTCCTGGGGCTACTATACAGTATGTACTGTCATACTGTAGGTAGACTGTCATTAACTGTGGTCCATGTGATGCCGCTTCCTCATGCGCCACCCCTCATGTGGTGCTCCACCCCCATACACCACCACATATTGTGTCTTAGCATAATACATTTTAACCATTTTGTCCTCTAAAGAATTGAGATTTTGATAAAACGAATCCCTGAAAATTCGCAAACCACTTTTGTTAAATGTTAGAGATGGTTTGCCATGGTGCAAGTGAAAACAATTATGGAAAGACATGAAGTTTACCAGTTAAGAAAGTAATGTAACCTTAACACCCACACTCATTCTGAGTCTTTGTACCTTCAGTCATTGTTTCCAGCCACAAAACCACATTCAATCTTCAAAGATATAACTTATGATATTCCTGCTGTTGATACGTGAAGAAAATAACATTTTTAGATGGAAGAGAAGTGGAAGACCACTATATAATACCAAAACTAAAATCATAAAGTGTCATGTAAGTTGTGGTTAATGTATGATGACACATAAAACCACACAAACAAAATTAGGGATAATTTTTTCCAGGTCACATGTTTTTAGCAAAGAAAGCTTGGCACACAAAGAAGTGATTGTGGAATTGCTGACCCACTTCTTATATCACTTCCTGAACTTAGTTAATCATTTGGACACAGATGTACTATCATTTTGATGGGATGCTTGCGTGACAAAATGGCTCTTCACTGTGGCATGCAAAATCTAATTTGTGGCCAAAGTTGATACAAATGCAGTGCTACAATTGTTTTACATCACATTGCACAAATCCCCCTCTTTGTACAAGAATGTTTTGTATAAACCGCCTTGGCTTACAATGCCGCACTTTTGCATATCAAATCAGGCAAAGAAAAACTGTCAGTGTCTTACCAAAATGAAGAAAAAATCATAACGAGGTATTTCTTGACGGGTTTTTCATATACTCTGCTTTCTCTCAAAAATCTTTCAAAATGTTAATGGGACTGTAGTTGATTTCTAAATAGTGTTTCGTCTTTGATGTTGCTCAAAGAGGCTGCTGTACATAAAATGCCATAGTTGTCGCTGACATGTTCCTTTTCACTGACTTTGAAGTGGAGATATCCGTAGTTAAAACGCAGGGCCACTACAAGCTTTGATGGGACTGCTACTTGTATAGTAACATGTTGTGTAGTGAACAAAAAATGTAAGATCATACGCACACTTAAGACATGTACTCTCAAAGTCCTTCCAAATGTAGGTCCTGATAGAGCAATTCATATATAAATACTGCTATTTGTTTTTGTCATGGGGAATGTTTCTCAAAACCTCATTCCAACAGAGTTTCTTTGCCAACACGTGATGTGTTCCTTTGGAAATAACAATCAAACACATAACAATGATTATATTTAATTAATTAAACAGTAACCATACCAATCCACGTCCAATATATAATTTGATTCTAACATCCAATAGTTGGTGAGTGCCATGCAAGAACTATATGAAAATGAGCATACAAAAAAATGATAGTTTGTTACTGTACATAAAAGCCATCACTCCCATGCAAAGGAAAAAGAATATATATATATCACACAAAATATAAAACTCCCTAAAACTGAGGAACACCACTAAACACCGCCAACTGTATTAACATCTTCCCAAAAAACAGAAAGTTATCATGGACTGGAAAGAAACACCAGTATAACAACACAGTATACACAACTTGCCCACCATAGAATGGTAATTGATAGTATAGTCACAACATCATGTCCATTTTAATGAAACATATCGTCATCAATCATCTAAATAAATAAGAATACATAACCAATCTAAACCAAAGTGACCCACTCATGAAATGTAATTAAGTACTGGTACCTGTATGCATGGATATATGCTTACCTATATTCTACAAAGCAATAACCCTCCTTAGCAATATTTCCATCCTGCAGTATTGCACCTATTGCCAAAGAATAACCCTGTTACAACAAAAAACGTGTTTCCTAATATCGAGTGGAAGTGATGTAAACTGCTCAAAACTCAAACGTAGCACCAAAATTATTCAGGTCATGCATCCTTACTGTTAGAGCTGTCTTCCTTAGGGTGGTCTTCCCCCAAATTTTTTGCCTTACTCTTCCCTTATTGCTGATCTTGTTTTGTTGTTCCTGGGGCTCTGTGCCCTGCTGCTAACCAGTGCTAACGTTTGTATGTGCTTTCCTTTAGACACAGTGAAATTGGCGAATGCCCAATCGGCACATTCAATTCTAAGTCCCTAGTAATGTGTGTACCAGGGCCTGTAAATTAAATGCTACTAGTTGGCCTGCATCACTGATTGTGCCACTCAATTAAATAACCCTTTAAACATGTCTCAGCATGCCGCTGCAGCCTGTGTTTGCAGTTGTAAACTGCCATTTCCACCTGGTAAAATAAACATTTTGCCAAGCCAAACCTTCCTTTTTAATACATGTAACTCTATTTTACTAAATTGGTGTTGGATTTTTTTTGAGTTGTGTTTTCACTCTATTACTGTGTAAAGTGCACATAAATACTTTACACATTGCCTCTTAAGAAGTAAAGTCTGACTGCTTTGTGCCAAACTACCAGGGGGTTAATCACAGGTTAATTTGGGGTTTGCTTGTGACTTCACCCTGACAGAAATTGTGGTTGTTGCTTGAGTAGGGTTTCACCCCCCTCAAACCAGTAACCCAGTTTCCCACACCACATAATAAGGCTCCCAATGATTCCCAACATGACTTTCCCTCGTTGATTGACATTTTTAAATAGCACCATCTGAAATGTATTTGAAATCTTGTGGCTAATGATATCAGATGCCATACCACATCCAATGTCAAAGTTCCTATTAGAGCAGTTACCATCTTGCTGTTGCCACTCTATCATTGATCACTATCTCCTTAAGCCAGAAAAAAACTAATAGGAAAGCCATACTTTATCCTAATTAGCCTAGTCACTCCTGCTCAAATTAAGTGTTTATGATTTCATTGGTGTAACTCAGAATCAAGTATCAGCCCTAACCATGTTAACCATGATTGTGTTACGTCATATCTGGTACAACAATCACCTCGTGAAATACTCAAACAGCACTGTTGCCATCTTGTAGTGTGTTTCTAAGCATATCATTGAGGCTAAACACCATTCTATATTAAAACATGTTTGACTAAGCCAAACTTGCTCAAAGTCACATGCATATGATTTCATTTATAACTCTAAATCAATATTTGGACTCGAACATATAGTCCCACCAAGCTCTTGGGACACTATATCATATTTGATACAAAATATCAAGTGAAATACTAAATTGGAGTGGTTGATTATGAACTGATGACAATAGAGCAAATATTCAACATCTACGACAGTAATATTGAAATTGTAGGTTGATGGGATATCAGTCCATTAAGCAGTAATAAGGTGCCCAGTTAGCAAATATGAGTGATTAAACAGCCCATATAAAGTATATCAGATGCTTAATACAAACAAGTGTACAAATATCAGATTGTCAAATTTGAGCCTGTTCAGTTAGTACAGATCATAAACCTGAGAGATATCATTAGCCTAAAAGAAAGTAAAATTTGTGATCCACATTTCGTACAATTAATGCAGAGAAGTTTAAGACCATCATATGCTCACATCCAAGTCTATACAGATATTATACATCATCTACCTTAGGAGAAGTAGTGTAAGTCAAAAATTCACTGGGGCAAGATTTTAATTATATTGGAGAAATTAAATGGTGACAAAAATATTGGATTATTGTTGTTCACAATTGCTTGAAGAGCCTTTAGCCACTCTTTAGTTGATTTTAGACTGTGCAACAAGAGACACATCACATTGCGGATTTGTGCGTTCACAGAATACCTCACATAATTATTTTTTTAATACAAGTTTCTTTGCCCTTGTGTTTCACAAATTCAATCTGAGTTGAGGTAATATTCCCTGGAAAGGGCAAGCATTGTGTTCTGAGTGATGTGTGCCATTTCACAATTTCATTACTGCACAGTTTAAATCAACCACACTCCAGTCGTTTAGCCTCCACTCTGGTCGGAGAAGCTTTCAGCTTCCATTTCGAAAAATAAAACATTAATATGTTCAGGCTGCAGTAGGGAACATGAGGAAGGCCCATATGGATAACTCTTGTATAGACATTTCCTTTTGGGACAAAATATCTGCTATAAATGTATTTAAAATATTGTTATGTTATGTGAATTTCTATAGTGCACATGTCACCAGGCAGGGTATCCTGACACTCCAACAGGAGCAGGATGGGCTGAGGTAAGGTCAGGGCTACGTGAAAAGTCAGGTCTTCAGTTTCTTGTGGAATTCAATGACTCGGGAGGAGGCTCTGATGTGCAGGGGTAAGTCATTCCAGGCTTTAGGAGCTAGGTAGGAGAAGACCCGTCCGCCATATCTGGTTTTGAGCATGCAAGAGTGTGTGCTAGTTGGAATCCGGCTGAGTGGAGGAGTCTGGTAGGTTTGTGGAAGGTCATGCAGTTCATGAAGTACATGAGGCCAGTGTTGTCTAGGGCTTTGCATATGTGCAGGAGGAGTTTGTGGATTGGGAGCCAGTGGAGCTTTTGGAAGTGTGAGGTGAGAGGTTGAGAGTCAGCCTGGTTTATGAGTTTTCTATGGTGTCAAGCCTTCTGGTTAGTTGATTGTTGATTCCAGCATAGAGTGTGTTGCTGTAGTCCAGCTTGCTGGTTCTGCAAATGTTGGTGTGGAGCCATTTGAAGATCTTCAAGAGCATCTTGAGTGTGTGGAAGGAGGAGACATAGACTGTGTTCAGTTGGCCGGTCATGGTGAGTTGGTTGTCAGTTACTATTCCAACAGCCGTGGCTCCTGGAGGAGCGTCATCCCCCCACCGCCCTGCCAGCAGTCAAAAAAATGAAAAATAAAACGATGATAAATCTGCGTTTATTATCGTTTTATTTTTCTCCATAGCATTGTGTCTAGGGGTGGGGCCATGGGGATGACAGGCAGAGGGGGAGTGCTAGGTGCACTGTTCTCTCAGGCTGGCCAAACTGTAATGTGCACTGAAGCTGTCTCCAACCCGAGCTAAGTTGCCGGATTGGAAACAGAAGGCACAGGCTCACAGTCTACCTGGTAGCGCAAATTCAGAGGATGCCAGACAATACTGAAGCTGCTCTCAGCATCAAAGCAGCATCAGGATTGGGCGCAGGGGATTCTGGGAGCCTGTGCATGCAGTGCATGGAGCCAGAGAGGAGCGTTGGAGGGGCAGGGAAGTTATTATTTTTTTGTTTGGTTGGTTGTCCGCCGTCCCCAGTCCACCCTCCCCTGCCTCACCACTTTGAAAGGACACCGGCCGCTACTGTATTCCAAAGTACTTTTTGTGGGCAGCCGGGAAGGGTATGGTCTGACTTTGGCAGGCTACTAGGTGGAGCCCCAGAGCTAGGTGTCTTTTCCAAAAATTACTACTTCCGTATTGTCTGCATTGAGCTTGAGGCAGTCATTTTTCATCCATTGGGTAACTTCGTTCATGCAGGTGAAGAAATTGGCCTAGGAGTGTGTCATCTTAACAGAGGGGATATTATGAGTTATGAGTTGGGTGTCGTCAGCACAGGATATGATGTTGATTCAAAGGGTACGGATGATGCAGATTAGTATGGTCATGTAGGCGTTGAACAGAGTGGGGAATATATTAAAATATATCTTGAGTAGAATTTTTGCAAGTAGTTCACATATGTGGTACTTAGCAAAATAAGCTAGTGGAAACATTAATCCCTTCGCTGCGGCGGCTATTCCGCCGCAGCGCTAAGGGGGTGGGGCAGCGGCGCGGCGGTCCCGTGCTTGTGACGGTACCGCTCCGTCACGGCACGTGGGTGAGCTGTGCCTGTGACGGAACCGTTCCGTCACCAGCACAACCCACCCGAGGCTCGTGACGGAACGGTTCCGTCACGAGCATGGGAGGGGTTAAACGGGATGGGGAACCACAGCAGTGACAGTCATGCAGGGCTCGCAGGGTCATTCATGAACTGGAGATAGATTTGTTAGATTACCAGGTATTTTACCACTTTCCAGTACTGATCTCGGATTTTTCCCAAGTAAATATTGCTGAAATTCAATAAAATTCCGCATTTGCCAAGTTACTTTTTCCGCGAAAGGTGAGGATATTGAACAAATTGTATTACAATACTTCACTCTTAGTTAATATTTAAACAAAGAACTGAACTGTCCTGAAATATATAAGCCTGTGAAATTGATTTGTCTGACCCAGGGCATAGTTATTGCCAATGTTACCTTGTGAACAGATTTTGTTTGGATATGATTTTTGGGGAGAGAATGTGGCCTAATGGCTAGTGCCGCTGACCTCGAACCTGGGGAACTGGTTTCGAGTCTTGGCAAGGATGCTCAACATCCTGTGATTCTGGGAAAATCACTTACTCCCCGTGCCTAACAAAAAAATTTATGAGTCCATGTGCAACACAACTGGTGCTTATGTACAGTGTTCCGATACCTTTGGGTCGAGTTTGCGCTATATAAAACTCTGGAGGAAAAAAAAGCCTCGATTCTGGGGACTTAAATGACCGATGGAATATGATGTGGTAATTAGTAATGTACATTTATGCCATGTTTTTACCTTTATTAGGAACGCACTCTTGTCATAAGAAAAACATAAAATAA
This sequence comes from Lissotriton helveticus, assembly GCF_964261635.1. Classification (NCBI taxonomy): domain Eukaryota; kingdom Metazoa; phylum Chordata; class Amphibia; order Caudata; family Salamandridae; genus Lissotriton; species Lissotriton helveticus. The sequence goes on from NC_136059.1 coordinate 1,034,027,210, forward strand.
TTTTGTTGCATACTGGGATAAATGAAGTACCCGTTTAGCAATTCACAATTGCTTCCGTAAGTAGCGTCTGCTGGCAGCCTTGCTTGTTTATGTCCTTCACCCGCACTGGAATTCGGAGACAGCCCTCTAGAAATGTAAAATGTCACTTCTGCATGAACAAAGCTCGCTGTATTTGGATCACATTAGCATTTACGCACTGAGGCAGCATACAGATCTAAATGCATATTGTCCGCAAGGAATTCCTCAAGATGATAAAGAGTGTTTACATGAGTAGGAGTAAATATTAATGTCAGCCCTAATGCGACTTCTGTAGCTTTATGATGCAGACTGAGAAGGGGCTCATCAGATGAAGTGAATTCTGCCTCATTACTGCGCATGCTCGGACGGACGTGCGCGCACACGCACGTTGTTAACCTCTCATTAAAGTTACCAGGTTGCTCACTAAGCAGTTTTGTGAAATCAGCCCTGAGGTTGTTTTGCTTGAGGATACGTATGCACGAATGAAAACTACAGATGTACAAAGTGCAGCAGGGCCAACTTCAGCGCTGGGGGCACCCGGCGCAACAATGATTGTTGGCACCTCACAATGGCCGCCTTACACCCACATTCCCTCACTACCCCCCTATAACAGTGCCACTCAAGTCCCCATAACCACGCTCTCTCACATGCATTTCTACATGCGGCGCCTTCATGGCAGGTAATAGCTCACTTTTCTATAATATAATTTTAGTTTATAAACTGCACGTAATAGAAGGATTTCTATGATAAAAGCAGTAACCCACTGAACTATTTACATTATATGCACTTCTGTGGTCTGCATGGTACACGTGCTTCACAGCAGGCATATTAACCATCTGCGCTACTTTATGATGAGTCCAAACTTCCACTAGACAAAACTCTCATCTCTCTCCAGTAGGTCCATTCATCACCAGAGTTATCTTGACATTTTTACTGTTGCTGGAAAATTGCTGGAGGAAAGGAACACTGCAGGTGCTTTTAACTCCATAATAGATTTTTTAAATGGTGGGCCCCTCCCCCAAATTCAGTGCCCATTGCAGTGGCACTGGTCACGCCGCTCAAGAGCCGGCCCTGCTTTGCACCATGCAAAGCAGAGAAGTTTCACAGTCCCGAGGTGGCTGAAAACTTGTCCCAGTCTCTATGCCATGTCTTGAATTGTGGTTAATCCAGAAATGTGCAGGGCAGGATAGTGCTAGGATCTTGCTATAGTATTTTCCAGGGGCGTAACGCAGACCCTTACAACCTCTGAGGCGCTGGGGGGCCCTCAATACTTCAAGGGGGCACATGCCACCCCAAAGCCAATTAATATCTATGAGATATAGGAGACTCTGGGGCCCCTCTTCACATTCTGCACTGTGGCGCCATCATTTATGTTATGCCACTGCAGATTTGGGACTTTGGGTAGAGCAGACACGTCTACTAGTGAGGGTCACAATCTGTTGGACTGATTCACAAAGGTGCAAGTACACGTTTGTGTAAGTTTACTATGTTTTAGGTATTCACAAGTTACAAGTTTAATTTTACAAATAGAAATGTAATGACTGCAGAGAGTCCGCATTCATGGTGAAGAATCCGCACGTAAAAAGATAGACCTATCTTCTTTTTTTTTTATGTACGGAGTTCTCCACCTGGACCGCAGAGTCTCAAAGTCGCAAAATTACTAACAGTAAAATTAAACTTGTAGTCTGTGAATACCAAAAAAATAGTAAATGTACTCAAAAGTGTAAGTTTATATTTGGGTGAATCAGGTCCTATGTCTGCAAACAATTATGTAGTGGCATGTTTCCAATTATGAAGTCATCATCCAAGCTACAATGCAGTGCAGTGGTTATGCATGGAAATTGCAAGAGTGCAAGCAGGTACGCTTCTGAGAAAAATATTTCAGGTGTTCTGAAGTGTTTAAGTTGGGCATTTCAGATGAAACAATGTAATGTGACAAGGAGTGCCCAAAAGAAGAATACCATAGGTGCCAAAAATAGTAGGACATCTCAGCACTGACTGATTAGCTGTTTTTTCTTCTTCTGAAAGGATTTATGTTGCAAGTCCTATTCTCTTCTTGTTTTTACTAATTTAATCCCTCGTTTTATCCTTTTGTTGATCAGCTTACATCAAAATAAGTTCTTGGCTCTAAAAAACATGGGGCCATCTTGATTTTTAGGTCTCTCCTAGGCAGCGTATGTGCTGTTTCTTTGAGACATTTTGTTTACTATAAGTGGGCTTACAGCCCGCCCATTGCCTACCATTGGTTGACTTCATTGTCACTCTCATAATCCTGCTTCTATGCGGTCAGTGCATGACCGCTTCACTTCCTTTTCATCTGCTGAACACTCATATGGAGCATGGCCCAAGCACTTATGCTCTTCCACTGCTTCTCTTGCGGGGGCTGCTTTTTTCTTTAGCTTTAAACAGTCCTCATGTGCCTCATTCTGTATAATCAGGGAGCGATGGCTTGTTTTTTTGCAGCGCCTACTCAACCCGAAGGTATGGGAATGCTTTACATTAGTGACAGTTACATTACACAAGCACACATTATTATTTATATATTTGTTGGAGGCACCGGGAGATTACGTGATTTGCCCAGAATCACAGGATGTTGAGCTGATGCTGCGACTTGAACCTTGTTCCCCAGTTCCAGAGTCAGCAGCTCTAGCCATAACACCACATCCTCTCGCCATTCCAGAGTTTGTGCTGTTTACTCACATCCATGGTTTGCCCCTTTCACCCCAAGCTTCTTTTGCTCTTTCTAGCTTGTGTTCCCATTCGGTCTCCATCTTTGCTCTCTCTCTTTGGCTGTTTTTTTCCTTCCCCATAGACACTCCTTTTTAGGTCTCGCCTGAGCCAGTGCATGCGCTGGCGAGACATTTTGTCTGTGGGCTTTTAAAAGTGCTACCACAGCTTTTTGGCTGGCATCGAGTGTGCGGTTACGCACACAATGACGAGCAGAGGCGCCATCTGGCTTTCCTCTGTCGTCATGGTGTGCGCACATCGCACACCATTTGCCAGCCTGCTTTCACTTTTGCCTTGTAGCGCGCGTGCGCACACACAACTCCTGGGCTTTTTTTATTTTTTATTATGTGAGACGGAGTTAGCGCACAGCCAATGCTTGTTATTTTCAGTCAGCAACACCACCACCGCCTCACTTTACATTCTTTATGCTGATAACCTGTCTCTCTCCCGAAGCATTTACTACATCAATTTCTTTACACAATTAAATGTGTCCTACACCACCTTGGATACTGTAATTCATTCATGGAGGGTATGGTCTCTCGCTTCTCTTTCACATACCTTCCCCGTTCCTAGAACAAAGCATGAACTGGTCTCTCATGTGTTCATCATATAGGGTCCCCTTTATAGTATACATGCTACTGCAAAACTATGTAATGCTGTGATGTGCTCCGTAGCCAACGCACTTCCCGTTGTTCCGACATCCCTTTCGCCAGGGGATTATAACGTGTGTTCAGATTTCTTCAAGATACCTCAAGGATGTTTAAAGCCTCTCTATTTGCATCATCATTTGTTAAATTAGGCATAGTTAAACATGTTCAAGCCCCTTCTGGGCCAAGATAATGCAACAAGATAGAGTTGTGTCTCAAACATGGCACCACACTAATATGGAAGACAGCTCTGTGACCCTTTCACCTCAAAAGTGGCTTACCAGGACAGAGCAAAAACAGAATGGGAGGTGATATTCACGCGTAGGATTCCAAAATGAATGTTGATAACACACAATGTGAATGTGAAATCCTGCACAGGCAAAAAAAGAAAACCCACCCGTAATCTATTCACAAACTCCTTTTCCTCCCGCCCCTCCCCAGGGCCCCCATCCCTCGCCTAAAAACACAATTTAGCTCTTCTGCAGGACATGTCTGATAACTGACTCCCAACACTGCACCTGAAACCAAACTGCCTTCAAACGAAACTGAATTTCTCTCAAAACCTTCATATCCAGTACCTACTTGCCCCGCCCTGCAATATGTAAATATTGTGCTTACTGTAACTTGGACCGTAGGTGTGAGGCCTCTTAAGCCCGCGCTCGGTACAAACGCGTCCTGCACACAGGTGATTGGTTACCAGGCTGGGCCTGAACCTCGAGCGGGTCACGCCCCTTGTGTTTGTACCCTCGGCCCGTGCAGGTACCGGTGGTCTGGTTGTGTAGGGTCAAGAGCTCCTCAAGTTGAGCCCAAGCAGCTCACTACCAGTTACCGAATATAACTATTTCACATCAAAGTCTGTGCAATAGCATACTCAGAATATCATCTATCATAAATATCATTTACCAAAATATCTGCCCATTAGAGTTAATAATTTAAAATCTATGCCAAAGTGGACAACATTTTTGCAAACAACATTTAGGGCACATACTGACAATATTTTTGATAAAGACGTCAAGAGATACAACGTTTTTTCGCAGATACAGCACTTTATTCACGAGAAAGGCACACGTGCTGTTTTAAGAGTGAGTCACTAAGTGTGTCACTGATTTCACTTAATGACATACTGATACTCACCCTTATATATGTGCCGAAATCTGAGACTTCCATGCTATAGTCAGTTGACAGTCACTCCCTCTCCGTGCCCCTCTACCCTGCAACAAAAACAAGCATTGGCATAGTCAATAGGTCTCACCTTTGGAACCTTATAAGTGTTCAGCCATGCAACAGTTGATGTTGTTGCACCAAATATATTGTGCTGCATAACTAAAAACGTATAAGGTCCCAAAGGCGAGGCCTATTGGCTATGCCAATGCCTCTTTGGTATGCTGCAAAGGTGAGTGCTACGGATCTTGCCATTGCTTGGTCTCCGGCTGTCTCAGTCTCTCCAGGAGAAGCTGACTTCCCTCACTCGGAGCTCTCTACACAAGCCGCTGTGTCTGGGCCGGTACACTATCAGTTGCTGTTGGGTTGTAGTCATACTCAGATATTTGGGTCGCTATACGGAAACATGGGGGACGATATAAATTACTTTCATTCTGGGTCTCCAGCACCGCCTGGTTCGGCACAGACAGTAACTATTTATTTGCGGATGCTGAATGGCATAGGTTAAAAAATGTACTGGCAAAGCCGATAGACGAGACGTGCTTGTTGTAGTCTGCTGTTACTGCTTTGATATTGCTATGTGCAAAAGATGCCATGATCTACAGTATCATATTCCCAAATTAATATCTACGTAGTGAAATCTGCATTCAATGCTGGTGTTCTGTGGTTGTGGTTTTTGTTTGTAAGAATCTGTACTGGCTCCAAAACAGTTCCACATTATGCCTCTTAAGAACACATGTCAATGAAAGTTTGACTAATTCATATGGGCTGTACATGCTATGAATTGGCACGGCTTGTATTACACTTTTTATTAAAATGGAAGGTGCTATTGTTTGCAGCCACCAGTGGGTTGGTTTGCAGAGTTGGTCATCAAGGACATCAAAACTGTGCTAGAATTTTTTCTGTACTGAATTAAGCCGCCAGTGGTAGCATCTGAACATACAACTGGTGTCCCTGGATGAAAACGGCTGAAGTCGGTTTTTAGAGGCATTGTCCTCTGATGAACAAAAGATAATATTACATTATCTGGAAATGTCTAGCACATTTATTCCATTTGTATGGGGCTGTTAACGCTTCAGGATTCTGGGTGATTTTTGCCACTGTGTTTGGGGTCAATGGAGATCCGACAATCATTGTATTTTTGGGTAATGAGTCATACTGGTTAAAGGGAAAAGTAAAATATGCTCAATCCTTTTCGGGACCTGTGTCATCACCTGCTTTTTAGAACCCGGCCCACTTAAAGCCATGTCTGAACCGTGCTTCACAACATCACAATAAAATGTCCTTGCAGAGGGCTGCACCCTTTATTAGGAAGGCATCAATATTGTGCTTTTCTTAATTCCCAGTTCTTGGCCTCAAACTAAGCCATAAGGGCATACACAGATCATCGCTCTTAATGATGAATGCAAAAGGAGTTAACTAAATGTGGTATCACTTTGCATAACAAGACTAGTGGAAGATAGTTCGAAAGGGACCCAGGAAATCCTCTATAAATTTGCAAAACTGAGCATCACATCGAAACCATGTGAAAGAAGGAAGTAATGACTGAATCTGCACAACCCGTTAAGACCTCAAGACTGCAGTTAGCTTTCATTAGTGTCAGGGAAGATAATTGGATTGTTGCCCTCCTTCTTGAGTGTATTTAACATCCAGCTCATAAAGGAGTCCTACACTAATTAAAATTTAAATGAAAGTTGGTCAGATTTGTGAACTTGCCCAGTACCAGCCTTGATTATTTATGTCACAATCAATTACATTTCACAGTTGACCCTGAATCTCCTTTCATAAGCAATTTTCTATCCCTGTACTCAGAAAAAAGTGAAAAGTCCCTACGCTATCCGTTGGGATGGGCAATTCGTTGGCTCTCCCACCGCACGCACACAACCAAGCACTTAAGTGTGGGGCTGCCGTCCTTGCTTCACAAAGTCACTTAAAGCATCTCTGGAAATGTGCAAAACATAAATTGTGGGAGAAGCCTGAATGCAGTATCCTCAGCCCATGCTGAGATCTGGCCATTGTATACTTAAAATAAATAAATAAACTCTGGCGTTATAAGCCACAAGCTATTTGCCTCGAGTACTCTCTGCTGCAAAGACAGCCTTTACTTGCAGCTGTTGGTGATGTTGTAAAACAGGAAGAAGCAAAAAGTAATCAACCTGGAGTTGATTCACAAAAGTCTTTATCACTACAGGAAGTTGTACTATGGGAATTAAGTTTTACATATTCTTACATGCCTTTGTCATTTGGCCCTGAAACATTTAACTCCTTTTTAGTAAAGAACATAGTTCTTTATTTGTATATGAATATTCCCTGAATATTCCCATTTTAGATGTTTTAAGACTATTTCTTTACCATAGTACGTTCTCATGTACTCTTAAATGTCTTTGTAAATCAGAGCCTATGATTTGGATGTTTCAGCCAAAACAGCCCAAACAAACACATTCTTGGGCAAATTCATGTATTATTTTACCTCTAAAAATTCAATTGCAGAGTTTGTCATACACATCTAAATAATTTGAAACATTCAGGTGTATGACAGAAGCACGCATGGCTGAACCACGTTTAATTTTCCTTGTAAATGCATGTTTGCTAAAGGGATATCTGTGGTAAATTACCACTACCCCGAAGCCCCCCGCCCTGCCCTAAGCCGTAAAATCCTATCCCGCTCCCTCGGCCCACCCCGCCCTGAGCCCTAAAACTGACCCTGCCCTGCTCTTAAAACTGCCCCTTCCCCTCGCCCTGACGCTTAAAACCCTGCCCCCTATCAAAAACAACCATGACAAAGCCGACTCGGCGATCTGCCGAGCGCAAGGCAAGTGGTTTTATTTATTTATTTATTTATTTTAATCTTTCCTGTTGTATGTCGAACCTCACTACCCCACCACTCCCGTCCCTGCCCTGCCTCACCACCCCACAGCGTTACCTATGCAAGCCGCCACTGCTCGAGAGACTGCATTGATCTACTTTTTCATGGTGAGCTTAGTGTCCAGGATGATGCCAAGGTTTTGGGCATGGTCAGTCGGAGTGGTTTAGGGTCCTAGTTCGGGGAGGCCACCAGGAGTCTTCCCACAAGGAGATGTTGTTCCCGAAGATCAGTACTTCAGTCTTGTCCATGTTGAGTTTTGAGAATATGTTTATTTTTTGCAGCCTTTACATAATTATAGAAAAAAGAGAATCTGTATATATGTTTCTACACATTCTGAGCTAGAGCGTTTAAAATGTGGCATACTTTAAACAGGTTTTACTATTTTATTTCAACAAATATCTAACTGCCTTTTGGTGTGCTTAAATTTGCACTACAGATTCTTCATGCCTGCAAACATCTCATCTCTTTCATGTGAAAGACCAACACACTTCATATGAAAGACCACAATTCATGGGAAGGATGATGGCGTAACTAAGGAAGAAAGGACCCCCAAAGTAATTTAAAAGGATATTGCCAATCACCACAGAGTTCTATGACCTACAGCCTCGTTCCTCTATAAGGTCATGGAAGTCTTCAGTGACTGGCTGGGCATTTTCCGCTTCACATTTTGTCAGAAAACCTTGGTGAGATGGGAATGCAGAAAAGTGTATGTAATGGAGAGGAAAACTGCACAACAAAACAGCGAATCCTATATATTTTTCTCAGAAAGTATCAGTAATTACTGAGTGCTGGAATTTCAACCACATTACTTGACTGCCTCTATTGAGTGTGTGCGCAACATATGTGCACACATCATTTCAGGGGTACAACAGGGTGTCCTTTGGACACCCATGCACCCTTGAAATCGCAATCTCAATTTGCGAATCGCTAATTGCGATTAGCAAATTGAGATTGTCTGACCGCCTGGACCCTCCTTCAGACCGGTTGCTCCCCCACGCTCCTGCTGACCTGCAGCTGCCACGCTCTGCCGACTGAGTGGTATCGTTCTCTGTCCTACTTTCAGCTCTGTGTACCTGACCCTCGCATCACTGCAGCGCTTTGCTCGCTTAGCGCTGCACTATCGGATTTAATTATTTAATTAATAGCGCGACCTTGCTGAGGCTATAAGATTTATTTGCGCTACACTGAGGCTGGTTGGTGTGCCTAAGTTTGTTTTTTCCTGCACAATCTGCGCATTTGCTGCCCCTGTCGGTGCTCGCCTTTGACCCTCCATTTTGTGTTGTTTTCCCCTGGTCCGCCCCTCCTCCCGCCACCGCCTCCCAGCTGCTGCCCCTCCCACCCACGATTAGTAGCCTTCCTCGTTCCCGAGCACACTGTGACCGCCTGGACCCTCCTTCAGACCGGTTGCTCCCCCACGCTCCTGCTGACCTGCAGCTGCCACGCTCTGCCGACTGAGTGGTATCGTTCTCTGTCCTACTTTCAGCTCTGTGTACCTGACCCTCGCATCACTGCAGCGCTTTGCTCGCTTAGCGCTGCACTATCGGATTTAATTATTTAATTAATAGCGCGACCTTGCTGAGGCTATAAGATTTATTTGCGCTACACTGAGGCTGGTTGGTGTGCCTAAGTTTGTTTTTTCCTGCACAATCTGCGCATTTGCTGCCCCTGTCGGTGCTCGCCTTTGACCCTCCATTTTGTGTTGTTTTCCCCTGGTCCGCCCCTCCTCCCGCCACCGCCTCCCAGCTGCTGCCCCTCCCACGCTCCACCCCCTCCACCATCCATTTATGGCCAATGCCCCCACGCGCAGCGTCCACGCGCTGCGGCCGTGCCGAAGGTGCGCCAAAGGTAAGCCCGTCTACGCCTGGACCGCGCCCAGCGCCCGTCCCCCTGCTCCATGCCGCTCCCAACCCCCCAGAATAACCTATGATGCCGCTACTCTCCTCGCCCTCAACGCCGGACGCACCCCACTTTGCTGCGAAGCTACCCCAGGACGTACCCACGGCCCATTCTCCTGCCTCTCCTGTAAGTTCAACTGCTTCAGGACCCTCACCAAACACACTTCCTCCACACTCAGCTCCGAACCCAACTACTTGAAATGCATCCTGCTCAACACCCGCTCGGTCCACAGACATGCAACCGAACTCTGGGACCTAATCGACACTGCGTCACCTGACATCGCCTTCCTTACTGAAACTTGGATGAATGCATCTTCTGCCCCCGACATCGCCATAGCCATACCGGACACTTACAAGATCATTCGAAAAGACCGCACCGATCAAACTGGAGGAGGCATCGCCATCGTCCATAGAAACACCATCAAAATTACAACCAGCTCTGACGTCAATCTTGCAACCGCTGAACACCTCCACTTTCAGATCCACACCGACCCCAGGACCACACTTAGAGGAACCCTCATTTACAGGCCCCCAGGCACCCGATCTCAATTCAGCGACGACATCACTGACTTCGTCAGCCCGCACGCCCTCGCCTCCGAGAACTACATTCTCCTAGGAGACCTCAACTACCACCTTGACAACATTCTCGACAACAACACCACCACCCTGCTGGACAACCTGTCCATTCTCGGACTCAAACAACTTGTTGACACCCCCACTCACATAGCCGGACACACACTCGACCCTATCTTCACCTCCAGCAAGCACATCTCCTTCGATCACACTACAGCTCTCCACTGGACGGATCACAGCTGTGTTCACTTCAGCTACAAAACAACACTGACCCACAACCACCCACAACCCATTCCCCGAAGAAAATGGAACAAAATCACCACCGACCAACTCCTCACATCACTCAGCCAAAACACTCCCACCCTAGCAACGGACCCAGACCTAGCGGCCACCAACCTCAGGCAATGGATTACCCACAGTGCGGACGAACTAGCACCCCTGAAAAAACACCAGTCGCAATCATGCAGCAAAAAAGCTCCCCGGTTCAATGATGACCTTAAAAAATCCAAGAAGACATGCCGCACCCTGGAGAAGAATTGGAGAAAAGAACCAACCTCAGACAACATGGCCTCCCTCAAGACAGCCACCCGCAAACACCACCAACTGATTCGATCCGCCAAGAAATCAGCATTCAAGGACTGTCTCGACAACAATTCCCATAACAGCAAGGAACTCTTCAATATCGTCAAAGAATTCACCAACCCTCCCGCAGCATCCAACGACATCACTAACTCCCAAGACCTCTGCGATGCGCTATCCTCCTTCTTCTACAACAAAATTGCCAACATCCACAACAGCTTCAAGAATACTCCTAATGACCAATTCACCCCACCCCCCTTCAGATCCCACCCCTCCAACTAACTACCTCAACTCCTGGAACCCAATCACCATTGAAGACACCATTCGCCTCATGAACTCAATCCACTCTGGCTCACCTTCTGACCCCTGTCCCCACTACATCTTCAATAAAGCTGACTCCATCATCGCTCCCCAACTCTGCGATGTCATCAACTGCTCCTTCAACTCCGCCACCTTTCCAGAAATATGGAAACACGCCGAACTCAACGCCCTTCTGAAAAAACCAACAGCAGACCCCTCAGATCTGAAAAACTACCGACCCATTTCCCTCCTCCCTTTCCCGGCCAAAGTCATCGAGAAAGCCGTCAACAGCCAACTCGCAGCCTTCCTTGAATCCAACAACTCCCTGGATCCCTCACAGAACGGCTTTCGAGCCAAACACAGCACCGAAACCGCCCTCATTGCGGCGACCGACGACATCCGAGCACTCCTGGACAACGGTGACACAGCGGCCCTCATTCTACTCGACCTCTCCGCCGCCTTCGACACTGTCTGTCACAACACCCTCATACAACGCCTCAACAACATCGGCATACAAGGAAAAGCCTTGGACTGGATCATCTCGTTCCTAGCCGGGAGAACCCAGAGAGTCCGACTCCCCCCTTTCTACTCAGAGCCCACCGAAGTCATCTGCGGCGTACCTCAAGGCTCCTCACTCAGTCCCACCCTCTTCAACGTCTACATGAGTCCCCTCGCCTCCATCGCGCGTCAACACAACCTCAACATCATCTCCTACGCCGACGACACCCAGCTAATCCTTTCCCTCACCAAAGACCCCAACACCGCCAAAAACAACCTTCACGAAGGTATGAAAGAAGTAGCCGAATGGATGAAACAGAGCCGCTTAAAACTCAACTCAGACAAAACGGAGGTGCTCATCCTAGGATCCTCCCCCTCAGCTTGGGACGACTCCTGGTGGCCTTCCGCTTTGGGATCTGCGCCCACACCCACAGATCATGCACGTAACCTTGGCTTCATTCTAGACTCCTCCCTCTCAATGTCCAGACAAGTCAACGCCGTATCGTCCTCCTGCTTCAACGTCCTTCGCATTCTCAAAAAGATCTTCCGCTGGATCCCCCTCGAAACAAGAAAGACTGTCACCCATGCACTGGTCACGAGTCGACTGGACTATGGCAACACACTATACGCCGGAATTACAACAAAATTGCAGAAAAAGCTCCAGCGCATCCAAAACGCATCAGCGAGACTCATATTAGACATCCCGCGCCAAGAGCACATCACCGGTCACTTAAAAAACCTCCACTGGCTTCCCGTCAACAAAAGAATTACTTTCCGCCTTCTTACCCACGCACACAAGGCCCTTTATAATCTAGGACCCGAATGCCTCAACACACGACTATCCTTCTACTATCCCACCCGCCAACTAAGATCATCCAATCAAGCCCTCGCCGCAGTCCCGCGCATCCGAAAAACCACCATGGGTGGCAGATCCTTCTCCTTCCTGGCTGCCAAGACCTGGAACTCACTCCCCACCCACCTCCGCCTTACTCAGAATCACATCTCCTTCAGAAAAGAACTGAAAACATGGCTATTCGATAAACAGTAAACCACTCCCCCCCAGCGCCTTGAGACCCTCTGGGTGAGTAGTGCGCTTTATAAATGCATGAACTTGAACTTGAACTTTATTCATTCCTATGGGCCTCTAAGCCCATAGGAATGAATGGAGAGATATTCCTTAATTGCGACTCGCAATTTGTGAGTCGCAATTAAGGAATTATTAGAAATCGCTATTTTTTTAGTGATTTCTTGATGCATAGCATTTTGCTATTCATTAATAGCGATTCGGTATTTTTCGCTATTAAGGATTGGCAAAATGTGTTCTTAATGAATCTGGGGGTTAGTCCCCAAAAAAGAATTGAAATATGTATTTTGATTTGTGTTTTTGGTGTATTTATACTTCTCCACAGTTCTAATTTAGCACTTTTTTTTTATTCAATTACTAGCAATGATCTGTCTAAACTCCTGGAATCACAGAACATGCCAATACGATAACAATCCAAGCTGTCCCCATCCTGCAGAGGCAACCAACTCACATCACAATTCCAGTGCAACTAATGATCAAAGAGGATTTAGCTCTTCGGGCATTTCTTGATCTTTCAGGAGCACCGGATAGTATTGACCATGGCAGTACTCCTGCTTGTCCTGTCTACCTGAATAGGTTGAATGGTCCGTGCCAGGAATAGGTCAGATATCCATTTTCATACATCTTGGATATAAATTTCTTGTATGGTGTCCTGGTTAAAACTAATCACCATGCGTGTTTAAAAATTCTAAAACCCAACTACTTTTCGCTATTCATAGCCTCTTGCAAGCCCTACATGTATTCCTAATTCGAGGAGAATAAACTCTAGCAAGATGCCCCATGTTTGTCATCCTGTGTAACATTCAAAACCTTCAGAGCATCTTGTCAAAATGTTAGGTATAGAGACTAGTTTTAATCAATAGTACATTATGTGCTAATGAGTATTAGATTAAAAATGCCTCTTTCAGCTTGAGAGTAGATAGTCCTAGTCGGGGGGGGGGGGGGGGGGGCAAACACTTCAGGCACGGGGAATAATAGTTTGTTGCAGTCTGCTGGTATTGGGAGTCTGACCATCTCACATGTCGCAGTGTTGGAATCTCTCTAGTCTCAATCACACTATTGCTTAACAAGTACTTTTTTCAGAAATATCAACAAATAACAGTATCAACAAAGATACTGTCCATCGACGGCTGCCTACACGGAATCACATCAGACTTTTTGGTAGCTTTGCCTCATTCCTGTATTCTCTGCAAGTGCTTAATTCACTGAAAATCTGGGATTTAGGATCGTGCAACTTCCTAACTCCTTTTCTGGCTGTTTCAAATGCATCAGGTTCTTCTGCTTTTGAGCAGGCATCTTTTGCTACCGTCCGCATGCCTCTTTAATTGTCTTTGTTCATTATTGTCCAATGGCAAATCTTGTTTCAGCCTCTTTATCACTTCTGGAAATTCTCCAGAAATGTGGGGACAGGCAATGGGAGTAGATTGACCTACATTACTCTGAAATCTTCAGCCCAATCGATAAAAAGAGGGTTCTAGAACCACATCAAACCTCCTTCCTGATTTCATCCAAGTTGGTCATAGCACTCGAGAGCCACACTGCCACAAATTAAAATTTACTTTCTGTGTTATGGCTTTTCTATATTGTCAAATGCCTGTCAGATAGGTTTAGCGATCAAGGGCAAGATTTACAAAGAGTTTTAGGGTTCTCATGTCCTCTGAATTGAAAGATTTCTGGGATCATTAAATGGCTTTGGGAAATCATACCGTATTGGTATTTAGAAGGGTTGTGTAAAAACATCCCATCCAAAAACGATTCCTTATGGTCTGTAACCAACACTTCGAGGGAGGTGGTATCCCATTTGCGAACGGTAAAACGTCTCAACCCCTTTGTGAATGTTGAAAAAACTTTCTTTTCAGAGTAGGCAGTGGTCCATGTTCCAGTGCTTACTCATGAGAATTAACATTGTGAAATTTAAATGTTTTTTCTAAACACATTCTGTTTTCCTTTAAGGAAACCAGCTGCATTTAATTAAAAAATGAATGCTTCATTTAAAATCAATCGCAAACATTGTGGTCTGTTGACATACCTCATTTATAATAATGTGGTAGGTTAAATTGCGACCCACAATGATTCGGTGTTTGTGAACCAACTTATTAGTACAAAGGTCGATTCGCACATCATGCATTCGATAAAAGAAGGTTCACAAATTGCAACCACTTTTACCAAATACATTGTACATATATGTAGCCCCATTTCTGTCTTCCTTCTATGCTTTCCCAAGTGATATTCCTCATCAAAACACACGATTACAGGCAACCAACAAAAACTGCAAAAAAGGGACCAGTTTCAAAAGGTACTTCTTCAAACATTTTTGTAAATCAGCAAAAGCAATTGAATGCAAAATTCATATGGCAATTTTTTCATTAAAATGAACACCCGAGATTAAATGGAGGTATGGTTTGCTTGCTAAAGAGATCCCAGAACAACAATTAATTTTTTTACAGCCGGCAACATAGCACTTTCTTGAGGTGTAGGAACTTGCTGTGCTGTGTTCGGTCCTACTAGGTGATTAGGTGTTTTTGGTCATTGATATCAAATTATGAGTATTGGAAATCTAGATAGATAGACAGATAGATGGATAAAAAGTTAGATGTAGATAGACAGACAGGCAGGCAGATAGATAGATAAATAGACAGACAGATAGATAGATAGATAGATAGATAGTTAGACAGACAGACAGACAGACAGACAGACAGACAGACAGACAGACAGATAGATAGATAGATAGAGAGATAGAGAGATAGAGAGATAGAGAGATAGATAGATACTGTACCAACAAGGTTTAACAGTATAAAATACCATGGCTGGTGAAATACCCTCTAGAATGTAGAATGGTTTCAAATGAATCATGTTGTGGCTGCTCAGATACTGGCACCTTACAGTAATGTGGTAAATAAACAATTTCCCTGGAAGGATATTGAACTAAGTGAATGAGCAACATAGCTGGAGATACTAACAAGGAAATGTCCTCTTGATGGCCTCAGTGTTAATCCATTTACTAATGATTACAGTCCCAATTAGAAACGCTGCCAGTAATACCAGACATTCTGAACTTGCAAGTTAGTGTACAGTCAGTTTGAAAAATACACATATGAACATTGAAACAAGGAAGTAGAGAAAGGAAATATACTCTGCCGTTAGTGTCAAATGCATAGCAACTTCATGGCTTGCTTTCTTGTAATTATACACGCTGATTTAACGAGCATTACAGACTGAGCATGTTAACAACTAAAACGCATAGCCTATAAATTATGTATGTAAGTATGTGGTATTTCTATAGCGTAAATCTAGCTAAAAGGCAGTCGAGCGCTGTACGAGGTCACAGGCAAGCATAAAGTAAGAGGCAGTAGAGGTGGGTTGAGGACAGTTGATGCATTGCGATGTAGTGTTCTTTAAAGTGGTGAGTCTGCAACTCTTTCTTAAATTGGAGAAGTGTTGGGGTGATACTGATGGATTTGGGGATGGTGTTACAGATCCTGAAAGCATAGTTGGAAAAGCTTTCAGTCTTGTTTTTTTCTTTTTTACACTTCTTAGTCTGTAGTCTGATAATGTCCTGGCTACGGGAATGTCGGGATCCACCAGAGATGGTGAGCTTGTCTGCAAGGTAAATAGGGGTCTGGTCGCAAAAGGTTTGTAAATAATGCAGCTGGTTTTGATGATGTTGCGGCTAGCAAGGGGTGCCAATGGTGTTCCATCAGAATGGGGATAATCTGATCATGTTTCTTCAGGCCCAGGAGGATGAGATGTGCTGCAGCAAGTAGGATACCCCTAAGGGGTGCCAGCGTGGCGGCGGGGAGGCCTTCATGTAGGGCATTACCACCATCTAGATGCAACAGTATGAGGGCTTGAACAGCTATTCTGAAGTTGCTTTCTGGGGAATGATTTGACTTTCTTTAGATGAGAGAGTTGGTACGAAGCCATCTTAGTATTTTTGGCAATGTGTTCCTTGAGGGTGAGGTTGGTGAATCCAAGTGACTTGGCATTCGATGAAAGTTGGGGTTCGTAGCTGTCAACGTTTATGTAACTGAGCAAGATTTGTACTGTATCTTGTTTATTGTTCTGGGCAAATAACATAACTCAAAGTTAATAAATTGCCAAAGGAAAGCTGTGAATATTTCCAAATGGCTCATAGTGAACCATCAATCGATCACATTTAACTTGAATCAGTCACCCAAAAGGACAAGAATGTGCACTAAGGCAAGAGGTAGCAGGAGAAAACTAAGTGGTAACACTTAAATAGTTTTAATTACATTAGGATTAAACATATGTAATTCAAAATAAAATATCAAGAAATGTCACTGCCATGTTTAACAACCAGATGCATCAATTTCGCACAACTGAAGAGGTAGATGAATTCATGGCAAAAATTTGAGGAGGGAAGTCAGGGAAGTGAATTATGAGAAGGAGTTAACATGAGGGAGCGATAGCGCAAGTAGCTCGTGACCATAGATACTTAGATCATCCATTCCTTTTCATTCTTTTCGTTAATGTTTTAGTATATCACCTGAGGTGGGTGCGACCTAATAGGCTTAGCCTCTTGGAAGGGAGGGTTCCTTACGGGAGTATGGGGGCACTGGAGGGATGGGGGTTGGAATGGGTTCATAGGGTGGGGAGCAAGGGGAAAAAAATAAAAAAACCTTGTCTCACTTGAAGTATTTATCATATTGGCTGGTTGGTCTGGGTCAGTGATTTGTAGTCGGATGGCAGGTGTAGCAGTAAAACAAATAAAGACGAGTTTTATCTCATGGAATGTGAATGGGCTGAGATGCCGAAAGGAGGCAAAGATTGATAATGAAATACCTGGAGCTCTCAAAGGCACAGGTTTGCCTCCTACAAGAAACACATTTAACTGCTGGGGAATCCACAAAACTGTTCTCTGATACGCCCTGGGTTAAAAGTGATTTCTCTTCTGATCAAACAATAAATAGCCGTGGAGTTGCAATTTTGATTAAGCAAGGGTTAATGTATTCTATAAAATCAATACAAACAGATCAAACTGGGAGGTGGATCGTCGCGCATTTGGATCTTGGAGGCACTGATCTAATATGTGTTTCTTTTTATGGTCCTAATATGGACGACTCATCATATATTTCTAAACTCCACTCCAAGTTAATTTTGGAGAATCCTCCAATGATTGTGGGGGGGGGGGGATTTTAATGTCCTTCTAGACCCCCTTAAGGACAGGTCAAATCAAGGGCAGTATAGAGGGGCACCTCGTATTCGTTGTGCAATGAAGAATTTGATGCACGACCTGGAGCTGGTAGACGCTTGGAGGGGTAAGAATGGAGAATTAGCTGGGTTTACGTTTCATAGTAAAAAATACCATCATTCATTCAGGATTGATTACGTGTTAGTGAACAGGGATCTCCTGGATAAAACTTCTGTGGTTTCCATTCTCCCAAGCAGGCTTCGGATCATGCCCCAATTCTGTTTTCATATAAAAAAATAACAAATATGATCCAAACAAGATGGACACTTAACAGGGGAAAGTTGGCTGATCCAGACATTATTCAGGACATTAAAATATCCTCCTCAGAGTTTTTTGATCTAAACATCGGTTCAACGACCATGGAGGTTGTCTGGGATGCCTTTAAGGCTGACCTTAGGGGTCGGCTCCACGGCCTTATATGTTAAAAAATCGAGCTGAAGAGCGGGATTTAAAATTGAGGGAGGAAAAATTGAAGCAATTAGAAGCGGAATGCCTCTCGTTAACAGGAGGGCCACCTGAGAGGTTGGATAAATTACAGGAAGATCTTGAGCAAGCTAGACAAGATTTTAGAGCGAAGTTAGATGAAAAGTGTAAGGCTCAACGGCTGAATAAGAATATGGAGAACTATGAGTATGGGGAGAAGGCAGGTGCCCTGCTGGCATGGAAGGCCAGAAACGACCGCTCAAGAAACAACATAGGCGAGTTAGTGATAAACAACAGTGGGGATAAATCTAACTGTATAGAGGATATACAGGTTTGCCTACGCACCTTGTTATCAGATCTTTATAAAGAGAATTTTAATCCCTCAAAACAACAAGTACGGGCATGGCTGAGCACGAAATCACTATCTTCCCTAACGCAGGCCGTCAAAGATCTCCTGGATTCCACGATCACGTTGGAGGAGATAAAAACTCAAATCAAGATATCTAAACATAATAAAGCATCTGGTATGGACTCCCTCCCAAACAAAGTATACAAGCTTCTGTCGGATGAGTTACCTCCAGCCTTGGGGACTCTATTTCAGTCCATTTATAACCTAACAAGTCAAATTCCTAGATCCTGGAGGGAAGCAACTATTGCTTTAATACTTAAACCTGGGAAAGACCCTTCAAGAGCAGATTCTTATCGCCCGATCTCCCTAATGAATGCCGACTATAAGATCTTTATCTGCATCTTAGTAGGGAGATTGGCTAAACTGGTCCCTGGATTGGTTAATACCGACCAAAAGGGCTTTATAAATGGACGATACATCCAGGAACAGACGCAGCTGCTTATTGGCAATATAGACCTGGCCACAGTAAGATCAGAACCCATGACTCTCTTTAGTCGTTGACATGTGCATAGTGGAGCTTACACACTAGTGTTTCACCCAACTAAAAGCACTCACTAATCAAGCAATGAAAGGAAATCCTGTTGGCTGGACATTTGATGCAAAATTGTGGACTGGTCTTGGTGAAAAATCTATGTAGGGTTCCATTTTACCAAAGATGCTCAATTCGCAAAAATTAAACATCAATCAAAAGCACTTACAAATATGAACAAAGCAGGTGTTCTAGTTGGAGCTTCATTTCTGTAAATTCCCCAAAGTCCCGAAATTCTTTATGGAGTAAAGGTATTGTGTTGACTTTGGGGTCTCAATCACAGCTGTTCTGGCTGTCATGGCAATGCTGAATGTGTACTCCCCACTCTTCTCCTGCTCTGAATGCAGAGCAGATGGTTCCAACTCTTAATTGCTTCAGCATATTCAAGGTGCAAAATCATCTAAATCCTTTGCCTGCTTTTACCTACCATTTCTAAAGAGGTTACTGCTTAAATGTTGACTCTTTCTGGAGAAATAAATATTCACTTTTTTATTCTGGCAGAGATGCAAATTTCAGTGAAATGTTGTTCAGTTCTTAGTGTATAACAACGTTTTCAAGGACAAGGGAACCCAAAGGTATACAATGGACAAGAGGTAAGGAGTGTTTATCGAGGAACAAGCGGTCCCTTGGTTTAAAATGACATTCAACATTACACATGGAAATTGAATAAATTCTATGTCACAAATTTTCAAGGAAGAATTTCTGAATATTTATTTAGCCACATAATAGAAAGAACCTTAATGGACTTACTAATAGGTTTTCCTGAAACCCGAGCCACATGGGCACAACTGTTTTCTTTTGTGAGTGTCTCAAAGGGGTCATGATCGAGGGACCAAGCCTCTTCTCTACCAGTAATCTTGTGATAAATGTATAATGTACAAACAGGGATTTGTTTCCTCCATGCATTTTAGGAGTTTAGTCCATTGCGGCGCAATTCGTGGACCAGTCTTCTTTATATGTTTCTTAAAATGTATGAAAAGACACTCTATCAATGCCTGTGGGTTTTGTCAAGTCTTACCAAACCAATCTAGTGTCTGTTGCAGCGGCATGATAATGTGTTAGAACCAAGACCAGGCGCAAATAATAAGCCTGCCTCTACAGGATATGCTAAAGTATCTAAAGCATTTGTAGGATGTTTCTTCATCCAAATCACTTGAATTAGGGATTACTTAAAACCCATAAACAGGTGAGCACTACTGTTACCTCCAGATGAGACATGCTCTACTTACACATATCCCTAGAGACACAACGCTTCCAGACGCTTCTCCTCTTGAAGATCGAGTGTTGGACCTCCCAGAGAAGACTATCTCTTTAATATATAAAAAGCTCATAAATAATATGGAGGACCCGCTGGTACTAATCAGGACGCACTGGAGTGCAGATGGGTTGGAGGTGGACGAGGAGGATTGGTGAGAGGCGGTCTCCTCTCCAAGGGTGGTAGCGATACAGATGAGGCTCAGATTAGTGCAACTGAAGATTTTATACAGGTCATATGTTACGGGGCCTCGTCTGGTTCATATGGGTAGAGTGGAAAGTGGGGAGTGTCGGAGGGGGTGCGGAGAGCTTGGCACCTTTATGCATATCTTGTGGCACTGTACGGAGGTGCAGGACTACTGGCTGAAGATCCATGATGCGCTGTGAGATGTCCTGCGGGTGGAGATACGACCGGAGGCCCGCAGGTGCATATTAAACGTTTGGGAACCCACACATCTGAGTGTGTACGGGAAGCAACGGGCAACGTTGGCATGTTTGAAAGCTATACAGAACATAGCTCAGCTGTGGGGAGCCAGTCAGCCACCCCGGGTTGCGAAGTGGGTGGAAGACTTGGATTGGTGCATGTTCAGGGAGAGGTCAGTCTACGTAGCCAGGGGTTGTCCTGAGAAGTGGGGGAAGGTATGCGAGGCCTGGAATCGATACCGTGGAGATATTTGTATGCCCCTGATACGTCTGGAAGAAGTGGAGGCGCATGATTCCCCGTGATCCATTATTTTTATGTTGTATTTATTATTCTGCATGTATGGGAAGGTAACATTGACAAGTGTGACAACTGCTAATGTCACCTGATATTTTTCTTTGTTATTTTGTTAAATAAAAAGATTTTTTTTTAAAACAAACATAAACAGAGCTTTGTTCAGTGCAAATGAGATATTTGCAGAACTGTATTGGAATCATTGTACGGGTACCATTTTACACATTGATAGGTAAATGTTATGAAATGGAGCCGAGTACTGACACCGCTTCCTCCCTGTTAGAAAGTGGGTAATTGGTTGAGAGGGCTGGAAGCCCCACTCAGGAAAAAACCACAATGCTTGTCAGGATGAACCACAAAAGTCACTAAATCATCCTGTGATTAATTCTCTGGTGGCTTGGTATAAAGCAGTCAGGCTTCATTTACAGCCAATGTGCAAAGTATTTATGCAGCACACAAACAGTAATGAAGTGAAACACAACACAAGAAATATCCCAAACCAAATTTAGAAATGTAGAGGTCCGTTTTTATAAATAAAATGATACCAGAAAGACATAAATCCCATTTGTCGAACTGGAGATATTCAATTTTGAAGATAAAAGTAAATATAGCGCTTAAAAGCACAAAGTACCACTCGAGGTCATTTGGTCATGCTGGCCCGGGAAAAATCACAAGTTCAGGCCTATCACGATGGAGAGTGGGTTGGGTACAGGGACCAGGTTTGTCCCGCTGAAAGTGTTACCTTCTGAAAGTCCAGCTTAAAGCTATCCATTCGCAGTGAAGTAGGCTGCGAGGAGCAGGGAAAGCTTCAAAGATGGTCATGGCTGTAGCTTTAAGAGGTGGAAAGACTTTGCAAATGATCATTGCTGGAGCTTTGCATTGATGGTCAACACAGGCTGCCCTCGCTGTAGCGGGAAGAGCCTGTCGGGTGTCGAGAATGGTCGTTGTTTGAGCTTCGTATTGGCGGTCACCATAGGCTTTTGTTGCTCTAGCACAAACCCTCGGTCAGGTATCATGGACGGCTGTTGCTGGAGCTTCACATTGGCGGTCACCACAGACTGTTGTTGTTGTAGCATGGAGTGCTGATCTTGCATTGACGGTCGTCAGTGTAGCCTGAAAGGCAGGTCTCCCCACAACTTCTCGTTGACAATTGTCACGGGTGGCAGAGACTCGCTGTGAAGGGGCCTACTTGCGGTTGTGAAGAGTCCAAACTTTCAGATTTCACCTTTTCTTCTTGGGAGGAGCTCATACCGATGCCAGCCAAGTGTCCAGGACTGGGGGGGGGGCACCTCTCAAACATCAGGAACTTACTCTAGCATAGGCCAGCAGGGATACGGCAGGTCCAGTTGCAGGTACAGGCAGGTCAAGTTGCATCAGGTCAGCTGGCCAGTTGAAGGGATGCCTCTGAAGTGTGTTATGTCCCTGCAGCACAAACAGGAGGTCAGCCAACTAACCCTTGGAGTCACTCAGATTAGCCAGGTCCACTATTCCTTCTCAGACAACCAGGCAGTCTCCAATCAGCAAGACAGTCCTTTAGGAGTAAGGCAGCACTGGCTAATTTCCATCTGCAATGCCCACAGGCCCAGGTGTGTTCTGAAGAGTGGCTGTGAATATCCAATATTTATACCTAGTGCCAGCCTTTGTGTGGGGGCTCCCTGTCCTATCCCCACATATGATTCTGGAAAGCTTTTCCCCTTCCTCAACCATGACTCTAAACTTTCTGTGGTGACAAAATACAGAGCAGGCCTGGTGTCAGATTCCTTTGTGTATGCAGGAGGCAGAGCCCTTTGGAATGTATGTGGGATTGGATACAGCCCCTTCCAGTCATCCTGCCAGGATGGATCAGCCTGTCCATACCTTAGCCTCCTTTGTGTTACGGTCTGGAAGCAATACAGACACCAAAACAGAAGAGCCATTCACAGTCATGTGACCCAGGGCATTGGCAGAAGGTACAAATGCTTAGGACAAGAAAATGGCAAATTTCTAAGTTATATTTTCAGAATTCTAACTTACAATATGACTATACAATTAAAGAGAATTTTTTCTTTTTTTAATTTTTTTTGTATTCCTCATATACCAATACTGGGTATTCTAGATAGGGTAACTCCTCCTCTCCATATTGCGATGTACTGGTCTCAAGAATTTAATCCGAGATAGGAGAGGAAAGAGAAAACCCCTCTAGGCTTAGCTGTTTGCTATGTCCACTCCATACCCTTTAACCTGGAAGGCCCTTAGTTGGGTTGGAGACCAAGCACCAACAGTACCCAGGTGAAATCATAGGAATACTCTCATCTGTTCCGCCAAGCCACTAGGGCCGCCCAGATCTTATCTTGACTAGAGCTATCGCATGCTATATCAGACTCACTAATATATATGATGTATTTCAGACAGTCAGAGAAGGTGGGAGCATTCTCTGACTTCAAGGCCTTGCAAATTTCCCGCCTAGCTAATATCATTACATAAAATATAAATTTGGTCCTCATGTCGTTAAGCTGGGACTCTACACCTATGCCAAAGAGAATTATCTTTGGGGAAATGACAAAATGCATACCCAAAACTTCTGTTATAAATTCTTCCATTTTAGACCAAAAGGGCGACAATCTTGGACACTCTACAAACATGTGCAAGTCATTCGCGGCGGAAGCCTTGCAAAGTGGGCAACAATATTCAAGGTTCGTAATCTTAACCAATTTTTTGGGGATATGTACGCTCTATACAAAGTGAACAAATGATTTTGTTTTAAGGGAGCTGATTTCACCACTGTATTTAGCAATTTAAAGGAATCTCCCCATAGAGCTGGTAGATTATCACATTGCAAAGCTTCCGCTTCTCCCCACAGCTTATTAAGTTCAAATTCTGTGACTTCATCTTTCTCATTTAGTGCCTCATACCAAAAGGAAATCTCTTTTTTCCATCTCCCTTTTTTCTTTACCAGTTCAAACTTAGGGTTAGTTGTTAAATCCCAAGGTATGGTAGCCCACCAGCTAGATAACTGATAATATTTGAACCTGGTGAGAGTTCCATTTGTCAGCCTATAGAGTGAATCCCACCGTAATAGCTGTGAGTTATCAAGGAGATCCTGCCACTGCATGATACCAGCTGCTTTGAGGGGAAGCGATAATCGGTCTCTGAGGCATTCAGGTGTTCCTGGGGAATCCCATATGGGGGCCTGAGGTGTATAATACGGGATGCCTAGTTTTTTTCTGACAAACACCCAATTCTTCAGAGCCGTATATAAAACCTCTAATCTAACCTTCTTATAGAGAATGTTGAATTACAATTTATTTGAGGGTAAACAGCATATCTTTAGCTGCTCTCAATCCATAGAGGGCGAACAAAGCGATACAAAAGGGGATGATGGACGGAGCGTTTGAGCAAATCAAACACTCACCCCCAGTCAACTGATCTGGGTTTAATCCTTCACCATTCTTTAGCCCACTCAGCCACCCCATTTCAGACATGGCTATATGCAAATCAGTCTGACCCTGTGCCTCATGGGAACAGTCCAGCCCGAACTGCCAAGCCATGTCTTCCATGGACCGGAAACAAGCATCCTGGGACCGGTTTCGGATTCATAATCCTCATCAGCCAGGCTATCTTGAATCCAGTGGCCAAGTGAGCAAGGGACTCACGTCTGAGCATACCCTGCCACACTTAGGGCGAACAAAGCGATACAAAAGGGGATGATGGACGGAGCGTTTGAGCAAATCAAACACTCACCCCCAGTCAACTGATCTGGGTTTAATCCATCACCATTCTTTAGCCCACTCAGCCACCCCATTTCAGACATGGCTATATGCAAATCAGTCTGACCCTGTGCCTCATGGGAACAGTCCAGCCTGAACTGCCAAGCCATATATTCCATGGCCGGAAACAAGCATCCTGGGACCGGTTTCGGATTCATAATCCTCATCAGCCAGGCTATCTTGAATTCAGTGGCCAAGTGAGCAAGGGACTCACGTCTGAGCATACCCTGCCACACTTAGGGCGAACAAAGCGATACAAAAGGGGATGATGGACGGAGCGTTTGAGCAAATCAAACACTCACCCCCAGTCAACTGATCTGGGTTTAATCCATCACCATTCTTTAGCCCACTCAGCCACCCCATTTCAGACATGGCTATATGCAAATCAGTCTGACCCTGTGCCTCATGGGAACAGTCCAGCCCGAACTGCCAAGCCATGT
Organism: Lissotriton helveticus; assembly: GCF_964261635.1. NCBI lineage: Eukaryota > Metazoa > Chordata > Amphibia > Caudata > Salamandridae > Lissotriton > Lissotriton helveticus. Next base: position 1,034,052,286 of record NC_136059.1, read on the forward strand.
CTTCCATGGACCGGAAACAAGCATCCTGGGACCGGTTTCGGATTCATAATCCTCATCAGCCAGGCTATCTTGAATCCAGTGGCCAAGTGAGCAAGGGACTCACGTCTGAGCATACCCTGCCACACTTAGGGCGAACAAAGCGATACAAAAGGGGATGATGTACGGAGCGTTTGAGCAAATCAAACACTCACCCCCAGTCAACTGATCTGGGTTTAATCCATCACCATTCTTTAGCCCACTCAGCAACCCCATTTCAGACATGGCTATATGCAAATCAGTCTGACCCTGTGCCTCATGGGAACAGTCCAGCCCGAACTGCCAAGCCATGTCTTCCATGGACCGGAAACAAGCATCCTGGGACCGGTTTCTGATTCATAATCCTCATCAGCCAGGCTATCTTGAATCTAGTGGCCAAGTGAGCAAGGGACTCACGTCTGAGCATACCCTGCCACACTTAGGGCGAACAAAGCGATACAAAAGGGGATGATGGACGGAGCGTTTGAGCAAATCAAACACTCACCCCCAGTCAACTGATCTGGGTTTAATCCATCACCATTCTTTAGCCCACTTAGCCACCCCATTTCAGACATGGCTATATGCAAATCAGTCTGACCCTGTGCCTCATGGGAACAGTCCAGCCCGAACTGCCAAGCCATGTCTTCCATGGACCGGAAACAAGCACCCTGGGACCGGTTTCGGATTCATAATCCTCATCAGCCAGGCTATCTTGAATCCAGTGGCCAAGTGAGCAAGGGACTCACGTCTGAGCATACCCTGCCACACCTAGGGCGAACAAAGCGATCCATAGATGGCATCTATTAAATGTAATAAGGTAATCCAGTGTTTATAAATGGGAGAGAAAGACCTTAACACAGTGAAAAAACGACTTCATATGCCCCAACAAGTAAAACTTAAATACACGTCTGACATTTTTAAATACAATGCACCCTGCCCTAAGAACACTTAGGTCCTACCCTAGGGGTAATTTATAAGTATTAAAAAGGTAGATTTAGGCTGGCAACAGATTTATTTTGCCACATCGGAATGGCAGTTTAAACTGTACTAAAGGCTGCAGTGGCAGGCCTGAGGCATGTTTTAAAAGGCTACTTAAGTGGGTGGCACAATGAGTGCTGCTACCCATTAATAGCATTTAATTGCCAGACCTGTGATAGGATGAATGCTTCGCGACCAAGATTTATAGTTTTGGCTTCATATGGAGAAAATGCCACATTTTTTAACTCCTTCGACGCTCATGACGAGCCCAGCTCGTCATGGAGTTTCCATTGATTTCAATGGAAATTACATTGAAGATCCAAAATAGCCTTAGCATCCAAGTGGTTAACCTAAAGAATGGGAATGGAACAATTAGGATGACCATTTACTTTAAAAGGTAAGGTGAGCTGGAACAGGTGTGAGGCATGGTAGAGCCCAGAGAAGACAGAAGATGTTACTTATGGCCCATTACCGAGTGGCTTACTGCAGCTCTGTGTTTTTGCACTGAAAGACAGCACTGATTTCAGCATGATGCTCCTCTTGGGCAGTGACTGGACTCCCAAGGCAATCCTTTTCCATTAGCAGACATGTTTGAGAGTGGATTGATAGGACCAAGTATAGAAAAAACTGTTAAGACAGTAGAAAATAAAGTGGCTGAGTAGCACAAAATGGTCGGCGAAGGAAAAAGGACAAGGGGCTGGAGAATTTGTGCAAAGCATGCGATGCTAGACCCGAATCGAGGAACTGGTGTGCTCTTCGTTGGGCGATAAGGGAGAGAATAATGCATTTCTTTGATAATTAGTGATCATTAGTAATCTGTAAGCAGTATGTTAGAACAATAAATCAACTTTTTCTCAACCCTAAAGTATTCATTTGGTTCCTACGCCACATCCCCCGGGATATGGTACTTGAACGCAAGGAAGGCAGACTCCAGCTCTGTCTAGGGGCATTGACTCATGGAGGGGAGGAGCAGATGACTGAACAACCAACTTGCTCATGCCTGCCATTGGTCAGCTAATCGCCACTGGATGAGTTGGGGGCAAGGCATTCTTTCCTCTCTGAAGCTCAAGAAGATTTCCATCTACATCTCCCTTCTACTTGATTTAAAAAAGGGGTGCTGGGTTGACGATGTTGGATCTGATAGAACCTACAACTATCTGCAAGATGTTTCTCGAGGGTTGGGTCATTTTAAATCACCAGAAGGAAAGTTAGGCTCAGCTTTGTGCAAAGTAGTTTGGGTTTATTGGGCTTTAGAGGTGCTGGAGATATGCAAATACTAATTTGAGATTTGGAATCTGTATTCCAGTGGGCCATCATGCTTTGTAGGATCAGGTGAAGAAAATATGACCAGGTTGGTAGGAAGTTAACTGGCCGCTAGGCCTACCAGGGACCGACCAGGGGCAGGACAAGGAATGGAAACAAGCTAGAAGACTGGATAAACTCGGCAGAGAAGGGGGTGCCAGAGCACAATTTTGTAGAAGTGAAGGTGATCTTTTAAATGGCAGGGGCTATTAGAGAGTGAAGTATGGGCTAATTTGCAATTGAGGGATTTACACCTCTATGTAAAGCTGAGTGTCCGAAACTGTAGGTTTGATTTTCTGATATATTTTATTAGACCACGTGTGGTCTCTATGCAATATCCTGCGGTCCATGTTTCAAAGATCTTGTAAGTTTGTGCACCGTATTTACTGCAATATGTGCTCCAGGGACATTTTAAGGATTTTGGTGGCTCTGGGACACACAAATTTTGGGTCTGTTTGGAACAGCTTTAAATTTATGATCCAATTTCAACTCTTTCATACCCTCTATGGCCAGGTCACTGACAGTGCACTGGCACACTTGTCCAAATAAATTCTAAATGTGTTTACTTCTAATATTTAGGGATAGTGACGTGTGTTTTCAATATTATAACACAGCAGCAGCTCACTAATATTACTGAAAATAATCTGACGCACTCTCATTTTTCATATGTGGACCTGTTTTGATCTAAAAGAAACTTTGTATATGGATGTTGAATGAAACAAACACACAATTCTCAGCACATTGTCTATAATACTCTCACACATCACCCACATTAAAAAATAAATGAAAGCAAAATGGTATTTAAACCAATCTATTTAGGAATTTTCAAGGGCCCTATGAGCAAGGCTCTGTGCAGAACAGAGCTGGATCTATCAGGTGAGCCCTTAAGGCAGGGGTACTGGGCCAGAGCCTCTGTGCCCATGCCTTAAAACGCCTCTGATGTGCCGCTCCATGATATGATACGGCACCTGCAAGGCAGAGCCACTTATGAAATAATTTCAAAACTGATTTGTCTGTTTTGGAAACACTCCTCGTTCCGTAATCAACTTGTGCATATTTTACCAAATCTGCAGGTTTTGTGGAGAACCACACGTTAAATGGTGCGCCGACTTTGGGCAGGTTCTGTATATGAAAATAATTTTCTCCAAATCCAATAGCTTATTCCTTGTGCTTTTTTTTTACATTTATAAAATAGGAATTACTGATTAATCTTTTGTTGGAAACTCTCACTCTCTCTCTCTCTCTCTCTCTCTCTTGTTTCCTCTATCCCAAGTTAGACCCAGATAATGAGCTGAGTGGAGCAGAGTTCCCATGTGCTCTCAATCATGAGTTGGCTCTTGTTCCCAAACAAGGGTCTTCTGGGTACCGGAACAACTAACCTGATTTTACAGGCCAACAATGCAGCCAATACAATTGCCTTGGAAAGGGACTTTATTGTAGTCCAAACCTCTCCCTCAGACCCTTACCGTACTCACATACAAGGCATATAGGTGCTTACAATGCAGACACCCTGCTAGCCAACCTTCCCCAGTGCTTAATTTGAGCCTGTTGTTTCTGTTGCTTGGCACAACCACATAATTCTTAGATCCAGTGCTTGTGATAGTCTTCCACATAAGGACATGCAATTGTGGTCACTGGAATCTAGGCACACACAAAAACAGTAAATCACAAGTAAAAACTAATGCTTTAGTCGTACTTAAATAGTACCCAATGTCATGTGGTACTCGGGAGGAGGAAGAAACACCTAGTCGTTCTCTACTGGAAAGGATCCAAACATTTGTGAAGGGGTGTTCTCTGGGGACACAGAAGCCAAGAGTTGAGATTGTTGTTTCAAAAGTTCTTTATTAGATTTCCATTACTCCAATTTTGCCCTTGTCTTTAAATGATGCCAACATGTGTTTCGTCTATTGCTGACATTGTACCAGCAGACTTCATCAGGGACAGTTCCATGTATACGTGGTTGATATGCATTTAGAATTTGTGGATAGACCAAGAATATAAATTCCGCCCTGGTACTCTTGAGTTATCCCATTGACTTGTGTGGAGAATGGGACTCTATGTATAATTTAGTATCATGTGATCTGTCGATGAGAAGTCCCCGTAATGTAAATGGGCATCTTGGCATTCAGGAGAACGCTAAGATAACCGCTTACTCTATGGGACTTCTGGTCAACATTCTAAATGCATATCAGCCACATATACATCGAACTAGCTCTGATGAAGCCGGCTGGTACAGGGTCAACAACAGATGAAACGTGTTGGCATTATTTAAAGACAAGGGCAACATTGGAGTAATGGATATACAATAAAGAACTGTTGAAACCACAATCTCGACTCTTAACTTCTCCATAGTCTGTGACTGCGCTGTCTGCCAAGCCAAATTAGATATGAGCACAACAGCTGTTTATTAATTTAATATGCATTGACAAACACTAATAATTGCTGCCCAAACCTTTCTTATAGCTTTGGGGGCCTGGAATAGTCTGAATGTTCACACTTGTAGAAGTGTGCTAGTAGTTGTATTGGATGGTGCAAGCTGTCATGTCCTCCTGACGAGGACTCTGGCACTTATTGTGTTACAAATTAACCACTCCTTCCCTACTTCCCTTTTCCGCCCAACTCACCCCCCTTCTTTCAAGTCCAACCTTCCAACACCCCTTGCACATTTTTCCACCCGCTTAGAGCAGGTCGTAAATGTTGTTCTTGAACCACACCACAGTGAATGGGAATGCGGTGCAGAACACTGCTTCGTACACCTGGGTCGGCACAGTCATTCCCCCTTCAATGGGGTTAAAGTCTTAATATGAGTAAATATTTGTGAAAATAACACTGGCCCTTGAAATCAAGTCAGTGTGCGCACTTGCCTCCATTTTAGGTAATGTTTGTGTTTGCTTGGAGTGGACAGAGTTCTCTGGCCGCCCACTCCAGAGTTGCATTGTGGGTGCCCTGCAACGTTACACTTGAGCACTCTAGGATGAAACATGGAGAAAAAAACATAAAAAACAGTGCAAACATAAAACGCTACACTAGCACGTTGGCCTAAACCTGCTCGCAGGACACTCCCGCGCCGCACGGCCACCAGCTGTGCCGGTGCCCTCTCCCCTCGCTGCTGCTCCCAGCCCGCTCTGCCACGCAGGTCCGCCCTCCTCTGCGGCCTGTCCTGCTGCGAAGCTACGCTCGCACACTGTGAGCGCTCCCACCCCCTGGGCCGGCTCCGCCGTCCACGGTAGTATTCTGCCGCCCGTTTTGCTGTGATTACTGTTCCTGCTTGTTGTACTTTTTCCACTTGGCTGTCCCCCCTGTGCCCTCCTGCATTTTGTTTATTTGTTTTGTTTTGTGCATTTCCACCTGGTTGTCCCCCCCTGTGCCCTCCCGGCTTCCCGCCGCCGTTCACGCGGCCACGCCCTCTTCCTTTCTGTGCCCTCCCCGCTCCCGCCTCCCAGCTGCCCCGCCCGTGCTCCGCCCCCCCCCACTCTCCACATATGGCAGAGTGGCCAACACGCAGCGTTGACGCGCACCGGGTGCGCCGATTGTGCGCCGAAGGTGCGCCAAAGTTAAGCCCGTTTGCGCCCGTCCGCGCCTGGACCGTGCCCAGCGCCCGAACCCCTGGCCCCCGCAGACACCAGCCCACCCGCCGGACGTATGACGCCGCCACCCTCAACGCACTCAACACCGGCCGAACCCCGGGATGCTACCGAGCCACGCCGAGACGCACCCACGGACCCTTCAGCTGCCACTTCTGCAAGTTCACCTGCATCCGGACCTGCACTGCACCCGCACCCACCACGCCGAACACAAGCAACAACCACCTGAAGTGCATCCTGCTCAACACCCGCTCCGTCCACAGACACGCCGTCCAACTCTGGAACCTCCTCGACACCACATCTCCAGACGTCGCCTACCTCACGGAAACCTGGATGAACGCCTCCTCATCGCCAGACATCGCCATCGCCATCCCGGAGGGCTACAAGATCACCCGGAGAGACGGCGCCATCCAGACCGGAGGAGGCATCGCCATCATCGACAGGATCTCCATCCGCATCACGACCAACACCGACGACACCCTGACAACCGCCGAACACCTTCACTTCCAGATCCACACCGACCCCAAGACCACCCTCAGAGGCACCCTCATCTACAGACCCCCGGGACCCCGCACACAATTCAGCGAAGACATCGCACGCCCTCCCCTCCGCTGACTACATCCTCCTCGGGGACCTCAACTTCCACCTGGAGAACAACAACGACCGCAACACCACCTCCCTGCTTGACAACCTCGCCAACCTCGGTCTCAAGCAGCTGGTGACCACCCCCACCCACCTCGCCGGACACACACTCGACGCTGTCTTCTCATCCAGCAAGGACATCGTCTTCAGCCACGCCACCGGACTCCACTGGACGGACCACAGCTGCATCCACTTCAGCTTCAGAAGAACAACAACCCACCACCACCAGCAACAGGTTGCACGAAGAAGCTGGAACAAGATCACAGCCGACCAACTCGCCGCATCCCTGAGCCAGCACCCTCCCGCCAGCTCAGCGAACCCCAGCCAGGCGGCCAACAACCTCACGAAGTGGATCAACAGCTGCGCAGACGACCTCGCCCCTCTGAGGACCCCGCCCAGCAGACCCGGCAGCAAGAAGGCCCCATGGTTCACAGACGAACTCAAGAGCTCCAAGAAGAACTGCCGAACCCTCGAGAAAGCATGGAGAAGAGACCCAACACCCTACAACATGACCACCCTCAAGCTCGCCACCCGAAAGCACCATCAACTGATCCACGCCACCAAGAAAACAGCATTCAAGGAGCGCTGGACAACAACGCACACAATAGCAAGGAACTCTTCAACATCGTGAAAGAGCTCTCCAACCCCAACGCCGGAAACAACGACATCACACCATCACAAGACCTCTGCAACTCCCTCGCCTCCTACTTCCACAACAAGATCGCGGACATACACAACAGCTTCAGCACACAACCAACGCTCCCCACAACCGCACCAACGCCCCCCACCACCACCCTCAGCGCCTGGACCCCAATCAGCACCGAAGACACCATCCGCACAATGAACTCCATCCACTCCGGATCTCCGACCGACCCCTGCCCTCACCACGTCTTCAACAAGGCCGACGCTGTCATCGCACCCCACCTGCGGGACATCATCAACACCTCCTTCGACACCGCCACCTTCCCTGAGAGCTGGAAGCATGCCGAACTCAGCGCTCTACTAAAGAAACCAACAGCGGACCCCACCGAACTCAAAAACTTCCGCCCCATCTCGCTCCTCCCGTTTCCAGCCAAAGTCATCGAGAAGACAGTCAACAAGCAACTGGCCGCCTTCCTCGAGACGAATGGATCCCTCGACCCCTCACAGTCAGGCTTCAGGGCCAACCACAGCACCAAGACCGCCCTCATCGCTGCCACCGATGACATCCGAGCCCTGCTTGACAACGGAGAAACGGCGGCCCTCATCCTCCTAGACCTCTCGGCGGCATTCGACACTGTCTGACACCGCACCCTAGTGCAGCGCCTCAGCAACATCGGAATCCAGGAGAAGGCACTGGGGTGGATCATCTCCTTCCTCGCTGGAAGGACACAGAGAGTCCGCCTACCCCCGTACAGGTCAGAAGCCACAGAAGTCATCTGCGGCGTTCCTCAAGGCTCTTTGCTCAGCCCCACCCTCTTCAATGTCTACATGAGCCCCCTCGCAGCCATCGCACGCCAACACAACCTCAACATCATCTCCTACGCCGACGACACCCAGCTGATCCTCTCCCTCACCAACGACCCCGCCACCGCCAGAGCCAACCTACACGAAGGGATGAAAGACGTAGCCGAGTGGATGATGACCAGCCGCCTGAAACTGAACTTAGACAAGACGGAAGTCCTCATCCTGGGCTTCTCACCCTCCGCCTGGGACGACTCCTGGTGGCCCCCCGCCCTGGGCGCCGCACCCAAACCAACAGACCACGCACGCAACCTGGGCTTCATCCTGGACTCCACCCTCTCCATGACCAGACAAGTCAACGATGTCTCCTCGTCGTGCTTCAACATCCTACGCATGCTACGTAAGATCTTCCGGTGGATCCCCACCGAGACCAGGAAAGCGGTCACCCAGGCCCTCGTCACAAGCCGGCTGGACTACGGCAACGCCCTCTACGCCGGAACAACCGCCAAGCTTCAGAAGAGACTCCAGCGAATCCAGAACGCCCCAGCGAGACTCATCCTCGACATCCCCAGACACGGCCACATCTCCGGACACCTGAGAGACCTGCACTGGCTCCCGGTCAACAAGAGAATCACCTTCCGGCTCCTCACCCACGCACACAAAGCCCTACACAACCAAGGCCCAAGTTACCTCAACAGCCGCCTCAACTTCTACGCTCCCACACGCCATCTCCGATCGACCAGCCACGCCCTCGCCGCCGTCCCCCGCATCCGAAGAGCCACAACAGGAGGAAGGTCCTTCTCCCACCTGGCCGCCAAGACCTGGAACTCCCTCCCGACCCACCTCTGCCTGACCCAAGACCACCTCGCCTTCAGGAAGCAGCTCAAGACCTGGCTGTTCGAGCAGTAGCAGACCCCCCCCCAAGCGCCTTGAGACCCTCCGGGTGAGTAGTGCGCGATATAAATGTCTTTGATTGATTGATTGATTGTTTGTTTCTCTGGAAATCGGTTGGAGTAACAGTTTTTTTTCTTCTTTCCAATAAGTGCTGCCTCAAGATTTTTACCCATTTCCATGACAACCGTAAGTTTTGAATATCTGCCCAATGCAGCGGAAGCCATGCCAGTGTTTCATTCATTGTGCAGCCTGAAGTATCCACGCGCATCACCATCCGGCGGAAGTATGCAGCACGGCCGACATAAATTGAGCAGCTGTATCATCAGAGGGTGGCCCCAGCTGAAGAGCCACATTTTAAAATCGGCTTCTCTGCCTCTACGTCATCTTATAAAGATACGCCATGAATGTTTATACAACACTTGGAAAGATTCTGCTTTTGTTTTAAATATTCATAAGCCAAAAAAGACATGATAGTAATTTAGTAAATTACGATTTCCACACTTTTAGTAAGAGACCGTCTGATTTTTACATGAAACTACTATGTACCCAGCTCAAAAGTTAAAGTAGTTAATGAGGCGAAGAGCAATTAAGAGCTTTGAAATCCTGACTGTAGGTGGGCAGTAAAGCTATGAATAAGCCACCCTGAACCCATATAGCTGGTAATCAACAGTACTTTGTGCCAGTATTCTGAGTATTCTGATTAAGAGAGGCTATTATAATATTCATTTGCTAGAATCCGTGTCTTCAATGTCCTATATGGACTGCTGCCAAGCATGGGAGATGTTTTGAGGAGCAGGCTCTGAGGGAAGTTGCACAGCTCCTGATGGAGCACCTAGACGTATCATCTATATACCTGCCAAATGTGCTGCCTGCGTGAACACCTGAGACCAGCATTTTTGTACAGCTTTAACCTAGAGAAGAGATGTATAGGCCAATGTGTGAGAGAAAAGAAATGGACGCAGAAGAAAAGGCAACAGGACAGCTTTGCTCCAGAAATTAGAGCATCACAAGAAGAAGTTTGAGACTGTGTTGACTGGCCTGCGGCTGTGAGGAAACCTCAAGGGAAAAACATGTTTCTGATCTAATTGAGGAGAGCTTGTGAATTTATCAGACATTATAGCTCAAGGAAAGTTCAAGGGACAGGATTAGGATGGAACAAACAGCGCCTCGAGACCCTCAAGGGTGAAGCAGCCGTGCTCTACAAATCCTGATTGATGGATTCTTGCCTGAACATCTGAATGCAGATGTGAAGAAACACGAGTGAAAGTTTCTGCTGAAGAGGGGTAGGCTAGCTGGTTTGTCTATGCTATCTGAACCTCATAAATGCAGTGTCCAAGCAGATGTATATCGTAGACTGTCATAAACATTATGTTCATTATTAAATATGTTGCATGTGAGGTGCTCTTATGCAGAGACGTACTGTGATAGCCCTACCGGTCTCATCTTGTGAAGTTGGTCTCCATGACTACTGGAGACCAGTGTGCCAGCTCATTAGGTGCATTTTACCATTCATCTTTCTTTCTAATGTCCTATCATCCCCTCAGGAAGAGAGCATTGCACTAAAAGATTGCAGGGTGGACTGTAAGAATAAAGTTTCATCGTGTTTATATCAAGCAGGTGGTCTGAATTATATGAGGTGATTCTTGTCATAGAAAGTTGATAGGAGCTACATATGGAGTAACATCTTATGTAACGAGTGCGTGCAGAAGGAGTATTTGGTGAGTGCTTTGGGAGTGCATTTTATTAGGGACTGGTAAACCTTTGGTGAGAAGTATCCCCGTGGATATTTGAATTGCCCCTTTCAGACTGTGCAAGGCACCAGATCAGATGGCACTGATGAGGTTGGGTGTCAGCTTGGACACTGATGGGTTTGTTAGTTTGTTTCTTAGTTTGCTTGCCGAAGCTTTTTGTGTGCATAGAAGGCCCAAAAGGAAGGATGAGTATGTGTGATGGAATACCTTATGATGGGGTGCTAGATCAGTATAGAGAGCATAGAATGCCCTAAGATATTGTGAATGCAGTCGTACGTTCCAAAAGCTTTATTCGATTAAAAAATAACCATAAAAGCACATAATAAAAAAAATTAACATTTACAATCCATAAAATTATGTTCTAGTACAGTTGTCAAAAGGAAGGAAAGACAGGTTTAAAAGCAAACATTGAAGGAACTCAGTGCATATCCACGTAGCAGCAAACAACCAGTGTATGTTAAAAAAACATACTTTTCCTTGCGGCTATTGATTTCAGAATGTAAGTAGCCGTAAAAAAGCATATATCTGACTCTTCTAAAGAGAACAACAGTCTCATGGCAGATTTTATAGTTGTTACTGCATTTTTGTAAACAGTGGTTTCAGATAAGTAATGCGATAATACAGATATAAATCACAAATAAATAAAAAATGCGTGGTGCTTTGTTTCGTGACCCCATCACAGGGGCATGGTGCAGAAGGATATTTTTTTATGCAGGGGAACGCCACCAAATAGTGTACGATTCCTAGTCTTAACCTAGTGAGAACAAACCGATGGGATGGTCTAGTAACTACGGTTAGATATTTTTGATAACCGGTAGTGACCACATTGGAGTAATAATACTGGGGGATTGTTAACTGCATATTAGCAACTCTACGTGCTTGGGCTTTCTTCCCCAGATAGATATAATTGAGCTCTTTCTTGGGGATATCAATTACACTTTCAGGGTTAGCCATAATATTCACGTTAAACATGTCCCTAAAGGTGGTTCCCACATAATTAATCCATGGATTCAATGAGCATTTATCCAGGCGAAGGCAGTCACTGATGATACTTCTGGTAAAACCAGTTTCTTCCTTCTACCAAATCGCTCTCCATACCATCAGGGGTCTTAACCCGATTAAGTCTGTCAGATATTCTAACCCCACTTCATGATGTACTATCTCAGTAGAGGCAGACTTAGGTAAGCAAAGAAGTTTTAAAAAAAAACAAATTTCTTCGACTTGCAAATCCCCATGGCGGCAATAGCCCCAGACACCAGATCCATAAAGTGTAATTGAGACGCATCTTTGACGATATATAGACATCATGTCATGGATGCGGCGGTCCCCCAACTTAGTAGCAAAGTTAAATACTCCAAAGGCACTTTTGGCCATCTTGGCTCTAACGTTAGTTATCTCCTGCGACCACATGCCACTACTGCTAAAAGTTATACCTAGGTAGCAAAATTTGTTTACAACTTGTATTTTTTGGTCCTCAATATAGAAGGGTCTCAATTTCCTCATTTTTTTGCCACATGACATAATAAATGTTTTAGTATTGGTAATCTTCAGATTCCTTCCCCTAATAAAACCTGAAAACCTATCCATTAATCTCTGCAAGCCAAGGGGAGTTCTCGATAAAAGTACTGCATCATCTGCGTAAAGCAGCACAGGGATAACTTGACCCTCAGCTTGCGGGGCGTCAGAATTAACCAATTTAAGTTCTGCATCAATGGCATTAATAAAAAGGGAAAAAAGGAGGGGCGCAAGGACGCAGTCTTGCCTTGTGCCTAAATTGACCTTGATTTTATCAGTACATTCTCCTGCTTGACCATACCGTATACGGGCAGATAATTTGGTATAAAGTCTGGCCAGAAAATAAATGATCGCCGCAGGGGCACCTAGTTCTAGTAACATTGACCATAATAGGGGATGATCGACTAAATCAAACGCGCTACTTAAATCTGCGAAGCAGAGGAAAAGCGAACCCTGCTTAGCGCGCGTGTATTTCCCTATTATGAGGTCCAAATTAATGCACTGTTCGATGGTCCCAAGTCCCTTCCGGAACCCAAATTATGACTGCGCAAGAATTCCATTGTCACCGGCCCACTCTTCTAGCCTAAACAGCAACACCCTACTCATGATTTTCAGGGATGAGTCTAAAAGGGAAATGGGTCTATAATTTTTTGCATCGGACCTAATTCCCTTTTTAAATATAGGAATGATTACGGACTCACCCCAGGTAGGTGGTGCACTTTCCATTACTGCCGCATTAAAAACTTTGGTCAGGAGAGGGACCCAGAGTAACATGTAGGCCTTATATAGGTCAATTGGCACCCCGTCTGGACCCGGGGCTTTCCCTCCCTTACTACACCTAATAGCATGTTCTACCTCTAGGACTGTAATATGGAGGGGGACAATTGGCCAATGAATGTCGTCCCGAGTGGACGAGGTAACCACACCCACCGGGTCGAAGATGCTCGATAAGTGAAAGACCCTACTTTCCTCACTGACTTGGGCAGTTAAAACTGGGGCATCGTCAATCCTAAAAAAGGGACTGTCAACTGTATCCCAAAAGAGCTTACTGTTTGATAGTTCTACGGCCATTGTCAGTTTGCCCCAGACTTCCTCCTAAAGCTCGCGCTTCCTACGCTTCAGCTGCTCTTTATATGCAGCTCTGAGAGTTATAATTGTTGGCTTATCCCGGGAGCTACGAGATAGAGCCTTCTTTAACTTCCGTAAGGACTCTGTACAGGCGTTATCAAACCACCCTATCTTTTCCTTCTTTCTACTGTCCTTTGTCGTAGTCAGGATGTTATTAATTAAAACATTAATCTTATTAAAACACGTTAAAATGCACAATGAGTCTGGGTTCCCATCCAAACAATTATGCAGCTCCGGCAAGCAGGCCACCACGATTTTAATCATGAGTATTTCCGAATTGTCTCCTTTCCATTTAATCCTATGGCCATTTGGCCTACAAGGGATAATATCATTAATAACGGTTTGGACGGTCTGATCCTTATAACCCCAGATAGATAATGCTAGCGTAATACAATTGTGATCGCTAACAGATAAATCCAGTACTACCGGGGTATCACAATAGGCATTAATATCCTCTGAAATCAACAAGTGGTCAATAACGGTAACGGCATTTCTGCCAGTAAAGGTAGGAACAGAATTACTCTCTCTATCTTTGGCAGGCTGCAGTGCAAGCAGGTCAAATTTAACCATTACAGAGTTCAACAATTCTCCATAGGTGCTATGACGAAAGTGAGTACAATCCTCCCCTCTGTCATCATTAAACCCACAGGCCTTGGTTAGTGATAGGGGACACATAGAAATATTAAAATCGCCTCCCCATATAAAAGCAAAATAAACATGAGTATACAAACAAATCTTATCTCTAATTCGTTAACTACAATAGAACGTGAGGAGTCGAACAAATTATTATAGTAGTTAATTAACAAAACGTTACGACCATTCTTATGTTGCAACCAGAGCACTTGGGAATGACAACCAACCATTTCATATCTTATAACTTGCACTGGGAGTTTCACAGGAAGTAGAATGGGAAGACCACCTTTGGCTCTGCCCATAATCGATCCCTGTGCGAGTAAATTAAAAGAGACATAACCCTCATAATTAATGTGCTCCATACACCATGTCTCTTGTAGACATAATATGTCATAGTTATTAACAAAATCCCTCCACCCAAGAGAATCTACTTTACTATTCCACCCGTCGATGTTCCAGCTAGCTAGGTTATACCATTTCGAATGAACTCCTATTCTGGGTTCGGGGACTTCAATAGTTGTCAGGGGTGTAACATCTAATGTCGTTGTTAACACTGTATTAGGAGTTGGTTTACCACTTACAATTGTAATGGAATCGGGCTGGAAGACTGCCCCTACGGAGTCCACATTTTCTTGTGCCTCCACAACATTGTTCTCCGAGGGACAACGGTCCTCCATTAAATTGGCTTGGTCTCGGGTAGACACCTCAGGAAGCTCTAAAGGAGGTCCAATACCACCCACCAAATCCAGGCATATCCCTAACTCCTGGTTTGGAGGATGTAGTCAATCTACTGCATCTAAGCAGGTATATCGATTGTAATTACAAAAGATGTCAGGGGTGTGCATGAGACCTGGTCTGCCTCGGTTCCCCCAATTCCCACCCCTACGTTCTACTCTTAACCATTCATCAATCCTCCCCGTACAAGCCGGGGGGTAGAAGAAAGATAGCGGGAGTGACTGAATGATGGTATCAAATACTTGACTAGGCCATGCGCATATATGGGAGACAGATCTAGGGTCTCGAAAAGTCACTAATACGCAATCGCCTTTTATCGTTTTAGCTGTTTTACCTAGCCATGGGAGCCTTCTTACCATTATGATCTCACTCGAGATTTGGGGGGGGGCAGTGGTCTATACAAGTTAAGCCAACTAACCACCTTATTTTTGAGAGAAACAAAATATTCTCTAGCCTGCTCCTCCAAGACAGGGACTCCAGCCAAGACGACCACTAGGGGATTAGCTTAAGGGGGCAAATCGGGTAATAACATTTTTTCCTCCATGATACTGTTTGCCTGCAACTTTTGTTTTACTGGTATATCAGGTTTACTAGCTAGTGCATGGGTGTGCGCTGGAGGGCCGACAGTCGTACTAGGGGAATGCTGCGGGGCAGCATTTAAAATAACTGGGGTTTTAGTTGTAGGCAAATGCACACCCCCCTGACATATCTCATTCCCACCTGAATCCAACTTTTTTTTAGCATTACTTATACTTTCTACAACCCCAGTAGTAGCCTTTTCAATGCTTGCCAATCTAGATTCAATGTTAGCCAGCCTTACTTCTAGGGAGTGGAGTAGGGTCTTAAGGAGTACGCCTAAGCCTTCAATCGACAATGCAGGGCTTGTCGATACCGGCTGTTGGTTGCCCGGGGAAGAAGGGCCATACCCACACCCGGTGGTTCGATAACCTTTCTCATATCAGTAGGGGTCCTGTCTTTGGGAGAGGTACCACTCAGTTGTTTAGCTTGTTTAGCCTTTCTCCCAACATGTTGTTGTCGCACGTTTCCTTTTAGGGACCGCCCCCTCCCTAATCGCATTGGTCTGCATATTGTTAGCATTTCCCTCGTTATCAATTGAACTAATACCGTGGGTACTAAGTAACAAGTTAATTTTCGGCAAGATGTCATTAGTCAATATTTCAATGTCGTGTGAATCATGGTCGTTAACTATCGAATTATCATCACACACAGGTACAAGTAGTTCATGCGTGTTTGTGTCCGTTCACCTCTCAGGTATTTTAGCGTTCGCAATGCCACCCAATGAGGATCTCTTAGCTGCCAAGATTCCCTGCGAAAGGCGTTTTTCCAAAGCCGTTATTTCTTTAGATATTAAGGTATTGGCTCTGACAAGGAATTGGTCCATGGTTCCCGTTGTATGTCCCGCCGCCAAGGTTGACTTACTTCTCATCTCCCGTCCTGCCATGGTCCACAGAGTAAGGTCCTCAGGGGTGATATTACTTTGGAACAACAAATGTCAGGGGAATTTTATATATAATGATTTGATAGTGTTGCACACAAATGTCTTTCTTTTATAATTGTTGCTTCAATTTCCTTTTAAATTGTATGTAAGACGTATTGCAAATGGTTTTAATTAACTGTGCAATATAAATAAATAATAATTCATTCATTCACTCTGCCTGTGCTGGTGCACAAACTGCTACCTAGCGCCAACGCAGGCATCCTTGCATCATGGTGCAAAGATGCCTGCATTGTAGGCAGGATTGTTTTTGTGCAGGAAAGAAGATCTTCCTGCACAAAACAATCCTCAGAGGCATTTTTCTCTTTCCAAATGTGCTGCACAATTCTGCACTCTTAGAAAGAGGAAATAATAAGGAACAATAAAGATATTTCACTTCATTGTGCCTCTGGCGTATTCCCAGGCCTACCAGTGTTGGTAAATCTGGTAATGTGTCACAATGCATGGATGGGAAACCTATGCTCCATCTATGGCACACCTCAATTCTTCGGAGTAATGCAGGGCAGGGATCTGCACTGCCTTGCATTACTCTACATTTATCAAGCCATGCCGGGCCACGTAAGTTGGCCTTGCATGGCTTGGTAATTCTCATTTAGGTTCTGCATCAACCTTGCATCCACTTGTGTGGCGCAAGGGTGACACAAAACCTTGAAAAATATGGACCCAAATGTCTCAGATTACTTACTATGTAGAGATACTCAGGCCCTTCGAACGTGGAGCATCCGATTAACCACAGGCACTGGATTCAGTACTGCCGATTGATTAACTTTCTAAAAATAAGACCACATTCAGTATACAAAGTAAACATCTAATACTCAGTCAAATAAAATGAGGTGCAGAAACCATTACTGCCTCCAAGAGATGGTCAAATGACAGTGGGGTTGCACAAAAAAACATGGATTTTCCAATACTGTGCACAAAGCGCAGTTAGACATAAATTTACTAACGACCAGTAATTATCATAACCTTACAGTGTGCCAACCATGGTAGTCCCCAAAGACTGCACTCCATCAGGAGGAACAGGTTAACTGTTGGCCTTAGTGCAACCCAGTTTCAGTTCAGTGAACGGTGACATACTGTTCATTGCTATGTCTGAATGCACTACAAGTTTAGCATCTGCTTTTGGTTGGTGATCATTTGTTTCAGGTAATATTGGTTGTTGATTGTGTTGCTGTTCAACGTTATGATATTTACCACACAGGATAATACCGTACCGGTCCCGATTACAAGATGGCCAGATTTATATACGTGGATACCATGTAGATGAAAATAATGGGGCATATTACCAACAACTAGCGATAATTTTCGCTATGTTGGCTTAACGGCAATAATTTTATCGCCGTGTTGCGGCGATTTTTATCGCTTAGGAGCCTTGCTATTATCAAGGTTTATCTCCTAAGTGATAAAAATCGGCCGAAATGCATGAATATCGCTGTAAAGTCAGCGATATTCATGCATTACCAAGCTAATGCTCTTAGCCATGTTATCCACCTCCCGTTGGATAACATGGCTAAGAACTGCTATGGGCAGGTGTTAGCTTTTGGAGATATTCGCACTTAGCGCGAATATCTCCAAAAGTTGGTAATAGGAGATAGCGATGTTAGAGACTGTTTCCAGTCGCTAACATCTTGGCACGCCCACTTTGCATGTCATTAGTGATAATTATCTCTGACATGCAAAGCGGGGCCCAAGATGGTCGCTATCTCCTACTATCTGTCGCTAACTGGTGTTAGCGACAGCTAGATAATAGGGAGATAATTTTATCTCCGCTTTCTTGGCCAAAAAAGCGGAGATAAATCCCTTGATAATCTGCCCCAATGTTTCCAGACAGCATCCCTGCACATACATTCGACTGTCAAGAGCATTTGTTTCTGGAATGGGGAACAACAGGCGGACATGGTTATTCCATGGACAAATGCGCTTTCATTTACCACTTGCTATGAGCAGGTGGTAACTGAAACCATGGGGACCGGTGTGGTGTGAGGCGACAGGAGAGGGAGGGGAGGGGAGGGTATCAAGGACTAGCAGAGGCTGTGGGCTGGCGTGGGAAGAGTGCTGTGTCAACTGTGCCATGGAAGGGCTCGGTTGCAGGCTGGGGCTGAGGCAGACATGCACCTTTAGTATAATGTGATTTTTTGGTCTGGCATAGTTGGGTCCAGTGTTCTCATACCAAGGAAATGCAGGGGCAAGAACACTGGCCAGTTATAATTGGATGGAATACTCTGCCCAAACAGTTGCGTAACAATAGCCCCAGCAGCCCCGGGATGAGAGTGGGGCAGGCCTGAGTTCGAGGGGGCCTGGTCTGGCACTGTGCATGGGTGGCGGCTGGCTGAGACCTCCTGACTGGATCTGGGGTGTGAGGGCTCCCTCCATGTTCTCTGCAAGGGGGCCCGCATGTTTTGCTACGCCACTGTGCCCAATTTATAATCGAGACCATAGGATTATACCGAAGGGATGTTACCACTAATCTAAAAATACTTGGATGAAGTCTTTTTCTGTGGTAACACCGATCCAGAGGTTTATTGATTCATCTCCATACTCCAACTGCTGGTCCAGAGGTGCATTGTGCTCACCAAAGCATGGCCTACTTGTCAGAAAGGAGGAAACAATCTACAGAGGGTCAACAGATGGACACATTAACATCAAGCATATCACAATGAAAGATCAGGGAAGAAACTTCATGCAAATTTGCTGCAGTCGCGTCTACCCACAGCTCTATAAACTATCAATTTTTTAATGAAAATTCATTAAGGTTTAGAATTAAGGACGCTTTGCACTTGTGATCGTTCTTTTATCAACACTCTATTCATTACAGCTCCACAGAATTGTTCTCCCACCAGTAGCTTTTGGCAGCAGATTATAGGTTTGCAGAACTGCTGCCTACCTTTTGAAGGCGCCTTCAATGCATCTCACGCCGCCGCCTCCATTGATCCCAGCAGGTGGTTTATAATTACAGATTACTTGATCCCAATACATTGTTGCCTGGCTTAAACAGTTGAGTTAATATGTTTGCAAGCTGAATGATATTTTAGAACACAAAGTCTAACAATTCCATTTGTTATCAACATTTTCGTGAAATGTACAAATTACTTGCAATTGTAATAGACTAGAGCGGTGCGTGACAGGGTATGTTTCAGTTTTTTTGAATTACAAAAGATGTGGTAATATAGGGATACTTACTTAATGAGTGATTGACTTCTGTATTACATTCTTTTTTTACTACATTCTTGGTATGCCACATGCTTGGTTTTCTTGTCCCTTCTCTGTGTTCCATGCAAATAGGGGCATGCATCCAGAAGGCTAGGTCCCAGTCAGAAGTTAGTGAAATGAACAATCCATTGTTTAATTGACCGACTTCTGGATCACAAGATACCTGGCCATGCCCTCCCCTTGCGCCTACACCTCCTGATCCTTTAGGTATAAGGTTCTGTTAGGGGCCCCATTTCGTATTGCCTATACTGCTGCAAAAAGAAGTCAATAAAATACGAAATTGCACCCGCAGTATAATATGTAAAAAATATGGTACGAGCATCCAAACTAAGTAAATCACAAGAATCATAAAATCTGCCAAGTCTGGAAGTCATTGACCAAACCTGTCCATTTATATTTATATTATTGATAACGTGTGACATTGTGCTACACCTTGTACTCTGCACGACTGATGTACGAGGAGCAGTGTTTTATTTTTATTTATAAAGTTTTATATAGCGCAATCTTGACCCAAGATGGTATGTTTATGGGATTTGTAGAGCGCATGACTACCCTTGGGCATCTCAGCGCTAAAGATGAAGTACAGCGGGAGAGGGAAACTAATCCTGTGGGAAAAGCCGGGTCTTAAGTTTTTTCCGGAACTGTGCTTCTTCTTGGATGGATCGGATGTTGGGATCTAGGCTGTTCCAAAGCTTGGGTATCAGATGGGAAAAGGACCTTCCCCCCCATCTGGCTCTTTTAGTTACGGTGTTCTTCATGAGAAACTTTGAGCTTGACCTGAGTTGTTGTTGGGGTGTGTAGTGGCTGACCAGGTTTTGAATGAGTGCCGGACCCCTTCCGTGCATGGCACAATGAGCCAGGTTGAGGGATCTGAATTTGATTCTGGCTTGCACCGGAAGCCAGTGAAGTTCCTTCAGCCTCGGTTGGATTGATTGACGTCTGGGTGCGTTTAATAGTAGCCGTGCTGCAGCGTTTTGAACAACTTGAAGATGGTTGACTACATATTTCAGAGAACCCAAAAAGAGGGAGTTGCCGTAGTCCAGCCTTGAGACCACCAGGGCCTGAACCACTGTTTACTTTCCATCTTCTGGGAGTAGGGGCATAATCTTCCTAAGCAGACGTAATGTCCCAAAGCAAGGGCAGGATAGCTTTTTAGCCTGTGTCTCCATCGTGAGATTTAGATCTAGCCACATGCCGAGGTTTTTTATGGCGGGTTTGGGTGAGGGCGGTGATCCCCAACTGACAGGCCATGGGATATCCATGTGGGGATTGAGGTTGTTACCCAGAATCATCAGTTCAGTTTTGTCACCGTTTAACTTAAGTTTATAGTCTGCCATCCAAGATCCGATTTTCTCGAGGCAAGGGACAAGCTGTCGGTGATCAGAATTCAGGGTGTCTGAGATTGAAAAGACTAGTTGTGTATCATCCGCGTAAGACACGACGGAGATACCAAATTCTTGGATGATAAGAGCTAATGCGCTGAGGTAAATATTAAAAAGGGTATCAGATCGCTTTACATTTAGGATCGTTGCATTACAAGTTACATCAGATACAAAAGCATAGTAAGGTACAGTACACATAAACAATGTTTCAATAATTCGTAGGAGGGAGGGGAGGAAGGAGTAATAGCGGGGAGACGGAGAGGAACAATGCCCAATGTCCGGCTGGGTAGGTGACGGTCAAGGGGGAAACCAGGGCCAATCTCCTCATTAGCTGTCAAGCAGCTCCACCGGTCATCAGCCATGTTGCTCAGGTCTCAGCGTACAGGAAAAAACTGTTTTTAGTTTATTTGATTTGCAAATGTTATATAGTGCTATCTAGACCTGGAGATATCAGAGCGCATAACCAGGGGAACGATGTATTAGAAGGTACATCAAAAGGATTATAAAGCGCTGGCTAGACCCTTAGGTATCAGAGAGCTATAACAGATGAACATTGCATTACAAATTACAACTGTTACAATAGCGTAGTAAGGTACAGTAAACAAACAACAAGATTGAGAGAATTTATAGGAAGGGAGGGGAGGAAGGAGCCATAGCAGGGAGATAAGGAAGAGCTGTGTCCAATGTCCGGAGAGACAAATAGAGAGGGAAAGGGGAGAGGTGGAGTGAGAAGGGAGAAGACGAGGGGGAAGACAGAAAAGAGATAAAGGGAAAGTCAGCCCAAAGACCGAGCAGGTAGGAGACAGCCTGTGTCTCTTTAAATACACCCTAAAGGACAGGTTCTATATGGACATATAGCACCCTTTCGGCCCTACAAAGACAACAGACAGGGAAAATGTAAACGTTACATTTTAATTTAATACTATAAGTCATTCAGAAATTGAGTAATTTAATAAAAATGAATTAATCAATAATCAGAGTGCAAAGCTTGGTAAAGATACAGAATCAATCAGAAGAACTCAGTTAAATCCAGGTCAGCAAAATACAAAAGATAAAATGGTAGATCAACCCCTCATGGATTCATCATCTAAGGTTAGGACGAAAGGGGTCTTCAACACCTCCAAAAGAGCACATTTTTATAGGGGTATGAACAATAGATTTCATACATTCAATACAGTTCCGAATCTCAGAAAATAAGCAAATCAGAATCAAACAGAGTGACACAGTGGCAAGTAAATACATCTTGAAAGTCTCTCATAAATCTACAACATGGAGCTTCCCACAAACGCCACCTATACTAGAGGAAATATTGTTACATTGTTGTGCGACTCTGCTAGGACAGCGCAATGTAACCTCGAAAATTCACAGTTTCTACTGAAACAGTACTTATATTTTTGTGAAGGTTGAGACTTGTCTATGAAAAAAAAATTCAAACATTATTCTAGTCATGAACATACAAGATTGGCAACACATATACACAAAATAGAGTATGGGGCCTATATTTGCTAAGTTAGCTAGAGTTCTCGTTTCAATAGTGTAATGGATTTTTTTTTAAACCAAAGTAAACACATTAGACAGATATTTAATTAAATTTATGTTTTTTCTCCCAGGGCCCTGAAGATACCATAAGATGGCAACCAGAGATGTATAAAACACTTAAATTGGTACATCTGTACACCAGTGAGGATACACAGAATAAACCCAGATTCCCAGATCTCGGCAAAACAGACAAGGAGTAACCCAGTCCAGTCCAGGATAACTAGATAATCCATCCAGGGCAGATTCTTAGGGCTCCCCAAAACCACCTCTAAACCACAGCTGGGTCCTAAAGCCCTCAATGAGGATTCTACAGGGATGCTAAGCAAACTCATCCACAGGGCAGCGTAGGACCGTTTTTTAGCAGTGGGTACCACAAGCTATGCCAACAAGCTTCAGAAAAGCCAATCAGTCTAGCTTTGCTAATGTTATTTGGTTGCACTATTGGGTTTGCAAATACCTGCTGCTATTAAAAGACACCAGCATTGGCAAAACCAATACTGGACACCTTGAAAGTGTGTTTTGTATACATTCAAGTTCACCACGCATTAAATGACTCAACATGGTCTGACATAGCGTGGTGGCCATCTTGAAAACATACAAAAGTATTTTTTATGCTTTGAAGATGGGTTGCTCATGTCACATTGTGTCAAGCAATGTGGTGTAAAATGTTTTTTTTTCTTTTAAATGGCCGTCAATTTCCATTGTGAAAGTATAAGGTATACACATTCAAGATGGCAGGTCTTCAAAAGTGGCTTTAGCTGCGTGAACTCTAGATAGTAAAATGATATATAAAAAGTAAAACCTAGACTGAAATATGGCCAGAGGCCCCTCAAATTTGTGGTATACGGTAACCATAGTAGATGTATAGCACAAAGATGTGTACTAAAAAATACACTGAGATATACCTCCCATCGGAATTGAGTTATCTGGTAACCATAGTGATGATCCAGGTTTATCTTTTTAGATCTGAATAAAGTCATAAAAATTAGTATTTCCTTTTTACCTTGAATCAGCTTCTCTAGCAGGAAGAGCATGCAAGCTTGAATCTGACTTAGTATAGTGTGCCGACTTGTCTTTTGCTGTTTCTGTCAACGCATTCAGATATATGATACAAGAAGTAACATAAATAAGCATACGGAGTGAGTAGCATGATTCTCACATGCTGACAAATATGGCTGCTTGGCGTAAGATAAATAAGCAGCAACTATAACTTGTTGTTTATAATATTGAAAAAGATTCCACTTAAAGCCCTCGTAACACCACGACGATGTTGCTGAGAAGGGAAATCCAGAAAAATTACTCTTTTTAAAGGATTGCTCTTCCCCTACAACGCTCACCTGGGATGACATCATGCTCTAACTTCTCCACTAGTGAGATGTGAGCAGTGTGAGCATGTGCACATCAATGTGCCTGCTGTCACTGCATTCCAGAAAAAAAGGACCACCTGTGACAGGGCACAAAACAGTGCCCAACAGGGACCCGTTTCGAGGGCCCCTTTTAAAAACTGCCTGCGCTCAGCACCGGCAAGACCCGGCTCACTTAAAGCCCTGGATTTGGGGCCACATGTACAACTGCTTCATTTGCGAGTTCTTAATTGCAACTTTTTGCTACTCGCAATTAGGAAGTTGCAAAATGTAATGTACTAATGTGTCTCTGACACTTTTAGCGATTCCTAATGGGGTTGCAATCAACCTACCTCATCAATATTCACTTTGCGACCTATTGGGAACCACTAAAAACACAAGGATGGTGGCCTACTGGGGACAGCAGACCACCATGGTTTTGTCTGCTTTAAATAATGCATTTTTTTTTATTGCAGCCCGTTTTCCTTCAAGGAAAGCAGGATGCGTTTCAAAAAGAAAAATTAAACTTTTCAGTTTCATTTTTTAGGAGTAGGCAGTGGTCCGTGGAACCACAGCCTGCTCTTAAAAAACTTTTTCAGAAGCATTCACAAAGGGGAAGTTGTTTGCGACTGGCTTACCACCAATTTAAAGTAGGCAGTAAACTGTGACTGTTTTACGAGCCCATTCCGGTTACAAAACATTCATACATACCCTGCAACTCGCCTTTAGGAAGGGACGCCCATGACATACTGCTTCTTAAAAGCGACTCGCAAACCCTATTTTGGGAGTCAGTAATAGGTTACTGACTCGTTAAATAGGGCTAGTACATGTCAAAAGGATATTAAGCGGTCGCTAACGGCCCCATTCTCCGCCTGCGACCTCCAAAACCATTTGTACATGTGGCCCTTAGTGCATTTCAAAAGCATTTTATTTGTGAATATTTTTTACAGGTAACAACAAGCTATGAGACCCTCAACTAGCAAAGGACACTAGATACATAGACATGCTTCCAATAAATATAATAACGGAGCTAACCACTATAATGGCAAGTTCTGAAATCTGAGTAAAATTGAATCTGAATGTTTTGACTATAAACGATACATAAAATAAGAGTGACAGTTCTGAAAAGAGCTTTTCCACTCTGCTGAACAAAGACTTCTGATTTCAATATTGAAATGACAGCGAAAAAGAGGAAATGTATCTTTTTTTTCATTCGACTTATAATGTCAGGGGAGAATTCAGATAAGACGTTGTCTGTGCTGCAGTTTTTTGTCTCTAACCTTCCTCACATAAGAAATACATTTAGCATGTTACCTAGGCCTAGATGTAGGTAACTTTATTTTACCACTTCTTAAATACCGAATTTTACCGATTCGGTATTTAAGAAGTGGTAAAATAGAGGGGGGGGATGTAGGTATTACAGATTCGGTAAATACCGAATCGTTAAGATTCGGTATTTACCGATTCTGTAAATACCGATTCGGTAATGCCCATTGATTCCTATGGGCATTGAAGCCCATAGGAATCAATGGGCATTACCGAATCGGTATTTACAGAATCGGTAAATACCGATTCCAGCAAGGGTGCATGGGGTGTCACTTTGACACCCTCTAGCACCCCAAATACAGGCATGTGTGCCATGTGGCACACAGACATGCCCTAAGGGCATGTCTGTCTGTCACATGGCATAGGTGTGCATGCACACATGTGCAAGCAGACCAGGATTCGGTATTTTACCACCCAATTGGATTGGGTGGTAAAATACCGAATCTGAAAGGCCTTTGGGACTCAGAAGAGTCCCACCTACATCTAGAAGTTACCGAATCGGTAAAAAATACCGAATCTGTATTTTACAGATTCGGTAAATTTACCGAATTGGTAAAATTGGCCCCCTACATCCCAAAAACCCATTTACCGGTTGGTAATCGGCCGTTACCGGCCGGTAAATGGCCACCTACATCTGGCCCCTAATGAGTTTTTAGAATAGGCACTTCCACCCGTAGGTTCCATATCATTTTACCTACAAGATAACGATGTGGCAGGAAACATGAGGCGACAATTACAGTGGTGGAGCGAAAAGCCACGCAGCCATATTTGTCGGCATAGGAGAATCATGCTACTCCGTAGAAGGTGAAATCAATACAATCTGTTCATTTCTATCTCATACCTTCAAGAGTTAAAGTGAAGCTTGAAGTTGCTGAGATCAATTTTTCCCTTTTTTACTCCCGGATCTGAATGTTGGCATCTGAATGTTGATCACTTTGGTGGCATGATCTAAAAAAGTTGGGGCCAGATGTAGGTAAATTCAATTTAGCGAGTCCTTAATAGGTATTTTTACCAAATCGCTATTAAGGACGTGCTAAATTGAATGTAGGGAGGAATCGCAAAAACATTGCGATTCCTTAATATTCCTTAATTGTGAATTGCAAATTGAGATTCGCAATCAAGAAATACCATCCCATTCATTCCTATGGGCCAAGAGACCCATAGAAATGAATAGGATTTGCGCCTGCAATTTGCGAGTAACCAAGAGGCACTCGCAAAATTGCGGGCGCAATTTCAAGGGTGCAAGGGTTCCAAAAGGACACCCTGTTGCGCCCATGAAATGTGCATGTGTGCACATGTGGCGCACATACATGCCCTAAGGGCAGGAATGTGTGCCACTTGGCACTTTAAAAAAAGCAAAACGGTGCTTTTTTAAAGGAAATTGCTAATTACCACCAACTTGAAGTTGGTGGTAATTAGCGATTCCTTAAGGCTAAAGTGCACTTTCTTTTATGCTACTAACATTGCATTTAAGGAATCGCAATTTGCAATTCCTTAAATGCAATCTCAAAATATGGAATCACAATTTTTGTGATTCCTTATTTTGCGAGTAAGTTTAATCTTACCTACATTGCTCAAAGCCAAATTGAGATCTCAAATGCTGAAATTCTGCGAATTTCGGCTTTTGCGATCACTATTTGGCTTCCTACATCTTAGTCTCTAATTGATTTTGGCTTAGTAAGGATGCTGCCTTATGGGTTGTTCATTAGATGCCCTCTTGCTTAGTTCTAGATGTCTAATATACCATTTGCATTACTTTGCAGGAGATTGCATCTGACTTTCCTTCTTTTCCTCTTTATACTTCCCTGCATGCCACAAAGGTGACCATAGAGCACATGAAAGCAACACTCAGGTGGAACTCACGTGGGTGTCAGGAGACACAATTATCCTGCCTGATACTGTGATGCCTTCAGTTTCTTCTAAACCATCTTGTTTACTGGTTGACTGACTTGCAGTTTCAAAGCCAAACTCTACGGCGGAGTCAACCCTGTCGCCTACTGGGTCCTTATAAAACTTAGATTTAGAAAGTAGTCTAGCATGTGGAGAGCATAGAGAGCATACCAACATGAAAAGACGTACATGTGGAAATTAAACCTCAAGGACCAAATCCAAGAACCAACAACCAGTACTTTGAATGGAACTAATATGTTTATTGTGAAGACTCTAAAAGCCAACAGTTACTACAGGATGCGTGGAAATGGAATTCACTTTGCTCAAAGCTAGTATTCTTCCAGTACCAGTAAAGAAGCAAGATGGAATGACGCTCTTTAATAATGTAAGAGAGAAATATATGTACTTAAAACAACACTAGCTAGAGTATGACTAGGAGAATCATTTTACATTTGCAGACGAGCTGCTAAACAGTGGTGGCTCACCTGCTAACTTAGAGTTCTCCTTCATTCGTGTGGGAAATTTTCATCGAAAGGTCTCCTGTTGACATGGCAAGAGCACATTCAGTAAAAATGTCAATGCCAGCCTGACCGTGATATCATAGCAGTCCGCACAACCTTGTTTTTATTCCACATAAAGATATCCCCAAAGCAGTGGTTTGTTTAAGTGAAGCAAAATGGCAATGGCCCTGAACTGCTGGATGGTTTCTCCCAACGCAAGAGGGGAAGGTGATCATTGCTGATGTTTCCGGTGCAGGTCTAGCATGCCACGAATGGCAGACGCAGGCAGGGAAAATCTTTGTCCGAAGGCCGCCTTCCAATATTCTAAAACCTACAATATTGTGGCGCATGAGAAGTTGCCTAAGGATTTTCCACGGTATAGCTGACTGAGGCTTTGATATCATAACCTGAACAGTTCTCCCATCTCTAAATCAGATGGGGGAACCACAGTGGGATACAATAGGACATTCAGTAAGTATTGGGGGATGTCCCACGTCCATCCCAATCTAAATAGCCCACAACGTCTAGTTGGGTCAGTTATGGGTTTGAAGGTGCAAGGGAACCGTTGCAAATTGTCAGGTCTCCAGGTCCGCCAAACTGATGGTTCTCTGGTCTTCTTTAGACGTGGGGAACTAGTGGACTGTCACCTGGCTGAGCTGTTGGAAACCATTAGCCAGCAGCATATCCGGCACAAGGATGCTGACTAATGTTAGTAGTTCCTTTTTGCATACGGCAGGTATTCAAACATTCATATTTACTGCCCTGGTGAGCCATGTGAGGCTTGGAGGACAAAAGCAGTAAAAACAACACAGTATCTTCAACACACAGCAAGAAGACTCCTTGCGCATCAGGGTCATTTTTTTGTTTGTTTTTTGTTTTTAGGTTCACAGAAACACAGCCCTTGTTTGGCGGTCTGTTTCGCTGAAACACAATGAAACCCTGAGCAGATTGGATGAAATGACTGCTTGACCAGCATTACGTCTTTGCAAAAAAGTGGTCTCAATGTATTACAAGTAGCATTTTTGTCAAAATGCCCTGCTGTGTTAGTAACAACTCAAAATACTTAGGGCTACTACAGAACGAGCGCTGGTGGTGGCCTTAGTGAAAATGACCACTAGGGGGCTTATTTATGAGTAGCTTGCCCCACTAGAGCGTCACTTTTTTTTACACTCTGGCAGCGCAAGCCTCTCAATCATATCTATGAGGCGACGCAAAGCCACTCTGCATGTCTTTGCATTGGGTTCTCAATCATTTAGTCAAATCTGTTTATTGATTAAGTTCACTCAATGATTGTTAAAATTACAGTTTACACCAGAAAACAAAATGGACGCATAGGTGTGTGTTTTTCAAAAGAAAAATTGGAATGCAAAAAATGTTTTACAAATCCTATCATGCCACTTTCACATTATCTAGGTTGGAATAAGCACAAACACCTTAGCATAGGTGCATGAATGTAAACTACATGTTGGCGTCTGTCTACATCATTATGATTATGCCATACAATTGCGTGGGGACCCTGGCTAATGAACGTATGCTGTCATTGTAATGAAGGGAAGCAATTACGTTTAAAAGCGCATTCTACTTGTTTTGCATACTAAGTGCACACATCACACATTGGGGACATTTCCGGCGCAAAGCTCGAATCGCTGCCTCGTAAATCACATTCCCTCTCTTCATGAATGCAACTATGTGTACACAAATGTTTGTATACAGAAATGGAAAGCTATGCTTTGGCAGACTCAAAGAAGACAATGCTGCCATATTTTTTAAATCCTTTTTCCAATCAGAGCACAACAGGGCTGGCTTTAGCATTGCTGAAGCCTGGTGCGACAATGTTTTTTGGCACCTCCCACCCCTCTTGACCTGCTCCTCAGATTCCCTCACTACTAGCTGGCAAAAGTGCCCCTCATCTCTCCATAGCACCTCTCTCACATATATTTCATTTGTTTGAAAGCGCTGGTAAAGGCTAGCTTTGCTAGTCCACTCAGCTATCCACATATAATACAGAACTGTTCTTTGCAGCAGGCATATTAACCCTCTGCGCTACTTTTTGACTAGACAAAACTGCCACTAGCCAAATTATATCTCTCTCTCTAGCAAGAACATTAATCACAAGAGTTATTCTGACATTTTTATTGCTGCTTTTAAATTCTACGTTATTGCTAAACACTGCCCCCCCCCCCGAGTCAGTACCCCCTTCCAGGTCAGCGCCCAGTGCGGCCACACCGGTCGCACCGCATGTAAAGCCGGTCCTGCAGCACAACATCTTCGCCCTAGAGACAAATTTGCTCTGAGGACTGCAGGTCAGGAACAGGGTTACACTGGTAAGGATTTCATTATCGCAAAATAGAAAAAAGACACCCTGCCGGAATAGATATCAAAGGTCCCAATAGGGATCCGTGAGATTATATATGGGGTGACATCAACAAACCATCTGAGCCATAGACATTACTAGTATTTTAGAGATATAATCCTTTTATTACTTTTTTTGTGTTTTTTTTCAAATCCATTGCATTTATGAAAAACATTGCATATATATACATTTTTCAATTCTGATAAAACAAGAAACAATAAGTGGATATATGGGAAAAATAGATAAAATACATACAAACGTTCCTCACACTCCCGTATACACAGGGGCAACTCACATACATTCCATGACTCGCTTATTCATTCACTTTCTCATTCATTCAAACAATGACATACTGGGGTACACCCACAACTACCATAGGATAGAATAATGGTTGCTTGGACAGGGGTGCAAGTTATGGACGCAGAGCAAATGGAGGAATGTAGTTCACAAGGGCTAAGTTACTGCCGTCCATAGAATTCACGCCGACGTGCGTTTCGGTGTTTGGTGCCAAGGAGGCCACACCTTCTTCAGGGCGGGGGTGTATACAACCAGGGAGGGGAACAAACAAGTAGAAATATGTTGATGATATAGCATTCACATTTATATGGGTCCGACGGGGGTATTCGCTCGGGAGGTTTCCTAAGTTGATTAAGGAAAGGTCCCGGGGGGCACTGGAGTTCAGGGAGTCACAGACTGGTTAAGTTCTCTTCCTATATCACGTCCTGAATTTAAAAAGCGATGTCCGTCCTGCTTCGCAATTCTGTGGAATCGATGTTTTGCTAAAATTACCCGTAGGGCTATGGGGTATGTCCACCCGAAGGACTTGCGGTTCTTTTTCGATTCAGTCCGACGATGTTTGTAAACCGACTGGCTGTCGG
Source organism: Lissotriton helveticus (assembly GCF_964261635.1). Taxonomy (NCBI): domain Eukaryota; kingdom Metazoa; phylum Chordata; class Amphibia; order Caudata; family Salamandridae; genus Lissotriton; species Lissotriton helveticus. The sequence goes on from NC_136059.1 coordinate 1,034,082,843, forward strand.
CGCAGAATCGGTTCAGTGGAGGGGGAGGAGAGGGCACTGCACTCGATCTGGTGGTCCTTCTAATGATGACTTCAAGACAAGAAAGTAGATCGTCAAAATGTCCGAAGGTGGATGGTTTAGGCAGCCGGGCCCGGTCCTCGTCCCGATGTGACGCAAGATACAACGAGCTAAAATCCCCCATGGGAACCCCCTTCTATTATATAAGGATTTCATTATCCACTTCCAAAACATAGCAAGGCTTTTCGAAAATGTGCTACTGACTTTTTCAGCCAGTGCAATATTCAGTAACTTGTCATAGCAAGTACACTTCTGTTGACATACTGAAAGATAGCTTTTTGCTCCCCTCTTGCTAGTGGTGTCATGCAAAATGATCATTCCACCCCTCCACCCCTCCCCCCACCGGAGAATGAAAAGGAGTAACCCAGAGTTTCCAGAGCTTACGACTGAATGGGAACTACCTGACGAGTTAGAGTGCCCCCTGAAGAGTTGGTCCCACCCCAGCACCATAAGGGCTGCAGGGGCATCCATTATGTTCCTGTCTCTTGCAGAGGGACACCTTCCTCTGTCACTCCAATGAGGTGTGTGCTTCCTGGCCCTTAGTTTCAGGCAAAGGACAGAGATAAAGGGTAGTATCACAGTGGCACCAGTAGGTTTAGTGGGTTTTAGGTCCTTTTATCAGTGATGTATGTGTGTATATGTGTGTATTAACTAGTGGAATTTGCCACAGGGTAGTTAAGTTAGGATTGTGTTTCCATAGGAAAAGCATTTTTGTTTTCCTAAAAACTGTGGCACAGTTTGGCAAATCTTCACAATACTTTCCCAAACAAATATTCTTTCACCTCAGCTCCTAACTGGAAAGTTTCGAGGTGATCCGTAAGTGGGGGCTGCGGAAAAGGGGGATCCCAAAACATATTTTTTCCATTAATTTTTCTATAGGAAAATTAGACACAGTTACAGAACAAAACTGCTGAATAGATTTGCACCAAATTTGGCAGCAAGCTAGATCTTGGTCCAGAAAGCGTGTGCTTTTTGTGATTTGGTGGAAATCCGTTCAGTAGTTTTCGTGAAAATAAGACTCGAAAATGTTGTATTTAATTAATTCTAGGTATTCACTTACTACATGCGAAATGTAATGACTGCGGACTACCTATACTTATGTGTGCAGAGTTCTCTGTCCCAACTGCTTAGTCTTCTGGTGCGGAAAGGTCCACACAAATAAGTAGATGGGGTGCAGAGTCGTAAATCTCTGATCGTATTTTGCGAAAACCTAAAAGTACTAAGTCAGGCCTAAATGTGTGCACTTTTAAATATACAGACACACGTTTGAAGTCATTATTTCTTATAAATTTGCATTTAGAATAAATAGTATACACCAAACAAGACCCTAATGCAATATATCTTCAACTCCACTTCCAACCTCTGAACTGTACAGCCATGCTGGTATCTCTCTAGGCTCCTCCAACAGCACACTACCACATCCACCACAGCACTACTGCCTCTGGCATCCTGCATTTCCATCCCAAAGTACAGCACTCCTTTGCCCTGTAATGCACGGCTACTCCCACCTGTGAGCTATCACCCTACACTTACACGTTACCATCCAACCTCCACTGCACTATCACCCTCAGTGCCACCCTTGCACTCCCAGCATTGCAATCCAGCCGCGGGCCGTGCAGGTAAGAGCGGTGGGGCAGAGTTGGGGGTGATTCGACAGACAACCACGAGGGAAAAATAAATAGATAATTAATTTTCCCTCCTGTCCGTATGTCGAAATCTCCCCCCACCCGGCCCCACGGCCCCACCGCTCTCACCTTCACAAGCCGCAGCTGCTGCAATGATACCCCATAGGACTGATTTTCCCCAATGCTGCACTCCCGCCCTAGAGCACCACACTAACACCCTGTAGAAATGGCCACTCTGCGCTCCCAGAAACACAACGTCATATTCAGTAAGCCCAATATTTGTACTACAAAACCTACAGACCTATTGACTTTATTAAATTGTGAACGTGTAGTGGAATTTAGATAGGTGCCCCGTATAGTTTGTTTGTCCAAGTGTGTGTGATGCCGTACATGGGGAGGCTGTTTAGTACCACCCCCATTATCCCATTATAAGTTTTTCCATAGCATAATTATTTCTATAATCGTGTTTGAAATGCTCCTTCTGCAATAATAACTCTCTCTGTAAAATGCTCTGTTGCTCCTGGGAGATGCCCTCTCCCTTTCTCAAACATCAAATTCCTAAAATAAAAAAATGGAAAAAAATGAAAGGCTTGTTTCTTCCTGTTAATCCAGACAAGGCTGAAAGAGTAATCAAAATATGTCACAGCAGCTTCATGGTGCTGCAGTGTCCTCTTGTAGATAGCATGTAAGAATCTGATAAGGTTTCCCCCTCCTGGCACATCAAATGCATGAGGAAGGGCTAATCGTGCCCGTGCATGGCACAGTGCCCGCAGCCCACCCTTCACATAACATTTGATGCGAGGAGAGATCCTGAGCGGAGACCTCCAGCCATGCACCCATCATGCATAGCGTTCTGAATGCCAACATCAGGTGCCCTGAAGCCCCTGTTGTGAGGAGTATTTTCAGACCGCCTATCAAATCTTTCATGGAACAACAAACATGAAACTAGTAGTGAGAAACTGTGGTATTGTAAATAATTCTAGCATCCGTTCCCTGTTCAGGGTCCATATTCCACCAATTATAGAAACCAAAAATAGCTGCGACGCGGCGCCCACTTGCTTGCGTATGTGCAGGGCGACAGCCATACAGCTAGCCCTTTATTTGCTTGTGCATACCATGTGTGACCAGTCCAGTGCTTACTTAGACAACTGCTTTTCTACATTAATGGAGGAGGCAATGGCGTAGCTGGGGGAGGGAGGGGGGTGTCCGGAGTCGTGTCTGTCGACTACCACCATTCCCCTGGCCACGAAAACAAGTCGTCCATTGCTAGCCACCCCCCCACCCTGGAAGAAGTCGGCTGTCGGCTGCCACCCCCGCTCCTACCTGCATCTGGGCAGCAAACGTAGGGGCTGCCACGGGTGGCAGTACGTCTAGCTACACCCGTGGGAGGATGTGTAATTGCAGAGTTAGGGCAAGCTTCATCAGCTTTGCTCTTGTCCAAATTGTGAGTTAGGGGGGCATTTACAGGTTGGCCGAAGTGGGACATTGGCTGTAAATCTCTCCATTACTTCATTTACAAGTTTGAAAACCACTGCCTTACTGACTGCAGAACCTGCATCCTTGTAGCTCACATAAATCCTTAGCCTTATCTGCCTAGGGGCTGCTGGCTACAGGGCATGGCAAAGCCAGCCCTAAGTAGTAGAGGCCTTGTAATGCTTTGCTTCAATGGATGGTAGATCTGGGTAGAAAAAATAAGCAATGAATTCTTAGGTTTGGCAAGGAAACCCCTCTTGTGTCAGAATCAAGGTTATTTTGTTTCACGGATACAACCACTTGCTTTGGAAAGTTGATTTTGTGAAGTAAAATACATGTCAAGCAGGCCACCATGTTATGGTGGCCCACCCGCATTGCCTTTTCATCAACAAATACTCTTGCTAAATCATCCGGCGTACATTTACTCACTTTGTCATACAATTGGCAAGTGTCTGCTTCACCAATGGTGGCAGTGCCTTCTCCTCCCAAATGGCCATACTGTCAGCCTGCCAGGGGCTGTCTGAGGCCCCCAGTCTAATTCCTAGATATAAGCAATGTAGAGGTGTGTAAGGCAAGCAAGGACCGAACCAGGCTCAAGGTGAATGCCTCACTCCGGCTCTTTCCTTGTACCATGGGGATTGGGCTCCAAAATAGAACTGAGCAAAGCATCCAGACACTACGTTTCACCCTTCCTATTGCTGTTTTTGGAAGACAAAAACCACTAGATTTATGACAGCTGAGAGAGGAGCAAATCAAATCTACAAAGGTGCTTTTCAGCTGTGTGTGTCTGTGGCAGAACATTCATTCCTGTGTATGATCACTCAATACTCTGCAGGAAGCCAGACTGCTCTTTGTTGTGCTAATGGATGTAATTGCTGCCATCCCTCCCCCTCTCTACTGTTAGTTCAGTCGGAGAAAGACAGTGACATTAACATAAAATGAGGTTCCTTCCCTAATACTTATTTTTGTATTTTTTCCCCAAAAAGATGTTTTAGCATTTTATACATACATATCGTGCCAGATTGAAATAAAATGTGATACTTGTATTTATTGAACGCAGTTTACTAATTAGGCCATGAAACGATTGAACGCATAGCAGTGAGCTTTGGTGGTGAAAGGGAGCAAGAAGGAGATGTTTGTCCAGTTCCTGAATGTGTGTGAAACCTGAGTTCAAAGTTGGGCTTCCCCACTTGACCACACTCTGTGCTCCTACACAAATCCCTTCACTTCACTGTGCCTCGTTTTGATTCTCAAACATGAGTCCATCCCGAAGCAATACAGTTCAGGATATGTACTATGTGGAAACCTCACTTATATAAGATTTAATACACAATGATGTTGCTCTATATATAGGTCACTGCATAGTTTTTATATACGTTATGCTTATGGGTCTTTGTTTTATTTACCTACCACAATATGGAAATATTATCATAACTATTTTAACTACAAGTGCTTCACTATTAAAATATTGAGGAAAATATAAAATTAAAATGAAAATCAAATAAAAACTAAAAATAATATTAGTTATAACAATACAGCAAAAATTAGCGTCAATTACAGCAAGACTTGAAATTCTGAGTTTATACAATACAACTTTAAATCTCAATATGTTACCTTCCTTATACATGTATAACCTTTCTATGTAGTTATGTATTTATATATTTATTACTGTACTCCTATTGTAGAAGAAAATAAATACACAACTGTAATGAAAGCCCTATGACATAACGCAATAAAAGCGAAACACAAGAAATTACCTATTTCTAATCTGAAAGAGTCTTCATCCTATGTTTACATGACATTTTCTGTATCATTTACAGTCTGGATCATATGATGGTTTGGATTGCGCTTTGGCTCTTAGGGCCAGTCTAGACTCTTGCTTGGTTCTGGCTTGACTATCTCCATGAATTTGCAGGCTTGACCCCCTCTAAAGCAATGCTAGCAAAGTTTCCAACAAGTGTCACTGATCCTGCACTTGCTTTGTGAGGATCCTCCTCTAAAGGAAAACATGAAAAATAATGTGGAGGCTACGGAGACTGACTCCGCACAGCACGTCCGCACGCATCACTGAAGTGAATCATATCAAATGAGTTTTTGCAAGAGAGTGGCAGTACATGGGGAAATTTGTCGACATTGAAGAGCATGTGACTAAAATATATTGGCTTCTCTCTCTTTTTCTCTGGTTTCATGTATTTATTAGCTTCTTTATACGGTTCTGGTTCTGATATTGCCTTTAGAATGCTTTTAAGTGCTTAACAGCAAGGATAGCAATGGTAGCATCCCATTTTGTTGCATTAAACATACCCAACGAGAGAGGTGTACAAACATTTGGATCACACAATGCTGTAATAGTACTAACAAACATGCTTTTCACTGGTGTAGATGCAATTTTTAATGCAACAAGCTCAATTGGCGCTTCACCTGGGTGACAAATGGGCTGGTGCTCAACTTTCAGTCCCATTACTGATTGGTATAATCTCTCGCAAAGTAAAGTGGCGCAGCACCCTAGACTCCATGTTTGCGACCGCTTTTCAGCCAAATTCAAAGCAGTGCCTGTCTCCAAGACTACCTCAAAAGATGTGGTTTGTTTAGTGGTGGGTGACACCCTTTATGAGCCCCCCTCTCTCGTGGAGCTCCCTGGAGTGTCCCTCCTCTTCCGGACTAGATGACGATACCCATATTCTGTGCCCCTTAACTGTACAGCTCTTGGCAGATCTGTATCTAGGTTTGCAGCTATAAGTACATTTCTCCTGGGCATCTACAACGGTTTGGGGCGTTTTTGCTATATTTGCTCTATATTTATCACCCATCCACACATAGACTGAACGTATAATTGGGATAAAGTCAGTGGGCTCCCTCAGAAATCATCTTAATTATCTGCCACCTGTGCCCTTATGTGATGCCCTCCCTCCATTTGTTGGTCCTGGCCCTTGAAGGTCACAAAGGTGGGGAACTGTCACTGCAGTTTCCCGAGACAGGAGAGAAGGAGTGGCCTCTGGTTCTGGTCTTCTTGTTGTGAGAGAGGTATGCTCTTGTCTGGGAAGCAGATTCTGAGGTGTGGGAGGGAAGTGTAGCTCATTGGGGTCTGTCCGTGCGGAAGGAGGGAATCCTTTTGAGAGCTGGTCAGCAGATACCCAAGTGCTGAAGCTTTCGGATAAGTTACTTGTGAGAGACTGTAACAACAGTTGCAGAGAGGTTAAGGAGGATGAGTGCATCCGTTTATCCTCATTCGAGTATGCTTCTGATGTCATCGGTGGTTGCAATGTTGGCTGTCTCTGTGCTGTGGTTGGTGTGATAGCCTGATTGAAAGCTGTCTAGGAGTTGATGGAGTTCTAGGCGGTCTGCAAGTTGAGTATTGATAGCTTTCTCAATAAAAAGGCAAGAGCAAGATGGGTCTGTAGCTGCTGAGGATGTTGGGGTCCGCTGTTTGTTTGTTCAATAGCGCATTGACTTCTGCATTTTTCTCACAAGATGGGAAGGTGACGTGGTTATGGACATGTTGATGATAGCGGTGAGTGTGGACGAGATGATGGTTCTTTCAAGGTTGTGTATGAAGTGGAGGCATGGGTCTGAGGGGGCTCCTGAGTGGATGACATTCTTTAGGGTGGTGGTTTCTTTTTTTGAGATGGGCTGTTTGCCGATGAAGGAGGTGTCCGGCTGGTCGGGGAGTTTGCATCAGTATGCTGTGGGTCGAATGTGTTGTAGATCTTGGCAATCGTTTATTCAAAGAAGTTTGAGAGGTCGTTGCAGAGTGCTTGAGATGGGATGATGCCTTTGTTGGCATCTGTGGGATTGGAGAACTCCTTGATGATGGTGAAGAGTTCCTTGCCAATGTTGGAGCTGGCTTTGAGTCTGAGAGCTAGCATGTGTACAATGCTTCAGATAGGCAGGTACTTATCGATCAGTACTAGGTGCCTGCACTTCTTTAATTTGAAAGGGAGAGTGTCTGCACTTCTCAGAGCTGCTGCAATACTTTTAATGGGAGGGTGCCAGCAATTCTTTAGGATCAAAAGAGGTACTGCAAGTAGTAAGTACCAGCACTTCTATATTTCCCTTTAAAGTACTGTGTCTACACATATGTCGGTGGGCAAAGCAAACTGCTAGTTTCACATGTACTAAACCAGAGGTGGGCGAAGCGAATTGCTATTCATGCACACACTAAGCCAGGGTTATGCAGATCTCACTTCTGCCTTAAATCTTCGGATATCATTCTTGTCCGCAAAGTGCATCGGTGCTGGGTAGCGCTGTCCCTCCGCAAACCATCTTGGCATCCCTGGGAAGCAGCACATACCAGATACACCAGTTTCACCTTTTGTTTGTGACTGATTGTGGAATGTATGAAATTCCCCAGTACGTTTGTTGATTGATGCACTCAGAGCCTCAGTAGAAAATCAATAGTGCATTGGAATAACACCAAGAAGGCTGCTCTAATGGAGCTCGAGTGATGTAGGCGGCGGAGTCCAAGAACACAAGCGTTAATGGCTGACGAAGGCCGCTCTGAGGAGCATGCTGGGATAAGCGCACGCCCCCGGTTGTGTTGCTTTTAACTCTGCCTGTCTTGATTGAGAGTTAGTGGTTCTCGTCAGGCGAATGAGCCAGACTAATTGACCGAGTCAGAGAAAGCATCCCCATGGCAGATCAATGGCAAACCAATTATGTGGGACATTATCTTACTTTACTTTCTAATAATCAGCAGTTGTTGTGCATGTTAATTGTTCCTTCAGCGAAAAAAAAAAGGATAAACCTATGCATTTTTGTAACAATAGAGATTTGTTCTCGTTGTATTTAATCAGTCTGGTCAAAAATTATATGGACATAAAATACGTCCATTTTATTTCCTGGAAGTGGAAAGAAATTCTTTGATATCAGTTTTCCAGCACTCATGATGCTAGTACGAGGTTGGTTTCGCAAAGAGGTTTCGGGACGATTGCAGGCCCCCCTCATTTCATGTATGTAGACAAGCAGTACCATACACTGTGAATAGAGGTGGGTGAGCTTTTAAAGGCCTGGCTCTGGCTCAGCTTGATGTCCTGTTGGAACCTCCAGGACATAACACGCCCAGCCTGAAGGTAGGTTTTCCCTGCCACCCTACCTTTACCCAGAATGTGACATTACATCCAGAGCTGCCGACTTCGGAACTGAGGAACTAGATTCGAGTCTCAGTGTAGGCTCAGCATACTGTGATTCTGGATAAATCACTTAATCTCTCCGTGCCTTCAAATAATTAATGTGATCTAGTGCAAAGTAACTGGTACTCTCAGTACAGTGCTATTAAATGATGCATTAATGTCATTAATGTCGAAGCTGCCACTTGTCAAAACACTGAATTTCGGAGTGTGTTCTATTGAAGATAATTACTCTTAGTAGGTTCAATTATGTTTAATGCAGAGAAGAGCAGGTACGCAGCCTGACAGGTAAGCAGTCAGTATCAACTGCAAAACATTGGAACACATAAGCAAGAACACACTACAGTAGAATGTGGAATGAACACAGTTAAAGGTGTATAGCATGTATTACACAACATAACACATCCCCTTCGGAACAGAATAAAAAAAAAAAACAAATAACTAGCAGCCGACATCACCCCCCACCTTATGAAAAATAAATAAATAATTAAATAAATAAAAGAAAGAAACAAAATGAAAAGGTACCTATAAGGGAAAACCTTCAGAAATATTATCAGCTAACCATACAGGAGGCCTTTTTCACTTCTAGAATTCCTTAAAGCATTCGACACATCTTGACTGGCAACACTTGAAAGACTAGGAGCAGCCAAATCTGATAGCTCATCACAATTAACCAAACCTGAAACATCAGGTACAGGAATATTGGAGGTATCAGAAACTACATCTTGATTAATAATATCAGGTGGCAACGAGGAGTTTGCACACAACAAATCCTCCAAATCAATCAAATCAGAAGATTTGTTGAAAGAAACTTGAGGAGGAGAACACTTAGCAATCCTCTTAAGGTTCCATACACGTCCATCAGTGAGGCGAACAGAATTATTCAGAATTTCCACAACTTGCATAGGTTCATAAAAACGACTTTCTTCCTTAGGAGATTTACCAGGTTTCCTAACTCTTACCCACTGACCAACAACAAAATCAACATCCTTCACATTATGCTTGGTATCATACCAAATGTTGCTCTTGAGATGTGAAGCCTGACTTTTTTCCTTAACAAAATTTTCAGACCAATTGACCACATTGGATTTGAACAACCATCCAGGTGTAAATTTTGTTTGTGGATTTTTACCACGCATAAGGACAAAAGGAGGATAACCAGTAGCTTCACAAATTGAGGTTCTGTAAGACCAAACCATTTTCAGAACTTGAGTTTCCCAATCCTTATTATTTCCTGACATTTGGATGGTGTTTTTGATAACTCGGTTAAAGCGCTCAACCATACCATTGCTGTTTGGGTTATATAAAGCTGTGGTTTTATGTCTGATTCCCAATCTATTAAAGTACTCTTTGGCCTTAATTGACATAAACTGAACGCCATTGTCACTTAACAAAACAGAAGGAATGCCTTCCAAAGTAAAAGATTTATCTAAAAATCGCAAAACAGTATCAGTATCAGCCCTATTCACAATTTTTACAAAAGGCCACCTTGAGAACAAATCCATTAACACCAAAATATACTTCTGCTCATTTCCAATGGGACCCATAATGTCAATAGCTGTGTGCTCCCACGGAGAACTAGGTCCAACCGTAGTACCCATAGAAGGCTTATACATCACCAAAGACTTATCAGCAGCTTGACACAATTTACAATTCCTCACAAATCTATCTATATCTGCATCCATTCCAGGCCACCAAAATGAAGTTTTAACTGTGCGTTTAGAACGGACAATGCCAAAATGTCCCTCATGGCATAAAGCCATGCTGGACAAACGCAAAGTCTTTGGAGGTATAACCCTTTCGCCAAACCAGATATTACCATCCCTGACACTTAAATCAAATCTGACCTCCCAAAAAGACTTTAACGAATGTTTACTATCCACTTTCCTCGACCAGGACTCAGCTAGATGCGATTTCACCAAAGTTAACTCCTCATCTTTGAGATATTCATCATCCTACTTCTCCTTCAAAATACCTGCACCTTCAAAATCCTGAACATAAGCCACCTGAAAAGAGTTCCACAATTCATCTTCACATTCTACAAGCCGCTTTGGCATCCTAGACAGAAAATCCGCTATACAATTTTTTTTCCCTGGTAAATATTCCATTTTATAACAGAAATCCTGCAACTTGATAGCAAGTCTGGCAACTCTTGTAGAAGTATTAATAGTTCCTTCAGTGGTTAAAACCCTGAGTAATGACTTGTGATCACAGCGTAAAATAAATTTTGTACCTCACACAAAAGCTCTGAAATTATTTACCACCCACACACATGCTAAAGTTTCTTTTCCAATGGTAGAATATTTTTCCTCAGTGGGCGATAGTGATCTAGAAGCATATGCCACAATTTGTTCTTTGCCATTCAAACCAATTTGAGATAAAACAGAACCTAAACCTTTAATGCTGGCATCAGTAGTGATGATTGTTTGCGCCTCAGGATTAAAACTTTTCAAAGAAGCGATGTTAGTGATGCAGCTTTTTATGCCCTCAAAATCTTGTTCACATTCCATAGACCAAACAAACTTAGCTTTGTTTTTTTAACAGTTGTCTAATATTATACGTCCTGGTTGCAAAATTTGGAATATATTTAGAACAAAATTCGGCTAGGCCAATTAAAGATCTAACATCATCCTTCCCTTTGGGAGAAGGAGTGCACTTAATTGCATCAATTAAATTGGGTTTAGGTCTGATCCCATCACAATCAATGACATGACCCAAATAAGTAACATGATCGCTGGCAAAAGTACACTTAGTATATTCTACGGTCAAACCTTTCACATCAAGTATACCCAACACTTTTTCCAAAGTATTATCATATTCTGCCTTGTTTTTACCAAAAACGAGGATATCGTCCTTGAAAAATTTGGTGTTTTTTACAGTGGAAAACAGCCTGTGCATTAAGCACTGAAAAAGAGCCGCAGCCGAAGCAAGGCCGAAAGGCATTCTCTTAAATTGAAAACAGCCATGAGGAGTTATAATAGCAGTATACTGCTTACTGTCTTCAAACACAGGAATCTGGTGGTAAGTGGCAGATAGGTCAATTGTGGTGAACCACCTAGCTCCATCAAGTAAGGCTAACATTTCATTAATTTTTGGCAAAGGGAATTGATCCACCACAATATTATCATTCAAATGGCGTAAATCCACACACAATCTCAATTTTCCGTTTGCACGTTTCACAACAACTAAGGGAGAAACCCAAGCAGATGCCTCAATAGGCTCAATTATGTCAGAGGAGACCAATCTATCAAGCTCAGACGCAACATCCTTTCTTAAAGCGATTGGCACATTTCTGACCTCATGGATTTTTGGCACCGCACTATCTTTTAAAATTATCTTATGCTCAAAATTCTTTAATTTGCCAATTTTCTTCTGAAACACAGAAGGAAACTTCTTTAAGAGTTCCTCACCCGTCTTGGTCCCTTCATCCATCACGGGGTCATCTCCCGCCTGGATTATGGCAACGCCCTATATGCAGGTATACCTGCATACAGTCTTAGACGGCTGCAGATGATTCAAAACCAGGCGGCTCGGTTGGTCTTTAACCTTCCCAAATCCTCACTTGTCACTCCCCTCCTGAAAACCTTACATTGGCTCCCGGTCCGGGAACGTGTCCAATTCAAGCTTGCGACTATCACCTACCAGGCTCGACTGGGCACGGCCCCTGCTTTCATTTCCTCGGAGATTATCCCTTATGTTCCAGCCAGGGAGCTCCGATCCTCTTCTCAATTTTTGTTGATAGTCCCCCGGTTTCGTCGGAAAAAATGGGGGGGCTCAAAATTTGCGACCCTTGCCCCAGCTCTCTGGAATTCATTACCCCTAGAGCTCAGATCCCTAACTCCATATTCCCAGTTTCGAAAGAAACTTAAAACTTATTTTTTCAGCAAAATCTTTATTTAGTCCCCGGTCATCTGTCCCCCTCCCTTTGTCCCCTGTGGAGATCTGCTAGTTACAGCGCCATGAAACCGCTGGTGAAAGAGCGCTTTATAAAAACTTTTAAACTCAAACTCAAACTAAACTCAAACTCAACACCTTTTCCACCGAATTGGGTTCAAGAATTATATGCAACTCCCCTTGATCTTTCCATCCCAACACCGATGGACCTTTTTTAGAAACATACAACTTGCCACAAGATTTGTGATTCTTAAACTCAAATTTCAGCCAACGAAAACCAATAATATCAATCTTTCCACCTTTATAACCCTCGGGGTCAATATCAGGAGGAGATAATTTTGGACCAACGCTGTCACAAAAGTGTTAAGCCAAACATCTTCATTGACAATTGTGTAGGGCGAACCAGAATCCACATATACCCTCACACGCACACCACCTATGTGCATCCAGCATTCAGGCTTATTGTCAACCAGTAAACATCCATCACGAATGTTGAGAAGAAGTTTCTTCTTTAAGACAACTGCACACTCAGAGGCCTGATCATCATCACTAGAGGCGTTGTCGTCAGAGACAACGTCCTCTTGAATACATTTAACTGTCCTGGTCCTTCTTCTACATGCTTTAGTATAATGACCATACAGTCCACAAGCACCACATTTACTCTTCTTAGCCGTACACGACTTAGCAAAAGCCAAATGCTCAGAACTCCCACACCTATAACATTTTGGAGGTTCACTGCTATGCCTAGGCTTTGCCCATGTTTCATTCTTTTTCTTAAAACTACTGTTCTTTTTTTAACTGGAATTAACTTTAGCTATAACATCTTTGTTAGCAATGTCAGATTTCAAAGCTCTAGCACACCTGCTAGAAGTTTCAGCTTTACGAACTAAAGCTAAGATGTCATCTAATCAAGCATTCCCATTCATCCAGAGACGTTCTTTAATGGCAGGATTATTAGCATGCATGACAACCTGATCACGAACCAAATCTTCCAGTAACCCCCCAAAAGCACAATCATTCCCCATTTTTTTAAATTCACCAACGCAGTCGTCAACAGATTCATTTTTAGACTGCTTCCTTTGGAAGAATGTGTATCGCGTAGTGCCGATACAGACCTTTGGGGAAAAATACTTATCTAAATTAGACAAAGCAACAGTGAAAATATTACTGTCCCCGCCCCCAATGATGGGTTTGTTCATCTGGTTATAACATTTTAGGCCTTGCGGACCTAAAGAGTGCAACAGAATACTCTTCTTTTGCTCAGCTGACATTTTACCATCAGAGTCTACAGTTTCGATATATAATTTAAAAAATAATCTTTCCACTCCAACCATTTCAAATCTGGTGCAGAACCCTTAGACCAGAAATCTTGAGGGTTACTTAAAGAAAAGGTTTGTTGACTCATGTTGAAAGGTAAATAACAATGCTGTCAATAATGATGCTTGTCGAAATAAAAGTAAACAACAATGCTGCAGTAAAGATGCTTGTGGTGGAATTGTTCAGTGTATTTGTAGAGAAATGCAACACAAAACTAAGTAAAAATGTGCTTTTTACACTGTCCAATCTTCACCACCCAAATCCAGAAAAGTGCCAAAATCCAATAAAAATGTTAAAAATGTAGTTCCAGTACAGCAGCACAAAGCATTTATGAACAGTACCTTCAACTGCTATTCAAAACTGGTCTGTAAGTGTTAAAATCGGTATTATAAAATCCTTCGTGTTGATAAGCAAATACGAGTAGGCCTGCCCAATTCAAATTGGCTGCCACGCGTAAGATGACGCGCCACGTTCACAAAGAACGTCTGACGTAGGTAGCAATGCAGCGAGCCTTCGGGGAAGAACTTGTGAGCGCCACAACATTAGGTAATACAATCTCGGTGCCAGGTGTCAAAAATCCACAATTTCTTTCCAGAAATAGGTCGCACACCGGAATTAGCTCCTTATCCTTACAAGTCGTCCCCAATGCGCCATCAAAACACAACCAAACGTCGTCTCTGCTCATAAATCCATAAGACCAGTTAAAAAAAAAAAAATAAAGCGGTCTCAAAGTATTTAAAAAAAATATCCCGATCGTCGCCACTTGTTCTATTGAAGATAATTACTCTTAGTAGGTTCAATTATGTTTAATGCAGAGAAGAGCAGGTACGCAGCCTGACAGGTAAGCAGTCAGTATCAACTGTAAAACATTGGAACACATAAGCAAAAACACAGTACAGTAGAATGTGGAATGAACACAGTTAAAGGTGTATAACATGTATTACACAACATAACAGAGTGGTCTTGTCATATTTTATGTGATATTTGTTATATGATTTACATAGCTAACATTTTCCGGGCTTGACTCGTGAATGGGCTCTAAGATCCAAACCAGACCCTTGGCTCAGCTCCGGCTCGGCTCTCCCAGTGAATTTAAAAGGTCACCCGCCTCTGACTGTGAAACTATACGGAGCCATGTTAAAATCCGTACTACCAGGAACGCTGTCCCCCTCGCTTGACTACACGCACTTCGAAGTTCAATTATGGCATTAGATATCAAACAGATGCGTATTGCATCATGGGGTTTATGGCTCATGTACTTAAATACATTGTAAAAAGTAATAAATGAGAGAGATTCACAAATGAATGGGAGCTCCCATGGACAATAATGTTGCCCCTAATTCAGCTTTCAATGCACGTCTAGCTGGGGTTACTTTATACAGTCTGGTTAATATCCTGCCTCTGTATAGCATTTGCAGCGGCGGTCAATTCAGGTAAGCGCTGTGGGGAGGGGGGGAGGGGCGGGCGGGATATGGGGAAGTCGACAGAAAACAAAATAAGGAATATGTAAAAAAATATTTAAATCCTTTTCCGTCGTCTGTCTACACCGCCCCACCCTTCCCACCCTGCAGCACACGCTTACCTGCATGGACCGTGGCTGAGCATTTGGACCTGAAATATATTTCTTTAGGAGTTTTCTAAGTGTGACACATTACCCCTCTCTTGTCTCTCCTGAGGAATCCCATTACTGGCTCACCTCTAGCAAGTGGCTATGAATAAAAACCTGACACTCACATTTGTCAGCAGCAACAAATACTTTCCAGTAGTACATGGACACTACTATCCAGTGGAAGGACTGTGCCCAGTGCAGGAGAGGGAAGCTGCAGTGGTACAGAGTGGCAGTGGTGTTTTCCAGTTCATTGAAAAGAAGCAACATCACAGGGTGATGCAGCGGATCTTTGTACTTCTGGATTGCACATTCCCTTTGAAAATGAAGAGGTGCCAGTGCTGCCAGCTCGGTGACACCTAGCCACTCAAAGCACTTCTTAAGAGGAATCAACTTCAAAGGGAGGTTTGAGAGGCATCCACCAGAGAAGCTTTCTGACTCATCGGTGCAATCTCGGGTTCCTTTAATGCTCGACTTGCATCTTTTGCCGTGCTTGTTTATGAAGTTTGCAGGATGCTTCTTACTAAATTGAACCCACTTCAAAGGGAGAACGAGCAAGGGATGGCTTTTTAAGGAAAGCAAACAGCAGAGCAAGCAAACAGGGCACCTTCAGGTTTCCTTTTTTCTCGACTTAAAAATATAATTGCAGTTGGATTTGTGAGGTTCAAAGAACCGATAGCTTGAAAGGAGAGGGGAGGGTTTATTTAATGCTCTGAAGCAGCGTTTTTAGCTGATGGAATGGGAAATTGGCTCCAGAAATAAAGTCATGAAAATAGATTGTATTGTATTTGCATTAGTGAGGGGCTGAAGCATGATGGTGGACCAGTAGCACAGCTCTCCCTCCATAGGCTGTGTTTGGATGGGTTTGTAGTGTGGCCCAAGTAGGAAGTATGAGATTGGTGATCCAATTACCTCTAGTAACCTCAGCCTCTTATTCCTCACTGAAACAAAGATCGACGAATTATTACAACCACCAGTAGACCTTCTCATTCAATTCATTCCATCATTTACCTTGGGCGGGTAAAGAAAACTGGAGTAAAGCAATTATACGCCGAGAATTAAATGTAAATGTCTAAAAAATGACCAATTTGCATCATTCCAATGTCCTTCAGAGGAAATTAAAACGATTGACCCAGTCCCAGCTAGTCTGTGTGTTATCTACCACCTGCTGGGTAACAACATAACATTTGTGGAGCAGCTCATCAAGGGCCAGATGTAGCTCCCAAATACCGGTCGGTAACGGCCGATTTCGGCCGTTACCGACCGGTATTTGGGATTTGTAATGTAGGGGGCCATTGATTTACAGAGTCGGTAAAATACTGAATCAGTAAATTTACCGATTCTGTAAATCAATATGTAGGTGGCACTGTAATCAGTGCCACAGGCCCTTACCGAATCGTTATTTACCATGGAATACTATTCCATGGTAAATAACGAATTCCTGTGTACATGCACATCTGTGCATGTACACCTGTGCCATGTGGCACACACACATGCCCTAAGGGCATGTATGTGTGTCACATGGCACACAAGCCAGAAACAGGGGTGCAACAGGGTGTCAAAGTGACACCCTGTCCCCCTTGTAAATTCGGTATTTTTACCGATTCGGTAATTATCGAATCGGTATCTGCCATTGAATCCTATGGGCTTCAAGGCCCATAGGAATCAATGACAAATACCGATTCTGTAATTACAGAATCGGTAAATACCGAATGCTACCGATTCGGTATTTGTTACCGAATAATTACCTACATCAGATTTACCGATTCATGAATACCGAATCGGTAAAATTCGGTATTTATGAATCGGTAAATCTAATTTACCTAAATCGGGCCCACAGTTCCTTACCTAATTGTCTTTTTGCATAACTTCTTCCTCAGAGGCTTAATTTACTTTATGGGGAACGAAGGGTTTTGAGGTATTGCAGTCCCTTCATTTTTATTAACTGAACCTGTACAAAAGTGTTTCGACTCCCACCCACTCTAATCGCTCCATTCCAGACCTCCTAATTGCTACAAAAATGACGCTTAAGGCCAAGACACGGATCTCTGTTGCTTAGAACAGACACATTCATTTTCCGCTTCTGTCTTCTTTTCGCCAAAGTCCTGACTTCAGGCCAACTAAACGACCCAGTGTGTCAGAAATCTTCCTAATAATTATCCTGCCTCCATTTCTGATATGTTAGCCTTATCCCTAGAATATATACTTACACAACAAGAAATCTTTAGGCTTGAGAGCCATTACTCATAAACCTTTTGAAAAATCACTGACACAGCAGCACTGAAAAAACTCAGAAGAACAATGTCAATGAATCAGGACAATTATATAGAAAATACCTGAAGGAAGAAGGGAGAATTATTAGAGCTATTGAGCAAAGATGGTGCAATAAACCTTCCTCTGTGACATTAGTGAAATTGAAGACTCAGAGATAAAAATGCAAATTACAGTTTTAGGAAGTAGAGTGTGCCTTTATTATCTACTGGCGGTCGCCAGTAGGTAGTTATAGTTAGGACCTATTTTCCATAGGAAATCCACAACATTCTATTTGGAATAACTTTGGCGCCGGTTGACGAATCTTCGTGAAATTTTCAAAACTAGGGGGGGCTCTGGTCCGCTACTATCCTGAAAGTCTCGGGGTGATTCGTGAAGCGGGGGCCGGGAAAAAGGGGGGTCACAAAACGTGTTTTCCTTATGCAATTTTCCATAGGAACCGTTCATCGCAGCTACCGCCCGGTCTGCCGAATGGAATTACACCAAATTTGGCAAAGAGGTAGTCCTTGGTTCAGATTCGTGCCTTTTGCTTAAATGGTGTAAATCTGTTCAGTAGTTCCTGAGAAAATCATGTTTAAAAGTACATATATATATCTATGGCCGCGGTGGATCCGCGCATCCTGAGCGCAGCCTAAGCGCACTGTGCCGATCACGGGCTGAATGCTAATTGGCTGTCAAGTGGTTGTCAACATTCGAACCAGGAAGTGTTGGCAGCCATTTTGTGCCTCGGTAGAAGTGAGGATCTAGAATTAGTGGAACAAGTGTTCAAAACGTATAAAGGGGGCAGGTTAGAAATATTTTGACCCTCTAGACCTGCTTAGGGGGTCCCAAAAGGACCCCTAGGGCCCAAAAATGTATTTTTTATTTTGTGGAAAAAATGGAGAAATGTGCGCTTGGTGCATGGACCTGTCATAAAAAAAATAAAAACGAAGAGCGGGCTCCTGTGCTTGTTTGAAAATTAGCTACCTGGGAGGGCCAAATCCCCTGGTCTAAAATATTACACTTGATGGGGGTTCAGAGGGACCCTGTAGCCCGGGGACCGCCATTCCTCGGTGCTACAAAATAAATGGGTGAGGGAGCTCAAAGGTCCTTCTAAGCCCCGGGGATTACCACCCTCCGGGTCTTTTTATATTTTGGGAGGGGGTCGCGTGGTCCCCATTCTGGAGCAGTCGAAAGCATTGGGGAACACCACCCCCCAGGAGCGGCTCTTTCTGTGTCTTGGGGTGCCTACCCCGGGACACTGCTGTTTGCTATGGCAGGGCGGGAGTCAAGGTTCCTACTCTGTCATAGCAAACTTGAGGGCATGTAAACAAGTGCCATTTCGTCACAATTTAAAAAAAAGCCCAAAATGTGGTGAAAATTATATTGCCCTATTTACTAGGCGACGCTAAGATGCATTAACACATGTTAGCAGCCGGTTTGCTAACGGCTCGCCTCGTATCTCCAATGATTTGGAATGAAGGCGTTCCCAGTGGCAAGGTAGGCGTTCCTATGACAATATAACATGGAAGATGGAGGTATGACAACAGCGTTGTATTTACAAGGCGGCCCTGGATTTGAGGACCGATAGGAAAACTCTTGGTAATTGCGGTTTATGTCGGATCCTAACATCTGTTCTGAAGTAGACTTAAGCATGTTTAATATGAGAGGTGGATTTATTTGTTAAGTCCACAGTCTTATATTAACAAGCTTGTCACTTGCAAACATGAATTTTCGCTGTATTTCTCGCGATATTGGGGTCATATTTACAAGGACAGCATTAAAATTATCATCGCTTTAGCATTAGGAAAGTTCAGTTAAAGTGGCCATAATGGGCTTAATAATAGACTTTTGAGAATTTGTGAAAATTCCAATAGAAGCCCAGGTTTACACCACAACATTTTAACGCTGTCCTTGTAAATATGCCCATTACAGACTCCTAATTTTACTGTTAAAAAAAATATCACCTACTACAAACTTTTATTCTTCCTCGGGATTCCATCCAATGGGCGTATATTCAACGTTGGGGACTGTGGGTGGAGGCCCAATGTCACTATGGTGCCAGTCAGCTCCCTGCGTCCTTCGGAAGCCACCATTACTTTTCCACACGAGGACCTGCTAATATGCAGCTCCCCATGGGGAAAAGCATTCTTCTTTGCATTGTAAAAGAGAGAGTAGGTTTTCGTGTTCTCTCTTTCAAAATGCAAACTAAGTTTCCTGTGGCAGGGCGGGAGCCTCAGCTCTCACCCTGCCATAGCAAACAGCAGTGTTGAAAAAATCTTCCGGTAAGACAACAAAAGATTTTGAAGTCCATTATCGCCATTTTAGCTGTAGTTTGCTGCCGTTAAAGTGGCGATAATTTTAACGCCGTCCTTGTAAATATGACCCTAAGTTTTGGAATTTCGACACTCCTGTCTCCCATTTAAATAGGCACAAAGTATTTAGTGAAATGCACACTGTTGAATCATGAAGCAACAATGTCTGATTGTGATCGATAAAGAATTGCCCGTTGTTGAGTACAGAGTAGGCAAATTGTACTTGGGGTTTTGTAACGTTGGTGGCTATTCCTCGAGCCCTCTCTTGAGGTTAATTCGGAGAGTTGTGTACTTCTTTTGCTCGTAATGTACGTAGTGTTCTGTCGTCTAAGTTTGCTTTCTCCTCTGTCATGTAGAGGATCCTGGGTAAATATAACGGCTTCTGTACAGCCAGTACCTTTCAACCCTACCCCCAAACTGCTTACTGCCTGTTACCATAGTAACAGTTCATGGAACACTTAACTGAGCACACAGGTCACAAGTTCAGCACACAATGTTGCTAATCCAAACAGCAAGTCTGCTGGACTTTTTAAAGATTTCTATAGGAACCGTTAATCGCAGCTACAGACTCCGGTAGAGAGCTGGTAAAGTGTTAGCCTCAGTATTATACTTCTAGTTATAAACATCATTTCTACTTTTGATTTTTAAATCTTCTCTAAGCATATGATTATCACACTAAATAATAGTGAAATGTTGTTAGAAAAAGAGTACATACACACTCAGTTTTCTTTTTTTAACGCCTTAACCATGGCGGAAACTGCGCCGTGGTGCCTGCATTCTGAAGGGTAGGCGGGGCTGCGACGGCCAACGGTCGTTCGCAGCACCAGGTAGGGAGTGCTCCCGTCGGCAGTTGTCCGACGGGAGCACGGAACGGGTTAATGAACTTTTATTAAAACAAAAATAAATAAATAGAAACTTAACTTTAACATAACAGTATAATGAACAAAATGTGAGATGGACTTTAATGGTAGGAGCCTAGGTAACCTGCAAAACAAAAATGAAAATAAGTCTTTAAAATTAGATTGATGTAATTGACTGAGGTGAGAGATTACATCTTTACGAAAGGCAAGATTGCTTTTTTCTCACATGCACACTCAGGGTAGTGCACCCTACCTCTCCCACAGAATCACCCTCAACAGGAGTCTGTAGGGCAGCGCTGCTTGTTGGCTTAGGCCTATCTTATGGTATAGATGGTATTTAAAATGAGACAGAGATGTGACTGAATGAGGTCAAAGATCACAAATGAACATAACACTTGGCAATATTGTTTATTCGCACGTGTGCAGTGTGCCTGATACATCCCACCCCTCTCATTGGCCCGTGCTGTAGAGGTGTCTGTAGGGAAGTGCCTGCTGGGTCAGGTCTACAGTATGGTCCAGCAGGTCTTTAAAATGATTCAGAGATGAGACAGAATTAGGTGGGAGATCACGTCATTATGCAGGACAATATCGTTTATTTGCAGCGCGTTTAATTGGAGGCATTGTGTATCTAGGCCGCTCTGCTTACCTTTTGCAAACACTGTTTTTAGCAGAGCTCACAACTTCAATTCTGCTTTGGTTCTATCCTGCATACTGTATTAAATTCAGCCGTGATTTATTTATCTGCAGAGTGGACAGCAACGTTCATAACTTGAAAAGAGAAAGAGAAACAATGTGAGAGAGAGGTAGAGAGAGAAAGAGAGAAAAAACGACATTGAAAGTGTGAGAGAGAGAAAGTAATAGATGGAGCAAGAGAGGTAGTGTTGATACTGGAGAAAATCTTTGTGGCTCACCTTTTTGCCTCCAGTGTGTGTCCAAGCACGTGCTGGTTCATAGTGCACCCTCAAGTTTAATGATCTGAAAGATAGCATAGAGTTAGTAATAGCAGAGTACATACAACTGCACACATATATTTCTACGTTATGCCTTTGGCCACTCAGGAGACTGTATTATATCAACTTCCACTGCAAGGAGGTGTCTGGGCGCTCTTTGTCTCCCAGAGTACTATACCCATGCACTCCCACTGCATAGTGGTGAGTTCTCATTACTGCGTACCCAGACTGTTGCACCCCATTGATTCCTGGTGACAGGAGGTGAGTGCCCTTTCTTGCGCACCCAGACTGTTGCAACCTATCCACTCCCACTGCCCGGAGGTAATTGTACATCCGTACGGAGTCAAGTTGGTGCACACTATCCACTCTCTCTGCCCACAGGTGACTTCTTGTTGCTTCAGAAACAAGCTTCTTTGCTCACCTTGTGCCATTGGCGTGATTCAAAGAGGGTCCACCACGTGTCGGAGCAGCCTTCATATGCGTTGTTACGATGACCCGCATCATTGCAGAATCTTCAAATGTTGAGCTTTGGAGGTGTTGGGGGGGGAACGCCAATTTGTGAAACACAACCTGTTAGATAAAAAGGAAGATAAGATTGTGTGTCATTTGTTTATCAAAGGAGATAGGAAGTGAAAGAGTGACTGAAAAGAATATTTGCAGCTCACCTTTCTATCACTGGTGCGTCTTCCACCACGTGCCGGGACATAGTGCACCCTGAAGCTCTACATCTAAAAGATAGCAAAAGAAAGATGTTATGACTGGTAATTGCCACTATCTTAATGTGGAGTAGAATAACATTGCCCTTTCACACACCTTCTCTCCTGTATTAAAAATACAACTATTTGTACAGTTCCAACTTGTTTAATGGGCTTCGATTTATGAAAAATTAGTAGAGTAGTAATGTAGGAGCACTACATATGAAATAATACACAGAAGATTCTATCGTAAAGGGTTCATGAGTTGTGGTGCACTGAGGTAGGGGCGGTTTGAATGGAGCCTGTGATGATGCGTGGTCCAGGCAGACCGCACTGGTAAGAATGTGTTTTGACTACTGAATTTTGCCTTAATAAGGCCACGTCGTGATTATTTATGGTGTACTGAGTTAGTGGTACGTCTGGTGTTTGGCGTGTGCACACCCTGCGATGATGCGTGGTCTGAACGGGCTGCACTCAAATCATTGACTGTTGCATACTGGACTGCATGAACTTTGAGGGGGAAAAAAAACTAGCATTGATGGTTATCAATTGCTCTGCAAGCTAGGTCTACTGATTGAATGAATGAATGAATGAAGTGGGATTTACACATGCGCAACTTAGCCCCATGGGCGTCAAGGCGCCTACCAATAATCTAGCTGAGTCGACGGATGTAAAGAGCTTACTGATATGCATCAACAAAAAACCAAGTTTTTAGAGCCTTCCTAAAGAGATCCAATGAGGGTTGTGACTTAATCTCAAAGGGAAGTGAGTTCCATACTTGGGGTGCCAGGATGGAAAAGGCCTTGCTCCCCCATCTAACCCTCATAGAACGAGGAACTACCAGGTGATTAAGCTCAGAAGAGCGTAGGCACCTACTCGGAACATATCGAGTGAGCCGAGATCCCAGAGCATCAGTAGGACCAGCCATGAGAGCACGATATGTAAAGCACAGAAGTTTAAAGGATACTCTCGAGGTGATAGGGAGCCAATGAAGTCTCTTCCTTGCCATGGTCACAGATGACATCCAGGGCAAGGCCAAAACAAACCGTGCCGCCGCATTCTGTACGACCTGTAGGCGCTGTAGGAGGCCCTTGTTAGCTCCGGCATAGAGGGAGTTACAGTAGTCAAGCCTTGAGCCAACAAGGGCAACCACAACCTGCTTACGTGCCTGTAGGGGGAGATAGTGAAGGATCCTCTTCAGAGTCCTAATAACACCCCAACAGGTGGCCACAGTTTTGTTAACCTGGGCTTCCATAGAAAGCCGAGTATCAAAGATGACCCCAAGGTTCCTCGCCGATTGAGTGGGAGTAGGGCAATTGCCTAAAGATGGAGGCCACCAGGCACCAGACCATATGTCCTGGTCTTTACCAAAGACCAGGACCTCTGTTTTGTCACCGTTCAACTTTAGGGAGTTGAGAATCATCCACTCTGCAACAAGTTGCATACAGGACCTAAAGTTAGAAGCGGTGACAGTCACAGAGTGGGTCAGGGAGACCATGATCTGCGTGTCATCAGCATACGATACTACCTCCATCCCCTGAGATCTTACAAGTCTAGCAAGGGGGGCCACGTAGATATTAAACAGGGTCGGACTCAATGCCGACCCCTGTGGCACCCCACATTGCAAGAGCTTAGCAGGGGAGAGGAGATCACCCAGCATCACACGCTGCTCTCTTTGCAGTAAGAAGGAGCTCAGGATACTAAGGGCAGGTCCTGTTACTCCTGCCTCCCTTAACCTAGATGTTAATATAATGGGAGACAGGGTATCGAAAGCTGCTGTTAGATCTAACAATACTAGCACGGTGGTATGGCCCAAGTCTACTTTCCTACGTATGTTGTCCGTAACCATAGTCAGGGCAGACTCAGTGCTATGCAGCTTTCTAAAACCATGCTGAGACCCATCCAAGAATCCCGAGCCATCCAAAAAGCGAGAGAGATGTCGATTTAGGTGGGCTTCAAGCATCTTAGCAGGAGCCGGCAGGAGAGATATGGGTCTAAAATTCTGTAACATTCCTGGGTCCAGGGTAGGTTTCTTGAGCAGGGGTTTTACTATGGCTTTCTTCCAGGCTGCAGGGAAAATGCCATGTTCCATCGCATTATTCATGATTTTCAACATGGGAGGAAGAATAGTATCCCTGCAGGCCTTAAGCACTTTCAGAGGAACCGGATCTAAGGGAGAGGCAGATTTAATTCCATCCAGCAGGCAGTTCAGCCCCTCCAGAGAGAGCTCAGGAAAGTGGTTAAACACCTGGGAAGGGTTATCGACCGCAGCTTCAAGATGTCTAACTCGAGCGGAGTCCTCTTCACTCAGGACACTCCTCTGAGTTTGCAGTGCCAAATAGATATCATCTATTTTTTTTAAAAAAGAAGTCCGAGATGTTGTTGCAAAGCTCCTGTGTGACTACCACGGGGTCAGGGGCCTGAAGAGAGCAGAGAGAGCTCACGATCTTAAAGAGCTCTTTAGAAGAAGTGGGAGAACGAATTAAGTTGGTAAAATAATCCTGTTTCTCCTTGATGACTACTTTTGTACTCTTGTATCAGGCGCCTGTATACTTCCCGGTCAGTTGGATCCCAGGATTTACGCCAACACCTTTCCTTCCTTCTACATTTCTGTCTGAGTAACCTCAGAGTTTCCGTAAACCAGGGGGCAGTGGGTTTTTGTCGCGCAACATACTTGAGAGAGGCAGGGGCTAGCTCATCCACCGCTGTGGAGAGAGAGTCAGCCAGCTCTTGAGCTGCATCATCTACTTTCATCTGGGATGTCCTATTTACAGTCGGGACAAAAGGTCCAAGTCCCTCATTCGGAATGTTTCCAAAATTTCTTTTAAGGCATTTCTTAGTGATAACCAAGTTACCTTCCATATTGGGCATATTCAGATATAGTGGTACTGCCAGATGATCAGACCAGACTATCGGCAAAGGAATGCCGACCGTTAGCCTGGAATCATTAGAGAACACACCGTCAAGGGTGTGACCCGCCTTGTGCGTCGGGAAGGACACCCTTTGGACCAGCTCACCTGCGTCCAGGGCATTAACCAAAGAGTATGTCTCCAAGGATAACCGATCATCTAAGTGGAAGTTCATATCACCAAGGACTGTAAAGGAAGATCTCCCAAGATAGGGTTCCATAATTCTGAATAGTTCAGGGCAGAAATTAGCCCTGGGTCCCGGGGGTCTATATACCAAAATTCCGGTAAAAGAGATCGAAGAAGCACATATAATGCAAAAGTATATAGCCTCAAAGGGATCCGAGGGAATTGACAGAGGTTTGATAGTGCAAGAGAGGGTGGTTTTATAAAGGACTGCTAGCCCCCCCCCCTACGTCGCACTCTATCTAACCTATGAAGAGAATATCCTTCCGGTATAGCCAGAAGAAGATCATGGCCCGAAGAGTCAGAGGCCCATGTCTCGGTTACAAAAACCCAATCCGGTTGCCTGTCGCTAACAAAATCATGGAACTCAATATTGTGTTTGATGAGGGAACGTGCATTAATCAGAAAGCCCTGCCTAAGTTGAGAGGGTCTGCCTCCATCATGGGAAGGAGGAAGAAAATTAGTAGCCACCCGTGAAGTAGTATTACAACAGGATTTACATGAGGAACATACCCAAGTCTGACGAAGAATCTCAGGGCGCAGCCGATGGTGGCAGGGAAGCACAGAGGGTCTGTAACGCAGTAGATCACGCAATAGATTTTCCCGAGGTAACGGTACCGGGCCGACAGGAGTCCCAGGGTCCAGCCCGTCCTGCAGCGCGTCCTCAGCGCGGACGGGCGCAGACGGGCTGAACTCTGGCGTAACTCCGGCGTCAGTCCGGCGTCCCCGCAGCGCGTAACCGCTGCGCGTCAACATGACTCTCTTTTTATGCCCGCCTAG
This sequence comes from Lissotriton helveticus, assembly GCF_964261635.1. Lineage (NCBI taxonomy): Eukaryota > Metazoa > Chordata > Amphibia > Caudata > Salamandridae > Lissotriton > Lissotriton helveticus. Next base: position 1,034,108,883 of record NC_136059.1, read on the forward strand.
CGTCCTTGTGACGGCTAGAGCGAGTGGGCTGCAACAATGCGCCGGAAAGCGGCACCGCCTACCCCCAGGATGGCGCAGCTGCAGGGAGAGACGCCGGGAAGCGGACCCGCCCATGAGCGGTGTAACTCACCAAGTTATCGTGCAGGTAAGGGCCAGCAGAATTGAAATCAGGGACAAATAACAAAATACAAAATAAAATATTCTAAACAGGCTAAAGTTAAAATATGTCAGCAGCTCGGCACCAGCGCTACAATAGCGTGCGCACGCGAGTAAAGACAGCTAGAGAGGGAGCATTAAGCATTTACCTCTCCTTTTATGCCCGCCTAGCGTCCTTGTGACGGCTAGAGCGAGTGGGCTGCAACAATGCGCCGGAAAGCGGCACCGCCTACCCCCAGGATGGCGCAGCTGCAGGGAGAGACGCCGGGAAGCGGACCCGCCCAACAGCGGTGTAACTCACCAAGTTATCGTGCAGGTAAGGGCCAGCAGAATTAAAATCAGGGACAAATAACAAATACAAAATAAAATATTCTAAACAGGCTAAAGTTAAAATATGTCAGCAGCTCGGCACCAGCGCTACAATAGCGTGCGCACGCGAGTAAAGACAGCTAGAGAGGGAGCATTAAGCATTTACCTCTCCTTTTATGCCCGCCTAGCGTCCTTGTGACGGCTAGAGCGAGTGGGCTGCAACAATGCGCCGGAAAGCGGCACCGCCTACCCCCAGGATGGCGCAGCTGCAGGGAGAGACGCCGGGAAGCGGACCCGCCCAACAGCGGTGTAACTCACCAAGTTATCGTGCAGGTAAGGGCCAGCAGAATTAAAATCAGGGACAAATAACAAATACAAAATAAAATATTCTAAACAGGCTAAAGTTAAAATATGTCAGCAGCTCGGCACCAGCGCTACAATAGCGTGCGCACGCGAGTAAAGACAGCTAGAGAGGGAGCATTAAGCATTTACCTCTCCTTTTATGCCCGCCTAGCGTCCTTGTGACGGCTAGAGCGAGTGGGCTGCAACAATGCGCCGGAAAGCGGCACCGCCTACCCCCAGGATGGCGCAGCTGCAGGGAGAGACGCCGGGAAGCGGACCCGCCCAACAGCGGTGTAACTCACCAAGTTATCGTGCAGGTAAGGGCCAGCAGAATTAAAATCAGGGACAAATAACAAATACAAAATAAAATATTCTAAACAGGCTAAAGTTAAAATATGTCAGCAGCTCGGCACCAGCGCTACAATAGCGTGCGCACGCGAGTAAAGACAGCTAGAGAGGGAGCATTAAGCATTTACCTCTCCTTTTATGCCCGCCTAGCGTCCTTGTGACGGCTAGAGCGAGTGGGCTGCAACAATGCGCCGGAAAGCGGCACCGCCTACCCCCAGGATGGCGCAGCTGCAGGGAGAGACGCCGGGAAGCGGACCCGCCCAACAGCGGTGTAACTCACCAAGTTATCGTGCAGGTAAGGGCCAGCAGAATTAAAATCAGGGACAAATAACAAATACAAAATAAAATATTCTAAACAGGCTAAAGTTAAAATATGTCAGCAGCTCGGCACCAGCGCTACAATAGCGTGCGCACGCGAGTAAAGACAGCTAGAGAGGGAGCATTAAGCATTTACCTCTCCTTTTATGCCCGCCTAGCGTCCTTGTGACGGCTAGAGCGAGTGGGCTGCAACAATGCGCCGGAAAGCGGCACCGCCTACCCCCAGGATGGCGCAGCTGCAGGGAGAGACGCCAGGAAGCGGACCCGCCCAACAGCGGTGTAACTCACCAAGTTATCGTGCAGGTAAGGGCCAGCAGAATTAAAATCAGGGACAAATATCAAATACAAAATAAAATATTCTAAACAGGCTAAGGTTAAAATATGTCAGCAGCTCGGCACCAGCGCTACAATAGCGTGCGCACGCGAGTAAAGACAGCTATTGCTCCCCATAACACATTAAACGATTGCACTTCACGCAGTGCATTCTAACTTTCCCAAATTGGGGACGTATGTCTGGTGGCGATGTTGAAGGTGATGCCCCAGAGGTACTTGGTGTTGCCGGTGGTGAAGGTACATTTTGGCGCAGTTTTCTACATTCTTTGTAAGCATAATTCACAGGATGCAGGGATTGAAGGTGCTTGTGCATACTAGCAGTGCCACAGGAGTATTTTTTGTCTCTGCCTTAAATAAATTGAGGCTGAATTCAATGCTGTCTGTAAAGTAGATGCAAAACTGATTTTAAGTTGTAAACCTTGCTGTCCACAGTGTACATTGAAGGCAGTAGTCAGCACAGTAATAGAAGAATGCTTTCTTTCACTTATTTTAACAAAATCTGCGTACATACAGTATAATTGTCTCTGCATTAAGTAAATCAAGGCTTAATTCCCTACTGTCTGTAGTATAGATGCAAAGCTGAATTCAAGTTGTAAACCCTGCTGTCCGCAGTGTAGATTTTAGGCAGTAGTCGACACAAACATCGAGGAATGCTTTTTGTCACATCCTTTAACAAAATCTGAGGACATAGAGTACAATTGTCTCTGCCTTAAATAAATCGAGACTGAATTCAATGCTGTCTGTAGTCTAGATGCAAAACTGATTTCATGTTGTAAACTCTGCTGTCCGCTGTGTAGATTAAAGGCAGTAGTCAGCACATATATCGATGAAGAATTTTTGTCACTTATTTTAACAAGATCTGAGGACATAGAGTACAATTGTCTCTGCCTTACATAAATCAAGGCTAACTTCAATGCTGTCCGTAGTGTAGATCCAAAGCTGAATTCAAGTTGTGAACCCTGTTGTCCACAGTGTAGATCGAAAGCAGTAGTCGATACAGACATAAGTCTGCGGTGCTGTGGCGCTGAGTTCGCACTGGGCCTGTATCGAGGAGGCACGTTGTCAAGGCGGCAGCCAAGTGACAGAGTGAGGACCTCTGCTGTGGCAGAGTCTTTTCTCTTTGCAGAAGTGAACCACCCACAAGGCGTAGCCTAATTATGTATACTCTTACGTTGGAGTTGCATACGTTGGACCAGCCCACATCACTTCTGCTTCTAGGCGGGGGAGACAACACAGCTACATGACCGAGATATTCCCCAGAGTCTGAGATAATATGGTGGTGTCCACTGTGCAGTACACTACACGTATCAATAGTATATCTACACACAGGAAAGTTTTTGGTTTGTATAGTGAGTTGTGTATAGCATTTCACGGTAGTCTTGGCATTGTGTAAATTATTCTTGATGTGCTTGTTTCCTCCCTTATACATAGTTAGTTGCCACATTTCTGAACATTGAGCTAGTGTGCTGTTGAGGGGATATATTATTTTGGGAAGGTCCGTTGTTCTGTTTTGCGCTGCCTCTGAGGTAGTAGAGGGGGAGGGGTAAGCAGGGGTGGTTGTAGTGGTGGTGGCGCTGAGTGTTGTGATTTTGTTGGTTGTTGGAAGTGCATAAATAGTACTTCTATTACATATTCGTCTTTAAATATGGGTGTGCGTTGGATGTAATTCAGGCAGTACATAGTCGACGTCCTTACACTAGTTAAATGTTGATATTAATTTGTTAGTGGTAAATGGAACGATCGCCTCTTTTTTTAGGTAGCATTGTAGATTTGGTTTGTTGTTGAAAGTATGGGGAAGTGGTGTTTTTTTTCTATGGGAACGCCTAGTTTGTATATTATTAACGTTAGTTGTGGTTCTGGTTTGTAGCGATTTTCTTGGAGGAAGGAATCAATTGAAGAGTGGTAATATTTGTAGTTTTTACTAGGTTGAGAACGGGATGTTAATGAAAAAAGATAGAAAAAAACAGATATTCTTAATGAACATTACAATTAGGAATTACCATTTAAAAAACCTTTGAAATTCACTGAAAAACCATAGGTTTCAGGCAGGTTATAGTTAGAAATTAGCATTTAAAAAACCTTAGAAATTCGCTGAAAAAAACATAGGTTTCAGGGGTTTTATAGTTAATTTGGCATTTCACTCATACAAAACCATCGAAATTCCTCTGTTATAGTTAGTTGTACTAACTGTAACTCTTGCGCTCACAATCCACTGATGATGATGTCACATATTACATCATTCAGGACATGGTCAGTGACATCACTGATGACATCACTAATGACATCCCAAATGACATCACTGATGACATCACTGATGACATCCACGTGACAATCCGATCCACCTCATCATACACTAGTATAACCTTTCATCACTCACTGTAAAATACAGAGTACCATGTTTGAATCCATTGACACAGCAATACAAGTATCTAAAAACCCACTCAGTGATTCCTAGATCTACACACACATCTAATCAATTACCTATAGATTCACTCATACATGTTGTCAATGATCCTTACAACACTATCAAATATACTTATACACCTATAATGACATTACACACCAGCACACATCCTATTTAGTTATGAAGTCATCCTACTCACTTTTGAAAACAATGTATCATATTTACATTTACTCAGCTACACACATATACAAATAGCACTTCATTTATTCATATAGATAGTAACTCATACTTAGTGTGTTATGAAATCACTATTACAAGTTGACAGTTATCTATAGAGTCATTTGTGCAATCAATGAGTCTTATGTATACATATTTATATACAACAACTGTCACATACACTGCCTTTTGTTTTTCTACTTTTTGGACATGTACCATTTAGAAATATATTTGCTCATCACTAAATGTCAAATGTCAAATGTCAAAGGCTTTTATATAGCGCAACAATTCACCAGAAGAGGTCTCAGGGCGCTCCACCCATAAAGATATTCACTCACCCAAATAACTATTATAAAATGTAATCTTAACGTCATATACCTACTGAATTAACTATTCACATATCTTTGGGCAGTCACAGATCCTCCACCGAACCACAAACACATTCACTCTCCCATACAAATAGTCAGTTAACAAATCAATAACTAATATCGACTTTCACGTAGCTAGTAACCAACTGGTGCAGCAGTTTACACAACAACTGACAAAGTAAGACAGATATTCACACATTTTAGTCACTATCCAATATATTTAGTGAGACACTATAAATTAGTCAAGTAAACAGTCAATCACATTGCTACTAAATCCTCCATCAAGATAGGTATATATCCACTGATTCTTAAATGGAGATTGCTATATATATATAATACATATTTAAATAACAAACCAAACCACATTCACTGGATGATGTCATCAGTGATGACATTTGAGATGTCATCAGTGATGTCACTGGACATGCATTTCATACTTACCTCAGCTGCCATGGAAGGGCATATTCCAGCTTATTGTACTCCATTTTTATTACCCTATTATTGAATAATATATTTTATTTATTCACTATTAGTGTTCCAAAATTGACAGAAAATAAAGAGTGTGGAACCCAAGCTTCCCCTGTGTTTCTGGCACTGAATTTGACACCTCTGAGGCCAGTGGTGGCAATGGCAGTGCTATGTGTAGCAAAGGGCAAGCTAGGGATCGCAGCTGCAACGCCTGGCGACCCCTAAATGACACCCATGACGACTTTCAACCCTGATTGACCAATTCCATGCAAAAAGCCACATATATTGCGGTACAAGTTCTGGCTGATATCCAGTTATAAATGACAATACAGTGTTTACACAGAATATTGGATACAAAAATATTGTGTGATAAAATATTGTGTCAAGAATATCAAAGACAACAATTTAGTGAAGATAAGTTTCTATAGGAAAAGAAGTATCACTATATATATTTCCATATCTATGTACCTTGAAAATATATATATATATATATATATATATATATATATATTGTCAAAGTACATAGCTGTGGAGTTAAGTATAGTAGATCTATACTTACCTATTTATACTTACCTTCTTGATATTTTGGTCCTCAATTTTTTACATCCCCTCAAACTGAACCCATTAAAGATGAGTTCCTCCTGATATCACTCCAAACGGCCTACACCTGGCTCAACTCATGCTTTGTGGTGACCTGCAGTGGCTCCATTGTGGCATGCATAGAAAAAAATGTGTCATTATAAATGAGAACCAAGAGAAATTTTGTGCGTAAACCTGATTTTGAAAAAATTGCCAATTGCGCTCTTTTAAGGTTTTGCAGTATAACCAATCAATCAATCAGGGGGTTTATAGAGTGCGATACTCACCCGTGTGGGTCTAAAGGTGCTGGGGAGGAGGCAGCTCCTACTCAGTCAAAGAACAGGGTTTTGAGGTCCTTCCTGAAGGCCAGGGGCGTAACACAGCCCCACGCAGCCCCCGCGGTGCGGGGGGGCTCTAGCTCCAAGGGGCCCCCTCGGTACTGCACTGTGGCCGGAGAGCTCCTCATTGAGCCTGGAGGGGGCCACTCTAAGTACCGTGCAGGGAGGCCCCCTCACTTTTCGTTACGCCAGTGCTGAAGGCGTGCAGGTTGGGGGAGCATCTGATGCTGATAGGCAGCTCTTTCCAGGTCTTGGCTGCGATGTAGGAGAAGGTCCTTGCTCCTGCTCTGCTTCTGCGGATGCGGGGATCTCTGCTAGGGCGAGGTCGGCGGATCCGAGATTCCTTTTGGGGGTGTGGAAGCAGACTCTGTTGTTGAGGGATTTGGGTACGATGTGGAGGGATTTGTAGGTGTACGTGAGAAGCTTGAAGGTTATTCTCTTCTCAATGGGGAGCCAGTGTAGGTCGCAGAGGTGTTGCGTCATGTTTTCGTGCCGAAGAGTCCCGAGCACGAGGTGGTACAAAGGGGGTGGTGATGGAAGGAGCTTCTGAACCAATCAAACACTCACACCCAGTCAACAGATCTGGGTTTAATCCATCACCGTTCTTTAGCCCACTCTGCCACCCCAGTTCAGACATGGCCATATGCAAATCAGTCTGACCCTGTGCCTCATGGGAACAGTCCAGCCCGAACCACCAAGCCATGCCTTCCCTGGACCGGAAACAAGCTTCCGGGGACCGGTTTCTGGCATTTTAGCCGTCTTCAGCCCGGCTTGCTTGAATCGAGTCTGGCCGCTGCGTTCTGGATGGTTTGGAGCTTGTATAGGAGGGTCTCGTTGATGCTGGTGTAGAGTGCGATTCCGTAAACCACTATGTTTCAGGTGTGTGTGTGACGTGATAAAATCATTGCACACCACTCAAGTACCTCACGGAAAATTCTGGAGGTGATTGCAATGGGAAAATGTGCACTAGAAGGTGGCAATATATAGAAACATCTAATAGAAGTGTAACAATTCATGCAGTTTATTATTCATAAAAATTAAAGTCTAAATGTCAGTCAGGAACTTCTATTTCACATTATATTTTGCATTGCATTCTTCTTGCTATTCGACATAGGAAGATGATAGTTTGTTATAAATTATTCAACTAATTTTCATTGCATCGTAGATAGGTTGCTTTTATGTTCTGCACATCATTATAATATCACCTTATACATTTCCTTAGTTCCACAGTTGACATGTGTTATCTATATAAAACCACCTGATCAGGGCTCTGAGTAATTTAATTCGTATTTAAGGTATCTGAATTATAAAATGAACTTTAAGGATTGTATTAGGAGATTTGCAATGTGTAAAACTGGAAACGTGACTCTGACAGTTAATTAAATCGGCCTTATAGAGGTGTATAATATCAAATGCAATCAGAACGTACTGACACATAATATGTAGAGAATACATCGATTTGAAGTTATATTTTACTATTGAGGCACACCAAAAACTTTGTTGCTGTTAGCTCTCCTTCTCCTGCCCCTCGACCTCCACAGGTAATGAGGATCATTAGCCTAGAAGGAGGTTGCACTATAGTTTCTGACACACACAGAATCCCCAAGGATCAATTTGAGACCTATTTTGCAGAGTATAAAGATACACCATGGAGCTATTTTCACTCACAGTCAGCTTTAGTACTTGGAAGAACAGCATCCACTGCATTAAATAGGACAACACGTACCCCGTGAGGCTAGTGTTTTCTAAGAAATGCTGGCACATTTATGTTTAATGATCCCAACATAGCATTTGATGAAGTAGTTTCAGGAAATATGGATCATTTGCTCTGTATGTTTTTCAACCACCTGCAAACAATCCAACAGAACTAAAATTAGAGGCCTGTAAATATAGAAATAATGGAAAGAGGCTAGAGCTGCGTGAACAGGTTTAACAGGTGTAGCCTCTTTTTCACTAACCCTCTCCGCTACCTTTGTATGAGGTGCTTTGTATGCATGTGGGCATGTGGTGCCAACCTCCTTAGCAGCAGATAATATTTTCCCATGAAAGGGCTCTTGTAAGCAGGTGCAAAGGTAAAACCCACCTGTAACCACCCACTTCAGATCACCAACTATATGGATGCCTGGTTGGAAAATTAAGGCATGATAGCTGGCTAAGTAGAATAGAATAGAATACATGTATTATGCGTGATTAATAAAAAATTGTTGCATACGCGTATCGTTATACAAATCCATATACACCACACAAAGCAAGGTTTTAAAAAGGGATACAAAACGACCATAAAGTGTAAGCTGCTTGAGATAAAACTTTGAGCTTTCAGTCAATTAATTAGAATCTGTGGCGGCAATTTTTAGAGAAAAGATCTACAAGGGGTCGTCTTATAATTTCGTGGAGATGCCGTGAAAAGCATTAAACACACAATCAAAAGGAAGAAAAGTTTTTTCTCGTAAATTTACGCCCAGTTCTCAGGAAAGAGGTTGACACAGCCTTGTTTTAGCCCTTTAGTGGTGTTCATATGGCTGGAGAAGTGCGTCCCTGCTCCCAGCTTGATTTTGACCCAAGTGTCCATGTGTAATAAGATTAACAGATTTTAGAGGACTGGAGCAATGTCCTATCTTTTCAGCGTCTAACATAGTCTTGCTCGATCGACATGATCAAACGCTAAGCTATAGTAGACGAAGCATAACAATAACAATTTCTTAGCTTCCTTTACTGCATCAATCAGTAATGATAAGGCCATGGTTTTGGTGCTTGTTCCCATCTGATAGCTAGCTAAGGGCTAATAGGGTCTGTGAAAGGACCCACCCTTGTGTACATTGGGTCAGGTCTCAGCTACACCCTATACCCCAGAGTTGTTAGCCTTACAAGTGGTGAATCGCCACTTAAGATACCAGCCCTGTTTGACTCCTTCATCTTTGCCACTTCCAGTACATGAGAAGCTGCATAAAAGGTACGGGCCCAGGAGAGGCAAGGTGTATCAACCAATAGAGCCTGGTATCATGCTTTCGGCTGACTTCAACTTGAGAGCGCTTATAGGAAAGAGGAATGCAACTTATTTTCTCCAAGGATCCTGCATATACCACATGTCATTTGAAATGGTTATCTCGTTCTCCAGCTGCACAAAACATTTGTCTTCTTTCCTGGGACATCAAGTTAGCTGCGTGAACAAAGAGTCCAGTTCTGCACAGGCCCGGACTGGTAAGTCCGGGCACCGGGCAATCCCCCGGTCGGCTGGACGGGGTGGGGGCCGGTTTTGTGCCAGGGGGGGCCGGTTTTGTGCCAGTGGGCCGGTTTGGAATTGGACCCTGGCCCTGGTGACGGTCCGCGACCCGAGTTAGTGCAGTAGCAGCTAAATCTGCTGCATAATTAATGCTAAATGTGCTGCTGTGCATAAGGCTGGCAGTATTCCATGTAAAATTTATTAAATAAATGTACCTGCTGCTGCGCAGGCAGATCGCGCGCAGCGCGCAGATGTCTCCTCTGCCTGGCCCTCGTGTCTGCGCGCGTCCGGCAAGCTGAGGGGTGTAGTTCACTCCTTAGGGTGGGGTCTGGATTTTAAAACTCATGCGCATTGGGGCCGGGCTCTTTTCAAAGGGCGTGTGCGAGGTCTCGTGATCTGAGAGGCAGAGACGAGTCATGAGTCACTCAACAACCAAAAAAGAGTGAGGCACAACATTTAATTATTTCTAGCCCCTCAGCCCCCTGTCTGCAGGTAAGTCTAGTCAGGACCCTCCGGTCCAGTCGTTTTAAGTTGAAAATTAAATGCATGCTGGTGTCAGGCCTGCATGCTGTTGTAATCCCTGATTCATGATGATTCATGGGACTGCGGCAGCTGGGCTTGGGCGCGTGGGCCGATTTCAAAACTAAAAGCAAAAAGTGCTGGTTAGGGCCGTGATCGGGACGGGCAGGGCAAATTAACAGCTTTCTCAGAGAAAAATACAGGTTCTTGTGTTGATATTCTTCGTGAGGCTTAATCTTTTCTAACTTGCTAGGCATTGTTGACCCAAATACAAGCTATATTAAGGTATTTTATTATTCCAAGTGACCTTTGGCTACTCTGCTTCTACACATCAAGTGAAAAGGTGAAAAACAAACTGCAACAGTAAGCATTTTGTTTCAGAAATTAAACACGGTTCATGCTAAATTGTAGAACTGTTTACCCCTTTTAAGAAAAGCACTTCGCTTTCCAAGTTTCCAAAAGAAAGGGAGGAGTGAAGCAGGCCTGCGATGAGAGCACAGGTGAACTTAACAAATCCAGTTAATAACGAGCAGGCCTGATAACGAGTCTAGAGCGTTGGCGGGAGGCACGGGCTGGTGGGGTTTAGAAGCTCATTTTTAGGGAACCGAACTGCCCAGAGTGGCGTTGTTTGCGTGCTGAAACGTGAACTAAAATGGTAACGTGATTACGTTTGTCTTTTTGAAGTTTGTTTGCAGTTGAATAATGAATTAGTTAAATTCCACAGTATATGTCTTCTAACAAATTAGTCTTACGATGCTTCAGTAAACAGCTAGCCGTTTGTTTTCCGAGTTGTGCTGGTGTTTGGCCCACTGACATGCACTGTGAGAAGCTTGCATTGCCTTTATCAGCGTGCCAGGAGCTGTTCTATCTTGCATAATGTGGGACATACCAGAAAGTACGCGGATTTTGCTATAAAATGCCATGGGAAATAATTGTGAGATCACACGTTCATTGACCACAATCACACAACTCCATGCCACTGGAATCAAGCTATCCAGGCTGATGAGGGCTGAAAGCCAGAAACCGGTCCTTGGATGCTTGTTTCCAGTCCACGGAGAACCTGGCTTGGCAGTTCGGGCTGGACTGTTCCCATGGGGCACAGGGTCAAGACTGATTTGCATATGGCTGGGTTCAAACTGGAATGGCATGGTGAGCAAAAAAACGATGGATTTAGGCCCAGATCTCTGTACTGGGGTGAATGTATGACATTGTTCTGCATTCTGTCCATCAACTGTTGTTTTTGCACAATAACCCACTGCCTGCCTTTAACTGCTCAGCAACTCTGGTCTACTGTTGAGAGGTCTGGAGAAGAGGATGCAGTAGAAATGACGTAGCTGTTAAGTTCACAGATTGCTTATAGTTGACATTTCTATGATTTCAGTTGACATTCTACTGTCAAATGTGTGGTACTGCCAGTGACACCTGTAAATGAAAACAATGACTTGTATTTGAGAGTTTTCTCTCAGTTGTATGCTACATTATCCAGACATTACACAATGACAAACATATGCCTAAAACAAACCAGCCCTATAGCTTATGCCGGTGCATTCTAGCTGTATCAGATCAATGAGCAATGTCAATCATTTTGTTGTGATTGGTTAGAATGGAACATTTTAAAATTCTGATAATATTAGTCTGTGAACTGAGCTTTACTAAGTCTGTGGAAGGGGTAGTGTTTTCCTTTATATCAATTACAAATACTCAGACCAAAATAACTGAAATATTTCATTGTTAGCACTATTTTATATAGGTAGACTACTACGTAGACACGCTGATAATAAAGTGTTGAGGGGACCCTGAAGTAATTTGAACCCATTGGCTGCACTTTTTGCCCCTCTTCCGCAGGCAGTTGCACAAACCCACAGGTCTATCAGCTGAAGAGGTGCTGGCTCGCATTCTTCGCTTCTTCCCCCAGTATCCCTCGATATCACAGTATAGGGATTCAAACTTGTGGTCAGAAGTTTACACACTTTTACAGCAGGTGCATAAACCCTCTCGGCTATCTATCGAGGATACACAGGATCGACTTCCTCCTCTCTTCCTCAGAAACCCTGCAAACCATAGTCAGATTTTCCAACCTTTGTTCAACAATTTATGTACTTCTGCAGCAGGTGCATAAACGCACTGGACTATCTTCTTAGGAGACTCATTGGACTATCTGCTGAGGCGATGCAGGGGTGCCCCTACTTCTTTAATTGTATAGATTCCGTTCCCCTACTTTTTCATTTTGAACATGTGTCCCTGGAGGACCTCAGAAATATCCACGGTCTGCCGAGAAGGCCCGGCATTAGTGGCTTTTCGGGGACGGAAAGGTCTCGTTCTCTTGCTTCCTGACAGACAAGACAAGGACAGTGTCCGCTTCTGCTCTGCCACTGGCTGCTGCCCTCCTCTCTTTCCTACTCTTATTCCCTCCCTCTCTTTCTGTCTAGCTCGTCCTCACTTACAGAAAACCGTGACTCAAGAAATGGTTCTCACCCTCTCTTTCTTCTTTTCGTTCATTTGTTCCCCTGTGAAATGGATGCAAAAAAGAAAAACACTTTTGCTGGATATGCTGTTTTTGGCATTTTTGAAATTCAAACTGCAGCCTCTGAAATAAAAGGTTCAAAATATGAAAAGAAATAACAAAATAAAGAAAAACAGAGTGTTCTTAAAGTGGCCAGATTGGTTTTATTCAGACCCAAACTCCTTAGCGTCACTTTGCAGACTCTGCCAGTGAAGCGCTCCTTTTGTTTACTTGTCTTTCTTTGAATAGCACTGTTTTCCCCGGTGGGGAAGTGTACCAAACCTGGAGGTACTGCAATACATGGTTGATGGGTGGATTGGAAAACAAAATGTGTACGGCAGTTTTGTGTTCACGAATGTGGTCATTTTAAACCGTACTGCTCACGTTTTATAAGCATATAAGCAGTGGACATTGGAATGGGTCCTTTCTGGGCCCAGTAGTCTTGTCCTTAACTTTTCTGGCAAAAATACTCATTGATTTCTGAATACTGAGAGCAAAAGCGTTAAGTTCACCATATTGTTCCTGCTTTCACATGCTTTATTTAATCTTTCATTCCCTATGAGTGTTTGCTTTTTCTAGGATGATTTTACTTTTTCTTTTAGGCAGCATATTGCTCTTGCGTAGTGTGTAATTTGAATTCAGTTGCATCCAGTTGTTTATAGTAGGTCAAATTGGATTGTAGTTGAAGGCAGTGTGAATTTCTCTCAGTGGGGCAGAATGGTAATCATTGAGGTAGCGGATGTAGCACTGTGGTCAGAGCTGTTGAATTTAGAACTGGGGAACCAGGCTCCGCCTTCATGACCAGTCCCCCAGACTGCTCTCCTGAGGGAGCACATTCCCATGCTAGACCGTAGAAGGTCCCGCAAAACAAGAGAAGTCCTGGTACCTTAGCACCAGCACTCCCCCTAGTAGTGGTTGTTCACTGCGCTTGCTCGCTACACACCATGTGGGGGCTGAACTCACTTTTACTTTGTTCTCTCTGATTCACTACTTGTGTCTATTTTTGATGCTCTCTGAAAGAATGCCTATGGGTACACATGACTGGGTGGGTAACCTAATGTTCTTTAAGGTCATCATCTACTATTTACTGTGCTTTGAAAGTTGATACAATTTGAATATGTAATGAAAAATGTGCTGTAAAATTCACCATTTTGCTCTGTCATTTTCCAAACCCCCCTAGTAGCAGTCGGGCTCGCTCGCTGCGCTCGCTCGCTACGCGCCGGACGGAGGCTGGTCTGGCAAAATTTGCCAGGGCTGCTTTCATTTCCCAGTCCGGCCCTGGTTCTGCACCATGGATGGTAAACGCAGCCCCGGAGCTGCAACGTCTCTCTACCCTGCTTTTCATTATCGGGCTCAGACACTGTGCGACCTCACAGTGGAGCTGCTCACTGCATTACTTTTTCACATTGGTAACTACAAAGAACATCTAGATTATTAACAAAAGACCATTGTGTACATTCCACAAATGCTATAATGTACAGCTGAGAGCAGCTGTGGCGCAAGTGTGTCGAGTACTACAGCCTACAATTAAAAAAGGGCGGTGAAGGTCATATTTGGCTACTTCAAGGACTGCTGAGAAAAAAAAGTTCAAAAACATCTATAACATTTCCTCAGCTCATAGCAATCACATTCGCAGTATACCATCCAGCATAAGTCCGTAAAGCGTGTTTCATCTCATGCATCTCATGCATATGTTTGTTTTCAGTGGGAAGCAAACGTTTCTGGAGAGTTTCAGATGGATAAAATAATTGAAATTAAACTACCCAGGTACATCATTTACTGTGTATTGAAATGTTGAAGATGCCAAGATGTAATTCACTTTGTGTGTTTGGGTAAAATTCCTGGGTAATAAAATTATAAAACTTTGCTAATATGGATACATGTAAATAAAACTAGCATTACAAAGGAAAACATGTAAATGAAATGGAAAGGAAGCCAGGAACCAAATTTGTGATAGTTTAAAATGGAAGCCGGAAAAGTAAATAAAGGCCACATTCTTTTCGTCTTGTTACTTTCCGTGTTACCAGGGATGGTTATAGCATGACTACTTAGCTAATAAAATACCATTAGCCTACACGACTCATATTTGTTTCCGTATTTACAAAATTGTATAGCTCTTAGAAACTGCAAAAGTGCTGTTTGTAAGATTATTTAAAAGCATGTTTTAAATGAGTGACACATTGCTGATTTATAGCTTCTCACGTACTAAATGTCTATGCACCCTTCTCCTCAACCCACCTTACTACCCCCCTCTATACTGTCAGCAATACTGTTCCCCCAAACATCTGCAGCATAACATAAGCCTACAGTTCTTTTCTGTGATCAGGTAACAAGTGGACATGCCATTTCTCATAAGCAAAAACATGCATACATAAATGAGACCAAATTCAAACCATGACATAGGTGCATGTTCGCACACACAGAAATGCAGAATTCAAGACAATCTCTGACACACTGTGTCATACAAACACAATAATTAAAAAACAAACAGAAACAGCCACACACAGATACTCGTACATACATGCATATACACAAAAAACAGTGTGTTTTACAGTCTCACATATTGTAATACCCGCATACATAGACATAAAAGACAGACATACATGTTAGCACACATATTTACACAAAAACACCTAGATATACTGTATAATACAAAGTACATACAGAACCACTGTACAATTCATAGAGACAAGTTACATGAAGAACTGTTCCCACAGCTGCAGAGGAGCAATGGCTGAGTGGCTATACCATGGGCGAGAGGTGCACCCCCTTCCCTGGAGCTGCACGGCCTCTCTTCCCCGCTTCATGTTCAAGGCTCAGTCACTATGCGCACTCACCGCGTGGCTTCCCTTTGCGTTTCTGCATTGGTAAGTGCAGAAAGAGTGAAGATTACAACTAAAAAAATCAACAGGCAGATACATCTACAAATTCCACCGGGGTACCAGTTTTGCCCCAATGCAAGCAAGGAAATTGGAATCCCACCCTAAGTTGGGTAGGAAAATGAAACCACAGTTGGGGCGCTGAGGACACCTCAAACTCCTGAGCCCCACTGCTACCGCTCTTGCTGCACTCTTGGTCGCCATGTGCCCGAGCGATTGCCAAAATGTCCAGCTAAGCGCGGTTTCAGTGCTTTTGCATACAGGGTTCAAGCCTACAATTAAGTAAGATGCCGGGGCCTTGTATAGGGAAGGACACATCACAATAGCAAGCATTGGCAAATCCAATAGGTCTCGCGTATGCGAGATCTATTGACGTTGTCAGTGTTTTTTTCTAGCCATGTTGTACAGCAGCATGGCTTAAAAATCACTGACAAAGCCAATAGATCTCTAATAGGCAAGACCTATTGGCTTTGACGATGCTTGTTTGAAAAGGAGACTCAAAGGTTCATCTACTTTGAGAATCCCAGCAAGCAATAAACCCACCAGAGGCAGCCAATCACAGAGTAAAATGAGTTCATTTTGCTGGACTCTCTCATATACATACATGACTGCAAGACCTTCCTCGACCTTGATGATTTGGGCAACTATAAACCTGCTTTTCAGATGGATAAATTGTGCCTCTCATTAACGTTATATACGTGGTTAATTAGTATACTGCTCCTCCATGACTGGCACAACTTACACTCCATGAATGTTTGATCTTCTCGCATCATTACCTGTTTGCATTTTGTAATATGATGAGCGTTTGCACCAAATGCCCCTTAATTAATTGCAAAGGATGTTCTGTGACCCGAAAGATGTGATCGTGCTCTGCAAGTAAAGCCTGGCGCGCGCATCTCTGGCGTGGTATCTGCCCCTGCAGTGGGCGAGAGGAAGGAATGCGGCGCTTTAACTTCAGACCCGAAGAGTCGTGAGGCAGAATAGCAGAAATATTGACTTTAATATTTTTAGTCACCCCAGGAATTATGTCAACGCCACTGACCAGGATCGGCCTGGCTTTATTGCAGGTGACGCTGTTAACCTTTGCCTGGATACACTCAGGGGCATATTTATCAAGGCTACGCATCACATTTGCATCACCCAGTGCGATGAAAACCCTAAAATGCAGATTATTAAGCCATGCAAGTCTACTTTGTGTGGTCCTGGGTGGCTTGATAAATCAAGAGTAACGCAACGGAGATCGCTACATTGCGCTACTCTGCCCCAGGAAGGCATTCAATGGGTGTTTGCGTAGGTGTCCCCACTCACCTCCCATGCATTCCTAGATTTACCATTACTGGTAGACCTGGTAATGCGCCAAAATGCTACGCCTTCCCACGGGAGGCATAATGAGGAGAAATATCTTTATTTCTTTTAGTTACTTCCGCTTTCTTCGTGTGCATTATGCAGCACACAAGAAAGAGGAATATGCCTCAGGATTGTTTTAGTGCAGGAGGGTCACCTTTCCTGCATAAAAAAACAGTCCTGCATGCAACACAGGCACCCTTGCACCATGGTGCAAGGGTGCCTGCGTTGGCACTAGACAGCCCATTGTGCGCAAGCGCTGGGGAAGAGGCAGGAACTGGCCTTATTGTGTTAAATATGGTTCATTCCTGCCCTTTCCTTGTAAAGAAGGGTGGTTTGCCGTGCTGCATTACTTTTTGATAAATAGGCTCCATGACGATTTAAAGTGCAGCCAGATGTTCCCAATTTACATTTTGGTGTGATGGCATTTTGGGGCACTAGGGGAAAGCTATTGGAGCCTATCTTTCAAGAAATGGAGACAGATTTGTCAGAGATTAGTCAGACATTTCTTGCAACCCATTACATACCTTTACGCTACCAAAATGTAGAAATGTGCTTCTATTGAAATGCATGGACAATGAAGCCTCCATTCAAAGCAGTGGAGAAATATTCATCCACTTTGTAGAAGTGAGCCTCTACCATGGTGGAGAGAAAAATTGGGCATTCGGTAATCCAGGGGATTCCTGGTGGAAAGTGTTGGTTTGAGCAGGCAAAGTGGGTTTGTGAAACTGCTGTTAAAGAAGGGGTGTGGGAGAATTGAAGGAGTGGCTACAGTCAGGTCAAGAAACCCTTTGCCTGTGTATAATTTGCCAGTGCTATGAATGCACCTGCTTCTCCGGTTTATCCCATTCAGCGCCTCCTAATCCAATTGTCCTATATTCATCACCTCTACCCTCTTTTCCAACACTTGCTAGCACCCCATTTGACACTTTCCCTCACATCTTCTACCCCCTTCCCAAGATTTATGGATTTACTGCATATCACTTTGACAGACCCTTTCCAGTCCTGAGTTTTCGTAATACCAATCATTGTTTAAGAGGTGTCAGTCCAATATTTCATTTGAATGAAGCAAGACGACAACTCCCAGAGTGCACCGATTTACTAATTGAGAGCCCAAGACTTAAAGTAAGATGTCCCTGTGATTTGGAACCATCGAGTACCCTTGCATATGCCCCCATGGTTCCCACCGGGCAGTGCAGGCATCGAGGAGCGAACAGCAAGGCTTGGTCCTTGTCGCTATTCTCATTCCAGGACCCAGGTTACCAGAATCTTCCTTGCTGCGTCCTAGGCAGTTTACCAGCATAGGATCCATTGTAGCAAGCACCACAGAGGTGCCCGCACACATGTTTTGTGGGTGCTGCCATACTGAGCTACTCTGGAATATTTGGGGGAGGTAGTTGGGAAGCTTGCGGCTCCTATTTCCTCTGCAGGTAATTGTGGCTCCAAACGTCTCACATTAATGCAGAACAGTGTCTCATCAGGGAGAACATAAGCACTCTGCCTGTCCCTGCACAAGGTTCCCCTGAGATAGCCCTAGTAATGAAAACATGTCTTCTTTCACACCCTCTTGTATAAGCAACTTATGTAGATCTATGAGTGTTCCCTATATATGCAAAGTTTGTAGGACTGTATATAACTTAACACTCATACCGAAGGTGTGTATCACACAATACAAACTGGTTTATTATTGGTATTAAATATTTGGTTGCAAATACTGAACAACTCAGTAGGACCCAAATTACCAACTTTAGAGTAATGCAAGTTTGAGATAAAGCCTTCACAATGTTGTTGTACAATTTACAAGCCGTTCTTTGTAGAGAATGTTTAACTGACTGAGTTATAGATTAGGATGTGAGCGTATGATATGCATAGTATACAGGTATGGCTGGAACAAATGAATTAACACACTCAGCTATCTTGCGATGATTTATACCTGTTACCTACGCTTTGCACACAGAGCTCTTCAGCAAGTGGGTTAAGCTTTTAAGATGTTTTATGATGACTCAAACCTGAATCCAAGCTTCTCCTGTGCTGCGTGTTTGTGAAGCTTGGCAAGCACTCTTTCTCGATTATACATCGATCAAAATGTTTGGCATTGAGAATGCTTGTTTTCATGTAGTGTAGTGTCTGAAGAACTCGCTTGTATGCCCCATCTGAGACTTGAGACCCAGAGAGTGTGTTCTTGTCACATTGTTCTGTGCTGTTTAACACCCTGAAAAGCAAAACGCTGAATCTGGCCAGGTCTGTGATACCTATTTGCAGTCATGACCAGACAATCCTGCATTGTAGTCTGAGACAGTTCCGAGTGAAAAATTACAAAAATGTGTCTGTTCTCTGCAATTTCGAAGTTGATAAAAATGCACATTGCCCCATGCCAACCACCTGCCCCGAAATATTCTGAGTACGAGTGGCAAGGAATTCAGTCCAAGAAACTGAAGAGAATCCTTGAAATATAATGTAAAGGTGCAATAAAATTACTTTATCCTGTTTTCAACATTAAATTAATTTGATTTGTTTAAACATCTTGAAAATATTTCGCCAAATGTATTGCTAGTGAAACACAATGAGATGAAAATTCTAATACATGCCCGCCATATCAGAAGCATAATTCCACAGTTGCTACTGTGCATTTCCTTAAGTATTTTTTTTTTTGCCTGAGTTAACCTGGACTTGGCAGCACCAGAGATTTAGCCTTTATCAACCGTGTGCACAGAATGTATTGTACTGTACAGTGAATGCATATAGCACTTTCTACCACTGATGAAGCATACGTGGCAGGGCTGGCTTTAGCTCTGGTGGCTCCTAGTGCAACAATATTTGTTGGTGCCCCCCAATGACCTCCTTCTCCACTGATTCCCTCACTACCACCCTTTAACAGACCCTCATATCTCACCATAACCACTCTCTCACATGCATTTTTAGGTTTTGCTTGGCAATGCGTACGAAGTACGCATGCGCTAGCAAAATCTTATGTCTTACAGTGGGGAACAGGGACTCGCCCCCTACTCGCCCCCTGCTCCCATTGGCTAGCTCCATAAATGGAGGCTAGCCATTGGGAGCCGGATCTGTCCGTCAAGGCCGGACCAGATTCGGGGGCGTTCCCGACATTTTTTCCCTCTCCGCCTCTGCGATGTCGTCATCGCGGCGGTGGGCGGACTTTCGTTTT
Source organism: Lissotriton helveticus (assembly GCF_964261635.1). Taxonomy (NCBI): domain Eukaryota; kingdom Metazoa; phylum Chordata; class Amphibia; order Caudata; family Salamandridae; genus Lissotriton; species Lissotriton helveticus. The sequence continues at coordinate 1,034,128,693 of NC_136059.1, forward strand.
TTTTTTTTTTTGTTTGTTTTTCCCATTACGCGGCCGACCGCCTCTGGAGGAAGTCGAGGTGAGTGCTGCCGTTCCCTCCCCCCTCCCCGTGTGTCCGTTCCGCCCCCCCTCCCCGTGTGTCCGTTCCGCCCCCCCCTCCCCGTGTGTCCGTTCCGCCCCCCCCTCCCCGTGTGAAAGTGGTTGCCTCACCCGCCTAGCCGTGCGTCCGTGTGCAGCTCAGGTCGCAGTTTTTACAGTGCCCGCCCCTCAGGCGTTCTCTTGACCCAGATGGCAGCGCTCCCTGCTCGGCCCTCATCAGCGCTCGCTCCTTACAACATGCCACCGGGCTCTTTCTTCCCGCTTCCAGAGTCTCTGTCCTCCACTAGTTGCTTTAATTTGCCCTTCACGTAATTCATGGGCCCTGGGGTGTTCCCTTTTCCCCTTCAATCGTATTGTGTCCAGGATCCGTTCACAGCCCCCTCGGTGCCCCTTCCTCGTGTCTTTCTGGGTCCTCACTTCCCTGCCCTCGCTCATGTGGTGTTGTGTACCTGTCTCCCGCTCCCACCTCCGCAGTGCAGGGTCCAGGCACACTTCACCACACTTACCCGGGCTCTGCTGTCTGGCACTGCAGCCGGCGGTTCGTCTCCCCTTCCAGCGTGTTGGTCTCCGCTCGTCTTTTCTCCGCCGCCGTGTCACTCAGGGACCCTGGGCCACTCGGTTGTCCTCTTTCCAGGTATGAGGTTTCTCAGTCATTGACGCTGCTGATTTGCCTTGGGTTTGATGGCCAGGGGCAGGGAGGGCAGCGGGGACGGGGCAGCAGGGGAGAGCGGCGGAGGAGATGGGGGGGGGGGTAGGAGGGGGGGCTGCGAGGGGCATGAGGGGGTCTTAACTCCTTCAGAAACTCGAGCAGGCATCAATACTGTTAATCTAACTCATGTTATTGTTCTTAACATCAGGTTATTGTAAGTTGTTATTGCTTCTGATGTTTAAACTCCTTTCGATGAATTTGTGTTCCTCGCACTATGACCATACGCTTTACACTTAGGTACTTTGTAAAAATAACTTTCTCTTATTTGCTCCTCACTTTTGACATTCAAAAGAAAGAAAAAGTAAGTAAGGAAATACCACTCATGAAAGCTTAGTCCTTTGTGACATAATAAGAGATATATTTATTTTCATCTCAGCACCAGGGTGAAACTGTTGATTAAGTGCATTTCTTTTCTCTTTTTGCGGCCGTCCAAAAAAGAAGTCTTTTCATGCGGGTTTTGGAGCAACTCTTGCTAATACGGATTATGCTACGAATAATTAGTCTATTACCGTATTTTCATGTTAGTTACTAAAAATATATCGGGCATGTTTTATAGAATCACATTGGGTTGTGCCATGCGTGCTTCGGAAATAGAACAGGAAGTTCATGGCTGGCATATGTTCCACACCCTGCGATGTCAGTCACACTGGTGCGCGAGCGCGCGCCTTTTCAGTCTGACACGACGTCATATTGCCTGGGGAGTGGGAGGGGGCGGGCGGGTGCACAGCGTTCTTTTAGAGAGCTGAGGCCTGCTGTACGAATATTGCGTCTCTCTGTCAGAGCACTGAGCGTTCCTGTCGCTGAAAAAGCCACAAATATTGCAAGTGAGGCGGACAGCTCGCCCACCACCTGTGCAGGACTCTATCCACAGAGCCATATCCGCATGTAAATTCAAGTTACACGAGCAATTGGCTCAATGTGCACGTAAAAGCTGTTTGAGAAATTTAATCGTGCAGTCACAAATCATTTTAGTCATGGCCAAGATTATGCCACAATGGTGTAGTATATTGTGAGTACATTGCTCTCCAAGGCCACTTTTATACCTACTGGGGCAAAAGGACCCATATCATATGTAAGAATAGAAGTAAAATTCGTTCGGATCCTGCTGAAGAAGTTTGTGGTGTGCCATGTGTATGTTATCTTAACTTTAGCCTGGTAATCCATGGTCCTATGCCCGGCCTATACAAAGTTTCCTTGTTTCCTGGGAAACAAGGAAAAAATGCAATTGGCTCGTTGGGATCCCGGCATCCGAGGTTGCCCCTGTCGGTAGAAACGTGACATTTTTAGGCAGACGGGGACAGTTTGCCTCTGTGATGTCTACGTTGATTCCTAGATATTACAAGTGAACAGGGAAGGCCATTTTGAGTAAATGTGCTGGACACTGGCATTTAAGACTCCCCCAACTACATGATAAATCCTAGCTTCTCTCTGTCTTTCTCACTCTAGCTCTCTCTCTCTCTCTCTCTCTCTGTCTTACTCTCTATAGCTCCCTCTCTATATGTCTTGCTCTTTCTAGCTCCCTCTCTCTGTGTCTTGCTCCGTCTAGCTCCCTCTCTCTGTGTCTTGCTCCGTCTAGCTCCCTCTCTCTCTGTTTTACTCCCTCTAGCTCCTTCTCTCTCCGTCTTAATCCCTCTAGCTCCCTCTCTCTGTCTTGCTCCCTCTAGCTCCCTTGCTCCCTTTAGCTCCCTCTCTCTCTGTCTTGCTCGCCCTAGCTCCTTCTCTCTCTATCTTACTCCACCTCCCTCTCTGTCTAGCTCCCTCTCTCTCTGTTTTACTCCTTCTAGCTCCCTCTGTCTCCTTCTCTCTCTGTCTTACTCTCTCTAGCTCCTTCTCTCTCCGTCTTAATCCCTCTAGCTCCCTCTCTCTGTCTTGCTCCCTCTAGCTCCCTCTCTCTCCCTTGCTCCCTCTAGCTCCCCCTCTCTCTGTCTTGCTCGCTCTAGCTCCCTCTAGCTCCTTCTCTCTCTCTTACTCCCTCTAGCTCCCTCTCTCTGTCTAGCTCCCTCTCTCTCTGTTTTACTCCCTCTAGCTCCCTCTGTCTCCCTCTCTCTCTGTCTTACTCTCTCTAGCTCCTTCTCTCTCTGTCTTACTCCCTCTAGCTCTCTCTCTCTGTCTTTCTCACTCTAGCTCTCTCTATCTCTCTGTGTATGTATAGCTCTGTGTACATATACCTGTGTGTGTGTGTGTATAAGTGCAAATGCAATAAGTCTCACAATTTCGAAAAATAAAGCTATTTACTACTAAACAACAACACCATTTATTTATCTGTTTACTCAAAAAAAAATAGATGGAAATTTTAACATTTACAATGCCAATAGCTCTAACATTGTCAAAGGCAAAACCATTGCATTGTAAATGCTTGTTTCTGTTTTATATTGCCACTCAACCCAATGTAAGGTGTCAGAGCACTTTACATCACATACATATTACACAGAGACAATGACTCATAAGTGTGTAAATCAGCGTATAGGTTACATCAGACAGAGGACTACAAGGTGTAGGAGTCACAAGTCATCTCTTGTGGTAGACAGTATACGTTAAGAGTGCTTGGTCTGGAGAAGCACAGACTCAGAATGTAAAACGTAACACCATGGTTGTGGGTTGGCTTTACTCAGGGGCGGCTCCTCCATGTGGGGGGAGGAGCGTTGCGCCACTGCTTTCTCGCAGTGTGAGAAGCAGAAACATGAAATGGTATTATAAATACCATTTTATGTTTCTGCTTCTCGCACCCGAGAAAGCAGAAGGGTTCAATTGGAGTGGGCCGGGTGAGCAGTCATGCTCCAGGGGAGGAGTGGCTTGCCCACTCTGAGAGTGCTGACTGTTTGGTCAAACCAGTCATACGCACTCTGCCTTTTCTCAGCCTACATGGAGAAAATGGCCTCCCCATAGGCGCCTGTCTGGTCGGCGTCCCAACCAATCACAATGCTGCCATTGCAGCATTGTGATTGTCTTTGGGGAGGGGGGACGCTGCCTGCTTCCTGTGAGGAACAGAGAAGCAGAGACTATGTGGGACCGAACTAGGCCGGCGAAGGTAAGTTAACTTATTTTTTTTAATTAAACCTCCCCGTGCGACCTCCTTCCCCGCACGACTCCTCCCTCAGTGCGACCCCCTTCCTCTGCTACCACCCGCCCCCCACCCGCGAGTCATGCCGGCCGCAACTGGCTTTACTAATAAGAATTGATTTCCACCCAAATTAACCTTTTTTGCAACATTAGGATAATGAAAGACTGGGGAAAAAATCATAACGCCCTGATCAATACCATGCAGTTTGCATGCAGCTCTTTGATGACACTTAATAGCTAACTGTTCTATATTAGGATTTAAACGTATTAACTGTAAGTAACGTAGGGGGCTCTCCGAAGAAGCAGTAATGCCATGACCTATTTTCATTATGTGCACTTTGTGATCTGCATGTTACACGTGCTTTGCAGCAGGCATTTTAACCTCCTGTGCTACTTTGTGATGAGTCATAACTTCCACTAGAGGAAACTCCATCTCTCTGCAGCAGATCCATTAATCACCAGAGTTATCTTGTCATTTTTATTGTTGCTGGAACATTGCTGTAGGCAAGGAACACTGCAGCAGGTGCTCTTAAAACCATATTGTACTTGAAAACACAGCACCCTTCTACCCTCAAGTGGCACTGATCGCACTGCCCTAGAGCCCGCTCTGCCTGGATGGGTAGCACGCAACTCCGGACGGGTAGCATGCAACTCGGCGGCCAGAGTTAGCTGCTAGTGCTGGTTGTAAGTATTTTTGTGAGATGTCCATGAAGCCGCACTACTAGAGATTTCTGTACTGATTAGTTGCATCTCTGTTTATAGTCTAGAAGGGATGTATGTCAGTACAACGCGGTTGTTTTCAACGCGGTACTTTACATCGCAGATTTTACAACGCAAGTCGTTACAACGACTTGCGTTGGAGGGTGCGGATTTCGGAATCTTATAATTTTATGTTCCAACACCAGTCCCCGTAACAGTAGGGAAGGTGTTGGAATATAAAATGACAAGATTCCTTATCCCACAGCGCCATCCAGCGCAAGTCGTAGTAACGACTTGCGTTGTAAAAGACGCGTCGTAACTGCACTGCGGGGTAACATCCGCGTTGTAAAGGATGTTCCCCGTCTAGAGGAAGTTATCTGTTATTGTCAATCGATGCAGCTGGTTGAGTTGTCGATAAGTTCACAATCTTGATAGCTTCTTGGTAATGTGGAGGTAAATGGGAGCATGGAGGCAGGTAACTGTGCCCTACCATAAATATTTGTCCTAGTGGACTGTTATTAATTTGTCATAGCGGTATTAATATTGTGGGATAGATTATGTCTTTTGGGCCATGCTTTTTCATGCTGGGTCATTGAAACTACAAGGAAGAGTTCAGTAACCTGTAGCCGAGAAATTTGAGAATTAGAGGACAGAGGAGATATGGACAGATCAATAGATGTAGGTTCAAGCCATTGACAGTAACAATGTTTCTATAAACTGCAAATTCCACCAAAAACCAGACAAGGTCAGGTTTTTGTGATGGCGGTGCAGTCCCATTTCGTAACCCAGTTTTTTGTTGAATTGTTGCCATTTGCTGATTCATAAGAACGACAACATTCTCAGGGTCAACCTGAGGGGACTTTATTGACAAAACACAATCTGACCTTCACAGACAAATAGTACAAGAAGGAGTGGGTTGGAGGCTTTGTGAACTGGTCTCACAGTGAGCGCATGCGCCATTACCATGGCTCCTGAAGAGCGGAGAGCGCGGATAGGGTGCCTCATATGCAAGCGTACGGACTCTAGGTACCACTGCGCTTGCAGTGTTCACAACACAAACGGCTGACACCTCACCCACCCTGGCAAACCTAGAAGGTCTTCCAATGGGCATTTAAACACCCAAAGCACCGTGCTTTAGGAACTTTTTCGATTTCTACCTCATTCTCTGTCACTTCTGGAAATTATTTTCTGTAAGTAATGTCAAATATTACCCCAGGGGTGGGCCGGTAATTGCCTGAGTCGCGGTAGCTGTTCTACAATCCCTGTTGGTTGGTTGTACAGAAGTAATTAATTTATATTGACAAAATAATGGAGCCAGGGGCTGTTTGCAAAAGTACCAGGATGTCGCTTCCGTTTGACTGCAAACCTCGACCTTTCTGATTAAATCTATTCTGCCCGGCAATATTTCGCTTGTCAGATCATTAAAAACAATTGTAAATGATGCGTATGCCTATTGTAACGAAAGCTTAGTAAGCAGGAGGTTGGGCAGGGATGTGATTGCCTATTTTCATTTATTGATGTCAGTTGTTCACCCTCATAGCAGCACAGCGCATGCTTTTAAAGAATTTACACTATGTATGGGCTTCGTTGGTATTGTTTACTCTGCTGTGTAGTAATATTATTTCAATCATTCGTATAGTGTTCATTTGTTGTTTTATTGGGGTATTTACGAAGCAGATCTAGCCCCAAAGGGCAGAGAAGCATGGAAACAGGGTACAAACCAGAGATGTGACGATAGAGACATGCAGGGGGGTCTACAAAGAGAACTCTAAACAAGGAAGTGAAAAGAAGATATTAGGAGCACAGAGATTCCATATGTAGAAAATGTCTGGAGTTTAAATAAATTGATTAACACTATCCACCATTTATATCAGCCCTACCTCGAAACTCATCCTCATTTGGATGATGCCCCCTCCTTGACATCATCTACACCCTCTGAACCAAGCACATTTAAAACTTTTTTCCTCTTCACAAGAACTAGGGGGCATATTAGCAAGAACCTCCTTAAAATTATCACCGTTTTAGCGGCAGGAAACTGCCGCTAAAACGGCGATAATGAGCTTGCTAATATGAGTTATAGAATTCTAATAGAAGCCCAGGTTAGATGTCCTGCACATCTAACCCTCGATCGGATGTGATGCACTCTCTCACACTTCACCACAACCATTACTGACCACACACAGGATAATTTGTGACACAGAAAGTCGAAGCGTGGAAATTGAAATAGGGTAAGAAAAGAAACAGAGACTAGGTTATCACTATTTCGCTTGTCAACCTGCTTGGTATGGATGTGTACAGTTTGATATAGGCAAATGCACCCTTAGAATATATTTGATTTACAAACTCTCCCTGTCTTTCATATGAACTGACATCCCTGAAACTGACATAAAGTTATAATTGACTGCTAAAAGGCTGATTAAAATCCCTTTTACTTGGCAAGATATCTACAGCTAACTTCGTACATATCCATTTCGGATGTTATAATAATAATTATAATCCAGATTTGTAAAGCACAAACATATCATCCCTTAAAGTTTCAAGGCGCTGGGAGCCGTCGGGGAGATTAAGTGAGCTATTATTGCCCAGAGTCACATGGTGCTGAGCTGAACTGCCGCCAGCAATCGAACCGTGAGCCCCAAGCTCCAGAGTGAGCTGCGCTGGCTGCTGCACCACACCCCCCCCCCCATGTTAATTAGTTTAGGTTCTGATCTTGTCTTTGGTGTAACTGAAAAATAATTTTGACTCGTTAGTACAAATGTGATTCCTGCTCTGAATGGCACGTGTATCGTTTGAAGACAATTTACTTGTACCTTCCTTCGATACTCATAGAAAAATCAGTGATGATTAGGTGATGTAATCCTTTCTATTCTTTAACAAAATAATTCAACTTCAAAAGACTGTAAATAGTTCCCATAGTCTTGACTACAAACCTACTTTTACTAATGGTTTAAAGTTTGCTTGATCCAAAACAAGTTCTCTGTATAATGGATTACTTCTCCCGCACTTTTAGGACGATAATCCTCCTCCTACAAAAAACACAATCCAGAAAGCAAGGGTCCTGGCTGCAGCTACATAGCAACTTGATTGCCTAACAAGGGTGCTAGGAAACCTGAGGGAAGTTATACCAGATATTCCAAGATGGTTGCTGCCATCGCTATCTCCCGAACAGTCGTTCCTATTGGGGCAGTGTCGTACTTCAGTCTACATGAGTGAGGACCTGGAGCACTGCATACCCAGGCTCTCTGAATATCCATCAGTCAGCCCTGCCTCCTGAAGATAGCATGGCAAACACTGATTGGCACCTCCATTCTTGGTCTTATCTGGGAAGCATATAATAGCGCAAAAAATATTTGCACTCTAGCCCTAAAATGCAAATATTTTTGCACTAATATGTACTTCTCTGCTGAGAATATCTGACTAATATGTCTAGCGTCCATATGATGACCAGCTGATCTCTGCTCTTCAGGCACTCATCTTTGGAAGTGTTCTTGTTTGCAACACAGCCGAGGTGAGGAAGACATACTCTACACATTATTTCAAGTGAATACACTCTAATGTAATATTCCTAGGGACCTCTTTGTAATGTATTTTGTTGATGCTGTGTTGTGTGAAAGAAGATGCGGTAAAATGTGTTTTAATGCAGCAGGAGAAACAATGTACAGATGTTAGTAACCACTAAGCACAAGCTTTCACTTGCACAGTACTTTTGTTTCTTTTGTTTCATGGAGCAATCAGCATTCTATTTATATTTTATTTTGCTCCCCATTGAAAGGCACTCTGTTAACACCACTTACCTGTTTTAAACGGATCAATAAATGGAAAAACAACCATTTGGCGGCACGGATGCAACTTCTGAATGTACATCATACTTATGCTTATACTTTCTGCCCCATAAAGAGAGACCGGGTAGACATTATAGAGTAAAAAAGGGCAGGATTGAATGGTTCTGGGATCACTTAAACATTTAATGGATAGTGTTCTAGTTACTCAAGGGTGGCTTCACTACTATATGTATAATAGCCACATTAGGGGGTATCTATAGGAGTTGAAGGAGCCCATGTAGTCGGGGAAGGTGAATAATCCCATTTTGGGTGATTGTGTTTCCTTGCGGTCATGGGAGCAGTTACATACAATGTACATATGTTTTGTTTAGGCTTGGCTGGCAATCCCATTTTTAATCCAGGTGAGTTTTGTTGGGTTTTCAAGGTACATGCAAAGGACTTCTAACCTTTAGTTAGAATCTATGACCACAATATGCCGGCTTTTAAGACTTAACACCTTCTGACTATTAAATAAAGACAAAAAAAAAAAGAAGGAGTATCACCACAGGACCTGTCAACGTCTCAATGGAGTGTGGGGAGAGGGAGTGTACAAAAGAAAGATGTTCTTTTGTTAGAAGACCCCTCACTCACCAACCTGGTTGGTGACATGCTTCATCATCGGGGTCCCACCCGGACAGCCGAATGCCGTCCGGGTGTGCTGCGACACCTGATTACAGTGGAGCGTGTTATTTTTCGTGAATGTGAAGTGAAAAAAAGGTGGGCTAAAAATTGCCCAGATATAACTTTATGGAAAAAACTTTGTTCTAAAGCTACTGGACAATGTTAAAACAATTTTTCGATACTTGCGTTGGTTAGGTTGACCGACAGTATCTGTATAGGTGCAAAAGGATAAAAATGTCTACATGTTTCAACCTGTATTGGGAATTTCCAGGTTTTCGTCAGGACCAAGTGTGAGTGACCTGGGCGGTATACACATGCTAAGGTGTACCCTAACCCTCGGCCACAGTGACCTAACTGCGTACTTACAATTGGTGTCCTTTTGTCCAAATTACTGAAAGGAAATAACCTGTGAAGACAAAAACACAATCACAAACATACAGATTACGTGCCTGCAACGTGCTTTCTGGGTGGTTGGGTGCTCCATGCTCTCCCCGTCATGAGTGCTGTATGAGCAAGTTGAATACATAGTATAGTAGTGGTGGCTATCTGTGCTAGTGATAGCCAGCGGAGTGGTCATAGTATGTGCATTTTTCAATCTTGTGACCGAATTCATCACAGCAGAATGGTTGGAAACGCAATCTATGGATTGTGAATGAAGGCAAAAATTGCCGTAACACTGCAGTGTCAGTCAAACTCACACGGTATCAATATTGGAGCACCAGTGAGTATATTTGTAAACACACCACTTTCATACATCATTTAAAAGTGGTTGTATACGCTCTCGTAACAATTGTGTGGGCGTAATCTATATTGCATACATGTTATCTGACAAAGCGTCAACCTATGCGGTACCGTAAGATCAGGAAGGATTCAGAAGGGGAATCGTGCTTACTCAAATACTAAGTGTTCAGTGCCTCATGGGAGTCGGGGTCAGGCCGCTTCTCCTGAAGCACGATCTGAATTAATGGAGAGAAAAGGAAGTAAGGGCATTAAGCACCGCGGTTCTGGAATCAGAGCCGCGATGTCAAAACAAAGAGCGGACATGGCCTGTTGCCGAAGAAATGAGGCCCCCTCGCATCACGTAAAGTACTCACTGTGCCAAGGCTGTAGCATCTGCCAGTACGCCTATTCGCCGACCGCTGCTTCCCGTGGTTGAGGTATCGGAGAGGCTCCGCCATTAAGTGCAGAACTCTTCTTGGTGGCGTTGCCACGTTGTCACGTGGTCAACGTAACGGCGTCATGGAGAGCGTTAACATGGCAACGTGGGTAAACAATGCTGGTGTTATGTGCTCTGAGGATTCCGTGGTGAAAGGAATAGTTTCAAGCCACTGGGTTGTATCATAAGTGTAAATATACTCAGACCGATAACGGTATGATAGCTATATAAATATTATGTGTAGCGATTAGTGACACTCAGAGTTGGACTTGTGGTATGCGTGGGTGCCTGCCACAGAGTGTTACCAGGGCAGCACCAGTACGCTGTACCGGGGCGTCTCCGTGTTTGTTAATACGGTCAATGAAAAAAAGGTGTTTTCCTTTAAAAATTAAGTAATGATCAGTTACTGATTTAAAATAGGCATGAACAATTTGGGATCCTAGTGATTGAGGCAATGACCTCCAAACATGAATCAGTATTACAGTGTCATTGAGTTCATTTGTGTTCAGGTATGGCTCTCCAGCTTAAGGGGAAGCTTAATGGTAGTTTTCTGATATTCATATGTTCATATAATTATGAGTTTGCCCAAACGTGGATTAAGTTATTGTAGACAGGTTTAGTGATGAAATTCATTTTGGGAGGACTGAGTTCCAAGATATATTGTCATTTAATCCAACTTCATGAGTTGAAAGCCTGTAAATCCATCGTTGTTCCTTTTCAAACAGGCGTTGTTGGATTCTAGTGCCTGTTTTGATTTGTTCGATGACGGTCCATTTTATATCATTAGTGGTATGATTTTTCTCAAGAAAGTGCTCGGTGAGTTTTGTTGTGGTCTTTCTGCACCTGATCGTGCTCCGATGTTCACAGATTCTCTGTTTGATTTTACTGCATGTCATACCCATGTATGATAGATTGCATGGGCATTTAATCAAATCTACATTGGGAGAAACTGCTCTTCTCTTTCAAAAGATCCCGCAGCTTAAGAGATTCCCTGGTGAACACACGCCCGAGGATTGAAAAACAAAAATGACGCAATCGGTCACCATGGCATGGGGCCTTCCCATTATCGTAGGGCACTAGCAATGTGGGAATTGTAGTGTATGCCACCTAACCAGCAACACCAAAACACTATCACTGGAACCAGGGAAAGTGTGGAACCAACTTGTCCACACTAACTGCAATAGCACTAATGTAGTCTATTTGATTAAATGCCCATGCAATCTATCATACGACCGTCATCGAACAAATCAAAACAGGGACTAGAATCCAACAACGTCTGTTTGAAAAGGAACAACGATGGATTTACAGGCTTTCAACTCATAAATTTGGATTAAATGACAATATTCCTTGGAACTCAGTCCTCCTAAAATGAATTTCATCACTAAACCTGTCTACAATTACTTAATCCACGTTCGGGCTAACTCATAATTATATGAACATATGAATATCAGAAAACAACCATTAAGCTACCCATTAAGCTGGAGAGCCACACCTGAACACAAAGGAACTCAATGACACTGTAATACTGATTCATGTTTGGTGGTCATTGCCTCAATCACTAGGATAACGAATTGTTCATGCCTATTTTAAATCGGTAACTGATCATTACTTCCTTTTTAAAGGAAAACCCCTTTTTTTCATTGACTGTATTAACATACACGGGGACGCCCCAGTACAGCGTACTGGTGTTGCCATGGTAACACTGTGCGGCAGGCACCCATGCATACCACAAGTCCAACTCTGAGTGTCACTAATCACTACACATAATATTTATATAGCTATTATACCGTTATCGGTCTGAGTATATTTACACTTATGATCTAACCCCGTGGCTTGGAACTGGTCCTTTCACCACGGAATCCTCAGAGCACGTAACACCAGCGTTGTTTACCCACGTTGCCATGCTAACGCTCTCTATGATGCCGTTACGTTGACCACGTGACAACGTGGCCACACCCACCCAGAAGAGTTCTGCACCTAATGGCGGAGCCTCTCCGATACCTCAACCACGGGGAGCGGCGGTCGGCGAATAGGCGTACTGGCAGATGCTACAGCCCTGGCACAGTGAGTACTTTCCGTGATGCGAGGAGGCCTCATTTCTTCGGCAACGGGCCATGTCCTCCCTTTGTTTTGACATTGCGGCTCTGATTCCAGAACCGGGGTGCTTAATGCCCTTACTTCCTTTTCTCTCCCTTAATTGAGATCGTGCTTCAGGAGTAGCGGCCTGAACCCGACTCCCATGCGGCACTGAACACTTAGTATTAGAGTAAGCATGATTCCCCTTCTGAATCCCTCCTGATCTTACGGTACCGCACATGACAACGCTTTGTCAGATAACATGCATGCAATATCGATTACGCCCGCACGATTGTCACGAGAGCGTATACAACCACTTTTAAATGATGTATGAAAGTGGTGTGTTTAAAAATATACTCACTGGTGCTCCAATATTGATACAGTGTGAGTTTGACTGACACTGCAGTGTTACGGCAATTTTTGCCTTTAAGCACAATCCATAGATTGGGTTTCCAACCATTCTCCTGTGATGAATTTGGTCACAAGATTGAAAAATGCGCATACTATGACCAATCCACCTGCTCTCGCTAGCACAGATAGCCACCACTACTATAGTATGTATTCAACTTGCTCATGCAGCACGCATGACGGAGAGAGAATGGAGCACCCAACCACCCAGAAACCACGTTGCAGGCAAGTAATCTGTATGTTTGTGATTGTGTTTTTTTCTTCACAGGTTTTTTCATTTCACTAATTTGGATGAAAGGACACCAACTGTAAGTACGTAGTTAGGTCACTGTGGCCGAGGGTTTGGGTACACCTTAGCATGTGTATACCGCCCAGGTCACTCACACTTGGTCCTGATGAAAACCTGGCAATTCCCAATACACATTGAAACATGTAGACCTTTTTATCCTTTTGCACCTACACAGATACTGTCGGTCAACCTAACCAACGCAAGTATCGAAATTTGTCCAGTAGCTTTAGGATAAAGTTTTTTCCATAAAGTTATATCTGGGCAATTTTTAGCCCACCTTTTTTTCACTTCACATTCATGAAAAATTACACGCTCCACTGTAATCAGGTGTCGCAGCACACCCGGGCGGCATTCGGCTCTCCGGGTGGGACCCACATGATGAAGCATGTCACCAACCAGGTTGGTGAGTGAGGGCTCTTCTAACAAAAGAACATCTTTCTTTTGTACACTCCCTCTCCCCACACTCCATTGAGACCTTGACAGGTCCTGTGGTGGTACTACTTGTTTGTTTATTTCAGGGTCAAGGTGACCAGGAGTATCCCCCTCCACGTTGTGGGAAAATCCCTTACTCTCTCTTTGTTTTTTGCATATTAAATAAAGACTGCAGTTTAAGGACTGCAGTTTAAGACCTTCTTTGCCATAAAAAAGGGTCTACATGGGCACAGTCAAGACTACTGCTGCTTTACAACTAATCATTTGGCTTCTGCAGCCTCCGCTCCAATCACTGATATCAGGTACCCTAAATCTGGAGACAGAATACAAGCTCATCTCTCTGCTGCTCTTCCCCCTCCTCACTTATGACATAAAGCAAACTTGAGAAAATTTGAAAGAGCGTTTAAGACAGCCCTTTGACTCGCCCCACAGCTATGACACAGCCTAAATCACCTGAGGCTCTAGACATCCTCACCTGTGCTAAAGACATTAAAACTCCTTGGCCCACTACTGTCCTCTGGCTGATCAGAGGCCTGAGGCCAGCAACCTCCATTGGCTTACAGTCCGGTGCATGCACGACTGGGGCATGGATTGCTCCATTAGCAGCAAGGCTTACCCAGCATGAATGAGTCATACCACTTCATCACCTGAAACCATTTGTCTGTCCTTCATGTTCTTTCACTCTGTGTTTCCAGGAAGCTTTTAGAGTGTTTGAAAGGCAGAGTACAGCTATTCTAGGAATTTAAGATCCATGTCAACCTCAGAATAGGCTTACCATTACAGAATGCCGCGTACGATGAAGAAATTTGTCACACCGGTGAATTTGTCATACCGGTGTTTACCAACAACCATTTTTCATTCGCTACATTAAAAAAACAGCATTTCCATTATCATGGCCTGAATTGACTCATCATAACTCCTTTTACAAAAACTTGAAAACAGTATTTTGGAAATAATTTCAGACTGCCTTCTCTTATGTGGTGAGGCAGGTCGAAGGCAGTTGCTTAATTTTACTCTTGTATTCACACCACGAAGGGGGCATCATGGAATTCCTGATCAGAGCTGAACACCAACAGCTTGGATTTACATCAATACGAAAATGTGCACTTGCACTTTTCTGATGATGGTGACATCTACCCGAAGCCCTTGTGGGATCGCTCTTTTGAATGTAGTGTGTGTGGGGGTGGGAGCAGCAGTGGATGAGGGGTTAAGGATTTTTATTTATATGTATGGTGTTTATTGTTTTATAGCTTTCTTTGAACATTTGATGTATAAAGGACGAAAATTTCCTACAATATCGGCATTTTCTTTGTCACTTCCTCGCGTATGCAACAGAGTGTGGTGAATGTGTTATTTTGACACATTGGGGTGCCTCTGGCAGTGAGGGTTCTCAGTATAACCCTCCTATATGAGTAATATCAAGGTGCATTTTTGAGCACCCAGTTTTTCCAGTGATTAATAAGAACATTCTCTAAAAAACTTGAAAATTGATTGCCATCTCTGAGCTTGCCCACTCCAATAGTCTTCATAACAGGAAACGCACTGCACTGCGGAAAATGACTTCACGTTGAAGAAATACTATTCCCAAAGAAGGAACGCGCTGTATCTCATATCCTAAGGATCAATGTAAGATGCATGAAAGGAAATACTCTCGGCAGAGCAGTGCCATTGATTTTCCTTGACTGATCTTTGAACATCTCCGCATCTACTGCTGGGGGAATTATTTGTGTTATCTGTACTATATTCTCGGCTGAGGTTCCCATCACATTATTTTTGTAGTGCTGCTTAAATGTGACTGGATCTATAGGATATATCATTGCTTGTAAGACTTTGCCATCAAGCAGTCATGGACTGGCCGGCGTGCCGTAGCTCAGGCCTCCCCTGTGTTTTGATCAGTAACTGAGGGTGTCAGTGTTGCCTCCTCTGTCTTACTGGCATGCAGTGTTCCTCTGTGTGGCACGAGGCTGACTGTCACCATTAACATCAGCATTTTCAACGAGGTGAAACAGGACATTTCAGAGCTGTTCTTTCAGCAGGATATGTACATTAAAACAAACAACTCAACATTGATGTCCTGCATGCAACAGGAATGTTTTGCTTAACTAATAGGCTGGAATAAGGGCATTATTTTACACTTGTCTGTGTGTTTCAAAGAAGATACTGAATGAAAGAAGAGCAAGGCTGGGTAGGCAAAGCCGGACCATGAGTGGACCACGGCTAACATGCCTTCGAGGGCTCCAGGACTACGGGCATTGGGGAGGAGTAAGGAGGGTGAGGAAGCAGAGATCATATGCACCCTCCCCCTCCCCCTGGCTTTGGCAGGTAGCTGTACTTTGACGTGGAAAAACCGGTGTTCTAGATTTGCCAATGTCCTTTTTAAAGGAACCAATATCGGGAGAAGGGTGGGACCCCTCCTGAAGCCTAAATGCAGAGACTGAGGTCAGCAGTAACTTGCTAACCCCAAACATGAAAAGGAAAGAGTTGCCATAACAGTGGTCCTTGGGATGCCTGATGGTTGGGATACTGGGGGCAATGGAGAGAACCAGAGGGGATTGCCACGAATCAGACACGGCACTTGCAGGCCAGGCAGGCACGGCCAGAATGGGCTTCGTATGTCACACATCGGTAGCAAGGGAAGCCTAGAAGCTGCTGCGCACATCCACAAGGGCATTCACACCTAGCACTTGGACAGGAACCTCTGCCGGATGGTGCTGTCAAAGATGATTTACGGTGGCACCAAATTGGCTTATGGCTGGGGATCAATTATTTATTATTGTGTGATTGATTTATGATATTCTTGAATGATTTACTGCGAATATCAATGATCGATTGCTGTCATGATGATTAATGCTCATCTCATGATTTATGACTAAATGTTAATAAACTGCGACCTTTACCTCCATCCAGGGTCACTGACTCTTATTGAAAGAAGTCCAGGTGGAGGGGAGGGTCGAGCGAAGGCTCGCTAGGACCAAGATGGGCGTTGGGGCGGGTTAACCAATTTTTCACAGAATCTCCCCTCTCTTCGTGGGTGAGTGACTTTGAGAGACATTTTGAGGTGGGAGCAGCACTCACTTGTAAAGTGGTGAGAGACAAGCTCTGCTTTCTTACTTGGCTTTTGCATGGGGGTGCAGCTTTGAACAAACAAAGTTTTCATCTTTCAGTAAACTTCTCCTTTAACAAGTGTGATTTTTTTCATAAAGTTATCATTTTGTGACATGTCTTCGATGAGATCTCTAGTGAACGCACCATACTCATTTGACCTGCTACTTTACCTTACTATTGTCACTATGTCTGCCTGCTATGTAGAAATCTCCCTGGAATAACATATGTGAATTATGACATGCACATTCTGCACTGTTACTGTATACATTTACTTTAATTTAGTGTAGTTCAATGCCATCATCTGCCTGTCACACATATTGCAACACATAATGCTGCAGTCTTCCATATTCATTACTATCACACACTAATAAGTGCTGCACAATTTCCACACGTATCACAATGGCACAAATAATCACCTTCATAGACTCCCTGTGCACTCTACACTATGTGCACAATAAATAACACATGATGCTCTACTGTCTCAAATACCACACTTTATACACACTCCAAATTTCCTTTCCATATTTTAAAGATACATTCATGTCATTTTCATCACTTCTTCTAAGGCTGTTTATTAAGTGCACCTCACTGTTTCTAGTGGATCCTTTCTATTGACAACCCTTTCCTGCAACTCTCAATCTTTTTCTTTTTTTTTAAACTGTTTTTATTTGTAACAAAATTGCATTGGTGCATAGCAGTGTACAATTGTATGCGACTCTCACTCTTGCTCTTTAAAAACATATTACCTTTTGCCCTAAATTAATATTAATCATGTTTATTAGAGAGTTGATGGAGTATAAAGATAATCAACACTGATCTGCTTAGGTAAATGGTTTTTAACCTTTTGACTTCTGTGAATCCCCACTTTAGACCTGGCATCTTTTGGCGTGGTTTCTCCATTCTCTATGCTCTGGGCCTCCTGTTTTTGACTGTGTGCTGAACTTCATTTTTGCTGGTTTTAGAACTCTGGGAACTTTAACACTGCTGACCATTGCTAAAGTGCATGTACTATGTGTCTAAAATGTAATAGTATTTGTTTTCTCCATGATTGACATATTTGATTTAGTTCAATGTGTGCCCAGGGTCTGTAAATCAAATACTGCTAGTGGGTCTGCAGCACTGATTGTGCCACCCACATGAGTAGCCCTTCAAGCCTTTCTCGGTCCTGCCACTGCAAAGCCTGTGTGTGGAGTTTTAAATTGCCATTTCGACCTGTCAATTTCACCTACTTGCCTGGCTCAAACCTTCCTTTTTCTTACATACAGGTCACCCCCTAAGGTAGGCCCTAGGTAGCCCCCTGGGATGTATGCAGTGTATTTAAAAGGCAGGGCATGTACTTGTGAGTTTTACATGCCCTGGTAGTGTAAAACTGCTAAATTTGTTTTTGACTACAGCAAGGCCTATCTTTCCCATTGGTCAGCACTGGAACGGCCTTGTAACACTTTACAAGTGTATCTTCCAAATGGGAACATATAGAAAATTGGAGTCACAATTTTAGTTGGTTTTTAAATTGCTGATCTGAAAAATGACACTTCATGAGTTGGCATTTTCTTAATTAACTATTCTGTGCCTTAGCCTGTCCCTAGAATACGCATCTGGGTTGGATGACAGTTGGGCTTTGTGAATTCACTCTAGACAATTACACACAAAGGGAGCTGAGGTTTGCCCTGCATATCCTGATAGCCAATTACCGGTCTGATGAGCCTTCCTGACCTGGACTCTGTCTGTAGCCAGGGGCAGGAGGTGCAGGGTTTTGTGCACTACAAAGACCTTTCTTTGAAGTCTCCTTACTTCAAAGACTAAAATGGGTATAAGTACTGGACCTCTGACACCATATACTTTGAACACTTCTGAACTGGGGACATTGTGCTAGGAAGAAGAGCTGTTGGGCTGCCAGAAGAGACTGCTACTTTGCTGTTTGCTTGGCTGTGTTGGGTTTCTGCCTAGTGCTTCTTGCCTGGGAGAGAGAGAACTGGATGTTATTCTTTGCATCATGCTTTCTAAATGTTTGTCAAGGGCTTGACTGAGCTTGCATCCTGTTGCTGAAGCCTCATGAACAAGAAAGACTTCATCTGCATCTAACTTCCAGCACCTGGGCTCCTCTGCTCTGAGTTCTGTCCTGCCAAGTGGTGCCAAATCCAGTCCTGGGCTCTTGGAGGTTAGTTTGGCGCTGCAACCAAGAAAACAACACATTAACTCCAAGTGTCAGTTTGGAACTGGCGCATCCTTGCAAAACCGATGCATCGCTGCTTCCTGCACCGAAACTTGCTTGCTGAGTGCGTGACGCATCAACCTTTACTTTCAAAGTAGCCCTAACTTTGCTGCTGCACTGCTGAAGAAACACTGATGTTTGAATCTCGAGCACTGCCTCACTGAAGTCTGTGATGCATCACTCTGACTCCGATGCTGCCCCGGACCTGTGTGGTTTTTAACCAATGCAGCACCTGTAGTCCAAGGGTTTGACAATGACGCATCACTGACACCGCGTCGCCTTCTGGAACCGAAGTCTCATACAAGCAATCGACGCATCACCTACTCTGCGCAACGCATCATGCCTGAGCAGCAAAGCTTCAATGACCCTGCACCGCTTTAAGGAATCGAGGCATCACCTGCATCCGCAACAACTCACTTCCTCTGCGCAATACATCAGTTTTGGTTTTCAACGTGTCCATGGTACTGTAGGGGGATCTGCATTATTCCTGTATTCAGTCCGCACTCCATCACGGTTGGACTGAAATTTTGGATTTGTCCCAGTCAGATGTGACCAGACAACCCAAGTTGGAGCTATCCACTTATAAGCAGTGCATTTTGATTTAGTCTTTAAAAATTCATATCTTGACTTGTGTATGTTGTTTTTTTATAATTTTGGCCTTGTTTTACTCAGATAAATATTGGCTATTTTTCTAAACAGGTGTGGTGAACTTTTGTGGTATTTTCACAGTGTTACTGTGTGTGTGTGAACAAATACTTTACACATATCCCCTTTAGTTTAGCTTGACTGTTCTGTACCAAGCTACCAGAGAGTGAGCGCAGGTAAACTTTTAGTGTAGGTCCCACGTTGGACAGGGTGCATAACTCTGCCAACTAGAGTCCCCATTTTTAACACCCATGTGATCATTATTGGAATCAAGGGACCTCCCATTGAATCATTATTGGAATCCAGGGACCTCATTTGAGTCATTGTTCGAAGCTGGGGAGGATTAGGGCTTAAGCAAATTTGATCTTTTTAACTGCAAAACAATACATAAAAATAAACAAACAAGCATTTATCCAACAAACATACAAATGATGCAATATTTTATTTAATTTATAATCTAAATCTGAATCTTAATAGGAAGGTTGGAGCTTTTCTTAATTCAATTGAAGCCACTCATCATCCATACTGTTTGATGCACTTGCACTGCTCCCTTGAATCAATCTGAGCATACCAACTTAATTTTTAGCCACCAATTTGAGATTCTTTCACATTTACAGAATGTTTTTAAATTCTTAATTTTACATTTTGCTTCTTTAATATATCAATATCATTTAATTTTCAGAACAGTCGGAGACCCCCTGAGTAAACATCGCGTACCCCAAGGGGTTCCCGGACCACAGTCTTAACTTCTGGCTTAGATGATTGCTGTAACAATACTAGCATAATCTGCCCCTTAGCTGCACATTAACACTCAGAGCACACAGTGGGGTGACTTTTTAAATTAGAAGTTTAACAGGCTTCTTTGCAGGAAAAACCTTAACAGTGCTTTTGGTATGTTGACCTAAAGACACACAACATAATTTACGATTGCTGGAATGGCTTGGATTGTTGAAATCTGAATTATGAGAGACAACTCTGTTGGCTAACATGAATCTCACTGACCCTTTTGTGAGGGCTCATTAACTTAGTTACTAGGGCTGGTGTTAGGATTTTTGCCACGCTGGTAAAGGGGCAATTTGCCCCCCACTTTCCAACATAAAACACAACCTGTTGTTTGTAGCAGGTAATCTGATGTATCAGTGCTTAATTTGAGCCAGTGGTTTCCGGTGCTTTGCACCTGCACTTAATAGTCAACACCGGGACATATGGCAACCAACCACATTTTGGCACTGTTTGTCTGATTTTGTGATGAACAAAACAACAGTTGTTTAATAATTCTATATACATTAATATGACTAATACCTGCCACCCAAAGCTATGAGAATAGTTTGGGTGATAGATATGTCATTTTAATGTATAAAAAGACTGAATTGTCATTAGTAGTTCTGACTTTGGCAATGAGTGGTGCAATCTGCAGTGATCTCCTGACAAGGTTCCTGGCACTTATGTTTTTTACAAATTAAGTACTGACCTTAATTGCACATTGGCTGGCTGCCTTGTCTCGCATGTCTTATAACTGGCTCTGCTTTTGGTTCTGCAATTTCTTTCAAACAATCACTTGCTTTGTCAAGTCTAGGCACCGCTCCAAAATCTATGCAGTATGCACTGCACCTCTTTCGATATCTAACACAGCGTCCCCTTACACTACTGGCTTGCGACAAACCACATGTGCTTTTTAAAACACCTCAAGACCCGTCTGTTTCTGTTGATATTCAGTGAATTCTGTCAGCGCCATGAAAACCTCTGCGTGAACCGGTTTATGCAAATAGTACGTATGCTTATAAACGTGTTAAATGACTGACGCTTGAAGAAACTGGACATTGATGATTTATGCAGGAGAAATTGACAAACAGGAAGCAAAAATGTTACTTGCTAGTCTCATTCATTTTCTATCCGTCATATGATGACCCATGTTATTATTGTATCAAATGTTCTTTTAACAGTTTTCTGTGGTGGAGACTATGAAACAATGATACTGTATCACCTGACATTTTGAAATGTTATATTTTCTTAATCCAAAGGTTATGCTTCTATTCCTAGCATAGTACAGTAAGCAATTGAGTCATGACATCAGTGGTGGCCGCTGCCAAGGCTCTAAACATCCTTAGCACTGTACCTTCCACATTAACCACTGGCCTGCTCCCTCCGTGCTACTCTTCTCTACGCATTCTAGAGCCTAGAAATTAAATGGCCACATAGAAGCACACTCTGTGCCAACCTCACTGAAAAGTGTACGAAAACGTGCAGTGAAGACCCTGGCCTCCTAAAATCCTTCACAGCCCGTTCTGGTCTGAATGATACTAAATGCTGGACTCAGTGGCGGCTGGCATGGCTCGCGGGTGGGTTGGTGGGCATACGGGGTTGCCGGGGGTCACGCAGTGGGATAGGGGGGGTTGCAAGTGCGGGATTGATTGCTCACTTAGGAGTGGGCAAACCACTCCTTCCATGCTCCGAGAGCAGAACAGCCCCGCCCACCTGCCCGCCCACAAAGCAGCACAAAGTCTGCAGTCTGCAAAGTCTGCTTCTCGTACTGCTTGAAAGCAGTGGTGCAACGTTCCACCACCGTAGTGGAGGAGCCGCCACTGGTTGGACTCACCGTCGCATTTTCTATAACACAAATTGCAGTATTCTTTTCCCCTGGACCTACTCCATTAACCCTATCTCCCATTTCCATTCCCATCTCAGAGACATCAGTATTTCCCATAAAACCAATAGCAACACCCTACCCATACCGAGTTTTAGGGCACCAATTCACCAGTGAGACACTACAACAAGACCATGTCAGAAATATGAAATTACTTTGTCCCACAAAGGCTAAAAAGCCAAAACCTAAAAATAATAATAATAATATTTAAAAAAAACTCTGCACCTTGGTACACCACTTACTACTACTACTGCCAAAAACATAAAAGCAGTTTGAAAAAAAATAGTTTTTGAAGCCAAATCCAATATCTTTTGAGCAGATATTGGTTGAGCTCATTGTGCACCTCGCCTCTCTACTTACCGCCTTTCAATGGCTATACATGAGGAAAATCTGTCAAGAACTCTGATAAGTTGACGCTGTAAAAAAAACTATTTAAATAAATAAATAAATTAGAAGGTATAAGGAGATTGTGTCAATCAAGATAAAAAATGTTAAATAAGATTGAGGTGAAAATTCAGGGACTGCATTAACGATAAAGGGAACACTCCAGGAAGCCTAATAATAATAATATTAAAAAATACTAATAATAGTAGTAATATTAATAAAAAATATATAATGTGAAAAGTCATCATTGACCAATTGTCACTTTTATATAAACTTTCAAGCAAAACCTCACAGATCTGTCACATTTTGGATTCGCTCAGTTTTAAACATATCTTTTTTCACTAATAGGCATACTATATGTAAAAGAATTTCAGCAATCAGATGTTTGTTTGATGAGAGGTTGTGAAAGAGTGATTGTAACCAACCTGTGCTTAATTTGATCTGGTGGTTGCAGGTGTGGCCCCCTAGCAATCATTGTTGAGGACCAGGACTTATTTTTTATCATCAGGCTTTCAACCAGAGCAAGAGAGACAAAGGCAGAAAAGGCAGAAAGAAGGCAAAAGAGGGATGTAGGTAAACAGTGATAAAGGGGGGAAGAAAAAAATAGAAGAACCTGAAAGAGTGAGATAAAGAAGCAAGGAGTGCAGAGAGTTGTATGAAAGAGGCATGAGGTGGAATTAAGAATATACAGCCTTGGTATTCAACAGGCTAAACATTCAGCATCGCCAGCATCAGGCTTCCGGGAATAACTTTGCATCACATCACTTAATCTGCTAAATATTGAGCATGTCAACTAACTGTAAGGTTTTGGTTATTACAAGATCTGTGGAACTGCCATTCAAGGCATATTAGACTGCAGAAGTTAAACAATCGCATTTATTGTTATCACCTCACAGCTCCAGGTTACAGGAAGGGGCAACATTAAAAAAAAGGTTAATGACAAACAGCACTACTGTTCTTTTAGAATAGAAACTCATCCTAAATTATCAAACAACTGTGAGAAGGAAAGTTCAGACTCCATGTAATGAAGATTGTTGGTAACTAATCTATGCATTATTGCACCACTTACTGTCCTGAGACATCCTTATATTAAGAATATGTTAATTTATGAGATAGCATAGCAGTATAACAAAGACTATAACCACACTAATTTATCAGTACTGGAGTTGTATCAACCTTAACATAGTGCTCTCCTTTTTTCTTGAAGTTTGTATTATATTGCTATTTTAGAGTGTAATAGTGTAAAATGCCCGTTCCACATGTTCATAGCTTTGGCTTTTAAACTGTGTAAATGTGCACATTTTTGTGATTATTCTGAATTGGTTAATATGGAGTTGTTTCATATTCATGTTTCACTTTTCAGTTTTCTCTCTTAGTAGGCTGACCCTTAGTTTGGTGGGTGGTACTCTGTCCGTCCGGTTTCCGGAGCCCTGATGGTCTACCGTCCACGGTTTTCAGCTCTTTATGGCCAACATTATTTCTCTCCCTTCGACAATAGTGTGCGATCTTCCTTCTTATTGCCGGCCTCCCGACAGCCTGGTTTTCAATAAAACAGGGAGGCGAGGGTGATATAGATTTCCTTTTATTAAAAGTTGCCCTTGATAGTTTATAAGTGCCCTACTCCTCTTCACCCCCTCCTCCAGATTCTTCTCTCATTGCCCGCTACCTTTGCTGTGAGGCCAGGAAGTTCTGGTTGGTCAGCAGCTAGACTCCGAACCTGAATGATGTTCGCCTCCTTATGGATGATATTACACCATCCACCAAATTTATCTCTGTACCTTGACAGGAACCACCACCATGGTGGTTCCGGCAAAGGTACAAAAGATTTGGTGGACAGCCGCCATCAATTTTGATGGCCATCCACCAAACTTTAACAAAGTTTTTGATTTTCAAACTCAATCTCCCAAAGTGGGGAGCTGGTTATTGGAAAAAAACTAATGGTCTCCACATTCATGGAGTTTTTTCCTTGGATCTGGTGGTCAATATTTGTTCCACACTTAGTTTCACCAGGCAATGATGGACAGCGAAAATAGGACATCACACTGTCCACCCTAATTTAGGGCGGGCAGTGGAATGCCCTTCCTCTGACAGTCCCTAGTTGGGCCGTCGAAGTAGGCTTTCGGTAGATGGAGCCAATGTGCAGGTAGACCATCAATTTGGCAGACTGCCCTCTCTTTCACTTTGGTGATGGTGTACCCTGTCTGCAAACTATAAATCTGCCCCTTAGTCTGCTTGGAGCGCTTGATTTTCTTTTTCTATTCTTGTGTCTTGGGTCGCCATAGGTGTGCAATATGTGTAGTCATGAGGTGTGTCCTATATTCTGTCAATGATGCATTGGTTGAATATGCACCTCAGTACCATAGTACTAATAAAAACTACAGCCACAAGGCTGCTCCATTGCAGGTGGTGTACACACTGGTGCTTGCAGAGCCTTTAAAGTTTAGCTTCTGTATCGCGTTACATCCCATACTCCCCCAAAAAAATGAAATATTAACTTACCAATTTATGGTCCCTTGTTCTCGTCACCCTAGGAGAAAACAAACTATAATCTCATATTTTTTTATCCTACATTTGCCCTTCCTTTTTGCTGTCTGTCTAAACTTCAAACCACCCACCATAATCGGTTATGATTCATATATTTATTGTGGTTGTTTGAGTAATAACCCCGTAAAATAGACAAATGTGATGCACAAATATATGCATTTATTTATATAATTGTCTTTTGGGTGCACACATTTTGTCTCGCCGCCACTATATTTCCCTAACGCACTGCAGAAAGTCAGAGCAACTGTCCCCTCAGGTTTCTTGAGTGGCAAGCTGGCATTAATGCTAGGAAGAGGTGTGTTCAGCACAAGGAGCAAGGGGCCTACCACTACTTGCAAGCGGCACTAAAACTTAGTAGGAACTATTCTGAGACTGTCACTAAAGCAAGCGATAGATTACTTTTTTCCCTTTATGGTGAAAAAGATTTCGTTAAAATGAACAGTATCAATGTAGAGCCTCGAGCCTTCTGTTTCATCTACATTGTATTTAAAAATGCTTTGACTCATAGACAAGAATGAATTTGCAATTAACCTTCTGATACAAAGGGTGTTGGGTGACATTGATTTCGATTTTATTGGTGAAATTTCAAATGCATCTATAAATTTCATTTTACTCTCTCCTTTTATGTCAGGTTTTGCATTTATTTCTAAATCAAATTTTTGCTACAAATAAATATGAGTGAAATACAAATTTCAAATTGAAATGTGTAGTTATTTTCTATATTCATACAAATTGGTGATCCACCGCGTGGTTTGCTATCAATAATGCAGTTATCATAGCGCTGTTCCAAAGTTGTACCTAAACCGAAAAATATAGCAAGTTGAAATATTTATCTTCTCATTCCAACATTTTTAGACATATTTTTCACTAAGCATTATTAATTTATTTATCAATGCTTATTTTAGCATGCTTGTGTACATTTTATTTCCAGCCTTGGAAAATTATGCCAACATGTGAAACTGAACACTGAAATGGAGAATTACCAAAATAACGTTCTAGCAAATGTGTATCACGTCATGCCTTCTTGATTTGTTGACATCACTCTTACACGGTTTTTCAACTGGCCAGCACATCTGTTTTCCTTATGCTTATGAATGATTGTTTTTGCCCAGCTTGTTGCTTTGACCTCCGCTGAAGTCACTCGCAGCGCGTCTGTCTGCTGCTTGATCACATTAATGGACTGGAGGCCTGAGCCCTAAGCTGCAGGGTGCAGGGACTCATTAAAATGAAGTGATTAGAAAGTAAATCCATAGAAGCGGGTCAATCCAATGACAGCTCTCGCTGCTTTTGAGCAGGCCGCTCTCTGTGGCAGATGCCAGCACAACTTTTCCCACTGCCTCGGAGGCAGGCTGGTCACATGCTGCTCATTGGTACTTCTGTTTGCCTGTTGTCTGGTAATTAGTACAGTCTGATCAAATATCGCAGGCAGTTTTATCTTTTATCTACACGCTGATTTCTTTACTACGTAGATATAGCATGCCTTTCAAAGGGCCGAGTTCCTCCCTCACAAATTACTGTGGAACTCATGGCAGATGGACCTTTATTGCCTGCTGTGAAGCGTAAAGGGGAGAAACAATTCATTTAAAGAGGATCACAATTTACAAGAAACCATGACTCAGAAAAATCACAGACCCCAGACTCCAAGTTAGTGGGGTTTATAACAAAGCCAAAAACAACTGGATATACAAGCACCTCATTACGAGGTTGTAGAAATAAATGGGAACTAATACAAATCTATACCTACAGGCTAACTTTATACGATGAATCATGAACAGAATGACAATCTCCAGAAACAGAACGCAGGCAATGATTGCCCCCATGTCGAGTTTGGTCTTAATTTGCGGAGTATGAATAAAAAGCATTAGTCTGTCCCTACATTACCACTATCGTGACATCCCTACTTAGCATTTCCAAGGCAAGGTCAGGAAAAAGGTGTCAGCGTGTGAAGCCTTCCTAAGAAGTACACTCACGTTGCTTGGGTCAAGTAGCCAAAGCTGCAGAGCTCATTCTAAGATGCTCATTCTCTCCCCTTTGATCTCCTCACCCCTTCGCCTGACTCCACCCCGGGACACTATCCCTAATACCAAACACAAAAAACATAAAACACGCCCCAGATCACCTCATCTCACTAGACAATTCCCATAGGTGATATTCCATGTGGTGTCGGTGCTCCCAGCTCTTGGCACGATGACCTTGAATACCAGGCCTCTCTCAATGAGAAAGAACACCGGCTCCCAATTATCAGCTTTCTTCAACAAAATGTGTTGCATTGCCTAACTCTCCTAAACAAAAGACGTTATTGTAACTAACAAAGAAGTCTTTCTCCTCCTGCAACAGAAATGTGAGAACAGAACAGATTCAACATGCACATGAAGTTTCTCTAAAACCCTCACTACTGATCCACGCCAGGAAAAATACATTTCAGGCCTACAGAAATTGGCCAACATAAGAGTGAAACACATAGGCCTTTTGAATACACGTAAGTGAACATTTCATTTAGGCCTTTATATCTCATTACATTACAGAAGCACATCAAATTCATGTCGACTGCAAGCAACTTATGAAAACCTACATGTCAGATGCAACAAAGTCACGCCTATGGGCAACTTTGATATTGTGTACATTTAAATCATACACAGCACATCACATATAAGCAATTTCTTTAGGCAAATGAAATCAAATACTATGAATTACAATATCCTAATAAATTCTATGTTATCTCTTTACATGGCACAACACCTTTCCTACCACTTACACTTTCATGTGTTATTTCAAAACACATTCTAATGGTCAAATGTTAATACAACAAAAAAATATATGCAGGTGCGGACTATCCGTGATCATGATGCACCCCTACAAATTTCAGAACAACATCGCGCTTCATCACCTTCATCCATTATGCACATTTAACAAGCAATTACAGTAAAAGAAGTGCACTAAATATAATGGTGGCATAGAGGGAGGAATGTAGGTGCTCTTGCTCTTCGAATGTGTCAACACATTTTAGCTTTCATGGGTGGCAAATTCCATGTAGTCAAGCAATTTGCACATAACTTTTCTAAATACCTAGGTGTAAAGAAAGTCTTCCAGATTTGTATGGCTACTTGAAAGAAATGTATTTGCTTACTGTGGTTTTTACTATTTATTGTCTGATTAATTCAGACAAGCACATATAGAACATACACATTAACATGCTTTGGAAGAGAAATAAGAGCTGGCCTAAAGAAAAACAAAAATAACAAAAATGTGCTGCTGACTAAACGTGGCAGCCATATGCTAGCAATACAATTTTTCCAGTGGAATATTATCAATTTCATATAAATTGAATAGAAAAGTATGTGGTTCTCCTCGCAAGCAGGTGTACTTAGTACATGCAGACTTTTTTTTAAAGTTTCTATGCACATTTCCAATTCCAGTTTTTAGCTTCCAATTCATAGTAAAATATGGTTCTTATTGTGTCAAAATAAAGGTAGCATTCTCTTTGATTTACTGTAACCTGAAGGCAAAGTTAAAGCCAGAAAGATGACTAAAACGGTAAACAATGTTAAAGAATGAAAAGAAATGAAGCATTGGTAAAGCGAAGTGTTGGCCCATATGCCCTGGCACCGTAGTCCACTTCTTTTTTCACTCACACTGCAAGAGAGCAAGTGGCTGAATTCAGCTGACCCGCTGCTCCATACTGTGAGCTCCGGTCAATCAATCAATCAATCAATCAATCAATCAATCAATCAATCAATCAATCAATCAAGGGAATTGTAAGTGTGCTACTCACCTGTGAGGGTCTCAAGGCACTGGGGTGGGTGGGCGCACATCTGTTTTAGCCGAAAAGCCAGGTCTTGAGAGTCTTCCTGAAGGTGTTCAGGGAGGGGGCGGGGCACGTCTGATGTCAGCGGTAGCTCGTTCCAGGATTTGGCTGCAATGTGAGAGAAGGATCTTCTGCCTGCTCTGGCTCTGTGGATGCGTGGGGTTTCGGCCAGTGCGAGGTTGGAAGATCGGAGGTTTCTTTTGGGTACGTCGAAGTTGATTCTGTGGTTGAGGTATTTGGGTTCGTTGTTGTGTAGGCATTTGTAGGCATGGGTGAGGATTTTGAAGGTGACTCTTTTCTCCAGGGAGAGCCAGTGGAGTCTTCGTAGGTGTTGGCTGACGTGTTCTTGCCTGGGGGTGTGGTGTTCTGTATGGTCTGGAGTTTGCGGAGTAGGGACTTGTTGATGCTGGGGTAGAGTGCATTGCCGTAGTCCAGTCTGCTGGTGATGAGTGTGTGGGTGACTGTCTTCCTTGACTCAGGGGGATCCATTTGAAGGTCTTGCAAAGTATGCGGAGGGTGTTGCAGCAGCTGGATGTGATGGTGTTGACCTGTCGGTTCATGGTGAGTGTTGGGTCAAGTATGAGGCCCAGGTTCTTGGCACAGTCTGAGGGGTGGGCGGACTTTCCAAGGCGGTCCGCCACGAGGTGTTGTCCCATGCTGAAGGAGTGATTCCAAGGATACGTAATTCTGTCTTCTTGGCGTTGAGTTTCAGACAGCTGTTGGTCATCCGGTCTGCAACATCTTGCATTCCTTTCTACAAGTTGAGTTTGGCGGTGGTGGGGTCTCGGGTGAGGGAGAAGGAGAGGATGAGCTGGTGTCGTCGGCGTAGGATACGATATTGAGGCCGTATTGTCAGAAGATGGCTTTGAGGGGGGCTATGTAGATATTGAAGAAGGTCAGGCTCAGGGATGACCCCTGTGGGACTCTGCAGGTGATTTTCATAGAATTGGAAAGGAAGGGTGGTAGTCTGATTCTCTCTGGCTTCTTCCGGTGAGGAACAATCGGATTCAGTCCAGGGCTGTTTGTTGTATGCCGGCTTCATGTAGTCTGGCGACTAGTGTGCGGTGAGAGACGGTGTCGAAAACCCCTCACAGGTCGAGTAGGATGAGGGCTGTGGAGTGGCCTTGGCCCAGGAGTGTGCGAATGTCGTCAGTGGCAGCAAGTAGGACGGTCTCAGTGCTGTAGTTGCTTTGGAATCTGGATTGGGACGGGTCGAAGATGGTGTTCTCTTCGATGAATCATGTCAGTTCCCTGTTGACCGTTTTCTCTGTGACTTTGGCTGCGAAAGGGAGGAGCGAGATGGGCCAGTAGTTTTTTAGGTCGGTGGGGTCTGCTGTGGGCTTTTTCAGCAGGGGCCTGACTTCTGCACGCTTCCAGTCATCTGGGAAGGTGCCTGTTTTGAAGGTGGTGTTGATGGTGCGTTGCAGTTCGGGTGCGATGACGGGCGCGGCTCTGTGGTATATGTGAGGGGGCAGGGGTCAGTGGGGACCCCCGAGTGGATGCTTTTCATGGTCAAGGCGCTGTCTTCAGTCGTGATCAGTGTTCCATTAGAGATGGTGGATTAGCTGCTGTCCTTGGGGGGGTGGGTGGGCAGCTGTGGCGTCAGGAGGTTGGTTGATGAAGTTGTCGTAGAGGGTTTTGATATTGCGGTGGAAGTAGGTTCCAAGCTTGTCGCAGAAGTCTTGGGACGGGGTAATGTCTGTGGCTTTGCTGCGCGTGTTGGTGAATTCCTGAATGACGCTGAAGAGTTCCTTGGCATTGGTGGAGTTGGCGAGGATTTTGTTGTGGATGAAGTTCCTCTTGGTGGTTCTAATTTGGTTGTGATAGTCCGTCATGGCATCCTTGTAGGTGGAGTAGTTTTTGGTTGTCTTGGTGTTTCTCCAGTTCTTCTCTAGGCGTCTGCAGGTGCGCCTGGCTTCTTCGAGAGCGGTGGTGAACCAGGCAGCTTTCATGGGGCGGTGTTTGTCGGGGTTGCAAAGAGGGATGAGTTTATCTGTGCAGTTGGAGAGCCAAGTGTGGAGTTATCTGGCTGCGCTGTTTGCGTCGGGTGTCCCGGTGTGGCTGTCTCGTGAGGGTGGAGTTAAGTTGCTCGTCTATGACTTTTCTCCAGTTCCTTCGTGGTGGTGTGTGGTTGGTTTGGGTGCCTTGGGTTTGTCGACGTTGAAGTGTACGCAGTGGTGGTCGGTCCATGGTAGTTGCGTTGTGTGGCTGAAGTGGACACTGTTTACTGTAGCGAAGATGGGGTCGAGGGTGTGTCCTGCTCGGTGGGTCGGTGTGGTGATGAGTTGTTTGAGTCTGATGTTGGCGACTGTGTCACGAATGGTGGTGGGAGTTGGGGTTGTTAGGGTTGTCGAGGTGGAAGTTCAGGTCTCCAATGAGTATGTAGTTCGTTGATGCAATGGCGTGGGGTGCGATGAAGTCGGTGATGGTGGTGGCGAAGGGTGTCCAGGGGCCGGAGGCTCTGTAGACATGGGTTCCTCAGAGTGTGGCATTGGAGTGATCTGGATCTGCAAGTGCAGGTGTTCGGCGGAGGGGAAGGTGTCACTGGAGGTAGTGAGGCGGAGGGTGCTCTTGTTGGCGATGGTGAGGCCCCCTCACGGGTGGTTGGGGCGGTCCTTCCTCTGGATCTTGTATCCCTTCGGGATGGCGATGTTGATGTCGGGTGCGGAGGTAGCATTGGTCCAAGTCTCTGTAAAGAAGGCGATGTCGGGCGAGAAGTGTCGAGTAGGTTCCAGATTTCCATGGCGTGCTTGTGTACGGAGCATACATTGAGGAGGATGCATCTTAGGGTGTCGCAGTTGTTGGCGTCGGTGGTGTTGGCAGCCGGGATTGTAGTGAGGGTCAGGCAGCAGTGGAGGCCGGAGAACTGGCCGTGGGTCTTGTTCGGCGAGGCCTGTTGGAAGTCTCTGAGTCTTCCGGGGTTGAGTGCGAGGAGGGTGGTTGTGTCTTAGCGATGGATGGTCGGAGATCCAGGCGCTGGTCGCGGTCAGGTGGCGGACGGGCGCAGACGGGCTTGTCTTAGGTGCGCCTCCGGCGTGCCAGCGGTGCGCGCTGTGCGTGTCCACTGCACATGTCTGCGCAGCGGCTGCCATTAAGTAGGGGGAGGGGCGTGCAGCTGAAAGGCAGGAGCGGGGAAGGAACGGCAGGATAATACGAGCAGTGGTGGTAAAAAGAACAAAAAGTATGGGCACAAGCATACTAGAAGGGCACAAGTGGGCAGTGAAGGCACAAGATACACACAGAATTTAAAAAAAGAGCAGAGGCATGAGAACAGTCACCGGCACAGAGTGGTCTCGAACCCTAACAGGGTGGAGCTCACGATCGGTATGCGCTGCAGCAGAGCACAGCGGAGGTGCTGGGGTCACAACAGGCCCCAGACCGAGGCACGAGAACAGTCACCGGCACAGAGCGGTCTCGAACCCTACCAGGGTAGGGCTCACGATCGGTAGCACAGCAGAGCTGCTGTGGTGAGAGCAGGCCTCAGATCGTGTGACAGAGGTATTGCACGCGCTCCCTTGCAGAGGCCACCATTAAGTAGGGGGAGGGGCATTCAGCTGGGAGGCGGGGCGGGAACGGTGGGAAAAAACAAGCACTGGCGCTAAACAGAACAAAAAATATGGGCACAAGAATACAAGAAGGGCATAAGTGGGTAGCGAAGGAGAAAAAAAACAAGGCACAAGATACACACAGAATTTAACAAGCATTTACAATGCAACGGTTTCGCCTTTGCAAAAGTTAGAGCTATTGGCATTGCTCATGACATTATTTTTATTTATGTTTTATTTTTAAAACATAAATAAATGGCATTGTCATTTACAATGCCAATAGCAGGGCAGGAGAGCAAGCACAAGTCTGCAAATGTAAAGGATGCTTGAAAGCCAGTACTGGCTTTAATTGATACTGTAGGACAAAACTAGTACTTGCTGTCATGAGACTTTTGTAAGAAAGACCATAATAGAAGAGGAAAAAAAATGTTGAACATGCATGTAGCTTTCTTTGTTTAGCTGCCTTCCTGGTTACGTTTCCAAGTTAGTAAAGTAGAATAGCAATTATGGTTGTACAAATGAATACACTCTGGCAGTCTGGGATAAAGAAATAACAGACTTTATTTTTATTAATCAATTTAAAAGCACCAAGTTATAATATTTCAAATCCACATTAATATGACATGGGACCCAGCCTCCATCTTCCTGTATGGGTGATGGTCAGCTTAATTTGAATAATAAAACAGAAAACGAATTCTCAAAGGGCATTTTAGATAACATAGATACTGTTTCCAAAACTCATTGGTGCGCATATCATCCAAGTACAATCTGAATTGATAGACCACGCCTTTCCAAATTCGAACACTTGTCTATTGCATACACATCTCTGTAGCAGATACATAACCCCACTGGACTGTCTCACAACGAAAGGCGACACTTTTGTAATTGTTATGAAACTGCATGTGCCTTAGAGGGTGGCACGCGCGCCCATGGCCCTGAGAATATCATGCACGTATTAAGTAGGCCTGACTGGAACTGGAGACGGCCCTTAAGGGACGGGCCCGTGCATGCCCAATGCCAGGTTTGGTGTAGCGCGTGGGGTGGCGCGATCCACTTCGCCTCACGTTCCCCTGCCGCACCAAGAAACAAAAGGTGACACTTTATCTTCCTCTGCGTCGGTGACAATGAACTCTGCGCTCCCAAAAGCGCGAAGAAGGCCTTGAAAGGATCTTTATCGGGGAGGGGCAGCCCGAGCTCTGGGGAGCGCCGTCCATCACCCACAAAGGCCTCAGGGTAAGGGGGAGGCTGGTTCTAGCGCTGACGCAGACACCATCCGCCGAGGCTGGCGCTCTGCCCCTCACCGCGGGCCCTAGAACTGCATTTGCACAAGCAGTGAATGGACAGATTACAGGAACAGAAGAACTTTCACTCACGCTTCTTTTAAAAGTATTACATTACGAGCGGCTATTATACCCACTGGGCGCTTCCAGAGGCAGAGCCCGATGCAGGGGAGGCGCAGGGATAACTATGGAAAAGCTACGAGCCTCCCTGGTGTTGGTTTCCAGCCAGTCACCTAACTCCACCCCACCCACCTCCCGCAATTATTTTCTCCGTACTTGGTTCATACAAGCATTCCTCCACAGGGTTTGCCCGCCGCGTGCCGCTTTGGCACCCGCGCCATAGAAAAGGGACATGGAATGAAGCAGCCCTGTCAAGTTGCCCAAGTCCACGAGTTGTGGGGGTATCCGATGGGCAAGGTAATATGTCCCGTAGCATACTCGGGAAGTCGAGCGGCTTAAAGAGCCAGCGGGAGGGGGGCGGGGGGGCTCACGGACAGCGGGAGGGGGGAGGAAACAGCAGCACTCACCTCAACTTCCTCCAGCGGCGGTCGGCCGCGTAATGGGAAAAACAAACGAATAAAAAAAAAACGAAACTCCGCCCACCGCCGCGATGACGACATCGCAGAGGCGGAGAGCGAAAAAATCGTGGGAACGCCCCCGAATCTGGTCCGGCCTTGACGGACAGATCTCTGTTCCAATGGCTAGCCTCCATTTATGGAGCTAGCCAATGGAACAGAGGGCGGATTCAAGTGTCCGTTACTGAAGACTACAGATTTCTCCTGGGGGCGGAGCTAAAGCTCCGTGCCCCAGTCGAAACCTAAAAAAAGAGCAGAGGCATGAGAACAGTCACCGGCACAGAGCGGTCTCGAACCCTACCAGGGTGGGGCTCACGATCGGTACGCGCTGCAGCAGAGAACAACGGAGGTGCTGGGGTGACAGCAGGCCCCAGACCGTGGGTCAGAGGTCTTGCTCCAGCAAAATGACAGGCATACAGACCAATAGATAAACTGGGCTGACCCAAAGCCCATCTATGTATTTATAAATCAAGGTAATCAAGGTATTCATATATATTCTCCACTTCCCCAATAGAAACGGACATCGACACTGCAGACTCAGTCCTGGTTATTAATATACACTATTACGCATTTCAGCAGTATCTCCTGCCTTGCTCACACCTACATATATGTATGTGTATATATATATATATATATATATATATATATATATATATATGTATATATATCTCTAGCAGTTGTGTGACCCAAAAGGTGAGGACGCCGGCGCTCTTAGGTGGGGCGGTGCGTTTCTACCGGCAGGGTCACGCCGGTGAATATGCAAACTGATATTTTACCTTGCGCTAAAAAGGAAAGAAACGCACTCTCTTGTTGACAGAAATTATGGCGGTTTTATTCACAGAGTTCAACCATGCCCAACACGTTTCACCTTAACATAAGGCTTGTTCACGGGAACAAGCCTTATGTTAAGGTGAAACGCGTTACAAACTTTTAGACAGTTTCCGGAATTGTTGAAGATACCAATCCATTTTGAAAACAATAGGTAGCCTGGGTCCACTGTCGGTCCAGGAGTGCTGGTATCATTCTGAATTTTGGTGATATCCACAAAACAAAAAATACATCCAATGAATTTAAATGAAACTAATTTACATAATCAGGGGTTATTCTGAAATTCTGGCATAAATCTGGTCTTCCAGGACACGTCCTATTCTATAAAGAAAAAGGACCTCAGATGAGTGTCACAACAGATACCTATACACATCCGCTAGCTTTCTTTCCTATAAATCATGAAAATGTTTTCTGCTATTTTCCCGTGTTATCAGAGTAATATTTTTCCAAATAGTGGTCTGACTTATCATTTTTGCTTCAGATTTAGTCTTCTTTGAAAGTTCAAGCGCCTCGAAGCAAATGGCCTGTTGAGAGCAAATACCTTCAATAGGGTGTGGCATTTTTTATATATTTTGTCTTTACTTCCTTTTTGCTGCACAAAATATGAGAACTTCCATTGATGGTTCTGTTCAAGTTGGAGGGGGAAGCGACTGAAAGTCACACCAGAGGTCAATATTGCCCAACATACCTGCTACAGATCCGAAAATAACTAGTATAGAAGTGGAGGCACAGACTGACGGACATGGGGTCATGTTATGTTATCTAGTACTTGAATTGTGTGCAACTTCTACTAGCGTGGCATCGCGCACCGGCACATTCTATTTGTCCTCAGTGATTACAGGTGGACTTGGATGTGTGGTTGTTGAAATGTGTAGATGGAGTATGACCTATGTTTGAAGTTTTAGTTGAGATATGTGAGATTGTGACGTGGTATTGTCATCTTGAGGTGAATAAATGTGAAGATGCCCATTCGCACACTCATGTTTAAAATGGGAGAAAGATAGCTGTTGCTTCATTCAGGTATATTATACCTGAAAAAAAGCTGTTGAGTTGGAAAAATTAATAATATTGTTTTACACTGTTGGTCACTAGTTTCATGTTTGTTGGATGTTTTCTTGGAGTAGCTTAGGTATCACTTAAGCCTCAAAGATTCACAGAGATTTGATTTTGTTTCCTTAACTAAGTGGGGAAATGGTCTCACATCTTACTGGCAGGGACTGGGACAGAGAGAGTGCCCTCCTATTCGGGAGTGTTTTCTAAGCAAGGCAATTTTAGCTGAAAGGGTATGTTGGATTGCAGGTTACGTCTTTGAAAGTAGATCTGGATATTTAATTTTATAAATGTTGGTCCGATTCCATACAGTGCTTGGTGTGTTATGCATAGACTTTTGAATGTGATCCGTCAAGATACTGGGAGCCAGTGCAAGGTTTTAAGAGCTGGGGTAATGTGAGACCATGGGATTAGGGGTGAAAGGAGCATGGCTTCTGAATTGTGCACCTATTGTCATTTGTTTAGGAGAGATTTCTATGATCTTATACTATAGACCATTCAGTTATTCCAACTTAGAGAGCTCAAGTGTGACTCTGGCTTCAACTGTGTGGGGGCAACCTATGTAGGAAAAAAACCATCGCAATATTCTGAGGAATTTTTTTCGAACATTTCACTACAGCATCTGTGGCTCCACAGTAAGCTCCGCATCTAGTATGACTTGTAGGCTTTTTGTTGTGTTTTTTCTTTTCTGGGCACTTCCTATTGGTCTACAAACCAGAATGAGATCTCTTGTTCCTCTGAGGATTTTAGTTTTGTTTGGTTTGAGTTAAAGTACGTTGGCAGTCAGCCATCCTTTCCCTGCAATGAGGCATGGTCCCAATGTAGTTCTAGTGTTGTAACTGAGGTTCTTGCATTTCACGATAATCTGTGTGTAATCAGCAATGTTGTAGCAAGATAGACCAAAGGACTGGATCAGTCCACACATTGTGCTGAGATAGCTTTTGAAAAGAAGAGACTTCTGTTTTAGACCAGGGAAATGTCTGTATTCAAGTGGTGAGGTTTTGAAGAGAAAGATGGCAGTGAGATGATGTGTCTCTGATTGGATAGAAAAGGAGGCAATCAAGCCAATGATTTTTCTTGGTTGCCCGGTTTCTTTGGTCTGGTTAGTACTGTAGGAACAAGGCAGCTGCTTCATTACTATTCACCTGTGTTCCTATTACTTTCATTGTAGAGACTAGAATTGATTCTGTTTCTTTGAATGGACAGAAGCCGGTCTGTACATCTGAAAGGATGTTTTTTTTCTTCATAGATTTCCCACATTTTTATGTAAGCTGTCTCTTCAATTAGTGTAGTAAAGTAGCATCTGTTTGGTATTGGTCTATAGTATGCGGGTTTAGTTGCATCCAGACCAGGTTTTGTCTGCAGCAGTTTGATAGGTGAGTATTTGAGCTCCTTAGGTACCCATAATCAGTCATGTATGATAATCATTTTTGTGGCTTTTGAAAATAGCCAATGGGCATGAGTCGAAGCTTTTTGCTGTTTGATACTAGAGATTTAAACGATTGGTGTAAAAATAGGGAGAAAATACTATAATTTTTCTTACAGTTATTTAGGTATGCACTACTGGGCTGTGTTGTGGGTTGTTTCTTGGTTCTTTTTAGGTGTGGAGAGTGTGTAACTTTTTGGCTTTTTAGGTCTTGCCTGAGAGCGCATGTACTGTCGCATGTAGAACATTTTGCTTACTTACAGGAAGCTTAGAGCCCACCCATTTCTTAATATTGTTTGGCTTCATCATCACTCTCATTTGCTTGCCTCTGTTTGGTTGATGTGTGCCAGCTTGATTTACTCTTCTTGTCTTTGGAACTTCCCTAGAGATTAGCCCAAGTACTGCTTCCTTGTTCAGTGTCCTTCTACTGCTCGCACATTCTAACCTTCTTTTTTTTTTACTGTAGAAGCACTCCATAGATGTGCATTATGCTTGTCCCTCCTGCACTCCTCTCGTTGTCTTTGGTGTTGTTTACCTCATCCTGTGCTCCTCTCACCATCTGCAGTGTTGTTTGCTCCGCTCCTGCCCTCCTTCCACTGTTCTTCGTTTTCCTTGCCTCCTTCCCCCATCCACCTGCTGTCCTTTGTGTTGCTTGAATACCATCCTCGTTGTTGGCCCCAACACCTCCTGCTTTGTGTTGCTTGCCTTGTCCCCCGGCATTATGTTACTTGCCCATCCCCCAGGACGCCACCTGTGTTGTGTTGCTTTCCCCATCTCATCACTCCCACCTCCTGCATTGTTTTGTTTAACCACTTCCCCTCTCGTGTGACTTGCCCTGTCCCTCCCGCATTGCTTGCTCCATACGTCTCCCGCTTGGCGTTGATTTACCTCCCCGCCAGAAATAAAAGCCAGCATTGTCTGCATCATGGTGCTTTATTTTCTAACTTTAAGCCATGCTGAATATTAGCCATGCAGCTGCACAACATGGCTAAGAAACATTGACAAAGCCAATAGCTTTTACATAAGCAAGAGCTATTGGCCTTGCAATGCTTGCTTATAATAGTGATCAGGCCATTACAGAGAGTTTGAGAAGGAACCAATTAATTGCAGAAGACTTTAGAGTATTGATTCTGAAGACTCACTTTGCATGGCATGATGCAAAGGCGAGGCAGGGGGTGTCATTTTTTTCAAATGGTTGCTTTATAGATGCGGAGTAGGTACATTTTGCTGATTTGGTGTAGCTTTTCCCCCATTTAAGCTGAAGAAGGCTGTTAGTAGCTTTTAGCGTTGTGAGCTCCTTGGTGAATCATTTTGCTGACCTTGTATGAGTTGATTGTAACTGTTTTTAGCATACATCTAAAGGTTTTGGAAGTAGGTTTGGTTGATGTAACTAGAGTTTTCAAGGTGTCAAATGTCAGCTTTTTCCATGCGTGTTGTGGTGTTCTTGGATAAAGTTGCCATTTGGAATTTCAATATTCGGGACTTATGGTGGTAAAGGGGTTGTCAAGATAGTCACTCCATCGTGTGCACATTACCTGGAGAACCCTGCTGTAAAAAGGCAAAAAGGCTGTAGATAGTAGGAAGCACTAAAATGCCCATGATGGCCAGGGATCAAAATCTAGACTTAAAAAAAAGAAAACATTTTTTTCCACCAACAGTTTACAGTCCTAAGTACACACTGTTAGTGGAAAACAGAACCGCAAGCCTGGCATGACCCACATTGTAACAGCAGCCATTCAAATCTTGTACAGAGTAGTTTCTAGAAACATATAATTGCAAACTGTACTGGGAAACCCCTCCGCTAATTTCTTACCAGCCTATTACATTCACATGAAGAGAAAAAGATATGGAAGGCAGGGCTATTCATTGGATCACATGAGAATAGAATGTGGGGGGGGGGTGCCTTTGTCCAATGGATGGCTCTCAAAGCAATTTTATTTAGCTATGTGGAGTCAGCATGGGCCATCTTCTCTGTATCTGTGCTAATAACGTAACATAAAATGGAAGAGATGTCTTTAATGTATATACTTTCTACTTTGTGTCTCTTTATACATTCACGCAATCGGTTGTTGCTATGGAAACAGAGGCAAGGCACGCACCATCACTTCACCACCCTAAGCATGCAATAGAGGCAGTCTCATAACGCACCTTAACCCTGTTTCCCTGGTAACGGAAGCGTATGCTTTGTGAATGTATATGCTCATGCTACACAGTCATTATAGCAGAGCTGGGGACCTGTGAGGCCTGGAACCCGCCGGGCACTTGCAGCGGATTCTCGTGGGTGACATGCTCGGCTGCACCTTACCTAGAGTTTTATACATTCACGCAAACAAGTTGAAGGCCGCCCCCACTACTACCAGTTTCACAATGGCGTCCTCAGGCAGAATCTACACAATGCCAAACAGCTGAGCGAGTAACGGCTATGAGCGAGTTCAGCTGAGGTCAGGTGCTGGATGAAGGACATGCCAGAAGGCGTTCCTTCCGGCTGTGCAAGTCAATCCTAATTGCCCGTGTAATCATTCGCCAGATCGATAAGATAAAAAGCGAAGCAGCGAATCAAAGTGAAATATGTCCACGTGCGTGGCGCGTGAAAGGGGCGCGCGGCGCTCGCCGAGGCAGGAAGCTCGCGCTACCCCGCGGGAGGGCGGCGAGGAAGACTTAATGAATTCAGGAGCCGGCGCCAACTGACAGCAGCGTTCGGAGACCCTTGAATAATGACGCTTTAAGAGACTGTAAGGTGTCAGGGCTTCTCTGTCACTTTCAGCAGGGGCTCCGCGCCTTGAGGCGCGCGGGAGAAAGCAATTGTTTCCCCACAGAAAGAGACACAGCTGGAAGCTTTCCAACAAGGGGGAGTGGAAACCTTTCTGTGTACATATGTACACTAGTGATCAGTAGGATTGCTGTTGATACAGATTTCCTACAAGGCGATACAAATGGCAAGCGATAGATAAATGTACAATGCTTTTGTAATTAGCACAACATGGCCAATTAGCAGGCTGTGTGGAACGTAGGTTAACCGTGTGGAATGTTTACATGTACAGTCAGGGCACGTTCTTCATATTAGCCGTCGTTATTGTCTGATTAATCAAGGGCGAGTGTTAGACACGCTCACCAAGGGAAACCCTTGCCTTCGCTCACAGGTCTTTTCTCCCGGGAGGTGGAAAGGAGACACCCGTGCAAGATGTAAATCAGGATGTAGTTATCAATTGTGCAGCAGGTGCAGTGACACTACGACTGATGGGTCTGAGTGGCCCACAACTCCCCTCTTGTTGTCTTTTTTGTTGTTTAATTTAGTGCAAACTCGACTCGAAGGTATCAGAGCGCTTTACATGCAGCACCAGTTGCATTACACAAGGGCACAGTCATTTTTGTTAGGCACGGGAGATTAAGTGATTTGCCCAGAATCACAGAATGTTGAGCGTCCCTGTCGCGACTCGAAGCGTTTCCCCAGCTTTGAGGTCGACCGCTCTAGCCCTTAGGCCACATAGTCAGTACTCAATGTGTGGACTGAGGACCCATTAGCCTTGCTCACCTTAGGGTCCATGCCATCCTTGCTACGCCACTTCTGACATTTGCAGAGTACTCTGTCTTGTAGTTGGCTGTTTCTCTGCTGCTTGTTTGAGTGCAAGTTATGATTGGGCTGGTGGAGGTGCGGATGTGGTTTGATTTCTTTTATTTGAAAGTACGCCTCGGCTGTGTGGCACTGGTGTTACGGGCATTATGCGTGTAAATCGCAGCGATGCTGTGGCTGGAGAGCATGTCAGCGGCCTCACTGGAGCTCCCTGATAGTAGATTCAGGTTTCTCTCAGATAGTCGTAATTGACTTATAGATTGTTGCCAGACATTGGTTTCTCCCCCCAGCATCTCCTGGTTTGCAAATTCACCCCTTACGAAAGCTTCCATTCCTCCTTGTGCCACCCAACTCTATTAATCCATGCTTGAC
Organism: Lissotriton helveticus; assembly: GCF_964261635.1. Taxonomy (NCBI): domain Eukaryota; kingdom Metazoa; phylum Chordata; class Amphibia; order Caudata; family Salamandridae; genus Lissotriton; species Lissotriton helveticus. The sequence continues at coordinate 1,034,170,028 of NC_136059.1, forward strand.
ACCCACCCCATTTTAGGTCGAGGACCTAAAGGCTGCGCTTGCGCAGTCTTTGGTCGTAGATTTACTGATTTTTAGACGGGGCTTGGAACCCGCCTCTCTCTTCCACCTCTTTTCCATTGGCTGACTTCCTAAACGGAGGCCAGCCATTGGAGGAGAGGGGAGTCACTCCAATGAAGCCCCGTCTCTTTCGGATTCGGGGGCGTGTTTTTGGCGTTCTTTCGCCCTGTGACGTCACCCGTCACTCAGAACGCCAAAACACGCCCCCGAATCTGAAAATTTTTTGAGTTGCGCCGCCATTTTGCGTTTTTCTTGTTGATGACTTGCCGCATGTTGCCGTGTTTAGTGCTTTTTAATTTGACCCTGCCGGCATTTATTAAGTAATTTATAGAGGGAGCCTACCCCTCGTGGTAGCCCCGAGATCACCGCAGCAGCACCAGGACCGAGGAGAAGCCAAGGGAGCAGCCACTGACGTCACCCGGGAGCTGCGCTTCCATTAGTTGAGGCTGCGGGAGGCTCGCCGGGCGACCTGCGCGGTGATTGGTTGCCCAAGGAAGAGACGAAGCAGGAAGCGGCGGGAGCCTACTCCGCGCTCCAGCATTGCCAGAGATTACTGCCGCCGCACACCCCCCCGGGGCTCCCAGAGCGTGGGAGAGCCCCGGAGAGTGAGAGGAGAGCCCCAAGGAGCGGGAGCTCTCCAACCCCGCCCGCGGCACCAAGCAAAGTGTGGAGGGAGAGCCCAGAGGAGCGGGAGCTCTCCTGTGTACCGGGAGACACAGCAGAGGAGCAGCGCGAGGAGAAGCATCCGCCCCAGGAGTCCCGGTGAGTGCTGCTCCGGTTCTCCAGTGTTGGGGGCATTTGGTCATTTCGAGCCCAGCGAGGCTCAGAGGGCATTGCTGCATTTCGAGCCCCACGAGGCTCCATCACTTTGGGGGCACCCCCGCTCTTCTTCGTTAACGGTGACGGTGTTCTGCTGCAGCTCCTGGCTCAGCCATATGATGGCCTCGGTGATAAGCTGGCTGAGCTCTCAGGGTGCAGGTAGTTTCGGGCGGGGCGGCCGGGGGACGGAGGAGGTGCTTCCTGCAACTGAGCACGCACACTGCTTGCAGCCGAGAGTTTACTTTGGGGCCGGTGACCATTGAGTGCAGATGACATTGCTGGACCCCGCCCGCCGCACCGTAGACTGCAACCACCTCCCTCTTCCAGGATTCGGCAGTTTGGGGCCCGTGAAATCCAGCCAGGCACGGTGCTCCGAGCACGCACCTTGTACATGTGTGGTATTTCGCATTAGGCACGGATGCCGGCCCGGGACTTTTAACCGGCAGGAGGGGAGCGGCTCTTGTGCAGTGTGCTCTGCGCCTTCCACAGGGGTGGAATCCATGCTCTAAAGCCGCCCGTGGTTGTGGGTGCTACAGCCCACCCTGTGTGTGCCAGCCGTGAGTGAGTGTCCCACTCTGCCCAGTTTAACTGAAGATGGCGGGCTCCGGGCTGCAGGTGGAGCTCCTTTGCTTTGCTGCTCTGTTCGTGTGTGTTGAGGTTAGTAAATCATTGTGATTGTGGTTTGAAGAGCAGGCGACCTTTCTATTACAAACAAACAGGCTCCAGGGAGCTCCGGTCCTCAGTTCTTCTTGCAGATACATTTGATATGATCTCAGCTCTCAAGTGTTTACTTTGGGGCCGGTGACCATTGAGTGCAGATGGCATTGCTGGACCCTGCCCGCCGCACCGTAGACTGCAACCACCTCCCCCTTCCAGGACTCGGCAGTTTGGGGCCCGTGAAAGCCAGCCAGGCACGGTGCTCCGAGCACGCACCTTGTACATGTGTGGTATTTCGCATTAGGCACGGATGCCGGCCGGGACTTTTAACCGGCAAGGGGGGGAGCGGCTCTTGTGCAGTGTGCTCTGCGCCTTCCACGGGGGTGGAATCCATGCTCTAAAGCCGCCCATGGTTGTGGGTGCTACAGCCCACCCTGTGTGTGCCAGCCGTGAGTGAGTGTCCCACTCTGCCTAGTTTAACTGAAGATGGCGGGCTCCGGGCTGCAGGTGGAGCTCCTTTGCTTTGCTGCTCTGTTCGTGTGTGTTGAGGTTAGTAAATCATTGCGATTGTGGTTTGAAGAGCAGGCGACCTTTGTATTACAAACAAACAGGCTCCAGGGAGTTCCGGTCCTCAGTTCTTCTTGCAGATACATTTGATATGATCTCAGCTCTTGGTGCTCATTTATGGTGTGCCATTTTTCTTGCCTCTGCTCCCCTGATTGTGCCATTTTTCTTGCCTCTGCTCCCCTGATTGTGCCATTTTTCTTGCCTCTGCTCCCCTGATTGTGCTATTTTTCTTGCCTCTGCTCCCCTGATTGTGCCATTTTTCTTGCCTCTGCCACCCGGATTTTGCCATTTTTCTTGCCTCTGCTCTGTCTGTGTGTGTGTGTTGGACTCTGTATGTGTTGGACTCTGTGTGTGTTGGACCCTGTGTGTGTTGAACTCTGTGTGTGTTGGACTCTGTGTGTGTGTGTGTCTGTGGCTCTGTCTGTGTGTGTGGCTCTGTCTGTGTGTGTAGCTTTTTTTGTAGGTGGATCTATGTGTGGGTGGCTCTGTGTGTGTAGGTGGCTGTGTGTGTGGGTGGCTCTGTGTGTGTGTGGGTGGCTCTATGTGAATGACTGTGTGGGTGGCTCTGTATGTGTGTGTGTGCATGGCTCTGTCTGTGTGCGCGTGGCTCTGTCTGTGTGTGCGCGTGGCTCTGTCTGTGTGTGCGCGTGGCTCTGTCTGTGTGTGCGCGTGGCTCTGTCTGTGTGTGCGCGCGTGGCTCTGTCTGTGTAGGCGCGTGGCTCTGTCTGTGTGTGCACGCGTGGCTCTGTCTGTGTGTGCGCCCGTGGCTCTGTCTGAGTGCACGCGCGTGGCTCTGTCTGTGTGTGCGCATGGCTCTGTCTGTGTGTTTGCGCGTGGCTCTGTCTGTGTTTTTGGCACGTGGCTCTGTCTGTGTGTGTGCGCATGGCTCTGTCTGTGTGTGTGCGCGTGGCTCTGTCTGTGTGTGTGCGCGTGGCTCTGTCTGTGTGTGTGCGCGTGGCTCTGTCTGTGTGTGTGTGCGCGTGGCTCTGTCTGTGTGTGTGTGCGCGTGGCTCTGTCTATGTGTGTGTGTGCGTGGATCTGTCTGTGTGTGTGAGCGCGTGGCTCTGTCTGTGTGTGTGTATGCACGCTTGGCTCTGTCTGTGTGTGTGCTTGGCTCTGTGTGTGCGCGTGGCTTTGTCTCTGTGTGTGTGTGTGCGTGGCTTTGTCTCTGTGTATGTGTGTGCGTGGCTTTGTCTCTGTGTGTGTGTGTGCGTGGCTCTGTGTGTGTGTGTGTGCGCGGCTCTGTCTGTGTGTGTGCGCGCGCGGCTCTGTCTGGGTGTGTGTGCACGGCTCTGTCTGGGTGTGTGTGCACGACTCTGTCTGGGTGTGTGTGCACAACTCTGTCTGTGTGTGTGTGGCTCTGTGTCCGCGAATACCCTCTACTACTCTCTAATGCTCACCTATTGCCATTGTAAATGACAATACCATTTATTTATGTTTAAAAAAAAAAAGAAAAAAAATGTCATGAGCAATGCCAATAGCTCTACCTTTAATAATGCAGAGACCATTGCATTGTATATGCTTGTTCTTTATCCGCTCACAATTTTGCTTTGCAACTGGTGCCCTGATCCCTTCCCCTGTGCTCCCATCTATACCCCAGATCTCCTTGGTCGTCTTCGCACACTCCATGTTTCCCTAAAGCTCTATGATTGTCCTAAGGCTGCTCACCCACACTACCACAAATAGAGCACTTTGGGTTTGCATTGAGCCCTGTACACTTCTGGGGGCATTTCTGGACTCTGTGTACAGTATAACTACCTAGTGGTATACCATATACAGAGCCAGCTTCCTACATTGTAGTGTGTGTAACACAACTGGTGCTCATGTAAAGTGCTTTGATACCTTCTAGTCAAGTTCACGCTACATAACCCCCCCAAAAAAGCTCACAATTGCCTTCCATTACCCTGCTTACCCTTGCACTGAAATGCCACTTTCAAAATCTCCCAGTCTCCCTATTCTGATCCGTTTGTTGTGTTCTCCTTATTTGATTCTATCCGCTGTCAACTCATCCCCTTTTCTTCTCTCTAGAGTTTTGATGAAATCTAAAGTGGTTGAAAGGAGACACAGTAGCACCAAATCTAAATAAATACGTTTCTCAATATTCGATGACTTATGTGGTTAAAGGTATGAATACGAAAAATACTTAAATACTTAAATACACAGCTGACACAACGAAGAAGCTTTGAAAAAGCCAATAGGTCTGTCCATGGGAAAATTCGTTTTTTTATTCCAATAAGCATTACAAATGTAAAAGTAATAAAAAAAAGTAAAAATGCATAATGGTAGGGTTTGTATGCTTGTAACCAAAAATAAGTAAAACATAATGTGAAAGGAAAGTGGAAATGAACGCATGGTTTGGCTCACAAGACCAGGCATTAAGTGGCCCAGTTTTTAGGCAGATGTACTTGTGTACAAGTAAAACACATAACTATGGGTTAGTCGGATTACTCCACACTCTAGGAACTCAAACTTGTGCTGGAATTAGGGGTGGAAGTACAGGCTGGAATCGGTGATCTCTCTCTCAATAAGGGTCATTCTCAGATTGTTTAGCATGGTGTCTTGAAACACTGAACTGCACACAGTCTTAAGATACCAGTTTCATTCAAGAGTCAGCAAGAAATGTAACTTAGAGTATCTGCACTGTTTTCTAACCCCATGCTGCCACTGTGTCATTTTCCTTTCAGTAAACAGCGCTTTAAGCTTTCTTTTGTAAAGAAATGTTTCTTTGTGCCCAAGACATTCCAGAAAAGACAGAGAGCTTTTTTTAAATAAATGATGTACTGAAGTGTGTAACTTTGATCTGAATGAAATCTGTCAGGAGTGAGTCAACTTCCCCAAGCTAATTGTCAACGTGATTTCTTTTCAGAGGGAAACCAAGGGGCAGTTTCTCCTGGACCACATCTGTAACCATTACAGCTTGCTGGAGAAGGACTATTTTGGTATTCGATATGTGGACCCAGAGAAGCAGAGGGTAAGTATCTGATATCTAATCAATTCTCTTAAGTAACATTATATTGTTCTGGCTTACATAATAGATGGACAAACAGCGAGGTGAGCTATTTGTCCTCCAAATGAACTAGTGAAAATGTCTTTACTGTCTTGCAAAAGATACCATGTAATTTAGTCCCATGTCATCTATAACAGGACGTGTCGTGTCATCAGCCAATGTTCAAACTGATACATTTCTTGCCCTCAAAAGCAATGTCATGGAGGGAGATGTTTCTACTGGGATAGTCGTTTATAGTCCTTTTCTGTCCCAGGCAGAATGTAGTGGTATGATGTCTAGGCACCATTTTGCACACAGTGATGTGATCCTGTCACAAAGTGTTGGTACCCAATCCGTATAGGAGGAGGCACATTTTATGTCCCATTTGTAGGCTAGATTACCTGACACCCTCGTGATGCTGGGCAAGCCATTTAGCATGGATAGTCTCAAGGCTTGGAGTCCTTGGTTTCCCAAGGTAATTTGGAACACACTCTCAATTCACCCTGCAGACACTTTTTATTTTTTATTTAAGAAATGTATTAAGGGTAATCGGGCCCTAAAGAGCAGTGCGTCAATATAGTAAACAAAATGAAAAGTAAAAATACCTAGTAAAATAGGAAGGCACACAAATAATTACGTTTTATATTAAAAAATAACTTAGGGGCCCATTAGAATGTCGGGCGGATTGCCCCCGCCAGGCTGGCTGTAGCCACCGCCAGCCTGGCGGGGGCAATCCGCCCGACATCCTTACTAGTTCCCCCCCCCCCGCCATATTAGTATGGCGGGGGGACCTCGGCGGACGGAAAGACCGTCTGCCACTTTTTTGCCCCGGTCGCCTTGCGGCCGTGGCGGAAATGAAATAATATGGTGGCGGTGTCTATCAGACACCGCCAGCCATATTAGCATGGGCATTTTACAATGCCGAAAGGCATGTGGTCTTCACTCTGGGGGCCCCCTGCGGGCCCCCAGAGTGAAGGAGGGGTGGGGGCTGCACACGGGGGGTACCTGTGGTACCCCCCTCACATTTGCATAAACAAAGCGGCAGGCACCGCGCGGTGCCTGCCGCTTTGTATATGCAAATGCTGAAATGCATTTCTAGCATTGTGGCGGGCGGTGCTGAGAGCACCGCCCGCCACAATGCTACAAATGCAGGATGTGCCCGCCACTGTGGGGGGGCGGTCCCAATCCCGGCTAGGATGACGGGCGGACAAAGTCTGCCCGACATCCTAATGGACCCAGTAGAGTACAGGGAGAGACTCCCCAGGATATGACACAAAATTTAAAATATTATACCAAAGTTGGACATTCAAGTCTAAACAGGCAGTGGCATAGCAAATAGGTCTCTCCTTTGGGATCTTTTAAGTGTTTTGCTAGAGCTATTGGCTTTGACAATGTGTTAAAGGTAAGTTTTAGAGCAGTGTAGCTGCTGTCTAGAATGCTCGAGGCAGTACAAAGGGCATGGTTTTTATGTGCCTGTGGCAGCATCAATTTGAATTTCAACAACAATGAGATCCTAATTCACTGGGGATACCGATTTAACAAAACTCAGCCCACCTCCCTGTTGATGGGCGGGGTAAGTGGAAGTCATAGTACAAAGGGGCTATTTTAAGTGAGGGTGTAATAAAATGCACAATACCATCATGGGGAAATCTGCGATCGTTGGATAGACTTAATACCGGTTTTAAGTAGAAAAATAAACAAACAAAAATTGGCAATGTTTCTACAAATTGAGGCGTGGGTCGGCATGTAATTGTGCCCTGAAGGAATCCGGGAGTATGCGATAAGGATAATAAACCTTTTATAACAAGCTTTGAAGTTCCTAGTATGTGTCCCTACCAGGGGGGGGGATGGCGGACACAGATATTTTAAGAGGGAAGCAAGGGTTTGTAATGACTAAAAAGAACAATGAAAAAACATTGTTCCAGACAAAGCGAAATTGAGTGAGCAAAATAAAAAAATTGTTAATAGTTGGCGAGAGTGAAAGGCTCCTGGCTGACAAAGCAAAGCTATGGCTAAAAATTAATACTGCTTTCGTTTGTGGAAGAATGCTGGGAAAGTAGCTGGGATACTGACAATCGTGCATGGCTTCCGCTACAGTACACGGCTGCCAGCTGCAGTGTTGCTGGGCTACTGCGAATTGCAGAAGATGACTGGGCTCGTGAAAGGATATTGTTAATCATTTTATTTATTTATTTTTATTTATAAAGTTTTATATAGCGCAAACAAGATTCTGAAGGATATCAGAGCACATTACAAAGGAGAGAAGGAAGGACATAAATCCAATATTGACAACAAGTAAGAATACACAACAGGAATAATCACATAAATCCCAGACAAATAATCACATAATTCCCAGACAAATGAATCAAGGAGAGTAGTACAATAAATGGGTGTGTAGCAGGTTATGAAAAGGGGTACACAATGCGGAAAAGAAGAGTATAGATCCAATATTGACATCAAGTAGGAATACACAACAGGAATACACACGTTTCCCAGACAAGTGAATCAAGGAGAGTAATACGATAAACAGGAATATTACGGGCTACGAAGGGGGACACACAATGCGGTAAAGAAAAGCAGCATCATATGAAGGTACAATGGTTGTAGGAATAATGATTTTGAGGAAGTGATCCTAGCCCAAGTTAAGGTAAAAATGTGTTTATTAGGAATCTTTTGGCTTCCATTTTAAAAGCAGTCGTTAAAGATATTCTGTGTATTTCCGGTGGAAGAGAGTTCCATATTCTTGGGGCAGCGCCGGAGAAGGCTCGGAGACCGGTTCTCTTTTGGCTAAGGATGGTTGGTTTCAGGAGGAGAGTGATATCGCTTCTTGAGGCTCTCCCACTGCAGGATAATTCAAGCTTTTGCGCGGTTTGAATCTGATGCACCACTCTCTAGATTTATATGCGACTACATCGGATACATAGAGGTGAGCCTATTGATTAATAATGGTACTTAGTAATACCTAGTGTTTCGTTTGCTTTTGGCTCCTGAGTATTATCATACAACTCTGAGTGGTATTATTATTTACTCTTTATTATAGTGTGTGGAGCACATGATAGGTGAAGCGCTAAAAGCTATCCTTGGAATACCTACCAGATGTGCCTTCTGTTTCACACTTTTTTCTACTTACCGTTTTATTCTTACTGGTTTCAGGAAACAGATAATGGGTTGTGTTTATACCCATAGGTTTTCTTTAGACTGTTGCCTTGAACGTGGACTCACTGGTCGGGATTAATGAAAATAAACTTTCAGGTTATTATGATTCCTTGAAGGATAAGGGTGTTACTCTTTTCTTTAATCAATCTTTGGTCATTGAACTGTGGCTTTCTTGGTACTTTTACTTCTCACTTAAATCAATGGTGTGACCCTGGTGTAGCTCTCCCTTTTTATCTTCACTGATATTTTCTCTTTTTCTCTTCTGGTGAAGGATACACCTAGGTTTTATCTATGGGTGTTGGCCTGTATACTTCTATTTTTACGCTTCTGATTATTCTAGTAATTGTGTTAAAAAAGTTTTGGGGTTTATAGCCCTGAAGAAGTCATTTGTGCGTAACTCCACATGATGAAACATGTGTTGGCTGTTGTTTGTTACATCATACTTCATCAAGCTGTGGATATACCATCAATAAAACTATCGAATTTTGGAACGACACTGCAAGAGTTAAATATAAATATTGGACTGTGAAATAATTATTAACATGTGCTCAGGGTGGACCCTTTTGTATTTGTTATACCCCTTCAATGTGGGGCATTATGAGTTTAAATTGGTAACTAACCTCTCTCCCTTTTAGAGCACCATCATTGAATGTCTGTTTGTTATAAAAAAAAAAGCCTGATACGTCTGTAGAGCATCAGTTCTCCCCCACTAGTTACCAAGTAGTTTGTAGCTAAAAGTAATTTTAATGTGGGTAAAGGTATATATTTTCAAGAGACGAGTATTAACGGCATCCAAGCACTTCAGTAAATAAGTTATTTGCTTTTCTGGCTAGGTGATATAGATGGGTAAAAAACACTACCAGCATGCAAAAACAACAAAACGTCCACCAACAACAGCCACTGTGGAGGGAGGATCCTCTGTGAGGCAGAGGGGACACGCAGCCCTGGTTTGCCAGTGCCTCTTCATGTAAGCCAGGCAGTGCTACTGCAACAGTTAGAAGGCTGTAAAATAGCAGTGCCAGTGTGAGCGGGGCTGAGAAAGGCAGTGGCGTAAGCCAGAGCCAGTCACTGAACGCAACAGACCACTGTGAACAATTTCCATTTGGGTGCCTTCTCCCCGACTGGCCGCGCTCTCACATGGAGGACCTTTAAAGCCATTAGCAAAACACAGACATGTGTACACTAATCAATGTGCGCCTGTCCCCACTGATATTTGCATGCAATTCGAAAATCACATGACCAGTTTCATCATTTGTTTTGTGGGGATTTTCTTCATTAATTATGCAGGCAATATTTTTAGGTGGCAGAGCTATAAACGGCCCCAGCAGCTGGCCGGAGCTGGCCTTTGTGCCACTGTGAACAAACCCTGTCACAGGCGATGGAACAGAACAATGACACTGCAAATAACAAGTTGCGAGGGGTAGAAGGTGTTGTTGAGGAAGGCACAGGGAGATTAGGAGAACTGGGTCTGGAAGCAGTTCTGTGCACCCGTGAGTGGCTAGGAGAGGGTGGAACGAAAAAGTAGTAAACTGAAACAAAACATATGGCCACTAGTGAAAGGATCCATGTAGCAGGGGCAGTGTCCAGGGCGGTAACAAAACATCCACAAACTGGGACAAATGTACTCTATTCACCAACGAAAGCAATGGGATTTGTAAAGGTAGGCCAAGAAACCAGTAAAAAAGTGGTGGGCCTGTTCAAAGGCCACAGAGGGGTTAAATGAAGGAGAATTATGCAGACATTGCAGAGCATAAGAACAGTTTTGCAACAGAATGTGTGAATATTTAAATGTAAGCTGCCTAACTTTGGCTTCCCTTTGGCTTTGGATTGTCAGAGATTTTACATTGAAAATGATCTGGTTGTTAAAGAATAATTAGTATAAGTTAAACAAAGCAGAGATGATACTACCAAATTAGTGAGAACCAGAGATCAAAAAGGCCTCAGTGTGAAGAAAAGATGTATAAGAACCAAATCTAGCAGATGAAACACAGCAAGAATGGCATTTTTGGGAGCATGGCTTGGCACACAAAGATGGCAGATGAGGACTTTGGTGTTTACCACATGTAAACAAACAACATAGGCCTGAAATACATGCGTCACATGCACTTTATTCACCTCATCCATCCAACAGTCCAGCAGGTCAACTGACCACGCTAGAATGTTCACAATGTACTTCAACCTCTTGTAGAACCCTTACATACAAAGGTACCTTGATAGAACCCACCTATGTCATTCCACACTTCCCCCTTTAATAAACAACATATAAAATGTATCACATAACCACATTGTCCTAAAAACAACCTTGTCATAGAAACCTATTTAAGCTTGAGATAAACCATAACATACATAAGTATCATTTTATTCAGAAATAATTTACATCAGTAATTCCCCTTCATACTTTAAACTAATCATCTAATAACTGTACATTTAATGTTAAGTAAGAACATAGTACCACAATCAAATACTGCAAATATAATCCTTCATGTACAGTGCCATTTTACATGCGTTCACACATCTTTATCTAATGAGACCCGGATGTGACTCTCTATGACTTCCTAAACCATTCTGTTCGGAGAACTGATTGCGATCATGACTGTGTAGATCTTGGGCAAAGTCAGACCAAAGTTTGATTACCACCACGGAATCTTATTCCAAATTCTTCCATCCTTCATCTTTATAGTATTTTAAAATAATTTCACCTCTTTTCTCTCCTCATTGTATTTAGATCATGGTTGGCACCCCACAGGTGCCCTTATCTTAACAACATAACCCAAAACGACTTGGTTGCCTGCAACATATTTTCATTTATCAAATTTCACTTTTTCCTTAAAGAAATTGTCAAAGGTGTTCATACAGAACATGGTGAGATGTGATCATGATTCAAACTTCATCTCTATATCAACTCCCGCAATGTTCACTTTATGTGATGGATGTTGAGTCTTAGCATCAGCCACCTGAAGAACAATCTCCTATACCTCGTGATGATCATCTTTCTTTATCTTACTTCTGCAGCGCTTGGAGAAATGACCTTTCTTTCCACACATATTACTAATAACATGCATAGCTGGACAGAAAGTTGCATTTGCTTTGTGACGTGTCCACACTGAAAAAATGCTTTCACACTTCTTTATCTAATGAGACCCGGATGTGACTTTCTATGACTTCCTAAACAATTCTGTTCTGAGTACTGATTGCGATCATGACTGTGTAGATCTTGGGCAGAGTCAGACCAAAGTTTGATTACCACCACGGAATCTTATTCCAAATTCTTCCATCCTTCATCTTTAAAGTATTTTAAAATAAATTCACCTCTTTTCTCTCCTCATTGTATTTAGATAATGGTTGGCACCCCACAGGTGCCCTTATCTTTACAACATAACCCAAAACGACTTGGTTGCCTGCAACATATTTTCATTTATCAAATTTCACTTTTTCCTTAAAGAAATTGTCAAAGGTGTTCATACAGAACATGGTGAGATGTGATCATGATTCAAACTTCATCTCTATATCAACTGCCGCAATGTTCACTTTATGTGATGGATGTTGAGTCTTAGCATCAGCCACCTGAAGTACAATCCCCTATACCTTGTGATGATCATCTTTCTTTATCTTACTTCTGCAGCACTTGGAGAAATGACCTTTCTTTCCACACATATTACTAATAACATGCATAGCTGGACAGAAAGTTGCATTTGCTTTGTGACGTGTCCACACTGAAAAAATGTGCCCTGAAATTCTTGTGCATATTTGCCCTCTCAGACATTTGTAAATGTATTAGTCTCTAAAACAGTTGAAATCTTGCTTTTGACCTGCCACACTATTTCATCTACATTCACATTTCTTTCCTTCATCTTATTCTTGCCATTGCTTACTTCATCTACACGCTTGACCATATGCTCCACCCGTTTAGCAATCGTAATTATCTCTTACAAAGGTGGTTCATCCTTCATCCACAATTCTTCTCTTATCTTGTCATGTGCACATTTCAATTCAAATTGATCCCTTACTCTTTCCTCCGTTGCCCCTCCAAATTTACAGCTAGCCACTATTTTCTTGAGGATAGTTACAAAATGACCCATCTTTTGCTTGCTCTCTTAACCCAAAATAATACCTCTTTGTGATGGTGCTAACTTGTGGTAGATACTTATGATCTTGTTGCAGTATACACATTCCATATTCATTTTGCGACCTCTGACCCACAGCACTTAACTCAGGTACATATTCTAGTACCTCTTGCCCCTCATCACCTAGACAGTGGAGTAAAAAAGATTCTTTGTGTTCTTCTCTTAAATATGTGCTGTGTACCCTTGCGTAATTCACAAAAATCATCTTCTAGTTTTGCCATTTAACTCTCAGTTCTCCAGGACTACTTAAGAAGAACAGAGGTGGCGTAACATCTGCATCTCAATTTACTATTAATCTAGGTTAATTTCCCACCAATATGTTATTGTCTAGAAACAGTATTAATAATTGCAGACAACTCCCAATTTTATCCTTAAATGTGTTAATTGCAGTTATGTCTAGTGTTCTCCCACAAAGAACTGCTACACAAAGCAATACTAGCTGCAGAACGCACTAATTATGTCATACAGACTTGACCTAAAGATTTGCTAATCACCGTCCGTCACCAGTACTTAGTCCAAAATAAGTAACAGTCATACAGTCTGGAAATGATCACAATCTGTCAAGGCAACAGTTTGTATGATGTGCTAATTATCACCTGTAAATATAAATACGCAACCCACAGAAGGTAGCGTCACCGAGATAGGTCTGAAATCATTGATTGTGAATAAAAAGCCCCCCAAACACTTAAGATGGCTGATGTGTTTCATCACGCATTCCATCAGGTTGATTTCTTAAGGCGATTGGGCTTGTAGCCGATGTTCCTCCCGCAACCAAACAGGCTGTTTTGGTGGGAGATAGAGCTTGTTTTCCAGGACACACTCCTCTTTTAATGGTCAATGGAGCTTTCAGCCACGTAACGGCCAATCTGAAATGCAGTTGCATTTCAGCAGGTGCTGGACTTCACACACCAGGTGCCGGACTTTTCACATCCTTGAAAACTCTCCAGCCAGTCTTTTCTGCCTCTCAGCCGAGCAGTAGCACACAGCGGTGTCTTCTTGCAACCTCTTCTGATCTCACCTCCTTATCAAAATTATGCGGTCAGTGCAGCTTCCACTGGGTAGTTTTCTCCAGGGTCCAGATGTTGAGTTGAATCCAAGGGCTTGATCCCGTACTTGTCGCCAAATTATTTGGTGTTTACCACATGTAAAAAACAATGTAGACCCAAAATACATGCTTCAAGTGGAATTTATTTCACCTCATTCATGCAACAGTCCAGCAGGTCAACTGACCACGCTAGAATGCTCACAGTGTACTTTAACCCCTGGTGGAACCCAATTATGTCGTCCCACACAGACTAGCTGAGTGCTGCAGAGCGCCCAACATCTGCAATAATCCTAGCCCACCTGATGACATTTGTAGACTGATTGATGCTACCCTGGATGCCTAGAGTGTGCCCTGTGGCCCGGAGCATGGAGTCCTGCCACCTGCAGACCGTGCTTGGACAGCCCCTGTGACCCACAACTGAGGTTGGGCCTGGTGGCCTGTGGCGGGTGCAGGAAAGTGCTGCACCCAGGCCCACTGGACTGTGAGCTGAGGAGGTGCGCAATGGATGGCTGCTGGCTCCGATATTAACGCTGGCTGATGGGATTGAAAAAGTGTGGGTGTGCCCTCTATCAGCGACATGTGATGAGGCCCCTTTTCCCCGCTCTACTACTGTCATATAATGCAGTGAAGAGTGCTCTGGCTGTGCCCAATGATCTGCTTCCTGGGAGGACATTCAGTCAGTGCCGGCCAGCCCTGACATCCGACCCGGTACATGGGATCGATGAGGCACAGCCTGCTGTGTGAGCTTTGATGAGTGTGGGCCTATGAAGCTGCCGTCTTTGCTGGTGATGCACACCAGAGCTGTGGCCAGTGGTGTGGCTTGAGGTGGGATCTCCTTTCACTTCCTTCAGTCAGCCATATCAACATTTCTTTGGGATGGAAAGCAACCTAGAGTTGCTTTTTGAAACTGTGTACTGCCCCCCATATAAAGGAGGACGTGGATTAGCAGTTAATAAACTTTATCATTGGGCTTGCCAACTCATACAGATTAATGATTGGTTATTTGCTGATCATACCTACCTGACTATCTGCTCTGAACTGGAATGCATAATATGCATTGTAAACTTAATTTGGTACGCAACCCGACAATATGCTAGAATTGTCCCTCGGCTATTAGAACAGCGTTTTAATATTGGTGTTCTGCTCTCAAGTTGATTGTGTGGGAGGGAGTCCTGACAGCCAAAGCCCCATGCCATTTTGTCATGGCACCTGGCATAAACACACTGTCAATTTGTCAGGATTATGTCCAAGAGATCTCACACCGATTTTAAAGCTCAAGGATGTCTGGACCGTGGATCACAGCCTTTCATTTGCCTCCTTAAGTGACACCTATAATCTTCATAAGACCCAATTTTACTGTTAACTAGATCTACCTCGCGGCCTGGAGGCGCATGCGCCCAATCTTAAGGCTTTATCTGAGTGTAGCCCATTGAATCCCAGGGTCATGATTGCACAACGTGACAGCAAGGGTATCTCGACTATCTACGCTACATTGGTCAACAACACCCCAGCTCCCCTTTCTCAATTCAGAAACAGATGGACGCAGGAATCCAGCCCCTGGATGATGCTGATTGTGCCAAGGCAAAGATGGCCTTCGGAATCCAGCATTGTTCAAACATCTGAGCTTTATACAATTTAAGCATTTTCACCAGATGTATTACAGAATGAAACCGGGATTTGACCCTAACTGTTTACAATGTAAAGGGTCCTTAGGCACCTTCTACCAGATGATATGGACCTGCCCAGTCATACAACCTTACTGGGCCTGGGTGCATGATATTCTGATCCAGATTGTAAATATGCCTGTTGCACCTGATCCTAAGATGGCTCTCCTGTGTCTCATGGATGAGAAGGGTGGAAGTCATGTCGCAAGATTATTTGTTGCGCTGTGTTTACTGAGAGCCAAGTGGGACATTGTACTCCATTGGCAATTGACACGGCCCCCACCATCAAAGAATAAACTGACAATATAGACTATTACTCACAGGCTGAAGAGCATGTATAGAACTCAAAGCGTTGTCCCCAGAAACTCCATAAGACTTAGGACTAATAGTGGGACTTTCAACATTGATGGACCATTAACTGCACTTATTTATTGTAATTGTGAGGTTTTAAACTTATTTCTGATTTGATTTGGTAATTACTGTATGTTGTCTGGAACTGAAAATGAGTAAACACTTTTTTTTTAAAAAAAAAGCCGGGAAAGAAGAATGGCATTCTCACCATCCAGCCGAGAATGATGTAATCCTTCACTTCTAAGCAAAGCGGGGGGGGGGGGGGCAGTAGACATAGCAGTGCCACGACTGACCACACCTGAAACTGATGCAATCTGCTAGTTCTAGCTAAACACTTTGATCACGCTCATCATCTGATTGATACTTGACACAAACTCGCCCTTCCTCATTTAGTGAAGCCCATTTCACACTTTGGAAAATGATCTCTCTATGAGTCCCACAGTTAAACCAATGTTATTTTTCTTTTTCATATTCTTAGTCCCAAATCCGACTTAAGTTTAGTAGCAAGTTGCACTGGTATAGCATGTTTAGTAGTAGTCTATCAAGACAGATCCTGAATATATTACAAAACAGTCAGGATGCACTAACTACCTATGGTGGCAACAGACTCCTTCTATTTTGTGTACTTCCCTACCAAGCAACAACCAGTGAGGAACCAATTTGATGACATTCTAGAAGAAATGTATGTTTTATAAATAGCTTGATCACTGTTAAATCCTATCTCATGAAATCCTGATCTGAGATGATTTGCAGGGGAGTAGCTTCAGGTCGAGAATTGTGGGGTGTTACACCTCCCTTATACATATATTTTCAGATAAATAGTTGGGTACAGGTGCTTTCAGTCGGGTTTGAGGAGGTGTCTGAAAAAATTGTTTTTTCCTTGATTTTTGATTTAATTGGTTTATTTGACTCACAGAATAATGTTTATCGATATTACAAATAAATCAATTTGGTCTCTGCCCTGACTAAAAATGTATTGAGTTTTCAACAAAATTGATGGAAGAACAGTAATTAATAAATGCAAGGTCCAAGAGAATTGATTCAATTGTCCTGTTTTCTAAAAGTATTTTAAATTTTAAATAGACCGCTAGAACATTCTGTTGATGAATATACAGAGGGGCCTATTCTAGCTGGTAATAAGGACCCAATCCTTCCAAATACATGATTATTATATCTTATGGCACTTGTAATAAGGCAGACAAGAGTAGTCTGGAACGACACTGCTTAAATGTTTTTCCTTTTCATTGCCAGCTTCTCCATCTACTCTCAACCACCGCACAACCTTTTTAGGTTTCGCCTCGCCGAAAGGCTGCGCAGCAGACTTTCTGCGCAAGGCAAAAGCTTATGTCTAGAGATGTGTACTCATGTCCCGCCCCTCTGTTCCATTGGCTAGCTCCATAAATGGAGGCTAGCCATTGGAACAGAGATCTGTCCGTCAATTGCGGAGCAGATTCGGGGGCGTTCCGGCCATTTTTACTCATCCTGCCCCTTTGACAACGTCATGCGGCCGTGGGCGGGGTTTATTTTTTTTGTCGTCCATGTTTGTTTTGGCCATTCCGCGGCCGACCGCCGCCGGAGGAAGTCCAGGTCCAGGTGAGTGCTGGCCGTTCCCGCCGCCCCCCCCTCCCGCTGTCCGTGCTTTTCCCGCCCCCCCTCCTGCTGTCCGTGTGCCGTCCCCCCTCCCGCTGTCCGTGTGCCGCCCCCCTCCCGCTGTCCGTGTCCGTCTCCGACTCTGCCAACCAACATCCCCGCCCCCAATACTACTTCAGAAATAATAATAACACTGTAGACGAATTATGTTAGAGCAAATAGAACCAAATCGTATCACTCCGTTCGCCTATAGGGAGCGCCTTGAAGCCCCCGACAAGATTAGCTAGGCGGCCATTTGACACGCTCCAATGGCGCCTGTTGCTGCTCTGTGGGCGTCTAAAGAGGTGGCATGTTTCTGTCTCGTTTGAGGCTTTCAGAACATGTGGATTAGAGGTGGGCGAGCCGAGCCAACACATTACCCGTGGGAGCCGAGCCAAGGGTCCGCCTGGCCTGGCTCTGAGAGCTCGCGCTGGCTCGCAAATCATGCAGCAACATCTTCTAGAAATATGTAACGTTTCTGCAAACTCAAAACAAGTGTTCTGCTTTAACACGCGTGTATCATCACAGCATATCGAATTATTATCAGAAGTGATAGTTTTAAACATGAAATTGGAAATATTCCTGCTCCGCAGCTCTGATGACAATGACATTGGTGAATTAAGAGGCAAGTCGGTTGTCATCACAAGCTGTACGAAAGTATGCCAGATTTATTAAATAGTTAAATATGTTGATTACCACATTATTTAATTTCTCACCCAGTTTGGTCTGCTAGATGGTTACAGGCATGGAGGAGTGGCACATGGCTATACAGAGTAGTGAGAAACCCACAACAAAAATGTGGCCGGGAGCATGCGTACATTGACCCCGTGTCACTCCATGGCACGTTCTGCAGCAATGGACATACCAGGGACATGAGTATTGTGTTTTTTTTTACTGTAATTGACGTGCTCCATGAAGAGAACTGTTTTCTTTGAAAGTTTTGCGTAATTTTGTCAGTGATATGGTCTCTAGGAACGGCTTGTTCTTGTGGCACTGCGCCTACATTAGTCATCTACGGGACATTCATAGTCCTGTTCCCCCCCCCCTCTAAATTTTGGTTGAACACCACCAATTTGGCTTTTGGGCTATAACATTACTTCCATGGCGGTGATTCTGGGTTGTGACTGAGCAAGTCTTGGATGGTGCTCGTGGCTCAAGCCCGGATTTCTTAGTTTATGGGCATGGTAGGCAGTGATTATTGTGGTTCTTTAACTGTTATGTGGCGTCATCTCTTTGCGAGGCACTGATTAAGGGGTAATTTTGTTAGAAATGTAGACTTACTTGGTGTGTATTGCTTGCTGTTTGTAGCAGTTCATCTTTATTTTCTCATGTGGTTGTTGACACGAGGGAAGTTAAGACAATGACCATGTTTGGTCCACTGGTTACTGTTGTGACCAGGGCTTTAGTTTTTTTGGCACTGCTAGTAGGGGAACATGAGGTTATGGTTCTGGGTTAAGGTTTGGAAGCTGTTCATTGGATGGAGTGGTAAATGGACAGTAGATAGTATGGACAGACTAGCAGCTCTTGGACTCTATGCCACAGTTCAATGAGCAAGTCATCCGAGCTCACAGAAACTTTGTAACTGAAGAGCCAGCTGATATTTGGATAATTACTTTTACATATATATATATGGCTCTGGGTGTGTGTGTGTGGGGGGGGCTCTGGGTGTGTGTGTGTGTGTGGGGCTCTGGGTGTGTGTGTGTGGGGGGGACTCTGGGTGTGTGTGTGTGTGGGGGGGCTCTGGGTGTGTGTGTGGTAGTAATTGCTGTCTGCTGAGCTCGTCCGTAGGGTTCAATAGGTCT
The DNA here is from genome assembly GCF_964261635.1 of Lissotriton helveticus. NCBI lineage: Eukaryota > Metazoa > Chordata > Amphibia > Caudata > Salamandridae > Lissotriton > Lissotriton helveticus. The sequence continues at coordinate 1,034,188,885 of NC_136059.1, forward strand.
CACATTTGCGAGAGATTAAGCTAATGGCAATGTAAATGACAATGCCATTTATTTATCTGTTTTCAAAACCAACACATAAATACAAATTTTGTCATTTACAATGCCAATAGCTCTAACTTTTCCAAAGGCGAAACCATTGCATTGTAAATTCTTGTTTATCTTATTTCCGTTTGTTTTTGTTTTCATAATTGGGGAAAAACGCTTATGACAGTCAGTGGAGACAACAACGAGCCAGCAATAGCAGTGTTACAGTTGTTGTCGATCAAACATATACATTATGGGAGAGTAGTGGTGAAGCAATGTTGACAGAGCCCGAATGCAACCCAGCAAACTGTGGTCAATCACACACACACAACACACGCACACACACACACACACGCGCAGGCACAAACAGATATTTCAGTTGCAATCTCGTAGGACTCCGCAAAGCCTTTCCTATAATCCACACATAGGTCATTTGAATTGCTAATAGTCAGGAAAATCTCTCTGGAGACTTTGGTGTTTGCTGCATCGATATGGTCTGTTTTCCACTATATGTAAATTCTACTTTCTTTCACGTTCATTTCACTTGAGCTTGAGCTTCTTGAATATTAATAGATTTGCAGCATTTTGCCAAAAGCCACAAAACTTCCAATTAGCACAGAGAGACACAAACATGTTTCAAGATGGAAATGCCATTTTTGATCGTTCTTCGTTAAAATGAAGGCGACGTTTCCATATAAAATGAAATTTTATTTTCTAGGTTGAAATTACTCAATTAAGTTTTGTTCCTAATTCATTAAAAAAGGTGATGGCCTGCATAATTTTAAAATTCATTGTTTTTTTTTTTTTTTTTAAACCTTTATTGTACAGAGAAGGCTCACAAATACGGGCCTACAACCCAGCGGGCCGGCCACCACAAATAAGGAACATAGTCAACAATACAGAAACGCATACAGAATATCACAACAAATCATACAGGAAATAAGGGCTAAAAGCCATATAGCAACCAGCAGGGACAGGATACGAGAAGGTTGATTTTCTAATATAGAAACGGGTACGACAGGATAATAACAGGTAGGAAGTCTCGGAGGGCCGTGGTGGGCCGCGAACAGCCGCGGTAGAAGATACAGGATAACTCAATAATGACAAACACCTATCGGTAAAGGCAGAATATGAGTCGCACCAGAAAAACAGTGGCAACCGCCGTTCAACGCCCACCCACCACAATAAGAACGTATCATATCAAACAGAGTCGAAAAAAGCTTATCAAATAAAGCCCTCCGTCACACAACCCAGGGAATAAGGAAAAAACCCCCCCACGAGAGGGGGGAGGAAGGGAGGAAAAAGAGGGAGAAGGGGACAAAAGGCGAAAGGAAGAACGCCACCTCAAGCACGCGCCCCATGGCAAACGAGGCCGGAAACCACAAATTGGTATACAGAACCGGTAATAACCAGAGCAAAATTAAATAGTGAGCCAAAGTCACAGTAAGACCAAACGGCCAGCGCATCAATAATAACCCACCCAGGGGGACACATGCTGAGACCGCGTCCCGAAAAAGAGGACACACAAGAGCCATAGAACCAAAAAAGTAAGAAAAATGAGGGGAGAAAAAACCCCCAAAGAAATGACAGACCCCCCCCCACCCCGCAAGCCCACCCTGCACCCCTGCAGAAGGCTATGGCCCACCCCCCAGCAGCGTGCTTGTCGCCCTAATCAGAACCCGAAATATAGAAGAGATAAAGCAAGATAGAACCATAAAGACAAAAAAGGGGGGGAAAAGAAGGAATAAGGGAGGAAAGAACACGGGAGAGGGCCATAAAACAGAATCATAGGCTCCCACCCTCCCGTCCGAAACATCAGTGTCCACGGGAAGACAAAGAATCTAAGGATACAGACCAGGAATACGACAAAAATCCGACATGGTCATACCGTACTAACCGATCATCCAACCATTACAAGACAACAGTCCACAAAGGCAAGATCGTCTCATCCCTGTCCTTTTCTTTCCAAATCTGTAGCAGTCCGCCTCACGAAGAACCAGACCACAAGGAACAGGAGGCAGAGAACAGGGAGGTCAAACTTCAATCCGCATAAGATGTTTCGTGCACAACTCGAATGATCCGGAGCAGTCAGAAACCATTGTACACAATGCAGGCACAGTTCCGAAGATGATCTGAGGAAAGCCGACCCAGCGGAGTCAGCACAGGATCTACGATCGGCCATTCGAGGAGATGAAGAACAGGAAGAACCACCAAGACCGGCCCGGACAGGACCCGGCCCACCGACCCACAGCACAGGAGAGGACACATCACGATGGAGGGCAGCGGAACTCCGCAGATCCGCAGAAACGGCAGACACCGGGTCCATAATTTCCAGGATAGAACCAGCCGCACCCAGCAGCGACGTAGCCGCACACACCAGGGGGGGCTCAAACGGCCCAGCGAAACGAGCCTCCTCCAGGTTAACAGCGGGTGCGGCCACAGGAGTACCCCAGGAGCGCAGGGCGGCGAGGATGTCCGCAAGTGTAGGAACACCTTTACAGTATCCGGTTTCTGTGCCACATCGTGGACCACCGCCGCCCATCTCGGCCCGGCTGGGATATACAGGGTCGGCCGCCATCTTGGAAGCCCGGCGGGGTCGCAGCGATCCCCGACCCCCGACCGGGCCGCAGCAAGGCAAACGGAATTCAGTCAACCACCAGCAGAGGCACGTCCAGAGCAGGAAGGGGGGCCACCAGAAGAAGGAGGATCGCCGGCCCCCCAATGCCACCGGCCCCGTTCTCCGAGTCCGGGCGGAGGCACTCAAAATGGCCGGACCGGAGAACAAAGGGGGGGACAAGCCACATTTACGGTCAGTACCGTCAACAGAAGGCAGCGCCTCCACCCCAGGCCGCGGGACCGCCTGATCAGACCAGAAAGCCGCGACCGGCCTCTCTGCACAACCGCCTCGTCGGCCGAGCCCACTGCGCCATCAAGGGCCGGCCACAGCGTAGCGCCCCGTCCGGGCGCCGCCAAGGAGACTCAGGCCAGTCCGCTCCGGAGGTCCCGAAGCGAGCGAAGGCACAGTTCCGGAACCACGGCACCCAGAGGCAACCGGAACAGACGGTAAGTGACTATAAATCGCCGTAGATCCACAGCGTAGCAGAAATTGTCTTCCCGGGGCAGGATAAAGGCAGGATTTATGTTTCGAACAGGAAAGTTGACGGAGCCGAGCTAAAGCGCGGCCATCTCGGACGCGAGCTTGGCTCCTCCCCCCTTAAAATTCATTGTTGATTTAAAAACGATGTCTCTGTGTTAAATGCAAAATGGAACTTTTAACTTGTTTACTCATTTTTAAAAAAAACTCACTCAATTAATTTGCACGCATTGTAAAATCGCCACACTTGCTGCTTTTGTGCGATCTGTACCACCTTCCTTACCCTGATTACAAGGGGGAGGGAATACTCACAGTAGGCCTAGAAGCCTGTGCTCGTCTTTACTCCTGCCCGCCCCGGTCCGACGCGGTAACCATTACCGTTGCGCGGAGGTCGGGTCAGGGAGAGCCAGTCACTTCCTGCGGGGGCACCTCCCGAGCGGTTAGCGCTCTAGTGGATGCTTCTTGAGGGCCTATTTAGCCATCGCCCCCTATAAGCGCGCAGCGATCACGCGCAGCGTCGCCGAAGACCAGCCAAAGAGCTGCCCGTCTGCGCCCGTCCGCGACAGTACGAGGCATAGGGCTATGGGCCCAACCACTATGGACCCTGACACCGCAGGCCCGAGATTCATTACATACCCCGCCAAAACTCTTCGTCTTCTTCAACCTATGGGAAACTGTGACATTCGATTACCCTGTAAACAGCTTGAGGGCTGTTTCTCGTGCCTACAATGTCGTTTTCAATCACATGCGGTAAGGAAGAGCACCAACGAGAATGTTTCTAAAGTAACACCTCCAGCGGTACCAAAATGCTTCCTTTTAAATGTACGGTCCCTCCCAAAACATCAACTGCAGATTTGGGATCTTATCTTCACTATGCAGCCTGATATATGTTTTTTTACCGAAACATGGATGAAACCACACACGGTAACAGCAATAACACTAGGGGTCCCATCAGGCTACAAGATCATACATTTTGACCGGCCGAATAAAATTGGTGGTGGATTAGCCATCATATTTAAAGACACATATAAGGTAGCAATTTTAGAACAAAGGTCTAGTCCTCAACTGGAAATTATGATCTTTAAGATCAATTTAGCAGGTAACATTTCCTGGAAAGACGCACTAGTGTACCGCCCACCAGGCCCCAATCCAGACTTTGCTCTATCCCTTCTGGAGCTACTAGCCCCACACATTAAAGCCAAGGAGGATTTTATCCTCCTTGGGGATTTCAATATACACATGGATAATCCTGCACATCCTGAAACAATCCTACTAACAGCAGACCTGTCTAACCTTGGGCTAAATGCAATAAATAGTGGTGCTACCCACACAGGTGATCATACCCTGGATTCTCTATTCACCAACTGTACTAAAATAAGATGTTTACCCGCCAAAGAAGTCCACTGGTCAGATCATTTTCTGATCGAGTTCCATTTGGCTGGACCGATTAAACAATTGCACAGAACACCGCCCCCGCCAATTCTGCGCCGCCAATGGCACAAAATATCAGTGGAAAAATTGCGGGAAAACTGGCAACAACCATCATTTACAGATGAAGATTCAGTAGACATTGCACTGGAAACATTTAATAATTCACTTAAGCTAGCCATCGACACCTTGGCTCCTTTAAAACTCCATAAGCAGTACTCTCCAACCAAACAAGAAAAATGGTACACTCTAGATCTTAGAATAGAAAAACTGAAATGTAGGCGGTTAGAAAAAGCATGGAGGAAATCTAAAAATGAAAAGGAAAGGAAAATCCTCCAAGAGGCCCAGTCAATCTATTATAAAAACATAAAGCAAGCGAGGAAAAACAATCTCTCCTTACAACTTGCAGAGGCAGGCAACTGTCCAAAGGAATTGTTCAAAATCTTACAGAGTTTTGTAAAACCCACAGCTAGTGAGAGCCCCGATGATGCTTCACAAACACTTTGTGATGAGATTTCTATGTTCTTTGAGGACAAAATTAATCTCATCTACAACAAAATTTTAGCCTCTAGGGGTGCAGGAACCACGACTTCCCTCCCCAATGACCCACCCACACAGAACAAAAACTCATTACTTACCTTCCCTCCAGTCAGTGATTTAGACCTGCCAACCCTCATCAACCACTTAAAAACCGGTTCTCCCAATGACTACCTCCCTGCAAAAATGGTCGCCCCTCTGATCACCCTCTTGGGACCCTCCATCCAGTCTGTAATGAACATCTCATTGACTGAAGGACAAGTCCCAAGGGAATGGAAGATTGCGGTGGTAAACCCAATAAGGAAAAAAGCGGCCTCCCCCTGGACAGATCTCTCTAACCTTCGGCCCATCTCCCTCCTACCATACATCGGTAAGATGACAGAGAAGCACGTGAACACCCACTTATCAAATCATATCGAGGCAGCGGAAGGCCTGGACCATTCACAATCTGGGTTCAGGCCTAATCACAGCACCAAATCAGCCCTCCTAGCAGTGACCAACAACATCAGGATGACACTGGATGGTGGGGGGTCTATGATTCTGGTGCTGTTGGATTTATCCGCTGCCTTCGATACGGTGTCTCACGAAGTGCTTCTCGGTCGTCTGAGGGATGTGGGACTGGGAGGTATAGCTCTGTCCTGGATGGAAAGTTTTCTCTCCTGCCGCTCTCAAGAAGTCAGATTGGGCTCCCATTAATCCATCTCTAGGGAGCTCACCAGGGGTGTGCCACAGGGCTCATGCCTAAGCCCCACAATATTTAATGTGTATGTGGCCCCCCTGGCTGACTTAGTGAGGTCCTTTGGGTTTACCCCGGTGTCTTACGCCGACGACACCCAACTTCTGTTCCCTTTTAAAACCTTTACACCTGCTCTACAAAAATCTTTTGCAGAAGGAATGAGGGCTGTGTCAAAGTGGATGGCTAAGAACTGCCTACAGTGCAATGTAGGCAAAACAGAAGTACTACTGTTTGGGGAAGCGGTCACACTATGGTCTGATGAGTGGTGGCCCCTAGAACTGGGACCTGTTCCCATCCCAAAACAGACCGTGAAAAACTTGGGAGTGCTATTCGACCAAGCCCTGACATTTAAAGACCATGTCAACCAAGTTGCCGGTACATGTTTTAGGGCCATTGGACTGTTGAGAAGGGTGTTTCCCTACCTACCTGACAACCATAGGAAGACCTTAGTCCAGGCATTAGTTATTAGTAGATTGGACTACTGCAATGGCCTTCTTTTATTAACCAATGAAGGCCAATTTAACAAACTGCAAGTAGTCCAAAACACGGCGGCGAGGCTAGTCCTAAACGCTCCATCCAGGACCCCCTCCCGACCTCTACTGACTAAACTCCACTGGCTGCCAGTGCGGCAACGCACTAAGTTTAACATTTTGTGCACTATCCACAAATGTCTGATAGGAAAGGGGCCCAAATATCTAACAAAGGCCTTCCAACCCTATGTCCCAGGTCGCTCCTTACGATCCAGCAACCTCCAACTGTTACAGGTTCCCAGAATTAAAAAATCTCGCCAAGGAGGCCGTGCTCTGGCATACACTGGACCTGCTCTCTGGAACTCTCTTCCACAAACACTAAAACTTATCACTAATCACCTATCCTTCCGAAAAACCCTCAAAACCCATCTTTTTACAAGTAGTTAAACATTCTTCATTCCCTCAGTTACTTTCTAACATGAACTGGGATAATCTATGTTCCTTCTGTTGGCAAAAGCGCGGAGATACCCCTTCAGGGGTCTATTCAGGCGCTATACAAGCATATAAAATAAATAAATAAATAAATAAATGGCAATCCGCAAGCCATTTTTTGTTCATAACACATTAAAAATGAATTTATATGGGTACTTTTATTGTGTAGATACTATCATAGGCACGGTTTGCTTCGTAGCTTTCTGACTGTTAGCCCTTGCGGATTTATTTGTCCTGCTTGATCAAGTTTTTCTCTTTTACCTCTTGCCTCTTCTCCTCTGTAAGTTTCCTTTGAAGTTTCAGAGTACCGTTCTATTTTTTTTTTTTTTTGCAGTTTGAAAGTACTTGGTATTGTCCTTTTAGTAATACATGTTTTCTTCTGTAATGCTTTTTATTCAGGAGTTGTACTTCAGAGCATTTTTTGGGTTTGGGTTGTGTATTTAAGTTGTAAAATAAATAAACATGGAGAGAGGGCAACCTGGTGGTGATGAGCACAAAAAGAGTTCTTGGTATACAGGCGATGCACCTGATGCCATATTCCTTGGTACTGAACCTACCCTTTGAATCCAGCTCATACAAGTTACCATACCTTTTGTGCCTATAGAGTGCATACCTTTCTAGTTATAATGCAGGCACTGTATACATTATAGTCCTTCTGGACCTGGATTGTTCTCATAAAGTCAGCCGGAACAACTTCTGTATATAAATTATTGACGTCATATGCAACCTGTACATCATTCCCTTTGTTTGTATCACAGTATCGTCTGATTGCATGCATTTTCTCTTAAATTAATAAAACAATTTGACTCAAAAAAAGAGGCTTTGACTTGACACAGCAGGTAGTGATACATTTAGGAAATGAATCCCGTAGAGAGTCACAAACATGAGAGCTGACCATGATGTGGAACACTGGAATAAATGCATGAACCATGTAAATGAGATGGGCCCCCATCTCTGACTGAAACTGAAAGTACAACACTTCAGCAGGACCTGGCGAAGATATTTCAGAGATTCTTTGTGAACAGGGAAAGCATTACCCACAGCCTGGCAAGCCAGACTTTCATAGATCATAGACCTTTGCAAGAAAACAGCGGTATAGTCATCCAATTAAAATCAGAGCTCTAAGTGGGATGAAAATCTGTGGGGGGGTCTCCGAAAGGGACGAGCCAAACCTGTTAAAGGGGCATGGCCAACACAATTTTGGGGTGTGGCCTAAATCATGAGAACTAGAAAAGTGTGCTTCAGCAATTTTCTCTGAGAAGGGTGGCAACCCTAACTGAAAGCTGCAGATCAACTACTTAAGTTTACTCAGCAAAAACGCATAATGCACACTTTTTATTTAACAACCTGAGACCCGTGCAGAATCCAGCCAGGCAAAAGACACAAAATAGCATGTTTAAAAGAATATTGGCAGTGTATCCTGGATCCTAGTGCATGGAGGGAAATGTCTGTAGCATGGCAACTTTTTAAAGTGACTGTGAAAGAAAGCGTTATATTTTTTGACATGTGCCAAATCTGTTGCGTTTTCAAATATTATCTCTTTTTTAGCTGTCTGTTTCCATCATGGAGGTCGCTTTTATTATGGCACACATCCTTTTTTCTGTCCCAATTTGACCCTATCCATCCTCTAATCTCATCCTCCAAAAATTACTGACCAAGCCTTTGATGTAATTAATTGAAGGCTACTGTTAGGTTTAGGCTTAAAAAGGGCCTTAACATACACTCAGTTTCTCAGTGCTTGTTTAAAAATATTCACTTTTGAGATATGCCTCGCAGTTGCTTGATGTAAAGTGATGCTCTTAGGTAAACACTACTCCAGGTGAAAGAAATAGACTTTTTTAATTTTGAAGGCAGCGTATCATATTCAAACATGATGTTTGTTGCATGGTTTACAATCATGTTCAGATCCTGACCACAGCAGACACCCAGTTCCCATCATCCCTAGAGGATACGAAGACACAGGTGAAGGCACAGGTGTCAATGCACATATTTGCATTTACACAGGAATTCCTTATTTACCACCAACCAATAGTTGGTGGTAAATAACGAATCCTTAAAGCACAAAAGCACTCTTTAAAGTGCTTCCTACATCTCATTTACTGATTCGGTAAATGATGATTCGGTAAATTCCGAATCGGTAAATACCGATTAGTTATTTACCGAATCCGTAAATATGACACCTACACAGGAAAAGGCTATTACCGGTCGGTAACGGCCGATTTCGACCGTTACCGACCGGTAAAAGCCTACCTACATCTGGCCCTTAATCTCCCCGTGCCTGCGAAAAAAATTAATGTGTCCTTGTGTAACGTACCTGGGGCTCATGTAAAGTGCTCTGATACATTCGGGTTGAGTTTGCGCTATATAAATCTGCAAAAATAAAAAAAGCAAGGTGGGGGTGATCCCAGAGAAGTTTACCCAGCAAGGTACCTTAAAATCCTATATTTACTTAACATCTTGTGCAATTGCTGTAAGTAGCACACGTGCATCTGTGTGCTGTATGGAGGCGTTTTGGCACACTCAAAGTTTACCACCATTATTTGAGCAATTGCCGTGTTAGGAAACAAACAAACATCACACGCTGACAATGAATGGCCACCCACGTCTCTCCTCCATGCCACATAGAACAGTGCTTTAAATGGAAAAAAATAAGTGCAGATACTCACCAAAAATAAGCAGTGGATTGGGGTGGAGTTTGGGGTGGGGCAAGGGGCAGGGCTACGTTTTTCACCTTTCTAAGCTTTGTATGCAAATAATATGCATGCAATGTCAAAATGTCTAACTATTTACTTAGTATTTATCAATCAGCACTTAATATTAACCAAAGTAACCTCTTTTTAGCAACCTTATAATAAAATATTGAGAAAAAAACTGCAAGGTTCTTAATGTTTGCCTTGTTGTTTGCATGCATATCCTTGATGCAGAATCATGAACCACTGAACTATATGACAACGTTTTTTTTTTTTTGAACCTTTATTTGTAGCAAAGCAGAGTACAGAAAAGGGCCTACAACCATCCCGGCCGGCCGCTAGTAAGGCAAAACATTGCGAGCGATAAACGTCATAGCAACAATGCAAGGCACAGGACAATATAGTTACAATACAGAATGTAGATTTTCCTAGTTATTATGACGGAAAGTCTTAATTTTATTAAAGACACGGAGGCGAGTATTATGCTTTCTTATCTTGCATTTATTACTATAGCAGCCAAGATAAGTGCAAGAACTACAGTTCCCAGAGGGCCAGGCAACAACTGGGCCATGGGAATGAGAAAAAACGAGAGTACAGCAACCAATCAGCAGTCACATTATAGATAAGAATACACACTGACTGCGCAGCTTCCTCTTTTCGCTGAGAGATAGTCAGATAACAATGGAAAATAAAGGAAAAATAGCCATAACCAGAAAGAACGCCAAAGTCCAGGAGCAGAAATCCTTAATCACTGGAATCCAGAGCCAAAGTCCAAGGAAAGGATCCGAAGAAGGAGCTGGAAGGACCGGAGGGGAAAACCAAGCAGGAGATGAACGGAGCCGCTTGAGAGTAGATCTTCTATGATGAGGCAGGCGGTAAGGCCGGATTCGCTGTAGGGAGGGAGAACACATGTTAATAGTGTAGCGGCGGGATAATACTCGCCTCCGTGTCTTTAATAAAATTAAGACTTTCCGTCATAATAACTAGGAAAATCTACATTTTATGGCAAGACCGGAGGCTCCTATTATGCTTGTTCAAAGCAAGTCAATAACATCAGAAGCAACAGAATGAATAGGTTTACAGTAGAACATGCGGAAAATACTGTCATTGGACCAATCTGCTGATCTCAGTATGTCCTCTAAACGAGAGCCAGACCAAAAGGCCTTAGAAGCCATGGCTCCTCTAGCCGAATGTGCTCCGAAAACAGAGACATCGATACCGGCAAGGGACATAACCCAGCGAACCCACCTGGCGGGAGTCGGGGAGGAAACAGGAAGATGGGGTTTGCGAAAGGAAATGAGGAGTTGGGAACAAGAGGGCGTTCTGAGATCAGCAGTTCTTTGTTCGTACGTTTTCAAACATTGGCCCACACAAAGTTGGGGTTGATCAGGAAAATAGGGATAAAAAACAGAGTCTAAATTAGTCTTCGTGCGTCTGCGAATCTGGAACAGCACACCTGTAGGGGAAAATTGACGAGAAGAAACATCCAAAGCTCTAACATCAGAAACCCTTTTGATAGAAACTAAACAAAGTAACATGGTAAGCTTGGCCGATAACATTTTGAGAGACAAAGCAGAATTAGAGGGCCAATTTAAAAACAATTTAAGAACAACAGAAACATCCCACAAAGAGGTATACTTAGCCAACGGTGGTTTAGAGCATCGAACACCTTTGAGGAGGCGACAAATCAGAGGATGAGCGCCTACAGGTTTTCCGTCAATTTGGTCGTGGTGGAGAGAAATGGCAGAGCGGTAGAGGTTGACAGTGCGATAGGCCTTCCCAGCACTGGCCTGAGAGGCTAGGAAATTGATAACCAAACTTAGAGGGGCTGAAAGGGGATCGAGAGACCTTTCCAGACACCAGCTTGCCCAAAGAGACCAGGCGGATTTGTATGCTTTGGAAGTGCCTGGAGCCCCGGCCTGGTCGATAAAGTGAGCAGCCTCTTGTGAAATGAGGACGTTAGAAGGGGAAGGCCGGAAACTTTCCAGGCCGACAGAGTGAGGGAAGAATCCAAGATCAGACTGTGACGTTCGCCTCGAGGGTTGAGCAGAAGATCGTCGAAGGACGGCAGAAGTACAGGAAAATCCATCGCCATTTCCAGAAGAACAGGAAACCAGATTTGAGCTTGCCAGAAGGGGACTATCAGAACCAGAGAAGATTCCTGGCGACGGACTTGCGCCAGCACACGGTTGATCATAATGAACGGAGGAAAGGCATAATGGAGTTGAAGAGACCAATCCTGGAGAAAGGCATCCGTGGCCAGAGCTAGGGGGTCTGGACGCCAGCTGAAAAACTGGGGCAAATGGGAATTGAGGCGAGAAGCAAAGAGATCGATGGAAAAGGGACCCCACAAAAGAGGAAAAGAATGGAAGACGGAGGGACAAAGCCTCCAGTCGCTGGAATCGCGCAGGAACCTTGAGTGCCAATCCGCCACAGAATTGAGGTCGCCTGGAAGGTATTCCGCTGTCAAGTAGAGATGATGGGCTAGACAGTATTCCCAAAGACTTTTCGCCAAATCTGCTAGAGGCTTGGATTTGGTGCCGCCGAGATGATTGATGTAGCGAACCGCAGAAACATTGTCCATGCGTAGGAGTATGGAACAACGGATCCTGTCTTTGGAAAGACTTTTGATCGCAAAGGAGCCAGCAAGCATCTCTAAACAATTTATGTGCAGTCTGGACTCTTCTTTGGACCAAGCTCCTCCAGTTGAGATTGGACCACAGTGGGCGCCCCAACCCGAGAGACTGGCATCGGATTCTAAGACCAGATCTGGAGCGGTGGCGAAGATAGTGTGCCCGTTCCACGCATCTAAATGGTCTATCCACCATTGCAGTTCTGTGCGGGACTCTTGGTCTAGAGCGAGAACGTCTGAATAAGCTAAACCCTGACGAAGGTGTCTGATCTTTAGGCGCTGGAGGGCCCGATAGTGCAGGGGGCCCGGAAAAATGGCTTGGATAGAGGAGGAAAGAAGACCGACAATCCTGGCCAGAGATCTGAGGGAGATGACCGAAAGATGGAGCACAGAGGCAATCTCCGCTTTGATTTTGGAAATTTTGGAAAGGGGGAGGCGTAAAGACGCCGCCACCGAGTCCACAAGGAAGCCCAGAAATTCCATGTTCTGAGAAGGGATCAGCGAAGACTTTTCGAGGTTGATAAGGAAACCCAAGTCCAGAAGCAGAGACTGAGTGGTTTGGAGATCTGCAAGTAGACCCTGTCTGTCCAAGTTCAGGATAAGAATATCGTCTAAGTATATTATGAGTCTGATCCCAAGAGAGCGCAGAAAAGCGACCACCGGCTTCAGAAGTTTTGTGAAGCACCATGGAGCAGAAGAGAGACCAAAGGGAAGAGAGGTGAAACAGTAGGTCACTCCTGCCCACTGGAACTGAAGGAACTTCCAGTGAGACTGGTGGATAGGAACTGTAAGATAGGCATCTTGAAGGTCCAAACGAACCATCCAATCGTTTGGCCGAAGGGTATCCCTCAGATGAAGGATCGTCTCCATTTTGAAATGACGATACACTACAAAGTGGTTGAACCATTTCAGGTTTATGACAGTGCGTAACTTCTTGTTTTTCTTCTGGACTAGAAAAATGGAGCTTGAAAAGCCTGTAGAGTCGTAGTGAGAAATCCTGATGGCATTTTTCTGTAACAAGGACTGTATCTCGGTGGAGATGAGATTTGCCATGTGTGAAGAGAACACCAGAGGAGGAGGGAAGAGGTCTGGACAGGAGGAGAGTAAAATTCTATAAGATAGCCTCGAATTGTGTTGAGGACCCACGGATATATACTTATGGAATGCCATTTTGGAAGAAACAGTTTTAAACGACCTCCTACAGGAGGGAAAAAAGAAAGGCTTACCTTGTTGATTGGGGTTGGAGTTGCGATAACCTTTGTGACCTCTGCCGCGGAAACCACGTCCACGTTGTGGATAGAACTGCGGCTTGTATTCTTTGGAGGTGTCGAAGGAACCTCTGGAGCCTTGATTGTAGGGACGGCCGGAAGAGCGACCCCTGCCTCGTCCGGCCCGTCCAAAAACCCGAGGGGCGAAAGTCTTTTTTATGGATTGCTGGGCCTTGTCAAGAGAGGCAAAGGTAGAGACAAAACGGCTGATGTCACAAACCAAATTCTCCCCAAAGAGGAGGCCATTCGCCTTAGAGCCGGGGTCCATGGGAGCAAGGTTAGCCAGCTTGGGGTCCAACTTGATCAAAAGACATTTACGTCGTTCATGGGTAATTGCTGCGTTAGCATTACCCACAAGGCAGAAGGCACTCTGGACCCACATGGAAATGTCAGCGGCTGAAAGATCAGTACCCTCAAGACGGGCAGACTCTGCCATGTCGAAGATACGGGCCAAAGGACCAACGACGTCCAGCAGTTTGTCTTGGCATGTGGACCATGCCTTGTCAACCCCACGTCGAGGGTCTTTACCAAACTTAGAAAAGAAGGTAAGGAGAGGCTGGTCGATGGAAGGGACAAGGGTGATTTTATCAGGGAGGGCGGGTTTGGGACATTCAGATTTTAATCGGGACCGCACCGCTGCCTCCAGAGGAAGACGAAGACGGGCAGAAATGTATTCACCAACGTGATGAGATGGAAGCCATTCAGTTGAGTTGGGATGACGGATGGAGGATGGGTCAAACATAGGGAGACCCTCCGAGTCATAAACTGGATCAAAAGTAAAGGAATCATTTTTGGGGAGTTTGGGGGGGGGGATCTGTGACGTCAAAGATATCGCACAAATCGTCAGCATCAGGCATATCATCATCAGTGTCCAGGATGGTGGAAATTACTAATTTCTTAGTAGGAGACTCTGTGTGCTTGGATTTCTGTTTCCTTTTGCCCTCTGAACCGACAAACCCCTCCTTAGCAGGAGGCCTGGGAGGCACGTCGTCCTCATCCATAGGCGAGTAAGACTCGCTAACCAACATTGACGCCTTTTGAGTCTTTTGCACAGAAGCAGAGTGTTCCACCTTGCGTTTTCTGCTATCCCCCGCAGATTGGGCCAAAACCTTGGACAACATGCTGACCATAGAATTCTCCATGTTCTTTGACATCCTTTTCATGGAGACTTCAACTGCCTGCCCGACAGAAGTATTAATAAATCTGCGAAGGTCCTTTTTGAGAGACCCATCGTCCATGGTAGAGGAATTCTCCTCAGAACTGTCATGTTCCATGTTCTTGAAGCGTGGCAGGTAAGGGTTAATTCCTGTGAGGAAGAAGGTAGGCGTGTGAAAAGGGGGGCGTGTAACTAAGGGAGTGTACAAAGGCGGGCCGACCCCAGACACGGAGCAGGGAGAGAGGGAGAAGGAGCCCTAGAGTGCACAGAAGCAACCGCTGAGGAGAGCGGTGAGAGACGCGGTAGAATTAGGCGCCCGGCAGAAGCTCCAGAAGCGGTAAAAGCCTGCGCGAGCAGCGCGAGGACCGCAGATCAGGGAGAAACCAAGACAGGGCGGGAGGGGGAGGGGGAGGGGGAGGAGCCGGTAAAGGAACCGGACGAGAAATGAAACGCGCGACTAGCGCGAACCCAGAGGCGCAAGAGCGCTAGGCGAGCCCACAGAAATAGAATACCACAATATTCAATCAAAATATATAACATACAATAGTCAAATAACAACATTAAACTGAGAGCATAGATAAGGGAACACTTATCTGACTGCGAGCAGCAAGAAAAGAGGAAGCTGCGCAGTCAGTGTGTATTCTTATCTATAATGTGACTGCTGATTGGTTGCTGTACTCTCGTTTTTTCTCATTCCCATGGCCCAGTTGTTGCCTGGCCCTCTGGGAACTGTAGTTCTTGCACTTATCTTGGCTGCTATAGTAATAAATGCAAGATAAGAAAGCATAATAGGAGCCTCCGGTCTTGCCATAAAATTCGGATGCGGCATATCAGCTCGAGTAATTCAAGGCACAGGATAATACAGTAATAGTACAGAATTCGGATGCAACATAGCAGCTCGAGTAAGGATATGAAAGGTTCATTTTACTAATAAGGAGCAAAAAGAAGCGTCACGCAGTCACACGCATTCCCACGATAGTGCGTAAATCAGGATGGATGAAACAGTGTCTATACGATGAGGGGGGCCCCCGGGGACAAAAAATACAGAACAGGAGAAACAAAGGCACAGCCCCAGCATACCACAGGCCAAACCCACCCTTCAGCGCCATACACACCGCAAGAAACACAGGCAACGACGACAACTGAGAAAAAGAAAGACAAGAGGGCCATAGTAACGAACACAAACATACACCCCACCCGCAACCCCCCACCCTGCACACCCGCAGAAGGTCAAGGCCTACCCCCCAGCCGCGTGCCTGTCGCCCTAATAGAACCCGAAATATAGAAAGATAGAAAAGAAGGAAAACAAAAAAGAAAAAGAGAGAAACGGAGAAGGACGCCCAATGCGCCGCTCGGCCCCGCCCTGCACCCCAACACTACGAAAATCCCAAAAAGGAGGCAGAACCCCAAAGAAAAGCAATAGAGCCTGGGTACAGGAACAAAGAAATAGCAATCACAGATATCCACGACACCGCCCGTCAACAATAAAGCAAATAGAGGACAGGCCACCTCAGCCCTGACCCTGTCTGATAAGAATACTACCTGAAGGTCTATCAATAAGCAAGGGGAAGCACAGTCTCGAGGGACCGAACAGGATAAGCGGGTCCGGACGGAACATAGCCATAAAAAAACATAAAAATTCAAAGCACCCCAAATACAGACAGTAAAGAGAAGTCAGCCACAGCGCCGGGCCCATGAACTTCCCAAAGCTGACATAAAAGAACAGCATCCAGGAGGAAAAAGTCAAACAGTCCGGCCATGGTCGCGAATCCCCGAGGCCAGTCCAAGACGGAAACAAGCATTTACAATGCAATGGTTTCGCCTTTGGAAAAGTTAGAGCTATTGGCATTGTAAATGACAAAATTTGTATTTATGTGTTGGTTTTGAAAACAGATACATAAATGGCATTGTCATTTACATCGCCATTAGCTTAATCTCTGCAGTCACTTTGCAGTCACTCTGCACTCCCTAGCAGTCACTTTGCAGTCACTCTGCACTCCTTAGCACTCCCTAGCAGTCACTCTGCAGTCACTCTGAACTCCCTAGCACTCCCTAGCAGTCACTTTGCAGTCACTCTGCACTCCCTAGCAGTCACTTTGCAGTCACTCTGCACTCCCTAGCAGTCACTTTGCAGTCACTCTGCACTCCCTAGTCACTTTGCAGTCACTCTGCACTCCCTAGTCACTTTGCAGTCCCTAGCACTCCCTAGTCACTCTGCAGTCCCTAGCACTCCCTAGTCACTCTGCAGTCCCTAGCACTCCCTAGTCACTCTGCAGTCCCTAGCACTCCCTAGTCACTCTGCACTCCCTAGCACTCCCTAGTCACTCTGCACTCCCTAGTCACTCTGCACTCCCTAGCACTCCCTAGTCACTCTGCAGTCCCTAGCACTCCCTAGTCACTCTGCAGTCCCTAGCACTCCCTAGTCACCTTGCACTCCCTAGTCACTCTGCACTCCCTAGTCACCTTGCACTCCCTAGTCACTCTGCACTCCCTAGTCACTCTGCACTCCCTAGTCACTCTGCACTCCCTAGTCACTCTGCACTCCCTAGTCACTCTGCACTCCCTACTCTGCACTCCCTACTCTGCACTCCCTACTCTGCACTCCCTACTCTGCACTCCCTACTCTGCACTCCCTACTCTGCACTCTCTACTCTGCACTCTCTACTCTGCACTCTCCTTTGCAGCACGTGGAGCCCAAAGAGGAGAAACGAAGCTGTGGCTCTCAAGCTCCTTAGCTCATGAGCTCTGAGCCTGTCCAACCCCCAAGGTGAAGAGGCAGAACGTTCCCCGGACGCTGCAGCCGAGCTGCCTCGGCAGCTCACCTTTTCAACATGTTCTTTTAGTGATTCGGCCTCCATAACAACCGCTGAAGGCATCTCCGTCTGTCAGCAGATTAAGTGCCTGCCCATCATGGCTGCAGGAATGCCATGATGGGTGCTATAAAGTACAGCATAAAGGCAGGAGGCACACATGGAAGGGATCATCAGAAAGGGCGGACAATAAAACAAACGAACTGCTCTATCTAGGTGCACCAGCAAAACTGTGTGTTCAGAACGAGCATGACTGAAAAAACTGAAGTGAGATGCGGTGGTGAGCCACCTATGTTGGAGCAGGCGATCGATCCAGGCAGTCGTATGTGGCAGCTGTACAGATCGGGGAGAAAATCCAGGAAACAAAGGTCCTCTGAACACTGCTCTCTACAATGCGGAGCTGTTCTGAAAGCTGCCCTTCTTTTATGCAGCTTCACTGATGTTTCCAGAGCACTGCTTCGTGTGTGTGTGCTCCGGGGATCATGGGCTCACACTGGCGGATCTTAAGAAAAGTTTGCCGTAATACCCGAAGACAAAGTACGTTCGCTCTTGCTACAACAGAACCGCTCTTGTACTCAATTGGCACAACGGGCTGTCCCTGGAGTTTCTAGAGCTGATGGTCTAACGTGCCAACTTCCAATACAAAATGACAATAAAATCGCAATTTGTTTCGCTCATTTCTTTCTAGGGTAGTCTGCGTGTATAAACTTCCGATCACTGCTTCTCCTCTTCGAACGTCGCATACAGAGAGCAGAGCTTTACTGTTCTCGCATCACCACAGTGAGCTCTCGTGGATGAATGATTCTATAGCAGAGCCTTCCTGAGCTCCACTCAGATACAGTGAGCTAGCGTGTTTTTAGTGCAAACCTTGCCTATCTTATTCGCAAATAGTGTGCTCTAACTATTGTTTATATAACATACCTTATTCAGCACTGACCTAGGCTGTCGCCGACTAGAGCAAATCGTCTCTGTACTCATCTCAGATACAATGAGCTCTAACTCGTCTTTCTAGAGCAGAGTTGCTGCAGTACTCACCCCACTCTCTAGGAGCTCAGAGCTCTCGCTGCTGGTTCTAGAACAGTCGTCGCTCACACAGGCCCCGTAGCCAATGAAGTAGAGGAAGGTCGACCCTTCAGGGCCCATAGCCCCACGGGGAGGAGAGGATGGGGATTCAGCCCAATGCCAAAAAAAAAAGAATCTTTGATGTGTACAAGCAAGTGTTTCTATTGCACCCATTCCAAATATACTAAATTCGTGTGCCTCGAGTAAAACGTTCCCTGTGCCCTCCTCATGTCAGTCTACTGCTGGGGTGGTTCTATCCAGTGTGCCCGGAGCAGAGCTGTTCTGCTTTTCCAGCGAGAGAGGAGGCTTTCTCAGGATTCACTGCGCACGAGCATCTCAAGAGCAAAGCGTCTGAACTCACCTACCCTCCTCACAGCCATTATTGGTGAAGCCCTCTGTGTCAATCCCTCCTATAACTGTAGCTAACTGATGAGCAGTTATTTTCTTAATGTGCCCATCTATGTATGGGGACCTCTCCCACACACCTTGGGAGCCTGGGAAACCTGCTCGTCTCAGTCCTTGCTCCGATGCATTCCAGCGACTAAATCCACTGTCACCAGTGATCCCCAGAAATCTGTCTGGGGATCACTGTCGAGGAAAATGGTGGCTGCCGTGTCTGCCTCTAGGAGGGGCGGCCACAGTGACACCGTCGCCGCTTTTCTACACCTCTCTGACTCTTCGGTCTCTGCTCAAACTGTGATCGTCAACGGATTTTTAAAGACACCACTTCACGGGGAAAAAGTCGAGCAAACTCTGCCCGCAGTCTTTTCCAGGCTTCTGGAATGGGCAGTGACTTACTTACTAATCTTCGTTACCCAGCTGTAGAACTCCTCGTCCCAGTCCTCACTCGTGAGGTGGAGTCGCCTCGGAATTAAGGACTGGAGAAAGGAGGACGAAGATGAGGGGGTTAGGAGAAGGGACTTGGCTGACTGGGTAAAGGGCGTCTGGCGGCTTTGGTGGGATCCCAACAGACAGGGACTAGACGCAGGAGGAGAAGTGGGGTTTTGAGGATGAGGAGAGCTCTGACACTCGGGAGAGAGTAGGGACTGGGGGAGGGGGAGTTCTGGATTTTGGAGAGGGATGGGGCCAGGGCTTTCAAGGGGAGGTCTCTGGATTTGACGAAGGAAGGGGCACGGGCGTTGAGGTGATGGGAGGGCTCTGTGTCTCTGTCGAGGGCCTGAGGGCAGTGGGCTTTGGAGAATAGGGGTAAATGTTGCTGCCAAATGTGAAAAGTGTGAATACATGTTGAAATGTACAGGCTAGTGTGACACTAGCAGGCGAATCGATAGCACTGAAGCACAAGCACTCACCTGAAAATGAAACTCCGCCCACGGCCGCGATGACGACATCGCAGAGGCGGAGAGCGAAAAAATCTCGGGAACGCCCCCGAATCTGGTCCGGCCTTGACGGACAGATCCGGCTTCCAATGGCTAGCCTCCATTTATGGAGCTAGCCAATGGGAGCCGGGGGACGTTCCTGTAGCCAATATTGTAAACATTAGATTTCGCCTGCGCGAACTGCTTGCACAGATCGCCAGGTCGAAACCTAAAAAGCACTCCACTCCCAGCCGCCAGGCAAACAAGGGCCCTGAGGGCAAAGTCATACAGGCGATCAAGACGGCCAACACGGGCAAAGAAGGCAGGGCTCCAAGCGGTCCGAGGAGACTCCGAGGAACCAGAGCCTTCCCCAAAGAGGCAGCAGCATGGTCAGCGGCCGACTCCCTGAATAGGACCACGGCCGACATGGGTAGCGAAACAGCGATGGCGTCCAGTCCTGTACCCAGAACCCGGGCATAGCAATCAACAGTCTCCTGTAAAGTCGTCAAGGCAGCCAACACATCTCGGGGTGTGAACTCCGTTGTTCGATGCGGGCAGCCCTGTCCCATCTCTGCAACAGCCGCCCGGACGGGAGCCGCGAAGAAAGGCGCCAGCCGCCATCTTGAGCCAATCGGCGCCGGTCCCCTGCACAGATCCAGGGAACGGGCCGCACCGTGGTGGCACCGCAGGATGCATCTCCAGGACAAACAAATGTGGGGCAAGGTCCAGAAAGGAGAGCCACCGAAAGGCTAAAGTCCCGCCGGGCCCCGGGAGTCGCCTACCTATATCAGAGCGATCTCCGGTTATGCCTGGGCAACAAACTTTGGGGAGGGGGCAGGAGTCAATCGCCCCCTCCGATCCCGCGCCGCCACTCTGTCCAACGAGGGTCCACGTCGAGCAGTCCGTGTCGGTACCGCCGGCAGCAGCCGGTCAGAACACCGGCCCCCACCGGCGAGGCGCCGCTCCACCCTCGACGGCCGGCGAAGCTGCGGCCGAGGCCGGAGGCTCCGCCTAATCAACGCCCCGGTCTCACCATCACACGGGCCGCAAAGCAGACGGGGAGATTTCTCAGGATCGGCGGCACGTAGGCGCTCCGGAAGCAGACGGTAGGTGTTCGCTTTCTCTCCGGAGTCAAAGGAGGGCACTTTGGGTCAGGATATTCGGCAGGATAGTCGTGTGGGGCAAAGGGGCTCGCGGAGTGAGCGACTATGCGGCCATTTCAGACGGCTGCCTGGCTCCTCCCCCTATGACAACGTTTTTAACTTGTGGTCTGCAGGTAACACAATGATCTCTGCAGCACAAAGAGTAACCAACAGAGCTCTCAATATAAAGAAGAAAATTGTGATCTGCATGTTTCATGCTGTGCGTTACAGCAGGCACATTGATCCTCTATGCAATTTTATGTTCAGTCAAACCTTTGATTAGAAGAATGCACATACATATTTCCAGAAAGCGCATTAACCACCAAAGTTATTGAAGTGCCATTATACCCGGAAATGTACTGGATACGCAAAGATCTCTGTACCAGGTAATATTTCGAAATGCCGCATGTTGTGATGAGTTAGCCAGGGCAGAATAAAGTTATTATCACATTTGTCTTGTTGTCAAATTCTTTGGGTCAGAGTTTTAAAAAAGAATTACGTTCAGACTTTGCTCTTTGAGACTGCACCATTTTCTGCTTCCAACCCTTGGCCTTTACCCGATTAATAAAGCTAGAGTTGGCCCCATGAGTAGGTATTTTAAAGAGCATTTGCCTAGAGGTGTGTGAGCCACTTACAGGTCGAGCCAGGCTTCAGCCAGACGCTGGGCTCTGGATCAACTCAAGGTTGAGCCCAAAATGAGCCAAAATTTCATGTGGCTTCTGCCTGCTGCACTCGCTGTACCCTTATGCACAAAGTTAATCTCACAACATTAACATCTGACGTAACAAGCATTTGCAATGCAATAGGTCTCGCAGCATTAAAGTTTGAGTTACTGGCATTGTAAATGACAATGCTTTGCATTAACTTTTTTTTTATTTGCAATTGGTATATAAACATTGTTTGTGAATGGTTAGCTGTTGCTTATGCCAAACAAAGTTGCCAGTAATATAGAGTGCTAGTTTTACTGTGCTGAATAAATATAGGCCTTGTTCGCTACGCCTTTGTAATGGAAGTCAACAGACATAGTCAATGACCACAAGGGTTTAACTTGTAGCAGTGCAGAGTGATATGTTGTAGATTGTATGCCTTATTTGAAGTGGGGGGGGGGGGGACGGGACAGGACATAGGTTAATAAAATAACACAATGTAAAATTCAATATGCCACAAACCGTAAAAAGGATAAAAAATATTTTAAAAAACACAACTTGCGAGGTGTTGCGATGTAATAACCTTTTTCTTTTACGCCCCGACACATCATAACGGGGCAAGAGGTGCAGCTCCTGCATAATGAGGTGGTGTCCCTGTGTGCACGGCAGTGGTGGTGTGCGTGTGTGCATGGCAGTGGTGGTGTCTGTGTGTGCATGGCAGTGGTGGTGTCCGTGTGTGCACGGCAGTGGTGGTGTCCGTGTGTGCATGGCAGTGGTGGTGTCCGTGTGTGCATGGCAGTGGTGGTGTCCGTGTGTGCATGGCAGTGGTGGTGTTCGTGTCTGCATGGCAGTGGTGGTGTCCGTGTGTGCATGGCAGTGGTGGTGTCCTTGTGTGCATGGCAGTGGTGGTGTCCGTGTGTGCATGGCAGTGGTGGTGTCCGTGTGTGCATGGCAGTGGTGGTGTCCATGTGTGCATGGCAGTGGTGGTGTCTGTGTGTGCATGGCAGTGGTGGTGTCCGTGTGTGCATGGCAGTGGTGGTGTCCGTGTGTGCATGGCAGTGGTGGTGTCTGTGTGTGCATGGCAGTGGTGGTGTCCGTGTGTGCATGGCAGTGGTGGTGTCCGTGGTGGTGTCCGTGTGTGCATGGCAGTGGTGGTGTCCGTGTGTGCTGTGTGCATGGCAGTGGTGGTGTCCGTGTGTGCATGGCAGTGGTGGTGTCCGTGTGTGCATGGCAGTGGTGGTGTCTGTGTGCGCATGGCAGTGGTGGTGTCTGTGTGTGCATAGCAGTGATGGTGTCCGTGTGTGCATAGCAGTGATGGTGTCCGTGTGTGCATGGCAGTGGTGGTGTCCGTGTGTGCATGGCAGTGGTGGTGTATGTGTGTGCATGGGAGTGGTGGTGTTGAAATGGACTTCAAGGTGCACTTTTCCGAACTGAGTTTTTTTTAATCGAAGACCTTGTCCCTTGAGTTCGGCGATATTACTCAACCTGGAGCCTCTGTCCGCTAACTGGAAGGAGGCAGTACACAAACCATGCTATACGGGCAGCAGCGGTCTAGTGCCAAGAAGAGGGTGCAGGCGCCTATATATCAAAGTTTATATATGTGTGCTCAGCAAGTTAAACGTGTCAGATCACATCTGCGCGAGCTGAAAGTGACAAACTGGATTCCTGGCAGGGCCAGTGTGGCTTTTCAATTCTTCCGCCGTTTGTAAACTGGGCACAGCTAAATTGGGCGCTAGTATTTGTTCTCACCAAAAGGATACCGCGTGTCAGGGCCCTCTGATGCCGTCTTAGAAAGATGGAACCTACTTGCAATCAGACGTGTTGGTTGTCACCAGAATGCCTCGTTGGCATTGTATGATCACGTACACTGTTACTCACTGCATATTGATGCGGAGTTATGTTTGTATTTACAGGTATATTTGCATACATGTTCTAAAATCAATCATGTTATAAAACTGTAAGTGAACCGTTTTCGTAGCTGGACACTTTAAGCTGTGTCGGACGTCAGCCTCTTTAGCAGCGCCGCACGCCTCTCTGCAGACTCCGCCTGCATTCCAGAGAGGCGCGCATCGCGATCCGGTATGCCATGCAGCTGTGGACACAAGACATGGCCGCGCGCACAACGTTATCCTATGGGAAAACGCTGCGCGCGGCCAGGTCTTGTCTCCCTTCAGCGTTCTCAGACTGCTGAGACGCCGGCTATAGTTCTCTGGAGAGAAGGCGCTTTCAGTGCGTTACTAGCCAAGACCTAAAAAGGAGAGAAATAGATACCCATTTAGTGGCTGATATGTACAAAGTGAAACAAGAAAACCTTGGATTTATCCCGGCTTCTCCACTCAACCAAACTCTGTAATCTTAGGCAAATATTGTATTTTACAAATGTCCCCTTTTCTTCATTATTCCTCAATGTTGTATAATCAGACCTATCAATGTCAAAGCTGCACCATGTTAAAGAAATTTCAAAATAAAAAAAGTAGATACTTTATACTATTTTAAGTGATGTTTGTTGGATGATTTTCATTGGAAACATTTCAGGGCTTGGCTGATTCAAGGTCTCCTAGAGCCCACCGAGACCCTTGCCTCGGCTGTCCTTGTACAATTCTTGGCTCCCCCACCACTTCATTTGTCTTCTGATTGGTAAACTTGCTGCGTCATTTGTTCACATAGCTGCCATTTTTTTAAAGAGACCCAAGCCCCTTCCTTAAGAGTGAGCTTGTGAAGGATGGGGCCGGCTTCCAAAGAGATCTGTGACAAATATAAATTCATTAGTCCATTTTGGAGCATATGTTCCTAAACAGATGGGTAGATTATGGCAATAAAGTGGTGTAATAGTGTCTGCTCATTTATGATGGGCACACTCTAATGAAATGGCATCATTCTGGATGCAAATACATTAACAGATCAAAGTACTGAGCAACCCAATCAAAACTACATGGCATAAGTTATAATGACCTGTTTTAAGATGGGTTTGAAAGGGACCTTGTAAATTAATTTACCATTTTTCAACCATGCAAAATATAGCATCCTTCTGCAGCTCCGATGAATTATGCATGCCCCTCCCCAAATACCCGTTGTCCCCAAGTAACGTGCTTCCAAAAATATGATTCTGAGGGAAATAATTGGGATCATTATATTCTGTGTTACGATAAATATCCACATCCTCCTATATACTGTTCTGAAATACTGTGCGTGTACTAGCAGTAATTCCCAACGTGCTAATTCATTATTGAATAGTACCTCTCAGAATGCCATTGCTTTGGAATTTGACAATAGGACAGATGTACTAATATTCCATGTGCAAAAAGTGGCCACAAATTGCTCACTTACTTTCTTGTGAATGAAATTAGATTTTGCAAATTGATGTAGGTACCTAAAGGTCAGTTCAAACAATTATGAATTGTAAGCGGTCATGCAACAACCTGCCTAATTAATATTGATTAGGCAGGCTCCAATTTGCGACTAACTAATTGGCTGCCCCACCCTTCCTTTGTTTGCATTAAAAAACGGAAAACTTTTTTTAAGCAGCCCCTGATCCTTGAAGGTACCAGTGCTGCTTTAAAAAAAATCATTTGAGGAATACTTCAGGGGGAGAAGGGAGTGGTCCACTGGATCATTGCCTGCTCCCTTTGAGTCTGCCACTTCAATTTCCAAAGGGGAATCAGTTACCATTTCCTTTCAAGAGTTCATAACTGGTCAATGTTTTGTGACTGGAATTGTATTTGCAAACCACTGACCTAGTCAAACCCGAATTGCAATTTATAAGGAACACCGGTTGCAAATTGGTACGGTTCGCAGAACGTATTATACGAGTCAGGAAATCTTGTTAGCATGGTAAAATGGGTTTTGCACATTCGAAATGGCCCTTTTGCTGTTGCACAATCAGTGAATTTGTGCATCACAGGGTTTGCAACTGCAAAAGAGTTTAGTACATCTGGGCCAATGTTCCTTAAAATATTGTACCCTAACCTTACATACAGGATTTTACACCACAGCAATTGGCCACAGAATATTTGACAGCAGGAGAAAGCCCTCATCCAAAATGCAAGCAACTGTATGACACTTCCAACACACATCTCAACACACATTCTCTGGTATCCAAGAGCATTTAAGCTGACAGAAGGCAGGACATTTATGGAAAGATTCTACCTGTTTGTTTGATCTATACGGGCACACAAAAGGTGGGCAATGTGTGGTTGGTCAGAAAATGGTGTGATATTCCTCTCTTTTGCTGTCAGGTCTGTAAGCCACACTCCAATTAATGTTCGTAATACCCAACTACAGGCAGGACTCTTCTCTATGCACCAAGAGTCCCTCAGACATGTATGAAACTTAATACCAAAAGTCAATAAAAACTCTCTTAACTCTCCAGAGTAGTTTAGAGTGTTCTTCCTTTCGGAAGAACACTCGGCTCTGCTCTTTATAATACACAGGGTCACTCAGTGCTTTCTTTAACACCAACTCCCAATCAAAGTTAATTGTCCCTAAATGATGGTGTTGGAAGGGGTGGTGGGCTCTGTAGGGTGATGACAAAACGCATGATTCACTAACTCAGTACATAAGCAAAACTGCATACATCTGACTGATTCAACTTTTGCATGGCACTTACAACAAGGGCCTATGGGACCTGATCCATTGACCAGTGGCGTAACAAACCTTGAGGGGGCCCCCCTGCAGGGTACGTGAAGGGGCCCCCCTCCAGACTCAATCTAGAGCTCCCCAGCAGAAGTGCGGTGCTGACAGGCCCCCTGGAGGGTGAGGGCCCCCCGCACCGTGGGGGCTGCAGGGGCCTGTGTTACGCCCCTGCCATTGACCATCTCTCTCTGCATATTAATGTCATATCAAAAGATGTCACAGCCAGCTGAAGCTGTCTTTGCCAGACCATAACATTTAAAGGATTGGGTCTAATGACTTAGGTAAGGCCAGGTTATGACCTTAGCCTACAAATACGTAGTAAGTGAGTGAGCCAGTTATAACATTAAGGGATTATTTCTGCTGTATTACCACACAAAAATGAAGATTAACAGATCACCACAGAAGTCTCTGGACACTTTCTCTGGCAGTAAAAACATGCCTAGGATCAGTCTGAAAATTCCACAGAGATGCACATCAATATCAGTCAATCTCATGGGATTATCACCCCTGGTGACACAAGTGAAGTTTTCATAATAGTCCAAAGCAGAAAACAAATATTTTAATCTGGTTGCTGAACTTTTTTTCCAGTCTGCAAATTAATGGCAAGAACATCATAGGGGGCTAAGGCCCTGAATATGAATATAGGTTGTATTT
This sequence comes from Lissotriton helveticus, assembly GCF_964261635.1. Lineage (NCBI taxonomy): Eukaryota > Metazoa > Chordata > Amphibia > Caudata > Salamandridae > Lissotriton > Lissotriton helveticus. The sequence continues at coordinate 1,034,215,675 of NC_136059.1, forward strand.
TTTGCACATGATAAATAACAATACCGCTGGGTGCGTTATCTATTGAGTGCAATAAAAAGCACCTAATACGAGTTATTGGGCAATAACATGCAGATTTTGGTGTTTAACACACCAAATTCTGTATGATTTTCCCACGTTAAAGTTCGGCAGGTTTGACCTGTCAAAATGTATCGAAGGTTGAGTTATTTAACGAATCTGCTAATTATTGGATGTGTTAAAAACCTAAGAACTCATAATTCCAACCTGTGCATAAACAGGGGTTATGCATGGTTCAGTCTGAACTGCCCAACTTTTAATCAGGCCCTTAATGTCTTATTTTCCCATCCTCCCATCCTAGAATATTAGAGAGTTGGGGTTTAATGTAGGCCTCAACAAATGACCAAAAACCCTTGGTTTTCTACAAATAGGTTTAACTATTTGGGGCAGATTTATCTTTGACTTACAGATGGTCAAAGTCACATAAAATTAAGCGCGGAGTGTTAATAAACTGTTGACCCCCAGCGTAAAAATTTATTTGTGCTGGAAAGCAGCCTGTAAATGAACACAAATAGTGCTTTACACGTTGGCTACCACCAATGGTTTTAGACACAAAGCCATATCTTCTAACAATGCTACAGAGAACTTTGTGACTAAAAATAATGCCCCCTCGAAGCGGGCATTACGTTGGAGAAATGTGTTGAGCGCTGCACTGTACAGCAGACATCCAATGTATGAAAAGTTTTAAACTTTTCTGGGCATTGTATCTTGTAATGAAGGATACCCTTCCAGTACAAAACCTATGCTGAACATCACACATACGTCTTTGCACTCTGGTGCAAAAGTGTGTACATGGCGCTAGTTAGCCTAATAGTGTGCCAGCGGTGGGGAAGAGAGTAGCAGCACCATATCTTATTAGAGATTGCTCTGTTTTGCTCTCTACCGCAACATAATGCAGCAACCTCGGTTGTTGCTCTTTATTGCACCAGAAACTGGTAAGAGTGCTCCATAGAGTTTCAAACTGTACATTCGGGTAACTTTCAGATGGGTAGTGTAAGGGATGACCGTCCTGTTTAACATTTCCAATATTGCACGCTCCCAGCTGTCCCACTGCCATTAAGTTGTAGCTTCTGTCATCCGATTTAAATCACCCACACAATCACACTGATTTATGTACAGCACCATGCAATGCATCTGCTGCAATAGCATCATTTTCTGTAAATCATGCTGCTAGCATTTCACCAAAGGGTTTCAAGACATCAAATAAATAAAAGAAATAAAAATTTTAGCATAAGAGGATGTAAATTGAAAGAATGTGGACTTTTCAAGCCCAAAATCCAAATAACAATTGTATGTAAGCATAAAAATAATTCACCATGATTGCCAGTAATAAATTAGACCTCATTATGATATGACAAATACACCATTTGTGGATTGGCAAATGTCAATTTCAGCTTTAATTTTTTTTTAAAGAAATAAATAATAAATGACAGTCAAGTTATTCTTCTCTGGTTCATACAAAGTATAATTTGTTCAATTTTTGATCCAGCTTTTAATATGTGTTCTCATTGAAAAGCAGTAGTTGTCATTTGTTTTATATTTGTGGGGGTTGGTAAACCTTGTCCATCTTCACCTTTAACCTTAATCTTGAAGTTATTAACGTAACACATCATAAGAATATAAAATCTTCATTTTTCTCTTAGGTTATTGTTAGAATGACCATCCTTTGCATAATATTTCCCCAGATGTTTTGCATTCTTTTGTTGAACCTGTTTTTATTGTTCATAGGACTCTATGCACTTTACTCCTGGCAACCATTGCAAAGTGCTTGTGCCCTCCCTTTTAAACCGGGTAAAATTGGCATAATGTATATGACAATACCTGTACCTAGGGCCTGTAATGACATGCTGCTAATGGGCTGCAGGACTAATTGTGCCACCCACTAAAGTAGTACTGTAAAACATGCCTCCAGGCCTGCCCCTGCCGCCTGGGTGTGCAGTTTTAAAACTGTCATATCGACCTGGCAAAAAAAGCCTTTTGCCAGGCCTAAACCGTCCTTTTTGATGCTTTTAAGTCAGCCCTAAGATATGCCCTAAATGCTCAGATGGCAGGGTGCATGACATTTAAAAAGTAGGGTAGCTATAAGGGTCAATGTTTTACAAGCCCCAACCCAATACAGTTAAAAATGCAAAGGGTCTAATGAGGGTGAAAACATACTATCCTTCAAAAAAGCACTGGTAATGCAATGTCCTCCTTTTCCTCCACGGCTTGGCTAGACATATAGGCCTAGATGTATCAAGCCATTTGCGAATCGCAAAGGCTGAAATTAGCAGAATTTCAGCCTTTGCGAGTTGCAAACAGTCTTTTTGCATGTTTGGCATGCATCAAAATTTCGCAAATTAAGGAATCGCAAAAAATTGCGATTCCTTATTTTGCCATAGCATTTAAGGAATCACAATTTTTGCGATTCCTTAAATGCTATGTATGTAGCATTTTTGATTTGCGAATTTTAGTTAAGAAATCACAAATTAACACCAACTTGTAGTTGATGTTAATTTGCGAATTCTTTAAAAAATGCACAATTTGGCATTTTTGAAGGTGGCATGTGACGCACACACATGCCCATAGGGCATGTATGTGCGCCATATGCACACACATGTACATTTTAGGGGTGCAGCAGGGTGTCTTTGAGACACCCCTGCACCCTTGAAATTATTCTCAATTTGCGAATTCGCAAAGTGCGATTCGCAGATTGAGATTAATTTCACAATCATTCCTATGGGCCATAGGAATGAATTGGAAATTATTCCTTAATTGCGAATTCGCAAAATGTGAATTCGCAAATAAGGAAGATTAAGAAATCGCAAAAAAATAGCGATTTTTTACATACATCCCATTTTGCGATTTTAAATAGCGATTCCTTAAAAATCGCTATTTAGAAATCGCAAAATGAAATCTTGATACATCTACCCCATAGATTTTGAACATATTACACAATGCAATGTGCCCTGGCTTCACATTACTGCTCCCCGTTGACCAAAAACTGGCCGTCCAGAAACAATATCCGGTATACTCATAGACTTTAGCAGACACTATCCAGCCACAGCTGTTTCCATGAGGATAGGACCAAGCATAGCTTATGGAGAAGCCTTTCTGATGCGTGCTGCATAGAAAGACAAAGAGCTGGACTGCCTGAGTAGGAGAGGAGCTATCATAACATAGGGGACAAGAGCAAGGCCGAGCTGGCTACAGCTCTTAGTACGTAACTAGAGATTACAAACGACACATGATTTCCATAAAGTAACAACATTATTGATAACACTCCAATGTTATTTTGATGCCAGCACCTTAATATATAAGCTCTAAAAAGTCTGCTAACTAAGACATCCAGAAACTGTAACAATGCACTTTGTATGACTCGCACCTTAGTCCTAGTACTGCAATATTTGTCCTTTCCTCTATTCTATTGTTTGCAGTAACAATATTTTAATCCACTTTAATTGGTCAGCACTTTAGCACTGTTATAGTATTGATTTCTATAGGGACGGAAACCATGAGTTCCTATTTTAGGTCTCAGCTTCAGATATCGCACATGCATTGTCTTGATAAGAGACCTGTTGTATTTACTTTATGGACTTCAGCCTGCCCATAGGCATCCCATTTGCTGACACCATTGTTGCTATTCAATTCTTTATCCCCATTTGTCCATTCTATGAATATGTCATGCCTCTTCATCTGTTTAGCTGTCCTCAAGAGCAGGGACCAATTGCTTCTATTAATCCACAGGTCCCATTAAAGCAACTGTTCTATGGATTACTTTTTTAATTCATTTTTAGCACTTTACAAGAATGCTTGCTCCTATTGCCATTTCTCTGTGCATTTAAAAAACAAGGTAACATATCAGACACTGTTTCCCGGGGGCCATTTACTTTTCTTTCTCTGAAGGAAGGGCTAGTCCATTTTTTACTTCCTAGCTATAGTGCTTCCCTGTTATTTTAGATATTCTACTAAGTAGTGGAAAAGTACGACGATATGTCTAGAGATAAACGTGCACATTTCTGTGACCATCTTGAAAGCGTTTTCTCTCACCACAGAAGGAAGGAGAGCTCTCAGTAACACAATGCATGCTTTTTAAAGACACTCAGGGGCAAGCTGAGCGGTAAAGAACTGCAGGGAGAGCACATCCTTTATAATTAAAATACTCTCCTAGGTTAATTATTGCCAATCATTTTTTATCAACATGATTTCCCTTGTTCCATATTGCATTTTTAATAACAAGAAAAATACTTATTAGGCTTCTTTCCCTTTCCAGGAGGAAGGCAAACCCATCCATATACATATCACAGTCATGTCTACTTTTTCAGGCTGTGTTTCTGTGATCTGTCAGCATCCGTCCAGAATTCCGAATAATGTTTTTGGCCCCTCCTTGTCAGTCGTCACCCTGCCTACACACAGTTCTTTCTTTGTAGAATATGACAAGCCTCTTTTTTTGACCCATGCCACCCTAATGTATATTCGGTCCCCTTAGTTCGATGTTTTTCTCTTTCCACCGGGAATGTGCATTTTCTGTTTTTTAGCTCTATGGGGCATCAGCTGAACGGTGTCAGAGCTGTGATGCTCTTAAGGAGAGGAGGGCAGGTCGATGACAAATCCTGCAAAGTTTTTTTTCTGGTTTATTTATTTATCCTGGGATGTGGCAATGCTGCCATCATTTGAGTCGCGTTGGAAGTAGTTGTTTTGCAGCAACGGACAGGCAGACCATCATGTGGCAGAGATAGTGCTTGCTTTTCTATAAAAAAGGTGCTAGTCCAATGCAAAGGGTTTAGACATTTTGCTTCTTGGCATACGCCTTCAGGTGATTTATTTATTTGTATTTTTTAATTTGGTGTTGGTCCGGGAGTACCGTATTGAATGATTGAAATATGATTGAAGCACAATACTAGTGATGGCAATATTACCGCATAGCACGTTTCTCACTGTACACCATGCCTTTTAAGTTATGCCTCTTTGTTAAAATAAAGACAAACAAAAAAGCTGTGAGCCAGTGAATGTTCAGAAATATGAGAGGCAGCAACTTCCCGCACATGCAATCTTTGTTGGAATCTTGTCAGTTTGGTGAAACCCCTAAAGCTGAAGGATTGCAGGCTTGTTAAATTCCACTTTTTACATCTGGCGAACCATATTCGTTTTCTGTCTATGGGTTGTGTTTTTTTGTTCTTTCTCCTTGAGTTGTCATGAAATCAGAGAAATACTGTATGTCCCATTTCCCTGCAAGGAAGACTGTTAATAGAGATGTACTGTTTAGCCACAGTGACAAGGAATTGTATTTTAACTGTGTTATTATTGTTTAACTTTAATGGCATATGGCCGAAATAAAGTATTTTTTTGTAAGTGTTTGGGGTCATTAGTTGGCCCCAAATGCACAATGACATTCCGGATTTTGTGCTTTGCTTACTTTTAACCTTTCTTACTTTGCCTACTTACAATTGAAGACCTATTCATTACAGATGTAATAGCTCTTACAGAACACTACATTTTTATTATTGTGATTACCTGGTCTACCTGTATCTGGTTTCGCTACCTGCTGCCACCTTCTGTAGTAAGCCTCGACTGCTTGACTTTGCTGCCTTGGAGAGTGAATTATACTATAGAGCAACTCAGTTAGCCTGTTGGAGTCAAGTAGTATCAGAGGCCGAGGGACCCTAGTGTGAAATAATAGTACTCACCTCACTGCTCCAGAAAGCACCCCTTACACCTTGGCTGCAGCAGAAGCCCAAGTTACCCCTACTTCACACAAATACATTTACACATATGTTGGAACCAAACACAAAACACTAACCCTTTTGTGGTGAACTATTTCACTGTAATTGTTTTGTAAAACTTATATAGTAAAGTAAATATTTATGTATATAATATTTCTATCTTTATTTCTTTTCTTTGGCGTTTGAAACTACATTTGCTGTGTATTGCATTACAAAACATAAATGTCGGTCTAATCCATGGCACTGTGCAGACTAAGCTTCTGTAACACTTTCTGACTTAAAGTATGAATTGTTTCCACCCATATTTAGTTTATCCACTTTTTATGTCGGCATGAGCCTTAGAAAAAGAAGTGCATTACCATGAAATATATCCCTGCACCAAGGGACAAACTGAAAACCTCATTCTGAAGCCCAGACTCCAATTCCCTTCTCGTCTTGCCTTCCAGCAACTGAAATGCTTCAACATCTTGCCCGTCTTAACCTGAGAAACCCATAGCCAGAGTCAATGTGCTATAGGTTTCTAGGGTTAGACGTATTGCTGTCATCCTCCCATCACATTTTGTGTGTTTGATGTAACACCCTAAGAGGCCCAGGATATGCCCAGATGCCGGTCTCTTCACTGTGCCACTGGAACCAAGCCACACCTAGATGAAGAGCCCAATCAGGGCGGAACTGGTCTTTGTTTGCTTGCTTGTGTTTCAGTTCAGAGTGGACCTGGCTTGGCAGTTTGCGCTGGACTGATCCTACTAGAAGAGGACTAAGACTGATTTGCTGGGTCTAATCTGAAATGGCATGGTGGGCTACAGAACGATAGAATGGAATGCTACCCTAAGCCATTGCCTATGGTTAGCATCCTCCCATCAGATAGCGTGTGTTTAATGTGCATGCAGGCAAATATTGAGATTTGGAGTATTAGTCCACATAATGCTACTTAATAGGTCATTTAGCCTTAATGTCACTCTTGTATTGCATCATCTATGTTCTCGGATGCAGATGAAGTGGTTGGGTGACACAGTTTGGATCTGTGGACTATCGTTGACATGTGCCCAGTCTCTTCTCTGTGGTTACCCCTACTTTGGATAAATGCATCAGAGAGTGGGGTCCATGACTTTTCAAATTTGGTCACCATGTAGTTGGGTTGGTGAGTGAGAGTTGGGAGTTTAACACCTATTTAACTTGTTTACTGTCTGTAACAGGGGATCACTGGTTCCTTTGCATGAGAATGAACGGTATTGTCTTGAACCACTGTGAAATACATCCAGTTCCATCTAACAAATCACCATCTCAATAAACACAACCAGACATGTACCAATCACCGCAAAAGTGGACTAACAATATAACAAACCCAGAGAGCCAACGGTTTGAGTGAATCTCACATTGAATGTCTGCCATGAGCATGCTGTGACGTGCTGAGGTTCCTTCCCTGATTCTCTTGTTGTTCACTGGGTGCATGCTCCCCATTAAGCCCAGCTATTGAGTTACAAATCCCTAATTTCCAGACATAGGCAGATGACATCCATAACCATAACCTTCAAGGATGGCTCTCACATCTGGATCAATAAAACAGAATATCCAGAACAGTATACGTCTGGCTGGAGCTTCGTTTGCTTGAATGGAATTCAACTAAAGGTACTGCTTTGCAATGCCAGAAATAGTAAATCCCTGCCTTTTACAGGGGCCATTTCCCAGGGAAATCCTCATTTCATGCAGAAGGGACAAACAGTTATCCTTTGTCCTACACAGTGATTAAAGCCATCAACTCCCACCCATATTTACATATGGTGGTGCTTCCACTGCTTGAGTTCAACCACAGCATGGAGCTGACCATGTATTATTATACTTCGATGACTGTAACGTCCTATTCATAGGCTTAAATCAAACAAACAGCTGCAAGCAGGGGTACATTAGAATTGCACTGATTCCTGACCTTCCCTTGTGAAATACCTGAACAGTTAGGGCCATATTTATGACCCAGTTTGCATCATTTGTGCACTATACAAGGTGGTGCAAGAGCCATGCAAACCTAAAGCCATAGTTTTGAAGCCATGCAAAGTCCCTTTGTGTGGCTTTGAATTGCTTCACAAATATGGAGTAATGCACCGCAGCGCATTGCATTACTCTGCACAAGGGAGGCGTTCTGTGGGTGTTGTGTCAGTGTTTCCACGCAACTCCCATGGTTTTTGACGTATTCGCAGATTTACTAAACCTGGTTAACCTGGAAATGCACCAAAAAGATACTCCTCCCCAGGTGAGGCGTAATGAGGAGAAATATCTTTATTAGTACCCCTTCCTGTACAAAAACAATCCTGCCTACAACACAGGCACCTGTGCACCATGGTGCAAGGGTGCCTGCGTTGACACTAGTCTGCCAAAATGGCGCCAGCCCAAGGGGAAAAGACAGGAATGTGCCATGTTGGATAAATACGATGCATTCCTGCCATTTCCCTGTGATGCAATGCAGTGCAGCAAGGTGACTTACTGTGCTACCCTGCCCCACAAGGGTCATAAATATGGTCCCAACTGACTCCAGATTGCACTTTGGCATGACCCAGTCTTCTGATTCTATTGACTCCTGCCTCCATCGACCTCTAACTTAAGATTCAAAACTCCACTAACCAATGATTACATTATCGAATAAATCTTGAGTCTACTTTCCTGAGTAATATGACGCCACATCCACTGGTATCTGCGATTGTAAAGAGATTCTGTTATCTAACCTCTCTGGGATATTGACTTTTCATTAGATGCACATACACAAAGAGTAAGGAATAATTCAATAATCACCCTCCCACATATAACATCACACACGTAATGACTGATGAAACCATATAGTAAAATAGATCTCACTATTTTAGGACACAATGCCCTCAGCCACGATTCATGGCATGCTTCATCATAGGGAATGTCTCAACACTTAATTGTACGATTAATTGTACGGCAGTGGAGTTGAGAAATATGCTCCGCTCTAGATGATAATGCAGGGATTCAGAATCATGTGGTTAAAACTGTTTAAAAGAAAACCCAATTAATGGGATTTAATTATGGTGTTAGTTACACAAGATTTAAAAACAAACAAGAAAACATTGAAATAATTAGCATATTTTTTATTTGCCTATTTCTTCTAAGTTATTAAATGATGTGTTTATGTTGCCCTATAGAGATACGTTTGCTTAGTCTTAGAGATAACTGTGAGTATTTAAGCTTGTGTTACTAACACCATAATTCGACTATAGAATGACTAACTAAGTAGCCTAGACAGGATAAGGATGAGTAGGTCCTGAATTCATAACTATATAAATCAAGCCAAATGCTGTCTTGTAGGTTCATTTTAGATAATTGGCTCAAATTCAAGCCCCGATGGCTGCCAAACAAAACATTGCCCATCAAATATTTTAAACAGGATTAGTTCAAAGGTACATTTCAGTAAAAACCGGCTCACCCTCCAGGCCTCCCATGGGCTCCACATAAAGATTCAACAATATAGGAGATAGTATTAAGTCTTTGGGTTCACCACACATTGAAAGGGTTACAACCTCCCTCCAAACTATTATGGACACTGTTTCCAGTCCTGTGCATTCATGAGAAAACCAAATGCATTAGGGGTGTTGTAGTCTTGCTTTGTTTCTATAGAACTGCTTATATTAATACACCTGAAAAGAATGACTTGTAGGTGTAAATTTTAGAACTGGAGACAGTGTCTTTAATGACTCAGAGTGAGGTGGTGACCATAAAGCATTGTGGTATGTTAAAGGTGGCTGATTTCATTCAAACTTACTGAGTTTGCTCAATCAAGAAAGATAAATAATAACCCAGGGAGGACATAATTGCCGCATTTCCCATGCTTGCTGACCAAGTAGTTGCTGGTCTCACAGGTTTGACTGTGTCAAATGGCACTAAGAAATGAAACCAGAAAACAGTCAACAGCAGCAAAAGAATATTATTTATCACCAGCCAAAGAGTCATCGTTTTTAAATGTCCCAAAGAGCAAAGCAAACTAATAGTGACACACAACTTTATAATTGGATTAACGTTTCTGTAATTAGATGGTGAAAAACGTTTAATTTATTTCTTATTTTAAAGTTTCTGTAATTAGATGGTGAATGACATTTCATTTATTTCTTATTTTAAAGTAAAATGGAGGATGGATTTTATAGTAAAATATACACAGATGTTTTTGTTTTTAGAAAATAAAATATTGGATCTCTCATAAGGGAAATGGAAACAAATCTTTGTAAAAAATATTGCTAGTAGTTAGCAAGGCATTACATTTGAGTTTACCATTTCTTTAACACGTTTAGCCGGTATGGACTAGCTGGAACATCTCACTTTTGTAACAAATATTATGGAAATCATTTTATGTACTGCTGCAAAATCAAACTTTCTTGCACAATTGGATGACATAGTTAAAGGGTGCCGGGATGGAATTTATTATTCTGCATTTTTATATTCGAAAATTTTCATTTTGGACATTTGTAAAGCGCCTGGAAGTACGCCCACCGGCGTGTCCCCGCGCTATGGAAATGAATTCCAATTATTTGGTCTTTTGTTCTCATGCGCTATTAAATAGATTACTATACATTGATAATCTGCTCACTTCTTATCCGTACAGGTATGGTTAGATTGAATCTTATATTTATGGAAAGGAGTTACATTTTTTTTAGCCAGTCCAAAAAAACATCTCCAATCAAATCATCACTTATATGGAACAACCTACATGAATATATTTCTACATGCTAATTGCAAATGTCCTTTCCATTTAATTGTGTTACTCAGTGCTACATTTGTAATCCCCTTGATACAAAGTAATGCAAAGCAGCACATAGCACACATTTGCATTACTTTGCGATTCCATCCAACACAAATCCTCGTATGAGATGTCACTTTCCGCTACCCCTGGCATTTTGGTGAATCAACGTGTATGCTACTATTGTTCTCTTGTGCCAGTCTCAGACATTGTTAAATAGCATAAATGAAGTATATTTTTATATATTGTACATCTGAATCTGCCAAATACTGGGATTCTCCCTGAGAGGGTCTTTGAGGGACTGACAATGACTTTTACAACACATTTGTCAATAATGAAAGCTTTACAAAACAGCCTTCTTTGTTGTACATCCTAAATGATGGTTTTATTTTTCATTATTTTGTTTTTGCTTTGGGGGAAACCCTCTCTACATGCATGTTCGCCATGAATTACAATACTTGTTCCTGTTCTCTGGCTCTCTGATTCTAAGTCTTTGATGTGTTGGCAGCATTCACGCTTGTGTGCCATCATTGTATTTATTAACTATTAATAGACTTGATGTGCATTGCTAGTTCACGATAATTCTCTAGGACGTTTTAGCTCTGCCAGCAGCCTCCTCTGTTTCAAGCACCTTATCATTGCCAACTTACCTCTTTACTATCCTACATTTACTTGTGTGTTTTTTTTACCATAGTGAATGCCTGTTTTTTTCTTGTTTTACTTGAGTATGTCAGCTCCTTTTTAGTCCTCACTTACAAACAGCATTTAACTTTCTGTTGTCTAAAATATATTGAGGACTAGGTCAATACTTACAGTTGGCTTTGGCCAAGAACATTGCTTAAAATAGGTTGCCTTATTTGGCAATCTTATTTTTTGCTTCTTTTGTTCTCTTGTGTTTGTCCCTTCTGTGGAGTATTGTTTCTGTACCATTTATTTGACTTGGTGACTTGTTATCTTCTACTTCTTACATTCAGAGGACCACTTTTCTCCTTCTTTTTCAGCAGTGCGAGTGAGCCATGTGATTTGTTGGTCTATTCCTTGTGTACTGCTACCTCACAGCGATCTCCCCGTTTTCTCAGTATGGTGCCACCACCCTGCTTGTCCTTTGTTTCTGCAGTCTCTATCCATCCCACTCGGTTTTGTCTCTGCTTTTTAATTTTACAACCAGGACTGGGCAGGCCTTTTATTCCACCAGGACTTTCCTAATGGGGTGCACATCTTGAGGCCGGCCATAAAAGCAGAGGGTCTTTCCTGGTGCCTATTGCACTTTCCCCAATTCACAGAGGTTAATTACAGCAGGCACGGAGAGGCTTCAAGGGAGACAGAAGAATGGGAAGGCGAGGGAAGGTTTAGAGGATGTGATCAGAGAGGAAGATGAGAGAGAAGAGGAGAGAGAGAATAGATGATAAGAGGTTGATTGTGCGAGGAGTCAAAGGGAGCAGGGCTGGTTTGAACATTTTTGCCAAGCCTGCTTTTGTTTCCCCATTCTGGCCCTGTTTACAACCTTGCACCCACCTGCTCCAGTGTTACCCCACTTCCACCTCTCGTCGACACTTACACTATACCTCCATCCACTCAATCATTGCTCTTCCACTTTTCAGTTTTTTTCTGTTTTTTTAAGAAAAAAGTTTATTGTTTGGAGGCTCTGGCAGCTGCTATTGACTGCTGGACCACTGCTTTCCAAAAATTAATGCAAATTGCTACTTCTCCAAGATGGGCATATGCCATCTTGAAGTGGAAAATTAAAACAACAAACAAACTGTCTTCCTTGTTATGACGCATGCACATGCCTTCATGCTGATTCTAGGACGGCAGTAACATCATGAAGCATACTTATGCATAGGTGATGAAACATGCCAGTGTATGCATTGTTTTACTTTTTGTCTGATGCTTTTCAGCATTGGCAGTAATCATTTATTTCTTTGTGGGAATGCTGGCAAAAGCATTGGTAAAGCCAATACGTCTGTACTGGCAAAGCCATAGACGAGCCCTAGTGGCTTTGCTTGTGCTTTTTCCAGTTTATAATTTCCTATTTAGCTATCCCTCCTTGTTATTGGTGTAGTGTCTTCCCAAGCTGGAGTACTCTTAAATACCTATGCCACACATGGAGCTTAGCATTACACATCTTTATTCCACAGCTTTTAACTGTGAACTCAACTTTCTAAAACATGAACACTATTCCCCATACCCGAACCCTTACATCATAGTTCTTTGGAGTCCATTATGAACCAAAAGGGTCCCGTCATCGCTAACTCACAAGACACTACATCTCCCCCTTCTTTAAATAAAAAAGAAACCATTTTTCACAGACATATATACACATAAATTACAACTCCCCGATAAGCCGTCATGGAGCTTTGACCAAAAACCCAGATTGTGTGGTCTGAAACTGGGAAGAGAGAACAGAAGCGTCCATGACTGGCACTGGTGATGTAGGGACAGGTGCAGTCATGGGGCTCTCTAGCAACAAAACCAGTCTCTTCTCTGCCATCAGGTTTGGATGAATGATGAGGCATATGCCTGAAGTGCAAAGAATCGTGCGTAATGGACTTTCCAGGACAGTGAGCAGTCACCATGTGTCTTCTTCGAGTCACAACTTTGAAAGGTTCAGCTTAAAAGGGTGCATCAGATTTGTGTTTTCTCTATTGTCACACCGATACTTGTTCAACTTTAGTGAAAGTAATTTTTTTGGCACATAGACCGCTTGTCAGCATATACTTTCATCTTTTGATTACAGTACAAGTCTGTTTGATGAAGTTCACCATCTGTTTATGATCTTCTGTTGGCCCATAGTGGTAACTTGGTTGTCATGGCTCTCCCGAACATCAGGGTGGCAGGACTTCCACCTGTCGTTCAATGAGGAGTCGACCAGTAAGCTGTAAGTGTGCTCATAAAGTGTCTGACAATGCCATTTGCTTGTGGCCAAAGAAGTGTTCATTTATGATGCTTCACATTGAGATGCTTAAGAAAGTCTCTGAATTCTCAACTGTTGAACAGTGGGGCATTATCAGACTTTAGAACTGAAGGAGCACCCCATGTTGCAAAACTGCCATCTAACCTCTTGATGACTCTTTCTTGGGTGGTAGATGAGAGATCTTCTACCATTGGAAAACAGGAGGATTCATCGATAACCACCAACAGGCGATGTGCATTGTCAAAAGGACGAAAGAAATCAACAACAAGTCTCTCCCATATATGTTTTGGGCAAATCAGACATATTCAAGGCATGTAGAGTGGCTTTGGGAGATTAGCAATTGCACAAATGACAGGCCTCAAACTCTCATCCAACTCTCTTGTCAAGATAAGGAAACCAAAATCAAAATATTCCATAATGACCTTCATGGCCCGCTTCAATTACTTGTTGTCGCCGACTCTCCGACATAAAAGTTCTTCTACCACCTCTTAAGACAATACCTTTTGAGTCACAGACAGTTCATCTTTCACATTCTTGAACTTTTGAAATGCGTTGTCACACTAAGAGGTCAAATGTGTTGTTTACAGGATAGATGTGTAATAATGTATTTTAGCATTAACAGGTCACTATCTTTGCAGCAATTATCTGTTCTAACGAAATAGTGGCAGGAGTATTGGACCTTACAATGAAGTTAATGTAGGTTTTGGCCGCTTTGGAAGAGGCACCAGGGCACTCTACTAGTAATCTTGGAAAGTAGTCAGTAGGGTTTTGAATCTTTCCCTGGCAGGTGCACTATAGTGTACTTATATTCCAATAATCACCAACCTCAACAGTTAATTCTAGGAGGCATCATGGCTTTTGGGTTGCCAGAGATGGAAAGCAATTCATGATAATCCGTTACAAGAGTAAAAGGTTTTCCATATAGGAATACGTGTAAATGTTCACAAGCCCACACAACTGCTAAGCTTTCTTTGTTCGGTTGGGAATAGTCGTGTTCAGTTTGTGACAAACTTCTGCTTGCATATGCCACAATATGCCTTTGAGTATTTGGGTGTCTACTCTGGAGGCAAGGCTCACCCCCAACCCGACTAGGCATGCATCAACAACAACCTTGGTATGGAGCTTTGGTTCAAAGTAGGCCATTTCAGTGGCATTCTCAATTGCAAGCTTGATTTTCTTAAAATTTTGTTCACATTCATGTGACCTGTAAAATGAAGCATTTCTTAAGGGAGCACTTACTGTGGCAAAGTCACATTCTGGGGATTGGTGTCTGACATGCTTGTACTTTAGCTGGGTCCGGCATCATGTCCCCATCAGAAAAGATATGGCCAAAGATTAGAGTTTTGTTTTGTGGAAACTCACATTACTCTTCATTCAAAGTTAAACCTGCATTGGCAAGTAAATGACTCACTTGTTTAAGAGCTTTATCATGTTCTTTTTCTGTAGCTCCTAAAATCAATATGCCATTACTATAATTGAAGGCATTCATGACAGGCTGCATGATAGGTCGAATGACACCTTGAAAAAGTTTGACAGCTAATGATACACCAAAACCTAAGCATTTGTATCTGAACAAACCAATATGGGTAGAAAATGTGGTAATGTACCTGCATTTTGTTTGAGTTCCAATTGCTGATACCCTATGTTCAGTTCAAGGCAAGAGAAGATCCTGGCATCATTTAGCTGAGCCATCATGTCGGCAATGTGCGGACCAGGATGTTGTTCTCGTTTAATTGCCTTGTTGGCACATATCAACACGGATACGTACAGCTCTTTCACTGTCCTTTTTGGGTACTACCACTATGGGCAATACCCACAGAGTTGGACCAGTAGGTGGCTCAATGATATCATGCTTTAGTAATGTCTCAAGCTCTTTCGCAACAGCTTCATGTAGATCAAATGCAATTTGTCTATTGTTTGAGCAACAGGATGAATATCCTCATTGATATGCAGTTGTACTTTCATGGTTTTAAGTTTCAACCACCCCATGAAATAATGACAGGAATTTACTTACTATTTCATGATGAGCATTCATGTTGTAGTACACAGATATCAAACCCATATCAGCAGCAATATTGAAACTGAATAAACAGGAACTTTAAACATTACCTTGAAGTAAATGAATAGGTGCTTTTACTTTTGTTCTTTTGTGTTTCATGTTTGCTATGAAAAACCAAATAAACCTGGGGGTCTACTAAAGAGTAAAATGTATACCCTGAAACGATAAGACTTACACCTAACTATTTAGTGCCAGGTAAAGCTACCTTTAAGTCTTGTGAGAAGCGCTCATATTCCAACACACATAACCACCAGCAATAGTAGGTGAGACCCAATGTCCAGAGATGGATTACCATCAAAGTCTTGTTAATGATCAATATTATCATATGGTCATCCAAAGGTTGGGATGGTGCATCTCTAGATCATTGCGACAGTATCCATACCCACCATGAAAGGAAGGGTTCCGACCCGCAATTACTCATAGACCATGCGTATGACCATTAAATGGGAACATGTGCAGTGAAAAAAATAATATAAGTGTAACTATAGTGATAAAAAGTAGAATAGAGGACAAACAGCGAAAACACTTTACTAGCTATTAGTCTCTTTCTGATTAAAACCAAGAACAGCGCAAAAAAGCAGGTTTAACAAATAGCTGCATACGGGCCGACATGTTTCTGCCAAAAAGGGGACAAGCTCCCCAGGCTTTCTTTAGGGCCTCTGTTCTAAACAATTCTTGCCACAGCATGTGTGTGCTACATATAAATAAACCATATATTAATCGTGAGTAAATCAAACTATAAAGGATATGTATTACTATTCCTCCATGTCAAATGGTGTATTGTTCACCTACAACAAACAAAAAATGGTGTAAGTGCATTGGATATTACATTATTTAAAAATATAAGTTGAACCCAACATTCAAAATTCCTTACTCACCCATAGTGACAGGGGATAGGACCTCACCTCACCTGGACCAGGCTCAGGATAAAGGAGGCCACGCACTGTAAAAGCAAGGAATGGGGTGTTTGATATAAGAGGAGGACATATAGTACTGCTCCTTTCTACATCAATCATTCACCTCTCTCTTTTCCTAACTTCCACCACCCTACTGCTGCAGCTCACTATCAGGCTCACCCATGAGCCATCTGAATTAACAGTTACTCATTGGCTTTCTTTAAAGATTAATTTAGAGAGTGCGTTTAAACAAAACAGCACTCCTCTGAGTTCTTTCATAGTTTTGGCAGAAACATGTCGGCCCTTAAGCAGCTATTTGTTAAAACTGCTTTTTTGTGCTGTTCTTGGTTTTAATCAGAAAGGGACTAATAGCTGTTTTCGCTGTTTGTCCTCTATTCTACTTTTAATCACTATATTTACACTTATATTATTTTTTGCACTGCACATGTTCCGATTTAATGGTCATACGCATGGTCTATGAGTAATTGCGGGTCGAAACCCTGTCTGTCATGGTGGGTATGGATACTGTCTCAATGATCTAGAGACGCACCATCCCAACCTTTGGATGACGATATGATAATATTGATCATTAACAAGACTTTGATGGTAATCCATCTCTGGACATTGGGTCTCACCTACTATTGCTGGTGGTTATGTGTGTTGGAATATGAGCGCTTCTCACAAGACTTAAAGGTAGCTTTACCTGGCACTAAATAGTTAGGTGTAAGTCTTATCGTTTCAGGGTATACATTTTACTCTTTAGTAGACACCCAGGTTTATTTGGTTTTTCGTGTTAGACATTAGGGGATATTAACCTGGGTAGGTCTTAAAATACTTCCCTTACACCCTTCTACTACCGGTATGTTATATTTTTCATGTTTGCTACACATGAACCTTGACTCTTTAATGGCATTGATGCAGCACATGTATACACTTTGGTCTTCAATAGTGTGAGCGGGGCAATGGAGACAGTTCATGATATTTCTACTCAGGAATGACATTTATCGATGCACCACTGTCAATATTAAAAGGTATTGACCAACCGTTTACTTTTAGTGTAATTTTTGGACAATCTTTAAATGACTTTTGTGATTTTACTTGACTTTTCTTTAACTCATTTTATTCTCTGCATGTGGCCAGTCAGACATGCTCACGTTTTTCTGAGGTAAACATCGACATCACACATCCCTCTTCCTCACTGTTGCTTGACAATGAAACTGAAGAACTCTTGGACGAAGATTTATCTGCAGATCGGCTTTGTTTAGTGTTGAATTGCCTCATCAGATGTTGCCGCTTGGCCTTGTGGGCATGCGTAGAATGGTGTGTCTGGAAAATTTGTGCGTCCATTTTGTTTTCTCGTTGTGACGCATTAGCTTGTGCATCGCCTTGCAAACCAGTATAAAATGGTTTTCCTTCCCACAGCCATTGCATACTTGTCCAATGGCGGGACATTTACCTTCATGTGGAAACAAAAATTCACATCTAAAGCACAGTTTTTTTTTCTACAGAGACATCATTTTGTGTCCTTCAGCTTTGTGTTTCTGCTTACTATTCATGTTCGTGACTGACTCATTTTTGGCATCTTTGACATCCATGTCAGCAGCTTGTAGATCAGCACGTTTCTCAGCTCTGGCAGTAATGAGAACTCACTCGTGACTAAGGGTTTCCCTCAGCATTCATTGTCTGAATGAATATGACCGACACCTGTTGATAACTCGGAGAAATATATCTTCTTCACCGTTGAATTAAGTGAACTTACAGTGTTTAATGAGCATATCAAGTCTCTCAACAAATTTGCAGATTGTTTTACCAGCTTTCTGTCATTCTTGACTGAAAATATATCTTTCGTAATTGACATTCAGCATCGGCTTGAACTTGAGATTTAATACGTCTTTGATTTGACGGTATGCGACTTTGTCAGTTTGCGAAAATTTATTGATTACCTCTTTTACTCCTTCACCGGCAACATTTTTGAGATATTTGTCAGTCTTTTTGTGTATTTGTTTCTTCTAGTGCATCAATGAAAATATCAAACATTTCTATCCAGGCATTCCATCTGTCACCAATGTTCTGCTTCTTAGTAGTGTCGAATGGAGGAGGTGGTTTTTCGGGAAGGTGGCGGCTATTTAAGTAGTTGTGGAGCTTACTGACGTTGAGAATCTATGCTGCTTACCTGGACACCATTCATACCATCGGAAAGTTCTTGTGATGTACTTGCTTCAGGGTCATTATGGCCAATCTGAATGGGTAGTACCTCCTTTTGCGTGGTCATCGGAGCTTTTCAACTCTTGAAGGACGTTTGAGTCGTGCAGAACACACCTGGCACCATCTGTGGTGTCCACTTCAGGGATCTACAGCTCCGTATTCATAACCCCAGGTATTCTACTTGCGTCATGGTGTCAACAGCGGTGGCATAATAACTCTCTTCACTCAACTTTTGGTAAGTACCACAATGTTCTTTCAACCTGGTTTTCACTGTCTTTAGCGCTTCTCTATATTTGGCTATTTTCCCTGCTAGTGCTCTCTCACCCTTTTCTGTCACTACTTCTAGCGCTTCTCTGTACCCGATGAACAGAAAATACCGAAGCACTCGGAGAAGTCCAGTTATCATATAGCGTGAATAATAAATGAATGTTGCAATATCGGAGTTGCGTAGGCTTGGACTTATTCTTTTTACAGTTAATCACATTTCTTCCATCTGCGACATAAAATCCATCACACAAAGGCACCCGACACATGTTTTGTCATCTAGACTAGACTTTTGTTAGCTTCCTTACTCTCTTTTGATTTTCTCTCCATCAGTGTAATGCTTGTTTCTTGCTTTGTCTCGACTCCTTGCATATTTGTAATCAATCCCAGCCTGGGCTGTACCTTGTTTTCCATCATGCTATATAGTTTCTCCCAGGCTACTACTAAAGCCAGGTTCTTTGCTAAAGCCATGATACCTTCAGATTACAACAATGGTCACATCTGTTGTTCCATCTTTTGCTTTATCTACTGCAAAATCCTACACAACCACTGCCCAAACACTCGCTAATTAACTTTTTACCTTATTTGCCATAATACACAACACTACTTGCATCACTTTCCCAGGTGACCATTCCAACAACCCATGTTGCCCACTATACCTGACCTCTATCTCCTCACACCCACTCACCCCAAAAGAATTGTGGTTACAGTTCAGGTGCTGCTACCTCTGATGTCCTCTTTACTCTCCTGCCATCGCCGTCCTCTATGCTCAGAAATCAAAGCTTATCATCAACCTGCTTCTACCATCTCTGCTCCACTCCATTCATGCCCCTTATGTCTAGGGTGACCTGCGTCACCCATGAGGCTTCTCATTCACCATCTTTATAACTTGTCCTATTTTCCACAAAGAAGTCAAACTAACAAAACCCTCCCCCCAAATCACTTCATTTACCCAAGGTATTCCTATTTCTTCAACTCTCCTCTAGCAGTCCCTCGCGTTCCCTTTTCTATCTATTAATGTTGTCTGTTCATGACAATGGAAGGCATAGCCATCTGCCAGTGATGGTGGTAAGTGTTGTCAGGGTCTTGTTTCTATCTACATTTCAGCAGTGCAACATAAACGCTATGCAAGAAACCAGGTTGGCATGACATGTAAGATTGCTCTTTCTTGTTCAAAGGGTAATAGTATTTTACTCACAGAAATCACACAGGAATCATAATGGGTAATTTCCAAGCTATAATCAAGAATCAATGATGGTCCCTATTAAAAAATGCTACCTCCATGTTGTGGAAATGAAACTTCTATTCTGCAAAGCAATTATTTTATAGGTAGTGGGTGTATGCAAGGAGTCAGCCCCTTGAATTAGGAACACCACCAGTGATCTCTATTTAGTTCTTGTGACATTTTGGAAAGTTGGCATGGAAAGCCCTGGGCTGAAAGTATTATGAGATAAACGCTACTTATGTGGCATATTCCAACAATGACATAAACAGGAGGAGGCAGCTAGAGTTTCCACGGCCCGAGATATTGCTTTCAAAATGTCCTCAGAAAATGTCATTTGAGATTACAGAAAGAGCAAATACATGCCCCGTATCCTCTCAAGGAGACTTTCTATGGCAAAAATAAAACTGCTGTAAATATAACACCAGCTATACATCATGAAATAGTGTGTCTCCTATATATTTGTTGTGTTAGAGCTGTGATACTCAAAGTACGCCTGGGGGCCGCTGTGGCCCTCCTGACCTCTACATGCAGCCCCATGAGCAGCCGTAGCACTGGGCTGCTGTTTACTCGACTCAGCACTAACATTAAAAAATATAAATATATACAGCAAGCACTTACTTAAAGGCTAAATGCAGTTTAAACAAAAAGAAAGTAACCAGGCCCTTAATTTTATGAACACCTTCATTTGTAAAGACAGCAAACATGTAAAAATACGATAGATTTTCAAAATTCAAAAAGTGTATTTCATTGACCTGTGGGACCATTTCACCTTAGTAAATCAAATTATAGCAGTGCTTTCAGAAGTATTTTTTTAACATGATGGTTTTCAAACATCAATATAGAATCGTTCATGCTTCCCACATACCTTGACATCTATGCCATTAGTGCTTACATCCAAACACAGGAGATGGTTTTGTACAGCACGCATCCTGAAGTCATGTATTTCGAGATCTTTTTATATGTGTTAATGAAGAAAAAGGAGGGAAATTGAAATAAAACAATTGCCCATGGTCAAACAATTTGATCAAGTGGAGAAGCCGGGAATCATCCCATGTTTTCCCGTTCCACATTCAACAATTTAGTTCATCCAGTAGATATACATGCTTTGCTTCCCCTACACCCACTTTACAATTCCCTCCCCCGCTTGCATCAGTGCCGCCCTTGGTCACACCAAAGACCCAACTTGCGGCCCCCGGAAAATATTTGTGAGTACCCAAGTGCTAGAGTCTCTTAAGGGACCCCTGCCGTTAATGGGGTCATCTCATACTATCACAGATACTGAAGGTTTCTTCCTAATAAGAGAATACTACCTCCATCTAGATTGAAAATGCTATCCTACTTCTTAATAAAAGACATTACTAATATATTTCATACAACAGACAGTTAAATGCTTTTTGTAAGTGAGGCCTAAAATTGAGCAAACATACTCAAGTAAAATAAGCAGAAACAAGGCATTCACTACGGTAAAAAAAACACACACAAGCAAAAAACAGTGTTAACGTAAACACAGTGATGATGTGCAACTTGGTAATGTTGCTTTTTGTACAAGTCATCTCAAACTACATTTATTCCCTCTCCTATGTGTAAGGGTAATGTCTTTATTACTCAAGTAGTGACTAGCGCCACAGGGTGTAATGCTGGTTGACATTCTGCTTACAGAATCATAGGGGTTTGCCCAAATCACCCTCCACAACTTGGGCTAAGAACATCACCTTTTATAACACCGTCGCGAGGAGGAATGAATATCTCAATATTAACCAATGATACAATTAATTACCCTATACCAGGCCCATCGTTTCCTTTCATTTTCTAATACATAAAAAACCACATACCACTCAAATTTCCTTGTTAGGATAGTTCTTCATTGTGCTAATTTCATTATAATGAGACAAACTAGTATATAGATAACAAACAGCAAAAAAAATAAGAAACACATGCGTTCATACATACACCAGCCCTTTTGACAATGGGCCTGGTATAGGGTAATTAATTGTACCCTGGGGTAATATTGAGATATTCATTCCTCCATGCTACCGTATTATGAAAGGTTGACATTCTGCACCACAGTTAGTTTGACAGAGCTTTATGTAGTACTATATTGCTTACCAAGTAGGGGTTTCATCTCACAAGCTTTTCACTGAAATTCTTCTGATCTATTTTCCTGATTGGCATAGGTTTGTGAAAAAACAAAGCTGAAACTTGTATATGTCACATTTTCTTAACTAAAAATATATACTCCTACTAGAATGGTAGACAAGATTCAATTATATGCACATCCACAGATGATAGATCAATACACTTATATGAAAACAAGCTAACTTTAATATCAGCCTTGTGCCTATATACTGGTGTTTAAGCCTCATTACTAACATTTCTTTCTTTGCTTAACCCTCTTACCTGCCAATCCACACAGCTATGGGCATGGCAGTCATGAGTGACAGCAGTTATAATCACTAAAAAAGGTACCTAATATCCGTTTTTGACCTCATTAAAAATAAATACAAACAGAAAATAAATGTTTTTCTATCTGTATTTATCTGTAAAAACAGAAAACAGGTAGCCTTATTTTGGATAAGTTGCCCACAGCCCCCATTGGACTTGATCGGAGAGAATCTCTATGATTTCTGTAACCAGTAGAAGGGTTTCAGAGAACCAAAACGCTTTCATTATTAATGAAAGCAGCAAATGAGAGCACAGCCCTGAGATAAACAATGTTTTGGGGGGGAACCCACAGGATTCACAACAGTGAACTTAGGAATTGGAGTAACTCTTATCAAAGCTTGGAATAAGGGAAAACCAGAGTGATTAAAATATGTTGATACATGGACGGTGAGAATAAAAGAGAGCAGGACAGACAGTAGCACCCTGAGCAGTGGACTCTGCAGTCTAGAAAGGAAAGCAAACAAAAGGTATATTATTGATCAGTTGTGTGTACTAAGATAGTGGTATACAATGAAGGCGTTTTGTATTGTTAGTGTTAAATGAAGACCTGCATTTGCTTTTAAAAAAAATATATATTTTTATTGAGAGTTCATAGTCGAAGGGCTCGATTCACAGAATGAACTTAAGACTAAATCTTAAACTTACTACCATTTGGCATTCGCAGAATGCACTTACTACTTCTGGCATTCACAGAATGAACTTACTACTTTCGGTATTCACAGAACAGACTTACGACTACTAACTTTACGTCCACACCTGGGCCGTAATTTCCGGCACCGGGTCGGAATTTACGGCTCTTGGGCGGAATTTACGATTCCGGCCCGCAATTTCCGGCATTGTGCCGGAATTTACGATTCCGGGCCGGAAAATAAGATTCCGGGCCGGAAGAAACGATTTTTTGGCAGTTAGTCATGTTAGTCGAGGGTAAACACCTGTCCAAGTGCCTACCATCCCCACCATGGTTCATCTGACACACTGCAGCCAATCCCAGCCAACAGCTCCATTTTTGCCATGGTGACTGTTGCCAGTGCCTACCATCCCCCACCATGCTCCAGCTGAAGCCAATTAACACTAATTGACCAGCACCACAAAACACATAAAAGCAGCACACATTGATGGAACAGGTTTGGCCACAGAGAGTTTGTGTCTACAATGCTCATAGTGCCACAGAAAATGGAAAAAGGAGAAAAAATAACTTTACAGCAAAGGAGACCACCATGCTTGTGGAGTTCATAGTCAGGCACCACAAGAGCCGACATGGACTCCCACCCTACTGCACCAGTGGGACACAGAAGGCAGCCCTATGGCAGCAGTTGGCCACTGCTGTTTCAGTATTGGGGGAGGAGAGGCACACAGTACAGGACATAAAAAAAAGTGGCAGAGGGTGAAGGAGAAATACTCCAGGATCAAATTAAGCAGGATCCTCTCTGCTGCATGCCCTGGACCCCACATCCGTCTCACCCCACTGGAGGGGGATATACTCACAACAATACACCCCCACTTGGTCCATGGGCTACCTTTCAGTGACGTCCGCTACGTGGTACCAGGTAAATGGAATGAAAAGAAAAAGTGCATGAAAAGATTGTCTGTGTTACATTGTTATTGTGATTATGGAACTTGTCCAAAGTGTATATAAAAATATAGTCAGTCAGAGACTCATGTGTCGCCCTCTACGTAGCACCACAAGTCCCAGAATCCTTTGTATCAGAAAAGGCTAATCCCTCCACCTCTATTAAAAACATGGGCACAGTACTGCTGCCATACATACACAACCCTTCTAATTCAATAGCTGTTCATATTGACTGAAAATGTGCAATGATATATGGAAATGCTAAATGAAGTTTAAAAAAAAGTAGCAATTGACAAATATTAGCAGGGAAGCGCCAGTACCAATGTGACATGCAATTCAACCCTTGCGCAAACACGGATGCGTCTCGTTTACATGGTGGTGCACTGTGGCGCAGGGATAGACAGATGTGTGTTGAATCTGATAGTGTGTAGGGGGGCTTTGCTGGAGTCGTGTCGCAACTCCAATAATATCCATGCACTGCCCATACCTAACGTGCTGCGCCACTCCTTACGTCTGCTTCAAGCAGGCGTAAGGTGGCGTCACAGCGGACTCTAAAAAGTGACTCTGTCAAATCTTGTAGATTTCACGGAATCACTTGTACGTGGCATATCCCAAAGGAATGCCCACCATGCCTACATCAAAGCTGACGCAGGTTCAATGTTGCGCAGGGCCTCACAACGTGACGCTCCACCATAGAAGTGTCACGTTGCAAATAATTCTAAATGTGTTGTCTGTTGTACACCACCGTTGTGTCACAGAAGTGATGCAACAGCAGTGTAAATCTTATTCAAGGGGCTTGTAAACCCGCCACAAATTCTCCAAGAAGTACATCACCCTGTGCCAGCCTAAATCACAAAGCAGAAGGTGAGAGTGTCATCAGATGTAAATATGTCATACACATATTCTGTTGTCCATTTTCCACTCTGCCACGCCATTACATCCCCAACACACCACTGCTCCTACCTGCCCCGTCTGCGGCAGTACTTCACAACACTGTTAGCACGCAGAAGATATGGGCAAATCCCAGAAAAGTTCCACAAGTACATTTCCCATTTGTTTACTTTTCTCTCTACTCACACATTGACACATCCAGCCAGAGCACAGACTGCAGTAGGTCACCGCATCTAATGGGAGGAATCGTCAACGTACAGTGGAAGGCATGACAACTACACTAACTGGTAAGTCAAACTGGCCAGGAGATGAGCAAAATGCATACACTGTCAGGAGACGACAGAGGGACAAATAGTGCCCACCTATGTAAGTCAACCAGTGATGCAAAATTTGCTTCATTACAATTGGAGTTGTCAATGGACATTCACCTTTACCATATGACATTTGTGAAGAGCGAAAGACAAAATATAAAATGTCTTGGCTCATCATACCTTTGTAATTGTGGTACACAACATGTATTTCACCAACAGTCCCAGACCGGGGAAACCAATCCTGTAATCGAGGGCCACAACTAGTCAAAAGGGTGTGCCCACTAAATTGTAATAGTGTCTGTAGACCTAATCAAGAATTTCTATTGGCACAGATATGGAAATGATGAACAAGCAGTGAGCTACCAGTCTCTGTAGTATTGACAATGCATACACTGTCCAACTTCAAATCTTTCCAATATGCATTAAATTGCACAGTCCACACAGCTGATCATGTACTGCGTACATTGGATGGATTATTTTCTGGGCATCAACAAAACACGATAGTGAACCTTAACTCTGGATTCGTAGGTAGGTGAAATCAGTGTGATGCAGATGAGTCTGGGTCATTTATCACCTTCCTTGAAACATCAGTAACCTTCTCATACAAGTTTGTCAGTTGATGTGTCATCTTATTGATGTCAGTGCTGCATGGATGTAACAGCTGGCAAATGCTGCTTGTGAGCAGGTGCCCACATGTAAAGTCAATGAGGTAAACATGCTGCACATCGTCCTTGATTATCCGCAAATGGTTAATGAGAATGACATGTTGGCTCATAGCTACAATCTGTTGTACTAAAATATGGACATGTATTTCTCATCACAGGTGCTGACAGGATGAGACCACTGCAGCGGACACCATCCCGGGGGATGCATGACATCCTGGCTGCAGTAGTGAAACCCTCGCGCACCTTTCCTTCAGGTAAATTGGGCATGAGGTGTGTCACATAGCTTAGATTACTAAGCCATGACAGAGATCGAGATCCCCTACTGCATGGAATCAACAGTTGTTGTTTACAAAGTGGAATACAAACCAGGAGTGTCACATATGCCTGTCTGTCAATTGGTGATGCAGATCATTGAGAATGTTGTTTCTACCCACTACAGCTATGTCTACAACAACTATGAGGAGACAGGTGCAGCAGGATACACCAGGTGGGAACGCGAAGTGACAGAGAGTTGTGGCTGTAGCTGGTGAGTTTGCTAGTATTATGTACTTCTCCGTGTAACACCTCAGTGCTATGGTGTGAGCGGTCATTTGTGGTGGTACCCTAATCAGATCACAGGATCCTCATCTTCTGATGCAAAGTACAGTTAACACAACCCTGGTGTTGCAGCACATGTAATATCTGGTCAATCACTAATACGGTTGCAACCTCTGTGTTTCAGATGATGCTGAGGGAGAGGATGACAGACCGACAACCAGTGATGGCCGACGGGGAATCAGAGGGGAGAATCCCCTGATCCTCCAGGCAGTAATGTCTGCAGCAAGTCATGCTCAAGAGGAGGATCAAGATCATGAGGACGTTGACTTTGAGGAGGATGGTGACCACATATCCATCGACTCCGTGGATGACGATACTGATGTCACGGCATCACATCCTCTGCCAAGCAATGCTCGTCTGCCTCCTCCCAAACAAACAATACCATGTCCTCAGCATGGATCAAACCAGCCATGGCTCCCACACATCCAATCACAGACATCACTCCCTCACAGCCCTCACATCCGGGACTGACATGGTGGTTCCCCTACCGCTCTTGCCTACACAGTGTAACCCTGCTATTCTTTCCACCATCTGTGGGACGTACCAGCCCTGTTGTGGTACATGTATTCCCTGGGCACCCTTCTCCTGCCCACAGTCTTCCACCTGCCACCCCCCGATGTTGGACCTGCTCATCTCATCCCTGGCAGACACCTGCAGAGGGGGCCTGCACGTGGCGATGGTGGCCAGTGGGAGCAGGATTTCTACCAACAGCAGGCAGATGTTAGGCAGGACATTCGTGCCATAGGGGCTACCCTGTCAGACATGTCTGGGTCCCTGCAGGACATGGTCCAATTCCCTCAGGTGGTGGATAGGGTGTGCCAAGCTTTGGATAGGATGGATAGCACTTGGCAGGAAATGTCCAGGAATATGACAGACCTGATATCCATCCAAAGGGAAGAGAGTGCCAGACACCATGCCTTGGCCATGAAGATGATGGAGGGCATTGTGAGAGTGATCCAAAGTCTCCCTTCACGGCCAACGCAGGGAGGGGAACAATCATATCGGCCTGCAGGACATCACATCCACACACCTATAACACCAACTGTACAGCACCACAGCAAAGGTACACAAGCACACCGGCACCCTGAACAGGCACCCCAACCACGCCCACCACCCTCACCACCTGCACAACCAACCCCCGTACAGGCACCCCCACCACCTGCACAAACACCACCAACCTCTGTACAGTCACTCCCACCACCCCACCACCTGCACAAACACCACCAACCTCTGTACAGTCATTCCCTCCACCCCCGCCACCTGCACAAACACCACCAACCTCTGTACAGACACTTCCACCACCTTCACAACCAGCCCTTGTCCAGGTACAGACACCAAATGTGCAGACACCATCTGTACCTGAACCTCTTGATCACCCTGTACAACACACACATACACGAAGGCGACAAGCTCAACCTGACCCCTCACCGCGTTCATCACCACCACTATTGCGGAGACGCAAACATGATCGCCAGTAACATTCACGTGGCCAATTTGTCTTGCGGTCCTTAGGTGTATAGTGAAAATAAAGATCTACAAAAGTAATATCCTGTTGTGTATCATGTCCTGTCTAACGATGTAGGCATGTGTGTGTGTGTGTGAGACAGTTACAAGTGTAACACATCATAGCAACACGTTATTGTGTGCAT
Organism: Lissotriton helveticus; assembly: GCF_964261635.1. Taxonomy (NCBI): domain Eukaryota; kingdom Metazoa; phylum Chordata; class Amphibia; order Caudata; family Salamandridae; genus Lissotriton; species Lissotriton helveticus. Next base: position 1,034,243,845 of record NC_136059.1, read on the forward strand.
GGCATATGACTCACAAAATATGGGTCCATATTTGGAAACAGTATAGGGTAGGGATTGACTACAAGGGATTTTATTTGTATACTAATTCAGTTGATTTGCTAGCGTGAATCTTAGAGTTGGTTGTCAACAATCTAACTCCAATGTATCCATAGGATAAACCATAATAAATATTGATATTAATCACAATGATAAGGATAGAAGAAGCACACGGAAGATCCTTTTTATATGAAAATATATTGTATTTTATATGTCAGAAATCAATTAAAGGGGATACAACAAATAGTTAATTATAAGCAAAAGTGTCACGAACAGATGTGTAAATTAATCAGCAAATCAGTTCATAACAAAACATCAGCTCCTATAGATAAAGAAGAATAACTAAGTCCATCAAAGTACAAAAGTTGCTCTTAAGAACATACATTGCTTTGGAGATGATGACAAGGTTTGGAAACAGACATTCAAAATGAAGTCAAACAAGTTAAACAAAGTAGAATTCCTCAAAGATATTTATGTAGGAACAAAAACTAACCATCCGTTTGGAAGGGAGAAAGGAAAACAAATGATGATCTTAATGCAGAAGGAGAAGGGAACTTGGATTGGGGTGGGTCAAAACAAATATAATGCGTCCGGGAGCGTCAGGGAAACCAGTCTATTAACAAGGGGAAAAATACATCTTCGTCCAGAACAATGTCTCAGTCCAAAAGTCAAGTGTCCTTCTGGTCATCCTCCAGGACCACAATGTCTAGATCCTCAGGGTCGGACACATCCACACGGCTGGCTGGTGCAGGAACAGGCACCACATGGGTACGTGATAGACGAGGAGTACGGGGGGAAACAGTGTGGGATCTCGGACAGGGGTATGGGAAGGGATTTAGGAGACAAAAGACGACATGGCTGTGCTCAGGGACTAGATGTGGGTGCTGAGGTTGTCCATAGATCGGACAAGGTCCGCTCGCATCGTGCATATCTCGAGACACACTTGTAGCAAGATGTGAGCGGACAAGTCAGGTTGACCCTCGACCATCCAACTCAAGTCCCCTGGCACAGCCATAGGAGGAACAACACCGGGAGGGGTCGGGGGGGACAGAAGGGATGTGGTGCCTCAGGTCCCGAGCTGATGTGTTCGGCTTGGCGGCTACGAGGAGGGGGACAGGGTTCAGGGGATTGATCTGGAGCCCCCGATGGCATGGGGGACTCTAGAGGTAGGGAGGGGCAGATGGCAGGCCCATATTGAATATTGGCCCGCCCTGGGGACACCTCTTTGTGAGCCACTGGTGATGAGTATGTGGGTGAGTGGTTCTCCACCACATCATGGTCCGAGGTGTCCGGTCCTCCCCCCTACAATGTCTACAGCCTCCACCCGGGATGTAGTACCAGAGTCGTGTCCTTCCTCATCCCGGGTGGGTGCAACCCCCTGGCCTGCAGATGTTGAGGTCCCCTCCTCCCCCTCTTCTTCATCGCTGGTGGAAAGAGGGTGTAGCCGCCGGCGAACTGATGTCCTCCTGGTCCGGACTTGCCTACAGAAGTGTAAGCAAAATCCTGATGTGGTGGTTGTTTGATGCAGGACGATACACATACATAGATGAGCCAAGGTCAGATTTTGTTCTCCTCTGATCACACTCTACAGTTGTCAGGGGCCGATTTACAACTTCTGGCGCATCTCTGCTAATCAGCAGAGGTGTGCCAGAAGAGTTGCGACGCATCTGCCCACCCGTGCGCCACCCCTGATGTGCCGCATTTACAATGTAGCACACCGTGGCGCTTGGGTGGGCAGATGTGTGACGCATCCCCGGTAGAATAGCGGCACTTTGCTGGAGTGGCGTGGCAAGTGCGACCCCACTCCAGCAAGGCTCGGGGGTGCACGATCGCTAACATGCTGCGTCAATCCTTAAGCCTGCTTCAAGCAGGCGCAGAGTTTTGGCGCAGCATGGCCCTAAAAGTGACTGAGTGAAATCTTGTAGATTTCACTCAGCCACTTTTAGGAGGTGTTCCTGCACCAGATGCGTCACATTGTAATTACCCAGCAGCATGGTGCTTTGTTTGCTCCGCCGCTGCGTCACAAAAGTGGCCCAATGGCGGTGTAAAAGAGGCACAAGTGCCTTGTAATACTGCCCCTCAGTCTTTATGAACTTAATGGGGGTTGGGAGCACACTGCCTCACAGTCCCAGCACTGTTCGCCTCTTTGCATCCTGGTAAATGCAGTACACAGTTCAAACTTACTTCAAATTCATCTGGGGTTGCTGGAAATGCTGCCAAGTTCCTCTCAGGTCACAGTACCACTCACTGGCACACAGCAACCCCAGATGATTTTTCTTTGCTCTCTAAAACTGCTGCTCTCTACTGATGAAGGGCTCAATCCAGAAACACATGTCTAGAGATATACAGCAATGTCTGCACCAACTTTGATGAAAAACTCCAGATAATTTTGAAGTAAGTTTGAATTGTGTACTGCATTTACCTGGATGCAAAGGGGCGAACTGTGCTGGGACTGTGAGGCAGTGTGCTCTCAACCCCCATTCTGTTTGTGAACTTACATTACATGTATGTTCACTGTCATATACTGAATTGAGTTTTACATGGACATCTTGTGTGTATTATTGTGGCTTACGCAACTGTATTGGTACATGGACATCGTGTGTGTATTATTGTGGCTTACGCAACTATATTGGCCAAACCTCAACCTTGGCATTCTTGTGATCTGTGTGTCCTGTCACTGCTACATGTGCCAGTTCAAAAACCAGTCCACCAAAGGAGAACATGAAGAGTCCAGATTTAATAGAATTTGGCCATTGATATGGATTTGCAGCTATTTAACGTCTGGACAAGTGTCATCTGCTTTGTAGCATTGTATGGGACAAGCCAAATGTGGGTCACAAATCCACATAGGGTCTGGACTACTCCTCTAGCTACATTGTGAGTCTAACCTTTTGCAGTCCCCACACATCATCGGACAATCTAGTGCCACATACTGGCTTTGTTGACTTAAAAGGTAGTGCAGTACACCGGTGAACAGTGGTGGGTGGTTGTGACAGCTACCTGTCCAAGTAAAATGTAATACAGGCCACTGAGAATGAGACGTCTGTCAGTGGACACACCTTGCAAATTTAGGAAAACTTAAGAGTGATGCAAGGATTTCAAAGTCTGTCTTGACTCCATGGCACATGATGATCTGTCTCAATTGGAACCCAACTCTACAGGTGCAATGGAAATCACAACATCCAATACCCTATGGCCTGCCATGCGCACACTGGACAGTCTCTGTACCATAGCTCATCCAATGCACACATCAGTTATGATTTACTTGGTTCAATGGTAGTGGTGCTGGCAGAGCAGAATTCAATATGAATGCATGAGTGTGGCACATTTACCCAGTTGTCATGAAGAAACTACAACTCCCAAAAGCACTCTGCCCTCTATAGTCCATATGCCACAGTGTGCTTTTTAGGTTTTGCCTGGCGAAAAGATGCGCTCTGCGCATCTTTTTCGCGCAGGCGAAAACCTGATGAGAACTGTAGTGGGGTTTGGGTCGGCCCTCGTCATTTATTGGCTGGCTCCATAAATGGAGCCTAGCCATTGGACGAGGGGCCTGTCCGTCAATGCCGGACCAGATTCGGGGGCGTTCCCGAGATTCTTTGGCTTTTGCCGACGTCACGCGACGTCAGCCGAAAGCCGGGAACGCCCCCGAATCTGGTCCGGCATTGCCGGCACCAGTGACTATCCTGCTCCTGATTGGTGAAGCTGCGTGGACGTCACTGCTGGTCCACGAGGGAGCCCACTCCTCGGGAAACTTCGCCGCTCGCCTGCCTGAGCTAGAGACGGGCCGCCGCGCTGCCCGCGGCGACCCGGAAGTGACCGGCCGGCCGGCCAATCCTAGCGCGGCCGGCCGGAAGTGCCCGCCCCCCGCAGCCCGGGGGAAGAAGGAAGACGGCAAGAAGTATGGCGGCGCCCGCGGGGCTCCCGTGGCCTGGAGGGAGCCCCGGGAGATGCGGAGGACGTTGCCGGTCTCCCATGCCAAAGAGGGAGACCGGAGAAGTGCCAGCGAGATTGCCGCCGTCGATGTTGCCGGTCTCCCATGCCGAAAAGGGAGACCGGAGAAGTGCCGCCGTGGCAAGGTGCAGGTGAGTCTATCTGCTTGCACAGGAGGAGCCCCGGGGAAAAGAGAACGTCCCTCCGCGGCCCCGGAGAGTCCCGAGGAGCGGGAGCTCTCGTCCAGCAGCCGCCGGACCCGGTGAGTGCCTGCAAGGGGAGAGGGGCGTCGGGACACATTGTCGGTGTCCGCCCCTCCCCCCGTAGTAGAAGTCACCATGTCCCCTGCGCCTCTGTCCCGTGCAGCCCCGTGCGCCTCCTCCTTCCCTCGTGTCGGGTCTCCTTCTCCGTGGGTCTCAGCCGTCTGGCAAGAAGCTGCAATATGCTGGATTTACATTCAAATTTTACGCAATAAGTGTTCTACTGCACATGACTGAGTGCGTATTTTTCTGGATCGTTTGAGCCCAGAGCTGCATTTGAGATATGAATCTCCTAGCCACTATATGGATCTATACACACATATATATAATGCATACACTTTTTTTCTTCATTTTCATGGTAAAGGCATATGTGCTGTAAAATAGTCTGGTAAAGGCATATGCATTGTAACGGATGTGTGATAAAGGTATTACAGGGTAACGGCCGTAGTGTAAAGGCAGTTTCTCTTAAGCAACAGCTTTTTTTCATGAGCAGGAACACCATACATCGCCAGTCGGAATTTACTTTGAGGACCCTACAAACGCTCTTTACTCTAATGTGTCCCTGTTGCCTGCTTGTGCCCCTGTTGCCTGCTTGTGCCTCCGTGTGCCCCTGTTGCCTGCTTGTGCCTCCGTGTGCCCCTGTTGCCTGCTTGTGCCCCTGTTGCCTGCTTGTGCTGTGTAGGTGTGTGTGGAAGGCTCTGTGTGGGTGTGTGTGGAGGGCTCTGTGTGGCTGTGTGTGTGGGAAGCTTTGTGTGGCTGTGTGTGTGGGAAGCTTTGTGTGGCTGTGTGTGTGGGAAGCTTTGTGTGGCTGTGTGTGTGGGAAGCTTTGTGTGGGTGTGTGTGTGGGGGGGCTCTGTGTGTCATTTGCGAGAGATAAAGCTAGTGGCATTGTAAATGACAATGCCATTTATTTATGTTAAAAAAACATAAATAAAAATAATGTCAAGAGCAATGCCAATAGCTCTAACTTTAACAAAGGCAAAACCATTGCATTGTAAATGCTTGTTTAATCTTGGTGACTGCTGCTTGGACACGGAATTGTTGAATGGAGGCATGGGACACACAATGGTACAGCACTGTTTCACACACATCATACTCCCAGACACATATTGCATATGATGCACTTACTAGGTCCTTGCTGCTCATGCTCCTCCAGCATATGGAGGGTTGGTCAAGCTGCTTGCAGGACACTCCTGTACAGTGGGGAGAGGCGAGGGCGATGCACATGATGCTGGGAAGACAGGCCAGCCAGCTCCGTAGCCTTGTGACGGGCCCAGCGCGTTAGGTCCTCCCAGCGCTTACGGCACGCCCTAGCACTCCTGGTGGACACTCCCACTGTACTGCAGCGCTCGGCGATGTTGGCCCATATCCTGGCCCGGGCTGCAGTGCTCAGCTGGTGCTCAGGGTCCCCATATAGCTGAGGACATTTCTTCAGCATCCCCTCCACCAAGATGTCCAATTCCCTTTCTGAGAAACGGGGTGCTCTCTCCTCATACTCCTCAGCCATTATGGGGAAATAAGTTTGATGAGAGCAGCAGGATGCCTGAGGATCCGATCAGTGATAGAGGTTGACTCAGAATGAACACAAAATGGCTGCCAACTACTTCCTGTGATGTATTTCCTGTCTCCCACTTCCTGTATAACATTGCCTATATGAAATGATGTGTTCCAGTTTATTTTCAGAATTAGCGGCCCGAAAACGTAGTTTCCGGATCCGGATCCGGATCCGGAGCGTCGTTTACGCGCACGCGCATTACGCCGCGACACCCGAACTTATGATTTTGGGCCGTAACCTCCGAAAAGTACCCGGAACACATTATATCATACAGGAGATGTTATACAGGAAGTGGGAGACAGGAAATACATCACAGGAAGTAGTAGGCAGCCATTTTGTATTCATCCTGGTCCATTCATAATCAGTAATCAAATCCACTGCCATCCTGCTGTTGTGTTGTAGGAAAAAGTGAAATGACAGTGCAGGTGTGAATCATGAATATGTAACAAAAGGGGGAACAGACCATTTCATGACATTTCTGCACAGACAGGGGGGGCTGACACAACATCAAACCCCAGTTTCATTTTCTCATACTTTGCATTATGGGACATGTAGTCCATATTGAGTGCTCATTATCAGAATTGTGTGATGTGTTACGTAACATTGGTGTGGAGCAGTGTGGATATGTCACAGACACATTGGGGCAGATTTACGAACCCCGTATGCCACATTTACGCCACAGTTGCATCACTTTTGTGACGCAGCGGCAGCGCAAAGCCAACGCCATGCTGTGGGGTATTTTCAACGTGACGCATCTGGGAAATGTGTCATGATGTAAAGCCCTGCGCCACAGTTGGGTGTTCCTGCGCGGGTGGAGGGGGCGTTCCAGCACAGGAACGCCTACTAAAAGTGGCTGAGTGAAATCTATACGATTTCACTCAGTCACTTTAATGGCCATGCTGCGTCAGAACCCTGCGCCTGCTTGTAGAAGGCGGAAGGATTGATGCAGCATGTTAGGCAAAGGGTCACAGCTAGCCTTGCTGGAGCTGGGTTGCGCTTGCGACGCAATTCCAGCGGTGCTTTACCTTAATGGCAGCAGATGTGTCATGCTTCTGTCTATAATTGCCCCATGGCGCGCCACATTGTAAATGTGGCGCATCCATGATGGCGCTAGGGGTGTCTGCTGTGACGCACAATAACTGGGGCATCCCTGCTGATATGCAGGGATGCACCAGTTATTGTAAATCTGCCCCATGGTGCCTGATTCTCCCATGACATCATCACTCACATTCTGGGCCCATCATTTGTGGGGGAGTCAAATCTGTTGAGGTCACAGGCCTGAGTATGCACCCTTTTGTGATTTGGTGACCCATCCTCATGAGGTCCAGGTATGTCTCTCAGGACATGTATTGTTTGTCATCAGTGTGAATAGTTGGTTTTAGGGATGTCCACTACACTGATAGCTGACATGGGCACATTACCTGAGGCACACTCCACCTTTTGACTACTGTCAGCGGCTGTGATTTGCATGCAGTTAGTGTGGCTTGCAAAGTCGTCTCAGGGTGGGATTTATTGACACTGTCGTGTCTATCCAAGTTTCATAACTGACAACAGACAGCAAACCACATGTTGTCCGTGACACTACAGGTTGCTCATGTGAAAAACGTGGCAACGAGCTTATCACTGACTTGCATGCCCTGACGTCGGTCATGTGCAATGGCCCGGTTTCCCACATTCAGAGCTAGCCGAGGTTCCAGAGGCATGTGTAAGCCATGCGTTAAAGCAATGTTGTGCAAAACACTACAGGTTAATATGATCTTGCACACGACTTCTGGGGAGTACAAAAGCACACCCCCTGTACGGTCGAGACATCAGAATCGCAACTTCAACAGACCAAAAGTGCGCTCTATGATGGCTCGAGTACATATGTGTGCCCTATTGTACCTACGCTGAGGTACAGTGTCTGCACGCCTGTAAGGGGTGAGGAGATGTGGGGAGAGTGCATACCCAGCGTCGCCTGAGGAGGGTAGAAAGGGCAGTTGTTAACATTTCCCTCTTTGACTTGCACAGAACATGATCTATATGTTCGTACATGCAGTGTGTGTTGGGCCATGATTCTTATTGTACAATTGTTACTATTGGGGGGCATTCAGACATTTCAATTACACATATCACTAATTTTTAGTGCTTGGTACTTACCCAGTAGCCACATGTTGCCAAATACTCCAGCAGCCATACGCCGGGCAAGAGGTGACATGCGGTATATGAAGCTGTCACGGGTACTGCCTGGGAACACTGCATGCACATTGATGAACCTCCCACTGGCATCAAAGACAGCTTGCACATTGATGGAATACCATCTGTGTCTGTTGCAGAAGATGTGTGCAATGTGGCAGGGTGGCTGAAGGGCCCCAAGGGTGCAATCAATTGCACCCAGCACAAGTGGAAATTGTGCAAGGAGATAAAAATCTCTTGCTGCCGTTTGTCTCATGGCCAGTGTATGTGGCATTTATATGTAGTTGGGGGCTCTAGCAGTGATGGATCTCAGTACCTGGTGCAGGCGCCGTGACTGGCTCGCCTGGGAAATGCCCACATGGTCACTGGAGACCCTTTGGAAGGACCCAGTAGCAAAGAAGTGGAGAGCAGAAAGGATCTTGAGATATGCTGGTATTGCATGTGAGCAGCAGGTCACAGAGTCAAGTTCCTGCTCCCACTCACATACCATATCCAAGATGACTTCTGGAGGGAAACGGTACCTGGCCCTTACATCCTGGCTGGACATTTCAAATAGGTTGATCCTCTGTCTGACGATCCTCTCTGCTCTCCTCCTCCTCCTCATGTAGTTTTGCCGCATGGCAAAGGGCAGTGCTACAAACACATTCAAGACATCCTGAAAGGGTTTGTTTGTGTCTGCTCTGAATTCATACATGCTGCAGGGTTGGGGTTGGCTGCAGTGTGTCAGCTGATCCATGAGGGGGTATGGTAGGCACTTGGACAGGTGTTTACCCTTGGCTAACATGACCAACTGTTCTATATTGGTGATGGGTTTGGCCACTGGCACTCCTTTCTTTTCCTTTTTTTGTGATAGTTTAAATTTATCAAATGAAAGTCTCCATTCCTCGTGTTATGGCGTGCTGTTTGGTATCGTAGGGCTGCCTGTCCCTAGTTCTGAAATATCTATAATTGACGGTGGATGATAGAATATCATCACCTAACCAAGCGCACAGCTGTGCGCTTGGTTAGGTGATGATATTCTATCATCCACCGTCAATTATAGATAACATGACCAACTGCCAAAATTTGTATCTTCCGGCCCGGAATTGTATTTTCCAGCCCGGAATCGTAAACTACGGCACAATGTCGGAAATTGCAGACCGGAATCGTAAATTCTGCTGCAGAGCCGTAAATTCCAGCCCGGTTGCGGAAATTACGGCCCGAGTGCGGACGTAAAGTTAGTAGTCGTAAGTCTGTTCTGTGAATACCAAAAGTAGTAAGTTCATTCTGCGAATGCCAGAAGTAGTAAATGCATTCTGTGAATACCAAATGGTAGTAAGTTTAGGATTTAGTCTTAAGTTCATTCTGTGAATCGGGCCCATAGATATTACAAGCATATAATAATCTCATGTATAAATACATATTCCAAAACTATTGAGGAAGGAACAATTGGCCTTACATTTGCTTGAATGTAAGGCTGCCATGTACAGGGTGTGCTACAGACCTATTAGTAGCATTTGATTAACAGGCCCTGGGCACACTCACTGCACTTTACTAGGGACTTACCAGTAAATAAAATATGCCAATAATGGACAACCAAACATAATTGCAATTTACACAGGGAGCACTTGCACTTTAACAGTGATCAGCAGTGGCAAAGTGCCCAAAGCACCTAACCCAGCAAAAACTAAATCCAGCACACAGTCAAACATACAGGAGGTAGAGGCAAAAAGTCTGGGGAAACCACTCCAAGGATGCCAAGTCTAACACCAGGTGAGAGGAATAACATTTTTAACCCCTTCCATGCGTCGGACGGCCCCCGGCTGTCCGACGTCACAGTGGGCGTGCACGGAGGACGGCCGGGGGCGTCCGAACCCCACCCACTCAATAAATCACCAGCACCGCGGCACAATTCGCGCCGCGGTCAAGGTTTTAAATAGATTTGAGCCTGGAGTTGTATTGTTTCTTGTCCAGCTGCATGGCTAAAGTTAAAATAAAAGGAAGAATAGTTCTTCTGAAAAACAGATTTGAATAATTGTTCATTGACCACCACTGAGCACCTTATGTTAAAATGTTGATGTTGATGTGTTTGTCAATCAGGGTAGTGTATACCAAATGGGACACCGGTGGTATAAGATTCCCCTTTGGTAAAGCGGAAGCACCGTGTTCATATGGTGAGAGTAATGTGGGTAAAACTCGAGTTTGTGTAGCGGCATACATATTATGATAAGTACCACTGGAGTTTTCTAAAGATTTTATGTCAACCCAACCTCGACCCATTGCTGAGCGAGTGAGACCCGATCTCTTGTTTAACCAATAGCACTAATAAGAAATAAAACAGGAAGGTTAATATCTGGCGCTAAGTGAACCACATTGTATAAGCTGGGATTATTTGTAGTAATAATAAGGGAAAGAAACCGCTGCACAGGTCATATCACTAACATATTGTGTAATGGGCCATATCACAAGCAATGTGATAGGCATTGTCCCATAAATTACAAACTTTTAGAACTCCAGCCTTTCCTCTTTGTCTACTTCTGAGGTGATAATGACTGTTACCTCTAATATCCAGGTAGAACATTCACCTATCAGCTCACCTATGGGCCTAAGAATGATTGTCAAGCTACACCTATTCCACCATTCTCTGCTTGTGAATTTATATACGCATAGCACAGACTATACACAGCATCTGGTTTGCTACACTTATGCTCAGGTTGCTTTCAAATCGATTCTACCTTTGATTTAGAGCAACCAATTCACTATTTTATTTCAAACCCAACCCCATTCCATCTCATTTCCATCCAACCATAATTTCATATAAAGTTCTTACTATACATTGAGCCTCTTCCCTGACTCCCACTCTCAGAGGTTTGGCGCTTGTTGTACACTACGGCACCCTCTCGCAACTTACCAAAGACATAATTCTCAGATATCTGAGAATTTAGTTCCTTCAGCAAAAAACAGGCCTGCAAAAGCCAATATATTTACTTGGATTGGTTTAATTTTAGCTTATCTGTTCTTAAACCCGCACTTAAGGCAGCAGAATTATGATTCCGACTGAGAATGGCAGGATGAGTTATTTTCACTATTACAAGAAATACAATAAGTACACAAGTCAAAGAATCAGTATTATTCAAACTACATCTCTTTATTCTCAACAAATAGAAGAAACTATAGTTACGCTCCTACTAGGACCCTAACCAAACGGCAATATAAGCATTTCTTTAACTATTAAGGTAATGTTTTAAGTGTAGATAATAATGAGTAATATATTGATCTATTCCTGGACCAGAAAAAGCACAAGAACATTTTTTGAACTGTTGGCAAACTCATAATCATTTTTATAAACTATGGGTTGCCTTGATTCTGCTTTCACTATAATTTGCCCTAGGAGGGCACGTTTAGAGATAAGTCAGGTTCAGAAACTAGCTAGGATCAAGATTTGGCAAGAGGAATCAGCCTTCTTCCAGAAAGCTGTTTATGATTTTGTGACCGAAGTAAACAGCAACCTCAGCACATGCTTAGGTAGTATTGGGCTCTTCATGTCAAAGGGTAGGTTGAGGCTAGGGCCAAGTTGACGGCTTGGAATAAGAGTTGTAGGCCTTATTTTGGAAAGGATGGCCATCCTTCATTGACTCTTTTCTGTACCTTTGAATTGCTTGAAGCCTTCTGTAACTTCTTGCAGAAGAATGTGACAGTGTTGTCTGTGGTAGTAGCCAGTGCTTAATTTGTAAAAATAGAATTGCCAGGGCCCTCTTTAGGAGGTCGCTTTCGCTTGCACCGCCCATTGCTGCTGTCAACGCTGCCAATAACAGGAACAACACAACTACTAAACGTCACTCACCTACAAGTGTGACAATTTTGACTATTCCATCCCCCCAAAGCTCTAAGAATTGCTTTGGCAGCATGTTTTAGTCATTTTTAAAGCGCATTGAATTAATAAACAACTGTTGCTGTACTCGTCTCTAAATGAGACAAAGAGCACTACCATGCAGCAGAGTGTCATAAGTGCCGGTGTTGACAATTAAGTGCCGAGCTGAGCACCAGACACCACTGGCTCAAATTAAGCACTGGAGTAGCTGAGCTGCAGAATTTATATTGCTGTGTATGGTTAGTAGAGTTTGACCATTTGGAAGATTGTCCCAGTTAGGCTATGTTCCTGTGTTTCCGAAATAATCTATCTCTCTATCTATCTATCTATCTATCTATCTATCTATCTATCTATCTATCTATCTATCTATCTATCTATCTATCTATCTATCTATCTATCTATCTATCTATCTATCTATCTAGATATATATATATATATTACCAAATCCAAAGTCTCCCCAACCTCCGGCTGGCGATGGAGAGACACACAAACTCCAATTGCAGTTATTTAAGTTGTTTTTTTATTTTCAACTGCTTGCTGTGCTCCCACAACCTGTCAATACCCGTTTCGGCCTTGATCACATGTAAACCCATGGACGCGAGATATATATATATATATATATATAGAGATGTGTAAAGGGTATTTTTTTTATTACCAATGTTGTCGGGGACAAAAACATCACAAGATGTGAAGGCTTAAGCCGCTCACAATGCCTGCCACTCCCTCAACAATGGTGATAAATAGCATATTACACAATTCGGATCTGCATATATGCATTTTGCCATGCTGGTTTTTCTTGTGTAGAAGTTATAAACAAACGCATTCATGCAGAATCGGGATACAAGAAGTTAAATCAATGACCTGAGATAAAATGCAACTAGATAGACCTTTGTATAAGCATAAATGCTGTTTTCCTGTTTAACCCCTTCCCTGCTGCCGTCGGCCTTTGGCCAACGCGAGCACTACCTTGCTGGTGCTGCGAACGTCCAACGGCCGACGCGGCCCCGCCCACTCCACGGAACCGCCGCACGGCCACAGCTAAGGTGTTAAAGAGTTTGTAACGTGCAATCTATGATAAAATAAACAGTTCTCCCTCGTCAACATATATGTATGAAAGTGTATTTATTAGTATAATTACTCTAAATTCCTTTTGTTATTTTGCCACATTTATTTTCACCATTGTGGCCTAAATAAATACCTACATATCAAATGCAGCGGTGGAAAGAAGTCTTGCTTAGTGTCCTGGCTTGGAAACCCACTGGTAGGTCTCTTAGGTCTGACCTGTGGTGTCTGAATGTGGGCAGGGGTGTGGATTGGGAACTGAGGGTCTCTCAGGGCTGACTCAGTGCTTCCCATGGCCTGCTTAGGGCGTTTGGAAGCAGGTTGAAGGTCTCTGAGAGATGTCTGGTGGGGTCTATGGCCAGCAGTGCATGTGTGAAGGCTGGTTGAGTTTTATGTGCACTGTAGGCAAGCACTGAGGGCCAGGACAGAATGTCTGAAGGTGAGCTGGAGATAAGTTTGAGTATAGGCTGCTGAAGTCTGAAAGCAGACACAGGGCATCCAGGGTGTGACTGAGGGTCCCTGATGGCCTCCTGTTAGTATCTGAGAGCATGCCAAGGATCTTTTGAACCCTTACAGGGACACTGAAGGGTCAGCTAGTATGTTTGATAGCCAAGGGCCGCAAACAGTTAAATGATGGACTCTGATAGCTATCTGGAGATGACTGACTTCAAGTCTAAGACACTCTCTCAGGACCCAAAGGAGGTCTGAGGAGGTCTCTGAGGACCAACCGGATGTGCAACACTCTGAAAATTAGTCTTTAAAGTCTGTTAAGATTCGACCACTTCAATGGGCCTAAAAATATTCAATTTGTCAGTATATTTGTCAGGAACATTTCATGATTATGCCTGTTGTGCAAACGCATTGAACAACACCAGGATATTTTACCTACTTGTGACACTCTCGCGCCCCATCGGGCAAAGCTGACGTGTCAGTTACAGGTACGATTGGACTTCCTTAAACATCACGTGACAGGGCCACTTTCCTTTCCGCAGTGCCAGTAAATTGTGCAACCTCTTTCTCCTAAGCCCTGTACACCTCATTTTGCGTATGCAGACTATCTCGGCGAGTCATGTATTATACATACAGGGAAAGTGGTGTTCTGAAGAGCAGTTTGGGAACAGAAGAACCATTTGCTCTCGGCGCCTCCGAGGCTGCATTAGCCAAATGGCGTGCTTTTATAGGGAAACAAGCTGGAGCAGAGAGGACACCCGAGGACATGCTGAAATTAGACTTCTAACTTAATTCTCTTAGCCAGCGCAGGGAATGGTAAGCGTTTGCTTCATCCAAATCTATACTAAATCTGCAGCAACTTGCTGCTTGACATGAAATATTCGTTTCAGCTATAAAGGTTGGATTGTTATTTTTACTGCCCTAGACATAACCCTTACGTAAAAAACTGTGTTCTCTGTGTTACACTATCATAAGCTCAATTACCTGTCTCTCGTCCGTCTTTCTTGTCACAGTCATTTAAACTCTGTGGGCCTCATTTATGAAGTTTTGCCGTAGGGAAGCGCAGCAGGCCTTCCTGCTGCGCTTTCCTACGGCAAAAGAAAAGGGCAGGAATGCGTTGCATCTATAAGATACGGCGCAATCCTGTCCTTTTCCCCTGCACCGGCGTACAATGGGCTGCCTGCCCCAACGCAGGCTCCTTTGCACAATGGTATGTGATTTGCTATTTAAAACAGCGAAAAGGCACATTTATGCTAATGAGGGTGAAGTCCTTCCTCGCTCCCCTTGATCCTGGTGGCACAGCACTTGCTGAACTAATGATATCTATGCCCCTTGTCACAGTGAGGCTAATTTGCACCTCAGACTTCTTGGCAAACCATTTAAGGGTCCGATTACGATCTCGCTAGGAAAGCCCTCCGTACGACTCTGATTCTGTGGTCTTTCCAAGCGAATCGCGCTGTGCGTTTCAGACCGAATGAGTACGATGCAGCCGTATGCTGACGGACTCGGTTCGCTCAGACTCCCATTGAACTCTATGGGAGCCTGTGTACCGACGCATACACAGGCTCCCATAGGAAAAAGGGGTGGGTGGGGAAAAGCGTACACCCTGTGGCAGGCCATGTTGCCTGCCGCACTGTGTATGCATGGAATGTGGGGGACCCATGGGCACCCCCCCATTGGCTGATTCGAAGGGCTCCAGGTAAAGGGGGGCCTGCTACGGCCCCCGAAGTCCAATTCCGACAGCCATTTCATCTTACTCAGACCAAGGAGATACAGATGACAGAATAGTGCTTCGTACTTGCTCGGTCGGTATCCGGCTCCATTGCGCTGCACGATTCGTCTGCGAACAAGTTGGTCGGATAGGATTGAGTTCCGGAAACAATTTGGTCGACCCAGACGAGATCTTCACATCGTATTTGGTCGTTCGGACCGGGTGACGACTCGGTCCAAAACAAAGGCTCTGATTCGAATTTGCACGTTCCGGTACCCGTTTGGAGGCCTTCCTAACTAGATCGTAATCTGGCCCTAAATGTTGAAATGAGTCACTATGTTACTCCAATTTTTCGAAATTCTATGCAGCAAAAATAATAAAGATTGATCTTATTTTATATACAACTATTACACAGTTGTACAAATATGAATAACTGATTTTGTTTACCGGTGCAGGAAAACAGAAGCATCTACTAGAGAAAGGCACTACACAAAATAACATATCGTGAGAGTACATATTGTGGATTTGGGTCAAGTAAATGATATTTGATTTCTTTGCCTAAGAGAAGCTGGATATGTTTGAGTTTATGAGCGGTATATGGTGCAGAACTTGCAGCCCTTTTACAGCGCCATGGTGTACTTTTTCCATTGCTGCCAGTGATATTTAAATAAATTATGTTTTGAAGAATATGGGGAAGATTTACAAGGCCCTTGCGCCACTTTTGCGTCACTTTTCCCATGTTAAAAATGACACAAAAGTGGCGCAAGGGCCTTGTAAATAAGCCCCTATGTGTTTAGAGCAATGCTGACACCTTTCACCACTGCCATATTCTGTGGAGATAATGGCACCTTCAATTCTGCTAGATAGAGGAACCACTGCATAAACGAGCAACACGTGGGAAGTGTATGTATTCCCTGCCCGGTGTTTGCACTGTCTGTGCGCGAGCCGAGCTTTTACTCCCAGGAAGGAATTGGAGTCCGTGGAAAACAGGAGAAGTCACTTTCTCTTCCGTTGACGTCAATGCCTTTCTTTAGCGATAAAACGGGAACAAAAAAAATAATGAATCTTTACCTTTGCTTCTTTGGGCTCACACTTGTGAATTGCGTGAAAAAAGACAAGTACTTCAGTCAATTGAAAGTGTATGAAACCTATTAAATTGATCATATTTCTGGATTGCAAGTGCCTCGTTTGCTGCCCCTACACAAAAGCCTTTTGCACAGGGTTCCCAATTATAAGAGGTGAGAAGTGAATTTAAACTGATAATTACCAATGTGATAAACGCTGCACCTTCCGATTTTCCCTGGAATAAGTTCTGCAGGTTTGTTAAAAGGGGAAAAGGCACAGTAAATACCAAGAGATGCAGATTTTGGGGCCGAAAGATTCAAAATACCCATGTCATGCTCCATTTTTGAGAGCCCCCTTGTCATAGGTGCTACTTACCGCACAACATATTCCCAACCACTTGGTGCAGGCTTTTACTGAGTGCAATAAATAGCACACCACCCTTCAGGGCTCTCAAAATGGAGGCCTAAGTCTTCCAGCAACATGAGTATTTACTCCTGCGCCAGCTGTTGTTATAAAGCATGATGCTGTTTGAAAGCCAATGGACGCAGACATCTTAGTGTAAGCTTCCTGTGTTGCACTGACTGTCGCATTAACCGCTCCTCTCCTTTCCTTTCACAGCACTGGCTGGAACCCAACAAATCTATCGCCAAGCAAATGAAGTGTAAGTGTTGAAATCCCTGCGTCTAATGTGCTTGAAATGCTCCCAGATGTTCTGTTAAATGTTATGTGTATGAAGTTTGAAGCTGCGGATGAGAAGCGCCATGTCTACTGAAGCTGGACCATCAGGCGCGGCTTCACAGATGGGCGCGCGCTCAGCAGCAGGCGGCAGGCCCCATCACTTGCATTGATTTCAAATTATGATGGCTTGACTTGCTTACTTTACTGTGAGTGATGGAACGTGTTGAGTATTGTGAAACATTCAGAAAGACATAGCAATCAATCACTCGCTTTGCAGAAGAGAGAGAGCTATTTTGTAAAAAGAAATGTGTTCATTTGCTTAGCTTTGTGCTGGTTTTTCTAATATTTCAATTGGGTAATCTTCATGTATGAGATCATCAAAAATAATGCAACATTCCGTGTGGTTTTGCAGCTACATTGATGCAAAACCAGAATATATTCTTGTTTTACACTATCTGTCATACTTGAATCTCTAGGGATATCCCTTTCAGGATGAACTGACCCTCACACACCGAGGTGGCGTGCTCCACCTTGGGTGGGAGATGT
Source organism: Lissotriton helveticus (assembly GCF_964261635.1). Lineage (NCBI taxonomy): Eukaryota > Metazoa > Chordata > Amphibia > Caudata > Salamandridae > Lissotriton > Lissotriton helveticus. The sequence goes on from NC_136059.1 coordinate 1,034,261,163, forward strand.
AATACGCAATGGGCCCCTCAGAGAGGGCTCTTGGATGAAGTTTAGCCCACAATGTGGTGGTAGACAGGGTATAAGGGGGATAGTGATTTTAAAAGTGGCTACAGATAACCCTGAAACGACTCTTTTTATTCTTGGGCTTTATCTGTGACAAGGTTAGAAGTTGATGTGGACCAATACAACATAAGTTCTTTGTTTGTCCAGTTGGTGGTCCACATGTTTCACCCCTCTCTGTCCAATGGCCCGATGGTGTTTCTTTAGAACCTAGGGATAGAACCATAACTACTCTTATGTAGATATTATCTAAAGTGGATAGGTGTAGCTTAGGTATTACTAGTGTGTAACATATTCCCTTCTATAAATGTGAAGGAAATATCTGGTTTGGCCCTGATTTAGAAGCTCACATGCTAGCTGTAAATGACGGTGAACCCTATACATAGTTTGTCAGGGTCCCCAGGGACGACAAGAGGCTGGTGATGGACTTATCTTCATAGCTGGCTCAGGAGGCAATCAGAAGCAGCGTGCTGCACCTTGAGATGTTTAAAAAAACAATAAATTCATATCACAAACATCTATGTATTGTATAAATAAACACACTGTGGTTGCTTCATGCTTCTGTTTGAGGCACATGTAAGTTTTACTGTGAAATTGTACTGATGTGCATCCTTTCAGGCCTGTGACATGCTGATGAAAATCCACAAATATCTACACATATAAATCTCTTTGCTATCTTGCTTATTATCACTCCTCTGTTATCTCTCTTTCAATGTAACATTCATTTCTTGGTTTCAACCCGCAGGGACTGTTTTGAATGCCCAGCAATCCCCAAGGAAAATCAATCACATCAATGCTGTTGGTGGGTTTTCCCGTATTATTTGATCAGTATTTCACAGGGACATTACATTTTAAAAAGGCACCGTATTTGTGCAAAAAATTCCCTAAATACAACATATGTTGCCCAACATTCCCAAGAAGAAGTATGTGTGCGACAACAATCCCTGAAGAGAGAACACATACACCTACCTTTGTCAAGAAGTAGCCAATGTGTGATCAGCAATCACCAAAGTCACAACTTGTGTGCCCAAAGGTGTTGTTTGCCCAGCAACTGTGCCCCCGAAAGATGGCGCTATATACCCAGATATCATCAGGGCCATTACAGTGCACCAACATTCCACGGGAACAGTGTATCTGTGTCACCATCGCCTAGAGTTAGTGCATGTGTGCCCAACCTTTCCCAAAATCTTAACACCTATCACCACTGAACAACAATGTTATGCCTGGTCATTTCCAGATCCACACTGGTACCAAGAGGTAACAGGGTACCACAAGAGTGAGAAGGGTATCACTAGGTACTCAGATTTGAAAGATGAATGATATCAAATAAATTTGCTTAGGACATTGTCCTTAGACCATGCTAGAGGGTTTCCCTAAAAAGGGCATTAGCCCTCACCTCTTACCAGTGACATGCTTCATCATTGGATTTCTCCTATCTACAAACATCCTTTGGTTCATAGCTGGCTCCTTGGGGGGCTCTTGGTAGGGTTAGAGATGTGTGTGCTTTTAATATATACACAGGAACAGAGTAAAGATGTTTACTCATTGGTTTTGTATTGAAATGCTTTTATCCACTAACCCTCATGGTTAGTGTGGGTATTTGTTATGATTGGACTTCAAAGCAATACTATTGTACATATGGTGGCTACAATTTATAATTTTACCCCTAAACCCTTAATAGTGTAGGTGAAAACAGTGTACTCGCAGTGTTGTGTGATGCACCTGCCTAGTGTTGTGCCAACATGTTTGTCCCCGCTATCAAGCCTTACAGTCGGTCAGGGGCATTCTTTAGGAATGATCCCAACCATATTCCTTTCCCTAACTAATGCCCTTTGTGAGATGCCTGAAGTGTCATCAGGTAAAGAGAAGGGGAAAATTACTCTAAGTCAAGGTGATTGTGAACTGGTCATTTGATCAGTTGTCGCTTACATTTGAGGCACCTAATGTGCCTTGATGGAACTTCCTCCTGTACTGCGCCAAGAAAAGCACACGCTGCGCTACTGGGAAGTCAGCCTGCTGGAGACACTTGCCTGGATTCTCCATTACATGACTGCTTTGCAAAACAGGAAATTGATTTAAAATTCAAAACAAATCTTTAGCACAATCTAGGCACTAAGTCATTCCCAGTGTGCAAACAAAACCAGACAGATAGGGAGTAAGAAGAAATAGTCCATATATTCAAACCAGAGCTCGAAGTGGTCAGTTCAAGCTTTAATAATTTGGTCAAAACAGTTCCTATACTTTTTTGTAAAAAAACAACCGTTCCTGAATAGTTGAAATCCCACTGGTTGAAAGGAGAGGGTCTCCTTAAGTGTGAGTGAGAGAAGAAACAAAACTCCTCTCTAGAGGGCCAACTACCAGAAAGAAATGTAAATGTGTACAACTGTTAATCATCAAATCTAAAGGCTGCTTGTGAGCTAGTAAAGGATTTAAGTGCACCACCTCGAATTCAAACCTGTGACCATCTGGTTACACCCACAGACATCTGAAGTGATTGCATTAAACAACCGAGCTTTCTTAACAGAAAAATGAGTTTCCCTCAAATAAATGTAAGTTGTATTTATTTTTTATTTAAGGTGTGTGCATTATATTTTATACGCAATTACCTGCAGGTGAAAAGGTCAACAAAGTAGCTAGAGAACATTTTGTTTTTTTAAAGCTTGTCTCTGACCCCCCATCACACTCGCTGACCCCATCTCAACTGTACTCAGAATTACAGTTCCCATACTTTTCATTATGCACATAGACCGCTGATTCAAACACATAAGTAAGGAGGAAGAGGCAGCAACAAGAAAGACATAAAAAGCCTGAAAATCCAATCGCAGTAAAATTAGTTAAAACATTTAACAAATGATTTCCGAAGGCATCTGCGCTTACTCAGAAATGTTTCCACCCTCCACCCTATGCCACTTCTTTTCTTGTCTAACTTAGGCTTCTATTTCTTCCTGGCCATTCCATATCTGCCCTAGTACATGCTCCACATTGTCCTTTCATGAACGCTAATTCACCCAAAAAACTAATGGTAGCAAAAGTGAGAGCATCCACTCTTTGTGTGTTGGTAACATCACAGGTTTGACTCCATGCCCACCCTTTACCCTCCAACATACTTCTAATTACTGCTGAGTGACTAAGGGAAGAGCAAGAGTGGAAGCTACTGAAAGTAAGTAAACATGACTCTTGAAACCATGTTTACTTCCGGTTCCTGCTTCCCCTTTCATGACCCTTAGTACCAGAGGAAGCAGGGACAGTGCAGAGGACCAAAGGGCAAGCTACGGGTAGCAGCTAGCAGTACAGGCTGCCCCAATCTTTTAATTCACTTCATACCATTGGAAAATCAATTTTTCGAAGGTTTCCAACTGTGCCCTATCGTGGATGTCATTTAGGGGTAGCCAAAACGCCCCACCTTCCAAAATACCATTTTATGAGGGAGTGTCACATCTTGTCTAGGAGTTTGGAGAAAAGAAAGACCTACTAAACATGGTGTATGCTTTTATTATTAGCTTCACTCTGCAGAGACCCTGTAGGAAAAAAGACACTTAACCCCTTCGACGCTCATGACAAGCTGGGCTCGTCATGGCGTAGCCTCCTCGCACGCTCATGACGAGCCCAGCTCGTCACGTAAAGTGCAGTTTCCGCCCGCACGCATGCGGTTAAATACTTTTGTAGACAAGACCAGTATCTGTCCTGTCAGTCGCAGCAACCCTCACCCATCTTCTGGCCTGATCCCAGAGTTGTTGGGCTGCCAGGATGCCCCTCTTTTTCCACTGCAGTGCCCTGACCTGCAGACTCAAACCCCATTGGAGAGTGTTCTAGGGTCTCTCTAGCCAAGTTATGTGTGTGGTGTAGGGATGACTGATGACTAAGAGGCGACCTTTGCTCTTTCACCCAGCGATCAGCCTCTCCCATTCTGCAACAATATGAAATATAGCTTATTTATTTATTGTCTCAGCTAACAGCCATACAGTGTCCATTGCGAGCAGATATTAAAAGCAGCATTCATTAAACAGTAGAATCAGAGACCATTTAATATTGTAGACATTAAAAGCATTTGAATAAAGGGCCACTGCTTGAGTACACGACTTTTGTCTGCCAAGCAGACTAGATGTATGCTGACACAGGTACACAATAGAGGCCGTACCTTTCCGGTGGCAAAAAGTCAACGCCTCTTTGGAACTTGAAACCCATAAAATATATTACACATGGGGACCAAGTTCATTTTAGGAGTTGCAATTGTTTTTGTGCCAAATAGCATAAACCACAAAGAGGGTTGGGCATTCCACAAGGTATCCTTTCTGTGAAACACGCTAGCCGGGGAGCTGGGTGATGTGGGACATGTCCTGAAGGTACACATAAACATGGTGGCAGTGGCTTGAAGCAAAGGGCAGTTAGGAAGAAGAGTGAAAGAGGTCTTGAAATGAGAAAAAAGTGACATTCTAAAAGTACCGGGGTGTCAATGTGGAAGTGGTCAGATACTGTACAACCAGATCACCAAAAAGATTGAAGAGGAAGAAATTAAGGTACAGCAGGGAGGCAGGGTTGGACTGAGGCAGACAATGCAACAGGTTCTACTTATTAGCCTATCAGGCAGTGCTTAATTTGTAAAATATGAAGTGCAGGTGCTCAAATGTTTGTCGGAGGCCACACCTACTTTTCTCTTGCTCCACCCACTTCCTCCCCTGGCTCTACCCACTTACTATAGTCGCTCCACCCACATCGTCAACTGCCACTGCTAAAAGTCAGAGGTAATATATACCTGGCTGATCCGAATTTCAGCAAGGGAGCTTTCCTCATAGTAAGGTTTTGATAGGAGGTTCCCCTGCCCTTTAAACATTTTGAAAAAGATTAACTCAAAAGTGCATTTAAAGCACAATTTTGGAATACATTAGCTAAAATCACTAATGCATTGAAAAGGGACAATTTCAGTGCTGTATGTGTTGATTTACCACATTAAAGTTACACATTTGAAAAGTAAACTTCAATGTAATGACATTTGGGAGTGGGTCCCATTACCACAGTGAAGAAGCAGGCTCAAATCTATCTGATGATGACACGTGGGCTAACTAACAAAGAGGATTGACACATCATTTTTTTTTCTCACGCAGCCTGAGCAATGAAGATACCTGCACAAATACCCAGGGCCTCCAATGGCTCTGGAAAACATCAGATACATAACTACAGTCCTTTCAATTGACACAATGCCTTAACCATGATTCATTGTTTCTTGAACATGCCTGAGCTCTGCTAAAACATCCTTCAGGAGTATGATTTACCTGGACAGCATGTGTTGTCAGCAAGAATGCTCAACCTGTTCCCGTGTTATTTCTCCTTATAGAAAACAAGTGTTTATATTTTCTTTCAGTAAAACAGAGGCGTGCAACACAATCAGCCCTCTCAAGTTTTTGTAAATCATATGTAAATTCTGTATACCCTCATTTCCTTGCACGGGTGCACCAGCTCTCATGAAGCTTGGCTGCACCAAACACAAAGCTTGAATAATAATTAAAAGGAAAAAAAAGATATGTTACTTGCAAGCATTTGTACATGTTTAGAGTTAATTTCATGTATGTGCTACAGCTGCAGAGGAGTTTCTTTACCATGGCTTTGGCCAACAAGAGCTCATTAAAATGTTACAAAACACATGCCACCTGCTTTTTAAAAAATGATTTAAACAGCCGAGATTAACAATCCTAGGCCTAGCATACTTAAAAGTAAGGTGTTTGGCAGCCAAGAAAAACCTAATTAACCTCACAGAATTCTTTGCATCTTGGCTTATTCAGGTTTTCAACTATTGAAGAGTGATTACAGAGAAAATAAAAGGCAAACAAAATGCATTTCACAGTCTTGGAATAGGAAGAAGAGAGCACTTTATAAACCTGACGTATTTCCGAAAAGATACCGTTTTTAAGGGTATCAATCATTCAAAAGTCTGTGTGATCTTGGCATCCATTAAACATCCACTCCAGATGCCACAGAATCTCTTGAACGAAATTGTCCCTCCTATGCACAGTAAATGATGTGGACACCCTGCAGATTACATGTATACTCAGCCTCAGTTCTTGAAATGTGCAACATTACAAAAAAACATGGAACACGTGGACCATCACAGTGCTCTCTTATACTTTCTCTATTCAGGCTGTAGCTCAGCTCTGATCCTTTCATCCTGATAGTAGGGAGTTGTCTGTAGCGCACTGAAAACCAGTTTAGCTGCTGCCATGCATTGCTGGTACCACCCAAATCAATGTTCTGCTCCCTAATAGCCTTGATAATAAAATGAGCATGCCTTCCGAAATTGTTGATGGTCTTCAGCTTGGACGAGGATATGGTGAGGGCTTATATAGGCATGTAATTAAGGAACTGAGGTTGAATAGTTAAAGAATTAAAACAGTCTAATGAACACATTCATTTTCTATAGGGACATTTTCAGTTTCATCATTTGGCTTTTTCCTACAAAGGGACAGCCATTGCAAGTTTGGCTTTGTGTGGCGGCATAACACCCCAAGATAGGAAGAGTTGAGGAGGTTGGTGTTTAGAGGAGCCAGGAATGTTGTTCAGTTTCCTTTAACAGAGGTCTGTGGATGGGGCAAATACCTTCTTCTTGGGCAAGACAGAGCAGACTGGGAGATCGCGAGGCAGACATTTCAATCTGAGCTCAGTTGGTTGAAACTTAGGTCCAGCCTCTTTGCACAATCGCCATATATTCGGCCCAGGGGGCTTATTTATGAAGGCCTTGCGCCACCGGCGCGTCACTTTTAAAATGGGAAAAAGGGACGCACCGGTGGCGCAAGGCCTTCATAACTAAGGCCCGAATTTTGGAATCACGCTGCAGTCTTGACTGTTGTAGGACCCGGAGACGTCCTTTAATTTGCTTGATGCATTTATACTGTACTATGAGGCGTGTCCACGTCATGTGCACTTTTACACGTGGCGTTTTTGAGGCACATGTGGTACACTCGCAAAGGGAGAAAGTGCGCCTTTTAACTGGGCTGCGTCTGCTGCAGGCATCATGTGAGAAGTCGCTGGTAAAGAGAAGGGTCCCTTGACTGGCCAGCATTGCCTTGAACTCGTGTGAACCGTTTCACTTGCAAAATAACCGAAAAGCCGCTAAAATAATGTTTAGTTCTCCAAAATTATGAGGATCTCGTGCACTGGTAGAAAAGTTCATACTTTTGATGCCTCAACAAGTTAGAACTTCTGCCTTGGTGTGCAGCCGCTTAATATCGTTTTAAGGTTTCATATACTAACCAGTCACTCTGAGCAGTAGGAAAAACGTGCAATACTGAACAAAAGGCACCAGTGATTGGGTACGGCCCCCCCGTCCTGATGAGAGAGATGCCTCTTCGCAGCTTAGGAAGGGCCCCGTTCAAGCCCGTCTTAGCGAATCATGCCCCATGCACATACCCCCCCTACTGCAGAGATGCCCCGCCCGTGCTGTGCTATTCCTAAAGCACCCCCCTCCTCCTCGCCGTGGCTACCTGACCCTCCGGTGTTATGCAGTATTACTTGGACTGCAGAGTGAACTTTCAAATTTTATTTACATCATCACGCCGCAATCCGCATTGATCTTGTGAACATACTGTGAGTGTGCACAAGTGACAAAATCAATCCATCACAGCCAATCATCCCCGATCATCGCTACTTTGATCGGCGGCTGACTGGCTGGCCACCGGGCCACGATGACTCGGATGGTGGCGGTGAGCGGGCCTCAGAGCCTGATCCAGTGCGGGTATGGTGGGGTGGGGTGTGGTGGCAAAGCAGTAAATGCGCGCGCATTACAGTGTGAAAAACATTGCGCACGCTGCTTGCCAACCCCCACAGATTTTATGAGCTCAGCCTGCCCTGCCCTCTGCCCTGAACCGAAACTGAATCCATCCCAGCCTGCCTGGGCTAGTACTGATACATCTATCCAGGCAGCCCGGACCGGCCCGCAACAATATCCTGCAGTGCACTACTGGCAACATGATCTTTATGATCAAACACACAAACCTCCACCTCATGATCAGAGTGACCAAGCATGATCAACGTAATAACCAGTAAGTAAACCAGTCGGCGTAGCGTAGGCCTCACCTGCGCAGCTTTATTTATTTATTTGGCCGCGGACCTACGCCGCCTACACCAGGCCAGTCCTACACCAGGCCATCTTGATCAAACCAGTCAGTCACCAATGAATCAACATTATGATTTTTTTTTAAAACAGTAATCCTGCGGCCTGCCAGCCCCCCCCCCCTGCTGCGCAGCTTTATTTATTTAAATCCTAATCATGTTGATTTGGCGCCGGGCGGCGCCGGCCATCATGACCAACAGAGTCCACTCCAGACGGTAGCCCAATCAACATGACCAGCAGTCATCACCATCATGGCGGCGCCGCGCCTGCTGCCTGAGTGCCAGGCCCTGCTCCCTCGCCCTCACCTGGTGAGCAGAACTGTACTTACTGAGTCATCCAAGCAGCAGGTGAGGTCCCGACTACTCCCGCTACTTTGAAAGGCGGCGCGGACGTAATAATCAACACCACCACCAACCGGGGTGAGGTGCGGGCGGCCTTGCGGGTATGCTGGGGCGGGCTTGCGTGCCAAGGCAAAATTAAAACAGCGAATGGCCAATGCGCGCGCATTCAAATCTGCGCATGCGTCGCTGCCTCTGCCGCGCACAGCCCCAACCCCCGCAGAAAAAGTCCGACCTGCCCAACTCAACAACAACTACAGTGTCCCGCCCACCACTGATCCGCGGCCGCCCGGAAGGCAGTTTTGAAGACGAGGGAGTGAGGAGGAGAATCGGAGTCTGGGCAGCGAGTCAGTGTACTATTTACAGTTCCAGTTTTACACATCAGTCAACAACCAACCAGTAAGGTATTAGTCTACTCTCCAGAGCTTAAAAAACAAAGTGACAGCAACACAGCACACGCTCTCTCTGACGCACAACTCGGTATAATAAATCAATTACTGACGCAGGTGCACTCAATGCTGCCGTGACTGTAGACCCGGCCCTAATAATTACCGGCAAGCTACGGCTCAAATTAAGCACTGCTATCAGGCAGCTAATGATGTGGCCCACATTTGCAACCAGGAGCAGTTTTGAATGTGTAAAGGCTCGCATGCATTTGTGCTTAATGCAGGTCTTGTTTATGGTAATTGGCGTAACGGCCTGAGCTGAGGACTATGGAGCCCGTGGGAACAAGATTTGAGTTGTGGCATCCACGTCAACATCCTGTGATTCTTGGGAAATCCCTTCTTCTCCCTGTGCCTACAATTCAGCGGCTTGAGACCCTCACGGGTGATTTGCTGCGCTTTACAAATTCTGGATTATTATAGCAGAGAAAACAACTGTAACAAGGATTGGCATATTCAATAGGTTTCGCCTTTGGGACCTTATAAGTGTTTAGCCATTCAGCACCTTATCCCGCGTGCTACAACATCTACAGTTACTTAACTTGCCACTGGTGACATGTCAAGGCTATGTACAACAAGCTCAACATAAGGTGTCTGGTTGTGCTGTAGGAAGATGCTTACATTTAGAGACTTGGCCCACGCGCTCTCTAGTTCAATCACCTCCTCTTGGTTTCTTACAAAAATATACCTTTTTAATTATCTTCTGCTTGATGCTTTCTTCTTTAAAATGTGCTTTTATTAAAGGTAGAAATAATTGACGAGTTGGAGTGCCCGCACATATTTGTATCAAAGAATGGCTGAAAATGCATTTTATTCTCCCGATGTAGTTATAGTGATTACTACGGGGCCAGCTATAACAAGGAACAAGAGGGAGGAGGTAGGGATGTTAATATTAATTCAAGCAGGGTGGGAGTTGTTGTGGCGGGGGGAGGGGTGTGGATGGGCATGGCAAGCAGAAACAGCTGGGAGGAGGCCGGGGGAAACCAATGCAAGCGACGAGCAGCAACCGCAGGGTTGGTTGATTTAGGGACTGCAGAGGCATGCAAAAATATATAAACAACATGAACATGCCTTGTGAAAGATGCTTAATTTTAAAAGCCTAGGGCCTCTGGAAAACATGAACCAGTGCTGCAGGTATTCACCAAATGTATTACAAAGACATGTTAACCATTCCTATGGGATATAAATGGTATTTTAAAGACCTGTGAAATACTCTGGCAAGACTGAGATAAGAAGGAAGACACTGCCCAAGGAGCCCACAACAACTCAAGGACTGTGTGTGAGTGTCTCGGAAACTGCATCAAACCGGGCTGAGACACATGGGGGGAGGGGGGTGCGGGGGGGGGGGGGGCTAGGGAGTTGCTAAAGCCTCCTGTGGGCACGTCATACTCCCTAAATGGCTGAAAGATGCCAGACTGCCAGAGCCTGGAGCAGTGGGGGTCATGGAACTGCAGGCTTTGTTTTAAAAGGAGTCTGCTTCAATCTTTGACCTAATCTATTAACAGCCCAGGAAAGAACTTATTGTGGGTACAAGCTGCATTTGTTTTTTAAAGACACGAAGTAAAAAAAATCATTACCATTAAAGTCATCCGAGTTTTGACATTATTTCCAAAAATTGAAAGTCGGATGCAGTAGCAAAAACAAGAACTGCAGTTTCTGAACGTCATTATGCCCACACTGACACCTATGCCCAGCAGGAGAGAGGCTGTGGCGTAACCTCCAGAGCTGCTGTCTTTGGAACTAGGGAACCGGGTTCGAGTCTTGGCATCATGATAATTGCGTGAAATGTGTGTTTAAAAACTGAAAATGCGACTGCAAATAACAATCTGATTAAGGAGAGTTGTGTGAGCAGTGTCCTGCAAAACAAAAGGAAGGTGTAGCCGCTTTACTTAAAGAAAAGATAAAGCACAGCATGCCGCACTGGAAGTTCTCTGTGTGAATGTAAAACAAAAATTCATAAGACAGGACGTACAATAGCACAAGTGGAAGAGGACAAGTTTTGGGAGAGATCCACGGGAGACAACAATTGAGAGAAAACAGGTGGGACAAGCAGGAAACATTATCCAAGTAGAAGCAACGTTTTCAAAGGACACTGACAAAAGCCAGTCAGAAGCTGGAGGCGGGCTGTAAGCGCATAGACTGATAACAACATGTATGAGAGACAGCACATGCGTTGCCTTGGCTCGACCTAAAAACTGGCCCACAGACCATCAAACAGTAACAAAGCCAAAAAACCAGCCCACACACTATCCTTTGAGACCAGCCCTTCTGGCACTCCCTGTGGGGAGCAGAAGGGCGGAAAGCAGACAATTGAAAGGCACTTTTCTCCTAGCAGTGGTCCCATCTTTAATTGCACAGACAGTGAAACTGTTCAATAAGCCACAATAAAATAAGACTGTAGAGAGACTGTGGAGTCTGGTATTTTCCTTCATATTTGGGCACATTGCTAATTTGCCAATTAGAGACCGAATTGTAGGTGGCACAAAAGACTTGTACATGCATAATCCTCTAATACAATAAGTGTAAATAATAATCAAACTGGACCAGCAGCCGAGTTGTTCAAAGAATGGATCAAGGGGTAATAGAGTTCTAGCAGAAGTGAAGTGACTGTTCAGGGAAGCATGGGAGACCATTGGCACAGGACAAGAAAGAAGGTTGACTCCCAATGAACCCAGGAAACAATATCCAAGGCATGCATTGTGTGAAGTGCCAGGTAGAATAAATGAGAAATGTCCAGTGGTTAGGAGGAGGTGCAATGGATGTGGTAAAACCAATCATCTCATGAGCCAGTGCCATTCTAATCCATGACAGAGGAGGCCAGTCATGGATATAGGTGGGGTGAGGCACAGCAGGCCTCACACAAGGCGATTGTGTGGCCATGGCTTGGTTCTGGGACGCAGTTAAAGGATGATCTACAGACAAGCCAGTTAACCACTATTTATCTGTCTCCATTATGCACTTCGGTAGTGTCCTGTGCAATGAAGCATCCTCAATAATGAAGGAGATGTTCTGTAACACTTGATGAGCACAAATAAGTTACAAAATGTGTGTTTTACCTTAAAATAAATCCAGAATTAGAAAGTGAAACTATGTCTATAAGACACAATGGGCCTTTCGATGGCTTGACTTGTTCTTTGGCTCATAGGGCCGAGCCAGATCCATGGCTGAGCTCTAGTTTAGCTTTCCCTGGGATTTTCTTGGCTTGCCTGCCTCTACAGCTCATGCCGGAATTGAATAACAGAACTGAAGGCACAGAAGAATATGACCAAGTTCCGAGCATGGCCTAAGAAACAGCAGAGATGTGCTGCCATTTGGTTTGACCACAGACAATACAAGCCTGAAAAATTGTGAAAAGCTGCTTGTGACGCATAACAAGACAAGGGTTTTTTTTGTCACTACTTCACTGTTGAAATATTGACTGGGAAAAATATCGAATCCACACTATTAGCTAGCACTATATCATCAACCATACATAGGTAAGTATAGATTTACTATACTTAATTCACATCTACTTACCCCGAACATTTGACGGTAGTTGCTATTGTGGGTCTGATATTTATGCAGGTCCTTATTAAGACCACAGTGTAGTGGGGTTTCACCACAGGATCCTGAGATGAGTGGGGCAAGGTAACTTTAAATAGGGAAGCATCTGTATCAGAGGTTATATCAGTCTATGATTGTTGACAAGTATGCAAGCAGCTTTTACACACAGGAGCAATATCAATGTGAGCCATGAGTCTTAGTATTGTACCTAATCAGAATATTAGTTTAGACAGTAGTGTTTAAAGGAGCAATATGCTTGCCAGAAAATCTAAAACTACAAAAAGATTCCCTGATATAACCTGTAAAACGACAAAAAGTAGGAAGTTCCAGGATATCTAATAAACCCACTTTTAAAGGAATGTACCACTTTAGATCCAGTTTATTGTGCCAGATTGGAGACTAACTTGGTTCACAGGTATATTGTATTACACTCAGACAGAACATATCAAAGATAAACATAACTAAACAATAATCTGTACAGTAAAAATCACAACGCACTTCTAAACACGTGTAAAAAACACTTCTTAACACTTGTAAGTTAAAAATTCCAAAAAATAACATTTAATTAAAATGTAATTTCATGGGAATAGTTACAACGCATTCACCAACACACTAATAACAACACATTTATAAAAAGGTAATCCCAGAAATAACTCTATAGAGCTTAAAAAATACACAGCCTAACATTTCATTATAAAAAAACTTACTAAACAAATGTATCTCTGTTTCTGAACAAATTCATTAAAAAGGGGTTCCCATTCATAATTTCCTGCCCTTTAATAATTAAACAGTAAAACAAAAGCAAGCAAAATTAAAGACTTGCCTTAACGACCTTAACAAACATCTAAAAAGGTTCTAAAAGTTTTAAAAAGTCTATAAAAAGTCATTTCATTTTGAGAGGGCATCAGAAAAAGGTCTGCAACATCAGGCGATACTGTTTCAATATAATAGAAAATGGAGTGCAAGAAATATTTCTGTACCTCTGATAATGCTGGCCAAAAAAGCACATGCTCTAAATCTTGGATACCTCCAATACACAACGTACGCATGTGTTGTTCAATTTTTTCATTTTTGCATGAACCTGCTATAATTTTTAGGGGGAGCAAATTCAATCTCATCAGTAAGATTATTCATTGTATACCATGATGTAAATTCCATTTTACATATGGTTGGGCTGCTTTTTCATTAGAGGTAGAACTGATATAAAGGAACTTACTTTTACTGATAGAAGAAACCATATCCCTTTGCCTACAAACAACTGGGCAAGATTTCTTAAAAAACTGCTTTAACTCCATTTTTGTCATATTTATAAATACTTCTTTCTCCAATTCAAATAATTTGAGAGCTACTAGTATTCTTTCACCGAGTGTAGGAAGAAAACAGTTTTCCTTCATAATCTCAGTGGCTAACAATTTTTGCAGGGAATTATTTTCAGAAAGCCCCAGGAAAAGTCCCCACCTTAATAATGTAGCCATACCCAAGACATAAGCACTGGTCAAACCGAATTCTAACCTAATAGCATTTACTGGTGCAGATATGCTTACAGAGCACAACTTTCTCAGAATGTTCCCTTCCACCAGATCCATAAACACCCAGGTGTTAATTAATGTCAATTGATTCAGCTGCATATAGTACAGTAAAGGGGATTTTTAATTTGATATAACTTTAAAATATGTATAAAGTGTCTGTGACCAAGTGCATTGTAAAAATGTTAAAGCCCGTCCACATGGTGCACTGCTCTCTGAGAAACATTGGCAATATGCGCTTTATCGTCTAGTGAAGAGCTAAAAATCTTCTCCAGATATATATACTCTTTTACTACTTCCAGTGGATACTTTCCTACAAACCACTTAAAACTTGGAACGTTCTGCTTATTTCTACCCTTGAATGTAAAGATTTTGCTTTTTGCTCCCTTAATTTTCAAATAGTGGCTATCCGAAAAGGCTTTCAAATTGCTCAATCTTTGTAAACCTATCAGTGCCCGATCGAACCTTACTATATCGTAAGGATAAAATAAACAAGGTTTTTTTTCCTGCCAACTGTTGGAGGGTCACCTACTGCATTAGATAGCACTGCCAGTAAATCATGAATATATAGAGAACATAGTAATGTAGCCAATAGGCACCCCTGTTCTAGGCCACTAAGTCACGGTGTAGTAGCAGTAGTATATTATTGTTGTCGTCATTGCAGTGTTGTTTATATAGTGCACACTATGCACAGAGTGTTCCAGTTGTACAACGCTACTAAAAATAGCATCAGAAAAGTTGAGGATATTCGTCAATCCACAGTCACTGAATCAGACACCTAAAAGTAGCCCCTATTCTCAACCATGGTAATTGCTTTGAGTAGCATTCCAACTCATCACTTTACACCTACTGTGCCTTTGAGGTACAGCTTCAGTTCTCTGGTACAGTGAACATGGAACCTATGTGTCATAGTACTAAAGCCGCATCACTCTATTTAAATAGGTCAAAACTGATCTGGGGTAGCTTGTGTTCCCATTCAGAGGTGAACACGCCTGGAAGTTTGTGCTGGAGTGTTCCTATGGGAGCAGAAATAAGGCTGCTTCCCCCTTGGGGTGGCATGGTGGGTAAAAAAGCAATTGATTGGGCTGCAGCCCGAGGAGATACCAGTTCCTAGGATTAATGTTATGTTATGTTAATTTGGTTTATATAGCGCCACCTCACCAACAGGTCTCAAGGCGCTCCAGACCAAAGAAGACACACTTTATTCTTACTCACAGAAAAGATAACAACAAGTTACAGGTTAACCTGTGTGTCCAAAAGCCTCCCTAAACAAGATCGTTTTCAACTGTTTTCTGAAGCAAAGAAGATTTGACTCCTTGCGCAAGGAAACTGGTAACTTGTTCCATAACAGTGGAGTGAGTATGGAAATTAAAGCATACCCCTCATAATTTTTTTTATTTCTTCAGTACAACACCATAACCCTGAAGGGTATGCCCAGGTGTGGTTCCTGTGGTCAGTGTGACACAGTACTCAGGCTACACCCTTCTGACGAGGCCCATACAGTTTGAAAATGTCTGGGGTGCTTGAGTCCTTGTTCAGAAAAGACCATGTCAGGTGGCTCAGGCTGCTGTGTTCCTATTGAAGCAGGACCACAGCTGGTTTACGGTGGGAGGCTATGAAGGGAGGCAAATATTGAGGACAACATATAGACTTCAAAATATCAAAAGACAAGTTGTTATAGCTTTTGTATACCTAACTCCATATATATGTACCTTGACGAGGTACATATCTTCAAGATACGTAGATGTAGCAACAGTAAACCTATACTTCTCCTATATGCACTTATCGTTCATAATTTGGTGTTCGATATTGTGTCCATGACATGCTTGTACCACGACATTCATAGCCTCGATGTTCAGTAGTACAGTCCTGGTTTACGTATATCTGGCTATGGACCGAAATAATATATATAATTATGGCTTATAAAGCTACCCTGAGTAATTACCAATGCCTTGGGTAAAATTATTCATTCCAACACATCACTTTTTTTGCTTTCTAAAGAGCAAACATTGCAGCTGTGTGAATAGATAACTAAAAGCTATGTTAAGAATCCCTAACAAAAGTACAATAGACAATAAGCATCCAGACAAGATCTCCTCTACAACTCACATATCACACTGATTGTGTAGCACTTATTTTTATTTTATTTTACAGAGTTTTACATAGTGCGAACTTGTCCCGAATCGGGTATCAAAGTGCTTTACATAGCACCAGTTTCATTACACAAGGACACATTCATAAAAAAAAAAAAAAAAAAAAAAATTGTTAGCAGGTTGTGTAGGTCCAGCGTCCAAAGTGGGCGATGTACTAGCAAGCTCGGAAACCAGCACTGTAGGACTGTGCACAAAGATGTGCACTAATGCACACTAAACACAACAGGGCACATTTACTAAACTTTCACTCAGGGCAGTAAGCAAAGTTGCTATGCTGCGTTGTATGAAAGAGGAGAGATCAGAAATGCTCCATTTTTACACATTTATTGAGCATTTCTGCCCTCTCCTCGGGCTGGCGCACTGTGTGCTGCCTAGAATCAACCCAGGCACCCTTGTAACATAGAGCAAATGTTTCTGTGTTACAAGCAGGATTGTTTTTGTGCTTAAAGGGACTTCATTCAGCACACAAAATCCTCAGAGACTTTGGACCATATGTATCAACATACCCTTTTGAGATTTCTAAATAGGGATTTTTAAGGAATCGCTATTTAGAA
Source organism: Lissotriton helveticus (assembly GCF_964261635.1). Lineage (NCBI taxonomy): Eukaryota > Metazoa > Chordata > Amphibia > Caudata > Salamandridae > Lissotriton > Lissotriton helveticus. The sequence goes on from NC_136059.1 coordinate 1,034,277,872, forward strand.
ATCGCAAAATGGTATGTATGAAGAAAATCGCTTTTTTTAGCGATTCCTTAAAATTCCTTAATTGCGATTAGCAAATTGCTAATCGCAATTAAGGAATAATTTCCCATTCATTTCTATGGGACAGGAGGCCCATAGGAATGAATGTGAAATTATTCTCAATTTGCGATTTGCAATTTGCTAATCGCAAATTGAGAATAATTTCAAGGGTGCAGGGGTGTCTCTGACCACCTGCACAGCGCCATAGAGTAGTCATAGGTTTCAACTACCAGGCGTGTTTTTAACATTAACACTCAGACATGTTTAATAAATTTTGTTTTGCCTGAGTCGCTAATTTTAACTTTTTTCACCACAAGCACTGCACATTCACTTTAAACACCACCTTATGAGCAACAATTGGCTAGAGTGTCTACTGTTTCATCCACTCCGCACCATCATAGAATGGTTTAGGCGGTAGGTTCGGATGTTGTAACAACTTTCCCACATGATGATACTCCGCCAAATAAATGGGTGGTTTGATGGGAATATCTCAGCCATTTGCGACTCTACACACTCGCTGTAGCCTACCCTCTCAGTCACTTGTATAGACCATTCACTTTAGACCTTTCATTCTCTTTGGTTTATTAAAGAGTGTCTCAACAACACCCTGCTGCACCCCTGAAAATGACATGTGTGCACATATGGCGCACATACATGCCCTAAGGGCATGTATGAGCGTCACATGGCACCTTTTGATTTAAAAAATGCTTTTTTAAAAGAATTCGCAACTTACCACCAACTAGAAGTTGGTGGTAATTTGCGATTCCTTAAGGGCATTTTGGATTTTTTTTCCCCTTGATACATTGCATTTAAGGAATCGCAAAATTTGCGATTCCTTAAATGCAATCGCAAAATAAGGAATGGCAAATTTTGCGATTCCTTATTTTGCACCCAAATTGTTTCATACATGCCATTTAGCGAAAATGGGTTCGCAAACGCCGGAATTCTGCAAATTTCTGTGTTTGCGAACCCATTTGGCCTTGATACATATGGCCCTTTATCCTCTTTCTGTGTGCTGCAAAACACATCGCATGTCGAAAGATGAAATAATGAGAAGAAATAGAGATATTTCTCCTTGTTGCGCATCACTTGGGAAGGCACAGCATTTTGACACTTTCCTAGGTTTACAAGTCTTTGTAAATCTGGGAATGCACCAAAATCCATGGGTTTATGCAAGGTCTTTATAAATATGGGCCAAAGTTTCACACGTGAGGAGTCTTTTACTGTCAGATAGATCCCTTCCAGTGCAACAATATTCGACTGAGGTTAGAGTTGGGGCCAAAAAGGGCAAGACTCATTGTAAAGCTTATTGCATAGCTCAGCTTTGTAAGAATGGTAATATACAGTTATACAGTGGGGAGTTTACCTGTTGAAATCTGTATTCACAGCACAAATAAAGAAACATCTTGAAAAACCTTTGTCTCTGCTCAGATGTTTTTGCTTAGTCTGACTGAAACCCCTTTTGGGCTGCCTCTAAAGACATGAGCCACACCGACATTACAATGCTTGATAAATTCAACAAACTAACTTCAATGGTGCAACCAGATTCTCTTGAGGGTAATGTCCATCTGTTCCCCATAATGTAAGGTAGTGGAAGGGAGTAAGCAGGAAGACACGTGCCTTGAGTATCTCTGATGGACCATATTTGGTGATTCTGTGAGGGACGTTCCTGTTACTTTGCACTACTCTTGTTTCAAGAAGCTGCGTAGGAGCACTGTGAAAAGTGCTTGTGTGTCTAAGGGCGCGCATCAGCCTGCTCGGGTTACAACACAGAAAAATCTCCAAGCCTAAGCAGTCATTGGATTACCAAGAAATACTAGAAGTGCTAGTGATGTACCAGATATAGAAGTTCTTGGTGGGAAATAGTATAGGAGCAGGCATGTAAAACCAATGAGTGACGAACAGGTGTCCTGTCAGGTTTGTCTAATCAGCTTATTAACAATTCCTTGTTTGAAATGTTTTTGTTGGCCTGTACATTACACACTTCTGGTAGAGGAAAATTGATGGTTTTCTCCTGTATCATTTCATGTCTGCGCAGCTAAGTAGTCAAAGTGCATGAGTAATTTAAGTGTGTGTCTCAGGGGAAAGTTCACCGTTCATTTGCTAACACCACAGAACATCTTGTAATAATTGCTCATTTCTGCAGATTTTTGATGTATGTTTCACTGTTTCTGGTGCTTTTCTGGTGGTCAGTTTATCAGAGATTTACTTGCTGGTAATCTGGTCTCGGTGATTGCAGTAAGGACCCAACATCTGTTTGTCTGTCCACTAACTCGTATAAGAGGCGTCTTATGTCTGTAGTAGGACTGAGAAGTGAGGACATGCGCTCCGAGCGAGTGAGCCGGTGAATCTCCCTCCATAGAGACACTGATCTGAGCAGCAGCAAGGTGCTACTGAGACTGCTAGTTTTAATGCTGGTGACGAGAGTGTGCTAAAGTTTTCTTTCACAGCACTGCAAGCTGCTTGTTTAAATCGTTATGATCAGGGCACACGTCGGGGGTACACGCAGGTACAAAGCGTCCACCCACTCTTGTCACAGGGTGGACGCTGTCCGCCCAGCCAAGATGTTGGGCCCCACAGAAGTATGCTAAACTTGTCCTGGTGTATTTTTCAGACACTGGGACACCTTCAGCAGCGCCTGCATGTTTTCTGCTTTCCATTCCCAGCAGCAACTTGCAGGCAGCCAGGGAGCTTTATTTTACCCACAGCTGGGCTAAGTTAAAGGGCCATCAGGCCTCCTTTTGTTTGAATAACCTGACTGGAGACGGCCGGGAGCCTCACACTTAAATGTAAATGCCACGGAGGGGAAACAAAGGCACACAGCTTGTTATCTCTTCACAGGTACTTAAGAGGCATGCTTTTGCCGTTGACCAGTCCCTGTTTATAATAAATGCATGCACTGTAAGAATGTCAGGTGTGTTGGTATGTCCCAGTATTTACACAAATAACAATTTCGATAACATTATTTCATTTCTTTTATAGCGCTATGCAACCCAATGCAGGATGTCAGAGCTCTATACGAGACATACACATTATACATTGACTATAAATCATGTACATGTAAATCATTGTACAAGATGAGTTACATGAGACAGTGAGGGTTACAAGGTGTAGGCGTCACGTCTTTTATACCTCACTGTGGTTTTTTAGAAGGATCGCAATTTATGAACTGCAGGTAACAAAAGGATCCCTGTGTTAAAAGCAGTAATCGACTTTACTAGCTACATAAAACTAAAGTAAAAATCTGTCCTCTGCGTGTTAGCTGATGTGCTTTGCAGGAGACACATTTGCCTTCTCTAGTACTTCGATTCAAAACTGGGGGCCTCATTTATGAGGCCTTGCGTCAGTTTTGCACTTCCGATGCGTCACTTTTTGTGACGCATCGGCGGCGTAAAACATGCCTCCTGTTGCGCACAATTTACAAAGTGACGCATCTAAGCAGATGCGTCACTTTGTAAACCCCTGCGCTACATTATACCTGCGTCAGGAATAATGTATGCAGAGGGGGCGTTCCCCCGCAAAAAGTCTTGTAATAGTGAAGCAGTGAAATCTATGAGAATTCACTGCATCACTTTTAGGACGTTGTTGCGTCAAAATCTTGCGCCTGCCTCACAGCAGGCGTAAGACTGACGCAAGCCCTTTCACATGGGGCTTTCCCCATGTGAAAGGATGCATTGCTGGAGTTGCGTCACTTTTGTGAGACATTCCAGCAATGCGTGACTTTTGCGCTTACAGATATGTCAGAAATACTGACGTATCTGTAACTCCTTGCGACATGATGCGTCATACTGTAAATATGATGCATCAATCATGTCGCAAGGAGTGCGCACTGAGAAGTGACGCATCGCTTCTTTCACGCAGCGATGCGTCATTTCTCATAAATGAGGCCCTGGGACTTTACAAAACACAGATCTCTCCAGCAAGTGCATTAACCACCAGAGTTATTGCACCATTATTACTCTTCCCTGAGATTTACTGGGCACCTTCACAACAGATGCCTCAACCCAATCAAATATTTTGAAATGTAGACTTTGCAAACAATTAACCATATGAGAGCTACTACCATGCTTCTCTTTGTTGCCAATTTCTTTGTGACAGGGTTTAAAAAAATACATGTATTAGTTGAGGCTCAGATTTTGTGTCGGGATTGCGCCACTTTTTTGGCACAACCCCATTGCCAAATCTCGCTCTTAAGTGTACTCATGATATACCTGATAAACATATGTGTGATATCTTAATATCTGATGTCACTTCTTGTGATGTCACTTCCAGTTCCAGTGAGGTCACTTCCTGTGATGTCACGTGCCATGTCGGGTGTCATGACATCTTGCGCTGTGATGGCATGATTTCACTTGCATACTGCCTAACCTGGTTAGTCCCCTCACTTCTTTTTTTGGGACTTGTGCCCTGATTATGATGATTCGATGCTCATTCAATAATTAATTGTTTGCAAAATAATCACAAGAGTCACAAGAGTGCAAATGCGTGATTGGTTTTGTGAGAAATAGAACGTGAGAGGTATGCGACACCAGCAAGAGACAGACAGTGTGACAGAGAAGTGACCAGCTTCAGAGACACAGGCGGAACATTTGCCATATTGTGCCTCAGTGCTACTGGCAGATGAAAGGGAGACTTGTGTCTGACTTTTCTCAGGACTGCTAGTCTATCAGGGAAGCCTGGCTTGTGACAGGTGGCCCTCGGCCTAGTTGCCTCTCAGAAGTGAAGGCTGGACTTGTCACCATCTCTGTCACAACCCACACCGGCCTTTTAGATGTGCATGACTGACTTAACTCTGTCCTTCAGGTCCCAGTATGAATCGGACTCAGGCTGTCCTGTTCTGCCAAACATGGGTCAACCGGTGTAATGAGTCATTTTAAATTATTTCATTTTCATAGCTTTTTGATTTAGTTGTCTTGCTCAGAACTTCATGCTCAGCAAACATAATAGAGGATGAAAAATGAAAAAGAGGAACATTTATATTTGAACCGTATTTGCCGTGATTTTGATTTTAATGTAAGTTATTTACGTTGCCTTTTGAAAAATAAAAAATGTTGCATATAATCGATTCCGCCATGAGACCGATGGCTTTAATATGGAAACCCTCAAATTGTTACTAACAGTAAAAGATGAGTTTCTTGCAAATAACTAAACACACCCCTCAGATCCCATGATTATCCTATGCCTCCATTTTGAATTATCAACATTCCCATGATAATTATACATGAAGCATTTGCACTTCACAATTGTACACGAAGGAGCCTGCATGAGTGTCCATTTGTAATTTAATTTGGATTCACCGAAATTCTCCTCTTTACCTCTGCCTTGCTTTTTTTTACAAATTGGCACATTATGCAAAGCTTTAGCATCAGTTCATTCAGAACACTTAGGTCCTCCATGAGCAGCCATCTTTAATCTCCCCTGAATTTAATGAATTTTTCTCTTAACCGCTATTCTTACACTTTTTTGCTAAAGGTCTTGATTTTGAAATGAGGAGCAGTAAATACAAATTGTGAAGAGGAAAATCATGTATAAAATTGATTATTTTTTTATTAATATGCAGATTAAGTTTACGCTTTGACCAATCCAAGTCATGCAATTTCTTTTAATTTAACGCACGCCTCAGACTGCAGCTGTCGAATACCCACAGGCTGTTCTATGACACTGTTGACCGGCTCTCATGCGTTGTCATCAAAGCCATGTTTCTGCTGCTGCTGATCTCACGCTTTTTCTTTATAACGTTTCAGCTCATCCACCATATACCATGTGCTTTAGAGTGAAATTCTACCCGCATGAACCAATGAAGATAAAAGAAGAGCTCACCAGGTATTTCTTCTCTGTCTGTGCGTTTGATGTACGCGCGCCACAAAGCGGGGTAGGGTGTGTGTGATGGGACCATCAGCGGACTATGGTGATTTCTCCACAGCTTAAAGTGACCAGAGCACACTCTTGTAGGTAGTGTAAATGTAAACCGACGTTGTGAAAGCCTTGACCCTCGTTCCTCCCTAGAATCACATACATTTGCTTGGTGCTTTACAATTAATAGAGTTATGGCCAGAGGCTCCCAGTTTTCACAATTCCAGTGATCCAGGTCTTTACATTTGGTGCCATCAAATATTATACTACATTAATAACCTCATTGCTTTAGCAGGAGCCCTTTCAAGTTGCATTAAACTACTAGTGTAATGGAGAAACCTTACTTTTAAGAAAACTTATAAACTTGATAAATAAATGACCTGTAGTATTTGTTCAACAATGAAATAATGCCTGCCTCTCAAATCACCTTCGCCAACACATATATTCTGATTTATAGTTTTTAAATATGTTGTGGTGTACAGAGAGAATACATATCTAGCTGCAACAGAAATAAAATTCCTTCTGAATATAAATTATTTTCATGTTTCCTGCTACCCATGCTTAGTGTGCAAGCATTAAGTGCAATTACCACATTACAAAATACTTTTATGTTCATATTTGCTTCATTGTGGTTTGTACCGGCTCTTCTCCTCACTGCAGACTAACCTTTTGCAAACTGACTTGGACCAGGGATGTTTTATACATATCAGCATTTGCTCCTTTAGACATGGGTGACACCAATGTTAGGGCCTTTTATTGGATATCAAAAAACAGTAAAACACTATTTTAAGAAAAAGTGTAAGATTTGTATTGTTAGATATTGCAACCCTTTCCATAAGATTTGATATCCATTTTACCATGCTAATGTGAACTGGGTGCCATATATTCTCAAAGTTCTCAAAACTTCATATTTAAAACCAAATGCTTTCTTTTGGAACAAGTAATTGCATAAGTAATACATAATATATCAAACCAACATCAATAACCCTCATTATACAGAGAAAGTTGTTAACAACATATAAGGCACTTTACACCATTACAATTCATTAGCTATAATTATTTTTGTTAAAATGCAATGTTGTATTATAAAAATGTTAGACTATCTGCGGACCATATTTGATATTAAAACATTTGAGTGTTGGGAGTTGGGAAACAGACAATAATGTAGGATATAGATCCTCTGCTACAACATTCTACTGTTTCCTTCTCTCTTTCTCCATGTTTAATGTTGAACACTTTACTCTCAGAGGGTGGAATGTATTAATAACATTTAAGAACTACAGTAGCAGGCAAAACCAATTGATAAAGCCCCCTTTCTACTTGTATTCCCATTCCTGCTGCTCGAGTCTGTAACCCGGGGAGAGGGTTGTTTTAAAAAAAAAAACTGCTACATCACTCAGACATAGGCGGCAATGCTATCATATTCTATTTCAAACTGTTGACAATTTACAGATGAACTGTCCCTAACCTGGTTATTCCTCAGGATTGAATGCAGGCTGCGTTTATTCACTCTGTCCCTAAAAAAACTCTTGACTGGGAATCCTATTTGATGATTCCACAAGCAGAGTCTAAAGGGGAAGGAGATAGAGAACAGCAGCAGTTCTTCTCTGGCGGTTTGAACATCCTCCTGTAGGTATCTTCCCTGTGTAAAGAGGTAGAAAGAAGAGAAAATATATCATTCCTTCTCCTAAACTACAATTCTATTCTACGAACTACTTCCTCACCTTTCTTACAGGTCTCTTATTCTCATCTGTCTTTTCTCTCTACAAAAATCTAATTGCTGTAGCTGAAAATGAATAAGCTATGTGCTTACTTGCTAAGAAGGAAAGTTTGTAATCTTTCGTACTTTGTGCGCATTACCTTCTTTATCGGAGTCAGTTACAAATAATAATAATGGCACCAAGATGTCTATTCTTAAAAGCAAACATCACTGTTACTTACAGTCTAAGGATCAGACATGTCTTTGCATAACCACATGTAAATAATTTCCTAGCATGAGTTTTAAAATTTGTATGCAATATACATTCAAAGGAAAATGATTGAAGATTTTGTTAAGATCACAGAAGCTGCAGCAAATAGCTATTCTGGAACAAGCAAATTGCTGCTTCCCTGGGAGAAATCAAGCCCTGTAGTCAGCCTATGAATGCTATGACTCGGACCAGAAGACCGTTGAGAGGCGTAATTTCCAGCTTCTCTCCTCATTAAAAGCCTTTCCCAACTTCTCGCAAGACCAGTGATGTTGTCTACTTTTACCTAGGGTCTGATTTAGATCTTGGTGAACGGGTTAGTCTGCAGAATAGTGAGGGATACCCTGTACGCCCAAAAATAAATCCCATAGGATATAATGGGATTTATATTTCGGCAGGCGGGATATCCGTCACCGTTGTGATGGAGTAACCCATCCGCCAAGATCTAAATCAGGCCCTAAGATTCCTTTTTGGTATCCCTTGCTGCATTCATCACTGCCTGCCTGTCCTGACTGCAACTTCTACAGTACCTTATTATGTAATCTGCAACTTTCTTCCAGGTATTTAAATATAATATCACATATCTCATTACTCGATTCTTGACATAAACTTTGCTATATAGAACTGAATCTTCCTTTTTCCTGGTCTCCTACCCCATCCTCGGGTGCTGAAGTCTGGCCTAGCTCTGCACCATCACCTGCTATGCTGGCCGAAGTGATCCGGAATCTTGGAGTGAAATTTGATAATCGCCTGTCCATTAAACCTCAGGTAGAAAGTGTGGTTGCATCCTGCTTTAGTCTTCTGCTGCTCTTCAGGAAGTTTTTGTTTTTGGTCCCAGGCATGATTACCTCATGTCTGGACTATGCTAATGCACTATATTGGGGTCTCCCTTTATACCAACTTAAGAGACTCCATCTGGTACAGAATGGTGCAGCAAGGCTCTTGTGCAACATCCTGAGAAACATCTCTGTTAGGGCCCACCTTAAGTAGCTGCACTGGTTGCCTATTCGGGAAGCAGTGAGGTTTAAAGGGCTGGTGCTAGCACAGAGGGCTTTTTATGGCCTTGGACTCTTTTATCTAATCAAGAGACTTTCCTACTATTAGCCATCTAGAGCCTTACGCGCCTCCCACGCGTTTCTGATGATGACGCCAAAAATGAGGAGGAAAAGATGGGGTGGCTCCTCTTTCTCAGCTCTGGCCGCGACTGAGTGTAATGCTCTTCCACTACATCATCGCGCCATGAACGACATTGACTCCTTTAAATGTCACTTAAAAACCTGACTATTTAAGGTAGCTTGTTAAACTGATTGTACTGTGGGAATTTGGGCCATCTAATCTATGAACTCCGGGACACTCAATGGAGTAGATGAGCGCTTTAAACTTAAACCTAGAACTTATTTATACAATATAGCAGGGCCTTCTTCCAGTTATTTATGCCGCAACTCATAATTAGCTCTTTTAACTATCAATGTCTTAACTTCTGTAAAGTAAGAAGAGAATAAAGAACAATACAAAACATAATGGATGGAATGCTTGAATTAACTTTAGCCACTGGTAATTAGCCACATCCGAGAACATCCTTTTCATGCTCACCATGCCACTTCAGATTGGAACCAGCAAAATGCAGATCACCCTTGGTACTGCTCCAATAGGTACAGTCCAGCCCAAACTGCCAAGTTCTCTCCAAACAAGAACACAAGCAACCCAGGAGAGGTTTAGGCCTCTTTGGGCCTCTTCAGTTGGGTGCAGCTTGGTTCAAGTGGCATTGTGAGCACAAGAGCTACGTCTGGTAGTACTCCGTCACACTTACGGCATCACATTGAACACTACAAAAAAGTCCTTGATGAAAAGCTTGAATGAATCTTACCACTAGTAATGACTTCCAGACCACCATTTTCCCCCTCCATGGCCCCTCAGGTCAGACCCTGCCATATGCAAATCAGCCTTCTCAAGTAGGAACAGTCCAGCCTGAACTTCCAAGCCAGGCCCTCTACAAACCTGAACACAAGCAAGGCAAGACTTGTGTCTGCCTGTTTGAACCTCTTCAGTCAGGTACAGCTATGGTGCAATGGCAGCGTGAGCATGAGACCCATGTGTGGGCGTACTCTTTGCACTTAGAGGACCACATTGACCAATGTAAAAGTGATGAATGCTTGAATTAGGCATCCATTGATGATTACTTGGGCCACATCCCTGTCTCGTCCTCAACAACATTATTTCTGTGGTACACATAGGGGTGCTTCCTGTTGCTGACTTGGAAGAAAAGGCATGTAATGTTTGTGTCTCTATCTGAATTTAGCAACAGGCAATTCTCGTAACTAAATGCAATCAGATCTAGGTAGCGCTCCCTGACAGAGTTGCTTTATTTAACTATGTGCTATGCTAAAGGGTATACTATATATTACATTTATATTTTTGCAGTAAACCTGATCCGAACACCTGACGTTCACAAATCAATGAAAGTGATTAGTGTTAGCAGGTAGGTTCTGCCCAAGTATAATTTAGTTCAAATTGCAGTAAAAAACGTTGTACGTCTGCTCTCTATGGAAACTGTCGTGCATTCTTGAAGAACAATAATTCTCTTAACACTCGTCTGTTTGTTCGCCTGCAGCAGGATTTGTCCAACATCTATTCCAGCACGGTAGTGACGTGAGGGTCGCCTATTTTGCAAGCACCTAACCTCTAACTCACACTTCTGTGTATCCAGAAGGTTAGCTCATGGCAGCCTAGATTTGTTTTCCAGGAAGTTGTTATGGGGTTCTATTAGCTGAAAATTATCGCCAAAGGATTTTTCTTTCTAATATATTTATTATTGTTTTACAAAGAGCAAAGCTATCCTATATGGGTTACCAAAACATATGAAACAAAAGATGCAAATCTAAATAACAACTTTGTACAAAAATGCAAGGTCATAAATGTGTTTCATGTCACTCAAGATGTCACTAAGCAATGTGTTCAACTTTCATGCATTAAAAGTGAGAAGGAACATAGACGAGGTTTGGGTGATATACACCTAAAATTAATATGCACGAGGTAATATTTATTTGTTCTTTCCAAAGGCAGGTACAAATAAAAGAAAATAATTTATAACATTACGGGATGTAAGGCAGAAAGAAAAGAGAGAGGCGATACTGCCTGCTCTTCATATTCTTGAGTTCAGATGGTTCTCAATGAGCGGGTTTTCTGATGGTCTCTTGTGTTCCCAACTGAACTATTCACCTAGCACCTTACATCAAGCCTCCTATCAATATTCGGGCAGACATCAGCCTCTGATGTACCAGACATTTGCTGTCATGTATTCTCTTTCAGCTGTGCTGATTGTTATTTGGATCATTAAAACCTGCCAGGAGCTTAACCCAAACTTTTTTGACCATCATTCACTTTGCCACAGACAGAGACTTCCGCACACCTGTGAACAAAGCTCCTGTATCCTGGACATTGGAGCTTGAAACCTAAAGAGCCTCTGAAAGTAGCTTTATTTTATGTCCACATCCCCATCCCTCAGATGTCATCCTGCTCAAGGGTCAAAGTGCACTTTCAATTGTCCATCCCACTCTCTGTTTCCCAGAAAATCCAGTGTTGCAGATATTCTAACCAATCAGCTGACTTCTGACTCTGTCCATGCAGCCTGCATACTAACCACACTCAGCAGCCAGTCACACACAGCTGAAGGACCTCTTACAGCTCTCATAATACTTGAGATGCTCGGTTATGTGGCATTGAAGGCAAGATAAATTTACACCCGATTCTCTGTGCATCAATTCTTTAGACATGTTCAGGTAAATAACTGTGAACTTTCAAGACATTAACTACACTAATCCACAGCAGCGAATGCGTTCCTGGTCTCTACCTAAAATGTAGCTAATGTTGTTCATCTCGTTGTTCATTTACAATGATCTATTTTTATTGGAGGTAAGCAAGGCAAGTCATGTAAAAAATGTGGTCGAGTTGGCCAGCTAGTATATAAAACCAACATGCTTGAGTGAGATGCAGTGATAAACCACGCTGAGGCACAAGGTACGAAAATATTTTGGGGACCTCTCATATCTCATCTACCAGACAGTCTTAGGCCGTAGAATAAGTAACAATGTACCCAGTTCAAAGTTTTGAAATCACTTTGAGAGCTGAAAACTAAAGCCATATCTCTCCATAGTTCAAAATGTTTCCTTTGGAAACTCACCATAAGGATGTGGTTTTCACTCGTTAGAATAGGGTACCTAATGTCCTGCCAGTTCAATAAATGACTGTATTTGTCAATTAAATATGGCATAAGAAATCACTACAGCTAGTGTATCCATACTTCACTTTGCCGGTGCTTTTTTCTTATTTTTTGTGACTTTTTTAGTCATCTTAGTGAGTTTAAACTATGCCTTCAGGCAATTTAACAGCAATAGGTCAATAGTACATTTAATTTTCTTTGCACAAGTGAGAACACTATGTTAATGAGATGTGTATTAAAAATGCATGGTTTCCATGCCGTCTTTAAATATACCTGCCTGCTAGGAACCACCTGCATTTTCCATTTAAATTGCAGGCAATGGCCAATCTATTTTTTATTTGAAATTGTTAATTGCAAACTTTTAGCTTCCACGCTTCGGGGGCGCAATGCAATGCTTTCTTCTTTTTTCGTTTTTCAACACATGCTTGCGATAAAATATAAAAAGAAATGTAACCATTGCGCCAGCGAGTCAAGATCAAACCCATTGGCTTGGCCAAGGCCTGTTTGCGTATTATTGCTCATACGTTGCTCATACATCTACATTACTGCTCATCCTTCATCCTGCTCGTTTAGGGTGAGTAGGTTGTTCACTCACGTCAACTGTACAACTCTCCTTTCCTACACGCAGGCCCCATCATTTCACATATGAACATATGTAGATGTAGGAAGGGCCTGGCAGTGCAAGTGATGCTCGGTTAAAGTAACCTGCGTGCACACAGCACTTTGTCGTGCATTGTGCCACATTAAAGTGACAGAGCGATGACAGCAGGCCCTCAGAATCCAACCCGCCTTATGTGTATGTCCATTCCTTTCAGTGGGCCATGAAGGGTTAATCTAGAGATGTGTGACTGATTTGATTTCTGTCAATAAAAGGGACGAACGAGAAACGGTCTATATTTAGCGGGGTCCAGTGTACATGTCTGTGAGAACAGTAACACAAGGAGGGTACAAAGTTCCCCGAGTGAGGTGAGAGTATGAATGTAGCGTAGAGAAGGAAAAGGGAAAAAAAGGGCGGGAAATTTCCCTTTTTGGAACTAAAACCCTCACACACCTAGCAAGCTAGGTGTCATGCTTCATCATATGGGTTCTGCTCCTCGTCAGACTGGCGCTGCAATGTCTGACGGGCACCCGCGAAGGGGCTCTTTATCAGAGATCTTCTGTTCCAGCCATATGGTGCATGCGTGTGAGAGGGCAAGTGAATGTGTAGTCGTGAAGTGAGAGGGATTTAAAAAAAGGTTAGGCAATCCACAGGGAACTTTATTAGTGTGGTTGACTCCCTTGGTTAAAAGGTGGGAGGGGAGATAGGTGCTGTGATAAGGTTCACAGTGAGATATCTACAACCCTCTGGTCAGGTCAACATGTTTCTTGCATTCATTGCAATTCTTCAGGACCTAAGTGCTCAGTACTACACAGTGAATGTTTTAAATACAACCTTATGTCTTGAGGTCAGTAGAAAAGCAGGCCGAATGGTCCTGCCCTTAGACGAGCGACCTAGAAAGGAAAAAAGAGCACACAGCAGTGAAGGGCAATTAGTGTAGTGCTCCATTACTATCCAGGTTCTTTGTTCTCTACACTATACAGACACACTAGTGACACACAAAAGAAATTAAAAATTAGTGGATATTGTTTGGGCAAAACACCCACAATGGTGGTGAGAATTTCAAATGAGAATGAGGATGAAAGGACACTTCAATAAATAAGACAAGGGTGATGCGTCACGCTGATAACCCTAAGACAATCCCTAAGGTGCCCCGCAGTCTGCTCCCGTGGGACCTGCACCTTTGAGTAAGGTACCTAAGGGAGAGAAGACGTAAGGAGAGAAGGAAACCTTAGAAGGGACATGAGGCCAGCTGTAAGATCGTTATCACAGGGTCCATCAGGCATTGCTCAGGGCTGAGCCGTCGCTCTCGTGTTTTACCCTGTACCTACTCATAAAGGTATGTCTACTGGCACTGGAGCCTCACGGAAGCAGAAGAGGCGGCGACAACCACTCCGGAGGGGATCTCAAGGCTCTGTTCATGGTAGCCGGATCCAACCCCTTCCTCACGTCTCCACATATGTTAATTGGTGGAGGGATGGAAGCAGGAGAGGACCTAGTCCCGAAATCTAGCCGGAAAGACACCCCGGGTAAGATCGATGTGCCCACTATGATCCGTGAGTGCAAAACGGCCACTGCAACCAATGAGGGGCAGGTAGCTAGGAACTGCACACAAGGTGGGGCGCATAATGCCCGGAGCATCACCTTAGTGATCCCGGACTTGGCGTGCAACAAGGACATTACAGATTACTCACCTAAGCGGCGTGCGGTCTCTGCGGTCAGCACCTACCCCCACGCAAAGTCAGGTCAGGACAAGGAGCGACTGGTGTAGAGCTCGGGCTTTCACCGTCGCTCTTGTAGCCACCGCCGTCCCGTCTCGCTGGATCCGAGGGGGGGCGTGGTCGTATGACCCGGTCCCACGCATGCGCATCGCTGGGGAGGGAAAATGCATGCAATGATCAAGGCCGAGCCATAGTCTCGGGGAGGATTAATGCGGCTGCCATCTTAGGTAGTGCAGGTAATGTGAGTGTACTGTAAGAAATGTGGCTACCAGTACGTCGTGGCTCGACAACAGTTACCAAATACACACAGAGGTAATTGTAAACCGGCTAACAACATGCTCAAACGTTGGCAAAAGCTCAATACCCCTCGATGTTAGGGAAGGCGAGCAGCTTGTAAAATGTGATCCCGTCATGTCGTGGTAGAGAGTGGTAATGGATCACATTGCAGGGGTGACTAGGTAGTGGTCACGGTAGTGTATGGTTGGTCGCTCAGTTTCCAGGTAATGACACTGGCATGCCAGGGTTCAAAATGGGGTTGTTTGGTTTAGGGTAATACAAGGCAACGATGCTCAACTTGAGCGAAGCACTATATGTGAACACGTGTCAGAGCAGTCATTAAATACGGGCTAAAAGGTGACTAAATCAGGAACGACTCCCTGTACAGGTCTATCGTGTTGGGGAGGACCATGGGACAGAATCATTTAGACCCACCGTATCTAGCCTCAACCGATGCACCCATCTCTGTTCAATCCTGAACAGTGACTGGGGGGAAATGGTCGGGTAAGATTCCAGTACCAGCCAACGGACACTATCTGCTGAATGTCCCTGTTGTGTGTAATGGCCGTAAAGTCTGGTGTGCGTCTTCAGGCATCTAATATTACTTTTATGCTCTGTAATTCTGAGCTTCACTTGTCTCATTGTCATCCCAATATAATGTTTATCACAGGGGCAAGTGAGCATGTAGATGCATCTGGCGCTATTACAGTTAGTGTGCCTTTTAAGGTGCCAGGTGAATGTGTCTGTGAGCCTGATTTCTTTATATAGATTTGTTTGTGGGCATACAGAGCATCCCCCACAAGAGAAATGACCCACTACTGGTGGAAGGCCCCACAGAGTACTCTGGGTACTGACATTCTGTTTGTTAGGCCTTGTGTGGATCAGAGCGTCCTTAAGATTAGACGTGCGTTTGAACGCAAACCTAGGACGCGGAATATCCAGGCCGCCTGAATTGATGATGTTCCAATGTTTATTTATTGTCTTCTTAATGAAGGTCGAATTTTTTGTAAAACAGGTCACACAAGTGATCAGTTCTTCGGATTCTTTAGGGTGTGTTTCCAACAGTGCTTCCCTAGGGTTATTCAGGGCTCGTTTACAAGAGTTGTGGATGAGCCTTGTCGGGTATCCCCTGTCCTGTAATTTGTGTTGGAGGAGGCTAGCCTCCTTTTTGAAGTCAGCTTTGGTGGTACAGTTCCTCCGGACCCCGAGGAACTGCCCGAAGGGGAGATTGTCCCTCAGGGCTCTGGGATGGTAGCTCTCATATAGTAGCAGGCTATTCCTATCGGTGTCTTTGCGGTAAAGAGTAGTGCTCAACCCCTCTGGGTTTAGACCAATTCTGAGGTCTAGAAAGGGGATGGCTGTCTCAGAGATGGTGCCTGTAAATTTAAGGAATGGGTTCGGTAGATTGATCCATGTACAGAAAGCCTCGCAGGTCACGCGGTCTCCTCTTGATTTCTGCCCATAATAAAAGAGTGTAAATTGTATGAAGGGCACGTGCTCGTGCTCTGCATGAGTGCTGGTGTACATGAGTTTACAGTGAAAGCAGCTTGCATGCTTGTCCCATGTGCCTTGTGCCATCTTCTGGCGCAGACTTAATCCAGGGCCTAACTGACCCAGGATAAGGGAGGCGAGGGAAATCACAAAAACATGCAAATCCCTTTGTGCGTGAGTGCTCAGCGCGCGTCTAGCCTTGCCACCATCTTCTCCCTTTCCGCTGGTATAAACTATGAGCAAGACTTGCGATGACACTTTTATTTTTTATATATTTTTATAATTTCTTCCCAAACAAAACAAGTACATTTTATATCAAACAATAGTTGTACACTCAGCATCATGTTATAAAAATAAATTATTTTCTGATGAATATCTCCTACATCCGATCATGCATTAGAAGTAGTGGAAAATACAGTCCATAATATTTTGTCAAATCTTAAGACATCATAATATCAATCAAAGTCTCTGGAAATAAACGTCCTCGCCAGTGTCGTACAACTGCAACTATCCACTTATCATTAAATCAAATATCACGAAATGCAGTCCCATTCCCTCCCACTTATCCCTCCCCCCTCCCTGGTGGCGTAACAAATATTTATAAGCAATGTTAATGACAAGTCATAGCTGTGTTGATATTAAACGTGCACAATACAGTAAACCAGAAAGCCACTCTGTGGTGTCAGAGGTAGTTGCATGAGAGAAATCATTGTAGCCGTCCTCTTAGGGAGGTGTAATCCCTAGAGGCGGAGTCTCCAACCCTGATATGCTCGAGTCCTCGTCAGAGTCAGTATGCAACATTTTCAATAAGTGTACTAGTGCCTCTCAGGCCCTTGCCAGCTCCAACGCCTTATCGCTTTTAGCGCGGGCTGCCAGCTGCAGCCTTGTGGTTCCCTCACATTCCGCCCATTTAATAAATTCAGTACTCCATCTCTGAAAACTAGGGCCCTTCTTGGCCTTCCAGTGGGCTGTTATTTCCCTGTTCGCCAGCAGAAGCCCCAAATCTATAAACTTGCTTGTTATCTTATTCTGAGAGGTATGGGGGAACCAGTGCAGCAAACAGAGACCTATAGGGGATTCTATGTCCCTGTCCATAACAGTATGTAAAAGAGCGACCAACTTTTCCCAAAATGTACCAAGATGAGGACAATTCCACAGCATGTGACACAAATCCGCTCCTACCATACTGCAGCACGGGCACATTGCTGAAGTCACATTAAAACATTTATTAATTTTTTCAGGTGTAAAGTATGCTCGATGAAGAATAAAGAAATGTACCAGCTGAAAGCGTGCATTCCTAGTGCTTTTCCATGCACCTTCCATCAGTCCCACCCATGTCTTCTCAGGAATTTTGTCACCTAGGTCTACTTCCCACCGCCGCTGGAGCGTTACTAGTGGGGTCAGTCGTTCGCTTGTCATTCGGAGATATAATAGCAGGTAACTGCTTTGATGATGCCAGCAGCTAGGACTATATACTGACAAACCATTGAGGTGGGTGGTTCCCCGAGTCCAATTTTCCAATGTGTCTGGATGGCCGATACGAGCGCTAAGTATAACAAGTAGTCTCCACAAGCCAGTTCATATCTGTCCTGTAATACCTCATATGGAATCACGGAGCCATCTTCATACAGATCCCCTACGGTGGTCAACACCCTCTCCGCCCAGTCCTCCAGCGCCGCCCAGTTACCGCCAGGCAGTAGAGCACCACATACCACCAACGGGATCTCTGGGGCATATGGACGCACTATTTGTGCGCTCCTTTGACTTCTGTTCCAGCAGAGCTTAAACGTCCCCATCTCTCGAGTTAAAGAGGAGGCTGGGAGTGGCAATTGCAATAGCAGTTTGGAAAGCATTTGGCTTTTTAGCTGATTCCTCTCCACATCATCAGCGATGCGGAACATCTGTGCCACCGCCTGAGTAAGCCACTGTAGTTGTGCCGCCAAATAATATGATTCAAAATCGGGGACCACCAGTCCACCCTCCGATCGCAGTCTCATTAGTGTGTTAAGAGCCACTCTCCTCCATCCCCCAGCCCAGAGCAACCCAACCACCATCGACTTGAGCTGAAATAATACAACAGTCTGGGGAGTGCTACCATCTTGAAAATGGCCACTCGTCCAACTACTGAAAGTGGGAGCATACCCCAAAACTCAATACAACCCTTAAGGTCTCTGATGGCCCTGCCCCCGTTACCCTCCAATAGATCAGTTTGGGTGTGATCAATGCGAGTGCCAAGGTACATCAGACATTGTCGCTCCCATCGTACCTCCTGTGTATATACTTGGCCCTCTGCCTGCAGTGCCGCAGGAAATCAGACAAGTCTTTGTCCAATTTACCTTTAGACCGGCAACCTTGCCAAGATCCTCCAATAATACCTTTGCGCCACGAAGGGCACCCTCTGCATCAGCCAAAAACAGAAGGAGATCATCAGCATATAATGCAATATGATGTATTTGCTCCTGCACTCTCAAGCCTATTAATCTATCGCCCCCCCGGGCCAGCAAATGCATGGGCCCCACAATTATCAGATTTGGTCGCCTCCACATCATTACACTCTAATAATTTTATGATCCTGGGCGATCTTAACATCCATTTAGAAGACCCTACATGCAGCGTCAGCACCAATCTATTGTCGGACCTGGAAACTCTTAATATGGTAATACATAATCAGGGCCCTACACATATAGGGGGCCATCTGTTGGACCCTATTTTTTCCAACTTGAATAATATACAATGCTACCCAGCACTTCCCATTCATTGGTCAGATCATTACTTGACCTGGTTTGATATTTCTATAAGGGATCTCCAGGCTCAACCGAAATCTTCTTCTACTACCTTGATGAGAAATTGGAAAAAGCTTGATGCAGCTGCTTTTAAAGAACATCTCTACTCTCATCTGCCTAAGGATGATACCTTTAGGGACAGCGTAGATATAGTAGCTGCCAATACTAATACTTGGCTCACTGAAGCCATTAATAGTTGTCTGCCAACGTCCAGCCAAAAATCAATTATCCACAAACCCCCAGCCCCATGGTATAATGACCAATTAAAGACTCAAAAGTCACTTTGTAAAAAGCTAGAGAGAGCGTGGCGAAAGGATTACTCTTCTATTGATGATTTGGCTTATAAAAAAGAATTGAAGCACTATCACAAAGCTTGCCGCCAGGCAAGAACCATCTACGTCACCAAAACAATAAACGACGCTACAAATAAATCAAAAGTGCTCCTTGGGTTAGTCAAGGACTTAGCAGGATCCAGCACAGTAGCTGGGCCTCCACCCATGGATAAATCCCAGTGTGAGGAGCTGGCTCAATACAAGAACGATTGAGGAAATAAATATAGCTGAACAACATGAAGACAAAAGGTTTCCTCTTATTGACATCAGGGAGAGCCCCAGGAGCTCGTTGCAGGTCTCATATACACCATTGGAGGAATGGCCGGATCCCAATCCATCATCATTATCGTTACATCTGGCTAAAATTAAATCTGGCTCCCCAAACGACCCTTTACCAGTCTCCGTGCTCAGACTGTTGGAAGAGCCTCAGCTCGACAGGATTTGCTCCACGCTTAATGCCTCAATACATCAGGCCAGCGTTCCGACATGTTGGAAGCACGCCATGGTTTCTCCCTTACAAAAGAAACCGATGGCAGACCCTAAAATCCCTGCCAACTTTAGGCCGATTTCCTTACTTCCTATCTTTTCCAAAGTCTTGGAACGGCACATTTACCAACATATGGCAAGGTTCGTTGCGGATAACAATCTGCTGCATGACTCGCAATCAGGGTTTTGCCCTGGTTTCTCGACGGAGACGACTCTCCTAGGTGTCATCGAGAATTTCCGCCTGATGCTTGACAGAGGGGACACAGCCGCACTGATTTTATTAGATCTCAGTGCGGCCTTCGATACCATCTCCCACGCTATCTTATTAGAGCACTGAGTTCTTTAGGTATCGGCGGAAAGGCTCTGAAATGGATTGAATCTTTTTTGTCGGACAGGTCTTTCCAAGTCTTCTCCCACTCCTCGACATCCAAGGTCCATGCCTCTCTATTTGGAGTCCCTCAGGGCTCTATCCTCAGCCCTCTCCTTTTTAATCTGTATGTCATCCCACTAGCTCTTATTGCAAAACGTGCTGGCATCACGTTATTTTCCTATGCGGACGACTCACAGATAGTCTTTTCCCTCACACAATCAGATATGTCCACCACCTCTCTTCTTCAATCTGGGCTTAGCGAAATAGCCTCCTGGATGAGTCAAAATCTGTTGAAACTCAATGGGGAAAAAACAGAGATTCTTATTCTGGGAAGTAAGCCCGAATTGTGGGGCATCAAACATTGGCCTGAGGAAATGGGGCCTATCCCCCAGCATCGACACACGTCCGCAACCTGGAGGTCATCATAGATCAGGGCCTAACAATGCAGACGCAAGTAACGAAAGTAGCGGCTACCTGCTTTTCTATCCTGCGCTGGTTGCGTAAGATACTGTGGATGCTGCCACCGGAAACTCAGAGGTCCGTAGTCAACGCCTTGGTGACCTCCCGGTTGGTCCCGTAATGTGCTCTATCTGGGAGTCACTAAGGCGGTTACCCGCCGCCTTCAAATGGTCCAAAACGCTGCGGCGCGTCTACTCTGTGGCTGCAAGAGGAATGAACCCATGACACGACATCTATGGGAACTCCACTGGCTCCGAGTGGAGATTCGTGTGAAGTTTAAAGCTTTATGTTACATGCATAAAATAAAAGCTGGCACGGCACCAAGATATCTTCAAGACTTGGTGTCAACGTATTCCCCTACCCGCACATTGAGATCATCCACCCAAGAACTTTTTTGTGTGCCCAAGGTTAAATTTGCCAGGATGGGTGGGAGGTCCTTTGCCTTTATGGGTCCTAGACTCTGGAACTCCCTCCCTCTGGTCATTCGTGCAGAAAGTTGTCTTAACCGTTTCCGAAGGGCAGTTAAGACCTGGTTATTTAACCAGTAATCTTTCCTTTTACCTTACGCTAGGCTAGCCTTCATTTTAGCGCCGGGAAACCCTTTTTGGGTAGCTGTCGCGCTTTACAAACTGAATAAATAAATAAATAAATAAATAAAATCCTGAATAATGCAAGCCCGTCCTAGCCTGTGCCGCCAGCGGCTCCATGGCCAGGGCGAACAGCAGAGGAGAAAGGGGACAACCCTGCCTCATCCCTGACTTGGGTTGACATTTACCACAAGTAAATTGTAAAATATGTTTGGAAATGTGACCCGAAGAATTTAGTTCTAGTGGTAACCGTGATGCAAAAGATTGGTTCTCTTACTTGGTAGCAATTAATCATGGGTAAAGGCCAAATATAGCAAGATTTTACCATGAAGGATGTGTTGTAAATAGCTACCGCAAACAAATCTATAGGAGTCTTATTAGTGCTGGAGAAGCTAAACCCAAATTTAGCCTGCAAATTAGTGCTATATTTGTGCTGTCAAATTTGTTTTCTCTGACCTCCTACTTTACCTAAACACACAGATACACCTTGTAAGAAACCACTTCTACCTTTAACGTATTTCTATTTTTTTTTTTTAGCTTTTGAGCTCTTTTGGCTCTCGAAGCTTGTTAAACAGACCTCATGTGTACTGCTTTCAAAGTGGCACTCCCTTCTCCAGATCAGCCCTTGTCATGGAACTTAGACAGGCCAGGGGATGATCACTTTGAGATGTGAAAGTTTAATAAATAGTGTACTGTGAGTTGACTGTATATGTACAAAGCCACTTTGTCTGGTTATATGTGTATTTAGATTCCAAGCTGGGGTGTATGCAACTTTGTCTCCAAATAGCATCGCGCTGCCTCCTCTGATTTTTGCCAAGCATCACATGAGGTTGGTTTTTGCCAACGAAGAAGATGTCGGCCTTTTGGGCCATGAGTGATTTTGTACATAATTTATATTCCCAATATTTATTATCTCTTTTATTTATTTATTTAGGGATTTGTAGAGCGCGTAGTCACCCAGTGGGTATCCCAGCGCTAAAACCATATTACTCACGAGGGGGTGTAGACCGGGAAAGTGACAGTTTTAGGGGAAGAGAAGAGTTTTGAGGGCTTTTCTGAACCGGAGGAGGTTAGGTTCTGTCCTAAGGCTCAGAGGGAGTGCATTCCACTTATTTCCAGTGTTAACTGAGAAGCGGCGGCCACCTGTGCGGGCCTTTTTCACTTTAGGGATCGTGATAAGGTTTCCGTGCTCTGAGCGAAGCGCTCTGGTGGGTCTATAGGGGGTGATCCAGTTGTTTAGTATAGGAGGGCCGGTGTTATGAAGAGTCTTGTGAGCAAGGCAGAGGGCCTTGAAAATGACCCTTTCCCTAATCGGGAGCCAGTGCAGCTTCCTGAGCGCAGGCTTGGCAGATGATCTGGCCGGGGTGTTTGTGAGGAGTCGGGCGGCGGCATTTTGAACCTTCTGAAGAGTTTGAAGGGTGGATTCTGGGGCGCCCAGGTAGATAGCATTGCTGTAATCCAGCCTAGATAGAATTAAGCCCTGGATCAGCATGAGACGCGACTGAAAAGGTAGAAGTGGAATTACCTTCCTGCAAGATTTAAGTAAACCGTAGCAGGTGCCGGCCGTCTTCCTAGCCTGGGTCCTGAAGGTGAGGTCGGTCTCCAGCCACACTCCAAGACTTTTGACCTCCTTCTTGGGAGTGGGGGGTTCGCCCATGCAGGCGGGCCAGATGTGAGATGGGAGGTTCTGGGTTTTTTGTCCAAGGAGCAGGATCTCTGTTTTGGAGCCATTTAGCTTCAAAGCAGAGTCACTCATCCACTGATATACGTTGGTAAGGCAGTCGTAAGGCAGTCGTAAGGCAGTCGTGGAGACTTAGTTTGTGATAAGTACAGACTTTGATTACAGAAGCCTTATGGATTTGGGAATACATTCTGAAACGTGACAACAATGGATTATCATTTTATTTGGAAATTAATTTGTGAGAAGTTGACATTTTACATTTATATCTTGGCACTGAGTGATGTAGGCTAACTCCTGGTAGTGTTCGGATAGTGAACCTAGGTAAAGACCACAGATGATCGACCGGCCTTCATGTTTCAATAGTATTTCAACCACAGGGGGGCGGGTGAGGAGAGGAAAGGCTGTTTGACCTCTTCTAGAGCATGTAGAGTAGGTGGAGCTCCCTTAGTTCACTTCAGAATGTGCTTCACTTACTAGCTCCATTAACTTTGGAATAGTTTGAGCTTATTTGTCTTCTGCGTGAAATGGGGGAATCTGGTCTATGGCAACATCTAGCTCCCTTATGGACAGCTCTACCTTCTTTGTTCAGACAGATTAAAAACAATGAGAGCTCCCTGGCTTTTGGTTAACTCTCAAGGGCATTGGCGTGCACCATATTGTGGAAAAGGGGGGATGTGGAATCCGGCAGGGGCAAATGTTGTTTTCAGGATGACTTAGAGAAAAAAGATCTTGCCCCCTTACAATGCCATTGTAGACACTCTTACCCTTGTACGGGCTATAAGGAGAGAAGACAAAGATATAATAGCTGGAGTGCTGTAGCAAAACAACTAGATCTCTCTTGACATCCGCCTCAGTCACTACTGTAATCACAGTAAATTCAAAAAGAACAGATGATGGACAGAATGGTCAAGTTTGCACTCATCCATCTAATCCCAGGATACTTGTTTCAGGTCCAGGGAGGACCTGGCCTGGCAGTTTCAATGGGAAGCAGTGTCAAAACTGATTTGCATATGACTGGGTCTAACCTGTAACGGTATAGCAAGCAAAAAATATTGGATTTAACCCAGATCTGTGACTGGGGCTGAAATCTTGATTTGTTTTACATTCCGTCTATCATCTGCTCTTTTTGCAGTAATCAGAACATGCACCCAGGGCCAGGAAAGCAAACCTCCTGATTGACTTTCAAGCTCAGTGGGGCCTCTGGTCTGCTGTGGAGCCTGGAACCTACTGTATGATTCCTGCCTGCGATGCATGAGTTGACTGGTGCTGGAGACAGAGGGATATGCAGTCTGCTGTAGATGACTCCTCTTGCATGGCTCTGTGGAGGCTAGGAATGTCTTAGTGACTAGCTGACCAGCAAGTGATGTGAGGTACTGGGTTTTTCAGAACCGGTACCAAACCGGTAACCCAGCGGTGCAAGGGTACACCCAAAGACCTCGGGTACTTTCCTGATTCAGACCACAGAAACTCAGAGTCTTCTAAGTGAAGTCAAGGATCAATTTTATTGGCTGCAACCAAGAAACAAGCGTCCTAGAAGTACAACACATGGGATGTATATTCTCAGGAGACTGCTCAAACTTACAAAGTCAAGCTTCTCTTTTTATACAAAATATTGTGCTTTAGGCAAACATTCTTCGAATTTACAGTACACTATTCACATTCTTTGTTACAAAGGAAAAGCAGAGTCATGATGACATGTCTATATTTCAGTTCGTCCAGCCCACAGCAAATCACCCGGCAAGGCCCAACATTTCATCAGATATCGGTGGACCCCCAATAAAAATGGGCACCTCCCCATCATAAAGCAAGTGAGAGAAAAGAGCAGGGACAGGTGTGAGCAAGATTCGGCAGGGTGTGTGCGATGAAATGGGTTTATGGCCTGTTGTGCCTTGATGCTATCTCATTCGGCCACTGGGAGAGGAACTGACCAAACAGGTTCGGCCTGGGGCAATGGTTCCAACTTGCCCAGGTCACAGGAAAGTCAATTAAGGTGTACGTGTCCTTTGGAATCGAATTTAGCTGTATTATAAGCCTATGTAAAGGGCAACTCACAAAATGGCTGCCGTATACAAAATGGAAGCCAAGGGTTCAGAACGAAAATGACGATTTCGATGTGAAATCGTCACTGGAATATGACGAAAATGCTTGTACATAGTGTACTCGTCATTTTCGGTCTTTTAATACTAAATTCGTCATGTTACGACGAAGTTTTATTCTCAAGTCCAGAATTTTCAGAACCACAAACCCTCCTTTTGCCCTTACATAGGCAATTTAACCTAATCTCATGCTAATCTGAGTCCAGGTCTATATTCCTAAAGTCATTGAGATGTTGCTGTAACATCATTCTAGTACTTAGCTCGTCTCTTGATACAGGTTTCCTTACACATGATGCAGCACAGAGGCCACATATTGCAGGAGCACACTGCACGCACAGACAGAACAGGAAAAGAATGGCTAGGACCCTCCCAATGACCATCAGAATTTTCCATCCCCAGGCGGATATCAGTTCCCAGAACCATCCCATTAAAGACCAATCTCCTTTATCCACCTGAATAGATTCGGAAATCTTATGCAGTTTAGAGATGGCCTGGTACACTGTTGGAGCGTTATCTGGAATGAAAACACAGCAACTCGATTGGATCAATCTACATACCCTACCTCGGTCTGCAAGTATGACATCTAATGCGACCCTGTTCTGAAGGGTCATAAGTGGATCCGACTGGAGCTCAGCAGTCAAGTTACTAAGGGCACCAGCAGTTTCAATCACGGTGGATTCAACCACCCTTGTCAATTGCCTTATGTTCCTGCTGTTAGCCATTGGTCCCCAGAACGGCAGAAAACCCTTTACGAAGTCCCCAAATTCCTGTCCTGCAGTGTCTTCTTGACTCAAGGCACCTCTAACTATCCTTGTCTTGTGGTAATCTGCCGCTGCTGTGTAGGTGGGAGGCAACAGGAACGAAACAAAACATGAGCCCGAAAAATCAGGGGGCAACCATGTATAGGCTCTGTCATGGCAGATGAAATAGGTACCCTTAGCTGCTAAAAACGAAGGGGAAGTCTGGCTGCAAAAACATACGTTTTAGTGCAGATACTCTTCCCTAACTGGGCTCTGGGATTCGTGCCATTACCTTGCAGACACAGATGACCCTGATGGGGTACAATCCAAATCGGGGAAGATCTCTTAGCTTGCTGTTTCTCACTCAGAGTAGCTCCATATCCGGTTACGTTCCATCCTATGTATACTAGTGTCTCATCTCTCGGGATAGTCTATTAAGAAATACCTTCCTTAATCATGTCTACTATACCCTTAACTAGAGCACTATTTTTAGGATTGTCTGCTACAGAACGTAGGGGGTAGACTTCATGTGCGTATATGAACATTGTTCTGTATGCCCACACAGAACCATTGTGACTGAATGGCAGGACCAGATAAGGAATACCTTTATCCGTTGTGTGAGGCATAAGACCACACACCCAACAGTTAGTCGTGTTCATTACAAGTTGGTGTTGGTGCAAAAGCTGAACAAAGGAGTTATTAATAAACTCTAATCTCCTAGCTGATTCGTGTTCAGGAAGGGGTTGAAAAGAGTGTGGGGAAACAGTAGAAGGAGGAGGTATAGGCGATGTAGTGGGTGCAAATGTTACTCGAAAAGAGAATAACACATAACTTATTAAAAATATCATCACAATGAATAGCATGAAAATGCACAATATCAAGAAGCTTTTCTCTGTCATTATTTTACAAATCTTGTGTTTAAAGTTCATTTCCTTGGCAGGTCTCTCCATCTCGAGAAACTCCATCCTCTCTAAAGTGCTGCCCCCGATGGGAGGTTGATTCTGCTAAGGAATGCTTCTGTCAGTCCAGGGCAACTCCCTTAGACCAACCAGAACTGCCGACCTAACGTAGTCAGCTGCACCCCAAAGACTTTGGGCAATCGCGGCCCTAGCAGCGGAACCCAGATGGCGGTTCGAAAAACAAAAATGAGCAAGTTTCTCAGATGGGAGAGCTGCACTTTCAAAAAAATAGTACTTGGGGGTGAAAAAAGTTTTTTTTTATTTGTCCATAGGTCTTGGCCTCAAATTATAGCGCTTTTTCCCGGGTACTGTCTGATCCTGAAACAGGAGTTCAGGCTCTGTAGTGTTCAATCGCTTTGATGGTGATGCTGCTGGTTGCAAAATTTCGCCACTCTCTTGTTCAGTCAGTGTTCTTTTTACACGTGCATCACTGAAAGGCAGAAAACGTGGCACGGTTTCAGTCTCTGAGTCGGCGACACTCTCCTGGACCCACCGGTCATATGGCAGAGGCAGAGGGATCCGCTTGCAGTGGATCCCGTGGATCCAGGATTTCTTCCCCTCCACTCGAACAGCAGATCTTGTGGAAAGAAGGACGAGGTGCGGTCCGGTCCACCTGGGCTGGTCGTTCTTGGTTCGCTGGAAATTCTTGACCAGCACCCAGGATCCAGGGTCGATCTGATGTCCTGGAGTCTCAGAGACCGGAGGCAGGGTGTTGTGAACCTGTTGATGCAAAACACACAATTTAGCCGTCAATTCGTACAGATAATCAAGCAAAACAGGGTGTTCGAGTTCGCTGAACTTAGTGGGCCTTGGCACTCCCCATATGTTGGCCGGGCGGCCGAAAACAATCTCATAGGGACTAAGTTTCACTCGTGAATGCACAGTCATTCTGGTGGATAGGAGTACTAAGGGTAGAGCATCAGGCCATTTAAGACCTGTGCTCGCTTGAATTTTGGCTAGTTTTAACTTAAGCATGCCATTATAACATTCCACTAATCCAGCTGATTGGGGGTGATTTGCAGCGTGGAACCTTTGCTGAATGCCTAACCCTTCACAAACTCTCTTCATCACTCAACCCACAAATTCACTCCCATTATCACTCCAGACCATTCTAGGCATTCCGAATCTGGGGAAGTACTCTTTCACAAGGGCTTTAGCTGTGGATAAGGCAGTATTGTCTTTTAGGGGGTATGCTTCTACCCATCTTGAGAAGGCACAAACAACAACGAGTACGTATTTTAGATTGTTGCACCTCTCCATGTGGATGAAATCTAGCTGCAAAACCTCAAACGGATACGTAGGAGGTGCAAAATGACCAGCTGGAGTTGGGGTTCCCCTACCAGAATTGTGTTTCATTACACACCATGCAATTCTTGACGACATTCTCTGCACACTTGGGAATTCCTGCATTTTGCCATACTGGAGCCAACAACTTACAAATCCCTTTCACACTGATGTGAGCCATTCCATGAGCCATTGTAACCACTGCAAGCACATCTGCATCGGGTAACAACCATCTCTGATGCTCTGACAATTCAACCCAACAACCATTTGCATCCATTCTACCCGTACTTTCTCTCCACATGCTCAACTCTTTCTCTGTAGCCTCAGCTTGAATAGACTTCACACTCTCTATCGTGTCCTCACACATTCCAACATCACCAACCCATCTTGCAGGGCCTGCAACATTCATTCGGCTCATTACATTCCTTGCAGTTTCTTTCGCGATTTCGTCAGCAAATGCATTTCCATGACCAACATCATCAGTCACCTTTTTGTGGGCACTGCATTTCACAATCGCCACTTGCAGAGGCATGGTCAGTGATTCAAGAAGCTCGTTCACCAACTGACCATGCTGAATCTTAGCTCCATGCGAAGTCAGGAACCCAGGTTCTTTCCACAATCGTCCAAAACTGTGAGCCACACCAAACGCATACTGACTATCGGTATAGATAGTCACTTTCATTCCTTTAGACAACACACATGCTCTTGTAAGTGCAATCAATTCTGCTGCTTGAGCTGAATTATGTGGAATACGTGCAGCTTCAACGATTGTATGCAAAGTCGTGACAGCATATGCTGCAGTCGTGTCACCATTCGGAAGCTTGAAGCATGAACCATCCACCCATAATGTACCATCACATTCAGCAAGAGGAGTGTCCCTAAGATCTATTCTCCCTTTCGTTTCTTCTTCTGTTCTAAGAAAACAATCATGCTGTTCTGAAGCATCTAATTCCTCTACAATTGGCAACAACGTAGCTAGGTTTAAAGTGTTGCACCTTTTTATGTGCACATGACTAGCTAACAATGTTATTTCGTAACCTGACAATCGAGCACTAGTTAAGTGCTGTGTCTTGGTTCTATTTAACAACGTGTCTACTGCATGTGGGACCATCACGACTAGCGTATTGTTCATTACTAGACCAGCAGACTGTCGAATAGAAACAGCTGCTGCCGCTGTGGCTCTTAAACAACTTGGCAACGCTCTAGCTACTGGATCAAAAGTCGACGAAAAATATGCACATGGACGCTGTTTGTCCCCAAACAACTGAGTCAACACTGACAATGCACAACCTTCCTTCTCATGGACATACAATGTAAAGGGCTTACTGTAGTTGGGGGTACCCAATACAGGAGCCAAACATAATGCTGTGCGCAATTCAGAAAAACTTTTCTGACACTCTTCAGACCAAGGAATGGGATTGGATGTATCTTTACACGTTAATGCCACCAACGGTTTGGCTAATAACGAAAAATTTGGTATCCACTGTCTGCAATATGATGTAATACCCAAGAAAGCACGCACTTCTCTCTGTGTTCTTGGCACACTCAATTTCGCTATTGCCGGAATTCTTTCTGGGGTCAGTTTCCTTCCCTCCTTCGATAAGAGATGACCTAAGTAGGTCACTTCTTGTCGACAATATTGCAATTTTGAGAGAGACACTTTGTGGTGCAAATCACACAAATGACGCAACAATGACAATGTGGCTTCTTTACAGATTTCCTCAGTATCTGCAGCAACAAGCAAATCATCCACATACTGAATAAGGGTAGCACCTTCCGGTAAAACAATTGTATCAAGCTGTGTTTTTAAAGCTTGACTATATATTGATGGACTTTCACAGTAGCCCTGTGGAGCTCGTTTAAAGCGGAAGCTGCAACCTCCTAAACTGAAACCAAAAATATCCCTACTCTCCTCAGCAATCGGGATGCTGAAGAAAGCATTCTTCAAGTCAATCACCGAAAACCAGGTGGCAGAAGCTGGAATCATAGTCAATAGGGCAGTAATGTCAGGAACAACTGGAAATTGTGGCACAACTATTTTATTGACCTCTCTAAGATCAATCACGAATCTGTAAACAGGTGGCTGGGAAGGATCAGTTTGTTTTAAAACAGGCAGAACAGGGCTATTGCAAACGTTGCCTCTTGTCTGTTCAATGACATCTTTTTCAATTAGATCGTAAACGATCGCTAGCAAGGCTTTTTCACCTTCACTAGAAATTCTATATTGGGGAATTCGTGGTATTTTAACATTGGCTTTCAATGTTACAACATATGGCGGTATTTCTAAAAGACCTACATCATTAGGACCAGTAGCCCAAAGAATATTAGGGAGAGATGACAATTCTGTTGGAAGTTTGTCTCTCGACAAATACATTGGAGAAACCACTTTCTTACCCAGTGTAAGTTGTACTCCAGAAGGAGAACAGTACAAAGTCGCATACAATCTTTTTAGCAAATCTAATCCTAGCAAGTTTTCACCACAACCTGTTGTCAGAATAAGGGGTGCTTCGAATTCGCAAGGTCCAACAGAAAGGGACAAAGGGTCAGAAATCGGATTTCTAACTGGGGCGCCAGAAAAATCTACAGATACATTCATTTCGCCAGACAAAGGTGCGCCAGGGAGTTTGGAGTGCATAATAGAACTCTTTGTAGCACCAGTATCCAACAGAAAAGGCTCTGACACACCTGATGTAATCACCTCAACGTAAGGTCCACTCTGATCTACTGGAACTGAAACAACTCCCTCTCTTTGTCTATGGCTGTCCTAGCAATCATTACCTTCCCAATGCTCATCTTCTGTATAGTAATCATCAGCATAGTACTGAGCTGTCCTACCAGATGCGTTATTCTGCTGATCAAACCTATTCATCGAATTTTGAGGTGGAAAAGACTGTGTGTTCTGGGGGAAATTTCCACGTCCTCTACCTCTAGACGCTTGCTGAACACCTCGACCTCTTACACCAGAAGCACCATTTGCACGCTGTAATAAAATAGGACAACTATACTTGAAATGACCCTCTTCCTTGCAATATGAACACTGATTGGGGCCTACAGGGACACGTGGTTGAGTATACTCGACTCTTCGCGAGTTCCTCTGATACTGTTGAGGCTGCTGATAATTATTCTGATAGTTACTCTGACCACTATTATTTTGACC
This sequence comes from Lissotriton helveticus, assembly GCF_964261635.1. Taxonomy (NCBI): domain Eukaryota; kingdom Metazoa; phylum Chordata; class Amphibia; order Caudata; family Salamandridae; genus Lissotriton; species Lissotriton helveticus. Next base: position 1,034,308,967 of record NC_136059.1, read on the forward strand.
ACCACTATTCTGGCCACCACCACCACGTGGCGGATATGCTTGCTGTAACAAACCTTCGTTTTCAACTCTTTCGTTTTCTTTTCTGCTCTATCTTTCTCGTCTTTGTCTCGATTTTCGTAATACTGTGCAGTAGCCAATATCTGTGCTGAGGAGGAAACTGCCCATGAACTCTCTGAATCTTTTAACTCTTTACACAACTCGGGAAGCAGATTGTGCACGAATTTATCGACGAACAAACGCTGACCACCTTCTGTGCTCATATCTTGACCACTGTGGTCGACAAAAGTCTCTTCAAACCTGGTGAAGAAATCTGACACTGTTTCATCTTTCTTCTGCTTACATGCAGACAACTTATCCCAATTTACACGTATTGCAGGCATTATCGTTTCGTGTAATCAATTATTTTACCAGGAAGTTCGGCTACTAAAGGCTCAGGCTTAGCACCACCAACTTGTCGGGCATCTGCAGCAGCAATATTAGCCCATGAGTCACCTAACTCCTGATCATGATCTGTATGACGAATCTTACCCCATAAAGGCTGTGGAACAACATTCTCAAATAACATATCGATATTGGCTAAATTCATGATACATGACCCTGCAGTCTGTGACAACTCTTTGTAATACCCTGCGGGATTTTTACGGGGATCAGGTAATGTCTGTTTAAGGGCTAAAACTTCAGCCCGCCTCCATGGGACATGTACCCACACCCGCTGGAAATAAGGCTGAATAGGTGGGTTAGCTTGTAGGTCCCCTTCCCTCCACTGGGGGGAACCTCTCTCATGGGGTACTGTCGCGCCTTTTTCCTACCGGATGTGCCATGCTCAAATAGCGACTGAGAAGTGCCCCCCTTACTCCGAAATGACAACAATGTCTCAACCGCTCTCTCGACATCTGGACCTACGATCATGCCCTCTGCGAACTCGAACCGCACACGACACAACTTGGGCGGGTGTATTCCAGATCATTGTGTTCCAAATCCTCACAGAGAAAAACACACATTTGTTCAAAAACGTATCTCTGCTTCGGTGCTTCCCATTGACGGAAGACTTCCATGACAGACTCTACATCATACCTTACAGTGTCCATAACCCATTTATGCGCTAAACGATTCAGTGAATCTCTCTCTTGATAGTCAGGCAGTTGACTTCGCAACTGTCTTTGTTCCATGTTAGGGGTCGTAGTAGGCGACCCGAAAAGAGGTGAGAAAAGATTAGTAACAGTGTTGGCCATTCTCTGTCGAACGGAAGGAGAAACTGACGGAAGAACGGGTGGAAAAACAGGGTGAGATAAGGCAGGGGCAGAAGTAATAGCAGAGGGATCATTAGGAGAAACAGAAGGTGCACTAGGCAAAGTCGTAGAAAGCACAGGTGAAACAGATGTGATCGGTGGGCCTTGAGGAGGCTGCACCAAAGGAGCAGGAGCCAGCTGAAGAACAGCTGGTGGGTGCTGTGGAGGAACAGGAGGCACAGGTTGCACAACTAAAGGTTGCGGAGGTGCCGTGGCATTTTGCGCATAAGGGGGGTGGCGAACTTAATAAATGCGACATTAAGGGATCTTTTTCAAGCCCTTTTGCTGCATCCTGCTGAGGAGGTGGCAAAACTGGATAGCATTTATCTATTACCATTTTACGTTGCCTGTGCAACTGCTCACTCATCTGTTCTTCTTCATTGTCTTTAAACTGCATAGCAGCTTGCATTAGCGAAATTCCCCTTTCTCTCTTATTTTTCTTCGCTAATTTAATTTCCTTCTGTTTGGCTTCCTTACACCATAGGCGGAAAGATTCAAACATCGCCGGCCGGGCTTTCTTCTTGAAAAGTTTAACTTCGAGGTTATCTAAGATTTCTGTATCAAAGCTACCATATTGGGGCCATTTTAAAACACCATCTTTTTTGGTGTATTTGATCCACACTTCGTTATATGTGATGGGACCTACTCCATGTTTTACATATAATTCGTAAGTTGGAGTTCCAACCGGAGGAACCGGACACGAGTCCTCCAATCGGGAGTCCCTATTATTACAACCAAGACAAAACAAATTTCCAAGTCTAAGACCAGGCATCTTCGCTCTCTAGTCTAGCTCCAAACTTCAAAGGATTATCGATTACGATATTTCTCGTGAATACACGAGTCCTTCGGCTTTGGCACTTGCAAGTTCCAAAAATGATCCCAAAGGGAATACCCAAACTAAGGCCAACTAAGGACTGAGAGACGCTCCACTTATACTTAACTGAGATATCGATGACGTCACCAGAAGACTCGTCTTATCGTTTCGCTCTACCAAACTTCAAGGGTCCAAATCAGGGCGATAGCCAGGGCAGCAGTCCTTTGTAGCCGTCGGGAAGCGGGGAACCTCGCAGCAAAGACTTTCGGACCACGTCGACATGCAGGGGTCGATGAAGTGGATGGTCTTCCTCCAGAATTTTCACACGAAGCTCCTCACAAACCTCTGGCTGGACTGGTATTGCTGGTATCGCCCCACGTTGGGCGCCAACTGAGGTACTGGGTTTTTCAGAACCGGTACCAAACCGGTAACCCAGCGGTGCCAGGGTACACCCAAAGACCTCGGGTACTTTCCTGATTCAGACCACAGAAACTCAGAGTCTTCTAGGTGAAGTAAAGGATCGATTTTATTGGCTGCAACCAAGAAACAAGCGTCCTAGAAGTACAACACACGGGATGTATATTCTCAGGAGACTGCTCAAACTTACAAAGTCAAGCTTCTCTTTTTATACAAAATATTGTGCTTTAGGCAAAGATTCTTCGAATTTACAGTACACTATTCACATTCTTTGTTACAAAGGAAAAGCAGAGTCATGATGACATGTCTATATTTCAGTTCGTCCAGCCCACAACAAATCACCCGGCAAGGCCCAACATTTCATCAGATATCGGTAGACCCCCAATAAAAATGGGCACCTCCCCATCATAAAGCAAGTGAGAGAAAAGAGCAGGGACAGGTGTGAGCAAGATTCGGCAGGGTGTGTGCGATGAAATGGGTTTATGGCCTGTTGTGCCTTGATGCTATCTCATTCGGCCACTGGGAGAGGAACTGACCAAACAGGTTCGGCCTGGGGCAATGGTTCCAACTTGCCCAGGTCACAGGAAAGTCAATTAAGGTGTACGTGTGCTTTGGAATCGAATTTAGCTGTATTACAAGCCTATGTAAAGGGCAACTCACAAAATGGCTGCCGTATACAAAATGGAAGCCAAGGGTTCAGAACGAAAATGACGATTTCGATGTGAAATCGTCACTGGAATATGACGAAAATGCTTGTACATATTGTACTCGTCATTTTCGGTCTTTTGATACTAAATCCGTCATGTTACGACAAAGTTTTATTCTCAAGTCCAGAATTTTCAGAACCACAGATGGACACACAAAAACTGTGTTCAAGACATTGGAATATCATTGAGTGGTATTGTCACGAAGAGAGAAAAGTTTACCTTTTTTTCTGAACTCCGCTGCAGTACTGAGGGGACCTTTTAGCACTGTCTGAGAAAACATGAACTGCACAAATGGAGGCAATGCATTGTCAATCTTAGAGGAAATGTAAGTCTGTAAAACTAGTTCAGTTCGAGCTGCACAAACTATTGACTGGTTCCTGTAACTTTCTTTGACTACATCTGTGGAAATAAGCCTTTTTAGGGGCTCACTGGTGCAGGGGTTCACCCTTATCTATCCACAGGTCCTTAAACCAACAAAATAGAAATTGGCACAGAAGCTGGAATATCAAATAACAAGTGTATTAATCACTCATGAGTGGGACTACATCAATACAACACCCTCGGACACTGTATGAGGTAGTACAAGGAATACAGAAACCAAGGGTCTTTTATACCCTGTTTGTTGCACAGTAAGCATGGAGACTCAAATCGAAGGTACCGGCCCACACAGGAATAGATACTGACTAACATGGACAGGTAGGAACCACTTTGTCAGCAGAGTGGGAGGGGAGATAGAACTGCTTGCATCAGTTAAAATAGCCTGACAGTTACATTCCAAAACAGGTACATTCTAGCAGCTAAAGGCCTTTCTGAGCTCATACATTGCTCTGGCTCAATACTGAAGGAGTTAACTACAGTTGATGACTCAAGCAGAATATAAAGGCAGTCAACAGTGAAGACGGCAGAATCACATGGCTTAACAAAATGGATGCCACAACTTAATATGGCTTCAGCTTATGCTAAAAGCAATTTCTGCGATGTCCACAAATCAAAGCAGCAGTGGTGACTGAAGCATCTATGAAAGTCCCTCCTGGAAGCCTGAAAAACAAGATCTGACCAAGGGAAGACAGAAAGACGATCTTAATCTTGCATTACACACCAGTCATTGACAAATTAGTTGACTGAAGTTTTTGACTGAAGATTTTTTTTTCATTGGGCCCTCATTCCGTGTGTTTGGACCTGTGGAAGTCTGCTTGGACAGAGACTTCATGTTTGTTCATTTGAACTAAGATTTCCTCCATCTCAAACAGCCTGTGCAAAGTTCACATTTCTGACTGTCCGTGGTTCCTAACTTTGTCCAATTGTGTGCCCTCTCTGCCCAGCTTCCCCTATGTCCTGCTACAGTCGCACAAGATGACAATCACTCTTCTAGGATTTCTACCTTGTTCCATTGATTTCTACAAGTTCGATATCCGCTATGATTTCAGATGGGAATGCTTAATCTTATATTATAACCTTTTTCTGACTTAACCCACCATTTTATTCTCATGTTTATGGCATTTAGTTAATATGCTTAAATCTTTCTTTTTAAAACTTCTTCTGGTCGTGATAGGTATTTCTATTGCCGAAGAAATGTGTTGTGATTCCGCCATACTAGCAATGGGGACCCAGCGGACACCTATAGGGAAAAGAGTGGTTAATCCTTGAGCGTCCCTAGATATAATGTGTGGGAGTTCAGTCTTAGTTCACACCAAGACCGCGGTCTCTCTCACATAGACGAGAGAACGAGAAATGTCTCAGTCCAGTTCACTTATTCTGGAAACTGTTTGTGCATTTTGTGCCTATTTCAACGATTGTGGGCAGCATTCCTTTGTGTAGTATTCTAACATCCTGTTTATGCTTTGCATATTATCTCCTTCTCTACCCCAGCTTGTGGAATGTTCCAGCTATGATGTATTGTGGAATGTTGGGGCTCTGTGGGGCTGTAGATGACAGTTAGCATTGGGTTGAGCATCATGCTAGATGTTCCTGGTGGGGTGTTATTACCATCTTAAATGCTTAATTACAAATAAACATCATTACTTAATCATCTGCGTGGACATCATCACTACATTATTTATGGCGACGAGGACTAGAAGAATCTACGCTTAAATCAAGCTACAAAAGACTAAAGAAACCTCTACATCACGTCTACATAGCAACCGGCGCAATTTACAGCAACTAAAAATGACACAGATTTCAGCAAGAAGCCACAACAAACGTGAGCTAAATGAAACTACAGAAGAAACTAAGGAACACAAAAAACCAAGAAACATGGAGCCACCAAGAGAAAATCAACACGCTTTGAAACCCCACCAGTGTCCCTCAGATCGGACAGCCCTGCCCAAGCGTGTTGTACATGGCTCTCCTGGACTCTCAACAAACGTAAGCACAATTTTGTTCCTTTTTTTATTTCTGCCTTAAATCAAATGAAACCTACGCAAGAACATTATTCTACGTCAGCTGATACAAACTATTCAATAACTAAACAAATTAATTCTTCATGCGAGTTAGGAACTACAAAGAGACGCTCTTCAAATATAATAAGACAATTTACTTATTACACTCGCATTTCCCAAAGTGTTTAGATGTTAGCTATCTACATTCATACAGACTTGCAAAAGAAATCGTTTGATCTTTGTTAGTTTCCCTCATTTTATCTGTTGTGGTACCAAGAAGAGTAAAACCAGATCACAACATAAAATTGGGGGCACTCAGCAGCGACCTTCAGAATGAATCACATTAACATTGGTATTTGATGGCAGTGCGAGTTTCACACGAGTTGGTACAGTACGACGAGCATCGTGTGCTGACTGTCGAGCCAAGCAGACTCTCGGGCCAAACAAACACATTTCATTTTTGTTTTTGCATATATTTAATACTTTTCTTAAACGAAAGTCCTTCAAATGTGTCGCATTTTCAAACTGTCATTCTTAAATTCAAAATAATTTATGCTCGAGCTTACCTGAGAGAATGGTTCTAACGTCTCGTGCACACTCTGGAGACTTCTTACAGTGTGACGCAGCGACTCCAGCGCTGCTGTCAAGCATTTTCACGCACGCTGTTGCCTTTAACCAACCGGCATTACGTCTATTACGTGCCGTCATGTTCCTGTGTGGTTAGTTTTCTATGAGGATGTTCGAACATAAAGAAGTTGTGACGTTACACAAAGTATATGCCATAAATCATATGCCGGAGATCGACCTACATCACATTGAAGATAATCTACAAATCTTACAGACGCAAAAGGTAGCTTACAACTCTGTATGTCTAAGCAGTTATGTTGATCAAGATGCTTCGCAAACGTTGGAAAAGTGCAAATATCTCCATAGCACACTTTGGAATTTCAAAATACTTTCTGCTGCTTCAAAACAATTCTTTCCAGTGTTGGAAAGATATAATTGAAAAAGTCATCCGAACTATTTACATACAAAGTCTAAATTTAAAGTCTTTCACTGATGCTTTATTCCTCGAAGAGTTTTACATTCTTATGTTTAATTTTTCAGCTTTAATATAAATAATAAGTTTAATTTAACAAGGCTGATCTTGGAACACCATCGGTTCAAAAAGCAAAAAAAAATGTTACAATACATTATAGTGATGTTCTAAGTGAAAATGTTCCAAATTTTTTTTGATTTGTTTATTTAGCACTGTATTAATTACTTTTGCAAAAGAGTACTTTGCAGTTTGGTAATTGCTTTTGGTGTAATTTGCCAATTTTTTGTGCTGACGCTGTGTATTTTGTCTCTAGGAATGGGTTGCAGTCCCATAATCCTTAGGGGTGGGTTTTAAGTCCCATATCCTATTTTCAAAGTTTTGTGCTTACGCTATGTAATTTTTTTGTCTATAGGAATGGGTTACAGTCCCATAGTCCTTAGGGGTGGGTTTTTAGTCCCACATCCTATTTTTAAAGTATGTGATTTTTCTGGACTTCAGGCTCATTCAATAAAATTTTGTAGGAGGTTTGAGTCCCACCTATACAAAAAATTAAATTATATCCTAATTTTTAGGGGGTGTCAGTCCCACCTATTTAGGGGGTGGTAGTCCCACCTAAGTTTAAGGGGTGTCTATCCCACCTGGCAAGGGAATATTATTTCCACCTATGTCTCTAATTTTTGTCTTAGTCCCATTTTCTCAGTGCTAAAAGACTTACCTATGTTTTGGGGGTGTCAGTCCCACCTGTTTAGGGGGTGTTAGTCCCACCTAGGCTTTTTAATTTTAGGTCTAAGTCCCACATTTTTTTTGTGTGCTAAGGGACTTTGTTGGGTTTTATTCCCGTAAATGCTTGAAATGCTAAATCCCTCATGTGGGAGAGTTTTTCTTCATTGTAATAGTTTTTCTACATGCTTATGTTTAACTTTTTGGTGAGAGGATGGGTAATTTTGACTTCTTTTGATGTTGCAATTTTATCTGTTTTCTCTTGGTTTTTATATTGTTCTCACTCTCGTGTTGTGGTTCTTTACCACATATATTTGAGGGTTGGACTTTTAACGCTATCTTGGTTCTTATACTTGTGTCTATCCGTCTTGCATTCCTGTCTGGCCAGTAGGTGTGCATGTTGTTTAGCCGTTGGTATTTTCAATTTTCGTCTTCCTTTCTGCTGTTTTCTTATCTTTCTTCTGTTATTGAAGGGAGAGTGGATAGGTTGTTGGTATTTTCAATTTTCGTCTTCCTTTCTGCTGTTTTCTTATCTTTCTTCTGATGTTGAAGGAAGAGTGGATAGGTTTGCCTGACTTATTCATGTTTCTATTTTAAAGGAGGATGGGTTTTATTCTTCTGTTTGATTTACCTTCCTTGATTCCTTCTTACCGAAGTTCTTTTTGATTTGTGTTCTTTCTCTGTTTATTTTCAATTCGGACAAAAGGGGAAAATGTAGTATTCTAACATCCTGTTTATGCTTTGCATATTATCTCCTTCTCTACCCCAGCTTGTGGAATGTTCCAGCTATGATGTATTGTGGAATGTTGGGGCTCTGTGGGGCTGTAGATGACAGTTAGCATTGGGTTGAGCATCATGCTAGATGTTCCTGGTGGGGTGTTATTACCATCTTAAATGCTTAATTACAAATAAACATCATTACTTAATCATCTGCGTGGACATCATCACTACACTTTGTTAATAGTTTAGTGTATTTATGTATAGTGCAAAACAAATGCCAAAACTCAGCTGCGCAGTATAAAATAAACAAACACAATTAAAAATATAAGCTCCCTACAAAAGAAACATATTAAACAGGGTCAAGTTGGGTGTGAACTTTTCCTCATATTTTTAGGCAGGACGATTCACATTTTGCTTCTTTCAACTATCTTCCTCTGATTTTATTAAGACGCCATCTGGGAATTAAAAGTTTTGTATTCTTTACTGGAGTCCAGCAGTCCTTTTGGTTGGTGATACACAAAAGCTTGTGTGAGGGAGTTTGATTGTTTGTCATACCCATGTTGGAACGAATGCCTTTCATTAACTCTATTTTAACTTGATTTCCCCGAGATACGTACTGTATAATATCGGAATATATTTATTATTTCCTTCCGCCTTTTTGAACGGAGACACATAATCTAGATGAATGCGGGCTTTGCCTGCTGGGCTCTGTTTCACTTTCCAGCACGCGCAGTAATTCGATGTTCAGAGGAAATCTCCTCAGTCTAATGGATACAAATAAATCCCACGGATAACCCACGATTATCTTCTGAAGAATGAGACAGCAGGCTGAAAAGCAATAAAATTATATATGATGATGGATTTTTTTCCAGAAGCCCACCCGGTGTATTAGCTAGCCTGCAATCCATATTTCTGATAGTTATTTATTTATTTAATTCGGTGGCTGCCATGATCAGTGGCATTGGCGACCCATCTTTGCACAGCAGAATTTGAAAGTGGGATTGTTCTTTTACTCCAATCTTGCATTCACCTTTTTGTGAGTAAAACCCAAACAGTGACAGTGATCAGGGTGATTTTCATTCCCCCTCAGTGGTTTGTTGCCTGAGCTCTTCATCCCCAGGCATGATCGGTGCCCTGAATTTTGGGACGCCAAGCGAAGTGTGGTAAAGTAACAGTTTGCCCCCCCCGTGACCTGGCAATGGCGTAATGTTTGATGCTTACGGGGGCAATGTAGGTTCCCCTACCGCAAATGCAGTGGATGGGCTGATGTACTGCCCTGCTGAATGACTGCCATTTCACCTGAGACTTTCAGGCGCTTGACTGATGCATGGGAAAACAGGGCAAGTCCCTTCACCCACCTTTGAGGTGTTCTGTGTGTGCGCCATTCATTGCAAACATATTTTACTCTATACTTTTTTGAAGGGATCAACCTCCTTCAGCCATCGGTTTCTTTTTCTCCAAAATATGCAGCCATTGGTTTGAGACATTGCTGACATATTCTCCCACTTTCCAGTGGTGGTTGAGCAGCCCGGTGTCTGTTACCAAGCACTCCCTCCTAAACAGAGTCCTGGACATCACCACTCAGCACCTGTTCTCCAGCCATGCTTACATCAAGGGCCTACCTAGGTGCAACCAATGCTTGTCTTTATTGAGTACAAATTCTCCCTCTTCAGGTACACCCTCCTAGACTATGTGTGGGATCAGCAGCTGGCCCTGCCAGACAATTTGCCCTAGCGGAAGCAGTTGGTGGGAGGGTGATCACTTTCAGCTGTAGGCGCAGTTGAAGCTGCTCAGGAAAGTAAAGCTCTGTGAATGAGGAGGGCTGCAAAAGCGGCATCAAGGTGAGCTCATATATGAGTGACTTCCTATGGACTGTTACCACGACTCCTACAACCTGGTGCATGGCAAACACGCCCATGCCAAATCCCGTAGAGTGGGACAGATTATAGCGTGCTGCAGGATCTCTTTGATGAAGGAAGCACTGTGTGGAGTACATCATCAACCAGTACAGAGAGTTCATGATCTGGAGCAGCTGCACCTGCGGCATATTCTTCAGTAAAGCAGTAAGACACACTGTGGTTAAAATCCATGTGTGGATAGTGCCAGTTACACCCTCAGAGGACCCAGTATCTCCTTCAGGTATGGAACATAGGCCCCCGCAGCCCCTGCGGTGCAAGGGGGACACAAGCTCCAGGGTCCTCCTCAGCACAGTACCCTGAACTGAGAGCTACTAGTAGAGCCCGGCAGGTGGACCCTTCATGTACCTTGCAAGGGGGCTCCTTCAAGTTTCGTTACGCCATTGATCTCCTTTGCTGTACCTTCTGACCCTTGTGCTTTGGTGAGTGTGCCTGTGACACTCAACTACTCTGAACTATTAAATGGGAGGAGGCTCAGATCCAAAACGTAGTTTGAAGTACTCTATCTCAGGGCTGCAACTCTTTGGGTAAACAGTACGTAGTTGGCCTTGTATAAAACATTTGAGCAATGGTTAGTCCAGACCGGGGCATTCGGGAACCAGTCTGTGCACCTATTGTAGGCGGGGGGTCATTGTACTTGATTTTGGCTGTTGTGTGTGGCTGTCACTTGCACAATTCAGTTTGTTGGGCTCCATTTGTAGAAAGCTGCCAGCGGACCCGGTGGCCACTGGACTTGTGTGACAGGACATCATTCATGGTCTGTGGAGTCACATAAGGTCCCTCATCAGATCCAGCCAGGGACAGATGGATGGAGATTTCCTCACCTGGAGTAGTATGCCGTTCGAGTCTATGTGGGGGCAGTGTCTCAGTATGATGGGTAACTGCTAGTGCACCCTGGCATTCATCGTGAGCCTGGTGTAGAGATCAGGCAGTACCAGGACCAGACCTGGAATATGGTCTTCGCCTGGTGCACTGCCTCTGGCAGCATCCATCGCAAGGTGCCAGGTGGTTAGGACGACCAGAGCCAGCAAGTACGCCTTGGTTTTCTGTCCAGTCCCAGGCCGAGGGAGAGTTAGAAAAAAAGTGGGTCTTCTGGTCATGGAATATCTTGAGCTTTGCGTGGGACAGCAATGAGTATTGCAGATGCATTTCGTGAAGGCAAAGTTTGAACCCTAGGAAGGAGGCCTGTTGGCTCTGCACCATCAAGGTATTGTCTGTAAAACCCAGCACTTTCTGATTGTTAGTTTCATGGGGGCTGCCTGCTGAACTCAGGGAAAATTTAGTCTATTTTCTTGTGATGAAGGACCCTGGTCACCACAGTTCACAACAGCTAGTCCATCGGGGACCTCCGAGCCGGCACACAATGGGCTAGCTCTGAGGAGAAGAAAGGGGTGAGGTGCTTTGTGGGTGCGAGCATTTTGATTCTAGGAAGTGCACTATGTCTAATCCCTCAGCTCCCTCAGGCAGGGCCACCACTCTGATATTATTCTGGTGGGCTCGCCCTACAACATTATCCGCCCTACCCTTGAGGAAGTGCAGCCGGTCAAAGACCTAACTGGACGTGAATATCGTTTTTTACAAACTACCTGTGTGTGCTGCTAGCCTGTAGAAAAAGAGTAAGGACTTGGGAAAACCCAATATACCCTTGGAGGCTTGGGCAGTTTAAACAGTGTCAAGTCAGGGTGCCTACAAGGGATTTTGTTTAAGAAAAATATGATTTATAATTAATTATACTAAAATTGTTAGATGGTTCAGTCTAATCAGATCTCAAACAGAAGCTTCACAAATTTACACATTTTACAAATTTAAATAACCAACACCTCGCTCTGTGGAAGAATCCCCAAATGTCTGCCCTCTCCTGTCTGTCGAATAGCAAACAGGAGTTACTCTTAGAGGTGCACTGACTGGCTGTTTTCAAGTACTGTACACCTAATTCTCAAAAGAATTTGCTGTGAATTGCTCTGACAGTACCCCTGGCTTAGTCCTTAATCCCAGGAGTAAGCAAGCACTACTACTCTAGCCTGTCTTTTGAAATTCAGGTGTAAGGTAGAAGTTATGCAAGAGAAAGTCGCGGCTCTAGCAGTTTCTTTGTGAATCTGAGGCTCATTATTTTGCAGTTTCCTAAATTATGTTGGGAACATTCAATTAAATACATTATGGTGCTTTATAGTTTTCTTTTTGTCTCAAAAAGGTTAGGGGCAAATATGAAATCTAAATCACAAGATAAGACGCTGTGGAAGGAGGGGTTGGCAGCCTAAAACTAGCACTAACCAGGCAAGAAACTGCCAATACATCAATACCATTGTAAATTAAAAATACTTTACTGCAAGGGCGAACTTTAACAGAAGCAGACTCTGCCTGGAGTGTTGTGAATGACCTTGTGCTACTGTCAATTACTTTGTGCTCTGTGTGTTCAGACAGTGCAGGGAGTAAAGGTCAAAAGTGATACAAATAAACAACAGACAGCCTGCAGTGATTTTAGGACTTGATTAAGAATCTTTTTCTATGGGCTCTATGGATGACTACTTGTGTGCCTTGGTCCTGTCTAAATTACCACCAGCCACGGCACGCGCAAGTAAGAACGATGGGGTTGGATTTGGGGGGGACTCGACATACGACAGCAAGGGAAAATTAAATAAATAATACATTCTCCCTCATCGTCTGTCGAAATCCCACCCCACCTGGCCTCACCACCCCACCGCTCTTACCTGCATGGGTCGCGGGCTGATTACTACTGTTTTTCCAAGCCTGGTACACAAAGCATTTTCTAGGAGTTATATTATACTAAAGACTTATAATTACTTTCCAGGTGTAAGACATACTTACTTCAGAAAAGCTTTGTGGATCAGTTATGCAAAGACGCATGTCATACTTGTGGGAATTCCTTAGTATGTCACACTCTGCAGTAAAGCACAGCACAGAAGTGCTTTGTGTCTCTGGTGGGTTCAGTGTGGCGAGGGGCAGGGCCCCACTGCACATGAACCATGACAAATATCGTTAAACCCAATCCCAGCAAGTCTTTCTCAGCCTCCAACTCTTGCATGTTGATACTCTTTCATTGGAAATGGTCTTAAACCTTTTAATGCAACGCCCCCACGCAAAATAACCCCCCCCAGAAAGGCAAACTCATATTTTCATAATCATTTTTTAAATAAAATTATCAGCTCTGATCATTTTTAACAATTCAAACCTTGCGTTCAGTTATCCCTTTTAAAAATGCCATCAAAAACTGTTGCAGGGTTTCTGTACTCACACAGAACTGTGCACAGAGGAGTGGAACCTCGGCAAATTAGGATGTCCCAAAACTTACCTTAGCAACCAACTCACCCCTTACCGAGCTAGCTACAGTGTCTCATTGGACATATCAAACACCCAATGTTTAGACAAACCAGAACATGAACTTACAGTACCTCAGGGTACGTGGGACTCATGAACACTCTTTCGTTATATTATCATTACAAACCAGAACATGGAGTAAAGAAGACACATGTGCATTTGAAATGTTTATTTACTAATGCCGTCTTCTCAGGCGCAGTATCTTTGATAATACAAGTATACTTATTATCAGTAGCACAATTATCAGCATAGTTACTAAGACATAAAAAGCGAATGGTGACAGCATGTTAACATGCTGTAATGAATAAGAGTTAACAACACTTATATCTCACCCTCCCTAACACATATATTATATTATTAGCTAAGAAGGTCTCTTTGGGTTGTTTTAGGGCGGGCCCATACCTTAGTGTCCTAGCATGAAGGAATCACATCAGCATACACCAGCTCTCTCTGCATGTGCACCGCATCAAGTGTGTTAACGATTCTCGTGCAAAGCAATATCAATCCCGCCTCAAGCCCAAGTTGGCAAAGGCTGCACTTGTGTTATGACTATGAAAGCGTGGAGATCAGACCTCATAACAATTCCATATCGTGTTGCTCCTGAAACTTCAGCACTCTCCGTGCAGACAGGGTTTATTAAACAAGACTGATATCAGAGCAATAACATATTATTCTCACATACACCACGGCAAACCACTAGGTTGAAAGCTAAGTCAACAATTAAGGGTCGTGTGCAGAAGTTGCAAGAAAGGAAAAATGGCGTTTAAATCTCAAATGTACCTATGCTAACTTAACACGATATAAGGATATATAGGAGCTATACAACACCCCCCCATGATCCGAGAACGGACTAAATAAGGTAACAGAAGTGCCATCACATGAGAGCAGAATCCATTTATAAACGAGCATGAATAAAGATTCAATTATAAAAATTAATGCTAAAAAAATAGCCCACAAATATAATGTGGCTCAAGCCAATAGGCAAGGAAAAATAAAATGTCTTGACCAAAAGTCAATAAAATCAAGGAAATGCTATCAATCAGCATGTCAATTTGAGGCAGTGTCTATGATAAGACCGTATATGAAAAGTAAGCTGCAACAGCCTCCAGGAGGAAGTCACTGTCCTCATCAGAAAACAGTTCAGCCATCCAATTTAAAAGATGAAAGGAACATACGTGATCTTCCAGCACCGGATCCTCTATAACCATCAGAGGACAGCTCGGTGGGTTCTCAAGAAAACTTAGTTCCAAGAAATTTTGCGCTGCCGACTACACATCCCAGGGACCCATTAGTCCATGTGCCACCGCTAAGGCCATAATCCTTTCGTCAGAACAAACCAACTCGTGAGCAATGATAGGACTCATCAGTTGATCAAAATCGACGTCAGAAGATGCTGGTCCGCAGAGACACAAATCAATGGCCCAAAGGAAATCACAGGTCAGACAGCGAAATACAGGCTGGACACAGGTGAAATAGGAGAACCGAAAAGATAATCCAAACGCCGTGCTTAGAGTCGCTAACGGCAGTGTGCCATAGTAATCAAGCATGCGGTTGCGAAACCGCGTCAGTAGTAGCTGTGCGTGGTCTTGCACAGGAAGGGCATCCATATTTAAAAAGGCAGAAAACCACCAATGCGCCAGCCGCTAATGCAAGCAAAAACGGGAACCCTCCAAATAAGGATGAAAAAATAGAATGGAAGAAGGCAGGGATGACTCCAAATATCTTCTCAAAGGAAGTCACGAGACCACCGCTAACAACTTTAAAAAAATGTGCTAGGCCCGTTGTGGAGGATGCGTTAAAGATAGAACGGACCATGGCTCCGAAATGCAAAGGCAAATCAGTGTTTAATAGAGCCTGAACCTCCGTACGGGTGTTAGCAATGTGAAGCACGAAAGTTTCACGGGCCGAGCTCAAGGCCACCTCTTTCTGGGACAATAGAGCTCTTATTCTAGCCATGCCGCTGAATTCTGCTCCCAAGGTCGGTATCTGTGGCCAAATGGAAGACTCCCTATGTTCACGTGTGGGAGGATAAAGAACATTTCTGCAGCAAATAACTCGCTCACTAACTGTTACTATGAAAGCTATACCTTTAATTAAACCACAACAGTTTTCATTATTGAGCATTAAATAACTACCATTCTCTAACAATTTGAACGTGGGGATGATAGCAGGAACTGGCGTGCCCTGTAAAACGCAAGCCATATTCGGTCGGTCCTTGTTACATGAACCGTGTAACTGTATGTGTCTGCACATTAAAGAATGATCCGGCGTCTCAGTACACTCATCCCCTGTTAGATAAACTTCTTGTTCATCCTTGAAACATCTGTATGTGTATGGGAGTGACCAGACCTCATGAAGAAAACCGCTACCTAAGGGTTCAAAACGACCTATTGGCACATATTTCATACAATTTGAAAACTTATATAAAGCAAAAGGCAGCGTTATTAAACCGTGGATAAGCCACGTAGCAGCAGTGGCTTCTGCCACAGAAAAAGGTAAAGATTCCAACCTTTCAATATGTAGCATAGAAAAGGAAGCATCACGCATTGAAAGCAAGCGTTGTTTGTCTGTCAAATTAAACGGTGCAAATAAAGAAGAAACATTCATGTATCCCCAGGGAACTTTACCCATTTTCAGAGTCTGAAGTGTCCATGCAAACTGCATGATTGAACGTAATTGATTTTGACCATGGTATAATACAGATACTTCATCATGCACAATATCAACAACAGACGACACAATATTATCTAATGTGTAAATTCTAGAGGAAAGCACGTTAATGCTATTGTCAACAACTGCAAGCACTTTCTCAAGATTCGCCTGATCAATAGCCCTAAGACGTGAAGCAGCCTCAATCTGTGAGAGTTTCCAAATTTCATTGTAAACCCCATATAACCAACGTTTCGACCTGCCACTAGCTGGGCTCTTAATGAAATCATTCAAATCCACGTCTGCATTCAGTTTGGAAAGGTGATACTTAACCGCAGGTAAAGTTGAATGTTTCAGCCAAGCTTGACACAACTTGCCCACAGAGTAAGAGGTGACAGTATGACTCAAATCAAAACGGGGATCAGATCTAACAGTCTTAAAACCGTCAGTTATATTTAAAAATCTTTTTTGGCAAGAATCAGCACTACGGTGCCAAAGCAGCCAACCCTTGGGATTCATACTGGAAATGTTAAAGGAGGAATTCAGAAGCAGAGCCTGTATATCTCTAATGGACAATTTAGTAAAATTACTCCAATTCTCATATTCCTCCAACTCCGGGAAAGACGGGGTGTTTAACCTTTTAGATGTAGCCAATCCAAAGCATGTGGTCTGGGAAATGGTTTCATTTAAAAACCACATATGATTTGGGATGAGACATGCACGGTGCAAAGCCTCAGTGCCTCGTACCTGCCAGGCCCTTGAGCCCCAAACTGATTTAAGGTCTATGGTATCCTTCCATAACTCATACCCCCCAGTAACTAATTGATCTAGGAAGGCCTTCGAATACAACAATTTTGTATTTGTAAGTCGAACCTTGGACAGTGGCTGTTTTTGAAATTTAAAATAAAAGGACTCGGGATTGGACTGATTAAAGTCAGTGAAATAAGTATACTTTTTAAGAAACGTTTCTGAACTCCCTTGTGTAGGTGCTGGGCAATGTTCCCACTGAGTAAAATTAACCGCATCCCTTCGGGAAGATGTCTTGTGTAAGAAGTGATTGCCATAATGTTGGTAACAGAACAATTCACCATAATTAGCAGATTCTAAATATAAATCCTCAGCATCAAAAGCAGCATAGTATTTCAAATCAGAAAACAAACTTTCCACAGCATTAACATCCCAATCATCAGAACGAATGTTTTGTTTCACCACATCCCCCATATTAACTCTCAGTACATTAGGAACATTAACGACTTCTGTTGGACCATGAATCTGAAAACGAACTGCATCCCACGCGATTCCATCCAGAACAGGCCATGCTGTGATGTTAACCAAAGTCAAGTCTCTTTTTAATCTGTGTGTAGAATGTGAAGAGGAAAGTGGGGCCAATGTTCCATTTAAATGAGTAATGCAAGTTCTCTCCTCGACATAGTGTCCATTCATAATCCGAAAAAAATAAAACACAAAACCAATTGACATAAAAAGGTAAACTGAAAAAAGGACCAGCCAAATGTATATCCAAGGAGGTATCAAAAAATGTTTTTTAAACAGGCTAGCATATACTGCAAATTTAGAGGGTTTTTTCGAGGCAAGGGAAGCCGAGTCAAATGAAAATCTGGATTCCGTGGCTAAACGAGCTTGCAGGTCAGGCATGGACAAATCAGTGGGGTATGTATAGTCTGTCTCATCAAGGTTAGTTCCTGGTAAATTATTCAATAATGGACTGGAAACAGCAGGTAATTCGATGGCCACCTCAGGTTCATTATTAGAAGCAGTGGGCATAATTGAATTTCTCACAATGGAAGGACAGGAAACAGCCGGTGTCATGCTAAGAAGAATCGGCCACTCTGTGTATCTTGACATTGTCAATAGAAATAAACCTATTTTCCTTACGACCTGGAAGTGGTGGTAAAATGACTGTTCTTGTGCCCTTCACTCCAAGCACTGGGACCGGAGCTCGATAGGAGGGACCAAACTCTTTCTTGTTGTCGATCTTCTCTCGAACCAGTTCTCCAACTTGGGGTAGCCAGCCAACTACCGGGATCTGCAACGCATCATCCGATGTGGAGGGCAAATGTTCCTTTGCAAGAGTGTCTCTGGTCTTTTGTAGATTCTGTAAAACAGTGCAATGTTCATCTGCGTCAAAGGAAGTGGCGCGAACCACAGAGTCTAGACCGTCAAGGTCAGGGACGTACATCTTGATGCCAAAGAGCATTTCGTATGGGGTCCGCCCACCCAGAGACCTTCTAGGGAGATTATTAAGAGCACGCTGCACGCCATAGAGGTGAGCCAGCCAGTTTCTGCCAGTGCCTATAACTCGGGCTGTCAAAGATTGCTTTAAATCACGGTTCATTCGTTCAACTACACTATTACCCTCAGGTCTGTAGGGTGACGAAAACTTGACTTGGACCCCCATCGAAGTCATGGCATCCTTATACGCCTTAGAGGCGAAAGCCGGACCCTGATCCGAATGGAAGGTACCACAGGCAAAAATCCCTATAAAGATACGCAAATCTCTAATGACAGTCCGTGAATCAGCGCTGCGATGTGGCCATACCCACACAAAGCGTGTGCATGAGTCAACTGCTACTAAGATGTATTTATACGCAGTATCAGATGAAAATGGACCGCAGTGATCTAAATAAACACAGCCTAGCGGTTTATTAGAAATGTACAACTGAGTCTGAGGCGGACACGTAGCAGTCGAAGGTTTAATCTGCTGGCATATGTCACAAAGAAGGACATAATCACGCGTCTGTTTGTACAGTCCCCGCCACCAGAAACGTAATTGTAATTGAGTTACAGTGGCCGAGACGCCCGCATGCGCAGACGCCACACCTTCATGAGCCGCTGTAATCAAGTCTGCTCTGCGATCCGAGTTGGGAATCAGCCGTTCCCCAACATCAGGAATTGTCACAAAAGGAACCTTTTCGGGACTTAAGTGGTATTTATACTTCGAAGGGAATCCCGCAGGATGTTTACTTCCCTTCTCAGAGGCAGCAATCGCTGCCAAGATGTCGCTATCAATCTTGGTTTTAGACCTAGTAACTGCTGCAACTAAGTATGTAGATACTGCTGATTTCGCCGCTTCATCAGCAAGCGAGTTGCCAACAGCGTGTACTCCCACGCGCTGATGACCGAGAGTATGAATCACATAAACGAGTGGCAACATAGCCTTAAGCTCTGCCACTCGAACCCAGATCATTTTATGTTTTATTGTGCTACCCTTGGAATCATGAAAATCATTTTGAATCCAAAAGAACAAGTTTTCATTGTAAGACTGGACACAGTAGTAAGAATCACTTACAATTAGAGTAGTAACACTTGGATCTGCGTACTCCAAAGCTAGTAAGAGAGCACGAAGCTCTGCCAATTGTGCGGTGCAATCGCCCAGGGGCAACGTGTGAACCTCCCTGGAAATGAACTCATCATTCAACATAGCACCGACCACAATGGCGCATGCGGAAACGTAGGCATGTTTAGAGCCATGCGCAACCTGCGCCGACCCATCAGTGTAAATGATGCAATGGAAGTCCTCCAAAGGTCGCATCGCCAGAGGAGCAGGATGAACGAATTCATACTGCAAGTACTCCTGCGACCGTAAGGAAGCGTCAAAAATAAACATGACATCCGCGGATGACAATGACGCAGCCCACTGAATCCACCGAGGGTGCAAAGCCTTTGAATTTGGTACACTGGCTTTCGTGACTGCCTCTAAATGAGGACAGGGTGTTACCACTAGCATGCGCTTCCCCTGTGACAGAGCACGTTCTTTTAGAATTGCCATCTGTACAGCAGTTAAAACCTTTTCCACTGTGGGAAACCGCATCTCAGCCGAAGTGTACAAGTGTGACTTGTAAGCAATAGGTACCGTGTCACCTTCATTAAAAGTGAGGTACGTGAAACCCACCGTCCCAGGAATTATCCTTATGACCAGGTTGGTGTGGTTATCACGAGTCAGTAAATATTTAGAAGCGAGCAGATCAGCCTGCAAGGATTGCAAAATGGCTGAATGCTCAGGCAGCCAGCATGATTTAGAGAAAGTTGGTTGTATCAAAGCATACAAAGGCTTGATACGCTGGGCATATTCCGGAATGTAAGTTCTGCCGAAATTCAAAAAGCCCAGTAAGGATTGTAATTTTTTCAGTGTTGTTGGTGCGCGCAATTGTGCGCACTTCTCCAAGAAGTGAGGAGCCAAACCTCTACCTTCATTGTTGAGCTCATAGCCCAAAAACAACACTGTGTGTTCAGCAATGTGCGATTTTGCAAAGTTGAATTTGTAACCCATGTCTGCGAAGTTGCAAACAAGAGAATTTACACGACACAGATGCTCCCAAATATCGTCGTCTGTGAGATATATGTCATCCACATACGAAAAAGCATCAGGGTCGAGTGCCTCCAGAATAGAGACAATTCGAGCGGTAAATATACCAGGACTATTCTTGTAGCCCATTGGAAGACGCCGGAATTGCTTTTGGACTCCAGCGCTTGTAAAACTGGTCCATTGGGAGCTAAAGCTGTCCAATCTGTGGGCATAAAAACCATTGGATATGTCAAGCGTTGTCTTGAAACGCTTACGCACGAGACTATCCACTAGGGCAGAGCCGTGGGTATTCTGTACTGCACAGTTACGGCAATGCGAGTTTAAATGCCGGTAATCCAAAACCAAACGATATGATCCGTCAGGTTTGTTCACAGTAAAAAGGGGATTATTCATCGGTGACACACACGTTTCAATAACTCCCTGATATTCCAATTGTTCAAGGATTTCCGCGACGGAAGATTTCGCTTCACGCCGAATGGGATATTGAGGTTGAGGCTGCGGCTGAGACCGCAACGGAATTTCGTGGCAAGGCGACAATTTATCCCAACCACATTGGTTACGGTACAGAGCCGGCGCGAGAGCCCGAGCCCACTCTTCTGCAAAATGCTGCGCATGCTCTTTCGAGACAGTGTTCGCGAAACTGGGTAGGATCACCTCCTCCCCTCGCGGCGCCGCGAGCACAAAAGGTGGGGGCCAGTCAGCCTCCGAAAGTAAAATATCATATGTAGAAGACAGATTCTCCCAAAATACACCTTTAACGGTACGCTGTATGTCACCTTCAATTAACAGGACAATTTCATATAGTCTTTCAGGGGAAGCAAGTCTTGTATCCTCTGTTTCTATCACAACGTAGACATCAGTCGCTGTCACCCTCAGTAGTGGACGCAGCGCCTCTCTGACTATGGTTATCTCCGCCGCGCTGTCCAGCAAGGTCAGAGCCCACGTCAGATTCCGAAGCCGCGTTCTCACTATCTGTGGCATATCGATGCGCTGTTAAGGCTGCGACTTTCTTTTTCGCAAACTGCGGACGCCTAGGCGTAGAATCCTCCTGCTTCACTGCGCCGTCCGTCTGGCGGGACTGACCACGTCCTTGTTGGCCACCACGTCCACGTCCACCCCCTCCTCCTCCACCGGTCTTCGGGGCCGATGTGTCCTGAAAGGAACGAGGAGAGCGTTGATCAGAACCCTGAAAACGATCAGGTGATTTAATCATCGCGCGGTCGCGCAAATCATAAACTTTTTCGGATGGCGCAGGAGCTTGTATTGCAGGAAAAGTACCCTGAGTCTGCATTGTCTGCTTCCCCTGTGTCTGTTTTTTAGGCCAATTCGATTTCTTGGACTTGGGCTGGGCATCTGTCACTGCAGATTGTCCCTGAGGTTGTTTTTTATCCTTCACTGGAAAATATTTCAGACCTCTACTTGTGCGGCCAATAGTTTTATAAGCGGCCACTACAATCTTTGCTAACTGGCGGGGTTTGTCGGCATCGGGCAGAGCAGCCAAAGCATTCGACACCTGAAAGTTAACTGCATCTCCTTTAACATTGGAGAGAATGAGATCACTTACAATCTCAAAAGAACCACACAGGCGCATACCCAATTCCACAGCTGCCTCTGGACCGTGATCATTCTGAACACGTCTAATGATTTCAGGCAGGGCATTCATAGACGGGGTGCCGAAGCACCTCGTATAAACTGCCGCAAAAGTTTTTCCCCAGCTTTCACAGTCAGCAAGTTCAGGAGTAATATCCTTCGGTAGAGTAATCGTCAACATTCTATGTTTATCAGCAGGAGTAGAATTCGGAAAAACCGCCTCCAGTTGATCAAACTTCTCTGCTAGCCAGAATGGGAAGTCATCGTTGTCAACAGGACGCGCACCAAAAACCGAATTTACCATCACTGGATTGAGACGCATTCCGCCTCGTTCCATGGGAGCGGCCGCACCCCCCTGGGGACCACCAGGAAGATGTCGACCAATGTATTGCACTAAAGCACGAATCACGGAAATGGAAACTACATGTAGCCTGCGAATTTCTGCCAGGGTACAAGCCCCGTGATTCGGGTGCGGGGTAAAGCCACCCAATGCAGGCCAATTAGTACCTGGAATTGAGAGTGGACCTAACCTCGCACGGGACAAAGAGTGGGGGAGGGCGCCATCAAACCAAACTCGATGCTGCCAATGATCAATAGGTATTTCCAATGCCCTGTATGGCGTATATTCAGCCGGGACATCCGAGGCGGTGTAGGAGTGGTACAAACCAGAATTAGCGTCCACAGCCGGAAACGTAACCCAAGAGTAAAACAACTCGTAAGGAAACGCCGGATCTGCACTTACCACGAAAATCACAGCCATCCCATCTACTGGGACCTGGTACGTCTGAAGATGGTTGCGTACCGCTACGCGACTATGCTGTGCAATAGCCACCGCAGCCGCCATCACAGAATCGGAAACAAGAAAACACAAAGAATACTTTGTAGCACAACTGGGTAGTAATTCAAAGAAACCGTTTAAGTAAGAATCAAGCTTGAATAAAGACCTATTTCAAAAAATAGGTAGGTTTCACCAACACCCCGTTTTCCGGAAACGGACGTGAAGGGGTTAAGGCATGAACGATAAACTACTCGAGTGTCATGATATAAGACCACCGAAACCGTTGGGCGCCATGTTGCAGGGTTTCTGTACTCACACAGAACTGTGCACAGAGGAGTGGAACCTCGGCAAATTAGGATGTCCCAAAACTTACCTTAGCAACCAACTCACCCCTTACCGAGCTAGCTACAGTGTCTCATTGGACATATCAAACACCCAATGTTTAGACAAACCAGAACATGAACTTACAGTACCTCAGGGTACGTGGGACTCATGAACACTCTTTCGTTATATTATCATTACAAACCAGAACATGGAGTAAAGAAGACACATGTGCATTTGAAATGTTTATTTACTAATGCCGTCTTCTCAGGCGCAGTATCTTTGATAATACAAGTATACTTATTATCAGTAGCACAATTATCAGCATAGTTACTAAGACATAAAAAGCGAATGGTGACAGCATGTTAACATGCTGTAATGAATAAGAGTTAACAACACTTATATCTCACCCTCCCTAACACATATATTATATTATTAGCTAAGAAGGTCTCTTTGGGTTGTTTTAGGGCGGGCCCATACCTTAGTGTCCTAGCATGAAGGAATCACATCAGCATACACCAGCTCTCTCTGCATGTGCACCGCATCAAGTGTGTTAACGATTCTCGTGCAAAGCAATATCAATCCCGCCTCAAGCCCAAGTTGGCAAAGGCTGCACTTGTGTTATGACTATGAAAGCGTGGAGATCAGACCTCATAACAATTCCATATCGTGTTGCTCCTGAAACTTCAGCACTCTCCGTGCAGACAGGGTTTATTAAACAAGACTGATATCAGAGCAATAACATATTATTCTCACATACACCACGGCAAACCACTAGGTTGAAAGCTAAGTCAACAATTAAGGGTCGTGTGCAGAAGTTGCAAGAAAGGAAAAATGGCGTTTAAATCTCAAATGTACCTATGCTAACTTAACACGATATAAGGATATATAGGAGCTATACAACAAAACATGATTACCAACATGCTAGTGGCAGGCTGGCTTTATTAAAGTGTAAAAGTAGTCACAGTGATATCCTTTAACAGTAATTGGGAAGGAGGGTTTTGAGTATTTTTTTGGCACCTCCATCACTCCACTACTCACTTCTAGTCAGGACCTGATTGAAAAAAATGACATTACTCGACCCAATACGGAATAACTGCCATTTTCACTAAAAATAAGCGCTGTTTTAAGCAGCGTGTTTGTCTCTGTTCCCTCTTGGCCAGAACCGATTCAGCTTCATCAAGTGGGCCCGTCCCCCTATTTGAAGATCTCTGCATTAGGATGTCTCCCACCTTTTTTTGCTTTTGTGCAAAGCCCTGAAACCTCATCTCCCAGTACATGCCTAACTTGATCGATGCAGATACAGGTATTCTGTCAACAACACTCACTAGTACTTCTGAATCACTTTAACAGTTAGATTTTGTATTGTTTCTTCTACCTTAATCGAGCAGTTCATTGTGGCTCTTGCACCTTAAACATTTATAAGCATTTTATCTTTATCTTTACTTTATTACTTAACTTCTGTGTGTACAAGGCCTTTATGCCTCTGCAATATGCGTTGCTTTACAATCATACAATAAACATATAAATGCCTAAAGGAATGAAATTATTTACTGTTTTTTAATAATGAACATCAGGCGTGGACCAAGCAGCTAATAGTGATAAAAGGAAAACCAGCGGAATATGATCCCTACCGTTGCAGACAAACTCACCATTTTTGGAGGTTCTTGGCACACCGGTAACCAGGACACCATCAGACTACACTAAGAAGTGGGAAAAAAAGGCAGGCAACAGGCCTTTTCGGTCTATGCACTCAAGATCTGGAACAACATCCCCATATCTGTCAGTACTGCACCAATACTTCTCCAATTTAGGAAAGAGGTGGTTACTTGCATCTTTAAAGAACACTAGATCACAATGGATTAACCATCTACAACTCAGCCTACTCTCCTATCACTCATCTACTTTAAGCTAGCCTTTGACCATGTACACCTGTCCACTGCCTTTTGACTAAGTTCATGCTATAAAAATACCATATACATGCATACATACGTACATACTTAAATACACAACCCGAAGTAAGCTTCTTTGTATTTCCCCATTCTCTTCAAATCACTATACAATAAACATTGTGCAGGAGCTGAAATCAATGATGAACCATCCACCGAGCATGTTGGGGACAGGCCTGGCATTCAATCAATCAATCAATCAGAGTACTTGTAGAGCACGCTACTTACCCGTGAGGGTCTCAAGGTGCTGAGGGGAGGGGGTGCTGCTACTGCTCGAAGAGCCAGGTCTTGAGGAGTCTTCTGAAGGCGAGTAGGTCTTGAGGCTGCCGTATGTGGGTAGGGAGGGTGTTCCAGTTCTTGGCGGAGAGGTAGGAGAAGGATCTGCCGCCGGAGGTCGTTCGTTGGATGTGGGGGACAGCGGCGAGGGCGAGGCTGGCGGAGCGGAGCTGGCGTATAGGGGTGTAGAAGCGTCTGCTGTTAAGGTAGGCTGGTCTGGCATTGTGGAGTGCTTTGTGGGCGTGGATGAGGAGCTTGAAGGTTATCCTCTTGTCGAAGGGGAGCCAGTGTAGGTCTCTCAGGTGGGGGGTGATGTGGCTGCGGTGGGGGACGTTGACGATTAGTCGGGGGGAGGCATTTTGGATGCGTTGTAGGTGTTTGACTGGGATTCCTGCGTAGAGTGCGTTGCCGTAGTCCAGTCTGCTGCTGACGAGGGCCTGTGTCACCGTTCTTCTGGTTTCGGTCGGGATCCACTCGTAGATTCTGCGGAGCATGCGGAGGGTGTTGTAGCACGAGGAGGAGACGGCGTTGACCTGCTTAGCCATGGAGAGGGAGGAGTCGAGGATAAATCCTAGTTTGCGTGCATGGCATTGATTAAGTATGCAGTTGATCTGGTGATAAGTGTTACTTACAAAACTACTGGGAATTGAATATTAAAAACAAAAAGCAAAATTTGCCCAAGAAGATGTAATCACTCTTAGCATGTCTCAGGCTCATAGATAGAAACAGTGACTGGTTTTGTTTTGATTTATGTAAGAATACAGTGGTGGTCCATTACATACTATATTGCAAATATGTTGTGGCCTGCAATAATATTGTTTGTTGTTGTCCATGGTCAGAAGCTGAGTGGGAGGTAGAAGTTTAAGAGGAGGAACCAGCTGGATAGGAGGAGGGGCTTGAATCCTGATATGAAGCTACTGTTATTGAGAACATTATGATTATTATGATTATTATGATTATTATTATTATTATTAGTAGTAGTAGTAGTAGTAGTAGTAGTAATAGTAGTATTATACAAATGTGGTTGGTCAGAAACCATAATAAAATATTCAAGAAGGATACCCCTATGTAAGTGTTGACATCTATAATGATTAACTTGAATGATTCCTTTCCACTCTCGGTAAATGAGAATACATCAGAAGCAGGGAGCAGACAAAGGTTGTTAAAATGTGACCCCATATTAATAATACCTGTTGTGCTTGCTTTCTTTCATATTGAAAATCAAAAATATTAACATGTACCATAGAATATGCCACATTCCAGTGGAGAGTTGCTAATAATTCAAACGACTTGATATTAGATAGTGAAAGACCTTCTAAGGGAGAGAAAAGAGACTGAGGTCTGTGATGTGAGTGCTTCTGTTGGGACATAGCAGAAAAGGGTCAATGAGCGGTGGAGGGAGGGAAGTGCCATGTGCTGCCCTGAAGACGAGGATAAGGATGACAAAGTTTGCCCTGTGATTAACGAATAGAAAGCCAGCCTGGCAGTGGTGGTGGTGGGAGGTGTATGTGTGCCTGGGGAGGCTAAGGGTTATTCAAGTAGCAGAGCTGATAGTTTTGATATTGGCTTAGATGGAGTACATATATATCACAAGAGAGGACGTTGGGATTACCGGTCCGGTGTACACTCTCCCCAAACTAACCGAAGTCAAACAACAGTACACTGTTCCGAGGAGATTCAGCCCCAGAGAAATTATCCCTAGCGTTGATGAAGTACAGCAATAGACTGACTGGGAGGCTGCTCTGTTAGTCAACACTGCTCATGGACAGGGTGATAGTTAGGAATTTCAAAGTGTGGAAAGGAAGGTGCTCATGAATCTTTCAAATGTTCATGTATTGCAACATGGTAGCTGTATCAGTTGCGGCGGTGGACTATACCAGTCTCGTATGGGACTATAGCACACCCAGATTCCTATTGGAAGGTGAGATTGGGAGTACATCAGCTGGAATAGAGGTTGGTAAAATCAAGAGAGCAGAAAGCTAATCCAAGAATTGTGGCGTAAGTACGCTGGTGCAGTAACAGTGCAACTGGTCAAATAATATACCATAGTTGGAAAGCAAATGTAATTGTGAGACTATTCATCTGAAGACTTTAAACTTTCTTCACCCTTTATGTAAAAAAAATGAAGAAGTTTGTTGGCATGTTTTCTTAGTTACAACTCTATCACAGGCTCTCTAAGTGCATGCCGCCGAAGAAAATGTTATAATGACGTATACTTAGGCATTCCTTAAAATAGCATATGGATTTGTAACTTGTCATTTTAGCATTTAGAACTGCACAAAATAGTGTGAGTAAATTGCCCACTGGTTTTGTCATGACATTGATAGGTGATTATACCTGGTTTATGACGCGCTTGCTCTTCTATAACTACAGCACCCTAGAGTTAAATTAGCAGATGTGAACCATGCACCTGAGTTGGATTAAAAATGAACATCTGGGTGAGAGAATAGAAAAGAACTCCAGCACACCAGCAGTGCGATGATTTTTCAATTAAATATCTATGATGCTAGTGCTGAGTGATATCATCATGGTCATTAACAGCCTGCTGGTCTTGTAGTTAAAGATAAATGTGTCGTTAAGTAAGATTATTTTAATTGTATAGCGTCGTGGGCATATTTTTACAGTGAAGATTCAGATTTTCATATTTTCTTATTGTTTCTTTCGTAGAATTCATATTTATGACATTTTTGAGGTAATTTTATCTTTTTCTGATAACATAATATCTTTCATCTTTTCTTTTTGTACAATTGTACTTTAAGTTTTGACCATAAGGAAAAAAAATGCTAAAATCATGACAAAAATAATAAAATAACACAGTATTTCAAGAAGAAAATAAAACCTGCCATAAAATAACAGGAGCTCGCATGCTGGTCACATAAAAAAAACATTCTACATTAAATTGATATCGAAGGACAACCTTTAAATCTAATCCTCAGCTCGTGGCGAGCTCGGCGAATGGGAAGTAAGGGGATCGTCAGGTGTCTGGCAGGCATAGGCTATAAAGATTCTAGCAGTAATTACATGTGAGAAATAAGAGTTGCAACCGTTGTGGTAAGGGGGTATAGGGCCTTCTTCTCCAAGTCACCCAAAAAGAACACTAGTTGATCCATTTCTAATTGAAAACTAGTAATCTCTTCCCTGTATGATAGGGTTTCCTTTCAAAAGGAGGCCGCTTGAGGACCAAGACTAGTACAACATTGTGTTCGATTCAGCTCACCCTTTCCAACATATGGCAGAATTATAACACATGACCTTTCAGTAGATGGGGTTCAGGTATCCTCGGGGTCAATATTCTGTAGGCCATATTGTTGTTTCTGGGTTTGATCTGTTGTCATCCGTACACATGACATGCCTTTGTACAGAGGTTCCATTAGAATGCGGGGGCTGGTTGGAATGCGGGGAAGACTCAAGAGGGTACAGCAGGGACCTATGCGGAGCTGGCTGGCAGCTCCCTCCTGGAGTTACAGTATGACTCGAAGATAATAAATAATACATTACTCTCATGTGCCTAGTTAGTCCTGGACAACATCTTGGTATTTGGGGAAAGTATAGAAGAACATGACGAAGTTTTGCAGGGGGTGTTAAGAACCTTACAGGATTATGAATTAACCATATAGCATGACAACTGCAGTATCAGCGTGAGAAATGTTAAATACTTGGGTCACTGGCCGGACGAGTATGGAGTGGCGCCCAAGTTGAAGCTGGTCAGGACAATAGATGCATCATTTCTGCAGAATAAGGACCATGTGCGTTCATTCTTAGGGCTGGCAGATTATTACTCACGTTTTGTTCCAGTGTTTGTGGACAACACAGAATGAATGCAGAAGTTGATGGCAAAGAATGTCAATTTTTAGTGGGATGAAGCATGTTAGTGTTTGTGGACCCGGAGAAGTGTATTGCATGGACTCCAGCCATAAAACTATTGGCACACGGGACAAATGTATAATTTACACGGATGAGAGCATGTGGGTTTGGGGCAGTATTGATGCAATACAGGTATGGGACAGAGTCAACTATTGCTTGAGGGGAGCTAAATTGATGCATTCCACCATTGAGATGGAAGGATTGGCGTGCTGGTGGAGCATGTGCCATGTCTGCAAATTCCTATGGGGAGTGGATTTTGTGATTTGCACGGATCATCGACTTTTGGTGGATGTTTTTCACCAATAACTGCACTTGTCAGGTTTTCTCTAGAATTACCAGGTGGGTGTTGGAATTGATGGAGTTTACTTTCAGGGCAGAATATGTCCCTTCGAAAGAAAAATGTGGTGGGCGATTGTTTTGATTACCTGTAAATAGTGTGGATGAGATAATTTAAGGTAATGAGGAGTGGTTAATACCAAATGTGTGTACACTCACTGAGGGCTGCATATCACATGAGGAGTGGGTCCAAGCAGTAAAGGAGGATATCATATTGAAAGAGATGAAGGAGTATTTGACAAGGGGTTGGCCAGCGAAGGGAAGAGCATCTGATGGAGCGGAGTCATTCAGAAATTTTTGTACTGAATTGTCAGTCATATGTGAGGTGATACTCAGAGGTGAGCTATTGATAGTACCAGAAGCTTTAAGGGGTAACATCTTGAGGTTGGCGCACAAAGGACATACTGGCAATAAAAGAGAGTGTGTTGTGTGCTTTGAGTAACAATTCACAGTGGATGTTGGTGTATCCGCCAGTTGAGAGTGACAAAATCGATACTCTCTGGAGGAAAACTGGTCCTGACATTTCTGGTCCATACAGAGTGCTGGGTTTGTGTTCCATATTAGCCTTGGTAGCCATAGATTCTTTTTCAAGGTAGCCAGAGGTTAAGTTTACAGATCATGTGACTACTCAAGATGTAAATAAAATGTGGGAAACATTTTAAGATAGAGAGGGGATACCAGAGCACGTGGTAACTGACAACGGCATACAGTTTGCCTCCCAAAAGATAAAGGAAATTTTGAGAATGTATGGCTTGTAGCATGTTAGATCATCAGTTTATTATCCCCAGAGCAGTGGGCTTGTTGAGAGCTGGAATAGGACTTTAAAGGAGGGCTTAATATTGGAATTGGGTCCTGGCAATCAGTGGAGGGTTTCAGTGAAGAAGTTGGTGTGGGCATATCGCAGGACACCCAGCAGCACTGCCAAAGAGAAGTAGCCTGTAGAGGTTATGCGAGGAAGGAAATCAAGTTCTGATTTCCAAAGGGGCGCAAAGGAAAAACTGGGTGGAAAAGGTTACTGGGCTTAAAAACGAGTTTGGTGTAGGAGAATGGGTGCATGTGTGTAAAGGGCGAAGAAAGGACAAAGGTTTGGCAAAGTCTTCGGAACATTTACAAATGAAGAAGTTGTATCCCTGTACAGTGTTGTTAAGTGATGGCAATGTGGGGAACTACTAGAAAGTGGTGAAAATTGCTGACTGTTGAAGGAAGAGGTAAAAGGCAGGGAAGAAGTTCAATTGGAAAAAGAGAAAATGCAAGGGTAATGTGATCCATCTCATGAGATGGTGCAAATGGAATGAGAGCCAGCTCATGAAAGGATCAAACGGAGGACAGTCTGGCATGGGGATTATGTGATGGGATAAACTACATTTTGTTGAATAAAAAGAGGGTAAAATTCACATAAGGAGAATTCAAGAACTGCGTAATTTGATTCAAGCAACGTATAAGTTGATTTTATTTTCTTTCTTTTTCTTCCTTTAGTTTCCTCTTCTGGAATGGTCAAATTTTGTGTTTGTGACAGCAATATTGCTTTTTTAAATGTACAAAGCCCAAAAAGCCATTCAGTAACACATTTCCAAATCGCAATTTAGGTTTCAAGCAAAATGCAGAATCGTTTTTTGGAAGGGACGTGTAAGGGTGTTAATTTGATATTTTATTAATATTTTGCTACCATTTGCAAACAGGAAGGGGTCCCAAAGGGACTCGATCCCCATTGTGAATTTCGACTCGGAGCAGGAACATAAGTCCAAATTCTAGAAAACTGTGGCGATTTCGTATGCAGATGATACGCAACTAGTCTTCCCCTATGTAGAGGTGTTGGAGGCAGCTTTTAGTAAAATAAGGGGCTGCCTTCGAGATGTGGCCAGCTGGATGAATGCAAACAAACTAAAATTGAATGCAAGCAAAACGGAGGTACTATTCTTTGGAAAAAATACACATCCTCCTCCCGACCTGTGGTGGCCCCCCGAAATGGGCTCAGCACCAGTTCCCGGAACCAGTGCGAAGAATTTGGGAGTAAGATGAGACGAGAATCTTTCTTTCTCCTCGCACATACAGCAGGTCACCACTGGATGTCTCCACAAACTTAGAAACCTACGTACATTTCTTTCTTTTCTACCAGTTGAGTGTCGCAAAACGGTAGTCCATGCGACAGTTACATCCAGACTGGACTACTCGAACGGCCTCTACCTTGGTCTGCCCAAATATCTGGTGCAACGCCTGCAGATCGTGCAGAATGCTGCTGCGAGACTGATAATTTAATTTAATTTAATTTAATTTAATTGCGGGTTTATATAGCGCTAGGAATCGACTCCCGGAGGAGTATCTCCACGCTTCGACCGCTGGGGAACCCGTCCTGGCTCACCCTGAGAGATGGTCCCTGATGGGTATCTCTAAGGTGCGACCAAGCATCCCCGGCGGTCTGGGAGGGCCGTTGTGAAGATGAGGCAAGCTGATGCCCAGAGTTGCCGAGTGTGGTTTCTGACTAGAGTAGGCACCGAGGCGAGAATTATCGAGTCCGCTGACCCTGGTCCACGACCCTGCCGCGTCGGGAATCGAACCCTGGTCCCGGGCTGTTCTCTGCTTACGGGTCTGCTGCCTCTAACCAGTGAGCCACACTTCTCCACTATTCCTATTCCTTTCAGACATCATGTCTCTCCGCATCTGCGCGAACTGCATTGGCTCCCAGTGGTGAGCAGAATTAAATTCAAAGTTCTTACCTTGGCGTTTAGAGCATTAAAAGGGACCTGCCCAACCTATTTAAAATTCAGACTTCCCCGTTACCATCAGGAGAGTCACCTACGATCCAATTCCCTGCTTCAGTTAACTGTCCCACGAGTTAGAAAAGCCAGACTTGGGGGCAGGTCTTTCTCTGCTGGCACAGCGAAACTCTGGAACACCTTGCCCCTTGCCATCCAATCTGCTACGACAGAAGCTAGCTTTAAGAAGCTCCTAAAGACCTGGCTCTTTATGCAGAAAACCTAAGCAACTCACCATGCATCTTGCCTTACTGAAGTACTCTCTTAGCGCCAGGACACCTCCTCGTGAGGTATCTGTTCGCGCTTTACAAGCATCAGTATTATTATTATTATTATCTGATCCAGTAGTACTAGTATCTTGAAGTGGGCATCTGTTTGAATTGTTATGTGATTCAAGACACAGTATTTGATGTCCATATCTAGGTACTCTTTTAGATGTTTAAACTCTTTTCTTTCAATGCTAGTATACAGCTCAGTCATACCTTAGCACCTGTTTTGCTTTCAATAGGGCAATCATTTAGATGGCATGGATTCAGCTCCCTTGTTGCTAAACACATCCATGCATTTGTAGAAGTGGTTAGGCTTTACAGAGTGAATTTGTGCAACTGGATCAGGGAAATCACTTTCTTTGTGACTGATGCCAGATGAGAAGTCGAACATAGAAATGATCTATCTATCTATCTATCTATCTATCTATCTATCTATCTATCTATCTATCTATCTATCTATCTATCTATCTATCTATCTATCTATCTATCTATCTATCTATCTATCTATCTATCTATCTATCTATCTATCTATCTATCTATCTAGTAGTTCTCCTGTCCAGCTTGCCCGCAGTCTGCTACCCTCTGTTGCCTGTCCACCCTCTGCCCTCTGTTTGTGCCTCCTCTGCATGTGTCTTCCTCTGTTTTGCCTTGCTCTGCTCATGTTTCTGCTCTCTGTTTGGTCTTTCCTGCTCATTTTTCTGCCCTCTGTTTTGCCTTTTCTGCTCTTTATTCTGCTCATTGTTTTGCGCCTTCTGCTTGTTTTTCTGCTATCTGTTTTGCCTATCCTGCTTGTTTTCTGCTCTCTG
This sequence comes from Lissotriton helveticus, assembly GCF_964261635.1. Lineage (NCBI taxonomy): Eukaryota > Metazoa > Chordata > Amphibia > Caudata > Salamandridae > Lissotriton > Lissotriton helveticus. Next base: position 1,034,342,218 of record NC_136059.1, read on the forward strand.
TTTTGCCTTTTCTGCTCTTTATTATGCTCATTGTTTTGCGCCTTCCTCTTGTTTTTCTACTCTCTGTTTTGCCTTTTCTGCTTGTTTTCTAACTTCTATTTGGACTTTTTCTGCTTTTTTGTTCCCTCTTTCTGCCATTTCCTTGCTCCTGCCATTTCGCTCCTCCCTTCGCCCAGTGCCCCTCCCTTCCCACAGGACCTACTTAATGGAGGTCGTAGTGAAACCCCATTGAGCAGGTCCTCTTGCCAGCTGGGGCAGTTCTCCTGCCCAGCTTGCTCACAGTCCACTACACTCTGCTGCTTGTCTTCCTGCTGCCCTCTGTTTGTGCTTCCTCTGCTCGTGTCTTGCTCTGTTTTGCCTTTTTCTACCTGTTTTTCTGCTCCCTGTTTTGCCTTTGCTGCTCGTTTCTCTGTCCCTTGCTTTGTTTTTCTGCTCTCTGTTTTGCCTATTCTGCTCCCTTTTTTGCTCTCTATTTTGCCTTTTCTGCTTGTTTTTCTGCCCCTGTTTTGCCCTCTTCTGCTCTGTTTTGCCTTTTCTGGTCATTTCCTGCCCTCTATTTGGCCTTTTTTTGCTAGTTTTTCTCCTCTTTTTACCGTTTTCCTCCTCCAGCCATTTCTCTCTTCCAGTCGTTTCCCTCCTCACGCCACCTAGTGCCCCACCCTCCGCTAAGAACCAACTTAATGAAGGAGGGAGCTTGGCCGCATCACTGGCACGCCAAAGACAAGCCCATCTGCACCCGTCTGTGCCTGGGCCGCGCCCAGCGCCAGAACCCGTGGTCCTCTTGCCACCCACCGCCACACCACCAAGGTGCTCTTAGCCCTGGACACTGAAACAACTTCTGCACTTCCTCCCCGCGATCAACCAAAGGACTATCTACCTGCCATCATTGATGCTTCTCCTGCCACGCAAAGCCGCCAGCTCACCCTGGATCACTCACTACTTCCTCCCAGAAGAGCACCAACAACCTGGAACCACTCCAACGCAATCTGTTCATCCCCCATTCCCTCTGCAGGCATGTCATGAAAATCTGTGACACCATCTCTACCCTCTCCCCTGGTGTTGCATTCATCACTGAAACACGGCTCACCCCTTCTCGTACCCTGACATCAGCACTGCAACTCCCTATGGCTACACAATGATACACTGAGAGCACCACTAAATACGACGGGGGCATTGCCATCATCTTCAAGGAAATCATCTGATGCATCACCACTAACGATGACCCAACACCCCTCATGAAATGCCACAACTTCCAAATACAGACCAAAGTCAAGAGCACAATAAGAGGTACCCTTGTATACAGATCTCCTGGACCCCGACCAACTTTCTGCGACGCCATCTCCAACCTCATTGTTCCCCTAGCCATCGACTCCTACCACTACGTCATACTTGACTACCTCAATTGCCACATCAATGACCCCAACTCCACCACCCTCTTGGAGAACCTGAACAATGTCGGCCTCACCTAACTGGCTACAGAACCCATGCACATAGCAGGACACACACTCAACTCCATTTTTACCTACAGTGACAAAATCCAATTCAGCCCCATCACAGAACTCACCTAGGCTGACCACTCCATCATTCACTTCACCATCCCTGATGCTCAGCACACCATCCCTACGCATCACAGAACCTCCCACCGCAGCTGGGGCAAGGTAACAAAGACAGAGTGGACACAATCCCTCAGTGCAACCCAACTCAAAGCTTCATCAGACCTTGAACAAGCCATCCAGAACTTCTCTGCATGGTTCACCAAAAGCACAACAGAGCTCAATGATGAAACCAGTGAAAACCAACAAAACCTCTAAACAAGCCAGATTCTGTTGTGCTTGGTGATTCTGACCTCTGGGGTCTACCAGCTGGTAGACCACAGAGGTCAGAATCACCAAGCACAACTATTACCAAATCGAGAAACAATGGCGCACCACAAAGAACCAATCCTACGGAGCGGGTCACAAAGCAGCCCTCAGCAACTACCACCAGTGCATTAAGGAAGCCAAGAGAGCAGCCATTACAGCCAGCAGTGATACAGTTGCCAACCACATGAAAGAACTCTTCAAAATAGTCAAGGAATTTTCCAACCCAACAGCTACAGAGAACACAATCCACCCCTCTCAGGAACTCTGCAACACACTCTTGGACTACTTCCACAGCAAGTTGCCACAATCTACAATAATTTAGAACCCCAACCCACAGCACCCAACCTCAACAGCCTCGACCAACAGGCACACACCAGCCAAATGATCACCACTTGATCCCTGCTCACCACTTAGACCACCACAGCCATCATGTCATCCATTCACTGCGGGGCACCCATCGACCCCTGCCCCCACTGTCTTTTCAACTTCAGAACCAACACTATCGGCGTAGAACTCATCAGCATCATCAACACCTCCATCACCACAGCAGCCTTCCCGGACAGATAGAAACACGCAGAAGCCAGACCCTTGTTAAAGAAACCCTCCACCGACCCCAGCGAACTAAAAAATTATTGACTAATCTCCTTGCCCCCTCAATGGGCCAAAGTACTCTAGAAGGCCATCAGCAAACAGCTTACTGAATACCTGGAACAAAACCACCTACTTGATGCCTCCCAATCAGCATTCTGTGCCACCCACAGCACTGATCTCTGCCACAGACGACATCAAAACCCTTCTTGATCGCAGAGAAATTGTGGCCCTTATCCTTCTCGACCTCTCTGCTGCTTCAACACTGTTTCCCACCACACCCTCTACAACACAGGCATTCAGCAAAATGCCCTCAAGTGGATCACCTCTTTCCTCACAGGATGCACACAGAGCATCCGGCTGTCTCCCTACACCTCCGAACATCTTATGCCGCGTACACCAAGGATCATCCCTCAGCCCCACCTTCTTCAGCACCTACATCACCTCCCTTGCAGACATCATAAGATCCTATGGCCTTAACATAATTTCCTACTCGGATGACACTCAACTCATCCTCTCGCTCACCGAGACCCCTCCACCACCAGAATCAACTTCTGCAACACCAGGACCAATGTAGCCAACTGGATAAGAGACAACTGCCTTAAACGCAACTCTGACAAGACAGGAGTACTGATCTTCGGTAAGAACCCAACCATATGGGACCACAGCTGGTGGTCAGCAGAACTTGGACAAACACCTGCACCTACAGACCATGCGCACCACTTAGGCATCATCCTTAACAGTGAGCTGTCCATGAAATGACAAGTCAACACTGTCACCTCATCCTGTTTCCACACTTTTTGCATGCTCCGCAGAATCGTCAGACGAATGCCAGTTAACACTAGAAAGACTGTCACTCAGGCCCTCTTCACCAGCCGCCTCAACTACAGCAATGCTCTCTGTGCCGGCATCTCCACCCAGCTCCTCAAAAGTCTCCAGACCATACAGAATACTGCAGCCAGACTCCTCCTGGACCTCCCAAAATGGACCCCCATGTCAGAAACCTCAACTGGCTCCCCATCTGGAAGAGATGCCAGTTCAAGATCCTCAAGCACATCTACAAAGCTCTGCACGATCAAGGACCAGCCTATAACAACCAATGACTGAACTTCCCCCTACCTACAAGACAACTGTGCTGCTCCTTGCTTGCCCTTGTGCAACCCCCGCATCAATCCCAGCCACAGCGGGGGCTGCTCCATCTCCTACATCACCAGCAAGATATGGATTGACTAACCCCTCCATCTTCAAACAGCACCCTCCCTGGCAGACTTCAGGAAGTAACTCAAGACCAGGCTCTTCGACGGTGATGTCGCATCCACAGTGCCCAGATACCTCTAGGGGTGACAGTGCTGCACTATACAAATGCTGATTTATTGAAAAACATTATTTAGAAGTCATAGAGAGCCTCATCAGTTTCCAATCAAAATCAGGCTAATGCTTAATAAACTACTAAATGTCAATGCTGACTGAAATTGAGAAACATGAAAGTTATCATAACCTATGGGTTCTGAATGCTCTCCACAAAAGGTCATGTTGAAACGAGATTGTAGTTCTTGGCAATTATGGACATCAATGACACTCACCCCTCATATGATACTGGCCATTGCAAAATGGCGGTTATTCCTGGCAACTTTGTCATCCTTTGCCCACAGATTCTAAGCCACAATAGATTGTGGATCTACTTTGAAGGGGCAAGATGGAAAAAATGAAATGAATTTCTCAGGATTCTTCTAGGGCAGGTGATCAGTAGCGGCTGCTGTCAACGAAAAAAGGTTAGTCAGTCAACGGTGGGAGAATAACAAACACAAATAAAAGAGAACTTACCTGTCACCCATCATCTTGTGCTCTTCTTCTCCTCTGCTCCTGTCCCGGGAGTCCATGGGATAGTGCACAGCCTCCTAGACTCCCCTACACCAATCGGATGTGGCTCTCATGCTGGTAATTCCATTGCCCAGCATGACAGAAGCACCGGGATTGGTCAGAGCGGGCTGGTTTGGTGCTCACTCAGCCTGTTTTCCACCCGACTGTGCAACACAGCTCAGGTTGGAGAAATCTAAGTGCACATGTCAGTTTGGCTGTCCTAAGACAGCTGGCCAAATCAACATGTGAATTTGAAGTGTCCACTATTCCTCCTCCCTGCTGTTGTCTGTCAGGATGGCCATGCACCCAAGACTCAGCTCTTTGACAACGATGAAAATTAAAATTATACTAAAATTGTTTTATCATCATTTTATTTTTCATGTTTGCATCTGCTGGTTCTCTGTCATTTCTCTCACTAGGTAAACATATAATATTATAATAGGTTTTCTGCATTAAATTCCCCAAGTGTTTAGTTTCCATAAACTTTGCAGAAACAAAGTTTGACAATTTAAAAAAATCCTAAATAAAAAATCCGAAGCGTGCAGCTCTTCCTACAATGGAGTAGGTTACATCCGTTTAGATTATTCGTGAAACTGTATCACCAAAACAAATATGTTGTTTAAATCTGTTGGGAGGAAAGGAACTGGTGAACTTGTATGGTGTTGTCTAACAAGACACATTTACACCTATATTTCTAATGCTAAATGTCAATATGGTAAACATTCCATAAAAAATGCTCTTCTACTATGAAAAATAAAAAAAAACGGTTTAAATCTTTTTCTTTTCAGTTCAGAATGTGCATACATTTGTTAATGTTTATCGTGTACCTGCCTCTTTAGATCTGACAAAACTAGTGTGATTGGCTCATTTCCCTTAAACACCATTTGCAACTGGATTTTGTAGGTGCAATCTACAAGTGGTAAATAGTTTGGAAAATACACCTGCACATGCACTTGTCTAGGAATACCCACTAAGTTACACCTTAGCTGGTGCTCGCCATGATTGCCTAGATTGCTCCTCATCTCTGATACATTTGAGTAAATTAAGCAGATACATTTCAAACGCAGACATCTGCATTTACACCTCTGTACTGTGTAAGTTACACCTTTTTCTAGGCAGTAAATCTCACTTGCAATTAGTATTTTTTTCGTAAATCAGCAACAAGGTACAAGGCGCCTGTCAAATGAAGTGGGTTGAGGCTCCCAGGGATAGTGAAGGTGCTTTATAGGTTCACCATTGGAAAAAAGAAATTGAAACATCTGATGTTTGTGACACACTAAGAAGGGTCAGCCACCCATCCCACTGAAGTAAACGGGTTTCAGTAAGGGTTCCTAGTCTTATCTTTCTTAGCTCTTCCAGAACATCAAGGCAGCCCGTGGGGACAAATGCATGAGGTGTGTTTTGTGTAAAGATACAACTGGATAACATAACAGACATCAACAAGACTGTGAAGGTCCACATCAATTTAAGTAATAGGGAATAACGAAGGCAAAAAACTAGGATAATAGATAAAGAATTTGAAATATCTATTGAAAACAATTACATCCATGAAATCAATTGGAACACAAATGATCACAGTCTCTTACTGGAAGGAAGGTTTATAGCCTGTCTTGAGAAGATTTTGAGCGTGAACCTCTTGAGATCCAACAGATCAGGACCCTTAAGCCACTGCCAACGTGAAGCAGTTGAAATGTGCGTGAAGTGCAAAGGGGAAGAAAACATACTGTGATGCTGTGGGACCAATTAAATCAAATTTACTCACACAGGTTTATTAATTACCTATCTGGACCCATTTCATGTTCTGGAATAAATCCTTCGTTTTTTTATATGTCAATTACCAACCATTACCTCAATAACTAATTTCTTCACCGGATACGTCTCCTTTTTCTTTACTTTATTTTGTTTTCAAATATTTCATATATTCATTTTTACTTTGCTTTTTTCATACAATATACACATATATACATCAATATTTACAAACATATACACCCAACATATACAATTGTTTATAGACAACAAAACAATGAACACAACAGGTTATAAATTCACTCATTATTTCTCATAGCCCCTACTATTTTACTGGATGCTCTATCCTATAGTGTCAAAAGAGCATTCCTATTTAATCAGGTACACCTTATCACCGCAGTATTCCAAGATCCTCAATTTGATCCTTATTTTTTTATCCACTGCTGTTTATAACTGTTAGTGAGTTTTAATTCATTAGGTGTCCTTTTCCAAAATGTCGACACGTTTCAGCCCATCAACTTGCGGGCCTCATCACTACTAGGGCTTCCAATTACACATAAAATATGCAATACCTATATCTTTATACACAATGGCGTGAAAAGGGGAAGCAAGCTCTGTGCCTAAATTGTTGAAAGCCACGCTTGAATGCAACACAGCATCTCGAGGAGGGAGACAAAATGGTTATGGGTTCAGAGGTCCAATAACCTTGCAATCCCTGCCAAGAAGAATTCGAACTTGAATGCAGATCAAGTACCATGTTTATCTTTGCCACAAGAATATTGACCTCCTGGCTCGAAAGACCCAAGGCCTCTCCCGATCCTTGACTCCAAGGCAGATGCACACTGCACGGGCTCCCAGATACCAATCCTGATGCTGCTTTCATGCTGGGAATACCATTCCCAGTATGAGAGAAGTGCTGGGATTGATCTAAGTGGTCTGGTTTGCCGCTCAGACAGTGCCTGGAATCCTGTGGCTTTACTCCACCTGGCTGTACAACACAGCCTGGTGGAGAACTGCTAACTTTGCATGACAGTTTGGATGGCTTAAGACAGCAGCCAGACCATCATGTGGACTTAGTAGTGCAAATCACCCTTCTCCCCATTGTTGTCCTAGATTGCATGGCTCCGCCCTATGATGTGACTTGCTGGCAGCCTGTAGGTAAGAAGAAAAATAAAATGATAATAAAATTGGTTTATTATCCTTTTATTTTCAATGTGTTAAAATCTGATGCCAACTATTGGGGTGACGGTCCTCCGCCATAATGGAGGAGCCGCCCCATGAAACACATTTATCAATGTTCCACTGTCAGGCTCAGAAAATGATCTTGCAGTAGGCAGGCACAGTCTTCTACCTTCTTCCGAGTCAGGCAACCAAGCCATAACTTTAAAAGGGGAATAGCGTTCCTTGTATAGGCGATCTTAGTCCTATCCTAAAAAACTTTGTACTGCCCAGTAGTCCCTAGAGGCACCAATACCCTACTATAAATCTTTGAAGCTAAATCAAAAATGGCTGAGAAAAGCTTTGTGGCAAAAGAGCTTTCCTTTCCTCAACAACTAAATTAGCATGTGTATTTGTTGTATTTGTAAAGTGCACGTTCACCCAGAGGGGTATCTTGGTGCTGAATAACTGATGTTTATTATTACCCAACTCAATGGTACTCATTTTATCGACTTTAGAAGGATGAAAGGCTCCGTGGGCACACTGGGATTTAAAACTGTGACTATGAGGTCAAATACAGGTACCTACAGTGGACACATTAGTCCACTAAGCTATCAGACCCAGCTTATCGCCAACCACAATCAAGCTAGAACTGCTCAACGCACATCAAATACCTGCTGGTACTCTTCAGTAATGTCCTTTGGGGGTGAGGATCAAGAGAATGCTGAAAAACCTCTACAGAAAGGAGGTAGGCGTGAGCTGGGTTATTCTCGAACAAAGGTGCCGTCGGTGAGGGTAGTACAACTCCTCCTTTTTTCTGAGGTTTTGTGGTAATGCCCTTTTTAAGTGTTATCTAGTAGACAAGTTTGTAAGGTATAGTGAAAAGGATTAGCATCATCCAGTCACAAATATTTCATTTAGAAACAAAAAAGGCACAGGCACAAAAACCCAAGAAAGTTGCAAGCCTAAAATGGGTAATTTAAACCTAACTGTGTTTTAGTTTTGAAGTCCCACTTACTTTTTAACCCCGTATTTTTAATGATTATAATTTTTTTCTTCATTTTGCAGCCAAATTAATGATGATGTTACATTTATTTCATCCAGTCAGCGTTCTGTTGTCTTAATTTAGTGAATCCTCTAAGCTGCCTGACTTGTACAAAACGGTGTGCATGATTTATCCAGGTTGACATTTTCTATAAATGTCCTTTCTGTGACAAGACAGGCTGTCTTCTACTATTACTGATGATTTACAAGGGACTATAGTATTTTAAACAGCTTTCGTGACTCTGTTAAATAGTCTATCAATCTGTTATTTTGTCCCATTTTAATTAATGTGCACAGGCTAAATTCCCACACAGTTTACCGCCATATATAATTTCGGAAACTCCATTTTGAAATCTCCTATGAATCAATTCTTTGAAATAGCCATGCAGAATGCATTCGTTATCACAATATCCGAAGTGTATCTATATATCTTGAAGTTCCACAAGAGCATCTGGGCTAAACATGTCAGCAAAGCGGACAGCCATGTACGTATGCACCACAGTCCCAGACCATCACACAACACTCCTTCGACCTCTCTCTCTCTCTCTCTCTCTCTCTCTTAGCATTTTTCTTTTTTATTTATAATGTTTTTTATAGCGCGAACATGCCCCAAGAGGGCATCGGAGCGCTTTACATTACACTGTTTTGAAAACATAAGAAGATTGGGGTAATATACACACATTCGATATTCGACAGTCACTACAAAAGAGGTAGACAATGGTATACAGGATAACATATGAGGGTAATAGTCACGTATGAATTACAGTCTTAAGATGTGAATTTGTTCCTTCGTAGCATTTTTACTTATTTTTTGAAGGAAGAAAAGGAAGAGATTCTGCATAAATCTGGAGGGAGAGTTCCACATCTTCGGTGGGATACCTGAGAATGCTCTGCAACCGGTTCTCTTTTTGTGGAAGGATTGTGGTTTCAGTAGTAGTGAACTCGCACTTTGCGATTGTCTGCATCCTTCCGACTGCTCTAGCTTTTGTGCTAAGTAACTGGGGGTATTGCTATGCAGGGCTTTATGAGTCATGCAGGCGATTTTTAGTTGGATTCTTGCCTCGTAGGGAAACCAGTTCAGATCTTTCAAGGTTGGAGATATGTGGTTTATCTTTTTGTCCCAGAGACCAGTCTGACCGCAGCGTTAAGAGATGCCCTTAGTGGGGCCAGCTTGTATTTGGGAAGTCCGCATAGAGCGGAGCTTCCATAGTCCAATCTTGGTAGCACTAGGGCTTGTACCACCATTTTTAAGTCAGTATGTGGGAGGAAGGGTTTAAGTTTCATAAGGATGCTCATCTGATGATTAGCTCCCTTACTAGCATTACTGATATGTGCCTGCATATTTATGTGTTTGTCTAGTGTTATTCCCAAGGATTTAGCATGGTCAATGATGTGGGGAGCACAGTCAAAGGAAGTTAGATGCTACAGCCACAGGCCTATCTTGGGTGTGTGATTGGGGAGGAGAAGAGGAGGAATTCCGTTTTTGGGTGTTAAGCATGAGGTGATGTCAGTGAGCCAGCTTTGAGTATTATGTAGAATAGTGTTGAGAGAGATGAAGTCATCTGAGGAGGAGATTTTCATGTACAGTTGTGTGTCATTTGCATATAGGTGATATAGAATGTTTGCCAGGGGTTCCATGAGTAGATGAAAAAGAATGGGTGATAGTGCTGAGCCCCGTGGAACCTCTAAGGTGACCATGGCGGGTTGAAAAAGTGATTGCTTCATCTTGATTCTTTGGGTTCTGTTATTTAGTAAACCATTGTAGCACGGGGCCAGATAGGCCCATCCTTCTTTCCAGTAGGGACAATAAGTTGTCATGCTTAACCGTGTCGAACACGGAGGATAAATCAAGAAGTATCAAAAGACATGATTTGTTATGGTCTAACATTTTTAATATATCATCCATTATGTGGGTGAGTGCTTATACAGTGCTGTGACCATGACGGAAGCTGGATTGGTGTTTTTCTAGGAGGTTGTAGTTCTCAATGTGGTTGCATAATTGAATTTGTACACATTTTTCTAGCAGTTTCGCCAAAGTGGGTATGTTGGATATGGGGCGGTAGCTATTGAGGTCTGAGGAGAAGGAGTTGACTTTCTTTAGTATGGTTGTGACCTTCCCAACTTTAAGACAGTCCGGTATGGTGCCTAGACTAAGAGGGGCATTTACAATCTTTGACCACAAGGGTAGTATAGAGGTTTTTATCATTTTCAATAATGAAGGAGGTGAGGGATCAGAGAAGTGATTGGAGGGGTTAATCTCTAGAAGAGTGTTATAGATTTTGTGTTGGGATGGGAGAGAAGATGTGCCAAGAAGCATTGTTTTTTTACATTTTTTTCAAATTTCCATCGGTATACTGAATTGGTCCTTGATCTGCGAGTAAAGTGTAGACTCATGAGCAGTAGTCTGTGGAAGGGCATTCTTAGATTGAATGTCGTATTTAATGGTTTTGTCTTTTCTAGGAAGAAATTGGGAAGCTCATCGCAATTAGGGATAGCCGATTCGCTTAGATCCGTAGCATTAGGAGTGTTGCGCGATTGTGTTTGATGATTTCGAATAGTTTTTTGGGTCAATTAATGGCTTGGTTCAGGTGGGTTTTAAAGAAGTCTGCCTTGGCCTTTAAGATTTTCCTGTTGTATGCATCCCTCAGCGCTCTAAGGTGATATAGGTGTTCAATGGAGTTTACCGATTTCCATATTTGTTCAGCTGATCTTAGCTTGCGCCGATCAGAGTTCAGGTTGTCAATGAACCATGGTTTGGAGATTGTGGTGAAAACTTTTTTTGGGGAGGGGTGCTGTAGAGTCAAGTATTTCAAGCATAGTGAAATTGTAAAAGTCTGTGAGGTCATGGACGCCAACCAAGCCTGTCGTGGGGATCAAGGCAGTGTTGCATTGGTTTACCAGGGCAATAGGGTTGATATTTTGGATATTCCTTTTCCATTGTTTAGTTTTTGTAGGTTGGCATCTTTTTGGAGTTTCCTCAATATTGATGGAGAAGAAGGTGCTGTAGTGGTCAGTCCAATCACATGGGTTAATGGTTTCTAATGAGACATTGTTCATTTTTGCTATGATGAGGTCTAGTGTCTCTCCCTTGTTGTGGGTTGGACTTTCACAAAATTGGACCGATCCTGATCTGACAGAAAGGATTTAAGACAACTAACATCATGATTGTTTGTGTTGTTCCAGTGGAGATTGAAGTCTTCCAGAAAAATCTGCGGCAATTGTGAGTTGTCGTTGAATGTAATGACTTCCATTAACTCATCGATGAACAACAGATTGTCACTGGGGGGTGGTATATTAGGTGAAGTTTGCTAGCAAGACACTTGTCATTTGCGATGTTGATGCAGGGATATTCGCAGAAAGATAAAGAGACAATGTCTGCTTGATTAACTGTTATTGTGTTTCGATAAATGCAGGCTAACCCACCACCAGGTTTCACGGTTCTGTCTAAGTGGATTATATCATGACTAGGAGGGACCAGTAGGTCTAGGATGGGAGAGGAGAAACTATTTAGCCAAGTTTCTGTAAGGACGATCATGTCAAGATCATTCGAGAGGATGAGATCTTAAATATCGGGAGCATGTTTGCTACCTGATCTGCAATTGATGAGTGCACATTTCACTTTGCTAATCGAATGGGTGCGAGCAGTCTGCACTATGCATGACATATAACACTATATATACATACAGGTGCATGTAGCATTCAGATAACATATTGTGTGGAGCACACTGGGCGTACAATAAAGCAATAATCATTAATATTATAGCTCTATACTAGCACATAAAACCGACAAATTAAAAACCTCAATTTTTTAAAGCCTTCTTTAAATAATAATAAGAATCCTTCTGGGACATTCATATATCTTTGTCTCATTTCTCAGTGGGGAAGTGTAATAGTATATTTGCCACATCCCAGTGCCACCCTTGACGTGCAGTACATGGGGGTTCTATACTTTTAATGTAACACTTTATCAAAAGACCAATCAATTCATGTTTTAAATGCCTTTCCTTGGTCATAGATTTATCATTTCAGTCTGATGTGGCGGATGGGATTCTGGGAAAGCATTGAAAATCAGGGGGCTTTTATATGCTGTGATATGCCGCGAAAAAGTACACACATGCTTAGACACATATTTGGCACCTTGTTTAAAACGCAGAGTTTCTGCTGGCTTCGGGCTCAGTTAATACTACTGAAGAATATGAGGGAGAAAGAAACTGGCATTTCCCTACGCCCAGAACTGTCTTGTGGAGATATGTTGGCAGCACATTGCTGTGGAATCTGGATGCAGGACAATAAGTGCATGTGATGATGTGGTTTACAAAAACATCTTTGAAATAATGCTGTTTTCCCATAAAATATTAGACAAAAATTAGCTGAATATATTTACACATAAAAGCACATGAAATGGACTATGTACATATAAACATAAAATAGGGGATTCACTCAAAATTAAAACAAAATCAAGATGCCTGCAAATCTATCTATCTATCTATCTATCTATCTATCTATCTATCTATCTATCTATCTATCTATCTATCTATCTATCTATCTATCTATCTATCTATCTATCTATCTATCTAGCTCTATCTGGCATATCCTCTCCTTGTCATCTGAGGAAACATCACGGCCAGCTCCTGAAAAAGGTTGTATTTTTAATCTGTTGTATTTATTTATTATGCATGTGGGCAATGTAAGATGTTTCAGTCTGTTCCCAGACAATTTCAAACAAAATATATTTACCCTTCGTAACCATGTTAGAAATAGAAAATGTACTGCTTCTGATTAAATAAACATGTAAGAAATCAGTACTCCCATGTTTAAAGATACTACTCAGGACAGTTAACATTTTGAATGAACCATTGTAAACAACATATGAATTATAGATGGGTAAGTGAATTTTGGTGATGTTTTCTGTGAAGGGCTCTGAGCGACATCAAATAGACAACATGAGCGAAGGGGGTGAGAAGGCCAGCCCTTCGATCAACCACTAACGGGCATCCAACTGCCCCACACTGTGCACAGCCATGCATTAGCCATGTGCCCAACTCACTGCAAGTGGCCAACTCCCACTGCCCCTTCTACCGGCCCTTCATTGCCAGCTTTCTGCCCTGACCCATCCTGCCTACCCTCCATTGTCCGCTTGCTGCCTTTTCCCCTCGGCCTGCCCTCAGTGTTCTGTGTGCTGCTCCTGCCCCTACTGCCTGTCCTCCTAGGTCTGTGTGCTGCCCATGTCACTCCTGCCTGACCTTCATGGTCTGTTGTTCTGCCCATGCCCTCGCCTGCCCTCAATGGTGCGTGTACTGCCCCTGCCCCCTACTGCCAGCCCTCCGTGGTCCCATGTGCTGCTGCTACACCTCCCTACTGAACTCTGAGGTCATCTATCTGCCTCTGCTCCCCAGGCCTGTCCTCCACGGTCTGTGCGCTGTCACTGCCTCATCCCACCTGCTCTCCATGGTCTCTTATGCCACCACTGCCCTCACCTGCTTCCCTGTCCCCCAGACCTGTCCTCTGTGGTGCATGTGCTGCCCCTGCCCCCTCCTACCTGCCCTCCGTGGTCTGTTGTGCTGCCCATAAGAACATTCAGAGGCTAGGGACCAGGACAGGTACATGGGTGGAATTCCATTGTGATGACTGTGTGAGCACAGAAGGATCCCTCTGTACTTCCCCCCATGAAGCCTATTTTAATACTGAGGTGGGCTCCTAAATAGAAAACCGACAACATCTGAAGTGACCATAAAAGCAGTGTGAATGAGTGTATGTACATGTGTATCTATGTGAAAGCATCACCCTCCACTCAGTTGGGTATAGACATACAGCAAGATAGGGTGAAATAAAATGCCGGGATCCAGGTCCTGAAGAAAGCCATGGATCTCATAGGAGATGGTTAAAATGGCTGGAAGATGTCCACATGTGGGATTTAGGCATAATAAATATCCCCAAGACCTCCATGCTCGACATTTTTTTATATTTCCATACAGTGAATCAATAAAAATAATTTTGGGCCTTCTATAGAGAACTTTAAACAGTTGTATTAGTTCCCAATACAACTACAAAAGGTAATTAAACCTCCACTCTAAGTTCTCCAGAACATTTAGGAGTCCATTGGTCTCTCTAAAAATATTAGACTGATGTGGAACAAACTTGATGATGTAGCATGCCACCTAGGTTGGTGGGCGAGGGTTTGCCTCAATTCTTTAATGAAACCCACACCTTATGATCAAAAGTATTCATAGAACTTTTTATGAATCTAAATGGGTATTCCTAAATCTGAATTGTGTTTTATTATTTTGTAGTGTCCTTGGACCACCCATTTCTCTGATTATGCTCTTTGTTTATAGTTGAGATCTTTTATAACCAAGCCTCAAAATGACTCTCTAGACAAAGACACTAGGAAATGGGATAGAATAGCTTGGGCACACTGTGTGATGGATCCAGATATCAGGCTCATTCCCACCATCTGTACACCATTGGTGGAGATGGCACTAAGGCATGCAGTTTAGTGATTTCTCATCTATGTGTATAAATATTGAATAACCCAAGACCGGTTACCAAAGTTCTGAGTGGGCCTCATCAGCCTAGTTCGGAATAGGAGTAAAATTCACCCCTGTTTCTCTAGCCTTCATCCAATAAAGGGTGTGTGGCACACAGGATGACTGTCTTTGGTCCTCTGGAGAGGGGACTATGCAGTTCATGAAATTTTCCCAAAATTCTGGGTTATTTTGGAAGGGACACAATGCACATCACATTACATACTGTCATCCACAGCTGAGGCAACACAAAGCAGCCTTTTCTGTTACCACTCTGGTTGTGCCCCTTGGGGTATCTTTGCACTTCTAACTAATGGTTATTGTTACCCCATCTCAGTGGTGGAACTCGAGGGGGTGAAAATCTAAACCTGTGATCATGGGACCATCACAGAACCCTGCAGTGAATGTCTAAGTTCACTGAGCTGTGGCCTTCTTTATATGTTATGTACATTTTTAGAGTGTGACTAATCACCCGTGAGGATACCCAGGTACTGAGTAGGGCAGGCCTGAGGGGGCGGAGGAGTTCATGTCTGTTTCATCTGGAAGAGCCATGTCTTGAGGTTCCTTCGGAAGTCTATGAGGGAGGGGGACGTAATGTGGTGTTTCATGAGGTCTTTCCAGGTCTTGGCTGCAAGGTATGAGGAGGAGCAACCTCTGCTTCTGGTCTTCTTGATGCAAGGGAGGTGTGCTCCTACCTGGGATGCAGATCGAAGGTGTCTGGTGTGTTTGTAGAAGTTGAGGCGATGGTTGAGGTGAGTTGAACCAGTGTTGTGGAGAGCTCGGTAGGTATGGGTGAGTAGCTTGAACTTATATCTTTCCTGGACTGGAAACCAGTGGAGATTGTTGAGTTGGGAGATGTGGTTAACTTGCGGGATGTTCAGGTTGAGTCTAGTCAGAAGCGGTCGCTCCTCACGGCCCCTGGTCTTATCTTATCTTATCTTAGGGGAAACTTATATAGCGCTCTGTCACCATAGGTTTCCTGGCGCTGGGTGGGGCTGAGAGATGTTAGAGAAGGGGGCTAGCCAGACTGTGTGAAGAGATTGGTTTTGAGAATTTTACGAAATTCCAGCAGAGACATGGAAGATTTGAGCGATAACGGCAACTGGTTCCAAAGTTTGGGAGCCAGATGGGCAAATCTGCAGCCACCGTATTTTTTTAGTTTAATTGGGACTACAGTCAGGAGTTGACGATGAGAGGACCGTAGGTTACGTGCCGGACAGTAAGGAGTCACTAGGGATCTTAGAAAGGCGGGAGATGTACCAGTCACAGCTTTGTAAGTCAGGCAGCCGATCTTGAATGCGGCTCTCTGTTCGACCGGCAGCCAGTGGAGTTTGCCAAGCAGTGGTTTTGCAGACTGCCACTTTGGGGTCTTGTAGGCTAGTCGGGCCACCTGGTTCTGCACAACTTGCAGCCTATGAACCAGGTATTTCGGTAGGCCATGATACAGGGAGTTGGAAAAATCCAGGCGGGATAGCACAAGAGCAATCAGGACTTGTATCAAGGCTGCAGGCGAAAGAAGGTGGGAGACTTTCCTGAGTCTCCGAAGCGGAAACATACAAGAAGATACGACTGCACCAACCTGAGGTTTTAGGGAGAGCTCTGAGTCTATGATCACCCCCAGACTCTTTGCCGACTTGGCCGGGACGGGTGGGGGGCCCAACTCTGTGGGCCAGAACTGGGGGCCCCAGTGGATGGGGCTACTGCCTGGAAGAATTAGTTCTGTCTTCCCTGGGTTCAGCTTAAGCTGGTTGAGGTTCATCCATTGCTGTATATTTAACATGACCGCCTGACAGTCGAGAGCTGCATTAGAGGTGTTAAGAGGGAAAATTATTTGCAGATCGTCTGCGTAATTGAAGACGGTGATGTCCCAGCTCTTCAAAGAAATAATAATCCACATTTGTATAGCGCACAATCACCCGTTAGGGTCTCTAGGCGCTGGGGGCCGTCGGGAAGATTAAGCAAGCTATTGCCCAGAGTCGCATGGTGCTGGGCTAACCTGCCGCCGGAGCCGGGGATCGAACCCTGATCCCCAGATTCCAGCGTCAGTCGCCCTGGCCGCGGCGCCACACCTCTTCCACTAAAGAAAGGATGAGCGGGCGAAGATAAAGATTAAAAAGCAGGGGAGACAGAGAAGAACCCTGGGGCACGCCACAGATGGAAGGTTCCCTAGTGGCTGTAAAAGGACCCAGGTGAACAGCCTGGGTTCTACCTGTCAAGAAGGATTTGATCCAAGCCAAGGCTGACCCCCGGACGCCGGCTTGTTCGACACGGTGGAGTAGGATGTTATGATCCACCGTGTCGAACGCTGCCGACAGATCCAACAGGATCAGAGCCTGAGAGGACCCTTTGTCGGCATTGCTCCTGAGGGAGTCCATAACCGCCAAGATCACAGCCTCAGTAGAGTGAGCAGGTCTGAAGCCAGCTTGGTTAGGCTCAAGGTAGCCGGTGGTCTTTGCTAGCTATCGTTGTGCTGCTTGCATTGCTCTGCTGTCTACAACTGTACTGTTGCCTGCATTGGGTATTGTTGTGCTGCTCGCTTTAACTGTCGTTGTGCTGCTCGCTTTGCCTTGATTAGTACTGGCGCCTGCATTGCTAGCATTGCCTCATTGAGTTACCCTGCCACTGCATATATTACCCGCTTCGCCTTGCGTAGCGCTCGCATTACCTGTTAGATTAAAATTAATTTCTGCCTAATTGTGATAGTGCCTCTGCCCACAGCGTTATAACTGTTATTGCCCCAACCGGTTCCGGTTTCGATTCTGCAGCCATTTTGTTGTTGTTGTGCCTCGGAGCCCGTCCTCCCCACCCCACTACCGCCTCCCAGCTGCTCCTCCCTCCCACTGACTGACTAGGCTCGCCCCATCCTGTGAAGCGCTGTGACCGTCCTGACTCCGTCAGAAGCGGTCGCTCCCCACGGCCCCTGGTCTTTGCTAGCTATCGTTGTGCTGCTCTCATTGCTCTGTTGTCTACAACTGTACTGTTGCCTGCATTGGGTATCGTTGTGCTGCTCGCTTTAACTGTCGTTGTGCTGCTCGCTTTGCCTTGATTAGTACTGGCGCCTGCATTGCTCGCATTGCCTCATTGAGTTACCCTGCCACTGCATATATTACCCGCTTCGCCTTGCGTAGCACTCGCATTACCTGTTAGATTAAAATTAATTTCTGCCTAATTGTGATAGTGCCTCTGCCCACAGCGTTATAACTGTTATTGCCCCAACCGGTTCCGGTTTCGATTCTGCAGCCATTTTGTTGTTGTTGTGCCTCGGAGCCCATCCTCCCCAACCCGCTACCGCCTCCCAGCTGCTCCTCCCTCGCCCCTCCCCCTCCACTATCCACTTATGTCAGAACAGCCTACGCGCAGCGTTCATGCGCAGCGGACGCGCCCTATGCGCGCCGAAGGTGCGCCAAAGGTAAGCCCGTCTACGCCCGTCCGCGCCTGGACCGCGCCCAGCGCCAGACCCCCTGGTCTTCGCAAATCTCAATACACCCGCATAACGTATGATGCCGCATCCCTCTCGGCACTCAACCCCGGCCGTCTCCAAAACTGCTACCAAGCCGCCCCTGGACACACCCATGGACCCTTCGCCTGCCACTCCTGCCAACTCGACTGCATCAGAACCCACTCTAAATCCACAAACTCCAAACTGAGCTCCAACACTAACCACCTGAAGTGCATCCTACTCAACACCCGCTCGGTCCACAAACACGCCATTGAACTCTGGAACAAACTCGACACCACTTCACCGGACGTCGCCTTTCTTACAGAAACCTGAATGAACGCCTCATCAGCTCCCGACATCGCCATAGCCATCCCGGACGGCTACAAGATCATCCGAAAAGACCGCACCTTCCAAACAGGTGGAGGCATCGCCATCGTACATAAGAACTCCATCCGCATCACGACCACCTCAGACGATAACCTCGCAGCCGCCGAACACCTCCACTTCCAGATCCACACCGACCCAAAAACAACACTCAGAGGCACCCTCATCTACAGACCACCTGGACCCCGCACACAATTCAGCGAAGACATCACTGACTTCATCAGCCCACACGTCCTCCCCTCTGAAGACTACATTCTACTGGGAGACCTCAACTTCCACCTGGAAAAGAAAAACGACAGCAACACCACCACCCTCCTGGACAACTTGGCCAATCTTGGACTAAAACAACTTGTTGATACCCCCACCCACTATGCCGGGCACACGCTCGACCCTATCTTCACCTCCAGCAAGCACATCTCCTTCAACCACACCACAGCTCTCCACTGGACGGACCACAGCTGCGTTCACTTTAACTACAAAAAGTCCACGACCCACAACCTCCCTCAACCAATCCCCCGAAGAAACTGGAACAAAATTACCTCCGACCAGCTCTTCACTACGCTTCACAAAAACCCTCCCGCCAAATCATCGGACCCAAACCAAGCTGCCATCAACCTCACAGAATCGATTACCCACAGCGCCGATGAACGAGCACCCTTGAAAAACCATCAAATCAAGCAAAGTAGCAAAAAAGCCCCCTGGTTCAACGATGACCTTAAGACATCCAAGAAGCTCTGTCGTACCCTCGAGAAGGCTTGGAGAAAAAATCCAACCACTGACAACCTAGCCGCCCTCAAGAACGCCACCCGCAAACACCACCAACTGATTCGATCCACCAAGAAATCAGCATTCAAGGATCGACTTGACAACAACGCCCACAACAGCAAGGAACTATTTAACATCGTCAAAGAATTCACCAACCCCACCGCCGGCACCAACGACATCACCCCATCCCAAGACCTCTGCGACTCCCTAGCCTCTTTCTTCCACAACAAAATCGCCGACATACATAACAGCTTTGAAAACCAGTCCGGAGACCAAGCCAATCCACCCACCCCCGAACTAAATACCCCCGCTACCAACCTTTGCGCCTGGGACCCAATCACCACTGCAGACACCATCCACCTGATGAACTCCATCCTCTCAGGATCGCCTACTGACCCATGCCCCCACCACATTTTCAACAAAGCAGACTCCATCATCGCACCCCATCTCCGAGACGTCATCAACTGCTCCCTCTTCTCCGCTACCTTCCCAGAAAGCTGGAAACATGCCGAACTCAGCGCCCTTCTGAAGAAACCCACAGCAGACCCCACTGAACTTAAGAACTACCGCCCCATTTCGCTCCTCCCATTCCCTGCCAAAGTTATTGAGAAAGCCGTCAACAGTCAGCTCGCCGCCTTCCTCGAATCCAACAAATCCCTCGACCCTTCACAGTCCGGCTTTCGAGCCAAACACAGCACCGAAACCACCCTAATCGCAGCAACCGACGATATTCGAACACTACTGGATAACGGAGAAACAGTTGCCCTCATCCTACTTGACCTCTCCGCAGCCTTCGACACAGTCTGTCATAGCACCCTCATACAACGCCTCTATAACGTCGGAATTCAAGGAAAAGCATTGGATTGGATCATCTCATTCCTCGCCGGAAGAACCCAGAGAGTCCGCCTTCCCCCTTTCAGATCGGAACCCACCGAAGTCATCTGCGGCGTACCACAAGGATCCTCACTCAGTCCCACCCTCTTCAACATATACATGAGGCCCCTCGCATCCATCATACGCCAACACAACCTCAACATCATCTCCTACGCAGACGACACCCAGCTAATCCTCTCCCTCACCAAAGACCCAAACACCGCCAAAACCAACTTACACGAAGGAATGAAAGAGGTAGCGGAATGGATGAAAAACAGCCATCTAAAACTGAATTTGGACAAAACGGAATTCCTGATCCTGGGCTCATCCCCCTCTGCTTGGGACGACTCATGGTGGCCACCGGCCCTGGGAACAGCACCCATACCAACGGACCACGCACGCAACCTAGGCTTCATCCTGGACTCCTCCCTCTCGATGACCAGGCAAGTCAACGCCGTTTCTTCCTCATGCTTCAACATCCTTCGCATGCTCAAAAAAATATTCCGTTGGATCCCCACCGAAACAAGAAAAACGGTCACCCACGCACTGGTCACAAGCCGACTGGATTACGGAAACACCCTTTACGCCGGAACAACAACCAAACTACAGAAAAAACTCCAACGCATCCAAAACGCCTCAGCCAGACACATACTAGACATCCCCCGCCAAAACCACATTTCTGTTCACCTGAAAGACCTCCACTGGCTCCCAATCAACAAGAGGATAACGTTCCGACTCCTCACCCACGCACACAAAGCCCTCTACGACCTAGGACCCGAATGCCTCAACACACGCCTGTCCTTTTACACCCCCACCCGCCAACTTCGCTCGTCCAATCAGGCCCTCGCCACTATTCCGCGCATCCACAGAACCACCATGTGGGGAAGATCCTTCTCCTACTTAGCGGCCAAAACCTGGAATTCTCTCCCCACCCACCTCCGCCTTACACAGAACCACCTCTTCTTCAGAAAACAACTTAAAACTTGGATATTCGATAAGTAAATTACCCCCCTCCTCCCACAAGCGCCTTGAGACCCTCTGGGTGAGTAGTGCGCTATACAAATCTCTGAACTTGAACTTGAACTAGCGGCTGCATTCTGGGTGGTTTTAGAGTTGGTGTAGGACATGGGTTGGGATTCTGATGTAGAGGGCATTTCCGTGATCAAGTCTACTTGTGATTATAACCTGGATGACTGTGAGTATGGTGTTCAATGGGATCCACTTGAAAATCTTGTGCAGCATTGTCAGGATGTGAAAGTATGATGAGGAGATGCAATTGATCTGTCTGATCATGGAGAGGTTGGTATCCAGGATAGTCCCAAGGTTTTTGGCATGGTCCACAGTTGTGGGTGAGGGGCCATGTTCGAAGTGTCACCCAGAAGCCCTGGGGGAGTGGTTGTTGCCAAAGATAAGGACTTCGGTTCTGCCTGTGTTGATCTGGAGGCAGTTGTTTTTCATCTTTAATAACACTTTGGATGGATGCGAGGGCATCATGATCATCTAAATATGTACCATATTCAGATTAGCTGTACATAGCTAATAAAAGTGATAAGCATTTGCTATAATATACGAAATATAAATACCTTCAGCTTTCTCTGAACCTAATGAGGTCTATCTATTTTGGTGCTTTTTCTATATATTCTGAATATTTGTTGATACCCAGCATCCTGGACATGTATGAACCGATTCACAAATATTTTGTTGTGACATACTCTTGTAGTAATCCTGAATTCCAGGAATAATCATAGAGAAAATTAAGTCACACTTACTCAGACCCTCATCTTCATGAATCTTTCTCATACTGTTTTTAAACCATGATACACATTTGTGTGCAGCTCGGTTAGTAACAAAATAAAACAATAAAGACCATGCATTTTTCTTTCATTAGCACTATTTATTATTGGTGACATAGAACTAACATTCTTTAAAGAAAGACCCTGAATGCTTTATTTAATAAAACATGCAGTGTAATAGATAAGAACCTTTCTGAGAGTCTTGCATCATTGTGAGTTACCTATAAGGGGCATACTTTAGTTTTGCATTCTTTTATGAATAGTTAAAGTAGTACTTCACCAACTCATGCCTTTGTGAATTAGCACTAAGCACTGATAATCAGTGGGTCGGTGTTTTCCGATCCCTGTGCAAGCCCCTACTAGCACATGGGTTGGAATTCTGAGTTGAGTGGTATTTATTGTACCCATTAATTACCAGGTGCAATAAATACCTCACCTTTTGTTACCTTTTTTTTTTAGGAAAACAGTATGGTATTTACCGTAACATGGCAAAAATGGGATAGGTGTTATTTATCGCACTCAGTAAATTCTGATCTCTGAATTGTACTCGCTGTGGTAAATAGCACCTACTTCTCCATCATATTCGCAATCAGGACCTTAGTGTGAATAATTAGAAGGACAGCATCAGATAAAATTCAAGCTGTGACGGAGAAAAGCTGACAACACTTCAGGGCCCTTTGTCATTGAGTGTCAGCTTGACAAAAATTAGATAAACACATTTTGACAGCTCCCACATAAGTGGAGGCTCAGTTATGACTGTGTTGCAGGGATTTTGCTCTGGAACAGAACTATGTTTGGGACCATGGAATATCAGCATGTAGGAACTGAGTCATCATACCGCCTCAGTGCCCATGAGCCTAAGTCCAACTTGCTATAGTGCCTCACCTGCCCTCCTAACCATACCAAAGAAACAAGTGAATAGGCACCCCCAGGGCACAACACTCTCAACCCTCTCAGGGATCACGGTAGCAAGGCTCACCCTTTTGCTCGCTCACTCGTACATGTTCACAATAAAGTAACAGAGAGACACGAAAGAAGTTTAGAATATTTATTCAAACTATTGTGCTCTGAAATGCAGTATACACACCACATTTAACAAACAAATGCATAATAAAAATACTGTTTACATGGTCGATAATCCATATACCATGAAGAATGTTGTAATTTTATAAGACAGAGTAACCTACCCCTCCCCTGTGAGTAAATCTAAATGATTGTATGAAAGATATCACAAATTATCGGCATACCACGTACATTAACATATCCTGATAAACGCTCTACATTTCAGCAGACGTAGTGCTCTTGCCACAGAATTCTCGTTCCATGTGTCTGTATGTGGCTCATGTACTCATCTGTATGGGAGGACATGTGTGCACATAAACAACAGCTGCATTATTGTGTTATGTGTAGGTGCTAGTGCCTGGCCAGAAAGTCTGACAAGTGACGTTGGTTGACCTTACTGGCGGTGCTCAGACTAAATCCCAGGAAAAGAATGGAATGCCAAAACATATGCAGGTTCCATGTGAAAATACAATATGGCACAAAAGCAAACAGGTCTAGCTAGGCCAACACAGGGAAAACGACAATGGGCCATGCAAGAAACACATGACAACTACTGACTGTGGCTTCCTTTGTTGTACTCTGCGAGGTACATCTAAAATATACTACATTTTGGTATCAGATCCGATATACTAATAAAAACACCAGCTTTATCTGGCATATTGCCAGGCATGTGCCCCTGGTGTTCTCCTTCTAGTTGTCCTACATGCTATGCAAACCCTGAAGTTTATTTTTTGTTTTTTTTCCCTGGTACTCCAAGGGTGACTTAAAGATTGGAAAGGTTGAGACCAATATGGAGTAGTGTAGCAGGCATAAATGAGAATTTCCCAAAATGTATTGATTACCTTATCTTGGTCGCCATCTTGTCCCTCTGTCCCATCTAAATAAAGGGAAAACCCTCACCAAGGAAAAAAAAGAGTTGTTATCCAGGTGTCTGGCAGCCATGCTCACCCAAGATAACTTAGTGAGTTGTGCGATTGCTGCTGACACCTAGAGTGATCTGTATACCCCAAGAATTCAGACAAAAGGCCTTATTACGAGACTCGTGGTCCTAGGACTGCCAGACTAGTGGGGGTGTGGTGGTGGTGATCCATACACCATTGCACCGGCGGTCCGACCGCTGTATGATAAGTTAGGCGGTCTGACTGTTATTTGACCGCTTGAAATACCAGGAAACTGCACTCCCTGGTGGTGATACGGCAGTCAGAATATGCTGGTGGTGCTCCTGCGACAACACCATGCATATTTTGAGTTTCCTGACCACCAGTCTTACATGGCGGTCATCACCGCCATGTAAAAGCTGGCAGTGGGGAAACAGAGGGGGCCTTATAGAGCCTCGCTCTTGCCCCATGCAGGTAGGTACATGCCCGGGGGGCACATGTTGTACCCCCCTGTGTGCAAGCATCCCCCATAGCATGGACTTTTATTATTATTATTATTATTATTATAATTAAATGTGTAGGGCTCACAGCTACCCGGTTTCCCGGTGCCAGGGACAAGAGCAACAGAAAGATCGAGGTTACTGGTTAAATAGCCAGGTGTTAAGGTTTTTACAGAAACTTATATGGCTGGTTTTGTGTCTAAGAGGGATAGGGAGAGTGTTCCACAACACGGGTGCCAGGTAAGAGAAGGAACGGCCCCCAAGTGAGCAAATTTGAATCTTGGGACTGAGTATTTGGGCTGGGAGTATGATCTAAGCATGCATGTCGGGTGATAATTCTGGACCAGAGAACATAAATAGTGGGGAGCTATACCTAGTTTAATTTTATGCATAAAGCACAAAGCTTTAAATTTAGTCCTGTTCGCAGCTCTTAGCCAATGGAGGTCCTGAAGGGTGCCTGAAATTGAAGATGTTTTAGGAACATGGCAGAGCATCCTAGCCGCAGAGTTCTGTACAACCTGTAATCTATGAATTACCTCCTTGTTGGCTCCTAGATAAATGATGTTGCCATAATCCAATCTTGACATTATCAATGCTTGGATTACTGTTCTTTGGGTAGGTCCCGGGAGCATCCATAGTATCTTCCGGAACCACCTCAAGATGGTAAAGCAGATAGATGCAGTTTTAGTAGCTTGCTACTTCATGGAAAGTTGATCATCGATCATTACACCCAAGTTGCGGGCGGATTGGTCTGGCTGAGGAAGTGGACCCATTTCCATGGGCCAATGACGTGGGCCCCAAAGATCTTTATCTTACCCCATGATCAGGACCTCTGTTTTACCCCCATTTAGTTTTAGCCAGTTGTTGTGCATTCAACTGGCTATTTTAAGCAGCCCTGTCTGTAAGGAGGAAACTTTAGAGGTATCATTAGTAGACAGGGAAAAAAGAAACTAGGTGTCATCAGCATAAGAGAAGATAGACAACCCAGCTTCCTCCGCTATGGTGGCCAACAGGCTAACATAAAGATTGAATAACACAGGGCTCAGAATCGAGCCCTGTGGTACTCCATAGGGAGATTCATAGATCTTTGAACTAGCTGAAGAAGAGAACACCTGGAAGGTTCTTCTGGTAAGGAAGTCTTTGATCCAATCCAGAGCTAAGCCTGCAATTCCCAGCGATTGTAGAACTTTTAGAAGAGTACGGTGTGACACCGTATCGAAGGCGGCACTTAAGTCTAACAAGATAAGTGCCGCCGTTTCCCCTTTATCAAGTAGCTGGCCGATTGTTTCAGTACCCCCAAAAGAGTAGTTTCTGTAGAGTATCTGGCTCTGAAACCCGATTGGGATCCGTGCAGGATTTTATTAGTTTCCACAAATTGATAAAGCTGTTGGTTTACATGTTTTTCTAATATCTTAGAAAAAATGGGGAGGAGAGAAATCGGTCGAAAATTAGACGTTTCTGCTGGATCAGCATTAGATTTTTTCAACAGGGGAACTACCATTGCATGTTTCCACTGTGCAGGCAGAACGGCCTTTTTCAAGGAAGCATTAAGTAATTCCATGATGGGCTGTAGAGTACTGGGCTTTATTTTTTTAAGGATCTGGACTGGTAACGGGTCCTTAGGTGAGCCTGAGTTAAGACCATTCAGAATACTATTAAAAGACATCGGGTCAAGTGGTTGCCAGTTCATGATTTTATGAGAGGGAACAAAAGCAGGGGTGTCCTCTAACTTATTATCATTAGGGTTATAGGGTACGATATTCTTTTGTTGTTCCCCCTTAGTAGGTGCCATCTCCAGTTCCGTATAGATCTTTTCAGCCTTCACAATAAAAAATTTTGCCACAGTTTCACAATGTGCTTCATCAAGTGCCTGGGGTGTCTGTTGACAAGAAGCTCCCGAAAGCTCGCCAACTAGTTTGAACAATACTTTGGCATTGCTCTGAGCAGATAGTATGGTAGTATGGTATTATTTACATACTCAGCACGTGCGATTTTACAAATAGAGTTATTTTTTTTGGCAGCTTTATAATTATACTTGGATTCAGAGGCGTAATCCTTTTGCCAATATCTTTCTAAGGCTTTGCACCTAGTTTTTTCAGACTTTAGGTTTTCCGTGAACCATGGGGCAGGAGGGCGATGATTATTCAGTTTCTTAAAGATAAAGGAAGGCATACATTTACAAAATCCATAATCCAAGTTTGGATGGTATTAGCATCCGATATTCCCAAGGAAGGAATATCCGGCATATTCGATGCCAGCTGATGATTGAAAGAGTCAATGTTCAACTTCTTCCAGTTTCTGCATTTTGGTTCGGATAAAGAATTAAAGAAGTTATTTAGTGTGGCATCAGCTGTTACCTTAAACTCTACCAGAAAATGGTCGGACCAGGTTAATGGAAGAGCTGTCTGGCATAGGACATTGGGTAGATTAGAAAAAACAGGGTCGAGCAAACAGCCCGTCCTGTGAGTGGGACCAGAATTGCAGAGAAGCATATTCACGGCTTCTAAGTCATTAATAAGAGTGGAGCCAATCTTACATGCAGTGTCATTAAAGTGTACATTGAGATCACCAACAATAGTGAAATTCGCAGCATTAAGTAAGAAGGGAGTAATGACTTCTGGGAAACTAGTTGCCCAACGTCCCACTGGGCCAGGAGGGCGATACACTAAGAGGCCTGTGAGCGTAAACTGCGGCATAAGAAGGAGCTTAAAAAGACCAGTTTTGCAGCCTTCAAGACCACCGTCTTCCCATTTGCGCGAGTATTCTTTTTTAAAAATTATTGCAATACCGCCCCCAGGTTTGTCTACTCTATCTTTCTTAACGATAGAATAATTGGACGGAAGGGCCATTGCAATATCAGGCCCTGAACTTTCGTGTAACCAGGTCTCCATGAGGAATATTGCATCTGGTTGACATTGGGAGTTGTGCAACAGGTCAAAGATATCTTCTTTGTGTGATAAAGATCTACAATATAAATTAAAAAAAGTGAACTCTGTACGGTGGGCTGTCATTCGATTTCCCCCCGCTGATAACAATGTACTAGGGTTTGAGTTGCCAACATTATTAGGTGACTGTTTCCTGTTTAAGAGGGAAGTACAGGTAAAGTTGCAGCAGGGGCAAGGAAAGATAGAACTACCTGGCTTAAAAGTAGTACAATCAGCATTCAGTCTCTTTTGCATACTCAGTAAAAATTTAGACGAATATTTCCTAATATTTTTTCCAAATGGAGCAGGGGTTGTGGCCCCTGATCTTGGCAGGGCAGGAACAGGCGCAGACAAGCTTGCCGTTTGCGTGCCACCGGCGAGCCCGCTGCACGCGTCCGCTACGCAGAGAGAGGGGCATGGAATTTAAAGCCCGGCAGTCAGCTGGCTGCTGACGTCGGTGCTCCACCTCCCCTGCCACCTCCCGGAAACAACCAAGACCGCCGCTCCCTCCACAACAAGCGGGCGAACCCGTGGTGGACCGGGGAGTGGGCGGCAACAACGTGAAAGGTGAGCAAGTTGAAAATAAAATAAAAGGAGAAGCAATTCCTGGCTCCGTTTTTTTAAAAAGCAGTTCGTATTAGCAGCTAGCGCTAGCAGAACTTACTGTAGCGCGTCTGCTGCGCGGAGTAAGGGCATTGAATTTAAAGCCCGGCAGTCAACTGGCTACTGACATCGGCGCTCCACCTCCCCCGCCTCCTCCCGGAAAAAAACAAGACCACCGCTACCTCCACAACAAGCGGGCGAACCCGTGGTGGACCGGGGAGAGGGCGGCAACAACGTGAAAGGTGAGCAAGTAAAAAAATAAATAAAAGGAACAGCAATTCCGGGCTCAGTTTTTTTTTTTAACTCTTTTTATTAATGAAAAAAGACAATACAAAAAGGAAAAAAAAACATCAGGTGATCTCATACAGTCTAATACATACAGGTCACTCCGGCCAGATACAGAATCTCAAGCAATATTATACAATGCTAGGATCATGGGGATTCCTGCACTTCCAATCCCAAACTCGGCAGCGGCGGTTCACAAATCTCTCCCCGGTGAGTATTCCATGCTCCCCACATCTTCCCCCCATTTCCTCAGGCATCCCCTGGCTATGAACACCGACTTTTCCCTGAACATGCACCAGTCAAGGTCTTCTGCCCACTGAGTGATTCGGGCGGTTGGCTAGCTCCCCAGAGCCGGGCAATGTTCCGCTTAGCCACCATATATGCCAGAGTGACCCACTGCTTCTGATACTCATTCAAATCCGTAGGCTCCCACACATTCAACAGACACCGTTGGGCTTCCGGTAATATCTCCGCCCCCAAAACCTCTCTCAACACATCGTGAATCTTTATCCAGAAAGTCTGTATCACCACACAATGCCATAAAATATGAATGAGGTTGCCAGATTCTCCACACTCTCTCATGCACTCACCACTCTCTCCCTGTCTCATTCGTACCAATCAGGGCCCCGTGATATAAGACCTGTGTAGTATCTTCAATTGTACAAGTTGGAGCCTCATCTGAATTGCAACAACCTTAGGAGAGGAAACCGCTTCCACCCAGTCTTCATCATCCAGTTCCAATCCGTCCATGCACCACTGGGCTCTAATGCGCCCCAGTGGGTTCTCCATGTTGTTGACCAGCTTCTTGTATATCAAAGAGACAGTCTTCTCGGGAATATGTCCGTCAAGCACGCAATCATCAAGGGGAGACGACTCTGGGAGAACCGAATCTTTAGGTATATGTACAGCAAGGGCGTGCCTCGCCTGCAAATACCGAAACCACTCATTATTATGTAGGCTATATGCTTTTTGAAGAGACTCGAATGTAAGCACCGCATCTTTCCCCCAAACATCCTTTATACGAGTGATACCAATAGTGTCCCATTTATCAAACCCCTTAGTTTTCCATAGCCTACCCAGCTTCTCGGAATTCAACAGGGGGTAGCCAATGTGAGTCTACCCTCCCACCCTAGACATCTATTAGCCACATGCCACACGTGTACCGCACGCGCAGTCGAGCCAGTTAATGCGAACTTCCCCGATTTGGCATATATTGCTCTGTCTATCATGCCTCCTGGTGCCTGACCTCGGTCCATGGCAAAACCCGGGTTCCCGGGGGGCCCATAAATAATGTGGTTCACTGCAGTCAATTGCGAAGCCCAATAGTATCTCCGCAAGTCTGGGAGACCAATCCCGCCATCGTACCATGGGAGAGTTAATTTAACGAACGCGATTCGTTAGGAGCTGCCTCTGGAGAGTTTCTATCTCTTTAGAATAGGAGGCCGGCACAGAGTCCATCGAGTTCTGCAAGGCATATAAAAACCGGGGTAGGGCCATCATTTTGAAAAGAGCGGCTCGCCCGAGCATGGATAGCGGAAGAGCCTTCCAACGCTGCACATATTTCCTGCATCTGTCCAATGGGAGAGCAAGATTGTTGGTATATCGCAGCCGCGGATCCAGCGTGATATATACCCAAGTACTTGAAACCTATCATCTCAATCTGGATTGGACACGATCGCCGGACCACTGGCGGATCTCCAACTAGGACAAAGAGCACTGACTTTGTCCAATTTATGGCCAAACCCGAGTACCTGCTGAAAATATTCAGGACATCTAAGAAGCAGGCCAGGGAGTCTTTGGGATTAAAGAGGGAGAGCAAAACATCATCCGTATAAAGCGAAATCTTTTCTTCCCATTCAGGCGTCCACCGTAGGCCCCGTATCGACCTATCCCATTGGACCCAGGCCGCTAGGGGTTCCATAGTAAGTGCAAAAAGTAACGGGGACAACGGGCATCCCTGCCTCGTGCCTCTCTTCAGGGAGAAATCACTGGACCTGCAGTTATTAACCACCACTCTAGCCAGGGGTTCAGCATACAGCAGTCATACCCAACTGTCAAACTCTCTCCCAAAGCCCAACTTTGCCAACACTGCAAACAAATGCTGCCATTCTACCCTGTCAAACGCCATGGTGGTATCCAATGACACCACCACTGTTGGTTCATGAATCTGCGAGGAACCCCCTAGGATACCGTGAAATCGTCGCAGATTCAGCGCCGTGCTACGGCGCGGCATAAATCCAGATTGATCCGGATGAATCAAAGACGTAATCACCTTGACCAGCCGAGTGGCAAGCAGTTTCGCCAATATCTTGTGTTCCACGTTGAGAAGCGAAATACGCCTACACGAAGAACATTGTGTCTTGGGTTTACCCACTTTATGTATAACCACTATGTTCGCCACCAGTCGGCCCTCCTCTCTATTCTCCAAGAACATGGCATGAATATGTGGGGCGATTCGGCTGGCATTCAATTTATACAGTTCAATCGGTATCCCGTTAGGGCCCATCGCTTTACCTGATTTTATTTGCCTTATGGCCTGTGCCACTTCATCATCGGAGATAGGGGAGTCAAGATAGCTTCTATCCTCCTCTGACAGAGTCGGCATAACAATGTCTCTAATCATATCACTATTCTCAGCCTCAGAATACCCACTACCAGCAGCATAGACCTTCTCATAATGCACTGAAACCTCGTCTGCCACCACCTGCGGATCTGTAATCATACGTGACTCCGATCCCACTAATTCCGGTACCAGCCTGGAGGCTCTTTCACAGTGTTCAAGCCATGCAATTATTTTACCTGCTTTGTCGCCATGCTCGTATATGTGACTCTGCACGGCACTATTGTGAGCGATCACTCTATCACGCACCAGATCTTCGTATTCCTCCTGCCGGAGTCTTAAATGGTGGAGCTCCGCAGCCATGTGCGACACTGCCACCTTTTCCTCCAAGCGTATCACTTCCGCCTCTTTCCG
Source organism: Lissotriton helveticus (assembly GCF_964261635.1). Taxonomy (NCBI): domain Eukaryota; kingdom Metazoa; phylum Chordata; class Amphibia; order Caudata; family Salamandridae; genus Lissotriton; species Lissotriton helveticus. Next base: position 1,034,373,480 of record NC_136059.1, read on the forward strand.
CGCCACCGCGGCCTGGTTCCTCTTCTTTTTCCCTGCAACTAAGGACAGTACCTCCCCCCTTGCTACCGTTTTGTAGGCTTCCCAGAGAGACTGGGCTGAGTCAACTGAGCCTATATTTTCCAGGAAGTAGCGGTCGGACATTCGAAGCACCTCTTTTTTGATAAGTGGTTCTTTTAACTGCCAAGCACTAAGCAGAGCAATCCTACCCGCCGCGGGCCTGTCGGATATGAGCTGCATCCACAGTGGGGAGTGGTCAGAGATCCCTCTGGCGAGGTACTTCACCTCTTGAATCATAGGCACCATTGCCGCCAGCAACAGGAGATAATCTAATCACGACAGGCTACCATGTGCTGCTGATACATGCGTGAAATGCGACAGCGTTGGGTTATGTGTGCACCAGCTATCGATTAGTCCTAACGTTTCTATAAAGTCTGAGAGCCATCTCTGTGATTGCCTGAGCACACGCGGTGGGCTTCGGTCAATTTCCCCGTCAAGCACAGCATTAAAGTCTCCCCCTAACACTAGACTACCCAGGGGTAGCGCAAGAAACACAGATCCCAGATCTCGAAAGGTGTCTGACTGGAGGCCCGGAGGGACATATATCGACAATAGAGTGACAATCTTACCCTCTACGAGCCCCGAGACTCCCGCATACCTGCCCCTCTGATCTAACCATGTAGCCTGCACTGTCAGGGGGAAGGAGTTTTTGACCAGAATCCCAATCCCCCTGGACCCGGATGTGAACCCAGCGTGTGCCACCAATTTATAACCCCCCTTATGGAGGGCCATACACTTGCTGCCCACCAGGTGTGTCTCCTGCCGCACCACTACATCTGCGGAGTGTATCCTGATAAGCTGGCTGACCATCCCTCTGTTAATCTTGTCTCCCAAACCATTACATTCCTACTCAGCGCTATCATCCCCGATCCTCGACTACTCTGTGTGTGTGAGGAAATCGCAACCACACCAAAACAATCCCATCCCTCCACCCCCCCACGCTGCACCCCTGCTCTCGGCATTCGCCAACCCCCACCTTGCAGTGTGCCTGTTGCCCCATAGTCTAACTAACCAACTATATAAATATAGATTAGAGGAGGACTTCAGAGCTCAGCTACCCCGCCCCCGTCCATCGTGGTCATATCTTGTGCCCACTGCGATGCACAATTTGAAGGGGCTGACTCGTGAAAATGTCTCGCACATGGCTCCCCATCAACCAGTCCACATTATTCATACAGTTCAATACTTATCATTCTTGTTGCTAAGCATCCTGGCCATCTTCACCACCTTCCCCCCTGGGGGTCCCCCCGAGGGCAAAAACTGTCCAGCCAGTCCGCAGCAATTGGCGGGTCATCGAAGAACCAAACTTTCTCCTCGGTCTCAACCAGCAGCGGTGCGTCCATTGGGGTGTAGGGGCGTAGCCCCACCAGCCCACATGGACCCGCATCGCGGCCGCCGGCCGCAATCCTATTAAAATAAAATTACTGACTGACTGTACATAAACATTACAACAATAATCAGCCGCCGGGAATCCGGGACACACCCGCCGATTTCGGAGACCGCAGGGGGGGTGGCCTGCTGCAGCTTGAGTGACAGACTCAGGCTGCAGCAGACCGTAGTGCGCAAGTGCGATATGGTATCCAACTAGCCGAAGCATGCGCACTGAAGCTCCCCAGCGGGACCCAGGGGTACTTGTTCACCTGTCACAGCCCGGGTTTACAAAGGGCGACAGGGCGAACAGCAAATGTGCCCCCCTAGCCAATCCTGGCGCGTGGGGGTGGCACACACACTGCCTCTGCCATCGTGCCACAACTTAATGGCCAATCACTGCATGGCTTCACAGTGAAGCCATGCAGTGATTGGCCATTTCGCCGGGATGCGTGGCTTCCGTTTACTGCGCTGCTGTGACGTCGTGGTCCCTGGAGCTCAGCTCGTGACGACCAGTAGTGAAGTGAAGTAAAGTCAGTCTGACGATGATCGGGATGACGGGATCGGATCCTCCATCGAGTTTGTGACCTGTAAGAGGAACACCCAACAGTAAGACCTTAAACCTGCTACCTATTACCCTGTTATAAACTGACTTACACATGAATGTAAAATTCTATTCTGGGTGTGCAATGTCGGGTGTTGATGATTGGGGTGATTCTGAGGGCTGTTTCAACAAACACCTGCCCTTCAAATGGAATTCTTCAGGAGACTTATGCATCAGGGTCTAGCGCCTCAAGGAAGATGAATTGATTGCCAGACTCGGCGCTGGATTCTTCATCCAAGCGAAGGCCGCTGTGGAGTGTTTGGGGGGGAGGGGGGGAGAGGGGGGGGGTGAGTGAGTGCTGCTTGTTGCTTTTGTGTATGAATAATGCTTTGCGTATCTTCTCAGCTTGCCACCACCACCAAGGGGCAGAGTTTTCCAGGTTTCAGTGATTCGTACAGCGCCTTGGTGCAATGATTCAAGGCGCACAAATGTATTTTGGCTATGTAATCTTTTTAAAGATCAGTTATTCGAACCTCTAGCCGTCCTCCATAAGCCTAGCTGATTATATCTCCACGGATGCATGCTTCTCCAAAGCCTGTGAATATTTTACATACAAAGGTACTACTGAATTTTTTACATCTGCCGCCGGGAACAGAGCAGCGGCGGGAAATAATGGCCGACCTGTCTTCATCTGCAAATGTGCGTCGTTTGGAATGGTCAAATAAATTAATTCTAACTAAGTCATCGGTAGATTCATTCAAAAGGTTAGGTTTCCCTTGTCAGATTGCCATAACTACTTAATCATATTCTGAGTGGGTTTATAAATCGCTAGCACATGTTTCATTCATCATTTGTGGTTAGACTAGACACTAATTGGTTTATTATCTTAGGAGCAGGAAAGCATGACTAGGATACCCACGGCTATTACAGTCTTGAGTCCGGTCCACCCCATCCTTTAGTTTCTGTTTCTTTATCTGTAGGCCGGAAGAGGAGTCTGCTTCGGGCATGTGCCGAGAGCTAGTGTCTCGGTTTCTGGGCGCTAGCAGCAGCAGCCCTGAGCCTGGGGTCTTTGAACACTGATTCTGCTCAGGATCACACAACTTGCAGACCAGCACAGGCCGCAGCAGCATGTTCCAGCAGGCGCCGGGAGCGGTGAGTCTGTGTGCTGGTTTATGGGGTCCCCCAAGGCCTCCCTCTCTTCTCCTCCCCTTCCTTTCAATGGGGGGGGGGGGTCTTTGAACACTGATTCTGCTCAGGATCACACAACTCGCAGAGGAGCACAGCGCAGGCCGCAGCATGTTCCAGCAGGCACCGGGAGCGGTGAGTAGGGTGCTGGTTTATGGGGTCACCCCAAGGCCTCCCTCTCTTTTCCTCCCCTTCCTCTCGATGGGGGGGGGCTTTGAACACTGATTCTGCTCAGGATCACACAACTCGCAGAGGAGCACAGCGCAGGCCACAGCAGGCGCCGGGAGCGGTGAGTAGGGGGCTGGTTTATGGGGTCACCCCAAGGCCTCCCTCTCTTCTCTGCCTCAGGGGTAGAGTTGGAATCAGAGCAGATTTCCTGCTCACATTATTATCTCTTCCCAGCTCGAGGAAGGTTCGCGTTTGTTGGGCAAACTTTAAGGATCTCAGTATGTTTATATAGTGAAAAGGCCGCCCTTATTTTTGGTGTAAGTTGAACTTCCGGCCGCGAAGAAACCCCCAAACCCGGTGATCTCTGGAGAAAGGCATTTTCTAAACAGTGTAGTCTTTTTAATAACATATTTTTAGCCCCCACGAGGGACAACATACTAGTCAGTGTGTGATGTGACCTGGGTGAACCGGCGTAACTCAGTAAAAAGTCGGATTGACAACGTGGCCCAGAACTTTAATGATCGCCTAATGTAACCTCTAACGATCACGAGCAAGACCTGCTGCTAACTGGGGTTATCTAAACAGTGCTCCGATTTCCTTATAAAGCAACTTGTTCTGAAATCTGTAAGCAGTCCCAGACTTGTCATATGTGTCAAGCAGCAACTCTGGGTTTTTGTTTTCAGAGGGCTGCCACTTGCTGCAAGGCTGTCTTTCAAGCGCATCCAGCCTGCGCCGCACAGGCCTCTACCAATCACAAGATGGCAACGACAGGCTTTTTTTCACTTTGAAAATAATGAAATACAGTATTTCTGATATGACTGGATGTTCTCTGGATTTTGGATGAAGAAAAGGTGCTAATCCTGGACCCAAATCTTTCTAACACCGTTTGTGATTGTGAAATTGGATGGAAGGTGGCGCAGCATTTTTGTTATTGATTGGAAAGATGGTGTAGCATCCAATTTATGTTGCTGTCTGCTTTGGACTTTAGCAGTAATATGCTGCTATTAACTCTTCCCCTTATCATTGTCCTGACTTCTACTGTAGGGATCGTAATTCTAACAAACGAATACAGTGCTCCTCTTGCTGCGTGCGCTGTTTTTTTAACCTTATGGCTTTGAGGGATTTGTGCATTACCTGTACTGTATGTGTGATGTGACTATCTTGCTTATCGCTGTGGGTTGTAGTGATCCCTGCTCCTATGTGCTACACATCATGTGTGGGTTATGGCCATAGCTACTCCCAACCCAAGTCCCATCGCCCCTTCCCCAATCTGACTTGTGACTGGCTGTTGCACAACCTTAACCGTATTGGCTCTCAAACGGTCTCTCGTGTATGAAAACATAGAGATTTTTCGATAGGCAGATGTCCTTGACAGGCCCACAGGGCTGGGGCAGAGTCACAATTATTACTGAGGGATGTAAGAAGTTATGAACGGTGCTCCACAGAGATCACGGAGTGCAAGCTTCTGCCATTGGAAACCAGTGCGGACCATATGACCCAACGGGGAGAAGGGAGTTCAGGACCTGCCCGTTCAGTTCTTGGATTCTTAGATGTACTAGCCATCACGATTTGGCTCAGATGGTGTTTAAATTAATTATCTAAAGAATGAACGTCAATAACTTCTGTAATACCACAGGATAATAACTGGCGCTTCTGACGTCACTGCCTCTGCCAAGCTGCATCGCTACTGCAGGCCAGTGAGTATTGCAGGCTGTGGGAAGAAGACCGACAAAAGCCAGGGCAAATGGCCCATGCAGAACTATCAATATCCTTCTATCAGGTAAAAAGCCTGATATTTATTCAACTCCATGAGCCCGGCCCTCAAAAAGGTACTGCTAAAACATGCGCTGCGGTCTAATTTCATGAAAAGCTTACAAATTTGGACGCTTAAATGGTCTCACCAACCACAAGTGTGTGTCGATTGTGTGATTTGAAGCAGGAATCATTATGAAAGCCAGCGCCAGGGCTATTCCTGAATGTGTTCTAAAAATGAAATGTCACAATCGTGATGGCAGCTGGAATTCATCACCAGGCTCCCTGACAAAGAGCATGTAAACAATTTATCCATAATTAAAAGTGGGAAGCTCCAAAATGTCCGAAGCGTTCTTGTATGGGCGCTGGCAAGTATAAATGTGAAATGAAAAGGCCTCTAGCACTTTAAATGTAAACTCACCTTTGCCCTTATTTTTTATTTCTTTTTTGCAACAGAGCTGTTTTAGAATTCAATAGAATAGACTGCTTTCTGTATTTAAACACCATATATGAATACTATAGGGCGTTCATTGTTCAGAGAGATATGTAGAAAGATGAGTGCTTTGAGAGACACTAAATCTTCTTTTGCTAGTTCCCAAATCTCTCTAATGGTGCAAAATGGCAACTCAGCAGTAAACAACCAGTAACAATTCTGCACGATTTAGTGTTCTCTTACTAAAATGCAGAGGGATCAAATGATTCATAAATTTATGGTTTAAATCTTTTTATTGAGATTTCCCAACATACATGAAAATAACCATGTAGGTTTAGTCGTCATGCCCTTAACAGTGCTAAACATTTTACCTAAAAGGGTTACGCGATTCATACGTTTAAAGACAAATCTTAATAGTTGTGATATCAAAATAAGCCGTTTCACTGGCAGTTGTTGTCCCAAAGATGGAGAAACACGTGCTACACTTTTGGTGGGTTATTTGTGAAAACCCTCTCACTACATGACAGCAGTTGTGTCACTTCCTCTTTAAGCACGGCAGTGCTCCCTTGACCATTTTACAGTGACTGCATCTGTTGAAAGAACTATATACCCTCTGCTTTGTGTCATACAGCAGGAATGTTTGGGCTGAGTGGGACGCCTCAAGAGGTAGGTAGATGCACACAGGTGCTGGAGATCTGTGCTGCTTTGTTTTAACTTTAGCAAAGCTAATGGAGGGCATCTGAACTTCTGCTTGAATATTCCCTGTGTCAGTAGGGAAGAGGCCCACAAAACCTTTTATGGTGAAAAGATATTCCCTGGTCAAAAAAAGCGTTTAGCAGGGTCCCTGTTTTCAGTCTCGGGAGAGGACAAGTGAGTATAAACTGACCACAAAGTGGAGGACAAACGCACACAGGTCAATGTGAATCAGGCTGCTTTTTGAGCCACCAAAGACGCAAAGGGGGGCCATTAAGATGTACTGGCTCTGATCTGTCACTCACACTTGTGCCAAGGTATTTCTCTCCATTGAAAACCCCTGAGCATGCCGCAGCATGGAGTGGCTAATTTTGCGGCACCATATGTGGAAATTTTGCAGCACAACATTATGTTTTTTGCTGAGTTGTTGTGTCACTTTGTTGACCCATATCTGGTTGTCCTATCCCCAGAAACACTGAAGAGCTAGTCAATCCACTTAATGTTTTTGCTTGCCCCCTCCTGCCCTCCCACCTTTTTTTTGTGCTTGTTGTTTGTCCAACCAGTCCTCTGTTGTCCATGATGACCTTCCCACCACCTCTCCCTTTGTTGTTCAAGTTACCCCATCCCACTAATCCACTCTCCCCCTCCCTCCCCTGTCCGTGTTATCCCGTCCTCCACCCGCCATAACAAAATACAGACGCTGACGGCTGACACCTGTAACCACATCATTGTTGCCCCATACATGATAAAGATTACCACTACCCTGACTCCCCCCCTCCTGGCATAATCCCTAAATCCTATCCTTCTACCTCGCCCCCTGCCCGAGGCCTAAAACCCTGCCCTCCCACCAAAAACTATTCTGACCCCAGCCCCTCCACCTTGAGCCCTAAAACCATGCACTGTCCTTAAAACTACCGTTTACCCTTCATCTGCCATGAGGCCTACTACGTATAAATTACCTATTACGTACCTATTCTTGTATCGTTTTATTGTTAAGCCTATTTATTGTTTTTTGTTTTGTAGTATCAAAATATTATGAATACTTGCTTTCTATCACTTACGATGTAATAAATTACTTTATTGTTTCTACTCAATAAAAAAAGAAGATCTTGGATGGGTGGATGAAATATGGCTCACATATAAACATCTAAATAGAAAATCATGCTTGCATGTAGTTTGTCTGTGGCATCCAACTTGTAACAATTATTAAATGATCTTTGTAGAAATGATCCAATCTGCCTCTATGCCTTGAAGTTGTGCTTCCTTTGGAGTGTGACTCGCACAAATAAAACTGCAAAAATGTTTAAAATAAAAATAGTGCATTCGATTTTGAGACCCCACACATATGAGGTCCCTACTACAGATGTAGAAGATTTACATGAATAGGACCAGTGTATCCCTTGTTGCAGTCAGTCTTGGTGTTTTTTTTTTTATTAGTGCACATTTAGAGTCTCAGTATAAAATGAATCCATAAGGCCTCAGGCTTACATATCCACCCTATTACGTTTCTCCTCATAGCATGTGGCAAAGCTAATTGAATCATCCTAACCAATATAACACTAAATTATAATACCTAATCTGCCAGAGGTACATCAGGCCCTAGGGGGCCCTTGGGGTAGTCACTCCTGGAGCCTTAACCAATCACTCAATATCATGAAACCTTTGCCCTCAGTGTCACCAACCAGCCTTTAATTGGCAGGTGAGAAGTCTGGTCTAGTTAGAAGCTCCCGAAATGTTGGTAATGAGCAGAGATGTGCCTTTCAAGGTTATCTAAAGAGATGTCCGACAATATGTGGATCTGCCTTTGAGCACACGAGCAAAGGGCTGAGAACTGCCCTGTTTTTTAAGGTTTAAACTGGGTGCACTTTATGGCTCAGCAGAACTGCTTTGCGATGCAGAGCTGTGAACTTTTCTTCAAGTTCCTGACGCTCCTGGGGAACGAGCCTGGCAACCATTACACTGCTGTGCAACTTCTTCTACTCTTAGAGCTGAGATTTCCATGAAAGTCATATAGTCTGAATTCAGCTCCTGAGCATAATAGGACGGAATGTATGAAGCTTTGTGGTTATTACTGAATAAGCAGCTACCTATGTTATGCCATCTATTATTGTAATAACTGCACTTTCACAATTGCTTTATTAACCTTCCTGCTTTCTCAAATTTGCTTGAAAATGCACGATTTTTCTTCTTTTTTTTCAAAATTTTCTTGGGGGGGGTAATCCCTCCAAACCCCCCTTTTGGAGGTCGGGCTCGCTCGCTACGCTCGCTCGCTACGGTGCTGTATGCAAATCACTTTACGCCCCACCACTTTTAAATCTCACCCACCGCCCCTGGTCTCAACCCGCAGCTTAGCAGGGAACAGCATAGCATATTTCAATCCTCGATCCCTGAGACGCCGCTTGACTCCAAGAAACCCTCTGTCGCTGCCTCTGAACCGCCTGGGTAAAGTCTGGAAAGAAGTTAAGGGTGGAGTTCTCATACCTCAGAGGGCCTCCAGTTTTGGAGGCCTGCAGGATAGCGTCTCTATCTCTGAAATTGAGCACCCTCACGATCATTGGGCCTCTGTCTTCCTCCCGGAATTCTGTGCGCACGTTCTATGGTGAAGAAATTCCCCAACCCTTTCGGTTTCAAGTGTTTAAGGATAATGTCTTCCACAAAGAGGTCGGGGGTCAATCCCTCCACCTTCTCCGGAACTCCGATGATGCGGATACTATTCCTTCGGGCCCGTCCCTCGTACTCATCCAGCTTGCAATGCATCAGGGCGCCGGACGCCTTAAGATCTCGGACATCTTGCTGCTGCTGCGAAACGTTGTCCGTCAAGCTTGTGGTTTTGATATCCAACGATTTGACCTTCTCACTAGTTTTGGTGAGTTCGGCGCGAATCAGGTTCACTGTAATGGTCACAGTATCCAGCTTATGGTCCAGCGACGCCATTTGCTGCCCCAAGGAAGTCTTTAGGCAATCAATAGCCGCCATTACGTCTTGCAGTGTAGGCTCCGACGCAGAGTCTACCGACTCTCTGCCTCCCTCCAACGCCCGACCCAATCCAGAGGGCGAGCCCCTGGGCAGCGTATAGCGGTCCATCTTGTTAGATTGTACTGCTCGAGATCCCTTGGTCGATCTGGAAGGCTGTACCCCGCCCTCAGACGTGCCGCCATTATGGGTCTGTATTCAGAAGGTGTGAGCTCACTATCTCGGAAGCTATGACTGTCGACAGTGGAGCATAAGTATGGCACCCCACCAGGTCGAAGTCCCCTGGGCTTACCGCTTCTGGACCTGTTCCTCCATCCTGTAGCGCTCACCAGAGCTGAGAGCCAGGCGTCTCAGATGCACCAGGTAGCTCCCCAAACTTCAGCCCAACCCCCTGCCTCCCCGGGGCACCGGCATCAGGCAAAGAAGCGACGGGTAATCGACCCTGCGGGGCACAATCACCAGCTGTCCAGCGGGTCCAGGAGGCATCTGCCGACGAGACCAGCGTGCAACAGTATTGAATCCCAGGCCACTGTGTCCCAAGTAGCAGGATAAGAGTCAATCCCCTGCAGCACCACGAGCCCGTGGTGTATCAACAATCAACTGTGGGGTGCGGGCCACCACCAGGCAGCCGACATCTTCGTCCGTATCCCCAGCGCAGCAGGGGTCTACAGCGTCACACAGTGTTGAGGCCCAGTTAGGAACATAAGGAGGTAGGGGCCCACCAAGGACAGCGATGCAGCCCACACACCGGCGCCGGATTAAGAGGTCCAGGGTGCAACAAGGTATTGTCCGCTCATGCATTCCGGCGATCCGGATCTTTATGGCAGTCCTCTGCCTCGACGAGCGGGCGCCCCGTGGCACCTCACGGTCTTCCACGCCACCTCTCAAGCAACCATCGAGGGCCCGACTTGGAAGGGGGAAGCCAGCCACTCAGCATGAGCCCACAGAACCGCCGCCGCTCCAATAATTGCCACAGGCGCCAGCACCACCACTGACGCACTCTCGCGGAACCCCCCGCCCGGGCCACGACGTCTAATCCAGCAGGAGAGGCGTGGCCGAGTCTCCTCTCCACCTCCCCGCCGGCAGGATATTCAACAGGGTTGCCGCCACGGGCAGAGCAGCCTCCCCGATCGGTCCACAAGTTGATGTCGGGCCGCAGCCGGCAACTTCGGTCTGCCCATCCGATGTTGTTCTACTCCGGGTCGGCCACCGCCTCCACTCGGGTCCCCGGCTTCATGGCAGGCGGAGGCCCAAATTGCCCAAGTCCACAACTCCGGCTCCCTTCCACCAAGCGAGCCCGGCTTTGGACCGGTCTGCACCGCTACCTCTCCGCCGTACGAATCCGATCTCGGCGCCACAGGATGTCCGCAGGATAGTGTAGGCGAGGCGCGGGTCGCACAGAGCTACGGGCTCACGCGGCCATCTTGTATGGACGCGTAGCTCCTCCCCCTCCGGGTTCAGTTTTTTTAAAAAGCAGTTCTTATTAGCAGGTAGCACCAGCAGAACTTACTGTAGCGTGTCTGCTGCGCGGAGTGCAGGCGTGGAATTTAAAGCCCGGCAGTCAGCTGGGGGCTGATGTCGGTGCTCCACTTCCCCCGCCTCCTCCCGGAAACAACCAAGACCGGAGATCCCTCCACAACAAGGGCGAACCCGTGGTGGACCGGGTAGCGGGACGCAACAACGCGAAAGGTGAGCAAGTTAAAAATAAATAAAAGGAGCAGCAATTCCTGGCTCAGCTTTTTTTTAAAAAGCAGCTCGTATTAGCAGCTAGCGCCAGCAGAACTTACTGTAGTGCGTCCCTTTGGAATTTGCTCGGAATTTACCCCTGCATAAATGTATGCAATTGTAGTATACAAATTCAATGGAGTAAAGGGGTTAATCCACACATTTTCAGACATAAATATTAGTTTACATTAGAAAATGGCTTTGTGGATCGTTTTGAGGGGCAAACCGTTAACTGATCTTAGGAGAGTGGGTACCTTCTTATACACTTATGTCTGTAACGAGAAAGACTTTGGGCCTTATTACGAGTTTGGCAGTGCGGGAGCGGGACTGCCCCGCTCCTGCAGCGCCAAACCCATCTACAAACTGCCCGCCAGATTAGGAGTTATCTCCTGTCTGGTGTGCATTTCTTTGGCGTTCCTATGGCAGTGCCTATAAAATAGGCACCTCAATGGGAACATCAAAGGCAGTACCTGCATGATATGGACTGCTGCAGTCCATGCCATGCAGGTACTGCTGTGCATGCTCACAGGGGGGCACATGTTGTGACCTCCATGTGCATCCATATGGCAGGAGGCATAAGGGGTCCCCTCTGTTTCCTCACCGCCACGTGTGGTGATGAGGAAACTAGAAATATGCTTGGCGTGGCCACAGCGGCCCTATCAAGCATATTGCGGCCTCAATCCCACCGCGCCACCACATGGTTCTCTGATCTCTGGCGGATGCGGTGGTCCCAGGGTGGCCCTGACTGCCCTTGTTGTAATGGGGTGGTCAGAAGATGACCATCACTGCGCTCCAGTGAGTCTGGCAGTCTGTGGACCGCCAGTCTTGTAATAAAGCCCTAGAACGTGTTGCAACTAGATAATCTGGGTACAAGCAGGATTACTGCGCCTTTAGGCTTTGTAACACCCCTTACTTCCCTGCTACTCAGCTGAGGAAAACCAATAATTTGAAAAGGAACATAAAACAAATTAATTGATGTAACTCTTGTGAAATAAGAATTTATTTTGCTGTGTGGTTATAGCCAATCTGCATATATTGTGACACATTGCTTCAGCAATGTAATATAACACAGATGGTTGCACATTCAATAAGACCAGTTTGCTTTTTGGCAGCTGATTTATAATTGAGCTCATACTCATAGAAATATGTTAATTGACATTTTTAGAACATTTCACAGTAAGTTGAATCCTACCGTATTTATATTTAATTTGGTATTTACTCAAGATAAGTTGAACATTTCTGTTAGAGTATGGGACTTATTTAGAGTTTGATGTCCCTAAACGCTCTGATGTCCCCAAATGCTTGGTTAAAAGGGTGTTAACCTCCATTTTCTTCTGGGGCAAACTTCCACGTCCTCGGCTGGTGGAAACCTTCGACTGATGGCCCGACTGACATTCACCATCTGTCAAAGTACAAAGGCTGCCCACCCCGGGAAAGCCTTTTAACTTTGAAAAGGAAAAAAAATAAATGTTTGCTTAGGCTGTTTGTTTTTTGTTTTTTCACTTAAAACCCACTGCTTTAGGAGTTTGTATGTGAAAAACAAAATACATTTTTGTGCAGACACATTGATCATGATGCCCCATAGGGAAGCTCAGTGGCTTCAGCAGAAGGCACCAAGATCTTCGCCGGCCTGGCAGAGATGGAGTACACCTCGCCAAACTCTAAGTGCTAAGGTAAACCGCGGAAAGTACATAGGGCCACTGAGTTCTGCTAATGGCGTCACTGTTAAATCACATTGCAAGTTAGAATGACAGTAATTTTAAACATAATAAGCTGTGACCTTTATATATATTTGAGCATTCAATGCAACCTTAAAATAATAATATGCCTGGTATATTGCTAACATTTTCCTTGCCAAATTGGTTCCACATGGGTTAGTATCTAGCAATTCCAATTTTCAGAAACTGCACAAAAACCTTTTAACCGTGAAAATGTTCTCCTTGTTTTTTTACAAAGTTGTGCAGAATTTTATATTTGCCATGGCAATGACAGAGAATGTAAGAATAAAAAAAGACAATACAGAAATGATTTTAAAAAAACACAAAGTTGTGTGAAATGTTTACATGTTTTCAGCAAACCAAGCGATTCATTTTGATCCATTTTGCCACCTTTCTTTTTAATAATCCCAAATTACTTTAATTCATTATAAGCAATCAGCCCAACTTAAAAGTATTTACATTAACAATCACATTTTAATAGACATTAGACTTTTTTCAAATGTTTCAGATGCTAATACCTTTTGTATTGAGCTTTTACAGCATGGAATATTACTATCTTTTTAAAGAAAGTACCTATTGTTCAAAAAGAAAAAACCCAGCTCTTCAGATGCAAATTCTGGAGCAAGAAACGTTTTTCTCCTGACAACTAAACTATCCTTTTTATACAGTACTCTATCTACTTTAATGGGTCTTTGAAAATGTGTTTATTGAAGTTTCAGTGTTATATTACAAATAATAACTCGGACAATAGTACACCATGTGTAGGATCCCATGTGTCCCCCTATCCACCAAAACACCGGGGGGAGTGGGGTGATACAAGTGAAGAGCATGAAGGGCTTGAGGGAATAAATGATAGAGCTCCATGTCCAGTGCCTCAAAGCCTCCCTCCTGAAAAAGAAAGGTAATGAGTTTTCCTTTCAATGGGGGCTGCTTTCTCGCCCAGGATCGCGGCATCATCTGAGATTGCAGCTCTCTAAAGAGGGAGTGGGAAAGTGGCATAGTGCCTTTCATGAATCGGTATATGATTTTGGGAGGAGCAGCATTATCTTCAAAGCAATGCACCCGGCAAGGGACAATGAGAGGGAAATACAGCATGAGATGTGCTCGGTGATGGTGTTAATCACTGTCCCGTAATTAGAGGGGATCACCCCCTCCCAGTAACAAAATATCCTTACGCCTAAATATTTTAAGTCCTCGCTGCACAATTGAAATGGATAGTCTGGGATGAAGGGGTGTGTGACGGCCCTGAGAGGAAAAATACGTGATTTCTCCCAGTTAATTTGGATGCGGTTAACCCTCCAAAGTTGATAAACACCCTCAATACACTATTCAGGCTCAGATGCGGGTCTCTGAGATAAAGTGTGATATCATCGGCATATAAGGAGATTTAGAGATGCTGGCTGGGGTATCACAGGGCAAAAGCACGGTGGTGCTGTCTCATGCTTAAAGCCAGGGGTTCAACTGCCAGGCCAAAAAAAGGAGGGGTGGGAGCAGGCAGTCCTGTCTTGTACCCCTCTAAATCACAAAGGGATCAGAGATCATCCCATTTATGCACAGAGAGGGTTGGAATAAAGCAACTACATCCAGGACAGATATGTATGCAGAAAGCCCATACTACTAAGGATAGATTGTAGATAGTCCCATTCAAGGTTCTCAAAGGCCTTAGTGGCATCCGAAACACAGCTTTCTGCAGCTATCGCTGACACAATATCCTGTATGACCGCAAACAGGGTGTGAAGGTTATGTGAGGTGGAGCACCCCTATATAAATCCCGACTAATAGGTCAGACCAGCAGAGGCATCAAGGGTTAGCCTATTTGGTAGTAACTTAGCCAGAATTTTGACTTCACAGTTAAGGAGAGCATTCGGTAAGACTCACACTTGTCCGGAGGATTGCCAGGTTTCAATAAAGCTACAATTATGGCCTCGGACATGGACATGGGGAGGAGTGCCACTTGTTGTGCCTCATTCAAAACAGTGAGTAAAATTGGGGCCAGAATGCCTGCATAGATTTTATAAAATTAAGCAGGTAGACCATCGGGCCCTGGGCTTTGCTGGACTACAGCTGTTGTATCACGTCATGGATTTCATCAGTGGTGAAATCCTGCTCCAACAATGTATGCTGAGCATTACTCAGCCAGCTCAAGAGGTGGCTACCTGGAGGTGGCTTCTCCAGGTAAGGGGCCACCTCCACTGGCTCCTGCCGCTGGCTGGTATAAAGTGCGCAGTAGAAGTCAGCGAAGGTCCTTAGAATAGAAGCTGTATTGGTATGTGGCTGGGCATGTTCGCCCTAAATACTTATCACATCATTTGCCGCCCATGAGCATTTAATCATTGTAGCAAGGGTCTACCTCGGTCTTTCACCCTCACCGTAGGCGCATATGACAGCAAATTTCTGTGATACCGACTCTTATTTTAATTGTGTTTTAATGTTCATCTGTGGGACTGATGGTAAAATAAAGATGCGTGCACAAGCAGGTTGCTACTTGCTAGTATGTAATGTCTACAGAGGTGGGCAGCATATGCTTTGAAGGGGGGTCTCCAGTGGGTAGCTTGGGATCTAGCTATTAGTAGCTTGCTAGTACCCTAGAAGTAGCTCATTGGAGTGCAGTCTTGTACAGTACTTAATTCAGATAGTATTCACTTTGCATAATTGATAGAAAACTATATATTTTAATATGATGATGTTTGGAAACAAAATGATTGAAATTCCAAACCGAATTTAAAATGCTCTTTGAATGATAACTCATATCGAGTTGGGGAGATTTGTAGCTTGCAGTATTTCGTTTGTGCTAGTGGGCACTTAGCATTTGGCTTTGATAAGGCTTTTTCTGACATTATTGTTGTATGTGTCGGGTGGTTGGTATTCTACTGCCATATTTTATTATAAATATCATGCAGCAAAAATATTCTTAACACTTAACTCAACACCTATTTATATGCAATACTGTGACACACATCTGAGTGACCACTGCTAGTAAAGCTGCAATGTGTGCACACTATTCTAATTTTCTGTAATGTGCTCACTACTGCAACAGTTGTGAAAGTTGTAAAAGTCATCAGTTGCTCACGACTATTTTCCTGTTCAGAAGTAGCTATTGTAGAAAATATAGGAGACTCTTAGCAGGCCTATAGAACAAGTGGATTTGTTTCCCCGAGTCTCTACACTGTGTGTGTGCATACTCTGGTGATGTGGTTCATTCTGGAGGTAGTTTATGCACAATGTAGGTTGTCTTCTATTGGAAGAAAAATAAAGTACATCGTCCGGTTCAGCCACGGCCGGCAGTGGGAGGAAATGCAGGGCGGTGACGTGGTGAGGGGGAGGGGCAGGGTGGGGGGTAGTAATGTATGGATTACGGAGTTTTACAGGTAAGTAAACATTTAAATAAATAAAACGAATTTCGTTGCGCGCACTGCAACGCTTTTTGGGATGCAGTGTACTCAACGAAATTCCTTTTATTTATTTATTTAAATGTTTACTTACCTGTAAAACTCCGTAATCCAAACATTACTAAATCCCCAACCCTGCCCCTCCCCCTCCCCACGTCACCGCCCTGCATTTCCTCCCACTGCCGGCCGGTTACGTTCAAAGAGAGCGTATTTTATTGTTTTTTATAGTCCAAAGACACAATATATCCAATAGCCTGCAATCATCACAAACATATCCAATTAAGCATAGAGCCCATATTTCAAAAAGAGAAAAGGGGAAATCAGTTGCAAAAATAGAAGCAAAACCTCCTTTTTATATATGGTCCAAAGAGATCATGGCACTTCCACATGAAATGGTACCAAGATTCGTCATCACATTCTTGTTTGTAGACCCTATAATAATACATGACCTTTTAGTTCTGTTTTGTGCTGGGTATGTAAAACCATCTTTACGTAGATATAGAGAGCATAGTAGGTATCACCATTAATTAGTGTGTCAGGAATTCAAGATTCAAGATTTTTGGTGCATATGTAAACCCCTGTTCTTTGTAAAAAACACTTGTGATATTATTAGTATTAGCTTCATCCCCAGTAATTAGTAATTGTATGAACATGTAGCGTGGGTTAGAGACCACTATACCACTGTTCTGATCTACTTATGATGTAGCCCGAGAATGATGTGCGAGATGCGGTCCCTCCATCTCAGGCTGGCTGCTTGTTGCTTTGCTGTGGCTTGGACCATGCGGCAGTGTATACAGAGCAGAGTTTCCGAGATTCAAGAACAGCTAACTGTAGTAGTAAAGTCTAGAGCAAACAAGAGCTAGGTGGAAATCTGAAAACATTTGGAGAATTATTTTAATTAGAAGCTTCAGGGTGTTAGATAAAGTATGTGTTCTGTCAGTGCCTCTTGGCACAGATGCCATCCCAGATTAGCCGTCTTGACGGCTTGTTGGGGTGGGGCATTCTAGAGGAACGGGGAGGTAAGGTCTTGTAACTACCCAAATCCTATGTAAGTGAACTCAGATGAATAGGTAATTCGAAGCTACAGGAGTCTAGTATTCGCCTCTGTTGCTTGGTGTTGTTGGCAGCTTTGATAGAATGACATCTGCTGGTGATGAGTTTCCCAGCAGGTTTAGGTGCCACCCAGCATATTAATTGGATGAACTTAAGTGGGATGTGTGCCACAATGGTGTGCACTTCATTCTGAATAACCAAGTGTTTGTGTTCTGATCTTTTTTGCTTTTGGCTGTTTTGGGGGCTCATTATGATGGGGGGGGAGGGCGGACTTCAGTCCGCCAACCATCATAGCGGTGCTGGGACCGCCTGCCACACGTGCGGCGGTCTCACCAGCCGAATTCGGATGCGCCCGCCAGTATGGGGGCGCATCCTGGCCTTTTAACATTGCGGACGTTGCTGCTGACTGCAGCACGGTTTGCAATGTTAAAATGCCATGATGTGCATTTCCATGCACAACGTGACAGGCACCATGCGGTGCTTGCCACCTTGTGCATGGAAATGTAGGGGCATACCATGGGTACCTCCCAGTGCACCTACACCCTCACCCCACACAGAGGGGACCTGCAACAGGCCCCCAAACCCAATCCCCGTCAGCCTTTCTATGGCGGCATGCACGCCTTGGTAAGGCCTCTACCAGGACACATCCTAATATGGCGGACAGTGCCTGCTAGGCACCGCCACCAGTTAGTGGCCTTTTTCCGTGTGCCAGGCAATCGGTGCGATTGCCGCAGGCGAAAATGCAGCAGACAGACTTTGCGTCCTGTGCAATACCCACCGCCATCTTAATATGGGGTGGGTACATTTCAATGTGATGGCGGAAGAACCGTCACCACCCGCCCGACGGTGGTGCTCCTTCGGCTATCATAATGAGCCCCCTGGTTATTGGAATGACGTGTTGGTAGTGTGAATCCTAGCACTGATGTAAACGTACTGTGGGATCCCCAGCATCTGTTACTGAAATCAGGGGATGAATGCTTTGTAGTCATACTTTTCTCTGCAGAGGAGCATATTATATGTGCTCCTTTGGGTCTGCTTATATTTTTATACACGTTTTGTGCTGCTCACCAGTGGGACATTTTGATGACAAATTTGTGCCCATAGTAGAGACTAGTCAATGCACAGAGCAAACAAAGGATAGACTTTTCAGGAAGGAATTTTGAAATAAGGCCAACATCTTTATGTCTTTTGACTTCTTGATTTTTAGAATTAGGATTTTGCATTTTGTAGTGTCTCTTGGGGAAGGGGGGTGCTTTGCAAGGCGGCAGATAGGACTACACCTGCACCTAGTGTAATTCTTCAGGTCTAAAGCAGAAAGTGCACTAAATCTCTGAACATATGTGTAATGCCCAGTACAAGTCAGCATTCTAGTGCTGAGCCTGTATCTACACTGAACACCCACCCACCACTGATGTCACTGGTCATGTGACACAGCAGTAATAAAAGAGGCCGAGCCCACGTGCTCTGGGCCAGTTGCACCAGACCTCCAGTGTGTCCTGCGTCAGTGCATGTATGCCTGCCAGCATGAGGGCCTAGGGCCCATCACAGCCCTTTACAATGGCGACGAGGCGGTAACGCGATGCCACGCGTGCCAGCTATGACAAAATCATCGTGAAGGAAAAAGGAAAGGGGAGCTGCCAGCAGTGAAGGCACACCCCCGAAGAAAGCAGCCGGCCGCCGCGAGGCCCACGAGGCGTGTGAAGAGCCTCGGGCCTAGAGGAAAAGGAAGAGGTGATCGGGAGCTCACCCCGCACCTCCCGTGCCCAGCGTGTGTGCCCCCCTGCCTGGAGTGAAAAGAGACCAACGCGGAGCCCACCCGCGTGGCTGAACAGGCCCGTCGGCCGAAGGTGAGCCCTGGCCGTGACCGGCAATGTAAGCGGAGCCCACCCGCTATGGACAATAAGCATTAACTGTGCCCCAGTGCGAGCGGCGCCAGCCACAGCTCGTCATACAGCAAGGCTCGCGGAGCCCACCCGCGGCCTGCCTACAGCGTCTGCTGTCCCCCGCTGCGCCGTGTGTGACAAGAGGCGGCCGCGGCGAGGGTGAAAGATATTTAATTAAAGCAGTGCCAGCAGAGCCCACCTGCGGCCTGCCTGAAGTGTCCCCTGTCCCCCGCCCAGCGCAGCATGTGAGGCGAGGAGCTGCCGCGGGGGGGGGGGGGGGGGGGAAGTGAAAGTAAATCAAGCGGAGCCCACCCGCGATCGCAAGGAGCAGGGAAAGTGAAAGGAAATCAAGCGGAGCCCACCCGCATGACCAGCGCGCCTTGCCGGGCGTAATGGCAGCCACACTAACTTTCACATAAAGCAGAGCCAGCGGAGCCCACCCGCGGCCTGCAGCAGCGTTGTCTGTCCCCCGCCGCGCAGCGTGTATGCCCTGAGTGCGGTGGCGAGGGAATAAACTGCACCAGAGCGCCCGCAGCGTGAGGGAAGCTGCGGGGCGCCGACTGAGCAAGCGGTGCCCACCCGCGTTGAAGAGGACTGCCGAGCGCCTGGACGTGAGGCGCGAAGTGCCAAACGATGTGGAGGCGGCAGCGGAGCCCACCCGCGATGACCGCGCCACTCGACGAGCACTGAAGAGAAGCTGCGGTAGCCAAGCAGTGAGAGTGGGCCGGAGAGGAAGCGAGGACAGAGTGTTGGCCATCCCGTGAGAAGCCAGCAGGAGTGCAGAGGAGCGCGTTGGGGGAGAGCAGCGAAGAGCGCACACCGTCCGTGCCGCGCCCCCCCACCCCGTCCTGAAAGTGAACACAAATAGCCTGCATGACTGACCCGAGTCCGGTCATCCCAAGCAGCCTTAAACTCTCGGTGCCCCCACAACATAGGCTGCAGCACCCCCCAAACAACGGCCACAGAGAAGGGACAGAGACTCACCACCATGAGGGGAGGAAGCCTGCAGTGGAGGCGAGCAGCATGTGTGTCCCTGATAACAGGCAGAGGCCGTTCCTGCATGCCGAGAGGGTCTTCAAGTTCCCAAGAGGCACGAGAGTGAAAGCCCATCACCGGCAACAGTGAGGAAAAGGAAACACTGCCACCTAATGGGCATTATCAAAAGTTGCAGCAAACGGCGAAAACAAGCCTTTAGCAAACCAAGGGACTGATGCTAGCAAGAAACAAGCCTGGGTAAAGGTGACAACACAAGTCCACCTACCTTGCTAACAGGGAGTCACAAGAAGGTGTCAGCAGGAGGGGACATCTTGCACTGCGAGAAGAGTGCACGAGCCCCTGCAGCGTCGAGAACCTGCCCAGGTTCACGAGAAGACAAATAAAGGAGACAGACGGCATAGCGCCCACATAGCCACGCAGCAATGCAAAACTGGTGCAGTGACGCCACACAGCACCAAAGGAGTAAGAGGAGGATCTAGAGTGTGACACGGCCAGGAGCTGCGCAAGGTAGAAGGACAGTGACAGGGGTCAAGCGCAAGAAAGCACCAGGAGTGCCCAAAGTGCTCAAAGAAGAAAGCGAGGAAAGAAGGTCAGCACTGCGACGCCAGAAGCGCAGGTACTCTCCAGAAAGCGCAAGGAAGACAACAGGAGACAGCGCAGGAACGCGACGGAAACTCTCCAGAAATCGCAAGGAAGACGCCAGGAGACAGCGCAGGAAAGCGCAGGTACTCTCCAGAAAGCGTGAGGAAGACGTCAGGAGACCGCGCAGGGACGCAACAGGAGTGCAAGAATTCCACATCCCGCACGACAGGACCGCGCAGCACTGCGCCGGAACGTGCCAGGAGAGTTAGGAATCAGGAGCGCCAAAGTGACGCGACGCGCCAACGCCAAAAACACCGGGACGGTGAATAGCGACCAGGAAAAGATAGCACAGCATGATGACTCATGCCGAAGGTGAAAGCCGACCACCCAGTATGGTCACCAAGGAAAGAAAAGAAGCAACTGAGAAGATAGCGACAACCGGTCCAGTCACTAGAAGAGAAGACCGATGTCTGAGAGCCATGCCCAGAACAGTGAGAACCAGGTGGAGTGCACGCTACCTGGAGAAGACTGGCTGGGAAGACCAAGGCAGTACAGTGACCAGATCACGTCGCAAGAAGGAACAGGGAGAAGAAGGGCGTGATGCCATAAAGAAAAGGAAGAAGGAACAGTAGAAAAGGTCGCGATGCTAACCCTGGAAGTGAGTGACAAGAAGACAGTGTCCTAAGACTATGACAAGACGAGGATGACACGTGCAGAGTGCGCGCACTGCATGGGGAAGCCTGGCCAGAGAAGATGAAGAAAAGGGGACCAGGGTACGTCGTGAGAAGAGGAGAAGAGAAGAAGGAAGATTGGAGTGGCACACCGCCACCCAGGAAAGGAAGAAAGGAGAAATCGGAATGGCACGCTGCCACTGCAAGAAGAAGCTGCCCCTGCGGAAAGAAGCAAGGTGACCAGCACTGGAACACCTGAGTGCAAGGGACGACAAGCCTGGCAAGAGCACCGGCAGCGCAGACCAAAGACAACCACCTACGAGCCATCCATCCACATGGCGATCGCAGGAGAGAGCAAGCTAGACGGTTGGCGACATCTACCTCTGGGGTTTGAGCGGAAGATTGGATGACGAGACTACTCAGGACTCCGGAAGCTGAGGACCTGACCACCTCGCACCAGCCCGTGGCAAACCAGAATCAGAGACCTCGAGGGACTCTGGTGGCAGCAAGTCCCGCACGGGAGACAGGTCTACCGATGCACGTCTGCAGGACCCAAGAGGATGAAAGCCTCGCGAGCAATGAAGAGAGTCGACAACTCAACCTTCAGGTGGAACTAGGACACGCCGGTGAGGCTCGTGGAGCGCCCCGCTCACGGCCCAAAGGCTATGGTGGAGCAACACGACCAACAACACCAGTCCAGTGGAAGGCTGGCAAAGAGGTCCTCCCGGATATCTGGTGAGAGAGGAATACCGGAGAGAGGGACATCCTAGTGAGAGGGATGTGTGCACCTACTCTATTCACCTGCCAAGAGTCAACACTAAAGCCTGCCCGGAAAAATATCACGAAACCAGAACAGAGAACAAAACCAGAAGACTGTCGACACCTGTGTCATCTAGTTATCTCTCATCACCAACGGAGCGAGGCAAAGGCAGGGCTGAGAACAGCAGACAGACAGCACAGACAAAGAAAGAACCCGCCGAACAACTGCGAATAATGCCTCCGAGAACTGTTAGTCCAGAATACGAGAACTATACTGCCTGCGGCTTGCAAGCAGCCAAAGAGACTCATTTTTGAAAGCGCCAGTCCAATGTTATTATCTGTGTTTTATTTCCCCCACAGGTTTTTGGACTTTTTCTGTTTGGGTTAATTTTTAACCAATTTGGGAAGGGATGTAATGCCCAGTACAAGTCAGCATTCTAGTGCTGAGCCTGTATCTACACTGAACACCCACCCACCACTGATGTCACTGGTCAGGTGAAACAGCAGTAATAAAAGAGGCCGAGCCCACGTGCTCTGGGCCAGTTGCACCAGACCTCCAGTGTGTCCTGCGTCAGTGCATGTGTGCCTGCCAGCATGAGGGCCTAGGACCCATCACAGCCCTTTACAATATGCATCTTAGATAAACAGATGCCAACTATTCAACCATAGAGAAAGAACTGCTTGTGAAAAACAGAAAGCATTGACGCCTGCTAGGTGCCCTCAACGTAATACACTAGTGCAGACCTCCCTTTAGGAGTGCAGTGCTCTGATTCCATCTGCCCATGTGGAAACCCAGGTGCTTCTCCCCCACAAAAATGAGGCAAATGAACAAAGCATGGTAGGTGTTATTAAGAGAAAATTAATTTTTTAAGTTTGGGCCTCTCTGCACAGTGCTGATGACGTGGACACATTTTACATGCATAATTCTGTTTTCTTCCTTGCGTTGTAGGTATCTTTTGTATCTGCAAATTAAAAGAGATATCTTCCACGGTCGCCTCCTTTGCTCTTTTGCTGATGCTGCCTTCCTGGGTGCCTGTATTGTGCAAGGTAAGAAAAGTGGCTTGCCTACAAGATAAGGCAGCTAAATATTTAATTTATTTCACAAGCAAACATACATGTAAGAATTGTTTCAAAAAAGATTTATTCTAACTCAACATCACTGCCGGTAGGAAATCAATAATTGTCCCAATAATATGTTCGAGTATGTTTTACTATTGTGATCACACATTACACCTTCTTGTCGGTATGACCATAATGGGAGAATATGCAGCACTCATTTGATTTAAAATAAAAATAAAATTGTTTCATTTATTTTGTAAATTGTTGTCAATATTTCTCGCTTGAACTATTTTTCTTCCCTTCTGAGTTGACTTTCTTTTTTTACTCACTTGGTTCTCTTCATTCTATATTGAGCTGCGCCATACTCCGTCTCTCCTGCCTATTTCTACAAGGTGTTTATTTCTGCTTCATGGCTTCTCAACTTTGGCTTCCATGTCCACGTTCTTTTTCATTTCCTAACTATCGTTTTTAAATGCATTCATGTTATAGTACAAACAACCTTATCTCTCTCTTCGCTTCCTTCTTTGTATGTTCTCTGACATAATTTTCATTCTGCTTCTCAATTCTTATGTCACCCTCTCCCCCCTCCCCTACCACCACAGCTAGTCCGTCATGTTTTCAGTATTTTTTCCCCCCCACTTGGAATACATTGCTTATCCCTATCTGCTCTATTCCTAGCCTGCAGGTTTTCCATCTTCTACTGAAGGATCACCCCCTACCACTGCTGTTCGAGGATGATTTTCTGTTCATACCTTCCAATCTTATGTTGCTTTCATTGTGATCCCATTGTATTAGTTTTCGGTGTCATGTTTTGGCGAAAGAACTACACAAATTTAGTGAAGTGAAATTAAATGAAGAGGATTTCACTCAAATTTAGATCAAAGCATGTTATCTAGTAAGGCATATTGCTCAGAAGCAACATAGTTGAGTGTGATGTTTAAAATGAACTGAGAATCATCTGGGGATATTGTAGAAGGGCAGGGATTGTAGTCAGGTGTGAAAATGGATAACACAATGCACGTGTCTCTGCAGACAGTTGATTCACTTCCAAAACCATCGTAATTTGGCCTTGCTCCTCTTCACTTCTCTTCTTTTCTTCAGCTGAGTCACTGTTATTTATAAGTACAATCTAATAATGCCTGACTCCTGTGCGTTGGTAATTTCTAACTCCTGCAATGCCCACAGGGAGAACATTGAAAAGTTTATTTGGACACCTTACCCAGTGTTCAATCAGTAAGTGATATGGGATCCCACCAGTCAATGGTCTCTGAGTTTATGAAACGCTCATTAATGTGTAATCTCGTCTTTATTCATAGAACCCCACTGCAAATCAGATTACCAATATATTGGCTTTTACACCTACCAGAGTAATTTGTAGACCAACGGCTAAAGCTGTCAGCCGATGTTAGACCTGCCATCCTTAGCGTGGGATACCTCTAACTTTTTGGCTTCAAACTTCCTGTTTGCTGGCTTTAGGAATCTGCACACATTACCACTGCTAGTCAGCTAAAGTGCTTGTGCTCTCCCCCTAAAACATGGTAGAATTGGCTTAAACCCAATTGGCATGTTTAATTTACTTGTAAAATTAAATGCTACAAGTGGACCTGCATAAAGTGTTGTGCCACAAACTGAAGACATTATTACTTAATATTATTATTTTTTAAGACATATCTCAGGCCTGCTATTGAAGCCTATACATTTTGACAGGCCCAAACCTCCCTTTTTCATACATATAAGTCATCACTACTTTATGTCCTGGACAAGCCAGAGGGCAAGGTTAAGGGTATTTAAAAGGTAGGACATGTACTTTTAAGTAATACATAACCTGGTAATGAAAAACTCTAAAATTTGTTTTTTACAACTACAAGACTTGCCTTTCTCGTAGGATAACATCAAAGTTACCATATTACATTTAATAAAGTGTAATTTCCAAATTGATCCAAGTAACCAGTTCTTGTTTGGTGTCTAGAAATGTAATGAAAAACCCTATTTTATGGACAAGTTGGATTTTTAGTCATAATTATTGTAGTGTAGTTCCTATCTTCCCAATAGGTTCTGCGCATTGGAATAATACCTACAGCAGTAAAGGCCTAGGCCAGACGTTAACTAGGTCTACTACTGTCGATACTAGACTTAAGTTTTGGGTTTGCCAGCGTAGCTCAGAGTTCGCTAGAAACTTTCTCGAATGTTCAGGAAAGAATTAACTCCCCTGATTAGACAAGAAGGGATTTAGTTTCTGACAACCATAGAACATGACAACTTTGCTCTCCCCTAATCAAGAGTGTATCTCCAGAGTCGTGTGAGCACAAGGCAATTATTTTACTCAGTCAGTACGTGCATTCTTAGTCTCATCAGATTGTAGAGAAAAGGAAGATACGGGCGTGTTCAATAAAAAGGTGTTATTTATTGATCAGTCTCCTTTCTCATACAAGAGAAATGGATCGATATTATTGCAATACTTATAGTTAAGTAAAGTGCATACATTAAAAGCAATAGTATAAAATAATACTGTAAAAACATTGATATGGTTTCTGAGCCATATGATGTTTAAAATGATTAAAATATATTTACGTACACATATACATTTGACTAAACGTACTCAACTGGTGTTTCTAAATACGCCTACCCCGTGTACCTGACCTAAGTCTAATGCGAGGGCGGGAATAGAAAGTTACAGTTTAAGTTAAGTTTGTTTTTGCCAAGTGAATAACTAAAGAATTCTCTGTGAGGGGTTATTCAGTTCTGTACCTGGAAGTTAGGATGAATGAGGAATGGTATCTCTTTCTCTGGTCTCGATATTCCAGGCTGCCTGCGAGGGCTGCCCGAAAGCGCCGGTGCTGGGTCTCTCGGTAGGAGATAGCAGCGCGTCTCTCAGCGCGTCAGGAAGGCGGGGCTGCTGCCAGCGGGGTCTGCTCTGCTTCTGGGCTTCGGCAAGTATGGCTGCTCCGTCTCGTCACCACGCGTGTGTTTGCATAGGGCAAGATCGGCAATATTTATACCTTAAAGGTGCCGAGATTGACGTAAGGATGGACATAGATACGTCAATAAAGATGTCATACGACTTGCTCGTTAGCACATTCTTTTACTGAAGTTCTCTGTGAAATCAAAACAATGGCCGCACGGATTTTCCAGGTTGTCATAGGTTTGATTTGTTAGGAGAACGTCGTATGCCTTATCAGGGGCTGGAGGAATGTCGCTTGTCTAATTAGATCTCAAGCGTTATGACCTAATCAGATAACACGTTCCTGTGCCGTAGTGTGACTGCGTCAGATAACGGTATCTGCATCATGGGGGCTTTTCTTGCCTCATGGGCTGACTGTTAGTTAACTTGATAGTTAGTTTAACCAGAATAGGGTCAGGAATAGGGGGATTGATTCAGAACCTATAGGAATACATGACACCCACTCCATGCTAACTATGGTCATATTTACTAATCTATGCATAGTATAACATAGTACAACATACTATAGAGTATAGTGTATACCTCACCACCCCAAAATACATAAATGCAATTTGAAATTTTCAAATATACTGAAAAATTGCAGTCATATATATTGTATGCACTTAAGCTATGAATTAAACGCTAAAGTAAACACGCATTTGTAGACATTATTGCTTATTTAGTATATGAGAAATACACATGAAATGGCTCTTAATATGGCTATACAGAAAGAAAGTTCGAGACCATTTCATCACATAATAAAATATTTGTGAACATACCAGCGGGCAACTAAAGTTTATAAAGTATCTAAAAATAGAAATCTTAGTTCTCTAGGAATAGTTTCTTACTTTAAGCAGAAGATAAGTGTCCCGAAAATTTAGTAAAAAAATAATTTGGGGCTGCTAAAAAATTGCTGTCCGTGAACTGGTGGGAAAAATTGTTCATGTGACTTTATTTTTAAAGTTGAAGGCCGAATTCAGGGAACGCCGTGTGCGAGCTTGCTCAAAAGTCTCTATTTCTGTTCTGGAGAGAACATCATATCATTAAGGCTTTCGAAAAAACTGTCAACAGCTTCATGGGAAAGTTCCACTAAGTCGGAAATAGGTGTAACCATGCATTCGTGCGCATGATTGTCTCCATTGACATTCTGATTCGCATTGCTGACAGAAGGTCGTACCTGATCAATGCTGCTTTCATCTTGAACTTCACTACTCTTCAATCGTAGTGGTGAAGATTCCACGAATGCCGTCATCAGGATTGGCAGCCTTTGAGGGCAGCACAAAGCGTGAACCTTGGTAGGAACCAACAATGTATCTGCATCCACTGGCGCATCCGATTGTAGCGTCAGACAGGTGTCTAACACGCATTCTTCTCCGCATAGCAGACATCTCAATATAGGTAAAACACATCTTTGCCACATTGGTCGAAATGATAGAAACCAAGTCATGTTCAGGTCTCTAAGCCGGGAGAGTCCCAGGATTTTTGATATCCGGTCCCGGTATCCAATGGCTAGGATTGTATCTTCCATTGTCGCGAGAGTTTGATCTGTGACATGGGTTGCCATAACGAAAAATAAGGACTAAGAATAGGATTCCTGCAATTAGTCCCAGGATCAGGGGAAGTCCGCCAAAAATCGAATGGACGAAATCTGGAAAAATACCCAGTATGGCTTTGAATGGTGTTAATGCCATCGAAAATACTGTCTTAAATACCTTTGAGACCCCAGTGGTATCAGAAATATTTAAGATTTCGCTCAGGATTTCCGCGAAATGTACGGGGGAATTAGTCGATAATAATGTATGTATCTCTGCAGTCGTCCTTGCGACTTGTAGATCATACGTTTCTTTTGATGACGTGAGCCTTGTAGGCGTCTGAAGAAGCACTGTTTTCATTCTGCTTAAAGTATCTATTCGAATAGAAGTAATTTTCAAACTGGGCCATGCCCTTGCCTCCCTGTCTGGAAAGGAGCTGGGGAACAAAGAACGTCCACAGCACTTGACCTTCGCAGTCGTAGTGACTAGATAAGGAGTCCCGGGCATAAGACTACAACATTTGCGGTCTACAATAAGAATATAACTCCCATTATAGAGTCTTTGAAAGAATGGTTCTATTTCAGTTGCAGGTGCGCCTTGCTGGTGACATGAAAGGTTGTATGAATTCCCTTCACAGGCTCCATGCAAACTAATTCCGTTACACAGAAGCGTGCCGCTTAGTGACATAGCACAATTGTTGCCACTAAGAAACACTTTCTGTCCTTTATTACTGACACATGCATGTGAATAGGGCAGGTTCCAAGTTGTTTTAAGGTACCCCTTTCCCAATCTCTCGTACATGCCAGCCTGTATATATTTTTGGCAGTATTGAAACCTGAAGGTTGAGATTGGAATATTTATGATTCCGTGGATTATCCATTCACTGACAGGTCGTTCTGACATTGTCATTGGTAATCTTTCTAGTTTTTCAATGCTCAAGATTGTATAATCAGCACCCTTTTGCGCCATACCGATTTGTCTATCAGTAAGGTTAAAGATTTGGAATAGTGACGTTGTGTTGATTAAACGCCAAGGCACGTAGCCTGAACGCAGATTTTGTAACGTCCAGCCAAGCTGTACAATAGAACGCAATTGTGACTGACCATGTTGTAATAATAGTAAGTCTTGCGATAATATATCGATTGCTGAAGACACACTGCTGTCCAATGAAAAAATTCTGGAGGACAGAGTCATTAACCCATTGTCCACTACAGAAAGTGATTTTTCCAAATTAATACGGTCAATTTCCCGTATTCTCTCTGCTGTTTCAATTTGATTAACCTTCCAGGCCTCATTGTATGCTGCATATACAGAGGCTGCTATGAAACGCTTTTGACGCTGTTTGCGTGGTCCCATTATGAAATCACGCAAGTCAGCACCATCAGTAAGTAAAGTTAGGTGTTGCTTATTTTCAGGCAGTGTGGAAGTTTGTAGCCACTGAAGGCATAATTTGCCCACACTGTAGGTTGTTATTATCCCTGGGTGATGTCTTTGGGGATATCTAGGGTCTGGCCTGGTCATTTTGAACCCCTGTGTTTTATTCAGGAATCTGTCTTGACAGTTATTTGTATCTGTGGGCCAGATTAACCATTGTTTCCAATCAGGATGTGTTCTGTTTTGGTTTAATATATGGTTTACGTCTATCTCTTCATCCGTATCAGAGCTATTGCTAAACATTGTTGGCTTTGGAATAGACGGTTTATTTAAATCTTTGATTTTGGCTAGGCCAAGACAGGTGGTTTGTTGAACAGTGTCATTTAAAAATATCATTTGTTCTGGGATCATGCAAGCTCTAAACAAAGCTTCTAAACCCTGTACTTGCCATTCTTTTGTACCCCAAACACTTTTCAAATCAACATTTTTGTCCCAATAATCAAATCCAAAAGTATTCATTTCTTCGAAGAATGAATCTGAATATATCAACTTTGTGTTGGTTATCATGGTTTTCATCCCTGTCTTGTTTGACAATTTAAAATAAAATGTTTCAGCATTACTTGTGTTAAAACCTGAAAAATATGAATATTTGTCGTAAACGGTTCTTGAGCTCCCTTTTGGAGGTGTTGCACAATGTTCCCATTGATTATTATTTAAAACATTTCTAGGTTGTGCAGATTTATGTAAAAAATGGTTACCATAGTGGTTATAGCAATACATACTATCATAATTTGTAGAACCTTGCAAATAATCATGTTTTGTAAATTTAGCAGACATTACTAAGTCAGACATCATGTTATTAATGCTTTCGAAGTCCCAATCATCAGCAAATGAGTTTGGTTTTGCAAAGTCACTCAAGGAGATCTTGATTTGGTGTGGATATTTCAGGATCTCGACCGGACCATAAATTTCATAGTCAGTGTTGTCCCAGGCTACCCCACCAGGTATAGGATTGGCTGTGAAGTTGGCTGAAGAAAGTTCTCTTTTCTCGACGTGTGAAGATGTGTGTGGTTTGAGGACCAAGTTGATGTTCTGACTTGCTGTGTCCATTTTAGCATATTTTCCCTCAATGAAGCGTCCCAAAGTTAATACCATGATGAGCCAAAGTATGAGGATAAATGCACCAAAACCCACCCAAAATTCAATCCATGGAGAAATCAGATATGTTTCTTTCAGTTGGTTCAAAAGTTCCTTAGCTTTGTCTTTAAAGGATTTTGATGATGGCTGTGTCTTTGATTCACTGAGGCTTTCAGAGGAATCATCGAAGTTGATGAAGTAGCCGGATGCAGTTCTGTCAATTGTTCCAATTGGTTCAGGATTTTTGTTTCTTGAATTGTCACCTGGTACTTCATTATAGATTGGTGTGTCTCTGCTAAATGTTTTTATTTGGGTTTTCAGAGGTCTGAGTTCTATTGCATTGTTGCATAGTCCTTGTTGTTCTTCTGTAGGCGTTTCGAATGTGATGAGCCTCTTTGTTAGGACCTCTGTACTGGTAGCAAACCTTGGTGTTCTGCTACTTATTGGGAGTCCACTTGGCCTACTGTTTGTTATCGGCCACATGTTGTGGTTTTACCAGGTCGATGGATACAACTCGGTTCTCCTTTTTACCAGCAAGTGGCGGTAGTTCAACTGATCTTGTCCCGTTGACAGACAAGACAGGAACTGCTTTTCTGTAAGAAGGCCCAAATTCCTTCTTTACCGCGATCTTCTCCCTGACTAGATCCCCGACTTTTGGAATCCAGACAGGTCTTGCTGGGACAGGTGGTGATTCTTCAGTGGTTGTTGGCTGTTGTTTCAACTGTATGTTGCTCAGGTCTTTTCTTGTTTTGTTTAAGTCCTGCAAAATAGCCAAACGGTCTTTGACATCAAAGCTTTTTTCTTTAACCACTGAAGTCTGACTGTCGAGGTCAGAGATTATCATTCTAGTTCCAAATAATAATTCGTACGGACTGAATCCCTTCAGAGAATTTCTTGGCAAGTTATTTAGACTACGTTGGACACTTATTAGATGTTTGACCCACCCAGCTCCCGAACCTAATATCCTTTCCATTATAGATTGCTTTCTGCCTTGGTTTTTTCTTTACACCATCCCGTACCCTCAGGAAGGAAGTGAGAAGATTCCCGCTGGACTGTGCTCATTCGGCCATGTTTCCCCCCAGGCTGGTGGGCTTGAGTGAAAACAGTGGTCGAACGTAGCATGCTCTTAGCGTATATGCCATTTAGACTCGCAAATCTTTGTATAACAGTCCGGACGTCAGCCGAGTGCTGGTGATCTACATTATAAGTGGAAACTAGCCTGTATATGTTAATCGCAAGCCCTGCTTTCTATTGGTCATATTATCTGCCTTGATACGACGAGGTATTAAACTGTTTCTCTCCCCACTGCGATCTCTGTTGCAGTTTGGGCAGTTTTTTACAAACATGGTGTAATGCAGGCTCATGCCTGGCCACCAGTACCGTGATTGTGATTCTTCCAGAGAATCTTTCAGTTTGAGGTGTCTGAGACCCTCGCCTATATGTGCGTCTGCGATTAACAAGCTTCTCCTGTCCATGTTTGGAATCACTCTATCCCCCACTCCAGGGATTCGAGCAAAAGGGACGGAGTTTGCATCGATTATGTATGTATAATTGAGTGGATAGTTGATCGGTAACGCTGAGCAGTCGCCTTTTGATGACGTTTTCACCGCCAGCACTGTTTCACCGTCAATGTATTTTAATGTACGCTTTTTTCGAACTACGGGAGCCGATTTAGTGGCTGCCGCTGCGGCTGTCTCAGCCAATGAATTCCCTACAACGTGAACGCCATCACGCTGATGACTCAGTGAGTGAGTCTTTGGTAGTTCTTTTTGTAAAAGAGCTATTTGTTCCCAGAGCAGTTTCTGCTTTATTGGTGCATCTGTGTCATCTTTGTAACCGTTTTGAATCCATGTCTGCAAATCGCTGTTATATGATTTGACGCAGTAATATGAATCTGACACTATAAGTGTCGGGAATTCGCGATCCGCATTATCTAGCGCCATTTTCAATGCTATTATCTCAGTTTGTAGTTCTGAATTAGTTTCAACTGAGTGTGTTTTTGTTAATAGAGGTCTTAGTTTACCTCCGCGCCACACTTCTTTTGTAATCTCACATGTGGGGTTGTATGCTTGATCTCCCCAAACGGAGGGTTGAGCATGTCCGTCTGTAAAGATTACACAGGCGTAATGTCGTAGAGGCAGAATGTCGATTGGCAGAGGATACGTCTTTTCATATTTTAGATTTTTTAATTGTTCTTGTTCTTTAGAAAATTGTCAACCAGGCTATACTTGATAATTCATATCCTACGTATAAGACCGTTAAATGGGCAATTCTGGATTTTTTAAAGTTGAATTTGTAACCCTCTGCTGCGAACCCAAGTATTATGGTGTTCACTCTTTTCAAGTGAGTCTCCAAGTCATCATCTGTTAAGTAAATGTCATCGACATAAGATAATGCTTCATCATCATATAGCTGTAGTAATTCTGTTACTCTCGCTGAGAATACCCCCGGGCTGTTCTTGTACCCCTGGGCTAACCGACAGAATTGTTTTTGAGTGCCTTTTACTGAGAATGCAGTTAAATATCTGCTCTCTGGTGCTATGTTTTGACAAAAGAATCCATTGGAGATGTCCAAGGTTGTTTTGTATTTTTTGCGCACTATGTTATTCATTAGTGCAGCACTGTGTGAGTTTTGCACTGCAAAGGTTTTGCAACATGTGTTAAGGTGTCGGTAATCCAAAACTAGACGATATGAATTGTCTGGTTTGGAGACCGGAAACAAAGGGTTGTTCATTTGTGAGGTGCAAGTTTCAATCACCCCCTGGTATTCTAGCTGATCTAGTATTTCATTTACCTGTTTTTTAGCTTCTTGCTTAATTGGGTACTGCCTTTGTGCAGTAGGTTGTGATTTTAACTGGATTTTGTGAGGAGGAGAATCCTCATCCCATCCTACATGATTTTTATATAAAGCAGGTGCTAAGGCCACTGCCCACTTTCTAGCAAGTGTGTATTTTTTATGAATCGGGATTTGATTCGAGAAGGCAGGCATAATTACTTCTTCGCCATGAGGGCACTCCCTGACAAACTCTGGTGGCCAGTCTTTTTCAGCTAGAAGGATGTCATACCCCTTGGAAAGGTTATCCCAAAATAGTCCCCTTATTTTCCTAGTCTTATCTCCCTCTATACGTAATGTTATCTCGTATATCTTGTGGGGTTTGCTAACTCTGGTGTCTGCAGTTTCCACTTGAAGATATTCATTCGTGTCCACTGTCTCCAGATAATTCATAAGGACTTTGCGAGCTATGCTCACTTCTGCTGCGCTGTCTAGCATTGTCTGAGCCCACTCTCCGTTTTTCAGTTGTGTCCTCAGTATTCTCGGCATTGTTAACTACCTTGATACTGGCTACCTTCTTTTTTGGAAATTGTAATTTCTTTTTTTGTTGAGCAGGTTCCTTGTCTTTGGACTTGGCGTGCTCTTCTCTTTGTTCTGATCGTCCTCTTCTTTCCGATTTCTGCGAGGAAGTCTGAAAAGATTGAGAGGGACGTGTATCAATGTCTTGATATCTATCAGGTTTTTTAATATTATCCCTATTTCTAAGGTTATATCTTTTCCCAGAGGGGTCACTCTGGGGTGACCTGTGTCTCTGGTTCGGAGATTTCTCCCTTCGCCTAGGAGACCTTCCTCGGGACTGGAATTTCTTTTCTTTTGGATTGGATTGTTTGTTTCCATCCCAGTTCTTTTTTGGTGAATTATTATTAAAAAATATTTTTTCTGGACTTTCAGTCAGTTGCAGTTTTACTGGTATTCCACCTAAACTATCTCTACCTAGTTCTTCATAAGATTTTTCTATGATTCTGGCAATTTCAGCTGGTTGGTCTGCTATATCTGTCTCTTTTAACCTCTGGCGGATCGCCACGTTTGCTGCTTCACCTTTTATATTGGCTAATAATATAGCTGAGACCTGCTTGAAGTCTTTCAGTAATTTCATACCAAGAGTTAAAGCTGGTTCTGGACCGTATTCATCTTGAATTTGTTTTAGCACATCTGGTATTACCGAAATGGATGGAACACCGTGCGTTTTTGTGTAGATTGAAGCAAAGACTGTACCCCAAGTGTCACAGTCCTCTATGTGTGGTGCGATTCCCATTGGGAGACATATAGTCAGAATCCTGTGTTTTTCTAGCGGGGTGGTGTCAGGAAACACCGCCTCTATTTGGGTGATTTTCTGTGCCAACCAGAATGGTATCTGTTCCCGTTTAGCCGGAACTTTACCTAGGCAGGATTGGATGTTCTGTGGTGTAATTTTATTTGTGTTCCCCTGGTGAGGGGTCAGCTGTGGAAGTTTAATCGCTGGCTGAATTGTTGAAGTCCGCATTACATACTGGACTAATTGTCTATGAATTTTTAGTAATTGTTTTAGCTGTATTAACAGCTCTCCTGTAGACATTCCTTCGATGTCTGGGTGTGGTGTGTATCCGGCTAAGACCGGCCACGTTGCTCCTGGTCTACCTAAAGGACCGAGCCTGGTGATGTGATTATTATGTATTAGGGCGCCATCAAATAAGAGCAAATGCTCTTGGAATTTGAGTGGTACTTCCACCTCCTCGAAAGGAGTGTAAATGTCGGGTGGAACCTCTATTTTGTAATAGTGGAAGTACTTTGTTACAGCATTTGCTGCTGGAAAATGTATCCATGTATAGTATACCTCTGTCTGCCGATATTCGTGTGCCTCAATTACGAATATGACTGTGCCACCTCTAGGTGTCAGTCCATTTTCTATAAGTTTTAAGGTTATAGATTTCCTTTTGGCGACCGGGATGAGTATTATATCCTCGTCCGCATCTAGTGCTGCAGTATCAGCTGCTACTATTTCAGCTGCTAATCTAACTGCCTCTCTTTCGTCATCACTTTCTGACATTTTACTGTTAGAAAGGTTATTCTTTTTGTTTGCAGATCAGGTTTCTTTATGGAAACAGAGATTAGATGCACAATATTTTGGAACAGTGTATCCTTCAACGTTGACTAAACCAAGAACCTTACATAGGAGTTCCCTCCTGCGAGGTTTTGGAGGATATTACCTTTCACCCACTCCAGACGTCTTTGGAGTATTTGGGAAAAGGGGTCTGAGTGAGAAAGCACGACTGAGTTACTCTAAATGTCTTACGTTAGTTTTATCGCCCTTTACAAACACGTTGGGCGCCATGTAGTGTAGTTCCTATCTTCCCAATAGGCTCTGCGCATTGGAATAATACCTACAGCAGTAAAGGCCTAGGCCAGACGTTAACTAGGTCTACTACTGTCGATACTAGACTTAAGTTTTGGGTTTGCCAGCGTAGCTCAGAGTTCGCTAGAAACTTTCTCGAATGTTCAGGAAAGAATTAACTCCCCTGATTAGACAAGAAGGGATTTAGTTTCTGACAACCATAGAACATGACAACTTTGCTCTCCCCTAATCAAGAGTGTATCTCCAGAGTCGTGTGAGCACAAGGCAATTATTTTACTCAGTCAGTACGTGCATTCTTAGTCTCATCAGATTGTAGAGAAAAGGAAGATACGGGCGTGTTCAATAAAAAGGTGTTATTTATTGATCAGTCTCCTTTCTCATACAAGAGAAATGGATCGATATTATTGCAATACTTATAGTTAAGTAAAGTGCATACATTAAAAGCAATAGTATAAAATAATACTGTAAAAACATTGATATGGTTTCTGAGCCATATGATGTTTAAAATGATTAAAATATATTTACATACACATATACATTTGACTAAACGTACTCAACTGGTGTTTCTAAATACGCCTACCCCGTGTACCTGACCTAAGTCTAATGCGAGGGCGGGAATAGAAAGTTACAGTTTAAGTTAAGTTTGTTTTTGCCAAGTGAATAACTAAAGAATTCTCTGTGAGGGGTTATTCAGTTCTGTACCTGGAAGTTAGGATGAATGAGGAATGGTATCTCTTTCTCTGGTCTCGATATTCCAGGCTGCCTGCGAGGGCTGCCCGAAAGCGCCGGTGCTGGGTCTCTCGGTAGGAGATAGCAGCGCATCTCTTAGCGCGTCAGGAAGGCGGGGCTGCTGCCAGCGGGGTCTGCTCTGCTTCTGGGCTTCGGCAAGTATGGCTGCTCCGTCTCGTCACCACGCGTGTGTTTGCATAGGGCAAGATCGGCAATATTTATACCTTAAAGGTGCCGAGATTGACGTAAGGATGGACATAGATACGTCAATAAAGATGTCATACGACTTGCTCGTTAGCACATTCTTTTACTGAAGTTCTCTGTGAAATCAAAACAATGGCCGCACGGATTTTCCAGGTTGTCATAGGTTTGATTTGTTATGAGAACGTCGTATGCCTTATCAGGGGCTGGAGGAATGTCGCTTGTCTAATTAGATCTCAAGCGTTATGACCTAATCAGATAACACGTTCCTGTGCCGTAGTGTGACTGCGTCAGATAACGGTATCTGCATCATGGGGGCTTTTCTTGCCTCATGGGCTGACTGTTAGTTAACTTGATAGTTAGTTTAACCAGAATAGGGTCAGGAATAGGGGGATTGATTCAGAACCTATAGGAATACATGACATTATGAAAATACCACTTTTAAAAAATTTGCATTTTCCTGCCTTAGCCATTTAGGGCCAGATGTAGGAAGCCTAATACCGGTCGGTAACAGCCGAAATTCGGTAATTTCGTCCGTTACCGACCGATATTAGGCTTTTCAGATGTAGGGGCCTAATTTAGGGATTCGGTAATTTACTGAATCGGTAATTTAAGGAATCGGTAAATTACTGAATTCTCAAATACCGATTCGGTAAATTACCGAATCCTTAATGTAGGAAGCGCTCAAGTGAGTGCTTTTCACTTGTAAGGATTCGTTATTTACCACCAACTACAAGTTGGTGGTAAATATCGAAAACCTTAAAAAAAGCAATTTTTTTTGGGTGCACATGGGGGCATGTATGTGTGCCACATGTGCACCCATGCACTGTACAGGGGTGCTCAGGGTGTCAATGTGCCACCCTGCCACCGTTGTAAGTCTACCTCCTTTTACCGATTCGGTATATACCGAATCGGTAATTTTCATTCATTCCTATGGGCCTCCAGGCCCATAGGAATGAATAGGGAATACAGATTCAGTAAATACCGATTCGGTATTTACCGAATGTTACCGATTCGGTAACATTTACCGAATCATTAGCTACATATCATTTACCGATTCTAAAATACAGAATTGGTAAAATTCAGTATTTTAGAATCGGTAAATGATATTTACCTACATCTGGCCTTAAGTGCCTTTAGCCTGTATCTGGGTCACATGACTGGGTGTATTTGGCAGTTGGGCTTTGTGTATTGTACCTAGACAGCCACACACAATAGAGAGCTTAGATGCATCTTGATGGGCGACCACTGGCAAGATGGGAAGGTGGAGCTGGGCACAGCCCTATTTACACTTGATTAGGCTGTGTCCTGCCTCCACACAAAGGGCTGCATACCTCCCTGTAGCTTGTCCGGAGTCAAGACAAGGAAGAAAGGATGCCTGGGGACTTCAAAGGGTAGCTTCTAGAAGCCTCTCCCACTTCAAGGGAAGGACCAGAATTAAATATTGGACCACAGACACCAACTCCTCAGTACATATCTCGACCTGTGGATACTCTGGCAGGAAGAAGGAGTTCTGTGCCTCTAAAAAAAAAGACACTCTGCAGGGCTGATGCTCTGAAGGACTGCTGCCCTGCTGTGCTTACCTGCTGCCTGCTGCCCTCCTACCTGAGTGAGAAGGCCTGGACCTGTATCTTTTGGACTCAGGACTATCAGTTTGATTCCAAGAGATAGCTGGCTGGCCTCCAGGCTCAAGTCTCAGGGACAAAAGGCTACAACAACATTGACTCCAAAACCTAAACTCCACCATCTGTAAGTCTACCCTGCCAAGTGGTGCCACTCCAATCCTGGACCCTTGAAAATGGGCTTAAGGTGCTCTGTTGCTTGGACTGACCCCGTTGCAAAGACCTGCATCACTCTCGCAGCCCACAACCACCTCACAACCGCTGCTGCATGAAGCATCCTTGGTGCAGGCCTTCGCATCCCTTGCTGATGGCGTCAGGCCTCGCATCACAGCCTCGCTGTACATCAAAATCAACTCATTGATTGGACTGCGCAACGTATCTTCAGTATGGACCCTTGCAATGCTCCTGAAAAATGTAAATAAGGTACTTT
Source organism: Lissotriton helveticus (assembly GCF_964261635.1). NCBI lineage: Eukaryota > Metazoa > Chordata > Amphibia > Caudata > Salamandridae > Lissotriton > Lissotriton helveticus. The sequence goes on from NC_136059.1 coordinate 1,034,411,618, forward strand.
GTGCAGCACATCTAACAGGGTCCCTGTAGTTGGCCCATGCTCCAATGCAGTCGGCCTGAACTTGTGATTTGTCCAGGTCTGGCGCAACCAGATATTCACAGTTGCTGCTTTGTGCTTTTTGGTGCTATTTTACCTTGCATTTTTAATATTACATATATCTGGTTCTACTAATTGGAGTTTTGCCATTTTGGTCTTGTTGTATTTATTCAATATAACTATTTTGTGGCTCTGGTGTGGGATCCTTCATGTGTGGTCTTTTTCACTTTATTCCTGTTTGAAGTGTTGCACAAATGCTTTCCACATTGGCTCTGAACTAAGGCTGACTGCTCTGTGCCAAGCTACCACAGGGTTGAGGACTGGCTACTTTTGGGTTGGCTGTTGCCTCAACTAGACAAGGATTATGGTTGGTGCGTGACCAGGGCTCACACCCCAGTCAACCAACAACCCAATTTCTCACAGCCAACCTCTGTTCTTCGAAGGAGCCTGAGCTCAATTGTCCGCAACATCTTATTATTCTTTCCTGTAAACCAGACAAAAAGAATCAACAATGCTGTCCTTGTTACATTGTCAGTGGGAAAAATAAAGGCTTGGGTCTAATTCCTACCTGGCCTAGACCACTCTAACTGAATAAACCAAATATTGGCCAGGTACATACATTTAATTATGTTATCACTGCACCTAGCCAATAATCCTACGCAAGCAACATTTTCTTGTTGATTATTTTTTACTTTGTTTTACATGTTTTTCAATTTAAAAATGTGCAAAAAAAGACATCATTATCAAGAACACCATCAACACATAGTACGTACAATAATCACATAAAATCCAAATAACAACTAATGAAAACATAATGAAAAAACATTCACAAAGACACCATATATATACACAAAAGGATAAATGCCACCAAATACTACATTTATGGGGCCCCAGTCCTAATTTGATATGTACAAACAGGCGGCCAATTGAAGACTTTTTACATAGGCCGGCCTGTCGACTACCCCGGAACACAGTTCTTTTTTAAGGGTTGAAATTGCAAAAAGAAATTATTTGAACTGTATTTTTGCAACTCCCATAAATATTATTAGTCCAGTGTAGGATCGTCAATGCGTTTCGAACCCTTGCAACCACTTGTGGGTTCTCCTCAGGACAGGGACTGGAGATGGCCTATAACAATAAAACACGGTGTAAGTGGGGGATGTTTTCTTCGCTCAAATACTCTGAGACCACCTTCACTTCAAAGTACCTGTATGTCTTTTTCTGTTTCTTTCAATGTTGTATATTCTTTATTCACAGATGGGGCGGGGAACCCTATAGCTGAATGAAATGAAAACTAGTGTCAGACTATTAGTTGCTACACTTCGTTGCGTTATACTTGTGCCTAAATAACTGTCAGATGTGTACCTTTATTTCTTGCTTGATGGCAGGGGTCCCTTCTCTCTTAGACGGATTATATTGGGTTTGCAGGTGAAAGCGCTTCTCTGTAGGTAACAATTACGGAATAGTAAGAATGTGTTTACTGTTGTTACTAGCATAGGCCTATAGCAAGGGCTACAAATTGTGGCAGGTACCTTAGAACTTCTCGTATTTTCCGATTCAGAAGAGAAAGTGTGACATGGTTGCGTCAATTTTTCAACAAACTTCTTCAATTTTTCTGAAAAATAACCAGGAAAAGGTGGATGTAACTCACAGTTTTTTTGAAACAGCTAAGCCCGCTGTATGCCGAACCCGTTTGACACGGCAACTTACTTGGAGGCAGCCGAAGTTGCTCTGACTTCCATATTCGGTTCCAAAGGCAACGCGTGTCACGTGATTTTACGTGTGCGTGAATGCCATATTTGAGGGAGCGGTTGTTGTTTTTACAGCAAGATAGTGCAAGGGATCTCGGTACTTGAAGTACTGACGTCTACGTGTCACGGAGAAGGAGCCTCACGCTTATTGATCGTATACCTAGTACAATGGTATATTAATAGATAGTGGTAATTAAAGCATTGCAAACAGTGTGAGCTCACATCAATTATATACAGTCATAGAAGAATGGCATAGAGACTTCAAAGTGCAATTGTATTTATCGTAGACTGGTGAGTTCTGATAGTTCGTTCAATCCAGTTATCGCTGTGTTGAATTTCATAATCAAAAACACCTCTTTTTGGGCCAACAATACATCAGGGTCTCCCCCTCCACCAATAGAACTCACCCCTCTGAGGACCCCGCCCAGCAGACCCGGAAGCAAGAAGGCCCCGTGGTTCACCGACGAACTCAAGAGCTCCAAGAAGAACTGCCGAGCCCTCGAGAAAGTATGGAGAAGGGAACCAACAATGGACAACATGACCACCCTCAAGCTCGCCACCGGGAAACACCACCAACTGATCCGCGCCACCAAGAAAAATGCATACAAGGACCGGCTGGACAACAACGCACACAACTGCAAGGAACTCTTCAACATCGTGAAAGAGCTCTCCAACCCCAACGCCGCAAACAACGACATCACCCCATCGCAAGACCTCTGCAACTCCCTCGCCTCCTACTTCCACAACAAGATCGCGGACATACACAACAGCTTCAGCATCCAACCGACGCACGCCACGCAACGCCACCCACCACCACCCTCCGCGCCTGGACTCCGATCAGCACCGAAGACACCGTCCGCACAATGAACTCGTCCACTCCGGATCTCCGACCGACCCCTGCCCTCACCACGTCTTCAACAAGGCCGACGCTGTCATCGCACCCCACCTGCGGGACATTATCAACACCTCCTTCGACACCGCCACCTTCCCTGAGAGCTGGAAGCACGCCGAACTCAGCGCTCTACTCAAGAAACCTACAGCGGACCCCACCGAACTCAAGAATTACCGTCCCATCTCGCTCCTCCCGTTCCCGGCCAAAGTCATCGAGAAGACCGTCAACAAACATCTGGCCGCCTTCCTCGAGACGAATGGATCCCTTGACCCCTCACAGTCTGGCTTCCGAGCCAACCACAGCACCGAGACCGCCCTCATCGCTGCCACCGATGACATCCGAGCCCTGATGGACAACGGAGAAACAGCGGCCCTCATCCTCCTGGACCTCTCCGCGGCATTCGACACTGTCTGCCACCGCACCCTAGTGCAGCGCCTCAGCAACGTCGGAATCCAGGAGAAGGCACTGGAATGGATCACCTCCTTCCTCGACGGAAGAACACAGAGAGTCCGCCTACCACCGTACAAGTCAGAGGCCACCGAAGTCATCTGCGGCGTCCCTCAAGGATCCTCGCTGAGTCCCACCCTCTTCAACGTCTACATGAGCCCCCTCGCGGCCATCGCACGCCAACACAACCTCAACATAATCTCCTATGCCGACGACACCCAGCTGATCCTCTCCCTGACCAACGACCCCGCCGCCGCCAGAGCCAACCTGCACGAAGGGATGAAAGATGTAGCCGAGTGGATGACGACCAGCCGCCTGAAACTGAACTCAGACAAGACGGAGGTCCTCATCCTGGGCTCCTCGCCCTCCGCCTGGGACGACTCCTGGTGGCCCCCCGCCCTGGGCACCGCACCCAAACCGACGGACCACGCACGCAACCTGGGCTTCATCCTGGACTCCTCCCTCTCCATGACCAGAAAAGTCAACGCCGTCTCCTCGTCATGCTTCAACATCCTGCGCATGCTACGGAAGATCTTCTGGTGGATCCCCACCGAGACCAGGAAGACTGTCACCCAGGCCCTCGTCACCAGCCGACTGGACTACGGCAACGCCCTCTACGCCGGAACCACCGCCAAGCTCCAGAAGAGACTCCAACGGATCCAGAACGCCTCAGCCAGACTCATCCTCGACATCCCACGAAACAGCCACATCTCCGGACATCTGAGAGACCTGCACTGGCTCCCCGTCAACAAAAGAATAACCTTCCGTCTCCTCACCCACGCACACAAAGCCCTACACGATCAAGGCCCGAGCTACCTCAACAACCGAATCAACTTCTACGCTCCCAAGCGCCACCTCCGATCAACCAGCCACGTCCTCGCCGCCGTCCCCCGCATCCGAAGAGCGACAACAGGAGGAAGGTCCTTCTCCTACCTGGCCGCCAAGACCTGGAACTCCCTCCCGACCGACCTGCGCCTGACCCAAGACCACCTCTCCTTCAGGAAGAAGCTCAAGACCTGGCTGTTCGAGTGATTGATTGATTGATTGATTATCACCGCAAGGATGGTCCATGTGAAATCATTTGGGCTATGGTTCATCTGTAGAAAATGGGGTACCAACGGGGCCGTTAGGACCTTGTTCTTAATTCTGGAACGATGTTGGATGATGCGTTGGCACACTTCCTGTGTGGTTTTGCCTATATAAATTTTTTGGCATGGACAAAGAATGGCATAGATGGCATATTTAGACTTGCAATTGCTAAAATGGTCATGTCACCAGAACTTTTTTCTATCTGAGAACAGGGTTCCCTCGATTGTAACGTTGCATACTGAGCAGGTTCCACACTTGTGATGCCCTTTAACCGGACTCATGCCAAACAATGTACTTTGGTTGTCTTTTTTTGGAGCTGGTCGTGTCGAAGTAATAAGTTGGCCAATGTTACGATTTTTCTTTAAAGCAAAAAGTGGTTGTCCTATGCTCGGCATCGCATCTTCCACCAGGTGCCAATGATTCCGTATGATTTTTTGGACAGGATGTGTGTGAGGTCCTAATGTTGAGACGCACACTATTCGTTCTGTTTGCGGTTTGTAATTCTTCTGTAAGAGATGTTCTTTCGGAGTCCAACGTGCTCTTTTTCTGGAATGTTTGACCAGTTTGTGTGGGTATCCTCTGTCTCGTAGTTTTTGTCGCAGAGCTTCACTATATATGTCAAAGTCTTCCAACCAGGAACAATTCCGTCTCACCCTTAGGAATTGTCCATAGGGGAGGTTGTTTTTTAAATTTCTCGGGTGGTAACTCCGAAAGTGAAGTGCATTATTCTTATCTGTCTTCTTGAGGTACAGTGAGGACATCAGTCCTTCGGGTGTGTGTTTTATTTCAACGTCCAAAAATGGAAGAGATTTGCAGTCATACGTCAGACTGAACTTGATGTCCGGACTGCGGTTGTTAAGCCATTCATGGAACTCGGTCAACGCTGTCTGGGATCCTTCCCAGATGCACCAGACGCCGTCTACATACCTTAGCCATTGTTTCATGTGTTCCTTATATGGGTTGTTGTTGAATATGTACTTTTCTTCGTATTGAGCCATAAACAACACCGACATCTCCGGTGCAAAGGGACATTCCATCGGTGTCCCCTTCACCTGGAGGAACAGTTCATCTTTGAATGTAAATAAATTCCTTTTCAGAGCTAATGATGCCAATCTTAAAATCAACTCTGTGGGCACTCTATGGGGGCGAGGTCTCTTTTCCAAATAGATCTCTATGGCATCCAGTCCATCCTGGTGTGGAATTTGTGTATACAGGGACGAAACGTCCATTGTCACAAGTATCTGTGTTGTAGGATCAAACTCGAAGCCTTCAACTTTGTTAATAAACTCAATGGTGTCTCGTAAGTATGATGATACCTCGGGAAGAAACGGTTTAAAAAATACATCGACAAATTAGGACACTGGTTCCAAAATTGAGTCACAACCGGACACAATGGGCCGCCCTGGTGACGTGGATGCATCTTTATGTACCTTTGGTAGAAAGTATAGGTGTGGTGTCTGGGGATGTTTTTTAACCAGATATTCTGCTTCTTTTTGGCCGAGTATGCCATTTTCTCTGGCTTTGTTGACAATTGCTGTTATCTCTTGCAATATTTCCATGGTGGGGTCTTGGCTGATTATTGCGATACCATTCCTGGTTATAAACATGACTTCTGCCCTCAACTTTGTATAGCTCTTTTGACCACAGCACCACTGCACCTCCCTTGTCAGCTGGTCTGATGACTGCATCCTGCTGGTTTTTTAAGTCCCTGATGGCTTCCTTCTGACATTTAGATAGGTTAGATGGCACAAATGACCGTTTCTTTTCAGGAGCATTGAGGGATGATAATACTGTGTGCTCGAAGGTAATGATGTCTGTTGATGTTTTATGGTTAGGAGGGCAGAAAGAAGATTTATTTCTCAATCCAGATGCCTCCGTCTGGACTTGATTTTGTGAGTCTTTGAAAAACCACCTTAATCGGATTTTTCTGAAGAATTCACTCATTTCCATTTTGACTTTCGTGACATCAAATGTAGTTCCAGGGACGAACAATAGTCCCAATTCCAACACCTCCATTTCAGCCTTTGTCAACACACGGTTTGATAAGTTGATGATAGGAGACTTATTTATGACTTGTAGTGATTTTTGCGAGTCGTCATTTCCTTATGGGGCTTGAACCTGCTGCATTGTTGTTGTTGGCCCTGCCCTAAAAAAGGCCTTTTTTTTTGGTTTCTGCTGGAGGAGCCTTCTCCTGGGTCCGAGTCCCCTGCGGAATCAGAGGACGATGTTTCGGAAAAAGTAAGGAACTTCTTCCTTGATCTCCCTTGATTCGTGTTTAGAAATCTAGTAGAGTCTGGACGTGTGTAAAAATCATCCTTCAAGTAGGGGTACACCGTCTTGAGATTGATGCTCTTCTTGTCTTTTTCAAATGTATTCGTCTTGAAATTGATAGTGTGGTCTTTGAATGTGGCTAGTTCTTTTTCAATTTTCTCCAACAGTAGTTTGGCTTTGGAGTCCGTGTGGTTGTCTTTTATTACTTGTAGCTGCTCCTCGATCTCTTTCTGTTCTTTTTGGCATACTCTTTGTGCTGTCTCAATAGTATGCACCATCAAATCTCTACTGCATTTAGTGCTAATGCAGCTGAACCCCTTTCTGTATACCCGGTCATCTGTAAAGATCATGGGCACGTTATTTATCTGAAGACCCCACGGGATTGTGCCAGCCTTCAAATTTGCAAGTAAGAAGTGTCCATGCAAATCTGTTCTGACATGTTTCATTTGAAGTCTGATCAGTTTATCTGATACATTCTGCTGTTTGGCTGTACTACTCAAAGTAATCGATGAAAAAAGGGTGGAGTCTGAGATGAGCTTTTGGATATGGTCCTCACTAAATGACAGTGTGTCTTTTTCAGACATATTAAGTTTCCAGGGAAGGAGAACCTGCCCTGGACTTACTGAATATACAATACAATATAATATTTCTAGGGAATAGCCTTGCGAGCGACTGCTCGCTCTAATAACAGTGGGAACAATAAAGGCTTGGGTCTAATTCCTACCTGGCCTAGACCCCTCTAACTGAATAAACCAAAAAATGGCCTGGTACATACATTTAATTATGTTATAACTGCACCTAGCCAATAATCCTAAGCGAGCGACATTTTCTTTTTGATTATGTTTTACTTTGTTTTACATGTTTTTCAATTAAAAAATCTGCAAAAAATGACATCATTATCAAAAACACCATCAACACATATTACATACAATAATCACATAAAATCCAAATAACAACTAATGAAAACATAATGAAAAAACATTCACAAAGACACCATATATATACACAAAAGGATAATGCCACCAAATACTACATTTATGGGGCACCATTCCTAATTTGATATGTACAAACTGGCGGCCAATTGAAGACTTTTTACATAGACCGGCCTGTTGACTACGCCGGAACACAGTTCTTTTTTAAGGGTTCAAAATTGTATTCTGAAATCCATAACTCAACCTGTACCTCAATCATAGAATAAAGTTAGGGGCTCTGCATCTTGTTGATAGAACACTCCATTGAAAAGTCAGATAACCTAAAAGATTAGTTTTTCTCTAAAAGAAGGCAGTAACATCCCCAGCACATACTTTGCCAAATCATGCTACCTCCACAGTGCAAACTACACTGTGCTCGTTCAACTTGGAAATCATAAAAGAAACCTGTGAGCTCATCTAAACTTAAACTTTTTCTTTTTAACTTTTCTTTTTCTTTTATCAATAGTATACACAGTATAGCCACTATACAAAACATTCAGATGCTGCAACATTAGAAAACCACATGAGACAATTACTATACACAATAATAGTTACATAGTACATGGATATGTCCTTCCATATACAGATGCAGGAGTGTTAGTGCCACATCTAAAGCTCAGTGTCAGTGCTCCCATCACTTGATTGCACTCTAGCAGGGTCCATAGATATGTAATACTATGCCACCAGGTTTCCTAATCATCCCAAAGTTTTTCATCCCTCCTACTGCATTTCATATGCAGCTCTCCCACCAACGTTCACTCAGCTGCATCCTCTGTCCCATCTAGGTGATAGCCACCAACCTCCTGGCTAACACCACTGCTAGCTTTAGAAACTTGGATGATATTTTGCAGCTCTTGGGCCTGATAATGTTCCCCAGTAGACAGAACTGTGGTGTAAGGGTAACTTGCAGCGCTGTGGTCAAATTATGTTTATCAACTACCAAGTTTCAGAAGGCTTGTACTGGTGGGCATCCTCAGCCATATGCATAAAATCCTCTCCCAAAAAGCGTAATTGAGGGCATGCAGCTGATCTATTCGGAGATAACTTGCTTAAAGCCAGAGGTGTCACATAAGTATGGTGAAAGGAAGTTAAAATGTATTAATTTAAAGTGAGCATTGCTAAAGACTGTCTTCAACAGGATAGAGATTTGTACCCATTCTGTATCAGTGAGTGGGTCACCCAAATCAGTTTCCCATGACTGCCGGGCGTGCAAAGTTGAGTGGACTACATACGCTTTCATTGCATTATACATCATTGAAACTAGTTGCCTCCCTGAACCATAGATCAGTCAGGCTTCCAGTGTGCCAGATGCCATTAGTGCTGTGGGAAAGTTGTTAAAATTTGCTTAGCGATCTCTGTCAGGCCTGCATAATGCAGGAAGGGACCAGCTCTTACCCCCAAACTCAGTCTACCCTTCGTCAAAGGAGATAAAATGCTCATTGGGGTAAGAATTTTACAGCCCCCATCTCACCAGGTCTTAAAGGTCATTTTGGCGCCCGTAACCTGAAAAGGAGCAAGTATCCAAATCAGTAGTTCCCCGTGAAAGGGCGCCTCAATAAGCACCACTGTGCCATACACACATGGTCTGTTGGACCGCGACGAGATACCAAAACCGTCCATCAGCAATGTCGGGAGCTTCCCCTCCTCCACCAACCCACTAGTAACTGTTTCTACCAGTTACTTTAGTCAGCTATCCATTTTGCAGCATGCTGCATATGGGATGCAGAGTAATAATACACCTGATGCAGCACGTTGAGTCCGCCCATCTCACAACTCCTCATCAATGTTGCGTGGGCCACCCTGCCCTGCTTACCCACCCAGAGGAGGGAGGTTAAAATGGTATTCAACTGCTTGAACATGCTGTAAGGCAAGGGGCACAGGGAATTCTAAATTGTGTAAAGGCAGCATGGCAGAAGCACCATTACAGACGGCAATACTACCCATGAGCAACAGTGGCAGAGTGTTCTAAAATACCACAGAAGAGTGCAAGGAATACATCACCTTTCTGATGTTGTGCTGCATTCGTATGAGTGACCATCATGCCCAAGTACCGAAAATGGTTTAGTTCCCACCGTAGCCTGAGATCAGGGAGATGGTCCACAGGTTCTCCCACCAATGCTTCTAAAGGTAACAACAACAATTTATTTTCATCCATTTTTAGGCCAGACTTTTCTCCAGACTCCAAGAGTTATAGTAACACCCCAAGGCCCTCTCTGGAGACCCTAAAATAGAGCAGAGCTTTGTCTGCATATAGCGACAGTATGTGTCCAGTCGATCCAGTTCTATGTCTTATTCATGCATTACCTGTCAGGTCCAAATAGCCATGGTCTGCAATGCCAGAGCAAACAATAGGGATGAAAAGGGGCAACCCTGACGGATCCCTCTCCCTAATTCGGAGCTGCCCAAACAACACCGCCCAACCTGGACTCTAGAAGCAGGACATGTGTAAAGCAAGTGGACCTAGGCCCTAAAGTGCCAACCAAAACCCCTGGAATGCAAGACTTCAAGTAGATACCCCCAGTCCACAGTATCAAATGCTTTTTGTTATGTCAATTGAGACCAGTACCATTTCCTCACTCTCTGCCTCCACTTTGTGGAAAACATTTGTGAGTCTTCTAATGTTCATCCCTGTGTTGCATCCTGGGAGGAAACCGCCGTGATCTTTGTGTATTAGGGCTCTCGTTATAGAGCTCCTAGGTTGGCCAGAAGTTTACATAAAATCTTTACATCCGGTTAATCGTTGTGAGTGTATGCAGCAGGTTCTGACTTATCTCCGCCTTGCTTTGGCCACATACATATAACGCCCACCCTCATGGTCGCTCTGAAAGAACCCCTGTCTCTCTGGCCTCCAGGAACACCTTGAGAAGCCCCTTAGTAAGAGCAGCTGAGTATTTCTGATATAATTCTGCTGGGAATCTGTCCCTCCCCCGGGTGCCTTATTCTTAGATGACATCAGAAGAGCAGCACCCAACCCTTCTAGGATTATATCCAAGTCTAGTTCTGCAACCAATTCTTCCTCAACCTGTGAGAGATCAATACGCTCAAGAAAAGCTTGAATACGGTCAACTGTGATATGTGTGTTTCCCTTATAGACTGCCTCCAAATGATGATGAAAGGTGGCCACAACAGCATCTTGCAAAGTTACTGCCTTGTCATCTGCAGTAATTAAGTGTGATATGTGGATGGCAGCCATCTCCCTACGCAAGATCCAGGCCAAACGTTTGCCTGAATTATTGCACTCATGGTGTAATCTCTGACAGTACTGCTTCAGAGTGTACATATCTAGCATATGAACATGGAGATTGTGAGGTCAGTGAGTCACTGGTCCCATCCTTGAGTGCACACTCGTGCTCCTCTCGCAAAGCAGAGGTTCCAAACTGATTGTCAATTGTTAGATACGCTTTTATTCAGCAAAACAGTTCATAATTGACTTTTCATTTCAAATATGTAATTTTCATTAATTATTTCATTCTCAGCAATTTGACACTGTCCTTCATGTACATCCAATGCATTTCGGGGCTTATCTGCCCCTTCATCAGGGAAAGGATACTGAAATAAAATCAAATGAAACATAATGAGGGTGGGGTAAAATGGTCGGTGTGGGGTGGGGTTTTAAATTAGGTGTGAGCTAGGGCGGAGTGTTTGGGGAAGGTTGGGTGTCGAGTTATGTGGTCACCTTAAAAGGTCCCGAACCCGTGAGGGGGGCGAAGAAATACTCAGAGTTATGCTTACGTGTGCCGGATCTCTAATGATTTATGGCTCTGAAAACAAAAAGTTGTGTGTATAAGTAATCACGGCGTTACATGGTTAGCTCTATTCTGGGATCCTGTTATTCTATTGGTAAACGGGTTTGTCTGTGAACTAACCTGGTCAGAGGTAGTTAGGGTTCGTAGGTGTTCTGCTCGTCAGTGCCGGTCAGGACGAAAGCGTCTACTGCCGCGTTTGATCACATTTGGTTGTTGCGGTCACGTGTTCATGGGTAGTGAAGAAAGAGTCGCACCCGCTGTAGTGGTGGAGTGAGGTAGTCTATTTTCTAAGAGGTGTTATGGGGGGGGGAACACTGACTATTAAGTGTGATTGTGTTGGGGAAAACGTCCCTCAATGTTAAACAGGGGTTGCGAGAATGGGTTTTGGCAGGGGGTAATTTATCGGACCTCATACATGAGAGTATTTTTTGCTCAGTTGTAAAATCAAAACAGGACGATAATCAACTTAAGTTCAAGGATTAACACAAAAATTAATTTAAAAATGGAAATTAACATATTAAATTCACACAGGTATCACTTATGTTCTCCAATTGCAGCACTTATAGGTAACAAGAAAGTTCAATTCTATCATTCAAGCCGAACGGCTTCTGTGTGGAAAGTCTTTGAATCCAGGTGTTTTCTCGTTGAAGAAGGTATTTGGTATTGTCTCTGCCTTCTGTTCTCACGATAGTCTCCAGTATGATGAATTTCAGTTGGGAGATGTTATGTTTTTGTTCTTGGAAATGAGTGGCTATGGAAGATTTACTGTTTTTCAATCGGATATTAGACTTATGTTCTGTCAGTCTAATCTTGATTTTGCGTTCCGTCTTGCTGACATAAAGTTTACCACAGGGGCATTTCAGGGCATAGATAACGTTGCTTGAATCACATGTGGCATTAACTTGAAGCTTAACTGTGTTGCCTTTCATCGGATGGTTGATTACGTTTCCTTTTATGATGCTATTACAGTTCCCACAGTTCAAACATGGTTTGGTGCCAGTGTATTTGATAATCGGTATGGGTTTGTATTGAACCAGTTCTCCTACGTTTTGTGCTCTTGTGAACGCAAATAAGGGAGGTTCCATGAAGATTTGGTTGAAATCTGGTTCCAGGTTTAACAGTGGCCAATGTTGGTATATGATCCGTTTAAATTTTGAACTGGCAGTAGAACATTTGGAAACTACCACTACGCGGGTCTGTTGTTTCTTTGTGCCTGGTTGCAATAGTTTCTGCCTGTCTATGTTCAAGATTTTCTGTTTGGATTCCTCAATGATTTTGTGTGGGTATCCTCTGCTGTGGAATTTGTTGGCAACTTGCTCAATTCTTTGTACAGATTTAGTAAGGTCTGATGTAATTCTTTTTGCTCGTGCCATTTGAGAAAATGGGAGATATTTTTTCAAGTTTGATTCATGAAAACTCGTATAGTGGAGCATGTTGTTTCTGTCTGTGGGCTTAGTGAATAAGTCTGTCTCAAATCCCTGTTGGTTAACAGAAACATTGACGTCCAAGAAATTGACACTAGTTTCCGATATTTCCCAAGTTAGCTGAATACGTTCATCAATTTGGTTAAATTCAGTCAATAGTTTTCCTAATTTTTCTTTGGTGTTTTTCCAGACGATGAAAATGTCATCAATGTATCTTGTTAATAGTAGTAAGTTGTCTGACCAAATATGGGTCTCCTCATATTGTTGCATAAAGATGTTGGCGTATACAGGCGCCGCTGAATTGCCCATGGCCATGCCTGCCAGTTGGATCCCAGGATAGAGCTAACCATGTAACGCCATGATTACTTATACACACAACTTTTTGTTTTCAGAGCCATGAATCATTAGAGATCCGGCACACGTAAGCATAACTCTGAGTATTTCTTCGCCCCCCTCACGGGTTCGGGACCTTTTAAGGTGACCACATAACTCGACACCCAACCTTCCCCAAACACTCCGCCCTAGCTCACACCTAATTTAAAACCCCACCCCACACCGACCATTTTACCCCACCCTCATTATGTTTCATTTGATTTTATTTCAGTATCCTTTCCCTGATGAAGGGGCAGATAAGCCCCGAAATGCATTGGATGTACATGAAGGACAGTGTCAAATTGCTGAGAATGAAATAATTAATGAAAATTACATATTTGAAATAAAAAGTCAATTATGAACTGTTTTGCTGAATAAAAGCGTATCTAACAATTGACAATCAGTTTGGAACCTCTGCTTTGCGAAAGGAACACGAGTGTGCACTCAAGGATGGGACCAGTGACTCACTGACCTCACAATCTCCATGTTCATACACTAACGTCGCGGGACACTTGACGTAACTTGTGTAGCACCCAAAAACTCAACCAAACTTTTTTGAATCTAGCTGTGCATCTGGCCAACAATTATCACATATCTAGCATATCCCAGGTGTCCGCAATCTGACTGTGAACACGTGTTTCCTCCTGTCACAGCTCCCGCCTGGACAGTTCCTGCACTTGAAGGGCAGCCGAAATTGCCTAGTCTGCAGCACTTCTTGCAACTGTCTCCGCACCCCTCATGTCAGCCACATGCACCGTCCCTGCATTATGGCCTTCATGGCTTCCCATTCGGGGGGGCCTTCATTGTGCTGTTCCCTAATTATGCCCCATGCAGTCATTCACAGCTTGTGACACAGCATATTTACCCAGGCCTTCATTCAGGACATCCACTGGGATTCTTCACACTGGAAACTGCTTCAGCTCCAACCCACTTCAACGTACAACCAAGCCAAATGCATCACAGGCACCCTCTCATTAAGGAGGATCCCAGCTATCAATACAGTATGCGGACATTTTATGAGTAAGTGGCATGTGTACCCTTTGTTCACCAGCCAAAGTGAATGGCAGGCATCAGAAAGCCACAAATTAGGCATTGCGGACATCCTACTGAGTATTGTGCCAAATTGAGGAGGCAGCCTGTCTATTTCCCCATCTAGCACACAATTAAGCCCCCATACACAGAAGGGGTTCATCCACATATTGTCTAACTAGATGGTCCATTTTGAAAACAAAGGGCAGATCATCCATATACCAGAAATATGGTTTGACCATCCATCGCACCCTGAGGATGATGTAGAGGATATAACTATCCTCTACATCATCCTCCAAATAAGTAATGGAGAACAGTGTTCCCAGAGCTACCCAAACCAGGATGGCTGTGGCATATGTAAAGTATGATGCATGATATACCTGCCCCTTCATTTTTTTTGCCACCTTCTGAGCTTCTGTATCGTTGAAATGGTTCGCTAGTATACTGGCTATGCTAATTTTGTGATGCTTCAGGATGGGGAGCACCCTATACCTTTTAATGCATGACCTCAACCCACAGACATTCCGTGTTAGAATTCTGTATTCATCTCAGGGTTGGCTCCCTTGTCCTGCAGTACTATGACAACTTGGCATTGCTGCAATAGCATCTATTGTCAGTCTAAACACAATAATTAACTCCCACCCACCCCGACAATTCAATTCAATATGTTTATTAAGAATTTGGATCTCTAATGAGGTCCACTTAAAACATACATAAATATTTAGATAATCATATAAAAGAAAAAATCCAGCAATAGATATAATTGCATCATAAAACCATTATATCTACCTCATTACATCAGTTTATATAAATTTAAATAATCAAAATACATCAAAGATTTCCGAAATTGACTCTAGGGGATTCTTTAGACAGCATTGGTTTCCTGCAATAAGCAGAAAATGACACAATGTACAATTCAGACGTGTGCAATTTTGATTCAATAATATAAGTATGCAATTTTATCCAGTGGCCTATTATAGAAAATGGATCATAATCACAACACCGACAAATTATTTAAGCAACATGCATCAAATGGCAACAATAGCATAGCAACAGTCGTAGAGTTCCCTCTTATACTGAAATGATAAAAGATCAAATCATGATAAAAATAAATACAATTTGAGAAATTATCATATCATAGCAGGACCATATACTTTATACCACCAGTTAAAGAGACAAAAAGGCTTGAAGCTTTAAAATCAGTATAATAGGAAAACAAATTAAATGCAAAGCCGACCGTACTCTGACAAAAGTTAAAATATATTCATAAAAAAGTTAAAAAGTTTTATGCATACTGTTTCATTTTTTGGACAAAACAGAACATCTCGAGCAGACAAAACATTTTTAATGCCATTCTTAATAAACATTGGTTGAAGCCACTTAAAACGGAATGAAATCAAATCAAATCCCCGTCAAACATAGTGAAAAATTAATTGTACGCAAGCCCACCTTGATAATATGCCAGAACTGACACAGCATCCCCAACCTATCCAACAGGAATAGAACCCCAAACAGAACTCCCACAATCAACTGTCTATTGCTAGTATACAAATTGTACCCCACCTGTGTAGGTGGCATATGAACCACCGTTAAATAGTAACAATCAGTTCATGCTTCAACATGCAAACTCAATTGCATACCATATGCTACGCTAGTGGGGATGGTACTGTAATTCCACCATGAGCAGTTCAGTAAGGTCCAAAAAGGTGTGTACAGCTATCAAAACGCCTCAGATATATTAAAGATCTCACCAAAGAGTCAGTTTGTATATCCATGATGCCTCCACAATGCAGTCTACAGGCCGCATTGCAATGTGCAGCCAGTGGTGTCAAGACAGCAGGTCCCCCGTCCCCTAGGTAAAGGTTACACAGTAGATTTAAGTATGAGTATGTAACAGAGACTAGCCTGGCAACGTATCAGTTATTATTGTTTCTGGCACAATTTCTGTAGCGGCATATTGGGTGTCAGGTACTAAACTGTCCAAGGGAAGAGCTGGAAACGCATCTCAAGTGACTGCGAGATGGCAATGCCTTAGCAGAGGGGATTTGGGCCCGTTTTGTCTCCTGTGGCTCTGATCTTTGTAGGGAGCTTGATGAATAAAGGAGTTCATTTTCAATTCAAATTTAAAATACAATGCCACCCATTTGGCTACATAGTAAAGCTCCAAGTCGAGAACTCTGGTTAAACATGTATTTCTAAAAATGTAAAGTCAGCATAATACAAATCAATCTCAAGAACATCGCATAACAATACAAAATTTTTAAAGTACTTCTAGCTCTATGAACAGTTAATTCTCAAAATTCTCAATTCTCCGATTCACTTGATACGATTATCCCCATGAAAACTCGGGAAGATAAAAGCGGAAAGCTAGGTTCGGCCCCTTGGTTTAACTTAGAACTCAGAGTTCTCCGCAAAAACTGCAAAAAAGCCGAACGATTATGGAGGAAGGACTGGCTTCGCTCCAATAAAGACGCGTACCGGAGAACTGTCAGATTGTACAAAGCCGCCCTGAAAACCTCTAAAGCCTCCTACTATGATGACAGAATAAAAAATGCCTCCAATTCCGCTAGAGAATCTTATCTAATAGTTAAAGAACTTCTAAAGATCCCTGAACCTCCATCACTGTCCAGCATATCCCCAGATAGGAGTAAAGAACTTGCTAAATTCTTTGACTCCAAAATTACCACCATCCTGGAGTCACTTCCTCAGCCCAGTCAGCTACACTATCAGAACGCGATCACACCTAACACCAGCGCAGGAAACTCCCCCGGCCCGTCTCTTAACGCCTTTAGAGCAGTCACACTGGACGAAGTCGAAAAAACCCTGGCCAAAATGAAAAGTGGCTCCCCCCTAGATCCTGCACCCATGAGATTTCTTAAAGCAGTCGCCCCAGTGATCGCTCCTTCAGTCACAGAGCTGATCAATGCCTCCCTGTCTCAAGGCTTGGTCCCTCCTGGCTGGAAGGGAGCGGTTGTCAAAGCTTTGCTAAAGAAACCCCAACTAGACCCTTCCGACCTAGCCAATTACAGACCAATATCGCTCCTTCCTGGCATCAGCAAAATCGCCGAAAAATTGGTCAACGCGCAGCTGTCCCAGTTCCTAGAATCAAATAAACTGCTGCGTCAGTCCCAAACTGGGTTTCGTCCTGGCCAGGGCATGGACACCGCCCTCCTCGCTGTCATCGAGGAGGCTAGGTGCATTTTGGATTCAGGGGGATCAGTGGCAGTGATCCTCCTGGACCTTAGTGCAGCCTTTGATACGGTGGACCACCGTGTCCTGCTCCACCGGCTGGCGAAGACGGGACTCGGGGGCACAGCGCTGGCGTGGCTAGAGTCCTTTCTCTCGGGCCGCTCTTTTCAGGTCTGGGATGGCTGCTCTCGGTCTGACCCTCTCCCTCTGATAAATGGGGTCCCCCAGGGCTCTTCTTTGAGCCCTACCCTCTTTAACGCCTACATGGCCCCTCTGGAGGATGTAGTTGCCCCCTTCGAATTTAAGATCGTAAGCTACGCGGACGACACACAACTGGTCGTCTCACTGTCACACTTAGACCAGCACCCAGATAGTCTTCTGCACTGCCTCCAGGAGATCCATCACTGGATGTGCGAATCCTCGCTTAAGCTAAATGGGTCTAAAACAGAGGTCATGCTGATGGGCAAGAAATGGACAACTATTCCACCTTCTGTTTGGCCCAACACCCTAGGTGAGGTGCCCTCCCCCAAGAAAGAACTTAAGAGCCTAGGGGTCTGGCTGGAACCAGACCTAACCATGAGAACCCAAGCTACTAAAACAGCTGGTACCTGCTTTGGACTCATGCGGTCTGTCCGCAAGATTCTTCCACTACTCCCCCCCTCCTCCAGGAAATTGCTGATTCAGGGACTAGTCCTTGCCCGACTGGATTACAGCAATGCTGTCTATTTGGGTGCCCCTGAATCCACCCTGGCTAAGCTGCAACGAATGCAAAATGCAGCTGCCCGGATGTTGCTCAGCCTCCCCCCTAGATCCTCCGCAAGACCGGCCCTCAAAGCACTCCATTGGCTACCAGTGCGTGAAAGGATCGAGTTCAAGGCTATGTGCATCTCCCACAAGCTCCTAAATGGACAAGGCCCCTCCATCCTGAAAGAAATGGTTACCCCGTACAAAGCCTTGAGGTCACTACGATCAGACAACGAGCGACTGGCGAATGTCCCCAAGTATAGGAGGGCACGCACTGGAGGCCGTCGCTTCTCCGTAAAGGCAGCCTCTCGTTGGAACCTGCTTCCCCGCAGCCTGCGACTGGAACCCTGCTACCTTCGCTTTCGCAAACAACTTAAAACGCTGCTCTTCCCTAAGTAAAGATTTCCGTTCCTCCTTTTTCCCCTTCCTGGCTTTTTCTTTACAGTTTATAGCGCGGGGATGCCCTCGGGTCACCAGGCGCTCTACAAATCCTTAAATAAATAAATAAATAAATAATAAATAGTAAGTAGCCAATGAGAACCTCAGTAACAATGGTACAGAACAACAAAACCATAGCAGTATAAGAGGACTGAAAAGTTTGCTCTCCCTGGCTATGATGCAGGGAGATTTCTGAATCTTCAATTAAACTACTCTATAAATGCTAAATTAGACTTTGATTAAATCTATAATGCAAAGAAAAGTGTCAGCATGAAACTTCAGTAGAAGTTTGATATCAAAATATCACACAGCATAACGCCATACAACTAAAATAAAGTATAGGAGTGTAAGGCACCAATATCTAAACCTCTCCTTTCCTAAGAAGTCTCAGGATAGTGTGCAGTCACATGCATTACCTAGTTATACTCTCAAAGACCCTCATAAATTATTTTCATGACCCAATTAGAGACTACCTTCAAACAATGCTTTCTTTAACTTGACACAATCACAATTCCTTCTTCTTTAGAAGCATGTCTCTAGATGACCTTGAATTTATGCCTTCAATCCACACAGATAGTAAGCCTTCCTTCTGATCATATTTTCTTTCACCCATGACTCCCTTCTTGCTACCATATCAGTTTCACACAAAGCAGCCTTCTTTCCATTCATTAGATCATCGTACCAGGCATCTTAAAAGAGGAGAAAAACACTTCATTCAAGAGAACATTCACAGAAATGGTTAAACATTGCGAAACCCAAAAGCTTAAGGCCTTTGGTCAAGGTAACTGATGAAGAACTTCAATACACATTATAACTGAATAAATGCTAACACACGAATCATCGTGTTGTAAAAGTAAATATATTTCTCATGTATGCATATTCCATTATATAGTAGAAGCAAAACATTTTCTTATAAGTACATATAAGCTATTACTTATTATTACTAAAACGAAGCTTTAAATGTCGCTATTACAGAGCATGTGTACTTCGAATGTGACTTTAAGAGCACTTTTCTTTTGCAGGTTGCATTATATCTCATGAATACATAGGGCCATAATATACATATGTGGTCTAATTGTTAATAATAAGTATGGAGCAGCAACTGACACCTGCATGGTGTCAGATTTTGACTCGGGATGAACCATGTTTGCCACCATCTGTTGGCCCCCTTCAGGGCTGATCCCTTCAGGAATGACATGAGGAACCAGCACCTAAACAGCTTTGGACTTCCAGCCGGTGAGCTGGAATTTTGTCCCAGATTTCGAGCCACTCCCGGACCCCATCTGGGCATTCAAACAAATTTGCTTTTCCCTGAGAAATGACTTTCAGCTTTGAAGGATACAACAACGTATATTTCATGTTTAGAGCTTGCAGTTTTTGTTTTACATCAAGGAAAAATTAATCTGTTCCTGTACTTTCCTAGAATAATCAGGATATGTGACTATTTTATTATGTCAAATGCAGGCACCTCCTGTTCTCTGTCAGTTCTCAGTTTTCTGTAGTTTAAAATTTTAGCTATAAAGGCTATTGAGGGGCACATGGCGGAGGAGGTGGTACCAAAGTCAAATGAGCCTTCTCTACAAAGACATCTAAAAGGCCCTGTGGCTGGAGCTGTTCCAGGAATACCTCTGCTGAGGAGCCCACTTCCTTCTCCGTGAATCCCAACAATGTAATATTTTTTTGGCTGTAGCAGCCTTTTACATCTTCCATTTTGAATTCCAACTCCTGTGTAACAGTAGTCATCTTGGCTATTTATTGCTTCAGAGCTGAAACATCCCCCTGTATACTCTCAAAGTTGCTCTCCACCATCGTCACCTTATCAGCACCTTCCGCAGGTCGGCCTGAAGTAAGTTGACATGTATAGAGACAGACCCAATTTTATGTTCAAGTGCCATCCAGGATCCTTGAATAGCTGCCAGTAATTAAGCTTGTGAAGGTTCACTCTCGTGCTCCAGGGACACACTACCGGAATACCGAAGCACCCTGTCTGGTGATCCTCTGTGATGGTTAGCTAGGTGTAGTGTACTGTGTGAATGGTGTTGCTGGAGAGCGACCTTACAGGCTTTTCTTTCCCAGTGGCATATGGTCAAAAAGCACCTCCGTCTCAGCCTTCCAAAATGCTGTGGGCCACCAGGATCCAAAAAAGGGGGGGCATAATGAAATCCCATGCATGCTCCCCCAGCAGCAATATGGGACCCACCTTGCCACAGACCAGCCAGTTAATTACCACGCGAGCTGTGACATGAGCCATAGAAGGCACAAGGAAACGGCCAGCCGAGGGAGGGGAGGCAGGAGGCCCAGCCACCCAGGTTATTCATCCATAGATGCACAGCAAGGCTTCCACAACATCACTGCTCCAACCCTGCTTCAGGTAATCACTGTTCCCACTTCAACTGAGTCTTTAGAGTGCCAGGTGTCCCAGCAGCCCACCCTAGGTCAATGTTGGATCCTACCAATGTGGGAAGAGGGTACAGCAGAACCTTCCAGGATCTTGTGCTGTGCAGCAAGGCCAAAAATACCAATCTTCGCTGAGTCCACTATACCGGAGTGCCCTCTACCAGTGTCTACCAAACCAGGCCCAAGGTCAAGGGCACAGTTCACATGCCCCAGAGCAAGTCGCTTGGGGGCTCCCTACGACCACAGCAGAAGGCCAAGTTACCTCCAATGCTCTGGGGTCCCCGCTCCTGCTATCTAAAGACCCTCCCTGCAGAAGTCGCCGAGTCCCAGCCTCCCCGTCCTCTGCTGTGGGTTCACCATCAAATACCCCGGTGCACAGGCTGCAGATCTCCCCTTACTGGCCTGGCCAGTGTGGCCACAGGGCGTCCAAAATGGCAGCACTCTGATTGGATTGGCACCTGCAGCAAGAAATCTCTTGATGACAAACCCACCATGGGCCAGCAGCATGCCCTGCTCTGTGAGAGTAGCCTTGCTCCCTTCATTCACTGAGGGCCTGTGAATCCTTCAAGATGGCAAAGGCCCCAACCAGGCAGAGATTCCCACCGGCTCAGTGCGCGGCACACAACCCTTAAGGTCATGTCACTGCCATCCAGGGAGCTACCTCCTGGGCAGTAGCATCTGCCATCTACCGCACACTACCTATATGCCTTCTACCGCACATGACCCATGACATGTTCGCGCCTTCCACATGGCAGCATTCACTGGGCCAACAGCTCCTGTCCCTCAGCAGGGGGCTGACCTGCCAACCCACTATGCGTACCTATGTTTTAAAGTCCCTGGCCTCCTCACTGCTGACATATGCTGACAGATGCTGAATCTAGTGACTTCAGCCCAAAAAGTCCGTCTAGGCCACACCAGGTATAAGGATGGTGGGCCCGGAGCCGCCCGCCTTCAACAATGATCTTTGCTCTCACTTTGGCTTTTTCAGCAGCCTGCAACTGTTAAGCGCCCCAAAGTGCTAGTGTAAATGTGCCAAAGCTGTTTACAAGCAGAAGGGTGGCTGGATTCCTCAGAATCATGGAGGTTGGGATAGGAGCCTCCAAAAACTACAACCTATCAGCGATCTTGCCAGGCCAAGCCACCTATCTAAACTATAAACTTAGCTATAAACAAACTATGAACAAAAGCTTTATCCTCCAAAATTATATGAAAGGATTCTCCAAGAAACCGTTCCGGACATGCCAGCCAGAATGATCTATTTCTCCTTAGCAAGTTCTCTATCAATCTAAAAACCTCCTATATTAAACCCATACTAAATACACAGGCACTTCATCAGCCCAACTCAGCAACTTACAGACCTATATGCAATGAACGATTGCATGCAAAAACTGATTGAAAGGCAGCATTTTTCCAGATCTCCTGCTTCATAGGACAGACCAAACTCTTTTCATATAGATAAATAAGATTCAGACTATGAAGGAGCATTACACGACTAAGCATCAGTACCAATCATCCTCTGGGATGACCTCAATCACACCATGGATTCTAATAGAGTACCATCCCTAATCCAACATCCCTTATTTTAAGCATTAGACTTTGTGGACCACCATCAACTGATGAAAAGACTAAATGATACAAGAATCCACGTTACTGATTTGGATAGATTGATACTTCACTGACAGCCTGAATGGTCAAATTTTATCTTTTCTACTATTCTATGTTTGCCTCTCTGGGAAGTCAGCAATCTCCCCTCTCCGATTTAATTAATATCTTTCTCCACTTCCTGACCTTGTCAACTATGTCACTCTTACTTACTTTAACTCTGGAGGAACAGCATTATAAAACGAGAAAAAACCTCTTAAAAGTTGAAAAGATTCAGTCTTGGCAAATGTCTATTGGTAATAGACTAGGGATGATACATTTGCAGCTTAAACTTAAATCTTCGTCCTGGCTTGATTATGCAGAATGTCTCTGCATCAGACTTCCTAAAAAATCGAATAGGTAAGTTACAGTGAACCCAGAGAGTGGCAGGCAAATCCGAAATTTGAACAGATGGAATAATATTACCCTGACATTACAATTCTACACTGGTTATGAGAAGCAAGACGAATCTCTTAAACCACACACTGGGAAATCCATATAACAGGACACTTAGAGTCAATGTTTAAACTGAACAATCAAAAAAGAAACCCAGTACCAAAATGTCTTTACTCTTTTAATTCACCTTTTTTTTTTAAAGTTTGCATTGTTGGGATCTCCTTCTCCGTTGAGACATACAAGCTCTGGAACACAGTCTCTAAGAGACTAAGGTCCATCAACAACCTTCTAGAATTCAGAAAAGCAAAAAATATCTTGATCTTCCCAAAATCATGATTCAACTGCTTCTCAAACTGCAAGTCACTCTAGCTTGCATGGTTGCATGGTTGTAAATCACAAAATAATCCTACAAAAGTATTGTCTACAAATTATTAAGTACCACAATGTCTTGCAGAAAGTAGGAAACAGCCACTACAACGCGCCGTATCCACGAAGGCACTAACCACGCATGCTTTACAACGCATGCGTGGTTACCACTATAATCTTTACCAGGCATTCCTTTACTACGAAATACGTAGTAAAGGAATGTGAGTTAAAGGTCGAATAAAAAATGAGGGCTTGGGGGGTGCTGGGGGCGTCCCCCCCCCAAAAAAAAATCAAACGAGCGGGTTTCAAACAAAAAAGAAAACTTACCTAAAAAACGCTCTTCTGTGCCTCTTGTCATTCATGGAAAGAGCCTTCCTAACAACGTCTGATCATGTCCACTGCTGATCATGTCACATATTACATCATTCATGACATGGTCAGTGACATCACTGATGACATCACTGATGACATCTCAAATGACATCACTGATGACATCACTGATGACATCTCATTTGACATCAATGACCACATTACTGATGATATCATTCATGTGACAATACAATGCATCTCCTCACATTTTAATATAACCTCTGTTACACCCAGTGTTAAATACAGAGTATAATTTTTGAAACCATTGACACACCAATACTAGTTACTACATACGCACTCACTGATTCCTACGTCTACACACACATTCACTCATTCACCCATACAATCATTCATACATACAATCACTCATCTTTACAACACTATCATATGCACTCATACACCTATACAGACACTCACACTCTGCCACTCATCCATGGAGTTACTCACACACCTAGTCAGTCCTGTAAAGAATCAATCACACTTCCATTTTCTTGTCTATACAGTTAAACATAGAGCACCTTACATTTTCAAACATATACTAACACATACTTACTCTCTTATACAATCATTGATACAAGTACACATTGATCTGCACAGAGTCACACCCCTCCCAGCCAGCCACACACACACTCAGTCTCCCATACAAATACTTGGACAATCAATCAATAACCCATGTAGTTAATCATATAGCTACTGATCAACACATGCAGCAGTTTACAGAACAACAGACATAATGATGCACAAATTAAGACAGTTTAGTCACTAACCCATGCACTCAGTGAGACACATTTAATCACTCACTCATACATTCAGTCATGCACCTACTAAATCCTTCGTCCAGACACGTATACTTCCACTCATTCTTCAATATGTAAGACATATTTTAACTTTACAGAAACATACAGTCACTGGATGTTGTCATCAGTGATGTCATCAGTGATGTCATTTGAGATGTCATCAGTGAGGTCATCAGTGATGTCACTGACCATGTCATGAATGATGTAATATGTGACATGATCAGCAGTGGATTGCGGGTGCGCGATATATAGTTAGTGCAACTAACTAACTATATATGGAATTTCAATGGTTTTGTGTGAGTAAAAAAAGGTTTTTTAAATGCTAATTCCTAACTAAATATGGTCTATAACCTATGGTTTTTTCAGTGAATTTTCAAGGTTTTGTAAATGCTAATTCCTAACTATATATGGTCTATAACCTATGGTTTTTTCAGTGAATATATATATATATATATATATATATATATATATATATATATATATATAACTCCCAAATGCCTGAAGCTTCAGGAGGCACACGACAGTCCTCCGCCCTCCGGGTTGATTAGTCAGCGCCTTTCACCACCTCGCTTCATTCAATCTTGCCCGACGCGTTTCAGGGAACTCCTCCCATCATCAGGGGCTGCCTTCAAAAAACACTCGTGTTGGCATCACTGGTTTACGGCTCTTTTATGTTCAAATCACCTGGTAGGCGTCTGCTGGAGAGCTGCGTCATACCGTCGTTTCTGGGATTTGTAGTCCGCTTAGTGTGCTTTAATTTATTATCGCTTGTAAGTAAAGTCGAGTGTTTGTTGAAAATCAGGCACATTAGTTTGCCTATAGTAGGCTGCTTCCGTGGTTCAGTGCGCGGTGTCATTGACATGGAGCTCTGTGCTCAGCCTTCAATCGGTTTGAAAGCGTCCGCCTCACTCCGCTGTGAAGGGTCATGTTCGCAGCAGTTGATGGTGCTCTCCCCACGGCCCAGGCGGCCGTGTTGTAATATTAACTCCCAAATGCCTGAAGCTTCAGGAGGCACACGACAGTCCTCCGCCCTCCGGGTTGATTAGTCAGCGCCTTTCACCACCTCGCTTCATTCAATCTTGCCCGACGCGTTTCAGGGAACTCCTCCCATCATCAGGGGCTGCCTTCAAAAAACACTCATGTTGGCATCACTGGTTTACGGCTCTTTTATGTTCAAATCACCTGGTAGGCGTCTGCTGGAGAGCTGCGTCATACCGTCGTTTCTGGGATTTGTAGTCCGCTTAGTGTGCTTTAATTTATTATCGCTTGTAAGTAAAGTCGAGTGTTTGTTGAAAATCAGGCACATTAGTTTGCCTATAGTAGGCTGCTTCCGTGGTTCAGTGCGCTGTGTCATTGACATGGAGTTCTGTGCTCAGCCTTCAATCGGTTTGAAAGCGTCCGCCTCACTCCGCTGTGAAGGGTCATGTTCGCAGCAGTTGATGGTGCTCTCCCCACGGCCCAGGCGGCCGTGTTGTAATATTAACTCCCAAATGCCTGAAGCTTCAGGAGGCACACGACAGTCCTCCGCCCTCCGGGTTGATTAGTCAGCGCCTTTCACCACCTCGCTTCATTCAATCTTGCCCGACGCGTTTCAGGGAACTCCTCCCATCATCAGGGGCTGCCTTCAAAAAACACTCGTGTTGGCATCACTGATTTACCGTTCTTTTATGTTCAAATCACCTGGTAGGCGTCTGCTGGAGACCTGCGTCATACCGTCGTTTCTGGGATTTGTAGTCCGCTTAGTGTGCTTTAATTTATTATCGCTTGTAAGTAAAGTCGAGTGTTTGTTGAAAATCAGGCACATTAGTTTGCCTATATTAGGCTGCTTCCGTGGTTCAGTGCGCTGTGTCATTGACATGGAGTTCTGTGCTCAGCCTTCAGTCGGTTTGAAAGCGTCCGCCTCACTCCGCTGTGAAGGGTCATGTTCGCAGCAGTTGATGGTGCTCTCCCCACGGCCCAGGCGGCCGTGTTGTAATATTAACTCCCAAATGCCTGAAGCTTCAGGAGGCACACGACAGTCCTCCGCCCTCCGGGTTGATTAGTCAGCGCCTTTCACCACCTCGCTTCATTCAATCTTGCCCGACGCGTTTCAGGGAACTCCTCCCATCATCAGGGGCTGCCTTCAAAAAACACTCGTGTTGGCATCACTGGTTTACGGCTCTTTTATGTTCAAATCACCTGGTAGGCGTCTGCTGGAGAGCTGCGTCATACCGTCGTTTCTGGGATTTGTAGTCCGCTTAGTGTGCTTTAATTTATTATCGCTTGTAAGTAAAGTCGAGTGTTTGTTGAAAATCAGGCACATTAGTTTGCCTATAGTAGGCTGCTTCCGTGGTTCAGTGCGTTGTGTCATTGACATGGAGTTCTGTGCTCAGCCTTCAATCGGTTTGAAAGCGTCCGCCTCACTCCGCTGTGAAGGGTCATGTTCGCAGCAGTTGATGGTGCTCTCCCCACGGCCCAGGCGGCCGTGTTGTAATATTAGCTCCCAAATGCCTGAAGCTTCAGGAGGCACACGACAGTCCTCCGCCCTCCGGGTTGATTAGTCAGCGCCTTTCACCACCTCGCTTCATTCAATCTTGCCCGTCGCGTTTTCAGGGAACTCCTCCCATCATCAGCGTCCGCCTCACTCCGCTGTGAAGGGTCATGTTCGCAGCAGTTGATGGTGCTCTGAACCACGGAAGCAGCCTACTATAGGCAAACTAATGTGCCTGATTTTCAACAAACACTCGACTTTACTTACAAGCGATAATAAATTAAAGCACACTAAGCGGACTACAAATCCTAGAAACGATGGTATGACGCAGCTCTCCAGCAGACGCCTACCAGGTGATTTGAACATAAAAGAGCCGTAAACCAGTGATGCCAACACAAGTGTTTTTTGAAGGCAGCCCCTGATGATGGGAGGAGTTCCCTGAAACGCGTCGGGCAAGATTGAATGAAGCGAGGTGGTGAAAGGCGCTGACTAATCAACCCGGAGGGCGGAGGACTGTCGTGTGCCTCCTGAAGCTTCAGGCATTTGGGAGTTAATATTACAACACGGCCGCCTGGGCCGTGGGGAGAGCACCATCAACTGCTGCGAACATGACCCTTCACAGCGGAGTGAGGCGGACGCTTTCAAACCGATTGAAGGCTGAGCACAGAACTCCATGTCAATGACACAGCGCACTGAACCACGGAAGCAGCCTACTATAGGCAAACTAATGTGCCTGATTTTCAACAAACACTCGACTTTACTTACAAGCGATAATAAATTAAAGCACACTAAGCGGACTACAAATCCCAGAAACGATGGTATGACGCAGCTCTCCAGCAGACGCCTACCAGGTGATTTGAACATAAAAGAGCCGTAAACCAGTGATGCCAACACAAGTGTTTTTTGAAGGCAGCCCCTGATGATGGGAGGAGTTCCCTGAAACGCGTCGGGCAAGATTGAATGAAGCGAGGTGGTGAAAGGCGCTGACTAATCAACCCGGAGGGCGGAGGACTGTCGTGTGCCTCTTGAAGCTTCAGGCATTTGGGAGTTAATATATATATATATATATATATATATATATGACGCTCAAACTCTTCGCGTATAGCTCAAAGAGGCAGCACTCACAAACCAAGAGGTGTCCAAGTTGTTTATTCGGGAACAAAGAAGCACAGACGCGTTTCGGCGTTAGCCTTCGTCAGTGTATATATATATATAGGGAGTTAACAATACTAAATATATACTTAGCTTTGTATACATACCTACTTACCATCTAACTTTTCTAATATTGAGGTAGATATTTTGGATCCAATATTTTTGTTTATTGTGTTTATGCACAGCATACAAAACTATTGCTCACATTCCTTTCCCATGCCCCCCACATGTTAGATGTTGTTATATAGTGCCTCATATATGCAGCAGGGTTGAGTAAATTATGCAGCATAATGCGGCACATTATTTAATAGATTCACTTTGTTATTTCATCATTTTCAAACTTGGTAACACTGCCTGGGCATTGGTCCAAATATAACAATAAAGCAACAAAAAGGTGACGAGTCGAGCTTTGCAAAGGGCCTTTCACTGTGAGCAACATGTGTTCCTGCATTTTTACTTTAGCACCTTTTAAACGTTTGAGCTAGAAACATTATTTTTTCGTTAAAATCTGCAGATTATGCAGAAGATGATGGTTTATGTGGCAAATGCGACAAATCTATAATTATGTGAAAATCACCGCGGCAGCACACTTGCCTAATTCCAGTTGCCCTGCTTAAATGCAACAAACACCCTCTTCCAACAATACACAACAGATAGAGTAGCTATTTAGTCGACCAACCGGAAGGCAAGTCTTTGGGGCCTTCTCAAGATGTAGAAAGGTGATACAGAATGGCTTCCATACAATATTACAATACATCACAGTGTTCAAACATGCCCTTAAAAATTTTATGGACTGATATACCTTTGTATGTCAGCCTCTACATGCTTCACCATCTTAAGATGGCTCCACAAAACACAGTTGTCCAAGTATTGGTTGTCTCACGCCTGGACTACGGCAATGTTCTTTATCTGGGAGCTGACCAAGAAACTCTCCGAAAGCTTTAGGTTGTGCAGAATGCGGCTGCACGTCTTCTTTGCCATGTTCCGTGAAGAGCCTCCATCTCCCAGTCGCTTTGTGACCTTCATTGGCTCAGGATCACCAATAGAATCAAATTTAAGGCCCTCTGCTATATGTTCAAGATCAAACAGGGCCCAGCTCCTGTATATGTACAGGAACTTATTCATGCTTATCACCCTACTCGATCACTTAGAACTTCCTGTAATGGTGATTTTGTAATTCCTCTGTTTAAGTTGGTGAAAATGGGCGGTCGCTCGTTCTCCCACTTAGGCCCTAAGATTTGGAACACCCTGCCCATTGCTCTGAAAACCGAGACCCTCTATCTCAGCTTTCGCAAATGACTTAAGACATGCCTCTTTCAGCAATGATTTCGTTTGCCCTCTCTTTCCCTCTTTGATTCTGTCCCTTGGCTCTGGGAAACCCTTTGTGGGTAGCTGTGCGCCATAGAAGTTAAATAAATAAAATTAATAAATAAATGGAGCGTTGCATTAGCATTTGATATTGCTGAACTTTTCTAGCTCGCTCTTCTCATTCACAGAATTGTAAGAAAAAATCTGAAATCTACTACTATTTGATTATGCCTACATTTGGAGTCAAAGCCCCACTTTTTATGAAGTCTCAAAGATTTCCTCGAGCACAGAAAATGTACAACAATCGCAGAATTACCCACATGTGCAACTGCTTCTGCATATGCAAATGAAACTCCTTGCGGAAATGTGAAACATTAGGCACTTGCAGCGCTGAGGCTCTCATCAAACTAACTAAGCCTCAACTTGTCCTCACAATTGTCCCAAGCTGTCAGGTCCCTAAACGGGTTTAGGTTTTTGAAATGAGTAAGTATGAACATGGGTGAGAAGACAATTCCAGCAGAATCTCCACCGGATTTAGGGGAAAAGTGGCTAAACATGTTCCAGTGCTTCTCCTTCAGCCAAGTGTTAGTCCAAACCCCATACAGTGAGCTACACATGCTTACAATGCAGTGGAGAGTAATGTGAGAGATGTAGAATACAGATAATTGAATACAAATGTGCTATGCTAGTCTCTTATCTTTTTTAAACGCTGTATTTACAGATTTTTAGAACTCAGTGCATAATCTTTTGATTCATACACGGTCATAGACATATTGATTCTCTACCACCTTGGTCTTCCATTTTTCTTTCCTCCCATCCCCAATCATCCTCCATATGTCGTCCCTCTCTGAAATGTCCAGCTCCTCACATAATATACTAGAGGCACCCAATACGTAATATGAGATGAGATAAACAAATAAGGACTATGGTCCATTAATGCTTTAATACAGAAATATGTGCCCAACTAGTTGGGTATGGGTTTTCAGTAGTACGTCAACATCTGTAACGCATATTGTTTTTTTTCTCTAATATTTTGTTTACAGCTGAGATTGGTGATTTTGATCCTGATGAACATCCCGAGAATTACATCAGCGACTTCAAGATTTTTCCAAAACAGTCACAAAAGCTGGAAAAGAAAATAGCAGAAATACACAAAAACGACGTCAGGTAATTAAATGTGGGACTGGTGTTAGGGCAACAGTGCAGCACGAGCGTCCTTGTGTTTCCAGCGCATTCATAAGCTCCATACACGTGCTGATGGAATAACCTTTGGGATGTACAAATTCAGCCTACAAAAACTGAGATAAAACTATTCCTAAGAGGAGGAAGGTCCAGTCTGTGATTTAGAGGAGCAAAGATGGACAATGATAAATGAGTTGTTCCATGTTTCTTTTGTGATTGATGCAATGCCCGTATAGTGTTTTAATTTTTGAGTGTATTATCATGTTTATATGAAAATTGTGTAAGAAGATGAGCTCGGAGATGTTTAATTGTGATGTTCTAAAGGCACGAAGACCATCGTGGGAACCCTGCGTATTATTCATTGTCAGATCTCAGAACTGTATAATATAGTTAGGACATTATTTCGAGTTTGGCTGCCAAAAGTAGCGGATATCCTTTTAGCCTTACCTATGCCATTAACAGCGATCTTTTTTTAATATGGTGGTCAGGATATCTGCCACAGTTCGCCGAATGCCATTTATTCAGCTGACACTAAATTCTACCTAAATTTGTTTCCAATCTCTTCTAGCTAGGGCAAATCTGGAAAAAGGGCATATTTTACATATGCATTGATTCACAAAGTGGAAGTTTGCGCATGTGCATATTACTCCCCAAAAATGTTGCTCTGTGAGATGTATAATGGGTGTAGCAAGTATAGATTCTACCGCAATCCATCATTCATAGAAAGATGCTATTAACTGTGGGTCTGGTGCACCTTCGGTTTCTCTATCACTGCTTTGGTGATGTGAATGGTTCCTGCAGGAGAAGGCACAATGGATGTATGGGGGAGACATATTCCCTTTCTGCATTGAAGACGATTATTTACCGATCTTTGTGCTAAATGAGAAGTGCATTACTGATTTACATTCTCATCCCTAACTTGGGGAAGAAAATATAAATCTAAGGATGCACATGACCTGGTCCTTTTAGGTCATTACCTGTGAGCAAACCTTTTTCCGCCTTCTATCCCTCCACTAACCTACTCAATCCAAATAACTGACTAACATATCCACCACTCAAATTACTTTTGTTTTTTACTGTACTAATTCACCACTAATCCTTTATGGGTTCCGGAGTAGCGTGCTACTCGCCGAAAAAGCGCCTTGTCAGGGGCAGTAAGCGCTATATAAATGTAATTACAATACAATACAATACAATGGGTGACATGAGTTGACATCAACAAATCAGCATCCTCATGCCCTTTGACTCGTGGGACCTAAGGCATAACACAACAGCAAGCACACCTGCTGATTTATTATGAAGAAAGGGGCAGAGCTAGAATAAAAGTGCAGTATCTGTTCTCACTAACTAGTCCTACCAGTAGTCACAGATCACCTTTATGAAAAGGGCTCTGAGGCAAACGAAAATTTGGGGGACATTTGCGAGGGGTATTTTGTCCCCCTGCAAATTTGCCACCTATGTTTTGCGAATCTCAGACAATGTATGTCATCGCTGTTCGTACAAAAATCACATAATGGGCCTGTTTAAGGCACCCATGAACGAGACTGTGCACCTCAATGAATATTTCTTGTATCTCTCTTGAATGTTGTAAACAAAAACGTAAATGGTCCTCTGGCTGAAAGAGGTTGCAGTTGCTGTCACTGCAAACCTGCCTAAACAACCAGGCAGTGTGCTTGAAAGTGATGTCTTTTTGTTTGACAAGCAAAAGGAGTTAGTTGAGAAATGATGCTCCAGGCGACAGGGAGGTCTCCCAGAGAGAAGGTGAAGCCTCACTGGGCTAATCTGCACCAACACATACTTTCATCGGTTTTCAGGTCAGATCTTTGTGTTCCTGTTTTGAGTGGAGCGAGTATGCGACCTGACAGCAGACTTCACAACCTGCTCGCTCTTCAAATAGACTCTAAAAACGCGACTCTCCTGCTACTGTGTATATAGTCCCTTAAAAGCACATGGCAAGAAGTGATGTTATGGACGATTTGCTCGATATGATAAGTGCGCAAACCAAAACTCATGCTGCTCCTGCCCTCCTCATGACCTTACATGTGACATCACTGATGACATCTCAAATAAAATCACTCATGAAATAGGTGATGATGTCACATATGACGTGCCAAAGATCTAAACGAATAAACATAACCAAATCAATTCCATATAAAAAATCTAGATGTCGATGTACAATTGCGCTGTTAGAACATTAAATCTGCTAGAAGACATTTTCTGTTTAACTTTTAGCACTCTCTGTCTACACCGTCCTAAACCTGTAACACCCATAATAACCACTTGGGCCAGAGATTTATTTAACAGAACACTGAATCACTGTTTAAGACCAAAATCGCGATTGTTGAGAAAAAAAATATGCGTTGAAGGCTTCCACCAACCAATTTTATATGGCAAGTAATTCATATTTCATTGACATTTTTCACTTTATTTGATCCTTAGTTTGCATTTTTTGTGTGCAAAATTGCTGTCTGTATTTTTTTGAAAACTCAAAAGGATCGTCATCTGCACAGGGCTGCTTCACTTCATTCAAATTTGGAGAAAATTCATTCAGCTTATAGAGCTGTTTACATAACATTTTTCCTGCAGGATTTAACAAATGGAACATTCGGATAGATTCCTAGAAAGTGTACCAAGGTATTGAAAATTAAGAAATGCATTTCTTTAGAGGAGTACAATGTTACCATATGTATGTAACATGCGTAGCAAAAATAGAAAAAGATAAAGAGAGAGAGAAATGTTATCAAAGATGTCATTTGAGATGTCATCAGTGATTTTATCAATGTTGTCATTTTGTAGGTCATGGGTGATGTCATATGTCAAGTCATAACCAGTGTATGATGGGGGAGCGTGTTAAGGTTAGCTTACTGAAGCAGTCATTTAATTGGGTTTTAGATTTTGTTCTGTAATTTTGCAACACACATAGCACTGAGTCTAGAAAAGACATTTTCCAGCTTAATGGAGATATATATTCCCAAAGTTTTTGATGGAGGAATAGGAATCAGCGATGTATCAGATCATGTTCCTATCTACGTCGTATTATACCTACAAATAACTGTTGTGAAAACAAAAACTTGGCGAATAAACACTGTGAAGCACAAGCTACTAGAGGGTAAATAACTGAAACTGCAGGGCCACCTCAAAGAATACATGGACCACAATGAAATGATGATTATTAGTAGCACAACTCATGTTGGTAGCAGGAAATTCATTTTAGGGTGAATCCAGAAAGAATATATGGCTGAGCTACTCAAAAAAGAAAGCAAAAAAGGAAGGAAAGAGATGTGCTAAAACCAGTCAGGCTCTCAATGAAGAAAAAACTTCAATTGAATACAATAGTTTTCTCCATTGCTGAGAAGTCCTTATCCCATATTAAAGGAATGAACTTCAATCAAGCAGAAATAGCAAGTCGATTACCGGTGCTGCAACTGAAGCAGAGAGAGGCTCAAAAAGTCATCCCTGCGATTTATACAATTTAGAGGAGCTACTGCTTTCACACCCGGTGGGCAATATGATGGAATATACAAAGCTATATACCTGCAGGGCATCCGCTAAAATCAGTCAAGGAGAATAAACCTGGAGTTTCAACAACTACCTTAAGACCTACAGAAAGAGTTAGATCAGATTTCTGATGTGGAAGTTGTGCTCGCCATCAAGCTTATGTCAACACGTAAAGCAACAGGAGAGGAAAGCTTCACTACTGAATTTTATAAATGGATGAACGGTGTAACTACCACACTAATAGTAAAAGTCTTCTGGGAGGGGTTTGAAGGAGTAACTATCCAACCTGAATTTAACAGAACTCACATCTCCCTGATACCAAAACCGAGAAGGAACAGCCTTGGTTGCACCAGTTATAGACCAATATCGCTGCATCATTAGGACACGAAAATATTGAAAATAATCATGGTCTTGAGACTAAATAAGGTTATAACCTTACTAAGACACAATAAACAAGTGGGGTTCTTGCACAACCATTCTTCATGGAGTCACATGCGAACACCAATATATCTGCTATGTAGTGCAAGACAGGATAAGAATAAGAACGTGGCCCTGTAACTGGATGCTGAGAAAACATTTGACTGGGTAGATCTACCTTTTCTGAACTCTGAAAAGGATCAGATTGGTCAACACATTCATATTAATGACCCAACTACTGCATCAGAAATCACCCATGACTGTCTCATATTCGAAGATATCAGCATCGGGAGAGGCACCAGAAAAGGTTGTCCCCTTTTGGCTCCACTTTTCCTGTTATTACTGGAACCCCTAGCAACAAAGGTCCTCTACAGTGAACTTTAAGTAATGCTGCACACAGATTATATCTTACATCAGTTAACCGGATAAGTCAGTACCAGCGATAATGAGGCTGAATTTTCCAAATTTCTGTGGTATAAAACAAACTGCTCCAATGCGAATGCATGCCCATGACCCCAGTCACATCAATAACTGTTTTAACTGGTCTGCCATTTAAAACTATACCCCAAAAACTAAAATACCTAGTCATTTTGGTCGTCAGAGAAGTACAAATGACAACATGATGAGTTTAACCAACTAATTGAAAGGGGAATTTATTAAATGGGGAAAACTACAACTCTACCTGTGGGGTAGGGTCCAAACTCTAAAAATGGTGTTGGTGACATTATTTAGTTATGTTTTCAGACTGTTATGAATCAAGAACTTCCTCTCTGAAAACAATAGACAAACTGATAAAAAGCTACATTTGAGGTTCTGCCACATCAAAGATTGAAATGTTGAAACTTTATTAATACCATTTCAAGGTGACTGAGACCACATACATAACAGGGTTATACTATAAAGCACATTACCTCTCCTAAATGGTGTCTCACTTAAGCCCGAACCTGAAACCATTAGACCGAATTATTTTGGAAAAAGTTTCCCCAAAGTGGCGAATCTTCACAAAACGTACAAAAAAGGAGCATCATCCACCTCTGCTCCATTCTGGAGAATTTAGGGGTGAGCCGTCAAATTGGGGTCAAAAAGGGGAGGTCCCAAAATACGTTTTCTCCATTCATTTTCCCATAGGAAAAATTAGACACAGCTAAAGCCAAAACGGCTGAAAGGAAATGCATCAAATTTGGGAGACAGCTAAAGTGTGGTCCAGAAAGCGTCCATTTTGTGATGTGGTGTAAATCTCCTCCATAGTTTTGGAGAAATCTAGGTTAAAAAATAGTTGTATATGTATCACACAGCACAGGATCTGCCGATCCAGCAGTTCAAAAGATTTGATGTGATTGGCTGCCCTCACATCACCAAAGAGGTGGCAACAGCCATCTAAGGACTCAAGAACTCAGTCCTCTGTCCTGAAACAGAGTAAACAAAAACATGTAGAGGGCTATATACTCAGCCCCCCTATGCGTGGTAGGCATCTCTTTGGGACTCTGGCACCAAAAACAGCATTTTTTTAATTGGCGCCATGAATCTGCCATTTCTTATCCCCGCTCCACTCTAATGAGACTACAAACCTTTGCTTGCTCTCTACCTTCCGAGACCTGGACCAGGATCTCCTCACTGGGGATCCCAGGTCACTCTTCCCCTTTCCTGGGGCCGTCATCACCCCCCACCCTTCCTGTCCCTGCCGAGTCGCAGCTCCGGGTATTATACCTCAACACTCGCTCCATGGTCAGGCAGAAGCCGATATCTTCTATCTTCTCATGACAGAGAAGCCAGATGTCCTTTTACTATCTGAGACCTGGCTTACTGACGACTCCCTCCCCGACATCCTTGCTGCACTACCTCCTGACTATTTTCTGCTGAACACCAACCGCCCTGGAGGCCGCCCCGGTGGAGGGGTGGCAGCGGTAATTCCGAAGAATCTTAAGATCATTGCCTCTGCCAATATGACCCTCCCCGATGTGGATAATCTGGTCCTCCGTCTTGGGACTGAGGTAGGCGCAGTCACCCGTATGGTACTCTACCGTCCCCCCTACCCCATGCCTTCCTTCCCTTCCTCTTTTACTGAACAGTTAACCAACCTTGCTACCTCTTCCCCCCGTACTATCATTATCGGGGATTTCAACTACTGGTTCCAGAATGAGGATGCCGGTCCCCATGCCATCGAACTGTTCGAGGCCCTTTCGAGCTTGGATTTCACACAACTAGTCAGGTCTGCCACTCACAGCGGTGGCCATATCCTTGACCACATTTGGGTTCATGGGGTCAAGTCCTCCTGCCCACTTATAACACCTTGTGTGTGGTCCGATCATTCCTTAATTGACACCACCTTTTCGGCCGTTGGCCAGATCAGGACCCCACTGCAGGAGGGCGGCACCGCACGTAAGTGGAGAGTCGCCGACTCCTCCAAACTCTTATCTCATCTTTCTCTTACCCGTCCCCTGTTCCCCACAGACTCAAGTACTGACGAGCTTCAAGGACAAGTTTTTGACTGGCTCACTACAGCCAGCGATACTTTCGCACCTCTAACCAAGTTTCCCCGATCCCGACACTGTCATTCCCATAAATGGTTCACTCCTCACCTTAAGACTTTGCAGCTAGAACTCCGCCGACTCGAGCGCAGGTGGAGGAGAGACTACGGTCCATCTAGCAGAAGTGCATATGTGGCTGCGCGGAACGAGTACAAAACAGCCATTTCCGCCGCCAAAAAAGCTTATGCCTCAGATAAAATTTTATCTGCCCCCTGCAAGTCTAAGGAGATTTTAAAAATCCTTAATGAATTTACCTCCGATCCTAGGACACTTCCGACTCAGGCCTCCACACAAGAATCATGTAACGCGCTGAGCACTTTCTTTGTCCAAAAAATTGCCTCAATCAAAGATACCATTCCGACTATCCCCCCTGGCGCTGGCTCCACCTCTCCCCCCCATAACGCTCTTTCTTTTACATTCTTCCCGCCCATAGATCCTGCCGCTTTGGCCACACTGGCCACCCGTGTTAAATCTGGATCCCCAGACGACTGTTGTCCCCCCACCATATTACGAAATATCTGCCATTCTTTACCTGACTGTATCCTTCCCCTGCTGAACTCTTCTCTGTCGTCTGGTACGGTACCCCGCTCCTTCAAGGAGGCCGTGTTGGTGCCTCTACTGAAGAAGCCTGGGGCTGATCCCGCCGTCCCGGCGAATTACCGCCCCATTTCTCTTTTGCCTTTCTTCTCCAAAATTTTGGAGGCCCATGTCACCACCTGCCTCTCACAGTTTATTGAGAACTCCACCTTTCTTGAGACTAACCAGGCTGGCTTTAGACCCGGCCACTCTACGGAGACTGTCATCTTGGCTGTGCTGGACGCCCTGAGAGACGGTGCCGACAAGGGTACCCCCCAGGCTCTGGTTTTACTAGATCTGTCGGCTGCCTTCGACACGGTGGACCACAACATCCTTCTCCACCGTGTCGAGCAAGCTGGCATCCAGGGCCTGGCGCTGGCATGGGTCAAATCCTTCCTGACCGGGAGGTCTCAGACCCTTAGCCTGGGCACTTTCAGAGCTCCTCGGGAGCACTTGCCCTGTGGGGTCCCTCAGGGCTCCTCTCTATCCCCCCTTCTTTTCAATGTTTATCTTCGACCCCTTCTTTTTTCCTTGAGGCAGTGGGACGTCACCGTGTTCAATTACGCGGACGACCTGCAACTCATTTTCCCTCTTGACTCCCCCTCTGCTATCCCCAACTTTCAGGCAGTTATGTCACACATTCTATCGTGGATGTGCCAAAATCAGCTTAAGCTGAATCCCGGAAAGACGGAGCTCCTCCTCCCGGGTAAGAGCTCCACCTACTGGGGTCCGCACCTTTGGCCGGCAGAACTTGGCCTTCCCCCTACCCCTGCGGCCTCGGTAAAAAGCCTCGGGATCACTATCGACTCCGGCCTCTCCCTCGGGCCTCAGGTGGGGACAGTTGTCTCCTCCTGTATGTTCCAGCTGCGCAGGATCAGGAAGGTGGCTTATCTCCTCACTCCTGAAGCCCTCCTGCAAGTAATCATGGCCCTCGTCCTCTCCCGCTTAGATTTCTCGAATGCTATTTATCATGGTCTGCCTAAAACATCTCTTTGCAGACTACAATTCGTCCAGAATCAAGCGGCGAGATTGGCCTTTGGGAGCCCGAAATGGCAATCCGCTAAACCCCTCCTTCTAAAACTGCACTGGCTCCCCGTCACCTTGAGGGCAGCCTTTAAGATCGGCTGCCTCACCTTTAAATCCCTATCTGGTTCCTGTCCTGTCTTCTTGAGATCTCTTATCAGGACCTACAGCCCCTCTCGGAATCTGAGATCTTCTCACCTGCATCTCTTACTCACTCCCCCTGTCAAACTTTGCAGATCTGGAGGCCGGAGATTTGCATTTCTGGCCCCCAAACTTTGGAATTCCTTCCCCATCTCTCTCAAAACTTCCAATTCCCTCACCCTCTTCCGCAAATCCCTAAAAACTTGGCTCTTCCCTCAATCTGGCTAAACCCTCCCAGTCCCCCTGCAGTCTGCCAGCGCCAGGAAACCCATGGTGTCAGCGCGCTTTATAAATGCCCCTTACAATACAATACAATACAATCTGCGGATCTGAGGTGCAGATAAAAAAAATGGAGGTCTCCTGCCTTTTAAAAAAAATTATGGTTAGGGGCGTGAGCAGCTCCCCTCACTGAGTTTGCTTAAGGCCCCAAGAAGCCCATCCCCGGGGCTAGTATTTTCCATTTTTATAATGGGTAGGGGGCATGCCGCCCCCTTTCCCGAGTCTCTGAGAGGCTCCATGGACTCCATTCCATGGAGCCAGGCTATTATTTTGGGGAGGTGGGTCTGCATGCCCACCCTCACCGAAGACTGACCACCAGGCCCTCATCCCTGGGGCTCGATCACAGTGTCCCAAGGTCCCCATCTCCTGGGAGTTTTTGTAAATCTGTTCAGATGTTTTCAAGAAATTAAGGTTAAAAAATTATTGTATATATTTCACACCACACTGGATCCGCAGATTATAACAGATCACAAAAGTCAGTTTCCTGTCCTGAAACAAAGTAAAACAGAAATATATAGGGGAGTAGGGCAGGGATACCCTGCCACCTAGGCCTGGAGGGTGGCCCCAAAGGGACCCCCTGGGGCAAAAAGCAGCACTTTTTTAAACCAATGCTGTGAATTCACGGAGGATCTTTGGAGGTGCTGCTAAAAGTAAATGTGTACAGCAGTCTCCCATCTTTTTTAAAGCTTCCCGGGTAGGCCAGGACCGGGAAGTGGCAGCACATACACTATTTATAGAACGGGGGCATGCTGCCCCCCTCCCTCAGCCTTTAGGAGGCCCGCAGGGACCTAATCCCCCATGGCCAGTATTTTTATAATGGGGAGGGGATGCGTCGTTCTCTCGCCGAGCCTCAGAGAGTCACTGGTGACTTCATCCCTGGTCCATTGTTTGTTTTGGGAGGTGGGCGTGCATGGCCCCCCTCCCCGAATTTCAGCTTCATGGACTTTATCCCCTGGAACTCAATCACAGTGTCCCGAGGACCCCATCCCCCAGGGCACTGCAGTTACCTGCCTGGAAGTGTGCGGGCATACCCTGCCCACATTCTCCAGGGCAGGAAACACAACTTTGCTCCCATCGCTACCCAGGAAGAAGCAAAGTTATTTAGCCAGCTCCCGTCAACACCACAATGGGTTCTGATTGGGGAGCCGGCTTTGGCCACTGAAGCATTGGGCTCCTCCGTGGCCCCCAACAAATAGAAGGCAAGTGAGTGTCCCAGGCACCCACTACAAAATAAAAAGTTGCCTGATCCTGCCAGGGGAGCCGGCAGGGACCATGGGGGGCCTGGGATTCTCCCAGCACCCCCAGATAAATAGAAGGGGTATGGGTGCCCTGGTCGGGCACTGGGGCACTGACTACAAAATAAAAAGTGGGCAGCTCCCACCAGGGAAGCCAGCAGGGAGATAGGGGGGTCTTGGGGGTGGTCACGTGGCCACCAACTAATAGAAGGCATATGCCATAACAATATTAATAATAATAACAATAATAATAATAAAGTGATTTGCAAAACGCAT
The DNA here is from genome assembly GCF_964261635.1 of Lissotriton helveticus. Lineage (NCBI taxonomy): Eukaryota > Metazoa > Chordata > Amphibia > Caudata > Salamandridae > Lissotriton > Lissotriton helveticus. The sequence goes on from NC_136059.1 coordinate 1,034,452,068, forward strand.
AGTAAACTTCTAATGAAGTGTTCCAGCGCTGACGAATATCGCCTAAAAATAGATCTAAGCAACTAGCCACAAACAGCCCCAATTGGATCGATCTAAATAACCAGATTTTTAGGTTTTTACAAAATGATAGTTCGTTTTTTCCTGTCTGAGAGGAAGGGGAAGAGAATTCCACATCTTGAATGCCAAGAGACTAAAAGAGCAGCCTCCGATGTTCACTATTTTTACAGCAGGATTGCAACCAGATAAGCTCCTGTTGGTCTTAAATCCCTTCTGGAAGAATAAGGCGTAACCAGAGAATGCAGATAACAAGAGCCTTTGTTGTTAATAATTCGATGACAGTGACACATTGCTTTAAAAAAGAGCCTTTCCCTCACAGGCAGCCAATGCAGTTTAGCAAGAGCAGGGCCTGAAGGCAATCCCCTTGGAAGATTCAGAAGTAAGCAAGCTGCCGTATTCTGTACATGCTGGAGACTCATCATTCGAGACCGTGAGACTCCCAGATACAAGACATGACAGTAATCCAGCCTGGATGTGACTCAGGCCTGGAACACTGTCTTTCTAGCAGCCTCTGGAAGAATTTCAAGAATCTTTTTTTAGAGTTTTTAAGATTCGAAAGAATTTTCCAGCCAGAGCTGTGATCTGGCTATCAAACTAGAGCTTAGCATCAAACCAGATGCCAAGAATCTAGACTTTTGACTTATGGACTGGTAACTGCCCTAACTAATCAGCCAGCAGGCAGGAAGGCTCTCGGTGGGCATTGGCACATCTACATTGAGAAGAAAAATGTTTGCTACCATGGCACCAGGTCTGGGTGCTATCTGGGGAGCTAGCCAGGTCCGCCGGGGCTCCTCATGCTGCCCCCCATGATTAAAGATGCTGTGGAGGCCTCGGGTGGGCACCGGAGCACCCATTTGAAAAAAATAAAGAAAAGGAATGAAAATTGAGAGATAGCTGCTCATTTATTATTCACTACCCTTGCAAGGAGCAATAAATAATGCCCTATGGTCTATGAAAGATATATTTTTATTTCTGGTGGTGCCCCTAGAAGGGGCAGGGGCACCCTCAGCCATAATTATAATGGTTGAGGGGCTGCAGGCAGAGCAGCAGAACACCAGCAACATTAAAAAAACACTGTAAGTTTCCTAGGTCATTGAATCCACGACCCCCAGGAGCGCTTACCATATTTTTTACAGCACCTCAAGCTAGAGCTGTATGATCTTCAGCTAGAGTGCAGGTCTTCTTGTCACCTTGTGGAAGGTTCTAGGGTAGCATTTTGTGGCCTGAATTTTTTTTATGGACTCAAAGACATGTTGATGTTTTTTTTTTTAGTAAGGCTTTATTTAAAAAAATTATGACACTCACCTTTATTAAATATTGCAAATTGTGAATTTATAAAATTTACCCTTTGGTATAGCTATTGGAGACTTTTTTTGACAAATTCAAATGGTCGGCTTTATATATGTTGATGTGCTACCCCTTGATAAAACCACTATACCTGCTTTTGATCTTTTGATCTTTTGGTGTTTTTATCCTTTATCAAAGTCAGTAGGACTGCTTTACTATACATGACACCCTTTTTAGGTCTGCAATACTTTAAATGACACTCTTTGTATTGTTACATAAAATGGTCAGCCGTGCATGCCTCTGAGAGGCTGGGTGCACTCAACCCCATACGGCGTATGGCCAATGGCTGTGCTTAGTGGAGGGTTTAGGACCAGAAAGGGGTTAGGCTCATGGCTGAAGCCCATGTGCAGTGTGGGGTTGTGTGACAGTGGGGAGGGGGGATTAGGCACAGGGCCTGGCCAATGGACATTTTGATTTAGGTAAAAAAAACATAGAAATACGCTAAAAAAGGAAAGGTTGAAGTGACACTATAGTTAAGAATAATAATAATATGTTACTTTATAAAAAGGTTTAATGGGACGTTGTAGTTAGCTGAAAATCTTAGTTAAAAACATATATTTTTAAATGAACACAATCACAGAAATTTGCCAGTTGTAGTTATTGCAACTAATTATAACTTGTGCCCTAAAATACTTATAACTCATGCCCTCGCCATGCAAAGCTAATTACCACCCATATTACATCACTTGCAACATGTTTTACTACATCATTGATAACACCACTACAGCATCTGAAATGACAACATTGATGACAGCTCTGTGCATGGCGAGGCGCAAGTTATAGTTACTTTAGAGGACAAGTAATAAGTACTTTAGATCATTCATAACTGGTGAATTTAAGTGGTTCTTTTTGTTTAAAACGGTATGTTTTAGCTGGCATTTTCACCTAACTTTAACGTCCCTTTAAGCAATGGGGTATAGTGTTAGAGTGTAACTGCTGTCTTAATGTAATCTGTCAGTACGAAGAGCACTTTGGAAGTAAAAGAGGGAATTTACAGAAGGAAGATAGGTGATTAAGCAGGCTTGTATGGTGTAGGGTGTGGTAGAGAAGACAGGAAAAGGGGACAGTTGATCAGTCATAATCCTATTAGCAACTTTCCTGAAACTGTTTATAAAAGCTTCCATGATCATCGCAAAACAAACTAATCAGTAGTTTGGCTTACCTAAGTTCCTCTGCATTAGCTGGAGTTGAGTGAGTCTAGGTGAATGAGGGAGATGGTAGGAGGGGGTCAGGTGCACGTAATCGTTTAAGTCTGAAGATGGCTTGTGTAACAACATAATAGATGCAGTGCACTTTGAGCTTAGCTATCCTCTGTATGAATTATATGTCTCCCGTGTGTCATAGACTCAACAGATCATCTCTCCTTTTCTCATTCCAGGGGTCAGAGCACAGCTGTGGCTGAGTTTAACCTACTACTTAAAGCACAATCTTTGGAGACCTATGGTGTAGATCCTCATCCATGCAAGGTAACATGCAATTTTTTTGTCTTCTCTTTATATTTATTTGAAATAACTGCTGATGTATTTGTTGTTCATACTCCTGATTGGGTTGCCTGAGACAATCTTGTTCCTGATTAAACCTCATGTATGGAGACCCCACCCTTTTGCAGTCTATCACTACACAAAAAACAAACAAAAAAGTTAGATTCCCTTTATGTCCCTGGTCCTTGTCTCAGCACTTATATGACCAAATATGCCCAATTACAAGGAACAGGGAAACAAAACAGGAAATGACATCTATAATTCCACCCACCATTAGATGGATATTATGGTTGTATGTGATTCCATAGAAAAATAATTTCATTGACTACCATTACTGAGAAACCATTTCACTTAAACTGTTTAATGGAAGTTTTCAGAATGAATAACATTTACCATTTCATAGAAACAAATTAACTGAAAGTATTTTGCTTAATTGGCTTTTGGGTGCTTAATTTGTAAATTGCAAATGCAATGGCTGCAGGTCTTACTTTCAGAAACATCTTTGCCAGAGGAATTTATTTCAGTGCTTTACTTTAGGGGACATTACTTCAGATTTATATTTTATATATTGTCAAATAATTACTTTGGGTGCTTTAAATTTGCTAACCCCTCACTTCCCCTGCACACCATTCATCCTTGACCCCCTCACAGCCCCTAAACACCTTCCATCCTTGCCCCCTTAAAAACCTGGCACCATGCCTAAAGTCCACCCATCCCTGACTCCTAAACTCTACCTATCCCTAGCTCTGAAAGCTACTTCTGAAGATTACCCATTCCTGAACTCTAAAAACTCCTTATGCTTAAATTCCTCTCATCCTTGAACCCTTAAAATCCCTCACCACCTGTAAACTCCACCCATCCCAGAAACCTATAGACACCCTCACCATCTCTAATCTTCTCTCATCACTGAACCCTAAATACCCCTCATCACCCTAAACCCCACCCATCGGTGAGCCCTAAAAACCCTTTCCAGATTTAAATTCCACCCATTGCTGAAACCCAAAACTATTCTGCCCTTTAATGTCACTCTTCCCTGACCCCTAAGACAACTCACTTCCCCTAAACTCTACTCATTCCTGAAGCCTAAAAGCGCTTCACCACCCCAAAACTTTACCCATCACTGAACCTTATAAACCCTCACAACTTCTTAACTCGCCTTATCCGTGAATCTTAAAAATGCTTCATGACACTTTCCTGATCCCTAAAAACTCTCACCACCACTAAACTCTGCCCATTCCTGAATCCCTTAAATCCTTTTGTAGCCCAGAACTGCGCCCATACCTGGCCTCTAAAAATCCCACATCATCCCTAAACACCACTCATTATTAAACCCAAAAACCCCTTCACTATCCCTAAACTCCACCCAATTTTAATGTAATTTTGGATTTTCCCATTAATTATCTTTCCTTTAACGGTTTCCTTTAATTTTTGATTTATTTCCTCAAAATCGTTTTTCCTTAAAATAGTTTTTCCATGATTTGGTTTTCTCCAATGTGGTTTCTCAGTCTTTAGTTTTCTATTAAATCACATACATCAGGATATGATATACTCGATTACCTGTCGCACGTTGCTGCGATCTCCGAAGAAAAGAAAATCAAGGAAACTCGTTATGATAACATTCATTTTACATTGTGTTATTTTTATTGAAACTTATTCATTTTAATATGGAAAACATTTCAAAGTGTTGTTTTAATTCTATTTATTTATTCAAGTGCTTGTGGATACACGATTTTTTTGTTTTTCCGTCTGGTGCTTACACAGTATTCGAAAGATTATGAGGGCCCTGGGGGGCCGATATTTTAAAAAAATGTTATGCCAGAAACCTTCGCGGGAGTGTACTCAACAACTTCCTAAAGTTTCCTGGCGATCGGATGAATGCTGTTTTAATTCTATTTATTTATTCGAGTGCTTGTGGATACACAATTTTTTGTTTTTCCGTCTTGTGCACACATCAGTATTTGAAAGATTATGAGGGCCCTGGGGGGGTCGATATTTAAAAAAAATGTATGCAAGAAACCTTCGCGGGAGTGTACTTCACAACTTCCCAAAGTTTCCTGGTGATCGGATGGATGCTGTTTTAATTCTATTTATTTATCCGAGTGCTAGTGGATACACAATTTTTTGTTTTTCCGTCTTGTGCGTATATCAGAATTCAAAAGATTATGAGTGCCCTGGAGGGCCGATATTTAAATAAATGTTATGCCAGAAACCTTCGTGGGAGTGTACTCAACAACTTCCCAAAGTTTCATGGCGAATGGATAAATGGTGTTTTAATTCTATTTATTTATTCGAGTGCTTGTGGATAAACGATTTGTTGTTTTTCCGTCTGGTGCGTACCTCAGTATTCGAAAGGTTATGAGGGCCCTGGGAGGCTGATATTTGAAAATAAATTATGCCAGAAACCTTCGCGGGAGTGTACTCAACAACTTTCCAAAGTTTCATGGCGATCGGATGAATGGTGTAGTAATGCATAAAGGACAAACAGACAGACAGACAGACAGACATACTTTCGTTTTTATATATATAGATAGAATAATCTTCCCTAGCATTTCCTCTTTTGTTTCCTGTTGGAACAAGGTGCAAGAGTAGAGATGGTTGCTGGGCTGCTCTCTCAGATCCATTTGTGTATAGGTATCTCACCCTGCCAGGCTTTGGAAGTACCTTTATGCTGCCATGGAGCAAAGAGGCTATGGGGAGGTTAGGTATGGATCCCTTCCACCAAAAGAGGGTGTTGTTAGTACAAGCTGCCGTATACAACCTGGATTAGTTGTGGATGGCAAGATTATTTTTTTGTTTTGAGGACAGAGCAGATATAAGCAGAGAAAAAAGAAAAAATCCCCTTACCAAATGGAGTTTTGTCGGATGAAGATAATTATCTGCAATGCGGGGCAGCATCTATATTAGTGGTTCTTGCTCCTAGGGATTAGCGCATGTGCAAGGAAGCAGTGTTCAGTTTATATCAGAATCTTGGGGCTTAGCACTTGTATGCGTGACTCTTTACAGGGAGGGGTGAGTTGTTGTTTTACGATGTATGGGGAAGCAGAGATGAGTGTCCTTGTTATACTTGGCAAACGTTTATAACTTGCTATCAGTATTACATTCTTGGTCGTGATTTTGAAAGACTGGTCAATTCTGTCCAGTTTACCCAGAAGGGGAAACATCATGTACCTTCCCTTTCCTCTTGTGGTTCTTCAGCTTCTGGATCACCTCCTATTAAAAGGTCCAATGGTGGGGATATGGAGAAACAAAAGATAAAAAAAGGTAATCTTGGAGACAGTGGTCTCCAGCCTCCATATATAAGAAGAGAGGGTGTGAAAGAGGTGCCTCAGAGCATGGGTCTATGTACTACGAGGTTTAGGCACCAGAATTATCGAATGAGACAATGAAGGAAAATATGTTTTTAAAGATTTAATGCCAGACAAGTTGAACCACATCCAACAGAATACTGGGTTTCCTGTGGAGGAACTAGTTGTTCCCCCCAAGGATACTGTATCTTGTCAGTTACAGGCCACAAAGATATCTATTTACCAGTATGTTATGAATGTAGTGCTTAATGATTGGAAAGATCCAGATCGAATTACGATTAATGGGAAATTATCCAGATAATATTCATGTAGACTTGGTGGGTCTCAAGTATTGTAGGCACATCCTCCATAACAGGAGAATGTCCTAGGAGATGCAGTAGACAAAACAGTTGATGCAGGGATTAAGAAGGTACTTTCTGGTTCATTTGACTCTGTGTACATGGGCTATGGAGCTTATACAGCTCAATCATTCCTTCCAAACTTTAAGGAACTCTTAAAAGCAGCCCAGGAGGGTCAATAGTGGGAATATATATTAGAGAATATTAAGAAACAAGATGAGTGTCTCTCCAATATCTCTTTTGATGCCATAAGGGGTTGGTCGTGGTGGCAAGACGTAATCCGTATTTGAAAGACTGGAATACTGATTCATCCCCAAATAACAGCTGCTTTGAGAATTCCTTTTGAGGGAGTAAAACTAGTTGAGCTGCCCTGGAAGAGGATGTATGACATTACATCGCATGTTTTTACCACGCACGCCTTTACAACGCTGTTTTTACAACGCATGCCTTTACAACGCATAGTGCTTTGGGGCGCTGGATAGTGAATAGTTTAATTTACTATTCCAACTCCAGTCCCCGTGGATAGTAGGGAAGGTGTTGGATAGTAAATTAAACCTATTCCCTATCCTAGAGCGCCCCCCAGCGCAATGCGTTGTAATGGTTTGCATTGTAAAAGTTACGTCGTAAAGGCACTGCATGGTAAAAGTTGCGTTGTAAAGGATGTTTCCCCCTGGAAGACAGGCTTCAGAAATGTTTCTAAGAAAAGAAAAACATTCCTCTTCTTTTAGATCACAGCAGTCTAAAACATCAGGATTTTATAAGCACAAATCGTCACTCAGACAACCTTATAGAAGACAGCAGAATTTTAACAATGCAAAGTTTCAGCCGTAAGGGTTTTAGAAGAAATACCATAAACCACACAACCAAGAGTTTTCTAAAAAGCAGTGCTCAGAACTGTGTTGAGTGCCAGAAAAGCAATGGACAGGAATCATACGTCAGTGGCAGGATCCCTGATTTGCTGGAAGGTTGGGTAAAATCTACTCAGACAAATGGGTTCAATGCATTTTGAAGAAGAGCTATCAAATAGAATTTCTACCTCTCCTGCCAACTCACGGATCATTCCCGCCTGCAGCATCCCTGATGAAACAACAATCATTGGAAGAAGAAATTAAAACATTGCTGTTAAAGAAAGCCATTGTTCCTATGCCAGAGAAGGCGAAAAAGACAGGAATTTACTCAAAAGTCTTTCTGGTACTGAAGGTAAATGGAAGTAACTATATTCTGAATTGAAAGCTTATGATGGTAAAGAATAAACCTTTCAAATTGGAGACCTTACAGTGTATAACTCCTTTAATTGCGTGGAATCATCACCTGGCAATACTCAATCTGAAGGATGCATAACTGCATATCAATATGGCGAAATTGTACAAGAAGTACCTGAAGGTTTGTGTAAACACGAGAGACTAGCACTCCAGTGTCCGCTCATTCTTTTTGGTGCTCTCTCTGAGGGTCTTTACGAAAGTGGTAGCTCCTGTCATTACATAGCTACACCTTCAAGGAGTGTCGATGTTTCCATGTCTAGACGACTGGATGCTCCAGGCTCCATCACAACACCAGATAAGTCATCAAATCGACTTGACCATTGTTGTGCTCCTTAATCAACAGAGCCTAGTGTCACTTGACTCTTCCATGGACCTAATTTTCATTGGGGCAAGATTTAGCCCTAAGGGCCAGATATAGGTCGCCCAATACCGGGCAGTAATGGCCGAAATTACAGAATTTCGGCCGTTACCGACCGGTATTAGGCTTTTGAGATGTAGGTGGCCATTTTACGGATTCAGTAATTTACCGAATCAGTATTTTAAGGAATCGCTAAATTACGGATTCCTTAAAATACTGATTCAGTAAATTACCAATTTCTTAATGTAGTGAGCACTCAAATGAGCGCTTTTCCCATTTCAGGATTCGTTATTTACCACCAACTACAAGTTGTTGGTAAATATCGAAAACCCTAAAAAAGGAAATTTTTGCAAATTATAACAGTGCCATGTGGCAGACATACATGCCCTTAGGGCATATATATGTGCCACATGTGCACCCATGCACTATTCAGGGGTGCCACAGGGTGTCAAAGTGACACCCTGCCACCCTTGAATGTGTTCCTCATTTTACCGAATCTGTATTTACCGATTGGGTAATTCCCATTCATTCCTATGGGACTGGAGGCCCATAGGGATGAATGGGAAATACTGAAACGGTTAATACCGATTTGGTATTAACCGAATCTTACCGATTCGGTAAAATTTACCAAATGAATACCTACATCCCATATACGGATTATAAAATACAGAATCGGTCAAATTCGGTATTTTAGAATCGGTAAATCTGGATTACCTGCATCTGGACCTAAGTGGGAAAAAAGTGTTTCTTTACAATGAAAGGAGTTTAATATTTTCAAAGACTCCTGTCTGTACTGTTATTTGAAAAGGAAGCACCAGCGAGGAAGTGGCTCGAGATACAAGGACACATAGCAGACTCGATGTTTACCATGCAGTGGGAGAGAATTGAACACATACCTCTCATGTGGCACCTGTTCTCAAACTGGCTCCCTTCACTGCAGGGTCCAAAACACAGGACTCTGATCACTAAAGATATCAGGAAACTCTATAGGGTGGCTGATATTGTATAATCATCTGAAAGGGATACCTATGCACCAGAAACTGTCAGTGGTTCTTACAATGGATGCCAGTGCAATAGACTAGGGTCTGATGGTGGAGAATATCACTTATCAAGAAAAATGGTCCTTGGTGGACTCATTGAGATCCTCAAATTGGAGGGAGCTAGAGCTATTTTCAGAGTTCTGCTTCATTTTCAGAGTTTCCTTTTCCTCTTCAATGTGATGATGAGGACAGACAATTTTGGTGTAAGTGGTCTGTATCAACCATCAAAGCAGCATAACTTGGATTTCCTTCAGCGAAGTGGAATGTTAGCTGAGTCTTTGGGCAGAGGCAAATCTCCTCTCAAAACCAGCAGTGCACATCAGGGGTTTGGTGAATGTGGAAGCAGATCAACTGAGCCGAGTGTTCGCTTCCTCTCAGAATCTGACAATATCAAGGAGATGTCTGGCACAGCATACATATATCTCTTTGCTCCCAGGATAAATGCTTAACTGCCAAGATTTTATACAAGGAATTCCGAGAAGATGGCATAGAAAGTAGACGCTGTGCTAATGAAGTCACCAAGGAAACTGTTTGACTCCTTTCCTCAGTTTCTTTCGATTCAGAAGATATTGTGCAAGCTCAAGCAGCAGAAAGCCCTTGTGATTGACATGGTGCCTTTTTGACCTTTCAGAACTTGGTTTCCATTTCTCAGTCAGTTGGCACTGCTTTTGCCTTGGATTCTACCTACTCTGTTGTCTCCTTTTAACCCCAACCACCTTCTTCACAAGAATCTCACCCTATTGTCTTGAAGATGAGAGATTGACTTTTTTAAGGCAGGGGCCTCATTTGGTAAAAGTAATTGACAATTCTAGAAAGTCATCTACTTTGAAGTCCTTCTTTAGGCACTAGAATCCTTGGAACTGTCATCAGAGTCTATCCTCTACTTCTTGTTCAAAGTCATCTATTATGTAAATGTTAGTTGATAGCTTTAGCTGCTTCGATGCGGCGCACATTTCCCCGCTGTGCAGGCGAATTCTACGCATGCGCAAAACGGACGGCCCCGGCCGTCCGACACACACGCCCACTGTGAGGTCAGACGGCCGGGGGCCGTTCGACGCATGGAAGGGGTTAAGAAGAATTTGGCTTTATCCACCTTAAAAGTTTTCTTTCTGGTGGCAGTCACTTCTGCCCGCAGATTGGGGGAACTCTCAGTTGTGCTTTATTATCCACTCTTTTGAGATGTTTGGATGATGTAGTAATTTTGAAGCTTGATTCTGCATTTCATCCCAAATTTGTTTCAAAGGTTCACTCTCCTCAGCAAACCATTTTTCTCAGTTTTTTCCATCTCCTTCTGCTGATGAATGTTTGTTGAGTTTATTGGATACTAAGCATGTTTTATCTATTTATCTCAATAAATAAAATGCATTCAAGGAAGATGAATCTACTATGTATACGTTTTGGTGTTTCTGATCAAGGTAGAAAGGCAACCTAAAGGACCTTTAAGTCAGTGTTTAAAAAAGAGTATTACAATTGATTATTTGAATTAGGAGTAGACTATTCCATACAACATTAAGGGCAGCTCATCCAGATCTGTATTCACTTCTTGGGATGAATTGCAAGGGGTGTCATTGGAAGAGATTTGTAGAGCTGGGACAAGGGCCTCAGATCACACATTCATAAAACACCTTAGGCTTTTGCGTGTGCAAAGTGGACAGAGAAAAACTTGTGTGTATGGGTATGGCAATCTCCTATAATGTTATTAGTTACAGTCTGATTCAGTATGATAGTTTGTTAATTGTTTTACTAAGGAAAGATTAAAATCCACTGGATTTGGTATCACATTGTTCTAGTAATGGTATCTGAATTAAAGGACTGTGACTGCTTTGGTGTACCTCATAGAAGTAAAGACTGGGACGAGGATGAGGGATGTAGAGGTAAACGACTGATGAGGTACTGGGAATATTCTTTGCTCTAAATCTTACACGTCCTTGGCCCAGTCATTAGTATGGTTCCGCATTTTGACGAGGCTTCGAATTTCAAGATGCGCTGGGGCAGGTTGTTTTATATGCACTACCGAGCTGAGGGAGGGCAGGGTTATAGATGCAATTTCCTGTTGTGTTTCCTGCTTTTTGTACCTTGTAATTGGGCATATTTCCTCATATAATTAATTACTGGGATGAGGTCGAGTAGCACTAGGAGTAATGAAGATTACTGATAAGTAATTATTCCATTCATCAAAAGTCATGTGTCTTTTCATTGAAATAACATTATTGCCCCTAAGGGTTTATCTGGTTGCGTTCGAAAGAGAAACATGCAACACTATTTGGGACTACCTCTGCTTCCACGTACAATTCCATATTCTGAACAGCCATACTTAAGTTGTTAATTAGGTATTATTATCTACACCTACAGGCAGTAGTAGCAGCTATTAATTACACAAAATTATAGAGCACAGTTGCAGGTGATGGTCATAAGGAGGTGGGGTAGTTAATAGTTGCGATTGCCCCACAGTTAAGGGCAGTAAAGTTATTGGTACCCCAGCACCAAAAGAGTAGAGCAACAGGAGCAGAAATGAAGGGAGGGCAAATTCAGCACACCAGTTTCCGCTGTGAGGAACAGCTACTCTGTACCACTGTGCAGCTCCCCATTTCTTTCACTAGATTAGGGGTGGAGCATGCACTGGGCAGTAAAGGAAGAGTGGCTTTAAAGGTAACAGTACAGGGATACAATAGGATAGGATTTGTGAAGGTGTCAAGGCGCTGGGCAGACATAGGCAGAGGGAACAGAGCGCGACAGCAGATTAAGAGGGGAATAACCATGTTGTCAGGAGTTTCTTGAAGACAGAGAGTTAGCTTGCATTGGTAATGGCAAAGGGAAGAGAGTTCCAGAGTTTGGCGCCCGCAACGGAGAAGGAGCGGCCGCCCATCTGGATCTGCTAAATCTGGGCAAGACTTGTTTGTTCTGTGTGGACGATCTCAAGGTCCTCCCTGGAATATACCATTGAAACAAAGATTTGAGCTGAGACAAGCCTTTGATGTGCCTGGCCTTGTATACTGTGCTTAAGACCTTAAATGAGATACATTCCTTGTTGGGGAGCCAGTGTAATGTACGGATTCCTTTTCAGGCAGACTGATGTTTGGGAATTTTAAGAATCAGTCTTGCTGCTGCATTCTATACCACCTGGAGCTTCTTCAGTGAAGCAGTGGTGATATTGAGGTAGAGGGTGTTACAGTAATCAAGACAAGAGGTAAACAGTGCAATGATAGTTGACCAATGTAGTTCAGAAGGAATGAATGGAAGCGCCTTTTTGAGAGTTCCTAAAATATAGAAACAAGTACCAACTGTACGGTTGACTTGGGTGTCGAACGTCAGCCCCTCATCAAAGATGACCCCCAAATTTTTTGCTGTTCGAAGGGGCCTGCATTCAGTAGGCCACCATGCATTTAACCAGGGAGGGAGAGGTAGAGGGGGAGAGAGTCAGAGAGAGAGCGCAAGAGAGAGAGAGAGAGAGAGAGAAAGAGAGAGAGAGAAACAGAGAGAAAGAGAGAGATAGAGAATTGGCGTAGCATGAGTTTTGGTGGCGGAGGTGTCCCCTCGCTCTTACCTTCTGTGTCAGGGCAGCAGTCCCCCCATTCCCCCCGCTCTTCAATCGGCCACGAATGAAACCGAGTAATCTCACAAGCAACCCCGGGCCGGCAAACGTAGGCCCGCCATGGGTGGCCAAAGACACTGGAGAAAGAGAGAGAGAGTCTAGTCTTATCCAAACCAGTTAAGGCCCTTCAAAGAGACAGGGAATTCTAGCTACAGAATGCTTTCTGTATTTTTGTCTGAGTAACTTTACTTTTCCTCACATGTTGCTCACAGGCTGTCTTGAGCCATCCGGCATTTGTAGTTTGAAAAGGTTCTTTTTTACAATACTTCCCTTGGTAGTCTGTGAAAATGTATTCATATATATTTTCAGTATGAAAATATGACACAGAATGCTTTGGGACTAGCTAGTTTTAGCTTCTAGCTTTGGGACTAGCTTGGGTTGTAGCTAGTTCCAAAACAAAGGACCTAGACGATTTGAATGCATACAGTTTAAAAGGTTTGCTTCAAGGGTCTCTTCGCATTTGTGGCCATAGAATCCATGGCAGGAGTGAAAAGGAGACAATGTAGAATTCTCCTGCTTCTTTATGGACTAATAACTCAATATTTAGGAGAGGTTAAAGTAGAGCAAAAAGGGGTTTACAGGAGCATGATTGTTAGATGGTGATCATACAAATTGTACCACACACCCAAAAAGTCGACATTTTGTAACAACACATACAATTCTTAAAAGTGCTCCTCATAATAAAAACGTATGCAAAATTACTCCCGCAAAACGTGAGCCTTGTGATTTTATACGGTGGCAGAAAAAACTTCCATATTTCATTAGGGTAATGAAGATGGCACACCCCTCATAGAAAGCATTTTCCTGTGTGGAAAAAATGGCTTTTGCATTGTGTATAGACATTAAGAGGGCTAGGTGTAAGTGTTGCATAAATGTCGCACATTGAGGGACAGATTTAGTAATATGTTATGCAAAACAACTTGCTGCGTTGTTTTGCGTGAAAGGGAGAGAGAAGAAATTTGCCATTTCTGCTAAGATATTGAGCACTTCTGCTCCTTCTATCGCTGGCTCACTTTGTGCTGCCTAACACCTCAGCAGGGACCCTTGTGCCATGCTGCAAGGCTGCCTGTATGACAGGCTGATTTTTTTTTTTGCAAAGGAAGGTTTCCCTTCATGGACAAAATCAATCCAAAGAGTAAGTTTCATTGCAGAATGCATTACACATAAAAAGAAGTAAAAAAGGAGAAATACAAATATTTATTCACATTATACGTCTGTCGAGTAGGCACACTGGTTTGGTGCATACCCAGGTTCACCAGTTTTTAGGTCGCACCTCGCGTTAGCAGCGCGAATGTGCTGCTCTCGCCATGCGAGGGCCTTTTGAAATCAATACAGTTTCAGAAGAGACTTTAAGCCCCGCCCCTCTTTTCAATTGGCATGCGTCATCGTTTACGTTAAACGCTGGCGTGTGATTAAAAACCAGGCTTTAAGGTTACCTCCTGGTCCACTTTTAGGACGGCGCATCGGGACAGGATTGTTTGCTTCACGGCTGTCGTGAAGCAAATTCTTATCTATAGGGGCCGGTTTTTATTAGTTCTAGCAGCCCACTCAATCCCGCCCCTCCCTTTCCCATGCTGCGTTTGCTGAGCTTGTCCGACCGAGATCCAGTTACACAGTTACCTTAGCACCTTCCTGCAGCTCCAGAGGAGTGAGGTGAGTCTCCGAATCCCCCCACCTTCCCTTCTGTGCCCTCCTCTTGTGCCTACTGTCTGCTCCCTAATGCGTGTGCCACATTACCCTGCTCTGCCCAGGTCCTTACTTACTGTGCCCTCCCCTTCTGTTTAATGGTGTCCTGTGGTTTCTCCTGTCTCTCTTGCCTATCTCTTCCTTGTTCATTTCTTTCCACCATCCCTCTGTTTTATTCACTCTTCCACTATCTTCTCTTCATATCTTTCTCCTACACCACCCCCTTGCCCCACCCTCTTGCAGCCTTCCCTGTTCTTCTGTGTGCCCCCAGCCAGGCTCCCACCCCCGCCAGCCCCCCTCCATCAGGTTCCCACCACCCCCATCCCTCCCTCAGGCTCCCCCCCACCAGTCACAGGGCGGTCTGTGCTGCTTGTTACCATGTAGGGCACCAGCACTGCTTTTCACACACTTCTGCTAAAATAACAATCATCACTATCACTTGGGACCACCACGCATTGCCATCTGCAAGGAGGCCCAGGACTGCCAGAGTGCGGATTATGAACACCTTCATGCCCCACTGGTGGGCACTGTGGGACACTTGCCCCATCTTCCGCATCACAGCTCTCCAACGAATCTCTGACAAAATATCGTTTACAAAAATATCTACCTACAAAAATATTGCAACAAAAATATCGATTACAAAAATATCGACATGCTATCTCTAACAAGGTAAGTACACAAATATAGAAAAAAATATATTGATGTCAAAAATATTGTTATTAAAAAAATATTGTTTTTTTATTAACAAAATATGTAATATAAATAAAATAATACTTATACATGTAATAAACATAGTTAATATAATTATAATACATAGTATATACTTCCTTGATACTAACTTTTAAAAATAATTTTAATAACTTATAAATAAATAAAAATAATATAAATTACAAATAAATGTATACACATAAAATAATATTACAAATATAAATTAATAAAAATGTAAAACAAATGTAAAAAAGTAAGTAAATGTTGGATAGCGTAGGGGTAAAAATTACTATTCCCAGTACAGAGAGTGCAACAGTAGGGAAAATGTTGGATAGCGTAGGGGTAAAAATTACTATTCCCACTCCAGAGAGTGCAACAGTAGGGAAAGTGTTGGATAGCGTAGGGGTAAAAATTACTATTCCCACTCCAGAGAGTGCAACAGTAGGGAAAGTGTTGGATAGCGTAGGAGTAAAAATTACTATTCCCACTCCAGAGAGTGCAACAATAGGGAAAGTGTCGGATAGCGTAGGGGTAAAAATTACTATTCCCACTCCAGAGAGTGCAACAGTAGGGAAAGTGTTGGATAGCGTAAGGGTAGAAATTACTATTCCCACTCCCGAGAGTGCAACAGTAGGGAAATTGTTGGATAGCGTAGGGGTAAAAATTACTATTCCCACTCCTGAGAGTGCATCAGTAGGGAAAGTGTTGGATAGCGTAGGGGTAAAAATTACTATTCCAACTCCAGAGAGTGCAACAGTAGGTAAAGTATTGGATAGCGTAGAAAGTAAAAATAACATACTTATAAAAAAATTAATAATTTAAAATTAAATATTAAATAAATATAAACTATTTACAAATACCAATACATAATTATTAAAAACATGATTAGCAATAAATAATTAAGTAAAGATAAATTAATAATAAATACCAATTAATAGTAATAAATTACAAATTAATAATTGTTATTGTTATTGTTATTGTTAATTAATAATAATATATTTAACAAAACAATGAATTAAAATAAATTATTACTTAATTACATTTAAATTACTTCCCACCCTATTCCCCTATAAACCCATAACCCGCTAAAGAACATAATTACCAATTAATAAATTGATTAAAATTAATGACCAATTAATAAAAATTAAATACCAATTAATTAAAATTAATTTTATTTCCTAAAAATGTATAATTAATTTAGTATAATTAAATTCTTTCCCAGCCTATTCCCCTATAAACCCATAACCCGCTACAGAACATAATTATCAATTAATCAATTAATTAAAATTAATTACCAAGCAATAAAAATTAATAACCAAGTTATTATAATTAATTTATAATTCCTAAAAATGTATAATTAATTTAGTATAATTAAATTACTTCCCACCCTATTCCCCTATAAACCCATAACCCGCTACAAAACATAATTATCAATTAATCAATTAATTAAAATTAATTACCAATTAATAAAAATGAATTACCAATTAATTAAAATTAATTTATAATTCCTAAAATTTAATAATTAATTTACTATAATTAAATTACTTCCCACCCTATTCCCCTATAAATCCAGAACCCGCTACAGTACTAAAATACAACATTTACTTAAATTACATAAATAAAAATTAAATACAAAGGGGCCGATTCCGATTCAGGAAAAAAAGCGTTCGTATGAATCTTATCCGGAGCCCTCTCTGTACGAATTGTACACGTCCGTCCGAATCGCGTAGTACGATCCATATCTCGTCAATCCATCCGAATCGTCGTGAACCGTATGAAATGAAATGAAATGAAATGAAAAGATGCTTGCTAAAGCGCACTGCGGCCAAGCGGCTTCCTGGCGCTGGGGGGGGAAGTCAAATTCTACAGTGCTACCAGGGGCTAAACTGGGAAGGCCTGGGAGAAAAGAAAAGTTTTTAAGGCTTTACGAAAGGAGGAATAGATGGGAATGGACCGAATGGACAACGGGAGGCTGTTCCAGAACTGGGGAGCCAAAACCGAGAAGCGAGTACCACCGGTTCGAGATTTGCGGAAACGGGGTACATGAAGGAGAAGAAGAGATGAGGAACGAAGGGTGCGAGACGGGGTGTAGGGAGTGACTAAAGAAACAATAAAGAGAGGAGCAGAGTGGGTGTAGGCCAGAAAGGCTAAGCAGGCTAATTTAAAGAAGGAACGGAAGTGCACCGGGAGCCAGTGTAGGGACTTGAGGACAGGCGTGATGTGAGAAAATTTGGGGAGATGAAAAATGAGACGGGCTGCTTGATTTTGGATTGCCTGTAGCCGTCGTGATTCGAAGGCCGGGATGCCAACATAAAGGCAATTCCCATAATCAAGACGGGAGGTGATGAGAGCCATGATGATCGATTTAAGGGCAGTGGTAGAAAAGAAACGAGAAATTTTTCGGATGAGACGGAGGGACAAGAAACAGGATGAAACAACGGAGCTGACTTGGGCATGCATGGAAAGGTCATTACTAACCTTGATGCCCAAGGTGCGAACAGAGGGAGCAGGTGGGGGGGAGGGGCCAAAGGAAGGGGGCCAGTAAGAAGGGGACCAAGGATTGGAGGGACCACCCGTGAGGACAAGCTCCGTCTTGTCCGGATTTAACTTGAGATGATTCGTGATCATCCAATCCGAAATGAAAACTAGGGTGGAACTAAGAAAAGAGGGAGAGTCAGGAGTGGACAGGTCGAAGATGAGCTGAAGGTCATCCGCGTAGTTGTACACGGAGACCCCCAGCTCCTGAAGAGAAAGAATAAGAGGGTAGATATAAAGATTAAAGAGAAGAGGGGAAAGAGAGGAACCTTGAGGAACTCCACACACAAGAGGGCGGGGAGGAGCGGAGAATCCTGCGAGGTGGACTGCCTGGGTTCTGCCCCGGAGGAAGGATGCTATCCAAGAGAGTGCAACACCTCTAATGCCGGCTGCGCTGACACGGTCGAGAAGAATGGTGTGGTCGACCGTGTCAAACGCAGCCGACAGGTCGAGGAGCAACAACGCCTGGGGAAGGCCAAGGTCCGCCTTGCCCTTGAGCTCATCCAAAACGGCGGTGACAACAGTCTCTGTGGAGTGGCCAGGGCGGAAACCCGCCTGATGGGAAGCTAAGAGGCAGTGTTCCTCGATGTGGGAGGACAGACAAGAGGTGACATGTCTTTCCAAAATCTTTCCCAGAAAAGGGAGAAGGGAGATGGGCCTAAAATTAGGGGGTGAAGAGGGATCCAAGCCCGGTTTTTTAATGATAGGGAGGACTATTGCAGTTTTAAAAGAGGAAGGGACGGAACCAAGAGCCAGGGAAGAGTTAAGCAGGGTGAGAGGGGGTCCAGGACAGGAGGTGAAGAGAATTTGAAGGATCCGAGCCGGGGCACAGTCAGCTGGGGAGCCGGACTTGACTTTAGCAAGCAAAAGAAAAAATTGTTCAAAGGTGATAGGGAGAAAGTGATCCAGCAGCAAAGGCGGCGGAGGGGGAGAAAAGGTAGCTTGAATTTGAGAGACTGTGGAGATGTTGTTTTTGATGGCAATAATCTTGTCAATAAAATAGTTATTAAGAGTGAGGCAAAAAGACTGAGATGGGGCAGAACTGATATTAGTGTGGTCAGAGGTAGCAAGCTGCTTGACCAGAGAGAAGATCTCGCGAGGTTTATTAATAGAGAGAGCAACCTTCTCTGAAAAGTAAGCTGTTTTGACCGACACAATAGCTTTCTTATAGCTATTCAGTAACAGTTTGTACCTAGTGCGGAGCAAGGGACAATATTTGCGTCTCCAGTGGCGCTCCGAGCGCCTGAGACTAAGTTTGAGGTCTTTAAGTTCGCTTGTGAACCATCTATTGGCATCGTGAGGCCGGACAGATTTAACTTTCTTAAGGGGAGCAGCGATGTCACAGGAAGAAGAAAGCCACGAGCTGATAGCATCAGCTTGGGATTCTAGAGGGAGATCCGTCAAATCAGGTGCTGTAGAGGCCAGGGAAGAGGAAAGAAGAGCGAGGTCCGTCTTGTTCCAACAACGGACTGACACATTCTTGGAGAATGGAGTTTTAACAGGGGAGGCAGAAAAAATACTAAAAGAAATCATAAAATGATCCGACCAGATGCAGGGAAGGATAGAGGGAAGGGAAATTTGGCGGCGCAATGACCAAATTTGGTCTAGAATATGGCCCTTGTCATGGGTAGGGACAGTGATGTGAGGAGAGAAGTTCAGTGACTGAAGGGTGGCAGAGAAGTCTTTGGAGGCAGAACATTCTCTGGGATCGTCGGGCCAGTAATTGAAATCCCCAAGCAGGATTACAGACGAGTTGTTAACTGCCAGGGTGGCCAAGAGGTCCTGGAGTAGGGGGACAAACTGAGGCATGGACTGGGGAGGCCGATAAACAAGCACAAAAGTGAGGGGATCAGTGAGATTGATGGACCGAGCAACCAGAAACTATGAATTGCAAGGCTGAAACCGTACGACACAGACCCTCACAGTGAACCGTACAATTCGTAAACATGCCATACGACCCGAGGAGTACAATCCGGACCGGGGTATGAGGACGAGATTCGTATGGTCCACGTCAGGTAAGGGCGATTCGTACGGTGAACCACACAATCACATACACATCGTACAGTGCGTACACCTCATGATCGCAGGGTGTACGCACCGTACACCCTGTGATCATGGGGTACGGTGCGTACACCCCATAATCGTGGGGTACAGTGCGTACACCCCATGATCGCAGGGGTACGAACTGTACCCCTGCAGACATGGGATGTACGCACTGTACCCGGGGGGGCGTTCCGTACCTCTTTCGAGGCGTACTCTACTTCTCCGGACGTTTTGGGCTCCCGTAAAAAAAAGTGTTGTATGGTGCGTACCCGACACGAATCGTACTTGCTGGGTCGGCAAAACCTGCTTCGAACCATACGGATGTCGCGTACAGAGGGTTCTGAGGGAGAATCGTATGGAGATTGGAGTCGTACGGTCTTTGTACGATTCGTACGGAGCCCTGCTCCTGGTACGAATCGTACTTCATCGTACTTACGGGGGAGGCTGCAGGGTATGATTTGTACGGGAAGAACGCTCTGTACGGCTATTCGGAGTGGTTTTTCCCGAATCGGAATCGGCCCTATAATAAATACATAATAATATACATAAAAATCATACAAAAATCGATATTAGTAACATCGATATTAGTAACATAGATATTACTAACATCGATATTAAACATATCGATATAACTTACCTTCTATTTTATGTCCCTTCGATATTTAAACATCGACATTATTGTATGTCGATATTTAAAACTCTATATTTTGTCTGCATACCCTCTCCAATGTACCCAAAAATCAAACTTCTCTTCTCTTAATAATATTAATGTGAATAACGTGTTTACCCTATTGCGCTGCAAAGCACTTCTACCGTTTCCAAGCACTGTCAATAGTTACATATTTAATACACTTTAAAAATCCATAATATTGGTAGGTACCCCATAAAGCTTTGGAAGTGCTCGAAGGTAGGGAGGCAGCCCTCCCCTCCGCAGTGCAGTAGACGGAAATCAAGACACAATGGTTAATTTGTACTTTAATATTTGTACAGGTTGCAGTGTTCAGAATAGGCTGTTGTGGAAGAACTGCACATTTGCGTATTTGAACGTTAAAGGAGTTTAAATGTTTTTATTCAATGGTGAAAGCTGAGTAAACTCTTTCACTATAACACATTTCTTGTAATAAATCACACACACCATGTTTGACAATGCGTCTAGGTAAACGTTCACATTTGGTTTTTGTAGTGCCTTCACCAGCCAGAGTACTTTCTTTTGTCCAAGTTGCGCTGTTTTAGTAGAGTGTACCAGGCTTTGGGTGGCACAGAGCCTGCCAGCATTGGAGTCCTGGGTCTTGAATGTGCCCCGTAAGGTGATACCCACCTTAAAGTGTGCGGCTGTCTTTGCGGTACATACCGCCTTTAAGAATGCTGTAACAGTGAGTGACCCTCTTGCATGTGCCATATTTAAACTATTTGTGGCGAGGTACACAACTCTCACACTACTCTTCTGGAGTTCAGTAAATATTTTACTCCCTTCATAGGCAGTGTCGGCTGCGGGTGTCGCCAGGTTGTGCAATTGTGAAAGTTATCTGGTGTGCACTGGGTGAGGAGGGGTGTTTAGTGTGCACTAGCGGCGTGCACCCTCCTCGAATTGTGGCGGGGTGTGAGCGTGTCTGTCTAACCGTGCCCGCCTCGGGGTATGATAGGCTGTACTGAGAGGGTGTATTTCTAGGGTGTACTGAGAGGGTGTATTCCTAGGGTGTACTGAGAGGGTGTACTGTTGTATGGTGTTTTAGGACGCAAGCAAAATTTCCCGATTCATGCCCTTATATAGGTACAATTCACATTGCCCTAATATAGGCATAGAAATCATACCGATATTTAGACATAGTCCATGCAGTCCAAATACAGGCATGGCAACTTCCACCCGTACCAAAACGTCACAACGATTTCTTGGAAAATAGGCTTAAGCAGTCAGGGACCTCCCATTGTTTGAATATTGATTTGTCCAAGAACTCATGTAATTTACAAAGAACTACTATTCCCTTGGGGTTCTTTCCTGACGTTATTACGCCCAACTTTATGTCAAACTAGGCATCTTCAAGGTATAAATATGCCTTCACTTGCTCTAGTAAGACACTGTGTTCCGGAGCAGTACGACTATCTACTTGCCTGACGCAGCTCGCTACAGCAAGTGCCGAAGGAAGCCGACCCTCCAGCTGACACACTTATCAAGAGGCTGCCTTTCTCTCTGCGATTATCCAGCTCCAGTGTTTCCAAGCTTCCCTTGCGGGGTATTGGGAAATCGAGTCCCGAGTCAAGAGATTCCAGACCTCCCTCATTCTAAACTAAAGGTATGGAGCTGATTAAAACCTAAGAGAAATCTTGGATAGATTCTTGGCAAAGAAAACCAAACCTATGCTGCACAAATACTTACTCCCTCCCGCGTACTAGACATAGGTTAGGTACATTGGGGTAGGCGTATTTTAGAATCACCAGTTGAGTACGTTAAGCCATTGTTATTTATGTACGGTACACAAAAGGGGTTAAACCCATATAGTCACGGGGACCTGGGTGCTAAGTGATACATTAGTAAAGGGGTCCCCGTAAGAGAGGAAAGTGTATTGTGGACAACATACACTGAACAATTTTTTACTATTACTCAAACACAAATTCAAAAACTGGTTTGCAATTGGTAATTTGATTTATTTCCAATATTCTGTGATTGCCGATTGGCAAAAAATGAATCACATCAATTCATAAATAGTAGAGCCCCGAGGGGGAGAAAGGGAGGGAGTTGGTGCTCAGGGGAGTGTTAGAGTAAGAAAGAATGACACAGTATCAAAAAAGGGGTAATACCAAATTCAAACATAGATCACATACAATTATAAAACAAGAGCCATCATACAGGCAGGATTCGAGAGAAGTTCATCAGAGAAAATTCAACGGTCACAGCTAATTATTAGATCAATCGTGGGTGTGCCGGATTTTCAACAACAGGGAAACAAGTCGACGTTTCGACCCCTAATAGTAGGCCAATTAAAGTCCTTTCACGGGGTCTTCATCAGGACGTCACAAAGGGAAAAGGGAAGGGTGGGCAATTCTGAATAAAAAAATGTAAGGGAAATAATACTTTAGTGTATATCAAACTAATGACAGGAAAAAACTAATTATTTCTCAAAGAATAATTTCTCAAATTTCATTTACCATGGAGTACGGCCCAGCCGGGCTCTGTACATGGAGAGACACGCCACGCTAGCTGTCGTGGTCAAATCTAATAAAAGTGGAAACCTCAAACAAAGAGGAGAAGGAGTAATCAATAAGGTTCTTAATGAGTCAGAAGATAAAAAAGGGTTTGTAACTTCACTTACATACTACACTAGTAGAGGCCATGAGTTATCCAGAATACTACTTTAAGATTTACCAAACACTGTCGTCAATACCATTAAAGACATGAATAAACATGGCGGTGTTTGAGAACAACAACAGATTATGTAAGTTTATAAAATGTACCTTTAGGTCAATAGCACTCAGAACATCAGGGGTCCAAGGCGTTTTAACAATAATAAGGCAGAAACAGATTCTGATTAAGGAAATGTCCTCCTATGTTAAACAGAATGGGGAGAGATTGTTTACCAAACACTATTATCAATACCATCCACATCATGAAGAGTCATGGCGATGATTAAGAACGACATAGGATTATGTTAAAAAGTACCTTTAAATCAATAGTACTCGGAACGTCTGGGGTCCAAAGGTTTTAACAATACAGCCGATACAGAGTTCTGGTTGTGAAATTAGCCTCCTATGGTAAACAGAGTGAAGGGAGATTGTTTACCAACCAGTGTAAGGCAAAACAGTTCTCCGATTGGGGTTTTAACAATGCTACCGATTACTTACATCAAATGTAGCAGACACGCAGTCTACTTCAGGCGTTTAGGCAGCCTTAATGGCAGAAGTCGGCCGGATGAGAAGTTCGTCATCCGACTCAGGGCGGGAAATATTTCTAGTGCCTGTCCGACTGTTGATTCTTATACTAGAAAGGAAGGAGGGAAAGAATCAATTGTTTGGCCGAGGTACGGACTACTAAAAAAGCACCGCACCTAGGATTACTCACGGGGAAAGGCAAGCGGGCAGCCAATGTCTGCACATATCCTTACGCGTAGTAGTCCGTACCTCGGCCAAACAATTGATTCTTTCCCTCCTTCCTTTCTAGTATAAGAATCAACAGTCGGACAGGCACTAGAAATATTTCCCGCCCTGAGTCGGATGACGAACTTCTCATCCGGCCGACTTCTGCCATTAAGGCTGCCTAAACGCCTGAAGTAGACTGCGTGTCTGCTACATTTGATGTAAGTAATCGGTAGCATTGTTAAAACCCCAATCGGAGAACTGTTTTGCCTTACACTGGTTGGTAAACAATCTCCCTTCACTCTGTTTACCATAGGAGGCTAATTTCACAACCAGAACTCTGTATCGGCTGTATTGTTAAAACCTTTGGACCCCAGACGTTCCGAGTACTATTGATTTAAAGGTACTTTTTAACATAATCCTATGTCGTTCTTAATCATCGCCATGACTCTTCATGATGTGGATAGTATTGATAATAGTGTTTGGTAAACAATCTCTCCCCATTCTGTTTAACATAGGAGGACATTTCCTTAATCAGAATCTGTTTCTGCCTTATTATTGTTAAAACGCCTTGGACCCCTGATGTTCTGAGTGCTATTGACCTAAAGGTACATTTTATAAACTTACATAATCTGTTGTTGTTCTCAAACACCGCCATGTTTATTCATGTCTTTAATGGTATTGACGACAGTGTTTGGTAAATCTTAAAGTAGTATTCTGGATAACTCATAGCCTCTACTAGTATGCAAGTGAAGTTACAAACCCTTTTTTATCTTTTGACTCATTAAGAACCTTATTGATTACTCCTTCTCCTCTTTGTTTGAGGTTTCCACTTTTATTAGATTTGACCACGACAGCTAGCGTGGCGTGTCTCTCCATGTACAGAGCCCGGCTGGGCCGTACTCCATGGTAAATGAAATTTGAGAAATTATTCTTTGAGAAATAATTTGTTTTTACCTGTCATTAGTTTGATATACACTAAAGTATTATTTCCCTTACATTTTTTTATTCAGAATTGCCCCACCCTTCCCTTTTCCCTTTGTGACGTCCTGATGAAGACCCCGTGAAAGGACTTTAATTGGCCTACTATTAGGGGTCGAAACGTCGACTTGTTTCCCTGTTGTTGAAAATCCGGCACACCCACGATTGATCTAATAATTAGCTGTGACCGTTGAATTTTCTCTGATGAACTTCTCTCGAATCCTGCCTGTATGATGGCTCTTGTTTTATAATTGTATGTGATCTATGTTTGAATTTGGTATTACCCCTTTTTTGATACTGTGTCATTCTTTCTTACTCTAACACTCCCCTGAGCACCAACTCCCTCCCTTTCTCCCCCTCGGGGCTCTACTATTTATGAATTGATGTGATTCATTGTTTGCCAATCGGCAATCACAGAATATTGGAAATAAATCAAATTACCAATTGCAAACCAGTTTTTGAATTTGTGTTTGAGTAATAGTAAAAAATTGTTCAGTGTATGTTGTCCACAATACACTTTCCTCTCTTACGGGGACCCCTTTACTATTGTTATTTATGTATGCACTTTTATATGGTTTAGAAACCATACAATGCTTTTACAGTATTGTTTTATAATTCTGTTCTTGCTGTACACGTTATACTTTGCAGCCTGCATTACGATTGTAGCAGTTCACTTTACTTGCATGAGAAAGAAGACTTTTCAATAAATCTTTTTTTGAAAACGCCCGTCTCTCTATTTCTCTGCACCTCTGTTGAAACGAAGCATGCACAATTGACTGAGTAAAATATTTATCTATTGTTTCCACGACTCTAGAGATATATTTCTTATTCTTGGGAAACAAAGTTGTCATGTTTATCCGGTTGTCAGAAACTAATCCCTTCTTGTGAATTCAAGAAAGTTTCTAGTGACCTCTGAGCTAGCTGGCGCTCACAATTAAGTTAAGTATATTCGATAGAGACCTAGTAGACATAAGTCCTACGTCAAATCTATAGGATATATTATTCCAATGCGCAGAGCCTATTGGGAATATAGGAACTACACTACAGTACCCTCCTCCGGTTCTGGACTCCGCTGACGAGGACTCTACTTTCGCGGTCTTCTGGTGTGTGCTGGTAGCCTGCTGTGCTCTCCTCAGAATATTCTAGATCATTCTGGAGGGTTGATCCTGCTCGTTTGTTCTGAGTGTATAGGCGGGGCATTCCACTGTAGTAGAGCTGTTACGTGTGATGGCAGCAGGTTCTGTCCTCCTCAGGGTGTTCTAGATTACACTGGTAGGGCATCCCCTTCCAGAAGAGCTCTGAAACACGGAGTCACGGTGTGCACCATGTGCATTGATCTAGACGACGAGGACAGAGTCTGTGTTTCTAGGATTTTTCAAGGTGCTCAAGTAGAGAGTGCACTCCAGAGGGTTCTAGATTAAGCTAGCAACTTGGCCGTGATGATTAGTCACTGGTGATATCATTGCATTCCTTGTGCCATTCTCGTGGCTGTTGTTAGGGAAGGCCTTTCTCAGAGAGTTCTAGTTGTCTGGCCTACTCAGAGAGTTCTAGGTGCATGACTGCCTCAGAGAGATCGAGATGCATGACCTCCCCGCAGAGTTCTAAATGCATGACCTCCCCACAGAGTTCTAGATGCATGACCTCCCCACAGAGTTCTAGATGTGTGACCTCTCCATAGAATTCTAGATGCACTACTTCCCCACGGAGTTCTAGATGCATGACCTCCTCAGAGAGTACTAGATGCATAACCTCCCCACAGAGTTCTAGATGCATGACTTCCCCACAGAGTTCTAGATGCATGAGCACCCCACAGAATTCTAGATGCATGACTTCCCCATAGAGTTCTATATGCATGACCTCCCCACAGAGTTCTAGATGCATGACCTCCCCACACAGTTCTAGATACATGACCTCCCCACAGTGCTCTAGATGTGTGACTTCACCACAGAGTTCTAGATTGCACGACCTCCCCACAGAGTTCTAGATGGGTGACCTCCCAAGAGGGTACTAGGTGCACAACCTCTCCCCTGAATTCTAGATGCATGGTTTTCTCAGAGAGTTCTGTATGTCTGACCCCTTTGGGCAGTTCTAGATGCATGACACCCTCAGAGAATTCTACATAAGTGACCTTCTCATAGAGTTCTAGATGCATGACGGGCCCACAGCGTTCTTGATATCCGACCTCCTCAGAGAGTTGTAGATGCGTGATCTCCTCAGAGAGTTCTTGATCTCTGACCTCTTTGGAGAGTTCTAGATGTTGCACCCCTTTGGACAGTTCTAAATGTCTGACTTTCGCAGGGAGTTCCAGGTGTCTGCCCTCCTCAGAGTGAGTCTTCTAGAGTGTGCTGGTGGGGGGGGGCTTACTTTCAACAGTCATAATTCTCATTGTGGTCTAAATGTGGTGCTGTAGTTGGGGTCTACACACACTTTAGAATGTTTTAGGGTAGGGAATGTCATCCATAATACATTCCAGGGCTCAAAACACCATTTGCCTGGTCACAGGACACAGTGCAACCACTCACACCGTAGGTGCCATAGACCCTCAGGGACAGTAAGCACCAAGCGAGGGGAGGTGTTTGCCGTCCAGTCTGAATTTCCAAACTACACGTCAAGGTTATGCACCCACCACACCTAGAACAGCGCTCCATTGAGCAGGCCATGCACTCAAAGCCCGCGCCCTCACGAGTGGGGGGGAGGCGGGGGTGCAGGTGACAGTGCCAGAGAACAACTTCCTCTACGCGGGCCCTTTCCCGGCCCCTGCCGTGAGGAGCAGTTGGCCCTGCCGGCCCTGTGCTGTACCGTGCCAGGGACAGGTTGTAACGCGGGCCCCAGGTGTGCACAGGGGCCCAACTCCTCAGGGGTTCTTCAAGTCAACCAACGGCCAATAAATAGCTATGAGAGACTCAGGCCTTTCTCGTCACGTTTGAGGGAAGTGGGGGCATCATTTTGCCTTCCGCCGCCGGCCAGGGGGCTCTGAAGGGCTTGCTCTGCAGAGTACAGGACTCTTCCGGTGACGCTGGCACCCAGTCCTCACTCCAGAATGCACCAGGTCGCAGGCGCACCCTCCCAAGTACATGTGTGTGTGCCCTGTTACCATGCTCTGCTCAGGTCCTTGCTTACTGTGCCCTTCCCTTTTGTTTAACGGTGTCCTATGGTTTCTCCTCTCCCTCTTGCCTATCTCTTCCTTGTTCATTTCTTTCCACCATCCCTCCATTTCATTTCACTCTCATATGCCATCTTCTCTTCATATCTTTCTCCTACACCACCCCCTTGCCCCCACCCTCTTGCAGCCTTCCCTGTTCTTCTAAGCGCCCCAGCCAGGCCCCCCCCCTCCAACCCCCTCACCCCCCCCCCCCGGCCAGGTTCCCTCCTCCCACCCCCTCACTCAGGCTCCCTCATCAGTCACAGGGCGGTCTGTGCAGCTCGTTACCTTGTAGGGCAGCAGCACTGCCTTTCACACACTTCTGCTAAAATAACAATCATCACTGCCACTTGGGACCATTACTTGGTGCCATCTGCAAGGAGGCCCAGGACTGCCCGAGCGCGGATTATGAACACCTTCATGCCCCACTGGCGGGCACTGTGGGACATTTGCCCCTTCTTCAGCATCAGAGCTCTCCAACGTGCCCAGAAAAAAAACTTCTCTTTTGACACTTTAGCTGAGTGCCCTTTAATGGATGAAAAACTTTCTGCTGTTTTTTTTGGTCAAATTCACAGCAATCGTGTAACCTTTCAAGGAAAACTGTAACGGTTTATAGAAAAAATAACTGCCGGAGGCAGAGAGTAAACTGTTGATGTAAGACAGACGTGCATTCAATGCACTATATTATCAGTAAAATGTACAAACACAGCTTTATTAAAACCCACCAGAGTCTGACCAGAGACACTACAGGACAGGTGATCCATCTCACAGTACAGCTATTAAAAAGTAACTTGGTGCGTGATAAGAAAACCACAGAAAAACAACATCATGGAACAAGCATCGGCATAGCCAATGGGTCTCACCTTTGGAACCTTATACGTGTTTAGCCATGCAACATTTGTACTAAGGACATTGTGCTGGATAACTAAACACTTATAAGGTCCCAAAGGCGAGACCTATTGACTATGCCAATCAGAGGCGCAACTAGAGCCAAATTTCGGGAGGGGCTAAGAAAAAATTTGGGGGGGCTGAACCTTTAATCAGTAGGCTGAGTGGAGCTGCAGGGCGTCTTAGAAGGGGTGAAACAACTGCAAGGTCTAATTAACATTCAAATGGTCTTTTAAAGACCTGTGAAACGTTCGGGTGCGGCTCTGTGTGTGCCCGGGATCTGTCTCAGCCTGGGCTGCCACACACGACGGGAGGGGGCTGAAGCCCGGTGAGTCCAATGGGTGTTGCGCGCCTGATGCCAATGCTTGTTTTAAATCTGTGTTTGCATCAGATTGCATGGGTGGATGCGCAGGAATGCCCATGCTCCTCTCATGTAACGACTACCCAATGCAAATCAACGTAGAGTGGCTAACTAAATGCCAAAATGACGGTAACCAACTGGAATTCTGTGAGCTCTGCAAATTAGAGGAAAACTCGGACAAACATAGGTTAAATTCTACCAACTTAGATGTTCTCTTTTTTGTGAATGACTCAATTATATTTTTCAAATCTTGACCAGATTAGGGATTTTTCGTGACTGAGGCGCATTTGATGTCCATGTTTCTTCTGGCCCCTTTGATGAGAGTACCACATATCATTGCGGGGTTAGGTGGACACACACGCACTTCATGCTGACCGCTCATCAGCTGCACAGGGCAAGGCTTTCTTTATGTAATGATGACACCCTGAGCAGGGAACAAAACCGTGTTTTGTAGATGTGAAGAGATAACTGTGCAAAATCAATGTCATGTGTGTTAAATATGTAATAATCTACAACATTAAACTCATTAATCTCATTCAAATGCTTTTTTTACTTTTAAGGATTCAACGGGAACCACAACATTTTTAGGATTCACTGCCACAGGTTTTGTAGTCTTCCAGGGAAATAAAAGAATTCATTTGTTGAAATGGTGAGTGGTATTCTGTAATGTTCATTTACCTTTTTAATTGGTCACAAACTTTTAAACTATTGTATAAGTGGATCTAAATGCTGTAAATTTTGCATATAGGTTTAGCAAAACGTTTCATCACACAGGGGTTACATTTTTTCAAAATTAAAATATTTTATTGTGAATTAAGTATTGCATAAAAACAGCACACATAAATGAAACCGGTTTATTCACTGATACTCTGTCTCCTTTATATATATCTCTTTTGGAAAACCCAAGCCAGGCAAGGTGACCTCAAGCTCAAGCATGCGCTTCATTACTCTTTGAAAAAAGTGCCAGTGCCCCCTGCGCATGAGCTGCCATGTTGCCTTGGCTCCAGTGGCCCCGAAGGCTCACTGCATGTTTATCTATTCTTAGAACGCTATTTAGAGAAATAATTAAAACTCTGGCGTGGTTCTTTCTTCACTGCAAAATGTTTGGCTGAGCTTCAGTCTAAGAGGGGATTTTACTAGGCATGGGGTTCTACCCCAGGAGCGGCCCGTGCAGGTAAGAGCGGTGGGGCCGGGTTGAGTAGGATTTGACAGACAACCAAAAGGGAAAATTAAATAAATAAATCATTTTTCCTCACCGTCGTCTGTGGAAATCACCCCCAACCCGGGCCCACCGCTCGTACCTGTACGGGCCGCTCCTGTTCTTCCCAATACTGTCTGACTTCACCAAGTGCAAGGTTTTTAGGACGTAGTTCCTGGCTAATGAGCCTCACAGAATTTCCCTCTTGGTTTTTGGGATTAATTACCTGTATTGTGTCAGTCTAGTGGATAGTGTCAGTAGAGTCAAAGCATAGGTCCACCACCGGCGACTTTCTCCTCCACACAGAGTTTGGTAATATAATCCACAAGGAAGTGAAGTATCGGGGAGGTGGTGAGGGAAGGTGGTGGCCATAGTATGTGTCTCCAGTCAGGGTTGGATTGGGATTAAAAATCGGCCCGGGCACGCTAAAAAAAAGTGGCCCACATTTGCATATTGCCTTTCTGCAAAAAACTGCTTTGGCGAAATTTTATTTAAAAAAAGGGGGAGGGGGTGTTAAAAAAAATACACTGATTAGTTTACACTGGTGAAACACACCTGAAAACAAGTGAGGCAATTTTTGCTCAGGCCCCCTGCCCGCTTTCAATATGCATATATTAATGGGCCGGCCCAGGCGAGAGAAAGGGAGTCACACCTCTGCCCGTTGAGAAAAGGGAGGTAATGGATGCCCATCTACCTCCAGAAAGGCCACTCAAGCACCCACTGGGCTGCTGGCGGCATCGAACAACACAGAAACCGCCATAATCGGCCCCCCAGGCTGCTCAAAAAACCAGCCCATAGCTGGAATTCGGATACGGACCCCATGGGCATTGCCTGAGTGCCCACGTTACCAATCCGGCGCTGTCTCCAGTCCACCCTTCGTCCTCCCTCATTCGAATCTTAACCGGCAAAGTTTTCATCCTACTTACACCATAGTTGATTGATTACACTTACCCATCAATTTTCATAGCGGTCGTACCATAGGCAGGCAGAGCTCAGATGTTTCAGGTGGCCCGTTAGAATTACCATAGGTAGTCTGATTATGTACAGTAGTTTAAAGGCTTTCAATACCGTCACGGCGATTCATCAGTCTGCCAAACAATCATTCCCCAAGGCTGTATCATGCTTCCTCTTCACTGATGGTTGTATGTCACAGTATTGAATACATAATGCGGTCCTACAAAACATATTGACTCCGGAGTATTTACTCCCACAACATCGTGAAGGCAAGAATATGTAGGTGTGGATAGAGATAGGGACTAATTATAAGGTTGGTGGTGGGAGAGAGGGCTGCCAAGCCAACACCATGCTCCCACATGGCAAACCTCACCGCTGCCTGCCAGATTACGATTCATTTTGTGGTCTGGAGGGCGGGCAACGCAGTAGTCCCGTGGTGGGGCAGTACAAAGGCTCATAAGTGAGCCTTAGAACTGCACCGCTGTGAGACCTCCAATGCACGTTCCTGCACAGCGTGGACTGTGCAGTCCATGCCGTGCTGGAAGAGGCGTGCATGCACACATGGGGGCACAACATGTGAAAGTCTGCAAAATGGCAGCAACTCAAGTCAAACCAGCAAGGTCTTAAAACAACCAAACACTAATGGGATCAGACTTATCTGTATTCCATGCAGAAGGTTCCATGTTGTGGTGTTGTCTGTCAGTCCATTTCCTTGTAGCCAGTCTCTCAGTTTCCGACCTTGATGACACTTGTGAGTTTTGAGTTATAGTATCATCAATAGTAGAAGTTGTCTCCATCACTTATTTTTCTTTGTCCATTTGAGGAAGGGTGGTGTCCATAGCTGATGAGTCAAGGTCCTCTGGAAAGCGATCCAGGTTCTAATTCCTTGTTTTTGCCACTGATTGGCAGTAGCACTGTTGGGGGCTCTAACATGCCATACCCAATGTCTTATTTATGAAGCTGTGGATGCAGATACAAGGATTTTTTCCATCTTAAACTGGTTTCTTGTGACAGGTCAGCAGACATGTAGATTATGTGAGGACCATGGAGATCACGACTCTTTTTTTGTTGAGCAGCAGGGATCAGTTGACAGGCCTGGTGATGGTGTAGGAAGCATGCTGTAACTGGCCAGGATAAGTCAGGTTTTCACTGAAATCTTGAGTGGATTCTCTGTGCCCCCTTAAGATCCAGCAGGGCATCAGAAGGTTGATTGTTCAGTTATGATAAAAAGGTTGACAAGAAGGACGACATGTCTCCAGATTCAAGGCCCTCCGAAATACCAGAAGAAATGGACATTGTTCCTGCGTCTCCTGTATTTCATTTGCACCATTGGGTTCTGCAGATGTCACATGTCCCATTGTAGGTCTGGACCATCATTAAGACACTTGAGGTGACTCTCTAAGGCATGCATGATCCAGTCAATTATAGCCAACTTGGATCTAAGACAGCTAGATCTGCTCTTGTGGACTAAATTTGTGCAGCTAATTTCTTGGTGACTTTTCATTCTGAGTCAATCCCAACTTTGGAATTATTCTTGTGTAGCAATGTGTACAGGGCGACCTCTGCCATCTTATCTGAGTCACATTTTGGCCTCCCGGCCAATGCTTCTGAAAAAAGAATTTGGTGTAAATATTTGGATTTTGACATGTAGCAAGACCTCAGACCAATAAAGGGTCACAGCATGTGTAAAGAGCCGCACCTCTGAGCAGTACAGAGTCCAGTAAAAAACACTGAAGTCAGTGGTAAGACAGGAGTCACGCTATGCCCATGTGCTGGCAAGAAGGAAGTGATTTGGCACAGAGCCCTGCAACATCTCTTACAATGTGTTTCAAGAATGTCTGTGAGACAGCCAGTTTTGTGAGTATACTTGCATAGCATCAGACTACCAGTAGTCATTGCAGCCCGATGAGGCCTAAATTAACTCTTTCAACTGATGTGTCTGGGCATCCAGCCATGCAATAAGATGTCTCCATATGTTCCCACATGTTACTATGTTTCCTTCTACTAAGATTAAGAATGTCCGTATGTCCACCAGGTGATAAATCTAGTTCACCATTTATCTAATATGTCTTTCATTTTGGTGAGGGTAATTTTGTTGTTGTGATCAAAGGATTCTCTAAGATTTTGGGTGAACCAAATGCCTAGGTATTTTATTTTGTCTGAGGCTCATTTAAGACCATAATCCCCAATGACTGAGCTATTGCAGTGGATGTTATAGGGTAGGACCTCTGTTTTATCTCTAATAAGGGTTCAACCTAAGACTTGACCATAGTCATTGATGGGTGACATGATGTTAAGTAAGGCATCTGCTTGAGTTGTGAAAAGAAGGATGTCATCTGTATAAGCTGCCACCTTTTGTGGGCCTGCAGAAAATGGAATACCAGGAATACAGGGGCTCCCTATAATTTGTATAAGCAGTGCTTTCATGGTTAGTAGAAACAATAGAGGGGAAAGGGGGCAGTCTTATTTGGTTCCTTATTGTAGGTTGAATGTGTTAGCTAATGTTCCGCTAATATTTATTTTGGCTTTGTGTTTTTTGTATTGGACAAGGAACATTTAAAAAAGATTAGGACCTACATTAAATGCACTAAGGGTGCCTTGTAGCAAAGACCACAAGACCTTGTCAAAGGCCTTTTCCACATCTAGTGCGACTGTGCATGTGGGTTGGTTGAGATGGTGGGTTTCGTCAATGACATGATGGAAAAGTCTGATATTGTCTGCCCCTACTTTGTCTGTCTTCTAAGTCTGTGAGACTTCT
Source organism: Lissotriton helveticus (assembly GCF_964261635.1). Taxonomy (NCBI): domain Eukaryota; kingdom Metazoa; phylum Chordata; class Amphibia; order Caudata; family Salamandridae; genus Lissotriton; species Lissotriton helveticus. The sequence continues at coordinate 1,034,486,170 of NC_136059.1, forward strand.
TTCCAGTCGGGCAAGTTTTGAAGTGGTGGTTGCCAGAGTCTTGGATGAGCTCTGCTCTTCCAGTAGGTTTATGGGGGACTCTGCTTCTGTTACTCTTCACCCAGTAAAAAAATATCTTTTTAAATAGATGCAAGGTCATTCTGTGTGGAATTTGTGCTAGCCTTTGTAGCTTGGGCAAGAACATGTAGTGTATCAAGTTTCTGCATGATTAGGTCCAGAGTCGGGCTAGCATCTAGTTTCGATTTAATTGGAGAGTCATGAATGGGGGGATTCTCTTTGGATCACTTTCGTGCTGGTTTAGTGTCTTAAGCCCCCCCCCCCCCCCACGGAGTACATAGTATCTTGTGCTCTGAGGTCCGACAGGATGGGTTTATTTGGTGCGTATTGAACCCCCAACCTTTGGTGATGAAGCATGGCTTATTGGTGAGTTAAGGTTCACCCTGGTGGTGTCCGCGACCGTGAGAGTGCCAAATCTCTAAGTATGCGTAGTGGTCTGTGTGAGGTAGAAGGGATCATTCTGTCTTATTGGGTCATCTTCAGAGGCCTCATGATATAGATAATATAGAAAGAAAGCGGAGAGTGGTATTAGCCCAGAAGTAGCAGTATGAACCTTGGTTAGGGGAGAAAAAGTCTACTGTGCCGGGTGACCATCAGCAGATAGGCAGGCCTTCTGCAAAAGCGAGCACCAGAATTATTAGTCATGCATCTTTGGTAGCGTTTGCGTCGATGTCAAGAGTAGTAAGCACCCACCTTAAAAGGAAGATTGAGGCCTGATATCAGGTGTGTAGAGGCGGCAGAGAGCTCCAAGATATACAGGACAGTTTTACAGAGAGCTGAGTCCCAGCGGTGGCTATTTTAAGTTCAGGCACAGCCTATTTGCTCCACTAGGCTGACTGCGCATGAATCAGGAGGCAGGATGAAGCATCCACCCTAAGAGGCAAATGGTTTTCAGGTGTGTAGAGGTCGCAGGGGGCGTTGGGATGCATCGAATGGCCAGCCGAGGGAGCTGTGTCTTAGCTGAAGCCATATTGAGAGCAGGTTTAGCCTCTGTGCACCATTAAGGCGCTATGCAGAGGGAGGATGACAGCATGGAAGTTCAGCGTGGGTGCTCAGTAGAGAAAGGCGAATGGCTTATCAGTTGTTCAGCTGCATCAGGGCTCTGATTCTGTCGTCATTGGAGCAGATTTACCCATCTAAATGGTAGGATAAGCCGTGAAGGTGTGCGAATGCGGCGGTGCATTGAAGCTAGGTGGCCATCTTCCCACGTGGTAGTTACGCCCACCACACTACTCTTAATTACAGTATGGTACCTGATATGGTGTCTGGTACCCGAGAGCTGCTCCAACTTACCAACAAACATTGGTAACCTGAAGTAGTCCATTGACTTAGGGAGCTGTTTAGAAGTGGATGGTAATAGAAATCTGGTAATTTCATCCAGAAATGGTACGCTAGGGAGGAATTCCTCATGTGGCGGGTCTTCTGCTGTACTGACTCTGCGCTGGAGACTTGTTCTCTGCTGGATCCTCCACCATATTTAGCATTTCCTCCAGAAACCAATAGATTTCTCCTTCTCCATGTTAGCAAGGAAACACCCTCGCATAAATTATTGCACCTCCTGCACAGTGAGGTTCTTTATGCCACTGCTACCACCGACTTCTTCACTAGTGTAGTAAGGAGCCATGGGATCTAGCACAAGCAAGGAACATGCCACCCTCCCTCGCTATGGAGTAACAGACAGACGTAATTGGAGTATAGTAGACCAATCAAACTCCTTTACTCATGTGCCACTGCATTATAAAAGGAACTCATTTTAATAGCGTATTATTAATATTTTATTTCAATATTCTCCGATCAAAATAATTGACATTCAAAGTGGAAAAAAATCAAATTAATAGGAGTTCCTGGTGATGAACATCAAGTCATTTGTATGGGTCTACTGCTGTGGTAGACCCCAGTGGTTAGAGATAACCACTTTCTGTATCCTGGAAATATATTTCCATCCTGAAGAATCATTTAGAATAACTCGCATTTTTGGTTTATGGGGATTCATTAGCTCCAGTGTCTTCATTTTCATCTGCTCTTTTAGAGGTAGACTGCTGTGTAGGCACGTGTATTTATTACAAGAGAGTTAAAAATAGTTAGCCATGCAAAGCAGTCACAGGCCCTGTCTGATTATTTTCAGGGAATTTCCACCACCCACCAGAGTGTTTCTGGGTATAAAAGTTATGTTAGTTCTTTCTTTCCATTGCAAAGTATTTCCTGCACTGTTTGCCATAAATTTCAGGATTGATCCTTGAGATCGCGGTTTGTTGCTGTACATTTAAAAGCTCAGACGGGTTGCATGCATTGTACCTCCACGGCAGGTTGCTGTGCATATGTCCTACAGCTGCGTTTTGAGTGCATTGCATTTGCCTGTGCAGGATGATGTCACTTCCTGGGGGCCCATCAGTATTGTCCTGTTGAAGCATGCATCGAAAGCTTGTTGCTTTGCCAGGCTAATGGCTCTGATGGTGCTAGTTTGTATCCATCTGCAGTCAGCCTTTATAAAGTGCTTCCGAATGCATACTTGGACTATATTTAGGATTCTAACACAGTTTTTATCTTTCTAGGTCGGACGTCTGCAAACTGAAGTATGAAGGGAAGACGTTTTACGTTATTGGGACACAGAAAGAGGTCAGATAATTTTGCTTGTTTTTTGTACTTTTGGGAGTGAGTTCAGACCAGTTTTAAGTGTTCAACTATTATACCTTTCTGTCTTCAGTTCTCTTGCTTCAGGAAAGTCCTGATGAAAATCTGATTTTCTTTGTGTATCCGATTCCTGGTACACGTTCATATGTAAATGTTGCCAATTGCCTACTCTGGCGAAAAATGAGAGCCTCACAATATTATAGTTGAGCTACAGTTTAACCTACATCTGACCTTTCCCCTCTGCCCATTGTTGTTGTTCAATGTCGAAGGAACATTTGTTCCTGTGGTTGATTGAAATGTTAATGAAAGGGACAGGAATACTGTCATGATATACCAGGTTGAAGTTGAGACAATGGTCGCAGGTTTTGGTGAGATAGGCCCGGCCTAAGCTGGTGTGATCTCTCGAGCCCTTGGATGATCGAACACACACAAAACAAATGAAGTCATGAATGTTGATACCGTAATCATGACTGAAAGCATGCCGGGTGCCAATCTAGGTGGCTTGTGATGCATGAAATTGTGGAAATAGCGTGGGATGCAAACTACATATTAATGACTCTGAAAGTTAGCCTTATGGCGGATCAAGCAAAAAGACACAAAAGTCATGTATGCCTGTTTCATAAGTGGGTGAACATGGCCATTTTATAGGATACTCCAGTATAATGTGATTTATCCTGTTAGGGATCTATCCCGTGTTTATTTCTGGCATTTGTTCCATCACATGCATTAAAAGTTCTTAAAGGTCGCTTGTGCTCCAAACTTTTTATTACACCAACTTCTTCTAATCTTTTTTCAAACTTTGTTATTCTTCATTGCATGCAAAGTAACTTGATAGAGAGGGTAACTCCAAAAAGTTATTGTTCCACCTCCATGAAAGTTACCTCAAAATGTTGGAATTCAACATTTCTCATAAACATCGATATCAAGAGGCAACACATATATACAAGTGCCCTAACATTAGAAAAATTGCCTTAGATATTGAATATTCTTATAATTAGAACACAAAATGTAGGGGCATATTAGCAAGAACCTCGTTAAAATTATCGCTGTTTTAGCGGCAGGAAACTGCTGCTAAAACGGCGATAATGGGCTTGCTAATATGCGTTTTAGAATTCGAATAGAAGCCCAAGTTAGATGTGCAGGACATCTAACCTGGGCTTCTATTGGAATTCTATAATGCATATTAGCAAGCCCACTATTGCGGTTTTAGCGGCAGTTTCCTGCCTCTAAAACTGCAATATTTTTTACGAGGTTCTTGCTAATATGCCCCTTAGTTCTCTACTATAATCCACTATATCAACTGACAGTTCAATTGCGGCCACCAATTGCCTATTGGCCATGGAGGTCCCCAGCTCCTCATTGAGTGGGAACTGTATGTCCAGGCCATGGTTACACTGCATAATCCCTTTCCCTCACTGAGCCCCAACCTGTTTGGCCTTTAGGTAGTGTCCACAAGTGGTTCCTGAAGGAGGCCATCGACCAGGATGGGTCATGGCACTTCATGCTGATTCTGGTTCATTTTTTCACAGCAGGCTATAGCAAGACACGTTACTACCTTCGGGGCTAGGTGGCCTACCCCTGTTAGGAGCAGGTATCGCTGTCCATTTGTCTGTGGTTAAACCCACTATAAAGTTCCAGTCATGGCTAAGGAATGGGACTCAACTTCCAACTTCCAACTTGCATCTCAGCTGAAGATGCCATCAGGACCCACCATCAATAACCTCATCATAGGTGTCACTCACTGCATTGCGGACGCTTTCAATTGGGTTAGGGGGAACTTCGACTTTCCAATGTCCTTATGGCCGTCAGCTAATACCACTTCTAAAAAGAGAACCACTGTTGTGTTCACCATGAACTTCCGTGTCTATTTGAGAGAGAGACTGGTGCACATGGGCTGTCCTTATGGGACTAACTGCTGAACTGCAGGCCTCTAGAAAGAGCTAACAGTGGATGAGTCTGCAATTTTGGTGCAGGACCCCGTTTCCCTTCCACTAATTTCTACGTTTTTCAGAAACCATGACAAGTTCACCTATTATGCTTCCTATAAATGGGAAAAAAAGATGTCTCTTCTCTAGATCACTTCTCAGGGACCAAGTCCTAAGAGGTTCTCAGTGAGTGATAGACAGAATATAGCAAAGTCTGTGTCAAAAATAAAATGGTTTCCTATCTGGGGAGTAGGTGACCACCTCACTCGAGGTCTTTACATACGCTGGCTCCATGCCTGAACTAGTTAAATATAAGTAAAACAAAACTACAACACCCAGAATGCATCAGGCTATCACACAGAAGTCATGGACTGGATACAGTGTCCTTAATGAGTTGGTGGTATGTAGTCACCCTACCTCGCAGTAGGTTGATGCTACAGCATGACCTATTATGGTATATGTCCTTCAAGGAGAATCCTAAAGCTACCATGCCAACAATTTCTGAAAACAGACTTGAGCATGGCACCACAGCAGACCCAGTTGTACTGTTGATTTCTATTTGTTCTGCTGCCAGAACCTGTCCTATTTGCTTCTTTATGAGGTGGCATTATGTCACCGTGGGGGGAATAACCTTAATTAGAACCCTTTGCTCCACAGCTCACCTAGCAATGTTCCTTAGACTTTTGCTTCATATATCAGTTGAAAAAAAAGAAAAAAAAACATTTGCAATTGTGCTTAGATTTGACCGTCATGTGCAAACAGTTTATCATTGTATTGGGTTTTCTGTAGTCAGGAGCCTTAGCAGGCAGTGCAGAGTATGGAGAGCACGAAATAACAAATGTTGTTTAGTTGCGAAAATGTGCTCATTTTGAAGAAACCAAACGCTCGGGATCCAGACCATCGTGTCCAGTTAATAAAAAACAACAACAACGTCAGTAGGTGTGGCTTCTGTATAATACAGGATCTCCAAAGCCAGGGCTCGAGTCGGGGTACCACGCGGATGGATGGCGTCCCCCGACTTATTTTACCAGGTGGATGCCGTCCCTCCTGCCAAACAGCTGGACTTCACTCTTTGGCCTCTCTGGGACGAGCTCGGAGCTCACAGCACGCTGCACACGCACTGGCTTCTCAGATGCAATCGCATCTAAGGGGTGAGCGGGGGGAGGCAATGAGCCCGATGGTGCAAGCCACCTTTCGTGACGTCACTTCCTGTCGTGACGTCACTTCAGGTGAGAGCGTCCCCCCACTTCTTTTTTTAGAACTTGTGCCCTGTCCAAAGCACACAAAGCATATGGCATGCACACAGACCTACATATATAAATTCACCCATTTACACAAAGGCCAACGGACATAAAGCCACCTTTACACACAGACAAACATAGGGGCCTAAAAACACTCTTTAATCTCAGACCAACGTAAACACAAACAGCAAAAGACACAGGGTGTGGTACAGCCGGGGGGGGGAGGTGAGGAGTGGGGAGTGTTGTTCTGGGGGGCAGGGGGAGGTTAGGGGAGGTAGCCAAGGTGAACTGCATCATAGGGTATTGAGGGGGAGAGCAAAAGGACAGAGCCGGACTTGGGACCCAAAGAAACCCTGGCAGTTTTCTCAGACCAGCCCCTGGATAAGCACTGCGTGGCCCTAGGAGGCTGGAAACGCTTGTTGTTACTGGGGCCGACATTGCAACACTGCAGCAAAACAGGCATCCAGTAACAACATCAACCCCCACCGCTCCAAAACCGGCCCCCACCCTTCTAGCCTCCTGGGGAAACAGCAGGTCAACATGAGGTGATGGCCACCTGGGAAGCATCTGGTTATTTGCCCAGAATAAGAATTCACAAAGTCTGATATGTTTTTTCTTTCTGAAAATCATTTATGTTCTTTATTTCTTTTCAGAAAAAAGCTATGTTAGCATTCCATACCTCGACACCAGCAGCCTGTAAGCATCTTTGGAAATGTGGGGTGGAAAACCAGGCCTTTTACAAGTAAGTCAGACATAAGAATGAAAACACGAGCTGTGAGTCGCTGGAAAGGAGTGTCTGCTGTGAGTCAGTCACTGGAAATGAGTGTCTGCTGTGAGTCACTGGAAAGGGGTGTCTGCTGTGAGTCATTGGAAAGGGGTATCTGCTGTGAGTCACTGGAAAGGAATGTCTACTGTGAGTCACTGGAAAGGGGTATCTACTGTGAGTCACTGGAAATGGGTGTCTGCTGTGAGTCACTGGAAAAGGGTATCTGATGTGACTGTGCCAATGATGTAGTCCTCCATTGTACAGTGCTGCCTAATGTGCCCAATAGGCTTGTGTGTGGCCAAGTGTGAGAATCCCGTTAGTCCTTCGGGCGGTTGTGGACCTGAGCAACCGGGGGTTGCCTGCAACGCTCCGCCCCCTGTAGTGGTGAGGGGCGTGAGTAAGGGGTGGACTGGAGGTCCACTGGGGGAGGGGCTAGCCCTTCCCCCAAAATTGACAACACCCCTGCGGTTAACACCACAGGGGGTTTATGGCTCATCAGATGGGCAGGTGGCGAGGGGCGGCCTGACCCTGGATCGCCCGTAAGATAACCCAACATGTTGGCATAATGTTTATGCAAATAAAGCTGCAACAACTTTCTCCAACAAAACATTGTGTGGTGTTTGTTATTATGGGAAATTGTTGTGAGCGGGCTGGGGTATGGGCCGATGTTGGCACTAAAGTCACAGGCTTGATAGCTGTGACAAAATGCTACATAACACGGTCCTGGAGGGCAGAAAAACCACCATCTTCAGATCAGTGGGAACAGGCAATGGACTGCTGCTGCCACCATGTAGAGGTGGTATGTGGGGAGAGGGGGTGTCCTTGAAAATACAGCAAAAGTTGGGGCCGTGGTGGGAATATTTCGGAGGGGACTAAAAAATACATGGTGTAACTTCTCAAATTCTTTGAGAAGTTCATAGTGTCGGGTACCATCGACTTATTTCTGTACAATGTTAATTTTTCTATACTCTTCAAGCCTACACAATAAATAGTCTGCTCTTAGGGTTGTGTTAGTTATAAAATTAAATAAAATGTGATTATAAAGAAAGTGGCTTGTTATTTCCTGTCACGTGGGATATTACTCTTACCAATAAGGAATACCAGATGAATGGTAGGGACTGCTGGGCACCTCAACACCAAAGATGGTTGACTTTGGGTAGCGGAGCAGTCTGTCAAGTGCCTTCGCAGGTAATTTGTGTACCTGACGATGTATCATGTTCATTGTCATTCGTAACTTAACATTGCCTTTTAATGGGCCGTATGTATACCTCATTGCGTTCCCTAGAAACAGAATAGAAAATGAGAAGTTGCCACGATACTGTTAGGATTCACGTAGCAGCAGATAAAGCTTTTGTTCTGTTGTTTTTCCTGCAGGTATGCAAAATCCAGTCAAATCAAGACCATGTCAAGCAGCAATATCTTTTTCAAAGGCAGCCGGTTTCGATATAGGTAGGTTCCATTTTCTTTAATTGTATCCAGTGACAGTGTGAGATTTACTTCCAAGGAGACTGTTCGTGAGTTTTCCTGTGATAAACTAACTCTCAGGTTTTCTACTGAAAATGTGGGGTGGAATTAAAGCTGCCTATATATATTACAAGTAGAGGAAAGTAACCTCGGCCAGGGACCTGCTCCCCCCCTCCCCCCGTAGCTCCGGTCTGCCATGCTATGCCTCTGCTAGACAGGTAGGGGATCGAGCCCAGGTTGCCTCCTGTGGTTTTTCTCTCGTTTTCCTTCCCCACTTTGTACCCCGATTGCCTGTTTGTCCTTAGCCTTGCTTTTTGCACCTATTTCTTGTTTCATTACTGTTTTGCAATTTCTGTGCCCTACTGTTCATTCATGCCGTTTTGCCCGTTTGTTCCGCTCGTTTTCCCATTAATCCCTCCTACCGCTGCTGCTCCACGGCCCCTCTCCTCTGCCATTCACGCTCCCACCTCCCAGCTGTGCCTTCCTCTCACCTCCACCATAAAATGCTGGCTGCTGTACGGCTGCGCCGTTGCAACGCCAAAGGCAAGCCCGTCTGCGCCCGTCCGCACACGTCATCGCCCGTCCACGAACCGTCCGAGACCAGGTACCATGGACCTCCGCACAGCCGACGCTACGACCAAGCGGCACTCCACAAACTCAACCCAGGCCGCAACAACAACTGCAAGCTAGCATCACCGCCGACACCCACGGACCCTTCAGCTGTCACCCCTGCCGGCACACATACAGCACCGCCAAGAACAAGGACCCAACACAACACGCCACCTAAATCTGGGGCCTCCTCGACAGCACCACCCTGGACGTAGCGTTCTTCACTGAAATCTGGACCAACACCACCTCGGTACCAGACATCGCCATCACCAGTTCCCAAGGATACAAGATCTTCAGGAAGGACCGCCACACCCACCCAGGAGGAGGAATCGCCATTGTTCACAAATCTACCTTCCGCCTGAGCACACTCCCCGACGAGCCCACAGGCCTGATGGATCACCTTCACTTCAAGATACTGGCCAGCCCTACCACCACCCTCCAAAAAACCCATATCTACCGACCCCCTGGACCCCGCGGACCTTTCGCCAACTCCATCACGGTCATCATCTCCTCACATGCCAACGTATTCACCAACTAAACCCTGCTGGGAGACCTCAACTTCCACCTCAACAACCAACTGGACCCCAACACCACACCTCTCTTGGACAACCTCCACAACATTGGACTCTGCCAGTTCGTGACCGAACCCACACACTCAGCAGGACACACCCTCGACCCCCTCTTCACAACAGGATACTCCATCACCTTCAGCCACACCACCGAACTCCCATGGACTGACCATCGATGCGTCCACTTCACCTTCAGAACACCCACCATTCACAGACACCAGCACCCACTCCCACGAAGAAACTGGACCAGAATCACTGACGACCAGCTCACCTCCTCACTCAGCAATTCCACCCAACCATCGACGAAAATGATGACCCCAACACCGCAGCACGAACCCTGCACAGATGGATATCCGACAGTGCCAACACCATAGCCCCCCTCAAGAAAAACAATAACACCCATGCCAAGAAAGCCAGATGGTTTACCGCCAAAACTTCGAGAGTCCAGACACACTTGCCGCTGCCTCAAAAAGGCCTCGAGGAGCACCAAATCCACAGAAGCCCACAACAACTTCAGAGCTGCCACCAACGCCCACCACCAACTAATCAGAAAAACAAGGAAAATAGCGATTGTAGACAAAATCTCCACACACACACACAACAGCAAACAACTCTTCAACATCATCAAGGAGTTTGCCCAACCAACCAGGGAGTATACTGTCATCCCTCACTCACAAGACCTCTGCGACAAACTCAGCACCTTCTTCCACCACAAAAAAACAAGAGCATCTACAACAACTTTGACAAAGACAACCAACACACTGAACCCTCGCCAACCATCCCCGACACCCTAAAGCCAACGATTGAAAACTGGACAGCCCTTACCACCGAAGACACACTGAAGACTATGAAGTCAATACACCCGGACCCCCACAGACTCCTGCCCCCACCACATCTTCAACAGAGCTGCCGACACCATCGCACCCATGCTCCGCCACACCATCAACCGCTCCCTGGCGACCGCCTCCTTCCCCGAGGACTGGAAACACGCAGAGGTCAATGCCCTCCTGAAGAAACCCTCAGCTGACCCCACCGACCTCAAAAACTACAGACCCATCTCCCTGCTCCCGTTCCCAGTGAAAGTCATTGAGAAAGCCATCAACAGCCAACTCGCCACATTCATCGAAGAGCACACCATCCTCGACTCCTCCCAATCCTGCTTCAGTAAAAACCAGAGTACGAAAACCGCCCTCCTCACCACAACAGACAACATCTGCACCATACTGGACAAAGGAGAAACAGTAGCCCTCATCCTCCTCGACCTCTCAGCAGCATACAACACAGTCTCTCACCGCACCCTAATACGCAGGCTCCACGACGCAGGGATTCAGGACAAGGCCCTCAACTGGATCCGCTCCTTCCTCTCCGGCAGAACGCAGCGGGTCAGACTCCCCCCATTCCTCTCGGACCCTACACCAACAGCCTGCGGAGACCCCCAGGTGTCCTCCCTCAGCCCCACGCTCTTCAACGTCTACATGGCTCACTCGCCCCCATCGTCAGAACCTACGGACTCAACATTGTGCCATACGCAGATGTCACCCAACTCATCTCTCCCTATCCAACGAACCCAACACCACCAGACACAACTTTCAAGAAGGCATGGAAGCCGTCGGCAAATGGATGAAAAACAGCTTCCTACAACTAAACACCAACAAAACAGAAGTACTCATCATGGGCCCAAACCCCCATGCCTGGAACAACACCTGGTGGCCCCCCGCCCCTGGAAGCCCGCCCACCCCCATGGACCATGCACACAACCTGGGAATCATCCTGGACTCCGAGCTCAAAATGGACTGCCAGATCAACTCCTTCGCGTCCTCCTGCTTCCACACCCTTCACCTCCTTTGTAAGACCTTCAAATGGGGTGCACAGACATAATATCGACTCCAAAATATCGTTTGGACAGAATATCGAGTTTTAAATATCGTTTGGACAAAATATCGACAGGACAGAATATCGACAGTCAAAATATCGTTTTTAAGGTAAGTGAAGTAATATCGACTGTAAATAATATAGAAAGTGAAAATATCCAAGTATATAATCTAGATAGTAAAAAATATCGTTTTTTAAATAATATTTAATTATTTATAGTGTTTTTATGTTATAATATGTGTGAAAAGTGTCATTTTATGTTATAATTATTTTTAAGTAATGATTTTTTAAAAATTATTGTGTAATTTTATTCTGTAGCGGGTTGTGGGTTTATAGGGGAATAGGGTGGGAAGTAATTCAATTATAATTAATTAAATATGTACATTTATTAATTGGTAGTAATAATTAATTAATTGGTAATTAAATAATATTTGTTAATTATTTAAAATTTAATTGGTAATTAATTTAATGTAATTGATTAATTGCTAATTATGTAAATTAAAATAATTTATTTCCTGTAGCGGGTTGTGGGTTTATAGGGGAATAGGGTGGGAAGTAATTTAATTATAATTAATTAAATATGTAAATGTATTAATTGGTAGTAATATTTAATTAATTGGTAATTAAATAATATTTGTTAATTATTTAAAATTTAATTGGTAATTAATTTAATTTAATTGATCAATTGCTAATTGTGTAAATTTAAATAATTCATTTTCTGTAGCGGGTTGTGGGTTTATAGGGGAATAGGGTGGGAAGTAATTTAATTATAATTAATTAAATATGTAAATTTAATAATTGGTAGTAATATTTAATTAATTGTTAATTAAAAAAAATTGTTAATTAATTAAAATGTAATTGGTAATTAATTTAATTTAATTGATTAATTGCTAATTATGTTAAATTAAAGGGGTATTTTTAGGGTTCAGGGTCAGTTTTTGGTTTTTGGGTAAAGGGGTATTTTTAGGGTTCAGGGTCAGTTTTGAGTTTTTGGGTAAAGGGGTATTTTTTGGGTTCAGGGTCAGTTTTTAGTTTTTGGGTAAAGGGGTATTTTTAGGGTTCAGGGTCAGTTTTTAGTTTTTGGGTAAAGGGGTATTTTTAGGGTTCAGGGTCAGTTTTTAGTTTTTGGGTAAAGGGGTATTTTTTGGGTTCAGGGTCAGTTTTTAGTTTTTGCGTAAAGGGGTATTTTTAGGGTTCAGGGTCAGTTTTGGGGTTTTGGGTAAAGGGTTTTTTTAGGGTTCAGGGTCAGTTTTGGGTTTTTGGGGTACAGGGGTACAGTGTAAAAATAAAGTAAAATTAAATTTAAATTAATTTAATGAAATGAAATGACATTAAATTAAATTATATTAAATTAATTTTCAATAATTTACATTATAAAAATTCTTATATACTTACCAATACTTACGTTGTAATGGTAGTGCGTTGTAAAAGTTGCGTTGTAACGTCATATATCCACTGTTGCACTCCTTGGAGTGGGAATAGTAATTTTAACCCCTACGCTATCCAACGCTTTCCCTACTGTTGCACCCACTGGAGTGGGAATAGTAATTTTTACTCTTTTGTATTTGTACGTTAATAATATTGGCTATTATTTAATTAAATTTTGTTACTATATATATATATGTTTTAAGAAATATGATTAAAAAAATATTATTTTTTTACTTTCATTAATTATTTAATTATTAAAAGTTATTTTAAGTATTGTTAAGTATATTTTAGTAATTAATTTTTTATATTAATGTAATTAAACATTGTTTTTATTAAAGTCGATATTTTTTACAACTATATTTTTGTAAACGATATTTTTAACTCGATATTTTTGTACTTACCTGTTTGTAGATAGAAACTCGATATTTTGTCTCTCGATATTTTCTCAACGATATTTTTATTGGTCGATATTCTGTCCCTCGATATTATTTCAGTGATCCTTCAAATGGATCGCCCTCGAACACAGAAAGACTGTTACTCACACACTGGCCCCTAACAGACTCGACTACTGCAACGCACTCTATTCCGGAATAAAGAAAAACCTCACCGCAAGCTACAAAACATCCAGAACACCACAGCGAGACTGGTCCTCAACCTGCCAAGACACTGTCACATCTCCCAGCACCTGTGCACACCCCACTGGCTCCCCATCGAGGATAGAGTTACCTTCAAGATGCTCACCCACGCACACAAGGCCCTCCACAACACCAGACCAGCATACCTGAACTGCCAACTCAAATTCCACGCAACCCAAAGGACCCCATGATCAGCCCAGCTCTCCTGCGCCGTGGTCCCCCACACAAGAAAGACCAGATCGGGAGGCCGCTCCTTCTCCTTCCTCACGGCCAAAGCCTGGAACGCCCTTCCGCTCTACCTCAGACAGGCAGCATCGCTCCCCATCTTTGCAAGAAACCTCAAAACCTGGCTCTTCGACAGACCCCTCCTTGATGGACTGGAACCTGCACCCCCCTCACCCCCAGCGTCTTGAGACCCTTACAGGTGAGTAGTCACGCTTAACAAATGCCTGATTGATTGTTTGATTGATTGACTCATATTATGAGGTGCACAGTACTGGGGTAAAGGTAACTATGCATGTGAATTTACTGTTACAGTGCAGTAAATCCACCCAGAACTGTCAAATTATAAATGAAACACCTTGAAATAACGAACTACCATGTGGGATAGTTTTTCCATTTGTAAAACCACATGAAATTCCCAATTTGGTGGAGTTTAACACATACAGTTACCACCTATTCGGAGCAGTTGGTAAATGTATGCATGGACCTCTGGGTGTGGTCAGGAGGTAGGGAGAGCAGTGAGGGGGTGGGGGAGGAGATGGTAGGGTCATTACGGCCTGGACAGTGCATTGTATGCTGCCCCTTATCAGAACCAAATGGGGAATGAGGCGTGGCAGCTGCTGCAACCAAAATCTCAGGCAATTGTTCTGTCTTGATTTAAAAGCCACAAGAATCGGGTATCCTTTTCTCACACCCGGAAAAAACTGCAGTGGAAAATTCTTCAAACTTATCAGCAGGCGGAGCAGAATTCAATGCATAAATTCTGCTGTGCTCGACTCTTATCAAGTCCTTCAGCTGAACTTCCAATAGAAAATGCATTTTTTTATTACTAATACTGACCTCATTTAAAGACTCTGTATGAAATTTTGCACACCCCTATCCAAAACCATTTTAGGAGGCTTCGAGTATCTTATATTACAGGAGTGCACGTATGTTGGCTTGTCAATACCACAAAGTTAGTTAAGATTGGGGAATGCTTGTGGCTTTAATGAATTGAGCCACTTTATGTTAAGGGGAAAGTGTATTACTTGGCAAAAATTGCAGGCGCGGTGTGGCGATCACTGTAAGTTGTTCTTTTTGGCATTCCAACAGATCACTCTGTTTCTGAAAAATCACTGCTCAGAATCTAGTGTAAATCCCGACCCCTCCATGAGAACACTTTTTAGGTTGAAATTCAAGGGAGCTAGTAACTGGTATACACAATGCACTATTTCAGAGGCGGATTGACACTCTATTTCATTATTAGGCCATAAGTCTTTAATGACAGTTCATTTTAAGAGGATGTCCTTCCTATCTCACTGGGTGGCCTATTATACTCCTCCGGCCCTGCATAGAATCTATCTGGCGGTAGAGGGTCTGTACTTTCGCTGTCAGCATCAGGTGATGGGAGGTTTTACATTTTTTTTTTACTTGCCAGTTGTTGGAACAGTTTTGGCAAAAGCTCTTAGTTTCGCCCTCCAGATAAATACAGATCTGGAGGCAGAGGTGGCACACTTTGGGTTTGCCAGTAAGAATCGGCTATCTGCAAGTGGGGATAGGTGTTTATATCTATCGCCTCAATAATTGCTCGCTCGTTGATTTTACAGAACTGGAAATCATCTAGGGCTCTGTTATTCCAAGAGTGGCTGAATAAAATGTTCAGGACGAAAGAATTTAAGAAGGCATATGTGAGACGTGTGGGGGGGGGGTTTAAAAAGATTTAAAGCCATGTGGATTTCCTAGCAGAATTGGGCCCCAATTTGGTAGCAGTGCCACTGATGGCTCCATGGAGGATTCTCGGAAATATTGGGATTACTTAATTCTCTTGCTTTTGTAAGGTGGGCTTGCTGGCTTTTTTGTTATTGGTTTAAAAGCTGTACCCTAAGGGGCAAGCAGGACCGGTTCTAGGATTTTCGGGGCCCTGGGCATAAGGGAATGTGAGAGGCCCCTGAAATTTACATAAGTAACACCTTCTGATCTCGGGGATGCTGCTTTGTGAAGACTCCACCTGGGCCGCAGCTCCTCCTGTCAGCCACCACAAGCACCTCTTTTACAGCCCATTTCGGACTGAAGGTGTAAGAATTGCTTGGGAGCTAAGTTAAACCTGTGTGGCCTAAAGTGCTGACAATGGGCGCCCGTGGAGCCTGTGAATGGGCAGCCCGAGAGGTATCCCCCTCTCCTAGGCCTTCCCACATCATCCCTTAGAGGCCACAGGAGGGGGCCCCCCTCCCATGAGCCCAATTGTAAAGAGACGCATTTCCTTCACTTTGATCAGCAGGGGTGCACAAGGACTGGTGGGGTGTTGCCATTGTGCGGGGGCCCATCCTAATAGGCAGAGTGCGAGGCCCTGGGCATCTGCCCACACTTTTCATGCCTAGGGCTGGCCCTGGGGGCAATGATGCTTTTTTCTTATAAAAGGGGTATGTAGGACCAAGAAGGTTGGAGTGTCTAGTTCATTGCAATGATTACCCTCAGTTTGACAAGCATTATTTGTACAAAGCAATTTGTAGGAGGAGACCCAAAACTGTCACGTGGGCACTTTATTGATTCCCACATGGTATTTCAGCATTACTGTTTTTAATAGATCGATTGCCGTAAACTATGTGATGGTTCGTTCATTTGCACATGAGCTTGCTAGTATCAATTACTATTCTGTATAATATTTGTCCGGTATGTGTCTTATTTGTAGTTCATTTGTGATTCTGCTTAATAAAATAAATTGCAAAAATAAAAATTGCATACCCCTTATGAAAATGGCTAATGTTTTGCATGCCAAGTTGCATGCGGGTCTGTGTAGATGTAAAATAAAAGAAATGTGTCAAAAAGTTACATTCCTGTTCAAGCTCCCATAGGAAATTTTGATTTCCTCTTCAGACAAAACAGCTAAATGGATTAACAGCAAACATGGCCTGGTGTGCGGGAAGGGATTAATGAGGGCAAAAAAAAGCACCTGGCGACACGTACTAGTCCTTCACCTCCTCCTAAAGCCAACATGACCTCACTGATATTGTCCAAGGCTGACAAAGCCGGCCTGTCCACCATTCAAGACTTGGAAATAGCTGAGGGCATGTTAATTTACCAAACTTCACTTCTTCAAATTGTAGTACTTACAGTAACAGCAACCCAGCCCCTGCATCAGTTCCATCAGAAGTACACCAGAGATTCACTCAGAGATTCCCTACCAAATCTGAAGAGCGCTATCCCTTCAAAGAGGGGTCCATATTCTGCCAAAGGCCCTCTACGCTCTCCAGTGAATGAGAAAGGCCCTGTGGTAAACAGGCCCCCAGACCTCCTCCTTTATTTACTTTTCCCCTCCCCCTGCTGGCATCCACCATTGGCGTCAGAGCGGAGGGCCCACACAGGGAACACCCCTCGGACAGTCCCTCCCAAAGGTGGAACAGTTCACCAACATTACACGGTTCAGCTCTCTCCGGCTGTCTGCTGCTCATGTCTGTAAACCAAGGGGCAGATTTATGATGGGAATGCGCCACGTTTGCGTCACGCAACTGCGGCGTAAACGTGGCGCATCCCTACGACCCATTTACAACGTGACGCATCTAGACAGATGCGTCCCGTTGTAAAGCCCTGCGCCACTTGTGGGCGTTCCGGCGCAGGGTGAGCGTTCCGGGGCAGGTGCGCCTCGCAAAAGTGGCTGAGTGAAATCTATAAGATTTCACTCAGTCAATTTCAGGCCAATGCTGCGTCAAAACCCTGCGCCTGCTTGAAGCAGGTGTAGTTCTTGACGCAGCATTGTATAGATGGGGCACCCCGAGCCTTGCTGGAGCTGCGTCGCGCTTGCGACGCAACTTCAGCAATGCGCCACCTTTACGACACAGATGCGTCACGCATCTGTGCCGTTTTTGACCCATGGTGCGCTGCATTGTAAATGCGGCGCACCATGGGTGGCGGAGCAGCGGCGCAAAATAACTGGCGCATCCCTGGGGATGCGCCAGTTATCATAAATCTGCCCCCAAGTCCTGTGGGCAATCTCACGCATCCTGCGGGTGAAAAGTTGGATTTAGCACATTCTAAAACAAGCTCAGAAACCAAGAAAAAAAACTGTTAAATTTTAGTTATGGTTCAGAGAACAAAAACTGATAAAGCACTGAAGTCTGCCATTATAGCGAATAATGTACAACATACACCATAACAGACACCACATCATGCTCAAAACACCACTGTGCCGGATATAAACGACATAAAAATTCTGTCTATCAATAGCAAAACATGGCTGGGTTTTAGTAATGGTGTATGGCCAGCCAATGACAGTGAACGGTGAATCTGCAAAGGATGCCAGGAGAAATTTCTTGGTAATGTTTCGTGCAGAGTTTTTGGATAGCTCTTCAGTCATTAAAAAACAAATAAATGTCCCCGCTCGACTAATTACTTGGGATATTCACTCCCCCCACACACATTTATCATTTCCAACTATCCCCCCTCCTCTCTCCTATCTTCTCACCTCTTTCCACTCTTCTTTCCACGAGGAGTAAACCCCCACCGGACCACCAAAAAGAATCTGGCAGTTTAGCTGGACTCACTCAATGACCTATACTTTTCTAATTAGGTTGACATCTGAACTATACAAATGGTCTTTCTTTTATTGGACTCGCAGGTGCTAAACTGTACCGCCTTTACTTCTCGTCTATACCATTTTTTTTCTTTTTTCATAGCATTATTTCTGTAAAATGGAAATGCCTAATAAAATGTACAAAATCAAAAAAATCAAAAAGCCTTTTCAATGGAAAATGCTATCTAACTATAACAACGCAGGCGCTGTTGCTACATATGAGATTCAGAAATCCGTCCCTGGGATGTGTATTTCCTGAAAAACATTTCCTATAGGAAAATTAGATGCAGTACAGCTCTGCTTGGCCAAATAACGCTGCACATGGCCTTTGGCTGCACAAAGAGGAGGCAGGTTGTTCACAGCAGATTTGGTGGAGCTCCTGGACAGGCACTGTGGCCAAGCCCTGCTGCGCAACTGCATGTGACCTCTGGGGTTGGCTGCCTATGGCTGGTTTGCTGCAGGGACTGACTTAAGGCTAGGCATCCACAGTGGGCTAGGCACAGGACCTGGCTGTAGGAACCACTACAGTAGAGTACTAGAAGACTCACAAATGTCGCACTTATGTCTTTTTTCTGGTATGGGGCTTTAAAAAGTATAGTTATCTTTTCTGTGGAATGTTAACAAAAGTCTGTGGAGTGTATCTTATTTCGGTGGAACGCTGATTAGAGGATGGGTATCCGCTGCCATAGCCTAAGAGCTTGATTACGAGTTTGCCGAACCCGTAGTGGCCACCCCTGGACCGCCTTACTGGTTGTCCAACCTCCGTATTACGGTTATGGTGGTGGAAGCACCACAACCATGGGGGAATTAAATAGTATTAGAGAAATGCCAGAGAGAGCTTAATTCTTTCGTGTGGGGTTATAAATCGGCAAGAGTATCATGGAAAAAGCTGAGAAGGAGGAGGGAAAAGGGGGGTCTATCTCTGCCTGATTAGCAATACAATGCGTGGGCATTCCAACTATCTCATTCAAGAATGCTCTTAAAAGTCCCATATAATACATCAATAGGTCTCATGTTCAAGGCCATGCTGATTGGTGCTGGATTACCAACTAACGGCTACATGTTTAAGTTTGGAGATCAGAAATACTTCAAAAAAGTTAAATTAAAGATTCTTATGTCCCAAGCGAAGTTATGGTCACATATAAGGAGGATCCTGGGCTTGTCATACTACTCTAACTTCGCACCCATCTGGGAATCCCCAGGGCTGCCTTCTTGCCTGGATGACAGGCTTACCATTCCGTTGAGAGCAGGAGGGATGTCAACATGGGGAGATGTGTTGGCAGGCGAATCATTGAGGCCCTGGGAGGAGTTGCGGGACCAGCTGGGCATAGAGCTTTCGAGGTTTAAGTTTTTACAATTAGATAGCTGGGTCAAAGCATCGAACAGATCAGGGGCAACACTTGGGAAGCACAGCATCACTGAAGAGAAACTGGTAGTGCAATCAGTAGGGGGCAAAGAGGTCTCGCAGTGGTATTGGTGTTTGCTAGAAGAAATAGATGGAGAATTCATCCTCCCGGAACAACTATGGGGCACAGAACTTGGTGCCCAGAGTATCAAAATCTGGCAGAATTCCTGTACCTTGTTATATAAGTGTGTCAAACCTGCATGGCTCAGGCGTAATCATTTTTTTTTACAATACATCGAGCATATTTTACACCGTTAAAGCTATCTAAATTTATCCCAGGGAAGAAATGCAACAAATGTGGCTATATCGCAGCTTCAGATATCCACATGTTTAAGGAATGCCCCAACATATTACAGTTTTGGAACGAAGTGAAAGCAACCCTGGACTCTATTCTTAACACCTCGATCTCCATTACACTTTCCTTGATTATATTTGGATGGGACAACAGCATAAAGGGCCATGCAAGGGCATTTCTGTTCTATGCTATATTGCTTGCAAGAAGAGAGATATGCAAGGTCTGGATTGAAAATCTAGCACCAACACACGCAAACTGGCTATCATCTCTCTACGCAACCTCTAAAACAGACATATTGAGATCAGGTGGCGAACGCAGTCGGTCTTTTTGGAACCTTTTGGTTCTTTGGAGACAGTAAGCGGGGTTTATTTTATTTTTATTTTTTTCCCGGTCCTATGATTATGCCTTGGAACTCCAAGAACTAGGCCCCCTCAATTGGCTCCGAAGGCTAGTTCAACTGAATAAAACATCAAGTTCGGAGTCACTACCCGTGATACTCTTCGGGCCATCTCCTGCCGGTTTCCACCAATCGTGTTATCAGGGGCAGGGGAAACCTTGCACTATGAGTACGCGTATGGCAGTTGGAGGCTGAATAAGAGTGGGCCAGGCAAATGAGGATAACAAAAAAAAAAAAAACATGGGGGATTATGGATCCTGTGGCACAGTGGCCAGAGGCCTTAATATGCTTTGTGGGGCCACTTTGCCACTGCCAAGCATATTAGAAGTTTCCTGACCACCTCACTTTCAATGGCGGTGAGCCTGCCATTAAAATTGCCTTGGTGAGGAAATTTAGGGGGCCCTACTGGCCCCCTGTGCCATCAGGGCCATGGGATGCAAGCACTGGGGCACATGGTGTACCCCCTGTCTGCATGCACCCCCTTTCCTGCACGGCATGGACTTTACAGCCCATGCAGTGCAGGAACGGGCTTTTGCGAACCCACTGTGGTGCCTTTTTCATAAGCACGGCTGTGGGAATGCCAAAGGACTACCTGCAAGACCAGGAGATAACTCCTAATCTGGTGGGTGTCTGACTACGGGTTTGGTGGTCCTGGAGTGAGGCGCTGGCGTGGCAGCCCGCTCCAGGCCCACCAAACTCATAATCAGGCCCTAAATGTTGTTCTGGCCCAAAATTTTCATTTTAAACTGTGTAGAATGTGTACTCATTAAGATGGACAAATTCATAAATCCAAGTTCAATAAACTGAGTGTCATTGGACTGGGTACTATTTACACTTGTTATTAACAGTCATTAGAAATGGCAAATGAAGGACTATGAAAAATGACATTCCGTTATTGCAGTAGAACTTACCAGGAAGAAGATGCAGTAGTAAGAATTCGCTGTTGAAACAGTTGTATTAAACATGTTTGCAGTTCTCCTGCTATCTTTCTGAACCGTCCATTCCTTTACACACAGGTTAGTCATCCATATCAGCATAATTAATGCACCCCCCCCATTGTACCGCTCTCTTTAATGAGCACTTTCCACCCCACTCTCCCAGAAACAAAGCTGCTAACAACATTGATGGTCTTCCTGTTTTGTTTTAGTGGACGGGTCGCCAAAGAAGTGGTTGAAGCAAGTTCCAAGATCCAGCGGGAGCCCCCAGAAGTGCACAGGTATAATGGGGGAAACACGTTCAAGGCATCCTATTTGTTGTTCCTAAAGCATGTTTCCAAAAAGGGAGGAGTTGAATTTGAATAATGAGCACGCCTACAAAATAATAATTCCCGATGTTGCTAAAGACCAGACAAATTCTACACTAAACAGCACCTTTCATTTTAAAATAAATGAAAACAGCATCTCAAAACAGGTGTTGAATGCTTAGATTGTTACAGAAGAAATAAGGCTAACCAGATTATGCTATGAAACAAACCAGGAGTTGTGTGTGAATATTCAGGTGATTTGAATGAAAGAATAGCTTGCCCTAATGTACACCTATTTCCTTACCAGTCACATTGACCAGAGGTTCATATACCCCTGTGCTACAAAACGACTGTAGTAAAAGATGTCTGCATACAGAAGCTGTACTGTTTTCATTTTAGGTATGTCCTAGATACAGCGTTAAAAGTACAATCATACTCATATAATCAAAAATTCATAAAAAAAATACAAAATGAATGGCTATATACACAGATGCAAACACAAGGAGATGATGGACGGAGTGCTGAAACTTTTCAGACACTCATCCCCAGACACAGATCAGGGTTGAATCCATCATCGTTCTTTAGCACACTTCGCCACCCCAATTCAGACCCGGATGGTCTTTGGGTCAGCCCTGTTCATCAATTGTTCCAGTCACCAGTCATTCACATGTTACTTCCACCTACTACAACTCACAGCATGAGGCAATTGGTCATCGAACTTCAAGGATTGTCTCACTTGTACCACGAGTGACAGCATTTTTCCTTCTCGCATTTGCACATCACCTAAAAAGAAGTGCTCTTCACTGTCAGTGAATTATATGCAATTGTTAATTTCTTTTAAATTGAAAATTTGTATGGCATTCGTAAGGCCACCAAGTTTAGGAAGTGCCATATTTCCGTTCTTTTCTACATTTAATTTTAATTTAATTGTTCCACATGCTTGCGATAAAACATATAGGCATCCGACATCTTGCCTAGTCCTGACTTAACCATCAAAGCTTTATTTCGATATACAAGATATCATAAAAGCACATACAAAACATAAAAGCCACAATTCATAAATGTTACATTTTACAATTTAGGGCACAATAAAAACATTCGTATTACAATAAATAATTTAAAAGGCATATTAAACATTAGCAGCTTTGTGAGTTTTAAAAATAATGCTAAAACTAAGGTCAACTCATAGCCTTTAATCTAATCAGCCAAGCCCAGCTCAGGAATTTGGCGACCCCACACACTAGGCTTGTGCTAGTATCAGCCTTAAGTATTCTGAGTGCGGAGGAATGATCCCTGGTTCCTAGCAATAAACACACTGGTTTAAGCCATTTCTTTCTGGGTTTTACATAGGCTGGGCATACAAAGAAGACGTGAGCGATACTTTCAATGACACCTTCACAAAATGGGCAATCAGGTGGGGTTTGGTACGGGGGCTTCCACTTACAGGTATACTCGTGGAGGGGGAGGTTTC
Source organism: Lissotriton helveticus (assembly GCF_964261635.1). Classification (NCBI taxonomy): domain Eukaryota; kingdom Metazoa; phylum Chordata; class Amphibia; order Caudata; family Salamandridae; genus Lissotriton; species Lissotriton helveticus. Next base: position 1,034,508,946 of record NC_136059.1, read on the forward strand.
CCAACCTGAACTGGATAAATAAAGATCTATCTCGCGGTTTCTTGATAAAATCCAGGTAAAGCTCCAAGCGAGGCTTAAGTTTGTGCTGTTTAAACGCTTCAGTCAACCTTCCTTGGGCTGGGTCCCTTAGATCATGTTCATCAACCCAATTCCAGTAAACTCGCTTAGTTTCGGTCTTGGATAAAGGAACTCCGAGCTCCCAATCAATTGGCAAGCCAGTTTCGTGCAGAAGCTTCTTTATATTGCGAATCCAATTAATTTTATGGGCGCCATTAAGATTCATGAGCTCCTTCAAACCATCTAGGTACTTTGAGAGCTCTGGGGTCCGCCATAACCTAGCCCAGTATAAAAGAGGCCGTAGCCTGGCTAGGTCCTTAATGGAATGACGACCCAGATCACTCAATAATGGTTTTATCGGGGTACCCCTTGGAAGGGATACCAGCTCCCTAAGGAACTTATTCTCAGAGGCGATCAAGCTGTTGACACATTCGTAGCCCCACAACTCTGCACCATAGAGGGCGCTGCCCACAGCTTTTGCAGCGTAAATATCCAAGGCAGGAGCAATGGGCTTAGAGATGGACAGACGATGTTCTCGCCCTAGTGCACCCACCACCCTTCTATGATTTAAGACCATTTTATCAATGTGTGGCTGCCACTTTAGGTTTTGTGAAATCCTAATTCCCAGGTAGTCAAATTCTTTTACCCGCTCCAGTGGTTCATCATAGAGAGAGATGGTAGATCTGGAGGACTTACTTGGGTTGAAATAAAGAAGCTTAGTTTTTGTGGTATTTATGACAAGGCCCCTAAGCTTGCAAAACAAACAAAAGCGGTTCAACAATTTTTGCAGACCCACGGGGGTTTTTGAAACCAACAACGTGTCGTCTGCAAAAAGCAAGGTGGGCACTTTATCACCCGCCAAAACCTGGGCATCTGCATTTATTTCAAGCAAAAAAGAGACCACACCATTCACAAATAACGAAAAAAGTGTTGGGGCTAACACGCAGCCCTGGCGTACCCCTCGGTTCACAGGTATTCTATCCGTTTTTTGGCCTTGGGATCCCCATCTAATATGGGCATAGGTGCCGTCATGCATACGGGCCAAAAGATTTAGGATTGGTAGAGGGATCCCCATCTCCTCCAGAATTAACCACAGGCGGTCTCGAGGAACCATGTCAAAGGCGGTCTTTAAGTCAATAAATGCCATATAAAGACCGCCTTTGCCAATGGTAACCACCTTCCAGTGGAGGAGTAACAACCTAAATGCTTGGTCAACTGTGCCCGTGCATGCCCTAAAGCCTGCCTGAAAAAGGGAGATGATGTTGTTCTCCTCTACCCACAAAAGGATCCTCTCCAGGAGGACCCTGCCAACCAATTTCTGCCCAGCGTCTATAAGACTAATTGGGCGGTAGTTGGCAGGATCCTCCCTAGGGCCCTTCTTATAGATAGGAATCACCTCAGCCGCCTCCCATGAGTTAGGAACGGGTGAACCTGCTAGCAGTGCATTTACCAGAGTAGTAAAGTAAATTGCCCCACCGTCGGGATTGGCTTTAAAAAGGTCACCTGGCACACCGTCCTGTCCTGGGGCTTTAGCAGATACTATTTTATCTATAGCCGCAAGGACCACTTTTTTGTCAACTCTAGTTGGTACAACCCGCCGGGAGCCAACATCCAGAGCACCGCTCAAATGCCCTGGGACTCCGGGCAGTTAATTCCCACCATAGAGTTTTGTAAAATGTTCGAACCATTCTCTATCTGTGATATGATTTGGAATTAGGTTCGAATCACAGCCAGTCGATTTTCTAACTAATGCCCAGAATAAGTTGCCATTCTTAGTTTGGCTTGCATCTATGAGGTTTTCCCAATGAGATTCTTCCCAAACCTTTTTGGCGGCTATTATAGCCTGTCTATAGTGCATCCTGGCCAGCCTAACAGAAGCTGGATTAAAAGATTTAATGGCAATAATTAGATTGTTTTTCCTCCTTCTACAGTTACTATCAAACCAGTTCTGGGCTGGCTTGATAGTCACCAGATTCTTTTTGGATGGGACCGTAAACAATTTGCCAATCTGATCCATAGTGGCAGTATAGATGGCGTCTACCTCTGCTGGCCCAGCCGCCTCATTGCATGCTACTGATAGCCTTAGTGTCTGCGCAACAAGAATGCTATCCAGCGCGCTCAGTCTAGGTTCGTCCAGGCAGAACTTGGGCCATTTAAGAAATCTATTGCAGTTAGATGGTATAATTTGCTTGGTTATTAGCCCCCTGCTATTTGATGGTATACTCTCCCTTCTGTGCCACGGGTCTAGCAATGTAAGGGACAGGGGGTTATGGTCGCTCTCCACCGATGGTATGATGACCATATCCACCACTGACTTCCAAGCCTTCCTGTCTATCATTATGTAGTCAATCCTTCTCTCGCATGATACTCTATTGTAGGTGTTTGCTCCTTGAGCATCAGAGGTAGTACGGCCGTTGGCAGCTCTTAGACCTGTTTCGATCATTAGAGCATTCAATTGAATGACTACTGGAGACCATCTCCTCACAGGCTTGAGGGTAAGAAACGGGACGCCCCATTGTGCATCATCCTCATGCACTCCAAGAATATCATCTGCTGCCAAAGGTTCGAACGAGCAGTTAAAGTCACCAGCGACCAAGACTAAGGAGTCAGGAGCACACAGCCTCAGTAGGTCAGTCAAAATGTCAATAGTAGGTAACTTAGCCCCCCCTTGAGTACCTCTTGCATATACATTGAAGAATTCCCAAGCGGGGGCACCATTCAAACCCTCAATATGGAGTCTCATAATAGCCAGACAGGAGGATGTATGATGAGTAATCTTAAGGTTAAGGTCAACCCTTACCCATACCGTAAGCCCGCCCGAAGGACGGTCACGCCCAGCCGTGGTGGCAGGTACATGGAAGCAAGAAAATCCCTGCTTATGCAGAGGTTCCAAGCTCCATGTCTCCTGGAACATACAAATATCGTACCCATCAATAAAGCTATTCCAATCTGATAACAAAAGCTGGTTTCGCATACCTGCCACATTCCACGAAACAATTTTAAGGTTACTAATGTGAACCTTACTGGGGACTAAAGCACTTGCAGTTACATCCAAGGCCTGGTTGGTGTCAATGTTGATAACACTCCCAACGTCCAAAACTGTATCAGTGGACTCTAACCCCACTAACTGTTGCAATACAGGTGAGTCTCAGGAGCAATCACCCGAGGGGGGAGAAGAGATACTTGATTCACTTACTACTACGTTGGGTCAATCAACTGCCTCCACTGACTTGATTGTTTCCTGGTATTAAATATACAAGTTAGTTGCGTATGTTCCAGCAAAGAGAACACTTTATACTTGGAATTCTACTTTCCCATATATAGAATTGTTCCTGGAATATTAGTGACAAGATAGAGCATATTAGTAATAATGAATACTTCCCAGGAGTTGAAGTAAAGGAGTTGACTCCAGTTCTAATCCAATAACCAAGTTCTTCCAAATATCATCCTTTCGTTCCCTAAAGCTGGTAATGGGTGCTTTATGTTTACAATCTAACATTTTATGTTATTGCATTTTATTGATGTATTTTTATAGCGCTGAAGTTGCCAGCTGGGCAGCAGAGCACTTTATGCAGCGCACTGATCTCCATCGATGGCTGAAACTATAAACATGATTTTTTTCAAGAGTACATTCTTACATGAAATGGGGTCATCTGCAGATTTTTACATGAATTATGCAAACATGATGCAGGGATATACATGAAACATAAACTTTAACATACAGAACTATACATGCAGCATTAAACTTGCTCTAACCAGATTCTAGGGGTAAATTATGGGCAAGGCCAAACGGAATGGTAGACAGATGCTGATCAGAGGTTTGCCTTACAGAATACTGAAGAAAAACATTATTTCAAAGCTGCTTTTCTTCTCTTTAACCCTTGGCATTATAGACTATGGCAGTGCTTAATTTGAGCCCGTGATTTCCGGTGCTCAGCACCAGCACTTAATTGTCAACACAGCCGCTTGTGACAGTCTGCTACAAGGTGGTGCTGTCTCAGATGACCACAACAGTCAAATATTAATTCTATATATATTAAAAATGACTATTACCTGCCGCCCAAGCCATTCTTATAGCTTTGGGGGCCTGGAATAGTCCGAGCAGCCACATTTGTAGGCATGTGATGGTTAGTAGTTGTTTTGTTACTATCATTGGCAGCATGGCAGGGGCAATGTGTAATGTAAGTTGCAGTGGCCTCCAAATGAGAAGCCCAGGCACTTATATTTTTACTAATTAAGCACTGGTATGTTATTACTAAGAGGTAGAATCTTGAGGAAAATAACAAATTATGAGGAGAAAAACAGAACAACTTTTTTTCTTAAAGACTGGACATGTGCAAAGTCTGGCCTGCTGTATTGTATGATACATTTGCATGAGCCAATATGCTCAGGGGCTGCATTCATGCTGAACATGTCGGTAGTTTCTGGGCGGTTCAGTTCTGTGACATCTTGGAATGGTAGCCTTTGCACACTCATTGCAGCACAACACATAACCCGGTGTAAAAGTGGGCGGGGCAGCAGTTTCTTTCTGTGTTTGATGAGATGTTTTATTTTACAAATTACTTGCAGATCGCTGATATCACAAGGTCGCAGCTCGTACTCTTTGAATAAACAGCTGATAATCAATATGGAACCACTGCAGCCCCTTCTGCCATCCCCTTGTGAAGAGGACGAGACTCCGTTGGATGAAAGTAAGATTGTCATGGGGTGCCACCATTACTAAGTTCATGCTGTTTTATCATTTCCCAGTACACATGATGACTTAACGATAAACTGCGCAAGGGTGTTAGCGTCTGCCATAAATAAGTTAAAAATGAACGTGGTCAGGTGCTCTTTCTAAGCTTCGCAACCATTTTTCGCAAATTCCTTTATAAAATAGCACAATGCAATGAGTGAATTATATTAAGACAACACTGAAAACTTTAGGCAGTATTACAAGGAATGAGATCAAAGAAGTAACAAATAAAAACAGATGCTTGCCGTAGCTAGTTCACTGGAGCGCCTAAGGAACAACAGCCAAGAGAGTGCATGGATGCAAACAAGCAATTGGCAATGCCCTACCTATTGGTCTTGTCAACTTGAATGTCTTTTAGCTATGCTGTCTATCAGCGCATTTGCTGTTTAGCATGGCTGAAAGTTACTGATAGCCCAGAAACACGGGATGCTGAGCCGACACCGAGTCTCTTCGCCCTCATGTGAGTTTATTGTCCTGCCCCTCCGAACACAAAAAAGTGCTATGATGTGGCCTGCGCTGGCTGAATCATAGTGCTTTTTTTCCAGTGACTTTCAGTCATGCTGAACAGCAGATGAGGTGCAGACAACATGGGTAAAAGACATTCACATTGACAAGGCCAATAGCTCGGGCATTGCTGAGATCTATTGTCTTTGTCAATGCTTGCTGGTGTTGATGGGGTCCTCCTGAACAAATGTGTAAGTGATACTGAGAAATAGTTGAGGATGTGGCGGGGTGGCCAAAGATGCTGACAGGGGAACTGGGGAACCAAATCCGGATCTTGGAGTCGGCTGAACAATGTGTGATTCTGGGCAAATCACTTACGCTTCCCCCTGTCTATGATTATGAATGTGTCATTGTGTGATACAACTGGTGAGCACTTAAAGTGTTCCAATAGCATTGGCTGGTGTTAGCACTATGGCAAGATGGAGGATGGAACAAGCACTCCAATACCATCAAACCATGCAAAAAAACTAAAATAAATAAAAGCAGCAGCGACGAGGAAGGTAGTGGGGGAACTGGTCAAGTAGGGACACAGGAGAGTATGGGGAGATAGGCAAGCAATGACAGGAGAGGGCGGAGGAAGTACTCCAATGCCATCGGCTTGTATTCGCACTATGGCAAAATGGAGGGCTGAGCAAGCACTCCAATACCATCGGATCATGCAAAAAAAATCAAATAGTGCTGTTCATGTTTTAACAACTTTTAAAGAAATGCATTAGTTTATGTACATATGCATGCATTTTAGTGGTATGTGTGTATGTGTACAGAGGAGATGGCCTGTCAGGACCCACCATCGCACAGGTTTGAACAAGGATTCAATACATGCCCCAGTTCAAAAGAGCCCTTATTATGTAAAACAGCAGGGACTAGGCAGGTTACGAAGCGCTGGAAGAAATTCCAAGATAGCCGCAAGCAGGAAGGGTCAGTGGACTAGAGTATCCCCACTTCCACAGTGGCACCCATCAGAAGGTCCCAGAACGTTGCCATTGGAATTTCGCACTTCACCTGAGATTCCAGAGGAATAGGCAGCAGTCTTCAGACCGGCACGAAAGACAGTTAGGGTAGAGTGCGACTCGGTTACCGTCGTATTAGTTTCATCGCGCCGAGTGAAATTGCTGGTCAGAGTGTTCCCGAGAGGTCTTCATTCAAAGTAAGACTGTTCTTGTGTTTGTTCGAGGTTGCGCAAAGCGAGTCACTGATTTTAGGAGCATGCGCATTTAGGAGTACAGAGCGTTAAGCGTGTGTTTCTGGTGAGGCAACAAGATTACGCATGCGTGTTAAATTAAGGAGAAGGCATCTACGAAGTGATACATTGTGAGGCAACAGTGTGTTCACATGCGCAAGCGAAGAGAGTATTAGTTGTATTCTGAATTTCCCAGAAGTTGTGCATGCGTGAGAAATCAGTGCAAGGAAACTGTTGACGATAGTATAGCGTCATACACAATTTCGAAGTAAACGTTTATTCATTATTGTAGACATTTATATAAATCTTAGTAGTAGAAACTTACCTTAAAAAAGGAACCTAAGTATCCACGAGTAGGAGTTGAATCTCAGTTGTCCTAAAGAAAAGAAACACAAAAGAAAAGATGAATTAGCAGTTATAAGAAATTACTAATGAGTATTGAAGTAAACAACACAATATTAGAAGACACAAGAATTAAACTAACGGTACAGAGAAAGAGATATAAATAAATATATTGAATTCAAGACGTATACCCGAGGTTTAATGCTCATTGTTTATTGCAGAATTAAGACACACCAGAAGTGTTTAGCTGGCATAATGCAAGCATCTATTAGAAGAGAAGCAAAGGCCAAGTGAATACTAAGTAGGTAACAAAGAAGAAGGGAGAAGGAGATACCAGCTATAGCGAATATCAGGGTAATGTTTTTCTATCATATGTGTTACTGTTTCACCAAGTGAGTCAGATAGAAGACAGTGAGCAGAATGAGAGTACGAAGAAGGAGGAAAACTTGGTGAAGACTTGGCAGTCTCTTCTCTGTCCCCAACCCTTTCCCCCCAGAGAGTTTCTTGTTGTGCAAGTTATTTCTTGTCGGCGGGAGAATCTTGGGAGGGCACTGGGACCCGACGTCGCTCTACTCCATTGCAAGTGGGCCAAACGGCTAGTCCTGACACAGCCTGAAAACACAAGCACTCCAATGGAGTGCTTGAAAACACAGAAAAAGTAGCTCAGTATACCGGTGGCAGTGTAAGGAGTCATGTACTTGGCCCATGCCCTATGAGAGGGCCAAACACAAGAAGAGGGCATTGTGCTTGCAAGCCATGACGAATGGCATCAAAGAAAATGAGTGCAATGCTGAGGGTTACCAATGGTAGGAGATGTGTGATCTGTAATCCCACAGATATAACATAACACGTCTCTTTGAGACAGCGCATACGATGTCTAGCCGAAACCTAAAAAAACACTTTACTCTAATCCGTCCCATGTTAAAAAACACTTGTTTGTTCTCCAAAAGTAGTTACGAGAATTTATTTTGATGAACATATCAAGTTCAATCTATTTTTAAGAGATCATATAATGAGTGTTGCCATCTGCATTGATGGCAGAATCTTTTTTGACACAGTGAAGTGTTACCTAGAACCATGTTGGCCAAAGATCATTCTAACATAATGGCTATCTGTGCCATCATCATCATCAACACTCTTCTGAGGCCTCATCCCAAATTCCTTTAACCACATATGCTTGCGTCACTGCTGAATAAATGCTCCCTTGTACCAGTTCTCCTGCCTAACTGACACTGACGCTATTATAGGATCCTAACTTCTCTTTCCAGGTAGTACCATTGACACACAGCTATATCTGCATTTCAGGAGGGTTCATGAAGCTTTGACTGCAGTGCCCTATCGCTGAACGTCTACTAAAGATATGCATGGGGAGGACACCCTTAATCTAAGCAAGTGTTAAACTGAGGCCTTGACCCAAGTACCTGCTGGTTCTTGACCTTCCCTCTCGCACCTTTAACATTAGTCAATCACCCATTAGCTTCAAAAGTGCCCAAAAATACAGTAGCATATCTGAATTACAGAATGAGTATCCAGTATATGGTCAGGCCTCACCTGGCCCTCAGTCTCATCCACTATAATTTTAAAATACTCTGTTTCACGTATAAAAGTTTGCCAGGAATGATTCCCCTCCCCATTCACTCTCCTTTATCCTCCCTTAAGACTGCCTCTTGATCCTTTTTAACATTTCCATCTCTGGTGATGTATTAAATGGATTCTTAGTAACTCTTAGAATGTTGCCTCTCCTGACATCACTACATTCCATGTGTGTTAGTTGTATCTGTGCTCCTGCTGTAGGGGTGTACTGACTGAGTCAGATCGATATGTAGTGAATTGGAATGATAGGACTGAGTGAATCAGTGATACTAAGAGAGTTAGAGTGAGAAGTCATGAGACTCTGTGAGAATCAGTGTGTCAAAGTGAGAATGAGGGAGACTGTGTGGGTCAATGAGGCTGAGTGGGACATAGTGAGTCAAAGTAAGTAAAAGTGAGTGTAAGCAGGGCCGGCACTTGGGCAGTACAACCGGTGCGACCTCACCAGGCATTGACTTTAGGTGGGGGCATCATTTATTTGCAAATATATTATAGTTTGATAAGTACCTGCTGCCATGTTCCTGGCCCCAGCAATTTTCAGGCAACAATAAAAATGTCAAGATAACTCCAGTGATTAATTTTCTTCCTAGAGAGAGATCAGAGGTTTATCTAATGGACGTTTTGACTCATAGTAAGGTAGCACAGTGGTTAGTGGTTTAATATGCCTGCTGCACAGAACGTGTGCCATGCAGATCACAAAGTGAATTTAATGTAAATTGGTCAGTGAGCTACTGCTTTTGTCTGAGAGATCCTTTTGTTACTTGCAGTTTATAAGTTAAAATGCTAACATAGAACAGTGAGCTATTAAACTTGTCTGTCTACCGATATCGATGGCATGCGACTCTCACACCTTGTAGTCCTCTGTCTTGCGTAAAATTTCCTATACACTGATTTACACACCTATGGGTTATTGTCTCTCTATAGTGTGTGTGATGTAAAGTGGCAACAAACATTGTCACACTAGGTGCCCCCAGGGCTAAAGTCGGCCCTGAGTGCAAGCGCAAATGGGAATAAGTGAATTAGACTGAGTGAGAATGATTGAGAGTGTAAGACTGAGTGCAAGCGAATGTGAGTGAAACCCCTCTGAAACCCCTAAGAAAAAGCCAGGCTCGCTCAATGGAAAAAGATCCAGTGATTACGCCCTACCAATTTTAAAGTTGACCAGCCGCCACTGGTACCTGCCACTTTGATTCCACTTCCAGTTTTGAATAACATAATTGAAATTTGGCTATGACATATTACATATGAATAAGACATATTTTTGTTATCTTTCTTTTCAACATTAAATACTTAATATTATCATTGGTATTTCTTCCTATAGAGACGACTGTTTCAGTTAGTAATGCTCTCTTTTTGTCAGTGCATACCAGCTCTTCAATTGAGGTAATCGATCATCCATAGTTGATTATGTTTCCTGTAGATGTCCTGCTCCTACAAATCAAGCTATGGATACCAACTTAACTTTTAGCCTCCAAATTCAAATTGGTTCCCATTTACACAGCATTTGAAACATTTTTGTTTTACATTTTGTATATATTTAGATACCAGAGATAGCTAGAGAATCTCTTGTGTGTCTATGTGGAAATAAGTGACGATCAGTGCAGGTAAGCACGGTGGGGCGGTGTGGCGGGGCAGGAGGGGGAGGGAGTCGACAGACGACGAATAGGGAAAAGTAAATAAATAAATAATTCCTTTTCTTTTGACATCCCCCTGCCCCACCCCACCGTGTTTACCTGCACGGACCGCTGCTTGTGGAAATACATTTCACAAAGATTTATTTTGAGTAGACTACAACAACAAAACTCAAGCTAAGTTCACTTGCTACATGACCACCATTTCAGAATCAAACCAAACCTGTAAAATACCATGGCAAGTCGTCCAATTATAGCAATAAAGTGTTTCTTATATAGCACTTCTGCTGTTTGTGAGTGCTATAAATGACAGATATTATTATTTTTAATATATGGTACTTAATTTACCCACGTCAGAAGGATGGAAGGCTGAGTCTACTTTCCTGGGATTCAAACTCTTGCCCATCAGATTGCCCCATTTGTAAGCAGGATGCATCGAACTCGCGAGGTCATCGTGCTGGCTCCATTTCAAGGACCATGAGTTGTAATGACGCGTTCTTGCACCCTAATGCCTCAATGTACAACACTGTGTCGTTCTTGACTAGATTCGAACTATATAAGCATTAATAATACTTTCATGTGATGCAGAGATGTCCACCATAGACCCAAGAGGGCTGAGTCCATGCCATATTTTGAATGTATGTACATTTGATTTCATTTAACGTATTAATCATTAAATACAAACTCCCACCTGCAGAAACATCTTAGCGCTAGTAAACCATCCTGTCCAGGAACAGCCAAAAAGAAATGTCAGGCAAGCCAGACAAAATGACGACGATAAAGAAGTCAGAAAAGGCCCATATGACATAATTATATGCACAATTAATATAAATTATTCTTTTTTACTGAAGTTAGTTAGAAGTTCCGAACATCTAGCATGGATTCGGAACTCACGGATCTATATTTGACACCCGTTATTTAAATACGTATCTTGCTTAAGATTCAGACATTCTCTGTTTGATTATTGAGCAACCCTTCGTGGACAGGAAGTAAGGTGATTGCTGTAAATCTAGTTTGTGATATCACCTCTCAATTTACTCCCAAATCAACACTTTTTCTTTTGTTTTTTTCTCACCACTTTGCTGCTGCGCACATGATTAGGCAATCCTTCGGGTCCTTACAGGGATGCACCCATTTTATTCTTATTTTTGTGCTAATTTTGAACATTTATGCACATATTACGGGTGCTCCAACCTTTGCCCTATGATAGCTACAGTACTGAACCGAATACACTTGCATGTGTTGAAGCCCTCTCTGTGGTGAGTCACTCCACACAGCTGCGTTGTGCTGAGGTCTGTCTGCTTTTATACCTCTTTTGATTGCAGTGGGTCTTTCCACGCTTAGATCCCTTGATCCGATTCTTTTCCAGCTTAAAGCCTGTTTAATTGGAGAAAGCCTAGCGTGAAAGGATGCTGGGGATTATGTGACTGATATAAATAGGGGGCAGGATGCTATTTTTGGAAGGACATGACAGTGACCCCTTCTTCTGTTGTTGATGCCATGCTTGTGTTGGCTGTGTTTGAAGGCTAATTATTGAGTCATTCAAGGGAATTTGCCTGTGCCCTTTATATAACTAGATACAATGACTGCGCCCGAAGCCGCGCAGTCACTGAGCGATATCAGCAGCTCGGAAAGGCAGTGGAACAATAAAGCGCCAACACTATGAAGTGCCTAGTGAAGATTCAGACCAGGAAGAACATTCGTCTGTGCATGGTGAACCACTCTGACCACGAAGTGTGCGTCCGCTTGCTGAGGCTTGGACCGAGGGTGACGGCAAGAGGTGCTGGTGAAGTTGGGTTTACTTGGTGTTGCCATAGTTAGTCTTAGAGAGTGTATCTGGACGTTTGCCCAGTTTGCCATTTGACCGATTGTGCATTTATTTTAACTTTGCCAGGTTGACAGTTAGCTTGTGGGTGTGCAGCCTTTCAGTACTCATTGTGTTTGAATTTCTCGATGAAGGAAAGAGACAGGATTGTGTAGTACCAGGCAGTAGCACGCATCTTCTGCTGGTATGAATAATTATATGGCATATGAGGCTTCCATATACAGTTTAAAATGCTTCATTCAGACTGACAAGTACTTATGTTAGTGTGTTTTTAGATATGGTACATAAATGGTACATAAAGTAGACTAGAAGCATTAAAAAAGCGTCATTCATTCTTACATTTTATTGTATTAGTAGTCAGCATCTACCCTTCACGCCCCAAACAGTAGAAATTGGACACCCGTGAATTTTGACAATTTATTTCTCCTGAACCCGTTCCCTGAATAATACGGCAAATGTGCTATTTATTGGAAACATATAAATTCTCCCTCTGCTTATGATTCTCAGAATACCTACAGGTTTATAAAGGAAGGCTACTATGCCTCATGGCTGGAGTTAAAAGCTAAACATCAAGGTATTTCAAGAGGGACAGTCTTTCTTTCCCAGAATGCCATGCGGTGGGACCTCACGGGTACTTCCTGCCCTCTAGGGAAGCGCGTGCATTGTGGCAGCAGGGGACTTCTGGGAAGACGCGAGGCCCCGAATATGCTTAATATTCTCTTTTGTAATACTCGGTTTTCATTTCTGATCCCTAACTCTACCTTAAAATAACGACGCATTGTTCGAGGGCCTTCTGAATAAAACATCAGCATTCCTCTATAAAGTAGGTCACGGTCTTCAAAGTAAAGAGTGTCTGAGAGGAAATTCAGCAACAGTAAGAGCCTTTGAAATGATGTTTTATTCCATGCTGACTGGAATGTACCACTAATATGTTAGAACCTTATATAAGCAATTTACAAATGCTATCAGGTAAACTGTAGTTCAGAGAGCAGTGAACTATTAAGTTAGGTAAAATTGACTCAACAAAGTTTCGTTTCTTAAGACTAAAGTACACATTTTCAAAAATCTACGACAGATTACGTTGCTGTTCGTGGCATTTCATACAATTAAGAACATGAAGCTCTGTCGTCATGTCTGCTTCATCCATGGCCTTCGAAGGCATCATGCAGCAGCGCATTCACTAACCACGTGGATAAGTGAAAGCATTGCTGCACAAGTCGACTTGCACTAATGCCCAAATGAGTAGTGCTTAGCACCTTTTCTTAAACTGGATTGCGGATGTGCACTGAACAGCACTAATGAGAGCCCCTCCACATACTGGCCATTTCTTTGCGCCAGACCCAACTGGTGCAAGCGCATGCACAAGTAACGCAGGCATAGCGCAGGCCCTTGCAGCCCTGTGGCACAAGTGGGCCACATTCAGTGTAAACCTTATGGCTATCTCTGAGATATGGGAGTCTCTGGTGTCCCTCGTCACATTCTGAAGGGGTCCCAGTCATAGTGCATTTTGCTACTGAAAAGTGATGTGGTTGTGATTCCTGGTTGTGTGTGCAGTGCAGCTCCACCGCAAGCATCAAGCTCTTAGACTAAACATTTAAGAGCATGATGAAAGTCAGTAGCCCAGTTGCTGTCCACCTGTTCAATGTCAAGGTAGTACATATTGTCTTACATCATGCAGAACTGGTCTTTTACTAAAAATAGGGTGATATCATGCGTTGTGGAAATACTGAGACACAGTTTTCTTTCATTTACAGAGGGACAACCGTTGGCTTTTAATTGGTTCATTTAGTCATGAAGAACAGAGATTCTAGTGTTCTACTGTCTCCACAGTGCAGCATCCCACATTTCCTGACCTCAAGGTGCTCTCAGGGGGCTCGGTTTGCATACTGCCATGTGTATGTTGTGGCTTTCCACATGCGAGGATGTGATTGAAGGTGGCAGGAGAAGGGATAGTCTTGTGACTTTTTGTCATGCTCATGGGTGTTTCCTGCATTATGTTTATTTGCCACATGGAAGGTGCTCTTTGGGAGCGATGGAGGGCTGTGTGAAGTTTTGCAACTTTCATACCTAACTCGGGTGAGTGTGATCTGTTGGTCATGTTTTTAAGGCGAGCTGTGGGGGATCATCCTTTACGACGTGAATGTTACCCCGCGCTACCATTACGACGCGTCTCTTACAACGCAAGTCGTAACCACGACTTGCGCTGGAGAGCGCTCAAGGACAAGGAATAGTTAATTTACTATTCCAACACCTTCCCTACTATCCACGGGGACTTGTGTTGGAATAGTAAATTAAACTATTCCTAAGTCCGCACCCTACAGCGCAAGTCGTGGTAACGACTTGCGTTGTAAAACACGCGTTGTAACGGTACGCGTGGTAATGGCCCACGTCGTACCGTCATTCATCCCGTGCTGTGGGTTAGATGAGATTTTGTTGACAGTTCATTTAGTGTGTAATGTTGTATTTTTGTATGGATTCAGTATTTTATCATTTTGTAACCTATGCAGTGCTTAGTGCTACCTTGTGCTACTTCAAAATGCTGCTGGGAGTAGAACATGAAAGCATGTGATATAAGAAAACGGTATCAATAAAGTTTGTTTTGTGCCTCAGCTCCCCTTTCAGCAGTAAATGGGATTGCTTAGGGGCATATTAACCGTCGGAATTAAGCATCAGGAAAAAACAGGGTGCTCAAATACTTTCCAAAATTAAAGCAAAACTGCAGTAGATTTTTCCCACAACAGACTTGCACTGTTTGATTCTCACAGTAGGCAATAGTACAAGCCATGAAAGGTACTTTACTATGCCTACTCTTGATCATGCCAATGAGTGAGGCTTGACCGTGCCGCGTTTGAAGAGGCTGTCTTGAGCCTAGGAGTGGGTGTGGAGGGTCATGGAGTTAGGCCCTCCCTCTATCATTCTGGCCACCCAAAAAGCGCGGGTTCTGTAGATGGTCTAGTTGGATGGGGGTCAGCAGAGCGTGTTTATGGGCCCTCTGAGTTAGATCACTGAGTAGACATAACTGCCGTCTCAGCGACTGGCTAGAATGTGAATGGAATAGAATTGACCCAAATGAAATGGAAATGACTGTTCTGGAGTCAGGACCTGCATGCAGGAGAAAGTATCCCTTTTTTTTCCTGCAACATTCTTGAAACGGTTAGACAAAATATTAGACTGACTAACCAGGTCTTGTGCATACATGGTTCTTCTAGTGGCAATCTCAGCGACACCTTGTTTGTCATCCCAAGACACATCCTTTTATAAGAATTTGATTTGGGATTGGTTTATGTCCTTATCCTCTTAAGAACCTATTCTGATTGATCTTTGCACATATTGAGAAACCACGGGATTTCATGCATTGGATATCATAGGTTTGCAGTCAAGTCTATTAAGTGGGTCAAACTATGACTCCATTGGGATTTAGTTCTGTGGCGAGGCCATGAGTAGGATTTTGGGGGCCTATTTACGATAGCCCTGCTCCACTTTTCCACCACGTAAGGTGGTACATGAGTGAAGCAAGGCTGTCAATCCGATTTATGAAGCAAAACAAAGCCACCCTGCATGGCTTTGAGTGGCCTCATAAATCATGGGTAAGACAATGCAGTGCAGCGTAAATCGCCGCTTCGCCTTACTCTGCAGTCAGAAGGCCTTCTGTGGTACATTGCCGTGGGCTTCCCAACGCAACACCTATGGAATTTGACGCTGCCACAGATTTACACAATCATGTAAAACTGGAGAAGTGCGAAATCTTCCCGAGGTGAGGTGCAATGAGGAGGAATATGATTATTTCTCCTTGTTTTTCCTCTTTCTATGTCTTCTATATAATGCAGCATACATAGAAAGAGGAACATGTCTCTTGGAATTGTTTTTTGCAGGAAGTTGCCCCTTCCTTCACAAAAACAATCCTGCATGCAGTGGGGGCACCCTTAGTGCTAGGCTGCTGAAACGGCGCCAGCGCAGGGATAAAGGACAGAAATGCACCGTATTGTTTAAATATGGTGCATTCCTGCCATTTCATTTTGGAATAGGGCAACGCAGCAACATGCCTCGCAGTGCTGCCCTACGCCAAAATCTCCAAAATGAGCCCCTTGATCTTTAGAGGATTTTGCTTCGAGTGGTGAAAATCCATCCAAATCTCAATGTCCTTGGGTTGGCGACTGTTTGGCATAGTTCTGTATCCTCATAATAGACCGTAGCAGCTACCAGGTTGGCTAATGCACAAGGGTGAGCGCTTCACAAATAAAGTGGGCTACCAATTTCTCAATCTACACTGTCAAGGGTGCATGCAGTGGGGTTGCCAGCGCCTCTGTCGCAGGTAGGCCTCCACTGGCATGGTGCCCAAAAACAGAGGACAGCATAGGGGGCTGGATACACGAGATGCTACACCCCGTGACTAACGAGACTTGAAGGTTAAAAACCACCCCAGGCAGTGCACAAAGGCATTTGGACTCCTCCTTGCACACGAGGTTGTTAACTATTTATAACTGTCAGCCATTACGATAAGCCACCGCAGGCAGCAAGGCGACTACAGAAGTGCATCAGTCTGGGTGCCCTACCTGGCACTCCCTCGGGGTGCCACTTTAGAAACACCTTATTTCTTTCCTCCACGTGATTAAGATCATGATTCGAGGGCTTCACAAATAAATATTTAATTTTCTTTATTAAATTAGATATAGAGGTTTATTGACATTTTCTTCAAAGAATCCATAATACGTACAGGTGCTCATTTAATTTTATTAAACCGAAATGCGTCTTTCAGAGCAGCGTTATTTGTTCTCCGCATTCACAGTGTGTCAGTAATTCAGACAATTCACAGCCATTTAAAATATTGGTACCTAGGAACTTTAAGTACACAATATGTACATACCAAGAACGTATGTTTGGCTGCTGTTCATGTGTCCGTCACTGATATCTTGATTATTGTTTAACTGCCGTGGTCACGTCAATTACCATTGAGATCCAGGGAGGCACTGTGGAATTGCTATGGTTTTTTGTTGCTTTGTTTTTAGTTATGCATGAGGCTTCACTTAGTGATGTGAGGTTCACTTTGCAGTTTTACATTTTTTTGTTCAAAAACGTAAAGCTACAGTTGTAGCCTGGGATTGGGTTTCTATAGCAAAAGAAATGAAAAAGCCATATGGAAGACGAGAAAAATGTAGTTAGATCCGAGGTCCTGAGATACTGCACCGGTGCACAAAAACCCGTTCAAAAGGTCATGTAATTAAAAAGTATCAAATGTTACAAATTGCGCAGTGATCAGGAAAACAAAGTGAATTAAAATACAATTTTGCATTGATAGAAATTACCTACTGATTTCAGGATGCTAGGCAAAGGCCACCAGCAAACCCTCTTCCAAGATTCAGTTGCCACTAGTCAGCTGAGAATAGTAGAGAAAATGCCTCATGCACCTTTTTTGTCCCTGTAGTCACACAGGAGGTCAGTCCATTGGCCCTTGGTGGCCACCTTTTTGTCTTTCAGAGTGCCACTTAGGTCACAGACAGCAAGTTCGGTCCTCGTGCCTTATATATGTCTGACCCCAGCTAGTGAGTGAGGGGTAGTCCTGGGCACTCCCTAACCAATGAGATACAAGTTGTCAGGGGCAATCCTACCCAACTTTTTAGTAGTTCCTATTTGCCACACTGCAAACAGGCCCAAAATGCCATGCACTAATGGATTTTCAAAATGGTTAAAATGTCTCCGGCCACACTAGGGGGCCTATTATGATTGCGGTTTTCCAGCATCCTCCGGGCCGGCGGAAGCCACCGCCGGCCTGGAGGATGCGGGAAAACGGCCGCGGAGCCTGGAAAGACCCACCGCCATATTAGGATGGCTGGTGGGTCTGGCATTCCGTCCGCAGCTTTTCCGCCGCGGTCGCCTTCCGACCGCGGCAAAAAAGCTTTAACATGGCTGGCGGTGTCTATCAGACACCGCCAGCCATATTAGGATGGTGTAAAATGTATGCTTTTCCGCGGCGGCTTTTCGGCCGTGGAAAAGCATACGGACCTTCACTTCGGGGGCCCGTTGCGGGACCCCTGGGTGAAGGGGGGTGGGGGGTGCACATGGGGGCTGCCTATGGTACCCCCCTGCATTTGCATGAAGAAAGCAGCAGGCACCGCGCGGTGCCTGCCGTTTGTGCATGCAAATGCGATGCATGCATTTTTAACATTGCGGTGGGTGCAGCTTGAAGCTGCACCCGCCGCAATGTTAAAGATAGAAGGATGTGACCGCCACCCTGGCGGTCACATCCTAATCTGCACGGAGGGAACGCCGCAGCCCATGCGGACGTTCCCTCCTACTCTGGGGTCGCGGACGGACTCAAGTCCGTCCGCTATACTAATCGACCCCTAAATTTGGGCACTAATGGTTGTGTTGAGCCGTCAGCACCGTAAGCACTAGTTTACTCCCACAGCTAACATTAAAATCCAGTTTGAAGCAGGCAGTGTCCCCAAAACAAAATCAGATTCAGATGTCTGGTAGGACAAAGACAGGGTGCTTCAGCAATCAGACAGTGGTTGGCAGGAATTGTCCTGGCATTCTGTTCTCTCCTTTTCAAGTGCACCAAAGTATTACATGTGGCTTAAAAGACCTGTCAGGCAAGATTTGACACTATGGTGTTAGCAGAATGCCCTCAAGCCCCTATCTTGCTTGGTCTTTTGAGCTCAGAGGAGTTATCTCGGAACATCCAGCTCAGCCTATTTCATGCTCTGGGGTGGAATTTCACACCTCTTACCAGGCTGAGCACAGGTTAGGAGTAGTTAAGAGCTAATGCAAATTAGTCTCCAGGAACTTCAGGGAGGGAAAAGGTAACTTTTTAAAAGTTAATTTTCTTAAATATATATATATAAAAATCTGACTTCACCATTGAGTTGGATCTTTAATAATTATTAAAATAGTTGTTTAATTATTTTTCTAGCTGGTCCCATTCTCGAAATACAGTGTTAGCAATTTAACTGTACTGTGTGAAAATAGCCTTTAGTCCTTGTGACTATAGTGCTGTGGTAATTATATTTTTCTTCCTGTCCCACTTTTAAATACTATAAAGCCTACCTCGTGAGCTGCAAGGCATACATACACTTAATAATATCTGAAAGGGTTGTCTGTACTTGTCGAAAAGTGTTATTTTGACAGGTCAGACTTCAGTTTTTTCCCTGCAGCAACCTGACTACACAGGGTAAGCCTGTAGCCATTACCCCCAGGTCCCTTATGTCCTCGGCCCATTCAGAACTTATGGAGATAATCATCTTCCAGACAGAAAATAAAAACAAGAGGAATGCTGGGATATCCCTACTGCCCCTCCCCCCGGGAGTATAAAGGTAGGATCTACCCAGCAGCCCTCCTGTTCTTTTTTTCTGTCTTCGACAGAATGGCTGTTGGATGCTGTGATTGATGATCGAGGCTGCACCGGCTCCTGCTGGGCTTGAGTGGCGTGCAGTGCTCGTCTGGCTCCTCCTGCCCGGCTGCCTGGCTTCTCGGGCAGGGGTGTGGTTCCTGTTGTGTCTCCCCCCCGGCCTGCCGGGCTTGCTGGGGGGTATTGACTTCTTTGCAGCCGTTCTTCCGGGTTTCCGGCCCTTTGCGGCTGGTGCGCCGCCTCCCGGTTCCTTCCGGGTCGCTGTGCGCGTCTCCCCGAGCCTGGCCGGGTGGGAGACGCGCTGCGCTGGTGTTTCATTCCCGGATCCGGCTGTTGGTGTGGGGGCCTTTCTGGAGCTGCTCGGGCCCCCGCTCCGGGTGAGTCCCGCTTTGCGGTGTTTTTTTTTGCTCCCCCTGTCCGAGTGTGGTTTCCTGTTCACCGCTGCAGCCGAGTTTTGTCAGGCGGCTGCAGCGTGTCTTGCCGGTTGCTCTGTTTCTGCAATGCTGCGCTGCTGGCTTTGTGTCTGTCTCCTTGCAGGTTTTGCTCTCCTGCCTCGGATGTCTCGTGGATGCCACTGCGGAGTCCTGCCTGTGGAGACGGCGTTTCTCAGGAGTTTTTTCTTGGGGTGCCTATGCAAGATGCCTCGGATGTCTCATACCTACCAATGCTGTGTCCTGCCTGGTGATGCGGCGTTTTTCTCGGCAGTTTGCTTGTGGTGCCTGTGCATGTCACATTCCTGCACATGCTGCCGGCTTTGGGGCTGGTGTCCCGAGTCCTTGTTGGTTCCACATCCTGTACTTTGCTGTTGTCATTGTACTGGTTTTACCCCCGTCTTGAGTTTGTCGTGTTGGCGGGGTTTCCTGTGTGTTGCCACTCTCTGCTCCCGACGTCGGTGTGAGGTTGGCCTGTGGCTTTCTGTCCAGGGTGCGCACTGTTCAGTGGATTGCTTTGTACTGCCTCACTTTTGTGGGGGGGGGCTACCTACCTCTATGGTGGGGCTGCTCTGTCCCTGCCGATCTGCCTGTCGTGCCCTTTCGGATTGGTCGGACGACTTGGCGGTGGGTGGTCCAGGTTCTGGTCTCGGCGGGGGTGCTCTTCCTCCGGTGCTCGACGGTTCTCCTTTCTCGGGGTTCCTTCCGACTTGGCGGGGGTTCCTCGGAGTCTGGGAGTGGTTGTGTTCTGTTGGCTGCCTCTGCCGTCTTTGGTGCTGCCGCCCTTTGTTCGTGCCTCCCTTCGACTCGCCACGCTTCTTGGTGGGGCGCTGGGCTTTGGGTCTCGGTTTCTGGGGTGATTTCCTGGGCCCGGGTCTGGAGGGGTGTGTTCGCTGCTGCCTGCCGTGGTGGCTGGTTGGGCTGTTTTTTGGCCCCTGTTTTGTTCTGGGTCTGGTGGCTCTGTGATCCTCTTCCCTTCTGGGTGTGGGGTTTCCTTTGACCTTCCTGTGCACTTGTTGTGCGGGGGTCTGTGTGAGAAGCTGTGCGGGGTACTTTCCTTGTTATCCTTGCTGCCTGTTCCGCTGCGGCTGGGTGTGGGTGCCTTTCTCCTTGTCGTGGGCTCCTCGCTGCCGTGTTGCTGCTCGTCCGCCTCCTGGGTTGCCTTGGCTGGCGCTTCCTTTCGCTGTGTTGGTTGGCGCTTTGCCCTCTGTCGGTCCTCCGGTCCCCTGTGCGGCGTCTGGTTGGCCTCCGCTCTGGCGGTTTTTCGCCTCTGTTTGGTGTCGGGGCTTGCTTGTGGGCTCTGTGCTACCTTCCCTTTTGGGGTTTCCTGCTGCTGCTGTTTCGGGGGTCCGCGCTCCCTTCGGCTGATCCCGGTTCTCCTGTGGTGGACGTTCCGTGGGTCTGTTCCCTTGGTTCTCTTCTTCGAGGGTTCCCCTGCTCTTGGCGCCTCTGGGGGTGTTTGCCCTTTCTGTTTCTGGCTTGGGTTCCGGTCGCCTCTGTGGTGGCTGGTTCTTTTTGCTGCTCCTGCCTTTGCTTGCTTGTGGGTTCCCTGTGTGGTTGGGGTTTCCCTGCCTGCTGGTTTGCGCCTTGCCCTCTGGTGCTCTGGTGCCGGTGTCTCTTCTTTTTATGCTTCGGCGGCCTGTTTGGGTTGCCTTCTGCTCCGGCTCTCTGCCCCGTCTGGTGCTGGGTCGTTGTTCCTACTTCTTGGGCCGCTGTGCGGTGGGTCCTGTGGGCTCCCCTCGTTCGGGTTGGCCTGCCGTCCTGTTCTTCCTCGGTGGTCGTGCCTCCTCTGCGGGCTGGCTGTTGTGGCCGCTGCCCTGCTTGGGGATCCTGGTTCTTCCCTTCCGGGTTCCTGGTCCTGTCCCTCCTTTGCCTTGGCTGCGCCTGGTTCCTCTCGTGGGTGCCGTTGGTTCTTTGGGGTGCTCTCTACCCTCTGCCTCTGCTTGGGTAGCTTTGCTGCCTTGGGTCCGGCTGTTCTGCTCCTCCCCGCCTGTGCCTGTTGTCGGGCGGGGTGCGTAGTGGGGGCCTGCTTGGTCCTTCTGGTGCTGTGGCCTTCCCTTTGCTGGCTGTTTCCTGGCGTCCCCTCCTGTGTCTGCTGGGCTGTCTGCCTGGGGCCTCCTGGCGGCTGCTTGGTCCTGTCTTGCCTCCTGTTCTCGGGGTTGGTGTGTTGTTCCCGCGCTCCGCTATCTGCTCGGTGGCTTGGTCTGGCCTGGTGGGTTTCTGCCTGGCGTCCTGGAGCTGCGGGGTGCGCTTGGCTTCTTCCTTTGGTTTTCTTCCCTGCCTCTTCTGGTGATGGTGCGGGGTGGCCGTTGTTGTTGCCTCTCCTGGGCCTGTGGGTTTTTGGCTCGCTGGTTGTCTGCTGGGTCTGCCTCCCGGCCTGTAGGGCTTGCTGGGCGGCATGGCTTCCTCCTGGCCGGTGTTCCGGTTTCTCGGCCCTTTGGGGCGGGGGCTCCGCCTCCCCGTTTCTTCCGGGTCGCTCTGCGCGTCTCCCCGTTGCTTGGCCGTGTGGGTGGCGCGCTGCGGTGGTTGCTGTGGACTGCGTTTACTTCTGCTTGGCTTTCGGCCGTGGCTTTCTGTGGTGGCCTGTTGCCTTGGGATTCCTCCCTGTTGGCTCCTGTTCTGGGCTGGTCTGCCTTCTGTTTGTGCCTCCTGCTCTGGGTTGCCTGGTTGTGCTCTTTCTGCGGTCCTGGGCTGCCTGGTGGTGTCTCTTCTGGGGGTTTCATGGGTGGCTTGGCGCTTCTTTGCGGGTGCCCTGTCTGCCTGTGGGGTGGCTGGTCCCTGTGTCGTGGGGTTCCGGTTGCTTGTGGGTGTGGTGTGTTCCGGTCTGGTGCTTGTTTCTGGCCGTCACGCTGTTGCCTTCTTGTTTGCCCTTCTTGCCTCTTCTGGGGTTCGTTGGGGCTTCGGCGGGGCTGTTGGCTCCCGGGCCTGTGCTCTGTTGGGGTCTTGCCCTCTTTGTCCTTCCCTTGTTTTGGGTTGGTTCTGCGGGTTGCTTTGGCTTCGGCTTTGGCTTCCTGTCTGTTTCCTTGGTTGCGGCTTTTCGCCGTGCGGGGTTCGTCCCCTGTGCTTGCCCTGCATTGGGTCTTGCCGGGCTGTGGGATGTGGTTTGCTTGTGCTTTCCTCCCTGGCTGCGGTTGCTTCTGTGAGGTCCTCTGGGGTGGTTTTGCCTCTGTCTCTCTGGCCTCTGGGTTTCTGCCCGGTCCTTTGCTTGGGATGTTTGGGGTCTTTGTGCCTGGCCCTTTTCTGGTTTGGCTTGGCTTGGCTGTGGTTGTTGTGTCCTTCGTGGTTCCCTTGCTGTTGTCTTGGGTCCTCCGGGTCCTTGGCCCGTCCGGTTGCGCTCCTGCTTTGGTGTTCAGGTTTGCCTTCTTCGGGCTGTTGATTCCTGCTCCCGTTTCCTCCGCTTTGGCTGGAGTTCTGTTTTGGGGTTCCTGGGGTTCCTTCGGTTCCCTTTCCTCTTTTTCCGGGTCTCTTTGTCCTGGTTGGTTGCCCTTGTTGGTTCTTCCTGCTCGGGTTTCCTGGAGGTGCTGGTTCCCTTTGCCTTGTGTCCTCGTCTTGCGGGGCCTGGTGGCTTGGCTTCCTGGGGTTTGCTCTTCGTTCCCTGGTGTCTGGGGTTTCTCTCTTTCCCTGGCCTTGGGCTCGGTCTTGCCTTCCGGGTCGGGTTCTGGTGGGCTTCCGCTGTTCTTCTTGTTGGGCCTTTGGTTCCTCTGGTCCGCTTGTCTCCTGCCTGTTCGGGCGTGGGTTGTCTTCTTCGGCCCGTTTCTGGTTTTTTGGCCTGGTGATTCTTGGCCTTTCTCTTTGTTTGGCCTCTCTTCTGCTGTTGTCCCCTTGCCTGTGGCGGATTGGGCTGTGCTCTCCCTGTCGCTGATTGGCTGTCGGGTGTTCCTGCGGTGGGCTGGTTGGCCTCTGTGGTGGCCGGTCTGGTCGTCTGGCTGTGCGCCCTTGCTCTTGTTGGGTGTCTGCTGGTCTGGTGGGGGTCCCTCTTGTCGGGGGCTCTGCCTGGGGTTTCCCCGGTTCTTCCTTTTTCCCTTCTGCGGTTGCTGCCTTGGTGTGGTTTCCTGGGTTGGCTTCTGTTGGGTTGGGAAGGCCGGCTTTTTCTGCTTTGGTATTTCTCCATAAGTTCTGAATGGGCCGAGGACATAAGGGACCTGGGGGTAATGCTCTATTACTTACCGGTAATCTTCATTACTCCTGGTCCCGTTGTCCTCGGCCCATTCATGCGCCCCTCCCTCCCTCCCGGGCGGCCGGCCTTCCTGTCTGAGCTTGTTTGTACAGGAGGGCTGCTGGGTAGATCCTACCTTTATACTCCCGGGGGGAGGGGCAGTAGGGATATCCCAGCATTCCTCTTGTTTTTATTTTCTGTCTGGAAGATGATTATCTCCATAAGTTCTGAATGGGCCGAGGACAACGGGACCAGGAGTAATGAAGATTACCGGTAAGTAATAGAGCATGTTTGCACTGCCTCAGTAGTGGATGACACAATAGGTGCTACTGTCCTCCATTTAGGACCTGGGTGTAATTTCAGAACCATATGCCAGGGACATACAGGCACGTTATGTGTGCAATCAAGAATAAGCCAGTATAAACCTATTTAGAGGATGAGGTCAGGCACTTTAATCCAGGTTAGCAGGGTATAAAGGGCACAGAGTTCTATAGCCAGCAAATAATATGGTCCAGAAAAAGGTGAAATATCTGGGTTCACCACGCAGAAAAGGCAGATTTCCTAAAATAGTCATTTCACATGTGGCAATGCTAGAGCTGGGTGTTGACAATGTTCCTCTAGATGTATAGACCTTTTGATGAAAACGTAAGACTTCTGGTGAATTTAATTTTATGACCTATTGGGCAAACTGTTAAAAGTTTTAAAAGACCCGCAGAAATTGTTCTACTGTGCAAAAATATTTTCTTTTTTTTTTGTAATGCCATGATTTGGCGGTAGAACTAACCTAGTCAATAGCCAGGATACAATGGCATGCCATTGTGAAAAGGTGGGGTACAAACAGTACACATGTAGGCCCTGCTATAAATGATTGCAATGAAAGGCATCCATAAATCAATATTCCTGGGATAATATTAACATTTCTTTTTCTTGTATTTTTATTTTCAGGTATTCTGCTTATCCAGCAGGAAGAGAGCTCAGCTCCAGTGCCAGCTAATTCTCCAGTCAAGGAGTCGGTGGTGATGTTAGACCTTAAAAATGAAGAAGAAGAAAAGATTGCAGAGGAACCCCTAACCATTTCAGAACTGGTCTACAACCCCAGTGCTAGCCTCCTGCCCACCCCTGTTGATGAGGGCATAGACATGCTATTTGAAAGTTCCACCCGCGGAGAACTGGCAAGAGATGATACAGACTCCTTTGAGGAGTTGGAAGTAGACGAACATGCATTTTTGATCGCCGAAGAAGAAGAGATGAAGGAAGCGAGAAGAGCCCTGACCTGGAGCTGTGACATTCTGTTGGGAAACATGCAAGTGAATGCTTTTGTGAGGAGCTTTTCAAGGCTCGTCGTTGTGGCACTGTTGCTGGTGCTCGTGGTCTTCCCACTGCTTCTACTACTACTAGAATCAGGCATTGATGTCTCCTTCCTTCATGAAATCCGCCAAACCCCAGAATTTGAACAGTTCCACAATGAGTACTACTGTCCCCTGAGGCAGTGGCTGGCTTGCAAATTCAGCGTCATCTTCGAAATGAAGGGCAACTCGTAAAGAATCAGTTCAACACCGCTGAGGGCTTTATCCAAAATGGGTGAATTTTTACACTCATGCCGGGTTCCGGAAAGGCCTACCAGGCAACCTGAATTTCTTCGCGGTACAGTACTTTTTGTGATTCATACATAAAAGCCTTCAAACTCATCGACTGACAATTAAACACACATTTTCCATTGATCAGCTCACTCCAAAATGAACTGTACATAAGCAAGCAGGTGAATTTTCTAAAGTTTCGGCTTCTCTCTACTGTAAGCCGTAGAGGCGGTAAATAGGTCGCCATTTTGTCTTGTGTTACAAGTAGGTTTGATTTAACATTACATTCACAGGACTCTGAATTTCAACTTCAAATCTTTCGAAAGGGCACCTTGGAACGTCAATCAAGTTTGAAAAAGAAAGGTGTGATCTTAACCACTGCCTATACAAGCAAGTTTATGCTGGTGTTTTTTTTTACTATTGTATTTGTTCAAAGGTTTTTGGTAAATTTTTTGGGGAAAAAATGAAAATTCTTAAATTATTTCAATGTATAGATTGAGTAAGATAAAAAATGCACAAGGGCATGCCAGGATTTTTTAACCTGTTTTTTAAACTTTTGGTGAAACATTCAGTTTTTAATACCAATATACGAGGTGACTTTCTGCTTTGGTAGCTTGTCAGGTTTGCATATAGCGGGAAAGATTACAGGTCAGGATGCAATTATCCTTTAACAGGGCACAAAGGCATGGAACTTACTGCAAGCACCAATTGTTCTCATTCAGCCTACATATCAGCCAGTGCTGCCGGAAGTCTGCAGAAGAAGACAGGAGTATGCTTCGAAAGAAGTTGTCTTCAACCTGTGTATATTTACTGTACATATAATGTAAAGATGAAAAGGAGAAAGACACACGTACCAGTAGCTGATCGTGTTCCTAGAGTAGCAGGTATTGACTATGGCACTTGGATGTGCTTGGGGTCACGTGGCCTGGTAGGTAGTTTGTCTGTTGTATTCTTAAAAATGTAATGATGTTTCTCTGAAAAAACGGTTCAAGATGTACTAAGGTCTCAGCATCTTTCTGTGTGCATGTTTTTTGTTGGTGTTCACTAGAGCAGGAAATAAACACAGAGGCTAATCACCTCTAATTACCTTTTCACATTTTTAAGCTGTGGCAAGTTTGCAACACGGATACAACATACATAGAAAATGGCGTCAGATCAAAAGCACAAGGCCCGTGTACTCTGTTCATTTCTATCCCTGTCGAAAAGCGGCAGATCCTTTTAATCTTCAGAGCTAAAAGGTTCAAAAATGTTCTGCAACAATTTTATTGGCCTTTCATCGTCAGGTAAATAGATATAAAATAAAACCTGCACACCTTAACGTAAAAATAAATACAAGTGAAATGGTTGGAAATGCACTCTCAATGGGTTAATGCAATCAGTACAGATGTCTGTGTCTGTAATCAGGCAGTCAGAGAACTGGATCCTTGTTGGTGGACTGGAAAACAGTGATCTGTATTGATAGTGCTACGAGATCCCAGCTTGTGAATGAAAGCAGTCTGAATTTGCAAGTCATTATTGTAAAATTAAGTTACATACACTATATCGCCGTTTTCAAAATACATAGTTTAATGATACACAATCAGACTGTACCCAGTGCAAACCTTATTTTATAGATTTCCATTATGGAGGCATTACAGAACTCCTCTAATAACCCTCTTACATTACCTCTGAAAAAGAGTAAATCTTTCTCACTAAGAAGCCTCAAATGACTGCATCAATTAGAGCCACATAATGGCTCCCAAGTAGGCCTTAGATTTAGTGATTAACCAATTGCACACATTTACATTTCTTTCAGGCAGCAGGCAGCCTCGCGCAAAAGACCGTTTTCTTCTTTCGCTGTCTGTCTCTCCCTTGGCTTCCAAGTACAGAAAATCAGGTCCTGTCCCTTTCGTTACCTTTCAGGCAGAGGCACCTTAGAGTCAGCATTAACTGTCCAGGAACAGTTGTTTTAAATCAAAAAGCAGGGGAACTCTTTTCGTGCATTTAATTAAGGTTTTTAACGTTTACTTATAAAGTTTTATATAGCACGAACAATTGTTCCCAATAGATACAGACCATTTCAGCCTCTGGCTGATGCAATATTACTGTACAAAGTTTTTGTTTGGTGCATTGTGCTCTGTTTACATGTCATATTCACCATTCTTCAATTGTGATTAGTGATACTCAATGAAAATCACTGCAGTGATCTAACCGCGCATATAGGATTTAAAGAAAGGATTGCAATGATGTGCCATGTGGCAGCAATATGAGAAATTCCCATGGGGTGGTTCTTACCATGAACAAATCCTAACTACATACATTTGAAGGAAGCTCCAAAGGCAGAGGTTACCTAACTTGTGAGAGTTGTTTTTACCCTTATGATTTCCAGGTTGTTGGTTGGCAGTCTCAGAACGCCTCATAGTATGACATATTGCACTTTTGCAGGTAGTTGGACGAGTTTACCACTGACATTTATCTAGACCCTGGTTCCAAAAGAAGTGGGTACTTTGTGGGCATGCTAGATAGTCCTTTTTTAAGAAACAGATTTCATTGCAGTCAAACATTTAACTCAAATGGATGTGGAAAGGGTGGGTGGTTAGAGTACCTTACCCTCTGCTAGAAGGATTTGAATGACATGTCCCAATAAAGTGGCTATTTAATGGGGGCTTGTTCAGTGATCCTGTTTTTGCCAGCTCATGGATGGTGGCTCTGTGCTGCCTCTGAGCATGGTCTCATTATTGTTGTCCCCTCCTCTGGGCCTGTGCAGAAGACTGTCCATCTTGGATGGCTTTCAGGAACTGCCTCAGTGCAGCTAAAACATTGTAGATTCTCAGGGGTGCAGGAGGATGGAATCCTCCAGGAGAGGGACGTAGGGCGTTGCCCCAACTCGACCGCTCCACCCTCGATGGCCTTGTTGTCTCTACCGCGGTGTAACAGGGTCCATGCTTATGAGCTTCCTTATCTCTTGAGGGCTGCTGCCTGAACAGTGCAATCAATGGCTACAGGCTTTATTGATGGGCCTGTCGTGCTACTTTTTAAACAATGAATGCTCTTTTAACTTACAAAGGTTTTATATACGAGGCACACAATCAGGTATTTGCATATTTGAATTATCAGATCATCTGGCTCTCACATCATAGCATACACTGCAAGTCAAAAATATTAGTGTAAAAGGTGCAAGCTCTTTTCACAAGGAGCCCCATGGAGGGCATAGATTTACCTTTTGCATGAAGAGAGAGCCGGCCATTGTGCCAGGCTAAGGTAGTGCATTTGCATGTTCATCTCCAGTTCAAAAGGTTACAAACACAGATTTACTCTCCATGGCCATTGTTGTCACTATGACTGTGCATACAAGTGGCAGTCAGGCATAAGGTAAGAATCAGCAGAGGCAGTGGTCAAATCTGCTGCCCTTTCCTATCAAACACTGGTCTTCATAACTACACAGTACACTAAGTGAACACAGTGTTCACCAGAATATCCACAGTCACTGAAGCAGTACATCAACTTCATTCCACATAATCTGTCTATATTCATGGCCGAATTAGGAGTCTGATGGTCCGAGGACCATCAGATCCATGGTGGCGCAGCAGTGGCGGTCCTACCACCCTATTACGACTTGGGCAGACACTCATTGCAGCTCTAGCTCTGGCAAGGAACCACCGTTACCTGGTGGTGGCGCTGCGGTCCGAGGCTATTTAATATGCACGTGGTACCGCTGCAGCACTGCCATGCATAATACCAGTTTCAGGACCTACAGAGGTTTCACGGAGGTCTTTCCTCCATGTAAAGGCTGGCGGTGCTGAAACAAAGCCCCCCACCCTGGGGATACATGCAGGGGGGCACAACATCCCACTTGTGTGTATGCACTCAGGTTCCTGCACGGCATGGGCGTTGGAGTCCATGCTGTGCAGGAACCCTTTGTGGCGTTCCCATTGCAGTGCCTCTTTCAAAGGCACCGCCAACTCTGAAAGGCGCACCCCAGCAGGACCGCCACGGTGTCCCCCTGCCAGACCACAGAATTGGTCGTAATCTGGCGCGGGGGTGGCAGCAACCTTTGGCGGAGCAGAGGCGTGGTGATTGGCGCCACTGCTCCACCAAAAGTCGTAATTAGACCCTCAGGGTCCACTTACCCTGAGGGATCTCACACATGAACAAGGCAGGTCCGGTTTAGAAATTAAACCAGATCATTCATGTGCAAGATTCTCTGTTGAGGCATGAACAAGATCACTAACACATACAGCCAGTTGAAAACACACTATGGAAGTAAGAACATATAGAACAGAGTAAAAGATAGGGCTCCGTTGAATGAGAGCCAGGCACAGTGGAAGATGGATCAGAGAGTGGGGGGTACAGAACAACATACTGGACACAGAAGGTGTCCAAAGGACTGGGGAGTACAGCTGGAAAGTGATTGGGTACGGAAGTGTGCTGGGCAGAGTGAAGGGTCCATTGGCACTTGGCACAGACAGAAGCATGGCAGATGATAAGGCTGAGGTTTAGAAACACATTGCGTAAGGATTTTCGTGGAGTACAGAAGCACAAGGGATATAGTGAGTATCTAGAAAAGCACATAGAGGGTGATAGAGGAAACATTGAGCATAGACTGAGAGGCACTGAAGGAGAGAGGGAGTAGTGGATCAAAAAAACAGAGGGCCAAGTTCAGAGGTTAGGTGGTGCGTGAAAACAACATGTACAATAATAAATGCTGCACCCTGAGTCACATGTGTAAATTTAGGATTGGAAAGTACACCTACAAAGACAGAAAAGTCACCATTATGCATTATCGTATTTTCCGTCTCCACAAAATCGTAAGGTAAGGATTGAGGACTGGATAGAAGAGTGCCTTAGCAGTTACCCTGGAAAATGCATGGAAAACCATCAAACCCATATATGTGTGTGTGTGTGTGCACATGCACAAATATTTGTCATGGCCATTTCCACCCTGGACGAAATAAATCTGTCTTCATTGTGGGATTGGGAAAGAGCACACACACACCTCTAAATTTCCTGGGTATGTAGACAAAGGGGTTTGTCCTTTGGAGACGATAGAATCATTACATCTATATGGCAATTTACATTTTCTCAGAAAAGTATCAAGTGATAAGTGGACGTGTTTGATTTAATCTTAACCACAATTGCTTTGGTGACCGTTTTATTGTGACTGAGGAAAAAGTTGTTTGCATATGGCTGGTCACTGTCCATAATGGCACAGTGAGCAAATACAGATGTAAAGGAATGCTGCTTTGAGCAGGTGCCAGCGGTTAAGAATAATTAAAGCATGCCCACCCACTAAGTTTGTCTGTGATTAGCCCCAGGTGCCAGGGATCTGATTGGGCACAGTACCAGTAAAGCGATACACCACAGGTACTCGTATTTTGGTTCCATGATATGGCTGAACATGACTGAAGTATGTGTGGCATTTCTTGTGTTTTCAATCGCACGGGATATGTCCTTGGATTTGAATTAATGGCCCATTTGTTATAGCGGGTGGCTGAATGATTTGCATATGGTCGGTCTCTGACCGCAGTTGCAAAGTGAGTAAAAACAATGGGAAGTTTCTCAGAGCAATCACCAGTACTTAAAAATAATTCAAGCATTCTGTCCGCCACTTTTTTTGTGTGTAAGCGATCAATTCTGTCCTAGGTGTTTGACAGCCTGTGAGACAAAGTACAGAAGTGGGAGTGCAGTACTCTTGGGAATCTGCAACTGTCATAGATTTCCAGGAGTACTACTGGGATGTGGTAAATCTACTCCATATTTAGGAGTAGATTTCCAGCTTTTGGAAAAGTGCAGCAGCTCACCGGCCCAAGCTGAAGACAGACACATGTGATGAGCGTGGGATGGATCACTGTAGTGCATGGGGTATTCAGGTTCAGGCAAGCAATGCAAACCATCCACGTAAGCATACCCATAGTATTGAAATGTAATTCATTCCACTTCCCAGCCGACTATAGATGACACTATAGCAAATCACCTTGAATCATCCAAGCGTAGTTTGTTGGCGCCTTACGAGAACCATTAACCATTAAGAGAGGACAGGGAGTGAATACAGAGGAAGGAGTGGCAGCAGGTAACAGGAGACTGACAGTGAGGAGGGGTATAGCCCCCAGGTGATAAGGGTACAGGAGGGCAGGGACATGGGACAGAGGAAGATGCTCAGGGCACAGTACGTGAAACAAGGTACAGAAATATGGGCAGAGTGTGAAGGCGATTTAAACTCTTATATCGGGAAGCGAGGTGGGTTACAGACCCCCGGGATGTACGCATGCGAGAAGGGGTATGGAGTGGGATTAGAGGGGTTCACGGGGGAAAAATACAAGGGACTAGTAGAAGACAGTGAAGAGTGAGGAAGTGTGCCCAGATACAGAAGAGAGTGAGGATAAAATAAACATGACTGAGCGTTAGAAGGGTAAAAAGGGAGAGTGGAGAGTAAGAACGACAATAACAGATAGGAAGGGGTGAGGTAAAAAGGCGATGGAGGGCAAGAGATATAAGTAGACGATAGAGCAAGAGGTATACGAAGGGTGAGGGCCAGGATGTCCTCCCAGCTGATAATGTGCTCTACAAATCTGCAGAACATAACCTAAGAAAGAATAAAGAAATTAGATTATACATGGTATAAGACCCACTGTAGAGTGGGTGCAAGAGAGAAACTGATGGGCACAACAGAAACACAAGGCACAAAGGAATACTGCAGTATTTCTGCATTCCAGAATTACTGACCCTGTGCTATTAGTACTTCCAAGTGTAGAACCACCTCATCTGCCTTCCTGCACACCCCAAAATAAGGTCCTAACATGACTGTCACACATACAGTATTATCAAATGCTTTTTTGTAGATTTTTCTCACTATTATAAGTATGTTCTACAGATTTTATTACAGATAGAAAAATATAAATAGACCGTTAAGATCCAAGAATTAAGAAGTAAACAACAACGCAACGTTTCAGTGTGGATAGTAGTATTGATGACAGCATGATTGCCACACTCTGGCAGATATAGGTACAGAACTCTTGACCACAAACCATTATGGTTTAAAAAGCAATTCTAGATGATTCTGGGTCATTACATTTGCTACATAATTTTAAACATAATTTAGTGATTTCACCAAAATGTTGTGTTGCATAATTTGCATTTTTGGGGCATCATTTAGATTTGCTCCATAATTTTGTATTTTTTTATTGCCCGGCTCATTGAAGCATTAATTTAAATACAACTTGTTGAATTATTTTAACGTTTTACCTGGTTTTGCAAACAAGATTATAGCTTATATGCTTTCAAAAGAAAGGCATTTTCCCCTTCTACTATACAGCATGGAGTCAAGTTTCAGTGTAAGTCAGAGAGAAATTGAGTAGGCTTTGCTACTTCATACATTCACAAATTTCTTTCTGAATCAGCCCCCAAAATGTTCAATCCCGTCGTAGTAAATGGGAAAAGAGGGCACATTCCTTTCTATTTGTATGAATTGTGTATGAATATTCTGTGAATATTCCCATCTTATTTGCATTTTAGACGTTTTGGGGCCCATTCACAAAGGCATCCAAGAGTATGAAAAGTAGTACTACATGAGCAGTACTTCATATACTCAAAAAAGCTTTTAGGAATATTTTTTAATGCATTTTTTGGAAACAGTACATTTCAAGAGCTGGAATCCATTACTGTCAGACACAATAACCCCGGGGCAGAATGTATGTGATGTAAAATAGGAGACTTGGAACAAATATTACAAATACCTTACATTATACTTTCACTGTATTAATGTATCTGGCAATGATGGATTCCAAAACTTAAAATGCACAGTTACATTTCGTCAAGTTCAAACAAAGTATCCATACATGTCAATGAGGAGCTCGGGAGCAGCCTTGCAAGATGAATAGTATCCTACCTCAACAAAAATAGAGGAAGGAACTCTTGCCACTGGTGATGTCAACATTATTACCACTTTTGATTTATGTTTTCATACTGAAAAGTATATCATTGTCCAATCCACATAACATTGACCATTTCTTCGAGTAATCTGCATGGAAGGTGTGCTACTAAACTGATGCAGATCATATTTTAGGATATAATGGAGCACCTACAATAGAAGTTGATGAATGTTAGTTGTCATTCATTTAGTCAAGAGATTCAATGGAGCACGTGAAAGTTGTATATTTGTAAAGGGAATGGAGGTCTGGTTAAAAATGGCAATTTAGGAGATGTCTTTGTCAGAAAAGGAGGTGTGATCTATTGGGATGGAGGTGGTGTGGTGTATGGAGGAGTTCAGTGTAAGTGTAGCATGTTGGAGGGTGCCAACTGATGATGGCATATGGGCGAGTGAGAGAAGGGTGACGCCTATAGAGTGAGAGCAGTCCTCTAGTGAGGAAGATTAGTGGCAAAGTGGTTTGAGCATCTTTAAATTTAAAATTGAAATTGAATCTTCCATCCACAGTTGATTCGACCCCAGCTCCAGTTGAAGGTTTTTAAATTCTTTTTCAGACAAATGGAAGATTGTATCATTTAATTTGCTCTATCATTAACATTTACACTTAAAATGTTTATTTTAGTTTATTTTAGTATCAGACATCCAAAACTGCAAGCAATGTAACAACCAGACAATCTAGGACACACATAAGCAATCATTAGAAAATACTGCAGGATAGTAGCATATTATGACCCCTTATGAATGCAAGATACTATATTGTTTATGAAGCCCTCGTGCATGGGAAGGCTTGAGCTCATAGTTGTGAAAGTTTTGCATCATTATGATAAAAATTCTTGAAACATTCCTGGTTAAGAAAACAAACTCACTTCGACCTTCTAGTTCATTCTGTATTTGTTTGCAAAAGCATACAGTGTGTACACAATCAGAAATTGTTGTTTTCTTCAGTACTCAATAGAATTGAAAGAAAATGTGGGAATAGTATTGTATATTTACGTTTGTGCTTGACATGTACTGTAATATGTTATGTATTTGGACTTTTTTGTAGCTGGTCTAATATTTGTAAAAGCAGCCCCAGAAGAAACAAAATGATAATAATTATTTAAATGGTTTAAAATGTCCCTTTTACGAGCCTTATAATATTTGTATAGTAAATTAAAAACTTTGTAAGTCTACATTAAAAATGTTTTGTATGTTACTATTCTTGAAAGGTCCTAATTAAACATAAACTTAAAGTAACCACTTTTTTGCATCAAATGTTTCTTTTCACTTTGCAGCATTTGCTGTTTCTATACAAAGTGGGACTAATTCACTGCTATCCCCTAATTTATCAAAATAATATTGAATTAGTGCATAGATCTCCCTTGTCAGGGAGTAGCAGAGAGGGAGAATCAGGGAATGATGACGTTGAGACTATGATCTAAATTCTCCATGCTGATCCCTTTAGTTTACACAAAAGCCTTCATAAGTTTTTTGTACAAAAGGAATCCATGCCAAACTTACATCCTTTATCCCCTATACAGGGGATTGTAAAGGTGTGTTCTGCTTGTGGATTCCCTTGAAGGGAAGAGAGAAAATGCCCAAATGTTGCAATTTCCATTAGGTAATCGGGCCAATAAGTACTGTGCAATAAAGTGCATGTTTCTTTTGTAATGTCATCAACAAAATAATTCGGGAACAGGCAGGATTGTAAAACATCAATTCTTTACACCATATATCTTGCAATTTTCTAAATGGTATACATATTTCTTATTTATCAGTTTGTACAGCCTTGCAGTTTGTGGCGGAAAAGAGGTATAACACCTGTGAGTCAACATTGAGAGTTGTATATTTCTAAAAATTAGACAAAATTCAGAATTTAGCAAGGTGTCACCTGTAATTCTACTCATAGTTTTCCCTAAGAAGCTAATCCTTGTAATGAAAAGTCAGACAATGTTTTCGTCTGTAATTTTTTTACTTGATGCTCGATTTCCAAAAGTAACATACTGTTACACATGTCAGTATCTACTGGTTTCAGGGATTTACAGTGTTTGTTCGTTGTCTGAAAACACAAGGGGCCTTATTTATGAGAAGTGACGCATCGCTGTGTGAAAACAGCAATGCATCACTTCTCAGTGTGCCCTCCTTCCGCCATGATTGATGCATCATATTTGCTGTATGCCGCATCATGTCGCAAGGAATTACAGATACGTCAGTATTACTGGCGTTTCTGTTGGCGCAAAACTGATGGATTGCTGGAGTTGTGTTGGAAGCATGACGCAACTCCAGCAATGTTCCTTTTACATGGGGCAAGCCCCATGTGAAAGGGCCTGCGTCAGTTGACACAGTAGCATCCTAAAAGTGGCACACTGAAATCTTACAGATTTCAATGCACACTTCTACAAGGCTTTTTGCGGAGGAACGCCCACCGTGCATACATTATACTTGACGGAGGTATAATGTAGCGCAGGGGTTAACAAAGTGATCAATCTGTCTAGATGCAACACTTTGTAAATAGGGCGCAAAATGGCAAATTTGTTATGCCGTTGGTGCATCACAAAAAGTCATGCACCGATGGCATAAAAGTAATGCAAGGCCTCATAAATGAGATCCAAGATATCTGGAGCCATTACCCGATGGCAGCTTATAATTATTTTTCATTGTGTATTGACCATGCATGGTTAAATCTAATGACTGAATGAGGAGTATGAGGGAAAGCTATATTTTTTTCAAATGTGCAGAAGAACTTGAGTTTAGTAATGCTAGTTATTTGTTTGACTCAGAATTTTGGGATATCCACAATGTCAAGTGATTTAGAGGGCATTTTACAAAAGGTTACTGCAAGCAGGGGTGCACCAGGCAATGAAGTCCAGTAGGCTGTAAATAATATCAAAAACTCCTTTATTTCAAATTGTTATTTCATATGGAAGTCCTATAGTAAGCAATGCTCAGCCAACGCGTTTCATTCCCCTTAAGGGGAACTTCGTCAGTGCTTATAGAGTCATCAATGATATACAAAAGTGCAGAGGCCCATTGACAATTTCCTCCAGTGTATTGCACTGGAAACCCTTGGAGTTCTTACAGGCATAATGAAGCCTGCATGTTGAGAACCGAAAAGACACCTGTCCGGTCAGACTCCAAGCTACTGTGTAGTTGACAAAAGAAGTCTGATGTGGGTCAAAAGTGGTAGTAAATAAATATTGAAGAGGATCAGGCTCAGTGCTGACCCCTGAGGTACCCCATGTTCTTCTAATCATTTGCACTTTGATTGGAAAGGGGGAGGGAGATAGCCTGGTTCATGTCTGACAGGTAGGATTTGATCCACTCCAGTGGTAGTTCTCCTATACCAATCTTCTGCCGTCTTCTAATCAATATTTGTTGGTTGACAGTTTCAAACGGGGATCATAGATCTAGTAAAAGCAGCACTACTGTTTAACCACTGTCAACCATCGTTGTTAGCTCGTCCAAACCCAGTATCAAAGCTGATTCTGTCCTGTGGACTGGTATAAAACCTGTTTGTTCATTTTCTAGGATACTGTGATCCTTCAAATAACTTGGCAATTTTTTGCTAACACATTTTTCACAGATTCTAAGAATCCAAGATAGGGGGCGTGGCTAGTGACGGAGGAAGAAGGTCGCAGCTTAGAGGAGCTCCGTAGCCCGCTGAACTACCCCAGTATATCCAGGCATTAATCCTGACCTCACACGCAACGAGGTAATGAAAAACGGCTGCAGTACAGCCTCCGGTCCTGGCAGAGAAAAAACGAGGAGCAGAGACGTCCGGCAAGCACCGATCCGCCCGCGGCGGAGAGTAGCGGCCTACACCTCGAGGCAGAGCCGGGAGCCACAGTGTAGCGGAGGCGCCACGCAGCGCTGACGTTGGCGGCGCGGCATCCCAACGACACCAGGGGGTGCGACGGCCCATCGCGGCGGCCCACAACAGAACGAGAGACACGGCGCACCACTGGTGTGTGGCATTGAGTGACGGCGGGCTCCGACCGGGGGAAGAGCCGAAGTGACAGCGAAGCGGAGAGAAACGCCGGTGAGTGCAGCGGTGGCCGGGGACAGCGGAGCTTGGACCCCCCGAGGTACAGGAAGGGGCAGGGGCAGCCCGGTGAGAAGAGTGGGGCGCGTGCCATAGAAACAAAGAACAGGCACGAGGTGCAGTACCCTAAACGGGACATCAACGGCTCCAGTCATTAATCCAAGAGGCACAGAACCGACAAGCACTGGGCCCCCCCCACCAGAATAACTGGATAACTGGACTCTTCGATACAGTTGGGGTGCGGAACGTAGTGACCAGGCCACTGCACGCACAACAAGAGGACCCCCCCCCCCCAAGTTACACAGCACAATGAGTACCAGGGGATCTAGAGTGGTGCAGAGTCACCGAATTGAAAAGTACACCATCGCAAAGGACCAACAAGGGGCGCATAACATGGCAGACAGTGCCGCGAAAGGCCAGCAGCCAGAACCGACGCAGAAAATTACCCTCAAGGATGTTATGGCGACTCTGCTACAAATGCAGACATCCATAGGATCCATCTCCAGTGAAGTGACACTGCTACGAGTGGATTTTTATTTTTATGTATAATTAGTGTAATTACGCCTATAAACATATATAATTTGACATTTCTATTGTGTGTTTATCTCTAACATAAAGAGCTTGGAAAAATCAAAAACCTGCCTATAAATCATAGATTTTATCCTGAGCATTTGCAAAGTGATAAGTTGAATGTCTTTGTATTTCCAACTCCACCTGACCATGGTCTCCTGGGTATTCCATTTTCTCCCTATGTATACTACATGTTTCAGTCAAATGTGGAAGTACTTACAAACACTATATGATAAACTAGATTTCTACATTTTATGTGTGTAAATTGGGCACCTGAATATGCTGAGCTCAATGCTTGGCGTCTTTTACTAAATATAGTATTGGGCCCGGTTCCGAAAAAAAGCAATGAAAGGTTTTTGTCTTGTACCACAGCAGCCTGCATTAAGACAGCTCATTGGGTGCTTACAAAAAACATTGTATGCACTAGTGCTTTACTTTAAAATCTTCCCAAAACTCATAGGGGACAATCAAAATTTTGTAAATAATTTTTAACTGTTAGGAATCATTGTTCTTGTTAAGAGTAATCCTTGTGCTTTGTTCCGAATGTCTATTGTGGGCATCAAGGAGAATTTGATCTGAAACGCCAGATTACTGGTAAAGTTCATACTTCCCTTTTGGTTGCAAAGATGAAAAGGAAGCCCATCTCAGGCTACCTGACAAAGAAATATTCCAGGGAAGACTCTCTTTCTCGAGAGGCAATGTGTCCTTTGTTGCTGCAGATCATTGGGATTGCCCCATATAGATATGTTCCCCTAGACATAAAAATTGTGGAGGAATATGCTAGAACGAAAGCAACCTGTGTTTTAAATGATGCAATTGCACCAGGGGCATTGACACTGAAGATATATTTACCGCTGCATGTCTAATGTTATGGGAAATCTTTCAACGTGTGATGCCTGACATGCAGTGCAAGCCGCAGGGGAGAATGAGTCAAGTAAATGCACAAAAACAGTCTCACTTGCCGCCAACCACTTACCAATGCAGCGGATGAAGGCCATTTAATAGGTGAAGAGGCCTGTATTGGCTGATAAGGAAGAAAGCTTTAAGCATTTGTGAAGAACTGTGCGGCACCCAATTTTTTGTTTTATGACACCGACACGTGTTGCAGTAAGGCTGTGCAGTGATACGCTAACCCCCTGGCACTTCTCGAGGGGGATCCACAGGGATCCCCCACGAGGGACCCAACAAATTGCCGGGGGTACAGCGGTACTCCTGTGGGGCCCAGTGTAGCACGCTTCTGAGTCACAGTGGGAATCGAGTGCAAACTGATACACAAACCGCACCCTATGGTACCACAGGACCAGGCAAGCTTCAATAAGTGAATCTTGCATTGTTCTGCAGTACCATATAGGTGAAGCTGGTGTGGTGGCAGGGGTTGGGTGGAGGGCCTCGTCACAGGCAAAGTCTGGGGACAAATTAAGCAACGCCATGCAAGTAAAACATTAAGAAAAAGCCTTAAAATTAATTTAACTAGTCATGAGCGTGGTAATACGTGAGGTTGTAATCAGTGCATTGTGGGGTTATAATTAGCGCGGTAAAGTAAACTCTATCTGGTGAATTTCCATGGTATCATTTAAAACTTCTTTTTAAAGCCATTTTAATTTTTGTTTTTTCAGTGAATATTACCTGGTCACCTTCACACCTGGGAAGTTATAATCAAGACCACATTTCCATAGGAAATCGATTTTTTGGTTTGCTTAGTACTCTATTGCCATTTGACGAATCTTCACGAAACTTTTGAAAAAGAGTCTTATCCACATCAGGTCGTTCCTGGAAAGTTTTAAAGTGATCCTTCAAGCAGAGGCTGAGAAAAAGGGGGGTTCCCAAACACAATTTCCTGATGCATTTTTCCACAGGAAAATTAAGACACAGCTAAAGCCAAAATGGCTAAATGGAATTGCACCAAATATGGCAGATAGTTAACTCTTGGTCCGGAAAGCATGCTTTTTGGTGTACATCATTCAGTAGTTTTGGAGAATATAAGGTCCAAAATGTCTGCATATTTCACACCTCAGAGGATCTCCAGAGCCTACAAATCTAGAGATATGATCTGATTGGTTGCCACCCCTTCAACAAAAGTTTAATTGCAGCCAATTTAGCACTAAGTCCCTTGTCCTCAAATTTGGTATAGAAAAGCATACAGGGGCAGGATAGGTATACCCTGCCCCTCTAGGCATGGTTGGGGGTTACACACCAAAACATAATATTTTTTTTAAAATTACAGTTAAGTTTGCAGAGGCTCCGCTGTAATCCGCTGTAAAAAAATCTTTTTTAAACGTGGCCTCACACCTTTTTTTAAATGAAAACCTGTGGTAGGCCAGATGGGTGGTGCTACATGTTTTGAATGGTGGGGGGGGGGGCGTGTGGCCCCCTCTCCCTAGGCATTTTCTAGGCCCTGGACACCCTACCCACATGATTTATTAATTTAAAAAGGTTAATAAGGTGTGTGGACCTCTCACCAGGTCATTTCAAGGCTTTGTAGACCCCATCTATCAGGGCCATGTTAAATGATATAGGTGATCTAGCGCTCTGGTCCAACCCTCATAACATTCATCCTCTGATGGACCTTTTCTTTCCTGCATGAGAGGTGATGGGAGAAAATATTACATCAATCAAATTCAATTAACAGTGTAACCCATTTGGCTACATAATAAGGAATCATTGACTATAGTTAAGAAGATTTATTACAAATTTGCAACCAGGTTGAGGTACACGAATCTTAGCACCATGTAACCCCAATCACCTAAAGAAGTTTAGGTGTACCAGTAGTAGACAAACTAGAAGTTCAGTCACAGAAATACAAAAGACCAATAGCTAGATCTGGTGCTCAGATGAGTTTCTGGTTCTCTCTCATATACATGAGTAAAATTTAGAATGATCGATTTTAAAGTCCAAACTAAGTGGATGGTTCAATAGCCTAAGCAATCTCAAAATTCAGGGAACGTCAGAAAAATAGGAAAAACATGGGACAGTTCTGCAAGTAAGGAAATAAGTAGGATAAAAGAAAGCATCAGCATTGTAAAAGCCGGGTCAAGAGTATTCTTGGGTCAGGGTAATTTTGAATTAAGCCATACTCAGCAAGAGTCAAAGGTAATTAGGCAGAGAGGTCTAAACCTCTGAAAGTCCAGGGAAAAGTGGAAGCAATCTCAGCCAGATAAGACTTCAGTTATTTCCACCGAAATCACTCAAGTGCCACCCCTCTGTTCGTGTCATCAGGGGATCCATTGTCCTATTCCATTCTCACGTTGTAAGCTGCAACATTTAAGAAATGGCCTACCCTGAACATGGGAATTACAATATCATTGCTCAACCAAGCCATGGAATAAGATTGCTGGATAGAACTCTTCAGTTAACGTCATGGATCTCCATGATCGTTGGTCACGGTCTTCTCTTCAAGTGAAGGAATAGCCCAAATAGGGCCACCCAGATCACTCATGACCACCTCTCAACCTTCAATACCAAGTGAAGAGTCGGTCAGACTTTGAGAATACAAACCAATAATCATTTATTCAGATACACTCAGAGTGAAACCCAATCTGCCCAGTCTCTTAGGAGTGCCGCAGCGGGACTAAAATCGATAAGCATAAAGGCACATTAAGTACATTTCATAGCTGGGCAAAACATGCCCACAGTGGAATTTTCCAAGCAGGTACAGCTTAAGCAATGGAGTACAAGGAACATGATCTCAGCACGCTTATCATTACACAGTTTCAAAAGTCCATAGCTGGTCTAGTCAGCTCCGTCACCAGACTAGTGGGAGAGGGCCTCTATCTAGCAAGAAAGGTATGCAGCAATAAGAACAGTCTATTCATTAGCTAAGCAAGGCCCAACCTTGAAGAAACAAAACTTATGAAAAGCCGTTTCTCTGAATGGCAAGGATAAGTTTCGATCATGACTTAAAATGGCGGCCAAACATAAACTGTTGCTGCGAATGCTAACTTTTACATGAATAAGTGCGTAATCAAAACAGCGAAAACTATTTTATTCTAACACAGGCTCTTTCTCTCTTGCTAGTAAAGTGTTGTACCTATTCTCAAACTAACAATGTATGTGAACGTACCTGCAATTGCCAGCAGAAATGAAAAACAGTTTTTTTTACAGAATTTAAAACAGGCCCATTAAGGGCAATTTTTTTTTTATAACCATTTTTATTTGCATTTTTTCCAACACTAAACAGTACAGTCATTTCAATAGTAAAGTCCACATATCTCCCCCCTACTTCCGCCTCCCCCGCGACATTGCCCAATTTGATGCAGACAGTTCCAAAGTGAAAAGGACCACTAGGTTACCACTCCACAGTACCATCAATAGTCTAATCATCACACAGTCCCTCTTTATCCCATTATGTGCCTCCCGCCTTACCCCATTGCAATCCACCATCCAAGCCGTGGTAATGTCTCCACTTCCCCCAGACTTTGTGAAACGTCCTAGGGCATCCCTGTGCTTTGTGTGTGACTCTCTCAGCCGCCATATATAGGTCTAGTCCTCTCCTCCATTCATCCAACGATGGTATCTCCGGCGCCCCCCAGTGTCTCGCTATATCCCTTTTGGCCACTACCAAAGCCAGTACCAGAAAGGCCAGCATGGGACGTGTCAAATCTACATCATTCGTCATTCCTAATAGGGCCAGCCTGGGGTCGATTTGAATTTGGGTTTCCAAGACCGCAGTTAGTTCCGTGAAAATGCCTGACCAGTATCCCTGTATTTTAGTGCATGACCACAGGACATGGAAGAAGTCCCCCCTGGGGTCCCGGCATCTTAAGCACCTTGCATCATCTATCCTCCCCATTTTCTGGAGCCGCACCCTATCGAAGTAAGTTCTATGCAGTACATTGAATTGGATGAGACGGAGTCGGGATTTAACGGCCACCTCTCTAGGATGTGTTAATACTAGTTCCC
Organism: Lissotriton helveticus; assembly: GCF_964261635.1. Lineage (NCBI taxonomy): Eukaryota > Metazoa > Chordata > Amphibia > Caudata > Salamandridae > Lissotriton > Lissotriton helveticus. The sequence goes on from NC_136059.1 coordinate 1,034,551,712, forward strand.
AGTCTATCTCCTCCATGTCACCCATGTCCGTTTCCCACTGCTGCCGAAGCTTGGCCAAATCACCTAACATGTTATTCGTGAGGGTTTTATATGTGAGAGAGACCGCCTTCTGTTGTATGTGCTCCTGGAGGAGCCTGCCTTCGAGTGGGGCAAAGTCTACCAGCTCTGCAATGTTGATATTTTGGGCCCCCATGCATGTTTCAGTCTGGTGTATTTGTATCTCTGTTTGGGGTGTAGTCCGAATTCCAAGGTCAGCGTCGCAAACGACTTCAATTGCCCTTTGGCAACTATATCTCCTAGGGTGGAGATCCCTATGTCATCCCATCGTTTATATCCTGTTAGTTTGTGGAGTTCCGCCAGCCACGTGCAGTGCCAGATTGGCGTCTGTCTCGAGGGCTTCCTGTCCATTAAGGGCAATTTTAGAATATTAAATCAATGGTGCACATTTAATATGTGTGTGCACTTTCAAACACAAATTAATGTAACTTGTCAGTACATTAGATTCAAATTGCATGTGGCATACGGTAAAATCTTTAATACGCATGTGTAAGTATGGCTAAGAAATACATTTTAAATTAAATATAGGTGACACATTAGTCCACACATTACATAATTCCATTGTCATTTCAAAAGTAAACCCATTCTAAATAAATGAGCTTATTCATAAAGTCTCCAAAGAATAGCTCATTTAATATGATCATGGCACACAGTATGTATAAATGTATAAATTCTCTAATTCTACAGTGAATGCACTTCAATAATGATGTCAAGTGCAACACCTTTACTTTAGTTGTCGCTAGGTCACACAGGAAACATGTGCTAAGTGCACGTAATTGTGATGTGTAAAGATTGAATCGAAATTATGCTGCTCTATAGGGACGGGCCATTTTTAAAATGTAGGGGAGGGGTCGTGCGGCTGCCCCCGAGTCATAGTATGGCCCAGGGACCCCATCCATTGGGCCCAATTCAGTGACAGTGTTCCGGGGAGCCCAACCCCCGGGACACCATTGTTTCCCTGCTCGCTAGGGCAGGGAAAAACATTTGTGATGCATCCGATGGAAGCAGAAAGGCTCAGCAATGAAGCTACGTCCCAGACACACTCACGGACAGTACGCTTGCCTCATTCCCAGTCTCACACAACTACTACAAAAATTCATTCATTCAGGGGGCAAATGCATCAAGATTCCGTTTTGCGAATCTCAAATTGGGAAAATTTGCTATTCGCAGTTTCAGATTCGCAAAACGGGATGTATGTAGGTTCTTAAATGTCGCAAAAAAATCACAGAATTCTGTTTTGCGATTCCTTAAAAGCAAAATTCACAATTTTGGAAATTGCAAAACCGGAAATCTGCAATGCAGGTGCAGCCTGATGACATCACAACCAGGAAGTGAGAGTGATTAGCTGCACCTGCTTGCCTGAGCCACACCCAGTGGCAGTTAGGAGTGTGTTTGGAGGCTGCACAGCACTGCTAGCTCTGCTATGGAGTCACAGAGGCCACAGGAGGGTATGGAGCCAGAAAAAAGACAAAGGAAGCACAAGTTTTCAGATAAGGAGCATGAGGTCTTAATAGAAGAAAAGGTTCGCAACCATGAACTGCTTTTTGGCAAAAAAGCCTTGAAGGTACCAGAGTCAAGGAAACGGAAGATCTGGCTTGAAATACAACAAAAGATAAATGTAGTTGGAGTCACCACACGTACAATAGATGAACTGCGAAAAAGATGGTACGACATGCGCCAGAGATCAAAAGAGAGGGTGGCAGCCAGGTTGAAGGAGGCACAGAAGACCGGTGGAGGAACTTCAACTGCTGAGCAACCAACACCACACGAGGAGCTTGTGGAGGCCACTCTCCTGCCTGAGAGTGTTTGTGAAGTGGCTGAGATTGACAGCTCTGACCCTGCTTCCAGTATTCAAGGTAAGATGCATGGCAAAAAGATTGAAACAGCTAGGTATTGCATGCAAACAGTGTAGATTGAGGGACATTAAGTAAACATATTTGACTCTGGTCCACTCCTTACAACACACATACATATGCATCATGGGAGTTGTAGTATGATTAGGGATATTTTGTCAATGACAACAATGACACACATGCTTAGATTGTGGGTTGCATTGAAGGCAAAATGAGAGTGTCAGGATTGATAGAACTCCAAGTTTGAAAACTTTATTTGGTCTAAAATGCATGAGAAAACACAAACTCATATGTCCCCCTTTACATTCACAGCACAATCAAGGGCACCAGGGGACATTGCTGAGGGAGAGGACTCCCAAATTAATATGGATTACGGCAATAAAGGGGAAAGCAGCGAGGAATGTATTAACCCTCGGCGGAGAACTACGCTCCGTTCGCGAATTTTCGGCAACTTCGCACTTCGTGGCGAGCGCGAAGTTGTCGACTACTGTGCAATCTACAGCATAGCGTAGTAGTTTTTCTTCCTCGCGCGCTCAATAGCATTCTCGCGTGCGCGGTAATGACTTACCGTGGTTCTGCATTGGCTTTCTAGCTTTTCTCTCCCGGTCGTGTTCGCTACGATGTTTGGAATCCGGCCGCACAATCCCATGCCACTTTGAGAACGCGATTACGTCATTCGGACGCGCGAACATGTCATTGGGACGTGCGATCCTCCTTGCAGTGCCATGTTGGTAAGAACGCGTTTCCGAACACGCAGAAACTGCAATCTGGCACAGAATATCTCCCGAGCATGTTAAAATCTTCTCAAAAATTTTCATTTAACCCCTTAGATTGTGATTTGACTGTACTTTTTTGGGCTAGGAGTCCTCTTTTTGTTTCTACTCTTTTCAAGATAAAGGAAGTGCCCCTGAGTCTCCAACTTCCTGTTCCTGTCCACCAGGCTCCTCCCAGTGCTTTGTCCATGTGGTGTTCACTTTCATTTGGAATTGGAGCTGGAAGGATCATTCTTTGTGTATGTCTGCTGCATCATAGCATTTATTCGGATTTATTGAGGAATTTTGGATTTGAACTTTTCTTTTACAAGTAAGTTTGAGAATTGAGAATTGGTGTACTGTAAATGTTTGTTTGGTTTGGGTTTTTTTTAACTACAGTTTTCTGTGCTTCTCAACCCTTCTTAAAAATTATTATTGAGGGAGGCCTGTACTTTCATGAGGGGCCAAGTTGTATGTGTTTGAAATTTCATCCAGTAGGCCTAGAGGTACCCAAGGGTCCACCCATGTTTCTGTTGTGTCTGTAAAACATCATGGATGGCATTGGATTTAATTGCATACTCTGTTGTAGTGGAATTTAATTTTTGTTTAGTAAAATTAGGTAACCTTAGTAGTTCATGTAGTTAGTGTAGGCCTGCTTGAGTTCATTTACTTTCTGTGGGTGGCTTGGCCAGGTGGTGGTGGCCATTTTGTGTTTGTAGCCACTGTGTTTTTGCCATAGGCCTCCAAGCTTGTGGCCTACTCTGCCAGTAGGCCCAAGGGTACTACTACAGTCCTCATCATGGGTGCATGAAAGTTGTTCTACTGTTATAGGGGTGTTTAAGTTGTAAGTGTAACATCATGTAGGTCATGGATGGCTTTGGATTAGTTAGCAAAATGTGTTTTTGGTGTTGAATTGCAGGTTTTGGGTGTCTGTTGAATAATATGGCTTTTTCTGCGCACTAGGTAACTCTAGGATTCAGCTCGCGTAGTTTTGGTAACTTTGCACAGTGCAACAACGCGCCCTTACAGTTTTTGTCTTCTTCACGAGCTCAATGTGCGTGCTCGCGCACGCGATAATGACGTTTTGTACAGTTCGCGCTGCCGAACACGCCGAATTTGCATTCTCGCGAGCAATATCTCTCGAGTTGCCTAAAACGTTCCCGAAAATGTAGATGCTGTTTGTTGGAACCTAAATATGTCAGGTCACCTAGGGTAGCCTGGCCTAGGGTAAGACACATTCACTAGAGGCACATGTGTGAAGGTTGCAAACCACCCAGCAGTAAATCAACGCAATAACACCCAAAAATGACGCTACACCAATGTTGGGAAAAATACGAGCCTGTTTATAGAAAAATAGTCTTTGCTCTTTTTGTCAGTTATTTAGCTCTAATAAATACAGTTCATTACATCACAGCATCTTTAACCTCTTCACATTACCACATCTAGCAGGTTTACATCTATATACTTCAACAGTTCAGATGAGCAATTGCTGTACTCTGATTAACCCCTTTTTGAATCTTCTTTTAAAATCAAGGTTTAAACAGATAACCACCTCTCCCCACAATTGCTCTATGTCCAGATACAAATTTGCATTCCCCAGCCCAGGTTGTCAGTCTCCTCAGCAATCCCACCCTGTCTGAGGACCAGCTGTCTCAAGTTTTCAGACACCAGAGGCTAGGAAGGAATGTCTCAAAAGACTGGTTTAGGCCTCAGTTACTTTTCACCCCTCGGGTGCACCATGGGATACTTAATGCTGTAGGCTTGGCAATGTGCAGTTATTTAACAGCCCCTCTACCCCTTTTCATGCACAGGAATCAATCAGCGCTGCACCACTTTATTTAGAAGGGGTCAGACGATCCTAGGCACAACCAGCTCTCCTGTCCCACCCCTTAGGTTTCCCCGCTTACTTGACAGTGTGTGCTGGGAGGCCTGTTCCTCTGTAACACCCTCTCGCTTCAAGGACACTTCCGTGCAGAAATCGGGCCTCCCCGCTCCCTCACGGAGGAGCAGAGGCCCTTTTGAGGGTAACTCGTGGCGCTTCACCGGACGCCGGACGCTCGGCGGGGCCGCTTCCCTCCTTGGTGCTTCACCTCAGTTGCTGCCGGCGGTTTCTTCACGAAGGCGCCTTCGCGCATGCGCGGGGGATCGGCGACTCGGCCTCAGAGACTGCTCCGTCGTCCTATCACGGAGTAGCGTCTTCGCAGCGGGCCTGCTCGATCCTAGGCCCCTCCTGTGATAACAACCCGGCTCAGATGAGATTATGCGCGGTAGCGCTGGGAATCAGTCAACTTGCTCCCTACTCTTTCTCCTTTGGAGGCGCAGACACGGAGCGCGATCAGTGCCCCAGGAGTCCTGCTCACAGTGGAAACAAAGGGAAATAGACCCCTACTCCTCACTCCTCTACCTCACGAGTCGGGAGGTTTGCCACACGCTACAGGACCAGGCACTGGTAGGGAAGTCTCAGTGTCATTTAGAGAAGGAGCTTTCTTCTCACTCTAAAGAGGCAGGGTAAAAGGGGGGATCCCTTTGCGTTGGAACCCCAGAACTCCTAGTTCAGCAATAGTCCACAACCCCTCCTTACTGGACAGATATAGGGGCCCAGGCGATCTCCTAGTTGGGTTCCCAATACAGGGACCTTCTCAGCTCCACAGACTACTGGGATTAACCCCTTCACCTAACTGTCCAGGGTCAGCAGGATAAACTAACTCGGCTAGGTCAACAGGAATGGGGGGGTGGAAAAACCTAGACAGAGGGCTACCCTTGTAGAGCAATCCACCCTTCAGGATCCTACCCCTACCAGACCTCAGCCTTCACTCTAGCTGTTCCTCACTGACAAAAACAAAATGGCTGACCAGCATTCCGCCTTTTATAGGCTGACCCTCAGAGGTCCAGAAGGGACCAGAAGGTTCTGGAATGCCCTACTCTATCCTATGGGACAGGTTCCAGGTATGTCAGTATGACAGTTGGTAGCCACCATTTTGTGACTCCAAAGAAATGCCTGTCAGGAAAGGCCTCTAGGCCTGAGGTGAAAAACTATGAGGGTGAAAAAACACCTATCCCCTAGACCAACACCTTGAGAAAGCTAGTGGACACAAAAATTAATAAAGGCATGAGGGGCAAAAAGGGGACAAAATAAATAATAAATTGGAGGGACTACGCAAAAAGTAACACGCGTCCCCCCAGCTGAAAGTGGGGAGAACTACCCAACCCCTTGGGAGTCCTCATCACTAAGGCGGAAATACCTGGAGAGACCGTCTGCATTGGCGTGGTCCACTCCAGGCCGATGTTCCACCCAGAAGTCCATTCCCTGTAGGGAGATGGACCATCTCAGCAACTTGGGATTCTCCCCCTTCATCTGCATTAGCCAACGAAGGGGTCGGTGGTCAGTCTGAACCAGGAAGTGCGAGCCAAACAGGTATGGCCGCAGCTTCTTCAGAGCCCACACCACCGCAAAAGCTTCCCTCTCAATTGCACTCCACTTCTGTTCCCGGGGAAGCAGTCTCCTGGATAAGAAGACCACAGGCTGATCCAGGCCCTCTTCATTCAGTTGCGATAACACTGCCCCAATGCCATGTTCTGATGCATCTGTCTGGACAATGAACTCCTTGGAGAAGTCTGGGGCCCTCAGGACCGGTGCTGCACACATTGCCTGCTTCAGTTTTTCAAAAGCTTGCTGACAAGCTTTCGTCCAAACTACCCGTCGAGGTTGTTTCTTGGAGGTGAGCTCTGTGAGGGGCGCTACAATAGTGCCATACCCCTTCACAAAGCGACGGTAGTAGCCTGTGAGGCCCAGGAAAGCTCGGACCTCAGTCTGTGTCTTGGGGGGTTCCCAGGCCATGATTGCCTCAATCTTTGCCTGCAGGGGCTGCACTGTCCCCCTACCCACCAAGTGTCCAAGGTACACAACCGACCCCTGCCTAATCTGGCATTTGCTGGCCTTGATTGTCAATCCAGCTTGTTTCAGGGCCTGGAGAACTGCCTGCAAATGTTGCAAATGGTCCTCCCAACTGCTACTGAAGACAGCAATGTCATCCAGGTAAGCAGCAGAGAAACCCTCCATTCCAGAGAGGACCTGATTCACCAGCCGCTGAAATGTGGCAGGGGCATTTTTGAGCCCAAAGGGCATCACGCAAAATTGGAAGTGTCCCTCAGGCGTGGAGAAGGCTGACCTTTCCTTTGCTCCATCTGACAAGGAGATCTGCCAGTACCCTGAAGTGAGGTCAAAGGTACTTAGGTATTGGGCAGCTCCCAGCCGGTCAATTAACTCATCCGCCCTAGGGATCGGATGGGCATCAGTTTTTGTAACTGAGTTCAGTCCCCGGTAATCCACACAGAACCTCAGTTCTGGCGTGGTGCCCGGTGGAGCGGCTTTTGGCACTAGCACCACCGGACTGGACCAAGGGCTGTTGGAAGGTTCTATCACTCCTAGCTCTAGCATCTTGGCAACCTCTCCATGGATGCTAGCCTTCACCTTGTCTGACAGCCGGTAGGTCTTTGACTTCACTGGTGGGCTGTCTCCTGTGTCTACATCATGGGTACACAGGTGGGTTCTTCCCGGGACAAGGGAGAACAACGAAGAGTACTGCTCCAATACCTGGCGGCAATCCTCTCGCTGCTCAGGAGTTAGGGATGGGGAGAGAATCCCTCCCTCCACCGACCCATCCTTCTCTTGAGACGAGAAGAGATAAGGGAGAGGCTCGCTTTCTGCTTCCTCGGCACCATCAGTCACCATCATCAGGATGACCTCTGGCCTCTCATGGTGGGGTTTGAGGCGATTGGCATGCAGCACCCGTAGGGGCTGTCGAGGGGTCTTAAGATCCACCACATAGGTGGCCTTACCCTTCTTTTCCAACACCTCAAAGGGGCCAGCCCAGCGATCTTGAAGGGCACTTAGCTCTCCAGGTTCCATCACCCACACTTTCTGGCCAGGCCCCAACTCCACCGGGTGAGCATTGTGGTCGTACCATTCCTTCATTACTGCCTGGCTGGCCTCCAAGTTGTCAGAAGCTTGCTTCCACAACTTTGCCATTTGGCTCCGAAAGGCCAGCATGTAGCTCACCACATCCTGAGGAGGCTTTCTGGGAGACTTTTCCCATCCATCCTTCACCAGGCTGAGAGGTCCACGCACAGGGTGCCCGTACAACAGTTCAAAAGGGCTGAAGCCCACTCCCTTCTGCGGCACTTCTCGGTAGGAAAACAGCAAACAGGGCAGGAGGACGTCCCATTTCCTCCGTAGGCTCTCAGGCAGACTTCTTATCATGCCCTTCAGGGTCTTATTGAACCTCTCTACCAGTCCATTGGACTGGGGGTGGTATGGAGTGGTGAACCGGTAGGTCACTCCACACTCCTTCCACATTGCCCGCATGTACGCTGACATAAAGTTGGTCCCCCTGTCAGACACAACTTCCTTGGGGAAACCCACTCGGGTAAAGATCCCCATTAGGGCCCTAGCCACCACAGGTGCAGTAACTGTCCTCAGAGGAATTGCCTCTGGGTATCGTGTGGCATGATCCACCAGAACCAGGATGAACCTGTGACCAGCTGTTGTTGGTGGATCTAAAGGCCCTACAATGTCGATGCCCACCCTTTCAAAGGGGGTGCTAACGACTGGAAGTGGTTCCAGGGGGGCTTTCAGCTTCACCCCTGTTTTCCCACTGGCCTGGCAGGATACACATGTCCGACAGTAAGTGTTGGACGCCACTTTCATCTGAGGCCAGTAAAAGAGGAGGACAAGCCGAGCAAAGGTCTTGTCCTGACCTAGGTGTCCTGCCAAGGGTATAGCATGAGCCAATTCCAGCAGAAAGGCTCGGTATTGTTGCGGGACTACCAAGGCCCTTGATGAACCAGGTAAGGGTACCTTGGGTTCACTGTAGAGGAGTCCATCCTCCCAGTAAATATGGTAGTGTCCCGTAACATCACCTGCTGCCTGGGCTTCAGTCTGTCGCCTCAGTCCCCCAAGGGTAGGGCACTCCCTCTGCCCCTTACAGAATTCCTCTCTGATAGGTCCTCCCTCCACATGCCACTCAGCAGGGATGGGTAAATCCTCCAGAGAGTCTACTTCCCCCTCCACGGACTCCCGGTCCACCACTGCAGGTGGCCGATCCGTCACATGGGGTGCGGAAGTCGAAGCAGGCTCTTCCTGTCTTCGGGTCTGTCCCTTTTTGGCAGCGGGTTGGGCCATTGTTCCAGGCTCCAACCCAGGCGAACTCCCTCTCCGGGCAGTCGCAGACCTTGTGCTCACACAGGCCCAGTCAGGTGTACCCAGCATCGCAGTGTGCGTCCGGTATTCCACCTCTCTCCAAGTGTTGTGCTCCATATCATTTCCCAGCAGACAATCAACTGGCACGGCAGGGCTTACGGCAACTCGAAGTGAACCTGCAACCCCTTCCCACTCAAAGGGAACCTCAGCCACTGGATAGTGGCCCATTCTGCCGTCAGCCATCGCGGCGGGGTGGAGTACATTGGGAATCACCTGCTCTGGAGACACCAGTTGACTTCTCACCATAGTCATACTGGCTCCTGTATCTCTCAGAGCCTCCCCTCTCTGGCCATTGATGGTGACCCATTGCCCATACTTAACAGTATTTGGGGGCACCTGGATCTTTGGGACCATCTCCCGTTCTCCCAGGGACACTAAGGTGACACCCGCCCACTCACCCCCCTTATCTAAGGGCAACTCCTCCCCGAGCGCTACACTAGCTACTCCCGGTGGTTTTCCTCCGGTGGGAGGGGGTGGTCTCTTTGGGCATCTGACATCTCCCTTATAATGTCCAACACCACCACACTCAAAACAGTGGAGAACCCTTGGCTGCTGGCTTTGGCCAGGATTAGGGTTTCTGGGCGGGTTTGCCTTTGGGGTGAAACCTGTTCCCTTTCCCTGGAAATTGTTTTGGGGACCTTTAGAGAACTCCCGCTTTTTATCTCCCCCCTCCTTCTTCTGGGGGGCGCCCTGTCCGGCCTTTTGGGAATCCCCTCCAGTCCCCTTTGAGGACACCCGGGTACTTGCCCAGATGTCCGCCTCCTCTGCAAGCTTCCGGGGATTGGTCAGCTTGCTGTCCACCAGGTGTTGGCGCAGCTCGGGAAAACATTTCTCGAGGAGGTGTTCTTTCAAAAATAGATCATACAACCCCTCATAATCCTTCACCTCACTGCCCTTTACCCAGCCCTCTAATGCCTTTCTTGCGTAATCAAGGAAGTCCACCCAGTTCTGGGTGCTTAACTTGTGGCTCCCCCTGAACTTCTGACGGTACCTTTCTGGGGTAAGCCCAAACTTCCTTACCAATGCTAGCTTCATGGTGGGGTAGTTGGTTTGCTCCTCTGGTTCCAGGGCCAGCAAGGTGACCCGACCAGTAGGAGGCATGTACTTATACAATCCAACCCCCCAGTGCTTCTCCTGCACCCCATGGGCTCTTAAAGAGACCTCATAGGCAGCCAACCACTTGGCTATGTCATCCCCCTGACTAAAGCTAGCAATAAGGTCTTTTGGCAAATAGGGTCTGGACTCCCTGGCTGTTTCTTTGGATTCGCTGCCACCATTCATTACAGGAGAGGGCCCCCGTTGCAGGGCCTGGAGTTCCAACTCTTTCAACCTGAACTCATGAACCATCCTCCTCTCTTCCTTCTCCTGCTCCAGCTTAGCCAACTCCCATCTTAATTTCCTCTTTTCCCTCCGGTCAGTGAGCTCTGCTTCGGTCAAGCTTCCCCCGGAGACACTACTGCCCTTCCTGGAGTAGGACACTGGTCCTGGGAGTAGGTTTTCCCCCTCTGAGTAGAATAATCCATCTATCTCCACAACCGTGTCCCGGTCTGCCCCTTCATCCTCCTCCTTTCCTTCTTTGTGTGCCTCCACCCAAGCCCTTAGACTGGTCTGGAGTTCCCCCTTCTTGGCACCATGCTTAAAAAATACCCCCATTTTCTGGCAGAAATCTTTCAGCTGAGCCACAGAATAGGTGTCTAGGTTTTCTAGTGCAAACTCCATTTTACAATAGGCAATACCAAGTTATACACACAAGGAAATTTGAGTTGCAAGGGCAACCTGAAGCTACCTCCACCCCACCACCAGGAACAAATTTGGAAAAACAAAAGTAAAAATTAGGAGGGCCGCTAGGAGAAAACTCCTGGTGTAGTCTAGTGAATTACGCTCAATTACTACTGAGTAGTTGCAACCACAGTCAGGATCCCACCGCTGCCACCAACTTGTTGGAACCTAAATATGTCAGGTCACCTAGGGTAGCCTGGCCTAGGGTAAGACACAATCACTAGAGGCACATGTGTGAAGGTTGCAAACCACCCAGCAGTAAATCAACGCAATAACACCCAAAAATGACGCTACACCAATGTTTGGAAAAATACGAGCCTGTTTATAGAAAAATAGTCTTTGGTCTTTTTGTCAGTTATTTAGCTCTAATAAATACAGTTCATTACATCACAGCATCTTTAACCTCTTCACATTACCACATCTAGCAGGTTTACATCTATATACTTCAACAGTTCAGATGAGCAATTGCTGTACTCTGATTAACCCCTTTTTGAATCTTCTTTTAAAATCAAGGTTTAAACAGATAACCACCTCTCCCCACAATTGCTCTATGTCCAGATACAAATTTGCATTCCCCAGCCCAGGTTGTCAGTCTCCTCAGCAATCCCACCCTGTCTGAGGACCAGCTGTCTCAAGTTTTCAGACACCAGAGGCTAGGAAGGAATGTCTCAAAAGACTGGTTTAGGCCTCAGTTACTTTTCACCCCTCGGGTGCACCATGGGATACTTAATAATGTAGGCTTGGCAATGTGCAGTTATTTAACAGCCCCTCTACCCCTTTTCATGCACAGGAATCAATCAGCGCTGCACCACTTTATTTAGAAGGGGTCAGACGATCCTAGGCACAACCAGCTCTCCTGTGCCACCCCTTAGGTTTCCCCGCTTACTTGACAGTGTGTGCTGGGAGGCCTGTTCCTCTGTAACACCCTCTCGCTTCAAGGACACTTCCGTGCAGAAATCGGGCCTCCCCGCTCCCTCACGGAGGAGCAGAGGCCCTTTTGAGGGTAACTCGTGGCGCTTCACCGGACGCCGGACGCTCGGCGGGGCCGCTTCCCTCCTTGGTGCTTCACCTCAGTTGCTGCCGGCGGTTTCTTCACGAAGGCGCCTTCGCGCATGCGCGGGGGATCGGCGACTCGGCCTCAGAGACTGCTCCGTCGTCCTATCACGGAGTAGCGTCTTCGCAGCGGGCCTGCTCGATCCTAGGCCCCTCCTGTGATAACAACCCGGCTCAGATGAGATTATGCGCGGTAGCGCTGGGAATCAGTCAACTTGCTCCCTACTCTTTCTCCTTTGGAGGCGCTGACACGGAGCGCGATCAGTGCCCCAGGAGTCCTGCTCACAGTGGAAACAAAGGGAAATAGACCCCTACTCCTCACTCCTCTACCTCACGAGTCGGGAGGTTTGCCACACGCTACAGGACCAGGCACTGGTAGGGAAGTCTCAGTGTCATTTAGAGAAGGAGCTTTCTTCTCACTCTAAAGAGGGAGGGTAAAAGGGGGGATCCCTTTGCGTTGGAACCCCAGAACTCCTAGTTCAGCAATAGTCCACAACCCCTCCTTACTGGACAGATATAGGGGCCCAGGCGATCCCCTAGTTGGGTTCCCAATACAGGGACCTTCTCAGCTCCACAGACTACTGGGATTAACCCCTTCACCTAACTGTCCAGGGTCAGCAGGATAAACTAACTCGGCTAGGTCAACAGGAATGGGGGGGTGGAAAAACCTAGACAGAGGGCTACCCTTGTAGAGCAATCCACCCTTCAGGATCCTACCCCTACCAGACCTCAGCCTTCACTCTAGCTGTTCCTCACTGGCAAAACAAAATGGCTGACCAGCATTCCGCCTTCTATAGGCTGACCCTCAGAGGTCCAGAAGGGACCAGAAGGTTCTGGAATGCCCTACTCTATCCTATGGGACAGGATCCAGGTATGTCAGTATGACAGTTGGTAGCCACCATTTTGTGACTCCAAAGAAATTCCTGTCAGGAAAGGCCTCTAGGCCTGAAGTGAAAAACTATGAGGGTGAAAAAAAACACCTATCCCCTAGACCAACACCTTGAGAAAGCTAGTGGACACAAAAATTAATAAAGGCATGAGGGGCAAAAAGGGGACAAAATAAATAATAAATTAGAGGGACTACGCCAAAAGTCAGACAGGTCTAACACTGTTCATTTTGCTAAAAGAAACTCCTTAGGTTGTCATTTGCTTGTAGTTTTTGGAGCATGGACCACTTACTGTGTCTGTCCTCTATGTACTTTGTTGTTTGAGGGTGGCCTGACCATGTGGGCGGCTTGTCGGCCATTTTGTCAAGCCAAACATTTACTCCACATATGCCTTTATCACGCATGCCATCACAACGCAAAGGCATGCGTGGTAAAGGCATATACTTTGTAAAAATAGTTTATATATATAATTTTTAATGTATATATATATATATATATATATATATTTTTTTTTTTTTAAATCAAAATTTAAAAATAAACTTTTTCCTCATTTAAATTAAATTATTTAAAATTATATTTTTATCTAAATAACTATTTAATGTTTATATATATATATATATATATTTTAAATTAAATTACCCTATAGACCCCCCAAACAATATACCTTATCCCGTAAAATATCCCTGCACCCCAAAATCATAACCCACCCTTACTCATTATAATACACCAGCACCCTTAAACAATAACCCATCCTGACCCTAAAAATACCCCTGTACCCCAAAACCCAAACCTACCCCTGAACCTTAAAAATACCCCTTTACCCCAAAACCCAAACCTACCCCTGAACCCTAAAATAACCCTGTACCCCAAAACCCAAACCTACCCCTGAACCCTAAAATACCCCTGTACCCCAAAACCCAAACCTTTCCCTGAACCCTAAAAATACCCCTGTACCCCAAAACCCAAACCTATCCCTAAACCCTAAAAATACCCCTGTACCCCAAAACCCAAACCTATCCCTGAACCCTAAAAATACCCCTGTACCCCAAACCTCAAACCTTGCCCTGAACCCTAAAAATACCCCTGTACCCCAAAACACAAACCTATCCCTGAACCCTAAAAATACCCCTGTACCCCAAAACCCAAACCTAGCCCTGAACCCTAAAAATACCCCTGTACCCCAAACCTCAAACCTTGCCCTGAACCCTAAAACACCCCTGTACCCCAAAACCCAAACCTTTCCCTGAACCCTAAAAATACCCCTGTACCCCAAAACCCAAACCTATCCCTAAACCCTAAAAATACCCCTGTACCCCAAAACCCAAACCTATCCCTGAACCCTAAAAATACCCTGTACCCCAAAACCCAAACCTATCCCTGACCCCTAAAAATACCCCTGTACCCCAAACCTCAAACCTTGCCCTGAACCCTAAAAATACCCCTGTACCCCAAAACACAAACCTATCCCTGAACCTTAAAAATACCCCTGTACCCCAAAACCCAAACCTAGCCCTGAACCCTAAAAATACCCCTGTACCCCAAAACCCAAACCTAGCCCTGAACCCTAAAAATACCCCTGCACCCCAAAACCCAAACCTACCCCTGAACCCTAAAATACCCCTGTACCCCAAAACCCAAACATATCCCTGAACCCTAAAAATACCCCTGTACCCCAAAACCCAAACCTAGCCCTAAACCCTTAAAATACCCCTATACACAAAAACCCAAACACACCCTTAAAACATATACCCCAACACCCCCAAACTCACCCTTAAAATACTCTTGAACCCCTAAACATATACCCCAACACCCCCAAACTAAAACCATATACTTACCTTACACTTAAAAATTAAAAACATATGCTTTTACCATTCATGCTTTTACAACGAATTTCGTTGTGAAAGCATGCGTGATAAAACCATATAAGATATAATGGCATGCGTTTTAAAATTTTGCGGACTGATGGTACTTTCGTTCTAATGGTATGCGGACTAAAGGTATGTGGAATGAAAAATGCGGGATAATGGCTGCAAACCCCTTTTGCCATAGGAATGTATTGTCTGTCTTCTCTTTCTTTTCATGTTTTTGGGGGTGGCCAGGCCATGTGGGGGCGGCCATTTTGTGTGACCTTCCATCGTGGTTTAGTTTTTTTGCCGCGGGCCTACAAACTTGTGTGATTTTTTCTGCCAGTAGGCCTAGAGTCCCAGAGATAGTCAGCGGGGATGCTTGATGTAGCGTTTTCCATTTTGTCTGTTGAATTTAACTTCATTTAGGGCATGGGTGGCAATGCATTGAATTTTCAAATGTGGTGTTTGGGGTGTAGTTAACTGTTTGGGTGAAAAAAACTCTAAATGCCTTTGTTGTTTGTGTTTCTTGTGTAACTTTCAAACCTTGTAGCCATGGTGTTAGACCTGTCTGGCCCTTTGCGTAGTCCCTCCAAATTATTATTTATTTTGTCCCCTTTTTGCCCCTCACACTTTCGTATCTTTTTGTGCCACTAGGTTTTTATGGTGTTGGTCTGGGGGACAGGTGCTCTTTTGCGCTCATAGTTTTTCATCCCAGGCCTAGATGCCTTTCCTGACAGGAATTCACTTGGAGTCACAAAATGGTGGCTGCCAACTGTCACAACTGCCATTCCCTGGAATGGCCTCATAGACTAACATTGGGGCCTTCCAGAACCTTCTGGACCCTACTGGACCCTGTGTGGACAGGCTATATAAGGGTAGGGGTCAGGAAGCCATTTGGTGTAGTTAGAGAGTGAGAGGAGTAAGGTGGTGGTGAGGGAAGGTGGACGCACAGAGAGAAGTTAGTTGCACAGAAAGTTTGACAGCCTCTTCTGGTAGACGTTTCCCCCTTTGCCTCTAACTAAACCCTCTGATGGGACCTTGTTATCTGAGTGAGGCAGCTCAGAGATTTCAGTTGCCCCCCCCCTTGTTGATATCCTCGGGCCCCTGCTAGCCTTAAGCCTCATTGTGGACTGAGTAAAATCCTCTCCCTTTGATTTGCCTTACCGTTCTCCCCGAGAAGTGGCAGTGAATCTCCCTGCACCGGTCGGAGACTCTGTGAGGCAGAGGCAAGGAATTTCGGCGGAGCTGCTGGGCTGGAGAAGGAGATCAGAGTCACTGGTCTTTGCGCATGCTGAGTAGCGCGAAGCGGTGACCAGCGTGTGAAGGCAGGCCGCTCCGGAGGAGTGAAGTCGTCCTGTATGCTGCGCAGGCCCAGTGAGGTGCGAGGTGATTACCGTGAGGCGAAGCGCCGTCTCAGGGCCGCGCATGCCTAGTGCTGGTGGGCGGCTGGTGAGGAGCGGAGGCGTTCCGTGAGTTGCGCAGGCCCAGAGGCGCGCTGGGTGTCCATCTAAACTGGTGAGGAGCGGAGCTGGAAAGACTGGCGGGCGGCCCAGCAGCGTGAGGGAGACGGGCCTGGTGAGGAGCGCGGAAGTTCTCCTGTGCCCTACAAGAGGAGCGGGGAAGATTAAAGAAGTAAGCGTCCTGTCTGGGTGAAGTCCCAGAGAAGGACGAATATTTCCTATCAGGCGGCAGGGTTCAGGGAAAGTGGTCTGACGGAGTCCCTGGAGCAGATCTCAGACACAAGGTGACATTCAGATTTCCTGACTCCTGAGCTGGGGTGTAGCCCAAGAGACCAATAAATCGGTTTTATCTAACGTTGCTCACAAGCTGATGAGCGTGAGTTACATAGGAAGTCCGGAGCCACTGGGAGGTAGACACTGTCCCTGACCAAGCAATAGAGCCAGCCTATGAGTGGATGTCAGCAGGAAATCCCCCATTGGTAGACAGAGTAGGTGGTTCCTTGGATTAGGTTTGACAGAGCCTGCCTGTTTCCAGTTTCCCAGTGTACTGCGTGGGTACCCAAACAACAGGGTCTTCAGTGGAATTTTGATTTGTCACCTACATTCTGATTGTTGAAATGCTGATGACCAATTGGGGAAACTGAAAAGAGATAAATTGCTCAAAGTTCTATTTGCTCTAAGCCCTGTTGAGTAATACTGATAAAAAGCTGTAAGAGAGAGTTTAAGACCGAAACCAAATGTGATTGACAAAGTAAATGTAATTTAACTGTGAAATGTGATGACTAACTGTAAGAGTGAAAAGAAATAACAGGAGAAATTATGGTGTGAAAAAGAAAGAGAAAATCCAATCTATTTTTATAAAGCAATCCATATTTTTCCAATCTTTTGGTGTAGTGTCGTTTTTAACGTGGAATTGCATTGAGTTACTGCTGGGTGATTTGCAACCTTCACACATGTGCCTCTAATTATTAAATGTCTTGCCCTAGGCCAGGCTACCTTAGGTGACCTGACAACATTAGGTTCCAACATATTGGGATTGTCTTTTTTGCATTAAGCTGTGATGCAGGCATCCTCCTTTTTCTGGCCATATAGGGAGGGATATAGGCCTGCTTGAGTTTATTGTTTTCTGGCCTTTACCCATGTACCTGTGATGAGAGTGCCCATGTGGAGCTGTGGTGGTAGTAGTAGTGTGCTGTTTTGTTTTTGACAAATTGACCTGTGTCTTGCCATTGTTCCTGTTGGCTTACTACTGTTCACATCCCCATTGCTATCTGCTGCAGGTCACTGATGCTGCATCCATCCGAAATGATGCACAAATTAAGGATAAACAAGTTCCACTTCCACTACATTTGCATTTTAGTTATTTGCTATTCTTACTCTTACTGGTTGTACTAAGGCTTCTAGTAGTAATTAAAATTAAAGCTAAAAAAAATCCACATTCGACTGATGTTGTTCTGCCTTCTTTGCTTGTAGGTGCACAAAAGACTGAAGAGGAGGTGTCTGTCATCATTCATCGCCTGTTCTACTGCCAGACGGACCTCCTTCTGTTCTGTACTACGTCACGTGTGGTGTGACTAACCTGACCAGACATCATTCTCTAAATAACGGTGATGGATCAAGCCCTGATCTTTGGACTGGGTGAGAGTGGTCTGCTTAATTCAGACACTCTGTTCATCACCACCCCCTTTTCTGAATCGTTTTTGGCCACTATAGGTGTGGCAGGGTATACTCAGACATGAGTCCCTTGCTCACTGCTCCATCAGGATTCAAGCAAGCCGGGCCGACGAGGCTGAAATGCCAGAAACCGGTCCCCGGTAGCTTGTATCCTTTCTGGTGAAGAATTGGCTTGGTAGTTTGGTCTGCCCTGTTCCCATGATGCACTGGGCCAGGGACAGACTAATTTGCATATAGCCAGGTTCTGAGCTGGGATGGGGCAGTGAGCTAAATAACGGTGATGGATCAAGCCCTGATCTTTGGACTGGGTGAGAGTGGTCTGCTTAATTCAGACACTCTGTTCATCACCACCCCCTTTTCTGAATCAGACATCATTCTCAGCAACTTGTGCAACTGAGTGCTGCTGCTGACATCTGAAGAAGATGGGCCCAAAGAAAGCAGGTACCAGGTCCTCCAAGACCAAGAAAGTTGCTGAGAAGAAGGAAGAACAGAAGAAGGAAGTGACACTTAAGTCTGGTGTTGACCCGAAAACCTTTTTTGGGCAAAATAAAAGTACGCCTGCAGCAGCAGTGACCGGGGTCCAAGTTGGGGCCAGCACCTCCGCATCAGTGGGCCCAAGCCACCAACCCAGGCCCAAGCAGATGAGTGGGGAAGAGGTAGCCAGCCTAATGGTGGAAGCAGTGATACTGAGCCTGACCTGAATTTATCGCTATCTCAAAGTAGTACACATTCCATGCAAGAGGGAACACAGCAGAAAAGTGGTGAACAACAACCAGCGCCCGCAATAGTAGATGTTCAACCTGAGCCACCGCCCGCAATAGTAGTTGTTCAACAACCACCGCCCGCAATAGTAGATGCTCAACGAAAAGAACAACCACAACCACCGCCTGCAATAGTAGGTGTTCCACAACCACCGCCCGCAATAGTAGATGTTCAACGAAAACAACAACCACAACCACCGCCTGCAATACTTGTTGTTCAAGAACCACCACCGGCAATAGTAGTTGTTTAGTTGTTGTTCCTCCCGAAGTTGGGGCAGTTCAGGAAATTGAGCTTGATGCAGAGCAAGAAGAGGCAGCACCTCATGCAGGAGATCTATTGTTTTCCAAATCCCCACCAAGGAAAAGGTGGGTTAGTCCATCGAGTTCTTCGCCAAGCATCCCTTCTGATGATCTTGATCCCAATTGGGAGCCACAACAATCTGAGCATGAGAGGGAGAGACATCCCAAGAAGACCAGGCTAGGGAAAAGGAAGGTTCCAGGAAGCCTACCACTTATGGAGTGCGATGTTGAGCAGCCGGATAATGATGGTGATGATGAGTCAGACGCAGTCATCACAAGCATTACTCCTGGCCCTGAGGACATGGAGACCAACATTTTAACCCTAGCAAGAATGGCTGCGACTAGTAGGGATGTAGCACGCATACCACCAACACAGACCACACCAAAACTACCTCCAGCTTCTATTTTTACATTTGCACACAGCCGGCAGCGCCCTACATGCAGCACAAGTGCCACCTCAGCAGAAGTAGGTAGTGGTACTACTGAGCAGCCACATAGTGAAATTCACCACACAACCTCCAGTTCATCCGGCATTGGAAGTGGCACCTCTAGCAGGAGACAAAAGTTAAGCTCCCCAGTGTGGGACTTCTTTACAGTTAGCGCAAATGAGGAGAACATTGCTCTATCCTCCATTTGTCATTCCTCTGTTAGTCGTGGTAAGCTTGGTACAAACTATGGTACCGGAGGCCAAATGACCCATATGAAAAAACACCACCCAATCAAGTGGGAGGACCACCTACGTATCATAAAAGCAGGAACCATTAATGTTGGTCGGCAAGCATTAGAAGGTCCACAGGTCGAACAGGAAGAAGAGGGAGACATTCTATCTGGTAGTGGTACACTAAGTACCCCTGTCCAACTCCCCAGCACTGCAGTGGTAGGTCCCACATCCTCCGCATCAGCAACATCTCTGTGGCACCAGAGTAAGAGTAACCCGGAGACACAAAGGAGTACGGGTGCGAAGTCTGCGACGCGAATGACAGCATCGGGCACAACTGAAAGAAATACCAAGCAGTGTACCATTGTTAGCATGTTTAGGCAGGAGGGAAAGTACGAGTGCAACCACCCAATAGCACTTTTGTACAATGCTAAGCTTGCTAAAATGTTAGCTCTGGACCTTCTCCCTTTTTCCTTTGTTGAAGGGGTGGTTTTCCTGGAATTTGTGACAACCCTCTGCCCAAAATGGAATGTTCCCAGCCGCTACTATTTTGCCAGAGTTGCTGTTCCAGCACTACACCACGACGTGCTGGAATTGCTTGGAAAAGCCTTGCAGCAGAGTGCTGTGCATAGTATCCACCTGACAACAGACATGTGGAACAGTAGCCAAGCCACTGATTACATGTGCATCACTGCACACAGGATCTCTTTTACAGGTGTTAGAGACAAGATATCTACATGCATTGACACTACTGAGATTTTTAATGATACTCGCAGACATGCTACTGTAGCCATGTTTGCTATGGAGACATCGCATACTGCTGCAAACATTTTGGATGAGTTCAACAGCTGCGACCAAGAGGCCTCAATATTGGTTTTGTTGCCACCGACAATGGCAGTAATGTAGTTAAGGCCATGGAAGATGGTGGCTATTTTAGTGTCCCATGTTTGGCACACTGCATTAACATTGTGGTTCAAGACTTTCTGAAAAATGAAAGCAAAGTCAGCAGCTTACTGACCATTTGCAGAAGAATCTGCACGCATTTCAATCATTCTTTTAAAGCCCGGAAGCAGCTACCGGTCATTCAACGTGAGTATAAAATGCCAGTCAAAGCACTCATCCAGGAGGTACCAACACGTTGGAACTCTACTTATTACATGCTTGATCGGCTGTTTGAGCAGTACATACCACTTAATGCTTATGTCATGACAAGAAGATCAGGGGATCCAACTGGTGTTATTAAAGCCATGACAGTTGAGATGTCGCAATGGGACCTCATTAAATGCCTGACAGAGATGCTACTTCCTTTTGAGGTCTTCACACGTGCAGTCAGCAGGGAGGTCTGTACTATGAGCCAAGCTATCCCATTGTTGTACATGCTGGAGCAAGAGCTGAAGGAGGTGTCTGAAACATACGAAGGTGTTGAAGGAAAACTTGAAGCATGTAATTTGGCGAAGTCCTTAGCCGGCCGCTTATCTGAGAATACAAGTATTCAAAATAAGATTGTGTCGCATCAACATTACATTACTGCCACAATTTTGGATCCACGGTACAAATTATTTGTGAACAGTAATGCAGTAATTCCTTTTTCAGAAGGGGATGTTTCCAAGTACAAAACTGTAATAGCCGAGGAATCCACTGATTTAGAAAATGAACGGCTCTTAATTAGAGGCCTGCCAGTGCCAGCCCAGGACAGTGCAAGTACTACTGAGCATCCTACAGAGTCAAGTTCTTCTTCACAGCATGCGAGCAGTGCGTTTGCTTCCCAGCAGTCACCAACACAAACAATAACAACAACCGCACCAACAGAATCTGAGTCATCAGACACAAGCAAAAAAATAGCTGCTTGGTTTCTACAGAAAGGGATGGGTAAGTCCGTTGCTGTCGCAAAGCAAAAAGAGGACAAGCAAACCCGAGCACCAATGAACATTGAGCGGTTGGTCCAGGCCTATCTGGATGACACAACAGAGGTGTTCATGGAGCAAAGCCCATTGGTGTATTGGTATAGGACAAGAAGCCAATGGCCACTGCTCAGCAGGCTGGCGACAAAGTATCTAGCTTGCCTGTTACAAGTGTCTCTTCTGAGCGTGTTTTCAGTGCTGCTGGTGCCATTGTGACTGTGAAAAGGACCAGTCTCTCGCCCAAAAGCGTGGAGAGGTTAACCATGATCAAAATGAATCAGCACTTGATACCACCAGACTACAAAGTACGTGAATCAGAGTTGGAAGAGGAGAGCGAGTCGGAAGAAATAATTAGTGGGTTACAGGACCTACTTATGTCGGAAGAACCACCAGGGTTTGAGGACGAGCTCCTCTTCCCTGACAACTAGGCTTTGAAATTGTTACATTCTCCCTTCCTTATTTGTGTGTATCTGTCTTTCTGACTCAAACTTCAAAACCAACACCATCTTCCTTTCTATTTTAATTACCTATTGGAGTTGCACATCTGAGCATTTACTGTGCACTCCACTCATCAGAGTCCTGCTCCATCTTCCTGACTCACCCTAAATACATTTCTATCTTGCCAATGTACATTGGATGGAGATGGACAATAGTACAATAATGTAGCCTCTAACAGTCCCTCCATAACAAGTGAAACGTACGTGACTATAGCCATCTTCTGTTTTGTTTCCAATCTGAAATGCATCACTGTCTTAAGGCCACACCTCTGTCTGCAGGCATACACAACTCTTCAATGTCAGAACTTGAGCAGGGCTCCAAAAATAAAGTAAACTCGTCATCACTTTCAGAAGACTCTGCTGCATCTGTGATCTGACAGCCACAAAGAAGAGAAAGACAGGTATATGAAATGAATGATGCCATACATTGCATTGGCTGCTTGCTGACTCATAGCAAATGTGCATGAAGTAGAAATATACTAGTAGTTTAATATAATAACAAAGTACTTGTGTCTCAAGTGATGGTCAATGTTTCCATGTTGTTTAATAATATGTATCCAATTGTACTCCTACTACTGCAGGTGCAGTCTGACTCTGGACTTAATCGTAGTCACTCACTACAGACTGAGTTGCTGTTGGTGGTCTGTTGGAGAACACGTACACGTGCCACACCAGATGATGAATGATGATGACCACCATACCATCTTTGCACGCTGTCAGTCAGTTTGATCAGAGATGATTGCTGGAATATGTTCAGGAAGTGGAATACAAGGTAAACGCAACCCAATCAACAAGAATCACAGCAGACCTAGGCTACATGTGTGTGCAGTGGTGGAATAGAATAGTGGTATGATTGACTGCCATTGGCGCATTGATTTAATCACTTGTTTTGAAAAATGCTAGGTTGATGTATATGCCTTTTGTCTGAAACTGTGAAAAATGTAGGTAAATGGAGTTTGGGCCACAGACTCACGGCCCGGTGTTGTGGTGTGGCCATGTAACTGTTCTGTGCTGGCTCCTATCTTGTTGTTCTTTTCGATGACTGCTGTGCAACTAGAAGAGTAGAGTTAATTAATGTATCCAAGCAGCCTCAGTCTGAAAATCTTCTCGCTCACGAGTCTTGTCTTTTTTGCACTACACCGTAATTTATTTTTATATTTTCATTCAGTTAACTTATTTTGTAATACCCCATTTCTTCTTTCATTAACACTTACAGGCCGGCCTTTCACCCAGCGCTATTATACGTGGAGCAACAACTCACACTTACCTTACCAATCCATCCTCCTCATTATCATCCAGCCAGAGGCGCCCAAGAATGATATAATCAGTCACAGTGTCCATGGAAGGGAGGAGAAAGATGAATGACGAGATACAACTACACATTTGACCCTGGATAACATAATACATTAACTTTAGTATCATTTTCGTAATTTTCTTTGATTCCTTTTTCCTCTTCATTTATTTTACGCTTGTGTTTGGTAATTGATTGTTCACTTAAACTATCTCTTAATTTTCTTTGCTAGCTTTCAGCCCGCTACATCAGGTATTACGATTTCTCAGAGGGCATACAGCCTAGGCAAAAGTCATATTAATATCAAGGTTAAGAAATACTTCCTTTGAATTGTGTAGTAGTAGTTAAGTAAGTACCACTTATTATTAACCATCAAGTTAATAATAAACCTTCATCATGCATCCATTTCGTTTTTCTTACTTGACTTTACATTTATTGGGTAGTAGTGGATCATCAATCTTCGTCTTCATTGTTTTGCTTTTGTTGTCTCCATGCGTACTGTTTTTCTTTGTCAAACCTTTCCCCAAAACCCCGTTCCCATCCATTCATCAAACCCTAATCCTCTTCCCCCGGGCTGTGTGGTTTTATATTGAGGTGTGACTACATTAAATCTACGCCAACAATTGATCACACGCTTGCTGGGGCAGATGTGGTGAAAGCAACACTAATGAAATCAAATGTCAACGAGGCAGGGCGAGGATCCTCTTCTGCTTGCCCACCCAAGCTCACTGTATGTACTAGTGTACAAGGCAATTAATTTTCCAAAGTGACCCAACAAATACATCTAAATAATTGGTGGCATTGTTTGAATTTAATTTGACAGCATTTAAGTTTACGAATTGGATTGTGTTTTACTGACTCCTTCAACACAACTACATTTATCTTCTTGTACTTGGCAGTCCCCAACAACATTGATTTCTTTGAGTTTAGCACTAGCAGTTGCAATATTGTTTGTATTTTTTGGGGTCAGTCTTATGTACTGTATTTTTCAACTTCTCCCACATTCTGTCTCAGGCAAATGACTGTCTCTTTGTTTTTGTTTTCCAATGCTAGTGCCAGTGTCTACTAGTCTACTACTACCATCACACAACCACGGCATATTCTCCGTTGTCTTGGGAAACCATGCAGCCCTGCTTGCAGTGCCAAAGTGCCAAACTTAATCTTCATCAATCACAGGTAAGAAGAGAAGTTTGCTTGGAGGTATAATGGAGGAGAGACTGGTAGTACAAATAGGACAAATATAACTCAGTGAGGGGTACCGCATCTATCTGTTGGCATGATGTTGTTACATGTGGTCAATTAATAAATTATTTCAATCAAACACTGGCCGCTGGCCTGCATGTAGAGTAAACCTTGTGACGTACAACAGTAACCCCACCACAAAACAACATCATGTGTGTACGTTGGAAATAAATAACATTTATTGATGTACATAAAAAATATCCTCCTAGTCCTCTCCTATCCCACCCCTATCCCCACCCTAACCCCAACCAATGTCCAAGTCCAAAGAATGTCCCACAATAATAACCCCAACACCCAATTCCCACCCACCAACAAAAGTATTAAAAAAGGGGCAAATGAACAGGGTTCATCACAATCGGCGGGCTTTAAGGTGTTTGTCCACCAATATCTTCACACGCTCCTCTAATTGATCCTCCAACTTTGACACCCGGAGGAGAATCTTTTGCCGAAATGCACGGCACCTATATTTGCATACATGATGTGGGGGGCGGCAGATGTTGTTAAATGCCGGTGGTGAGCGGCTGCCTGACCACGGCGCCGTACTCCTGCAGGTGGGGCCTGGCTGGGGCCTGGGGCATTGGTAGAGGCAGCAGCTGTTGCCTCTTTCTCCTCCTCCTCGGCCTCAGCCACCAGCCGGCGGTACTCCTCGACAATGGCCTGCAGTTTCCTTTGCCGGGCCCTGGCTGCCAACTCCTTCCTTGAAGGTTTTTGGGAAGGAGTATGAGTATCTATAAAAAAAGAAACAGAATTGTAACTGAAACTCTTCCAAATTAATTCAACACATAGTGGCATAGTAGCACTACCAAGCGCAGTACATATAAATGGTGGCAACTTTTAGTATCTATCTAATCTATCCTCCTGCTTCCCCTGCCTGTAACTTTTGTTGAAGTTTTTTCTGGCATTATACTGGCCCTAGTACTATGGGTGGACTTGAGTACACAGAAGAACACCAGTATTTTTTGTATCTCCTTTTATATTTTCAAAGTAAGACTCTGCTTCCAGTGACAGTCTCCACCTATGATGAATACAATACATTTAGGGGGAAAACAACCAATAAAAATAAATGTCTATCATTCTTTATTATCGCCTTAGCTGGTTTCACTTTCACCAACAACCACCCATGCGTCCACTCCTTCCTTGCCTTGGGTTTCATTGTCACAAACTCTGCTCATGATTCTTGATATCCACTATATCCATGCACCCATATTGTTTTGCCCAACCAGGCATGCATCTTCTCTTTCACCTTCCAGTTTTACCCATTCTTCAACAACCCATACATCGGATTCATATCAGCCACGTGCATGAACCTTCCAAAGTATCCTTCTATGGTAGTCTTATTACATCTTTCGTCCTTCCTCCTTCCTCCCTAGTTCACTTCTTTCCCTTTTTGTTCAACACATCCCTCAAGGTCATCTGATCTGACTTTTAGTCTTCTCCATAACTTTCACAGCTGAGTTGGAGTCTGATAGAAGAGGCCTTGTTTACTCAACTCACGCTGGTAATGCTGCAAAGGGTGTCTTCTTCAACCATTGTATATTGTCCAGTACAATTTCAAATTCATACTTTCTTAATAAGTCTCATAGCACAGTGAGGGAAATGTTCCCCTTCCACCTAGTAATGCAAATAAGTAATGAATATAATTACCACCGCCCACCGCTGAAGTTTCCTCCCCCACTGTTGCTACTGCAGGTGCCGCAGCCACTGTCCCCTCCTGGATGGCATTAGTATCGCCGCTGGCCCCGTCGGCAGTGGCACTGGTCGTTGGTAGTGATTGTGCACCTATAAAAGCAAGTACACCTTTTGAGATGCCTGCACAACTTCACCTATTTTACTAGTTGTACTTCACCAGGAAGGAAGATTGAAAATACAGTTACGTACAACATAAAGCATTGTAAGTGTAACTAGTCCAAATTGCGTACTACTGTACAGCAGTCATTAGACAGAGTTTAGTTTTACTTTATTAGATGGTCCCTAGGGTCATCTAAACTCTACTCCTACTCTAGTCTTTGGAACGTTAGCCTGAGCCATGTAACCATTTCAGAATGATCCGGGTCTACTGTTTTGCCCATGTTGTTACCTTGCAGCTTGTTGCACAGTAAGAAAGACACCTTTGAGGCCACATGAGTGTTGCATATAACTAAAGAGGTTGACTTACTTACTTACTTACAGTATTGTTAATCTCTTTTGCTTATCCATAATGTTACACTTTTTGGCATGACTGCTATAAACTGGCATAGTTGTATTCACTGTCTAACGTGCAACATTTTTCTCCTAGGCAGATGAGAAGATTGCCTTCTACGAACCCGAGATTAGCAGAGCTTTCGAAAGATGCATGTGTAACCAGTATATGTTCAACGGTGAGGGGTCTCCCACAATTCCCACAGTTCTCTATCATGCACTAGTTGTACACAAATATAGAGTATTTAATCTTCTTTATTTTGCATGGTGGAGCTGGATGTTTTTCATGGAACAACTTACAAGTTACAACAATACAAAGCTTGTTATTAAAAAAATAACATTTTTGAACTTGCACAGACTCTGTGGTATATTTTGAGTGTCTGGGGTGTTGTGGACTTAAACGAGTGAGTGAGCGAAAGGGTGTTCTTCTGTTCTGGGTTGTGTAAGAAAATCATTGGGTATATCTAACTATCTTCTTGTGGGGGTCGGGAGTGGGACAAATGACTATGAATGAGACACTTAGGTAGGTAGACTGTCGTTGAATTGTGGGTTCTTCTGACTGAGTTCTGTGACTGGGGTATAAGTAAGGTCCAACCTCCCTATCACCAACATCCTATTTTCTTGTGCATAGTTCTGTATGTGCCTGTGCAGAGAATAACCGCAACAGTAGTAGTAGTATAATAACCTAACAAAAATTAGTAGGCAAACATCTGGTTGCGCATTTTTGAGGTGGGAATTGACAAAGACTAGAGATTATAGAGGACAACGCAAAAGACACGAGTGGACCCAGTGGCTACAGCTATTCTATCACAGCTTTATCTTAACTAAAGAGTGGCCAACAGGGCAAGCTTAGCTAAAGACAGTCTAATAGTAGTAGCATGGAGAGTCATCGGGCAGAGGCAGTTTGAAGGAATTTAAAGTCAGGGATGGCATTAGATACCCAAAATTTGGAAAACAAATTGAAGACCAAAGAAGGTTTAGCTAACATTTAATTAGGAAGGAGGCTTAATAGGTTTGAAACAATAAGGTGCGTTAAAAAGTTAGGGAAATATAATTCATAATAATATAAGCACTGGAGGACTTACTGGGGCCAGCAGCAGGATCCTCGGTAGAGGAGCGCTCCTCTGGTGGTTGTCCCGCCGACTCAGACCCCGTCTTCGTGCCCCTGGGTGGTGCTGATCATGTAAGAAATAATAAAGAAAGAGAAACATTGAGTGCTGTGAAACAAATACATCATTCAAAAATCCTCTCAAACATTTTAGGAAACAACAATTGCAATAAAATTTACTTCGAAGTCTAAATGACTACTGGCTTGCAGGATTCACAGACCGTCTACTTATAGAACACTAATCAAATGTTCCATAAACATTCTGATTGCAGAATATACTAACGAAGCCAGTACCTCCTGACCTACACCACCTATTCCAGAATCCAGCCGGGCCAATTGTTCAGTAAGTCGGCATTTCCATTTTATTTTTGCCCGCAAACATGCATAGATGAGATGGAGGAGTAGGACACATGCATAAATTTGTTCAAACACGAAATTGTTGGTTGCTTGCATCATACGAACTGCTACTGACTGACGTGACAATGCTATTGCTGCTAAGCCTACCACTCAGTAAACAAACTGCAAACTGGTTCTATGGAGGGGTGGGATAAATAAGAACTAACTAAGCATTCAGTGACAGAGGAGGCGCCGCGTCATGCAGACCGATAAGAAAATATGAACTAATACTATCCATCCACCACTATTTCACTAAAGGACAATGTAAGGACTAGACTCTAGCAATAGCATTAACTAACTTCAGTTCTCTAAAGTAAACTCTAACATCAATAATCACCAGCCCAAGCTAGCGCACAGTTACAAACCAGTAAGAGAAGTGGCGAGCAAGCAGCACCTGTGTCATATGGTAACAGAAGATTTTGAGACGGAATTGATCTGCAATGTAACTAAGCGCACAAGTAATCGTGTTACTTATTCGTCCAAGAATTATACACAATACTTATACTACTATATATACATATATTAATATTACTAGCTACTCACCAAGCCCCACGACCTCGACACCTAGCAGGTCTAACAGGTTCTGCTCCCTGTCCAGAATGTCTGCCCACCGGTGGGCCAGCTGCTGGTGGGTGCGCCGGATATCCGTGCAGCGGAAGACTGCTCGGCGCAACTTCGCCCACCGGCAGCAACGCTCCTCTGGCAGGTAACTGGAGCCTGGCCTGCCGCCTGCTGCCAAGGTCAAGGGGAGGTGGCGCTGGATGAAAAAAACCAGGGCGGCCGCCTCCGCCTCCCCGAAAAGATTCCGGGCATGCATCCCTGCAGGTCTCATTCTGCCGCAAGGCAGCCGGCTCGTGGGCGCAGGCGCCTTGCCCTTCGAGCCGGTTCTGCTGCTCCCCTTTGCCATGGTTCTGGGGTGGAGGTGGAGGTGGAAAAGAAAAGTTAGAACAAAAGGAAAAAAAGTTAGGGGGGAAGAAGTAGGAGCTTAAATAAAGAAGTAAAATAAACAGTAGAAAAGTTTCCAAAAAGGTGGAAAAGTAGAAATAAAATGCAAAATATAAACTTAGGGACAGAGAGAGATAGATGATAAGTAAAAACAGTAAGAAATAAGGTGGATAGAAAACTAGGCCCAGAACCATAGCATAGAGTGTGAAAAACAAGATGGCCGCGCCCATCGCGACCACGTGGGTAAGTTCGCGCGCGATTTCACGCGAACACACACTTTGACAGCGTGAACAAGTAGTTATGTTCCCGAAAAAAACGTGCACCGCGCGAACACGTTATACGCGACCCGGAAAAGGAAATAGGGGACGCGAGCGGGCGGGACAATTGAAAAAACAAGATTGCCACGCCCATAGCCCACCACATGGGTAAGGTGGCACGCTACAATCCACCGAACACGCAGACAGCGCCCCGAACACGCACAACGTGTTCCCGAGCAAGAAAAACGGCTCGCGAACGGGCCCAGCAAGCTACTATGCACGCGTAGCGCGACTACGCGTACTACGCCAACGGTTAGAATGTATTACAACACCAATAGTGCGAAGGAAGCGTAGACATGTGCCCATGGTTCTTATGTAAAGCGCTTTGACACCTTCGGGTAAAGTTCACGCTATAGAAAATCGCATTAAATAAAAAAAAAAAAAAAGAAAGCAATGAAGCTCCCCTGCTGTATGAGATTTGTATATGTAGGAGGAGCTGGGAGGGTAGTGCTATGAGGCAGCGCAAGCCGCTCTGTACCTACCGGCAGCGGTCATCTGAGGTACGGGAGAATCTCGGTCAGGTACAGTGAGCAGTGCTGTGAGGTACAGAGAGAGGAGCGCACCCTCCAGTGGGAGTCTAACTGGTTCATGGGGGAGGCGCCCAGAGTATAGCGCTGGGAGGCACAGCAGAAGCGCACTGTGAGGTACAGAGGGAGCAGCAGTGCCAGGTGCAGCTAACAGTCCTGTGAGGTATGTACATAGAACAGCCTGTGGCATAGATGTTGCTGCACTGTGAGGTACAGAAAAAGCATCAAACCCTTCAGCAAGTGTCAAAGATATACCTCGAAGAAGCGGGCAGATGATAGCGCTGAGAGGTGCAGCTGTATCGCACTGTGAGGTACAGGTAGCTGGAACACGGGTGCGAGGTAGATGCAATACACCTGTGAGGTGGCACAGGGAGCCTGTGTCATACATGGTGCAGCGCTGAGGTACGTGGGTAGCACTGTGGCCTCCAGTGAGGCGCAGGCTTGAGGTAGAGTTGCACATGGACGTATACGCAGATGACAACGTTGAGAGGCGCTGCAGGAGTGCTGGGAGGTACAGCGGGAGCAGCAGGGCCAGGTCCAGGCAGCTGTCCTGTGAGGTATGTAAGTGGAGGAGGTTTTGGATTACACAAAGCGTGGAAAGCGACTAGCACCGTGAGGTAGAGATGGTAACGAGGCAACCTCCTGGGAGGTGTATGATAGAGGCCAAGTTGTGTAAAGACGAATTACGCAGAAGATAGAGCCGAGAAGCGCAGCAGTAGCACGTTGTGAGGTACAGCGGATGTCGGGTATATGCAATAGTCCTGTGGGCTGCGCACAGGGAGCCTGTGCTGTGATGCACTGTTGGACCCGGCCTCATGGCGTGGTCCTACCCCACCAGCATGGCGGGCACAGGATGACATCGGCCCTCCACCCAGCATCGGGCAGCCCTTTTGCCCGACACTGCACGTCCCAACATTGTTGGTCCGGTCACCATCCCGGACCCCCACTACCGGCCTGGCTCCATCATGGGCCCCTCACGACCTAAGCACGAGGCCGCGCCCGACTCCATCTTGGGCCCACCACGTCACGACCACGTTGCCTCGGCCCCGGCCCAGGCCCTAGCGAAGCCCAGACATCGAGGCACCAAGATCCACCCAGGTGGTCGAGTGGCCACTCGACAGATCCCGGAGAAAAGGGAGTTTTGATGGCCCTCCAGCCGTCCCCGGACGCCTGGTTTCGACCGCCCTCCGGCCTCCCTGGGCGCTGGCTCCACCCCCCTGCTGGGTGTCTGGACACCATCATCCCGGCCCCTCTGACCCCCAGGCGCGAGGGTCCGGACATCAAAGGACTCCAGTCCTATATCTGGGCCAGCCCTGGATTAGGACGCCAGTTGTATCCTGGACTGGAAGCCCTGCTGACTCTGTCACGGCCGACACCAGAAGAACTCATTGCCTGTAACCTGAAGAGACCCTAGGAGCCTGCTGGCGCTGCCGCGGCTGAACCACCGGAGAGGCTGCTGGCGCTGCCGCGGCTGAACCATCTTGAGAGCCTGCTGGCGCTGCCGCGGCTGAACCATCTTGAGAGCCTGCTGGCGCTGCCGCGGCTGAACCATCTTGAGAGCCTGCTGGCGCTGCCGCGGCTGACCCATCTTGAGAGCCTGCTGGCGCTGCCGCGGCCTCCTCTCCGTTAAGACCACCTGTCGAGTCCTGCTGGCGCTGCCGCGGCTCGACCTCTCGGAGCCCCCGGCTCGAGCATTGAGAGCTGTGCGCAGGGTATCCCTTCCTGTATACATACCGAGACTGTCCCGCTACCCTGTCCCTTTTACGAGACTCTACATATCCCTCGATCTGCCTGTATATACCGCTGAGACCCAGCAACCTTTATTCTTGATAAAGCCTAAGAACTTAACCTCTTGTGTGGTGTCCGTTTTGAGTGTTGTGGTTACCCTGCTGTACGATCCTAGGAGAGGACCCTCACCCAGGAGGCCTCTCGATAACGCTCGGCTACTTCTCGACGGAGGGGTGGACCTAGGGGTGGTCAGTCAGACATCTTCTGCCTCCCCCGGGATCGCCTTTCTAACATTGGTGGCAAGCGACGGGATCCGAGCCGACGCAGATCGTACAGAGGGTGATTCAATCACTACCGAGAAAAACACACTACGACCATGACTACGCAAGAGACAAGACCGACTACGGAATTCCAGAAAGAAAAAATGGAAGATTACAGTCACAAAGAATTAAAACAATTCTGCAAAGATCTGGGCATCGCTACCACTGGGCTAAGCACCAAGGAAGACTTTAAATCAGCCCTACAAGCATGGGTGGACACCGATGATACACCACCCCGGAATGAAGACAACCCGGGACCGAGCGGACGCCCGGAGACCGACACAACCCCAGCGGGGGAGAGACCCGTCAATCCCGGCACGAGCCCCCACGAAGACACCCGAGAGCGAGAGAGGAACCGGCTCCACGAGTTGGAGCTCGCCCGACTCCGGTTGGATGGAGAACTACAGCTGGAGGAAAGGAAAATCGCACTCGAGCAACGACGGCTAGAAGGAGACCTGGAAGAGAAGAGAAGACAAAGAGACCTCGATGAAAAGAGACTCATGCTCGAGCATGAGCGCGGCCTAAAAGAACTAGAACTCAAAGCCAAAACGAATGATGCCAACGCCTCCGGGGGCAAGACCTCGCCCCCGCCCTTGGACACAAAGGTGCACATACCCGAGGATGTCGTCAAGGAATATTACAAGAACGACGACATCCAACAGTGGTTCAAAGCCTACGAGGTCGCCATGACCGCCCATCGAGTACCCCTCAAGGACTGGGGCGCCGGCCTGTGGGGGAAGTTCGTCAATGAGGGGAGAGACGCCCTGCTAGAGCTCCCTGATGCCGAGATGACCTCGTACGAGCACATGAAAACCGCTCTCCTCACTCGCTATGGACTCACCCCCGAGATGTACCGGCAGCGATTCCGAGACTGTAAAAAAATACCCGGTACCACTTGGGTGGAATACGTGAACTTTTACAGCAGAGCCTTCGAGGGGTGGATCAAAGGCAGCAAGGTCACCACCTACCAGCAGTTGGTCGACCTCATTATATGGGAACATCTGTCCAACAACTGCTTCATCGAACTCCGGCAGCACCTCCTCGACAGCAAACTGACTGAGCCCCGAAAACTCGCTGTCGAGGCGGATAGATGGGTGAGCACCTGAGTCCCCCGGAGTCCGATGGGAGACTACGGCCGGGGATCCCCAGGGATCCACCGACCACGAGGCGGCGGAGGAGGCCAAAGCAGGGGACGAGACACCCCCACGGGGTCCTCCCCTACCTCCACTTCACCAGCCCTGGGCCGAAGGGGGGTTCCCCTAGCCCGACCTGGGCCCCGCCCGAATGTGACGTGCCACAGATGCCAGCGACAGGGTCACTACGCGAATGACCCCCTCTGCCCGATGAACCAGCGACCCGGCACCACCGGTCCTCCCAACCGCCAGATCGCGGCGGCCGCCCTGGGGGAAGAAAGAGGCGAGGAAGACGACAACGACCACGAACAGGCCGAGTGGGAGCCCGCCGCCATGATCTTGGCATGCCTGGGCGATCGAGACATGGTCCCCCGAGACCCAATTCCAGGCAACACCCAGAAATATCGCCAATGGGTCACCATCAACGGCCGCCGGGCCGAAGCCCTCCGAGACACTGGAGCCAGCGTAACAGCGGTCCGACGCCACTTGGTGACCCCAGAGCAAATTCTCCCCAATATCATGTGCCCGGTGCGGACGGCGGACAACTCCGAGAGTTTGTGCCAGATGGCCCGCATCCCCTTCGAATGGGGAGGGGTGTCGGGTATACTGAAGGTGACCGTCCGGGACGATGCCCCCGTGGACTGCCTCCTCGGGAACGACCTGGAAAGTTCCCCCTGGGCCAGCGTCGAGCGGAGAGAGCATCTGGGGATGCTAGGCCTTCCAGAGTGGATCTGTGCGACCACCCGCTCCATGTCCGCCCGAGCCTTCGCCCCACCAGAGGATGCTCCGACCGAGGAACCAGAGTGGCCCACACCGCCACCGCCTGCCGTCCCCGAGGACGCCGACCCTGAACCTGGCCCCCAGGGGCCCAACCATGAAGACCTCACCGAGCTCGGCCACCTTCCAGAACTAGCTCAATGGCGCCAAGAAGGTGGCCCCACCCGCGAACAATTCCGGCAGGAACAGAAAACCTGTCCCTCCCTCGAGGGAATCCGACAACAAGCTGCCACTCAAGCCGCTGGAGGCCCCTCGGGGTCCCACTGGGTCTATTGGGACCACGACCTTCTCTACAGCGAGCAGAAAGTTGCTGAACTAGGGGCCAGCCGAGTACTGGTCGTTCCCCTTCGTTTCAGAGACTTCCTCTTGAACTTGGCACACGACGTGCCCCTCGCCGGGCACCTGGGGCAGGATAAAACTTACAGCCGCCTGGTGACCCATTTCTACTGGCCGAAGATGCGCAACGATGTGCACAACCACTGCCGATCCTGTCCGACGTGTCAAGCCAGCGGGAAGAGCGGGGGAAAAGTCAAGGCCCCACTCCAGCCCTTTCCTGTGGTCACCACCCCCTTCGAGAGAGTGGGGATCGACATTGTGGGACCCTTGGACCCCCGCACCTCTCAGGGGCACCGCTTCATCCTCGTTCTGGTGGACCATGCCACCCGCTATCCTGAGGCCATCCCCCTCCGGACCATCACGGCCCCAGTAGTAGGCCGAGCGCTGATGGGGATCTTCTCCAGAGTCAGCTTCCCCCGCGAAGTCGTGAGTGATCGGGGTACAAACTTTATCTCCAAGCATATGCGATCCCTGTGGCAACAGTGCGGGGTCACATATAAGTTCACCACCCCGTATCACCCCCAAGGAAATGGACTTGTAGAACGGTTTAACCGAACACTGAAGGGGAAGATCAAAGGCTTAGACAAGCCACTACGACGCAGATGGGACGTCCTGCTGCCCTGCCTCCTGTTTGCGTATCGAGAGGTACCCCAGAAGTCCCTGGGGTTCAGCCCCTTCGAACTATTGTACGGGCACCCGGTCCGAGGCCCCCTCAGCCTGGTCAAAGAAGGCTGGGAGATGGCTGTCCGAGGTGCCCTACCAGATGTCTACCAGTACCTCCTGACACTCCGCAACCAGACTCGGAAGTTCCGGGAACTTGCCGAGGCCAACCTCGAGGCCAGTCAGGAGGAGATGAAACGCTGGTATGACCAGAACGCCTCATCCATTGAATTCGAGCCAGGCCAGCAAGTCTGGGTCACGTCCCCGGTTGAACCTTGCGCCCTCCAGGACAAATGGACGGGGCCCTTCAAAGTGGTGGAGCGCACGAGCCCCGTCACTTACCTGGTGGACCTGGAATCCCCCCGGAACCCCCTCCGGGTTCTGCACGCTAACCGGCTCAAGCCACACTTCGCCCGCACTGAACTAAGTCTTCTGCTAGCGACCGATGACGGAGCTGAAGACGACTCCGAACCCGTACCAGATCTCATGAGCATCACCGAGAAAGACGGCTCCATCGAAGGGGTCACGCTCTCCTCTACCCTGTCCCCAGAACAGCACCAAGACTGCCGGGAGCTGCTGGGGCAACTTGCAGACCTGTTTTCCCTCACCCCTGGAGTCACCCGGTGGTGTGTCCACGATGTGGACACCGGAGACAACCCGCCTGTAAGACACCGAGCTTTCCGAGTACCCGACCGAGTTCGGGCCTGCATTCAATCCGAAGTGGCCAAGATGCTAGCTCTGGGGGTAGTCGAACCCTCCGACAGTCCCTGGGCCAGTCCTGTTGTCCTGGTCCCCAAAGCCACCGTCCCTGGCACACCCCCGGAGCTCCGGTTCTGTGTTGACTACTGGGGGCTGAATGCGGTCACCCGGACCGACGCCCATCCCATCCCCGGGCGGATGAACTGATCGATCGCCTGGGGACCGCCAAATATCTCAGCATCTTCGACCTCACGGCGGGGTATTGGCAGATTGGCCTCACCCCTGGAGCACAAGAGCGATCAGCCTTCTCGACCCCTGATGGCCACTACCACTTCAAAGTGATGCCCTTCGGCATGAAGAACGCCCCGGCCACCTTCCAGAGACTCGTGAACCGGGTACTGGCCGGACTAGAAGAATTCAGTGCCGCCTATCTAGACGACATTGCGGTGTACAGCCGCCACTGGGGTGAGCACCTGACCCACCTCCGGGAGGTCCTGTCAGCCCTCCGACAGGCCGGACTAACAATAAAGGCCAGCAAGTGCCAGATCGGCCAAGGGTCCGTGACGTATCTGGGACACCAAGTGGGGAGCGGCCTGGTGGCTCCCCTCCAGCCAAAGATTGACGCCATCCGGGCCTGGGAGCCCCCGATCACCCAAACAGCCGTCCGAGCCTTCCTGGGGCTCACAGGATACTATCGGCGCTTCATAAAAGACTATGGAAGCATTGTGGGGCCACTCACAGAACTGACCTCCAAGAGGCTACCCCAAAAGGTGCGCTGGACCCCAGAGTGCCAAACAGCCTTCGAGGCTCTAAAGACTGCCATGTGCACCGCCCCTGTGCTCCAGGCCCCCGACTACAGCTGAGAGTTTGTGGTCCAAACCGACGCCTCGGAGCACGGCATTGGGGCGGTCCTCTCACAAGTGAACCCTGAGGGAATCGACCTTCCCGTTGCCTTCATCAGCCGGCGGCTGCTGGCCAGAGAACAGCGCTGGAGCACCATCGAGAGGGAAGCCTTCGCCGTCGTGTGGGCACTAAGGAAGCTCCGGCCCTACCTCTTCGGCACCCACTTCCAGGTCCAGACCGACCACCGGCCCCTGCGGTGGTTGATGCAGATGCGGGGAGAAAACCCGAAACTGTTGCGATGGTCCATCTCCCTGCAAGGGATGGACTTCACTGTGGAGCATCGCCCCGGCAACGACCACGCCAATGCTGACGGCCTGTCCCGATTCTTCCGCCTCGGCGAGGAGAATCCCCAAGAAGATGGGTGACTCTCCCCTGCCTTCAGCTGGGGGGGGACGCGTGTTGGACCCGGCCTCATGGCGTGGTCCTACCCCGCCAGCATGGCGGGCCCAGGACGACATCGGCCCTCCACCCAGCATCGGGCAGCCCTTTTGCCCGACACTGCACGTCCCAACATTGTTGGTCCGGTCACCATCCCGGACCCCCACTACCGGCCTGGCTCCATCATGGGCCCCTCACGACCTAAGCACGAGGCCGCGCCCGACTCCATCTTGGGCCCACCACGTCACGACCACGTGGCCTCGGCCCCGGCCCAGGCCCTAGCGAAGCCCAGACATCGAGGCACCAAGATCCACCCAGGTGGTCGAGTGGCCACTCGACAGATCCCGGAGAAAAGGGAGTTTCGATGGCCCTCCAGCCGTCCCCGGACGCCTGGTTTCGATCGCCCTCCGGCCTCCCTGGGCGCTGGCTCCACCCCCCTGCTGGGTGTCTGGACACCATCATCCCGGCCCCTCTGACCCCCAGGCGCGAGGGTCCGGACATCAAAGGACTCCAGTCCTATATCTG
Source organism: Lissotriton helveticus (assembly GCF_964261635.1). Taxonomy (NCBI): domain Eukaryota; kingdom Metazoa; phylum Chordata; class Amphibia; order Caudata; family Salamandridae; genus Lissotriton; species Lissotriton helveticus. The sequence goes on from NC_136059.1 coordinate 1,034,588,913, forward strand.
GGCCAGCCCTGGATTAGGACGCCAGTTGTATCCTGGACTGGAAGCCCTGCTGACGCTGTCACGGCCGACACCAGAAGAACTCATTGCCTGTAACCTGAAGAGACCCTGAGAGCCTGCTGGCGCTGCCGCGGCCCACCTTTGCTGTACCATCCTAGGAGCCTGCTGGCGCTGCCACGGCTGAACCACCGGAGAGCCTGCTGGCGCTGCCGCGGCTGAACCATCTTGAGAGCCTGCTGGCGCTGCCGCGGCTGAACCATCTTGAGAGCCTGCTGGTGCTGCCGCGGCTGAACCATCTTGAGAGCCTGCTTGCGCTGCCGCGGCTGACCCATCTTGAGAGCCTGCTGGCGCTGCCGCGGCCTCCTCTCCGTTAAGACCACCTGTCGAGTCCTGCTGGCGCTGCCGCGGCTCGACCTCTCGGAACCCCCGGCTCGAGGATTGAGAGCTGTGCGCAGGGTATCCCTTCCTGTATCCATACCGAGACTGTCCCACTACCCTGTCCCTTTTACGAGACTCTACAGATCCCTCGATCTGCCTGTATATACCGCTGAGACCCAGCAACCTTTATTCTTGATAAAGCCTAAGAACTTAACCTCTTGTGTGGTGTCCGTTTGTAGTGTTGTGGTTACCCTGCTGTACGATCCTAGGAGAGGACCCTCACCCAGGAGGCCTCTCGATAACGCTCGGCTACTTCTCGACGGAGGGGTGGACCTAGGGGTGGTCAGTCAGACATCTTCTGCCTCCCCCGGGATCGCCTTTATAACATGCACATGATGCAGCACTGAGAGGTACGGTGGGTAACACTCGGAGGATAGCGCCGAGAGGCGAGCAGGAGCAGCACTGTGAGCAGCAGGGTCGTGTACAGGGGCAGCACTTTGAGGTACAAAGGGAATAGCGGGTGAGGTACGTACACTGTGCAGCAAGGTACACAAGGTGTGCGGCACGCAGCTAGTAGCATCTCTGGGCTCTGTGAGACCTGATTTTAGAGCAGCTGTTGGAGCCTTTGTCAGTCTGTCTGGAGCTCAGTCCGTGTGTCCATCGCCTTATCTCTTACAGTCACCTCTTTTTCTTTACCTCCCATCAATCAAACATCGTGCTTCGGGCCCCCCTCTCTCCTCTTGTCTCTGTTGGAAACTCTCTCTGCTCCTCGCTCTGTCTCTGCCTCTCCACCCCGTGGGCTCCTCTGTGTGTCTCACTACCTCGGGCGCCCCCTGTCTCGCGGTCTTATTTACCATCTGTGCCTCGAGCTAAAGCACCCTGCAAACACACCAACACAAATAACATAACGTAACCTAACATAACATGCGTATTTGTTAAGCACACGTTCACCCTTGGTATCTTGGCGCTGATAGCAGATGTTTATTGTTACCCAACTCAATGAGACTCATTTTATCGTCTTCGGAAGGATGAATTGCTGAGTGGACCCAGTCTACTTACCTCTGTCTGTCAGTGTCTGACAGTGCTGTGGGTCTCTGAGTGTGAGTAAACTGACAGTGTCTACCTGTATAACTGTGCCATGGGTCTCGGAGTGTCTGCAAACTGTCTAGGTACCTCTGTTTGTGTCTGACCATACTGTGGGTCTCAGAGTATCTGTAAACGGTCTAGTAATGTCTTCCTGTCTATGTCTCACCCTGCTGTGTATCTCAGAGTGTCTGTAAACTGTCTAGTTACCGGGATCTGTCTGTGTCTGACTATACTCTGTGTCTGACTGTGCTGTGGGTATCTGAGTGTCTGTAAACTATCTTGCTACCTTTGTCTGTCAGTGTCTGACCGTACCGTGAGTCTTGGAGTGTCAGTAAACTGTCTAGTTACTTACCTCGGTCCGTCTGTGTCTGACAATACTCTGTGCCTGACTGTGCTGTTGGTCTCTGAGTGTCTGTAAACGGTCCTCTTTAGTTTCCACTGTCTGTGTGTGTCTCAAATAATGTCAGCCCGCCTTCAGGTGTCTCTGAAGCACCTTCAGCCATGCCTCCTTTCCTCTTTCTATTCTTGCTTCCTTACACTCTCATCCATTTCCCATCCTCCCGTTCCTTGGTACATTTCTTCCTTCTTCCTCCTTTCATTCAATACTTTCTTTTTATCCTGGTCCTTCCTTTATCCCTTCTTTAATTTCTTCTTTTCTTACCTTCAACCCTTCCTTCTGCTTTTCTTCCTCATTTCCTTTCTTCTTTCTATACATCCATCACACATCATCCACTTCCTTTCTCCCTCATTCCTTTATCCCTTAATTACTTCCTTTCACATTATTTTCTTATTCCCTCCTTCTTTATCCATTACTCATTTAATTCCTGATTACATTACTCACATTCCTGCCTGAATTTGTTGCTGTCTTCTTTGATGTATTCCTTCCTTCATACCTTTCTTTCTTTTAAACAGCACAGTACAAGCACATTCTCTAGTGTATTTATGCATTGATTTAAGTGATGCTTTTTGTAAAGCACCTATAGCTCCTGAGTCTTTTTCAGACCACTTAACTGACTTGGGAAATTATTATGCTCAGTCGGTGTTTCCAATGTAGTGCCTTTCCAGAGAGTCTTCAAAATGAGTCCTCCGCCTCCTTCTTTTTTTTACCTGTCGCCTGCCCAAGATCAGGAAGCAGGCACACCGAACCGGCACCTCCTCACCACTTCTTGTCAGCCAATAGCAACCCCCATGCCCAGCATACACAGAGAACTACACTGCTATGACACAGCACTACCAACTGCCTGCCTTCCTGCCCCTACACTGTTACCCCGCGGTGCAGCCACAGGACAGTGGCTACATTGCCTGTGTCTGCCCCGCAACATGTTGTTCCTGCCATGGTGGTTTCCCACAGCTGGGTGCAGTTAATAAGTACAGGGACCCAAAGATATGTGGCATCGCAGAATAAGAACGAACGTGGTACAGGTAGGCTTTTTTAAATTTATTTATTAGGTTTTACTTTTATATAGTGCAAACTATACCCGCAGGTATCAGAGCGCTTTAAATCAGCATGCTTATAACAAGCAACACTAGCACTCTATATTACTGCCAACTTTGCTTAGCATAAGCAACAGCTAACCATTCACAAACAATGTTTATATACCAATTGCAAATTAAAAAAAAATAATGTATGCAAAGCATTTTCATTTACAATGCCAGTAACTCAAACTTTAATGCTGCGAGACCTATTGCATTGTAAATGCTTGTCTTTACTTTACTTAACAGTGCCATGACTGTGTTGCAACATGTTATGGGTTCTGATAACAAAAATGTGTGTGAAGTGTCAAAAAACACAGCACCTGTAACACACATATTTTGGTACAATACATTCATTTCTTACCTAAAAGTAGTTCCGTGTGATCTCAGACCGTCTCTGGAGTCCAGCCGCTGCCCCTACTCCTGCTGCTGCCCTGCCAGGGGGAGGTGTGCAATCATCATCCGATGTGTCTGAGTCGCTCACTTCAATTTCAGTCCCTTTCCTCATTGTCATGTTGTGGAACATTGCGCAGCTTGTTACTATTGTACAACATGTCTCAGGGCTGTACTGCAGTGCCCCTCCACTTTTCTGTATGCATCTGAAACGGCTTTTCAAAATGCCAAATGTGCGTTCTATGACTCTGCGCGTTGACCAGTGTGCCCTGTTGTAGCTCCTCTCACTTGCATTAGCTGGATTCAGATATGGCGTTAGGATAAAGTCTTGCACTGCGTAGGCACTGTCACCTGCATTGATGGAAATGAAAAGTAAGTCAAAGTTCCTCTGCCAAATGAGTAATGGATGGATGGATGGATGTGTGATATGTATTTACCTAGCAGGTATCCCTCTCCAAACTGTCCAGCACTCAGACGTCCATGTATCCCACTATGTCGGAAAATGAAAGAGTCATGTGTGCTGCCAGGGTATTTTGCCACAATGTCATTGATGATGTATTTAGCATTGCACACAATCTGAATATTCAGGGAATGGTAGCATTTCCGGTTTCTGAAGACATATTCTGTAGCTGCTGGCGGTGTGATGGCGATATGGGTCCCATCAATGCAGCCAATTACATGGGTGAAACGTGCAAATTGATAAAAGTCAAGTTTGGTTTCTTGTAATGCCTGTTGGGTGCTTGGAAAGAAAATGTGATGTCCTAGCCTGTTCAGCATTGCATCCAAAAAGGCATGAAAAAAATGCGATAGAGTACTCTGTGACACCCCACCAACCTCTGCTATGACTCCTTGGAAACTCCCTGATGCCAGAAGGTGCAGTGAGCACAATACCTGCACATGGGTGGGAATTGATAGTGTCCTGCCTGTTGGGTGCTCCAAATAGGGTTTCAGCTCATCTATGAGGTCCAAGATGGTGTGTGGGTGCAGCCTGGAACAGCGTGATGCGCAGTCTGAATATTCACTCCTGTATCAGTCTCCTCTGTGCAAGGGCACAGATGGCCAGCCTCCTGGCTATCACATATAGTCCTGCCATTGTGGAAGTTGCAGTTGCCTTGTGGGTTGCTTTTTATATCTTCCACCTGGTTACCACCTGCATGCACTTGGTGGTAATTGCGATTTCTTCAATTGCGCATTTCACGATTTCGCAATTTATACATTTTTCATACATGTCATTGTGATGTCTTAATTTGCGATATCCAGTTTGCGATTTTCGCAAAGTTGGAACATCGCAAATTAAGAAATCGCAATATAATTAGCAGAATTCATGTTCTCGCAACGTAAGAAATCGCAATTTTGCGATGCGATTTCTTTCATACATACCTTTTTCCTCTTTTTTAGTCGCAAACGCAGTTTTTGTGCGATTTGCAGCGTTTGCGACTAAAAAATTGGTTGATACATCTGCGTCTCAGATCCTGCAAACAATTTCCACTCTAAACAAGACAAGATCTATTAACTTAAACAATGTTTAACTTAAATAGTTTACCCAGAGGATTCAGATTCATGCCGTGTATACAAATATCTATATATATATATCTATATATAATTTTAATATTGAATTTGGGCAGGTTATGATTTTGCAAACAGGTGTTTTTTTTCACAAGACATCTTCCTTTTCCTCGTTTATGTTTTTGCAAATCATGCCTTTTTTTCTAAAGTGCTATTTTGAGAGCAAACTATTGAGCGGTGGTATTTCTTGCACATTACATTTTTACATTAGAAGTCACCTGCTATGAATCTATGAAGCCGTAAAAGCACAAGACTAAAATGCACAAAATGAATGACGATTTTGAACAGCAGTTGTAATTACACGCATACTAAGGCAAGAGGGATTTCCAGTCTAACGTGTGGACGGGATAAGTAGAGTTTGAGCGGGCAACCTATGCCGTTTACACAACGTTTCCTGGCCGCTAACCTGATTCCTGTTTGTAGCTGTATATTACTATCTTAAATAAAAACAAATACATGTCAGAATTAACAAACCAGAGGGGGACATAAATACAAATAAATGTCAGAATTAACAAATCAGAGGGTGACATCCTTCTCTGGCAATTTCATGAGAAGAGGGCATGAAAACCCAAAACTAAATGGAACATTTGAGTCTAGTGGCAGTTGCAGTAGGAAACAGAACAACACTGCCATCTAGTGACATTTCCGAAGATCGTTATAGAAAATTAAAACTGTCTTTTTGCTGCACAAGTTCTGTTTTCGTAATGAGCTCGGTCGTCTGTCTAGCTGACTGTCGCTCACCGAGATTTACCATAGCATTTTCGAAGAAGCCAGCCCTATCATCATGCTACAGCATTTGTGAAACAAGTGAGACAACTCAGTGACTGAGTCTAAGTCTCAGTCTTAGATCATCAGATCAGATTACTAACCTAAACCCCATCTTTTTCGGGATTTTCAATTCTACAGTGTTTCTTTATGCATAAATCGCTCATAAAAACAAATGCTCTGAATTTTTTGGCTCTTGTGAGGTTCTCAACAGTTTATGTCAATGTATATCCTTTTCAGGAACTAGTTTTTTCAAATAGTCAATCAGTCTGCTGATGCATTATTAGGACCGATTCTAACTGGTTCTTGTGTTGGGCATCCAACCACAACCTTACGCTACAGCCAGAAATCTCCAGGAACCACAATCCCAAATCCCAAATTAAAATATGAGAAATATGTGTGAGTTTATGTACCTCATCATACTGATTTGCCGGATTGAGAGAGCGCCATTTACAGTGAAATTTGTAGGGGTGCATCATATGTACAAGTAGTCAGCACCCGCATAAATAGAGGACTTTAATCATGCTTAGATGTAATGTGGGATGGAGAACTAGAGTAACTGGTATTAGAAATCTGAAGAGCCACGGTTATGAATTACATCCACACTTGCTGTATAATCTAGAAATGTCGTTAAAATGAAATCTTTCACTTATAAGAAGCGCGTTTAAACGAGCACTATTGTGCATTTAGATCTGCTTATTGAAGTTAACTGTGCCTTTTATATTTGACAATTAGCTTAAAGTAGAAAATGTATTTGCTGTTAAGGTTGGAGGCCTAGTGACTAATGTAAACTGTTGGGCCTTTAAATCAAGCCGAGGCCTAGTTCATAGAATTGATGCAGGCCTGTTGAAAGTTTTGCTTAGCATTTAGATGTGGAAATGTTTTATAAAAGAAGCTTTTAGAAGATGTTGCAACATTATTAGACTGTGAGCCTATTTGCGTATATTCCTTTGCAGGTGCATCACCAAGTAGATTATAGAGTAGAAGGGCCCATTGTGTATGAGAGTTAGAAATGCTAGACTCAGACATGGAGGAGTAGACCAGGAATTTGAAGAAGCAACTAGAGGCGATGAAGAGTCTGGGACCCAAGGACGTCTGCATGGACAAAGATGGAAGAAAGCCATACTGGAAAGTTTCGAAGTAACACCTCCGAGAGGGGCGTACCTGAAGGCGTGTCATTTACATTGTGGGGTTTCGTATTAGGGACAGCACCCCGAGGGTGGAGGCAGAGCAGATGGGCTGAGGAGCTAGAGAGAGCAGTCGGATGGCAAGGAGCTTAGCTAGGATTGAGAATTACACCTGATTTCAGAGGATGTGGGTGAACTTCTTTGGAAGTCACCACGGCTGACACCTTTTGCTAGGATGGACTGTTGTTAAGTAGGGATGTCACCTAGTATAGGGTAGGGACAGACTAACATGAACTTATGCCTATTATCCCGATGAGTACCAGAACTCAGGTTATAGCGATTCTGTTCAGGCTGATGATTCTGGAATTGATTCTCGTATTATTCATCAGTCGCTTGAGACTTTTCCGTAGGATTATGTTTGTATTAGTGCCTGTTTACCTTTTGAACCCCTTGCTGAGGTGTTTGTACCTGCAGTTATTTTTGGTTATGTAATAAACCTTTCAAACTTAGTTTGGTCAGTGGTTCTTGAGGAAAGCAATTGGGACTTCTAAAAGTCGTTTATTTTCCATATGAAAAGATTGCCTAATTCACTCTATGACAGGTAAAAAGGTCTAGTCGACCTGTGACGGGATTCTGGAGAATGGTAAGCAGACTCTAGAGGTAAAATCCCGCCTTTCCAGTTGGTAGCAGAGTAGGATGGTTTATCTTCTGGAGTGAGGGTAATCTAGAATTAGGTTGAGATTTCCCCGAGGCCCATAGAGAAGCAATGAAGAGTGTCCAGAAAGCAGCAGACGGATGGAGTTCCATGGAAACTGATGAAAAGTGACAGTGCGGCAGAAAGCAGCAGGTCGGAGGAGAGTGAGTATGAAAAGGGTCATGCGTTGTTAGATTGCTGTTATGTTGGGTTGTATGTTGTATTGTCTTGCGGAGTTGAGTGCCTGTAGTGTGAAAGAGAACAGGTTGTGAGCGCGTGCAAGCAGTGAAAATCTTAAGCTCGTGTGGAGTTTAAGTGGTTCGGGTGTATCGAACACCCAAAGTAATTGTCGACCAATGTTAAGGGGGTCATGAGGTACCATTGATCGCCCGCAGGAGCGAGATAGGGGGAACGAATGTGTGAGTGCGTGGGTAACGGACGCTGGTCGGAAGTTGCCGTGAATTTGTAACCTATCAGCTGAGGCGATTGTCCGGTCGTTCGCGGACAGACATTTGCCAGTTTTGGTGACAATTACAGTCAGACTGTGGACGTACAGTCAGGGAGGTGGTTGCTTGGGCGGAAGTAATCATTTTCAGTGTATGATTGGGACGCATGCGTGATCGGGAGACGAGCGGAGAAAGGAGGGGAACTGCTGCGAATCGGAGGCGAGTGACGTCAGAAAGAGCCGCGCTGGGATTGGTCGGCTAGCGTGGAGCCGCGCTGGGATAGGGCGGTTAGTGAGAGGCCGTGCTGGTATTGGTAGATTGTCATCAGGAAGTAAACGAGTGCTGTAAACAAGGAAACGTTGTGGATTTTCATCATGAAATGTTTTAAATTGTTGCGGAAATGTTTCAAGGGTGACAACAAGATAGAACCTCGGGGTGGAGAGGAGGCTCCGCCCGAGGATACTCCAGCTTATTATATGGCAACGAATGTTGGGTTACACACCATATTGTGGCTTAGTACCTGGTGTAAGATGACAGATGGAAACGAAGAATTGACATTTCCTAAATATGGAACGTTTAGACTAGAGGTGTTGTATCAGCTGAAAGCGATTATGGCTGCGTTGCGACCTTTGCCCAGACCAACACAGTTCGAAGCACTAAATGCATGGATCAGGGCAGCCCATGAACGGAACAGAGATAGGAGACAAGAAAGGGTGAAACGATCAGTTAGGGCAGTTCAAGACGCGAGATGGGATGCATTGGCCAAGAGGTGGAGGGTACAGACCATAGAAGGGGATAGGTTGTACCCATTGTTGGAAAAGACAGGGGATGCACAGAGGAAAAGTACGGAGGATGAAGACAGTGAGACAGATGACAGCCTGATAGAGAGACTGTTGTCAGAGAGACCACCTCCATACAATCCCGAGTTGGAAGGAACGCAAACTCCAGCAAAGAACTGGGGAGTCTCGGAAGGGGATGGAGGGGGTAAAATGGTGAGTGAGTCAAGTACCTTAGGGGACAAGTTTTGCCCAGAAGAAGGGAAAAAGGTACCTCCACCTTCCCCAGTGGCGAGAGTAGTGGGAAGGTTTACAGTACAAAAAGTTCGGATAGAAGAGGGCGTCAACTCTCAGAAACTGCCAGATGCTCTTACGGTACCAGTTACCATAGGTCCCATAGTATCCGTGTACAATCCAGAACAGAAAGAATGCGAGAGCTCATCACAAAGAGAGCGCGAGAGATGTTTCAGTGAGGACAGGAGTAACGTGGCAGATGGGTGGAGGCAGTTGCCAAAGCCCGTAGAAAGAAGCACTCCTTTGGCAGCATCAGCAGACTCCTCAGAGGAGCACATGGGTTGGAGAGGACCAATGGATCTGAGGGGACCGAGGCCGAGGTCGATGAGGGAATTAAGGCCAGATTTGAGAACTTGGGAGACCATTGTGGACACTCAGAGCGATAGATCGAGGAATGTGTTTGGGTCCGAGAACCAGGAAAGTAGGAGGGTGTCCCACTGCGCACCTGGTGAAAGCAGACAGGAATGGGAACGCGGAAGTGTGGAGAATAGGGGGGCATCCCACCACACCTCCGTAGATAGCCGACAAGAGTGGGACCGTGAAGGCTGGGAAAACAGAAGGGTTCCCCCTAATACACCTGAAGAGAACAGACGAGAGAGTCAGGACTGTGGCGGGAGGGACTCTAATGGGACTTCTAGTCAAGGTACATTGAGGGCCGCAATTAAGGCAAGAAGGTTAGATGTGCTGAGGCTGAAATCAGAAGTGGAGGAAATAGTGGAAGGTACACTGCCAACTAGAAAGAATAGAACTCTATGAACCAGACGAGTTGTTGTTTGTGGCTAAAGATGTTACCCGGAGAGCTAGGACAGCCCATGAGAAACTCTCTGAACTAGCGAATAAGTATGCTGTGGATTTAACAAAGACAAAAGCGCTGCAGGGTGGCCATAGGTTGCAGTACTCGGACCAAGATCTAGAAGAAAAGAGGGTGATCGGATTAAAAACTCACATCAGGGAACTGATTGTGGGAATCCGAACGTGGTCAAATTTGGAGAAGTGGGAAGAAAGGTGGTCAAAGAAGAAGACGGTTAGACGAAGTACTATTGAGACATCCCCGGGAGGAGGATTGATGCATAGAGAAGCGTACCCCTTGCGGGAGGTGGCTCATGGGGGTTATGTACATGTACCCTGGAGTAGGGGAGATCTGGCTGCCTTTACAAACACATTTCCCAGGTTGCGTGAGAGTCCAGTGGAATGGTACAAGCAGGTAGAGAGGTTCGTTAAAATTTCAAAGGTGCTGTGGATTGATTTGAACACGCTGTTTGATATTGTGGTTCCAGGTGATTTGTGGATAGCATGCAAGGTCAGTGTTGAATGGCCCACAGCGGAGCCAGAGCGAGATACTGCCACAAATGGACCGTCACCTAGGGTGATGGCAAAGTACGAGCAAGCGATCACGTGGCTAAAGACCAAAGTACCTCCACAGGACATTGATTGGGTGAAAATAGATCGGACTAGGCAGGAACCAAAGGAAACAGTGCATGAATATTACGAGAGGCTATTGCAGATTTTTAAGCAGTACAGTGGGTTAGATGTGATGGACCCAAAGGACATGGGACAGTTCGGATCCAAATTTGTTCTGGGACTGAGGCCTGATATTTGCCTTATGATACAGCAACATTTAATCTGTTGGCAAAACAAGCCTCTGGATGAGATCTTGAGATATGCGAGGTATTGCAGTGATGAGATAGACTCGAAGACAAGGAAGCTGAAGGACAAATTGATGTTAGTACAGATGCAATCGGGAGGACAGGGTCAGTCAGGCAATGGCACATTGGGGAGGAAGCCGGGGGGACAGAAGAGGGACAATGAGGAAGGTCCGAGACCAAGGATAGATATAGCCACCCTGAAAAAGACGACCAAGTGTCATCAATGTCATGAGGTCGGGCATTGGAGACGCGAGTGTCCCCATAACCCAGACAATCACGTACAGGAGCAGGAGGAGGAGGAAGTACAAGCCCCTCTGGTACGAAAGGTGACAGTGACCAAGTTCCAGACGACGAAAGGGGGGACGTCAGCCCCTAGGGCTCCGGTTACCCAGCCACCGAAGATTTCAACAGGAAACAAGGTATACAAGCAGATGCCTTTCATAGTGGAAGGGGACGAGTGTTACCAATTTGACCCAGTGACCGGACGCTATGTGGATGGGGAGGAGGGCTGTACTCTTGGAGCAGTACTGGAGGTAGATCAGAGAGGACCATTTGTAGAGGCAGATGTAGATGGTCATCCCACCACCTTTCTGGTTGACACTGGTGCCTCTCGCTCCACTGTGCGGTCTGCGGTAGTCCCCAACTTACCCCTTTCAGGACAGACCATACAAGTTGTAGGGGTAGCAAACAGAAGAATGACCAACCCCCTGACTGAGCCGGTCCCTGTGAAGATCGGAAGTTTCAGAGATAGACACCAGTTCGTAGTGTGTGATTCTAGTCCTGTGTGCCTGTTAGGAAGGGATCTTTTGTGTAAACTCAATTGCACCATCTATTGTACCCCCAAGGGAGTTGAGTTGCAGACAAACGATGACGATGCAGATTTTAAGGTTGCAAATACGCATGTGTGCATTGAACTGTACCCTGCTCTGACAGTGGAAGAACTCCCTTGGGACCTGAGAGATTCAGTCTCGCCACAGGTGTGGGACTTTACAGGGAAGAAAATCGGATTGATCAAAGGAGTAGAGCCAGTTAGAATTCAAGTGAAGCCGAATGCTGAATTCCCAAGGACACCCCAGTACAAGTTGACTCCGGAAACAATTGCAGGGATAAGACCCGTGATTGAGTCCATGATGAGACAGGGAATCCTAAAGGAGGTTATGGGCAGTCCCTGTAACTCTCCGATAATGGGGTTGCAGAAGCCAAGTGGGAAGTTCAGGATTGTGCAGGATTTACGAAAGGTTAACAACATAGTTGTTCCATGCTGTCCAGTGGTACCGAATCCATCAGTGATACTGTTTCAGATACCGTTCCAAGCTGAATGGTTTTCTGTGATTGATTTGTGCCAGGCTTTCTTTTCCATCCCATTGCACGAGGAGAGCCAATTTCTTTTCGCGTTCAAAATAGAGAGTCGCGTCTTAACATGGTGTTGTATCCCACAAGGGTATACAGAGAGCCCATCGATCTTTAATCAGCTGTTGAAAAGGAATCTTGAGAGTCTGGTACTGCCGCAGAACTCTGTTCTTGTGCAGTATATAGACGACCTCCTTGTTGCGTCAGACACAGAAGATGCTTGCAGGATTGACACCATTGCCTTGTTGAACCACTTGGGAGAGAATGGACACAAGGTGTCCCCCAGCAAGTTACAGTACTGCCTGCAAGAAGTGCAGTATCTGGGTCACAGAATAGAGAAGGGAAAGAGAAAGGTGTCGCCTGACAGGATTGAGACTATCATGAGAATGACTGTGCCCTCGACACAAAGAGAGGTTAGGATGTTCTTAGGTATGGTTGGCTACTGCCGACAGTGGATTGCTAACTTTTCCCTGAAGGCGAAACCATTGCAGAAACTGACGCACAAGGACGTGAGTGATCCGGTACCATGGGACACAGATTGTATGATGGCCTTTCTCGAGCTGCGAGAGGACCTGTGTCGCGCTCCAGCTCTGGGAATGCCCGATTACACCAAATCATTTGCATTGTTCTGCTGAGAGAGAGAGGGGTGTGCATTGGCAGTCTTAGTGCAAGACCATGGAGGAGTCCGTAGACCAGTTGCATACTTCTCGGCTACCTTAGATCCAGTAGCCTCAGCGTTGCCCGGATGTCTCAAATCCGTTGCTGCAACAGGTGTCAGCATTGAAAGATGTGAAAGTATCGTGATGGGATATCCACTGACAGTGCATGTACCTCATTCTGTGGAATTGTTGATGACCAGGACCAAGACGCAGCACTTGACCAACAACAGACTCACACGCTACGAGCAGGTTATACTTGCTGCGGATAATGTGACTCTCAGGAGGTGCTCTGTCTTGAATCCTGCTACCTTGTTGCCATTACCAAATGATATAGAAGATGATTGGGAAGACCATGATTGTCTTGATGTGACTGAACTGTGCACCAAACCTAGACCGAATATTGTTGATGAGCCATTGACGGACCCTGATGAAATTTACTTTGTGGATGGCTCATGTGTAAGAGACAATACTGGTCAGTTGAGAGCAGCGTTTGCTGTCTGTACTATTTCTGGAATAATTGAAGCAGCCTGTCTGGAAGGAGTACACTCCGCGCAGGTGGCTGAGATAATTGCGTTGACGCGTGCCTGTTTGGCAGCCAACGGGATTCGGATCACCATATTCACTGACAGCCAATACGGGTTTGGGCTGGTTCACGACTTCAGTCAATTGTGGTCTCAAAGGGGCTACATGACATCATCGGGCTCCCCAATAAGAAATGGCGAATTTATCAGGTTATTACTGGAGGCCCTGCAAGGTCCTGCAGAGATAGCCGTGGTAAAATGTACAGCCCATACCAAAGGTACGGATTTTGTGACAATGGGGAATCGTTATGCTGATGAAGTTGCACGATACTGTGCGGAGCAGGGATACTCCTTACCGAACAAACTATTGAGGGGCCAAGGGAAAGAACCGAACTAAGCATGATGCTGGAGGTGGCAGACACATGGGAGGAGCTGAGAGACATGCAGGGACAAGTGTCCGATTATGAAAGAAGGGTGTGGGAATCGGCTGGCTGTGTCAAGGGAGAGTTGGATATGTGGGTTTCGGCTGATGGACGAGCTGTGTTGCCAAATGTGCTGGTGAGTGCAATGGCACGACAGATACATGGTCCTGTGCATCTGGGAAGGGATGCGATGGTGCGTGTGTTCAGACAGACGTGGTACAATCCAAATTTTAGACAGGCTGCGGAAGCAGTATGTCAGAGGTGTGTAACCTGTCAACAGCTGAATGTTGGGAAAAGAACACCTGTTACATTGAGTCACATTGGGAGGTCCGGCGGACCTTTCTATAGGATGCAGATAGATTTCATTGAGATGCCGAGGTGCAATCGCCTCAGGTATGTCTTAGTGATTGTGTGTGTGTTCTCTAGATGGGTTGAGGCATATCCCACTCGTAGGTGCGATACACTCACAGTAGCAAAACTATTGTTGAGGGAATTGGTGCCACGATTCGGGGTTCCGACCTCTTTGGAATTGGACAGAGGAAAGCACTTTAATAGCGATGTTGTGAAGATGCTCTGCTCTGCCTTGAACATAGACCAGAGACTGCATTGTAGCTACCGTCCAGAGGCTTCTAGCATAGTGGAGCAAATAAATGGAACCCTTAAAGCCCGAATGGCAAACGTGTGCTCATCCACATCCCTGAAGTGGCCCGACGCATTGCCGTTGGTACTAATGAGTATACATAGTACCCCAGACCGGAGGACAGGGCTTTCACCTCATGAAGTGCTGATGGGGAGGGCTATGAGGCTGCCATCTATTCCTACAACTGCTTTGCTGAATATCACAGATGACCTGATCCTTGATTACTGCAGGGGACTTTCTGACGTCATACGTTCTGTGTCTCTTCAGGTGCAGGCTGCTGAAATCCCGGCTTCTAGCGACCTTTGTCGCGACCTGTGCCCTGGTGACTGGGTCCTGGTGCGGAAGCACGTGCGGAAGAGCTGCCTGGATGTACGTTGGAGAGGGAACGCCAGCGGACCACTCACCTGACCGCCACGCCATCGGGCGGTGCCGTGAGGTGAACGGCTGTGCAGCGGGAGATGCGGGAGGCGGACCCGCGAACCGGACCAAATTGCCCAGCAGCCTCTGGGGCAAGCGCGCCCGTGACGCGCCGGGAGCGCCAGGAGGCGCTTGAAAAGGGCTGACCCCCGAGAGCCCAGTGGGGAACACCAGCGGACCACTCACCTGACCGCCACGCCATCGGGCAGTGCCGTGAGGTGAACGGCTGTGCAGCGGGAGACGCGGGAGGTGGACCCGCGAACCGGACCAAATTGCCCAGCAGCCTCTGGGGCAAGCGCGCCCGTGACGTTCCGGGAGCGCCAGGAGGCGCTTGAAAAGGGCTGACCCCCGAGAGCCCAGTGGGGAACACCAGCGGACCACTCACCTGACCGCCACGCCATCGGGCGGTGCCGTGAGGTGAACGGCTGTGCAGCGGGAGACGCGGGAGGCGGACCCGCGAACCGGACCAAATTGCCCAGCAGCATCTGGGGCAAGCGCGCCCGTGACGCGCCGGGAGTGCCAGGAGGCGCTTGAAAAGGGCTGACACCCCTCTCGCCACGCGAGTCGCGCGCGGGAGAAGCCCGGGACAAGGGCGGGGCCGTCTGTGGCCGTCAGGGGCCGGAGGAGGACGGGACGGGCCACCTCCCTTGGTTCCCTGACTACTTGAGGTACAAAGAACTCCTTTTCCATTACTTATTGATCTTTCATGAACGGGTAAAGACTTTAACTTTGCATACATCTTGTCAAGTATGATGCATAAGGAGGCATTAAAAAATTCTTTTTTCTTGAGGGGCTCGGGAAAGGGGACTGGGGAAAAAACTCTGAGATTGAATACCCCTTCCCCTCCAACAACAATATACACTGACATATCCTCCCATCTTCTAGATAGCACGCTATCACCCCCTTTAACCTCTGGAACCCCGCAAACCATGTCTTATTGGGAGGAACTAAATGCGTTGTGTGGTACTAAGTACGCTCGAGTTGCATCCCCCTCCCCTGTACAAAATTTTTGTTGCGATAACCCTTTTGGCAGACTGTGCGATTCACCTCCAACACTCAATGAAGCCAACTCTCAAGTTGCCGTCCAGCCACAGGGTCCAAGTATCAGAAGGAAAATCGACGGGGCTATCGAATGCAAAATACAGAACCTTTCTGGTGGTGTTGGTCCTAAATCTCCCGTCAGGAACTCCGCCGTACTTAAGGGGGGTGATGAATGTATGAATGCCCAAGTACAATTGCCCCAGTTGCCACTCTTAGTTCAGTTTGAGCAAATGCTAAAATCCACACTAGCACCCCTCATAGAAAAAATAAATATCTTGGGGGATAGGCTGACAAATTTAGAGACAACTATGAAAATCAACTCCTTACCTCCCATAAAGACAGTAACACTCAAGCATCCCAACCTACCGACTGCATCCGAAGCCCCTATGCCAATTAACATCAGGAAACATACCTTAACTGAAAGTGTAAACTCTAAAATACCACCCCAAACTGCTTTTAAAAATCCCCCCAAATTTGTATCTACAAACTTCCCTCGGGCTGGAGTTAAAATTCCCCCCAAATTTGTATCTACAAACTTCCCTCGGGCTGGAGTGGAACAAAATAGAGTAACGCGCATTCATTTACCCCCGGAAGCCGCCCCTTTTGTGCTTGTTCTGTCGGGAGTACCGGCACCCTCTCCTGGGAATCCGGAAAGACACAGGGACCTTCTGAACAAAGTCATATTTTGGCTAAATAAAAACAGATCCCTCCCACCCAACCATGACGGTGGGATTCTGGGTGTTAGAAGGGTGGGCTGGTTGGGGTCCCTACCTAAAGAAATCCCCGGGGACCTAATTCTGGTGAAGTTTAGGAATCGGAACATTGTTCCCCAGTTACGACTTTCCCAGCCCAAAGATGGAGACGGCTCCATTTCCATCTGGGACCTGCACGATTTTTATCCAAGTATCCCACATACTTCAGCATACCAACACATGATGGGAACTGGTTTTCGTACTCTTACTGGTACTAGCTCTCCTGCTCGCTATAGATTTGACTCCGTATATAAACACTGGAATTCCTGAAGTGATTGAATTGTTCCAATAGACCAGGCACATCTTCCTTTTAATCTGTACCCATAAATGCTGCTATTAATTTGATGTTTATACTGCGACATATTTTAAGATGTTATTTTAAACTGTACCAACATTTATAATTGTATTCCATTGACTAATGAATTGTATAGATTTTTAACAACGTTTTTATATGTGCTTTTATGGTTTGTTTCTTCTGAACCGAATAAAGCTTATTGAACTTGAACTTGAACGTTGGAGAGGCCCTTTCCAAGTGATTCTAGTCACTACTACTGCTGTGAAGTGTGGCGGATTGCCAAACTGGGTCCATGCTTCTCACACCCGACGAGTCCCAGCACCCGTGGAGGGAACAGCTCCTCTCGTAGATGAAAATAATAACGAAGAAGAGGATTCATCAGAGGGGGCAAGTCAAGCTGTGGGGGTGCCTGTAGAAGTTGGGGACTCCCCTGATCAGGCAGGAAACGGCCAAGACGAAAGTGACACGGAATCTGCCTCAGAAGGAGGAAGTGGCAGAGAAGGTGATCTGAGCGCAGAGGAGGTTGACAGTGGAGACGAACAGGGTGTGCAAACGAGAAACAGAAGGGCAAGAAGTGCAGAGGATCATTGGCCCGAGAGACGGAGGCGGATGAATGTGAGATTGGCTTCCGAAATAGATCTTGCCCCTGTGTCCGAAGAATCAGATCCGGAAGAGGGAGAACAAGGAGCTGAGCAAAGGGGTCCGAGAAGGTCAAGGAGGGTGAGAGTACCTTGCCAAAGATACGCCACTCCAGAGTGGACCTACCCTTTCACAAATGCCAGGAGTACTGAGGTCCGGGAGGGTAAGGTCAGTGGCGGTGACCAGTACGATCCCAAATGTTAAGCTGGAAGTGATACTGTTAGTACCTGGACTTGAAATTGAAGGCGTACTAACACTCACTATTCCCAATCCCCCTTACCTAAGCAAGATACGTGATTTACTTCTGGATAGACTGATCTTTCCTACATTTGGTCCAGATATACCAGCTTATGACGCAGTTGTGCTCCGCATGGAACTTTTAGACTATGTGTTGCAGGATATCGGATCAAGTATCATCATTGATTATTAAAGACTTGAAAAGACGTTGAAAAGACTTTGTAAATAGCTGTTGAACTTAACCTAGAGCCGAGTGGAAGAAGAACAAATTTAGGGACTTTCCACAGTGGCGGAGAAGGGTTAGGGCTGTCTATTGTTGAAGCAAAAGAAGAACTGAAAACGGGGATTCCTGCTTCCGCGGTGGCTCGAGAGACTCAAATAACAAAGAAAGAGACTTTTGGGTACTTTCCGAGAACGAACTATTTTGTGCTGAGACCATGGCGCCTGGAACCCCGAATCGTAGAGCCAAGTGCATAGTAGGCACTCTTTTAGGAGGAGTGATACTCCTTATAGCTATAGTAGTTTTAGTTTCCTATTTTGCACCACACAAACAGGTAGAGAAGGCTGGGGGGACACCGACACCTACCACCTCTAGTCAGAAAGAAGACAGAGAGCGAAGAGAGAAGGCTTTGTTAGCTGCGGAAAGTCACAGGCTACATACAGATCTGCCTAAGGGAAACTTTGGACAGAATGCATATGCAAAGCTATTGTATGCATACATTGATGCGATGGATGCGAAGGACTGTTATGTGTGTATGCAATTGCCAGCTTCAGTAGATGAGGGCATTAAATACCATCACCTTCCCTTGACATATGGAATTGCATGTAGTTTGCTGATTAGTATACTTTATGGGCGAAATCACTTTGAATATTTCTTTTCGAATTATGATGCTGTGTTACCAGAAGTCCCGAATTACAAGCATTTGAACAAGTGGGATTATTATAAGTCAGAGGACAGACTTGGATATTTTTTCATTCCCACGCAGGAGCTAGACACACCGTATGCACTCCGACATAACTTGACCTGCTTATTATCTGAGACGGAGAAGAAGTTCATTGAGCAAGTGGAAGATAGGTACACAAAGCAAAAACAGTTGCGAGACTCAGGGCAAGGCAAGTTAGATTGGACGGAGGAAGAGAAGCAGCATAAGTTAAGAGGGAGTTATGGTCCAATAGCTCTGGATGAAGTGCAGAAGGGGAAGTTGTGCCTTCACAGACCACAGACGTATTATGAAAATGTGTATGTGGGTCATACTACGTGTGAACACACTTTCACATTGGAATACTACACCAAAGATTTCCTGAAGAGCGTGGTGCAAGTGATTCCTACTGTGTATTTTGTTTGTGGAAAGAATGCGTATGTGAGGTTGCCAGAGAAGTGATATGGAACTTGCTATCTAGCAATTATCTTTCCCAAGATTTATCATACAGAAGATTTTGCACTCCTAGAGGGAGGGCCTCAAAGGAGGGTAAAGCGAGGGGAAAGTGCTGGAGCAATTGTGGGAGATGTGTTTGGAGCAGCGATACCTATGTTGGGTGTAATTTTGAATGACATAAAGATACGGCGGTTGGCAACTGTAGTGGATGAATACAGCCAAGTCATTAGTGCTGGTTGAGGGTGAGATGTTGTCGATTAGGACAATGGTTTTACAGAACCGTCTTGCCCTAGACGTCATTCAAGAGGGCGGGGTCTGTAAACGATTGAAGGTCCAAGAATGTTGCACTTATATACCAGACAATTCTAAAGATCTGGAGAAATATATAAGCAACATTACTGCAATCCATTATGAAATAGAGGACTTGACACAAGAGAATGCGTGGGAGACGGTTGGCAAAGGATTTGGGAAAGTTGGAAACTGGTTTGCCAATTTGGGGAAGAGTTTCCTTGGGTTTGTACTGAAACCCCTTATCATAGCAGTGGCATGTGTGATTGGGTTGTGGGGTTTGGTAAGATTGTACAAGTGGTACAAGTCCAATAGACTGGCGAGATCAATGAGAGCGCAAGAGATGCGAATGGAGAGGCTGCAGGACAGTCAATACCGCAGCTTGAGAGCGTTGGAAATGCTCAAGCGAGGGAAAATGGCCACAAGCTCGGTTTAGTTGGTTCTTACCCTGAGGATGATGTAAGGTGGTGATGACACGGGTCATCAAAGGGGGGAACTGAGAGAGCGCCATTTACAGTGAAATTTGTAGGGGTGCATCATATGTACAAGTAGTCAGCACCCGCATATATAGAGGACTTTAATCATGCTTAGATGTAAGGTGGGATGGAGAACTAGAGTAACTGGTATTAGAAATCTGAAGAGCCACGGTTATGAATTACATCCACACTTGCTGTATAATCTAGAAATGTCGTTAAAATGAAATCTTTCACTTATAAGAAGTGCGTTTAAACGAGCACTATTGTGCATTTAGATCTGCTTATTGAAGTTAACTGTGCCTTTTATATTTGACAATTAGCTTAAAGTAGAAAATGTATTTGCTGTTAAGGTTGGAGGCCTAGTGACTAATGTAAACTGTTGGGCCTTTAAATCAAGCCGAGGCCTTGTTCATAGAATTGATGCAGGCCTGTTGAAAGTTTTGCTTAGTATTTAGATGTGGAAATGTTTTATAAAAGAAGCTTTTAGAAGATGTTGCAACATTATTAGACTGTGAGTCTATTTGCGTATATTCCTTTGCAGGTGCATCACCAAGTAGATTATAGAGTAGAAGGGCCCATTGTGTATGAGAGTTAGAAATGCTAGACTCAGACATGGAGGAGTAGACCAGGAATTTGAAGAAGCAACTAGAGGCGATGAAGAGTCTGGGACCCAAGGACGTTTGCATGGACAAAGATGGAAGAGAGCCATACTGGAAAGTTTCGAAGTAACACCTCCGAGAGGGGCGTACATGAAGGCGTGTAATTTACATTGTGGGGTTTCGTATTAGGGACAGCACCCCGAGGGTGGAGGCAGAGCAGATGGGCTGAGGAGCTAGAGAGAGCAGTCGGATGGCAAGGAGCTTAGCTAGGATTGAGAATTACACCTGATTTCAGAGGATGTGGGTGAACTTCTTTGGAAGTCACCACGGCTGACACCTTTTGCTAGGATGGACTGTTGTTAAGTAGGGATGTCACCTAGTATAGGGTAGGGACAGACTAACCTGAACTTATGCCTATTATCCCGATGAGTACCAGAACTCAGGTTATAGCGATTCTGTTCAGTCTGATGATTCTGGAATTGATTCTCGTATTATTCATCAGTCGCTTGAGACTTTTCCGTAGGATTATGTTTGTATTAGTGCCTGTTTACCTTTTGAACCTCTTGCTGAGGTGTTTGTACCTGCAGTTATTTTTGGTTATGTAATAAACCTTTCAAACTTAGTTTGGTCAGTGGTTCTTGGGGAAAGCAATTGGGACTTCTAAAAGTCGTTTATTTTCCATATGAAAAGATTGCCTAATTCACTCTATGACAGGTAAAAAGGTCTAGTCGACCTGTGACGGGATTCTGGAGAATGGTAAGCAGACTCTAGAGGTAAAATCCCGCCTTTCCAGGATCTTCTTGGAACTTTGATAAAATGATGTGTAAATGCGTATAAGTCAGCTTGAGTCTATGGCCCATGCACCAGATTCCCCCCCCAGGTAACTCTCTCAGAGGAAATTTCAAAACTGTCCCTGTTCTAAGTTCTGAATTCATTGCAACTCCTCTTTCCTTACCTTTCTTTTTATTTGCTGCCCATTTCTTCCATCTTTCGCTGTATTTTTTCAAATTACTCATATCCCTAGGTTTCTCCAGTAAATCTTTAGTATGAGCTCAACGGGGGATATTCTCAAGAGTGTGCGTTAATCATCGCCAAAATCGGTTAACGCACTGTTTCATATCACCGTCTATAGAAGGAAAACAACTCTGTGTTAACGTCCTATTCACAACACAGTGGTAACATGCAATAGTTTCCCGATAACACATGAAATGTCCGCGACAACTTCACCGGGACGGCGCTAAAAATCTAAACCCCCAACGTGAAAAAAGTTCTGATGGGCCCAACCGCGATAAAAAAAATCTGCGATAATCTTCGCCAGGCCTGCAATTCA
Organism: Lissotriton helveticus; assembly: GCF_964261635.1. Classification (NCBI taxonomy): domain Eukaryota; kingdom Metazoa; phylum Chordata; class Amphibia; order Caudata; family Salamandridae; genus Lissotriton; species Lissotriton helveticus. The sequence continues at coordinate 1,034,610,596 of NC_136059.1, forward strand.
TCCACATCAGGCGGGAAAAATCACCATAAAAGTAGGAAAAAACACAAACAAAACCAAAACAACTACGAAGCACTATGGAGGTAGCCGGAGCAAGTACAGAGGACAACCAGAGCCCCACAGAGGATCAGCCTGGGACCTAGGGTTCAGGGAAGGGCAAGGACAAGAATAAGAGAAACACGTGGATCAGTCCACTGGAAAACAGATTCCTGATAACGGAGGTGATAGAACACCATCAACTACTGTTCTGTACTGTTCTGTGCTGCCTCAGTGGTAGTCCGGGGGTGGGGTGGTCCTGGGGGTGGTGGCGGTGGGTGTTGTGGCCCTCTTGGGTCTCCAAGTTGCATGATCATTGGCTCCATGGCATCTGTTGGTCTTCAGATGTGACTCTGGGCTGGGCTCCCTTTCATACTGCAGGTAGTCGTCCTGCTTAACACCAGTAAAAGGCAGGTGTTAAATCCCTGCTGTTAACGCGCCATATCGGCTGTTTTGTGATCTTATCGCCAATCTGGCTGGTCGTTGAGAATGTTGCGAAGTGGTGTTTTTACGGCTTTTTGCACAGGAACGTCTACTCTGCATATCATTAGCGTTAGTTGCTGGTGTCATCTGTGGCAATTTTTTTTGCGGCTGGTATCACAGGGAAACTGGCGATATCGGCTGTTTGCACCAGCTTGAGAATAGCGTGATACATTTATCGCCACTTTGGCTGCGCTACTGTGCCAATAAATTTACGATAAGTCCTTGTGAATATGCCCCCACGAGTAATAAACCCATTTTTTTGATTTCATCATTTGTCAAGTGCATTTTTTGTTGTGTTTCACATTTTTCATTTTACTGATGTAAACCTCCATATTTATCAGCTAATTCTTCTAATGTATTGGCTGCTTCTTTAATCAAATATCTCATTTCATCAGTATTGTAGGTTAACAAAGTATTCAAATTCACATTGCCCTGAAGCATCTCACCAAATCCTATATTTAAAATGGCAGTTATAATTTCTTTAGGAGCTTCTCAACCATCACTATTTCTTCAGGTGTGGCAGCTTGAATATGGGTTTCAGATTGCATATCTCTGCTCGTTCCAAGTAAGACTGTCATCGCTAATTCTGCTGGTGCACTCTTTGCTACTCCTGTAGAAGCTTGCACCACCCTATTATCTCCCTTAGCACATGTGTCGACTCCCTCAGTAGGAGGAGTTGTATTTGCCACTCTATCTGTATATGGAAGAGGTCTAATATTCATTAGCTCACTCATAAGTTTATCATCTGAATCATCTACTAGTGTTTATTTTTTATTTGTGTATCTTTGTCATTGTAAGTAATTATTGCATGGAATGTCTTTACACATTCATTCATATCCTCGCTCCAACGTTTTTCCTGCCAATCCATTTTGCTCTCAAGTCAATGCTTAAATGAAATTTTCACCTGCTTTGTTGCTTTTGTTCTCTTTTTCTCTGTCGCCATGCAATCACATTCATTAAGCGCCTCAAATTGTGTAGGTCTTTGCATCTGATTCACATCATACATAGTTTGTTTCAAGAAATCTAACTTTCAATCATTCTACGAATCTTACAACCAAAACAACCAATACATTTCAAATAATCATCCAATGCATTTACAAAAATACAAATAATAAATCAGTACCACAGTGATCGATCCACCAACTGAACCCAAAATCATCATCGCATACCCAAACAACTCACAACAGAAACAGAAATCCATCTCACAAAACACATATTTTATTGTACAGTCACAAAATATTTTCTTCCTATTCATACTTACACTCCAAATCGTTCAGGAACACACAGCTAGTCACTTATCTGGAGTATACAGCATCGGACTTTTGGCAGAATTCCAAAACTCTCTCTTCTCCCTCAGACTGGGAATTAAAGACCAGTACATTTTTTAAGGGATTCCTACCAAAGATAGGTGCTCTTACATAACCATCCTCTGCTACTAAATTTGTGAGAGCCTGAACCCCAATATTTCACTGAGCCCGGCTATTTTGATCACCTCAACATTTACTTGTGGCGGCTCTAATCCTGCACACTTGATCTTGTGATAAGAGTCACCACAGTGCTTGGGGGGTGTGGCCGAGCCAGCCAAGATGGCGACGCACTTCCCTAGTGCTCCGGTCGCATAACAGTCACCTAGCATCGTGCAGACGGCCACGAACCGGCCAAAATATATGGCGATCCGGTGATGGACCCCCAAGGATGCCTCCGGTGCCCCTAAACATCGCCCAGCCACTGTTGCGGACCCGGGGTGACAGGCGTCAGTTGGTGCCCTGGCTCGCCTAAGATGGCGGCGCCTAGCTCCTGACACCAAGGGGACCGGAGAGGAGAAACACGGCGCCCGGAGACACTGTGCGGCGATCCCGGTGCACTCCAGGGACACTCTGAGCACCGGACCCGCATTGCCGCCCCGCCGCAGTGAGTACGCTGTGTGGGCTCGAAGGCCCGGCGGCGACGCACTGTGCATGATCCCGGCCTGCCTGGACAACCCCGCGCATTGCCGATGACAGCGATACACCCCGCAACCCCGCACGCAGCCAGTGAAGGTGCGGGGGACACCCCAATCACCCCAGGGGGTGATAAAGCAATGCATATACCGGGACCCTCCGAACGAACAACCCTTCCCCTCCTCCCTCCATCGCAAACTATCGGAGGGGAGCACAGGGACGCCACACTGGGGCAGGCTCCTATGGGGGGCCCCATAGGAACAACACATACCGCATTGAAGCCCTGTGTGCCCAACGGCGGCCCGCCTGGGCACGAAATGGATGGCGGCGAATGCAGCCAACGGTGACGACCACCAGACAAGAGCCCGAGCGGTCACTCCCGTGAGTTGAACCCCAACAGGTGGTCATGGCCGGGATCAGCAACCCGACCCACCATACCAGCAGCAGACACCAGCGAGAAGGCAGGGACCCAAAGAAGGACCACCATGGTGCTCCATGTGGAGAGGGTCCCGCCTCCCCCACACAGAAGCCGACGACAGCGCTGACCCGTGGCAGAGAGCAGGAGGCCCCCCCGACATAACCTGCTGAGCCGGTGTCCAGGATCAGCCCTCCCCGCAACCCCCATTCCAACAGCAGCACGGGGGCCGGGCCACGGCGTGCCGCCATCGGAGCATTTACAAAATGGCGGCAGACGCGGGACGCTCCTGATGGACATGCAGCGACTTGCGGCCTGAGCAGGACGACTCCCCCGGAAACACCTCCACGGAGGACACAAGGGACGGGCTAGAGTGCCGCACCGGCATCACAGACGCAAGAGGGTCCCGGGTGCCTCTGGGGAGCCCCCGCTCATTGTGAGCCCCCTCCAAGGACACACAACTCCGAATACTACCCAGCCGGAGGGAGGTGAAGAGGGCCACCAGTCCATGAACAGCCACGTGGGCCCCCTCCAGTGCACGGAACCAGAGACACACGATCACATAGGAGAGGCGGAGACAGGACACGCCAACCCTGGAGGAGCCCCAAGATCCCTAGCAGTGAGGAGGTCGCCACCAAGCCAGTAGACCACCAGTGACAGCAATGGGGAGACCACAGCGGGCATTGACCACGACACCAGCGCCGGCCCCGAGACGATCGCACTCCCCGGGCCCCTCGGGAAAGCCGAAGACCGGAGGACCGCCACAGGATTAGGATATGCGACCAAGCTGGATAAAGTGCTAGCAGCCATTGAGCACTCCCGGCTGTCCATGGAGAACAAATTCGGAGAACTCGCCTCAGACATTAACCTCCTGCGAGATGACCACAGGAAACTTGCAGACAGGGTGGGCCAAGAGGAAAAGATGCTACAAGAACTGAAGCCGCAGGTCCAACTACATCAAGAGGCCATCAAAGAACTGCAGAACAAAGTCAAATTCCTAGAGCACAAGGCCGACGATTTGGAGGGTTGCTCCTGCCGGAGCAACATACGTGTACTCAACCTGCCGGAGGGAGTGGAAGGGGCAGACCCCATACAATATATCGAAACTTGGATAAAAACATTCACTCAGACCCAGGACCTCACACCCATCTTCTCGGTGGAGAGAGCGAATAGGATTCCAGTCCGACGACCACCTGCAGGCTCCCCACCCAGGCCGTTTTTGCTTAAACTGCTGCACTACCAAGATATGGATACGATACTGCGAGCGGCCAGACAAGCGAGAACACTCAGAGTGGAAGACAAGTACGTAATGCTGTTCCCAGATTATTCTCAGGGAGTATAACGCGAACGAGACACATTCCAGGCAGTAAAACAAACCCTGCGACAGCACAAGATACAATATGTGCTCCTCTTCCCGGCTCACCTTAAAATTATATGTGGGGACTCAACACATTTCTGTACGGATCCAGCGGAGGCACGGCGTTGTCTGGAACACCACAACGATGACCTACTGGAGCGAAGGGCCACACCATCGCGCTCCCTCCCGAATAAACGGAGACTACGCTCCAAGAAGGTTGCCCTCACGCAGCTGAACCGCCCGTCGGTCCCCAACACCAGAAACTCCCCGGACCTGGAACAAATAATAGCGGACCGGCGGAAGGCCCTACGGGTGGCGGTGGTGGCGGAGGCCCGGCAGGCGGTGGAAGACTCGGGAGAGGACCGGGGCCCGCACCTCTTCACATCCGAAGAAGAAGAACATAGCGACACTCGCACCTCCAAGGAGGGCTCAGTCTCCCCGCCACTGGTAACCCCGCAAACGGCTGACACGCTAATTTGAACGACAACGAGCAGAGAATGCGGTAAGACCAGGACACTCCAGCAAGGTGGGCACCGGACGGCATCGCGAATCACCAACAAAGGTAATGGCAGCCGCGAACACACTTACTATGCAGTGGGCAGCCAGACCTCGAGCCCTCGGCAGCGGTGCCAACCCACCCCCCCACACAAAACAAACTAGAGACAGTACGAGATGTACAGTTTGGACTTATTGTGCCAAGCAATAGGCCCCTTCAGTTGGGACGGTTTCCCAGACATTGTTCTTGAGTTCCCCTTTATCCTACCTGTTCCTAATACACCCGCGGGAGTGGACAGCTGGTCTACTAATGGACATGTGGGGAGGGATTGTATGGGCGGGGGTGGCTCTAGTCATGTGCCAAAGGGAAGTGGAATGGTGACCTGTGTGACTAGTTGACTGACATGACGAGAAACCCCAATACAGCGAGTAAGCGCTACGCAGTGTATGCTTACCTGAAAAGACAACAAGCACACATAGCCCTCTTACAAGAGACCCACTTGACAATGACAGAGGTTGGGCGTCTACAGAGAAAATGGAGGGGCATGGTCTGCGCTACCGGGTACTCCGCGTTTGCCAGAGGGGTCAGGCCAGGCATCCCATTTAAAGAGCAGACCAGGGTGGTGGATAAGGAAGGGCGATATGTGCTGCTGGAGAGACTATTGGATGGGCAATCGATTCTAAAAGGCAGTATCTACGCCCCTAACATAGAGCAGAATGTGATTTGGAGCCGCCTCACAAAAACGTTAGCGCACAATACCCACACCCCCTGGATATTAGGTGGAGATTACAACTGCATCCTAGACACGGCCCTAGACCGCTCCCGCCCTCCACCGGCACACTCACCACTTTACAAACAAATGGAACTCTTTAATAAATGGGTGAAACACTGGGCATTGATCGACACTTGGAGGATGCTACACCCCACCACAAAACTGTACTCATTTCATTCCATTCCTCATGACCACAGAGCGCAATTAGATCGGTTTCTTTGCTCGGCAGCTCTGCACACTAAGGTACAACATTCAGACTATCTGGGAAGAGTGCTCTCGGACCACGATGCCCACTCACTGACCATTAGGTGGAAACTGCCACACCCTCCAGTGCCTACATGGAAACTCCCTCGGGAGTGTCTCACGGATCAGGTATTCACACATGATCACGAGGGACACCTACAGGAACACTTCACACTCAATGCAGGGATAGCATCCTCTAGGCTCGTAGAATGGGACACACATAAGGTGGTGGCGAGGGGTCATTGTATACAGCGATGCCGCCCCGGAGCGCGTGGCCGAAGACAAAACAAGGTACGTGGAAACGTTAAGAGATCTCCGCAAATATATTTTCAGAGTCTACGCAGCCAAGGTACACCGGGAGGGCAATAGGGGAGGAACACTTCTGTCCTGGCTAGCTAGACAGGACCCCGATATGAAACCTATTACATAAATTAGAGCTCAGACTGGACGGCTCCAAACCTCCCAACTCGCAATCCTGCAAGTCTTCTACACATATTACTCCCGCATTTATCAAGCCCCTAGACAGGGAGACCCCCAAGCAATGGACAGATTCTTCCACACTCTGACAATCCCCCAAGTCTCCCCGGCAGATAAAGAAGAACTAGAGCAAAAGATAGGACCGACTGAGGTAAAAAAAGCGATAGGAGCATTAGCCAGAAACAAAGCCCCAGGGATGGATGGCTTCCCGCTCGAGTACTATAACACCTTCTCGGCTCACCTAGTCCCACGAATGGTCACCATGTTCAATGACGCGCTCGAGGCGGGGGTTTTGCCGAGCTCCCTCAGGGAGTCGATAATAGTTACATTTCTGAAACCACACAGGGAGTCCACACTCCCGTCGTCCTATAGACCGATCACATTGCTTAACACGGACTGCAAAATCTTAGGTAAAATACTAGCGGAGAGATATACCCAAATCCTAACCCCGTTAGTCCAACCAGATCAATGTGGGTTTGTTCCAAACCGCAACACGTCACACAACCTCCGTAGACTATTTCATATTCAAGACACGACACAGGAGCGGTACCCCAACGCAGCATGCCTCATATGAGGGCGGACAGGGGAGAGTCAGCAATTCTGATTCTGCTTGACCTGTCCGCCGCATTCGATACGGTGAGCCACGACATCCTGCTGACTCGGTTGGAAGCTGCTGGAGTAGAGGGGATGGCACTTGAGTGGCTACGCTCTTACCTGTCAGATAGATGGCAGGCAGTGGCACTACCCCCGTATCAGTCGGAGTTTGCTATGGTTCCACATGGGGTTCCTCAGGGGTCTGCGATCAGCCCAATCCTTTTCAACGTATATATGCAGCCCCTGATGACCATCATCAAGGCCCACGGCATTAGCGTGATCAACTATGCGGATGACACGCAGCTGATGATCTCCCTTGATGGTGCCCATGCAGAATCCCTTGAGACCTTCCATACCTGCATAAGGAAAATGGCAACCTGGCTAAAAAGAAATTCACTACAGTTTAACAGCAGTAAAACTGAGATAATGCAATGCAAAGTGGGTAGAATAGCCAGAAACCTGCCCGCTGATTTTTGGCCTCTGGACTCAGGAGAGCCATTGGCACCAGTAACAACCGTACGGAACCTGGGGGTTAATCTCAATGACAAATTAAGTCTTGAGTCTAACGTCAACAGACAGGTGAGCAGCTGCTTCATATTAATGCGGGGCCTTCGAAAGCTACTGCCCTTATTACCAGCACACACCAGAGCAACCGTGGTCAGAAGCATCATCCTTAGCCGCCTGGATTACTGCAATGCTCTGTTACTGGAATCTCCTGCTTATCTGATCTCCAGGCTCCAGAGCATCCAGGCGGCAGCTGCAAAGATGGTGCTTTCTCGAGGACGTCGTTCTTCCACCACTCTTGCTCTGGCCGAGCTGCACTGGTTACCCATTCAGCAGAGGATCCGGTTCAAATCTCTGTGTACCGTTTTCAAGGCTGCACATGGTTTGGGTCCCAAACCCCTGCAGGCCAAGTTCAAGTGGTATGAACCTACACGGGTCCTCCGATCCTCTTCCACCAATCTTATTAGTATACCCAGGATCAGGAAAGCCACCTATGGTGGCAGAGCTTTCAGCATAGCGGCAGCCCACCTTTGGAATAGCCTGCCTCTGGCAATTAGGAAAACCAACGAACTGATGCTCTTCCGCAAAAGGATCAAGACCTGGCTATTTCCTAATGTCTCACTTCCATAAAGCCTCCCCCCTGTTTTTGCCCTCACAAACCAGCCCATCAGTTGCATTTTTCAGCGCCAGGATGCCCGTAGGGTTACAGCGCGCTTTAGAAATGATATAAATAAATAAATAAATAAAATAAATATTAGACCTCGAAAAGGCATTCGACACTCTCTTATGGCCGTACTTATTCGAGGTCCTCAGGAAGAATAATATTGGCCCAGGCCTGTCAGCATACACAAGGCGCATATACACGCGCCTCACGTCCCGAGTCCGGATGGGCAGCTACATCTCGTCAGAGTTCGCGGTGGAGAGAGGGACTATGCAGGGATGCCCACTGTCACCCCTACTATTCGCCTTAGCGATCAAACTCCTAGCAATACGCCTGTTACAAGAAGGTGAGGAATGGGGAATCCCCCTAGCAGGCACGAGGCACTGTGTGTCCTTATACGCGGATGACCTCTTAATATATGTTCGGGACACCACCAGCGACCTGACCTGTATCTGGAGAACACTGGAGGACTTCGCGGACATCTCGGGCCTCAAGGTAAACTGGGAGAAATCCTCATTGTACCCGCTAAGCCCCCTTATGGCCCCATTCGAGGCCCGAATAGGCACCCAATCACTTGCGTGGAATGCAGAGGTCCCCCTTATCTGGGAGTGCGGTTATATCACACCCCAGTGGATTTATACGAGGGAAACCATTGTAAAACCCTGGCAGGGCTACGCTCAGCGGTGGGCTTTTGAAAAACGCTACCATTGGCACCTATAGGCCGAGTGGTCCTGGCAAAAATGATCATGGTCCCCAGACTACTGTATAATTTCGTTAACCTCCCAGTGGTTCCGCCGCGATCGTTCTTTAAAGAACTGGACAGTCTCCTCACAGAGTTGGTGTGGGGCGGGGGACGACGACCAGTTGCGTTGTCAACACTTTACCTGCCTCCTGCAGAGGGAGGATTAGGAGCGCCGGCCTTTGAAGCGTACTTCTTAGCGGCCCAGCTCCATGGCTATCATATTGGACAGCAGGGCGACACATAGGAGAAACCTTCCCTGCAGACGGCCCCATGCCACAACCAGCAATCCACAGAATGCTGCTACCAGGTACTAAACCCATAACCCCTACAAATGTCAATAGCCCGCACCTGTATGATGCATATTCACCGCATGTCCAAAACACGGCCACCATACTCGCCCTTGCTACCACTGGTGGGCTTCCCGCGAGGGGACACCTACTACACACAGGGAACACTTCAGATCTGGACAGAGTTGTCAGTCACAGAGGTAGAATCATTCTTCGAAGAGGGACAGCTGAAGACATACGACCAGATGATGGAGCAATATGACCTCCCCCCCGGGCAATTCTTACTCCACAGGCAATTAATAATTAGCAGTCGTAAATAATGGAATCCTAACACAGGGGAGCCCACACCACACCCAGTGATACACACAATCTTGCACATGGGAGTGGGACGACATTTGGTCACCTGGCTTTACAAGGCAGTACGTACAGTGATCCTCCCATCCCTACAACCCCTACGTCAGAAGTGGGAGACGGACATAGGCAGAGTGGTCCACTACAAAGAATAGAGCATGGCCCTGGAATACCCCAAAAAATATCCAGGAATGCAAGATTCCGTAACATACAGTTTAACATCCTCCATAGAGCCTATCTCACACCACGCCGACTGCATCGCTTCTTTCCAGACACACACTTTGCCTGCCCCCGCAGTCAAACCCCGGAAGCAGATTTTAAGCACATGTTCTGGGACTGCCCCACACTGCAAGGGTTCTGGGATAAAGTCCATCGGACCCTCGAAGAGGTAACTGCCATCACAACCATGTCTACATGGGACGCATGTGCGCTCGCGATCTTCCGCAGGCGGAAAACCGAGAAAGTGCAGTATCGTTTTCTATCACTGGCCATTCTCTTGGCAAAGCGGGGAATAGCCATGCATTGGAGAACCCCCACGGGACCACCGGAAGTAGCCTGGATAGGCGCCGTGCAAAATGGGGTAAAGCGGAGGAGGAGATACTCCGGGAGGAGGAAGTGAAGGGGCACCGCAAACACCCTACATCCCTAGAATGGGCCCAGTTACTGCACGGATTCACACAGGCAATGAATCCACAAGAGTCACCGGCGGTCTCGCAGTGCCAGACCCGAACAGCCACTCCGGCCCCTACACCTCAATGACACAGTCACAAAACCACCTGAACACCACATAGCTCCGCACCCTGTGACCCCTGCTATCCAGCACACGCTCCTGACTCCCCACATGCTACCGTATTATACAATCAAATATAATTGCAACCCCACCCCAGCGCAGCTGATAACCTCCCCCGCTCCCCCCCTGGATCCCCCCACCCCACCAGGTTAACCCCAAAGGTTGAAAAAGTTAGAAAGTTTAGACTGGAGGGGGTATCCCCCCTACCAATGGTTTATTGGAAAGACCTATGGACAAGGACGACATGATGACACATGCAGACACGTATCATGCCTGCCTCGTTGGCAATACCTGAGGCGACTGAGTAAGGGTCAACATACCACAGGGTCCTTACCATGCTGAGTATGATAGGTCGCTCACCATGGACAGTCTCTGCTCTCCTCAGGGGTAAGCTACTGACATTGCAGGGGACTATTTGGTAAAGATTAATGGACTGAACAGATTGGATTGGTTGATCAACACATGATTACTGTATAGGGAAGGCCGCTCGGTGTTTACTGATATTATGTACTTAGTCATTCACCACTGTACTGCATAATCACTGTCATGCTGAATGTAAAATGCAAACAAAAACCCAATAAACGAATTTAAACAAAAAACAGAGTCACCACAGTGCTTGACATCAGGTCCAGCAAATTAGCAGAATAAATCAAATAGTGACAGGCATTATTCAATAAATGAACTCTAGATCAACTAAAGTGAAAACGTTGTATTACAAAAATCTCAAAATAGGTAGTATAGGGAAATGCAATCAATGCCATGAAGGCTCAGAGTACACAGTCAGAAAACTAAATTATTCTAAGTCTTATCAGGCAATAAAATCATTAGAGGTACACACAGAGATCCTAGAAGGGCAAAGGAAAGACTCTCGCCAAATGGACAAAGTCCTATGAGGAAAAGGAGAAGTCTAAATGATCGGACGAATCACTGACGTAATATCGAACACAAAAATATCTACGTACACAAATATCGATGTAAAAATATGGATAGTCAAAATATTTACATCCTATCTTTAAAATGTAAATGACAAAAATATCGAAAAAAATATATAGATGTCAAAAATATTGATGTCCAAAATATCGTTTTTAATATATAAAAAATAATGTGGAAACAATTATATTATAAAACTAACTACAATACATTATTTAGATATAATATACATTAAAAAATATATACTAACCAAATGTAAGTTAAAAAAACGTAAATGTACATATATGAAATGTAATATTTACATGCATATTTACTTTAAAAGAATTAATAAACTAATAACTTTAATGTATTTAAAATATTAAAAATATATAAAATTTACCATAATATATATATATATATATATATATATATATATATATATATACTTGAAGATGAAGGATCACAAGAAAACAACAGCCAGCCAGGGCAAAAATCTGGATCCCAAAGGATACAATGAGTCACAAAGAAATAAAATATCCAAGAAAGAAGTGACTCAAACAGATATATTCACCAAAGAACAAAAATATATTTCCACTACAACGTTTCAGCTTCCGCCTTCCTCAGGTAGTTTCAAGATGGTAAGCTCAGTGGCTGCACAGATGACACCTAGGTGTCATCTGTGCAGCCACTGAGCTTACCATCTTGAAACTACCTGAGGAAGGCGGAAGCTGAAACGTTGTAGTGGAAATATATTTTTGTTCTTTGGTGAATATATCTGTTTGAGTCACTTCTTTCTTGGATATATATATATATATATATATATATATATATATATATTGTGCAAATCGCCTTAGCTTTGGAAAGCACTTCAACAGCGCTGTGCCCTCTGGCCTCTTCCTCTCAGCCTGCCTCTGCCCTCACAATTAATTCAGAGTGCCGACGCGTTTCGAGGTCTTACCCTCTTCATCATGAACTTACCAAAGGAAATAATGTTTTTGCACGGACTTCAAATCCCAGTATGCAGTACAATGACGTGGGATAAAAAGCACGCCTATCTGGGGGTTTGAAATAAAAGAAACCGGAAATGAAAATAAAATGAACATCAAGAGTCTTTTCTGTGCAGCCCATGATGAAGAGGGTAAGACCTCGAAACGCGTCGGCACTCTGAATTAATTGTGAGCGCAGAGGCAGGCTGAGAGGAAGAGGCCAGAGGGCACAGCGCTGTTGAAGTGCTTTCCAAAGCTAAGGCGATTTGCACAAACTATGATGTTACGGCTGCCTGGTCGTGGGAAAGGCACCATCATCCAGAGGAGGAGAACACCATTTCCAACTGGGTGGGGCCGGAGTCCAACACCTTGAGACTACCTGGACACAGCGCTGTCTTGTAAATAGCCTGCTGATAGCGCCAACAACCTACTAAGGTAAATAATTGAAGCACGAATTTTGAAAATGAACTCTTGAACTTACCAAAGGAAATAATGTTTTTGCACGGACTTCAAATCCCAGTATGCAGTACAATGACGTGGGATAAAAAGCACGCCTATCTGGGGGTTTGAAATAAAAGAAACCGGAAATGAAAATAAAATGAACATCAAGAGTCTTTTCTGTGCAGCCCATGATGAAGAGGGTAAGACCTCGAAACGCGTCGGCACTCTGAATTAATTGTGAGCGCAGAGGCAGGCTGAGAGGAAGAGGCCAGAGGGCACAGCGCTGTTGAAGTGCTTTCCAAAGCTAAGGCGATTTGCACAAACTATGATGTTACGGCTGCCTGGTCGTGGGAAAGGCACCATCATCCAGAGGAGGAGAACGCCATTTCCAACTGGGTGGGGCCGGAGTCCAACACCTTGAGACTACCTGGGCACAGCGCTGTCTTGTAAATAGCCTGCTGATAGCGCCAACAACCTACTAAGGTAAATAATTGAAGCACGAATTTTGAAAATGAACTCTTGAACTTACCAAAGGAAATAATGTTTTTGCACGGACTTCAAATCCCAGTATGCAGTACAATGACGTGGGATAAAAAACACGCCTATCTGGGGGTTTGAAATAAAAGAAACCGGAAATGAAAATAAAATGAACATCAAGAGTCTTTTCTGTGCAGCCCATGATGAAGAGGGTAAGACCTCGAAACGCGTCGGCACTCTGAATTAATTGTGAGCGCAGAGGCAGGCTGAGAGGAAGAGGCCAGAGGGCACAGCGCTGTTGAAGTGCTTTCCAAAGCTAAGGCGATTTGCACAAAATATATATTACCTACTGGCGGTCGCCAGTAGGTATATATAGTTAGGATTTTTTCCCTATGGGATTTTTGAAAATTCTATGTCTAATAACTTTGGCGTTTGTGGACGGAATTGGATGAAATTTTCTGGAAAATGGAACATTTTGTTTCTGAGCAGCCCCTGAAAATTTGGGGGGTGTTCGTCCAGGGGGGGCCGAGAAAAAAGGGGGGTCCCAAAACGTGTTTTTAACATTGAGTTTTCCATAGGGCGGTTGGCCTCACTTTTAGCCCGAACAGCTGAATGGATTTCCATGAAACTTGGCAAAATTGTAGGGACTGGTAGCCCGATGTGCCTTTTCTAGGTCTCAATATATGTGCTCCAGTGGATTTTGAGAAATTAACGTTTAAAAAAAGATATATATCTGTAAGCGCGCTCCGGGCAGCGCTCCGGTCCGCGGACCTTAAGCGTACCGGAACTTCGCGTAGCTAAGCTGATTGGCTCTCCGGTGTCTGTCAACATTCTAAACAGTCCGGAGCGGCCGCCATCTTGTCTCTCGGTAGGATTGAGAGACAAGAGGAGGCCAAAACAAAGGCGAAAATGACCATAAGGGGGCATACTAGATCCTCCCTGACCCCCTAGGTTTAATGTGGAGGTTTTAAAAGGGCCCCGCGGGGCAAAAAAAACAAAAATTTTTTTTTGTTTTTTTTGCGTGGGGAGCGCCCGGTCCGCGAACCGGGAAGCGTTCTGGGCAGCGTACTGCAATGAAAAATGAATGATAGACTTTTCAAATGCTGTATGTTAATTGATTGTTGTTTTTGTTGATTATTTTTTATTTTCTTTATTTTTTAAGCATTTTTTTTAATGTGATTGTGTTTCATAATTTATTAAACTTTCTAACATTTCATTGTCAGAAATTTCATAATTATCATGGAATATACATTGTAGTCTCTGAGGGTGTAAAATGTCCTCATTTGCAAGGAGGTTATCTACTGCTTGTACACATTGCAGTAGTTCATTGTCCCAAGTTTCATCGAAAAATTCAATGTCAATTTGATCAATTGTATCAATCAATTCTTGGCTGCTCTCTTGCAGGTCCATTTCAAAAGAAACTTGGTTTTCGCCTTCCATTTTGCCTGAAATTTGGATTAAAAAAATATATATTAGTAGAGATAGGGCAATGTTGGGAATAATTTTAGATAGGCATTTTTTATCAGTGAATTTATCTTTGGGCAGTGTATAGTATCAGAGTGGAAGTAGGAATATAAAAAAGTGTATGTGATTTAACGTAAGTAAATTCATAATTATACAAGAGAAGCCTAACTCCATCCATAACTATAACAGAGAAGTCTCTCTAAATCTATAACTACTACAGAGGGATAGTATATATCTATCAGAAAAAGTTTACCATATTAACTTATAGTGCACAATATACTTCAGTTTTAAAAATAAAAACTTACCTTTAGAAAGAAGTTGAAGGAATTAGTGAAAATACTATTGAAATGTACAGCAAGAAGTAGTAGTCAAAATGGCTGTGTTTTCTTCTCTTCCTTTATATATATTCAGGTATATAACCAATGAAATGTCAGGTAAAAAAAATAGAAAATGAAAGTAACATTTTCATTGGTTGTCAATTCCAACACTTCAGATGTGTTTTGTGAAGTAATTTACCTCAGGGTATTTAGAGAGGTCTACAGGCTAAATGACTAAATGGAATTCCAATCAAATTTGTGAAAATGGTAGGGATTGGTATGTAGTATGAGCTAATCTATATTTGGTGAAATTGTCTCCAGTGGCTTTTCTGTGAACTACTTTCCCACCTTTTTTTTTTTTTTTTAATTTTTTTTATTGTTGCAGCAAATAAACATATATGGCAGTGTAGGTAGCATGAGACGTGGCGTCAACATTCCGCCAAAATCAAATTGAAGCGCAACTTTTTCTTATTTTTTGAAATATTGAACCAAAAACAACAGTCAGGTGTACAGATTGGGCTTACAGAGGCACATTAATTGTACAGTATCTATCCTAGGTATGTCAGGCCAGCTGGCCAGATTGCACCATCCACAGGTAGTCTTACCACCGGCTAATTCTGACGGGCAATGGAGGACCCAAGCAGCCCGCCCCCGCGCCACCCCATCCCACCCGCAATCCCATTGCTATTCTACCTCATCCTCCCCCTCTGAACTGTCCACTTCTTCTTCTTCCGGTAGTGGTTCACAAAGTTCCCCCCTGTAAGTGTTCCATGGCAACCATATTTTGTTCCATTTACGAGGATTGGCCCGCTGCTGATAAACCGCCCGCTCCACCATCATGAGCAAATCCATATTCCTGCACCACTGTGCCAAAGTCGGTAACTCTGATGCCCCCCACCTTTGCGCTATATCCCGTTTCGCTAGCATCATCCCAATAACCACCCATTTCCGCCCATGTGGTGTAAGGTCGGTTGGGCCCCATACATTTAACAAACAAATCCTTGGGTCGGGAGTGTATGAGTTCTGTAATGTTTGGGCGACTGTGCGTGCCACTCGCTTCCAGTATTCGGTTATGTACGGACAGGACCAAAGGGTATGGAACAGCGTGCCCTCCTCCCCACAATTTCGCAAACAGTATGGGTGATCTGCCCTGTGGAATTTGTGGAGGGTGGTGCGTGTGTAGTACACTCGGTGCAATATCTTGAATTGTACCAAACGGAATCTTGCTGAGATTCCCGCTTCTTTAGGCGATGCCATTGCGGCATTCCACTCTGCCTCATCCATGTCTCCAACCTCCTCCTCCCATTTCCCTTTCAATTTCTGTAGTGGGTCAGGCAGGTTATTCACCAATTTTCGATATGTTAAGGATGTAGCGCTAGTTTCCATGTAGTCAGTGAGCAGCCTATCTTCCAAAGGGGCCGAAGCCGGGACCTGAGTACCTGGTGTCAGCGCTCCCAGTAAAGCATGTCTAATCTGTATGTATCGATATGTCTCAGTGGTGCTCAGCTCATACTGTTCTCGCAGCGTGTCAAATGAAACCACTCCCTCATTAGTCCAGAGATCACCCACCGTGGAAATCCCTATTGTGTCCCAGTGATCAAATCCTTTACTACGTCTCAGGTTACCAAGCGATCTAGTGTCCCATAGTGGTGTGAGCTGTGTAATCACCCCCCCCCATTTCAGACGGGATTGAGCTCTGTGCCACAATGTGACGGTGTGTTTAGTCGGGCCGATCAGTTTTGTCATAAGTCCTTTGTTGTAAAGCGGGGCCAGAAGTGTAGTAGTGCCAAGCTGCCGTCTATCCGCTAAGTATGCCGGGTCGTCCTGCGGTGCATGCAGCCACTGGTTGATCACCTTAAGGTGTGCCGCCCAGTAGTACAATTCCAGGTTTGGAAGCGCAATTCCCCCACTGTACCAATCTCTGATCAGTTTTAACTGTGCCACCCTCGCCGGTCTGCCTCCCCACAACAGGCCCGACAATTGCCCAGCTATCTGTTTGAAAAAGGAAGGCGGTACTATCACCGGCGAGCTTTCTAAAACATAGAGGAACCGGGGCAGCGCCATCATTTTGAAAAGCGCCGCTCTGCCCAACAGTGTCAACGGGAGCGCCATCCAGTGGCGCACGTCTGCTTTCAATCTGTCGAGCAGCGGTCTCAGATTCAAGTCTTGAAAGGTTACAGGGTCTCGCGCGATCCGAATCCCTAGATATCGAAAGGAAACAGCCTCCAACACCAAGGGGCAATCCTCCTCTAGACGCGGCGGGGTGCCATGCAGCATGAAGAGCACCGATTTCATCCAGTTAATCTTGTAGCCAGAGGCCACGCCCTGCCGCTCACACAGTGCCAATAATATTGGAATCCCCTCTGCCGGGTTCGTCAGGTAAATTAGCATATCATCGGCATATAAGGACACTCTGTCCTCCCAGCCATCCCCCCAGTCAATGCCCCGGAGTAGTGGCGTAGTCCTGATGATAGTTGCCAACGGCTCCAGTACCAGGGCGAACAGTAGCGGCGAGAGCGGGCAGCCTTGTCTCGTGCCCCTTGCTAATGAGATGACTCTCGAGACGTGTCCGTTTGCAGTCACTCTTGCCATTGGGGATGTGTACAGTAGCTTGATCCACCCTATGAATTTCGGGCCGAAGCCCATATGGTGCAGGACTGCAAAGAGGTACCTCCACTCCACCAAATCGAACGCCATAGTGGCGTCCAATGAGAGGACAGCTGCATCGGTCGTCAACGTCGGAGCTCTCGCCATAACACCATGCAGGCGTCTGAGATTCAGCGCCGTGCTCCTGTGTGGCATGAATCCCGATTGGTCTGGATGGATGAGATGACTAAGGTGAGGCAACAGTCTGTTGGCTAGTAATTTCGCTAGAATTTTGCTTTCGGCATTAAGGAGGGAAATCGGCCGGTAAGAGCCGCAGTCCTCAGGGGGCTTACCAGGTTTTGGAATTGCCACGATGGTGGCCATACATTGATCAGGAGGCAGGCACCCTTGTTTCAAGCTGTCCAGGTACATATTGAGTAGCGGTGTTGCGAGCGTTTCCGACATGATCTTGTACCATTCAATCGGGATTCCGTTGGGGCCCATGGCTTTCCCCGGATGCAGTGCTGCGATAGCCGATTGTACCTCCTCAGTTGTTAAGTCTGAGTCTAGGTCGTCAACCCCGTCCTGTGTCAGGGTGCGGGTGGGCACCCCCGCGAGTGCCCCTTCCGCCATTTCCCGGGAGACCGCGATGTCAGGGGTATACACCGCCTGGAAGTGATCAGCTAAGAGTTCGACTATCTGGGCAGGGCGGGTGTGCATTGCCCCAGCAGAGTCCCTCAGTTGTAAGATGGTCCTCTGTCCCTCACGTTTTTTCGCCAGCCAGGCCAGGAGTTTACTCGCCTTATCTCCCACATCGTATACCCTAGTTGCTGAGGCCGACATGCTGTCAACCACTCTACGGCGTAGAAGATCAGTATGACTCTGTTGGCACAGCCGTAGTGTGTGGAGTGTATCTCCGGTCGGGTCAGCCATGTGAGCCTCGTGTGCCCTGGCAAGTTTGTCCTCTAAATCAAGTAGTTCTCCCGTCTGAGTGCGCTTATAACTCGTAATAACGGAGATGGCTTGGCCTCGGAGGACCGTTTTATAAGCCTCCCAGAGGACCGATGGGGAGGAGACCGAGCCACTATTCTCCGTAAGGTAACACCTTGTCGCTGTTTTAAGAGTTTTGGTCACCTGTGGGACCCTAAGGTATCCCGGGAATATCGGGTATATGCGCCCTCGGGACCGTTCCGGGTTGGAGAGGGTCAACATCAACGGGGAATGGTCCGAGACACCCCTGGGTTGAATCTGAACGTCATCGACAGTGAACCTCCCGTGCCCCGGTGCAAGGAAGTAGTCGATCCGCGACAGGCTGTCGTGGACCGCCGAGTGGTAGGTGTAGTGTCGGTCAGTCGGGTGCAGGCGCCTCCATAGGTCTATCAGGCCTTGCGCTTCTAGGAAGTCATTGAGCCGGGAGGGCCCTGCAGTCCGTGTTCGAATCGGAAACCTATCCAGTGTATTGTGTACCACTGCATTGAAGTCCCCCCTACAAGAAGGTCACCTTCCGGGAGGTCCAGTAGGAATTGTCCCAAATCTGGGAGAGCTATCGTGTGTAGCGCCGGTGGAATATACACCGAAACTATATTCAGCTGTCTCCCTTCCCACTGCCCGAGTGCCGCTGCGAAGCGCCCCTGTGTGTCTAGCTTCGTGGACTGAAGTATAAATCTGGAGGACCGGTGCATCAGTATCCCTGTCCCACGGGACCCCCTCGTGAATTCGGAGTGGACGATCATATTGTAGCCTCTCCTGTCTAAGGCGCGCGTGGCTGTGCCCGTGAGGTGCGTCTCTTGCAATAGGACCAGGGCTGGGCTAAATCTCTTAATACTGTGTAACACCAGACCTCGCTTGACCTTGTCCCCCAGCCCCCTCACATTCCAGGACATTATTTGCAGAGGTGTCATTCTCCCTGTCCCCAGGTCCCCCCTACCTATTTCATGCCGTGAATCGCAAGCCATTGCTTCTGTGGGTGAGAAAATCTGTACAACATAGAAAGTGCGAGCCAATCTCTGGACACGAGCCCATCATACTAAGTGTGTGTGTCTCGTGTTGCCAATCTACACCTGGAACACCAACCAAAACAAACAAACATCCCCCCTTCCCAACTTCCCCCCTCCCTGCCCCCCTGCTAGACGGACCCCGAACTGCCCGCCCCCCCAACTTAGCAGAGTGCCTGATCCAAACCCCAAACATAGTACTTGCTCGTCGGGGTGAGGGACTCTCCGGAGTCGGCGGCCTCCCTTCATGTCCACGGAGGACCTCCGCCCGGCGTCCTGGACGGCCCGCCCGACCAGCGTTACCTTTAGTTTAATCTAGTGAGCCTGGGAAGTCATTGTTCGTCGCCGTCGTTCTCAGGTTCTTGGGCTTCACTCAGCGGGGAATGCGGATCCACGTTCCCTTCGGGCATGTGGGGACCCGGTCGGGATCCATTTGTACGGTGTTTATTCGGTCGCGTGGAGCGGCGGGGTAGCCCTGCTGGTCTCCATCCTTCCAGCCAGTCGTGTGCAGCCTCCGGAGTGTCGAAGAACCACGTTCTGTTGTCAGCCACCACTCTCAACTTGGCTGGAAAGAGCATGGCATAGGGAAGTTCTCTCGCCCTTAGTTCCTTTTTGACTTCAAAGAATGTCCTCCGCCTACGTGCGACCTCCGCCGTGTAGTCCGGGAAAAACGCAATGGTGGAATTTTGAACCCTGACTGGGGGAGAGGTCCTTGCCGCTTGTAAGATCGCATCGCGGTCCCTAAAATTAAAGAGTCGTGCAATGATCGGCCGCGGCGCCACTCCTTGTTTTGGACGTCCCCCCGGGACCCGATGCGCCCTCTCCACTGAAAAGAAGGCGGATAGTCCCTTGGGTTTGAGTTCCTGTTCGATCAATTGTTCCACATAGAGATCCATCGCTCTCGTGTCCTCCGACTCCGGAACCCCAATAATTCGGATGTTGTTCCGCCTCGAGCGTCCCTCCTGCTCGTCCAGCTTTGCACGTAGGTCCTTATTTTCGTTGGAGATCCGTTCCACATTAATCTGGAGCTCCGAGACGTCCTCCACCAAGGATTTGGTCACCACCTCCATCGAGGAAACTCTTTCCGACATCTTGTGGAAGTCGGCTCTGATCAGTGTTATTTCCGTCGAGATCGAACCCACTGTAGCCTGCACTTGCGCCAGGGCCCGCATGACGTCATCAAGGGTTGCTTTTTTCCCCCCCGCCGGGTCTGCCGACTTGCTGGCCTGCGATTTAGCGTCTGGTGGGGAGGTGGACGCTTTGTCGAATGCGTACTTCTCAAGTCGTGCCTGCGCATTGCCACCCTTCGGTCCTTTGCCCGCCATGACAGATATGCTTGTGCCGCAGTGAGGGTATATGCAGGGTCGTGAGGGAGCCAAGACTCTGCAAAAGGAGCTCCGGCAGCAGCAGTCCCCGAAAGCGGTTGGATCAGGGGACCAATTGTCGTTGCCCTCGTCTCTTGGTCCGCCGACTAGATCAGCGGGTGAGGTCGGTTCGCTGCGCAATTCGGCGATCCAGGTGGCCCTCTGCACCGAAGGAGAAGAAAGAACCAGTGATCAGGGCGGCGTGTGAAGTTCAAGTCCCCAGGGGCCCACGAGCCGACTCACTCACCCCCTTAGCAGGTGTGTCGCAGATCTCGATGTCCCCAGGCCCTCGCCCTCGCCCTCGCCTGGTACGGCGCTGCCACACCCCGGGGGGCGCCTGTCGGTCCGAAGGGCACAGGGTACACTACAGCGCCCACAGTGGGTCAGGATCTGCCCCCTTAGCGGCGGGGGCTCAGCTGTGCCTCTCCCCAGCAGACGGAGCGAGGACTCAGAGCACTGCGGATGGGGAGTGTGTGTCCAGGTTGAACTGAGCCGGCTGCGCGGTCTCCGCAGGATGTGGTCGCGCTGCCAGCGCGTCAACATCTGCCCCCGCGTCTCACCCCCAGGAGTCTCCGCGACAATCTTTCTTCAGTTCGGGTGTCTGTCACTGTTGATCTGTAGCAGGCTGTAGCGCAGTGCAAGGCTGGGCCCCGGCTCCTCCGGCTGGCCTGGAGTCAAGATGGCGGCCGCAGGCCCAGATCAGATCCCGTCGCCGCAATGCGGAGGTCCGGAGCGCTCCCAGCACTCACCGGGTAGCAGACGGTGGCTGCCGGTCACTCTCATGCAGGTCTCAAGGGCGCCGGTGGTCGCGCCGGGTCTCGAGCACTCACGTCTCCGGTGCTCCGGCGTCCGCCCCCACTTCCGGCTCCCTCACGCCCAGTCCGGAGCACTTCCCGTCGGCTCCGTCATGCCAGGCAGGTCCCCGGCTGCAATCGCCCTCCAAGGCCAGTGCGAGTGGCGCGGATATCTGTACTTCCCGCAATCGGATTCAAAATCTGGTTGCTGTCGGGCGTGCCGCCCGGCCCCGGGCCTCAGTCCCAGCCCGCAGGGCGAAATATATTAGCGGATTCGTGAGCGGATATGTCTGGAGGCCGCTTCAACCGCGGAGCTCGCCCTCTAGGCTGCCACCATCTTAGGCTGCTAGCCACGCCCCGTCTTTCCCACCTTTTTTGATGGTGCGCTTCCCAGAGAGCGACCCGGTACGCGAACCGTTGAGCGCCCCGGTTCGCGAACCTTAAGCGTTCCGGGAGTCCACCATTTTGTGTTTCGGTCGAATTAAGATACAAGATGGAGGGCAAATAATGTTCAGAATGGGTAGAAGGGGGCACGGTAGAGTTATCTTGACCCCCTAGGTTTTCTGAGGGTGGCTGAGAAGGCTTATATGTGCGAAAAAAACACATTTTTAAAAAAAAATTCGCGAGGTTAGCTCCCGGTTCGCGTACCGGGTAGCGCCCCAGGGAGCGTACTTTGTTGGAAATTAGTGAAAAATGTTAGAGTAAAATAATAATTGTGAGTGATCAGATGTAGGGTAGCTCTGAGAAGAGCTTTTGGGTTTATGGTACATTTAGGTACTTATAAGTAGGTACCAATGCACATTCTTAAATTCAGAGTGAAAACTCTGTTGCCCTCATCTGAGAAGTGAACTCCATCTCCTCTGTAGATATCTTGCATGTAGTATCGCAAGTTATTGTTGTACAGGGAGCCCATTCCATGGTCTCTCATGTAAGCTGAAACAGATTTGTTTACATGCTTCCTCGACTTCTCAATTTGTGGACAAAATTGGTTTGACCACCTCCATTTCTGTCTTTGGCATATATTTGAATATACCAAGGCAGTCTGAGGAAAAAGTGCCATTAATTGCTCAAAGGTGTCCTTAAAAGCATTTCCAGACCTACACCAGTCAAAGTGCCCAAGTCATTACCTCCACAGTGCACAATTAACAGGTCAGGTTTGGGCAAATGCATAAAGGTTTTCACCAATGGTATCAATTGGTGACATTTTAATCCTCTGTGGCCAAACCACTTAATTTCCACATCTTGTAAATTGAGGTTAGGTAATTTCCTGTTTTCAACGTACCTTTGAGCCCAGTGAATATAACTATGTCCAACAATCCAGACAGAAAACATGGTGAGAGAAGGTTCTCCTGCAGTCAGATGAAGTGTGGCAATGAAATGGCAGTTGAAAAAATGAGAGTTTAAAATGAAAAAAAACTGTGGAGTTTCTGTGTTCATGAAGCAGTAACAGTGATTGGTGGATTTTGATTGCTGAAAACAGAAAGTTAGGGTGCACGGATGTGTTCTTTGAAAGATGTATTTTGAATGGTCAATAAAAAATCATTAAATGAAAGAATGCACTGGATATGCAGGTGCACTGAGAGTTCAGAGTTCAATTGCAACAAAGTTGTGTGAACTTGCAAACACCAGAAGTCTTCCAAGAGGTGGTTGCCATGCAGAAAAGACAGAAAGGGCAGAGGGGGGAAGGGTTTTCATTTGAAAAAAAGTGAGGGAAGAGTTTTGATTGGGTGACATGAGAAATATGTGTGAAGAATTACAGCATTTCTGTGCTTTTGATAGCTGCAGACTCTGGAGTGCATACCTTTTGCTCTGCTGAAGACAAATTGGTGTGTTTCTGAGACTGTTTTCAAACTCAAAGTATTTGCTAAGGTGAGAAAATATTTCTTTAATTTAGATAGAGAATAGTGTGCTTTAAGGAGAAAATTATGAATTATGTGGCGCAAATTGCTTGTAAATATGCTCCCACCTGTGCATGGAAAATTTAGATTTTGAATGTTTGTGTTACATAGCCATGTTAAAAGTGACCCAACCATGCAGGAAAGGCAATCAAAAAACGCTTTTATGTGTCTTAAGGACATTTTAAGTAATTTTCCCATGTGCAGTGTTTTGAAATTATGATTTGAAAATCGTTTTTGAGGTAAAGGAATTGTTTTTAAATGTATGACAAGGACATAATGGTGTATGCTTCTTTATAAGGCAATTGACTGTCCCTGATGTTATTTTTCCCATTTTAATGTAAGACTTTTCTCTGTGGCGCAAATTGCTTGTAAATATGCTCCCACCTGTGCATGGTAAATTTAGATTTTAAATGTTTGTGTTACATAGCCATGTTAAAAGTGACCCAACCATGCTGGAAAGGCAATCAAAAAACGCTTTCATGTGTCTTAAGGAC
Source organism: Lissotriton helveticus (assembly GCF_964261635.1). Taxonomy (NCBI): domain Eukaryota; kingdom Metazoa; phylum Chordata; class Amphibia; order Caudata; family Salamandridae; genus Lissotriton; species Lissotriton helveticus. The sequence goes on from NC_136059.1 coordinate 1,034,634,465, forward strand.
ATTTTAAGTCATTTTCCCATGTGCAGTGTTTTGAAATTATGATTTGAAAATCGTTTTTGGGGAAAAGGAATTGTTTTTAAATTTATGACAAGGACATAATGGTGTATGCTTCTTTATAAGGCAATTGACTGTCCCTGATGTTATTTTTCCCATTTTAGTGTAAGACCTTTGTCTGTGGCGCAAATTGCTTGTAAATATGCTCCTACCTGTGCATGGCAAATTTAGATTTTGAATGTTTGTGTTACATAGCCATGTTAAAAGTGATACAAACATGCTGCAAAGGCAATCAAAAAACGCTTTTATGTGTCTTAAGGACATTTTAAGTAATTTTCCCATGTGCAGTGTTTTGAAATTATGATTTGAAAATCGTTTTTGAGGTAAAGGAATGTTGTTAAAATTTATGTGCGCCATATGCCCCCAAATTTCTTTTTCAGGGGTGCAGCAGGGTGTTATTGAGACACCCCTGCAGCTTTGGAAAAATTCCTAATTTGCGATGAGCAAATTGTTAATCGCAAATTGCACCTTCATTTATATGAGCCTCCTAGCCCATGGAAATGAATGGGTAATTTGCAATTAGCAATTTGCTCATCGCAAATTTGGAATGGTAAAGAATCGCTATTTATTCCTTAAAATTCGCTATTTTGGAAATGCAAAATAGTTATATGATACATATGGCGGTTGATGTCTAAGAAGATAAGAAGCTTAGGGATACATTTATGATGACTGGCGCAATGAAGTTGACATCACTTACTTCATTGGTAGAGCTTTACATGTATTATGTCCTCTGTATTCTTCATCAAGCGTAACTTTAATCTGCAATCCTGAGTAGGCCTCACCTTAAACAAACCTCTGGATAGGCCACATCTTATTGTCATCCTGAATTAATCATTTAAAATGCTAGGGACAGATTTATGATAGGTGTATGCCTCTTTTGCGCCACTTAGAAAACACTGTCCATGGGGAAATGACTTAAAATGTCCTTAAGACACATGAATGTGTTTTTTTAAAACGTTTGCAATTTTTTTGGGTCACTTTTAACATGGTTATGTGACTCAAACAGTCAAAATCTAAATTCGCCATGCTCAGGTGGGAGCATATTTACAAGGAATGTGCTCCATGGGGAAAGGTCTTATAATGTAATATGGGAAAAATGACATCAGAGACACTGAAATGCCTTATAGAGAAGCATACACCATTATGTCCTTGTCATAAATTTGCAAACCATTACTTTTCCCCCAAAACGATTTTCAAATCATAATTTCAAAACACTGCACATATGGAAATGACTTAAAATGTCCTTAATTCAAAATTTGCTATTCCTTATTTTGCGATTGCACTGAAGGATTTGCAAATTTTACGATTCCTTAAATGCAATGTATCAAACAAAAAATATGTAAAAAATGATATTAAGGATTTGGAAACTACCACCAACTTCTAGTTTGTGGTAATTTGCGAATTCTTTTCAAAAAGCATTTTTTTCTAAAAAACAAAAGGTCCCATATGACGCCCATACATGTCCTTAGGGCATGTATGTGTGCCATATGCCCCCAAATTTCTTTTTCAGGGGTGCAGCAGGGTGTTCTTGAGATACCCCTGCACGCTTGAAAAAATTCCATTTTTTGTGATGAGCTAATTGCTAATCGCAAATTGCAACCTTCATTCCTATGAGCCTCCTAGCCCATGGAAATGAATGGGTAATTTGCAATTAGCAATTTGCTCATTGCAAATTAGGAATGGTAAAGAATTGCTATTTATTCCTTAAAATTTGCTATTTAGGAAATGCAAAATAGTTTGATGGTACATATGGTGGTTCATCTGTAACAAGATAAGAAGCTTAGGGATACATTTATGATGACTGGTGCAATAAAGTGGACATTACTTACTTCATTGGTAGGCCTTTACATGTATTATCTCCTCTGTATTTTTCATCAAGCGTAACTTTAATCTGCAATCCTGAGTAGGCCTCAACTTAAACAAACCTTTGGATAGGCCACACCTTATTGTCATCCTGGATTAATCATTTAAAATGCTAGGGACAGATTTATGATAGGTGTATGCCTCTTTTCTGCCACTGTGCGTCACTTTTATGATGCAGCGGCGGTGGAAAAGATTTGCTATGAGGCGACAACATTACAAATTGATGCATTTAGGCAGATATGTCATGGTGTAAAAAAAACGTACCACATGAAACCGATGCAGCAGTGATGCAAAAGATGCACCATGTCGCAAGACAGGCCTCACTTGGGGCCATATGTATCAAGCTAATTAGCATTCGCAAAGATCAAAATTCTACGAATTTCGGCCTTTGCAAATGTAAATTAGACAAATGGTATGTATCAAACAAGTTTGATGCAAAATAAGGAGTAGCAAAATTTGCTATTCCTTATTTTGCAATTGCACTGAAGGATTTGCAAATTTTGTGACTACTTAAATGCAATGTATCAAACAAAAAATATGTAAAAATGACATTAAGGATTTGGAAACTATTGTGGTAAATTGGTGGTAATTTGTGAATTCTTTTCAAAAAGCTTTTTTTAAAAAAAACAAAAGGTCCCATATGACGCCAACACATGCCCTTAGGGCATGTATGTGTGCCATATGCCCCCAAATTTCTTTTTCAGGGGTGCAGCAGGGTGTTCTTGAGACACCCCTGCACCCTTGGAAAAATTCCTAATTTGTGATGAGCAAATTGCTAATCGCAAATTAAACCTTCATTCCTATGAGCCTCCTAGCCCATGGAAATGAATGGGTAACTTGCAATTAGCAATTTGCTCATTGCAAATTAGGAATGGTAAAGAATCGCTATTTATTCCTTAAAATTCGCTATTTAGGAAATGCAAAATATTTTGAAGATCACTGTTATTGTTTTACTGTTTGGTAATAATGGTTAATAACATTTTTTAATATATTTTACCACAGATTCAACTGCAGATTATTTCAAGATTTCACCATGCCTACAATAGAAAGACAGAGAAAGGCTGCAAAACGTCAAAGACAGCAGGTGAAAAAAAATAAGCAGCAGTCCTCTAACAAAAAGATTTGTCAAGTCACGAAGAAAGCACCGGGTAAGAGCACAAAACAATTCATAAGAAATATGTGTAGTAAAAAAAATATTACTACAGAAAATGTTTCAGTCCATAAAACGAGAAGGAAATCAAATGGAAAGGAAAGGCCAATGAAAAATGTTACTGCTAGAGCAAGAGATAACTCTGTGCATGATAGTAGAAGGAAACAACAGTTTAGGGAGATTCGTAAACGAATGTTCCGCAACAGGATAATTGGCAATTTGTTAAAAAATATTAAGAAACGTCAACAGAAACTGGTTTTTTATAAGAGAAAAAAAAAGTTGAGAAAGTTATTGATCAGGCATTTGAAATTAAACGTAAGTTATTTATTTTGATAATCAATAGAATTAGGAAGCTAAACAAGGCAATTTATGATTTCAAAAGAAATAGTAGATGGAAGAGAATAGTTAATCGTAGTAATTTTTGTGAAGTTTTTTCTGGAGAATGGATGCATAGTTCAAGCTGTGAGGCATTTTTTAATGAGGAGAGTTATTTCCAGGATAATGATTTGGTGCATGCAGTTGACACCAGTGGTCGTGCTTATGAAGTGAAAGATGGTTGTCCAGTTGAAAAAGAAAAACTTGTGACAACAGAGGCAGAAGAGGTGTTAGGTAATGAGGTTTTAGGAAGACGTGCTAAGGGTCCTGTGTACACCTGGAAGTGTAGTAGTATTTGCAGTGTGCGACAGGATTCCATCAATTTGCTTTGTGATTTTGTACGGTCATTTAATAAGAAAAGTTTGAAGCAGAAAATAAGGTTGTTGCAAGAATTAGATCCTTGCAGAGTGAGAGAAGTGACAGGTTTGCATGGTCATTCACTGGCTTGTCTTTCCAGGAGAGTATGCCAGAGTGTTTTTCATCATTTCAGGATGCTAGCAGTGCATCATAATAAAGTGAGGAAATTAGTTAGAATGTTGTATTATGCTAAGAGTCCAGCAATTATGCTTAAAAAATTATGCGCTGCTCTTTTGCATGGTTCTGAAATAGATGTGAAGAATATATGTGAAGAAATTGAGTTTTGTTACTTTGGAAGTAAAGAGGAGAATGTTGAAATTGAGCAAGAAGAAGAGGGTCATGTGGAAGATAGTGTACAGGTTTCCAGTACAGATAATTTCCAGAGGGAAATTGCGACATTTGAGGTGAAATCAAGTGAGAGGCCTAATTTCACTTGTGTGTGTTGTCGACGCACTTATTATAAGAATCAGACTAAGTTAGTGGATTTATATGCAAAAAGTGAAAGGGAAAATAATAGTGAATGGAAGGATTTCGCAACATACTTGATGGTAGAAAATTGTTTTGATTTGGGATTGGATCAACGTGTGTGTACTTATTGTTGTTGCAAATTAAATCAAAACCAGATGCCTGCTAGAGCAGTTCATAATAATCTGGAATTGGTTGAGATTCCTTCTGAATTGAAGGATTTAAATACTTATGAATCTATTTTGATTCAAAGTATCCATCCCTTTCAGGCTATTGTAAGAATGGAGCCAAAGACAGGGAAATTGCCTCCATCAGATTTACAGAGAGGATTAAAGGGAAGAGTTGTTTATTTGCCTCTAGATTTGAAGAAAAACATTAACACAATTGGAGTAGAAAAAGTGGAAGAGGAACCTCTGGTTATCTTAGTTAATGGGGTTCCGACAAAGAATAAGAAAATATGGCAAGATTTAGTAGATGTTAGGAAAGTTAAAAAGGCAACATTGTATTTAAAAAAAAATAATAAATACTATAAGAATGTATATGTTGCAGAAGAGGAAGTAAGTGAGGAAGAGGATAGCGATTTGTGTGCTGGTCAAATTGAGAAAGTAGAACCCTCTACTAGTGAAGAAATATATGAACATTATAGTGTTCATCCTTTGCATTCCAAGGAAGTCATGGGGAATGCTATTGAGTTGTTTCAAATGAAACAAGCCAAAGGGAGTCCCATTAGTGTTTGGGAGGAAAGTTTGGAAGCTCGGTGTTTCCCACAGCTTTTTCCAACAGGTCAGGGAGGAAGATATGATGAGCGACCTCATCAAATTCCTGCTTCTGAATACCGGACTTTGCGATTGTATGCAGGAGATGCTAGGTTTCGACAATGCATTCCCTATTTGTTTCATCTCCTGTTTGAAAGCGATCTGTCTGGACTGTCATATGCAGTGAACCACATCTTGAAAAGTGGTATACACATGCAAAACATCTCGGCAAGTGACTTTATGGATAAAGTCAATGTCCAAGACAGTATTTTGGATTCTCACCTGATTAATCTCATGGCGTGTCAGCGTGGTACTAATGAGTACTGGTACCGTTGTCATGGTGATTTAAAATGTATGCTGAGGAACTTAGGTACTCCCACATGGTTCCTCACTCTGAGCTGTGCCGAGTATGGCTGGGAAGACTTACTTGAATTTCTACGAGAGGCAAATGCTAACGTAGATAACATCGAATTCAAGACACCTGGAGAACTGTGCTCTTTGGATCCAGTCAATGTATGTAGGTACTTCAATCATAGATTTGAAGCTATGATGTCTTTCATCATGAATAAGAAGAATCCACCTCTTGGAGAGGTGTTGGATTTCTTCTGGAGAAAGGAGTACCAAGCAAGAGGTGCTCCTCATATACATATGTTGCTGTGGATCAAGGATGCACCTAAATTTGGAACGGATCCAGAAGACTCAGTGATGAGTTTCATCCAACAGTATTCTACGTGTGCTGTTCCAAACGCAAAGGAGAAGAAAAGCCTAAGAGAAAAAGTTCTGCGTTTCCAAAGCCATCGATGTGGAAAGTACTGCCGTCGTAAATTCCGAAATAAGGACAAGTTCTACACTAAATGTCGTTTCGGCTTTCCACGACCGGTGATTTCTAAAGGAAGAGTAAACAGTTTGATGTCTTCGCTGCGACACAATGTCATGAAGAAATCACCTTAAAACACTTACAATTTGAAGAGGAACCAAGAGTCCAAGTACATCAACGACTACAACCCGGTGATTTTGTCCATGTGGAATGCTAACATGGATATACAGTTTGTGGCTGATAACTGTATGGCTGTGGCTCGGTATGTGACGTCTTACATCACCAAAAAAGAGAAGACAGAATTGAAGGATATGTGGGAGGACATTTCCCATGAAAAGAGCCTCAGCAAGAAGTTGTACAGTTTCAGTCTGAAGATGTTGTCGCATCGAGAAATCGGAGCGTACGAATGTTCTGACCGGTTGTCTTCAGCAAGTCTCTATGCCAAGTCCAGGAGTATCGTTTGGGCGAGTCTTGGTCTTGCAGCAACGCGCAATCGAGTTCTCAAACCTGTGCGGGAAATTGAGTATTTGGCGGAAAAGGAGCCAAACAGTACCGACATTTTGAAGACAAACATGTTGGATACATATTATCCAAATCGAAGCAGTCACCTCGAGAATGTTTGTCTGTATGAGGTTCTGCAAAATTACATATTCAAGAGGAACATCAAAGAAGATACTGAGAAAGGAGTGTATGCTGTAATAGGAAGTGAGGGATGTCTGGTCAAGCAAAGAAAATGCCACTTGGTAAACCATCGAAAATTGAGTGGCGAATCTCCTGAAAAAAAGGAGTTTTTCTATTTAGCACTTTTGCAACTTTTCAAGCCTTGGCGTGCAGAAGAGGAACTGCTTGGAGATTTCCTCTGTTACGAAGACTCTTTCAATGCCGCCAAGGAGACCATAGAATGTCCTGCTTTTCCCAAATATGTAGAAATGTTGAATGCGGAAATTGAGCAGGAAGCAACGATTGCAGCCGAGATTGCCAGAGACAGTTCTCAGGACAGTCAGAGTTCTGCTTCATTGAGTCAGGATCCACTAGGAGGACCTGTTATCGAAAATGAAGCTGCCACTGCTATGAATGAAGTGGAAAGAGCCATGGCACATGCTCAAGAGGATGCGGTTAACTTAGAAGAGTTGGAAAGACAACTCAACGTTGAGCAGAGGAAAATATATGACGAAGTTACCATGCAAATTGATCATGGATTAAGTCATGATAAGAAAGAGTGCTCATGTACGTCGTTGAAGCCTGTCCGACTGTACGTGAGTGGAGAAGCGGGAACTGGAAAAAGTTTCCTCATTAAAGCAATTTCATGCTATTTGCAGGAAAGGACAGAGTCATCGCTGTCTTGTGTTGTCACTGCTCCAACTGGACTGGCAGCACATAATATTAAAGGGATTACTTTACATCGTTTACTGATGCTGCCAGTGGAGCATGACAACAAATTACAATATCACAAGCTATCTGGAGATGCTTGTTTTGAAGTTTCAAGAATCTTGAGGAAAATGAAACTTCTTATCATTGACGAAGTAAGCATGGTTTCCAATGTCATGCTTGCCTTTGTGCATTTGAGAATGCAAGAAGTTCTCAAAACAGAGTATGATGTGTTATTTGGTGGCAAACACATCATTGTTTTCGGAGATCTTCTGCAGCTGACACCAGTGAAAGGGCAACCTGTGTTCAAAATGCTCACGCATGAAGATACCAGGAAGTGCCTAGGCAGCATTGGCAACGTCAATATATGGTTAAATTTAATTATGCTGAACTGCATGAAAATATGCGTCAGGCGAAGGATGAAGTTTACAAGACTATTCTACAAGATGTTAGAATTGGAAAAGTGACCGAGCATGGGAAAGAAGCTTTACATGCACGATTACTGTCAAATTTATATCCAGAACAAGATGTTGTGCCTGAGAATATTTTTCAGAAAATTACTGAGAAGAAATCTGGAATATGTTTGATGCCAACTCTTGCAGAATGTGCCAAATTTAACAACAAAATGTTGCATTTAGAAAAGCAAGAGATTGTGAAACTGGAAGCTATTGATAGAGTAGAGCATATGGGATCAACAATTATTTTGTCTGAGAATCTGAAAACAAAATTGGATTCATTAGAGAAGAGTATATCTAAAACTGCAGGTTTTGAAAAGACTCTGAATGTGTGCTTGAACTGCCGTATAATTTTAAGAAGGAATTTACATGTTGAAAGAGGTCTGGTAAATGGATCAATGGGTAATGTTGTTGATTTTGTGAAATACAGAAATAGAGATGGAATTGAATTTTTAAAAATTAAATTTGATGGCATTGAGGAAGTACAGCTAATTGCTCGTTGTTCTGCTAGATTTTTGCTTGTAAAAGACTTATATGTTCGCCGTAAGCAGTTTCCTGTTTGCTTGGCATATGCGGTGACAATTCATAAATCGCAAGGTTTAAGTGTAGACAGTGCATTGGTGAATATTGGCAGTTCTGTGTTCAAGGAGGGTATGGCATATGTGGCATTGTCACGAGTTAGAACTTTATCGGGATTGTACTTGATTGAGTGTGATGTCACAAACATTTGTGCGGATCTAGATTGTGTTAAGGAATACAATAGGTTAAGAAGAGAGTATGCGCCACATTTGCCTCAGTATCCTTTGTTTGAGAAACGTGTGGTAGGCCGGAAACGAAGAAATGAGAACAATACTGGGGAGGTTGTAGCAAAAAGACAAAAAGTCAATGAACCTAAAATTACAAGCAGAAACAAAAAGGATTCTGTTGAAGATGTTGTTGGTTTTCAGTTTGAAAACAGTTCTGGTGTCAACTGCTATGCTAATGTAGTGGTTAATGTTTTGTTTTCTCTAAAAAATGTAAAAGAAGAGATTGTGGTAAATTCTGATCAAAGATTTTGCAGTTTGTTAAATTCTGTGTTAGAGAAATGTACCACTGATAGAAGAAACATAGAAAGTGTGTCTGAAATTCGAAATCTGTTAGACAGATGTTCAGGCCAAACACAATTCTCTCAAAATATTCAGCAAGATTGTCAGGAGTTTTTAATGTATATGCTTGATGTATTGCATGCTGAAGGTGTAGATGTAGATCAGCTGTTTGGGCTTTCTTATCAATGGCAGCATGACTGCGAGAACTGTATGGTATCAAGTACTACTAGTGTAGACTCAGAAAGATTTATATATTTAACTTTGCCAGACAGTAAATCAGTCTCCTTTAATAAGCTAGTAAAAGCAGCTGATCACAACATGGAGTGTAGCCAATGTAAATCTGAAATGATGTCCACATTATTTATACGAACATATGGCCAGTATGTCATTTTAATGTTCCAACGATGTAGGCCTGATGGAACAAAATTGACAACTTTAATTAAAAATTTTGTAGCTTCGCAGTTGTCAATATCAGGAAGGACTTTTGTAACTGCAGCAATTATATATCATGACGGCCCTTCAATAACATCAGGACATTACACAGCTTATTTAAAGTCTAGAAATGGCTGGTCATTCTGCAATGATTCTGTTTTAATTTTCAAAAAAAAATTGCCGTATGACCTTAAAAACTCTTACCTGGTGTTTTTAAAACCAAAATTTTAGGGAAATAAGCTTGGGATGTGCTCTGTGGAATTTCAAGAAGTTCTAATGGCTCCTACACAATTTGGCCTTGAGGATAAGTGTAGTTCAGAGACATAACTTCTAACCATAGGACTGGACGTCATGGAGAAATACATGCACTTACAATGAGTTCAGAAAAACTGTTTCTTTTTATAAGCTAATTGAAGCAGCCAATCAAAACATGGAGTAGAGGGAATGTAAGTCTGCAATGCTGTCTACTGTTTTACATTGCTTTGTGATTAAAAGTGATGTAGAGAATTAAATAATTGTAGTAGTCATAGAGGTAGTGTAAGTCTGCTTCATAGTAAGCAGTATCAGTGTCATAGGAAATGTAGAACATGACTGAGCAAGAAGGGGAAGATATTACTATTCCAGGATTGTGAAAATGATCTTCAACATTTTAATTCTGAAAGTTGCGGAAATGCCAAATGACGGGATTGGCTTACAAGAAATCCAAGAGTTATAAATGGCTCTGACCAGATTTGGCCTTGTGGAAAATTGTGGTAGAGAGCAAGAAGTCATTTATTGCATGTAATGTGTTTTTAAAACGATGGAGATTTTCTTTCAGAAAGTGGCGGGCTGAAAGTAATAACAGCACAAAAGAATGTAAGCTGTTCATAGGACATCCTTGGACGTCATGAAAAGTAAGTTAACTTTAACGAGTTCTGAATTTTGATTTCTGATGTTGTATGGGTTTTTTAAACACAATCATTTTGATTGTGTTTTTTTTTCCCCGCTGTTACATGATGAATACCTTCAAGTCACTGTTTTTAGTGAAATTTGATACATTCTGAGAACAGCAAAAATAAACCATTTAACATGTATAATTAATTCTGTACTGTTTGCATTTATGATGTATATGTAGAACTGTGTAGGAGGCATGGAGAAGGTGAGGCTTCTGTAAGTGTCAAAGTTGTTGCATGCAGTGCTGCACTTCTGCGTATTCTTTCATATGCTAGACTACATCTGCACAATGAGATACCTAAGCAAAGGAAACACAAGTGATGTGATTGTGAAATGAGCAAAATAAATTGCACGTATTTCAATTACATCACCTGTGTTTCCTATCATTATGAATCACATTGTGCAGATCAAGTTTAGGTCTGTCCAGGGAAACATAGGAGATTTGGACTTTGTTGAAGAGTGCAGTGGACATGACTCACTTCATTGGTAGACCTTCACATGTATTATCTCCTCTGTACTCTTCAACAAGTGTAAATCTCATCTGCAACCCTGAGTAGGCCTCACCTGAAACAAACCTCTGGATAGTAGACATCTTATTGGCATCCTGAAGCAATTATTTAAAATTTTAGTGTCTTGCGACACTTTTCTGAAACAACAGCAATGCAAAAGATGCACCATGTTTTAAGATAGGCCTCACTTCATCTGCATCAAGATACTGTTAGTTTAAAATGTATATCTTTAGGACTGTGTAGGGGGCCTGGAGAAGCAGAAGCTTCTGTAAGTGTCAAAGTTGTTGAAAAACTGTTTGACCTTCAATCTTTTCCCTTGTCTTTTCTAATTTTTAAATACATTTTTTAATATTTTTCAAATGTTTGTTCTCTCTTTCACAGATTGAAAGTATAAAAACAAAAAGTGAGTAATTTAACGACAATTATAAGGTAAATATTTTGTACTGTTTTCGTTACATTTCTATCACATTTAACTACTATTAGTTCCACTGCTTCATTTCTTTAACCCTCAGTTTCCTGCCTTTGCTACTTCCCTCATTCCTTTCTCTATTACCTACTTACTCAACTCCTTCCACTCTTTTTCTCAGTCCCTCTCTTCTCATAGTTCCTCACTCTTGTTCACTCACTGCGTCTCTATTACTCTTAGTGTCTTTGACTGATCACTCTATCACTACTTGTTCATAATGCTTTCTCTGTGTAGTTGAAGCACACTAAGGGTAATATTATGAACACAGCCAATAAAATTATTGCTCTTTTTATTGGCAGAAAACTGGTGCAAAAGTGGTTTTAGTGGCAGTTTTCTGCCACAAAAGCAGCTTTAGCGACACATTTCTGTCAATAAAAGCTGCAAAACTTTTATTGCCTATGTTGATGATATGGCTCTATGTTAATTACATTTCTTTGCTGTTTCAATTAATCTTTTTCTATTATTTTTTGTTTTCTGTTTTCTATTTTTTCTCTCTGTTATTCCTCATTTTTTAATCTTATTTTGAACATTCACTCACATTCTCCAAGAAACTCTTCTTTGTTAATGTTATACTCTCTTTTTTTTTCTTTCACTTCGTTATCTATTTTGTTTTTCACAATTATACCCTCTTCTGTCTTTTCTTCGGTAAATAGATCTATTAAACAGTATCTCTTCTTTACTCCCTATAGCTGTCTTTCTTTTAACATCACTCTCTGTTTCCTTTCCTTATACTTACACTTTTTAAAAAAAAAAAAAATTTTTGGGTTAGCTCCCGGTCCGCGTACCGGGAAGCTAACCCGAAAGCGAACCAAAAGAAATAGAGCTTGCCAGAGTGCTAAACATTCTAGCAATTTTTTTGGAAAGGGAAGGTAGTTCTGAAAAGAACTTTTTTTTTATATTTTTGTTGTTTTATATATTTTTTTTTTTTTTTGAATTTTTTTTGTTTTTTTTGTATTTTTTGAACGATTTTATATATTTTTTGGTTTATTTTGGGGGGGGGAAACAACAAAAAACAGGCGTTGAAAAGGGCTCAACAGGAGCAAAAAAAAATTACTGGGGGCGGTTAGGGCAATCATGGTGTTCATACGCCAGGTTCAGTGCATTGATGCTCATGTTGCCACAAGCTAATAATGCACGACAGTGCATACATAAGTGGATCATGTGCCCAAAATTTTGTTGAATATTTGGCACAGTTTCCCGTGCCTCTTCTGGTGATAGAGAAACCGGTATTGTTGGTCTGGCCACAGGAGTTGGTCTGGGATTGTCGTGCATATCCCTTAATTCCGCCCGGCTGTAATTTAGGGGATGTTTCCTCGTCATGTGCCTGTGCATAGTGTGATTGCCAAAGCTATATTTTTTGTCCGTCCCTCTGGACAATTGTTCCTTGCATATCAGGCAGGTGACATACCTCGCGTTGACTTTTTTTTGCCCACGAGGTATTGAAAAAAACTGCCAGATGAAACTGGCTTTCTTTCTGGAAACCCGGGGCAACTCTTCTAAAAATTGTGGTTCTTCTCCCTCCTCATCCATTTCTTCCTCTTCCTCCTCAGTGTTGGTAAGGACCTGGGGAGGTGGTCCTTTCTTCCCATGAGGAGGTGGTGGTGGGGGTCCACCAGCTGAAGCTACCAATGAAGCCATTTTCCAAGAAGCAAAATAGGTCTTCCTCTCACAATGATGAAAGTCAGAGTGAGGAAAGAAGGAGGGGTTTTCATCATTTGGGAAAAAACAATACTTCTCAACCAATGAAAAGTGTTATTTTTAAGTCACCTGACCTAGCCTTCCATCATTATGAAACCAAAAGTGAAATGAACCAATGAAAAGTTTTCTTAACAAGTCACATGACCTCTCACGCTCATGTTACGCGCTGCGGAACGCTCCCCGGTTAGCTTCCGGTTCGCTCCGCTTCGCGCCTCGGTACGCGCCCCGGGACACTTCCGGGTGCGCTAACGCGATACGTCACAAGACGCATTTCGCGGCAACGCGATACGTCGTGCTTTCGCGCCGCGGATCGCTTCTGGGGAGCTGCGTTTCGCGCCTCGGTCCGCGCCCCGGGGCACTTCCGGGTGCGCTAACGCAGTACGTCATAAGACGCATTACGCGGCAACGCGATACCGTCACTATGTTGATTTCTTACCGGTTCGCGGACCGGGTCGCGGAATCAAAGTGAGCTAACGGGAAGCTTCCCGGTTCGCGGACCGGGAGCGAAACAAAAAAAATATTTAAAAAAAATTATTAATAAACATATAAAATATATTTTTGGATTTAAAGAAGAATAAATTTTACAGCTATAGATATTAGCTTTTAAAAAACCAATGAAATTCACTGAAAAAACCATAGGTTATAGACCATATATAGTTAGGAATTAGCATTTACAAAACCTTGAAAATTCACTGAAAAAACCATAGGTTATAGACCATATATAGTTAGGAATTAGCATTTAAAAAACCTTATTTTACTCACACAAAACCATTGAAATTCCATATATAGTTAGTTGTACTAACTATATATCGCGCACCCGCAATCCACTGCTGATCATGTCACATATTACATCATTCATGACATGGTCAGTGACATCACTGATGACATCACTGATGACATCTCAAATGACATCACTGATGACATCACTGATGACATCTCAAATGACATCACTGATGACATCACTGATGACATCTCAAATGACATCACTGATGACATCACTGATAACATCTCAAATGACATCACTGATAACATCTCAAATGACATCACTGATGACATCTCATTTGAAATCAATGGTCACATCACTGATGATATCATTCATGTGACAATACAATGCATCTCCTCACACTTTAATATAACCTCTGTTACACCCAGTGTTAAATACAGAACATATTTTTTTAAACAATTGACACACCAATACTAGTTACTACATACGCACTCACTGATTCCTACGTCTACACACACATTCACTCATTCACCCATACAATCATTCATACATACAATCACTCATCTTTACAACACTATCATATGCACTCATACACCCTATACAGACACTCACACTCTGCCACTCATCCTTGGAGTTACTCACACACCTAGTCAGTCCTGTAAAGAATCAATCACACTTCCATTTTCTAATCTATACAGTTAAACATAGAGTACCTTACATTTTCAAACATATTCTAACACATACTTACTCTCTTATAAATCATTGATACAAGAATACATTGATCTGCACAGAGTCACACATCTCCCAGCCAGCCACACACACACTCAGTCTCCCATACAAATACTTGGACAATCAATCAATAACCCTTATAGTTACTCATACAGCTACTGATCAACACATGCAGCAGTTTACAGAATACCAGACATAATGATGCACAAATTAAGACAGTTTAGTCACTAACCTATGCATTCAGTGAGACACATTTAATCACTCACTCATACAGTCAGTCACGCACCTACTAAAACCTTCATTCAGACACTTATACATCCATTCATTTAGTTGTGATGTGATGTCATCAGTGATGTCATTTGAGATGTCATCAGTGATGTCATCAGTGATGTCATTTGAGATGTCATCAGTGATGTCATCAGTGATGTCACTGACCATGTCATGAATGATGTAATATGTGACATGATCAGCAGTGGATTGCGGGTGCGCGATATATAGTTAGTACAACTAACTATATATGGAATTTCAATGGTTTTGTGTGAGTAAAATAAGGTTTTTTAAATGCTAATTCCTAACTATATATGGTCTATAACCTATGGTTTTTTCAGTGAATTTTCAAGGTTTTGTAAATGCTAATTCCTAACTATATATGGTCTATAACCTATGGTTTTTTCAGTGAATATATATATATATATATATATATATATATATATATATATATATATATATATATATATTAAAAACATTATATTATAAAACATAAAATATTTATACATTTTTAAACTTACATTTTGCACTCCATTGAGTGCAACAGAAAGAAAATTGTTGACTAGCGTAAGGGTACAAATGTTACTATTCCCATTGCAATTACGGCAACAGTACGGGAAGTGTTAGATAGCGTAGGGGTAAAAATTACTATTCCCACTCCAGTGAGTGCAACAGTAGGGAAAGTGTTGGAGAGCAAAGGGTAAAATTTACTATTCCCACTCCAGGGTGTGCAACAGTAGGGAAAGTGTTGGATAGCGTAGGTGTAAAAAATACTATTCCCACTCCAGAGAGTGAAACAGTAGGGAAAGTTGTTGGCTAGCAAAGGGAAAAATTTAATATTCCCACTCTATAGAGTGCAACAGTAGGGAAAGTGTTGGATAGCGTAGGGGTAAAAATTACTATTCCCACTCCAGTGAGTGCAACAATAGGGAAAGTGTTGGATAGCGGAGGGGCAGCCGCGGCCGGTAGTGGGAGTACCGGCCTGGCGGTGACGTGGGGAGGGGGAGGGGCAGGGTGGGGGGTAGTAATGTATGGATTACGGACTTTAAAAGGTAAGTAAACATAAAAATAAATAAAATGAATTTCGTTGCACAGACTGCATCGCATTGATTGACTTTGCCAATGAATGTTATGATAAGTCACTCCTATAACTGGAATGAAAACAATGCTCTCCAGCAAGTACATTGACGACCAGAGTTATCTTACCACAGTTTTATCCTGCAACTTCCTAGGCATATAAAGATCTCTGCTGCAATGCCTTAATCCAGTAAAATATTGTAAAATGCATCATGTACGTGACAAATGCATGTATAAGTGAACTGGCAGACTTTGCTCTTCAGGACCCCGCCCCTTGTGACCCTGCCTGCTTTCTGCTGCCACCTCTTGACCTTTATGGGATTCTGGACCTAATTCTTCCATTTCCAGTCCTGCGCTACCCCCGCCAATCACTTTGTTGACTATATCTTTACCTTTAGCCCTTTACAACCCAATCTGCCTTCCGAGCTCCACAAATATCACATGGAGCCATTCAGGGGCCATATTACACATGGGATTCATCTTCCTGGATGGCGCTGGGCGCACCTTTTTAAAGGTACGTACAACGCAATACAGGAAAATGTGCTCCATTATAGTGAACGCGCTGGGGGAGCCCATTCAAGTGAAAAACAAAGCAGCTGCTTTAAAGCCACTCTGTGTTTTCAGAGTGCAGGCGGCACCCGCCTGCACTTTTAACGGGGAATAGAGATCCCCTTGTATGCTGGTGCAGTCTGTGACTGCACCCGCCTGCAAGGGGATATCTGGGGGGTCCATGATACCCCCTTTTCCCCTACCAGAGGGTTGCCATCAGGGGACGCCCTGACAGTGCACCTCCTGAGAGGTTTTTTGCCTCTGCGACCGACTCTGTAATACGACATGGGCACAGAGGCAAAGGGATTACCTCATTTGCATGGGGCACACCCCATGCAAATGAGGGATCGCCCTCTGCATATAGCGCTGGCACTTTCTGTGCACCAGCACTAGCGGTATTACAAAAGGGGCTGCACAAGCATCTGTGGCCCCTTCTGTAATACCAAAGTGCCCTGGGGTTACCTTGGTATTACAGAAGGGGCTGCACAAGCATCTGCGGCCCTTCTGTAATACCAAAGGGCCCAGGGGGCACCGTGTGTACTATGGCCCAGTTACACAATCATACTCCTACAGCACAAAGAAACATTTAGTTGTGGTGAGCACACTGCTTAAAATTGTCAATACCCATGCGCCTCACAGTCATTCCTAAGTATTCAAAGAAACAGAGAAGAATTAACACCTAGATTCATCAAAGTCCCGTTTTGCGACTCTGTAATAGCGATTCATAAGGAATCGCTATTACAGACTCGCAAAACGGGAATCATGTACAAATCGCAATTTATTTTGCGGATCCTACAGCTTCCTTATTTGCGATTAGCAAATGTCATTCCTTATTTGCAATTAGCAATTTGCTAATCGCAAATAAGGATGTGATTTCAAGGGTGCCAGGGGCGTCCAAAGGACACCCTGTGGCACAGCTGAAATGTAAATTTAGCCTGATGTTGCGCACACACATGTCCAAAGGACATGTGTGTGTGTAACATACCACTTAGAAAAATGCACTAACGTGCATTTTTCTAAGTTTTCGCTATCTACCACGAAGTCAGACTTCGCAGTAAATAGCGACCAGAAATAGCGAATTCGCAAATAAAAAATGGTTAATTAATTTCATTTAAGAAATCTCAAAAGAGATTCCTTAAATGCAATTCCTCGCAAATATGCGATTTCGCAATTAGCGATTTTTGCATTTGGGATGATGAATCCCAAATGCAAAAATTGCGCTAAGGGCCAGATTCTCAGAATCTGGCCCTTTGCGAGCCCATTTTTCAATGATGAATCTAGCTGATAGTGCCCATTTAGAAAGCACGTTGCGAGCTATTTTTCTGGTTCTACATCTGTTTCACACACACTCATCTCTCTCCCTCAGTGTCCCTTTCTTTCTCTGTCTCTCTCAGTGACCCTGTCTGTCACCTTGCATCCCCTCTTTGCATTTTTGAAAAGCGCTATTCTTGACCCTTAATTCGCTTGCTGGGCGTGTACGACAAGCTTTCACTTGGAATGGAATCAGCAATAAGATTTTTTTCAAATGTTGCCGTCGTACAGGTAGCTTTTTCAGAAACGCAGAACGAATCGGTACACTGTAACACTGCCATGAAAAGCAGTGAGCCTGCGGCTCCATGAATTGCTGTGTGGTTGTCATGGTCACTAAGTAAGCTTGCTCAACTTCCGGAGACATGCCCCAGGCTCCTTCATTGCTGCATGGTAGCCATACCAACACATGCAACAGTTCGTAACTTCCGGTTTCATTGGCCCTGCTTCTGAGTTGCCAGGATGGTTACTATGGTCACTGTGTATGCTTTCTAACCTTCCATCGAATTGACTGCTGGATTTTGCTTGCAGACTTTGGAACACTTTTTGTGAAGGCATAGGAACTGCTGTGATCCTCACACCTGGAGTTTGTTCTGGCGCCAACACATTGATGCGCTGGGGTAACGTACGACTCCTCACATAAATATATTTTTGTCAGTAACATCGCTATGTAGTATTGCTTGCCTGATTATGCTGCTATGCTCTAGGGGCACAGCACCTGCTCGACTGCACCTGTTGCGGCGGATCACCAAACGCATTTGATGACGATCTAATAATGTCGTAAATTCAATAAATCACAAATACATTATTGCAGATTATGCAATTTATTGGAACGCACTTAGAAGCTTCCTTTTTTAACACTGGTGGCGTTTTTAATTAAACGTATTCTGTTTTCTTTTGAGTAGAAAACACGAGGGATTTTATTAAAATAAAATACAAATAAAAAGCATTTTATAATGCGAGAGAGAGCAAAATATTCTAAAACATGCAGATAATAAGATGACAAAAAACATGCTGCCTTCTGTAAATGGTCACAGTGGAAGAACTCACGTATTAAATAAATACATCCCTTTTCCCCTTTTATTGTGATTGAAACATGACATTTGATTTTCATTGCTATGCTTTACTGTCTGCAAAATAAGTTGTGTCAATCATATGTGCACCCCCCATTCATTACTATTATCACGACCATTAAGTCAGAGAGGACTAGATTTTTTTTCTTAGTTTTGGCAGAGTAATGGCATGGCATTAGGAGCAGCTAACGCACTCTTGCTGCAAGACTGGGGCATGAGGCAGCAAGTGACACAATTTCTGATCTTTTTTTAACCTAGAGGGCTCTCATACTTCTGACATCTGATTACCACTCTATACATTATTTAATTGGGTCACCCCTAGAAGAGATCATCTAATTATTTGCAGTCTTTCTCCTCTCATGTTTTGGATCTGCTGTGTTGGCCCCCCCCAAAAAAAACGCTCGGTTGTGGTTAGTCTGTAAGAAGGGATTGATATACTGATATGTTGTCAAATGTTGTCAACTGATGCTGCCCTTTATACCTTTAATTTTGCTGCAGTGATCTCGATCCTAGATTATAATTAACAGGTTATCCATACACATAACAGTCTACTTTATGTATCTAGGCCCCAAGCTAAATGCTTGAGCATCCTTCTCAAAAACCACATTGGATCTGATAAAAACTCGCTCTGTATTAGGTGTCAAGTTCATAGCCTTTTATTAAGCGTTGAATGTATAGGGATTGGGCATACAGTCTTTTCCAAGTTACTCAATGCCCATGTTTCCTGTATAAATCTGGTATGACCCATCAGGAGGGACAGAAACTTCTCTAATTTAGATGCCAGCATCTTATTGAATAGCCCTTCACCTACATTCTTCGACCCCCAACCAGAAGGGTCTGTATTGATAGTGTATACGATTGGGTGTGCATATGATTGAGATTGTTGTCTCTTACATGTATTTGTGATCTTCACAAAGCCAGGATCATATTAAATATGGAAGATGAGTGGTGTAAATAGTTGTGGATAGAATGTTTCATAGGGTTATTAGCCATGCCACCTATATCAAGATTTGCAACATCTTTGTTTCTATTGATTTAAAGATGTATTCTGTCTGATCGTGAGCCTCCAAATGTTTGCTTCTTCACACGTCAGGCATGGGAATACCTATCAAGTACTTATCCATCTTCTGTACCAATTCTGTACTTAAAGGATATCAATTTGGTTATGTTCTATTTTAAGCGGGTTTATCCTACTTTTGTGGGACATTCTTGTTTCCCAGAGGCCAGAACCCAGCTTCTGGCATATATCTCTTCTCTCTCTACCTTCATGCACAATGTGCACAATAGCAGGATCTGGACATGTAAGTTGATATTGCTGTGGAAGGCACCTTGCTCCCACTGCATTGCCATCTGTCGT
Source organism: Lissotriton helveticus (assembly GCF_964261635.1). Classification (NCBI taxonomy): domain Eukaryota; kingdom Metazoa; phylum Chordata; class Amphibia; order Caudata; family Salamandridae; genus Lissotriton; species Lissotriton helveticus. Next base: position 1,034,654,331 of record NC_136059.1, read on the forward strand.
GACTACGCACAGAACAGGGGAGCTTTCTCAGGTGTAAAGGACGCAGGCACAAATTTAATTTAGTCTGAAGACAGTGGAAAACCTTAAAAAAAGGTTGAAGTACTCTGGAGTCGGATCCCTTGAACCTAACAGGTGATGCATCAGAGGTTGTAAAAGAACCAGAATGCAAGGAAATAGGAACAGTTTTGAGGCGATATGACCCTCAACCAATCCAAGTTGGAAGCCTTGTTGGTGGTCAACGGAGGTGTAAATTTGGACTCCAGGACCTTTATTCTTCTTTCTGATATGAATACCCACCCAGATGAGTACGGAATCCCCTTCCAAAACGTTCTAATGAGCGGGAGGACAATAATGGAGATTTTGGCTAACTGATTAGACATCTGTGCTTCAGTCAGACTGAGCAGACTCTCTGCTTGTGAACTGCTAATTGACAGATGTACCATAATGCCATCTGTGTGTAACAGCCAAACCAATTGAGGCATGGCTTTGGCGAAAAGTCTGGGAGTCAGGCAATCTGTGAACTGAAAATGTCCTCCACACATAGCATACCGGGGAAAGCTCAGGTGAGGCTACTAAATAGTCACATATAGTACACACATATGAGTCCTGCCAATCCAGTGATATAATGTACAACGGAGAATGGGGTATTGGAATAATCTGTTGTAGAGTTTCCGTTCTGAATTTGATATCAGTAATCCAGAGATTCAAGTCTGTAAACGCTAATATTAAGCTGAATGCAACCTGATAATTTCGGAACCATAAAAATTATCTAGTGGAACTCTGAGCCCGTTCTTTCTTTGGGATAGATAGTATGGCATTGAGCTTAATAGAAGCATGAGACCTGCAGGCATCACCAACCTCCTGGCTAGATCTATGGAAACTAGAGCAGCCACAAGTCCAATGGGCCTCTTCCCTCTGACATTTGTTTGTGGAAATACCTGGAGACCACCAGGAATACCCAAAGATCTAGGAAAGATGGTGCCAAACAATCCTGAATATACGAAGATGACCCCCTTCTGGGATATTCAGCTGTCAGCACCTAGACTGATTTTTCTAGGTAGTTGGCTGAAAGCTAGACTTTTCCTCTGCAGGACAAGCCAGCTCTCGGTTGTGACCATATAATTTGGCTGAAAAGGAGCCCCAATCCAAACACTAAGGGGTCTATTAGGATGTAGGGCGGATCGCCACAGCCCGCATGGCGGTGGCGATCCGCCCTATATCATCCCCCGCCCGCCTCCCATTTCTCTCTGCCATATTATGATGGGGGGGGGGGAGGGGGGGGACCGTGACGGACTGGAAGACTGTCCGCCGCTTTTCCACCCAGTCGACGGGACAGGTCGACCGGGCAGAAAAGGGTTGCATATGGTGACCTTGTCTGCTAGACACTGCCAACCATATTACGATGGCAGCGGGAAGCAGCCTTTCCGTGGTGGCGTTGGTGCCACAGAAAAGTTGCAAGTTCCTGGGTTGGGGGCCCGTAGCGGGCCCCCAAGATGTTGGGGGGTGGGGGGTGCACATGGGGGGTACTTATGGTACCCCCAGCATTTGCATGCACAACATGGCAGACACCGCGTGGTGCCTGCCACGTTGTGCCTTCAAATGCACCAGTGCAGCCACAGCATTGTGGCGGGCGGTGCTGTGAGCACAGCCCGCCACAATGTTGTGCATGGGGGATGCCACCGTGGTGTTGGCATCCTAATTGCCGGTGTGGGACTGCCGCACCTCTGGCGGCCGGTCCCAGCACTGCCAGGGTGGCGGGCGGACAAAAGTGAGCCCGCCATCATTATAGGCCCCTAAATTCCTTGGTTTTGCCAGATCTGCACGTTTATGATTCTCAAATGCTTTTCACACAATATATCCAGCTCATGGGCAAATAACTGTAGCCCCTGAAAACACAAAACAAGGAGCAGTCATGTTTGAAAAGAATCTCTATGCTATTCCCTGATCCCCATATTTCACATTGCAGCTGCAGCCAAGCTTCCAGCAAATACTGCAGTCCTGATAACATCAAAAGCCATGTCTGCCAAATGATCCACTTGCTGTTCCATCATTGAAAGAAACTCAGAAAATCCCTGCTCGTTCTGCCTTTAATAATAAAAAGGGACTGGAAATCAAGCTTTAAAGAATTAGCAACATGGGTAGAGTACACCCCAAGTCTCGAACAGGTTGGATACTGCCTACATCTGCTTCAACATTGCACTCATCTAGTTGTAAATGGAATATTGTGGTGCTGTATCCTGGACATGTACAACCTCACAGCCAAATTAAGAAACATGGAATCATTAGTTTCTTGATCAGCCAAATGCAGATTATTCCATTAGCTGGAAACATCACAGTAATAAAATTGGACTAAGTGAGTAGTTTCTTTTGGAAGTTTCCATTCCATTATTACCAAATTCTTCATTGATTTGTACAGAAGGAACCCAAAAGTTGATGGCAAATCAAAGAGATCAAACATGTCTTTTGCTTCAGCATGATACACGTGCACAGGGAACAAACCCTATTTTTTCTTATGTGAGCCAGAAACTTCTGCACTAATTTCTTTACCATGAAGTTGGATTGTTTCACGTTGCACGTCTATTTCAAAGTCTGAGGAAGTGACATCACAGGCGCAGCTTTTGAAATGGCTTTGTAAATTAATGACTGTACTCGAGTCCTGCAGTGTGGCAACGATTCTCCTGCAGGCAGGCCAGAGCTCCTGTGCTGCTTGGGAGAAAGTGAAGGGTATGTTGAGTGAGAGTGGGACATGCGGCATCCCCTCAGACCAACAGATGATTTCCTGGATAACTTTCTCATAGATATGATCCTTTGTACTCCAAAGTGGCACTTACTTGTCTCCCTTATAACATAACATAACATAACATGTGTATTTGTAAAGCGCACGTTCACCCAGAGGTTTCTTGGCGCTGAATAACAGATGTTTATTGTTACCCAACTCAATGGTACTCATTTTATTGACCTCAGATGGATGAAAGGCTGAGTGGACCCTTGAGAGCTTCATGCACCGAGTAACCTCCTGTCAGACTCATCCTGCTTCTACTTCACATTACCCATTCTGAAACAGTAGTATGTCCCTGTCTGATCAAGTAGTGCAGGAAAAGTGTGACCCCTTCATGTAGGTCCTTAAGTTGAAAATTAACATTGAGGTGAAACTTACAGAGACCACCTGGGCACCATCCTCCAAGTGAAACTGTCTTGGCTAGACTTCCAGATGCATCTGTCAGAGACCAACAAACAAAAAGGAGGTTCTTGTAACTCCCACCTATTATGTAAACAGTGGAGATGGAGCATGACATGGCTAGTCATGGAAAGAAAAAAGGGATTTCTGAAATGAAACCAAGAACCTCAAGCATTTGTGTAGTGGCAGCCTGCTTCATCATGTATGGAATGAAACAAAGAAGAATCAGATGCAGCAGTAATTTCTATTCAAATATGTAAAAAAATAAAGGACATTGGCTTAGAGTTCCAAGACTAAGAAGTGCATATCAACAATAATCCATTCATTTCGAAACAATGGCAGTTTGCTGGCAGCAGATAATGGTCTCTTGCCAAAAGGAAGATCCTTAGGGGCCGGGATTATTGTAAACAATCAGGGGCCATGAATTGTTTTGATTGAGTTTGAGTCGTTTGGCAGATATTCCTTTTGAAAGCCAGCAAGGCAGTCTGAGTCTTGTGCTGTGGCCTACTTATCGCCAACCAGTTTCCTTGGAATCAGATCATCATTGGCGTACATGAACATGATTGCGATTGGATTATGTTCCCCAGTGATTTCATTTAGGTATGAAACAGCAGGAAGGGCAAAGATGAATTTTAGAGTGCGCCACTATTCAGACTAGGGGTAGGTCCAAAGGGTTGGATGCACGCAAATTGTTCCCTTTCAGATAGACAAAAGTGAATCCACTTAAGGATATTACATGCTAGTGCATGTGAGTCCGGGCTCAGAAAGACATTTGAGTGACAAAGGGTAGATGATAGGGTTGGATGTCACTGACAGAACTAAAGCACTTGGGGTTCTGCCAACCCTGCCATCTATGCCAAATGAGAAATAATAGTATATGGTGGAAAGCCGCAATGTCTTGAAAAGGTTGTTGTTGGAACTGGCCCTTCTTGCAGGGTCATCCCCAAACTTTTTGCTTCTTCCTCCCTTATTTGTCCTGACCCGTGGCTGTTGGCAATAGGACTCTGCACACTTTACCACTGCTGATCAGTGCTAAAGTGCATATGCTCTCTGTGTAAATTGTTATTATGATTGGATATACATGGTTGGCATATTTGTATCACCAAGAAGTCCCTAGTAAAGTGCACTGGGTGTGCCAGGGCTGGTGATGACAAATGCTACTAGTGGGCCTGCAGCACTGATTGTGCCACCCACATGAGTAGCCCTAAAATGGTGTCTCAGTCCTGCCACCGCAGTGCCTGTGTGCAGTCTGTGAACTGCCATGTCCTCCTGGTCAGTGTCCCCACTGACCAGGCCTAACCCTTCCCTTTTTGTGCACATAGGTCACCCCTATGGAAGGCCCAAGGTACCCCCTTGGGCAGGGTGCAGTGTATGTGAAAGGTAGAGCATGTACTTGTGCAGGTGGCATGCTCTGGTAGTGAATGGCAGCCATTTTCGTTTTTCACTATTATAAGGCTATCTTGCTCCATAGATTAACATGGGGGATACTGGCTACAGTGGCTACCAGCATTTCTTCCCATAGGAACAAGATAGGACATAAGAGTCTAGTTTCCCTGAACTCAGAATTTAATAACACATCTTTTAGGAAAGGTTGTTTTTAAATCCTGTGTTTGAGAACAGCACTTTTAGAAAGTTGCTGTTCTCTTGTCTGACCCTTCTGTGTGCCTTGGCCTGTTTGTGTATTGACTGTCTGGTTTGAGAGTGACAGGGGCTGGGGATTCCCCAGGAGGCTGGCTGAGTCAGCCCTAGGCTGAATGACTGCATTTGCAACTTGAGTAGTGGGAGGAGTTAGCACCTGGGCCTGAATAGGACTGTGCCCGCCCCCCACAGTGCTGGCTCCACCCCCTGTGGTGCATCTGATGTCTCTTCCAGCACTGTGAAAGAAAAGAAGGAATCATGTCAACAAAGCGCTCCAGGGCTGTGCTTTCCTTCCACAATGCTGGCTCCACCTCCTGCTGGGCGGCTGACGACCCTGCCCCTCACCCTGAAAGGAAAGAAGAAGCCAGGCAAACAAAGTGCTCAAGCAACACCCAGAACTGGTTCAGACCGGGCTCAGGGCCCACTTGCACAAAGAGAACAAAGACTTTTAGGGGTATAAGTACAGGACCCCATACAACAGAAAATTAGATCATCCTGGAATCAAGAAGGAACCTCTGCTGAAACTGAAGAAGGAAAACTGTCCTGCTGTTTCTCTGCTGGACTGACCTGCTGTTGCTTTGCTGCCAAGGAGAGGGGAAGGACTTTGCTGTTGTGCTTTGTCCCCTGTCTTGAAGGAATCTCCAAGGGCCTGAGAAGAGCTGGCTCCCTGTCCTAAAGTCGCAGGAACCAAAGGACTTCACCCCCAGCTTCCCTGAACTCTGCTGAGAGAGTTCTGTCCTTCCTAGAGTGCTTGATCCAGTTGTGGGGCCTCTGGAAGTAGTACCTGTGCTGGGAAGCTTGAAACTAAGCTAATGAGAGACTTTTGCAATTGAAAAGTTATCTCATCGCTCGCTGCGGAGCGCATCCCCGACAGTGCGAGGAAATTCCCGCCGCTACGAAGGCTGAGATCGTCGCAGCGCCTGTTGCCGCTGCCAGAGCCGTCGCATCCTTCGTGTGCTGGACACACCAGACCGGTGTGGGAAAGTCTAACATCGCTGCGAGTGTCGTCGCAGAGCCTGTCGTCGCTGGGTGAGATCGCCGCACCGCTTGCTAGCGGACCGCATCACGTCGCTGCGAGTGTCGTCGCAGAAACAATCGCGTTGAGGAGCTGCAAGAGAGAAGATCATCGCTGGTCCGCGCTTCGTCGCCCCGGGGATCGTCGCAACTCCAAAGATCGTCGCATCGTGCCTTTGCGAGAACAAACTTCCTACGGACCCTCCGCACTGGAATCCATACAAGTGGCCTTCCTCCCCATACAGACTGGATCCGTCGCAACACGCCCGCTGCTGCAGAGGGGCTGTCGCATCGCCTCCCCAGGGTCTCAGGAGTAATGCATCGCTTGTTTTCCACCGCACCAGCTTCTGCTTTTGGAACTTTGTCGCAACTAAAAGGTACTGTGAGTAAACGTGACGCAACTGTGAACTTTTCACGCATCTGTGGATTATTTTGTCGCAACTTGAAGAATTTTATCGCAACCTTAAGAACTCTTTTGAAACCATATTCTTGAACTGTAAGAAGTGTGGCTCAATGGTTAGTGCGGCAGACCCTGATGCAGAGGTCTATCCCGGGACCAGGGTTCAATTCCCCGCCTCAGCGGGTCTTGGGCTAAAAAATTCCACGGACCTGATAACTCTCGCCTCGGTGCCTACTCCAGTCACGGAGTCCCACTCTGCAACTCTGGGCAATAGCTTGCTTAATCTCCACAACGGCCCCCACAACGCTAAGGATGCCTGGCCTCCACCTTGGGGGTGCCCAGGAGTGGACACCTCACAGGGAAAGCCAGGATGGGTTCTACAGTGGTATTCATACAAGCGCCTTGAGACCCTTGCGGGTGAGTAGTGCGCTATACAAGTATCAATTTAACTGTGTATGTTGGATTTTTGTCGTTTTGGTCTTGTGTAGTTTAGATTAAATACCTTTATGTTTCTAAACTGTTGTGGAGTCAGTTTGTGGTGTTTTCACTGTGTTACTGTGAGTGTTGGTACAAATACTTTACACATTGCCTCTGGTTAGCCTAGACTGCTCGTGCGAAGCTACCTAGAGGGTGAGCAGGGGTTATCCCAGAGGGTTTCCTCCTTGCCCTGACTAGAAGCAAGGGTTTCTATTTGGACAGTGGTACCTAGCCCTGCCAACTAGAGACCCCTAGTTCTAACAGTTGTTAAAATAAAACTCCACACGTTGGGAAGTCTACAAGTCTGAAAGGCCTTTAATGCAAAAAGTGGAGGTGTCATAGCAAAATAATAAGTGACAATGGACATTTCAACTGACCAGAACATTCGCCCAAAAAGCAAATTGGAGCATGTAATGCTAAAATGCATGCAATCATTGAGGGTTCTAATACATTTTCTATCAATATTAGTCAATAGAACATGAACACATGATAAAAATTGTTACTTGAACGAAACTATTTAACAATCAGGAGGCAGGATCTTCTCACATTGAGAATGCAAGAAGACAAAAAACATAAAGAGAATTCGGGGTTAAAACACCTTCTTAAACTCACACCACATTGCTACAGGATGCAGAAAATGTGCAAATGTATTATCTCAAATAAATGGCCTCTGGTCCCAAGAGAATAATTTTTTTTTTTTTTTTTAAGACCAACGGTCCCAAACTTTATTTAGTTTCACAGATGAGGTAAGCAGTAATCATACAGTGTCATACCAATGAAACATTACTACAAACGGTACTTGGCTATCAGCACAAAATGACATGTCAATTATATACAAGTGAAAATAAACAGTAGCCAGTGGAGAGGCATTAGTTCACAAGTGGCAGTGCTAGGAAATGTCTCGTGTCGCAGTGCTCGCGACTCGTAGCACTGCGCAAAGGCCAGGGTGTCCAAGAAGTCCAACAGTCATTGTATGAAGTTGCGTTCCCTGGTTATCAACAATCTCTGCGTCAACCAAAAGATATAACTGGGAAATAAGAGAAGAGGGAAAGGGAAAAATATTTCAACAACTGTTGGACTAGTATATGTGTGTGTGGTAGTGTGTATCTAGGTCCCTAGCTGTATGTGGTGCACCCTATGTGGGCTGCGCGGGGGCGGGCGTAAATGAGGATGTGGGGTCGCTGCTGCTGCAGGGCGGAGGGAGGGGGTGGAGGCGGGGGGGGGGAAGGGCAGCGGCGGGGAGCGGCAGGGGACATCCCACGTTGTGTAAAATCTCAGCAGTCAGGGCAGGCGGCGGGGGGGGGGAGGAGGGGGGATGCGGCAGCGGGGGGGGGGGGGTAAATTCCGTGCCCTACATGGACAGCAATGAACTGGGTCCTGTCTAGTCTGCGTCGAGGCGGCATTCTATACCGGCCTGGGCGCACGCCCGATGGTACGCGATCAGGGTAGCGTCCCAGTCTTGGGCGATCGGGTATTTCCGTAGGCCAGCGGTCTCCTCCCCGTGCAGTGACACACTCTCCGCACAGGCCCAGTTGCCAAAAGAGCGACGCCAGTCCGCAGGGCGCGGTGGAGTGGCGCTTTTCCACCGTTTCGTTATGAGGCGCTTGGCCGTGACGAGGCCTAAGTCCCAAAAACGTGCCCGCAGCTTGGTCTGCTTGGATCTCTTGTAGAGTCCCAATAGGCATACTTCCCACGTCCTGGGGAGAGTTTCGCCTGTGGCCGCTGACAGCGTGTCAGTGACCGCTGACCAGTACGAGGCGAGGTGGGCACAATTCCAGAGTGCGTGTAGGAAGTCTGAGTCCAGGAGGCCGCATCGGGGACACGCCGACGAAGTGAGTCCAAAATAGCGATTCAGTTTGTCAGGAGACAAATACGCTCGGTGAACGATATAATACTGGATGGTTTGAAATCGCGCGTTGCGGGGAACATTTCTAGCGCCCGCTAGTATCGCGACCCATTGTTTGTCCGTCCAGCCGGAGCCCCGGTCGGCCGTCCACTTCTCCCTCAATCTTTGGGAGGAGAATTGGGTATGGGTGTGTAGAGCCTGTGCCAGCCAGTGCACTATGTGAGACCCATTGCCCATCACATGTAGGTACTGGATGAGCAGATGAGTGGGCGGTTCTTGGCTCATGTCACCCCATGCCTTCGTCAGCTCATGGAGGAGTCTGGCATGTGTCAGGAATTGACCCACCGGTAGCTCGGTATCTGCGGCCAGGGTCTCGAAGGGCAGCAGCTCTCCGTCGCTATACAGGCCGCTCAGGTCGTCTAGGTCTGCCGCAGTCCAGCTGCGTAGCTCAGTCGAGGACAGTATGCCCGTGCCCAAGGGAGTCCCTAGTAGAGGTAGGTTCGGGGCATAGGGTATGGTACCTTTGGTGAGTCTGAGGGCCCGCGCAAAGCACCGCCTTGCAAGTGCCACATGGACTTGTGTGAGGTGCCGTCCCTGCGTTAGGGGGTGGAAGAGTGTTAGCACCCGCACGGGGGACAGGATGGTGTCGGCCGTGGCCGTGTCCATCAGGTTCTTGCCGCTCAGCCAGTAAGCGACCCATTGTAGCTGGGCCGCTAAGTAATATAGCTCTTGATTGGGGACTGCCAAGCCTCCAGCGTCCGTGGCAGCATATAAGGTCCTTAACGCTACCCGGGGCCTCCCTTTGTTCCAAATGAGGCGCCTGGTGAGAGTTTCCAGCCCTCTGAAGATGTGCGTTGGCACATACACTGGCAGGTTAGCATAATAATAAAGGAGCCGGGGGAGCATTATCATTTTGGTCAGCGCCACTCTGGCCGGCACATTCAGTGGGAGGGAGTTCCAGAACGTGACCTGGGCCGTGAGCGAGGATATAGCTCTCACCAGGTTACCCTCCAGGAGATCCACGGGGTCTCGATATATCAAGATCCCTAGGTACCTGAATACCGTCGGGTGCCACCGGAGCGTCTCCCCCATCATGCGCACCTCACATTGCGGCAGCTCGCTACTGAATGCATAAGTTCCCGATTTGACCCAGTTAACGAGGAGGCCCGACATATCCCCGAATGTACGGAAGATGTCTGCGATTGCCTCGGGTACATGCGTGAGGTCCCTGACATACAGTAGTAGATCGTCGGCATACAGAGACACCGAGTGTACGCCGTCCGCTAGCGGGATGCCCCATGTGGCGCCGGAGGTGCGGAGCAGCTCCACCAATGGCTCCATCGCCAGGGCGAATATCATAGGGGAGAGGGGGCAGCCCTGCCTGGTACCCCGCCCTATGCGGATCCTGTCAGAGAACAACCGTCCAGTCCGGACGCGCACCTCGGGCGCCTGATAAAGGAGCCCCACCATCTGGATATAGGCCTCGCCTAGTTCGTATTTCTCGAGGACTCGGAGGAGATACGGCCATTCCACCGAATCAAATGCTTATTCCAGATCGAGCACGATACACCCTGAACGTGGCCAGGTGGGGGTTGCATACCGTTGGATCCTAAAAAAGCGGCGTAGATTGTAGGACGTGCTCCGGGTGGGCACGAAGCCATTTTGATCAGCGTGTACCAGCGTGGGGACTAGCGGTGCAAGTCTCCGAGCCAGCGTCGCGGCCAATATTTTATAATCGGTGTTGAGGAGTGCCAAGGGTCTATATGAGCCAAGTTCGGACGCGTCCCTACCCGGCTTCAGTAGAGAGACCACATTAGCTTCGTTTAGGGACGCCGGGAGCTCAGCATCCTCCAATGCCGCCTTATACATTTTCAGCAGTTCCGGTATCAAAACCAGTGAGTAGGCTTTATAGAATTCTGCCGGGAGCCCGTCAGGGCCCGGCGCTTTGCTATTGGAAAGGGAGAAAATCACTTCCCGTAATTCCTCACCGGTGAGCGCAGCGCCCAATTCAGTCTGGTGGGCAGCAGTAGCTGTTGGGAGCCGTAGAGTCGTTAGATAGTCCACAATCTCCACCACAGTGGCCCGCAGCCGTGAGCTATACAGGGACTTGTAATGTGACGTGAACGCCTCGTGGATCTGCGTCTGGGTATAGACCTCGACGCCCTGGGTCGTGCGGATCGACAGGACCGACGCGGATTGCGTGTCCTGCCGTATCAGCCACGACAGCAGCCTACCAGGTTTGTCCCCCGTGTTGTGAGTGCGCGCGGAGTGGGCTGCGAAGTTAACGTTCTTTAGGCGCTCTAGCAATACAGCGTGAGCCGCTCTGGCCGAAATCAGTTGGGAATCGTCGCCCCCCGTCGCCTCCCGCTCCTTATCTAGTAGTGCCTCCTCCGCCCTTATCAGATCCCTCTCCACCTGACCTCGTATGCCCGCCTGCACACTGAGGCAGCCTCCCCGGGTGTCCGCCTTGAAGGCGTCCCACACAACTCTCGGTGAGGAGGTCGAGTCGTCGTTGTCTTCGAAATATTGTATGATTCTCCTAGACATCTCCTCCCGGAAAGGTGTGTCAAGCAGGAGGTCCGGTTGCAAGCGCCATGTGGGTACGGGCGGACGCGGGCGCCGCCATCCATAGACCAGTGTGTGCGGGTTATGGTCCGAGTGCGTCCGTCCCAGATAATCTGCGTCAGTCACGGAGGAAATCAGGGCGCGGGACAGCATGTATCGATCCAACCGGACATGTAGTGAATGGGCTCCCGAGTAATAAGAATACACCCGGGCGGTGGGATTTCTGACTCGCCAGGCATCGTGTAAGTTCCATTGCGTTGCCCAATCAAGCAGGGCCTTGGAAGTTGCTTGCGCTGGGGCGATCGCTGCTGGGGGGGACGAGCGGTCAAGGGAAACATCCAGTACGCAGTTGTAATCCCCACCCACCAGCAAAGGTACGTCTGGCCAGGGCGCAATTACTGCTGACAAGCGCGTGAAGAATTTCCCCTGCTCTACATTAGGTGCATATATGGAGGCTATGACAATCTGTTGCCCGTCTAGCCTGCCCTGTATGAAGACGTAACGTCCCTCAGTGTCGATATTGCTGTGTGTTAGTGCGAATGGAACCCCGGGTCTGACCCATATCAGGGTCCCCCGTGCGAACGCTGAAAAGGTGGTGGCGAATATCTGCCCCCTCCACCTACGGCGAAGTGCGGCTACCTCAGCGGTGACCAGGTGCGTCTCCTGTAGTAGTGCAATCTGGACCTGATGTCGCCTAAGGTATGAGTACACCTGGTATCTACGTGAGGGTGTGTGCATGCCCCTGACATTCCAGGTACAAAATTTAACCGTAGCCATCACAGTGTGTCTCGTGCCCAAGCGCCCACCCCCCCCCCCCAACCCCCAGCCCGCCCCACCCACACACGCACAGCAGCCGTGAACAGCGACCATTGTTTCCCCTCGCCCACCCACACAGGCCCAGGGATGCACGTCGTAACTTATCAATGTCCACACTAGTCTCATAAGGAAGAACTTTAACAGAAACATAATACCAAAAGGGCGACAACAGAACAAGTCGCCGCCCAAACGCTCAATCGAGCTCAATCAATCCGTGAGTTCAATGGGGGGATGACGAAGTTTAGCACTTGGATGAACAAGTCAGTTCAAGTCGCCAAGAGAGCCGTGGCGGCTCCCCACCACGGGCAGTGGGTCAAGGGTCACCAAAAGTCAGTGGCAGCGTCTGCAGACAGATCAGAGTTCCCAATGTCACTGGTCTCAGACAGTCCACCCCAGAAGGGGGATCCCATCTGCCATTCCCTCGGGGGGGACACTCACCTCTGGGGGTCCGTCCACCCCTTCAGACACCCGCACCCGGTGATGTGCCATAGGGACCGCTCCGGCTCCGCTCTCGTTGTCACGGGGGGTCCGTGACGGATCGGCAGGGGGGGGGATCAGGAGTGGAGCTCAGATCCCGGAGAAGGGGCTGAACATAGCTGCCGTGGTTCCCAGTAGTGCCGTCGTGGACCTCCGGCCGAGCCTGCCTTAGAGGTGATCAAGCTGTTCCAAGATGCCAGTTGCAACGGCCTAGCCCGGACTAGGTTGAGGGGAGTGGCTTATACAATCTGATCCGATGTTTGGGGTGTGACATCCGGCAGGCCCTCCGTGTTCGTGTCATCTGGCAGTCCGTACATGAAGTCGTCGTCTTCGCTCCCGCGTGATCTTGGGCTTGCGTTGGAGATCAGGATGGGTGACTGTGATCCACTGATCTCAGCTACTATTCGAATGGCCCCCTGCTGTTCAGCGTGTATTTGCTCCGGAGTGGGTCCGATTTCCGCGTCCGTGGTTGGCGACCCGGCCCTCGAGGCGTGTCGTTGTCTCCGCCTACGAGTACCTCGATTTCGGCGCTGCTCCTTCGGCGCGGGTACGTGGTTCGCATCTATTCCTGAATCCAGCCAGGCCGCCGCCGCCTCTGGAGTATCGAAGAAGTGGGTTTTGTCCTGCGCCACCACTCTGAGACGTGCTGGGAACAGCAAGGAGTACTTGAGAGCCAGGCGCCTGAGCCGATGTTTCACCTCGAGGAACGATTGACGCCGACGCTGGACTTGGATGGTGTAATCAGGGAAGAACATCACCTTGGCGTTGTCTACCTGTATGTCCGATAGTTTCCGCGTTTCGCGGAGAATGGCGTCCCGGTCACGGTAGTTCAGCACCCGCATAAGCATAGGCCTCGGGTTGGAGCCCTCCGGGGGTGGACGGGATGGTACCCTGTGCGCCCTTTCCACCACAAAATGTGGAGACAGTGTGCCTTCTGGTAGGAGCTCTCTGAGCCAGGTCTCCATATGTTCCGCCGTCTCCCTCCGTTCCCATCGTTCCGGCAGGCCCACTATGCGCACATTGTTCCTTCTGGCCCGTCCTTCCGCATCCTCCGCCCTGTCCTCGAGGAACTCCACCCGGTTGAGTAGGTCACGGACGTGCTTCTCCGTCTGCGACAGCTTGGGCGTGGTCTCCGCCATCGTCTGTTCCAAGGTCGTGGTGCGGTCGGACAGTTTCTTGTGGTCCGCGCGAAGGAGCGTCAGGTCCACAGCCACCTTATCGATCCTGTTCTCCAGCGACGTACGGGTCAGCTGCATGGATTCCTCCAGGCGTTCCATGGCCGCCAGCATAGTGTCCAGTTTGGAGGTGGTTTGGTCAGTCTCTGTGTTCTTCACCATCTTCCCTTTGCTCAGTGTCCCACCGGTGCCGGACTTTGCTCTGGTCCCTCCTGACATGAGGGTGGTCGTCACGGGTAGGCAGCCGAGTGGGCAGGCACTTGCGGTGAACACTGACGGGGTCCGTGTGCTCTGGTCTCTCCCGGTCAGGCCGTCAGCTCCGCCCTTGCCGGGTGGCGCGCAGGATTCCAGACGCCACCTAGCGATGTGTGGGGCACCGTGGAGGTCAGCACCGGGGCAGCCGGAGTGGAGAATGCGGGGCTGTCCTGGGAGCTCACCCGCGTGGGCCCGGGTAGGCCACTGTGGACAGGGCCGACTGTGAGATGGGCCGTTGCAGCGTGGCCGCAGTTCGTGTGTCGTGCGGGCCGGGCTCTTCGGCGCTGGATGGGTCCTGCGTTGACCAGCGGCTATACTTGAACAGCGGGCGGGTGCTGGTGTCTAGGAGGTGGGGCCGCACAGTCTCCGTCGCTGGTTGTTCAGGCCCAGGGGGGGATGTCGCCAGTGCGGGCTTCCAAACAGTGGAGCACGACCGACCTCCGGTATCCGCTAATTGTGGCGGGAAGTCCCCAGTGCCGGCAGGCAAGGCGGGTCAGTGGCACAGGGCGCCGCGGGCCAGAGTGGCGTGCCCGCTGGTAGCTTCTGGGATCCCTGCGCTGTGGGTTCGCCGGGGGGCACCGGGCGTTGTGGTACGGTGCCTTCCCTCTTGCTGGGCCAGCGTCGAGGCGGTGGGCGGGTACAAGGGCCCAGGGGGCAGAGCGGGTCAGTCCTCGCTGTAGCCTGTCGGGAGCCAGGGGCAATGCTGTCCAAATGGGCCCCCAGAGACCCGAGTGCAACCCTTCTCTGGTGCTCACAGGGCTTGGCAGGATGCCTCCAGAGCCGGTGGGCAGGGCGGGCCGATTTCACCGCCAGTTGCAAGCCAGGGTGGTGTGCCTTACAGTAGTGGCTGGGGCTCCTGCGCAGCTGGTGCGCCGGTGGGCAGCCGGCGTTGCGGCGCGATCTCCTTCCCCCACTTGAGCGCGCCGGGGAGTGCACACTTGTCGCGGCCTACCTCGATGGGTTGGATCCCCGGTCTCGAGTAGATGGGGCCGCCGACCGGAAGTGAGCCCCGGGCGGGCAGGCGCCGTGGCAGTCGGCGGTCGGAGGGTCAAGTACTCCGATCCTTCCGAAAATTTCGGTGATGGCTGACCAGGTCCCCAGGTGCACTCGGTTCGAGTTTGGGCCCGGTAGCACTAGAAATGGAGGAGAAATAGCCCGTGGAAGGGGAGCCGCGCTCGGAGCTCAGCTCGGGCACGTCTCCTCACATCGCGTACTTGGCCACGCCCCCCCTGGTCCCAAGAGAATCATAATGCACACTTCAACTAATACAGTAACAACATTCAACTCTGATTATGTAGTAGAATGCTTCTCTGTCCATGCACATCACAACGTGCACTACGTTGTGATTTGCATGGACAGAGAAGCATTGATATTAGCAACACGAAAACATAATTATGTTTTCTCAAGTTGCATGTAAGAAAGCATTTAAAACAGGATGCATACAAAATTATTAAATCTGCACTTTGGAGAGCTACAACGTTAATTTGCACAGATTGATTTTTTGGGGGGGAATTCATCAAAATATCCACATGTATGCAAGGAAATCCACAATAATAATAGATTTGTTTATGCATAGTCCTACTCTTGAGGATCGTCCCCAAACCAGACATTGACACAAAGTAGTGCAATAGTCGTACATTAAACTGTATGACTTTTCTTTATTGCTACTTAACATGGAAAACAATTTTCCCTGTGAAAATACTTATTTTTTCCACACCCTGAAAATATGGATGCTTTTTGGGTCATTTTCACTGTATGTGTTATGTTGTCTAGAGCTTTTCTAGAGCCGCCAGTTTGGATTTCTTGCCCCCCCCCCCCTGGGATTAAGGACTCAATCTACGTGCCAATCTGAATCCGAAAACCAGTTGAATTGCAATCCATAATTAACCCACTGAGCAAATGTTGTGTTTTATGTGTTTCAGGCTACGTGCAGTCACATGAGACATCAGACAGGGACAATTAGTGGAACACAAAATCCTCTTTCATAAATGAACCACACACTCAAGGATTGCTCTAACACTGGATTTGAGACAGGGACAATTAGTGGAACACCGAATCCTCTCTCATAAATGAACCACACACTTCACGTGGGTACGCAATCCAGGAGTCACCGTGTCCTCCCAAAACCAAAGGGGGTGATGGCCGGAGTGTTGAACATTGCAAGCACTCAACCCCAGTCAACTGATCTGGGTTTAATCCATCATCATTCTTTAGCTCACTCCGCCACACCAGGTCAGGCATGGCCATATGCAAATCAGTCTGACCCTGTGCCTCATGGGAACAGTCCAGCCCGAACTGCCAAGCCATGTCTTCCCTGGACCGGAAACAAGCATCCTGGGACCGGTTTCTGGCTAATCAGCCAGGCTAGCTTGAATCCAGTGGCAAAGTGAGCAAGGGACGCACGTCTGGGCATACCCTGCCAACTTAGGTCGAACAAAGCAAAACCAAAGGGGATGATGGATGGAGTGTTAAACATTGCAAGCACTCACCCCCAGTCAACTGATCTGGGTTTAATCCATCATCATTCTTTAGCTCACTCTGCCACCCCAGTTCAGACATGGCCATATACAAATCAGTCTGACCCCGTGCCTCATGGGAACAGTTCAGCCCGAACTGACAAGCCATATCTTCCCTGGACCGGAAACAAGCATCCTGGGACCAGTTTCTGGCTAATCAGTCATCATCCGCCAGGTTAGCTTGAATCCAGTGGCAAAGTGAGCAAGGGACCCACGTCTGGGCATACCCTGCCAACTTAGGGCGAACAAAGCAAACACAACGAGATGATGAACGGAGCACTGAAACTTTTCAGACACTCACCCCCAGTCATAGATATGGGTTGAATCCATCATCGTTCTTTAGCTCACTTCACTGCCCTAGTTCAGACACAGCTATATACAAATCAGTCTTGACCCTGTGCCTCATGGGAACAGTCCACCCGAACTGCCAAGCCATGTCTTCCCTGGACCGGAAACAAGCCTCCTTGGACCGGTTTCTGGCTAATCAGCCGTCATCAGACAGGCTAGCTTGAATCAAGTGGCAAAGTGAGCAAGGAACCCACTTCTGGGCCTTCCCTGCCAACTTAGGGTGAAAAAAGCAAGCACAAGGAGATGATGGTCAGAGTGCTAAAACTTTTCAGACACTCACCCCCAGTCACAGATCTGGGTTGAATCCATCATTGTTCTTTAGCTCACTTCGCCACCCCGGTTCAGACACAGCTATATTAGCTCCATATGTCTGGTTTTTATAGATTAGTCCATCCAGGTTCTGTTGAAGAATTTCAGGATAAATATTTAACATAGAGTGGCTTAATACACTTTCAGCTATTTTAAATCTTTCATATATTACTCCCTTTGAAAGACAACAAATCTAACACATATCAACTGTCTTGGAACTGTATTATTTCCAATAATGATGAAACATATAAATGATCAAAGTCAATTATTAAATACTACAAATATATTCATGTAAGCTTGATTATACAGACTATTATGAAAAATTATGAACATTTGATTAGATCCCTGACACGCAATTGTCATTTGCAGAGTTGGAATTAAAAGGAGGGGAATTCCCACTCTAGACAGGTAAAGACTAAACATGGTATTTATGATATGCATACTTCTGCATTTGTAGGACTCAAGCGATGTGTGCAAATAGGGTGGAAAAAGCCGTGAGAATGACAGAGGTATTGCCACTTTTGATACCTCAAGCCAATCTCCAGAATAAAGAGTTTTTTTCTGTAGAGAGTTTAAACTGGTCAATTTCTAAACCACTTACCTATTCACTTGCACATAAAAAAGAAAACAAAACGCTCCACTGTAATCATGTGTCGCAGCACACCTGGATGGCATTCGGCTATCCGAGTGGGACCCCAATGATGAAGCATGTCACCAACTAGGTTAGTGAGTGAGGGGTCTTCTAACAAAGGACTAATCAGTCCTTTGTGTGCACCTCTATCTTTCCTACGGAGGCATTGAGGTACCTCCAGGGTGTACTCCTCCTATTGTTTAGCGATCATTTCCTAAACTCCCATATGTCTTTTTTTTTACCACAAAGAATTGTTGCATTGTACTGCGATGTATAGCAGAAACTGTAAAACCGATGCACATAATCTGCAAAGTTGTTAAAAGGAAATATGGATTTTTACAGCAAGTTGCTTTGCACATTGCAAGCTAATAGGATAATGTTCACTCATGATACAATTTTGTAGTTCTTTTGGAAAATGTTAAAAAATATTTAATGGAATAAAATGGAAGTGACCATATCAACTTAATATGACCGGAAACAATTGTTGAATAAGTCAAATATTTTCCCATATAGTATAACAATTGCATATTAATAGAACATGTATGTTTTGACTTTCTTTGCAGATGGACCAGCCAAGGGAAATATCAAGGGATAAGCTTCGATCAAAAGAAGAAATTGATTTGGATACACCCCGCACACAAAATCTAAAATTCTTGCGGTCCAAGCGTTTGGCATTCTTCACTGGTGAAAAGGCCACAAGAACACCTCGCAGCAAGAACGGGAAGCAAAGCTTACTTGATGATAAGATTTCAAAGGACAAGGCGATTGAGAGTGGTATCAAACAAAAGCAAACTCCCAGGTTATGTGAACCTCAACCAATTAAATACAAACAAGACATTGCTGTGCAGGAGGCCCCATGTTCACATTCCTCCAAACTAAAGCAAGAAACAAATCTTGAACAATCTGATACAAACAAAAGTTTTGTTGCAAATGTGGACAGTGGCATAGTAGATGACACATGTGTCCCAGATATCGAGAAACTTAGTCATGTGATGGAGAAGTCTCTGAACACTACTGCACATAAAGACAGCTTCACAATATGTGAACTGCCAAAACATAATCATGAATCAGAAAGTGGAATTCAAGAAACACCAAGGTCCAATGTGCAGGAAAAGAATGCAGTTTTTTTGCTGAGAAGTTTTGTTTCAGACCTAGAGGGTACTTCACTCGAGGATCCGTGTGTCTCAGAAAAGCACAAGTCTAAGGGTAGCGCAGAGAAGTCTACAGAGAGCACCAATGACCAGAAAGAAACTCCCAGGCTATCTGAAGCGCGACAAGATACCCATGAACATGATCACTATACTGAGGAATCACCCACGCCTTATTTACAAAAGTTAAAGAAAGAAACAATGTTCACCCAGCCTGAAACTGACAGAAGCGTTATGAGGAGAAGTTTTGTTTCTGATCTGGATGGTGGTTTACTTGATGATGTGGGTATCCCAGAAGCACAGAAACTAAAGCATGTTATGGGCTGGGCGCAGAAGTTTCTCAAGAAGCGTGAATGTGAAGATGACATTGAAACTAGCTCAATAGTGTCTGAATCAGATGGGTTTGCACCAATTACTGGAGACAAAAGAACACTAAACATCAGGAAAGAAGACACCAAAAGATTGCAACCTTCAGTGCCTCACTGGTCGCAAGATTACACATCTAGTCCATCAGAAGTGTGTCTTAGCTCCTATTTGGGTAAAAACCAAAACACTAATGAAAGAGCCGTACCTTTTTATTTTTGCAAGGATAATATATTAGCCTCCGAAAAAGGGGCTCTGCATGACATCAAGGAAAAGGGATGGAAAGAGGAGGCAAATATTAACATTTCTAGGGTTGAGTCAGATTCAGAAGACAGCTTAGTACAACTTGGTGGACCCAATGGGTGTGGAAATAACAGAGGTACAACACATTCTTTACCTGTGGATAGGGATAATGTACACATACAGTCTATAGGCGGTGCTTTTAGCGTACATGACAAGTCAATAAGTAGAAATCAAACTCCAGCTCAGGATTTTAATTATTTTTGGGTCCCACTTGATGATAGCTCAGATGATGAATTTGAGTCAAGAAAGTCAAATATTAAATTCAACACTGATAAACATTTTTATGGACCTTCATCCAGCACTTTGTCCCAAAATCATCAACATTTGTCTTATTTGCCTTGCAGTACCCCTGAAAGCAGTTCTTCATCCATAACAGAGACTGGTAACATCACAAGAGAGGAGTGGAACACAAAACAAAAGTGGATGACTGGCAATATGCACCAATATAAGCATAAGGATTATCCGTCACTGTATAAGAATAGTCATTTCTTTGAAGGAAAGTTTTCTGAAAGCGAAACTAAAAAACAGTCGGAAAATAGTTCTTTTTTTGTGGAACACTACTTGAAAAAAAATGATGCTAAAACTCTTGCAGAGGACTTTATGTCCCCTCATAACTTTATAAGTAAGAGCAGTAAATCAACAACTAATTATGGAGATATTACTGACAGGACCTTCATTGTAAATAACACGAGAGAAGGAAAGACTGGAGCAAGAGAATTCATCTTTGACAAGTACACTGATACAGACATTTACAGCAAAAAAGAACATAAGTATGTAGGCCCCGTAATATGCACGAAAGAGCCAGGCATTACAGGCAGCAGTCCATCATTGAGAGTAGCAGTGAAACATCATGAGGACATTTCAGACAAGGAATGTCCCATCTGTTCCAGTGCAAACCATTCGGATTCCAATTGGTGCATTGAGTGTGGTTCTATTTTAGTTGGTACTACACCTGGAACCGACAAAAGTCATAGAAACTGTTTAACAAATGGAATCATGCCTGGTGAAAAGCTGTCATCAAGGACGGACTCTGAATCCATTGAAAGCTCAGAATCCAGCTCAGAGGAAATCTTCAGACTGAAGAAGGAAACACTTGACCGCAGGAAGCTATGTTGGGACACTGATTCAGATGTTTCTTCAAATCTTGGCTCTAGTGTGATCGATAAATATTATTACTGCATGAACAAACTAAGCAGGGATGGGAAACAAGTATCTTCATTATCAAAAGAATCCACTGCATTCCCTGTAGAGAGTTATTCTAAAAGTCAACTTGAGAAAACTGCTCTGGAAGAAACCAGGATTGAGAAAGATCTGACTTTCGAAAGTGAAGCTAGTGATTGTGGAGACGAAGAAGTGCATACTTATGGTAATTCCGAAATGGAGCGCTTTGAGGCGCTTCATCCAAGATCAGCTGGAAGCCATCTTGAGAAACCTTTGGGAGAAAGCAAGATTTTCCAAGGAAAATCTGCAATAGGTAAAGATTTATTTGAAATCTGATGGATATTATGCTGACCTTAAATGCATGCTTATACACAGACTACTCCATAAATGAACCCTCTCCTTTCAAGCAACACATATTCAACAGTATACTACCTTTAGGAACCAGTTTGTAAAAAGGGGAGCACGTGTGAGGGCCTTGTTCTTTTTTAATCAAATTGGTCACTTTCTACATTGTTCAATTCTGGATAAAATGTCTCTTTTTATTTGTTAAATGTTTGTGGGTTGTTTTTATGGACTAAAAGTGCAATTGTGACACAACATAGACATATGTCAGTGGAAACCCTAAGCACCTCTAACACACTAGGGGCGTTAGTCTCAGCTGTGTATTACATCATCCCAGATACTACCTCTTTCCTCTTTTTGAGTTGCTCCCCCCAGTGTCTTCATACAACACTGCTGAAACATATGCCAGCAGGAAAGATGAACCATGAGCATGTGTTGCATGAGACATAAAGAAAGGGGCATGATATAATTTGTAGAGTAGAGAACAGAGAATAGGCAGAAGTAATGTGATGGACAGAGTGGGTGAGCATAAATATATTTTTGTCTCTTTGAAGAAAAATGTGTAATGCTTCCGTTAAAGGAACAGACACAAAAGCTCTCAGCCAGTGTTATGCTAGCATGTAGTGCTAGAGGTGAGCCAAGTAGCAACAAGTGTTTACTCTGTGTGATTGGACAAAGCACATAATATTATGGACTGAATATAACTTGAATTCATAGGATACATTATAATATTGGGCTAATATTGTACTGCTTCTGCGTTTGTCCTTTACCAGAGTAGTAAAACTCTAGAAGCAGTTTCCAGGGCAGGACTCTGTGAGTGTTCTCTATTGCTGGCGCTCCAATGGTTTAGAATGATAAACTGATCATGCAGTGAGGCTGCAGTCTGTATGGAGTAGGTGACTATGGGGCATATTATCAAAGACAGGCGATACATTATCGCCGCTTTTATCGGCAGGAAACTGCCCATAAAGTGGCGATAATGGCCTTGATAATATGCTCTATGAATTCCAATCGAATCCCATGTTAGATGTGAACACATCTAACATGGGCTTCGATTGGAATTCATAGAGCATATTATCAAGCCATTATCGCCGCTTTATCAGCAGTTTCCTGCCGATAAAAGCGGCGATAATGTATCGCCTGTCCTTGATAATATGCCCCTATGTTCACAAAGAGCAGCAAGTGGTTGATGAATGTGAGATTACTGTTCAATACATCACAATATATTTCAGTAAAGTATTTGTTTAGCTCTTTCTATCAGAAACAGTGACGTATAAACCATATCAAAGAACAGTTGTTTAAGTCACAGGAAATCCTGTAAAACTATCCAGTCTTGGCTAATCACAGACATTTATTTGGCCTGTAACGCTCTTCATAAAGCCAAAGGGTGCAGTGAAATGTTCCAGTCTCCTACAAATGACACTACCGTCATTGTGTTGATACATGTCTATGATTCTGCACTTTTTTAAACAACTTTGTTTTGTAAGCATGGAGTTAGAAAATTACATAGCTTTATATGCAGGCTCACAGATTTCATCATTCTGGACAATTCCATACTACTTCTTCGACTCCCTATGCTTGATGAATGACACTAGTTATAAACCAATGTTTCCCCCTAGCCCTGTGATTCTTCCATGTTCTCTTGTTTTCAGTTTCTACCCCCACATGTTTATATTCCCCAGCGGCCACTGCTCCTGTTTTGCAATTAATTCAGAGCTGGACCTCTTGTCTGTTTGTAACAAATACTAAAATGGTTCAATCTGATTCTTCCTTTGCTCTTAATTTTCACTATGGAGCTTCCCTTACTTGGCATCTCATACCTTTCTTTATATTTTCACTTTCCACAAGCATCTTTCCTGCTTCCTTAAAAGACATTACTAATTAAAACATTTCATATTACAATTACATTATTACTTATTATTTAAGAGAAAATATTGAATTCCTCTTCTCCTTTCAATTTCTTTCCCAAGTCACTTCCTCCTTTCCTCTCTTTCAGTGACTTGTCCACATCTATTCCTCTTTTTACCCTTCTCCCACTTCAACATGTTTTTCTAACGACTCCAATCAAACTCCTTTTGTCTGTAATTATCTTATCTTAATTTCCTTCCCTGTTAGGCTTTCTTTCTCACTGTTGTTAATGGCATATAGAGTAGGTCAAGTAATCCACTTTAGTATAATTCTTTACATTGTAATGCTTTTGGCATCTAAAGATTGGTTCTATATCATTTAATATTTACTCGTTTTATCACACCCTTTGTACTTCCTTGTCTTGCCAAACCCTTTGATTTCTTCCTCCTGCATATGAGATCCACAAGGTTCTGTTCTTGTTCCTCCTCTTCTTTCATGCTACTTGATTTGGCGTCTATTGTCATTACTATGCAGAAACCAGTAAAATCTTGCTTTTCTTTTTTCCCTTTTTCATGTGACTTCAAAGGGCCATTTCTTCCTTTCTTTTATTAACATATGTATGTTGACGGTTTTTCTGCACCTTGAGAATGTTCTATTCCATTTTTGACCTCATCTTTCTTCCCAGTGTCTGCTTATAATCTATTGTCGCATTTGAATCCCTTGTTTACTTTTGTCTCATTTTATGCAATCTCTCATACTTGTAGGTACCACCTAAAAGAACTTTATAACCCGCCGCAAAGAGATAAACTAGCCCTTAAAGGCCAGTGCTAGCCTTATATACCAGTAAGATGTAAGGGCCATTAACATGGGAATGAGCCTTTGATGTTTGATATAGCCAGCTGCAGCTGAGTGGAAGACTATTAGAACATTCTGACCAATGAGGGTGGAGTCTTCTAATAGTCAGCCAGTCAATTAACCTTTATTGTGCAGCATACCATAAAAACATTCAATAAATAGAATCCATAAAACAACAATAAATAAAACAATTACTTCAATAACGTGGAGAGCTTTATATAATCCAAAGGAAAGGACTTACCAAAGATGGGGAACCATCTCCTACCGGTATTATTATACACAGATTATGCTGCCATCATTGCTAGGCGACCTATGGGCTTCGATTGCCTTTAGATACATTTTTAGCATTCATGGAAAACCTGGATTTAAAAGTTAACTTTGCAAAGTCTTTTGATATGACTTGTGGCCCTCGTAAATCAAAATCCCAAACCTACAATAAAGAGGGAATCACGATGGATAAAATATTATCTTGGCATCCTTTATAATTCAAAGTTAAAATGGGACCACTCTTACAGTTAAAATTACAACCATCAGAGAGAGCCTTGGAGGCTCTTTTTTGATTCTTCTCTAGGCTAGGGGCCAAACCTCTGGGTTGGTACAGATTTACAAAAGCAAATGTTTATCGGTGGGTCTTTTTGGCACATGCATGTGGGATACAGCAATTCAGCATCACTGCACAGGCAACTGGTGGCACAGCAATTCAGCATAACTGCACAGGAATCTGGGTATACAGCAATTTAGCATCACTGCACAGGCATCTGGGGGTACAGCAATTCAGCATCACTACACAGGCACCTGGGAATACAGCAATTCAGCATCACTGCACAGGCACCTCGGGATCCACCAATTCAGCATCACTGCACAGGCACCTGGGAATACACCAATGCAGCATCACTGCACAGGCACCAGGGAATACAGCAATTCAGCATCACTGCACAGGCACCTCGGGATCCACCAATTCAGCATCACTGCACAGGCACCTGGGAATACAGCAATTCAGCATTACTGCACAGGCACCTGGGAATACAGCAATTCAGCATCACTGCACAGGCAACTGGTGGCACAGCAATTCAGCATAACTGCACAGGTATCTGGGTATACAGCAATTTAGCATCACTGCACAGGCATCTGGGGGTACAGCAATTCGGCATCACTGCACAGGCACCTGGGGATCCACCAATTCAGCATCACTGCACAGGCACCTCGGGATCCACCAATTCAGCATCACTGCACAGGCACCTGGGAATACACCAATTCAGCATCACTGCACAGGCACCAGGGAATACAGCAATTCAGCATCACTGTACAGGCACCTCGGGATCCACCAATTCAGCATCACTGCACAGGCACCTGGGAATACAGCAATTCAGCATCACTGCACAGGCACCTCGGGATCCACCAATTCAGCATCACTGCACAGGCACCACGGGATCCACCAATTCAGCATCACTGCACAGGCACCTCGGGTTCCACCAATTCAGCATCACTGCACAGGCACCTGGGAATACAGCAATTCAGCATTACTGCACAGGCACCTGGGAATACAGCAATTCAGCATTACTGTTACAAAAGGGGGGTGGGCTCGCACACTACTCACACACCGGCGGTATCGCCCCTAAGGACTCTGGTTAGTGTAGTTGAGTGTTCCGCGATGCATCATCTTTCGATCTTCTGCTATCTTCGCTGTCTTCTAATAGTCAGCCAGTCAATTAACCTTTATTGTGCAGCATGCCATAAAAAAATTCAATAAATAGAATCCATAAAACAACAATAAATAAAACAATTACTTCAATAAGGTGGAGAGCTTTATATAATCCAAAGGAAAGGACTTACCAAAGATGGGGAACCGTCTCCTACCGGTATTATTATACACAGATTATGCTGCCATCATTGCTAGGCGACCTATGGGCTTCAATTGCCTTTAGATACATTTTTAGCATTCATGGAAGACCTGGATTTAAAAGTTAACTTTGCAAAATCTTTTGATATGACTTGTGGCCCTCGTAAATCAAAATCCCAAACATACAATAAAGAGGGAATCACGATGGATAAAATATTATCTTGGCATCCTTTATAATTCAAAGTTAAAATGGGACCACTCTTACAGTTAAAATTACAACCATCAGAGAGAGCCTTGTAGGCTCTTTTTTGATTCTTCTCTAGGCTAGGGGCCAAACCTCTGGGTTGGTACAGATTTACAAAAGCAAATGTTTATCGGTGGGTCTTTTTGGCACATGCATGTGGGATACAGCAATTCAGCATCACTGCACAGGCAACTGGTGGCACAGCAGTTCAGCATAACTGCACAGGAATCTGGGTATACAGCAATTTAGCATCACTGCACAGGCATCTGGGGGTACAGCAATTCGGCATCACTGCACAGGCACCTCGGGATCCACCAATTCAGCATCACTACACAGGCATTTTGGAATACAGCAATTCAGCATCACTGCACAGGCACCTCGGGATCCACCAATTCAGCATCACTGCACAGGCACCTGGGAATACAGCAATTCAGCATCACTGCACAGGCACCGCGGGATACACCAATTCAGCATCACTGCACAGGCACCTCGGGATCCACCAATTCAGCATCACTGCACAGGCACCTGGGAATACAGCAATTCAGCATCACTGCACAGGCACCTCGGGATCCACCAATTCAGCATCACTGCACAGGCACCTCGGGATCCACCAATTCAGCATCACTGCACAGGCACCTGTGAATACAGCAATTCAGCATCACTTCACAGGCATCTGGGGGTGTAGCAATTCAGCATCACTGTACAGGCACCTGGGGATCCACCAATTCAGCATCACTGCACAGGCACCTGGGGATCCACCAATTCAGCATCACTGCACAGGCACCTCGGGATCCACCAATTCAGCATCACTGCACAGGCACCTGTGAATACAGCAATTCAGCATCACTTCACAGGCATCTGGGGGTGTAGCAATTCAGCATCACTTCACAGGCATCTGGGGGTGTAGCAATTCACCATCACTGCACAGGCACCTGGGAATACAGTAATTCAGGATCACTGCGCAGGCATCTAGGGGTATAGCAATTCAGCATCACTGAAAGGGCACCTGGGGATCCACCAATTCAGCATCACTGCAAAAGATGGATAGCAGTTTTATCTGTAGGCTCCTCTCAGCCCAGCAAAGTACTGTTGCCCATATCGAATCTTCTAATAAAAAAGCTTGCTGCAAAACCCAAACAGTAAAAAAACCCTATTAGTCTCAGCAGCTTCTCTCTGCCTTATTTGACAGTTGCTGATGTCAATTCATGTAAGCTGCAGTGCTGCCTCCTATATGAGGCATAAAGAGACTTCAAGAGCTGTCAAAGAAGGGAGAGAGAAGTCTCCACATTAATACTTCTCCCTCTGAGGTGCCAAATTGCTTTGCTTTGTTTGGAAAGGCAGAGATAAACATGGGAGCTGTGGAGACTTCACCTTGCAGCGTTCCACAGCTCTGGTTTAAATACATTGCCATACCAGTAAGTTTGTGCTCTGGAAGGAGGGAGGGGACATCCGGCACTCTTTACCCAAAGATACTTCTGTCTGTCTCACTCCTCTGTACAACTCCTCATATCCTGAGGAACGGAAGAGAGGGAGAGACAGAAGTTGTGGACTTGGGACCTGTAATATTGAAGGCAGCGGGCCTATAACAGTGGTTAACGCCTGCTGCCGCTCCTTTCTCTCCAACGGAACTCTCAATATTCCACTGGTCTTATTAATCGTGCCTGTTCTAACCTTCCTTATTGCTATCCATGGTTTTCTCTTCAGTGCATTTCTGCTCTTCTGTTCATCTTGACCTGCTCCCATAGACGCTATCAGGTATATTTCAATTTTTAAATCTTAAAAGTGATTCATGCATTTCCGTTTGCAGAGAATTATATACCATAGTATTTTAGGATTCTGTATGTTTTGTGTGAGGAGACAAGCCCATGTGTAAACATCATTTGAAATGGACCGTATTGGCAAACATATATGTAAAGGCATAAGATTGGAGCTTAAGTGAATTGAGTAAGCATTGTTTGTATGTTTGTACGTCTAAAATAAGGAATTTATCGGTCCATAAAAGGATGGAATTCTTCATTCAATCTCAGCCAATGGAAACTACCCTACCTTGCTCAGCACTCCAGTCCATTGGTTTTTATTTTGCTTGTGCTATAAAAGACAGGCGCCATCCATGTGGACATCAGTCTTGTTTCTGCCCCAAAATGCACAATCCAGATAGACTTGGTGGGGATTAGGCACTCTGAATGGAAACACAAAAGCAAAGTAAAAGAATGGCCAAGGTGCTGGGGTGTGTTCCACAGATATTTTTAACTTCATTTAGAAGATCATGCCCATATATAAGTAAAACCTCCCCTGACAAACAACATCTCAGGTGTTTTTGTATCTGCTAATGAGTGTTTTTCCTATTTTACTGTATTCTGTTTTTAACCGTATAGGCAAATCAAATTTGTGATTCATACCTCTAATTGAAAGCATCACTTGAAATGTGCAAATACTGGAACTAATTATGCATAGATAACTGTGTGTTGTGTCCCAGTAATTGTCTTTTTCTTTGAGAAATATATTTTTATGATGTGAACAAGAAACATCTGTTTCCTTTCATAACTAATTGACATTAATTATTTTCATAAGTGCTTTTTGTAAATTTTTTGCTTAATGAAATAAAGCAATAGTGAATACACTCCTAATTGGGCTGTTATTGTTACTCAAAGGCGTTTCCTGTCTGAGTCAGATGAGTGTTATGAAGAATGAACATATGATTTCAAGTACATTGCTGTAGGAGCCTTAGCTAGATGAAAACATGTTCGGGTACATCTAATGCTGACCAGCGAATTTTGAGTCCCTTTATAAAGCATACATTTAATTACAATCTTATTTTTTGTAGTTTGTCGGATCTAGTGAAATTAAGCACATGGGGTAAAATCAAATAATCCTCCACCAGCACTTCTGTTTGTCAGGCACGTTTTTTTTGTGCTTGGCAAAGACTCCTGTTGGACTTAATCACCAATGCACTAGTGGCGAACACACAGGCATAATGTGCCAGGGTCTGTGATGAACTCAAGTGCACCCTCAAAAAGGGTTGTTCTGACCTCAGACTGTCTGAGAGAGGATCTTTAGGCATCCAGACATTTGCAGGAGAACCTAAGATTGGGGTAAGCAAAGCCCTGGTGCACACCCAAGTACCACTGCCTTGACAGTTATGCTTAGATATGTCAGTGCACCCAGGATATTGCTTCTCCCCTTCAACTTGCCAAACTCTCTATTGGGCCACCTAAAGGACCACCCCGCAGGGGACACGATACAGACAACGTCATGCTTGGAGTAAATTCCCAGCCTTCCCCGAGACGAGTTACCTTACTGTATGTTGTGTTATTGGACCATGTATGGGTTGCCATATTTTAACTCTGGAATTCCCCAATGCAAAACTGTCCTATTTCAATTCACCAGTGCCAGATCTCCAATAGCATTATGGATGTCACAGAAGGGAAAGAAAGTCACTTCTGTAATCCTAACATCCAGTTGGAGGGGGTAATGTAGTGCAAATCATCTCTTATGGTCTATTTACACACGCTGTGCTTTCAGTACAGATTGTGTAATTGGGCATAGATGTATTATTGAATGATTTAACAAAATAATATTTAGTTAGAACTTGTGATATTTCATATTTTGTTTAATGCCCTGTCACGTAATGAACAAAAAGACATGTAATATTTCTCCTATTGGAGGATGAAACAGTTATTAGTTAATCACAACAGGGCTGGTCTGCTGCCTAGATAAACCATCACCCTCCTCCAACAGCTAGAGCATTACATGTCCCTTTTATTTCATTCAGGCTTTTGTAACCCAGTGTTATTACATATTTCTAGATAGGACGCCCCCCAAGACAAAACACACAAAGCCCACGGTGACTGCCCCCAGGAGGTATTGGGAGAAGTCCAGTATTGCATGGTCATCCTACACACATGGAGAACTGAAGTCAAGGTTTGGTTACCACTTTTTCTTGGTATTATTGGCACAAAGATATGTTTCCTTTCATGATTAGAAATATGTAGGGCAGCATTAATCAGTAATGTGCAGGCAGTAATCATTTAATCATTAGCAATTTTCTGAAGAGCATTTGTATTTAGGTATCAAATAACACAAAATGATGGTAGGTAGAAAGTATATAAAGCGAGTTTAGGTGTAGCCTCCGACAATGGTTTAAACTTACAGGCCATACACCACTGACTGAAACCCACACTTGTTAGATATAGATCAAAAGTTGAAGGTGGTTGCATGCTTTCCTATGGCTACTCTGCAATCTTGAACCATAGTCCAAGCAAGAGCAGTTGGATAGCAAAAGAAGAGTTTGTCTGGACATCTTAACCAACCTGAACTGCAAGCTTTTTTTCAAAATTACCGCAAAAACAGAGGAACGCCGTTTCCAATTTTGCCACAGTGGTTGAGATATTGTGCTCCAGAACATAGAATCCAGAGCAATTATTTGCACAGAGGTTTTGTATGAGAAGTGGATTACACTTATGCTTGAAAAGTAATTTTGTTGGACAGAAGATCCTCCAAGCATGGTGCTACACCATCCTATGATAAATCTTAACAGTCCAAACACCTAGAACTGTTTATGAGAATTATATGACGACAGTCTCTACTCGTACACCAATCCACTAAATAAAGAAAATACTCTTACTGCCACTTTGTACCACACAATGTCTCTTCCATTATTGCAAAGATCCTCACCACAAGATACCACAAACCCAATCCAACCATATGGACCCTTATTTTGCCTACGCCTGTAGTCTACAGCAATTGGCAAGAAACACATTTGAAAGAATCACAAACAAGAACTATAATTGTATGCACACAGCATATGGCACTGAAATGCACCTTTGCCAGCCTTGAACTGTTTTGTGTTCTTCATCTTTCTTTCCTGTGACACACCAGCCCATGCACTTGGCAATGTGGCCTGCCAACACTTGTTGGATAAAGTCGTAGGATGCTGTCAACTTGTGAGGCTTGGCCACCATACAAACAGCTGATTCGACCAGGTGCACTTTAAGTTGATCTAATTTTGGCTTAGGCTTCACTGAACAGATCCCTAATGGCACTAATAATTTGTCTGGCTTGGTAACTGCCCTCTGATGTCATTTATTTTCCACTGAGTTCCTTGTTAAGTAGAACTCCCATTAAACCAATGTACCCGTTTTCTCTTCATCAATTTTCATCAGTTTTTATGACAGTTCCCTAATAACGTTTCCTTTGTATTAAAACTTGATTTCTATATTACATTATATATTTTGCTAACAGTATCACTATTCTACGTTCTTGCTCCTAAATCCCCCGCCTCTCCCTTAAGATATATGTTGAACTCCTCTCTAATTACTCAAATGTGAGGCAGGAATTGTATAAAATAGTGCTTGTTTTGGCCTTGCGAGGCCTGCAGATATTCTGGGAGCTTTGTCACTTAAAGGCAGCATTTGATCAATATATTTTTTCAACCTGCTTGATAAATTGTTATTGTTCTTCTTCTCATCAATAATTTGTTTATGTATAATCAGTTGTCTTGTGAACACGTACCTCGGAAGTTCAATACAACTTTACTTGTTTTCATAATTCTTGATAAGATCTTTAACAGGCTGTTGTGAGACACTGGTCTGCGGGTTGTGGGACAGGAGATTAAGGGCCTGATTTAAATCTTGGCCGACGGGTTACTCCATCACAACGGTGACGGATATCCCATCTGCCGAAAATAAATCCCATAGGATATTATGGGATTTATATTTTAGAAGATGGGATATCCATCACTGTTGTGATGGATTAACCCATCAGCCAAGATCTAAATCAGGCCATATGTCTTAACCCACTAATCTCAACTCTCGCTGCAACTGAGCGTAGCGATTCTGTTATGAAGCAAGACTCTATAAAGCAATCCTTGATTAAGGTTTGATATGTTGTACGGTCCAAGACCTGAAGGAGGTGATGGAGGATACAAGATGCAACATAAAATATAACTCCGCTCAAGAGTTAAAGAAGCTGAACCTAATACTAAAGGAATTATAGAAATAAAGTGAATTTATTACTAGAATCAATCTGTGCAAAATACACCAATGCCATGCCAACTAGGATCATGTATATACTGCGAACAAAAGGTCAATTTAAGTTAAATTAATCTAAATAGATGTCTTATCCATCTGTGGCTTCAAGGCTGACACTCCAAGTAAAAGGGGGTCTCTGAAATTACAGCATCTAGGCTGTTTTGATGAACTTTTTTTTATCTCAAACGAATTCGCAGGGGTATCATTAGCAACCTAGCTGGCTAGTGACAGAAGTTGGTCTTAGGAAAAAAGTTACAATAGGTCTCAATAATTTGTTTTCGGGAGAAATGTTCTTCTGGGGGAAAGTGGGGACTCAATATATGTGTTGTCCTTTGATCTTTAGGCTGGGGAATTGAGCAGTTTGTACACAAAACAAAGCAGCAAGTAACTGCAGTTGGCCTTGGACACACAAAGGATTGGAAAAAGATTGTCATTTTTTTTAGTTTGCCTGGAACCCAATCTACTGGCTTCTGGGGTTCAGGGAGCTTGAGAACATGTCACAAAAGAATGACTCAAAATATGGCTAGTGTAGACTTTATGGCCCTTTTAGTATAGACAAGCCTAATGCCCCAAAAAATGCCACTGAATTCACTTGGTCACCGAAGTGTAGAAGGCTGTCGGAGTCTGTTGGGGCCTTCTCTTTGGCAGCTTACTCCTTGTGGGGTTTCTGGAGCTTGCACTAACTGATGTGGCAATGCTGAAGAGGTGTATGCAAGGAGAGCACTAATAACCTTGAGTGCGGTCACTGGTCTAGTTGGACCTAAGTTATCCCAGAGTTGGGCAAGAGGCAGTGGGAGTTGTTTCTTGATATATGTGCCACCTGCCCCCCCTGGTCTTGTGTTGGTTGTCTTCAGTCATGTTAGTAACAGTATACTTAGATGATTTTCAGAAACTTCTCAGGACTATGTAGGTCTGGCTGCCAGCATTTTCTGCCCTTTACATGAGTAATGGAGCAGTGATGTTTGGAGTCAGGGTGATGTCAAGGGCATTGTTCGGCAGACTTGGATGGTCATTCACTAATTGTTGCAGAGGTGTTTCCAAAGCACTATGCAATTTTGCACTGTGTGGGCAAGCTTTGATAAAGGTAACTAAATAGATACTATGCGTTGTGTCATGTCGCTTTATGCTATGGGCAAACCCTTAGTAAATAACTTCCTATTGCTGGGTCTGAAGGCTCAGTGTAAAAATGCATCCATTGCCGCGACCTTTGTTCGACCTCATGGTCACATGTTTAAATCCTGGCGGGTCCTCTCAGCCTTCCATCCATCTGGGGTCAATAAAATGAGTACCATTAAGTTGGGTAACAATAAAAATCTGTTATTCAGTGCCAAGATACCCCGTGGGGGGTGAACGTGTGCTTTACAAATGTACGTTATGTTATTTGTTCAGATAAAGTATCTGGGATCTTTTCATGACAGCAACAGGTTACATATACCATGCACCCTAGTGTTGTGAGAACTCTACCGTTATATGGAGAAATGGTGGTCTTCATAAATGGGATTTTCATTGGAAAACCCCATTCTAAGATCACCGCCAACAGACTCTGTGCATGGGCCATGTAGGTGCTCAGCTGCAAAGTAAGAAGTTAATTACTTTATTTGCCAGTCTCCGCTGACAGATTCAAAGCTGCACAATACTCCTGTGGACTGATACAAATGTGAAAGACTTCTCAGGCAAGCAGGGCTGAAGAGGTCAACTCAAAACCCACTCTCTGTGTATTGGTCCCAGAAGATACTTTCTGTTTCACACCATAACCCATAATACGCCCTAGACAAAGAAAGGGAAAGCAGGAGAAAATGTATGGAGTGTAGAGTGTTATTTGCAAGTAGTTGTATCAGCACTACAATACTATTTTACAAAAGTAACCATGACACACAATGTGCACTGAACGAGCATGTGAGGGTGAATGGCGCAGAGACACAAGGGTGAAAAAACAGCGTGGACGGCAAAAAAACAACTGATACAAATGATTGAGTGGTCAGTAAAACAAAGCAGATATATACAAGGTAGGTATTATGATTGCTCAGCAGCAGTACTTGGCCCGCCTGCTTTCTGATACTTTGGACTCTCCCGAGGACAGCCACAGAGGGCCTTTGCATGTTCCACTACCCACGACCAGGGTGCTTCACTAACCCTCCATCGATTGCTCACCAGCTGTACTTGGCCCGCCTGCTTTGTGACAACTTGGACTCCCCCGAGGATAGCCACCAAGGACATTTGCAGGCCCCGCCAACTTTGTGAATCCCTGGACCACACTAAGGACAGCCTTAATTCAAGCTTCCATGTCCCGGTACCCTTCCGGACACGGAATTTCTGTTGGATTGCGTCTCTATTCCCTTAACCCAGTGGTTCTTTCTTGACCCTTTATTTGCCTGCGCCAAATGGCCACCAGCTTATTTTTATCTGGATTGATATCCCACTACCACCTCAGCACTATTTTGAAATCATTAACCATTGTCCTGATAATGACCTGAATTGAACAGGTTGTAACGCCGTCGACTATTAAGCGCAAACTGTAGCGCTTGTGTCGTCAACCAACTCAGTCTAAATCGTAATACCTACCTTGTATATATCTGTTTTGTTTTACTGACCACTCAATAATTGTTATCAGTTGTTTTATCGCCGTCCATGCTGTTTTTTCACCCTTGTGTCTCTGCGCCGTTCACCGTCACTTGCTCGTTCAGTGCACAATTGTGTGTCATGGTTACATTTTTAAAATTGTATTGTAGTGCTGATGCAACTACTTGCAAATAACACTCTACACTCCATAAATTTTCTCGTGGTCTCCCTTTCTTCCACCTCCTTTCAGTGATTTATACAAGTCTTGTAATTGTCCTCGCAAATGATTACCGGTTGAGACATTGTTGTTTTGTTGCATACTCTACCCGGTCTCAACTGGGTTAACGGGCTTACTCCTGTATTATGGTTCCTAGATAAAAAAAAGCCAATATGGCACAATCCAGCAGGTGGATTTATCAATATTTCACAAAACGTAGCAATAAGCCTTGCTGGGCTGCACTACTTGAAAGGGAGAGGGCAGGAATTAACCATATTTAACATTACATAGTTCATCCTCGTCCTCTCCGTACGCTGGTGCAATTTTGGCTGCCTAGCACCAATGCAGGCACCCTTGAGTCATGAGGCAGGATTGTTTTTGTGCAGGAAGGGAAACCTGCGTGACGCAAGGGCAATGCAACACTTTGATAAATAAATCTGGCCCGATATTTTTATTCGAGCTGCTTATAATAAAATGACTAACGAATTCCAAATGTTTGAACCATACAGATGACATGACATACCCCTTAGGTACACACAGACCTAGAGACAAGGTCTTCAAACATCATGTTGCAGGCTGTGTTGCAGGCAATACAGTACACTAGATAACTCAGTGGGTATGGAAGGCAAATCAGGACCCAATGGAGCAGGTCAGAACCTCAATTAGAAGGGATGACGATTCCCACAGCACATAAGAAGGGGATGGACAATTGGTGGAAACACTAAAAAAAATACTTGGTTTCACTGATGTGGCCCATGCCACCTTTCACTACAATGTGGTGCCACTTAGAGCCTGTTAGAGTTGACTTCAGGTCAAGGAACTTTCACTAGCTACTACTTCCCTCATCCAGGATGGTGGGTGTCTCCTTTTGAGAACATCCTAATTTAATCAACACTGGGCACAGCAGAGGCCTTCCCCACTTTCCTGCAGAACAAAAAGCATGA
Source organism: Lissotriton helveticus (assembly GCF_964261635.1). NCBI lineage: Eukaryota > Metazoa > Chordata > Amphibia > Caudata > Salamandridae > Lissotriton > Lissotriton helveticus. Next base: position 1,034,689,829 of record NC_136059.1, read on the forward strand.
ACTCCCACCCCACTCCACAAGCAGTAGTAGAGAGACCAAAAAGCCTGTATCCTAATCCATGTGGTGGAAACGTTATTGGTAGCAGAAAGCAAACTGCTTCCCACAGGAATAAATGTTTTCTTTATAATGGTTTTTCCTTGAAGACAGAGGTTCTAGAATTTGTATATTCAGTCAGTTAAAGGAAAACGACTAAATCCTTTTTGCCTCTTAAACCTATATTTTCAATCGAGATAACTGAATTCTCCGTTTTTGTTAGTTCCTTTTATTCTAATATCCACAATGCTTCCTAAAATTACGTTTGTAGATACCACCTCTCTAAAGTTAACATTATTGGGAATAGCATTTAATTTAAAGCTTAGCTGTGGGACAGCAGGTTCCAGGGCATATTGATTGACACAAATCACCCTGGAAAGCATTAGAGAATATGAGAACAATCTTAAAAATTGCCTTAAAATTGCCTTACCCATATGACCAAACAAGTGTGGCCCTTTGACATCAACAGTGAATTTACAATATACTCATTCATGATCATTCCCCAAAGGGAGGAACAACTGGCCATGTTCATTAATCAATGATGGCACCCTGCGTCCAGGTTAATGGCCTCCAAAAGTATTAATGCAACACCCCTGCCCCGTGTACAATATATTCAGCAGGGATCCCTAAAATGATAAATTCCCACACTTATGTTATACAATGTTAAATACTGGAAGCAAGTTAAAGAATTGTATGGGCCCTAGGGCACATACTCTAACAAGTAAGTAATACTGATTTACTGTAGTGCTTTTCAGTTTCTCGCACTAGAAAGATGCAGGATAAAACATAGCAGGCAAGCTAAACATTTACATTTCTAGCTAGACCACAGGGTAGACGAACATATGAAAAGATTATCCAGAAACAGATCCCATATATGAAATTGAAAACATATTGTAAGGAAAGGAGCCAAAATGTGCAAGTGTTTTTGGAGAATACCAAAGACAGTTTGAAAAAAATTGATGTTCATTCATGTATTTTATTCTGTAACATTATCATAACCAGCTGGCAACTATCCCCATATCTTGTGCAACACCTCGAGCCGGTCCTTGCTTTTTTTTGTTTGAAACTGTATTGTTTTTTTGGGTTGTCAGTGAGTCAATCAAACAACCAGACATATTACAATTACACAGTTATTACAGCACCTCAGATGCGGAGCCTTATGGAGTACAACAAATTACGCTCCATAGAGAAGAACAGTGCTGAAAGCCGGAATTGGCCATACATCAGCATGCAAATACTTTGTCAGATTGAACACAACTACGTAGGAGATAAGGTTCGGACAAAGTAGCCACTAAGAAGGCCAACAACATATGCATCGAGAAATAGACAATTCCAATTTTGAGTAAAACAACAGACAAAGAAACCTGAGCCCTTTCCCCCCAAGTCAGCGACATACAATGTGATTAATCAGGAGTACACATAATTAAACTAGTCAAAGTAACTGTTCTAGATCTTCGAGCACAGTGAACATGCCTCATGGGTGCCATGTGGGTAAGTGTGTCCTCAGTCATCTGTCATCTGGGGCATGTTGACTGGGGCATCGGCGGTAAGTTGTATGTCAGTCTCAAGATCAATCACGATAGTGTCCCAATGTTGGTATTGGAAATGTGTGCAGCCTAAGGCTATTCTCCTTATGCAGGACAACACTCTCTGCCTGGGCCCATGAGATTAGGGATTGCATCCAGGCTGCAAGACCTGGGGGCTCATGCGATTTCAATCGCCGAATAATGAGACATTGGCTGTCAGTAATCCTAGATCTAGCAAGCAGGCGGTGACCTTTTGTTTTCTGTCCTATCGTAAAGACCTACGAGGCATGTTTCCCACATTTGTAATGCAGGGCACCCTGTGTATGCGTGACACCCTGCCAGTATCAGTCAAGGGAGGGACAGACCCATAGCACTTGAAGTAAATATGCGTCAAGCTAATGATAACAGGAGCAGGACTGATCAGTTCAGTGGAAATAGAGGTTTATTTTAGCAGGGGTAAGGTGGGCTCTTTACATAATGTAAACTTTAATTAGTCGGAAGCGAGCATTGCATTGAATTTGGCTGGGCTTTCCAATAAAGCAACCCATTATTTGTCCACACCGGAAAAAGCCAGGTTCTTCTGCCAGAGATGGCCCAGGGTCGTGATCTATAATGCAGTGTGGGTTCGCAGCATGTTGGAAAACCTATGTATCAAGTATCTGCCTGGTCCCATCACATGAAGATACTGTATAGTGAGATGTGCTAGGTGAACTTGTGCCATGTCATTCTATTTGTTCTCTAGCTTTGTGATCAGGGAGATATATAAAAGGAAGTGTCCAGGGGGCAAACCATTAGAAAAAAGAACAAATGAGGGACGGAGGGCTGAACAAATCAAAAGATTCACCCCCAGTCACAGATCACATTAAGTTTGGATCCAGCCATACGCAAATCAGTCTTGACCCTGCTCCCTGTGGGAGAAGTCCAGCCCAAACTACCAGGCCAGATCTTCTCTGGACCAGCAACAAGCATAAGTCCATCAATCTTTCTTTCTGCATTTATCGCCCTAAGTGCGTTGCATATGCCCAGACCTGGGTCTCATGCTCACCATGCCACTGGAGTAAAGCTAGCCTGGCTGATGAGGGGTGCTACCCTGACACAGGTCCCAAGATACTTGTTTCTGGTCCAGGGAGGACCTGGCCTGGTAGTTTGTGCTGGGCTAGTCCCATGGGGGACAGGGTCATGACTGATTTGCATATGCTGGGTCCAAACTGGAATGGCATGGTGAGCACCCAAAAAATTAATTTAGGTCCAGATCTCTGTACTGGGGGTGAATATGTGACATTGTTCAGCATTCCATCCGTCAATCGTTCTTTTTGCATTTGTCGCCTTAAGTGGGATGGGTATGCCCAGACGTGGGTCCCGTTCTTCCCATGCCACTGGAGTCAAGCTAGCTAGACCTGGGCAGAGTTGGCAGAGTTTTATTCTGAGGAACTCCGCAAAGTGCTGGAAAAACTCTGCCACCCTCCGCGGAGTTCCACCAGCGGCAGAGTCTGTTAAGTCACGCTGCTGACACTGGTTTTTAGCTCTGGGAGTTTGTCCCACACTGTAATATCAGTGCAAATGGCACTACTTGTCACGCCAGAGGGTGCTGCTGCTTTCTGCCACTCAAGCAGACATTCTACTCAAGCGGCAGCTTCCGCAACACGAGCAGCAGATTCCTCAATGTGAGCGGGAGCGACCTGCTGCAACCGTCCGCCTTGAGAAATATCGGCAGGAGGAGGTCCAGCACGCTTTTTTTTCTCGTGAGTACTAGCCAACTTAACACTGGTGAGCCGCGAGAGAGAAAAAACTCCGCTACACAGCACTTTGCGGGCTTTTTTGGAACTCCGTGCTCCACGCAGAGCGATGTGTGGGCAAATCTCTGCAAACTCTGACGGCAGAGCGAAATTTTTCACCCACCCCTAAAGCTAGCCTGGCTGAAGAGGGGTGATACCCCGAAACCAGTCCCAGGATGCTTTCTTCTGGTCAATGGAGGACTTTTCCTGGAAGTTCAGCCTGGACTGTTCCCATGGTGAGCAGGGTCAAGACTTATTTGCATGTGACTGGGTCCGGACTGGAATGTCATGGTAAGCAAAAAAAACTGTGGATTTAGGCCTAGTTCTCTGTACTGGAGTGAATGCATGACATAGTTCAGCATTCCGTTCATTAATCTTTCCTTTTGAATTTATTGCCCTACATGGAAGAGATATGCCCAGACGTGGGCCCCGTGCCCCTGGAGTCAAGTTAGCTTGGCTGATGAGGGGTGAAACCCCAAAACTGGTCCCAGGATGTTTGTTTCCGGTCCAGGGATGACCTGGCCTGGCAGTTTGGGCTGGACTGTTCCTATAGGGTGCAGTAAGTGCAGTGAAGCCATTTTGAGGACATGGGCTGGGAGCTTCTCAATACGAACTCCACAGCTCCATGATGGCTTTACTGAAGTCTGGGAAGTATGGCATCAAACAGCTCAAAACATTAAACCCACCCTGATGCCAGTGCTGAATTTCATGAAAAATACACACAGAGGACATCTTAGAGATGCCCCATGAAAAACGACCAACTCTGGCGTGGTCTCTGACTGACTCCTAGCCATCTGTCACCGCCAGATAGATTTCTGGACCCCTGGGTAGAGGGCCCTTTGTCCTCTGGGTCTGGGAACAAAGCACATCCTGAGCAGAAGTGTCATGCCTCCTCCCCCAGGATGGGCAAGGTCCTAGAAGAGGGAGCCTCAAAGTCTGCCACTTTTGTTAGCTACCCCCAGCCTTTTGCTGCTATCAGTAACTGGCTCCCACTGGTTCTGTTCCCCATTTTGGGCACAAGAACCGGCAGGATAACCTGGCTAGGAAGGGAGGTGTGCCCACCTTTGCCAACCCAATCCCTCAAATGGAGGAGGCGAGGTGAAGCCCACATCTCAGTGCCCGCCATCTTGTAGATGGGGGGACCCCTCTAATCAGGAAGAGGTGTATGCCCCCCATTGGAGGGGAGCATACTAAGAGGGGGATACACACCAAGGAAGGGACCCATTGGTTTCAACCTGCACACCCCTGTAACACCCCAAAATCTAGTATTTAGGGGCATCCCTGCACCTTGCCTTTTCAGATTCAACATGACAAGAAGAAGAAGCACTGAAGAGCCGCACTGCAGAAGTGTAGGACGATAACAGCTACCTTGGCCCCAGCCCTATAGGCCTGTCTCCTGGTCTTAACCCCTGAGAGCTGAACCCAGCGTGTCTTGTTGCCAGCAGCCTCCAAGAACCCCCGCAGACCTGCCCTGCCTTCACAAAGAACTCCTATCTCCCATGGATACCGGATTAGTCCAACACCAACCCAAGCCAGGACTCCAGATCCGCTCTTCAAACAATGCCCACAGCCCATGTTCGAGTGGCCCAGCACCCCAGCGAGTTCTACCCAGTGATCTTGACCTGTGATCCAGCATTGGACGACATCCACAGACCTTCAACTCAAAGTCTGCAGCCTCATTTTGAAGGGTCACCCTAACTGCGACAGGAACTGCTGAAAAGACCCCGGCACGAAAGGACTCCCCTGCATCTGCAGCTCCTGTGAGCTGATGACCAACGGTGTCCTGGTGTCCAGCAACTCTTCAACTTCCTACTACAGTCATTGGTTCCCTTCATCTAGTCTTCTGGCTCCAGCCTACAGTCCTTTTTCGTGACCAACATCGTATATTGAATTGCATTGGGCTCCAGACTCCTCTTAAGTACCCTGCACCCGGACGCCCACACATTCATGGCACCAGTGAAGGAAGCCAGCCAAGCAGATGCATTGGTGCAGGCAGCGCAGGGCTGCACGTGTCAGAAGCAGCAGCAGCACCGATTGTTCCTCCAATGTAGCGCCAGCTTTACCATGAGGTGATGTCATGGCAGGCCCCCTCCGGCGTTACCGCCCAAGCGTTGGCCGATGCTCCTCAGGTGCCGGCAGCCTGCAGTGTAGAGTCGCATTTACAGGGATAGGGCCCCAGCTTTACAGCAGGCCAAGACCTCGATTCCCAGCGGCGGTGGCAGTATTGGGACAGCTTCCCAGGTCACCTCCGCCGATTTCAGTGTTGTTGGTACGAATGGGGCAGCTTTCTCAGGGCAGGGTGACTCCAGGGATGCAATAGGGTTGGTTGCAATCACCGATGGCTGGCAGAAAGCAGGATATTGACTGATAAATTGGTGTTGTTAGTGAGTGCATCCACCCTCTTAGCTATGCTAGCCATGCCCCCCCTCCTAGCTAGTCTTTGATTTTCAGCCAGAAGCACTTTGCCTCCTGGAATTTTTGAGTTCGTCCTTACAATGTTAAATGCAAAAAAAGTCCCAAAATGCAATATGCTGTTGGATAAAACAAGACAACTGGCTGATAATGGACCTATGGCAACACGTAACATATTTAACAGGCCGAATATTGCAGTTATCACTTTTAAATATTCAATCAAATACCTAATTACCAATGTGCTTTGCTCTTGTTGTCTATTTTATGTGATCCAGAACTCCTTGGTGAAAATCACCTTTGTAATTCAGTTACCCATCTATAATTCTCTATGTCATTTATTCCCACCTTCACAGTTGCTGAAGATTCTATTGCTCCAGGTTTCTCACAGTCTCAAATCTGCCCATAGGTTCCCCGGGTGACATCCATTGATAATCTCCTTCATGTGTCTTCACGCTTCACGAGGCTGACTGATTGAGAAGCCACAGCAGCCTCCTCCTGAGCTGTGAGAAAGCATGATGCTGGCAATGAGAACAGAAGGGCAATTCTCAGCATTTCAAACCTGACCCTAAAATTCACATGCAGTTCACCATCCCTAAAATCTCATCTCTGGAACATTGGAATCACGCTAAGGGTCTTTGCTGTGGTGATACAAGTGAAAGGATGTGTGCTAACTGGATTTCTTTGGTCGGACTTAAGAACCATTAAGAACTTATTATTGAAGTCGGACTGCCTAAGGACAAAATGCCAATTATTCACACATGACTTTTATGGTTACTAGAAACAGAGGAACACCGAGTTAATTTCTGAGTCCAGCTTCCCCTTTGAAACAACTGAAGTGTCCTCTGTGCATAACTAGGGAACGGGTAAAATAAATGTTGTCTATAATTAGATCAATGCTACAGCACAAGGCAACTCCATTTAGCTGTTTGTGCAACAAGGAACTGGTCACGGTTTTGCAGAAGTCCGTTTTGCAGAACCATTTCTGCACCAGGGCAAACATTGTGAACATGAATTTTGGAACCATTGCTTATCACTAAGGATAACCTTTATAGCTTTAAATCATTTCATGTATGTAATATATATTTTACAGAGAATTCCCAGCCAAAGAATGCCCTTATTTAAAAAAAATTAAATAGAGCAGGTTTATGCTAGGGAAGTAAAAATATAGTTTAGATTCGGACATCTTTTATCACTTAAATGCAGAGAATCTTTATTTTGTCCACCTCATATTACATTATGGAAACAAAGAAAGAGCGTGAATCTGTTCTCTACATTTGGTTGCCCTTTTTTTCCCTGGGACAAACCTTTTTGTAACAAAGGCTATTTGCTCCATCCCCTAATTCACAAGCAACATACAATTGTCAAATTTGGGAAAAAATTGTTTTTGAAAGGTTTTATAAACCTGTTTATAACTTTGTATTACAACGCATGTTCAGAAGTGTTGACAAACAGGAAGAAAGATGAGGAGTTTCACTTGGGTTGTGAAACTAGATAAGGATGTCTGTTGTCCTCCTTTTTAGGTCGAGCCTGCAACAGCACATGCGCTTTGGTTTGGGAGGAGTATTGTGGGGACTTGGAGCTCGCCCTTGCTTACCATTTGTTGGCTTCATTATCATTCGTCTATGCTGCCTCCTAATTGGCCAGTGCATGCCGACCATCACTTACTTTTCTTTCTGTGGAGAATGGACCAAGTACAGATTGATTCCACTTAATTAGTGACCCTCCACTGTCCATCTATTCCCCCCCTGTGATTCACTTACTATTTTCTTTATTTACAAAGTGCTATTGTTCTTTTTTTAATGTCTTTAAGTAGACAAGATGTGTGGCATTGTGGACAGACTGCTGCCCATTCAGGCTGCAACATATTAATCTCTAGATGGATCATGTCCCAACTTCACCACTGGCCTTTACTTGCTCAGGAGGGTAAGGCTCTGCTGCAGAGATCTGAGCGCCTGCAGGTTCACGTCTTCCGACGTGTCCAAAGCATGCTTAGTTGAGTTACGAGATCGAAACACGTGGGGGCACATTCTCAAGGATTCATCTCTGAGTTACTGGCATTTTATCACAGCCAAAGTGGCAATAAATGTATCGCATTACATAAACCAGATGGGGGAGGGTCTGAGGGATAGTTTAATGACCCAGCTATACTAGTATCCCAAAAACCATATGCACAACACAAGATAGTAAGGGGTCAAGACATGAGTTCTAACTGAATTAAATCTCTACAACAACGAATGGAACAGAAAAGCAAAGGAAAAACAGATGGTGTGTAAAGTAAATCACACCTAGGGTCTCCTGTTGTTACGGGAGGATTCCCATCAGTCACCACTCGGATCCGCCCTTCATCATCTGGGATCCTTCACCCTCTGAGCAACAGATGTATAGACCCACAGTGGATTGGCAGATGTCAAAAGCCTAACCCTACTTGTGGCGTACACTGAGAGGGGAACTGTAGATGTTTGGTGGTGACTGGAAGCAGTGCTAAATGAGTGCTAAAAAGTGAGGTGCACAGTGAAAAAGTGAGCAAATGGTTATAAAATTAGGTAAGAAAGCGAAAAAGAAATTTATTAAGGTTAGCTTCTTTCCTAAATTCTAAAAGAGAAGAGTGCGTAATGGTCTAAACAAATAACCACTGTTGGAAAAAGAGGTCGACATGTTTCTGCTGACTTACAAGATCAACTAGTATCTGGCTGCTTCCTCAGGACCAAAAGACGATACTGCTTATACAAAAAAATAAGTGGGAAATTAGGAAGTAAACAGATATCACCTGAAATATAGCGATACCATCTTTCTCCTGGCTGATTGAGTTCACATGCCAAGAGTGGGTCCATTCGTAATGACATATATGTAGAGAAAAGAAACAGAAGAAATACAACATATTAAGTGCAAAACACAGTGTATGTGCACAAAAAGAGACAAAATTTAGTCAATATCATTGCTTGCCAGATGTGGTCGCCTGTATGTGCATGTAACACATCTCTATATATAACATCAAGTTTGTAGTTACTCACTTACCTAACTGGCAGGAGAGAAAGGCCCACCTCACCTGGCTACAGCGCAGGTAAAGCGAGGCACCGCTCTAAAGTAGCAAAAAAAATGAATAAAATGAGAGGGAAATATTAGGACATCAGAGTTATCACGCTATTCCAGCAGAATACCTAGGACACAAATCAAGGTTTTTTATCTTTCTTTTTCTCCATTCATAACAGATCATGATCTCAAATCTGCAACCACCACCAGTGATTATTTGCTGATGGTACAAAATTGTTTAAAGAGTAGAGGGAAAGCTAGCCCTTGATCATACTCGTAAAAGTCATGCACACCATGTAGATCGTAAGGGTGTCGGAAACACGCAGTCAAAAAGAAATGTACTGCACGAATATTCGGTTTTGCAAAGTACAAGGCAAACGATGTTTGAAAGCAAAAAATGCCTTCAAAACCTCCACCTCAAACGTGCGAGACAGCGAGGAATCAGGGAGAAGTCACGCTCCTCGACTTTTCAGGTTTCTAAAGCACTCAACGGACATAGTCTAGAAAGCAAATACTGCCTTTAGAGCTCCGAAGGAGACCAATCTCGTATTATCTCACCGGGACATGAGCCACAACGCACTTGTAAGCATAACGGACAAGCGGGAAACAACACAAGAGACAGACATGGTGTGAGCCTACCTGTCCGTCGGTACCCCGGGCGTCCCTCTGGGCTACTGCTTATACAAAAAAATAAGTGGGAAATAAGGAAGTAAACAGATATCACCTGAAATATAGCGATACCATCTTTCTCCTGGCTGATTGAGTTCACATGCCAAGAGTGGGTCCATTCGTAATGACATATATGTAGAGAAAAGAAACAGAAGAAATACAACATATTAAGTGCAAAACACAGTGTATGTGCACAAAAAAAGACAAAATTTAGTCAATATCATTGCTTGCCAGATGTGGTCGCCTGTATGTGCATGTAACACATCTCTATATATAACATCAAGTTTGTAGTTACTCCCTTACCTAACTGGCAGGAGAGAAAGGCCCACCTCACCTGGCTACAGCGCAGGTAAAGCGAGGCACCGCTCTAAAGTAGCAAAAAAACATGAATAAAATGAGAGGGAAATATTAGGACATCAGAGTTATCACGCTATTCCAGCAGAATACCTAAGACACAAATCAAGGTTCATGGATGAGTAACTACGTTCCTGCAGCCACAACTGATTGTAACCTAGAGCACATGTCCCAACACCTTGTTGCATGCATCTTGGCGGAATGGTCAAATATCCCACCACAACAGTGGACGTGTCTGCATTAGCCTGGACTCAGAATGCATGTGCATGCACCTATGCGTGTTGACACACAACTGTAAATGTAAATGTAAATGTGCTGGACTTGTAAAGCGCACAGCTGCCCGTAAGCGTCCCGGCGCTTGCTTAGGGAACCCGTCCTGGTATTCCCCTGTGAGAAACCCCGGCAGGGTGTCCACAAGGTGAAAGCCAGGCATCCCGCCGCGAGGGGCCGTAGTGGAGATTAAGCAAGCTATTGCCCAGAGTCGCAGAGTGTGACCCCGTGAGTTGAGTAGGCACCAGAGCGAGAATTGTCGAGTCCGTGGAATTTTGAGCCCGAGACCCGCCGAGGCGGGGAATCGAACCCTGGTCCACGGTCGATCTCAGCTTCCGGGTCTGCCGCCTCTAACCACTGAGCTGCACAGCATTGTTTGGCAAAGTTCCTAAATCTGACATACTGCTGGAGGGAGAGTACACACATGGCAATGTAGTACGACATGTGACCTTGTTGGACCCTTTCACCTGCTCACTGTCAGCAGAGCCGATATTCAGGGCAGTCCGGTGGTACAGCACTATGCAGATCCCATGGGCTGTGAGTCGTGTCCCCTGACACGGGGCAATGAGCAGACGCCAAACATCACATGACTCGTATAGCAAGGCAAGGTGACTGAGACGGTTGTGATACGTAATGATTGGTGTTCATTTTTGCCTCTCCATTTCTTGCACCTCTACATGTTCCTATGCTGCCTGTAAGTGTCTTAAGCATTGGTCTGCATGTTGTGGCCCTTGTCTTGCCTGTACTGACACTCTCATGCTAATAAAGTCTACGCAACTTCACTAGTGTTCAACTGTGATGAGTGTTGATTAGAATGACAAATTGTGTGCCTCAATGATCATTGTCCGTACACAGGGAGGAACTGACTGATGCATTTCACTTTGGGGTGTGTCCCTATTGCCAGCTCCACCTCTGTGAGCAAGACATTGTGGTTGAGATAGTTGCTGGTAGACCTGTGCTCTTACGGTTCTTCAGCAATGTGAGCATGGTGTCCAACTTCTTGCCATATGGATCAATGTGATCCATCAAAACAGGCTGTGTCCACAAAGATGTGTGTGAGTAGGTATGCAAAGTGATGTTCTGTTGTCACATGTGATGGGGGACACTACTTCGGGCCTGCTACCGAATTTGACATTTTTACACACAGCTCTATTTAATACATGGATATGGGGCTACGTTGGAGGGTTGCGAGATTGTTGTTCATGTGCAATGAGGGCACAGCTAGTTCACACCTTCACAGTGATCTAATTGGCCATGTGGGTCAGGGCCAAACATGCTCATTGATGTCATTTCCCAGGGTGTACCTTTTAGTGCAATCAATGTCCCTACATTCATCCATACTTTTAAACTTGACTGAACATAGACATGACAAATCTGTGTGATTTGGAATGTTTTATTCACATTCTGTGGAGTGTCGGAGCTGGAACAGTACATGGCCATGCCAACCCCACATTACATGGTTGCCCAGTGGAGGGCCAACCAGAGTCCTTGGGGGAATGAAAGTTAATCGGAAGAGGAAGAGTTCAGTCCTCAGTCATTGCTGTGTCATTGTGTCATTGGTAACCAGAGCAGATATGGAAGTCCATGTCGGGGAGCAGGTGAATGTCGCAGAGTGTTTCGGGGGACAGTGGAAGGTGTTGTTTCAGGGCATGATGCAGAGGGCTGAACCAGGCAGGGACAGGCCATATGGCAGGATGAATGCTACTACCTCCTTTCTCACACAGTCATTACCATCCACATCTTACTCCTCTGATATGTCTTCTGTGTCCGGTGTGTCAGGTGTGTGTGGTGGTGGTGTTGTGGCTGCATCACTATGTGCCACTGACACATCAGGGGGCAAAGGTGGTAGGGCTGCATCACTGTGTGCCAATGACACATCAGGGGGCAGAGATGTGTGTGTCAAAGTTCCTGCGGCAGTCATCTGGGACAGGCTCTGTGGCAGCAATGGCAAGATGAGGATCTGCAGGGCATGTAAGATCCCAGCTACATCTCGCTGGTGTTCAGCCGTGGCAGCCATACTTCCAGCCTGCATTGGCTCCATGTCTCCATTGTCCTCCACATCTGTGCCAGCTCTGTGCTCTCGTTGCTGGAGCCTGTCTGACTAGACAGTTCTTGTATCCGAGTAATGGCCCCAGCGATTGTTGGAGAGCATGGAGCGGACAGTGGGTGTCTGTTAGGGACTTTAAGTGGTCCCTGATGGGACTTAGACACACATGTATGGCATCTAGTTTGGCTGCCATGAGGTCAAACTCCACCCGCAGCTGATCAGCCATCTTCTTCTGGAACCCTACCACACGGCGTTGGAATGCCATGTGTTGGTCGTGGGAGTCCTGTGAGCCAACTGTGCTGGTATGTGTTTCCTGCTGTGTGGTCTGTGCAGGGGATGTGGTCACCTCAATGCAGCTGGGCTGACCTGCTCCTGGAGGTGAGGTGCGCAGGCTGTCTACGAGTTGTTGGGGGGTGTCAGAGCAGATGCCCAGGGGGTCCTCTTCATCATCACTGAAGAGATGTCTGGCCTGCTCTGTAGGAGGTGTTGATTGTCCCTCTGCAATGTAAAGGGGAGATGCAGGTTAACAGTGTGTTCCATGTATGTTGGCGCATTGTACATGTTTCCAGACAGACGGCATGACAATGTACATTGTACCTGTTTTGGAGGAGCTGGCTATTTGATGGGAGACAGTGGACATTTTGACTACATGACGCAAGTGAGGTTGTACTCTTACATTATCATCTTACAGTTTCCTGCAATGCCAGATGTGATTGGCCAGTTTCTACGCCCAAGCGGCACCAGTTGTGTACTCTGTCCTGTAGTGTAAGTGTTGTACTTTGTACCACATTGTTGTCAATGTTGATGTGCTGTGATTGCTATGTGTGTGTGCTGCATTGTGGAAGAGTCGCCCCTGGTGCTCTGATTTAGCGGCCCCTTATCCCTTTGAGGCGGTGCGCCTTCGACTTGTGTGCTTTTATGGTGCTGAAATGTTGGCGACTTGGGTCATTTTTGCTCTTGGACGGTTTTTGTACTCTTGAGCATTGTTTGTCTGCAGATGTGTTGTTGACGTCAGGGATTGCATGTGCACGTGGATTTGTCAGAGTGTGACCTGCTACTTTGAGGATGTGATCCACACTGGGCCACTTGAGTGTCGTGTCGTGCACCATGTCATGTATTTTGACTGCAGCCATGCTATTGGTCATGCTGTGTCACTTGCATTGTCAGTGTGGCTCACAGAGCCGTTGCTTTGCTGGATTCAGCACATGTGCATGGGTAGGTTGAGGGATTGGTGATAGGGATGGGGGCCCCTTTGTGCACATGGTGGACAGGGGCCTACTTGGCATTTCTATGTGTGCTGCAGTGGGCCAAGGGTATCATTGTGGGTGTGCGGTGTGCTACACATGATGGTGCATGTGTGCCATTGTGTGAGTGCTTAATTTGTAAAATATGAGGTGCACGGGCTCAAATGTTTGTCAGAGGCCACACCTACTTTTCTCCGGCTCCACCCACTTCTTCCACTGGCTCCACCCACTTTATTAGCTCCATCCACATTCTCAACTGCCACTGCTAAAAGTCAGATGAGTCCAGACTATATTCTACTACATCAGTCCATTTAATTGGTTTTAGCTTAATTTTTGTCATTCCAGGTGAGGGGAAAGTACTGTAAGCAGATTACTCTTATTATGGTAGTTGATGGGATGGGAGTCTCAGAGAGTGAAACAAAGTGAGTTCAGTGAGTGAGTCCAGTGTGATGGAGGACTAAGACCAATGAGGCGGAATTCTCAAAACGAGGAAGTCTCATTCCAGAGGGGTGGAAGAAACAATGTACAGAGATATTAGACCTGTGAAGTTGTGGTCCCAATCAAGTTAAATTGGATTTTTGACAGTCGTGGTGGAGGTCTTACTCAAGTTATTTGGTGGTCTCAGGCAGCGCGGAGGTGGGGTATTCAATTTTAAGTATGCCAGCCGTTCAGTGTGGGCTACTGTCCAATTAGAAGGTAGTTTCAGTCAACTGAGGTAGGGTATCAATGTACTGAGGTGGAGGGTCTCTAAGTCAGGCAGGGGAACGTTTCGGCCCAGTCATTTGAGGGTCTCTCAGGCTAATAGAAAGGAGTCTGAGACCAGTGAAACAAGAATGCAGCCAAGTGAAGAGGTCTTCAACCATTATTAAGGTAGGCATTAAAGGCTAGTGACATGCTAGTATCAGTCAAGTGTGTGAGGTGGATGTCTCACAGGGGACAGGAGGTGTACATGTCTATTTAGGAGGGTTGCTCATTGTGAGGATAAAAGATAGTATCTGTCTCTGACCAATGTGAGTGGGTATTTTGTAGTAAAATGGTGTTTTAGACCAAAGGCCTTGTGTCTTGGTTGAGTTGGTTCACATAGTTACTTGGGGGGCTGGGGCTGAGGGGCTCACAACAAGTGACATACATTGCTAATACAGTGCAGAAAGGAGGCTTTGTTGGTAACCTTGGGGTTTGCGGATTATATTTAGTTAGGTAGAGCCTGAGGTCTCATAGCAGTGAGTTTGGAGTCCAATCCGGTCTGCAAGTATGGAGAAAGCACACCCCTTCAGGGTACGTGGCATTGGGACCCACTAGGTCTCCTGTGGGGACAGGCCCACATCCTCCCTTGCTCTCATGATTCTTGGGCTGGGGAGCTGCTAGTGGAAGGATACAGGTTTGCAGTAGTTAATTTATGGAAAAATAAGTCCCGGGCCGGAGCTCTTCTCAGGAGGCAGCTTGCACCAGCCCATTGCTCCTATTAGCACCACCTATAACAGAACCAACTACGAATCATGAAACCCTACAAGTGGTGAGTGTAGCGTAACAGCAAGAGCTGTCAACTTTGGAGCTGGGAATGAGGTTTAAGCTGGGCACAAGGGCTAAATAAAGATGTGGGGGGACGCTGACGTCATGACAGGAAGTGACGTCACAAAAGGTGGCTTGCACCATCAGACTCATTGCCTCCTCTCACTCACCCCTTAGATGTGATTGCATCAGAGAAGCCAGCGCGTGAGCACCATTTTGAATGAGCTCCGATCTCGCCCCAGAGAGGCCAAAGAGTGAATGTGTGGCTCCATTTGCTCCAGTAATTGAGCTCCTGGTAAAATAAGTGGGGGGACACCGTCCACCCACGTGGTACCCCGACTTGAGCCCTGGGTTCAAGTGTCACTGTAGGCTCAACAGCCTCATCCAGTTATTCTGGACAAATGACTTTATCTCCCCGTGCCTACAAACAAAACGTATGCATACATTAACTGGTGCTCATGAAAAGCACTCCAATACCTAGAGGATAAATTCCGGTGTTGTAGATTAAGACACAGGTGCCGAGCACCGGAAGCCACCGGCACCGCCTAAATTAAAAACTGAATATAGGTTATGTTATGTTATTAGGCATCCGGGGGGGAAGCTCATGAACAGGATGAAGAAAATACAGACTAGGGACAGAGAGAACTGATTTGAGGCACACATCCATTATGGTCGGTCAGTCAGCATTGTTGAAAGTCTTCCATACTCAGAGTTGGAGATGTATTTACCAGCTGCCATTAAACTACTCTGACTATTGCTGCCACCCACCCCCACCAAAAAAAGCCTGGAATCATGGCTTTCAAGGGTTGGGCTCTTCCAGCTCAGCAGCTCCTTGTCTCACAAGTGCAGAGCTGGGAGTGGGCTGCGGACGGCAGAAATCTGACTGCGCAAACTGCCTGCGCATTGCAATGAGCTATTTATTGTATTTATGCCACATCCGATCGTATTAGCCTTTCCTACTAGGCCATTGCAGCACATCACTAAAACTGGAACTGCTGTTGCGCCCACAAGAATTGCTTCAATAATACAGGTCTGTTTAGTGTGCTAGGGCGATTACTAACACATTATTATGGGGTGGGGTGGACAGTGGACCCCATTTTTAGTTATTTATTTTGGAGCAGCAGTGAGGGAGATTGTTCTTTCTTTGCTACGATTGCTGCTGATCCTGATCATCCATTCCGATTGCAGTACAACATAAACTAGCGCCAGCAAATTGCGCTGGTGAAGTGATCAATGTTTGTTTCTTAGTTAAGAATGTTACCTGATTTTTAAACCAAAAATAAGTTCAACCCGCAGGCTCTGGAATATGTTATGTTATGTTATGTTATTTATATTTCTATCGCGCACAGCTGCCCCAGCAAAGGGGCGTCCTGGCGATATCCATTATTGCACAAGAAAATTACTCGTTGTGAAATGTATATCTGTATGCCTCCGGACCTCTGGGTTGTCGGCCACAAAGGCTGTGTCAATACATTATACACTACTGATTAATTATCCTGCTGCCGGCCTCAGGGTTGTAGGCGCACTGCTGTGTACCTTGTGTAAGACCAAATAAAGATCCTTTTTTTGAACTAAAAAAAAAAAAAAAACTAGCGCCAGGAAATAATGTTTGTGAATTGTGCACCGGCGCAAGACAATCGTAAAGTAACTGTTAATTAGCTCAACAGCTCAGCCCCTGAGCCCCGTACACAGACACTGGGGCAGTGCCACACCAAGAGGCGCATTTGGCTGCCCAAGGTACGCCACAGGATGGGGGCGGACTGTAACGATGATGCGTGGCTACTGCTGTTACTTAACTGGGCCTGGGCACACTGCCTTAGAGCCTTTATTAACTTTAAGCTGGCCTGGGCATGGCTGCCTGCCTGACCTCAATGTCATCCTGCTGCAGCCTTGCCTTGAATGATGCCTCAGTGAGGGTGTGCCGGGGCGTGGCAATTTGTACAGAATCTGCGCACGCTGCCGTACACCCCCTACCCCCGAACAACCAAAACCAGCCCAATGCCCCAATCTCAATGTCCCACCCACCGGCACAACAGTACACTGAACTGAGGGCCGCGGGCCGGCGGCTGTCAATGCCTTCATATAATTTTTTTTATCTTATGTTCTGTCACTTGGCTGAATCAATAGCTCAGGTCTCTGACTCTTACAGCCGCCGCAACACATTTCAATCACCGGGACTGGGGAGCAGAGTCGGGACTCGACTCTGAATCTCGAGGCGGACTTGGGAGTTATTAACTTATTGTAAATAATCCATGTGTGACAAATACTGCGTGCAGCCAGCAGACGCGTGGACCCGGCCCTGATAATTAAGTGCCAGGGCTAAGCACCGGAAAGCACCGGCACAAATTAAGCACTGCATTGTGCCCATCTCCCTCCTTCCCCCCAGTCACTGGTCGTTACTCACCCAGTTGCTATTGGTTCAGGTCATATCGAGCTGTGTCTGGGCTCCCAACTCCTTGCACCGTCTCCACACTGATGACTGTAGCCACCATTTCCTCAAGCTCATCCAGCTCCTCCTGTGGCGCATTACTCCCACCTCCAGTCGCCTTTGTTGCCTTCCTGTTGGCAGCAAGTTTCTGTTTGGTTTGGCTTTCCACATCATGCCAGTGCCGTTGACCTCCTCCATTGACTTCCCGAACATTCCGACTGCATTCACGCTGTTCACAATGGACTGCCATATTTCCGTTTGTGTTGCCAATGATGCAGTGGAGGTGACGGACAGTTGTTGGTAGTGTTCTATCACCTCCGTGACGATGATCCGGTCTTCCTGCGGACTAAACCCCGTCTTCCTCTTCCTCTTCTCCTTGCCCTTCTCCGAACACGGGTTTCCTGGCTAGTCCTCTGTGGGGCTTGTGGGGTTCGGGTTGTCCTCTGCACTAGGTCCTGGTGAATCCATGGTGCTACGCAATTTGATTTGGTTTTGGTGTGTTTTCTTTGCAGCTTTTATAGTGCATTTTCCGGCAAAACGTGTGGGAATTGTAGGCCTGTCGCTGGTTGTCGCTGATTTTTGTATCGCAAATTGGGGCATTGCGTTCATATTTTGCATTTTATCGGCGTCGTGTTGATTTTTACACGGTCATTGGGTTCGTTATTGTGATACTATTGCATGGTGCTGCCGGGTTGGGAATACAACGTTAACACTGTGTTATTTTGTCACGCTAGACTGCCATGTGCAAAGTTGCGTTAAGCTAAATTTGTGATAATTATCAGACGTTCTTGAGAATATCCCCCGTGGTATTCTCAGTGCAGCAAAGCTGCAAGACTGCGGCAGCAAGTGCTATACAAGAAGCGTTTTATTATTTACACTATTTGATTTTGTTTGCCTACTAAACATCGTTCCCCTTCCTAAAGCGCTGCGATGCCCACATTGGTATGACTTCAATTAAGAAAAGCACCTTCAAATTCCAACAAATATGTTTACATTTTGTGACTTGACAAACACGCTGTTGGAAATGGGATCCCCGGCTGGCCAGGGCTCTCGCCCAAGTCAATCAGAGACCACCACTACCAAGTCAGGGCAAGGGAGTTACACGCCAAGATAACCCCTACTCGCCCTCTAGGTAACGTGGCGCGAGCAGCAAGGCTAAACTTGGAGGCGATGTAAGTTAAGTATTTGCGCACGCACCCCAGCAACAACAACCAAAGGCCCACCACAAAGGAAACTCCACACAAGGTTATATAAAAATAGCCTTTGTATTACACCAAAACACATTAGATAAAACACACACTTTACAATGTGCCAGAGGCACGGGCAGAATTTACAAGGGATTATTTACAAGACAGGGCCACCTGGACCACTGTCAGGAATCAGAAGTAGCACTTTCAGAAATAACACTTAGTACATAGAATATAGCACAAAATAGCACCCAACCAGTAATCACTGGTAACCAGGACCTCACTAGCACCACCTGTACTAGGGAGAAAACAACCACCTATGTATTACAATACCTGTAGGGGTGTAAGAACACAACACATGATGCAATGCATAACATTCATTCAGAGGTGTAAGGGAGGAAAACACAATTGCGCCAAACTCACGTAAGTCACCACCTGTGACTGTCCCTAGGCCCTCTGGCCTTGTTGGGGCTAGGACGCCCTGTGTCCAAAGTCAGGGAGCCTAAACGTAGCAGTTGCCCACAAAGTGCTGGGCAACTGGCGCAACAATGTTTGAGCCTGCCAGGGCTCAAGAACAACAATGGGGCCAATGTGGGAACCTTGCTGGGCTCTCAGAACACTGGTGGGGCGAACACGATGTGGGAGCCTCACAGGCTCTGCAGCAACAAAATGTCCCCCTGAGCCTCTCTGGGCTTTTCAACACAACTTTGGCGCCTGGAGCCTCTCTACGGGCCCTAAGAAATGACTGTGGCCCTCCAGAGCCTCTCATCAATCTGCCACCTCGAGCCTCTCAGGGCTCAAAAGCAGAAAGGTGCAGCCTCACTGGGCTGTTGGGGTCCCTCACGGGGGACCCGGGAACACTGGGGGTGCCTCGAGCCTCTCTTAGGCTCGAACACCAAATGGGGTGGGGAGCCTCTCAGGGCTCGAGTGAAACTTGTGCCCAGCCGTTGGAGTCCCCCTCTCTGGGACTCGGAATCCGGAACTGCCCCCAGAGCCCTCTCAGGGCTATAAAACAAGTATGAGGCCAGAGCCTCTCCGGGCTCAAAGAAGGAATGCCCCCGGGGCCCCACTCACCAGCTTGTAGGCTTCCTTTCTCGGCTCCGGGCTGTGTGGGGAGAGACTTCCTGCCCCTCTCTCTCTCTCTGGGCATAGGCTGACTCGGCAGCCAATAGCAGAGCAGCCTCCCTGACGAGCCTCCCTCCTCGGCTCTGGGCACGCTGCTGAGGCAAATCCCGGGGAAAGAAGCAGGGGGTGAGAAAAGCACTCCGAGCACTAGCAGGCCATAAAGCTCCCCTTGGTCTAGGGTTTCAGCGAAGGCCCAAATGAAAATAAAGCGCTCCCAGCGCTAAAAGGCAATTTACAGCGCTCCCTGCGCTAAATGCCAAATACAGCGCTCTCAAGCGCTAGAGGACCAAAATAGAGCGCTCCCAGGCGCTATAAGTAAAATAAAGGTCCAGCAGAGTCCTTCAGCAAGGCAGGGGGCAAGGCTGGGCCCAGAGCCAGCACACTGGGTCTCCAGGCAGGGAGACAGCCCAAGTGGCGGTCCTCTGGCCCAGCAGCAGCAACAGCCCCCTCAGGATCCTGGAAGAGAACAACTTCAGTGGGGACACAGCCCCACTTTTATACAGTGCATTCCTTTGTTCAAGGGTGCAGAGTGGGGGCGGAACCAGTCGCAGCTGGTTCTTGAGTACTCTGTTTACCTCAACCACCCTCTCTATTCACTGGCAGGGCTTGGGTCATTAGACACACCACAGGGGGGCGGAGCCAGCATTGTGTGGGGAAAACCCAGCCCATCCAGGACACAGGTACACTCCTCCCACACATCACTCATGCTAAACTCCCACTCACCACCGGGCAGACCCATCCAGACTTCCTGGAGCCTGGCATGCCAGCCAGCTCCAGCCAATCACACGCCAGCACCCTCACAGCACACGTACAGCCATGTCTAGAAATGATACTTCCCCACTAGACACATACAAGCCGCACATACCGTTGCGCAGCATTCATTCTCACGAGTTCACACATACCAGACTCAAGCCTGTACACCCCACGCATCAGGAACTACCAGGGACACATACATTCCCCATGCATTCCTATGGGCGGGCAGGCCTAGCTCAGCACATGCACTCAGAGTGCGCACGCACTTTCCACTGGGACACAGTGAAAGTGCGCAGAATCCCTAAATCACCATCACCAGGTCACCATTTCACGCAAAAAGTCTAGGGGTGAACCTGCCCTAAGGGCCAAAGTCCAACACAACCCCCTTCCAGCCAAAACGCAGGGTAGAACAATCACCACCGTGATGGACTTCCCTGCTTGGGGCGATAGAACACGGACGCGGGCCCGCAACTGCAGGGACACCCTCCTGTTCTATGCCACGGTGAACCCATGGGATTCCATCTCAAACCACTGTCTGGACCAACTGGGCTACCCCACTGGTACTCCCAAGCTGTCCGCGGCCAGGACCAGGCCCTGGGCCACCCAGGTGCCACTGGTCCATGCCAATTCGCAGAGCGGGGGGTAGTAACCCCTGGCACATAGGAGCCATTTTCCACTCTTCCTGTCTGCAAGACAGGACTAGACTGCCACTGGTTCTCAAGCCTAGGGTCTACAACCTCAGGCGGACCAGGAGTCTCAGGGAAGGCTCTCCTCCCCTTACCTCTTCTTCTAGGGTTCCTCCTCCGGTGAGGGGTACACCTAGAACGCCATTCCAACCCAGGGCTTATCCACTCAGGTTGCACCGGGGTCAGAGGTGGGCTCTCCCACCCTCTGCACCCCCTTCCAGAGGTCTGCCCTCTCCCACCTGGAGAAGTTCCTCTGGAAGAAGAACCGGTCAGGACACTGGTTACAGTCGTCCTACCCTTCAGGTCAGGTGGATCCTGAACCTGGCCTTCCAACCTCTGGTCTAAAACCTTCGGTGGAACAATTGCCTGGCACTCCAGGACTTCTGGGGACTCACACACAATCCCCCTGAGGCTGACACATGGCCCATGTGTCGTGTGACTGTCTGTCTGGCGCAGATCTCCCGCTCCCTGTCCACCTGACAGTGCGCGAAGATCCCCCAGACCAGAAGTGGTGTCACCATGGTCACTACACGGGAACCTAGCCCAACTGGGTAGTCCCTGACCCACTGGTCCAGCCACTGGGGAACTCCCCCAATCACTCCTCACTCTGGACTCCTGTACCCTCCCTACCGGAGCGGTACTGCCAGCATCTAGAACCACAGGAGCTCTGTTTACAGACACTCCAGGTCCTCTACTCACTAGGAGATCTTCCTCAAGTGGACTAACAGGACAGCCTAGGTCCCCAACCTGGTGTTCCCTCAAGAAACCATCCAAGTCCTGAGGCAGGGCTTCGGGCGCCTGGGGAACCTCGGTCTCCCCCTCACTCCTGCTCCACTGAGCCAGGCAGTGAGCCCCTACACCCTCCTCGCTATCCTGGGACCTAGCTGGGCCACACTGAGCCTCTTCCACCACGCTGGGCTGGAAGATACCTGAACCACTTCTTTTGGACTCACTCCCTAATGACTCTAGAGAACCTCTGGCCCTTTCCCAGCGGTCGGCTTCCCTTGCCAGTAACTCTGGATCAGTAAATCCAACTCGCAACAGGTGTTGGCGCAACTCTGGCGAACAACCACTGAGCACCTGCTCTTTGACAATAAGATCAAACAAGACTTCAAAATCAGAGTCAGTGTGAACCTCTACCCAAGCCCACAGTGTATCACAACATTCATCCTCAAAATCTACCCAAGACTGGTGAGACAGTTTCCTACTGTCCCTGAACTTCACCCTTAACTCCTCCTCTGGGGAAACAGGTACCAGACTGGGGGAACTGGGACTGGGATTTCCTACACTGAAATCTAAATAGCTGCCACCACTGGACTCAACCCTCCCTGGGGAATCCAGACACTCAACACTGCGCGCAGGGGATAGTCTACCCTCCAGAGCTACTTTGCCTCTGGTGGCGGCCCTCTCAGCCTCCTCTATCCTTTCTTGCACTAAGACCCTCTCGGTCTCCAGCTGTTGCTTCTTAACCTCCAGCTGTTGCTTTCTAACGCCCAGCTGTGCCATAGCCTGGGCATGCTCCAACCTGAGCTTTTCTAAAGCCAGCTGGTGCTCCCTTTCTCTCCTCCTATCTTCCAGCTCCTCTGGGGACAGGTAAAGGGATGAGGCGCTGCCTCCTACGCTGGACCCAGCAAGGGACTCCCTATCTATGGGGTCCTCACTATCTGCTGGCGTCCCTGTGCTATCATTTTCTTCCTCCTCCTCAGAATCTTCAGGGCTCCCCACAGACCCACCACCCTCCTGGTGTGAAGCCCGGGCCCTTTCCTCACTGCGCTCAAGATCCCACTGACCCTTTTGCCATAGCATCAGGCGGCTCCTAAGTTCGGACTGAGTGTCTAACTCATCCACCCCTATGTCTCTCTCTTCACAGAACCTTACCAACTCTCCCATACTGTATCTAAACAGAACACAGAAATCAAAAGCAGGCTCCATTCTGGCGGACGTTCTAAAAGAAGAGATCACACAGGGAACCTAGGGGTCTGAGCTAACACAGGAGTACACAATTCACCAGGTATCAGCAAGCTCTCTACCCCAGAGAACTCACACTCATTTGCCTAGTGCCACACACCATTCATCCACACACAACCCCCCCTCGGACTAGTAAGGCAGTTTCTACCACCCCTGACTTCTCAACCTGACCACAAGTGACACAGGTACCAGACTCTGGGCGCGGGGTGGGGGACAAATGCACTGGACACAATTGCACAATGATACCTTCAGGAGAAGAAAATATGAAACTTCCAAAAAAACAATCCCCTTAAAATGTGGTCATCTAAAATGCAGAGTTTTGTGGTATGGCCAGTTGCCACTAAGGTACAAGGCAAACACAAATCCTTATCCCACCGCTTGCCGCCAATGTTGGAAATGGGATCCCCGGCTGGCCAGGGCTTTCGCCAAAGTCAATCAGAGACTACCACTACCAAGTCAGGGCAAGGGAGTTACACGCCAAGATAACCCCTACTCGCCCTCTAGGTAACGTGGCGCGAGCAGCAAGGCTAAACTTGGAGGCGATGTAAGTTAAGTATTTGCGCACGCACCCCAGCAACAACAACCAAAGGCCCACCACAAAGGAAACTCCACACAAGGTTATATAAAAATAGCCTTTGTATTACACCAAAACACATTAGATAAAACACACACTTTACAATGTGCCAGAGGCACGGGCAGAATTTACAAGGGATTATTTACAAGACAGGGCCACCTGGACCACTGTCAGGAATCAGAAGTAGCACTTTCAGAAATAGCACTTAGTACATAGAATATAGCACAAAATAGCACCCAACCAGTAATCACTGGTAACCAGGACCTCACTAGCACCACCTGTACTAGGGAGAAAACAACCACCTATGTATTACAATACCTGTAGGGGTGTAAGAACACAACACATGATGCAATGCATAACATTCATTCAGAGGTGTAAGGGAGGAAAACACAATTGCGCCAAACTCACGTAAGTCACCACCTGTGACTGTCCCTAGGCCCTCTGGCCTTGTTGGGGCTAGGACGCCCTGTGTCCAAAGTCAGGGAGCCTAAACGTAGCAGTTGCCCACAAAGTGCTGGGCAACTGGCGCAACAATGTTTGAGCCTGCCAGGGCTCAAGAACAACAATGGGGCCAATGTGGGAACCTTGCTGGGCTCTCAGAACACTGGTGGGGCGAACACGATGTGGGAGCCTCACAGGCTCTGCAGCAACAAAATGTCCCCCTGAGCCTCTCTGGGCTTTTCAACACAACTTTGGCGCCTGGAGCCTCTCTACGGGCCCTAAGAAATGACTGTGGCCCTCCAGAGCCTCTCATCAATCTGCCACCTCGAGCCTCTCAGGGCTCAAAAGCAGAAAGGTGCAGCCTCACTGGGCTGTTGGGGTCCCTCACGGGGGACCCGGGAACACTGGGGGTGCCTCGAGCCTCTCTTAGGCTCGAACACCAAATGGGGTGGGGAGCCTCTCAGGGCTCGAGTGAAACTTGTGCCCAGCCGTTGGAGTCCCCCTCTCTGGGACTCGGAATCCGGAACTGCCCCCAGAGCCCTCTCAGGGCTATAAAACAAGTATGAGGCCAGAGCCTCTCCGGGCTCAAAGAAGGAATGCCCCCGGGGCCCCACTCACCAGCTTGTAGGCTTCCTTTCTCGGCTCCGGGCTGTGTGGGGAGAGACTTCCTGCCCCTCTCTCTCTCTCTGGGCATAGGCTGACTCGGCAGCCAATAGCAGAGCAGCCTCCCTGACGAGCCTCCCTCCTCGGCTCGGGGCACGCTGCTGAGGCAAATCCCGGGGAAAGAAGCAGGGGGTGAGAAAAGCACTCCGAGCACTAGCAGGCCATAAAGCTCCCCTTGGTCTAGGGTTTCAGCGAAGGCCCAAATGAAAATAAAGCGCTCCCAGCGCTAAAAGGCAATTTACAGCGCTCCCTGCGCTAAATGCCAAATACAGCGCTCTCAAGCGCTAGAGGACCAAAATAGAGCGCTCCCAGGCGCTATAAGTAAAATAAAGGTCCAGCAGAGTCCTTCAGCAAGGCAGGGGGCAAGGCTGGGCCCAGAGCCAGCACACTGGGTCTCCAGGCAGGGAGACAGCCCAAGTGGCGGTCCTCTGGCCCAGCAGCAGCAACAGCCCCCTCAGGATCCTGGAAGAGAACAACTTCAGTGGGGACACAGCCCCACTTTTATACAGTGCATTCCTTTGTTCAAGGGTGCAGAGTGGGGGCGGAACCAGTCGCAGCTGGTTCTTGAGTACTCTGTTTACCTCAACCACCCTCTCTATTCACTGGCAGGGCTTGGGTCATTAGACACACCACAGGGGGGCGGAGCCAGCATTGTGTGGGGAAAACCCAGCCCATCCAGGACACAGGTACACTCCTCCCACACATCACTCATGCTAAACTCCCACTCACCACCGGGCAGACCCATCCAGACTTCCTGGAGCCTGGCATGCCAGCCAGCTCCAGCCAATCACACGCCAGCACCCTCACAGCACACGTACAGCCATGTCTAGAAATGATACTTCCCCACTAGACACATACAAGCCGCCCATACCGTTGCGCAGCATTCATTCTCACGAGTTCACACATACCAGACTCAAGCCTGTACACCCCACGCATCAGGAACTACCAGGGACACATACATTCCCCATGCATTCCTATGGGCGGGCAGGCCTAGCTCAGCACATGCACTCAGAGTGCGCACGCACTTTCCACTGGGACACAGTGAAAGTGCGCAGAATCCCTAAATCACCATCACCAGGTCACCATTTCACGCAAAAAGTCTAGGGGTGAACCTGCCCTAAGGGCCAAAGTCCAACACAACCCCCTTCCAGCCAAAACGCAGGGTAGAACAATCACCACCGTGATGGACTTCCCTGCTTGGGGCGATAGAACACGGACGCGGGCCCGCAACTGCAGGGACACCCTCCTGTTCTATGCCACGGTGAACCCATGGGATTCCATCTCAAACCACTGTCTGGACCAACTGGGCTACCCCACTGGTACTCCCAAGCTGTCCGCGGCCAGGACCAGGCCCTGGGCCACCCAGGTGCCACTGGTCCATGCCAATTCGCAGAGCGGGGGGTAGTAACCCCTGGCACATAGGAGCCATTTTCCACTCTTCCTGTCTGCAAGACAGGACTAGACTGCCACTGGTTCTCAAGCCTAGGGTCTACAACCTCAGGCGGACCAGGAGTCTCAGGGAAGGCTCTCCTCCCCTTACCTCTTCTTCTAGGGTTCCTCCTCCGGTGAGGGGTACACCTAGAACGCCATTCCAACCCAGGGCTTATCCACTCAGGTTGCACCGGGGTCAGAGGTGGGCTCTCCCACCCTCTGCACCCCCTTCCAGAGGTCTGCCCTCTCCCACCTGGAGAAGTTCCTCTGGAAGAAGAACCGGTCAGGACACTGGTTACAGTCGTCCTACCCTTCAGGTCAGGTGGATCCTGAACCTGGCCTTCCAACCTCTGGTCTAAAACCTTCGGTGGAACAATTGCCTGGCACTCCAGGACTTCTGGGGACTCACACACAATCCCCCTGAGGCTGACACATGGCCCATGTGTCGTGTGACTGTCTGTCTGGCGCAGATCTCCCGCTCCCTGTCCACCTGACAGTGCGCGAAGATCCCCCAGACCAGAAGTGGTGTCACCATGGTCACTACACGGGAACCTAGCCCAACTGGGTAGTCCCTGACCCACTGGTCCAGCCACTGGGGAACTCCCCCAATCACTCCTCACTCTGGACTCCTGTACCCTCCCTACCGGAGTGGTACTGCCAGCATCTAGAACCACAGGAGCTCTGTTTACAGACACTCCAGGTCCTCTACTCACTAGGAGATCTTCCTCAAGTGGACTAACAGGACAGCCTAGGTCCCCAACCTGGTGTTCCCTCAAGAAACCATCCAAGTCCTGAGGCAGGGCTTCGGGCGCCTGGGGAACCTCGGTCTCCCCCTCACTCCTGCTCCACTGAGCCAGGCAGTGAGCCCCTACACCCTCCTCGCTATCCTGGGACCTAGCTGGGCCACACTGAGCCTCTTCCACCACGCTGGGCTGGAAGATACCTGAACCACTTCTTTTGGACTCACTCCCTAATGACTCTAGAGAACCTCTGGCCCTTTCCCAGCGGTCGGCTTCCCTTGCCAGTAACTCTGGATCAGTAAATCCAACTCGCAACAGGTGTTGGCGCAACTCTGGCGAACAACCACTGAGCACCTGCTCTTTGACAATAAGATCAAACAAGACTTCAAAATCAGAGTCAGTGTGAACCTCTACCCAAGCCCACAGTGTATCACAACATTCATCCTCAAAATCTACCCAAGACTGGTGAGACAGTTTCCTACTGTCCCTGAACTTCACCCTTAACTCCTCCTCTGGGGAAACAGGTACCAGACTGGGGGAACTGGGACTGGGATTTCCTACACTGAAATCTAAATAGCTGCCACCACTGGACTCAACCCTCCCTGGGGAATCCAGACACTCAACACTGCGCGCAGGGGATAGTCTACCCTCCAGAGCTACTTTGCCTCTGGTGGCGGCCCTCTCAGCCTCCTCTATCCTTTCTTGCACTAAGACCCTCTCGGTCTCCAGCTGTTGCTTCTTAACCTCCAGCTGTTGCTTTCTAACGCCCAGCTGTGCCATAGCCTGGGCATGCTCCAACCTGAGCTTTTCTAAAGCCAGCTGGTGCTCCCTTTCTCTCCTCCTATCTTCCAGCTCCTCTGGGGACAGGTAAAGGGATGAGGCGCTGCCTCCTACGCTGGACCCAGCAAGGGACTCCCTATCTATGGGGTCCTCACTATCTGCTGGCGTCCCTGTGCTATCATTTTCTTCCTCCTCCTCAGAATCTTCAGGGCTCCCCACAGACCCACCACCCTCCTGGTGTGAAGCCGGGCCCTTTCCTCACTGCGCTCAAGATCCCACTGACCCTTTTGCCATAGCATCAGGCGGCTCCTAAGTTCGGACTGAGTGTCTAACTCATCCACCCCTATGTCTCTCTCTTCACAGAACCTTACCAACTCTCCCATACTGTATCTAAACAGAACACAGAAATCAAAAGCAGGCTCCATTCTGGCGGACGTTCTAAAAGAAGAGATCACACAGGGAACCTAGGGGTCTGAGCTAACACAGGAGTACACAATTCACCAGGTATCAGCAAGCTCTCTACCCCAGAGAACTCACACTCATTTGCCTAGTGCCACACACCATTCATCCACACACAACCCCCCCTCGGACTAGTAAGGCAGTTTCTACCACCCCTGACTTCTCAACCTGACCACAAGTGACACAGGTACCAGACTCTGGGCGCGGGGTGGGGGACAAATGCACTGGACACAATTGCACAATGATACCTTCAGGAGAAGAAAATATGAAACTTCCAAAAAAACAATCCCCTTAAAATGTGGTCATCTAAAATGCAGAGTTTTGTGGTATGGCCAGTTGCCACTAAGGTACAAGGCAAACACAAATCCTTATCCCACCGCTTGCCGCCAATGTTGGAAATGGGATCCCCGGCTGGCCAGGGCTTTCGCCAAAGTCAATCAGAGACCACCACTACCAAGTCAGGGCAAGGGAGTTACACGCCAAGATAACCCCTACTCGCCCTCTAGGTAACGTGGCGCGAGCAGCAAGGCTAAACTTGGAGGCGATGTAAGTTAAGTATTTGCGCACGCACCCCAGCAACAACAACCAAAGGCCCACCACAAAGGAAACTCCACACAAGGTTATATAAAAATAGCCTTTGTATTACACCAAAACACATTAGATAAAACACACACTTTACAATGTGCCAGAGGCACGGGCAGAATTTACAAGGGATTATTTACAAGACAGGGCCACCTGGACCACTGTCAGGAATCAGAAGTAGCACTTTCAGAAATAGCACTTAGTACATAGAATATAGCACAAAATAGCACCCAACCAGTAATCACTGGTAACCAGGACCTCACTAGCACCACCTGTACTAGGGAGAAAACAACCACCTATGTATTACAATACCTGTAGGGGTGTAAGAACACAACACATGATGCAATGCATAACATTCATTCAGAGGTGTAAGGGAGGAAAACACAATTGCGCCAAACTCACGTAAGTCACCACCTGTGACTGTCCCTAGGCCCTCTGGCCTTGTTGGGGCTAGGACGCCCTGTGTCCAAAGTCAGGGAGCCTAAACGTAGCAGTTGCCCACAAAGTGCTGGGCAACTGGCGCAACAATGTTTGAGCCTGCCAGGGCTCAAGAACAACAATGGGGCCAATGTGGGAACCTTGCTGGGCTCTCAGAACACTGGTGGGGCGAACACGATGTGGGAGCCTCACAGGCTCTGCAGCAACAAAATGTCCCCCTGAGCCTCTCTGGGCTTTTCAACACAACTTTGGCGCCTGGAGCCTCTCTACGGGCCCTAAGAAATGACTGTGGCCCTCCAGAGCCTCTCATCAATCTGCCACCTCGAGCCTCTCAGGGCTCAAAAGCAGAAAGGTGCAGCCTCACTGGGCTGTTGGGGTCCCTCACGGGGGACCCGGGAACACTGGGGGTGCCTCGAGCCTCTCTTAGGCTCGAACACCAAATGGGGTGGGGAGCCTCTCAGGGCTCGAGTGAAACTTGTGCCCAGCCGTTGGAGTCCCCCTCTCTGGGACTCGGAATCCGGAACTGCCCCCAGAGCCCTCTCAGGGCTATAAAACAAGTATGAGGCCAGAGCCTCTCCGGGCTCAAAGAAGGAATGCCCCCGGGGCCCCACTCACCAGCTTGTAGGCTTCCTTTCTCGGCTCCGGGCTGTGTGGGGAGAGACTTCCTGCCCCTCTCTCTCTCTCTGGGCATAGGCTGACTCGGCAGCCAATAGCAGAGCAGCCTCCCTGACGAGCCTCCCTCCTCGGCTCGGGGCACGCTGCTGAGGCAAATCCCGGGGAAAGAAGCAGGGGGTGAGAAAAGCACTCCGAGCACTAGCAGGCCATAAAGCTCCCCTTGGTCTAGGGTTTCAGCGAAGGCCCAAATGAAAATAAAGCGCTCCCAGCGCTAAAAGGCAATTTACAGCGCTCCCTGCGCTAAATGCCAAATACAGCGCTCTCAAGCGCTAGAGGACCAAAATAGAGCGCTCCCAGGCGCTATAAGTAAAATAAAGGTCCAGCAGAGTCCTTCAGCAAGGCAGGGGGCAAGGCTGGGCCCAGAGCCAGCACACTGGGTCTCCAGGCAGGGAGACAGCCCAAGTGGCGGTCCTCTGGCCCAGCAGCAGCAACAGCCCCCTCAGGATCCTGGAAGAGAACAACTTCAGTGGGGACACAGCCCCACTTTTATACAGTGCCTTCCTTTGTTCAAGGGTGCAGAGTGGGGGCGGAACCAGTCGCAGCTGGTTCTTGAGTACTCTGTTTACCTCAACCACCCTCTCTATTCACTGGCAGGGCTTGGGTCATTAGACACACCACAGGGGGGCGGAGCCAGCATTGTGTGGGGAAAACCCAGCCCATCCAGGACACAGGTACACTCCTCCCACACATCACTCATGCTAAACTCCCACTCACCACCGGGCAGACCCATCCAGACTTCCTGGAGCCTGGCATGCCAGCCAGCTCCAGCCAATCACACGCCAGCACCCTCACAGCACACGTACAGCCATGTCTAGAAATGATACTTCCCCACTAGACACATACAAGCCGCACATACCGTTGCACAGCATTCATTCTCACGAGTTCACACATACCAGACTCAAGCCTGTACACCCCACGCATCAGGAACTACCAGGGACACATACATTCCCCATGCATTCCTATGGGCGGGCAGGCCTAGCTCAGCACATGCACTCAGAGTGCGCACGCACTTTCCACTGGGACACAGTGAAAGTGCGCAGAATCCCTAAATCACCATCACCAGGTCACCATTTCACGCAAAAAGTCTAGGGGTGAACCTGCCCTAAGGGCCAAAGTCCAACACACGCCTAAAACAATGATTTGTAAAACAATAGCCCTGGACTGAAGCATGGCCACTTAGGTGAAATATAGTAAACAGGCAACTTTAAACAAATACAGCCTCGTCTCGACTTCAGCTGAAACCGCTTGTGTTTTTTTAAGCAGCACAGCCGCCCCCGTAACACTGGCGTCTGCTTCAATCACTTTAACCCGGCATTATCTCGTGTCTGTTTCAACACCCCAAGTAAAATGGATTTAGAAATAATTAGCGTATTAAGTCATGTGAATTCCAGGTAGAACATAATCCTGTACTAATGGGCTGAAGCAGACAACAGCACATCTGTGTTACATGTCCTCTGTATTAAAGCCACCTAACAGGTTGTTTTCAAAAGCCTATTTATTAACAACAACACCACCACCACAAATACCACCAGCACCGCCAATACAACAACCACCACTACCAACACCACCACCATCAACACCACCAATACCACCACCAATACCATTACCACCACCAATACCACCAATACTACCACTTTCACCAATACCACCACCAATGCAACCACCACTGCCAATACCACTACCACCAATACAACCTATACCAGCACCAATACCACCACCACCACTAATACCACCACCATCAATACCACCCCCAATAACACCACCACCAATACCAATACCACCACCATTACCACCACCATTACCACCACCAATACCACCACCAATACCACCACCAATACCACCACCAATACCACCACTATTACCACCACCATCACTAATACCACCACCACCACTACCCCCACCAATATCACCCCCACCAATACCACCACCACCACTAACACCACCAATACCACCACCACCAATACCACCACCCCCACCAGTACCACCACCAATGTCACCACCACCACCAATACCACCACCACCAATACCACTACAACTCAAAACCACTACCACCACCACTAATACCACCGCCAATACCACTACCACCAATACCACCACCAGCACCAATACCACCTCCACCAATACCACCATCAATACCACCACTAACACCACCAATACCACCACCAATACCACCACCAACACCACCCCCACCAATACCACCACCACCAATCAAATACCACCAATACCAATACCACCACCACCAATACCAATACCACCACCAACAATACCGTCACCAATACCACGAATACCACCACCAATAACAATGCCATTAAAACCAATACCACCACCACCAATAGCAATACCACCACCTCAGGGCCTCTCTTTCCCTAGTAATAGCAGGGGCACTGTACGAAGCTGGAGCTGCAGCCGAGATCATCCCTTCCTCCATCAATGCCTGCCATAAAGCACAGCCCACCCTGCACCAGGAGGTGAAGCCAGGGCCCTACTACAGCTGGAGTGTTTTTTATTAGGCCAAAGATAGCAATGACATAACGCAATGCCACACTGCACACTCAAACCATGGAGAGGGCAGAAAATCCCCCCCCTCCAGCGCTTCCTCCTGAGCCGCAACAGTGTAATCACATAGCAAAAAGTGCTGGAGTGCTGTGCTTTGTTAGTGTTTATAGCTCGGATCATATGTAATTCTCACTTCACACTTGGTGTCTGTGTAATTTATAACACTTACACAGATGTATGACGTTACAACGCACACTTTTACAACGCATACCATTACAACGCAATTTTTACAACGCAACATCCATTACAACGCACACCATTACAACGCATACCATTACAATGAATACTTTAAAAATACATTTACAACGCATTCCACTACAACGCATAGTACATTTACAATGCATACCATTACAACGCATTTCACTACTTTGCATATAAGGTAAGTGTTGGATAGTGTAGGGGTTAAAATTACTATTCTAACTCCAGGGGGTGCAACAGTAGGGTAAGTGTTGGATAGTGTAGGGGTTAAAATTACTATTCTAACTCCAGGGGGTGCACAGTAGGGTAAGTGTTGGATGGTAAGTTATGCGTTGTAATGGTATGCGTTGTAATGACTGCGTTGTAATGGTATGAGTTGTAGTGGTGTGGTTGTAGTGTCATGCGTTGTAATGACTGCGTTGTAAATGTATGCGTTGTAATGGATTTTGCGTTGTAAAAGTTTCGTTGTAATGGTAGTGCGTTGTAAAAATTGCGTTGTAAACGTTACATACCCACTTACACATCTTCTTCACTGCACTATTTATCACTGCTCATAGTTCACATCTGCTTAAAAATAGTTCCTTTCTCTTCAGTGACAAAACTCTTTCAAACTTTGTTTTTTTAATTGTATTCATTGTATATTACCTTTAAAAAAGGTTCATTATTTTGCCTGCACTTCAGATGTCCAATTAGATGGTACTGTATATCCTGTGTCCTTTCTAAGTTTCGCATGAAATAGCGCATGTACTGTTGCTTGAAAGCCATTTTGTTAGCTTACAGTGTGCTTATAGCCCGTCCTTTGCTTACCATTGGTTGACTTCATCGCCACTCCCATGCATGTCAGCTTCCATCCTATTCTTGTATTTGGCCTGCCCTTGGAGCTTGCCCAAAGTACGCCTATCGCTTGCGGTTTGGGAGCAATTTTTTTATTTTTGTTGAAGTATTCTTGAGTGCATGTGTTAACAAGCTGCCTCCCTCGTGCTTCTCCCCCTTACTCTGAGCCACTCTCTCTTCTGTGTGCACCTGTCCCCATCCCTCATCCATGAGCTTCTATGCCCCGTGTTGCTCTCCCTCACCTGTGTGCTTGTACACTCACCCACGCTTATGTGGCCCTCTCTCGGCCATGTGCTTCTGCCCCACCCAGGTTGCCCTCTCTTGCTCATGTCCTTCTGTGTCCCCCACTCTCCTCCATGTTGCTTTCCTCTCCACTCCACGTCACTGCCCTCCCCGATCCACAACCTGGAACCCATTAACGTAATAATAGGGATGAGGCAGCCTCTGGCCTGCATCATTTTGTAGGTGCACTCAGGCATGTTTAACGCATGCACTGGCCTACAAAATGATGTTATGGCCCAGCAGATCCTTCATGATGCCTATTTTGTAATTCCTTTTTTATACTTTTCCTTCAAGCTGTTCAGCATGTGCTTTGTTGAAGAGCCAATAGCGCTCTAAGATGAGACCTATTGACTTAGTCAATGCTTGCTGACTAATATTGAAATAAAACCGCTATCTGTACTAATCCAGTAGGGTCCCACTATCTTAGTTGTATGCTGTGAGTAGGAGTGGGCGGTATGTTTGATTCCTCCTGCGTAATTTGGAGACCCTGCATTACTCTTATAATGTGGACCTCTGGTCAAATTCCGCCAATCACCTACAGCCAGGCCAGGTCCTTACCAGACAGTAACTGTGGTATAGTGGGACAGTGAACACAGATGATTTGCAAATCACACTGCCTGTATCTCAATAATGCACACACCATTGTGGCCCTGATGTTTACCTGACACAGGGCTCCCCTATGCACAATAGCAAATAGCAAGTGCTCACTTTAAGCAGGGCATCGGGGCTCTTCTGATTCAGAACACTGAGTGCTTTCATGACCACCACACCTAATGCTCCCAGGAATAGTTTACCACTCATTGCTGCCCGAGGTGCATCTTAGTGCTCTCTTCCATCCACGTCGCCCTGTGCGTACTGATGCACATCATTGTGTGCTTCTTTGCTGTAGATGATTCTCTGCTTCTCTGATGCACAGCATCACTGTGTGCTTCTTAGCTGTAGATGACTCTCTGCTCCTCTGATGCACATCACTGTGTGCTTCTTTGCTGTAGATGATTCTCTGCTTCTCTGATGCACAGCATCACTGTGTGCTTCTTAGCTGTAGATGACTCTCTGCTCCTCTGATGCACATCACTGTGTGCTTCTTTGCTGTAGATGATTCTCTGCTCCTCTGGTGCACATCATTGTGTGCTTCTTTGCTGTGGATGACTCTCTGCTCCTCTGATGCACATCACCGTGTGCTTCTTTGCTGTAGATGACTTTCTGCTCCTCTGATGCACATCACCGTGTGCTTCTTTGCTGTAGATGACTCTCTGCTCCTCTGATGCACATCACCGTGTCCTTCTTAGCTGTAGATGACTCTCTGCTCCTCTGATGCACATCACTGTGTGCTTCTTTGCTGTAGATGACTCTCTGCTCCTCTGATGCACATCACTGTGTCCTTCTTAGCTGTAGATGACTCTTTGCTCCTCTGATGCACAGCACTGTGTGCTTCTTTGCTGTAGATGACTCTCTGCTCCTCTGATGCACATCACTGTGTCCTTCTTAGCTGTAGATGACTCTCTGCTCCTCTGATGCACAGCACTGTGTGCTTCTTTGCTGTAGATGACTCTCTGCTCCTCTGATGCACATCACCGTGTGCTTCTTTGCTGTAGATGACTCTCTGCTCCTCTGATGCACATCATTGTGTGCTTCTTTGCTGTAGATGACTGCCTGCTCCTCTGATGCACTTCATTGTGTGCTTCTTTGCTGTAGATGACTCTCTGCTCCTCTGATGCACAGCACTGTGTGCTTCTTTGCTGTAGATGACTCTCTGCTCCTCTGATGCACAGCACTGTGTGCTTCTTAGCTGTAGACGACTCTCTGCTCCTCTGATGCACTGTGTGCTTCTTAGCTGTAGATGACTCTCTGCTCCTCTGATGCACATCACTGTGTGCTTCTTTGCTGTAGATGACTCTCTGCTCCTCTGATGCACATCACTGTGTGCTTCTTAGCTGTAGATGACTCTCTGCTCCTCTGATGCACATCACTGTGTGCTTCTTTGCTGTAGATGACTCTCTGCTCCTCTGATGCACATCACGGTGTGCTTCTTAGCTGTAGATGACTCTCTGCTCCTCTGATGCACATCACTGTGTCCTTCTTAGCTGTAGATGACTCTCTGCTCCTCTGATGCACAGCACTGTGTGCTTCTTAGCTGTAGATGACTCTCTGCTCCTCTGATGCACATCACTGTGTCCTTCTTAGCTGTAGATGACTCTCTGCTCCTCTGATGCACATCATTGTGTGCTTCTTAGCTGTAGATGACTCTCTGCTCCTCTGATGCACATCACTGTGTGCTTCTTAGCTGTAGATGACTCTCTGCTCATCTGATGCACAGCACTGTGTGCTTCTTAGCTGTAGATGACTCTCTGCTCCTCTGATGCACATCACTGTGTGCTTCTTAGCTGTAGATGACTCTCTGCTCCTCTGATGCACAGCACTGTGTGCTTCTTTGCTGTAGATGACTCTCTGCTCCTCTGATGCACATCACTGTGTGCTTCTTAGCTGTAGATGACTCTCTGCTCCTCTGATGCACTGTGTGCTTCTTAGCTGTAGATGACTCTCTGCTCCTCTGATGCACATCACTGTGTCCTTCTTAGCTGTAGATAACTCTCTGCTCCTCTGATGCACATCATTGTGTGCTTCTTAGCTGTAGATGACTCTCTGCTCCTCTGATGCACATCACTGTGTGCTTCTTAGCTGTAGATGACTCTCTGCTCCTCTGATGCACAGCACTGTGTGCTTCTTAGCTGTAGATGACTCTCTGCTCCTCTGATGCACATCACTGTGTGCTTCTTAGCTGTAGATGACTCTCTGCTCCTCTGATGCACATCACTGTGTGCTTCTTTGCTGTAGATGACTCTCTGCTCCTCTGATGCACATCACTGAGTGCTTCTTTGCTGTAGATGACTCTCTGCTCCACAGATGCACATCACTGTGTGCTTCTTTGCTGTAGATGACTCTCTGCTCCTCTAATGCACATCACTGTGTGCTTCTTAGCTGAAGATGACTCTCTGCTCCTCTGATGCACATCACTGTGTGCTTCTTTGCTGTAGATGACTCTCTGCTCCTCTGATGCACATCACTGTGTGCTTCTTAGCTGTAGATGATGCTCTGCTCCTCTGATGCACATCACCTTGTGTGCTTCTTTGCTGTAGATGACTCTCTCCTCTGATGCACATCACTGTGTGCTTCTTTGCTGTAGATGACTCTCTGCTCCTCTGATGCACATCACTGTGTGCTTCTTTGCTGTAGATGACTCTCTGCTCCTCTGATGCACATCACTGTGTGCTTCTTAGCTGTAGATGACTCTCTGCTCCTCTGATGCACATCACCTTGTGTGCTTCTTTGCTGTAGATGACTCTCTGCTCCTCTGATGCTCATCACTGTGTGCTTCTTTGCTGTAGATGACTCTCTGCTCCTCTGATGCACATCACTGTGTGCTTCTTAGCTGTAGATGACTCTCTGCTCCTCTGATGCACATCACTGTGTGCTTCTTTGCTGTAGATGACTCTCTGCTCCTCTGATGCACATCATCACTGTGTGCTTCTTTGCTGTAGATGACTCTCTGCTCCTCTGATGCACAGCATCACTGTGTGCTTCTTTGCTGTAGATGACGCTCTGCTCCTCTGATGCACATCACTGTGTGCTTCTTAGCTGTAGATGACTCTCTGCTCCTCTGATGCACATCATCACTGTGTGCTTCTTTGCTGTAGATGACTCTCTGCTCCTCTGATGCACATCACTGTGTGCTTCTTTGCTGTAGATGACTCTCTGCTCCTCTGATGCACATCACGGTGTGCTTCTTTGCTGTAGATGACTCTCTGCTCCTCTGATGCACATCATCACTGTGTGCTTCTTTGCTGTAGATGACTCTCTGCTCCTCTGATGCACAGCATCACTGTGTGCTTCTTTGCTGTAGATGACGCTCTGCTCCTCTGATGCACATCACTGTGTGCTTCTTTGCTGTAGATGATTCTCTGCTTCTCTGATGCACAGCATCACTGTGTGCTTCTTAGCTGTAGATGACTCTCTGCTCCTCTGATGCACATCACTGTGTGCTTCTTTGCTGTAGATGATTCTCTGCTCCTCTGGTGCACATCATTGTGTGCTTCTTTGCTGTGGATGACTCTCTGCTCCTCTGATGCACATCACCGTGTGCTTCTTTGCTGTAGATGACTTTCTGCTCCTCTGATGCACATCACCGTGTGCTTCTTTGCTGTAGATGACTCTCTGCTCCACTGATGCACATCACCGTGTCCTTCTTAGCTGTAGATGACTCTCTGCTCCTCTGATGCACATCACTGTGTGCTTCTTTGCTGTAGATGACTCTCTGCTCCTCTGATGCACATCACTGTGTCCTTCTTAGCTGTAGATGACTCTCTGCTCCTCTGATGCACAGCACTGTGTGCTTCTTTGCTGTAGATGACTCTCTGCTCCTCTGATGCACATCACTGTGTCCTTCTTAGCTGTAGATGACTCTCTGCTCCTCTGATGCACAGCACTGTGTGCTTCTTTGCTGTAGATGACTCTCTGCTCCTCTGATGCACATCACTGTATCCTTCTTAGCTGTAGATGACTCTCTGATTCTCTGATGCACATCACTGTGCGCTTCTTTGCTTTAGATGATTCTCTGCTCCTCTGATGCACATCACCGTGTGCTTCTTTGCTGTAGATGACTCTCTGCTCCTCTGATGCACATCATTGTGTGCTTCTTTGCTGTAGATGACTGCCTGCTCCTCTGATGCACTTCATTGTGTGCTTCTTTGCTGTAGATGACTCTCTGCTCCTCTGATGCACAGCACTGTGTGCTTCTTTGCTGTAGATGACTCTCTGCTCCTCTGATGCACAGCACTGTGTGCTTCTTAGCTGTAGATGACTCTCTGCTCCTCTGATGCACTGTGTGCTTCTTAGCTGTAGATGACGCTCTGCTCCTCTGATGCACATCACTGTGTGCTTCTTACCTGTAGATGACTCTCTGCTCCTCTGATGCACATCACTGTGTCCTTCTTCGCTGTAGATGACTCTCTGCTCCTCTGATGCACAGCACTGTGTGCTTCTTAGCTGTAGATGACTCTCTGCTCCTCTGATGCACATCACTGTGTCCTTCTTAGCTGTAGATGACTCTCTGCTCCTCTGATGCACATCACTGTGTGCTTCTTAGCTGTAGATGACTCTCTGCTCCTCTGATGCACATCACTGTGTGCTTCTTAGCTGTAGATGACTCTCTGCTCCTCTGATGCACAGCACTGTGTGCTTCTTAGCTGTAGATGACTCTCTGCTCCTCTGATGCACTGTGTGCTTCTTAGCTGTAGATGACTCTCTGCTCCTCTGATGCACATCACTGTGTCCTTCTTAGCTGTAGATAACTCTCTGCTCCTCTGATGCACATCATTGTGTGCTTCTTAGCTGTAGATGACTCTCTGCTCCTCTGATGCACATCACTGTGTGCTTCTTAGCTGTAGATGACTCTCTGCTCCTCTGATGCACAGCACTGTGTGCTTCTTAGCTGTAGATGACTCTCTGCTCCTCTGATGCACATCACTGTGTGCTTCTTAGCTGTAGATGACTCTCTGCTCCTCTGATGCACATCACTGTGTGCTTCTTTGCTGTAGATGACTCTCTGCTCCTCTGATGCACATCACTGTGTGCTTCTTTGCTGTAGATGACTCTCTGCTCCTCTGATGCACAACACTGTGTGCTTCTTTGCTGTAGATGACTCTCTGCTCCTCTAATGCACATCACTGTGTGCTTCTTAGCTGAAGATGACTCTCTGCTCCTCTGATGCACATCACTGTGTGCTTCTTTGCTGTAGATGACTCTCTGCTCCTCTGATGCACATCACTGTGTGCTTCTTAGCTGTAGATGATGCTCTGCTCCTCTGATGCACATCACCTTGTGTGCTTCTTTGCTGTAGATGACTCTCTCCTCTGATGCACATCACTGTGTGCTTATTTGCTGTAGATGACTCTCTGCTTCTCTGATGCACATCACTGTGTGCTGTAGATGACTCTCTGCTCCTCTGATGCACATCACTGTGTGCTTCTTTGCTGTAGATGACTCTCTGCTCCTCTGATGCACATCACTGTGTGCTTCTTAGCTGTAGATGACTCTCTGCTCCTCTGATGCACCTCACTGTGTGCTTCTTTGCTGTAGATGACTCTCTGCTCCTCTGATGCACATCATCACTGTGTGCTTCTTTGCTGTAGATAACTCTCTGCTCCTCTGATGCACATCACCGTGTGCTTCTTTGCTGTAGATGACTCTCTGCTCCTCTGATGCACATCATCACTGTGTGCTTCTTTGCTGTAGATGACTCTCTGCTCCTCTGATGCACATCACAGTGTGCTTCTTTGCTGTAGATGACTCTCTGCTCCTCTGATGCACATCATTGTGTGCTTCTTAGCTGTAGATGACTCTCTGCTCTTCTGATGCACATCACTGTGTGATTCTTAGCTGTAGATGACTCTCTGCTCCTCTGATGCACATCACTGTGTGCTTCTTTGCTGTAGATGACTCTCTGCTCCTCTGATGCACATCACTGTGTGCTTCTTAGCTGTAGATGACTCTCTGCTCCTCTGATGCACATCACCTTGTGTGCTTCTTTGCTGTAGATGACTCTCTGCTCCTCTGATGCACATCACTGTGTGCTTCTTTGCTGTAGATGACTCTCTGCTCCTCTGATGCACATCACTGTGTGCTTCTTAGCTGTAGATGACTCTCTGCTCCTCTGATGCACATCACTGTGTGCTTCTTTGCTGTAGATGACTCTCTGCTCCTCTGATGCACATCATCACTGTGTGCTTCTTTGCTGTAGATGACTCTCTGCTCCTCTGATGCACAGCATCACTGTGTGCTTCTTTGCTGTAGATGACGCTCTGCTCCTCTGATGCACATCACTGTGTGCTTCTTAGCTGTAGATGACTCTCTGCTCCTCTGATGCACATCATTATGTGCTTCTTTGCTGTAGATGACTCTCTGCTCCTCTGATGCACATCACTGTGTGCTTCTTTGCTGTAGATGACTCTCTGCTCCTCTGATGCACATCACTGTGTGCTTCTTAGCTGTAGATGACTCTCTGCTCCTCTGATGCACATCACTGTGTGCTTCTTAGCTGTAGATGACTCTCTGCTCCTCTGATGCACATCACTGTGTGCTTCTTAGCTGTAGATGACTCTCTGCTCCTCTGATGCACATCATTGTGTGCTTCTTTGCTGTAGATGACTCTCTGCTCCTCTGATGCACATCACTGTGTGCTTCTTTGCTGTAGATGACTCTCTGCTCCTCTGATGCACATCATCACTGTGTGCTTCTTTGCTGTAGATGACTCTCTGCTCCTCTGATGCACATCACTGTGTGCTTCTTTGCTGTAGATGACTCTCTGCTCCTCTGATGCACATCATCACTGTGTGCTTCTTTGCTGTAGATGACTCTGCTCCTCTGATACACATCACTGTGTGCTTCTTTGCTGTAGATGACTCTGCTCCTCTGATGCACATCACTGTGTGCTTCTTTGCTGTAGATGACTCTCTGCTCCTCTGATGCACATCATCACTGTGTGCTTCTTTGCTGTAGATGACTCTGCTCCTCTGATGCACATCACTGTGTGCTTCTTTGCTGTAGATGACTCTCTCCTCCTCTGATGCACACCACTGTGTGCTTCTTTGCTGTAGATGACTCTGCTTCTCTGATGCACATCACTGTGTGCTTCTTTGCTGTAGATGATTCTCTGCTTCTCTGATGCACAGCATCACTGTGTGCTTCTTAGCTGAAGATGACTCTCTGCTCCTCTGATGCACATCACTGTGTGCTTCTTTGCTGTAGACGACTCTCTGCTCCTCTGATGCACATCACTGTGTGCTTCTTAGCTGTAGATGATGCTCTGCTCCTCTGATGCACATCACTGTGTGCTTCTTTGCTGTAGATGACTCTCTGCTCCTCTGATGCACATCACTGTGTGCTTCTTTGCTGTAGATGACTCTCTGCTCCTCTGATGCACATCACTGTGTGCTTCTTTGCTGTAGATGACTCTCTGCTCCTCTGATGCACAGCACTGTGTGCTTCTTTGCTGTAGATGACTCTCTACTCCTCTGATGCACATCAC
This sequence comes from Lissotriton helveticus, assembly GCF_964261635.1. NCBI lineage: Eukaryota > Metazoa > Chordata > Amphibia > Caudata > Salamandridae > Lissotriton > Lissotriton helveticus. The sequence continues at coordinate 1,034,731,581 of NC_136059.1, forward strand.
TGTGTGCTTCTTTGCTGTAGATGACTCTGCTTCTCTGATGCACATCACTGTGTGCTTCTTAGCTGAAGATGACTCTCTGCTCCTCTGATGCACATCACTGTGTGCTTCTTTGCTGTAGATGACTCTCTGCTCCTCTGATGCACATCATCACTGTGTGCTTCTTTGCTGTAGATGACTCTCTGCTCCTCTGATGCACAGCATCACTGTGTGCTTCTTTGCTGTAGGTGACGCTCTGCTCCTCTGATGCACATCACTGTGTGCTTCTTAGCTGTAGATGACTCTCTGCTCCTCTGATGCACATCATCACTGTGTGCTTCTTTGCTGTAGATGACTCTCTGCTCCTCTGATGCACATCACTGTGTGCTTCTTTGCTGTAGATGACTCTCTGCTCCTCTGATGCACATCACTGTGTGCTTCTTAGCTGTAGATGACTCTCTGCTCCTCTGATGCACATCATCACTGTGTGCTTCTTTGCTGTAGATGACTCTCTGCTCCTCTGATGCACATCACTGTGTACTTCTTAGCTGTAGATGACTCTCTGCTCCTCTGATGCACATCATTGTGTGCTTCTTTGCTGTAGACGACTCTCTGCTCCTCTGATGCACATTACTGTGTGCTTCTTTGCTGTAGATGACTCTCTGCTCCTCTGATGCACATCATCACTGTGTGCTTCTTTGCTGTAGATGACTCTCTGCTCCTCTGATGCACATCACTGTGTGCTTCTTTGCTGTAGATGACTCTCTGCTCCTCTGATGCACATCATCACTGTGTGCTTCTTTGCTATAGATGACTCTCTGCTCCTCTGATGCACATCATCACTGTGTGCTTCTTTGCTGTAGATGACGCTCTGCTCCTCTGATGCACATCACTGTGTGCTTCTTTGCTGTAGATGACTCTGCTCCTCTGATGCACATCACTGTGTGCTTCTTTGCTGTAGATGACTCTGCTCCTCTGATGCACATCACTGTGTGCTTCTTTGCTGTAGATGACTCTCTGCTCCTCTGATGCACATCATCACTGTGTGCTTCTTTGCTGTAGATGACTCTGCTCCTCTGATGCACATCACTGTGTGCTTCTTTGCTGTAGATGACTTTCTGCTCCTCTGATGCACATCATCACTGTGTGCTTCTTAGCAGTAGATGATTCTGCTCCTCTGATGCACATCACTGTGTGCTTCTTTGCTGTAGATGACTCTCTGCTCCTCTGATGCACATCACCTTGTGTCCCTTGTTGCACATCATATGATGCTCCACTGATGCATATCTCTCTGTTTTTTTTTGCTGCACTGGGTCATGTGTGACGGTTGGCTAATGCTTTGATGCCTGTACATCTGTTTGATTGCACGAGTGCCTGTTTGTCAGTTCAACTTTGTGAACATGGGTATTCATAGCGTACTGTTCTGTGTGCATCCTCCTATGTGCCGTATGTTCTGTGCATTTGTCTGCATGCACTCAACAAAGCAAAGCCAAAAGGTATTTATTTTGCGTCAAATCTATAAGGCATCCAGGCGCCAGAAGCGTTAGAACCAAAACATGAGCCCTATACAAAAGCAGACACATTGCCTTTGTCCACCTTTGTTTTCAGAAGGGAAGTGGCGAAGGTGCGCAGGAAGGGCTGTGCGAGCACCAGACATGTCTGCTGTGGTACCTACCGTGTGCAGTGAGCTCATATTGAACAGTCATCGAAGCAGTTTCTTATCGAACCACTAGGTGGCAGGAAAGACTTAAGCTGGTAATGAGAGAGAGCATAAGGACTAGAAGTAGCAGAGCTACAACTAAGGTAACGTGGAAATAAGTGGGGTTAACCCCTCTCCCCTCATCTTCACTTTTGGCTACAGTATGATCAGAGGTCAAATTTAGGAGATTCTACTGAACAATAACGGTGGACAGATGAATGCATTTCTAGTTGTCTACATTATTGGATGGAGCCCAGTGTCATAACCTTACATAGGATCCAAATAATATAATTTAGAAACCATGGGGCATATTGATGAGCCCTTGCATGGTCGGAGCGTGACTTTTTGGTGATGCTCCGGTGGCACTAACTACAAAATCTTATCTATGAGGTCACGCAAAGCCAATTGGCGTGGCTTTGAATGTCCTATAAGATACGGAGTAAGGAAAGGCAGCGCAAATGGCTGAGTTGCCTTACTCTGCGCTCAGGAGGCATTCCAAGGGCGTTGCGGTGAGTGTTCCCTGGCAACCACCATGGATTTTGATGCTGCCTCAGATTTACAAGACCATGTAAAGCTGGGGAAGCGTCAAACCCTTACGCCTCCAGATGTGAGGCTTAACACGGAGAAATAACTTTATTTCTCCTAATTTATTCCTCTTTCCATAAGAGCTGCAGACCACATGGAAAGAGGAAGACTCCTCTCAGGATTGTTTTTGTGCTGAAAGGTGCCCCTTCCCACACAAAACCCATTCAGCCAACAACACAGGCACCGTTGCACTGGTGCAAGGGTGCCTGTGTTGGCCCTAGGCTGCCAAAACAATGCCAGCGCTGGAGGAAAGTTACAGGAATGCACTGTATTAGATAAATATGGTACATTCCTGCCCTTTCACTTTGGCATAGGGCAGTGCAGCAAGGTGACTTACTGCGCTGCCCTACAACAAATCCCCATAAATGAGGACCCTTGTTTGTGGAGAACAATTTACTCACAGATGGTGCAGTTTTCGGTCAAAGACCAAAGGTTATGTTCTTTCAGATTATAAAATAACATGTCCTTCCCAGCAAATGCTCATTTGCATATTCAGGCCATTAGTTGTGAACGCATGACTAACCGGACTCAAGATATACAAATGATGAACAGTGGCAAAAATGGAGGCCATTTCACAGGGAATAACTTTTTTTTTCTTGCTCGCTCACCTGTCCTTTGATTATGCAACAGTTCAACTTTGTGCTAAGAAGGAACATAGGTTGACTACATTTTTGGCAAATTTGAAAAGATTTTCTTTTGTGAAGAAGAGGCAATGAAGCCCTCACACATAATAATTGAGCCCAAAAAGGGTTAGTGGTGGATTAGTAATTTGAGCTGTGGATATTCCATTCTGTTAGTTGGAATAAATAGGATAATGGAGGGATGGAGAAAGGGAAGAGTCTAGAAAGTGGTATTTGGAAGATCAAAGTATTAATATGAGGCTTGGGATGAGTAAAAGGAAAGTTGGAGGAGGGAAAAGTCCCTAGAAAGGTATTAGGGAAATCATAGTAATAAAATGAGGTTTGGGATGAGGCAAAGGAGTGTACTTGAGAGAAGAATTTAGAAAGGGTTGCTTGGGAGATCATAGTAGTGAAATGAGGTTAGGGGTGAGTCAAGGAGGGAAGGGGGAGATTCTAAAAAGGGATATTCTGGAGATCATAGTAGATGAATGAGGTTTGGAATGAGTCAGAGAGTGAAGGCAGAGGATATATTGAGAGAGGTATAGGGTGAAACAGAATAGTGCATTGGGGAGGGTTAAGGTGTTTTTTTCTTTTCTTTTACAGCATGAGTAAAGTAATACATATATGGATACATAACTACATAGAAACGATATACATTTACCTATATTTCTTCTTCCACAGTAGGAGTAAAGAAATACATATATAGATACATAACTACTTAGAGACGGTATGCATGTATAAGGAATATAAGATATTGAGATTTAAAGTTGTATTGTACAAACTGAGACTTTCAAGTGTTGCTGTACTTGAAGCTTATTGATTTATTTCTTTTCTATAACTAACTAGCAGCCGGTCCCGACGTTGTCTGGGTATGAATTGCTGCCGGTAAGCAGTATATTGTTTTGTAGGATTTCGTTTAGATAGCATTTCTTATCTGTGACAGGCCTGTGAAACGCTCCGATTCACAGTGCACTGCTGATGCACTTAAGAGTGCACGTTCAGTAGTGTGTGAACTCGAGTTTCCCTACTTTATTTTTCTTTGCAATATTATATAGCGCAAACTCAACAACATGGCATGAGCACAATTTACATTACAGAAGAACACCTTCATTTGTGGTAGGCACGTGGAGACAAAGCTATTTGCCTGGAATCACATGATGTTGAGCTGATGCCGAGATTCAAACGTATCTCCCCAGCTCTAAAGTTCGCAATTCTAGAACTTGTGGCGAGAGGTGTGTCTAAAAGTGTATGTCGGTGCTGGCCATCAATGAGAGAGACCTGTGCATTTTTCAAATAGGTGGTGAAAAAATATGAGTATGTTGCTGGAGATGTGGGCCGCCGTGCCACCAATGTACTTACCAGGGAGGGTAAACACCCATTATTCCGCAACTTTCTTTCCGCGTACCATCACTCCGCAATGCCATTATAACGCATGGCATTACATTTTATATGCTTTTACCACGCATACATTTACAACGAAATGCATGAATGGTAAAAGCATGTTTTTTTTTTAATGTTTGGATAAGGTAAGTATGGGTATAGGGGTATATGTTTTGGGGTACTGAGGTATATGTTTTGGGGTGTTTGGGTATTTTAAGGGTTCAGATATAGTTTTGGGTTATGGGGTATAGGGGTAGTTTTAGGGTTTAGGGATAGGTATGGGGTTTGGGGTACAGGGGTATTTTTAGGGTTCAGGGGTAGGTTTGGGTTTTGCGGTATAGGGGTATTTTTAGGGTTCAGGGGTAGGTTTGGGTTTTGGGGTACAGGGGTATGTTTAGGGTTCAGGGCTAGGTTTGGGTTTTGGGGTACAGGGGTATTTTAGGGTTCAGGGGTAGGTTTGGGTTTTGGAGTACGGGGTTATTTTTAGGGTTCAGGGCTAGGTTTGGGTTTTGGGGTATAGGGGTATTTTTAGGGTTCAGGGGTAGGTTTGGGTTTTGGGGTACAGGGGTATTTTAAGGGTTCAGGGCTAGGTTTGGGTTTTGGGGTACAGGGGTATTTTAGGGTTCAGGGGTAGGTTTGGTTTTTGGAGTACGGGTTATTTTTAGGGTTCAGGGCTAGGTTTGGGTTTTGGGGTACAGGGGTATTTTTAGGGTTCAGGGGTAGGTTTGGGTTTTGGGGTACATGGGTATTTTAAGGGTTCAGGGCTCGGTTTGGGGTTTGGGGTACAGGGGTATTTTAGGGTTCAGGGGTAGGTTTGGGTTTTGGGGTACAGGGGTATTTTAGGGTTCAGGGGTAGGTTTGGGTTTTTGGGGTACAGGGTATATTTATAGGGTTAAGATGGGTTAGTGTTTAAGGGTGTTGGGGTATTTTAAGGAGTAAGGGTGAGTTATCATTATGGGGTGCAGGGGTATTTAAATCCAGACAAAACTGAAGTCCTGGCAATTACTACTGCCGCTAACCCTTGGTGTGACCAGTTTTGGCCGGCCGAATTAGGGCCACTCCCAGAACCAGCACCAGCAGTAAAAAGCCTTGGCATAAAAAATTGATGCCCTACTATCTATGACTCAGCAGGTATCATCTGTGGTGGGCATTTGTGTGAGTTTGATACGCCAACTGCGGAAACTCTCCTCATTGTTGTCCTTCTCCACGATGAGGTGGCGGTCTCCGCCTTGATTCTGGCACGGCTGGATTATGGTAACTGCCTATACCATGGCCTCCCAAACAATCTTCTGGCCCGACTTCAGGTCGTAATGAACAATGCGGCCAGGCTCATCTTCAACAAACCTAGGCACACCCGAGCTACGCCCCTACTTTGCAGTTTACATTGGCTGCCTATTGCTCAAAGAATAAAATGTAAAAGCCTCTGCATTGTGCACAAGGCAATCTACGGCTCAGCCCCTAAATACATCAAGGATCGGCTCTTCAGGTACCTACCCACCAGGTCCCTCCGGTCGGCTGAGGCATGTAACCTGCTTTGCCCTCGGTATAACCTCACATCCAAGGGTGGCAGAGCCTTTTCTAGCATTGTCCCCCTGGCATGGAACCACCTGCCCGCGGAACTTAGGAAGGAAACTAACCTGCTGTTGTTTAGGAAAAAGCTGAAGACGGTGCTTTTTGGGGAGGCATGGGGCCCTTGTGATTTGGCACCTGTACCCACTGATGTTGTGTGTCCGCTGAAAGCGCTTAGATACCCCAGGGTGATATAGCGCTCTACAAGCTTATAATAACATAACATAACATAACATACATGTGCGAGTCTGCTCAAGTTATGTGTAGTATTCTGCCCTGGGATAACCCAGACTGATCTTGGTGGACCAGTTGGGTCATGTATGGCAATAGACGCGCCGCTAATACCCCACCTAATATTTTCTCGTCTATACTTAGGAGAGAGATGGACCTATAGGAACTCTGGAAAAGGGCATCCCTGTCTGGTTTAAGAATCATGGAGACCAGCGCCTCCATCATAGTATTGGGAAGTGTCCCCCTGGCTGAGCTTCGGGGTATACCTCAAGGAGTGGGAAGTGTTATATCTTTAAAGAATTCCTGAAGTGTGATAGGGCTTGTCTGAGCAATAGTGGAGCAAGTCTGGCGCAGGTGGGTCGAAAATTCTTTAATAATCTCGTCCTGTGTGTGCATCACATTCCCAAAACTATCATGAAGCTGTAACACTGGTTTGTGCTCCGTCTCCGTCCTGATAAGTCGAGCTAACAACGCTCCTGATCTATCACCCTCAATGTGAAGCCTCTGTCTATAAGTAGTGTATCTGTATTTATCCAAATGCAACCAGGCCTCCAGTAACTCTCCCAGCACCTGTGTCCATGCAGTTCTATCAGTGGGGTTCTGATATAGTGCAGTCTCTAGGGTTCATAAGTGTTTTTCTAGGGAATCGATATCTGCACTAAGCTGGTGGTGGACCCCATAAGTAGTCTGCATACATATCCCCCTGATTACAACCTTCATAGCCTCCCAATTCGTAGATCTAGGGGCAGTGGACCCCCAATTCTCTGCAAACTAATGTTGGAGACCCTCTGTAACAGTCTGTACATATGGAGGGTCCGTAAGGGCCTCAGCTCAACTCCGCCATAGTGGAATGAGTGGTCGCCCCGGTCCAGAGGACGGTGTCAGCAACAAAGGCGCATGGTCAGATAGGTACCTGGGCAAATAAGAGATGGCCTGTGTCGTAGCTGAGAGACCTGGAGTAAGGCAACAGTGATCAATCCGTAAAAAGGGGGTTGGTAGCCGAAGTAAAACAAGAAAACTCCCTCTTGCTAGGTAAGTAAGTAAACATTTGTATTGTTTCTGATTAATTAAAACCATTACAAAAATACATTCGGGTGCACATTTTATCAATAAAAAGTCTAAAAAAAAGAGATCATGATTATTAATAGATATATTAGTAGAAAATAGGGTTTGGGAAGTGTCCATAGTGCATTATGTCTTGTCTGGGCAGACATCTTGGCTTGTTAATTTCAGCGCCACTAATTTCAGGAATTTCACCAAATTCCCGCTTAGTGACGGAAATCCTGGGTCGAAACATGCAAGGACTGCTTGTCTGCGTGTGCGTATTCTGTGTTCATTAAAAGACGTTTTTAGAAGAGCGGCTCTTTCCTCTTTCAACCTCAAGCAGGTGCATAGCAAATGTTCAATATCTTCTTTCCCTGCACCGCATAACCTGCATGTTGTCTCACAGTTCCTTCTCAACCATGGTTGTAGATGTGGTATAGCTGGTAGAATTCCTAGCCTATGTTTTAAAAAGGCTTCTTTTGATTTCCTGCAGTACGCCAGTCCAGTATATGCTTGTAACCCGGGTGATTTATATGTCATCCAAGCGTGAAACCTATGGGAAAAAATAGCTTTGTCCTCTATGAGCGAGAGTCTCTTTATACTCTTATTTGCTACACGTTTGAATTGTGCTTGCGGTAATGGGATTTCCCATAGTTCTTTTAGTCCTGTAACAATCAGGGACTCCTCTAAGTATTTTTCCCCGGCATTTTGGAGGAGCTGCACAGATCTTGCCAAAGCTGGTGGTTCAATGTATTCTCTGGTGAGTTCTTTATTTTGTGCCAGCGCTTAATATATGATCCTCTCCTTGCGAGCATTTGGCTCGTTAGTCCAAATTCTAGCCGGATCTGGGCTTGTGAGGTATAAGATGGTAGATTTAAGAGAAGTCGGTATGCTTTTGAAATGATTGTATCCAGCAGTTTCGCGTCTGTGCCTCTTAATGCTTCGCTGCCGTAAGTAATTGATGATTGTATTTTAACTTGGGCAACACGAAACAATGGTAGAAGAATCGGGCCGGTCAACTTAGTTTTAAGTTCTTTAAGTGTTGTTGCGATCAGCATACCTTTTCTCTTTGTGGCCTCAAGGTGGTTTGAGAAGCGACCTCCTTTGTCGACTATGATGCCAAGATATTTATATTCAGAGCAGTTTGTAACTACCTGTCTTCCAAGGAGCCAAGAGTGCGACTTTTTATTCCCAGTTATTGACAGTACTTTGGTTTTGTCAATGTTTACTTCAAGTAAATTCTCTTCGGCGTATCCATGCAGCATATTATTGAGATTCTGCAGTCCTACTTTGGTATGACTAACCAGGACCACTTTGTCTGCGTAGGATATGCTGGGCAGGGCTTTACCCCCCAGTCGGGGTACGTGCGCGTTGCAGGTTTCTAGAGCAGGTGGCAGATCGGCTGTAAATAAATTGAAAAGGGTTGGCGCTAAAACGCAGCCCTGCTTGAGGCCTTTTGTAGTTGGAATGCGCCTGGAGGGGTGGGTGCCATTCCCAAGCTTCACCTGAACCCACGTATTAGAGTGCAGTTCGATCAAAAGGCTTACGAGAGGGGCAGGGATCCCCCAGAAGGCTAATTTTCTCCAAAGATTGGCTCGATTGACATTGTCGAAGGCCGCCTTGAAGTCCACAAAGCAAAAGTGAAGAGTTTGTTTAGTCAGTTTTGCTTTGTCTATAAGTAGCGATAGTGCCAGGAGCTTTGTTGTAGTTCCCATATCTCTACAAAATCCAGTTTGACTAGGTGGAATTATATTGCACTTGGTTGCCCATTCGCACAGATGTGTCAGTAAAAGCCCTGCAAAGTATTTTGCCTCAATGTCCAAAAGGGCTATCAGGCAGTAGTTTTTTGGTAACGTTCTGTCCCCTGCTTTATATATCGGTGAAATAACTGATCCCTTCCATGATGCAGGGAGACACCCAGAGTAGCTGACAGACGTGTAGAGGGGGGTCAAGGATTTTGCCCAGTATTCCGGGTCAAGTTTGAAGAGGGCTGGAGGAATTCCGTTTGGCCCCGGTGCACCATCCTTCCTTCCTTTGGAGATTAGTTTCCTAAGTGTAACAGCATTGATTTCGATTTTAGCTTGTTCATGTAGTTTTATTGTTTGTGGGGGATGACCCTCCGGGGCATCCTGGGACGTGTTTGTTACAATGACCTGTTGGTTGAAATGAGTGTCTAAGAAAGATTCCCTGGAGTTGTTGGTTAGGTACGATGTTATTCCACCATGTTTTGGATTTAAAAATGTGTTTAGTGTGGACCAAAATCGGGCACTGTTGTTTCCCTTAGAGTCCTAGTGAAGTTTGGCCCAGAAATCGTCTTCATTAGATCTTTTGACCTCCCATTTAAGTTTTTTGAGGTCCGCCCGGTGCTTGCGAAGCTGTTCGAGAAGACCGCTTTCACCCGGGCTTGTTCTCAATAGTCTTAGGGATTTGTTGATCACTTTTTTGTGGTTTTTTAGTGCCAATTTCTGGGTGCTTGAAATCTTCCCTGTGACCGTGGAGCCAAGAGATGGGAAGTGTCATACTGTTGTTGAGTATATGTTTGCAAATTCGTCCGTAAAGGTTTCCCATACGGTTACTGGATTACCCATAGGATAGTTTAAGCTATTTCATTGTAGTTTTGCTACTTGAAGTACCTCCATTGTGTTTGCGACAGAAGATTTAATTCGTTTGAGATTTATGGTATGACAGGCGTGTGGTCCTGTTGGATTAGGGAGAATTGGATCCGGAAAGGCAAGAATAGAGGTTTCCTGGGGAAGGTGGTCACTATCTCCCTTGTCTCCTAGGATAAAGCCTAGTATATGATGAAAAAGTGGAAGGGAGACTAGCGTGTAGTCTATTGTAGAGGTTGTGTTGCCTGAGTTGAATGAGGCAACAGATGGGGAGTCATCAGCGAATCTTCAATTTAGAACCCTCAGGCCGATGTGCTCCAGGTCTTCCAGCAGCTCCTTCGCCAGCTTGGAGGTTTTACCTTGGTTGCTAAAGGATTGAGTTAGAATATTCCAGTAGTAGGACTGGGCCTGAATGTCATTGTTTGAGGATGAGCCTAAAATGTATTGGTTAAAGTCTCCAGAAAGAATGAAGTTAGGAGAAGTGTACGTAGTCATTAAATGGTGTAGGTGGTCCATTAGAAGTTTCGACTCCTGTTTCTTCTTTTTTGGATTGATGTAGGTGTTGATCAACAGCACCTCTTCTTTTTTCCCCCTAAGATTTAATTTAATATGAACTGTGTTTATGGCGGGAGAGTAGGTGGTAAGTTCCTGTGCACTATGAATGTTTGAGATTTTGATATAGGTTGCTAAGCCACCCGCCAGCCGACCGAATTTACTTTTTCTTGTGGCTGGGGAGTGATAGCAGGTGTAGCCTTCTATGTGTGCAGGATCCTCCAGCCATGTTTCCTGAAGGAGGATAATATCAAATGATTTCACGTATTGTAAGAATTCAGTGTCTGCTGCCTTGTTGTTGAGCCCATTTAGGTTCCAAGAGCATAGTTTCAGAAGCGGCGTGGCCAAATGCGAGCCCACCTCTGTTTTATTACCCTGTCATTGTGGGTGACTTGGTGTGTTCCTTATTCTAAATGGCCGAAGATCGTCTGGATTGTCTGAGTTAGAAACCATTATGCTCTTTTGGGTGAATGTTGCCTGTGTTTTTACAGGTGATCCACCTAGTGCACCCCTAAAAACTGACGTTGTCTTAGAGTTTTTTATAGACGGTCCGTACCGAGGTCTCTGGAGCAGGGGGAGCGGATATCCTATGTTATGATATAGGGCGGATTTGATCCCCCAGGTTTTGAGGATATTTTGCTCCTCTAGGATTTTATTTACAATTTTGGACGAACTCCAGGTTGCTTTTGTAGCTTCCTTGTCCTGTGTTCTGTCCATTTTTATGAATTCTACTGAGAGGAGGTCAGCTGAGCATAAACCATTTAAGGATGGTTTAGTGTTAAGGAGACGGAGTAGATTACCTCTATTCAGAATATCAAATGGACCCTTTGATTCGTATTCTGGAGTAAAGAGAATAATAGTAGAATTCCTATTTTGGTCATCTGACTGAGCTGTTGGGGGTTGCCACACACTTGGATTCCTCTGTTGTTAGTGATGAACTGTGGTAAAGTTCCTATGAAGGTATCACAGGAGGAACATTTTCAAGGTTCAGAAACAGAGGGAGCTGTGAAGTCACCCACTATAGAGGAATATAGTTGGATTTGGGGACCCGGGGGTCCTGTTTTCTTCGGTTCTTGAGCCGAAGGTCTTGGACAGTGAGGGATGGTCATAGCTTCTGGTGCAGAATGTGGACTGTGTGTTGGAGGGCCCCCCTTGATACAGATGACAATGGTAGTATAGGGGGGCTAGCGTCCTTCCCTTTCCTAGGACCACTGTTTACCATAGTATTTGGATTGCTGGTTTGGCTGCTAGACAGGACCCTACCGGCCTCCTGTGTTGGAGCCTCTATGGTTGCTGCCACGTACCCCCCTTTTGAAGAGACGCTTGGCGCAGTGGAAGTTTGTTCTATGCTTGCATTAGTTACTATGATGGGGCTCAGTTCTAGCGGCTGCTGTCTGGTTTCAGTCCTAAACAGTGGATAAACTTCTGCGGCACTTGAAATTGTTAATTTATTACGACCTTTCCTTCTTTGCCGACGGCGACCCTTGGCATTCTGGATTGGAATTTGGTCCTTGGAAAGTGAAGAGGAGCGTGTTGACAAAAGACCCGCTGATGGTGCCAGTACAGTTTTGTCCGTAGTGTTAACTGTGATGGAATCTCCTTTTGAGGGTTCGAGACTGGCTGTATCGCAGGGATTGATGTACTGGACCCTTGCGTAAGGCCCTTTTAGCAGGCCTTCTATCAGAGTAGATACTATTTCTGGGAGTGCTGATAATTTGTCGATGATGGGACCGCAACTGCACGTCAACTTTGCTTCCTGCTGGACTCTGCCGATTAGCGAGTTTAATTGGGCGAGTTTCTCGTCAAATTCGCCCCACAAAGACAGCCAAGGTGTCAAGTAGAGTCAACTGTAAGTCCATTTTATCAGATTGAAAGTGGAGAGTGTCAACGGTTCGTTGCATGGTGTTTAAAAGAATGTCCCAGGTGTTCGACACGTTTGATGCTTGAGTCCTAGTTTTGGGCCTTTGTTGATTTAAGGAATCGGTTGGTGTAAAAGAAACAGAAAGATTTTGTGAGGTTATTGAATTCGAGAGGATAGCCTCCTGATCGGAAGCCTGTTTGGTCAGCTGATTTTTGTTGTTAGTTTCGTCTGTTGTCACAGGTTGTTTAACCGGAGTAACCAGGATGTAGGAAGCGACTAGATCTGCCCACTCCTGTGATCCCAGATAGATGAGGTTAACAGGGCCGTCGCACCCGGAGTTTTGTGTGTTTTCTACGGCCTCCTTCGGGTATTTAGCGGAACTCTGTTCTTCTAAATTTACTTCGATGGGCAGTTGGCAGATCTTTGAGCCATCCAGGTGGTGCGAGAAGATATTGGTGATCTTTGGCGGGTTATTTGAATTGAACCCGCTGGGATCTTCTTGCCATTTATTAGAGTCCTTACCACTGCTTGTCGTGAGGTTGCGCGAGGAGTGCCTTGGCTTTTGACTTGTTGGAATGGTTGGAGTAGTTGAGGAGTTAATGTGCTTGGGAGAGGGGGATGAGCGTAAGGCAGGACTGGCCCCCGTCGCCTGATTGCGGGGCAGCTGGGCTACTAGTGCCCCTGTTCATGGACTCCCCTTCTCCCACTGCCCCTATTTTACCATGAGCAAGTGGACCCTGTATAGATGAACCGTCTGTTAAGAGAAGAGTGTTGATGGTATCTGGGGCTTGACCCGTGGGTTGATCTTCTTGCGGTTCCAGAGGGGATAGTGGAAGTAAGGAGTCCTGAAGGCCCAGGAGTTTTCCACTGGATGAAAAGATGGTGGAAAGTGGGTCCTTTAAAAATTGAAATTTTGATGTAATTTTTGGTTGGCGAAGATTGGAATGACGAACCCCAGTCTGGAGGGCTAGGTCGCTGCATGCCCCGACTTCGTCCAGAGATGAGTCCGGGCTCACACTGACTGGTTTTATGTTCTCCTTTTGTTTGGCCATGGACGTGGGCTTGGACTTGGATTTGGATTTATTCTCGGGCTGGCCCCTTTTCTTGCCTGACCTCATACTTGGATATGGCCCAAGAAGTTAAAGAGATGTTATGAAGATGGTGGGCCAGTCGGGCTTCCCCCTGGCTTCCCCCTGGCCCCTCTACAGAGCCCGGTTTCGTAGGTCCCCGTGGGGTTCAGAACCTGTGGACCTTGCCGATGGGTGCAAGGCTGAGAGACTCCTCCACAGGACCGCAACTTGAGATGGTAGTGCCTTGAAGACCTTAGGGGGTCCGAGCTGTTGTAGCGCGGTTGAATGATGGTTGAATGATGGTTGAATTATGATAGGAATCAGAAGAAGTCAGCGTTCCAGGAGAGAGAGTCAACCAACCAACTTCACCGGCGGCTCCCCAGTTAGTAGTTTGAGCCTATCCTCCTCAGATCACACGACATAAAAGCATGGAGACAATGATGCAGCGCTGGTCTATGATCGCTGGTCTATGATCTATGACTATGATCAATTTATCTTTTAATATGCCCTCCGTATTCTCAAGCTGCATAGCCAACTACCAGTCAGCTACCAGCCAGGCTCAGCAGCCCAATCCGATGGCGGTCCAACAGTCTGGCAGTCCTGGTGGAAAAGTTATGGCTATGTAAGAACCTCAGTGGGGGCCAGCAGAGTTTACCTAACCTGGCCTCGGTTCTCACGATGATATTCCCCCCACCGAGCCAGGATCTCGAAGCTCCGTCCCACCCCCTCTGTCCTCTTCCTCTTCCCACCCTGTTGGGACAGCAGAGCAGCAGAGCGAAGCAGCTGAAGGATTTTGAAGGTTTTTTTTTTTTTAACAAAAACTCACAATGTGCACTGCGGATCCGTCATGCTGCCTCTCCGCTTTCCTCTGCCTCGCTCCGCTTTCACCTCTGCTCTCCTCTCTGCTTGCCTGCCTGCCTGGAAGACTAGATGAGCCCGGGAGAGAATATCGCAGAGGCCTGTCAAGCCCAACACAAGCCGCTCCGGCCGCACAAGCTGTGCCGCCCTCAGGCCGTCCGCCCGCCCGCTCCGAAGCTGGGAAGCCGTGCAGAATGTACAAAATGCACAGGGCAAGGCAAGCTGGTCAGCGGCAGCAGTCGAGGACGTAGGAACAGCAGCAGCGGCGGCAGGCGGCGGCGGTGTCTCGCTCTGCTGTGCTCGTCTGTGCTCTGTACTCTGGGCAATCCACAAAACCTGGCCTGAAACCGACTGGGGGTAGGCCCCTTTAACCAATTCCTGCCGCCTTCGGAGAGAAAGGAAGGAGCCTAGCAGTGTCGTTTATGCGGCAGCGGTGTTGAGGACGCAATCCATGTTATATGCATCAAGCATGCACAACTACAGACTGCAGATCTACCAATGCAGATACCGTGGAAATCAAAAGGTTTGAATGGGGCCAACAGAACCATCTGCTGCGGCTGCAGCTCCAGTGGTGGTCACACTCGCTGTAATGCTGGTGGCGGTGGCGGCCGTTTTGCCCTTGGATATCCTCTTCTCCTTCCCCTTGGATCCTTCTCACAGTCTTTCTATAAGCAGAGAAGGAAGATTAAATCTAAGTAGTCAGTAGATATCATAGGTGCCCTGAATCCTGGCACACATGCCTTATCGTGAAGACGCGAATCGTCGCATCGGTATGCAACTGTTTATACCTCTTGCTAGGGTTTTGCTCTCTCCACTCATCGCGTAACTGCATGCCCTGTAGAATACCCATGAGGGACCTCATGAAATGGGGCTTAGTATTTTCTCTGGGGGGCTCCCGATCCAACGCCCCATCAAAGATAAAATTTAAATCTTCAAAGAGAAGGCTTTCAGCACCCATATAAGGTAATGCTGCTTTCAGAACTGCCGGATAGAACTCAGAGAAATCCAGGTTGGGCGCATAGACATTAGTAATACACAGCTCCCTTCCTTCCCATCGTCCAAACAGGATGACATACCTACCTTCCGGATCGAGAACATGTTGAAGGTGTAGGAAACCACACCAATGCCCCAGTGCAAAACCAGAGTAGGATGTAGAGTAGATTTGTCCCCTCCAACATTTACGGAGGCTTTTTATAGTGTTCCCCCAAATGTGTGTCTCCTGCAACCCCGCAATCGCTATTCCATATCTCTTCAGAAAAGCATGCACTCTACTGTGCTTGTCCAGACCGGCTATCCCACAGACATTCCAGGTAATAAACTACAAAGTCTGTGATGTCATGGCAATGTAGTGATAATTGAGATGTCCTCTCCCCTGCCCTAGATGTTCCTCCCTTCCACACTGTTGTCCATACATTGCAAAGTACTCTCTATGTGACTCCATAGGTTCCCCAACAAACATATAAACTCCCACAAACTGAACGTTCATGAACCCTACCCCCTCCCTAGGGCAGCAGTACAATTTGAGTATACGTTCCCATATAACGAATCATACATACCGCCCCCTACCACCCCCCCTTCAAATAGCAACCAAGCGCTGTGCAAGAGATTTAGGTACACCGTGCGCGAGATTCCTCTTAAAGTACCCCGATGAACCCGGTCTCTGTCGGGGACGTCGCTACTCCGGCGGCAGCCCAATTCCCGAATGTATTAAGTGAAACAACATCACCCCCTACCTTTACCCCGTACAGAATGAAATAAAGCGAGACTAACCATAGCAACCCAGGGGTCAATAGGCTACCTACCGAGCCTCAGAATGCCCACCTCACCGAGAGCACTCCCATAACTACTGCCAACCAGTCCTTCCAAGACCCCCAGGAGTTCAAAGCTCCCCGTAGACTTATCTGTGCAGTTCATCAGTTGCTGCGTGACTCATAGAATTCAGTCATGGCTACTATCTGGGCCCTCTGCTCCATGCTCAAGGTCCAGCATAGCCTCCATCGAATCCAGAACAACCTCCGAATCTGATGCCTGCAGTATACAATCTCGGAGGACGGTGATTCGGCCTGAGCTCATTGTTCTCTTTTTTGGCGCCTGTCGTGTAGGCTGTCTACAGCCCTTCAAGGGAGACTGCAAGATATGCGTCCCTGCTGAACTCGTAGAGGGGACCAAGCGCCTCCCCTCTGGGGCCCTGGCATCCAACCAGTCTCTCCCCTCCTCCACGGAGAAGAAAAACAGGGCCCTGCCTAAACTAGTTTCTCAGGGAAAATAAGACTATATTTAAGGTTCAGGTCCCTAAGCCGTCGTTTGATAGCAATGAATGTCTTTCTCTGTTCCTATACTCTTTGGGTGTAGTCCGTGTATATGGCTATGGAATGTCCCTCATAGAAAAACCGCCGTCCACTGCGAGAGAGCTGAAGCAAAAGGTCTCTATCGTTGAAGTTAAATAGTTTTGCAATGATGCCACGGGGGAGGCTCCGGGCCTAGGGGGGCCACCAGCGGCGCCTATGCGCCTGCTGAATACTGAGGAGGTTCGACAGCAGATTGGGAGCCATTTCTGGCGTGATCCAAACCTCCAAGAACAGGTCTGTCACAGGGCCCTCCACCTTCTCGTCGAACTCCATGAATCTTAGATTCCCCCCTCTGGACCGACCTTCCGAATCTTCAGCCTGGTCTTCAATCCTGTTCACTTGGTGTTTCAGCTCTACCATCGTAGTGGTAGGCCCTTGACCTCCACCTTTAGGACCTCTGTGTCCTTTTCCGTAACCAGCACCCTTTCCGAGACTTTCCTGAGGTCACACCTCAAGAGATTAATGTCTATAGCCACAGCATCGATCTTCCGGATCATGTCATCTCTGGTCAACTGCACAGCTCTAATAACATCCACCAGTGTCAGAGAATCATCGCCAGCTCCCTCAAGTGCTCCCTGTTCTGGTGGTCCATTCTCATTTCTGTGCCCCGGGCCATGGGGTATGGGCTGGGTGTAGTTTGATATTTTATTGTAATGGGTTTTCGCCATTTTATCCTTCCCCATCGTGGCTGGCTAGGTGCTCAAGCTGTATCTTATGCCACCCTCCCGAACCATGGAGGGTCTCTTATCACTGTGCACCAAGTACTCGCCTTCAGGCCCTAATATCCATGTGAGTTCAAAGGTGGCCCACGGACTCTCACCAGTTGCAGACTCTCCCCCACAACTCGATGCATCAGGCCCCTTCTGGCCTAAGGATATCCATCGCTTCTCAGCCTACTGAGCTAACTCGCTGTCTGAGAGCCTTCAGGTCTTATCGCACAGTGAGACTCTCTCCAATGCCATACGGTATCAGCAGGGCAGCCAGGGCACTGGGTTGGCGTCTCGCACCATAGGTACGCTGCTCACAAGCGTCTCATGGCTTGTCAATGCTCATGCAATCCGATGGTCACTACACCCTTGGCCGCCCAGCTTCTTGTGGACCACGTCTCAACCGGCAAGGGCTTGTATTGTCACCCATTGGCACGCACCAGCGGTGAAGGGACGCCGCCACCTCAGGCAGCCCACGGGCCCGCAAATCGATCTTTGGAGTCAGGTTCCCCCCGAGCTGTCCTCACCTTCAATTAGTAGGCACTCCACAGGCCCGGGGGAAACACTTGGGCATATATTTGTCGTTTCTCTGCTGCCGGGGGGGGTGCCTAACCCCCACAGGGGACACAAACCACTTTGGCAGGAAACAATCGGCACTCGGCCCACTGAATAGCTGTCCTTCCTCCGGCAGATGCGGAGTCGTCTTGCGGTGATATTTGGCTGCACTCGACCACTCCAGAGGACCGTCTTGCGCACCACTCCCGACCAACAGGCTCCACAGATCCACAGGCCGGACTGCCCCGTCTGATCCCGTCTTCCCGCCTTAAAGATGGCGGCCGCTCCTCTGATCACTCCGGACTCCAAGCTCCGAGACAATTCCCGGAGCTCCGACCATCTCATCTGTTCCGTGAGTACCCAGGAGACTTGTATCTCAGTCGCTAGGGTCTGCTTTGGCTGCCGCATGGAGCTATGCTCGAGCACGTCTAAACGGCCATGCTAGCAAGCCACGCCCCTGAGGCACAGGCTAGTTCATAATTTGTCCAATCGCCACATTTGAGTATTTCAGTTTTGGAAGCATTCAATTTGAGATAGCTCCAAATCATCCACTGATTAATGGCTCGGAGGCAACTGAAGATTTTTAGAGTTTCCAATGTCTTTGTGGGCACCCCCCATTTAAATAGTATTTGGGTGTCATCTGCAAAGCTATATCATGTGAGTTGAAATTAATTGATTGTTACCTCTAATGACTTCATCTAGATATTGAAAAGCATGGGTGAGATGATAGAGCCTTGAGGAACACCTGCTTTTGTGAAGTACGGTTTGGATGAGGAAGGGGGAGAATGGATGACATTTGTTCTGTTTTGAAGGTAGGATGTGATCCAGTTGCAAGCAATCCACTCTATGCAATCTTCATAGAGTATTTGTATTAGAAAGTCATGGTCAACTCAGTTTAAGGTAGCTGAGAGGTCCATGAAACGTAGTGCAGCAACCCTATTCCGATCTACTGCATTTTTAAGGTCATCCTAGATGGTGATGAGGGGGGATTCTGTGTCTCTTCCTGGGCAGAATCTTGCGTGGTATTCTGAAAATATGAAGTTATCTTCAATGATTTGTGATACCTGGGTGAATGCTGCTCTTTCTATCAATTTGCCCAGGAAAGGTCAATTGTATGTACGCCTTTTTTTAGGTCTTCTGGAAAGATTCCTGCAGTTAAAAAATTATTGATGATTCTTCTTACTGGTGCGGCAGCAGAGGTAGTTAAACCTATGTTCTTGAAGATTTATGGTGGGCAAGGGTCAGGAGGGCAGCTGGTTGGCCTCCTTACTTTGACCAGATACATAAATTCACTTACTGATATTTATTTGAAGGAATGCAGAGGGTAAGTTAGCCTACTCTTGGAGGGTATTTTGGGAAATGGGTTGGTGCTGGTGGTTTTTCTTTGTTTTAAGTAGGAGTCCAATGTGTCTGCTTTGGTGGTGCAATGATCTGCCAGTTTGTCCGTTATTTCTTGAGTAATGGGATGAGTTCCATCTGTGCATTTAGGTTTTATGAAAATCGGTGAGAATATTATAAAATACTTTACTTGCACATTTAGCATTATGAATTCTGTCCGAAAAATAATACACTTTTTGAACGTAGGTTGAAAGCGAGTTGGCTTCACCACTTCTTATTATTAGTCTTAAAGAAAGGCAAGATAATAAGGTGACCTCTTTAATGATTCTTCAGTTAGGAAAGTTTGCTCAATGCTGTTGAAAGTAAACTTAAAATATGCTACGTGGGTCAGCAGGAGCTTTCCTGAGAATTTGGCGGTATGCTCCTCAGGAGCGGCCCTTGCAGGTAAGAGCGGTAGGGCGGGGTGGGGGGACTTAACAGCGAAGAGCCACCCCCCACCCCCCGCCCTACCCTACTGCTCTTACGTGCACGGGCCGTTCCTGATGCATCTCAATGTCACAACAGGTGGTTGCATGGGTGCCAGTTTATGACTACAAGTTTGTGAGAATGCAGTTACATTGCTGAATTTCAGATGATTTATTACACCTGTACTACAGGGCACTGTGGTTTACAATCTGCAAATTTACGGATATTAGTGCAGAAGATGCATGTTTACAGAGGCTGATTTTGCAGGACTCCATGGGTGGATACAAGGAAGACCTGCCTTGCACTACCTATTCTATCTGAACCCCCTCTGCTCTGTCTCCCAGATCTGCCCAATCAGCATATACTTGGATTTAGAGAATGAAAGGTCTGGTGTGAGGGATTCACTGGGTGAAGCCACATGTGCCCCAGAGGAACTATCTTCTTTGTGACATTTGCCTGAAGAGCATGACAACAAATGTTGACTGTAGGAGGAAGAGATGCGTCTGAAGTGCAAATATCGCGAGAACAGCCTGTCAACTGTGAAGAGAATTATCGCCCAGAAGCACTTGTGAGGCTTAGAGGAGAACTATCTTCCAGAAGCACTTGCAGGCTTCCAGAGCGCCTTAGGACAACTACGTAAAGTGCTCCACATACGAGGAATATGCAGCAGTAGGCAAGCAGCTATCAAAAATGGAAATCCTGCTGGGTAGAGCCCCCTAAAATACTCAAGGGTGATCAGCAAGGGTGATAACATTATTTGTGTTGATCCAGCGGTGAAGACAGGACAACGGCACACCTTGCTTTTTAATTATAAAATATAATTCCAGACATGGACCTGCAATGAGTCAGCACAGCCCCCATGCGGCAGAAGTGATAATGAAGAACACTGTCCATCATCTTTTTACCACACAAGAGCATCTCTCCATAAATGAAATCCCATATCCAGCCTCAAAGGCCAGTCAGTTCTGCCCTTCCTGATATGACGTTCACACAATCAGATGATAGAGCTCTTTGTGCTAATGCCTGCAACTGATTATGGTTATCTGAGAGGTTTACAGTACACAGCTGCTTTCTTGTGTTTTAATGACAAATCATACAACAGGATGTAAAAGGAAATAATGCTACCAACCTTTCCCATTTGCATATTACAGATCACAGGTCCTGCAGCGGCCTTTTTCAGCTGAAGCAGAGAAGAGGCGAGCGAAGGAGGTATCCCAGAGCCATCCACTCCCAGGTGCGTGATAAACCCACTACAGAACATCCGATAAAACCCTGAAATATTGGGTTGATAATAAGACAAGAGATGGTCTCTGAGAATTGTACGTAAAAGATTCAAAGGCATGCATGTGGATGTCGGTAGCTTTCTCAAAAGTTAAAATATTGCTCTAAACACCAGTGCAACCTGGATCTCAAGGGCCACTGGAATTATGGAATAATGCGGATGTAGTGTTTTCCGCATAATTATGGATTGGGAGCATTTGTCACATAATCTCCCACTTGCTACATCATTTGCAGCCCCCTCTCCCCCCCATCAAAATGTGTTTCTTACTCGAAAGGATCAAAGAGTGTCACACATAGTTTCGGCCAGCACCTGACCCTTTGTAAAAGTTATCTGGTCGATGGCTGTATTTAGTTGACGAACTGGTACTAATGAGGCACATCTTTGCCCAGAAAGTATTATAAGGTGTTAAAATGATAACATACTACTGCTACTGTTGGTGGCACATTATGCCATGTAATTTACCTTTTCTTGCTGTATAATTTTGTAATGTAATTTACCTTTTCTTGCTGTATATTTTTGCCATTCCTGTTTAACAGTTTGATCCTTCAATGTTACATAATTCCAGTTGCCTTGTGGCTATGTCACTCCAATCCCAAGGTTGACATGGTGGATACCAATAAATCCTTTAAAATGGCGCCATCCATGGAATGGGGAATGCAATCAATGTACCCGGAACGGATTATGGATGGAGAACATTTAAAATGGTGTCAGAGAGTCACCCCTTAAAGCTCCAGGGATTCCAAATGACTATAGAGTGCATCTTAATCTACAAACATGCACCGTCAGATGTACCTTATCAGATATCTGCTGCAACGTGGAGGTAGTGATTTTTAGACCATGCATCAAAGTTCTGATCCTCCCTCAGTGCACAGTGCATTACCTCCCAAAATCCCTCCGAAAAAAGGATTACCGCTTCACATTACACCATGAATTGAAGTCAAGTAAAAAGCCATTTATAGAGCGTGAACATATTCCTGAAGATAGGGAATCCTGCCAGCAGAAAATGATAGTCCTATTCGATTTGTTGGAAAAAACAGGTTATTAGAAACTTCCTGAAAACAGTAAGATCAGAGATGGCAAGTGGTTCTTACAGGGAGTTTATTCCAGGCCTTCAAACCAAGAAAAGAGAAAGATCTTCCACCATTTCTGGCAAAGCGAATTTTATGAAGGCTGGTTAAATGGCTGTGTGTAGATCACAAAACCTGGGAGGGGCATACGCACATCCTTCTCCTTGGGGAACAGCTCCCTTCTCATGAAGGGCTTTATGGGCCAGAACCAGTGTCTTAAAAAGAATCCTCTTTTTGATGGCGAGCCAGTGAAGCACCCTCAAGTGTGCTGTCATATGAGTCCTTGGAACAACATCAAGAATCATTCTGGCTGCCGCATTCTGGACCACTTGTTAGTGACTTCGAAGGTATCCTGGAAGGCCTAACAAGAGTGCATTTCCATATTGAAAACTGGAAGTGATCAGGGCCTGAACCACCATTTTCCTATTTTCGACAGATAGGAAAGGTAAGAATTTTTCTAAGAGCGTAGTTGCCCAAAAAAAGAACCTACCAGAGCCTATATTTGGGATTGGAACAACAAAGCACGGTCAATATTGATTCCCAGGTTTTTTACGGAGCTCTGTAGCGTACCTGGAGGGGACGTTTTGAGGTCACCATGTCCTCCAAACCTCTGGTGAGGTGACACCAATAAACACAATCTCAGTGTTGTATGGGTTGGCTTTTGATTGGTTAGTGGATAGCCAGTTGAACACATTGCAAAGACTTGACTTAATGACCCTTCTATCGAATTCTACCCCTTTTCCACAGGTGGAAAGCAACTGAATGTGATCTGCATATGATATTACTTTTGCCCCCAGAGCCTCAGCCAAAACAGCAAGAGGAGTAAAGTAGGCATTGAATAAGGTGGGTCTCAATACCGAACCTTGAGGTACTCCCATAGCCAACTCACAAATTGGGGATGAATACGGTGAGATCCACACTTGACATCTATTGTTCAGAAAGGAGGTCAGCCACTTCAGAGCCAGACCTCCAATCCCAAAAGTTGTAGGCGAGCCGGCAACCTTTCATGGGGGACTATATCAAAGGCCACTGATATATCTAACATAATCAGGATGGCCTTTCCCCCATTATCTAGCATGCTTTCGATGTGGTCAACTTCTTCTAGCAAAGCTGTTTCTGTGCTACAGTTAGCTCTGAACCCCGACTAACTAGGATGCAGAAGATTGTCTTTTTCCAGGTACCATTGCCGTCGATTTTGTGGAACATTTCAAAAATATGTACAATGATTTCCCAGCACAATAGCTTTCAATATCACATATATTATGTCTTCTGACATGGCCACACGAAGTGGCCAAGTATGTTGTCCGTCCAGTTGCACTGCCGTTGCATGCCAAACATCACTGATGTATATAAATTCAAAGCAGCAAAATAAATAACTATTGTTGAATCTAGAAAAGATATTGAATAGCAATGATCAGCACTAGAAGAAAATGTTGAAAAATGCATGGTCCTTGGATGGGGAGATGAAGTGCTGTGAAAAAATGCCTATATACAGATACTTTGCACTAAGACGGTGCTTGAAGATGACTAGCAAGGAAGGCACCATAGGAGGGGAACACTGAGCATACAGACCTGGGAGTATTATACCACAACTTGGAAATAGACATACAACTGGTGGGGCTCTAATGTGTCTCTCTTGCCCCACCATTTCAAGGGGAGGCTCTTCAGCCTCTCGCTTTGAAGACAATTGAGTTGATATTCATAGATTACGTGACACAAGTTTTGCACTTATCTTAAGAGGAACGCTGAGGCTGTAATCCTTCCACGGTGTACAATACACTGCTCTACCACACTTGCTTTACTTGCTGCTGATAAGAAATGGCGTTCACTGTACCATAGAGTTAGGCGTGGGTGGGTGGGGTTAATAGTAACTGTTGACAGTTTAAGTGCACTTATCAGCTAACACGTAAAGTACAAGAGTTCCAGAAAAACCCTTCTATGTACATAATTGCACAGCTTACAAGGTGTTTCCATGCATAGTGTAGAAATATTTGCAAGTGTACTTTGGGCAGTGGTTGCCGGGCACACCCAAATCACCACCGTTTGATTCCAAACACAATCCTTAGGCTGTTCTTTGTCTTAATTCCTTGTTTCCTGAGGGCAGTGTGTAGAATCCAATCAAGAAAACAGACAGAGGCTTTTATTAAAAAGAACTTCCTGCGTATCTTTCCTTATGTGCCAAGGGATGTACCCAGATATGGCATGAGCAGCTGATCAATCTATTGCTTCTTGTCATTGCTTTGTGTACTTGCAGGGGGCGTCCTTATAGTTTGCAATAGTTGTTGCAATTAATTATTCCATAGGGCTGTTTAGGACATTTATTAGTCAATGTAAAGAGCAAATGATACAGTGATTCGTCCATGACTGCTGTCGAATAGTTTTATTAATGAGGAATACCTTCTTTCTGACTTAGGCAGTCAACAGTTCAGTGTGTTGTGTTGGTTTTGGTCGTTTTTATGTGCTGGACTTTGGCTTGCTCTGGTTCCACTGAGTTGCACTGAAGGAGAAGCTTTGTCTGAGTCTGGAAAAGCACTTACTGCACCTGAGGTTTAAAGTCCATTGGAAAAAACACACCAGCTTTAGAGGAGTTGTGTGTGGGTCTCAGCACCAGAATATCAGAGAGTATTTCCACATCAAGTTTGACGTACATAGTCTAGAAGTGGTGGTTTCAGTATTGGAGTATTGAAATTGCTGCAGGTCAGTGACGAGGTGCAAACATAGGGTTTTTTTCAGTACTATTATGTCAGAGAGGACTTTGGTCAGGCGCCAGATGCTTGGCAGAGTTGTTTGTGGGCTTCTGTAATGCTAAAGCGGAAGTGCTGCAGGTCAGCGTGGAGGGCGTGGTTCTGCAGGTCAAGCCCACAGTGCACTGGCAGAGCTGTGTGTTGCCCCTGGTCTAGAATGACAAGGGCGTTGGACAGGGTTGATGCAGGTCAGTATCTAGGTGCACATGGGGGAGCTGCCTGAAGGTAATTCTGCATTATTTTTTTAGATGGGCGCCTTGGTATTCGCGGGCATCGCCCAGCTGAAGCACTGCAGTGTTTGACCCCACCAAGTTGGTGGTAAACAGTTGTCCATTAGCCCCTGGAATAAGCAGTGAGTTGAGAGAGGGAGGAGTCAGAGGTCAAGCTTGGAGAAGCCGGCGGGTTGCACGTCCAACAAGAAAGAAAGGGGAGCTCAAATGCTGTGCCAAGTTCACGGTGTAAAAATACCCTGAGAGGGCTTCTGACATCTCAAAAAAAATATATGATATATAATGGGACTGTGTAGCGCTGGTGCCTGTCCTACCTTAAATCCACACTTAGGGGAATATTTACAAGCCCAGTTGCATTGCTTGTGCACCACACAGCATGGTGCAAGTGTGACACAGCTCAAAAATTTGATTTATGACGCCACACAAGGCGTGGCCCTTAGTAGCTTCATAAATCTTGAGTAAAGCAACGAAGCACAAATCATTGCGCTGCCTTACTTTGCACCAGTGAGGCATTCCATGGGTGTTGCGTGGGTGTTCCCATGCAACATCCATTGATTTTGACGCTTTCCCAGATTTACCAGAAGTGGTAGACCTGGGAGTGCACCAAAAACCGTAAGTATCAAGGACCCCCTGTGAATTGAATCAATTCCTGGGACAGGGTAAAGCAAACAATGAAAAGCAACGCTCCCAGGCAATATATGACTAATGCAACGTAGAGAATGAGTTCAAAGAAGAGGTCTTAAAAGAATACACAATTTTAATTATCTTTATAAATACTTTTATACTTAAAAAACATCAGTAAATAACCTTCATTGATGCATATATAAAATCATTAAGAAAATGAACAATTCGATAGTAGCGGCGATGGCTTCTTGACACCCGTTTCGGCACTAGAGGTGCCTTCGTCAGGAATTACCACCAAACAATTTGTGTGCCTATATGCCACTGAATGTTTTTGATTGATCACATCGCATATAGGATCAGTGCTACCCAGGTATATTTTATTTTAATATTGCAATAATATGGACTTGATCCTGATGTTAAAAGGGTTACTGCGGATTGGAGGTCTCTCTGTATGTAACTGTGGGGCGCAATTGCCATTGGGGAGTAGAAAGCCAGTCGATTAGATCAATGGCTCATATATACTCAAAAATGCCATTTGAATTTATCTTTTTATTTCAGGAGACAGATAGGCCACATAATGTGTGCTCACTTCTTTTTTTTTATTGTGTACTCTGCCGTTTGCAGTTAAATCCGAGTAAGGGAAATGCACAGCCTTGAGAAACAGTTTTTAGGAAAAGCTCGTCTGGGATGATTAATGTACTGCCGGGACGACTCCTTAGGTTGGCGTGCAATCTCGAGGGGCCAAGGAAACATCCTGGGCCTCAATTATGAGGCCGTGCATCACTTTTACGCCACTGGCGCGTCACTTTTTGTGACGCACCAGCAGCTTAAAAAATGTGCCTTGTTGCACTATATTTACAAAGTGACGCATCTAGGTAGATGCGTCACTTTGTAAACCCCTGCGCCACATTATACCTGCGCCAGGTATAATGTATGCAAGAGGGGCGTTTTGACGCAAGAAAGGGTCGTAGAAATGACGCAGTGAAATCTATGAGATTTCACTGCTCCACTTCTAGGACACAAATGCGTCAATTTCTGATGCCTGCCTCACAGCAGGCATAAGACTGACGCAGGCCCTTTTAACATGTGGCTTGCCCCATGTGAAAGGATACATTGCTGGAGTTGCGTCACTTTTGTGACACACTCCAGCAATGCGTCACTTTTGAGCCATACAGATACGTCAGAAATACTGACGTATCTGTAACTCCTTGCGCCATGATGCGTCATACTGTAAATATGATGCATCATTGGTGTCGCAAGGAGGGCGCAGTGAAAAGTGACGCATCGCTGTTTTCACGCAGCGATGTGTCACTTTTCATAAATGAGGCCCCCTGTCTTCTTCTTTCACAGTGTGGATGTAACGCAGGTATTGCTAAAACTGAGTAAAGCAACGCAGCGCAAATCGTTGTGCTGCCTTACTTTGCACCAGGGAGGCATTCCATGGGTGTTGCGTGGGTGTTCCCATGCAATATCCATTGATTTTGACGCTTTCCCAGATTTACCAGAAGGGATAGACCTGGGAATGCACCAAAAACCTACACCTCCTCCTCGATTTTTCCTCTTTCTGTGTGGGGCGCATTCTGCAGCACAGGTAGAAAGAGGAAAATGCCTAGGGTGAATGTTTTTGTGCACAAAAACAATCTACCTTACAACGCAGGTACCCTTGTACCATGGTGCAAGGGGGGCCTGCGCAAGGCAGCCAAAACAGCAACAGCACAGGGGGAAAGGCAGGAATTCAGCATATTCTTTTCAATACAGCGCATTCCTGCCCTTTCCTTGCCACGCAGTGCAGCGCAGCAAGCTGACTTGCAGCGCGGCGTGACAGTCTCATAAATGTGGCCCTCAGTGATTAAGGAAAGCATATTAAAGTTAACATGAAGGGCTCAGGATTAGGAGAGAGAACAAGACACTTAACTATCTATATCACGAGGCAATGTGAAGCCTTTCCAAAATAAACATAGAGGACAAAAAATAAAGAAAACCAATTACGCAACGCAAGAGAATCTGGGTGCACATGCGGGCAAAGTGTATGAAGAACCAAAGGTGAGCAGGGGCCAGGAAGTGAAAGATAATTAATCTCACACAAGGGGTAAACTAGGGAAGGAGCTCACAAAGGACATGGTTGAGCAGGGACAGAGAGGAGGTGCAAAAGAAAAACTCTCTCACTCAATGAAGTATAAAAAATCAACGAACCAGAATTGTTTAAATCCTCCATCTAGCAGAAAATATGACAAACTATCACCCATGTCCCATACAACCGTGCCCCATATTTCACGACTCCCGCTCTGAAGTATGAACCAGCATGGCATTATTTACAGTATTCTCTTGCTTTTAAATTACTGTAGCTTCATGTGCGTTCTGAATTTGAAATTGCATTTCATACAGGACACAGGTAATGCCCAAAAAGTATGCTATAATAAAAGATTGAGATTGATATTGTCAGCCACAGAAAGAGATAACAGGTGCCAGTACCGTTTCACCAAAGGGTTAGCAGCTCTGAAAAGTGTGCTGCACCAGGCCTTGTAAGAACAGTACCAGCGTGTGTCATTGTTAGAAATGGGGTTCCTGGTTGGCTAGGGTATGCACTTAAGCCAGGGAGAACCCACCACTCTAGTCAGGGTAAGGGAGTTACACACCTAAGATAACCCCAGCTCACCCCCCTTGGTAGCTTGGCACGAGCGGTCAGGCTTATCCCAGAGGCAATGTGAAAGCGTTTGCACAACACACACACACACACACACCAGTGACACAATAAATACATCACAAAAGAGACACCACATAGTAGTATATAAAAATACATATCTGTATTGCATATAAACTAAGACCAAAACTACATAAACTAATTATCACTTTGCCAATTAGGTAATTGTCATAACATTACAACGCGTGCAATTGCACGTCACCAAAACATAATTACTGTGTATTTGATACAATCACATTCTAGTAAGTTACTCATTATCCTGTCAGTGCAAGGCATACACCAACATCTCACCATGAACATGACATGCAGCATGTAATGAAAAAGAAAACCACACAAATCACCACAGTAGGGCAAATACTGAGTCTTGGTTTGGAAACAACATACATGGAGCGGATGTATGACGTTAGAACGCATACATTGACAACGCGTACCTTTACAACGCGTTCGTAACAACGAAAGTTGTTACCACGCATTGCGCTGGGGGGCGCAAAATTGATTAATTTAATTTACTATTCCAACACCAGTCCCCGTGGATAGTAGGGAAGGTGTTGGGATAGTAAATTAAATCATTTACTATCCTTGAGCGCCCCCCAGTGCAATGCGTGGTAACAACTTTCGTTGTTACGCCCGCGTTGTAAAGGTATTCCGTTGTAATGCTTGCGTTCTAAACGCTGCATACCACATGGAGCATCATAGATCACAAGAAAAGCACGGCTCGCCAAAATAACATCATCCAGTTTCACCAATACTTCATGAATAATAACCACCATCAGCACATCGGGCAGAATACCTAGATTCAGTGACCTTACGTCCCTATTATATGCTTTGCGGTAAAAAGAGCCCCAACGTAGGTTACAGGACACCTACTGCATGGTTAACAATACTTTCAGTGTTTTTCAATGAAGCGGGGACCTCCGTTGAGGGCTCTTTCCAGAATGCTCTTTAATGAATAGCTAGTGCCCTCAAGGTATGCCAACGCATGGGAAAGGGCCCCTTCTGTAGATTCTAGCGCGGGAGATCTCACTGGGTCCCCTGCTTGTAAATTGAACACAGGGCAGCTACTAGTGTATGACCAGAACCCCAAAAAGGAAAGCCCCCAAGCCGAGGAGCTATGGGCAGCCACACTGGGACTGCTTGGGTCTGAATCGAGCAGTTGTTACTTCTGCCGCGTCCGCATTGTGACCTCGGATCCTAACCAGTGCCTTCCTCAAGGCAAGTGGAGTAGCTGTTGTCAGCTTCCTGGGACTCCTTGATCGGGGCTGGCCTTTCATGCAGCAGCATGCTCCTCATCTGCCAGAGCACTGCACGATCTTCACCCCTAGACCTTGCACATGCTCAAAGCTTGCCCGACCTCCAGAGCGCATCTTAGAGGATGAGAACCAATTGCACAGTAGTCGGTGCTGCAGCACCAGCTTAAGCAGCTGGAGTCCAGACACTTCTTCAGTGCTACGGTCCCAGCCCCCATAAATCAAGAGGCCTGATACAGCAGACACAAAGGCTGAAGCGCCTAGCATGCTCAGTTTGAGGTATCAGAACCAGAAAAACAAAGCGCTCACCATGCACTAGGTTTTTACACACACATGGCAAATCACCAAGCCCTGGGAGATCACTAGGGGACACACAAACAGGACTGTAGGCAGCAGCAGGTCAGCACACAGAGTCATTGTAGACAAAGAGACAGTCTTTTAAACAGGTCAGCACAACAAAGCAAAGTCCAAGTGGTGGTTTTCCTGACAGCGCAGCAGTTCCTCTGGTGCAGTATGTAGAGCCAGTAGCCTCTGTTTACAAGTCCCATACAGTGTCTCAGATCATGGGGTCAGAGTCCCTGTACTTATACTCAAAATGTCTTTGATGCGGATGTAACTTCAGAAGACCTTTAGACATGCACAACACCCCCATTCAATCCCAGCCCTGGCTCCAGACACACTAACTGGGCATTGAGATGAAGTAATGCATCTGCGAACTAAAATATGCATAGTAATGGTAATACGAAGTAATGACCACGTAGCAAGGTAGAATACCGTGGATATAGCCTTGTGAGAGGATAGGTACAGTCCTATTCAGGTGTCAGTGACAATTTCTCCCACCACTCTAGCTTAGGAAGAACCTTTAGCTTGGTGATTGGACATCAGGATATGCAGGGCACACCTCACCTCACTTTGTTTGACTGTCTAGAATGAATGCAGACACAGCCCCTGTCAGTCTACACCAGACGGTGATTAGAGTCATGCAGCAAAGCACAAAGGGCCTTATTTTGATGTTGGTTAGAAAGACCAGCATCGGTGGTTTAAACTCCAACCACCATATTTCAATGACGGGGGTCTGAGTCCAAACCGGCCGGGACATCCAACTCAGTTCCGACGGGCTCAAAGAGTCCATCAGCCAGTCAGAAACCATTCATAATTCCTTAAGGACGGCGTTTCCACAGTTGGGATTATGGTGTTGGTTTCCGACAGCCTTTCGATGTTGGCCTTTCTGCCATGGAAAGGCTGTCAGAAAGTGATTTGGGGGGCCCCTAGCAGGACCCCCATTACTCTGCGGCCTCCAGTTGTGGCCCTGGGGAGCACTTATGGTGCCCCCCTGAAAATCCCTTCACCGTGTCTGCCACACGGTGCAGGGATTTACACAAACTCCCATTTCTCAATGGGAGCTTATGCTGTGGCCGGTTTCCGCCTGCTGCACAAGCTCCCATAGAGAAATGGGAGTTTGCGACTGCACCATGTGCAGTCGCATGGTAATGAGGTGTGCGGAATCGCTGACCTATGGTCGGTTGGTTCTCACAAAGAAACAGTGTTGGTCGGAGGCAACTCTGACCGACATCGTAATGAGGCCCAGAGAGTCATAAGCACATAGAAATGCCCACTTTCTAAAAGTGGCATTTCTAAAGTAGTAATGAAAAATCCACCTTCACCAATAAGCAGGATTTATCACCACTATTCCAAACATGCCACACATGGCAACACTACTTCTTTGAGATCAGATATTACCACTGAAGAACAAACCAGGGAATTCAAAATGCAAACCTATGAGAGGAGCAGACCTCACAGCAGTGAGAAACCAAATAGGCTGCTTGTCACTATCAAGACATGCCACACAATAAAGGCACACGTCCTACCTTTTACCTACACAGGACCCTGCCCATAGACCTACCTAGGGCCTACTTTAGGGGTGACCTATATGTAGAAAAAGGGGAGCTTCAGGCTTGGTAGTTAACTTTAAATGCCAAGTCAATGTGGCTGTAAACACACACACAGGCCTTGCAGTGGCAGAGGCCTGAGGCGGGTTTGAAAGGCTACTTCTGTGGGTGGTGCAAGCAGCTCTGCAGTCCCACTAGTAGCATTTACTTTACAGGTCCTGGGTATTTGGGATACCATTGTACAACGGGTGTAAACCAAAGGAGAGAGCAAATGCACTTTAGCACTGAATAGCAGTGGTAAAGCACCCAGAGTCCTAATGCCAACAAAAACAGGTCAGAAAAAAACAGGAGGAAGGGAAAAAATGTGGGGATAACCCTGCTAAAGGGACCAGGTCCACAGTCAACTTACAGCTGCATCTGATTTAAAACACTGCATACTCCTTAGTTATGTTTAGAACCTTCACGCATCAGACAGTCTCTAACCACTGTTTCCATCTTGTTTCAGGTGGTCCCACACCTAAATCTAAACTGAAACGAGCAATTCCTAGCCAAAGGCCTCGCAGTGCTATCCAGCCTGGAACTGGCACATGGAAATCCACAGACGACCAAACCACAACAGTGGCCCAGAGGCCCTCTGTGCAAACATGTAAGTATCCATCTCGTTGTGTATATGCGAGGTCTTACGATCTGATATCACTTTGTGATTCCACTTCCTGTAAAGACATGGCTTGTGATGCCATTCCATGTGACGTTAATTCTTGTGATGCCACGTGCGATTTCACGCCGTGATGTCATGTGCCGTGATGTCACTTGCATACTGCCTAACTAGGCTAGTCCCCCACTTTATTTTTTAGGACTTACCAATCAAGACACATAAATGGCATTACTTACAAAAACACCTTTTTACCTTTATGAATGTTAGTGATTGCCTGTTAACATAGTGCCTTGTTCATATATTTGCTTCAGCTATTACTGCCTTTCTCTGTTTTGCTGGTGCACCAGACTTCCCTTCCATGTCATAGTGAACTCACCTATGCATGTTCTGTATTGCAAATCGCATTGAGTACATCATTTGTGCTATGAGTGCTGCACTTCAGTAGTATCCAGTGAGACTAACCAGAGTTCCTATCACTTTGTTTCAAAAGCTCTAGGGCCAATGCCTCGAGACCCTCATGGGTGATGCAGTCGCACTCCACAAACAGGGGCGTAGCTTGGCCAGTATGTTTGGGTGGTGGGAACTTTGGATTTTCCAACAATCAGGCTGGCATATAATGTTTCAATATATTAGACAACAATCAGGGTGCATGAAAGGGGCCAAATTATAATGGAAAGGGGGAAGAATGCAGCTTGGTAGGAGTTCTAAGGGAGCATATACAATATTTTGTAAAATAACCAATATTTGGAGGACCTTCAAAACGAAGATTGAGAGAGTGGGTGTGTGATTTTGTCTGTGTGTATGACACCTCACAATACCTCACTGAAAGCACCTGTAACCAACTATTTATCAGAAACTACATTTATTAAGTGGGTGTAACACCCCAACCCCCTTGAAGCTACGCCCCTGTCAACAAATCCTGACTGATTGATAGTAATATGGTCTGGAAAAGAAAACTGAATACATTCAGAGCCTTTTATTAGAAATTAATAGCAACAGCTGTATCTAAAATGCCCATTTTTTCTCCATGTGGGTGATGTCAGCATTACATGTGTCTTTAAGTGTGTGAGGATGGATATTCACCATACCAGCGTTTCTTCTCAGGTTTTCGGTTGCCCCTTTAGACAACTCAGAGAGGGATTTCAGAAATCGAAGACTTACCAGCTAGAATGTTGAGGTGATCCCCCTTGGCATCTCCAGGGGTTTAATTCCTGATCCTTCTTCGAAATACCTTAGTGATTCTGAGTCACACGAATACCTGTTTGACCCTTGAAGAGCAATTCCATTCAACTTGTGTCTTGCAGTATCTCATGTGTCTGCCATCACTTCTGCTCAGGCCTTGTGAAACTGATTAACAAAGCTCAATATCTAAGGCTTTTCTGAACTGCCTAATTCTCCAACATGGACACACTTTTATACCTAAAATGGTATTGGTGTTTGTTAGGAATAAAAAATAATTCTGAGATTTTGTGCAGAATACACTTCATCTGAGGGGGTACTTTTGCTACCCTTGTGAGGTTCGAAGCGGTCCTGCACATTTTCTGCAAGGATTGCTTCAGAGAGCCTGACTATATTTTTGTGATTTTTGAGCTTTCTTGAGAGGGTCAAAATCCTGACTAGGTGAACCCGGTCTGCCGTTGCCATACCACATATTGACATCCTGGGATGAGGCGCGTCCATACAAGAGGTCTGTTTAGCAACTACTTGGACTCCCGCCACAATTACAAAACACTACAGATTAGAGGTGGAGGAGAATGAGGCAATTTATTTTGGCCCCGAAGTTCCCTCTTCAAAGGCACCCCCTTTTACAATCTGAATGAAATCACATATTTTGACTATCAGTAGTTTAGTCTATTCATTCCTAAGTATAAGTTAGGGATATCGACCATATGTTAGGATTAGAGTGAGGAACATGATAAGGGAGACATTGTGATTACTTTACTGGTGATCTCATCACAGTGATTCAGCCTTTCTCCTTCCATTCCTTATGTCCCACCCTTCCACACAGACTCCATATCATATTGTGTCTTTGGAGATTTAGAAAAGAACACAAGAACACAAGACCAGGTCCAAAGGCAGTGCTTAATTTGTAAAACAATAAGTGCCAGAGCCAAAGGTGTTCACGGGAGGCAACTTTAACCCGACCTACCAACTGCCCCAGGCAGCCCTGACAAATACCAGCTCTGCTGTTGTTTACTAACAATCACTCTCTAACAAATCCGTCAATTTTGTCTACTCTGTGAAACACAAATGTTTAAATTATTACTTTGATTTGAATGTATTTTGATATTTTCAACACGCTGCTGCTTTGCAGTGCTTAAAAACGGAAGGACAGCGCCACCATGTGGTGGACTGTCAGCAATAAGTGCCGGTGCCGAACACCTGCACAAATTAAACACTATAAGGAAAGGACACAAAATAAAGACGTTCCCAAGAGGCCTGACGTCATACTAGTAGGTCATCAAGACAGAAAGGTAGTTTGATGGTGGCAGGTGGAGGCACTGTTTCATAGGTTTAGCTTCAGCGTGGAAGACACCCAGGGCTTTAAGTGGGATGAAAAAACTGGAGGGGGGGGTCTTTCAAAGGGGCGTGGCCAATGTAATTAAGGGCGTGGCTTAAAAACAGGTAAGCTAAAAATCTGTGCTCAGCATAGGGGGCCGCCCGACTTGTATTTTGCTGTTTCTGTCATTGCACAAAGATATATGATACAACAAGTAACATCATACCTACAAGAAGTCGACTATTGGCTTTGTCAATGGTTGATAGTTGCATAAGATAAATAAGCATCAACTATGGCTTGTTTATAATATTGATAAAGCTTCCACTTAAAGCCCTGGTGACACCACGACAATGTTGCTGCTCCTGAGTTTCAAAAAGAGAAGGGAAATCCAGAAAGAAAGTGACTCTCTTTAAAGGATTTTCCTTCCCCTACAATGCTCACCTGGCATGACGTCATGCCGTAACTTCCACTAGTGGGAAGGGAGCAGTGTGAGCACGCGCACATCCATGTGCCTGCTATCACTGCAGTACGGAAAAAATGGGCTGCCTGTACAACGCTCACCTGGCATGAAGTCATGCAGTAACCTCCACTAGTGAGAAGTGAGCAGTGTGAGCAGGCGCACATTCATGTGCGCCTGCTCACACTGCTCACTCATTTAACATGGGAAAAGTGACGCAAAAGTGGCACAAGGGGCTTGTAAATCTGCCCCTCGTACCTAACTTGAACATTTCATACCACGCACCCTCCCCGCAGTGTCCTCTTACCTGAAACAATCTCAGCACCTGAAATACTTGTGCATCATTATTTCTCGATCATCCTGTTTAAACCAATTCCCTGTCAAAATTGGTATCTTCCTGACTCCTGGCCCCTCCAACCCCTGCTGTGTAACTCGACATGACCCACAGCAGAGACTCCCACTTAATCCCAGTGCACCGTGCACTCTGTCGTACGTACACGCAACGCAGTCGTACTATCCCATTAAATGTTCGATACCTGTGTACGCGACCTCTTTTGTGCTGTGTAGGATTTCCACATAATGCATTTGCTTCTGACGTACAACCTGCAGCAAGATTGCCACCGTCCCCGTCGCAAGCAAAGAAAATGGTTGCCTTGTTTTTGGGGTAGTAAACTACAACAATTAAACGGGTTCAATGAGTCACTCTGCGCTATGTGCCCTAGGTGCCACTGCACCTGCTGCACCATTGGTAGCTACGCCCCTGTGACTACTATCTGTAGTAGTGGTCGGTGACCTTATGCATTTTTTTAAAATCAATTTCATGGTCAGATTTTTCAGTGGATCATATCATTATAACAATGAGTTTTCTCGCTCCAGAGATGGTTTACAGTTGTCAACCAGAGATCGCAGAGGAGACATAACGTGACGTGTTCTTCAACATGCCACAGGATCTGCCACCTGATCAGGGTTCAAGCTGCTGAGTGAGGCCGTAGCCAGCCACGAAGATGATTCTCACAGTGCTATACATTTCATCCCTGGCGCTGCACACAGCGTGGCCTTTGTGTTTGCCACAGAGCAGAGTCCGTGCCCCCAGCGGCTCATCCCACGGAGATACCTTCTTCTTTGATGTCAAACAATAAATCCGCTTACTCTGTTTGTTGAAGAGCTTTTGTACCAGATAAACAGAATTCTATTACTTGAATCAAATGACAGTAAATATTGTCTACATCGCTTGACATTTGAGCCACACACCCGAGCCTTTCATAGCTCCTAACTGAGGCATGTCAGGAATGGGAGGCGGGTGCCACCTGTCCATAACTCACACCCATGAAGCACCTTCTCAGAGCCATCAGCTGGAAACATATCCCATTATTTAATTTTTAAACAACAGATCTTCCATCTTCGACAGAGAACAACTGCATTGTGGGAAAAAAGCCCAAAATGACAGTGCCTTATGCCAGAGAAGTAAAAGAACATGCTGTTATCCCTTTGCAAGACGAACAATTCGAGATTCAACTCGGGCCATTTACTCGGGTTCAGGGCCTTTAACAACCAGTATAGCCCTTGGCAGCAGGCTCTGATAATATTTAAATATCGGCACCCATAGTTCAGATAACTGCTGACAACACAAGCATTCTCATGGAGGGCATCCTAAAAAAGAAAGAAGAGTTCCCAGAAAGCAAGCACTTATGGAAGAATACAAAAAATCAGTGAGAGAGGTGGTAAACAGACTATGCTTAATAAAAGGAACAACAACATGCTGGGTGGCCTGAAATAAATAAAGTCAGCGAATAGAAAGCGAGCAAATGTGAGTGACAAAACAAAAAGCCAATATATGTCAGCTTTCAGGATGTCCCCAATATGTCTTTGCAGTCAGGCAGCTGACTGTCTGGTTGGCTTCAACCTTATAAATAACAAAAAGAAGACCCAGGTGATGATGGGGGAGGGGTGGTTGGTTCATTAACAGTGTACAACCAGAGTTGTTCAAATATTATAAGTACTTGAGTGTGAATTTCTAATATCATTTCTGTTTTGGTGAACATGTTCCCCAAGTGCCTGTTCAAGTAAAGGGAGTCATGACATGACAGTTCTGGTCCAATTGAATTGACAATATGGCGACATAACATTTGCACTGCAGCTGGACGTATAAAGAGCTAAAACCTATGTATATCAGGATTAGTTACAGAGGGAGTGTGTGATTTCATGATAGTTAGGCCCTACACCATTCTCTAGGATCACCAATAGGATTATGCTCACCATATAAAGGAAATGAGATAACATGCATACATTTCACAGCATCTCTGGAAATCAAATGTTAATCTAGTGTAGCAGCACAGTACCTGAAAGATGTCACAGACTGCCATTATTTATGGTAAATAAAAAACTATTTTAAGGTTAAGAAGTGTATATTGAGCTTAATGAAATAGGTGCTGATATGTTTTAAGACAGATGGCATTGGAGAGTTATTTAATGCAGAAAAGCAATTTAAAGCAACTAAAAAGTGTGATGAATGCTGTGTATTATAGGGTATGGTTGTGTGACCTTATCATGTTATGCACCCAGTGGTGGCTGGTGACATTTGAAATCGGTGAGCCGTAAATGTTCGGGATAAATGCCCAGTGGCGAGTGAGTGTAGCAGGTGAGCCCGACTGCCATAAGGGATGTTCGGGGAGAGAGTTCACCCCCATGGAAAATTTCGGGAAAAGATTGGGCTAATGGTGCATTTTCAAGCAAATTTGAGAAAGCAGAAGTGATAAAGCAATTGTGAAAGTGTAGTTATGCCATCAATAAAGAGATATCTTATGATAATGATGTAGGTAGCTACTCATTCAGTATAACCAGAGAACTTTATAACAGAGTTTGAGATAACAATGCATCTTATAAAACCATATCGCCATCCATTTTCCCCAAAGGCATCTTTTTCATTCGGAAAGCAAAACATAATTAAACAGTACATGTTGTTATGCCCTATTGTAACATTTGGCAGCGAAGGTCCATCCTCAACGTCACAACTCC
Organism: Lissotriton helveticus; assembly: GCF_964261635.1. Lineage (NCBI taxonomy): Eukaryota > Metazoa > Chordata > Amphibia > Caudata > Salamandridae > Lissotriton > Lissotriton helveticus. The sequence continues at coordinate 1,034,769,459 of NC_136059.1, forward strand.
CATATGCAAAGACTCATCTCACAAATCAGTGGCCTGGTTTCTCCTTTGCCTCTGATGAATATGTTTATCACTGCGGGATAGCCTCTGAAACAATCATTCATTGGCCTTCGAGCGGTGCTCAGGGCCTTGAGATCGATGTACCTTAGAAGCTGGCTGTTCTGCCCAGTCACACCTCCAGCAGCCTCAAGGGCAGTGCATACTCGAGAATAATTCATACTGCCAAATGGCCAGCAGTAACAGCCAGAGACAAGCCGCAGTTTCACATTTCCTTAAAAATACCCCTGCTGATGATTGCTATTGGAAGGCATACAGAAGATACGCCAGGCTAGTTTGTGCAACACATTGTTACCTGAATAATTTACGAAAATCCTAAACTCGTCTAGCATACGCCTCGTCATTTGTGAATGAGGTAACCAGTGTGACCCTGACCCAAGGTTGACTTGTCTTATGTTTTATAGGTTAAGAAATTCACAGCACAGACAAAATGACTCCCCATTCCGCTGCCTACAGTGGAATTCTTGCGCAGGTGTGAACAATAGGGCATTTCAGTGAAGAGGTACAATCCGGGTACTCCGAGACATGCCTGCTTTATGCTTGTCCAGTACTGCCTTGGATTTGATTAGTGCCTTTCGATCAGAACAATCTAATAAAAGATGGCCCTCTTCCCTCATTACCTCTGCTTTTACCTCTGTTGTTGGCACTTTGCGTTATTGGAGGGAGGCCATGGCATGCGCGAGACTGGAGACATAATGCCCAAAAGTAATTGAATAATAAAACGGAAGCTTCTCCACATGCTAAGTCGCTAACCTAATTCATCAAAGATGACGACGTCACATGCAAGGAAGAATACTTTTCTTCCTCATTTAACCAGGCCACAGTCGCGGCCGGCATTACGGGCGGGTGGGGGGGTGGAAATGGGGTCGCGACGACCGGAGGGGATGAGAGGGGAGGCGGGAGGGGTTTAATGGAAAGTATAAGTAAGTATAAGTATAAACCATTTTATAGCGCGCTCCGTTACTGGGGAGTATCCTGGCGCGGGAAAGGGAAAGGCAGACAGCAGAACACAGAGAAAAAAAAAACACATTAGATTGTACTCTTGAATAAATGAGTTTTCAGGTGTTTTTTGAATGCAGCCACTGTTGGCATGGAGCGCAGATGGAGAGGGAGAGCGTTCCAGGCCCGAGCCACAATCACAGATATCGACTGGCCACCAAGTCTAGCACGTTTGAAGCGGGGGAGGGACAATTTAAACAGAGTGGAAGATCTCAGGGTGCGTGCAGGGACATAGCTAGTGAATCTCTTTCTCAGATACAGGGGGCCTTGATCATGAGTTGCACGAAACGCAAGCACCAGAGATTTAAACAAAATGCGCTGTGCAACAGGAAGCCAGTGGAGCGTGCGCATCTCAGCGCGGACGCTCTTCCGTCTAGGGATGTTAAATAATAGACGGACAGCCGCATTCTGGATAATTTGCAGGCGTCTCATCAGGTATGCCGGAATGCCACTGAACAGTGCATTCGCATAGTCCAACCTAGCCAGTATGAGCGCCCGAGCAACCGACTCCCTAGCATCCCTAGGGAGCAAGGGGAAAAATTTACGGAGCATTCTCAGAGTGGCAAAGCAGGTGCCTGTAAGCTTTTTAATATGGTACTCGAATCTGAGATCCTCTGTGAACCAGATGCCAAGATTTTTGGCAGGTCTCCCCATCTCTTTCGGGCTGGGAATGTTAGAAGGCCACAGTGTGCTCATAAACGAGGGGGGGAAGGAACCATAAAAAAGCACTTCCGATTTGTCCTCATTGCATTTCAACTGGGCCTGCGTTAACCAGCGAAATACAGAGGACAAACACAGATGGACTGTAGACGTATCCAGATTATCACCTGGCCAGGTGAACAACAGTTGAGTATCATCTGCATACCCTATGATCTTAGCCCCAAACTGTTCCGCTAGATAAACCAGGGGGGTGATGTAAACATTGAACAGTAAGGGGCTAAGAGTGGACCCCTGCGGGACCCCTGTAAGCAGAGGTTTGGGCTCAGAGGCATGGGGAGGCATCCAGACCTGCTGGGTCCTATCAGATAGAAAAGAGGACAGCCAGTCTAGCACAACCCCCCCAATGCCTATGGCAGACAGCCGGCCGAGGAGGAGCTCATGAGGGACGGTATCGAACGCGGCAGAGAGGTCCAATAAAATGAGGACCGCTCTGCCACCTCCGTCTAAACAGTCCCGAATTGCCTCGGTCATCTCCAACAGGGCCGTCTCGGTGCTGTATGCAGCCCTGAGGCCCGATTGAGCAGGGTGGAGGGCGTTGGAGGTTTCAACAAAGCTCTCCAATTGTTGAAGTACTACCTTCTCACAGATTTTCGTGAGTGCCGGTAAAAGGGAGATAGGACGGTAATTCCCAGGAGCCGACGCATCCAGTCCCGGTTTTTTCAAAAGCGGCAGAAGTTTGGCCTGTTTCCAAACAAGAGGAACCTCGCCCGCAGCCAGGGAGAGATTCACTATCTGCGTGATCTCAGCGCAGACTGTTTCCGCCACCTCCGAAAGCACTCGGGCTGGACACGGATCGGTTGGAGAGCCGGATTTCAGGGACTGGAGAAGGGGGAGAACAGCACCCTCCGCAATCTGCGCAAAGTTCGTGAGTTGCTGTCCAGAACATGGGCAAAAGGAAGGACACAGGCCAGCTGCAGAGCAGTCGGTGGGGAGAGCCGCTAAAAGGTCCTGCTGAATCCTTGCTATTTTAGTAATAAAAAAGGTGGACAACTCCTCGCACCATTACGCCGAGGGCAGGAGGGAGACAGCCTCAGCGACAGGTGCCACAAAGCTTTTGACAATAGCAAAGATCTCTCTGCTGTTGTTATCTGCTTTGGCGATGCGCCCTGCATAGTAGGTCCCCTTAGCTACCTTAATGGCTGCATAGTAGTCTTTTTGGGCGAGCCGTAGGGCGGATTTAGCCTCAGAGCTATATACACGTCTCCACGCTCGTTCAAGTTTTTTGCACCCCAGTTTCAACTCCCTCATTTCAGGGGAGAACCAGGGTTGAGAAGGAGAGCGTCTGGCTCTGGTCAGCGTGGTTTGCTTAGTGGAGGCAGCAGCCGCCTGCCGTACCCACTCATTAAACTCACAGACCGCATCGTCCAGATGCGTCTTAGATTTTGGGCGAGTTTTAGACAGAGCCTGTCTGAGCGCAGGCAGGTTGATCTTTTGGGAATGACATATAGAAGGTGGAAGACTAGGCTCTGCCATCTCCCACATAAACCTGACCAGATCATGGTCGGACCAGGTTGTTTTTTCAACGATCACGGACTGAATTGGGAAATTAGAGCACACCAGATCGAGCAAATGACCACCCGTATGCGTCGGAGCAGTCACCCATTGTTTAAGCTGAGCAAGCTCGAGAATTTCACCAAGCCTGCGGGCTTCAGGCGAGTCAGGAACATCCATATGAATATTTAGGTCGCCGACCAAAAGAAACTTAGGAAAACCTAAGGCCCGCGGCACTATATATTCTTCTAGGGAGTCCAGAAAGTGAGTAGCCTGGCCCGGGGGCCTGTAGATCAGAGATCCACCTAAGGTGAAATGGGGGGAAGTTATGATGGAGAAGTGAACAACCTCACCCCCTACACCCACCGTCGGAGGCTCAGAAGCAAAGCTCCACCCCTCTCTAAAAACAACTGCTAGTCCACCCCCTCTACCCGAGGGTCGATCTACCCTAACAATCTTAAACCCCCTGGGGACAGCCAGTTCCACACTGGGAGCGGAAGTACTGGTCATCCATGTCTCCGTGAGGAACAGTACCTCCAGCTGGCCGTCCACCAGAAGTTCAAAGACCTCAGCGGCATGCCTAACCGCAGATCTAGCATTAATCAGTCCCGCCCTAATGTTGGTAACAGTGGCGTTATTGACTGAACGTGGGGGGGGGAGGGTTGGGGAAGAAAACCACAGATGGGGCATTTGGCCAGAACACAGTCTAGATCCGCACGTGTACACGGCAAACCCTTGACGGGGGGGGGGCAAGTCTCCAAAGATCATGGCGCGAGTACTTGCGTGTCTCTGAAATGACCATCCCCGGAGGTCGCCGAGCAGAATGGCTGGCCCTGGGCCCGTCCGAGACACGGACGGGCACAGACGGGCCCTCCTTTGGCGCTCCTTCGGCGCGCAGACGGCGTGCCCGCTGCGCGCGACCGCTGCGCGTCATTGGAGACATCCCTATTTGACGCACAAGCCCCTCCCCGAGCTGGAGCGCTAACTCCGTTCCAGTAGGGGTCCGGGACTCCCAAGATGGCGCCCGACCTGTCCCTCCACACAATCGGCACAGGCAAGCCGCGGTGGACCGGGGAGCAGGGGGACCAAGAAGCAGCAATTAGGTAAGTTTTTAAAAAGCAAACAATTTATAACAACACTACACAATTAGTAAATCAATTGGGTCAGTGAAACGAAATCGTTTTTTAAAAGGATTAAAAGGGTTAAGAGCGCCTGCTGCGTTAGTCCTGTGCAGAGAAAGAGGGCAGAAGAGATTTACTCGCAGTCTGCACGCCTTGTTTTTCCCAAGCGCTATCACAAGGCGCTGCCACCACCTCGCTCAAACGCACAGAACTGCCAGAACTGATCCTATTTGACGCACAAGCCCCTCCCCGAGCTGGAGCGCTAACTCCGTTCCAGTAGGGGTCCGGGACTCCCAAGATGGCGCCCGACCTGTCCCTCCACACAATCGGCACAGGCAAGCCGCGGTGGACCGGGGAGCAGGGGGACCAAGAAGCAGCAATTAGGTAAGTTTTTAAAAAGCAAACAATTTATAACAACACTACACAATTAGTAAATCAATTGGGTCAGTGAAACAAAATCGTTTTTTAAAAGGATTAAAAGGGTTAAGAGCGCCTGCTGCGTTAGTCCTGTGCAGAGAAGGAGGGCAGAAGAGATTTACTCGCAGTCTGCACGCCTTGTTTTTCCCAAGCGCTATCACAAGGCGCTGCCACCACCTCGCTCAAACGCACAGAACTGCCAGAACTGATCCTATTTGACGCACAAGCCCCTCCCCGAGCTGGAGCGCTAACTTCGTTCCAGTAGGGGTCCGGGACTCCCAAGATGGCGCCCGACCTGTCCCTCCACACAATCGGCACAGGCAAGCCGCGGTGGACCGGGGAGCAAGGGGACCAAGAAGCAGCAATTAGGTAAGTTTTTAAAAAGCAAACAATTTATAACAACACTACACAATTAGTAAATCAATTGGGTCAGTGAAACGAAATCGTTTTTTAAAAGGATTAAAAGGGTTAAGAGCGCCTGCTGCGTTAGTCCTGTGCAGAGAAGGAGGGCAGAAGAGATTTACTCGCAGTCTGCACGCCTTGTTTTTCCCAAGCGCTATCACAAGGCGCTGCCACCACCTCGCTCAAACATAAAGAAATATATAAAATAAAATAAACTTACCGTCCTGAGACTCCCGACTCCCGCCGTCCTGGTTTTCAATTCCAGCAGCACTGTGCACGTCATCAGGAAGGTGGCAGGCAGCCTCCCTCCCCTCCACCGCTGCGTAGTTGATTGGTGCTGCTGCTGCCCCACCCACGTCATTTTCTCTCTCTATGCTGCAGCATACAGAGAGAACATGGAGAGTGGGCGGTGTTACTCGAGGGCAGGGGGGAGTGAATTGCCCACTGTTGATAATACTGCCTGTTTGGACAGCCTGAGGCTGCTCAAACAGACATTATTAAAAACAGTGGGCAAGCAACTCCCCCCTGCCCTCGAGTAACACCGCCCACTCTCAACCAGGTACTTCTGCTTTCTCGCCGAACTACGGCAATAACTACCATTTGTTTCTGCCTTCTCGCACGGCAAGAAAGCAGGGGGGCAGCGCCCAAACGCCCCCATGGAGGAGCCGCCACTGTATGCAGCTACAAAACCGTCTTGGGTCTAGTCTGGCTCTTTTGGCTTAAACAAAGGAACAAGAGTAAATCATTTAGAACCACCAAACAACAAAATAAGAAGGATGCCCAACAGAAAAGAAATTCAACACCAATTTATAGAGATAGGTATGTTGTTGTTGTAAAAGCTTTATTTCGATACGTAAATATCTTAAAAGCGATACATACAAAAATACATTTTCAAGGCTTATGGTAAGATACAGTTGTGATTCCTAAAATAATCGAGTAAAATACAATAAATAGTTAAAAAGAGAATTAAATTGCAATAGAAAGCCTTTTAGCTCGGATCACCCAAGCCCATTTAAAAAACTTTGAAACACCACAGACAATGGAGGGGGATGTATCAGTCAATAAAATGCGAAGGGCCACCAGATGCTGTCTTGTACCTAAGAGCCTGCACAATGGTATTAGCCAGCGCCTCCTAGGGGCACGATAGTCAGGACATTCGAAGAAAAAATGTGCCACCGTCTCCACCCGTGTCGAGCACATGGCACAGAAGGGTGAGGACTGGGAAGATTAAGATCTCCACCTGGACACCAAGTTGGCCAGAGGTAAGGTGCCCACTCTGAGTTTGAAATAGAGAATCCTGTCCAGGGGAATGGAGATTAGGTCCAAGTAAGGCTCATAAGCAACCACGTCTTTGATTCTCAGGAAAGCTGCGGTCGAATTGCAGTGATGAGGATTGCGAATGAGTTTGGTGGCTATCCAGACCCAATATAGCTTCTTCAGGGTGGCTTTCGGAGGGGCAGAGCGAGTAACCCAGGAATCTTCCAAACCCATCTCCACCAATAGGCTCTTGATGTCCCTTAGCCATTTGATTCGATGCCAACCCTCAATTGCAATTACCTCAGACAGACCTGCTGCATAGGAGGCTAGCTCTGGGACCCTCCACAGGCGGGCCCACAAAAGCAGAGGCCGTAATCGCGCCTGGTCCGCGATTGATTTGCAGCCCAAGTCAAGAAGCACTGGGACTGTAGGTGTGCTCGATGGGAGTACCAAGAGTTCTTTCAGGAATTTACTTTCTGCCTTGGCTAATACCTCCAGGTTTGTGGAGCCCCACAACTCCGCCCCATACAAAGCCGCAGCAACCCCTCTAGCTTTATAAATATCTATAGCTGGGGAGATACAATGTTTGGGAGAAGAACAATGTTCCCTAAGTAGGGCACCAGTCACCCTTTTGTGGTTGAGCAACATCTTTTGGATATGTGGGGTCCAGCTCATGGAGTTACTGAGGCGAATCCCCAAATAATCAAACTCACGGACCCTCTCCAGGGGACGGTATTTAAAACCGGTGGGGGCCCTAGCTTTTTGGGAGGGTTCATAGTCAGGAATTTGGTCTTGTCTACGTTAATTGTCAGGCCCCTAAGGGAACATAACTCCTGGAAGCGGGTAAGGAGCTTTTGGAGACCCTGAGGTGTCTTTGCAATGAGCAGGGTATCGTCGGCAAAGAGCAGGGTGGGGATCTGGGTGCCCGCCAGGGACGGAGCATCTGCAGGTTCGTTAAGCAGGTGCTCAACCATACCATTCACATACAGTGAGAATAGTGTGGGAGCCAGCACACATCCCTGGCGGACGCCCCTACACACTGGGATTCTGTTGGTTTTCTCCCCGTTCTTACCCCACCGCACCTGTGCATAGTTGTCTGAATGAAGTTTAATCAGAAGCGACAGGATGTAGGTGGGCAGTCCCAGCCCCTGCAAAACCCTCCATAGCTCCTCCCTCGGTACTAGGTCAAAGGCAGTCTTCAGGGCAATAAAGGCCAGATAAAGACTGCCCTTGCCCAGCACCACCACCTTCCAGTACAAGAGTGTCAACCTGAATGCTTGGTCTATCGTCCCCGTACCTGAGCGGAAACCCGCCTGGAAGTCCGACAGTATTTTATGCTCATCTGCTCATTAGAGGACCCTCCCCAAAATCACCTTCCCTGCCACCTTTTGGGAAGAGTCAATTAGGCTGATGGGCCTGTAGTTGGCGGGGTTTTCCCGACACCCCTTTTTGAATATCGGGACAACCTCCGCCCCCTTCCAGGAATCAGGTACTGGTGCGCCCTTCATGATTGCATTTAATAACGTAGCGACCAATTGTCCCCATTCCTTGGGATTGGCACGAAGCAAGTCGCCGGGTATCCCATCCGGCCCCACAGCCTTTAATGGGACCAGGGACTTAATTACAGCCTCCACCTCCCTCTCAGTAAAATCGTCCATGTCACTATCCGTTGTGTCATCCTCCAAGAAAAAGGACTCGCTAATAACCCCTTCAGGATGAGAATACAGGGCCTCGAAGTGAATGTACCAGAGCTGGGCAGGGATGTTACATGTAACCAGCGAAACATCTGGCCTATTCTTATTCCTAATCAAACTCCAGAAGCCCCTTGCATCCTTTCCCTTGCTTGCAGCCAAAAGATCTTCCCAAAACTTCTCCTCCCACTCCCTTTTCGCTGCCTTTATGGTGAGAGAATAGTCCTTCCTTGCTGTTCTAACTGCTAGTGGGGACTTGGATTTCACAGCCCCTATCAAGGCCTTTTTCTGGGACCTGCATTTGGACGTGTACCAACCCTGTCTTGTCCAGGATTTATTCCTGTTGGACATACCCGGGGCACTGCTGGGCGAGACAAAGAGTTTGCTCAGTGCCCCAATTAGGGCACAAAAAACCTGCGTAGCCTCCTTAGGAGCACTAAGCAATGGGCCCAAATTGCTCTGGGCTACAGCCAGCAGGGCCCCTATGGCAGATAGTTTCTCACTGGACAGGGCGATCTTAGGCCATTTTAACCGCCTCCCGCAGTTAGATACACTGATCGTCTGGGTGGTGGGTGCCAACAATAATTGATACCCAACCTTGCCCCTTAGCCACTCCGGAGACAGAACAAGAGAGAGAAGATTATGATCGCTATTGATACTCTCAATAATCTCCATGTCACTCAGAGTGTTCCATAAACATACATCGAGAAGAATATAATCTATTCACAATAAATGATTGGGCCTATTGTATGTGTGTGCGCCCTTCAGATCAGATTTGGACCTCCCGTTTACCGCCCTCAGATCGAATTCCAAATTAAGTGCGTTGATCTGCAACGCCACTTTCGTCCACTTCTTAATGGGGGGCAGACCCAGGGCCGGAATCCCCTTTCTCGCATCCTCCTCTTCTATGCCTAACATGTCGTCGAGGCCCAGGGGCTCGAACGTACAATTTAGATCACCCGCCACCATGGTGCACGAGTTCCTTGGCCGTTGCCTTAGGAGATCTTCCAGAAGTGCAATGGTGGCCGATTGTACTCCTCCCCTAGTACCTCTCGCATAGACATTAAAAATGTCTAAGAGCAGGCGGCCCCGGGAATCCTTCAACGTAATGTTGAGGATGTCAGGAGAATTTGTGGGGTGTTCCTCCACCCTGCAATCCAGGGAGACAGCAACCCAAATGAGGAGGCCCCCGAGGGGCGCCCCCTCCCTGCCTGGGACATGACAGCGGGAACAAAGTGGGACGAATAGCCCACCTTATGGCAGGGCTCCATGGCCCATGTCTCCTGGAATATGCAGATGGAGTATCCCTTCACAAGGGCATTCCAGTCAGACAACTCCAGCTTTCTGTCGATTCCCACGATGTTCCAGCTGAAAATCCTGAGAACTGGATCCGTCACAGCTGTAACACCGCCGGAGTCGAGGTCATTTCCCCCCACCAAAGAGTCCTGGAGCACTAGGCTCCTGACCCCTCCTTGCCCATCTGGAACCTGACTTCTCTCATGATAGGTTATATATCTAACAATTTGTAGACAGCAAGATGAGCAAAATCAACTGCCGGGTTCCGGCGATGTGGATTTGTAAGTAAAACGTAAATCTCAGCATTGGTAACGGTAAAATGTGTAAACATTTGGAAACTTTGGAAGATTTGTGTTTGGCTCCTCTGACCAGGGTTGACCAACACAGGGAGAAGGTCAGGGGGCTGAGCAAGGAAGATTTGGCCAGTTATCCAAAGCAGTGTTGAGTCCAGTTCACACTTTACATCAAGACTGCCATAGTCTTCAATTATGTGGCCACAATGCTGGTGATAAAGGGTAACAAGACATAATATCGAAGTAAAAGTATAGAATGGACATAATATCGAATCAAAAATATAGAATAGACAAAATATCGAATGGACATAATATACTTGTTAAAAATATCGAATTGAAGGTAAGTAATATCCATTGTCAAAATATCTAAGTTTAAAATATCGAAGTTTAAAATATCAAAGTATATAATATAGGCATGAAAATATATCGAATGTTTAATAATATCAATTTTTTAAGTGTTTTGCAAGTTAGTATATGTGTGAAAAGTGTATATTATTTTTGTAATGTATGTTTGATTTTTTTAAAGTAATGAATTTTATGTTCTTTTATTTTTGCGCAATTTAATTCTGTAGCGGTTTGTGGGTTTATAGGGGAATAGGGTGGGAAGTAATTTAAATATATTAAATTAAATATACATTTTTAACAATTATTAATTATTTTTAATTTAATTTTGCTTTTTAGTTCTGTAGCGGGTTGTGGGTTTATAGGGGAATAGGGTGGGTAGTAATTTAATTGTAATTATTTAAATATTTGTATTTATTTATTGGTATTTATTTTGAATTTATTGTAAATTACTTTTTTAATTGGTAATGAATTTTTATTAATTGGTAATGAATTTTTATTAATTAATTAATTGATAATTATGTTAATTGTATTAATTTGTTTTCCGTAGCGGGTTGTGGGTTTATAGGGGAATAGGGTGGAAAGTAATTTAATTGTAATTAAGTAAATATTTTTTATTTATTTATTGGTCTTCATTTTTAATTTATTGTTAATACATTTTTAATTGGTAATTAATTTTTATTAAATCTTAATTCCTTTTTATTAATTAATTCTTAGATAATTATGATAATTGTATTAATTTCTGTAGCAGGTTGTGGGTTTATTGGGGAATAGGGTGGGAAGTAATGTAATTGTAATTAACTGCATATTAAAAATACTTTTTGTATATTGATAATTAATTTACAGTTAATTAATTATTAATTGGTATTAATTTGTATTAATAATTAGTTTTTGTTATTGAAACTTAATTAGTTGTTTATTAATTATGAATGCGTAATTAATTTTTAATAACTACTATTTATTTGTATTTCCAATTAATTAAATATTACATAATATTACATTGGTAATTAATTTTCATTAATGTTTTATTGTTATTGATATTTAATTTATTTTTATTAATACATTAAATCATTACTTTCCCTACTGTTTAACTCACTGGAGTGGGAATAGTAAGTTTTACTCCTACGCTATCCAACCTTTTCTCTACTGTTGCACTCACTGGAGTGGGAATAGTAATTTTTACCCTCCCATTATCCAACGCTTTCCCTACTGTTGCACTCTGTGGAGTGGGAATAGTTAATTTTACCCCTACGCTATGCAACGCTTTCCCTACTGTTGCACTCTCTGGAGTGGGAATAGTAATTCTTACCCTCCCCCTATCCAACGCTTTCCCTACTGTTGCACTTTGTGGAGTGGTAATAGTAATTTTTACCCCAACGCTATCCAACGCTTTCCCTGCTGTTGCACTCTCTGGATTGAGAATAGTAATTTTTACCTCTAAGCTATCCAATGTTTTCTCTACTGTTGCACTCTCTGGAGTGGGAATAGTATTTTTTACCCCTACACTATCCAACGCTTTCCCTACTCTTGCACTCTCTGGAATGTGAATAGTAATTTTTACCCCTACGCTATCTAACGTTTTCTCTACTGTTGCACTCTCTGGAGTGGGAATAGTAATTTTTACCCATACGCTATCCAACGCTTTCCCTACTGTAGGCACTCACTGGAGTGGGAATAGTAATTTTTACCCTCCCACTATCCAACGCTTTCTCTACTCTTGCACTCTGTGGAGTTGGAATAGTATATTTTACCCCTACGCTATCCAACGCTTTTCCTACTGTTGCACTCTCTGGAGTGGGAATAGTAATTCTTACCCTCCCCTTATCCAACGCTTTCCCTACTGTTGCACTCTGTGGAGTGGGAATAGTAATTTTTACTCCTACGCTATCCAACGCTTTCCCTACTGTTGCACTCTCTGGATTGGGAATAGTAATTTGTACCTCTACGCTATCCAATGTTTTCTCTACTGTTGCACTCTTTGGAGTGGGAATAGTAATTTTTACCCTCCTCCTATCCAACGCTTTCCCTACTGTTGCACTCACTGGAGTGGAAATAGTAATGTTTACCCTCCCGCTATCCAACGCTTTCCCTACTGTTGCACTCTCTGGAGTGGGAATAGTATTTTTTACCCCTATGCTATCCAACGCTTTCCCTACTGTTGCACTCTCTGGAGTGGGAATAGTCATTTTTACCCCTACGCTATCCAACGTTTTCTCTACTGTTGCGCTCTCTGGAGTGGGAATAGTAATTTTTACCCCTACGCTATCCAACACTTTCCCTACTCTTGCACTCACTGGAGTGGGAATAGTAACTTTTACCCTCCCGCAATCCAACGCTTTCCCTACTGTTGCACTCACTGGAGTGGGAATAGTTATTTTTACCCCTACGCTATCCAACGCTTTCCCTATGGTTGCACTCACTAGAGTTGTAATAGTACATTTTACCCTCCCGCTATCGTATGGTAAAAATATTGTATATTTTTTTATTAATATTACGTTAATATATATATGTATTAAAAAATAAAATTGTATGTTTTTTTAACTTACATTAATTATTTATGAATTTTAAGGTTATTTAAGTATTTTAAGTATGTTTAAGTTAATTATATTTATTATTTCATTAATTTTCAATTAATTTTAAGACATAAAAAAATTCGACATTTTGACTAACTATAGTTTTTTACAACAATATTTTTGATTCGATATTAATGTACTTACCTGTTTGTAGATAGGAATTCGATATTTTTGCATTCTAGATTTTTTCATCGATATTTTGGAAGGTCGATATTTTGGTATTCTATATTATGTCAGTGATCCGTGATAGAGGATGCAGAGGATGCTGGAATATCCTCTAGATGCTGTGCATTTGACAGGGGCCTTCCTGGGGCTATTCCTTGGTGCATGGGTAAGGTGGGGCGACTTTGACCACCTGTGTCAGAGTCCCTCACATTCTGCTATGATTCTGTAAAATGCTAGTTGTGGGCGGTCTACCGATCTCCGTTGACAGCAGGTCCAGTGGTTTGCTTTGGTGAGGGCAAGTGTCCATCTTGGTGGCCAATCCACATTATGATGACTCTAATGGGTCAGGCAGATATAGGTGCAATTTTTGAGTTTGAAGTGGAGGTCTTCTTAACTGCACATTGGTAGTCATTGGCAATTCCTTGCAAATACCTACTAACTGCCCAGGGTGGATGACTTTAGATTGTATGGTCCTTGCGTTAGATCCGACTGACCCCTGGAGTCACTACTTCAGTCTGGGGCTCAGGAGTGACTTTTCCTTGAGCCAGGCACCACAGGTTCAGTCCTTTCTTTACTAGCCCAAGTAGCAGCAGGTGCAGCCCATCGGGTGGTGCAGCATCTATCTCTTGCCAGGTGAGCAGGGTAGTCCTTTGGTCCTCTCTCTAGTTCAGATATGATCTGAGGTTCAGGGTGCCAGGATTGCCATATTTATGCCCAGAAAGCCCCCTGAGAGACGATTTGACCACCACTAGCCAATGGGTTACCAGGATCCCTCCCTCTCTATAATAACTTCTGGCTATGTGTGGCATCTAGCAATTCCAGAGTGAACTTTTTTTAACTTTACTTTGGATGTTAGGAGCTTTGTACCCCACCCAAGAGTATTGTAAACCGGTGGATATACACACCCAAGAAAAACCTGGTTAAGCAACTAGTTTACCCTCTCTGTTCCCACTGCCAGCCCGTCTAACTGAACAAAGAGGCAGCCCTACTTGAGTGTGGCCGTCATTTGCCCACCAAGGACAGCTTCCCCTTTGATCACCCTGTTTTGCTTCTTGCAACACCTCTCTGAAAGATTCCTGTTAACGGAGGCTTTTTCAACCCAGTATGTGACTTTATACTGAGAACAAGATCCATTGCGGACTACAAGGACTACAGGACAAGTTTGAGGGAACTACAGGAAAACAAAACAGTTTGAAACCCTGCGAAGAGTGATACAGGAAGGGGCTTGATGTTTGAGCCTGTAAATTCATCTTAAAGAGGCATATATTGGCTGTATAATCTTCTAACGCTTAGGTGCAAAAAACACAAGGGTTGAAAAATAATCCTCCAAAATAATCGGGGTGTCCAATTGAGAGTGAGGTTGATCAACCCTGTAAACGCGACTGCATGGGTATACCTGCAGATTGTATGGGGTAAATACTGTGGATTCAGAACAGATTCGTATTGTGCTTTGGGAGATATCATCTTTTGTCCTGAAAAAGGTGGTCTTTGCGCAGTAATGCCCACCAAAACGCGTCAATGGTTACTGTTACCAGGCATACTATAGAGTGTGAAGACATTTGTTATTATTGTTAAATCATTTTTACTAAAATCAAATGTCGGAAGAATGAATTTGGTCTGATGTATTTGCCTGTGTATATGATTAGAAACAATTTTTCTTGCAGGTTCTCCCAGTATTGTATTCATTTGTCTGATTTAAAAAAAAAAATTTGCAACAATTACTATATAGTGTTTTTAACTTATTTTTAAACTTTGTTTGGAAAATACTTTCTATGTGTGCAATCACATGTTTGATTAACTTTTAATAAAATACTTGTATTTTTCAACACTTGCCCTTTGATGGTGATGGTGTTATGTTCTGGTGATATGGTTATGTGTATGAATGTGTATGTTTTGATGAATTAAGTTGCCCAAAGGGGATTTCTTCTTGACTGAGGTGCACCTCTCTCTGTGGCAGATATCTATTGCTCCTGAGCCTCGGAGTCATTCACACTACCCCTAAGGACGGCAGAAGGCTGCCTGGTGCCCAACAATTGTGAAAGGCTACTCGATAAACTGGGCAAACAGAGTGACAACTTTCTAAAAGTTGCTTTTCCTTGAAAGTGATCTTAAATTTGGCTTGGGAATCAAGTCGGGTTTAATGCCTCAATTAATTTGATACCTTGAAGTATCCATTTTATTAGTTTAATTCAGCAATTATCAGGAGCGAGCTGTCAAGCCATAACTCTGTATTACCCAATGAGACTGATAGCTTTTCCACAGTAAACCTACAATTTGGAGATTTTACTGTTAAGCCATGTTAAAATATATAGTTCCCTTAATAACATACAGTTCCCTGCCTTAGGGTTCAATAAGACTTTCCTTATTTTGTTAAGGGAAGTGGGGGCTTTGCTATTGGTTTAAATGGCAAAGACAAACTAGCAGTTTTACTCTGCTCTTCCCGGCTGCAGTGCAGGCTAGGAGCCATTTTGTCTATTATCACATGTATCGTGGCACAATCAGTGCTTCTGCCCTCGGTGGGCACTCTAACATACATGCCCATACATGCCCTAGGTACCCTTGGTACCATATGCTAGGGACTTTTAAGCAAGTCAACTTATGCCAATTCTGCATAGTCAATTCAACATACATTTTGTAGTGGGTTAGAGCACTGGCACAGAGGTCTGGCACTCTCGAAGTTGAAAAAAAGGCATCCAGCACTGCAAATGGGGGCCAAAAGTGGGGGATAAACCTCACAAAAAGTGACTGCCTTTTTTCAATGCAGTAAAATTAATGGCAGGGGCAGGAAAATATTTACTGAATGTTTTAAATAAAAATTTATGGGGCCAAATGCTTCTTTTATGTTTGGGCACACTTTGTAATAATTATAATTTTAAAAAAAGCACCAGGGGCAATCAAACAAAGAGTGCCACAGAAGCACACCGGGCTTGTGTGCCGGATATCTGCACCCACAGGGCGCTTACAGTAGGGACTGCAGATGCTTGTGCAGCCCCTTCTGTAATACAGGTCACACCAGTTCACATATAGCATTGGTATAATCTTAATGGGGGGGGGGTTCTTTATTTGCATTAGGGGGGTGGCGGTGCTCCAGGCTAATGAAGGAAACACTTCGCCTCTGCGCCCGCGTCATATTGAAGTCATAGGCCTGTTGGCAAAGACAGCCTCAGGAAATATACCGACTGTGCTCCACAAAGAGGGTGCTCTATGAAAGTGAGACTGGGGGGGAACAGTGGGCCATTTGCTACAGGGGCCACCATTTGTAAAGAAGGCCGTGTGCCGCATGCCCTATGAAAGATGGAAAGACTGCTTTAAACAGGAAATCTGCCTTTTACTAATGCATTTCGCCAGGACAGCAACGTGTTTGCGGCTGTTCTAGGAGCACTGCATTATCTGAAATAGGACGATGTGTACTTGAGTGCACCAGGCTGCATCTCTGTGGTACCAGGGACAGTGCAAACTTTACATATTGCGGCGCCAGCTGTTTTTACTGCTATTTGTAGCCCTTCTACCCAGTGAACTAGCACATGTAATAGTTTTATTATAAAGATAGCTTTCCTCTCCTTCATTTATGCTAAAATTCTATGAATATTGAAAGTTTTAATATGTTTACAAGTCTAAAAACTGTTTTATAACAATGATAATTATATTACTGGGACACAATAGCCTATTGGTGGAAAGATATTTCCAGCTTCGTCAGTAGGTTGAAAAGTGGTGCTACATAAAGATTAAAACACCTAGTAGTCTTAGTTTCCAGAATTCAGTGAGAAGTCTGGAGAGGTTTGAGAGAAAGGCACTTTTGGAACCTATTGGGGTGAACACTAACCCTCATGCCATCAAGGTGCTCTGAATTTTAAATTTGATTAAAACAAAATGGCCCTTTGGGTTCTTCCTTTTTTGCTGTACTGGGAGCATTTTCCTGAATAATTTAGTATGCCCACATTTCCTACAACCTGGTTTGGCTAGTATTTCATTTTCTTAAGATTGACTAGCATCCATCCCTTTACTTACCCAATCTCTGTGTAACATATACGCATCTGGCGACATTAGATGTATCATATACGCATCTGAGGACATCAGATGTTTATTCTTGCGTCAAAATGAAGCCTGACTCTTTTGAGCCTAGGCAGTTGCAGGATTTGTTATGCTTCAATGGTGCACAAGACAGTTCATTGTTATGGGTAGGATAATAAGGTCTCTAGGCAGTATTGTGAAAGTCATGATAGCTTCAGTGATAGAACCCAATTCAGAAGTGTGAGATAAGGCAGAGTTCTGTGCCTCAAAGGATATCAAGATATGGTGATATAGGAAGAGAAGGACATATGAATGTATACA
Source organism: Lissotriton helveticus (assembly GCF_964261635.1). NCBI lineage: Eukaryota > Metazoa > Chordata > Amphibia > Caudata > Salamandridae > Lissotriton > Lissotriton helveticus. Next base: position 1,034,786,612 of record NC_136059.1, read on the forward strand.
TTCTTATGAAGTGTGGTGTGAGTTTCAATATTGTAGTTAAAGTCTATTGCAACCCAGGCAGCCGGGTTTCTGAGGTTCTACTAGGGCAGCAGAATATCATGTAGAACAGCATACCACCTCACAAAGCTGGAAACGATATAGAGTTGATCAAACCTTTAGGGTACTCAGCCTATCTAAGATAAACAGATGTGCAAGGAGGCCTAACTGTCCAAGTGTAATTTATTAGGTGAGCTAATCCTCGAATAGCATGGGGTCCAAAAGCCAATCGTATATATGTTTAGGCTATAAGCAATGACGTTTGTGTATGAACTTGTCTGTCCAGTAGCTAGTTCTGGTGAAAGGTAGGACATAGCACTGGGGAAAAATAGAACACATTTTGTTCCAGCAAATCTGAGGAGAGATAGAGAGAGAGAGAGTGAGAGAGAACAACCCTGCCACAGAATTTCCAAAAGGCTTGATAGTCTAAGTTATCCATCAATGTTCTTATATAGTTTGCAATGTCTTACAAATATACAGAGTAGTCTAAGTGTGAATAAGAAACTACTGCTCTCCCTCAGATGCTCGACTAGTGGAAAGTCACAGATTTTGTAACATGTTAATGAAGGCTGTAGTAGGGGGTACTTTTTGGTCTACAAATAAACCTTTTGTGTTTTTTTCATTAATCTTATCCTTCATTCCAAGTTGCATTATGCCAAAATAACCTTAGATGCCCTTGCATGGTATCAGTGGGGATCTGGAGTTTTCTGGTGTAACTTTTAGTGATCCCTCTTGACGTTGCTTATCCCTCTCCGCACATTTCCATGTGACACTCTTTATTCTCTGTCTCGTCAACGAAGGATTTGTCTTCAATAGTTCTGATAGCTAGTGATGCCAGGAGTACCATTGCTCTGCGTTTTGCCTGTAGCAGATTCGTTCAAAGTTCCTAGGAAAGGTGCTGTATTTTATCATCCATCTTGATCAACATGGAAGATAGATCGAAGATCCTTCAGTTGTGCTCTCAATGACAGGAATGCTTGGTCTCTTACAAGAACTCAGAGATACATATATTGGGGGCCATATGTCTTAGTTGCCATGATGATCTGATGATCCTGCTGATACCAAGGAAAGCAGGCTATCTCTGGGTGCAGTGAGTCTCTCTGCACTGGCTGATCGGAGTTTATCTGGTGAGGCCTCCGGGATTTAATAGGACACTAAAATTCAATATTCCTTTCCTCTTGAATAAAAATGTTCAAGAATTGTAGTATGTCTTCTTACTCTGGTTCCCTGAAATCCGTTGTTTATTTCTTCCACATCAATCTGATTCTTGCAAAGTTTTCATAGTTCTTTATCCCAGTTTGGAGGATTGTACAGCTAGTTTTCCACACCTGTCAATCTCTTTTTAATGGAGTCTATGCATTTTGTGAAGGATGCAATACAGGGAGGGGGCGTGGTCTGCCGAGTAGCAGAATGGCCGCTCTCTGAGTGAGCTCCGCCAGCTAGGTCATGAATCCTTGAGGAACCCTGATGTATGGTGCTGTGGGAAGCCTAAACCCGACGCCCCTGCACCCCTGACCTGCGGCGGATTTCAGAGGTGGACTTTTCACGACCTGCGACGGCTCTCCGGAGGGGTGACGCGAGCGCTGTCTGGGCCCTGCGCGGCCTCCATCTGCGGCTAGGTGGGAGAGATTGCTATCTCCAAAATTGAGCCTGGGGATTCAGAGGCGCTGCAGGCCTGAAGCCGCCGATGGAGGGAAGAGACTTGGCTGCAGCCCCGACTGGCTTTGGTTGGTGTACGCAGCACTGAGGAGGGCGGAGAGGCATTCGATCCTCGGGATGCCTGGCTCCTCTGCTGCTGGGAAAAGCTTTTGACCGTGCGGTGTCGAGACCGGAGAAAGTGTGGGGAATCCCCGACCGCCATCTTGGCACCCTCGCGCTCGGAGGGTGTGCGCCTGCAGGCGAGATTGGTGGAGAAATCCTGCCTTCTTCCTGAAGTTAAATCCTTGAGTGATGCACCTGAGATGCTGACCAACGTGCCTGGAGTGCACGGGGGGGTGGGTGATATCTGCCCTTCTGCACCGGACACTGAGGGAAGACCGCGAGCAGGGGGAGCCATTTTGCGGTGCCGGCAGTGGGCGGAGACTCAGTGCTGTGGAGGTTCTGCGCACCCCTTGGGGTTTCTCCTGCCAAGAGTGACCTGCAAGATACCTAGAGTTGTGGTGCAGAGAAGACTCCTAAACATTAGCTGTATATGAACCCTGATGCCCGGTCGCGTGGCTGGTGGGAACTGCTGATTGCAGGAGTGGGGGGAGCCCTGGGGGGCTTCATGTGGCAATGTGAACTGCTTCTCTTCTCCTGGCCACCTACCTGTGATCTTGCTTTGTGCTTGTGGCTGGCCTCTTGCGCTGGGCCGATGAATTTGTGAAGCCCATACTGCCCACTGGAACGGATTGGAGGCGGTTCTCCCCTGTTCACCTTCCACTGTGCGTGGCCTGGGAGCCTGTCCCTCCCTTCCCAACTGACTACTGCTGGAGCTGTGGTTCATTCGAGGTACTAGTCCACGAATTGACATAGCGGGCCATTGCAACTCCGTGGTGTGACTAGGCTGTGTGGAGCTGTGCTGGAGATCCTGTGTCGCGCCGCCTGAGCTGAGGGAACTGGTGGCTGAGAGTCACCGAAGCTTATTTGGAGCGGGGCCTCTGCCTTGCCTCGGGCCTAGGCCAGCCGGGCATTTGTTACTTCATCATGGGCAAGCCAGATGCCAAGCAACCCAAGCTTAATTTTGACAAACGCTCCACATGCCAGAATGAACCGTCTTCGGGGGCCACAATCTGAGGAACAGCGGGAGGAACACTCGGAGGATCAGGGAGAAGACCTGCGCACCCTCATGTTAGAAATGCACTCCAGCCTGCGAAATATCGAGTCTAAGCTGGACACTCTGACCACACAGCTAGACTCTGTGAAGGCCCAAGTCACTGCCCATGAAACTCGGCTAGATACCTTGGAGAACCGACAAACCGAATTCCACGAGTTTCAAGTGGAAACCAAGGAGCAATTGCTACATATGGACAAGCTCTTGGGGGTAATCCGTGCAAAGAACGACGATTTGGAGGCGAGGTCCTGGAGGAATAACCTACGCATTTTAGGATTGCCAGAGACGACTGTGATTGCCAAGATGGAAACCTACGTGGCAGATCTCCTACATGCGTTGTTTGACATGTGTTTATGGTGGAGAGGGCACACAGGGCCTTGGGTCAGAAACCTCTGGTGGGGTTGCCCCTGAGACTGATCTTGGCCAAGCTGCTGAATTACCAAGACAGGGACAACATCCTGCGGATGGCGAGAGAGAGGGGCCAACTGTCTCATCAAGGTAACAACTTATCGTTCTGCCCGGACTTTACCGCTGCTGTTCAGGCGGCGAGGCGTGAGTTTTTGCCGGCTAAGCGGATTCTTCTCCAGGCGCAAATTCCCTACTCACTACTTTACCCTGTCAAATTAAAAGTTTCTTACGACGGAACTGCGCACTATTTCACTGATGCGAAATCTGCCCTAAAATATGCTAAACATATTGGAGGGAAGAAGGGTAAAGTCTCTAGTGGAGCAGCAGCATCGGCTACTGGATAACTTAGTGATAATGATTGACTGGTATGATACAATATTGGTTGTCTGAAGTGCCTTTCTACCGCTACGCTGAAATGTATGATCACTCTCACTGATGCTACTGTGGGTCTAACTGTCCTTGTATTTTGTTCTTCTTTCCTAGTGGATTAGTCTGGGAGTGTCGGGGAGGGCTGGTACCAGGCACTGTAGAATCCCTAGCCACCCTGTTTACTCGGGGTGAAATCTGGTGCCACTACGCCCCCATGGGAGATCTCCCTTATGTTTTACAGAGACTGTTATATTTTACGTTGCTGGGGAGGGTTACTCTGCAACCTGATTGGGGGGGTTGGAGTGGGTGGCGGGTTGGAGGTGGGGTTTGTTAGTTTGTTTTATGCCAGTACGGTGACTAGCAGCTGGTCTGGATGCATGTTTTATGATTTGTATTTTATGCTGACGGGCTACCTCCTCCCCACGGGTGTGACTCTCTCGGATGTAGCATGCTAGACCGTTGAATTTGCTAACATGGAACATTAGAGGGCTGAACGATTGTTGAAAGGCCAGACTTGTACATGCTTTTTTAACAAGACATAATATTAATGTTTGCTTGCTACAAGAGACACATCTAAATACTACACCGTCACCGAGGCTGCGAAATCGCAGATAGGGGTGCGTATACTCGTCCATATATTCAAATTATGCTAGAGGGGTGGCTGTTCTGATGAGGCAGGGGATGAACTGGCGGAAGAGGGAGGTACACGGGGACCATGAGGGCCGGTATGTAATTGTGTGTGGGGTGCTGGACGGAATGCCCCTGGCGATTGCTGCCATTTATGGCCCCAATATAGACTCCCCTGACTTTTACTGCGATGTATGGTCTAGAATTAAGATGACAGTTTGTGACACAGTGCTGTGGGGTGGAGATTACAATGCCATACTTGACGATGCCATGGACAGGAGGGGAATGGCTAGGGCCTTACACCCGGCCGCAAGCGCCACTTTGCAGTCCATAGTTACATAAGGAAACCTAGCTGACATTTGACGCAATAGACACCCATTGGAACAGGAAGGCACATGTATATCGGACCATCATAATGCATGGTCTCGTCTGGACTTTTGGTTAATCACTAGGGATGCCGCGGCCTGGACCGCGGGTATTTCACATCTACCCCGCACTCTGTCCGACTATGCACCATGTCTGTTGCGGCTATTGCTCCCTGGATCCCTGCCCCGCGCGTTCACCTGGAGACTCCCACCACACGCATTGCTAGATGAGGCCTTCAAGGAGGAGATAAGGGGAGATATAGTGGATTCCTCTGCAAATAATGTAGGCTCTGTTGATACTGAAGCTTTTCTTTGGGAGGCTTTTAAAGCAGTGGTTAGGGGTCAATGCTTTGTGCGACAGGCTGGAGTGTTAAAGGCAATTCGGGGTACTTTGGCCTCCTTAGAAGTCAAAATTAGGGCACTGGAGGGCCCGTTTTACTCCATGAACGACCCCCATACTGCGCAAAAACTAAAATTGCTGCTATTAGAAAATGCAGAGGAGGCACAACGTGAAGCGAAATTCTTATGCAGCAAGGGTGACAGGCCGGGTCGCACACTGGCGGGTATGATTAGACCATCTAGGTCAGCTTCCTTTGTTCAGGAAATACGCAATGCGCACGGTGACATGGTTAGAGGTCAGGAGGGGGTTTCCAGTGAGTTTTTTGCATTTTACTACTGCTTGTACGCGACTACACGGGGGACATGCACCGAAGAACTTAAGGCATTCCTTGACACACTGGGGCTGGTTTGGTTCAACAATACTCATAGGGTGTACATGGACCTCCCTTTTACTGTGGAGGATGTGGCCCAGGTCATTAAAAACCTACCCCTGGGGAAGGCTCCTGGCCCTGATGGCCTCACTATGGCCTTTTATAAGGCAAACTGAGGAGTTGGCGGCTAGGATGCTGGCGTATATGAGGAGGCACTGGAAGAGGGGGTTTTAATACAGACTATGAGAGAGGCAATGATTCACGCTCCTCAAACCTGGGAAACCTGAGGAGGAACTTGACTCCTACCGCCCCCTTTCCATGATAAATGTAGATGTCAAGATATTGGCGAAACTGATTGCCAATAGATTACAGCCGCTCCTGACAATGATTGCACTGCCGGACCAATCCGTATTCATTCCGGGGAGGTCGACATCCCACAATTTGCGGACCATATTTCCGGTGCTACACTACCTACATCCTAGCGAAAAGGCCACAGTCGTCTTTCTTGACGCAACAAAAGCGTTTGACGTTTGAAACGCTTGAATGGTCCTACCTCTTTTTCATTCTAGGGCGCATGGGGTTTATTCTGCTTTTTTTGAACTGCATTCAATGAATGGCCTTCTGTCCGACCCATTTTTGATATTGCGTGGCACCAGGCAGGGATGCCCGTTGTCCCCTCTACTTTATGCTATTGCTATGGAACCTCTGGCTGCCCGTGTCCGGCAACATCATACCGCACGTGCCATAGGCTTCAGCTCTCGTAGTCTGCTTATCTCATTGGACGCTGAAGATGTCACGCTTTACATAATGAACCCACAGGAGAATTTAGACCCATTGCTGAGAGAGTTCATCTGATTTGGTGGGCTTTCGGGTGTCTTCATAAACTGGACCAAGTCTGTGGTTTATCCGCTGACCGAGAACACCCGCCGGGGGTTTCAGAATTCCCTTTGCGCTGGGAAGCCGATGAAATTAAATACTTGGGGATATGGATCAGTCGAGACACGCAGGAGGTGTGGCAGCTAACTTTTGGTCGAACGATGACATGGCTAGAAGATAAGGTACTGGTGTGGGCTAAATTGCCGCTATCATTGGCCGGTAGGATATCACTAGCCAAAATGGTTATACTGTCAAAGTTCCTATATCTCTTTGTTAACATCCCAGTCCCCCTAACCAAACATTTTTTTGAGACCCTAAAATCTCATTTAATCACGCTGGCATGGGCCGGAAAACAGGTCAGGGCCTCATGGGATTTATTGACTCTCCCTCTGCAGCAGGGGGGGTTGGGGGCCTTGGATATGCGATTATATGCGTTGTGTACACAGGCACAGTTTTTGCATTACTGGGTGCATCCGACCCCCTTTCAGCCGCATGTAGCGGTCAAGACTGATGTTATGGCCCCAATTCCGTTGAAGGTCGCTCTATATCAGAAGCCACATCGACCCCGAGGCAATATAGACTCTGCTGGAACCTTGTGCTGGTCATGTGAGGAGTGTGGCTCACTGGTTAGAGTGTTACAAAAAGCCATGTTTGAACTGGGGTGGCAGAGTAGGCTAAAGAACGGTGATGGATCAAACCCAGATCTTTTGACTGGGTGTGAGTGTTTGATTGGTTCAGATGCTCCGTCCATCACCACCCCCTTTTGTACCGCTTTGGCCGCCATAAGTGTGGAAGGGTATGCTCAGACGTGAGTCCCTTGCTCACTTTGCCACTGGATTCAAGCAAGCCGGGCTGAAGATGGCTGGAATGCCAGAAACCGGTCCTCGGAAGCTTGTTTCAGGTCCAGGGAAGGCATGGCTTGGCAGTTCGGGCTGGACTGTTCCCATGGGGCACAGGGTCAGACTGATTTGCATATACCCATGTCTGAACTGGGGTGGCAGAGTGGGCTAAAGAATGGGTGTGAGTTAGAGTGGCAGACTCTGAAGCAGAGATCGGGCCCGGGACCAGGGTTCAAGTCCCGACGCGGCAGGGTCTTGAGCTCAATGTCCGCGGACTCAATAATTCTCGCCTCAGCGCCTACTCTAATCATGGGTCCCACGCTGCAACTCTGGGCAATAGCTTGCTTAATCTCCACAACGACCCCTACAACACTGGGAGGCCTGGCTTCACCTTGGGGGTGCTCAGGAGGGGGATCGCACAGGGAGAACCTGGAAGGGTTCCACAGCGTTATACAGCGCCGGGACGCCCCGTTGGGGCAGCTGTGCGCTTTACAAAATACACTACATTTACATTTACATGGGATGAGTTGCATAAGAGGGCGGGAGCCCCGCTGCTATTCGCCTCCTCTATACTCCTATTACAGAATCCAATGATGCCCTGCTTACGGGATACTATGAGTAAGTCACTTGCCCAGAAAATGAAGCTCTAAACATTTGAGGACTTATATCCTGGAGACAAATTCAGCCCCCCCCACCGCCCCTACCCCCTCCCCGAGGCATCTGAGGGACAAGTGGTGCCATTCACTGAAATTTTTTTATACGATAGAATTTGCACGGCGTGCCGTTCACTCGGGGAGAACTTCCCAAAAGCGCCGCCGACATTGCATGCACTAGAAAACGTGGTTCCCGTCCTCCCGTAAGCTTGTTACGCGTCTCTATATTCACATGCAAGACACTGCCCCGATAATAATACCACCCTCTCTCACGCACTGGAATGAAGAGCTTGATCCACCACTGACGTACGCGCAGTGGGACTACTGCTGTGGGCAGCTTTCTCCAAATTATAAGCTAAGGCTGATTCACTTTACGTATCTGCATAGATACTATAGAACGTCGGTGAGTCTGCATTGGATGGGTCTCCGTGCTGACAGCAGCTGCTGGAGATGTGGCTATGCCCCGGCCACTTTTCTGCACGTGGCGTGGCACTGCCCCAGGCTTGCGGACTTCTGGGTGAAGTTTTTGAGTCCATAAACAGAATGTTGGGGGTGGCGCTAGAGCCATCCCCCAATCTCGGTATATTGGGTTATGTAAAAGACACCCCACCCAAACTGCATAAGCTACATGCGCTCCTTCTCCTATTTGCGAAACACCAGGTCGCAGTACACTGGGGTAGAGGGCGAGTGCCCTCCTTTAATGACTGGATTAGAGACATTGCATATGGGCACACACAACTCACTACTTTCTGGGAGTTTTTGCCGCCTACCTCTAGACCACGAAATATTTGGGAGCCGTTCATTGCTTGGACTGCCAAACTTCAAACGCCAGATGAAGAGCTGGAGGTGGGAAGCTCACAGAGCTCCTTGTAGGTCACATGCCACGACAGAGAGCAGGGGAGGCTGCATTTGGAATGTTGGTTGGGTGGACGGTTGTACTACTGGTCTTCTCGGGGTTACGTATGTGTAGTATTGCAACCCTCTGTAGGATCACTTTATACCTGAAAGGTATTGTTTTGACTTATACTGGGTGCTCCCTTGTGTCTGGACAATGCAATACCTCTCTGTAGAGCTCTGTAGAGCTCTAATGAGAGCCAAACACTGTGTCAGGGGTTGTTTTTACTCGTTTCAGGTTGGCTTGGGTTGTATTTTACCAATTCAAAGCTGTAATACTGTGCCTGGAGTGGTAAATCGGCATGGACAGCACTGTGCTCATCCTATGCTTAAAGACTGCTGTAGAAATAGCAAAATGCTTTGTCTCTTTATATCGCAGCATGGATGGCACTCTGCTAATCCTATTCTTTAAGACTTTGATAGAAAAGAAGACATTTGGGGTGAGCAGATCTAGAGTGTTGCTGGTGTTGAGAGTGCTCTATACAGGAGCTGCTTTCCACCTAAAGTTGATATCTACCTAGAGTTCTTTGTTTCCTTTTTGCATAATTTATGCATCACTTTATGCCTGAAAGGGTATTGTTTTGATATATATATTAGTGACACGAGTTATGTGTCCAAAATTGGTTTTTTTTTCACGAGTGAAATTTGCGACGATTGCCAGCGTGGCCCCTCGTTAACCATTGTGGGGATATCACAACTATCAACGTTGTCGCAAATATAAAAAATACATCAGTGTATCATTAATATGCATTGTTATAGAGATATTGCGATTCTGATAAATGTTTTTATAGAGTTATTTAGATAGTGAGTTAGGTACTGTGATAGTTAGAATTAATTCTATAGCTATAAATTTTGACTGTGGTGGTGGCTATTGAATTCCTGCTTTTGTTTTCTGTTTTCGTGACGTGTCCTGGGGACCACAATCACAGACGTCATTGCAATCTCTGGAGTCACAGTGAAAATATAAAAAGGTTTTAGAGATGGTTTTTATAGAAAACTCTCTAGAAAAATGAGTTTAGAGAATACTGTAAGAAACCCCTAGTGTGTAAAATACTGTAGTATGTGTGTATATATGTATTTTAGACTTTATAGAAAAGGCTAGATCGTCACAGCGACGTCCCAAATAAATGCGAGAACGGAAAATAGTGCAATGGTCAGAATGGATTTTTTTACATATTATTTTTGGCTGTGTTGAGGGCCATTGAATGTCTGCTTTTGTTTTATGCTTTCCCGATGTGTCTTTAGGAATCGCGATTACCGACGTCATTGCAGTCTCCAGAATCACCGCAAAAACTGAAAATATGTTTTAGAAATGGTTATTCCAGAAATACACCAGAAAAACATGAGTTTTAAGTGCACAGTAATAAACCTCTGGTGTGTAAAATGCTATGCTGTAACATAATGTGCATGTATGTGTTTTCACTTTATGGAAACAGTATGATCGTCATGGTTAATGATGTCATCGCAATGTCCCAAATAACTCCAAAAGGGAAAAATAGGTTTGAAAGATGGTTTTTAAAGTAGAAAAATATGTGTTTAAACATGCTTTGAAAGAACTATATATATAGTAATATGAGTAGGGCAATGCTCAGAATGGATTTTTTTACATATTATTTTTGGATGTGTTGGTGGCCTTTGAATGTCTGCTTTTGTTTTCTGTTTTCATTATGTGCCCACGGGGATCGTGACGTAGTTGCCTATATAAAGTATGTAAAGAAAAAAATACAACACTTATTAATCCACTGAAGAAAAAACAAGCTTATAAAAATACCTCTCTTAGAGCCAATTGTGATAGAAAATGCAATTTAAAAACCTTAAAAATTCAATAAAAAATTATAGGTTACATGGACATTATAGTTGGGAAATAAAATCTGGTAAAACTTAGAAATTCACTGAAAAAACAAAGGTTACAGGGACGTTATAGTGAGGATTTAGCATGTAAAAAACCTTAGAAATTCACTGAAAAAAATAAAGGTTACAGGGGCATTATAAATCGGAAACACAATTAAAAAAAACTTAGAAATTCAGTGAAACAAAGGTTACAGGGACGTTATAGTTAGGCTGATATTTCAATCGTACAAAACCAGACAATTTCAGCAGTTATAACTCATGCCCCGCAATGTACTGCTTATGACCTAACATATTACATCACTCATGACATGATCAGTGACATCACTGACAACATCTCAATTGACATCACTGATGACATCACTGAAGGCATCATCCACAGAATCTCTGATGCACAGACTCAAACCCCATATATCCTTTCACCCACCCACTCCAACTTCCAAACTACCATCTCAAAACCATTAACACACCCATACCAGTTCTTACACCCACTCTCTGATTCATATGTCTACACACACACATTTGATCAGTCACCCATACAGCCACTTATTCACCAACTCACTCACTAATACAGCCACTGATACATCCACTCATATACACATATAGCCACTCACACACTGTCAATCACTCATAGAGCTACTCACACACCTACTCACTCACCTAGAGAGTCACTCACACAGCCATTTATTCGCCTTTACAGGTATACACACTCACTCACGTATTCATACAGATACTAACACATACTCACTCAACTATACAGTCACTGACGCAAACACACACTCACCCATAAAGCCACTATCGCAATCCCTCACTCACACAAACAGTCACTCATATGCTCCAGATCTCACCTATACTGCCTTTCACATATCCGGTTACTCACCCATATACCACTGACACATTCATTCACTCACCAACACACCCATACACACACTAAGTCACCTATACAGCCCCTCACTTAAATACTCACTAATCCATACAGCCACTGACTCACCCACTCACTCATCCATGCAAGCAGTCACACACCCTCTCACCCAGTCACACATACACTCATACACCCATACGGGTACACAGACACCCAATCAATCACCCTTACAGATAATCACGTACCCACTCACCAACCTATACAGACACTTAGACACCATCTGACAGACTGATAAAGACATTCTCAAAACCTAGTCACTCACCCATAAATTCACTGAGACACCTAACCACTCACTTAAACAGTCAGTCACCCACCCACAAAATCATCCATACAGGCACCCATTCAGCCACTGATTCATCAATACAATACATATATATTTCCAAACATCCACTATTCGAATGCCTGACCTTAATGCTGGTGTCTCGCATTACACTGGAATCGGTACCAGTGCCTTCAATATAATAACTTGTTCCAAACACTTCCTAGCAGGAACATGCGGAGTAGCAGTGCAGCAAATTGTATATTTCCTCATGACGCATTTCAGCTCAAAGGACCCTTGACCACATACTGTTATGTCCGATCACCCAAGTTTTTAATGCTTTTTTTTCGATTGCACTTCTTCACAGGAGACGAAGAAGGAACTCTCTCGACATAGGTGGTCGACTCCCCCTACCCTTGTCTTCACATTACAAGCGTTTGGTTGCGGGGACATAAATATAATGTTGGAATATTTTTACACTCTTTGCCATATATTATGCAGTGTTCATAACTGTGATGTGAAATGCTTTTACCGATGAGATCAACCTATTGGAACACTAGGAGGGTTGGGCCCTGGACCATTTATTGTATATGATTTCATTTATTTCAATTCTTCTATATGCATTTAACAATCTGGGGGACCCTTTTCAGCCACTTTTTGAACCATGTCCATTTACTTTGGGTGTTTTTCTATACACTAAGTGTTTTATGTAGTATAGTTATAGGTTTGTGACTGGTATGTTCGCTTACCCCTTTGGGGACATTACCTGATTAGTTAAATGATGGACTTTTGATGTTGATTTGGATGGCTTTCTTTTTCATTCGTATTTTTATATGCTTTAATCATTACATTTTTCTATGGTCTACATTGGTGTCTGATATGCCCACTATGGGCACTACTTCAATGTGAGCCAGGGAGACAAGATACACTGCTGTGTTAGAAGACCTTGAGTTATACATTTAGGCAAGCATTTGTAATTTTATGTTGCTATTTTATGCCTGTTTACTTTTGCATATATACTTCTAAAATATTATTATTGAAGCAAATAATTGACTCGTTATTCTTCAAGTCGTATATATGCAAAGATGTGTACACCTAATATATTTGCTTTATCATGTTCCTTTTGGGGTAGGAGTATGGTATTGTTTCATGTTTTTGTACTTTTCTGATTGTCACTGACACACTCTAAAATGGGGCTGTACTTTACAACTCTGTGGCAGTCGAAACGCGTCATGGGGAAATAAACTTCAGTATATATATATATATATATATATATATATATATATATATATATATATATATATATATATATATATATATATATATATACATATATATATATATATATATATATATATATATATATATATATATATATATATATATATATATATATATATATAAGGTAGGATTCTAACCTTTGCTCGTAAATATGATGCACCCAGAAGGGATTTGAGGAACAATAAATCTCAAAGGATCGCGGCATCCAAGGAAACCTCCGAATCGCAGGTATCTACTGCTGAGCAATCTGAGGAGGAAACTGGGGAGCAAGAGCAAGTGGACCAGCACCTCCCCATTTTCACGAGGAGTTCGACCTTATCCGGCAGACGTGGCTACGGGGGGGCAAAGGGAGACCTCCAGAACAATCAGCCACAGACGCACAAGGAGAGGTGGGGGGTGCCCGACCAAAAAGAGGCGTAGGCACCTATACCCGACCGAAGAGAACCCCGAAATACAGGCAGTAAGAAGTGTTCCTCAGACCAATAATCTGAATATCAATAATCTCACACCAAGGGCACTCACCAATGTGGAAGAATCGGTCCTACAATTGGGTCTGACGTTTTGCCCAACCAGCAAATTTGAATTTGCCCAGACGAGAATTGACATTTTTAAATTCACAAGAAAGATAAAACTTTTCAAATTCTTCAAGAAGAAGGGATTGCAAACAAGAGCAAGCGCTGCTCCCCTCCAGTCAACTACAAGTGATCGGCTAAATGAACATGAGGTGGAACCACTTGCAACTCTAGAGGAATTGTGGAATGTAGGAGACACCTTTGAAGTAAATAACTCGGAAGGAACGAACACAGAGGCCAGTCAGACAACTCACCAGGAAAGAGAAGCAAGCTCTTTCAGACCTACCTCCAAATTTCTTCCTCAGACACCCCCTCTTATACTAGAGACATCAATGATTTTTTTAGGTACATTAAAGGAATCTCATGGGAGCCAGATTTTCAGATGATTACCCTTGACATAGCTAGCTTATATACTAGCATCTCCCAATGAAGATGGGATTGTGGCCATCCAACATTTCTTACGAAACTACCCTCGGAAATTCTTAGAGCACAGTGAAATGTTAATTGAATTTCTGAAGTTTTGCTTGTACAATGATATCTTTGTTTTTCAGGATCAAATATATAGACAGAAACGGGGGAATGCCATTGGGGTCTGCTTCGACCCCAGCTACGCAAATTTATTCGTGGGCTGGTGGGAGAAGCAGGCCGCCTGGGCGGACTCATGTGATCACTGGCTTGAAAAAACCATTAGCTGGAGGCGTTACATAGATGACCTCTTTGTAATCTGGCGAGGTAGCAAAAAATCAACAATAGAATACATTGATCATTTGAATACCAACAATCTGAACTTGAGTTTTACTAGCAACATCAGCGCGGTAGAGGTCACCTATCAGGATGTTAGGGTTTTTGTGGCAGAAGGTAAAATTCAAAAGGCACGGTTCAGGAAACCCACAGCAGGGAATTCAGTGCTCCACGCGAGAAGTAGCCACCCAGTGAACCTGAAAAACAGCATCCCTTACGGGGAGCTGTTGCGTATAAAACGCAACAGCACCAGACCGGAGGATTACAAACAAGCGGCTGTTGAAAGTGTAGCTAGGTTCCAAGAGAGAGGATACCAGGGGAGAACCTTGAAAGAGGCATTGAAGAAAACTGAAACTAAAAGTAGGACAGATCTGTTGAAAGATGTCCCTAAAATGAAGGCAGTAGGGAGCACACATAATTTCAGGCTGATCACTAATTACTCCAGTGCAGCTAACAATGTTAGGAAAATTATACAAGCAAACTGGAATATATTAAAATCAGATGTGATCATTGGCCGAGATATTCCACCACAACCCCTCCCTCACTTTCAGAAAGAAGCAATCCCCCAAAGATCAGCTGGTTAAAAGTCACCTACCACCAATTCAAAGAGGTATCCTGGGCGTAGCATGTTTTTACCCATGCCTAGCACAGGCCTTGCATTTAAATGCAAGGCCTGTGCTGACAGCAGCAAAGTAGCATTTTACATGGTTCCGTGGCGTAAGGATCCTGTACACATTTCTAAATTTATGAACTGCAATACAGCCTTTGTAGTGTATTGTTTGGTCTGCCCATGTGGCCTTAGGTACGTGGGCAGTACCATTCATGCAGCATAGATTAGGATATTGGAACACCAAAGAGCCATTCAGAATAAGGACAACAACTATCATGTTGCTAGACACTTTCAGTTGCATCACAACAGCAACCGGAAGCGACTGAAATATTTCTGTTTGGACCATGTGGCTCGAGACCCTAGAGGTGGGGACAATGAGAAACGTCTCAGAAGACTAGAGTCCTGTTACATTATAGATATGGCCACTAAAGTTTCGACAGGTCTGAACATGGGGGAGGAGCTAAGGGTACACTTGTAAATATGTAAATAATAGAACTGGGAGGAATAGGGAAGCACTTGCAAGGCTAGGGGCATGATGAATTAGGCTTGTATATAGAATGTAGCAGTGTCTACTTTAAGTGCCCATCCAGGGCGTGATTACACGAGCAGCTAGCTAGCGCGATTACTGTATTACATGTATATTTTGAGATTTATTAGGGCGATGGACGACCCTGATAATGCCCATTCAGGGCTACACGAATAAATGCCGGGTTACATGCCCCTCTAGGGCTGTATGAGCAAAAGCCGGATTACAGGCATTTATTAGCTCAAATCATTTTAAATAATGTGTATATATGTATATTTGCGATCTACAAACTTTTTGCTGTGGTACTAGGCAGTGACAATTAATTAACTGCTTTTAGTTTTGCAAATCATGCATCGTTGGCACTGTTATGAATTCCTACTTGAATTTGTTTTGTTTTGCTTTGAATTAATGAATTGGAATTTGACGTTTTGCCTGATGTAATAATGGCGCCCATGAAACTTGTGAGTCACCTGATCCATGACGTATATATCAGAAAGTCCGTTTGCGGCGGCCGCCTAACACCGACGAAGGAGTTCTGCTGAAACGGGTTTGTTTCTTTATTTTTTTTTGTGCCAAATAAATCTGTACCTTGGATTTACCCCCCGCGAGTGCTGGTATTTATTCGTTGCAGTATATATATATATATATTACCTACTGGCAGTCGCCAGTAGGTATATATAGTTAGGATTTTTTTGAATAGGGATTTCTGAAAATTCTATGTTGAATAACTTTGGCGTTGATGGACGGAATTGGCTGAAATTGTCAGGAAAATGGCACATTTTGTTTCTGAGCGTCCCCTGAAAGTTTGGGGGGGTTTCGTCAAGCGGGGGCCGAGAAAAAATGGGGGTCCCAAAACGTGTTTTTAACATTGAGTTTTCCATAGGGCGGTTGGACTCACTTTTAGCTCGAACGGCTGAATGGATTTCTATGAAACTTGGCAAAATTGTAGAGACTGTTTGCCCGATGTGCCTTTGCTATGTCTCAAGATATATGCTCCAGTGGTTTTTACGAAAATTAACTTTGAAAAATATATATTGGGCTACATTGGGCTATATATATGTTAGAGCCCAAATGTAGCCCAATGTAGCCCAATGTAGCCCAAAGATGGCCACCAGAGACAAAAAAAACAAATGTAGCCCAAATATCAGCCAGATGTAGCCCAACTATAGCCCAGTGACAGAATGTCCCAGAGTGTTCTAAAGAACAACTAGAGCGCTAACAGTCTTACTTATGACAAAAGTATGGCACACCTGAAGTCATCTTGATTGGAATAAAGTGTTAACACTTAAAACATTTAATTTGCAAAGGAACAAAATGAGGGGGTTCATTTTGCCATAGAAATTATGATTAGTGCTGAAGAAAGAAAAATTAGGGCACATTTTGAGTGACTTCTCAAATCCTCTTATATTTCATTAAAAAAACTTCTGATATGCAGTCTCCCAAGATGGCCACCAGAGACAAAAGAGCCCAAATGTAGCCCAAATATCAGCCAGATGTAGCCCAACTATAGCCCAATGACAGAATGTCCCAGAGTGTTCTAAAGAACAACTAGAACGCTAACAGTCTTACTTATGACAAAAGTATGGCACACCTGAAGTCATCTTGATTGGAATAAAGTGGTAACACTTAATACATTTAATTTGAAAAGGAACATAATGAGGGGTTTCATTTTGCAATAGAAATGTTATATATATATATATATATATATATATATATATATATATATATATATATATTCACTGAAAAAACCATAGGTTATAGACCATATATAGTTAGGAATTAGCATTTAAAAAACCTTATTTTACTTACACAAAACCATTGAAATTCCATATATAGTTAGTTGCACTAACTATATATCGCGCACCCGCAATCCACTGCTGATCATGTCACATATTACATCATTCATGACATGGTCAGTGACATCACTGATGACATCACTGATGACATCTCAAATGACATCACTGATGACATCACTGATGACAACATCCAGTGACTGTATTTTTCTGTAAAGTTAAAATATGTCTTGAGTGGATGTATAAGTGTCTGGATGAAGGATTTAGTAGGTGCATGACTGACTGTATGAGTGAGTGATTAAATGTGTCTCACTGAATGCATGGGTTAGTGACTAAACTGTCTTAATTTGTGCATCATTATGTCTGTTGTTCTGTAAACTGCTGCATGTGTTGATCATTAGCTATACGAGAGGCTATATGTGTTATTAATTGGTTGCCCAAGTATTTCTATGGGAGATTGAGTTTGTGTGGGGGTGGCTGGAAGGTGTGTGACTCTATGCATAGATGTGTGAGCAGTTTATTCACTAGGTGTATGAGTTCAAGAGTGCATGTGGAAACAGCTACATGGGCAGTTGACTGTGTGCATGAGTGTATTGATGAGTGAATGGATATCTCAATGCTACATGTCATAGTAAGTACATATGTAAAACACAGTACATGTGAGAGTTGGCATATATAAATAACTGTGCATGAGAGCCACTAAATGAGTGAGTGGTTGTATCGATCATTGTGAACTTGTATCAGGGATTGTATAAGAGAGTAAATATGTGTTAGTATATGTTTCAATAAGTAAGGTGTGTTTAACTGTATAGTTGAAGAAATGGAGGTGAGATTGTTTCTTTGCATGACTGACTGGATGTGTGAGTAACTCCATGGATGAGTGGCAGTGTGTGAGTGTCTGTATACACTGAGTGTATCTAAGGTTATATTAGAGTCTGAAGAGGTTTATCGTATTAGCACAAGAATGATGTCAAATGAGATGTCATCAGTGATGTCATCAGTGATGTCATTTGAGATGTCATCAGTGATGTCATCAGTGATGTCACTGACCATGTCATGAATGATGTAATATGTGACATGATCAGCAGTGGATTGCGGGTGCGCGATATATAGTTAGTGCAACTAACTATATATGGAATTTCAATGGTTTTGTGTGAGTAAAATAAGGTTTTTTAAATGCTAATTCCTAACTATATATGGTCTATAACCTATGGTTTTTTCAGTGAATTTTCAAGGTTTTGTAAATGCTAATTCCTAACTATATATGGTCTATAACCTATGGTTTTTTCAGTGAATTTTCAAGGTTTTGTAAATGCTAATTCCTAACTATATATGGTCCATAACCTATGGTTTTTTCTGTGAATTTCATTGGTTTTTTAACAGCTAATATCTGTAGCTGTAAAATGTATTCTTCTTTAAATCCAAAAATATATTTTATATGTTTATGAATAATTTTTTTTTTTAATATTTTTTTTTCTTCGTTCCCGCTTCGCAAATCGGGAAGCTTCCCGTTAGCTGACCTTGATGCCGCGAAATAGACCGCGAGCCGGTAAACGTTTCTTTACCGCAAGTGCCGCGTTACAAAACAACATCGTGACGCCTCCCGTCCGCATGACGTTTCACGTTGTCGCGTGATACGTCATATGACGTACTACGTTAGCGAACTGGTACGCGAAGCGAGTCGCAAAGCGCAGGTTTCTGGAAGCAAACCGGGAGGCCCTGCAAAGCGCTTAACGTAAACACAGCAAGTCATGTGACTTGGTAATAACACTTTTCATTGGTTCATTTCACTTTTGGTTTCCTAATGATGTAAGACTAGGTCATATAATCTAAAATGAACACTTTTGATTGGTTGAGAACTCTTGTTTTTCCCAAATGATGAAAATCCCTCCTTCTTTCCTCACTCTGACTTTCATCATTGTGAGAGAAAGACCCTTTGTGATCACTGAGCAATGGCTTCTTTAGTAGCTTCAGCTGGTGCTTCCCCACCACCTCCACCACATCCAAGGAAGAGTGGACCACCTGCTCAAGTTATAATTCAACAAGAAGAAGAAGAAGAGGAACAGGAGGACGAGCACGAAGAGAGGCAGTTTTTGCCTGAGCAGCCCAGGACGTCTCACCGGAAAGAAAACTTCATTTGGCAATTTTTTAAAATTCCCAAAGGTCAGAAAAAAGTAAATGCAAGATACGTAACTTGCCTTATATGTCAAGATAGACTGTCCAGAGGGACCGACAAAAAATACAGTTTCGGAAACTACACAATGCATCGCCATATGACTAGGTGGCATCCTAACAACTACAGTGCTGCACAGTTTCGGAACGACCTAGATAATCTCCCTATTATGGCCAGAAGATCTGTTGTACCGGAAGTAACGGGACCAGAGGGCAGGGAGATGGTGCCAAATATACAAATGAGATTTGGTGATGTAAAACACATCTGCGCATTTTGCGATGGATTCATTTCCTACGGAGAAAAAAGCATCACTCTGATCAACAGAGCTATTGACTATCATATGCAAGTTTGTCCGAAACGCCCAAAATAATAAATACTTCTTTTTTTTGTTTTGTTGCTCCTGTTGAGCCCTTTACAATGAATCGTTTTCATTGCCCCCTCCAAGAAAAACCCAAAAAAATATAAAACTGTTCCGAAAAATTCAAAAACAGTAAAAAAATGTTCAGAAAAATAAAAAAAAAAGTTCTTTTCAGAACTACCTCCCCGTTATTAAAAAATTGGTACAATATTTGGAACTGTGCCAACCTCTATTTCTCTTAGTTCGCTTCCCAGTTCGCTCGCCGGTACGCGAACCGGAAGCGAACCAAAAACAGTAAGTATAAGGGAAGGAAACAGACACTTATGTTAAAAGAAAGACAGCTATAAGGGAGTAAACTAGAGATACCATTACCCGTAATCCACTGCTGATGATGTCACATATTACATCATTCATGACATGCTCAGTGACATCATCAGCAGAGGATTGCGGGTTTTTTGGCAACATGCCTTATCCACGGTTTAATAACGCTGCCTTTTGCTTTATATAAGTTTTCAAATTGTATGAAATATATACCAATAGGTCGTTATGAACCTTTAGGTAGTGCTTTTCTTCATGAGGTCTGGTCGCTTCCATACACATACAGATGTTTCAAAGATGATCAAGAAGTTTATCTGAATGGAGAGGAATGCACTGAGACGCCAGATCATTCACTAATGTGTAGGCACATACAGTTACACGGTTCATGCAACAAACACCGACCAAATATGGCTTGCGTGTTGCAAGGCACGCCAGTTCCTGCTATCATCCCCACGTTCAAGTTGTTGGAAAATGGTAGTTATTTGATGCTCAATAATGAAGATTGTTCTGAGTTAATTAAAAGTATTCCTTTTATCGTAACAGTAAGTGAACGGGTTATTTGCTGCAGAAATGTTCTATTTCCTCCCACACATGAACATAGGGAGTTTTCAATCTGGCCACAAATACCAACCTTGGGACACGTTTCAACGGCATGGCAAGAATAAGAGCTCTTTTGTCTCAGAGAGAGGTGGCCTTGAGTTCGGCCCGTGAAACTTTCGTACTTCACATAGCGAACACCCGTACA
This sequence comes from Lissotriton helveticus, assembly GCF_964261635.1. Classification (NCBI taxonomy): domain Eukaryota; kingdom Metazoa; phylum Chordata; class Amphibia; order Caudata; family Salamandridae; genus Lissotriton; species Lissotriton helveticus. The sequence goes on from NC_136059.1 coordinate 1,034,807,347, forward strand.
GAGGTGCACACCCTTTTCAATTAAGATTTGCCTTTCAATTTCAGCAACATGTTTCCGACTATCTTTAACGCATCCTCCACAAAGTCCCTGGCGCACTTTTTTAAAGTTGTTACCAGTGGTCTCGTGACTTCATTTGAGAAAATCTTTGGAGTCATCCCTGCTTCCTTTCATTCTATTTTCTGCACTCTGGTTCGTGGATTGGCATTTTTACTTGCATTACCAGCGGACGCTCTTGTGCTTTTTTACATTTTTAAATATGGATGTCCCTCCTATGCAACCTCCCACCCTGCAGCTGCTGACACTGTTCCGCAATCGCATGCTAGAATATTATGGCACAATGCCGTTGGCGATATTAAGCACGGCATATGGATTATCTTTTCGATTCTCCTACTTCACCTGTGTCCAGCCTGTATTTCACTGCCTGACCTGTGATTTCGATTGGGCCATTGATTTGTGTCTCTGCGGACCGGTTTCTCCTGACGTCGACTTTAATCAGCTGATGACTCCTATCATTACTCACGAGTTGGTTTGTCCTGGCGAAAGGATTATGGCTGTGGCATTGATGCATGGACTACTTGGTCCCTGGAATTTACTGGCGGCAGCACAGTCTTTCTTGGAACAGAGCTTTCTTGAAAACCCACCGAGCTGTCCTCTGATGGTGATAGAGGATCCGGTGCTGGGAGAGCACGTATGTTCTTTTCCGCTTTTAAATTGGATGGCTGAACTGTTTTCGGATGAAGACGGTGACTTCCTATTGGAGGCTGTTGCAGCTTATTTTGCATACACAGTTATGTCATAGACCTTTTTCATGTTTGATATGCTGAGTACTAGCATTTCATTGACAATTCATTGACTTATTTGTCAAGTTTTTATTATTTACCTTGCCTATTGGCTTAAGACTCGATAAAGTACTTGGCTGTTTTATTTTTCTTTATCATTAAATTTTCCTAGTTTTTAATGCTTTACCTTGCGGACCGTCCACATATAAACTTGCAATCTGCTCTCATGAGATGGCACTTCTATTATCTTATTCAGTTCGTTTCCGGATCATGAGGAGGTGTCATCTAGGTCCTGGATATCTTTACACCGTGTTAAGTTAGCATGGGCTCATTACCGGTTTAAACGCCATTTTTCCTTTTTTGCAACTTCTGCACACGACACTTAGTTGTTGCTTTAGCTTTCCACCTAGTAGTTCATCGTGGTTTACATGAGAATAATATGTTATTGGTCTACTATCTGCTTTACTTGTTAAACTATATCTGTACAGCGAGTGCTAAAGTTTCAAGAACAACACGATACAGAATTGTTATGAGGTCTGATCTCCACGACTTCATACTCATAACATAAGTGCAACTTCTGCCAATTCTGGGCATGAGGCGGGTTTTATATTGCTTTGCCGAACACACATACACAACAGTTGATGCGGTTCACATGAAGAGAGAGCTGGTGTATGCTGATGTGATTCCTTCAAATCTAAGACACTAAAGTATGGGCACGCCCTAAACCAACACAAAGAGACCTTCTTAGCAAATAATATAATATGTGTATTAGGGAGGGTGAGATATAAGCAGCCGCGGGCTGTGGAGGGAGTTACGATGGGGCAGGGAGGCGGGGAGGGGGAGAAGCAGGGTGGAGCCCTCTCTACCTTGCCCCTCCCCCTCCCCGCCTCCCTGCCCCACCGTAACTCCCTCCACGGCCCGCGGCTGCTTATAAGTGTTGCTAACTCTTATTCATTTACAGCATGTTAACATACTGTCACCATTCGCTTTTTATGTACTAGTAACTATGCTGGTAATTTTGCTACTGATAATATGTGTACTTGTATTCTCCACCCTGCTTCTCCCCCTCCCCGCCTCCCTGCCTCACCGTAACTCCCTCCACGGCCCGCGGCTGCTTATAAGTGTTGCTAACTCTTATTCATTTACAGCATGTTAACATACTATCACCATTCACTTTTTATGTACTAGTAACTATGCTGGTAATTTTGCTACTGATAATATGTGTACTTTTATTATCTACGGTACTACGCCTGAGAAGACGGCATTAGTAAATAAACATTTCAAATACACATCTGTTCTTCTTAACTCCATGTTCTGGTTTCTAAGAAATCTATAACGACCGACTGTTCATGAGTTCCACGTATCCTGAGGTACTATAAGTTCATATTCTGGATTGTCTAAACATTGAGAGTTTGTTATATCCAATGTGACACTGTACCTAGCTTGCTAAGGAGTTTTTGATTACTAACGTGAGTTTTGGGACACCCTAATTCGCCGAGGTTCCAATCCTCTGTCCACAGTTCTGTGTGAGAACAGAAACCCTGCGACAGGGGCACCCCCGACCCTTGCTGGAGCTTCATCACACTTGCGATACAACTCCAGCAATGCATTCGCCGAGGTTCCAATCCTCTGTCCACAGTTCTGTGTGAGAACAGAAACCCTGCGACAGGGGCACCCCCGACCCTTGCTGGAGCTTCATCACACTTGCGATACAACTCCAGCAATGCGCCACCTTTACGGCACAGATACATCACGCATCTGTGCTGTTTTTGCCCCATGATGCGCCGCATTGTAAATGCAGCACACCATAGGTGACGGAACAGCGGCACAGAATGACTAACACATCCCTGGTGATGCGCCAGTCATCATAAATGTATCCCTATGCTTCTTATCTTGTTAGAGATGAACCGCCATATATATCATCAAAGTTTTTTGCATTTCCTAAATAGCGAAGTTTAAGGAATAAATAGAGATTCTTTACCATTCCTAGTTTGCGATGAGCTATTTGCTAATTAGCCGAATGTAGCCCAATGAAGCCCAATGTAGCCCAATGTAGCCCAAAGATGGCCGCCAGACACACAAAAAAACAAATGTAGCCCAAATAACAGCCAGATGTAGCCCAACTATAGCCCAGTGACAGAATGACCAATCAGCTTCGCAAACCTCCGTTACGCGAAGCGGAGCGCTGTTACAGATATATATCTTTTTTTGAACGTTAATTTCTCAAAATCCACTGGAGCACATATATTGAGACCTAGCAAAGGCACATCGGGCTACCAGTCCCTAATATTTTGCCAAGTTTCGTGCAAATCCATTCAGCCGTTCGATTATTATTATTATTATTTTTTTTTGCCCCGCGGGGCCCTTTTAAAACCTCCACATCAAACCTAGGGGGTCAGCGAGGATCTACTATGCCCCCTTATAGTTATTTCCCCCTTTGTTTTGACCTCCTCTTGTCTCTCGATCCTACCGAGAGACAAGATGGCGGCCGCTACGGACTGTTTGGAATGTTGACAGACGCCGGAGAACCAATCAGCTTCGCTTCACAAAGCTCCGTTGCGCGAAAAGTCCGCGAACCAGAGCGCTGCCCGGTCCGCTGTTACAGATATATATCTTTTTTTAAACGTTAATTTCTCAAAATCCACTGGAGCACATATATTGAGACCTACAAAAGGCACATCGGGCTACCAGTCCCTACAATTTTGCCAAGTTTCGTGCAAATCCATTCAGCCGTTCGGGCTAAAAGTGAGGCCAACCGCCCTATGGAAATTAACATGGGAAAAACGTGTTTTGGGACCCCCCTTTTTTCTCGGCCCCCCCTTGACGAACCCCCTCAAAATTTTCAGGGGCTGCTCAGAAACAAAATGTGCCATTTTCCTGAAAATTTCAGCCAATTCCGTCCACAAACGCCAAAGTTATTAGACATAGAATTTTCAAAAAACCCATAGAGAAAAAATCCTAACTATATATACCTACTGGCGACCGCCAGTAGGTAATATATATATATATATATATATATTACCTACTGGCGGTCGCCAGTAGGTATATATAGTTAGGATTTTTTTGAATAGGGATTTCTGAAAATTCTATGTTGAATAACTTTGGCGTTGATGGACGGAATTGGCTGAAATTTTCAGGAAAATGGCACATTTTGTTTCTGAGCGTCCCCTGAAAGTTTGGGGGGGGTTTCGTCAAGCGGGGGCCGAGAAAAAAGGGGTCCCAAAACGTGTTTTTAACATTGAGTTTTCCATAGGGCGGTTGGACTCACTTTTAGCTCGAACGGCTGAATGGATTTCTATGAAACTTGCCAAAATTGTAGAGACTGTTTGCCCGATGTGCCTTTGCTAGGTCTCAAGATATGTGCTCCAGTGGATTTTGAGAAATTAACGTTCAAAAAAATATATATATCTGTGACAGCGTCCCGGTTAGCGCCCCGGTTCGCGTACCAGACGCGTAACGGAACTTAGCGAGGAGAAGCGGATTGGCTCTCCGGTGACTGTCAACATTCTAAACAGTCCGGAGCGGCCGCCATCTTGTCTCTCGGTAGGATCGAGAGACAAGAGGTGGAAATAAACGAAGGGGGAAATGAATGAAAGGGGGCAAGGTAGACCCCTCCTGACCCCCTAGGATTTATGTGGGGGCTATTAAAGGGCCCCGCGGGGCAAAAAAATAAAATAATTTTTTTTTCGATTTTTCGCGGTGGAAGCGCTACCCGGTACGCGAACCGGGTAGCTCACCGGTAGCGTAACGGGAGTCCGCCATCTTGTGTTTCGGACAAATTTAGTCACAAGATGGAGGATAAACAATGTTGGGAATGGGTATAAGGGGGCACGGGAGACATATCCTGACCCCCTAGGTTTTCTGAGGGTGGCTGAGGAGGCCCATATATGTAAAAAAACAAACCTTTTTTTTTCAAATTTTCGCACGGTTAGCGTCCGGTCCGCGCACCGGGTAGCGTTCCGGAAAGCGTAACAAGGGGAAAACCAAGGGAAATATTAAAATAATATTTTAGAGTGCTTTGAGGTAGGGTAGCTCTGAATAGAGCTGTTGTGTTGTGTGGGTGATGTAAGTACCAACATGTAGGTACCAATGAAGAGTCTAAAATTCAATGTACACCGTCTCCTCTGTAGATATTTTGTATGTTCTAATATGGGTTATTTAAATGTAAATGTGTGGAAAAGCACTTCATGCTTTAAAGCAATTGTATTTTTGAACTGATTGTTCTTTCCTCTTAGTCCTCCTCTTTGGTTTTTTTTCCCCACACTCTTCTTCAGCATGATAGTTGATAAATTCGTTCCCTCAAAAAATGTATATACATAATAAAATTATATTAAATACATATAAAATATATTTTTCCTTTAAAAGAAGAATACATTTTACAGCTTTTGATATTTGCTATTAAAAAACCATTGAAATTCACTGAAAAAACCATAGGTTATAGACTATAAATAGTTAGGAATTAGCATTTACAAAACCTTGAAAATTCACTGAAAAAACCATAGGTTATAGACCATATATAGTTAGGAATTAGCATTTACAAAACCTTATTTTACTTACACAAAACCATTGAAATTCGCATATATAGTTAGTTGCACTAACTATATATCGCGCACCCGCAATCCACTGCTGATCATGTCACATATTACATCATTCATGACATGGTCAGTGACATCACTGATGACATCACTGATGACATCTCAAATCACATCACTGATAACATCACTGATGACAACATCCAGTGACTGTATGTTTCTGTAAAGTTAAAATATGTCTCACATATTGAAGAATGAGTGGATGTATAAGTGTCTGGATGAAGGATTTAGTAGGTGCATGACTGACTGTATGAGTGAGTGATTAAATGTGTCTCACTGAGTGCATGGGTTAGTGACTAAACTGTCTTAATTTGTGCATCATTATGTCTGTTGTTCTGTAAACTGCTGCATGTGTTGATCAGTAGCTATATGAGTAACTATATGGGTTATTGATTGGTTGCCCAAGTATTTGTATAGGAGACTGAGTGTGTGTGTGGGTGGCTGGGAGGTGTATGACTCTGTGCATAGATATGTGAGCAGTTGATTCACTAGATGTATGGGTTCAAAAGTGCATGTGGAAACAGCTGTATGGGCGGTTGACTGTGTGCATGAGTGTATTGGTGAGTGAATGGATATCTCAGTGCTACATGTCAAAGTAAGTACATATGTAAAACACAGTACATGTGATAGTTGACATATATAAATAACTGTGCATAAGAGCCAGTGAATGTGTGAGTGGCTGTATGGATCATTGTGAACTTGTATCAGGGATTGTATAAGAGAGTAAATATGTGTTAGTATATGTTTGAATAAGTAAGGTGTGTATAACTGTATAGTTGAGGAAATGGAGGTGTGATTGATTCTTTGCATGACTGACTAGGTGTGTGAGTAACTCCATGGATGAGTGACAGTCTGTGAGTGTCTGTTTACACTGAGTGTATCTAAGGTTATATTAGAGTCTGAAGAGGTTCATCGTATTATCACATGAATGATGTCATCAGTGATGTGATCAGTAATGTCAAATGAGATGTCATCAGTGATGTCATCAGTGATGTCATTTGAGATGTCATCAGTGATGTCATCAGTGATGTCATTTGAGATGTCATCAGTGATGTCATCAGTGATGTCACTTGAGATGTCATCAGTGATGTCATCAGTGATGTCACTGACCATGTCATGAATGATGTAATATGTGACATGATCAGCAGTGGATTGCGGGTGCGCGATATATAGTTAGTGCAACTAACTATATATGCGAATTTCAATGGTTTTGTGTGAGTAAAATAAGGTTTTGTAAATGCTAATTCCTAACTATATATGGTCTATAACCTATGGTTTTTTCAGTGAATATAATATATATATATATATATATATATATATATATATATATATATATATATATATATATATATATATATATATATATATATATATATATATATATATATATATATATCCAACACAGTGAGGGGACCCATTAGGAAGCAGCCACACACGAACTCCGTAGTGAACTCTTTATTTTTCAAGAACCTGCCAGCAGGAATTCAAAGGTGACGATCTTCAAAGTAAATCAGCTGCCAAATGCATTTCAAGAGACGAGCTCTCTTCTTCAGTGGCATATTCGTCATCTGCCAGAACTCTCCCCCTTACATAATCAGTCCCCGCCCCCTGGGCGTTAGCAATCAGTGGCGTTTGTGGGATCTGTAGTCCGTGTCAGGTAGGGATTAATCCTGGCGAAATGGATCCAAATTTCAAACCAAGTGGGAATGAAGGCACATCTCCATTGTTTCCCTGCCTTGCTTCCAGTTCTTAATAGAGTGTTCAAAAGGGCAACCCCTGCAATGTCCTTAAGAACGTTCGTGTCCACTTGCCCCCCCGTAGTGAAGAGGGCTGGCTCTGTGGCATTATATTTGGATTTATAGACGGCCGCCCGGTCGTGGAAGCTGCCCGCTGTTGTCACAGAGCCAGCCCTCTTCACTACGGGGGGGGCAAGTGGACGCGAACGTTCTTAAGGACATTGCAGGGGTTGCCCTTTTGAACACTCTATTAAGAACTGGAAGCAAGGCAGGGAAACAATCGAGATGTGCCTTCATTCCCACTTGGTTTGAAATTTGGATCCATTTCGCCAGGATTAATCCCTACCTGACACGGACTACAGATCCCACAAACGCCACTGATTGCTAACGCCCAGGGGGCGGGGACTGATTATAAAAGGGGGAGAGTTCTGGCTGATGACGAATATGCCACTGAAGAAGAGAGCTCGTCTCTCGAAATGCATTTGGCAGCTGATTTACTTTGAAGATCGTCACCTTTGAATTCCTGCTGGCAGGTTCTTGAAAAATAAAGAGTTCACTACGGAGTTCGTGTGTGGCTGCTTCCTAATGGGTCCCCTCACTGTGTTGGATTTATAGACGGCCGCCCGGTCGTGGAAGCTGCCCGCTGTTGCCACAGAGCCAGCCCTCTTCACTACGGGGGGGGCAAGTGGACACGAAGTTCTTAAGGACATTGCAGGGGTTGCCCTTTTGAACACTCTATTAAGAACTGGAAGTAAGGCAGGGAAACAATCGAGATGTGCCTTCATTCCCACTAGGTTGGAAATTTGGATCCATTTCGCCAGGATTAATCCCTACCTGACACGGACTACAGATCCCACAAACGCCACTGATTGCTAACGCCCAGGGGGCGGGGACTGATTATGAAAGGGGGAGAGTTCTGGCTGATGACGAATATGCCACTGAAGAAGAGAGCTTGTCTCTCGAAATGCATTTGGCAGCTGATTTACTTTGAAGATCGTCACCTTTGAATTCCTGCTGGCAGGTTCTTGAAAAATAAAGAGTTCACTACGGAGTTCGTGTGTGGCTGCTTCCTAATGGGTCCCCTCACTGTGTTGGATTTATAGACGGCCGCCCGGTCGTGGAAGCTGCCCGCTGTTGCCACAGAGCCAGCCCTCTTCACTACGGGGGGGCAAGTGGACACGAACGTTCTTAAGGACATTGCAGGGGTTGCCCTTTTGAACACTCTATTAAGAACTGGAAGCAAGGCAGGGAAACAATCGAGATGTGCCTTCATTCCCACTTGGTTTGAAATTTGGATCCATTTCGCCAGGATTAATCCCTACCTGACACGGACTACAGATCCCACAAACGCCACTGATTGCTAACGCCCAGGGGGCGGGGACTGATTATGAAAGGGGGAGAGTTCTGGCTGATGACGAATATGCCACTGAAGAAGAGAGCTCGTCTCTCGAAATGCATTTGGCAGCTGATTTACTTTGAAGATCGTCACCTTTGAATTCCTGCTGGCAGGTTCTTGAAAAATAAAGAGTTCACTACGGAGTTCGTGTGTGGCTGCTTCCTAATGGGTCCCCTCACTGTGTTGGATATATATATATATATATATATATATATATATATATATATATATATATATATATATAACAAAGCCTGTGCTAGGCTAAAACGCGTTGGTCCGAGCTTGAAGCTGTAATAAATCCAAAACAAAAACCAAACCTTGAGTGCCGCATCTCTTGCTGTAAAATTGTCGTTTTGGGCCAAGATCCGACCCCTATGCAGAGCACCAGTAGATGAGCGCGTGGAGTCTAAGGGATCGCATTGTGGAAAATATATATATATATATATATATATATAGATATATATATATATATATATATATATATATATCTATATATATATATATATATATATATATATATATATATATATATATCTATATATATATATATATATATATATATATATCTGTATATATCCACCAAAGATTGCAGGTAAACCGCGCAGCTCCAGACTGAGAGGGCGTGTCACAAATCCAGCCCCTTCAAGCTGGTAAAACATAACATCCAGGCTCCCTCTTACTCAAGAAAGAGTGTGACACAGCTCCGGGGGAATACGCACAGATGTAATGATTTTCTTGCGCTGGCAATAATGTCCCTGAAACGCTGGGCAGATGCGTTTCAGCCATCCATTGGCCTCATCAGTGCCCGTCTCATCTGGCTTCTCGCTGTTTCCGGGGGTCCGTTGTGGCGATGTTTTAACCCGTGACCACTCTTGATCATGTGATCACTTGCCCCACCTTTGCCTCACAGGTGTAAGACATCTTGCGCTCTCCTACAGTCCGGTTGCATGCTGGGCCTTGAAGTCCTCCGTTAGAGCCCATGCAGTGAAAGGATTTCTAAAACACCAAGTGGTACTTCCAAAATTGTTTTGGACGGTGATTCCAAGCCACTGCAGCCGGATTTTCAGGTAAATCTGTCCTTTGTCCCCCTTATGTCTTACACCTGTGAGGCCCCCATACATAATGTTAAAACCCTGTTGCATGCTGGGTGTTGAAGTCCTCCTTTAGAGCCCATGCAGTGAAAGGATTTTGAAAACACCACTGCAGTAGGATTTGCAGGTAAATCTGTCCTTTGTCCCCCTTATCAGGCAAAAAAACGCGTTCAACTCCTCTCTCCCCATGTGTTAATCGCCTCCAAGTGGGAATCCAACACCGGGGGGGGGCCTACGCGTTTTGACAAACCACCAAAGATTGCAGGTAAACCGCGCAGCTCCAGACCGAGAGGGCGTGTCACAAATCCAGCACCTGCAAGCTCGTAAAACACAAAATCCAGGCTCCCTCTTACTCAAGAAAGAGTGTGACACAGCTCCGGGGGAATAACCACAGATTTATTGATCTTCTTGCGCTGGCAATAATGTCCCTGAAACGCTGGGCAGACGCGTTTCAACCATCCATTGGCCTCATCAGTGCCTGTCTCAGCTGCCTTCTCGCTGTTTCCGGGGGTCCGTTATGGCGATGTTTAAACCCGTGACCACTCTTGATCATGTGATTACTGGCCCCATATTTGCCTCACAGGTGTAAGACATCTTGCGCTCTCCTACAGTCCCGTTGCATGCTGGGCATTGAAGTCCTCCGTTAGAGCCCATGCAGTGAAAGGATTTCTAAAACACCAAGTGGTACTTCCAAAATTGTTTTGGATGGTGATTCCATGCCACTGCAGCCGCATTTGCAGGTAAATCTGTCCTTTGTCCCCCTTATGTCTTACACCTGTGAGGCCCCCATACATAATGTTAAAGCCCCGGGGGTGGCGGTTCCCGGGGCTGGGGGGCCCCTCTGGGCCCCGATTATTATAAAATAAAAGAAGCCACCGGGACCCCCACCCCCGAGGGCCGGCTCCTGCAGTGTCCCCCCACGGGACACTGTAGTATGCTATGGTTTTTGGAAGAGAGAGCAGGAAACCTTCTCTCTCTTCCAAAAACCAAAGACTATTGCTTTTCTACATGGGGAGCAGCATGTTAGCTGCTCCCCCTGCAGAAAAGCAATGCTGGCTCTCGCAGGATGCGGGGAGCCGGCAGGGACCGTGGGGGGCTTGGGGACCCCCACACGGTCCCCAACAGAGAGGGCCAGAAGTGGGATGGGGTCCCTGGGGCCAGAAGTGGCCCTGGAGGGGGGGCCACGTGCCCCCCTCCCCAAATAATTTAAATAAAAAAAAAAAAAAAAAAAAAAGGAGGCAGGCCGGCCCCGTGTGATGGGGTCCCTGGGGCCTTAAGTGGCCTGAGGAGGGAGGTTGTGCAGCCCCCCTCCTTAAAAATATTTTAAAAAATGTGGCATGCCCCGGGGGATGAGGTCCCCCGGGTCTGGAATTAGCCACAGGAGGGGGGCCACGTGCCCCCCTCCCCAAATAATTTAAACAAAAAAAAAATTTAAAAAAGGAGGCAGGCCGGCCCTGTGTGATGGGGTCCCTGGGGCCTTAAGTGGCCTGAGGAGGGAGGTTGTGCAGCCCCCCTCCTTAAAAATATTTTTTTAAATGTGGCATGCCCCGGGGGATGAGGTCCCCCGGGTCTGGAATTAGCCACAGGAGGGGGGGCCACGTGCCCCCCTTCCCGTTAAAATAATTAAAAAATATATATTTGGGGGCCAGACCCTTGGGGATGGGGTCCCCAGGGCCCAAGAAAAAGAAGGGGGGCTGTGAATTTTTTTTCTTTTTAAACCGGGATCGGGGAGGAGGCCACGCCCCCCTCCCTGCACCACTCTGCAAATACGCCCACTGGCGCGTTTGCAGAGGGGGAAGTAATTCCCCTTGAATGCTGGGGTTCCCTGGGGGCCAAGTAGCCCATCAGGAACCTCCAGTATGCGCCAGGGGGCTGCGTTGCAGAGAGGTGTTCAGAGGCCATGCCCCTTTTTACACCTCTCTGCTAGGCAGCCCCCTGGCGCATAGTGGAGGTTCCTGGTGGGCTAGTTGACCTCCAGGGACCCCCAGTATTCAAGGGGACTTAATCTTCCAATTTAGAACGTGCCACAGGGCGCATTTGCAGAGTGGTGCAGGTAGGGGGCGGGGCTTGAGGTGACTGATTGCACCACTCTGCAAATGCGCCCTGTGGCGCATTCTAAATTGGGGGATTAAGTCCCCTTGAATACTGGGGGTCCCTGGGGGCCAACTAGCCCACCAGGAACCTCCACTATGCGTCAGGGGGCTTCGTTGCAGAGAGGTGTAAAAAGGGGCGTGGCTTCATTACACCTCTCTGAAACGCAGCCCCCTGGTGCATACTGGAGGTTCCTGGTGGGCTACCTGGCCCCCAGGGACCCCCAGTATTCAAGGGGACTTAATCCCCCAACTTAGAACTCGCCACGGGGCGTGTTTGCACAGTGGTGAAGGGAGGGGGCGGGGCTTGAGGTGATGTGTGTGCAAACACGCCCTGTGGCGCGTTTTAAGTTGGGCAATTAATTCCTTTTCAATCCAGAGGTCCCCTAGGGGCCAACTGGCCCACCAGGTACCTCCAGTAAGCGCCACGGAGCTGCGTTGAAGAGTGTTGTAAAAAGGGGCCTGGCCTCTGAACACCTCTGGAACGCAGCTCCCTGGCGCATACTGGAGGTACCTAGTGGGCTAGTTGGCCCCTAGGGGACCTCTGGATTGAAGAGGAATTAATTCCCCAACTTAAAACGCGCCAAAGGGCGTGTTTGCACACATGCACCTCAGGCCCCGTCCCCTTCCTTCACTATTGAGGAAAATATTCCTCTAAAATCAGCTGAACTATGAATTCCGATTTAATCACCTGTTATCAGGAGAGACCTCGGTGCTGCATCTTTCACGCCATCACTGATCTTGAAAATTAATTTTAACCATACTTACAGTAACTTGAATTTCCTTCCATAGGCTAACATTGACTGGTTTCACTTGTCAATTCTTCTAAGTGTGGAGTTTTGGAACTTTAACCCCTTCGCTGCTAGGCCTTTTCCCCTCCTGTGCTAAGGCTTTTTTTGGCGTTTTGGAGTAGTGCGCGCTTAGGCCCTTGTAACTTTTTGACCACATAAGGTATCCATGCCAAATTTGCGTCCTTTTCTTCCAACATCATGTGGATTCTAAAGGCGCCCAGGGTTTGTGGATTCCCTTGGAGGGGACCCAGAAATTAACCAAAATATAGTGATTTTTTGGTTTTTTTCAGAAAAATGGGAAAAACGTGCTGCAAATGAAAGCCTCTGGGTTTTTCCCTGAAAATGGTATCAAAAAAGGGTTTGTGGGGCTGAAATCTCCATTTTCTCAGCTTTTAGGGAATGACAGTCCTTTGTCAGAGAACCGAAAGTTTTCACTCAGTTTTGGCATTTTTCTGGGACATAGCCTATTTTTGCTATTTTTAGAGCTTTCCACCTCCTTCCAGTTAATGGTAGAAATGAGTTTGAAAGCAATAATGGATCCTGGAAAGCTTTACATTTTCGAAAAGTAGACAATATTCTGAATTCAGAAAGGGGTCATTTGTCTAAATCCATGAAGGTTTCGTTATAGAAACTAACAGTTAGATATTGGAATAATTGAAAATTTGTTGAAAAAAACAGCCTTTTGTCTCAACGTTTTCACCTATAACTTTTTCTAATTTTGACAGCTCTTGGAAAGCAATATATAGTTACATCCGTTAGACCTTCCTGGTTGTGGGGATATATAGGACTTGTAGTTTCACCAAGAACCCGATGAACCCAGATCCAAAAACTGAGCAGCAACTTGCAATGGTATTTTTTCATTTACTGGGTATAGTGCACTTTGTCTTGGAAAATGTATACATGGAATAATCTGTATGAAAGACACCTATGTATTTCTGAATTGGGTACAAATTATAGAGTTCAGAAACAGTATATAATTGCACATTTTCAAAATTGGGAATACTCATACTAGCATGAGAATTATTGGTCATTTTTCATAAAGATTTTTTTTTACACAATGTCTTTCATTGAAAGGGAGAAATGCATGAAAGCTCAATTGGTAATAACAGTTGATTTACAAATCTGTATTACCCCAAGTGTCCCGATAAAAACGGTACCTCACTTGTGTGGGTCGGCCTTGTGCCTGCGACAGGAAACGGCGCAAAATGCAACGTGGTCACACCTACATTTTGCAGTTACAAATTGACCCTTTTTTGGCAAAGTGCCTACCTGTAGTTTTTGCACCCTAACTCTGCCGGCACCTAGGGAAACCTAGCAAACCTATACATTTTTGAAAAGTAGACACCCAGGGGAATTCAGGATGGGGTGACTCGACTGCCTACCACCAGGTTTTGTTACCCAGAATTCCTTGCAAAGCTAAGATTTTGACAAAAAAACACATTTTCCTCACATTTCTGTGGTGGAAATTTCTGGAATCTGCGTGGATCAACAAATTTCCACCCACCCAGCGTTTCCCCAGGTCTCCCGATAAAAACGGTACCTCACTTGTGTGGGTCGGCCTTGTGCCTACGACAGGAAACGGCACAAAATGCAACGTGGTCGCACCTCAATTTCCCAGTGAAATCTTGCGCTCTTTGGACAAAGAGACTACCTTTTGTTTTTTGAGCCCTAGCTCAGCTGGAACCTAGGGAAACCTAGCAAACCTATATATTTTTGAAAAGTAGACACCCAGGGGAATTCAGGATGGGCTGACTTGACTGCCTTTCACCAGGTTTTGTTACCCAGAATCCCTTGCAAAGCTAAGAATTTGACAAAAAACACATTTTCCTCACATTTCAGTGGTGGAAAGTTCTGGAATCTGCGTGGAACAACAAATTTCCACCCACCCATCGTTCCCCCAGGTTTCCCGATAAAAACGGTACCTCACTTGCGTGGGTAGGCATAGTGGCTGCCACACGAAACAGCGCAAAACGCAGCATGGTCGCACCTCAATTTCCCAGTGAAATTTAGCACGTTTTGGACAAAAAGACTACCTTTTGTTTTTGCGCCGTAGCTCTGCCAGCACCTAGGGAAACCTAGCAAACCTGTACATTATTGAAAACTAGACACCCAGGGAAATTCAGGATGGGGTGACTCGTCTGCCTACCCCCAGGTTTTGTTACCCAGAATCCCTTGCAAACATAAAAATTTGACTAAAAAAACACATTTTCCTCACATTTCTGTGGTGGAAAGTTCTGGAATCTGCGTGGATCAACAAATTTCCACCCACCCAGCGTGCCCCCAGGTCTCCCGAAAAAAATGGTACCTCACTTGCGTGGGTAGGCATAGTGGCTGCGACATGAAACAGCGCAAAACGCAGCATGGTCGCACCTCAATTTCCCAGTGAAATTTAGCACGTTTTGGACAAAAAGACTACATTTTGTTTTTGCGCCGTAGCTCTGCCAGCACCTAGGGAAACCTAGCAAACCTATACATTTTTTAAAACTAGACACACAGGGGAATTCAGGATGGGGTGACTCGTCTGCCTACCCCAGGTTTTGTTACCCAGAATCCCTTGCAAACATAAACATTTAACAAAAAAAACACATTTTCCTCACATTTCTGTGGTGGAAAGTTCTGGAATCTGCGTGGATCAACAAATTTCCACCCACCCAGCGTGTCCCCAGGTCTCCCGAAAAAAATGGTATCTCACTTGCGTGGGTAGGCATAGTGGCTGCGACATGAAACAGCGCAAAACGCAGCATGGTCGCACCTCAATTTCCCAGTGAAATTTAGCACGTTTTGGACAAAAAGAATACCTTTTCTTTTTGCGCCGTAGCTCTGCCAGCACCTAGGGAAACCTAGCAAACCTATACCTTTTTGAAAACTAGACACCCAGGGGAATTCAGGATGGGGTGACTCGTCTGCCTACCCCCAGGTTTTGTTACCCAAAATCCCTTGCAAACATAAAAATTTGACCAAAAAAACACATTTTCCTCACATTTCTGTGGTGGAAAGTTCTGGAATCTGCGTGGATCAACAAATTTCCACCCACCCAGCGTGTCCCCAGGTCTGCCAAAAAAAATGTAACCTCACTTGCGTGGGTAGGCATAGTGGCTGCGACATGAAACAGCGCAAAACGCAGCATGGTCGCACCTCAATTTCCCTGTGAAATTTAGCACGTTTTGGACAAAAAGACTACCTTTTGTTTTTGCGCTGTAGCTCTGCCAGCACCTAGGGAAACCTAGCAAACCTGTACATTTTTGAAAACTAGACACCCAGGGGAATTCAGAATGGGGTGACTCGTCTGCCTACACCCAGGTTTTGTTACCCAGAATTCCTTTGCAAACATAAAAATTTGACCAAAAAAAACACATTTTCCTCACATTTCTGTGATGGAAAGTTCTGGAATCTGCGTGGATCAACAAATTTCCACCCACCCAGCGTGTCCCCAGGTCTCTTGAAAAAAATGGTATCTCACTTGCATGGGTAGGCATAGTGGCTGCGACATGAAACAGCGCAAAACGCAGCATGGTCGCACCTCAATTTCCCAGTGAAATTTAGCACGTTTTGGACAAAAAGAATACCTTTTCTTTTTGCGCCGTAGCTCTGCCAGCACCTAGGGAAACCTAGCAAACCTATACCTTTTTGAAACCTAGACACCCAGGGGAATTCAGGATGGGGTGATTCGTCTGCCTACCCCCAGGTTTTGTTACCCAGAATCCCTTGCAAACATAAAAATTTGACCAAAAAAACACATTTTCCTCACATTTCTGTGGTGGAAAGTTCTGGAATCTGCGTGGATCAACAAATTTCCACCCACCCAGCGTGCCCCCAGGTCTCCCGAAAAAAATGGTACCTCACTTGCGTGAGTAGGCATAGTGGCTGCGACATGAAACAGCGCAAAACGCAGCATGGTCGCACCTCAATTTCCCAGTGAAATTTAGCACGTTTTGGACAAAAAGACTACCTTTTGTTTTAGCGCCGTAGCTCTGCCAGCACCTAGGGAAACCTAGCAAACCTATACATTTTTGAAAACTAGACACCCAGGGGAATTTAGGATGGGGTGACTCATCTGCCTACCCCCAGGTTTTGTTACCCAGAATCCCTTGCAAATCTAAACATTTGACAAAAAAAACACATTTTCCTCACATTTCTGTGATGGAAAGTTCTGGAATCTGCGTGGATCAACAAATTTCCACCCACCCAGCGTGTCCCCAGGTCTCTTGAAAAAAATGGTATCTCACTTGCATGGGTAGGCATAGTGGCTGCGACATGAAACAGCGCAAAACGCAGCATGGTCGCACCTCAATTTCCCAGTGAAATTTAGCACGTTTTGGACAAAAAGAATACCTTTTCTTTTTGCGCCGTAGCTCTGCCAGCACCTAGGGAAACCTAGCAAACCTATACCTTTTTGAAACCTAGACACCCAGGGGAATTCAGGATGGGGTGATTCGTCTGCCTACCCCCAGGTTTTGTTACCCAGAATCCCTTGCAAACATAAAAATTTGACCAAAAAAACACATTTTCCTCACATTTCTGTGGTGGAAAGTTCTGGAATCTGCGTGGATCAACAAATTTCCACCCACCCAGCGTGTCCTCAGGTCTGCCAAAAAAAATGGTACCTCACTTGCGTGGGTAGGCATAGTGGCTGCGACATGAAACAGCACAAAACGCAGCATGGTCGCACCTCAATTTCACAGTGAAATTTAGCAAGTTTTGGACAAAAAGACTACCTTTTGTTTTTGCGCCGTAGCTCTGCCAGCACCTAGGGAAACCTAGAAAACCTATACCTTTTTGCAAACTAGACACCCAGGGAAATTCAGGATTGGGTGATTCATCTGCCTACCCCCAGGTTTTGTTACCCAGAATCCCTTGCAAACATAAAAATTTGACCAAAAAAACACATTTTCCTCACATTTCTGTGGTGGAAAGTTCTGGAATCTGCGTGGATCAACAAATTTCCACCCACCGAGCCTGTCCCCAGGTCTCCCGAAAAAATGGTACCTCATTTGCGTGGGTAGGCATAGTGGCTGCGACATGAAACAGCGCAAAACGCAGCATGGTCGCACCTCAATTTCACAGTGAAATTTAGCACGTTTTGGACAAAAAGACTACCTTTTGTTTTTGCGCCGTAGCTCTGCCAGCACCTAGGGAAACCTAGCAAACCTGTACATTTTTGAAAACTAGACACCCAGGGGAATTCAGAATGGGGTGACTCGTCTGCCTACCCCCAGGTTTTGTTACCCAGAATTCCTTTGCAAACATAAGAATTTGACAAAAAAAACACATTTTCCTCACATTTCTGTGGTGGAAAGTTCTGGAATCTGCGTGGATCAACAAATTTCCACCCGCCCAGCGTGTCCCCAGGTCTCCCGAAAAAAATGGTACCTCACTTGCGTGGGTAGGCATAGTGGCTGCGACATGAAACAGCGCAAAACGCAGCATGGTCGCACCTCAATTTCCCAGTGAAATTTAGCACGTTTTGGACAAAAAGACTACATTTTGTTTTTGCGCCGTAGCTCTGCCAGCACCTAGGGAAACCTAGCAAACCTATACATTTTTTAAAACTAGACACCCAGGGAAAATCAGGATGGGGTGACTCGTCTGCCTACCCCCAGGGTTTGTTACCCAGAATCCCTTGCAAACATACAAATTTGACTAAAAAACACATTTTCCTCACATTTCTGTGGTTGGAAGTTCTGGAATCTGTGTGGATCAACAAATTTCCACCCACCCAGCGTGCCCCCAGGTCTCCCGAAAAAAAATGGTACCTCACTTGCGTGAGTAGGCATAGTGGCTGCGACATGAAACAGCGCAAAACGCAGCATGGTCGCACCTCAATTTCCCAGTGAAATTTAGCACGTTTTGGACAAAAAGACTACCTTTTGTTTTTGCGCCGTAGCTCTGCCAGCACCTAGGGAAACCTAGCAAACCTATACATTTTTGAATACTAGACACCCAGGGGAATTCAGGAAGGGGTGACTCGTCTGCCTACCCCCAGGTTTTGTTACCCAGAATCCCTTGCAAACATAAAAATGTGACAAAAAAACACATTTTCCTCACATTTCTGTGGTGGAAACTTCTGGAATCTGCGTGGATCCACAAAATTCCACCCACCCAGCGTGCTCCCAGGTCTCCTGAAAAAAATGGTACCTCGCTTGCGTGGATAGACATAGTGGCTGCAACAGGAAACGGTTCAAATCTTACGGTGGTGAATTTACATTACCTTATTGCAAAACTACCTTGATTTTGGGGGGGGGTCTAAGTTTGTGGCCCGGGGCTCGATGGTATTCTTTGCAAAGTAGCAAACCCAAACAGTTCTGAAAACTAGACACCTGGGGGAGTCCAGGGAGGTATGGCATGCGTGGGTCCCCCAATGTTTTCTTACTCAGAACTCCTTGCAAACCTTAAAATTAGGTAAAAATAGCACTTTTCCAAACTTTTTGGCATGGGATCGCCGTGCCGGCAAAAAAGTCCTACCACCCTGCGTTCCCCTTGTTCTCCCGAGTAAAAGGATACCTCACTTGTGTGGGTGCCCCAAAGCAGAACACGCCAAAAATGAATTTGGAAAAAAGTAGTTTTTAGTAATATTTAAGTTTTAGAAACTAAGCCCCCCAGCCTGAGTCAGATGCCTTTGGCCCACCCACACAAGTGAGGTATCATTTTACTCGGGAGAACAAGGGAAACGCTGGGTGGTAGGACATTTGTGCCGTCAGCGAGATCCCACCCAAAAAAGTACGGAAAAGTGGGTTTTTTTACCAAAATTTAAGGTTTGCAGGGGTTTCTGGGTAGGAAAACATTGGGGGACCCACGCATGCCATACCTCCCTGGACTCCCCCGGGTGTCTAGTTTTCAGAACTGTTTGGGTTTGGTAGTTTCCAAAGATGCCCGCCAAGCCCCGGGCCAAAAGCTCAGGTGACCCCCTCAAAAAATAAGATTATTTGGCTAAAGGTAATTTTTTGGTCTCCACAGTATGAATTGGGCCTTTTCCTAAAGCAGCCACTATGCCTACCCATGCAAGTGAGGTACCATTTTTATCGGGAGACCTTGGGGAACGCTGGGTGGGAGGTAATTTGTGTGAGCCCAGTGATGCCACGCTTTCCCACACTAAAATGTGTGAAAAAACAGATTTTTTCTAAGCAAAAAATGAGGTTTGCAAGGGATTCTGGGTAAAGGAACATTAGAGGATCCATGCAAGCCATACCTCCTTGGAAGCCCCCGGGTGTCTACTTGTCAGAAATGTGTGGGTTTGGTAGGTTTCCCTAGATGGCTGTCTCGCACGGGGCCAAAAACCCAGGTAACCCCTCTTGCAAAAGCTGGTGGACTTGACATTGTCACCATTGTTAAATTCACCAGCTTTTGCAAGAGGGGTTACCTGGGTTTCTGGCCCCGTGCGAGACAGCCATCTATGGAAACCTACCAAACCCACACATTTCTGAAAAGTAGACACCCGGGGGCTTCCAAGGAGGTATGGCTTGCGTGGATCCTCCAACGTTCCCTTACCCAGAATCCCTTGCAAACCTCAATTTTAGCAGAAAAAAATTAATTTTTTCACACGTTGTAGTCTGGGAAAGCGTGGCATCACTGGGCTCACACAAATTACCTCCCACCCAGCGATCCCCCAGGTCTCCCGATAAAAACGGTACCTCACTTGCGTGGGTAGCCATAGTGGCTGCAACAGGAAAAGGTCCAAATCGTATGGTGGTGAATTTAAAATACCCTGAAGCAATATAACTTTGATTTTGGGGGGGTGGGCACCTGAGTTTTTGGCCCGGGGCTGGGTGGTATTCTTTGGAAAGTAGCAAACCCAAACAGTTCTGGAAACTAGACACCCGGGAGAGTTCAGGGAGGTATGGCATGCGTGGGTCCCCCAATGTTTTCCTACCCAGAACTCCTTGTAAACCTTAAAATTAGATAAAAATAGCACTTTTCCAAACTTTTTGGCGTGGGATCGCCGTGCCGGCAATAATGTCCTACCACCCTGCGTTCCCCTTGTTCTCCCGAGTAAAAGGATACCACACCTTAACAGAGTTACTCAAAAGTCAAACATTCAAGCACAGCTATCTATTCCTCAAAGACACACATACAGGTTGGATTTGGCACGAGGGCGAGTGATGGTTCAGTACATAAAATTTTATTAACAAGATATTTCAAAAAAATGAAATGCTCTGTCAATAAATAAATGCATAAAAACCGAACCAGTGACTCGCAACTCGTGAGCTGTAAAGCCACGACAAGGCACCAACCGTTTTACAGGCCATTCACGCACCTTTCATACCTGATACAAACCAGACCATTGACACCATCCGAATGGAAAAGCAACACATTACAACGATCACAAGCAGAAAGAGAAAAAAACAATTATTACTGCACACCCATCTAATCCGCAAGCACACACACATACTGGTTGGATTTGGCACGAGGGTGAGTGATGATTCAGTACATACAATTGGATACGCAAGTAATTTCATCAAAAATGAAATACACTGCGTATAATTGAAAGTATGATAAACTGAACCACTGACTCACAGCTCGTGAGCTGTAAAGCCACGTCAAGGCACCAACCTCTTTACAGGCCATTCATACACCTTTCGTATGCGTGACACATACAAAACATTCACACCGCCAGCCGCGGACCCATCACATTTCAACACTCACACCAGAAAACAGCGCCATTCAAGGGCCCATCACTTTCACACGCCCACATTTCTGACACTGCAACTACACAAAATGATGGACTGTGTGGAGTGTCACTCAACTAGCAGTGTGTGTAGTGACCAACAGAAAGTAACTACTCACACACCACCTGCCGAGCGCCAGTCCACCCACACC
This sequence comes from Lissotriton helveticus, assembly GCF_964261635.1. Lineage (NCBI taxonomy): Eukaryota > Metazoa > Chordata > Amphibia > Caudata > Salamandridae > Lissotriton > Lissotriton helveticus. Next base: position 1,034,828,636 of record NC_136059.1, read on the forward strand.
ACCATCCAAGCACCAGACCATGCACACCGCCAGCCACACACCACTCAGCGCACACCGACAGCCAAGTACCACTCCACACACACCACCAGCCAAGCATCACTCCACGCACACCACCAGCCAAGCGCCACTCCACAAACACAACACCAGCCAAGCACCACTCCACACACACCGCCAGCCAAGCACCACTCCACTCACACCGCCAGCCAAGCACCTAACCATGCACTCCGCCAGCCAAGCAAAAATCCACGCACCCCCCAGCACAACTCCAATCCATGCACTATGCCAACCAAGCACCAGACCACGCACACCACCAGCCAAGCGCCATCCACTCACACCACCAGCCAAGCACCTAACCATGCACTCCGCCAGCCAAGCAAAAATCCACTCACCCCCCCAGCACAACTCCAATCCATGCACTATGCCAGCCAAGCACCAGACCACGCACACCACCAGCCAAGCGCCAGTCCACGCACACCAACAATCCAAGCACAATCCTGCACACACCACCATCGAAATTAGAATTTTTTTAAGAAATACCTCAAATCAAATGAAGAAACCTACAAATCTGCTAACACAAATTCAAAAACTAAATGCTTCGCACTAATGCAAACCTTAAAGCAGACTAAAAAATATTACAGAATACAGACCAGACAGTACACTTACAAGCTCAATGAAACACCCAAAACTTCTTTTGTGTGTGGTACGATTTAAAACAAGCTGGCACACACAATCCAGGATTTGAAGGACAGTCAGGGCAGTACATACGAGACTCCCTCCGCACTTCTCTTCGCCAACAGACTCTACATCTTTTAGTGGGATGGTCTTTTGCAGTTGTGGGAGGAATGTATTCTGGAAAGTGGCGATCTTTCAGTCTAGCCACTTCCTCCACCACTCCAAATCTTGGCACACTTGCCTGTTCCACTAGTACAAGGCTGCCTATTATAGTCTCCTGAAACTTAACAAAAGGCATCTTTGACTCAGGACAAGATTTCTGGAAAACAACAAAAGCATTAAAGGATGCCAAGTGGAAAAGATGGATAGCCAACTTCTTGTACCAAACGTAGGCCTTTCGAAGAGCAGCATAAGGTTCCAACCTCTGATCTACTCTGTCAACACCACCCATGTACTTATTGTACTGTAAAATGTACACAGGTTTACGCACTTCAGCACTCTCACCCCGAACAGGCAGAGCTTCAGTGCTTTCGTCATGGATAGTAGTCAGCATGTACACATCTCTCCTGTCTGAAAACTTCACAGCTAGATGCTTCCCACATCGCAATGCAGTAGACTGTCCCCGCACAAGCCTTTTGCAAACAAGTTCTATTGGGAAACCTTTCCGGTTACTGCGCATCGTGCCACAAGCAACAGTGCCCACTTTGGCCAATTCCTTGAACAAACGCACACTAGTGTAGAAGTTATCTACATATAAATGGTGGCCTTTGTTAAATAATCGTCTACCTAGTTCTCACACAATTTTCTCAGTCACTCCAAAAGTGGACGGACAAGCAGAAGTGTTAATGCTGGAATCCTTACCGGTGTACACCCTGAAATTATAAACATATCCAGTATCACTGTCACACAGCATATACAGTTTGATTCCATAGCGTGCCCTCTTACTAGGAATGTATTGCCTAAAAACCAAGCGGCCCTTGAACAATACCAAAGACTCGTCCACAGCTATTTCTTTTCCAGGAGCAAAGATCTCAGGAAAACGATCAACAAAGTGATCAAGGACAGGCCGAATCTTAAAAAGACGGTCACAATCAGGGTGATCGCGTGGCAACGCTAAATCATTATCAACAAAATGCATCATGCGAAGAAGAAGCATATATCGATCACGAGACATAACTGCTGGAAATATATATGTTGCCATCAAGGGACTAGTGGACCAATAAGAAGACATTGATGGCTTCCTTAGCAAGCCCATCAAAAAAGTTAATCCCAAAAACTTCTTCATCTCTTCAACATATGTGGGAGCCCAATGGGTAGCTCTAGAATGGGGCTTAAGGCTGGCACTGTGGTCCCTCAAATACTGCTCTGCATACAAATTAGTTTGCTCCACAATCTCTTGCAAAAACTCATAGTCAAAAAACAACTGAAAAAATTGAATTGGCAAAAAATTGTCAGTATTCACTCTACACCCTGGAACACCAGTGAAGTCTGGCAATTCCGGCTGCACCACGCCAGGGGCAACCCAGACGTCATCACTAACATCGGGAGAAGAAGCCACCCTAGCCTGCAGCCCAGATGCCTCTTGCTGCACTACATCAACGGGAACACTAGCATCCCCAGATGCCTCTTGCATCACTACACCAACAGGAATACTAGCATCCCCAGATACATTTTGCATCTCTACACCAACAGGAGAACTCACATCCCCAGCTGCCTCTTGCATCTCAACATCAACAGAAGAACTCGCATCCCCAGATGCCACTTGCTGCTCAACAACAACAGAAAGACTAGCAGCACCAGATGCCTCATGCTGCTCTACAACAGGAAGACTAGCAGCACCAGATAACCCTTGGCGCACCACAGCAATGTGAAACCTTTTGGGCGCAGCCTTTACCACACTTGCCTCTTCCCGACGAGAAAAAAAGGGAAACCTTGAGGACCTAGGCTGCCGCTCAGATGGCTCTTGCCTCTCTACCGGCACAGCAATGTCCCTCTCTACCACAGACACTTCATCAGCACTAGAAGAAGAATCATCATCCGATGATACCATGCGAAGAGAAAACTCACTGCCTGAATCTTCTGCACCTACCTCATGCTCCGAATCGGAGTCAGTGTCTGGACCATGGTCAGAGGAAGACTCAAAAAGCAAACTAACAACCTGCTTAGCAGTCATCCTGCGAGCAGCCATTATCCTTACAAAGCAAGAAGACTACACACACAAGTGAACAACAACCTACACTGTGCAAAGTAAGAAGTAAACAAGGTAGAGTCTTCACACAAAAATCAATACACTCAAAAACAATTCAAATCTAACCAAATATAAGAACACTCACCAGCACCTACTCTGCTGAAACACAGCAAAAAGAAAGGAAATCCCACTAGAAAGAAAAAAAAAGTATAGATTAAACAAAGTACACATCAAGCAGCAATACAAAAAAAGTTAACAATCAAGAAACACAAAGCCACACAAACAGCAATAACTACACTTTTCATAAAAACACATTCATCTAGGGAAAGTAGTACAAAAAACATTTACTTACCAAGCACATGCAACTACACAAGCTGCAAAACCAGCATTAACTGAACCACAACCTACACCAATACAAACAGCAAAAGCCTGGATCAAAAACAAAGAAGAAAAAAAAAATTAATACTACATTTCACAAACAACATAACAAATGAATAAACAACACACAAATTTACCCCCAAAATCACATCCACACAGATGGGCCATCAAAAAGGGCAAAACGGACAAAAGTACGGGTTGATTTGCCCACCGGGGGGGGGGGGGGCCGAAAATCTAAAATTTAAATCTGACCCACCTGGAAGCGACTCTTGCCCAAGGGGTCACTTCCTACAATCTAAAATAAAATCCCAGGTGCTAGTGGGGGCATTTCCACCGCACAATCGCAATGCTGTGCGCGACCGTGAGGCAGAAATGCCCTGCAAAGAGACATCAGGAGAGAGGAAATTCACTTGCCTCTCCCCTGATGCCTCTTTGCAGCCCCAAACCCCCCCAAAAATCTCAAAACCAACCTAACACCTCCAGGCGCAGGAAGCAAATGGCTTCCCGACCGCCTGGGAATCCCTGAAGATGTTGGCGCGTGCTGTGCGCGCTGACGTCATCAGGGATTCTCATGGGGAGGGGGGCAGCAGAATAACTGTGGTTAACTGTGATGCTGGACAGAGGCACTTGCATCCTTGATTTTCACAAGCGCAATCCAAAAACAGTTCCTATGACCAGGAGCTTCTTTCTCACCATCTGCTGCTCTCATCAGTCTCTGACCATTTATACACATAAGAGGCATGTGAACTCACACAGAAGACCCCCGTTTGGCCACGCCCACCAACTAGCGGAGTGCACCATCTTTCCTAAATTTACCCACTATGATGGACAGCTCACTCAAGGGACCTGTGCACACATCGGTGCGATGGCATAGTAACACACACGGTCACTGGAGACAAAGCAAGCGCTCGAGTTGCAGCACAAATTCAGGAAAACATTCATCAGCCCAAAAACATTTGTGACCTTCCCACTATGATGGACAGCTCACACAAGGGACCCCTGCGCACATCTGTGCGATTGCATAGTAACGCACACATGGACACTGGAGACAAAGATGGCGCTCGAGTTGCAGCACAAATTCAGGAAAACAATCATCAGCGCAAAAACATTTGTGAGCTTCCCACTATGATGGACAGCTCACTCAAGGGACCCCTGCGCACATCGGTGCAATGGCATAATAACACACACAAAGGTCACTAGAGACAAAGCAGGTGATCGAGTTGCAGCACAAATTCAGGAAAACATTCATCAGCCCAAAAACATTTGTGACCTTTCCACTATGATGGACAGCTCACACAAGGGACCCCTGCGCACATCTGTGCGATTGCATAGTAACGCACACATGGTCACTGGAGACAAAGATGGCGCTCGAGTTGCAGCACAAATTCAGGAAAACAATCATCAGCCCAAAAACATTTGTGAGCTTCCCACTATGATGGACAGCTCACACAAGGGACCCCTGCGCACATCTGTGCGATTGCATAGTAACGCACACATGGACACTGGAGACAAAGATGGCGCTCGAGTTGCAGCACAAATTCAGGAAAACAATCATCAGCCCAAAAACATTTGTGAGCTTCCCACTATGATGGACAGCTCACTCAAGGGACCCCTGCGCACATCGGTGCAATGGCATAATAACACACACAAAGGTCACTAGAGACAAAGCAGGTGATCGAGTTGCAGCACAAATTCAGGAAAACATTCATCAGCCCAAAAACATTTGTGACCTTTCCACTATGATGGACAGCTCACACAAGGGACCCCTGCGCACATCTGTGCGATTGCATAGTAACGCACACATGGTCACTGGAGACAAAGATGGCGCTCGAGTTGCAGCACAAATTCAGGAAAACAATCATCAGCCCAAAAACATTTGTGAGCTTCCCACTATGATGGACAGCTCACTCAAGGGACCCCTTCGCACATCGCTGCGATGGCATAGTAACACACACATGGTCACTGGAGACAAAGCATGTGTTCGAATTGCAGCACAAATACAAAAAAACATTCATCAGCCCAAAAACACTAGTGAGCTTTGCCTAGGCAGGACAGGTGTGTTTTTTAGCCACTTCAGATAAACACAAAGTAAAAGTAATAAAGGACAGAGGCACTTGCATCCTTGATTAAAATGAGCACTATAATTATAATTTCCAAATGACCCCCATCAGCATTTTAAAAAAAAAACCGGCCATTTATAAACATAAGAGGCACGAAAACACTTCAAAGTTACTGTTCCCCCAAAAAGGGGAACGACCCTTCCCCAAGGGGCCGCTCCCCGAACAACGAAATTGGAAAATAAAAAAAATAAAATGTAAATCCCTAGCATTCCAGCTGCACGATCGCACCATCGTGCAGCAGGAATGCTCTAAAGTTGCATCGAGGGAAAGGAAAAGCCTTTCCTTTCCCTCGATGCAAGTTTCAAAACAATCCCCCCCGCCCCAGCCGCAAAACCAACCTCTTTCTCCAACGACGCGCAGGAAGCAAATGGCTACCCTGCGCGTCGGTAAACAAAGGGAACCTCCAGTGACGTCAGCGCGCCTCGCGCGCTGACGTCATTGATGACGCGGGCGGGGGTAGGCAGGGGAAGGTCTTCCCCTGCCATCCCCGCAGAAAAGAAGAAAATCGGGCAGACTCGGGGGGAGCGCTGGCGCTTCCCCCGAGGGTGGGGCTTATGACGAGCTGGGCTCGTCATCAGCGTGCGAGCGCCCTGCTCCATGACGAGCCCAGCTCGTCATCAGCCCCGAAGGGGTTAAAAAATTCCTCTAAAAACAGCCGAACTACGAATTCCGATTTACTCACCTGTTATCAGGAGAGACCTAAGTGTTGCATCTTTCAGCCCACTACTGATCCTGAAAAGTAATTCTAACCATACTTACAGTAACTTGAATTTCCTTCCATAGGCTAACATTGACTGGTTTCACTTGGAAATTCTTTGGTGTGGAGTTTTAGAACTTTAAAAAATTCCTCTAAAATCAGCCGAACTATGAATTCCAATTTACTCACCTGTTATCAGGGGAGACCTCAGTGCTGCATCTTTCAGCCCAGTACTGATCCTGAAAAGTAATCTCAACCGTACTAACCAGTAACTTGAATTTCCTTCCATAGGATATCATTGCCTGCTATATAAAATATATATAAATGAAAAAATATATAAAATAAAAAAACAAATATTACAATTTCAATATTTTTTAAAACATTTTTTTTCAATTTATATTAAAAATATGTAATGTCATTTAAAAAATAACATTTCTAAAAATAAATACTTTAAAACAATGTAGTAAATCAGTATAAAAAAATATAACAATTAATACATTTAAAAATGATCATTTACCAAACCTTTGAAATTCACTGAAAAAACCATAGGTTTCAGCCACGTTATAGTTAGGAATTAGCATTTAAAAAACCTTAAAAATTCACTGAAAAAACCATAGGTTTCAGCCACGTTATAGTTAGGAATTAGCATTTAAAAAACCTTAGAAATTCACTGAAAAAACCATAGGTTTCACACATGTTATGGTTAGCTGGACATTTCAGTGATGTCATTTGAGATGTCAGCAGTGATGTCATGAGTGATGTCACTGACCATGTCATGAGTGATGTTATATGTGACGTCATCAGCAGTGCATTGCAGGCGCGCAAGTTATAGTTAGCTGAACTAACTATAAAGGGGGAATTTCAATGGTTTTGTATGAGTGCAATGTCCAGCTAACTATAACATGTGTGAAACCTATGTTTTTTTCAGTGAATATATATACATATATATATATATATATATATATATATATATATATATATGCTCCATGTTGCCCAACGTATCAGGAAACACTCTAGGACCAGTAATGCCATATGGATCAAGCAGCTCTTGTGATGCGGCCTCATGCGTTTCGCTAAATGCTTTATCAAAAGCCGATCTGTTCGGTTCACCAACGGCGTGCGCAATCATTAAAATCACTAATACCGCATGCTGATAGGTTCGGCAATTACCCACTGCATAGTGGGACTTGTAGTGTCCATGCTGCACTCTCAAACCTTGAATAGGTGCCAGGAGACCGTCGATCACTGATGCATGCCCGGGATGGGCCCAAGGGCTGAAGGATCATAGTACCGGCACCAGTCCTTCCTCAGTGAACCGGGCAGCTTCCCGACTCAGCGGCCCGCTTCCATTAACGCGGTAGTGCTTCCCCCGCGGCTAGGCTGCCGCTTAAAAAATTAATGCTCCAGGTTGCCCAACGTACCAGTAATGCCATATGGATCAAGCAGCTTTTGTGATTTGGTGTCCCAAACTTTTAGTAGTTGCTTCTGAATAACTGCAGCAGATTTCACCCAAGTCAGAATGCTGCCCTCCTGCTAATAGGTATGAAGTGCTCCCAGAGAGGGGAACAAATGGTCTGCTGGAGAAGGAGATGTGACTTCCTTCTGCCAGGATGGCCTAAGGGCGGTGGCCATAGATGACCCTCCTGCAAAAGGACTCCAGCCTTTGAGAGGCAAATGTGAATCACACCTTAGCTTGCCTGCTACTTTTTGTAGGTAGACAGGTTGACATCTCATCCAGAGGGGGAAAACCTGTTGCAGAACAGGTTTTCCAGGAGTGGTTGCTCATTATGCTCGACCCGCCTGAGGGGTTTCAGGGAAGAAGGGTCCCAACATCGTAGATTAGGGCAGAGAGATGCACTGTGGGATTGTTCAGTGACAACCCCTCAAGAAATTATGTGAAAGTGTGTAGGGTTGCCCCATGGTATTGTAGCCCATTGGCTACTGAGCCCTCCCCACCTACAAACTTGAAACTGGCATAAAAGTTGCACCCCTGGCCTCCGGTGTCAGAACACTGCTGAATTCTGAAAGAACAGAAAAAGAACTGCATCTGCTAAACTAGTGGAACCCAGAAAGAGAGGCTGCACCAAAGAAGACCACAGCTGCTCCATCAAATAGACCAAGACAGGACTTCAGAAATAGAAGGGCTTCTACTGCTGCTAAACCCACGGAGAGAGGCCCGAAGGACCAAACCTGTTCCCAGTTGTGCCAAGGAACAGTGAGTGGACTCCAAGGGTTATTTGGCTAGCCTCCTGTTAAGCTTCAGGTACACAAAACCTAAAGAAGCCCCCTATTCATAGAAAGCTGTATGGGCTAGTACCAGTCCCTTGAACTACACTCTCACCCATATCGGAATCTAGTGTAACTCCTTCAGATTGACCTGAGCAGAGACATTTCTCTGCATGTTCAACAGGAGCCTGGTTACAGCATTCTGCACCAACTGGAGTCTCTTAAGTAAGTACAGAAGGATGCCCCAGGATAATACATTAGCATCTTCCGCCTTCTGACACTGCGCAGTTTGCTGAACTAAAAGCTTTGCTTCTTGCACTCGAACATGTGTATCCTGAATTCCCCACACTTATTGTGTGTGGTTCATATGGCTGTGTACATTAATGATGTCAGAATGGATAAAAATATTCTAAAGGCAAAACAATCAAGCCTAAAACGCTTTAAGTTAAAGTGGCGGACCTCAAAGATAGGCTGCCACAGGCTCATTTTATATATACATTGAGTCATCAGCATGTGGGAGCACACGTTGTAGGGAATTCTCTGGCTGATGAAGCGGTCAGTTGCGACTGTTGCTGCAATTACTCATTCTAAAACAAGAATAGATTCTAATATATATGGCTGCTGTGAATGCAAATAGAGATGGCACCCAGTTAGCAAAGGGTTTTCCTTCTAAATATATATAACACTTTAGTGAACAAAACATCGCTTTTGTAACTATTCCAGGAGTTCGCAATTGAGTGATTCCCAACCAATACCAAAGACTAGCTTTAGTGATAGCTGTGCATGAAGGAGTTGCTTCTGCACATGCAGGTGTGGCAGCCACAATTTCACTGCTACAGCAACATTATTGGTGGCACAGCTTATATCGAAATGCCAAAAACAAATTCCTTTGCTGTGACATTTTTGTCTACAAATTAAAGCCTCCACCATGGCGCATCCTCCGCAGGCACACCTGTTAATTTCTAACAAACCTTTTGGCTGCATTTATTGCACCATTGCGGTCCTCTTATTTTGGATACTGCACTTAAATGTATCTTTGTTGCAGTTGATTCTTGCTCCAGGTTCCTCTGGGTTTGGCCACAGCGTTCGGTTGATGTATGCACTGTTATTAAAAACATGCAAGTCTTTATCAGGATACATGCATGCAGTACATTCCACTTAAACTTGGGCCCAGCTTTCGCTTCTAAAGTTTATCGGGATACTATGGCTTCCCTGGGTGTACCGGTGCATTATTCCTCTCCATATAGGCCAAGGATAATTCTGTTGTGGAGAGGATGAATCGTGACTTAAAGCAGTCCTTAACAGCTAGAGTATTAGGAACAGCTTTATGGCAGGGAGCCCTAAACATCCTCCCTAAAAGATCTCTGGGTGGCCGAACCCCATATCAGGTTCATTTTGGTATCAACATGTCTGTTACTGACATTGACGGTCCAGATATTGTGGCACAAGCAACACATTTTGACGTAAATGATAATTGTGCTGTCTTACAGGATCTGCAAAACATCTGTGATGCCCAATCCAATAAGAAGTTGAAGACATCTGCCTCTGCAGAAATCAAGGAGAAACCAGAACCTCCTGTCTGGATTCCGAAAGTTGGGGATCTCAAGAACTGTAATCTTGCCATTGCTTTCTAGTTCCAAAGACAATCGTTTTATCTCTATTGATCACATCAAGTTACATCATAAAGCTGATTCTCAACAATAGGCCACAATGAGTCCTTGGTGGTTCCCTAACTTCTCTTGCTACCATACAGGAAATCCCTTTACAACTAGTGAGCTCCACCAAAGCTGTTTCTTCCTAGCTGGGGTGAGGAGGGGGCTGAGATGTACTACAGTTAATTCCTGCATTCGCTGCAATTGCCAGAAACTCGACTGAAGTGAGTACTGGCCTTACTAATGCATCTTCTGCAACTGATGTCATTTATACAGATCCATCTTTTTTGGATCTACCTCTTCTGAATTTTTTCCAATGCTATTGCGATACCTGAGGCATACATTTTTCAGCAAACAGTTTTTGGGCATTATGTGGAGCGAGATGATTTTTCTTCCGACTCCTTTCGACAATTTATCTGTTCTAGGCACTCTTGCACAGATATGTGTTTTCCTTTCAAGGTTCAGACATACTTATTTGGTCCCACCATGTATATATGTTTGGACAACACTTTCCTTGGTTTTTCTATTTCTGGGATTTTGATTTGTGACCGTTTTTTTCCTCCTGATTAATGGCCACTACCTTCCAGAATGCTCTGCTACAGAATTGGTCGATGGGGTGTTGGCCCCCCACTCTTCTTTACATAAGCTAAAAAGAGACTTGTACCTCGTGAACATTTCAGCTATTCCAGTAACTGATGGAATTGTTTGGGGTAAAGTTCCTTACGACAAATTTGGGCCTACAGAAATCCTGCAGATACTACATCTGTTTAAAGTTTCAATGGGGTTACATTCTGATGGGTTACATTCTAGCTTGCATTCTGATGATTGGGATGTTGAAACTGTAAACTCCATGCTCTCCAAGCTAGAATATTATACTGTTTTCGAATCGGAGGATTTATACCTTAGTTCTGGTAACAGTGATGAAATGTTCTGTTATCACCATTATGGACATCATCATTTGCATCGAACTAGTAGTGTTCATTGTACCATTCTAAGTAACACACAGTGGGAATATTGTCCTTCTCCCCCACAAGGGAGTTCCAATACAAACATAAATTCACATACTGTTCAGGATATGACAAGTCAGATCCAACACCCTTTTATTTCAAACTTGTCTCTACACTACTAAAAAAATACATGCTCACACAAACTAAGCTCATATATACGGACTCATTTGTTACACAATTAGCTTTCAAGGCTATGACTATTGAAAGGATACAATTGACATAAAATCCATTTGGGGTACCAAATCTTGGCAAGTTCAGGGGACGGAAACCTTGTTCCGAACCTTTTTAATCCCGACACAAATTAATTTTCTGAATGACACTGTTCAACACACCACATTTGTCGGATTTTCTAACAATAAAGATATAAATGCACCCATTATTTCTTCCATTGCTCGGTTTGAAAATTGGCAAAATGTAACAGATTGCACTGAAAACCAGCCCAATAGTATGTTGCAGAATGGTGCATTCAATTCCACACTTTCAGGTCCTCACAAGTGGTTATTGTAGCCTCTAGACACAAATGGTTGTCATGGTCGTTTTTTAAATTACACACCAAGGTTTAAGGCCAGCAATCACAATACTCAGGAATAGTCACTATCTATTCAGTGGTGAAATTACTTCAACAGTGGTTAGAACCCTCCACACTATCTGCAGTGAAACAACATCTTTCTCTTCTATCGGAAGACATGGACTTATCAGACTTTCTATTAGGTCCTAAGTCTCCACGTTCTAAAAGATTTTTTTATGCTACATGTAATGACATTTTGAAATTGTCACAAATGGAAGCTGCTGCACGCTTTAGACAAATTGATCAATATAACTTGAATAAAGTGCTTGCTGTTGTTGATAATAGTATTAATATGTTGCCTTCTCAAATTTACAATCGGAATAACATTGTGTCATCTGTTATTGATATCATGCAGAGTGACATGTCTATATTGTACCATGGCCAAAGTCAGCTTAGATCCATCATGCAGTTTAGCTGGACTCTTCCAACCCTTAAGAATGGTCGCTTCTCTTGCTGTTACCTTAATTCCAGCCACCTATGCATGCCTTTCAATGACATGTAAAGAACGGCTCATGGCAAAAAAAGACAGAACCCACACAATTTTACTTCTAGAGAAGTTAGAACAGCTCCCTTTCACTATAGATAAAACACCATCAGCTGTATGGTTAATACATGGCGTAATATCTTCACAAATTTCAACATTTCAATTCACAGCTTGTGTGAAACATTTCCCTGCCTGTAGATATGAGCCCGTATGAGGCAGCTTTATTTATGAACTATAGTGACTCCTATTTTCTTACTCTTGTGAACTTGCTCACAAAGCGGCCTTCCTTACTGGAAAGGAATGCGACTCTTCTGTTGGACATTCACTCGTTTGCAAACATGTTATCATTCAAAGCACATGCAATGCTTTCGTAGAGAATTTGGTCTGTTATCTCAAAGGCTTACCAGTCCATGCAATGATCCCATTAATCGTAGTCCTTTCAAATGGAAGTTATTTAATGTTAAGTGTTCAAGCCTGCTGCGGGACGCTCGCTGGTATCCCATACAATTTATCAGTGTTGCAGAGAGTCACCTGCTGTAACAACGTCCTCTTCCCTCCCACACAATGGGTTATGGATAGTTAGTTGTGGCCCTTCATTTCAACTTTGAAGGCAGATTTTAACAAGCTAAGCAGACTCAAAGCACTATTGTTTGAAAAAGAAGTAGCCCTAACATCTGCTAGAGAAACATTTGAATTACAAGTCACAAGGACATCTAGTGGGATACAGTCCTTTAACCTCCCATTACATTTCTGCAAATTAGTCCATCACATTTTTAATGCATCCAATACTGCCTCAATACCTACTCAGTTTTTTGAGGTTGTAGGTTCCGGCTTAGTCAGTTCCTTCCAGACAATCTTTGGAGTAATGCCAACTTTTATTCATTCCCTTTTTCCAGTGTATTGGGGGGTTTTCTGCTGCTGTTATTCCTCATTTGCAGCATTCCGGTATTATTTTTGTTCATCCTCAATGGATGTTGTCTTTGCCAGCCCACTGGAATTACCACAGCTCCAGCTGTGCCGTGAGCGCATGCTTCAATTCTTTGGAATCCTGTTGCTCCAGGAATTTGACATTAATTGGTCACTGTCACCAGGCTGGTTTACCTATGTTCAACCCGTGTTTCACCGCCTCTGGTGCCCCTTTGAATGGGTACTAGACGTTTGCCTGGCTCTACTGGTGTCAGCTCCCGTGGACAAAGACCTGTTAATGAGTCCATAAGCGAACCGATTTTAAAGTTGTCACTTGGGGCTACCGCTTCTTCAGAATGCTAGAAATGAGCCACTTCTTTCGGCAGACATGCGTACTTCTGCACATGGATTATTGCCAAATGAATTGTATAACAGAGATGCAGGTTACCCGGTTACTTTCTCAGCATTGCTTGAGTCCCAGGGGCTTATTTACAAGTCCTTTGAGCCCTTGAGCCACCCGTACGTCACCTTTTCCCATATTAAAAGTGACGCACCTGCAGTGCAAGGGGTTTGAAAAAAGCCCCTCAAAATCATGACTGTTCTCTGGAGTTGGTGAGCTGGGCTGTTGAACAATCATCGGCTGCAGAGATGGAATCTATTCTGGATTCAATGGCTTTTGAACTGGCGAAAGAAATCCTAGATACCTCCGACATGCTTTAATTCTGCTACCTTTTCAAAATTGCCAAGTTGCATTTTTTTTCTTATGTATATAATCCCTTTTGTATAATGTGCTTATTAGGAACACTTTAAACTTGCCTACCTTGTGCCTTTAGTCCTTATTATTCAAATAGTCATCACGTTACTATCCCAACCGAGGGAGAGTGTTGTGAGTCTTGTATTGGTCCCACTATAGTTTTCCCCTATGTTAGCCTAACTGCACACGTTTTAGACGGCTTTTGCTTTGCACATGTTACACAGTAAATCATTTGGTTTCATGCCACACTATTATTTTAGAAATAGGTAGTACATGATTTATTATTCAGCTCTTCTGCTGGTAGTCAGTCTGAAATTTCATACAAGGTCAAACAACATTGTGCCTTGTTTTTCTCTGTGGTTGAACACTAACAGCTAGACATAATAGAGAGACCCAGCTGCTGTTTTTACGTAGGGCATTTCTTATCATATAAGCAGAGACTTGCCATTTTGAAAACAGATGGGAGCATTTCTATCAGAGAAAAGGTACCAAGACGAGAGCACGCCAGCTCTGTGCAATCTGAGATGCAGACCAGTTAACGGCAAATACCAGGTATGGAGCCTAGTACCATCCCAGAAATTTTAGTTAAATATTTGTGAGGCTAGGCTTAGGCAGATACATGACAGGGCTTTTCTTTGTGTATGGTTTTTGGTAATGCTAATTGCACTACTATGTTTTGTATGTTTTCTAGTTACAGTACTGTTGCTTCATAATAGAGCACAATAGTTTCAATAAATATTGTAAACTGCTCTTGTGTCTTAGTTCTCTTTATATGGACATGCATGAGTGAGAGAATGAAAGGTGATTACCTGCTACCACATTTCCCTCACGGGACTAGAGTATTGTGCTCTGTTACTCTGGAAGGGTTAGGAGGGCAGGTAAAGCACTATGAGCTAGTCTGGATTTGGGTTTATAGGTACTAATGTGGTTGGGTGACTCATTTCCTACATTCTGATGTCCTGTGGTCCCTGGAATAGTTCTGTTCCCTAACAGAATCCCTGCAACAGATACTTTAGTTTTTGGTTGAAAAGATAATTTTTGGTTTTGGTTTTGTGTGGTTGTTATATTGAAACTCTTTCATTTTCTTAGGGATGGTGCCTGAAGGTCTCAACCACGGTTCATTCCAAGATGCTGCAAATACCACATATAGGGTATGTAATGCAATCTCCACAATTACTAGCAATGGGTTTTTCAACCTCTGATCTGGCACAGGTTTTGCAACTGTTTTCTTCCTAGATACAGATCCTTTTTGTAATCACTCTTGGGGATTTTGCTCATGAAGGTAGGCATCTTCTAGATCCAGTGACATAATCAATTCACCAGCCGAATTAGGGGAATGATGGGATGCAGGGTATCCACCTTGAGAAGGATGGCAGAATCATACATGTTGACATTCTAGAGATTGATGATCATCTAAAAGCTCCCCAATGATTTGTACATCAGGAGTAGTTGTGAAAACATATCCAGGCTTCACTCGAAGATGTGAATGGGAAGATGGCTGTCTTTGCTAGCAGTACAACAGGTTGCCCCAGAGTAGAGACTTTTAGGATCCTTCCCGAGGTGAAGCGGTGACCACAAAGTAAGCAAGGTCTCCAAGAATTCTAGTTCAACCAAACATCCAGGGAAGCTGAAAGATGACCGTAGAGCAGGTGCTCCATCTTGATTGATTGATTTGATTGATTGATTTTAGCTTTTATATAGCGCATACTGTCACCCTACGGGCATCCTGGCGCTTAAGAACAGAGAACAAGCCGTGACCAGAGTAGAACAGGTCGCCACAGAAGGGAAGAGCACAGACTAGATCGTGGGATAGAGCCAGGTCTTTAGATTCCTACGGAATTCTAACAGAGAGCTTGCTAATCTAAGGTTCTGAGGGAGATCATAGTCACAAAAACTATGGAGGGCTTGGGGGGAAGTGAGCAATGAATGCCCACATCCTTCTGACAAGACTGACCCTGAAAGTTGTTGTAGGACTTGCTGGACCAATCATCATCATAAAGAAGATAAACCTCCATCGAAAGGAAGAGAAGAAATTAAACCCTTTGCAGAGGAAGCTGGCGGAAGGAGAGGCTTCTCTTTGGACAGAAATCGAAGTGTGGGGTTATAAACCATAAACACCAGATGCAAAATGTAATCCGAAGACTGGCTCTCGCAAAGTCAGTGATTAATTTGGGAAGTGGGACACTTACCAACTTAATAAACACACTCTGGTTAGGTCTCAATGCAAGTATTAGTGAAACTCTGCTCGAACCCCAGTAGCTAAGGCACAGCAGCAGGATATTGTTCAAAATGCACGTTAATGCAATGCCAACAATGTTTAAAGTAAATTTATCTTTAAAAATAGACACAAATTATATCCATATTTATTAAAATCAGTTAAGGGGATCTAGAGATATATATATTATGAAAATATTAAGGTAAAAACCACCTAGAAAAAGTAAAGTTCCCTAAAAAAATAGCCATTCACAGTTGACCGGGAACTGAATGTGTTTTCAGTCCAACCCTGATGGGGCGGAGGTTGGATGCACAAAGCGGGTTGTCCCTGTCAAAGTATTTACCTTCTACCTTTTGGAAGTCTGAATCATTAGACTGGAAAGTCCAAAAATGGAGCCAGAAAGAACTCTTTAGTGTTGATATGTCATATCTGAGATTCCACTGAAGTGGTTGGTTTTGATGGAAAAAGCTCTGAGCAGGACAATGCTGGATTTCATAGCCAGTGAGGTTGCTTTCCAAAGTGAGATTGGTTTGCTGCCTAACTCCAGGCCAAGGTTATTCCTTCCGGCTTAGTCACTATTTAGGTTGTCTAAATCGTTCTGTGAGCAAGATTGGAAGCCGTAGTCAGGCCAAGCTCCATGAGTCTAGGTAACTTCACTTGTAGGTCCCACTAAGGCAGTTTTTTTTAAATTATTTATTTTAACGAAACACATTAATCAGGTATGCATGATGACCTTAGTTCAATTAACAGACGTACTTCTATAATTTATAATACTTGGTATAAATTACAATTGTTTACAACAATACAATCAATCTGCATAGTGTTTGGGTGCAATTCTGTCCAATATAACTTTCTCCTCTTTGTACAGTCCTGTTATGTTTCTTTTGTTGGGGCGCTAGTTGAAGATCTGTTGTCATTTCTGATGGGCTCCTTGTCCCCCTATATACACTTGCTATCTCGTTCTACTCAGTCTGTTCTGCCATTACTGCGTCCCTGTGCAGTAGACCCCCTATCTGTTTCCTGCTCTTCTTCCGCTTCTCCCGTCTCCTTCCTCACTAGGAAGTCTAATATGGGCCCCATTGTCTGTTGGGGTGACAATGGGGGGATAATAGTTCACTGTATACATCTGATTGCATATTGCAAAATACCATGTCTGCGTGCCATTCCTTTATAGTGGGGGTTGGACCCCTCGCCCAAAGCATTGCCACATAACACTTAGCCAGCAATAGACCAATCGCTACCAGTTTTCAATTGGTGGTGTCTACCCCCCATCAAACCCCAAGAGGGCAAGCATTGGATCAAATTCCAGGGCGGAGCCGGTAATGGATTCTAACTCATGAATGACCACGCCCCAGAATATAGCAATCTCGGGACAATACCACAACACATGTATGAAATCTGCTGTGGTTGCATGGCATCTAGAACATTCCTTTGTGTCTCACAGGCCATACCTAAACATTTGCTCTGGAGTGTAATATACTCTACTGACATATTTAAAGTGAATACGTCTATATCAACCATTTAATGATACAGTTTGAGTCACAGAGCAGCAATATTTCCAACACGTCATCTATTGCCCTGTCTAGATCTCTCAGCCATTCTAATTGTGTCTTTGTGATATTTGGTCTGCATTATACTCTCGCAGCAAGTCAAGTGGGGGAGTTTGCTTGTAACAGGGTAAATAGCTCTGAGATATCTGGGGGTTCTTACATTTCCTCTACCAATAGTTACAGTATCGCGATCCTGACTCTAAAATATTAAAAAAGGGTTAAGGGTTTTTGTGTCTCTTCAACTTCTTGGATAGATTCCCACTCTTTTGCTACCCCTTCGCTGAATAGTTCTCTCATTGTGGTGATCCCCAATGTATGTAGTACCTTCACAACACTTCTCTCCTGACTCCATGGGAACCAGGTGCACCTTTTTATTTCTATGTAGGGGTGTATAGTGGGGAGCTAGCCTGGTATTCTAATAGTTGTCCCCTGGAGTGTATTGTGGAATTAAGCAAATCAGGGACTCCATGGTACCTTGTTGGATTATGGAACAGTGCTCTAGGGAGAGTGTGTGGAGTGTGTGGAGTTGCAGCATCTCCTTCGATTTGTAAATGTGGTAACAAATCATGCGGGCCATGATGCCAGTAAAATGCCGGGACTGTGCGGCTCTATAATATAACTCTAAATCGGGAGCATTGAGGCCCCCCATGTCATACAGTAAAACTAGGATCTTCCACTGCACCCTTGGTTGTTTTCCTGCCCAAGCCAGCCGAAGTAGTAAGGATTGCAATGTGTGAAAAAATTATTGCGGCAGTAACATTGGGATGTTTTGAAATAAAAATAAGAATCTGGGCAGCACTACCATCTTCATAATTGCTATGCGCCCTATTATGGATAGTGGGAGTTTGAGCTATCATTCAATGTCCTCCCCAGTTTGTGGATCACTTTACCATAGTTTTCCCTTATGACCTGGGCTGGGTTTGTATTTATTTGTATCCCTAGGTATCTAACCGGGTCTGTTGTCCATCGCAGTGGGAACTCCAGTGCTATCTGTATCGTTGTGGGGGTGAGAGGAAAGACACTAGGTTTGTCCCAATTGATCTGGAGACCTGAAAGACCTCCGAAGTGCACCACTTATCTCAATACTGGGGAGAGGTTCCTCTCAGGGTCGTGAATGTACAATAATGTATCGTCAGCATATGCTGAAATTATAAGTCTGTAACCAGGGAAACATAGGCCTCTGTGTCCATGATATTACCTCAAAGATCATGCTCATGCTCAGGCACAATAGCATGCAACACTGGTTATAGGGGGCATCCCTGCCTGGGGCATCTGGTGATCTCGATAGGGGTCATGGCTATGTTTCCCACTCATATTCCGGCAGTTGATCTATTATATAGGACCTCAATTAATCTGAGGTATATTCCTCCCGCTATTCTGCAACGAACTGCTGTCAGAAAGGTCCATTTTACCGAACACTTTCTCTGCATCCAAAAACACGGCAGCGGCTCTCAACTCTGGGTCTAGATATTGTGCACAAAGGTTATACATTGAGCTACGGAATGGGAAAAACTCTGCCTGTTCTGGTCGCACTACCCCTGGTAGCAGGGGGAGCAAGTCTGTTAGCTAACACTTTCGCAAATGTTTTAGTGTCCACATTCAATAAGGACAAAGGCCTGTACTAGGAGCAGTTGTCAGGGCTTTTACCTGGTTTTAGGAGTGTAATTATTAATGCTTCCACATTGAAGGAGGCATAGTGCCTGTCTCTACCATCTCTTCATAAAATGTGACTACATGAGGGATAAGGAGTTTCTGAAAAGCCTTATAGAAGCCCACTGTGAGGCCATCCATTCCCAGGGTTTTACCAGCCTGCATAACAGCAAGTGCTGCCCTTATTTCTGAGGGGTTTAGGGGTGCTATCAGATGTTCTCTGTGTTTTGTTGTAAGCCATGTCAACGCTCTGTGCTCTAAGTAGTCTGTTGTAGTTACTTTGTCAGGAGTGATGCATGTGTGGTATAACTTAGTGAAATAGTGCTGAAATCTGTCTGCAATTTGTTCCGTATCCGAAATCAGTTTCTCCTCTTTGTCGAGAATGCCTAAGATTGCAGTATGTTCCCTATTTGGGTGGAGAAGTGTCACTACAGCAGTTCCCGGGAGCTCTCCTTCCCCATACGTTCTCGCAATGGAGTATTTGCCTAAATGTTTGACCTCATCATTTACAGTGTCATAATATTCTGCCAGTTTGGTCTTAATTTTCCCCCTTACTCTGGTGTCTCCTAAATGTCTGTGCTTCAATTCCAAGGCTGCTATCTCTCCTTCCAATCACGCTAGTCTGTTCCTCAGAGATTTTAGGACCCCTGCATGTTCAGAAAGTGTGACTCCCCCCATGTATACATTGAAAGTTTCCCAGACTGTGACAAAGCCGGACACTGAGCCCACATTATTTGTGAAAAATTCTTCTATCGACTGTGCCAACTCTGCCTTGAAGGCGGAATCCAGCAAGGAGTAGTGGGGGGGGGGAGCACCTGGTGAATGGGGTAATCCGCCGTGCCAGAAGTTTTAAATCCAGAATCGCTGGGAAGTGATCAGAGTAAGTACGTGGAGTGGTCAACATCTGGCAACCTGGGAGACCAGACTCCTGGATATCATCCAGTAGTCTATTTGAGTGTGGATGTTGTGAGCAGATGAGTAATGTGTGTACCCCTTGCCAACCGGGCTTTGATGACACCATATGTCCACTAGTGCTGTGTTATCTGGTATATCCAGTAGTGCCTTGGCCGCCACAGATATCCGATGGGGTGGACCCTTAGAACGGTCTAAGCATGGGTTCAGTAGACAGTTAAAATCTCCCCCATACTTGTGGAAGATTCCCCCACTGCAGTAGATGGGCGCTGAGAGAATGGTAAAACTGTGGTTCGTCATTGTTAGGTCTGTATATCCCCACCAATACCGCCTCCAAATCATCTTTACGGCATATAGCTATCACAAATCTACCACCTGCATCAGTTTGCATACCTGTCAAGTCTACCCTTGCTCTATTGTCAGTCCATATAATAACCCCGCGAGCATGTGAGGTAAAGTGTGCTGCATCCGCTGTGTCATCAATACCCTGTTATTGCGAGATGAATGCGTTTCCTGTAACATGGCTATATCTAGTTTATGTAGTTTAAGGTTACTACTTTTCAAAGTTTCAAGTGTTCATTAAGCCCTTGTACGTTCCAGGGAAGGAATAAAATGCATGGCACTTTCGAGCTGTCAGTCATGCTTTGCTTTATGTTTTCAATCATGCTTCTATGATACATATAGTACTGTCATGTATTCCCCAAATCACCCCCTCTAACGCTATGTACCTCCCAACTTTGCATAGCGATATCATCTCCCACCCCCTCCCTACTCAAAATTCCCCCCAAAAAACAACCCAATTCTATGACTTGAATGTGGTGGTGCACACATAGGGGTGGATGTTGCTGGCTGAGTGAGTCTCTAATTATCCAAGGCACCGACCGCCAAGTGCTATACATCTTATATGGTCTCACCCACAGCGTATTCTAATAGAATCAGAATACAGGAGCAGAGTTAAACACGGGACTCTATCCCATGTGTATTCCCAAAACCCATCCACAAGTTCTTCCCCTTCAAAATGACTATAGATGTATTATCTGTAACAGTCTTTCGGTTTGCGGGAGATGACTCCCTGCCTGCGTAGTCTATGTTGTGCGCTGGACATTGGAGCGGTTCAACACAAGTTAATCAGAACAGTCTTACCTATGCACTCAGTTCCAGGCGCTTAATTCTGGGCCTCTCTCTCATATCTACATACTGTGACACCTCAACTGGGCAAACCAAAAGCACAACATACAAATCCCTGGTAGCATTTAGACCTTCATCGTGAATGGATTGATTACCCTTTACTACCCATTAGGATATTCTCCTCTATTGCTCTTCCACGCCCAGCACTTCTTCGTCTCCTCTGAGATTTCCACATGGCGAGCTGCGTCTGTTTCTTGTTTCTCCTCTTTGCTTAACAAAATGGAACACCTGCTTTAGGTCAGTTAAGTAGTGTGCTTTGCCCTCTGCAATGATGCACAGTTTAGCTGAGTACAGCATGTTCTTTTCGAGCAGGAGTTTTCAAAGCTTCCTTCTAACTGGGACAAGTAGTCGCTCCGCTTCTTGTACCTGTTATGTAAAATCAGGATATAGGGATAATTCCATACCTTCATATGGCAGGGATCGTAGCTCTCGCACCTTGCAGAATGCTGCATCTCGATCACAGTAATTAAGAAGACATGCTGAAATGGGACGAGGGGAAGCCAGTCTGGGTGCCAGAGAGTGATGTGCTCGCTGTACGACAAAGATCTCAGAGAATGTGTTTCTGCCAAAAATGGTGATCAGGAGACTTCAAACAAAGAGTTCCATGTTCTCTATGTGGGTTGAATCCACGATCCCCACAATATGCAGGTTATTCCTCTGAGAGCGTGCTTCTAAATCTTCAGCTTTTCCTCTTAAGATCTGAAGCATTTTGGCCACCTTTTTATGTTCAGTTGATACTGCTGATCATCTTCGGCGTCTGATACCCTTCTCTCCACTGTGTCACGACTCTCTGTATGCTTGTCAAGCCTTTCAATCATTCTGTCCATTCTGAAGGTCAATGCATCTATTTTGCCATTGATTTTTGTTAGGCTGCGCTGAAATGCTGGGAGAATCTGTTTCAGTTCAGTATCTACTGGTTGGTCTGTTGCTTCCGAATCTGCTCTGCATTGTTTAGTTCAGTGTCTTTCGACCTGGGGGTCTTACGCTCCTCAAATTGGAGTTTGGGCTGAGTGTTATCCGTCTTGTGCATGGTGACTATTGGGGGTGCGAGTAGCGTGTTGTGTCCCAGGTGAACAGTTCCCGCTGCATGCAGTAGCGACCGCCTCAAAACACCTTTTTGAGCCTCCTCAATAAACTAGTGCAGCCCTACAGGGCCTTTCCAAATGTTGCTGTGGAGGCGATGTCTTACCAGCGCTTGGTGTGTGAACCCAAGATGTCCCCCCACCGCTAGGCTCGGTTCAGCCTTCACTATTCTCCGCTGTCAAGGGGGGGAGGAGGTGTCTTCTACACCTTCCACTCTAACATGTATGGTCCGCACCCTACAGTCCTGCGGTACACTAGGGATGGGAGCAGGCCTAGCCAGTCCTTCCTGGCCTGTCTACGTGCCCCTTATCAGGTCGCAACTTTCCCCAGTGTCTGTGAGGCATTGCGGTCTCCGATACACGCAACAAGGCGAGAACTGGGTGGGTCTTTTCTCTCTGTGCTTCTCCCCAGACTGTGCAGATCTTATCTGGAGTCAGTTGCGTCAGTACTCACAGAGGCAAACCATAAAGCATACCTTGATTAAACGCTCCTCTGAGAATCTATAAATAAAAAGTTTCCCTCACGTGCTCAGCAGTATGTGTACACTGCGCCCAGGACCGTTTGGTTCTGCTGCTCTCTGTGGTGGCGAGCCTCCCAAATCAGGCCCTAAGTCCCACATTTCTCCAACTGCTGAGAAAGTTCTTTCTGGTAACTCCTGCAGCCCTCAGCTCATCCGGGCAGGCTCCTACACACCAGGCTTTTATCCAGCTAGGGCTCATTCAGGGTTCAGTAATCAGTGGCCAGCAGGGCAATCTTGGAGTCAGGTGTTGTTTTGCTTTTTTGAACCGCTGGTGCTGGCAAACAGGAGGTCAGCCGCTAGGGTTGTGGAGAGCAGTTCCCGTCCCTGGTTGCCAACATGAGGCAGGAGTCTTTGAGTTTTCTTTCTTCCAGCAGAGCCTTCTTCTTCAGATATAGGGGTCGATTCCGATCCCGTAAAAAGCGCTCCGAATCGTCGTACGGAGCATTATTTTCCGTACGAATCGTACCCGTAACCGTCTCCGTACGAACGACGTAGTACGATCCACACCCGATGCAGCTATCCGTCCGAATCGTACCAGGGACCATACGAATGAAACCCCCGTTCAAATTGCCCTCGGAAGCCGCTGTACACGACGTTCATACGTTTCGCGGCTGCTTTTTACGACCCGGCAAGTACGATCTGTGTTGTGTACTCTCCGTACGAACCTTTTTCTACAGGAGCAGGAAACTGTCATACAGTCAGAGTTCGCCCCAAAACAGGTATGGAACTGCCCCCCCGGGTACGGCGCATACCCCCCATGATCGCAGGGGTACGCGCCGTACCCCTGCGTTCATGGGGGCACGTGCCGTACACCCCATGTACGCCGGGTGTACGGCACGTACCCCCATGTACGCTGGGTGCACGACACGTACCCCCATGATCGCAGGGGTACGGCGCATACCCCTGCGATCATGGGGGGTACGCACCGTACGGTGTGTAGGTGATCGTGCACTTTTCCGTACGAATCGACGTGGACCGTACGAATCGCGTCCGGGTTGCCCGATCGGGATCGGAATCGTCCGGTCGTACGGCGTCCGTACGAGTCGTACGGAAACGGCTCCGGATGCGAGTCGTACGGACGGAGATTTTTAACGGATCGGAATCGACCCCATAGTCTTTCCAGATCCAGTAGTATTTAGGGAATGTGGTGAGAAATGCACAGTAACCAATGATTGAGGAATTTTCCATACCCAATTGTGTCTACTTTCTCACTCTACACCCACCGAATTTCATAGCACTTACTATTCGCTTTACTTTACAAATTCCTAGATGCCCTAATTCCAAGATGGCAAAACACTTCTTCCATCAGAAGGGTTTTTGTCTCTTCCTAAACCACTCACCTGTTTAGATGAGTTAACCTTTCCTCTGTCAGGATCAAAATGGTCTGTCCCTGGGATTGGAGCCTCAAAACCTAGGAGGGCTCGGGAATGAATGTGAGCAAGTATCTGTACTTTATTTGGGGTGTCCAAGTTGAAATAGGGAGTGTGAAGGCAATTCTTTCTCCTACAAACAGCTCCTGTCCCCCTCCCAGATGACTGATCCCTTTTACGTGTCCGTGGCTAGTTGTTAACACAGTCTTCATTCAGACCCCTGCCTCCCTGGTGTAGATCTCACTTCCTTCTGTTCATTTACTGGTGCGGCAGTGACCTAGACAACAGAAAACTTTGCTGAGTGGGCACAATATTGTTTTGGCCCTGTTAGATCATTTATTTAGAATAACAAAAGGCCCTGAAACACTGGATGTTTTCTCCCAATGAGTAAGGGCTATATGTTTTGTTTCTCTCTGGGACCTCCATCTTTTCTTGAAATTTTTGAACAGGAAATATGTGTGCTGGAAGGCCCGCCCGTTGGGGAGTAGCACTTTTGATGAACATACAATGAAGACTCTGGAAGATGGGTCACTGGTCAATGTACTTCAACAGTGTAGTCGTTTGAGGCTGCAGCACCGGACAACTGGTGCTTCGTCAACATTTAACCTGTTCCGTGATCCCGTCGGCCTAGGGCCGAAAGGAGCACTCCCTCCCTGGTGCTGCGAACGACCGTTGGCCGACGCAGCCACACCCACCCTTTAGAATGCCTGCACTGCAGCGGAATGTTTACCGCTGTAAACGGGTTGATTGAGGTGGGTGAATTGTGAGTTTGGTAGGATGTTAGTTGCGTTGGTATACAGCAGGGCTCCATCATGCTATTCGGTAAATATGAGTCAGAGTTACTTTCATAAGGGCTTTATATTCCTCTTTCCAGATGGAACCTTCAGGGCCAGCACTGTTCCAGTCTGACTACAGGGGACAGCAAGCAATCTGGAGCGCTACATGGTTGCATAGAAAAACAAGTTCACTAGCAAGCCAGAGAGTTATAAACTCACCAAACAGCCATCCAATCAGACGTGATCCAAATGGAAGGTGTATAGCCATGGGTAAGACCCTGGGGCAGGGCAAGGATAAAGTACCCACTGGACAGTGACCACTCTCTGTGGGAAGGGAAAAGGGAAATGGCTTAGGGCAGAAGGAAATGGGACATTTGGGCAACGAGGGGCAGGTGAGAGGATCATGGTTTACTTGTGTGCATTGGAGTAAACATATTGTCTGCTACTACCTGTGTCTGTAGTGACTCTCGGGTGAGGATATAGGCGCTAGTTGGAATGGATCAAAAATGTGATGAGATCATAAAACACCTTGCTGAAACAGATAATGGCAAATAATCAAATATCTAAAGAATGCTGTGTGGGATAGTGTAGCTGATGTAATTTGAAAAGTTATCAAAACAGGAAATAGTCTCTGACAAGAAAGAGAAAGACACACTTGTTATTGTTGTTATTGTTATTGCTAAGAATTTTGACTTTTCCTCAAATATTGACCATTAGAGGTGCATATTCCATATGGCCTCACAAATGTCTGAAAAAACTACTCAAGCAATGCAGGTTCAGTGAATTAAATGATGCAGAAGGAGACTTGGCATCATAGATGGATGCCTGCCGCAATCAGTTCTGTAATGCATGCTAAAAAGAAAACACGCTTTGGACTAGATGTTAGCGACTGCTGGAGCTGAATAAAAAACAGAAACAAATGGATGCCAAAGAAGCCAGGCAGATATCGTAATGGCCATAATAAGTCAAAAGCTTTCAAGAAGAGAAAACACGAACAGCGCATCAGAACACCAGAAAGAACGTAAGCTCAAAGGGCCTGATATATAACTTGGTGGATGGGATACTCCATCACAAATGTGACGGAAATTCCGTACCCATATTACAAGTGCCTTATATCCTATAGCACTTGCAATAATGCGGACGGAATAATTTGTGACGGGCCATTCCATCCCCAGAGATCTAAATCTGGCCCAATGTCGGCTGCTGCTGTGGGTTAACATACTCACACCAAGGGAAATGCCCAGCCATGGGCCGAGTGCAAAATCTGTGGGAAGGAGAACCATTTCAACATGGACGAAAAGAAACTGCGGAAAGGATGGAGGGAAGGGATGAGCCAGGGGAACGCATATGAAGCACCACATAAGGGTTTTGGCCTCCACATCTAGCGATCAGAATCACCCTCTGCCAGATCCGCCGCTTTTGGGGCAACCACCCACAGAAGTAAAGAAAAGTTTATTTTGATGCTATCAGATGCAGCAGCCATGAGCTTCCTCTGCAACACTCTGGATAGGATACAATCAATTAAATTCATACTAGACAGTGGAGCCTCTGGGAATGTCATGGGGATCATTGAATTCAAGAAACAGAAAGAGAAACCAGAGGAAAAATCTACACATGGGTGGATGTGAATTTCGTACTCTGCAGAGACAAGTTTGCAGTTTGCACACAGCATGAATGGAGAAGAGTCACCACGGATATCCACATATTGGGAGGTAAGGTACCTGCGCCATGTCCTTTCGTGTTTCAAGGATGTGACTGCATTAGAGCTAGTGAGGCAAAACCCCAGCGCTCATAGTGAAAAGCGACCTCTCCTCTGCAACCCAGCCGACATTAAGAGACGTGGGTGCATCTGGGTGAAGGTGGATGACCATCCCACGCGTCTCTTCCTCGACAGCCAGGTATCGATAAATGTGATGTGTATGGAAGAGGTCCAAAAACTGAAACCTTCGCCAGTTCTTGAGAAATCTGACATACTCCATGACACTTGAGTGACATCAAGCCCTCTGAAATGCATGGGATCTTTCAAAGGAGGGCTAAAATACAAATCCTCATCAGTAAAGACAAAGATTCCTGGCCCGGATAGAGGAATGCCAGCAGCATACCTTCTAAGCTCTCACACAGCGGACAAAATGGGACTAATGTCTATCAATTACTCGTTACAAGACAAAGAAACAATTCAACACGAATTTCCAAAATTACTCAGTGTGTTAGGCAAAATGAAAGACACACGAGTTTAAAACACATTGACGAGACAATAAAGCCATTAGAAACTAATGGGGTAACACAAAATGCGTCAAAGGACCTGGGTGTCTTGAAGGGTATTTGGTTCTCTCGTGTGTAACAATTATGTGAAGACCTTTTTAGTGACTTAGCTAATTCATTTCAAGAGTCACACCCTCTTTGGTCTTTCCAAGGGGGATGTCAGGACCTCTTGTTGTCCCTACTGAGACAATAAGTCCAGCAGCTCAACGTCATAGCAAGTAGCCTTTCACCTGCAGGAAGCAGCTGAGAAGCCCACAATTCCAGTTTTTCAACGAGCTAGGTTAGCGCTCTGGCATCAAAACCAAGCCAAGATAAGTGCTCAAATGCACTTGGTTGCATCAGACTAGATTGGCAAATAAAGCCGACATTATGCAATGCGCTTGGCAAGGAGGTGAAATGGATTATGACAGCTGGCATTCCCAATCAGATCCCTGCCAGGGTTTTAAGCTAGATGGGCAGCGTGGGGCCAGTCTTGGAATAGCACGTGCTCCTCCTGCGAGTAAGGACTGAAAAGAGCACGTGGATGAGGAGGTAATACACTCATTAGCTTTAGGTCTTTTTGAATGCACTGAAAACATAGTGACAGAATTTCAACAACGTTAACTCCTCAATTTCCAATTTATTTCTCTATTTTTTTCCCCAAAGAATATTAAGGAGCAGTTATTATCCATGTTCCCGTGTTCTGACAATATTGTGTTTGCTTTCCGTGGTGCTCATATTCCTGGCTGTTCTTTCCATCTATCGGTGAGCTGCAGAGAACGTCTTTGTTACAATCCTACTAGAGACATCCGGCCTCAGAAATCAGGTTGTCATCACTGCTTTTGATCATTATGACACTGAAGAAAGCTGTCAATGAGCTCAAACGTAGTCTTTCTTTTCCAGCCTGTGACGCGGGCCTCATCCTGTCAGCACCTGATCCTATTTGTCTGCAAAGGGAAGGAAACGGGATTCTCCATTCTTGATAAATCTTTAGTTCTCCTGATAACAAAACCAGCAGAATTCGATCGCAGCCCGGGGGCACAAAGTAAACATGTGTATATTGAGACCTGCTGTCTGAACGCTCCCAGGTGAAGATCTGAGTGGGAGAAAGCTGACCCTAACCTCACCAGTGCAAGTTGCATGAAAAAACACGGATTGCTAGATTGGATCTAACTCATACATTGATGTATGTTTGCCTTTTCACATCTCAAATCAGGAAACGACTGCATGCGTAGTTAAAACTGCGAAAGAAATTATTTAACATTATTTTCATAGCGCAAAATACACCCTTGAGTCCATAATGAACCAGAGGATGCGTTTTGCGCTTTTGCGATAATTGGAACAGGACAGGAACAGCAGCAGCCGCTGACGCTCTGTTCCTGGATTTGTGGATTGACATTTTTTGCCACAAATTACTCCAAATTGTGCGACAGGGGTAATTGCATAATTGTCACAAGAGTAACGCGAATTTATTGAAATGACTCCAAGTACTCTGGCATAATTACAATTTCACCTAGACCTAATTGTTATGTTAAATAAACCACAAACCTTTACTTCCACACGTGTGCACTTGCTGACTGGAGAACTCCTGGAAAATTGGACTTAAGAGTCCAGAAGGGGTGTTGGTTGACCTTGCCATGACACATTTACATTACTTATTTCAACCACCATCTTTATCTGGAATGCATGGTGCAGATAGTACAGAGGTGTAACTGTACACAAACTGCAGTCCTATAGAGGTGTAAACCTAAATACATGTACCAATCAGACTAGTGCTTATCATATGCCCATGCCATCAATAATCAGGAAAACACGTTAAGCAGACTCACTATACCATAAAATCAAGAGGTTCATTTAGAGTTTGCTAGGTGAGCCGTTGGCCTACCAGATGTAGAAATCTTTGCGTACTTGGCAGGGATCTCTGTACCTTCAATGGAGCCTTCCCTTTGGCCACTGTGTTGAAGGCACTGATCCCCAAGCTGGTGTCATGTTTCATGTAAACATGAGCAGGGCCGGACTTGCCATAGCGGGCACCGGGCATTTCCCCGGTCGGCCGCTAGGGTGGGGCCGGTTTTGGGCCCCTGGGGGGGCCGTTTTTGTTACCGGGGTTCGGCAATGTCGGCCCACGGTAACAAAATCGTCCGAAACCGGTCGTTGCAAACTGCTCATCTGCACTCCCCCTGACCCCTGGGGGGCCAGCTGAGCAGTTTGCCAGGGCCGGTTTCTGTTTTTAGTCCGGCCCTGAACATGAGACAACGTTTTTTTGTTTTTTATAAGGAAATGCCACTTTTTGTATGGTCAACCCCAAGTTCTTCTACTGATGCTGCTCGTTTTTCAACTATGAGGCTGCACTGAGGCCTGATAACCAGACATTAGTGCCAGTGCCCTGACCCTAAAAGTGTATGTCGAATTGACTATATCCATAGAAATGGCTAACTTACCTGAAAGTCCGTAGGAAATGGTACCCTGGCACCCAGGACCTACAAGTTCAAGGGGTACCTCAGGGCTTGCAGCACTAATTGTGCCATCTTGGAGGTCCCACAAGTGAAACTAATCCCCCAGTCTGCCACTGCAGACTGATAGAGCAGTTGTGCACTGCTAGCCCAACTTTGCCAAATAAGACAAAGGCAAATCTACCACTTCCCCTAGACGTGTGAGAGTCACCCCTCTGGCAGACCTACCGAGCCCTAAAGCCAGGGTGCAACATATGACAAAGGCAGGACATGTACTTTACCTGCCCTGACAGTAAAATACACAAAACAATGTTTTTTACTGTGGAACGGGTGGTTTACCCAATTGGTGATCACAGCCTTACACACTAACCCCTCAGCTAACTCCTGAATGGTGTGACCAAAGTGGTCACTCCAAGGTATCAAACTACTTGTTACATTAAGCCCGACTTGCATCTCAAGTCAAAACTAATTTACCTTGTTGCAGGGTGCAGCTTCAGCAAAGCTGCCATTTTGTTGCTTTTAAAACTCCTGTGCCTTCACGGGCACACATGGAGCCTGCCCTATAAAACAGCTTTCTGCCCTCCTGGAGAGACTTGCTAATGACTCTGAGGAAGGAGAGCAATGAGGGATTGCAGGCCAGGTAGGTGTCACCTCCCTCCTCCGGGAAACCACTGGGTGTCAGCACCAAAAGGCAAACTTCGAAAGTGAAGCTGCTCTTGCAGGGCAGATGTGTACTGCCAGAGGGGGGTTTCCCCATGGTTGAGGAAGGCAGACTGGCACTGGAGGCAATAGGGTGCATAATCTCACTTATGTTTACCAACAGCTCTGTGTCAGACAGGGCACTAGTCAAAGGTTTCCAATGACAGAGCCTGTTGAGGCTCACCCAGAAATAATCTGGAGCTTCACCCACCTATAAATGTGGTGGAATGTACTGCTATTTTGGTGGTCGGGCATCTGCAGTTTTTGTCAGATGGTTCAAAACTGAAAAACTCTAAAGGTCTCCTCAAGTCTATATTCATTCGCTAATTAGTTTGTGTTTAAGACTTCTGCATTAAAATTTCCTGCGTTCTGGACACCTGTTACTTGTAAGATTATCAAAAAGTGGTAGCTCAGCATTTCAGTAGCGTTGGCTTACTGCTTATCCACACATTTGACTTGTCTTGTGTATCTGAATGTAGGCTTCTTGAGGACAATATTACAATTTCTGTTAACTAACTTGGCATGGGTGAACAATAATTAATTTGCAACTGGCAAGTCTGGGACAAGCAGTTGGTTCATCGCTAATTAGGAAGTGTATTTTCCTACTCTCAGATCCTAAGTGCCTTCACGGAAGGGAAAACTAGAA
The DNA here is from genome assembly GCF_964261635.1 of Lissotriton helveticus. NCBI lineage: Eukaryota > Metazoa > Chordata > Amphibia > Caudata > Salamandridae > Lissotriton > Lissotriton helveticus. The sequence goes on from NC_136059.1 coordinate 1,034,859,591, forward strand.
TGACCATCACAAGCAAGTGTTGAGCATCACAGCTGTCCATACATAAAATGATATTGATTGTGCATATACTTAGTTATTACTCTTAGTCTCCCTAGAGCCATGTGCATGGAAAAGTTAACTTTCTAAATGTATATTACAAATCGAACTTCACCATGGAATTGGGCCTTTAATAAATATTTAAAAATAATAGCAGTTTTCTAGCTGGTCCTAAACCCTAGATAGCAGCACTAATATTGCTATTTGAAGGTGCACTAGAAGCATTTAATTTACAGGCTCTGGGTATATGGTATATGTTAGACCTGTCAATCTTAACATGGTCTTCCACCCAAAGGTTTGCCTTTCTCTTCCATTTTTCTGACCTTCTTTTTTCTGGTATTGGGACACTGTTCACTTTCCCACTGCTAACCAGTGCTAAAATACTGGTGCTCACTCCTCTAAACACGGTAATATTGGATTATGCCCAATTAAAATATTTAATTTACTTATAAGTCCCTAGTAGAGTGCATTACATGTGCCATGGGGCTGTAAATGAAATGCTACCAGTGGGCCTCGAGCTCTGATTGTGCCACCCACTTAGTGGCTCTTTAACACATGTCTCAGCCCTGCTGTTGCAGAGCCTGTGTGTGCAATTTTAAACTGCCATTGTACATGGCAAAATAAAGCATTTGCTAGGCCCAAACCTTCCTTTTTAGTACATGTGAGTTATCCCTAGGGTAGGCCCTAGACAGTCCAGAGGGCAGGGTGCACTGTACTTAAAAAGTGGGACATGTACTTTTAAGTTTAATATGTCCTAGTAGTGAAAAACTCGTACATTTGTTTTCGCTAGGATAACATTGGAGTTGCCTTATTACATCTTATAAGCGTGGAAAGAGATACTTCCTTCATGTTTGGTATCTCTGGAATCACAATTTAAAATTCTAATTTATGATGAAGTCAGATTTTAAATTGCAAATCTGAAAATGCCACTTTCAGAAAGTTGTCATTTTCATGCCCTAGCCATTTGGTGCTTGCGACCTGTCTCTGGTCCCATGACTGGGCGGTCAGTTGGGCTTTGTGTATTCCCCATAAGCAGCCACACACAATAGGAGCTTAAGTGTGACTCGATGGGCCATCCTGGGCAGGATGGATTGAATAGCTAGATGCAGCCTTACTTATAACTGGATAGGCTGTGTTCTGTCCCCAGACAAAGGGCTGCATTTCCTCTGTAGTTAGCCTGGAGCCAGGACAGGAGGGCAGCTCATCTGTGCACTTCAAAGGCATATCTTTGAAGTCTCCCCATTTCAAAGGCGCAACTGGGTATAAGAATTGGACCTCAGACACTACCACTTCAGTGCATTTCTCGACCTGTGGATACTCTGCCAGGAAGAAGGACTGCTGTGTTGCTGAATGACTGCTACTCTGCAGGACTGCACTCTGCTGGACTCCTGCTTTGCTGTGCTGACCTGTTGCCTGGGTAAATAGGACTGGACCTGTATCTCTTCAACCCGAACCCAGAATGATTCCAAGGGCCAGTTGGTTGGCCTATTGATCAGAAGTCTCAAGGACATAAAAGACTTCCAACCACCCTGCTTCTGTACCTGGACTCTGCCATCTGTGAGTCTACCCAGCCAAGTGGTGCAACACCAATCCTGGACCTTTGGAAGTGGGTCTAAGGTGCTTGGCAGTGGAACCAACACATACTCTCTGCTGAGCAATGCATCCTGGAGCAGAACTGATGGATCTCCTTGGCTGAAAGGAGCATCCTTGAGCATAACCACTGCATCGCTGGTACTGTGTGGATTGAAACCGTTGCAAAATACTCACATTGCCGCAACTGCTCAATGCTTCTCCAGAGCAAAACCTCGAATCACTCGTTGACAACTGCTCATCGGAACCAACACATGGCCTCAACTGCACAGTGCATCCCCGACACTGGTCTTTGCATCTCAAGTCCTGTCAACGGGATCCTCGACATCGGCATAGCAGGACCTCGCACCGCAGCCTTGCCGCATCACGGATCCGACACATCGCCGTGGCTGCGCGGTGCATCACCGACACGAATCCACGCAACACACTGGAACCAAGATTTAGGGTACTTTGTTCAGATGGCCTAACTGGGTCCCTGTAGCTGAATTGTGACTTTGTCCCGGTCTGGTGTAACCAGATATCCCCAGTAGCGCTTCTTGCTTTTGGGTGCCATTTTTACTTCAAACTTTAAAATTCAGTAACTCTGGTTCTACTGATTGATTTTTGTAATTTTAGTCTTGTTTTATTTATTAAATTGTGGTGTGTTTTCTCTGTGTTACCTTTTAAAGTCTTAAGCCTGACTGCTCTGTGCCAAGCTACCAGACCAGGGCTCATACTCCAGTCAACGAATAACTCAGTTTCTTACACTATACTAATCTACAAGGGACTTATAAATAAATTAAATATGCCAATCAGGTGTAAGCCAAAAGTACCATGTTTATTGGGGTGAGCACAAGCACTTTAACTCTGGTTAGGAGTGGAAAGGTGCACAGAGTCCTAGAGCCAACAAAAACAAATTCAGCAAAATGTGGAGGGTTAAGGCAAAAGGTTGAGTGAAAGACCACCCTAAGTCTAACAGGTCTAACAGTGTGCTCATATGAGAGAGAGTATGTGAATGTGTGAGCATAGGTGTCTGTAAGTGTAAGCATGTGTGTGCGAGCGAAAGAGAGTGGGAGCCCATAACTGGTAGTGAGTGAAATCGAATCAGTAAGTATGAATGAGTCAGAATGAGTGAATGAAATTAAGAATGAATGCAAGCAAGGAATGAATGAGAATTAGTGTAAGGGGTCAAAGAGAGTTTCTGTGATAATGAATGAGAGTGAATGAGAGAATGAATGTGAGTGAGGGAATGCAAGCGTGAGCGAGAATGTAATGCTTGTGAGTATGTCGTTGGCCTTGACATAGTGAAGGTAATTATTCTCTTATAGAAGCACCAATGGCAATATACTGGCACTGGCATACTTAGGCAATTCTTAGCATTGAAGACACCTGTGACAAAATACTGGAAAGCTGGGGTTAATTCTTAGCATAAAGGGCACCAATGGTAAATTACTGGTACTGGCATACTAAAGGTAATTAAAGGCATACAGGGCACTCGTGGAATAATACTGGCATACTTAGACGTAATATTTGGTCAGTGGCAAAATGCTGGTACTAGAACATTGGAGGCAATTCTTGGACTAAAGGGTGACAAGTTGCAACCATGACAAAATACTGACCCTGACATACTGAGGTAATTTCTGACATAAGAGTCACCAATGGTATATGGACAGCGTCATTTACAAAATAGTAGCACTGGCATATTTTATGTAATGTATGATGTAAGGAGGCACCCTTGGCATATGAGAGCACCCATTACATAATTCTGGCCCTGGCACAATGGAGGCAATTTTAGACATATAACGGCAACCATGGAAAATTTCTTTTAAAAAGGGGTCAACTTCTGGAGAACGTCAGGTTTCATTGGCTTGCTACAACATGAAAGGGTTTGAATATTTAACGAGTGCCCTTTCATTACCTCCACCATTTTAGCAAATGTTTCTTTAAATTATGCTTTAAAACACACAATTTTATCCCATTCTTTTAGAATTTTTCTCAGAGTGGGAGAAACCCTCCAGAAAAGACCTAGCTTACTTACTTTGCTAACTCACTACAATTCAGGGCAAATGTCATTTCCCAGGACAGTCAAAGACCAAGTCAGCTCCATATTATAGGTGGTAGCTAAAATAGACATTGGTCTGTATAATGTTATTATGCAAATCCCATTTATCAGGCAACTTCTGTGAAGTCAATTGTTATGATATAAAGGTTATGTGACAATCCTTACTAAAACAAATCGGGGTTGAGGGCCATATGATGTCACTTCCTATGATATCATTATAGTCAAAGAGTATGTGATGTGACCTATGTAACCCCTAGTATTTTGGTGAATTGACACCCATGCCGGTCTTACAATGACTTGGCTTTGGTTCTTGCACTTTCCAGCACCGAGATTTACTTTTACTGCCATGCTTAGAGTTCTGATGACTGCATGCCATGCCTCTTGAGGTATAGTTGCATCTGCCCTGGAGTGCTTTTCTCAAACCTCTTTAGACCTTTTTAGACCTTGATGAGATATGCTGCACATATGATTGTTTTAGGGAAGCTAGTGTGGTGTCTGAGGAGGCCAGAGAGCAGGCAACTGTGACTCTGCACTCGGCCACAGAGCCTCATCAGAGTATATGGCACCACTTATATCCTTGATGATTGATGAAAACAGTTCTTTAAGCCAGATGCACGACCCTTACAATTTGTGAGTCGCAAATTGTGTCGCTTTGCGACTCACAATTTGCGACTCGCAAAATGTAATTTAACACAGTCTATCAGACACTGTTAGCAATTCCTAATGGGGTCGCAAATTGCCTGCCTCATTAATATTCATGAGGCAGGTGCAATTTGCGACCACACTAGGAATGGCTAGCACTCCCAGGGATGGTGGCCTGCTGGTTTCAGCAAACCACCATGTCTGTGACTGCTTTTTAAATAACCTGATGCTGTCGGGTCAAGCAATTGTTTAGTAATAAAGATTTAAACCAGTCAATTAATTCATCATGATCGTTGAACAATTTCAGAAACACCCCAAGTTACATAAGTAAAGATACTCATACAATTGTAAATGTAAACAATCACTTTTTTTTATATATTAAAAAGGTTCAGACATATGGCTGTCATATATATAATTCTGTCAACAAAAGTGAGAGCAGTGACATATGAGAATCAAGTTAGAAAAAGTGACACAGTGGTGATATCAGTGTAGGGAAAGTACATGTTACATATATATACATATATACAAAAAGTAATGGTCTGTCCTTTAGTGCTTATTTGTATCTTCATCAGTAACTCTGGTGATAGTTATTTCAACCTTAGGGAGAGGGGACTGACGGACATGACCTAAAAACACGTACACGTTTGGACCCAAGATTGTGCACAAATCAAAAGGCGTCACAGCGTGTCTTCATCAGGACTGACCTTATGGACAGCCAAACCAATACGTGGAAGGGATTCTACTTATTGAGGGCCGAAGAATCAGTATGTGCGTGTTTCCTTGAATGTAGGTGAAAACTCCTCAATAAGTAGAAGTCTTGAAAAGGGATTAAAATGTCACTTAGCGGCTCAGAGATGATTGTAACCTCTAGGTGGTCTTCTTGGCAACACTACATATTAATTCAACAGGCGTGCATGGTGTTTCCTTTGCGGGATGTTGAATTAGCTAAATTCTTTATAACGTAATTATAATCAATGAGTGATGACTTGGTCGTGTGTGTTATTATTTCTTGTCCCGAACCCTTGGCACACCCCTTCCTAATAGCGAGTTGCAAATCCTATTTTGCAAGTCGGTAATAGGTTATAGACTCGCAAAATAGGGTTTGTACATGGGCCAGAATAATTTTGTGGTCGCTAACGAGCCAATGTCCCGTTTGCGACCGCAAAATATGGTCGTACATCTGGCCCTTTACGCATTACATAGGCGAAACCGATGCATTATCACTGCTTGTTATATTTGATCTTTAGCTGCCTCAGAAGACTATTTTTTAATATATATGATATAAATATACATTGGGGGTTTTAATAAGTGGTCTTAATCCATTGGTCTGCTATATTATCATTTGCACTTTGCTTGCGCCTGCCGCAGCATACAGCGCTGGGACAAGGGGCCACCTCACTTCAAGCACTGGCTTTCCTGCATATGAATGACCGCATCTTGTTTATACATATCCACCATTAAAATATTGCTCTTCGGCACAAAGGCTTATGGGACAATGTGTGCTTTATTTTACTTTAAACAAACTGCATTTTCTTTTTACTTTGGAGAGGGCTTGGACTGCTCTCTAGACTCTGCTGCCTGGCCCTCCGTGACCTCCCTCTTAGGCACTGCTAATGGTGGATATTTTGGAATGTACTTTAGTATTCTTTGTTAGTAACAAGGAATGTTAAACAGAAATACAAAATGGCCACTGGGGCAAGCGAATGTGTGCAGACTTATTTATAGCATAGATTACCATCTTTAAAAGGGTTCTGTTACATTTTATAAAATAAACCATTTTGTTTGAACTTCTTGTAATATTTTATAACTGAACCTATTCCAAGATGCAGCCTGTGCTTGAGTATGTATGCTCATGTGTGCGCACGCATGAGTGGCCATCTTCGAGTAGTTTTTGTCAAAGTGTAACAAAAACATCTAAAATTAGCCCCTTTGGGTGGCCATCTCAGAATGTTTTTGCCATGTTTTATTGGCCAGCACATTGGTTCTAAGCATTTGGTCATCTTGCAGCTGTTAGTAATGATATAGTATGCCTATGAAAACAAGCATTGGAAAAACTGGACACTAAAATTCAGATCTATTTCTTATTTCAATACTTAAGATTATTTGCTTACCAATCTTTTGTGCCAAGTAATCTCTAACATGTATATATTTAAAGATGCATTTTCTGGAAATACCATTGAAACCTTTGAAAAACATTTAAAGCCCCGCTCTGTTACAACTGATCCTCCAATCGTAATTGAATATAAATATCTTAGATAAGGAACAATTATCCCAGGTTGTGATGTAGTAAAAAATCTATGAGTTTATTTTTAACATGGGCCATGTGCAGCTAATGTCTATGTACCACAGCAATCTTCATCGGCTTTGTATTTTTATATGTATTGCTTCTCTAGTGCATAGGCAACATAATGCAATGGACAGAATGTCCAACTTCTCATTAAAGCAGTACGCTGTTTTAAAAATGCTTGGTAATTGATTGGATACATTTTTTTCACTTTGATTTGGCTGCTTGATCCTGGGGTATTCGGATTCTAGGTCACCATTTACGAATCAGATGCCAATCTGCCTGCTACGATAGCTTAGCAGTTTCCAGCTGCAGTCCAAATATTACTCAGATACAATAGCTGGGCTTTCAATGGTGTGCCTGGACCATACTAATTGCTTATATGGACGGCAACATTGCCACTGAACTCAGTTATTTTAGTCTGTCCTTGATCATTAATAATAATAATGATAATAATAATAAAGAAATTTGTAAAACTCATGGTTACACCATCTCGGCGTGTCCCCGCGCTAGAATCTAGAAAGGAGGGAACACCTACCATAGTTTTGAGTTGGAATTTGTTTGGTGACCTTTATATTGCACTCATAATATATATATGCAAACTGTTTCTCTTCTGACTGCAATAATGTACCCTTTGAGGATGAAGTTTCCTATTGTTGTTAGCCAATTACGTTTTTCTTTGTTTTGTCAAAACACTATCATAACAAATATGGATTTTCATGGATGTTCTGTTGATTTTAGGATATGAACGGTGACCATCGATATCTGTCCATGTGGCTGTATCTTCCGGATGAAATCTGGATTAGTGTCTTTACCTGGCTTTCCCATAAGGATCTCTGTCAGACGGCACAGGTCTGCCATCGCTTCCGACAGCTCACTGCTGATGAAACTTTGTGTGAGTACATGATACCAATTCAAATGTATGCAGAAAACAAACTATTTGACACCTGATTTGGAATGCATGATGCTTAGATCCCAGTCTGCACCTAAGTCTGAACATACCCAAGAACTCACCAGTTATACAGACATGAAATAACTTTAAGAGGGCAATGGGCAGAAATATAGGATGAGAAGACACCTCTTCTAGAAAGACAAGATATTACAATCAAGGCTTACTCTTAGACAGTAGTAGTACCTGCATTATTGTCCAGTGATACTTTCTGTTCCTCATGGTTTCTCAAATAGGATTAGTATTTTTAGGGATGGGCAGAATTCCACTTAGTTTTACTCCGTTGAATTCTGCAGCGTTACAGATAAACTCCACGAGATTTCGCAGAATTCCGCCAACAAGCAGAAAGTATGCAGCTAGCACTGCAATTTAGTACTAGTAGTGCGGGCAGTGCTGAAAATCAGTGTGAACAGCACCATGTGTTGTGCGAGAGAGTGTGCAGCCATGCTAATTGATTTTGCTGCTGCTTGAATAGAAAATCTACTTGAGCGGCAGCAAATCTACTCGAACTGCAGCCCTCTCTGACCACGACTGCTCACGATCACCAGTGTTATAAAATGCTCTGTATGGCTCGGTGGAAACTGGAAATTGTGCCAGGGGACAGCAAGTTGCGATGGCATGTGAGTGCTGGGGAGCCTTGTGCTGTCCCTGTAAACATTGAAAGTCACAAACGGCAGAATAATTCCACCATGCACCGATTGGTGGAATTTGGCAGGAACCCCGTGTTACAAATGTAATGTGGAGGTACCAAATTCTGCCAATTCCGCAAGCAGAATTATAATTCCGCCCAGGCCTAGATTCGTTCCATTCAGAAGACCTTGGGAGATATTAGTACACAATTTTGTAACTAATCTTCGAAGTACAAACATTGTTAGAGGCAAATTATGAAACTTACACTCTCAAAGTATTTTATTTTTGCCACATCAGGAAGATTCTTTGGGTCGTAACTTTGCAGGAACATAGGACTGACATCCACGGAGGTGCTTTCCAGATATGAATCTGCTTTTTCAAAGTAAAAAGCAGCTACGTTCCCTTTATTTTTAGAGCAGCGTGTCCAAAATGGATACCATACATGCCGACAAGAACCAGGCCTCATGAAAAGTTTAGTTTTTTGGACTTTCTTGGTTTAGTGGCATGTACAAATGATTGGCTCTGTGTCCTGGACAGTAAATCAAGAAGCTTCCTGCCTTATACCAGAGTCCACAGACATGATGGACAGTAGTTGGCAGGTTAATGTTAGACAGCAATATAGAAAACCCAAGGTCATGATGTATGATTGTGCCATTGGTAGTGATGACTAATGTAAACCTACAAGCAGGCAGTCAGTGAGGAACACTTTCTGCTGTATATTTATCTTATAATGCTTGGGAAATGAGAGCAGCAAAGAGGTGCTAGAAGCTAATTTGGTAAGGGTGTGGCAGTAATGAGAACTATGGGGCATATTACCAACGATTAGCGATAATTATCGCTAACGATGCTTAGCAACAAATGTTTTAACGCTAATCATCGCCGGAAATTATCGCAGAGATAACTTGCTATTAGCAAGGTTTATCTCAGAAGTGATAAAATTCCTCGCGCTAACTGCCAAATGAGAAATTATCGCTGAAAAACCAACGATCATTCCTCGAAGTTTGGCGTTAGCTTGATGATAGGGGCTCACAAACTTAGCCATGATATCCAACTTCCACAGGATATCATGGTTAAGTCAGGAAAATACCAGGTGTAAAAAAGCAGTGCTAACCGTGGTTAGCGCTGCTTTTTTTTTATCACTAACAGGGTTAGCGAAATCCTTGATAATAGGAGAAATGTCGCTTAACAACATTTCTCCTATTATTTTTCTCTGGAACGCCCCCTTTGCATCACATTAGAGATGCAAGGGGAAGCATAGAGAAAAAGGGTGCTAACATGCGAATTTGCGTGTTAGCACCCTGTTGATGATAGGGAGATAATTTAATCTCCGCTTTCTTGGCTTTTAAAGCCAAAAAAGCGGAGATAAATCCCTTGATAATATGCCCCTATGTTATTTGGAGAACAACAGCATGATTATTCTAGTGGGGTTGTGAGTGGTTAATCCTCAGTCTAGCATATCAAGAGTCTACCCACATTGTTTTATGCTTCAACTGCAACAGTTTCAACTGCAGCAGTTTCCTGAAGATCAAATCATTTGGCTGTTCACTTAATATCCAAGGGGAGAGAATTCCAGGGTATTGAGCCTAGAATTTCGAGAGATAGGCAGACATTTGTCTTTTAAATTTCTTTTGGCACCTGGTTCTGGATTTGAGTAAACAGGGATTACTAGTTTGGCTCCAATTTTTGACCCACATCTGCATGTTTTTAGGGCCAACGGGGATTACATTTAAGCATTTTTCATGTGGCCCAGTTTCTTCCACTTGAAGGTCAACATTGCAGACCAATCCTGTATGTGTTGGAGCCTACCAATTAACTCTTGGGGTATGCACTCTGTGTGCACAAACCAAAGCTTACCACCTCATTAGTCAAGGATCACAAATCTCCAGTCGAGCACCATTGCTAATTTGAAAACAGAGTTTGAGGTATTGAAAGCACTGTGGCAGTTCCTTTAAATACATATAACCTGGATCTTAAATACATGAATTTCATCAATGAGAATACAGCTAAAATGTAATCTTCAAAAGATTCAGAGAAAACAGACCATCAATCAACTATGTGGTTAAACCATAACATTCAGCAGCTGAAGTACACCAGATATAGTACTTAATTTATACCCTGGTGAGACTATATTTGCCTCGAATCCAAGCTCAATTTTCAAAACTTAGAAACACAACTAACATCCAACACCGATCTAGACACAATAAATTCCATTCAAAAACTTTCTGAGTGGCTCCATGAAGCTTTTGATATCCTAATGCCACTAAGAGCTACAACACAGGACAAAAGAAGATATGCAACTTGGAGGAATGCAGACCTAAAAAAGAAAAAAGAAAATTTGCAAAGCTGCAACACACCTGCCCAAAACAAATAGCAATCAAGACACACTTCACCTACACAAACTTAGTAGAATATACAAGTCATTAATCAAAAAAGCGATAAAAAAGATACTATTCAGACAGAATTCAAAATGCTAAATGTACAAGTAAGAAATTTGATGAAATTCTCACAGATTTTTATGAACCTATGTGCACAGAAGGAACTCATCCCATTACTCAGGAATTTACTGACTAACTGGCAAATCATTACACAACCAAAGCAGACCTGTTGGACTCCTATTTAAAACAAAGGAAAACCACCATCACTGACCCATTTATAACAATTCCCTCTATGAGTAGGCAAACCCTGCCTCTGCATTCCTACCAGCAACTATCACAAAGAGAATTTACAGATCTCGTCAAATCAAGCAGGCCAGGCGGCTGCCCTTCTGACCCTTTTCAACTACAAATCTTCAAGAACATTCTTTTTACTACCTCTGCTGCCATACCAGTAAGAAGAACCATCAATTAGTCTTTAACTACAGGAATCTTTCTAAAAGACTAAAAAAAGTCATTCAATCATACACTATTAAAGAAAACAAACCTGGACCCACATGACCCCAACACCTACAAACTGATTACACATGGACCTTTCCTGGGCAAACTGATGGAAAGAACAGAATTCACCCAGATGTCACAATTCGTTGAAGATAATTCTATACTTTCCGACTTCCCAGTAGGATTCCATCCAGCAAGAGGCAGAGAATCTGACCTCATCAACATCTGACATGACCTTAAAACGTAGCAGACCAGAACATAGTTGCTGCACTACTTCTCTTAGACTTCTTAGCTGCCATTGACACAGTTGACCATGACACTCTCTCTAATCCAAAGACTCTATGGAGCATCGAGGGGACTGCTCATTACTGGATCGCATCCTGCCTTCAAAACAGAACCACCGTCATCCATACTCCCCCTTTCTCATCAAAACCGTACTTCACAAAGCAGGAGTCCCTAAAAGCTATATGATCTCACCCATGCTTTTCAACAACTACATGAAGTCATTACTGCAAAGATCAATGAATTTCAGAGCACATCCTCTGACTATGCAGATGATAAGCACTTCTTAAACGGGAAATCCCCAAAGACATTGGAAATTCAAAAATCTTCAGTTAGCGGCGCGCCAGTGATCAGTGGATGACATGGAGTCATCTTATATTGAATGCTTCCAAAACTGAAATACTCACGTGTGGGGATTGGAAAATGTATGACCCACTCTGTGCCTGACGATCTGGGACCACCTCCTAAAGTAACTAAGGAAGTAAGCTTTATTAATTTAAAAATTCTGTGATGTTTCATCCCCTACTTTGGATTTCCACAAAAGGTCAGGCTACTATCTCCCTTGTACTGTCTAAACGTGTTAATGACAATGGCCTCTACCACAGATCTTCTTTATCAACTATGAAAAGACTACAACAAATTCAGTACTCTGCTGCAAAGCTACTCGATCATGTGTAGCTACACACCCACATCTCCCCTGCATTGAGGGCCCTACATTGGTTTCCAGTTGCTAGAAGATCCACCTTCAAGCTACTTTGTATAACCAATGTCCCAGAGAGATGGTGAAGATATAACAATCTGTCTTTACAGAGAGTGGGAAAATATGCTAACATATGGAAAAATTAATTGAGGATTCTTTTGGGGAAATTGCAAGTGTACAATATTGGAATCATCAAAGGTACTTCAGAGTATGACTCTTAACCATGTCATTAGTGATTATCACCAAATAACTCTCTTGATAAAGATGTTCAATAACTATGGTATTTTCAAGTGTAATGTTGAACCAAAGTGAAAGAACATTAAGATCCTCTTTACTCTGCAAATTCAACAGCTTGTGTGCTCCCTAGACAATCGCTAAGGAGTTTTCATGTTGTACCGAAGGCACATATCTGCAGAAGAGGGTATCTGCTTATCATCTTACAAAGAAATCTCCACCCTAAATCTTCAGCTGCCTAAAGATGACTACATAACCCTAGGTATGTAGCCAAGTTGTAGCATGCTTAAAAAGCAACTGTCTGTATAACTTTAAAGATCTAGTGAATAGCCTTTCAATAGTCCCAACACATAGCACATGGTCATCAGTGCCAACGCTGCAAGATTCCCCGGATTCAACATGAGTCTAGATGCTATAATTGGTGTGGGTTCTTAATGCTAACGCGCAATCTGGCCCCCTAATACTACATTAGCATAGTATAGGTTAGAAAAAAATAAGAGACCCACAGTGCTTGTGCAGTATTATTTGTCTATAGAGGATAACATTTTGAAAGCTTCTGAAGGAAATATTACGTCTACCAAACCACTGAACCTAGGTTGATGCTGAAATTCATATTAGTGTACTCTTCCATGTCATACTGCTTTTTCCTCACTTCAAAATTAGGGGATGAGCTAAAATATGAGAGGTGGGGGTCATTTTACTGCCACTATAGCATTACTCTTTGCCAATGTACCTTCCAGATGAAGTTATTCTTAAACACAATGGACTCTATTCACGAAAGCAATTTTTGAGCAAGTAAAGTAATACTACAAAGTGCAACTCACAAGTCCTCAGCTGGAGATCTCTACTTCTGACCTCTCCTGTCTTTTTTATACAGATGTCTCGACCACAAGTTTTAATAAGGACTTCAAACCCCTACTTCCCTGAACAAAATGTAAGGGCACTAGATAGAATACAATGCTCTAGAGGAATGGTCTTAGGAACACAGGAAAAAAACAACACTGATTAGGAAAAATATAGAACCACCCACAGCTGAACACACCAATCCTGGAAAATGGGTGAGTTGGTTATAATCACTGCATATATAATAGTATGAATATTGCATTAAAAATACTGATAACATACTTACCTGTACCAGAACTTGGGGATTGCTAATCCTATGGGAGGAATGGATACTGGTTTAATGAGAGTTTCCAGAAACCTGCAGAGGGACTAAAGCCAAGAGATCCAGTACAGTACAAATACAGTCAGTCAAGGCTGCAAGCTATAGTCGAACAGGGGTTCAAGAGGCCGGATACCTCCTCTGTGACGTCCCACTGAAACTGATTTACTGCTGAGGAAAAAGGCTCTGAGCAGGAGGAACCTGAATCTTTGGGACAGCACACCATTGTCAGATTCGCTTGACTGGTTTGGTCTGGTCTTTGGAGGCAAACAGATTCTAAGTCCCAGGTTTTTCAGAATGTTCAGAGGATTACACTTTGACACAGTCAAGGGTACCAGGGCATCAAGAACAACACTTGTGGGTGAGACTCGCTCCGTTGGAAACCACCAGCAGGATCTAGGGGAGGTTCAGTTGGAAGTGGTTAGCTAGGCTCTTCAGGAAAAGGACTTCTAGCAGTTTGTTGTGTCTCTGTAACTAAACAGAAGTCCACCCACTAACCATTGGAGTTAAATTCTTTGTCTTGGGTACAGGAGGGAACAGGTCCAGCCTTTCAGTCTCCTCACAGGTCTCAACCACAGGTGCAGTTCTTCCTTTGCCTTTTACAGATCCAGTTGTATACCTAAGAGGGTACACAAGGGCACCATATTTATGTCAGTGGCTTGTGACTGAGGGTGACTTTTGGTCCTTCCCTAACCAGTGGGGAAAAGGTTCCTGGGAAAGCCCAATCCACTTTTGCAGCAGTTCTTGTTTGCCCCATTGTAAACAGTCCTACAGTGCCCCACTCTACCTAAATCCACATGGCAGAACAGTTCTTCCCTTGAGTAGAGCCCCCATGCCCACCCAAAAGGTGTGGCCAGGCAAATGAGTGACCCCTCTTCTGTGATCACCCAAAACTGGAGCTGAGGACTACCCCTCTCTAGGGGTTGGTGTAACTCACTTAATTCCATGAGGTAGAATGAGCAGAATTACCTAAAAACTGTGCTCTGTGGAATGACACAGATTTATGCTGGAATATTAGTTCTGCATTTAGTGCTGTTTTCTTAATGCAAAAATGATTCCTTGGGTCCAAAATGAGAGCAAGGATGCATTTTGCACTCATAGTGCTAAATGCAACAGAACATGAATAGCAGCACGAGTAGCCACTCACAATTGCTAAATGTGCTTTTGGGGTAGGCTTTTCCCCAACCTAGTCTCTGCATGTAGCACTAGTTGTTTTAGAGCTAAATACACCCTCGCCTTTAAAATAGACGTAAGGATAAATTTTGCATTAAGAAAATAGCGCTAGATGCATCAGAATATGAACAACAGCATGAGCAGCTGCCCACACACTAAGGGGCCGATTAGGATGGCGGACGGACTTGCGTCCGTCCGCCACCCCTGAGTAGGAGGGACCGTCCGCATGGGCAGCGGCGGTCCCTCCATGGCAATTAGGATGTGACCGCCAGGGTGGCGGTCACATCCTCTATTTTTTACATTGCGGCGGGTGCAGCTTCAAGCTGCACCCGCCGCAATGTTAAAAATGCATGTGTTGCATTTACATGCACAAAGCGGCAGGCACCGCACGGTGCCTGCTGCTTTGTGTACGCAAATGCAGGGGGGTACCATTGGTACCCCCCATGTGCACCCCCCACCCCCCATTCACCCAGGGGGCCCGCAACGGGCCCCCAAAGTGAATGTCCGTATGCTTTTCCATGGCGGAAAAGCCGCCGTGGAAAAGCATATTTACACCAACATCATAATATGGCGGACGGTGTCTCATAGACACCGCCTGCCATGTTATAGCTTTTCCGCCGCGGTCGGAAGCCGACCGCGGCGGAAAAGCGGCGGACGGAATTCCAGACCCACCAGCCATCCTAATTTGGCGGTGGGTCTTTGGAGTCTCCGCCGCGGTTTTTACGCATCCTCCAGGCCGGCGGACACTTCCGCCGGCCCGGAGGATGCGGAAAAACCGCCATCCTAATCGGCCCCTAAATGTGCTCTTGATGCAGATTTTCTACCCCAAATTATTCGTAATTACCCAAGCTGGAGTAATTGCCTTATTATTGTTCATTCCACGTTGAAAATAGTGATGCAGAATTACTACAATTATTCTGGTTACTCTGGTGTAATTCAAATTACTCCAAGGCCTCCTCCTCTCTAAGAATGGTGCCTGGCTGACTAGAGGGACATAAAAGGGGCAGGCCAAAGGTGTTAGCTACATCTGCCCTTAATAGGGTAGGTGTCTTTGATGTTAATACGTTCCTGGGCACTGCCAAGATGGTTGCCCTTTCGGAGGAAAAGAACACGTCCACACTCCCAAGGCTTTTGTCTCCACTGTAGGATCAAACTCATATCTCATTATAGGGGATATTCAGCTATTGGGTGACATTTGGAAGCTTGTGAAAGTGGGCTTCCAGAGGCTTTAGGCAGGTAAAAGGGGACTTTTTAAATTAACCTTTTGCAAAATAATTATTACACATCTGACTTTATCAATGAGTTGGACTTGTAATAAATATTTTTAAAATTTCAAGAATGAAATGTGTAGATGTTTCCTCAGAGTAGATCACATTATTTAATTTTAATATTATATCCATGCTTTCCTGTGGAACAGCTAAGACTTTTACAGGGAAAATAGCTTCTGGGAAAAATAGCTTCTTGTCACTATAAGAACATGTTTTACATTAAACGTTTGCATGTCCTACTTTTAAATACCATGCCACAGTACATTATAGGGATTAGGGGTGACTTAATATTATTTGAAAGGAGGAGTTGGGCTTGTCAAAATGGGTTATTTTGGCAGATCAAATTTGCAGGTTTAAAACTGCATATATAAGCTATAGTTGTAGGCCTGAAGTCAGGTTTGCATTGCCACAGTAGTGGGTTGCATAGTGTGTGCTACTGCCCACTAGTGACATTTAACTTACACACCCTGGGTACACTTTGTACCATATGCTGGGGACTTGTAGGTAAGTTAAATATCCTGATTAGGAGAATAGCACATTTTGACATGTTTGAGGACTCAGAACATATGCTCTGGGGCCTGATTAGTAGAGCTCCAGTACACACAATTAAAAAAACCAGCAGCATCAGTCAACAAAATGGGAATGATCAATCACAAAGAGATATTTCCTACACAAGTCCTTCCCAAACATTTTAGACCCACAACTCAATTTTTAGAAATTTCAAACTTTCACGACCACCTAGCTTTAATGAACATAAAGTAGGGGCCATTTTGTAATGGAATAAACACAGTTGTTTGCAAATGTAATCCCCTTGACCACACCCTTTGATATTGGACTGTAGCAGATTGTGAAATGCATTGGAGTCTGGAGTTTGAACACTTTTCAGATTGGGGTGCTGGCTTGTGGCATCCGTTCACTAAAATCACAAGGATGCTGAAAAATCTTGGTGTTGATACCAGTCGGTTAACAAATTTGAGAAACACCTTCCACATTTTAGTACGGAGATTAGGTATGGCCTCATATCCATTTTTGTGTTAAAACTAGACCCAGTGCTGAAGTTTGGAATTCATATATGTATTGAGGTTTTATATAGCGCCAGCATGGCCCTATGGCATTGGAATACTTTTCAAGAGCACCAGATTACATTACACAAGGCCAGATTAATTTTATTATAAACACAGAAGAGTATTTTTTTTATCCAGATCAAATAATTTTTAGCCAACTCCAAGATTCCAACCTGGTTCTCTGGATCCATTAGGCCTCATCCATATTTCTGAATTTGTGTGTGGAAGTCATACACAAGTGGTATGCTTGTGTATGATCATATATAGTGAGCACATTCTCTGTTGAAATGTTTTTCTGAAATAAAAAAACAACAGAAACAAATACTGGATGGTTCACCAAGAGTCTTGTTTGGGAATACTTGTTCCTTGCTCCAATCAAAGCTGTGCTAAACCTTGCAGCCAGGCTCATCACAGACTGCAAACGCTTCGATCAAATATCCCCAGCTCTCAAATCTCTTAAATGGCTCCCTATTGAAGGCAGATCTGCCTACAAAACTGCCTGCATTACTCATAAAGTCCCCCACCAAACACTCCGTTGTACCTCTCCAAGAAACTCCTCATTGCGGGTACCGCACCACCTCTGAGAAGCACCAATACCCTCCTCCTAATCCCACCACTGCATAAAAAGAAATCCACACAATCACGCTCCTTCTCTGGTAATGCCCCTATCATCTGGAATGCCCTCCCAAAAAACCTGTGCTGTGACCCCTCCTATTTCAGCTTCAAAAAAGACCTAAAAATCCACTTCCTCAATTATTACTGGGGATTATAACCTGTGACCTGCACTTGATCTCCAACTCACCATGTTGTTTTAGTTCAGTAATATTTGTCCATTCCCTGAACATCCTCTACCTAATTACTTCATTTGTATAGTTCTTGCTCCTCTTAATCTATTTGATTTGTATATTTCGCATGTTGTTTTTATTATCTTTTATCTACTTGTATGTCATGTTTGGCCCAATCATTATTGGGGTCCTAACCTGTGACCTGCACCTGATCTCCAATCACCATGTTATATTTCTTCAGTAATATTTGGCCTTTTCCTGAACATCATCTTCCTAATTACTTCAAGTGTATAGCTCTTGTACCTGTATATCTATCTTTTTTTAAAGTTAAAATTATTTTATTGAAAAGAAAACAAGGTGATCATACAAAGTATATGTTATAAATCTTACAAGTAAAGGAATTGGATGGATAATACAGAAGTGAAACAAAAGACTCATGGATCTACAGGTTGGTTTGGGAACCTCCTGTTGAGATAGTTTCGGTAAAGAACATTTCTTGGGACTATCATCAATAAATATTGTAACAGGTGACCACAAGTCAATGCGCTTTGTAGCCATTTGAGGTGGGTATACAAAGGCAGTGTCTAACCTATGATTATGTCAAACAGTGTACCACCATGCTCTGTACGAAATCTTTGAGAAGTCTTTCCAATTGACAGTAGTTTGTTGAAAGTCAATCGCTAACAATAAATCGATAATCTTGACAATAAGTGAAACCCCGTCCCAGATAGAAGAGAGACAACCCAAGAAGATATGAGTAACAGAAAAAGGAAATGTAGTATCATATATCAAGTTAACTTGTGACCATACTTGCTTCTAGAAGGTTTGTACTTGTGGACAAGTAAATAACATATGAAACAAGTCAGCATTGGGGGAAGAGTAGGTCCAACATGTGTCCGGATTGGCTGAAAAACGCTTACCTAAAATGGCTGGTGTGAATAAAAGTCTATTGTAAACAAAAAATAATGTCATGTTTGTAGGGGAATGTAGCAGAAAGAAAAAAGTGAAAACTTTCTTCTGTGGAGCTGAAGAAGTCAGAAGGGTCCCTATTTTTACTTATTTAGGGGTCCTTTTCGACGGTAGAGGGAACTGGGGCCAGGACAAAAATAACAGAAGTAATGTATTTGCTAGATCCACCGCTGCACTCCTGGGATTTACAAAAAAACTGGGGGCTAGACCAGTAGAGGCAATATTGAAAGTGGATAAAGCTAAATGTCTACCAGTAGCCACTTACGGCTCCTCGATATGGGGCTATTCGCCCAAAGACAGAATTCAGGTGATTGAAAATAAATTTCTAAGGTCAGTCTTAACAGTGCCACAATCTACTCTCACTCATACCATTCACACAGAGTTGGGGGTGGGGTATTTTACAGACTTAATAAAAATTGCCCTCCTGACCTGTTGGATGAAGACCTGGCTTAATCATGAAATTTCCCTGAATCATATGATCCTTAAAGATTGCTTTCGTTGGATAAAGCCAGTAGGATACCATGGCTGGCGTACATTAGATCAAGCTGTCTTAAAATAGGGTGACCTGAGCTTTTTTATTCTTCAGAAACTATTACAAGAGAGGATATTTTACAGACAAAAAATGCTTTGTTGAATTTGTTGTCGCTGGAGAGGGAGGAGGTGGAAATGAGGAAACCTACTGTTAGAGCGAATTATGTTTTAGCTAGCTCCCTTGGACTTGAGCCCTATCTTACTATTGTGAATCAACCCTTTCATTGGCACCTGTTAACTAGATTTCGTTTTAACCTGATTCATTTGACATTAGGCTGTTTTCACTCATGGGGCACTCCAGAAAATTCCAACCCTTGTAAATGTGATAACTTCTCGGCACAGGACACTTTGCACTTTATTATGTTTTGCGAATACTACTTGGACATCAGGAAGAAGTTCTTGCTTCCCATTTTGCAGGAGGCGGGATTCTTACAGGTTAGGCCAGCCCTCCTGTATTTACAATTGTTAAATAGTCCTCGTATTATATTTCATGTTGCAAGTTTTTTAGTAGCTGGTGTCCGGATTAAGAACAAGAGCATCTGTGCCCCATCTATTTGAGGTGGAAATTTATTGGAATGAATGCATTTTAGACTTACGGCACTAATGAAGTATTATATTATAATTGGGATGTTTTGTACATTTCTAGTGATGAATTTTTATCAAATTTTATCGCATCTTTTTAATTAATGTATAATTTTTAATGTTGTATATGTCAGCTGTATATATATGTACCTCTGTCTTTTTATGATATTAATTTATCAAATAAAAGTAATTTGACTGACTGTCTGGTATTTGCTGCTCTAGAGGCGTATGTATTTTGGACCAGATGCCTTTCCAAAGTGAGAGTGGCCAATACCGCAAAGTCTTTTTCCCAAGCCTCTTCAGTTTTTGTTTTCTGTCTATCAGTGTCGATGTCTTGTAGGTGTTTGTAAATAGTAGAGGCTTGCGGTTTGGTCATTAACAGGGCATGAAGTCGTAACGAGGGTTCTGAGTTATTGGAGGTGGCATGCATGTCAGGGAGATGGGAATAGGCTTCCAATACAGCTTGTTTAAGTATATTGTATTTATGAATAAAGGAAGTCGGTAAGATGAATACCTGCATGAGCGTAACAAAAGGCTAAAATACTGAATTTAAGAATAATCGATGAATCCATATCAAACCCCTGTCTCTCCAAGTCCTCCAATAAAAGGGTCTGTTATGGATCAGTAAATCTTTATTATGCCAAATTGTGGAATTCAAAAAGGAATCCTTAGAAGCAAGAGTAGAGTGGGAAGGTAAGTCAAGTAATTTGGAAGTATGCTTTAGTGCAGAAGTGGAAATGGACTGCGGCTTACCCGAAAAAGAAAGATATTCACAAAATGAGTAAGGAGACATAAACAGGTGTTCAATTGAAGTCCAGAGAGGGCATTCGTCCACAGATTCAAGCAATCACAGCGAGGCCTGACGCAGCAAGAAAGCTTTGTGATAAGCCTGGAAATCTGGGAAGTTAACTCCACCCTCTGTCTTAGGACGGATTCGTTTTAATAAAGACATTTGAGATTTCTTATTATTCCATAAGAAAGAGGATAAAATGGAGTTAATTTGTTTAATTAATTTGGAAGTAATGGGGATTGGGATATTCAAGATAGTGTATAATACTATGGGTGATAACATCATCTTTATGGTGGCCAAGAGGCCCCACCAAGCCAAATAAAGGGGATGCCACTTGGAAGTCAGTTCTGTGATCTTTTGAAGGCACTTATTCATACATAATGTTACCGTTTCTGAAATTGAAGGTGTAAAGTGTAAACCTAAATATTCAATATGATTTGAACGCCATTTAAATTGAGAAGCTTGAAATTGTGAGCTAAAAGTATGTTTTGTTAACGGTAGTATTTCGTATTTATCAATATTTAATTTGTATCCAGAAATTAGTGAATAAGATTTCACTTCCGCTAAAAAAGCCAGAATTGATTCTTCTTTTTTGGACAAAGAAGAATATCATTAGCATAGGCTGCAAGTTTGATGTGAACATTTGGTATTTGAATTCCATAAATGTTTGGGTTTTGAAATAGTTTGGATAAAAATGTTTCTAAGGCCAAGTTAAAAAGAAAAGGAGGAAGAGGACCACCCTGGCGCACCCCTCTGCTTAAGTTAAAAAATGAGGAGATTAAGCCATTGGCACAAACTGCAGCACGAGGATTAGAATAGAGTAGAGATAGTAAATTTATAAAATTGGGGCCAAATCCAAACTATTTAAGGGCGTAAAATAAATATTTCCACTCCACTCTAACAAAAGCCTTTTCGGCATCTAGTGCAATTGCCGCCAAAGGATGGTCAAGATGTGAAGATTTGGATAAGATATCAAAAAAGAGCTGTGTGTTATCTGTAATGACTCACCCTTTGACAAAGCCAGACTGTTCCTTTCCTAGTAAATTTGGTAGGTAAGGGTCAAGACGTATGGCCAAAGCTTTAGAATTTTTTTTATAATCAATATTGACCAGCAAAATAGGTCTGTAGTTTTTACAATATTTAGAGTCTTTACCTTCTTTAGGGATAAGACAGATATGGGCTTCGGAATCTTTTGAGGTGCAAAAAAAATGTATAAGTGAATGCAATTTGGGTATTAAAAGCTTAGGTAAAGCCATCGGGCCAGGGGCTTTGTCTTTT
This sequence comes from Lissotriton helveticus, assembly GCF_964261635.1. Classification (NCBI taxonomy): domain Eukaryota; kingdom Metazoa; phylum Chordata; class Amphibia; order Caudata; family Salamandridae; genus Lissotriton; species Lissotriton helveticus. The sequence continues at coordinate 1,034,881,454 of NC_136059.1, forward strand.
TTGATATTCAGAAGGGCTTTTAGAAGTTCATGCTGGGAGAGGTCCGATTCTAAGGGGGAAAAATCCAAAGGAGCCTGTTGAGGCTTTTGGATGTTAGAGAGTTTTTTTAAAAATTACCGATTCTACTATTTAGGTTGATTTAATTTCTTTGGCCCTGTTTTTAAATTACCATCATTGCGCCCACACACTTGCACTCTAATTTGTGCCCCCCACCGCTTTTAGAGCGGATTTAAGCGTGTATTTCACCGGCTCTTCGTGGCGTCTTCCTCCATCTTGGGTGGGACCGGGACCTCCTGTGTACCATTCGCCTGAGCGCTCTAGTGCTCAGTCAGCAGAGCAGGTGAGCCTTTATTTAATCCTCACCCCTCCCGCGCAGCGGTGATGCGCAGCGGGCGCGCCGGACTCGCGCCTGAGTCAAGCCAGAGTCTGCCCGTCTGCGCCCGTCAGCGCTAAGGAGGCGGGAAAGGCGGGAGACTCTGAGCGACCCCTATGGCTTCCCCCCACTCTCGTTCCGACATGTCTAGAGAATTCCTGTTATCACATACTGGCTCTCAAGCCCACTGTAGAGATGTTCTACTCCCCCATAGCTGGCATGGCCCTGTATCGTGCACCTATTGTCGCAGGACTTTAATTCCGGAGCCCCCTATGGAAACACCTTTGGATTCTAGTACTATACGGGGCGGATTAATCAATGCACGATCCTTATCCAAAAATGCCCAGAACATCCATGACCTTATTGTCGATCTCCAGCTGGATTGGCTTTTAGTCACAGAGACATGGCTTAAGCCTTGGTGTAACCCTGATTTAGCCATAGCCCTCCCTCATAATTATCTTATCCAACGTTTGGATAGATTTGAACAACGTGGAGGGGGTCTGGCAATCATCTACCGTAACACTATTAAGTGCTCATCCCAAGAACTGCCGGAGATTAAAGAAGCAGAAGCCTTGGCATTCTCATTGGAGATCCATGACACCTTTGTCTTCTCTGGGGCCCTCATTTACCGTCCTCCGGGCCCATCTTCGAAATTCTTGGAAACAGTAGGTGACGCTCTGAGTGAATTAGCACTCAGATTTTCCCATTTTGCAGTATTGGGCGATTTAAATCTGCACCTAGAGTCTCCAAATGACCCCGGAGTAGGCTGCTTTATGGAAATCATGGAAGTACTAGGACTTTCACTTTTGAATCATGAGCCCACCCATCAGGCAGGACACCTATTGGACTGCATATGTTCCAATTCTCCCAATCTGAGAGTTAAACCTCCCAGTCCTCAGACATGGACAGATCATTATTTTATTCCTTTTAATATTGTATGGAATTTGAAATCCATCACTAACCCTACAACTCGGATAAATAAAGTTCAAACTACATCTACCCCTGATTGGAAATCTTTAACCAATAGACCTGATGTAATGAATAAACTTAAAGACAATCTACCAGTTCTAACTGACTCTACCCCAGTAGATAATCAGAGCTTCTGTGATTGGATTGCTAGAGCAGGACTTCTGTTAAGTCCGCTTAGAAACAATAATTCTAAAACCAGCAGGATTAAAAAGAGTGCCCCTTGGTTCTCAATGACTCTGAAACTTGAACTGGGTAAGGTCAGAGTATTAGAACGAAGATGGCGTCGAAATTATGACACCACCGCACGTAACATCTACATAATAGCAAGACGAAAATATCATGCAGAAATAAAATCCGCAAAAAAAACTACTATCTACAGGCTTTGTCCACAGCAGGTCAGGAACAAAAAGCAATCTTTAAGATTGTCAAGGATTTTATGAATCCTTCAGCTTTATCGCAGGAGATTCCACCATCTCAGGATCTCTGTAATGCGATATCCAACTATTTTGACAACAAGATCCTGGCCATTGTAAACACCTTTCCATCAGGAGAAATGACAACTGTGGAAACTGAACAAGGTAGCGAAATGACGACCTCCCCCTGCTTTGAGGAGTTTGCCCTAGTGTCCCTTGAGGATACCTCTAAAGCTATCCTGGCTTGCAAATCGGGCTCCCCTTTCGATCCTTGTCCCCCTCTGGTGTTGCATACCTTGGTCGAGCTGGTTAATCCTATAATTAACAGGATTATCAATTCCTCTCTAGCCACGGCAAACATCCCCAATGACTGGAAGCTGGCAGCCGTCAAGCCACTCCAAAAAAAAGCACTGGCCGACCCTACTACCCTGTCTAACCTGCGACCTATTTCCTTACTACCTATCCTGTTTAAACTGACCGAAAAATTTGTCAATAACCAACTGACTAATTTCTTGGAGAAGAATAACATTCTCCATCCTCATCAATCAGGATTTCGGTCAGAACACTCCACTGAGACGGCCCTACTTTTCACTGCAGAAACCTTACGGGCAGCAATGGACCAAGGAAAAAAGGCCGTCCTTATCCTACTCGACCTGTCGGCAGCCTTCGATACGGTTTCACATAACATCTTAGTGGACCGGTTGGCTGCCGCAGGAGTAGGTGGCCAGGTCTTGGCATGGCTCAGGAATTTCCTCAGCAACAGACGCCAAGTGACAGTGTTAGGCCAATACCAGTCTGAAGCTAAAAACGTCAGCTCAGGGGTTCCGCAGGGCTCAAGATTGAGCCCTGTCCTCTTCAACTTGTACATGGTACCCCTTGTGAAACTGATCGCGTCATTCCAGATCAGTTCCATCTCATATGCTGACGACACTCAGCTCATACTGGTTTTGGACAGAGAACGACCAGGCGCAGAGCAAAATCTCAAGGAGTGTTTGACAGCCACATTTAGATGGATGACAAACAACCACCTAAAGTGCAACACCGGCAAAACTGAAATTCTTCCTGTTGGGAGCCATAACTTGTTCTCACCAAAAATGTGTTGGCCAACGGAGGTAGAAGCTCCCCCCAACATAATTGCATCTGCCCGCAACCTGGGCATTAAATTTGACAACCAATTATCTTTTAAGCCCCAGGCTATAGCAGTGGCAGGCATGTGCTTTCAAATCATCAAAGCACTGAGGAAGTTTTTCGATCTGCTCCCACTGTCAGCGAGGAAAACAGTGGCCTTAATAAGTTCTAGGCTAGACTATTGTAACGGAGTATATGCTGGAGCCAACAAAAGCGTTCTCCATAGGTTACAAATGGTCCAAAATGCGGCAGCCCGCCTCGTACTACGTTGGCCAAGAAGGTCGTCAGCTACAGCGGCACTTAATACTCTCCACTGGCTGCCTGTAAGCAAAAGAATTTTGTTTAAAATTCTTTTAATTACCTTTAGGGCTTTCCACCAGCGTGGCCCAAAATACCTACTTCATGGGTTCAAAAGATACCACCCGACGCGCTGCCTGAGATCCGCCAGTCAGAACCTACTCACTCTTCCTCGGTTCAAGCTGGCTACAAAAGGGGGCAAATCCCTTTTAGTACTGGGCACTAAGGCCTGGAATAAGCTTCCCCTATCTTTACGTACTTTCTCTTTAGAAGCCCCTTTTAGGAAAGCATTAAAAACCTGGATCTTCTCTCTGCCCGATGCTACATGTAGAACTCTGGTGTAACTGTGGTGTAAAATGCAGAACATCCTTTCCTTTCCAACTCTTCCACCTGAGTTGTGTGAGCGCCAAGATACTCCTTGGAGTGAAAGTGCGCGGTAGAAATGTCCCTTACATTTACATTTACAAAAATTGCGATAATGAGTGATCTGTAGGTTGGGTTTCTGATGAGTATAAAGATTTATAAAAGGGAGAAGTCATTTAAAATGTTAGCATCTTTAAATTTTAAGACTGAGTGCTCATCAAAGACAGAATCACTAATTAGTTTGTTTTGGCGAATCTTTAAGTAATTGGCTAAAATTTTCCCTGCCTTGTTTTTACCTCCATAAAAGTTTGCGCTGGATTTTAATAAATAAAGTGAAGCATCTTCTGTTGATTTTTTGTTAAATTTCAATTTAGCATTGATGAGGGTCTTTAAACATTCTTCTGACTGTGATGTGCAATATGAATGTTCTAATGCCTTAATGTCTTTGAGAAGGTCCCTAGTAATCTTACGCGCAGCTTTTTTCATTTCTTTGCAACGTAACCTAAAATAAAATCTCTTGCTGACGCCTTAAAGGCATCCCAAATGGTTGCGGGAGACAGGGTATCTGTATTATTTCTTTTAAAATATTCCCTTGAGAAGGAGGCAAAAGCTGTAGTGAATTTGCAATCTAAGAGGAGTGCATTATTAAAACGCCATCTTCTCTAGGAGCATTGTTTCTGGGGAGTATATCAAAGCCAATTGAAACCGGTGCATGATCCGATAGGAGAATAGGGCTAATTTCTGCATATGTAAGGGACTGTGAAATGTTATGGGATACAAAAACATAGTCAATCCTTGATTGGGTATAATGGGTGGAGGAGCAGAAGAAATATTCTCTAGTAGTCGGGTTACAGAGGCGCCAAGCGTCAAGCAATTTATGTTGATGTATAGTGTGAGTAAAGATTTATGTGATTTACTGGGTACGAAAAAGTCTTTTGAGTTTCTGTCTAAAAAGGGGTCAAACACCTGGTTGCAGTCTCCAGCCATAATAAAATTATCTTCAATGCAGTGAGAAATATGCTTAGCTAAAGCAGGCCAAAAGGAAGCATCTCCGCCTGTAGGTGCATAAACATTAAGAAGAGAGATTAGAACACTCTTTAGTGATAGTTTAACAATGAGCCATCTCCCTTCATCATCTGATTCTTGCGATAACAAAATAACTGATAAAGATTTACGACATAGTATCACCACATAGTATCACCACTCCATTTCGTTTACCATCCCCTGGAGAAAAATAAGCCTCACCCACCCAGGCCCCGTTTCAATTTCAGAGATTCAATATCTGTAAGGTGGGTTTCTTGTAAGAAAACAATATCAGCATTTAACTTAGCCAAGTGTGATAAAACTCTCTGTCTCTTGATAGGAGAGTTTAGACCCCTAATGTTCCATGAAACTAATCTAAGTGACTAATATTAAAGTGGGATGATAAAAGCAGCATAAAGTTTGTAGTGAAAAAGTCCAATTCATTCCAAAAACATTGTGTAGCATAAAAAGAGATAAAAGAAAAATGAGAGGGTGAAATGAGTTTAAGACATTGAGATGTATAGAGCGTATATAAGCAGAAACAAGAAAAGGTGAAAGTCTCAAAAATGGAAAACTCGTTGAGTTCATAACATAGAGAAATATAGAAAGTAGATAAGCAGCCATAGGGATGAAAGAAGAAAATATTCACATAAGAAAAAGTAAGTGAAGAGATTAGATGGTAAAAGAACAAAGTAGAAGAATATAATGCAACACACAGAACAAAAGACAAAACAAAAAACATACATACAAAAAGGGAACATGAAAATGGGGGAAGGTGGAACCACATGGAGCAGACGAGACTCCCAGCGAGGACTAGACCGAACCGGGGGGTGGATCGCACCAAAACATAAATGTAACTGTGGAAGCAAAAAAGAAATGGAGTGATCAAATTAACTTAGTTCATATACTAAACATAAACATTGAAGAAGCTGATTCTCGTAAAAATAATTAACAACGTCAAAGATAACATTAAAATGCAGAACAGTTAAAGATGTATAACAGCATAACCTGCGTTCAATAAGAAAGTGACAACTTGAAGAAGCGACTTAAGCAGATTAAGGAACATGTGAGGAGGATGGCCCTGAAGAGTCTATGGAACCTGTCACATGCGCATTTATGAAGCTTTGCAGCCGCGTTGGATCTTCATACGAAGTAGTTTTGTTATTATAAGTAACTTTAAACAAGCATGGATGAAAGAGGCCATATCTGGCACCCATGGAACGGAGAGTTGGTCTCATGTTGAGGAAGCCTTTACGTCGTGATGCGGTGGCTTTTGAATAATCCTGTGCAAAAAATAATGTAGCACCAGACCTAGACATTTTTTTAATAGCCCAAGCAGCGGCCAGAACCTTTAACTGGCCTGTATACTAAAGAAAGTACAAAATGACACCTCTCGGTCTCTGTGAAGATGAAGTATTGGTGGTAATACGACCCAATCTATGGGTGCGTTGGATATTCAATAAAGTTCCTTCTGGCAGATGAAGAATATTGGGAAGAAAAGATTCAAAGAAAACAATGGAATCTGCCCCCTCAACACCCTCTGCCAAATTATAAATGCGCATATTATTTCTCCTATTTCCATTTTCAGGGTCCTCAACCTGTTTTTGTAGTGATGATACTTGAGAGTGTAAGGAGGTAATGCATTTGGTGGTGTCATGAAAAGAGTAAACATTCTGCTCCACTGTTGTAAGTCTAACGTCCAACTGCGACCAATTGTCTGAAAGGATTTGTAGTATGGCATTTGTTTCCTCTACAAAAGGTCTGAGATCTCTTATTTCCCGAAGTAGTAATTCCATTGAGACTGGGGAAGCTGGTTTAGGTGGTGAGGGGGGTCTTTTTTTAAACGTTTCGCATTAGACTTTCCTGTCGCTATCTGCGTAAGTTCCATGTTTGCGTTGCACTGATCTATGTCAAGGACCCCCAAAGTTTCCAGCTTAGAGAATTCAGATTTTTTTTGTTGAATTCTTGATAAAAATACGCTTTTGTTTCAAAATAGTAGAAAGGGTACCTTTTATTCTGCCCATGAACCTGTGAAATTAAGAGTCCAGAAAGCAAATGCAAAAAGAGGAAACTAGCAAAAAGAAGAAAAATCAGGCTGAAAGATTGCAAAGCTGAACTAGGCCACGCCTTCAGAATGGGTGTTGAAGATATAACAGTCCAAAAAATCTTAGGAACCTTTAAATGCCAGGAGTTTGTTTGGTCATCGCCTCAGAGCGAAGAAATAAATCACTTGAGAAAGCAAAATGAAACATTTGAATCAAAGAGGCATCACATATATGAAATTAGTCTCATGCAGGACTTCATAGAGAAATAAAACTGGAGCCAGTGCGCCTTTGTTAATGTTGAAAACTTATCTCAAGTAAATTAGAGATGAGACACAAAATGGCGGCCATAACCAGATCACCTCACACTTATAAAAAGGTGAGGTGAAACTGGGTTGACGTGCCGCTAAAGACCCCTGCTGAGTGAGGAAAAAGCATTGCCGAAGCATAGGGGGGGTCTGAAATATGTGCTAATGAAAAAATTGAATCGCCTCTTATGAGGAAAAAGGTGCGTTCGTGCCGCGATAAATGCAACAAAATGGCGGCCGTCAAGACGTGATTTCTCCGATGCGCGTTCGTCTTTAAATAATGTTGCTAAAATTACCGGAGCAGTTATCTGAGGGGGCTGCATCGTTGCGAGCATCAGTTCGCCCGTTGATTTCTCCGTGAAGCGTTGCAGCTAATACGCTCTGAGTCCGATTCACCCGCGCCGGATCGGGAGCCTCACTCCAACGCCTCCATATCTGCTGGGCTCCAAGCCACGTCCCCCCTATATCTAGCTTGATTTGTATATTTTACATGTTGTTTCATTATCTTTGTATCTACTTGTATGCCATGTTTGCTTTATATTATCTTCTCATGTAAAGCGCTCTGACACCTCTGGTTCTAACCAGCGCTATAAAAAACTTTTAAAATAAAAAAAATACTTGCAATGGTTTGTTTTAAAATTGAACTTAAAAATACATTGTTCAGCACCTTTGTACTGGTGTAGAAATGAGGTAAGTACTTTTAATTACTTACATACAGTCAGGGGCTGAACTTATCAGTGCGATTGGGGGGTGGGGGTGAGAGTCAGATTTTCCAACACTCAGGCTATTAAAATACATTATAAGGGAAGCAAGGTGCATGAGAGAGGCCTAAGGGGCAGTGGAAAAGGAGAGGAATACAGATTGGTAGGAGTACTAAGAGAGAAAACACAATATTTTGTGAAATCACCAACATTTTTTAGGACATTCAAAAAAGAGAGGGAGAGAACGTGTGTGTTTTTTTGTCTGTGTCTGTGTAAGAATTCCTGGTTAAATCCGACAGACACCTCACCATACCCGACTGAAAGCACCTGTACCCAACTATGATCAGACAGTACATTTGTTAGGAGGGTGTTAAACCCCAAGACCCCTCTCCCCCAACTCTATGCCCCTGCATATAGTCCAGGACATTCTTCACTCACCAACAACCATCTCGTGACCCACTAGTGGGTTCCGCTCCACAGTCTGGGAAACGCTGCCTTACACATATTATAAATAATTTGATTTTATTATTAAAATCAGACAGCGCTGACGTTTTCAGCCCCTGGATCAACATCTCTCTTCTTCTCTCTCATGGCACATTTGGACAGCCAGTAACTGACTTCACAAACTTCTTAAATAGGGGTGCACATGCCACGGGTCCATAATAAGAGAGGCTTTTTTTTAAACTGAAAAGGCAGATTTGCTTCTGAGAGCTAATATTTGTACTCACAGTGATTTCAGGTGGTGAATGATATATCCACGAGAAAGTTGGAGAGAGATAATGTCTTGATCACTCTGTCCTTGGTGGCGCTTTGACAGCAAGTGGATGTTACAAAAACTAGTTCTTTCAGACTTTGCCTCCCACTATTATCTCGGATGATGCTGAGTTTGTTAAACCCTATTCTTGCTCACTCTTCCCACACTTGCTACCTATATGGCTAGGCCTGCCTTATTTAAATATAATGAATAAAATAATGAAGCACAAATTGTAAATATTTACCTGAACAATTGCTGGAAGTTTTGAACACTTCTCATGAATACACATCATCCCATAAAACTAGTGAATGAAGTTACACATTGTTCTAAGTAAAATAAACTTTTGCTGCTGGCAGGAAAGGCCATAAATAAATGGGCAACTACACTACACTTTCTAAATATTTGCATTTATTTCCAAAAATCACAACCTCTGTAAAAATGCAAAAAAATGAAGAAGTTAGCGCTGCTGATCTCGGATATAGGTATTTATGAAACAGAGGCAGTCTGAGTATATGAGATAAATAGGGATTTGAAAGGGTCAGACAGTCTGGTGTTAACATTCATAGCAATAGAAGGAAATGAATATCTGCTGCGTGGTGTCAGTGTTTTCAGATACTAACTTTATGCAAATATCTTTAAAAGAGAGGAGAATAAACACTCTTTACTAGTCAAAGGTGTTAACTTACGTGTTCTTTGAGCGGGAAAACAATCATTGAATAAATCAATAGGCGTAAGGAGAAACAGAAGCTTGTTTTCAGTTGTATATTCTGGGACTTTTTGAGTCCTGTTTCATTATATATAATTTAGGGGCGGCCTACAGTTCCTTTTTTGAGTTTCATACGTTGTTTTGAGCAGTGCAAGTGTTTTTTTTAATTATACCGTTTATGAGGGTGTTTAGCTTCAAAGGCTTTTCCTGTCATATAGTGTTGAGCCTTTTATTTTGCCCTTTGGGGTACTTTGTGGGTGAGCCTTCTTAACTTTACCCCAACAAAAGGTATCAAGGTCAAATTTGTGTGCTGTTTTCTCTACATTTTGGAAATTCTGAAAGTACCCAGGGTTTTATGGATTCCACTGGGGAGTGCCAAGAAAAACACCAAAATATGGCAAATGATTGTGTTTTGTTGTAAAAAGGAGAAAAAGTGCTGTGCAAAAAAGCATATGTTTATTCCAAAGGATGACATCAGGAATGGTTTGCTGTGCTAAGATGACCATCTTCCCAGCTTTCAGGAAAAAGCAGAGTTGTAACAGAAACACAATTTTCATAACATTTTTTCTAACTGGGAGTCTATTTTTCCTATTTATGTGGCTGCAGTTTGCGGTGGAAATAGGTGTGAAATCCTTGGGTGAACCTAGAAAGCTATTTATTTCTGAAAAGGAGGTCCAATTCCAAATAACTTCACCAGGGAGTCATTTTTGTAGTTTGCTCATGGTTTTCCAAAAGAAAGTAACATTTGAATTACAAAAATAATGAACATAAGGATAGAAAAATAGCAATTGGTGACTGTTAGACCTGACAGCCTTACGGTGGCCTTCCCCCCAATGTTTTGCCTAACTCCTCCACTTTTCTGACCTAGTTTATTCTGGCTGTAGGACTCTGTGTACTTTACCACTGTTAACCAGTGCTGAGGTGTTTGTGTTCTCGTAAACACAGTAATATTGGCTCATCCCCCATTGGCATATTTAAATTACTTATAAGTCCCTAGTAAAGTGTGCCAGGTGTCCAGGGCCTGTAAATTAAATGTTACTAGTGGGCCTGCAGCACGTTTTGAGCCACCCACTTCTGTAGCCCTCTAACTATGGCTCATGCCTGCCAAAGCAAAGCCCGTGTGTGCAATTTATACAGCCATTTCGATTTGGCAAGATAAAGCTCTTGCCTGGCCCAAACTTTCCCTTTTTATACATATAAGCCACTCCTAAAGTAGGCTATGGACAACCCACAGGCCAGGGTGCAAAGACAGAGCGTGTTCTTTTAAGTTTGACATGTCCTGGTAGTCAAAAACTCTCAAATTAATTTTTCATTATTGCAAGGCCTATCACTCCCATACGCTAACATTGGGATTACCTTATTACATGTTCTAAGTATAAATCCCAATTGTGGAGAGATAGACTTCTCAAGTTTGATGTCTCTGGAATCACAATTTAAAATCACAATTTACGGTGAAGTCAAATTTTAAACTGCAGTTCTGAAAATTCCACTTTTAGAAAGTTCTTACTTTAGCTATTTGGTGCCTGCTGCTGAGACTGATACACATCTGGTGAGGGTGATAGCTGGACTTTGTATATTCACCTTAGACAGCCACATACAATGGGAGCTTAGGAGTGAGTTGATGGGCCATTCTGGCAGTATAGGAGGAACCCAGCCTCACACCTGAATAGTCTGCGTCATGTCCCCACACAAAAGTGCTGCATACCCCCTTTTGTGAGTCTGGAGCCCATGCAGGAAGGGAGGACCTCTGTGCACTTCAAAGACCTATCTTTGAAGTCTCCCCCACTTCAAAGGCACAACTGGGTATAAGTACTAGACCTCTGACACCAGGCCTTCAGTACACTTCTGGACGTGTGAAGAAGGACTACTGCACTGCTGAAGGACTGCTACTCTGCCAGACTGCTGCTTTTCTGGACTCCGGCCATGCTGTGCTTCCCTGCTTCCCACTGTTCCCTTGATTGGGTAAGGAGGACTGGACCCGCATCACTTGAATCCAAAGGGACTCCAATGGCTAGCTGATTGGCCTCCTGATCTGAATTCTCAGGGACATAAAAGATTTCCAACGTACCTGCTTCTGCACCTGGACTCTGCCCTACCAAATGGTGGACCCCAGTCCTGGACCCATGAAAGTTGGACCTAAGGTGCTTGTTTCAGTAAACTAGAAACAACACCCACTCATCCTCTGTTGAACCGGTGCATTGGCACCATTGCGTGGATCAGACCAGCATATTGCCCCTGTTCTATGGATCGGAACTGGCACACCGCTTCCGTTACATGACCAGAACTGGTGCATCCCCTTTACTGTGTGGATCGGCCCCAAATACATTGCCTTACAAATCATCACTGCATAAGGTCTTCACATCTCTGTCAAAGACATCTTCAACACTGTTGACGAATTTCCACATACCATCTCTGTGCTCATCAGAGCCAACGCATCGTCGCTGCTGCACTGATCAGGACCGGTGTATCACCACCACTACTTGAATTGACACCAATGCATCACTTCAGGTGTGGCCCGCATCTTTGATGTAGCCAGGATCAAGGTACTTTTTTTCAGCATGCCTCACTGGGTCCTTTTATCCGGCCCACACTATCGCAGCCAGCCTGAAATGTTGACTCTGTCCTGGTCTGGTGCGACCAGATATTCTAGGTAATTGCTTATTACTTCTAAGCACTATTTTACAGTATACTCTTTAAAAATTCATATCTCAAGTTCTACTTATTGAAATTTTGTTATTTTGGTTTTGTTTTGTTTATTAAATCAGGTTCTATTTTTCAAACCTGATGTGGAATCTTTTGAGTGGTGTTTTATTGTTTGAAGTGTTGCACAGGCACTTTACACATTGCCTCCAAGTTAAGCCTGACTGCTCTGTGCCAAGCTGCCAGAGGGTAAACACAAGTTAATTTAGGGGTTGCCTGCTTCTTAACCTGACTAGGATTGGGGTTGTTGCTTGACTAGGGCTCATACCCCAGTCAACCACCAACACAATTTCATTTTACAACAGTGACAATATTTTACGCGTAATTTTCTGCTTTAACGGTCGATTTACAAAAGAACCATACTGTTACGTCCATCAAACCCTTCTGGTTGTGGGGATATATAGTACTTGATGGTTGTCAAAAGATACATCATACTCAGAGCGAACAACTGAGCTTCAGCTTGTAATGATTTGTCATTGTGTAGCACCCATGCAGAAACTCATATAGAAACATCTAACAAATGAAAAGTTGGTATGAAGGAGCCCTGTATATTTTTGAAATGTGCACTAGATACTGAGTTTAGAGAAAGAGGGTATTTGTGCACCTCTAGATTTGAGGTTGTCCATTTTATTTTATGATTTAGAGGGCAGTTTTGCTAAATTGTCTTTTATTGCACAAACATAGTGTCAAATTATGCTGTTTGCTTACAAAACACACAACCTTAGTGTTTGCGTCTATTACCAATTTCTTGTAACGAGGATTAGAAACCTTAACATAGTCATTGAATATTGTTTTATTTTTTATATTGCTGTGGCAGTGGGGCTTCTAGCAATTTTAAGCTAATGTGGACTTTTCAGCTAAAGAGTTTAATAGATTTAACCCATCGTTGCAAAACATATGGTTTACCAGTCAGAAATAAGCACAAAATCCACTGTACTTTAACAGTGAAATAAAAAAATTACATCCTTAAAACCATGTCTTTGTCGGAGATCAGTTTTCACCAATACAAGCCATGAGCCAAAGTCTCACAGATTATCGCATTGGGCTGACCATGACCAATAATGACAGCAGTAACTATAGTAATACAACAAACCGCTTTGCAGATTTTCACTTTGATTGTAGTAGCAGAAAAAATCAAAGTTGCTCAAAAAATCGAATTTTACTAACCCACCGTTAGATAAGCACTCACAAAATGATTCACAGAGAGATGCCAAAGGAGACCAAGAACGTGCAATTAAAGGCTTCCATTGCGAGTAAAGCGCACACATAAAGCACTATAAATTAGGCATAAACATTGCAAACAAGGAAGCGCATAATTGATGGCAGCAGTGTGCCCCGAAATAGATAACACTGCAACATCTTAACCAACTTCAATTAAGCGCATTCCCATGCACACCGGCCATGCAGAGACAACAGGCATCTGTTGCACTAAGAAAAACACAAACGGCGGTGGGTAAAATGCATGTAAAAGTATCAGCCATTGGCAATTTCTTGGTGCCACATTCTAGTCCTTTCTTATTGGCTCACTATGCCATTTCACACAGAGGATTCCTCAGCGTGATTCTCTAAGTGTGATGCTTATGGCCAGGTGGTACAAGCGCTTGTCTTACTAAGGTTAGACTATGGCAGTGCAACTCTCTGTGGCCTTCCTAAATACGCCTTAGCTCCACTTAGGGCCTCTCTGAACTCTGCAGCAAGACTGATTACAGGCTCTAAACGAAATGAGCACATATGCCCAGTCCTTAAATCTCTCAACTGGCTACCCTCTGAAGCACAAATAGAGCTAAAGATTGCAATCCTGACGCTCAAAGCCCTTCACTACAATACTCCCACTTATCTAGCGCAAAAACTTGAAATATCCTGCGGGGTGAGGGTTTCAGAAGCGCCTCTACTCTCCTCCTGAAACCTAACATCCTTAGCAAAAAGAGAACTTGTCTCCGAGCCTTCTCTGGTGTTGCCCCTAAAATATGGAACTCTTTTCCTCCGGATGTATGCAGACTCGCCTCGACGACGGCTTTCAAACTGGAAGCCAAAAGATTCTTAATGAGCAAATTCCTACCATAAGGGGTTGTGGCACTCATAAGGATGCTTTCTCTTGGTTCCTAGCTCCATGGCACAACTAACAGTCACAGACCATTTTGTCTGCTTAATATTGTACCTTTTATGTGTACCATTGCTTACTGTTTATCATTGCTCTTTTGTTTTTTTTCTCTTCTTTCTTTCCACAATTGCTGTGTATATTTCATTTTGACTCTCTACCAACTGATTGTAAAGCGCTCTGATATCCTTCGGGATCTTGTTCGCGCTATATAAAACTTTATAAATAAAAATAAAAATAAAATAAATAAAAAAGGAAGAGAAATCCAACTGGTAATAACAAATGTTGTACTATTCTGTGTTCCAACTCTTCTCCTGATAAAAACAGTACCCCACTTGAATAGCTGTGCTTTCTGCTTGCAGCACAATAAGCCTCGAAAGAAGATATGGAGATATTACATTTCTGCCATTAAAAGCAATCTGTTTTAGGTCAAGCCTACAGCGCTTGCGCTGCAGGATGTTCTGTTGTATGTACTTTGTGGGCTCTGAAGTATTGCCGCAGGACTTGTCTGCTTCCGCTTTTTTTACTTTATGATTGGAACTTCCTTTTTCTTTTTAACATGAATGAAGACTTGTTTTCTTATTTGCCTCAGCTTGTGTATCAGCACAGCACCCGCTTCATGGACAATGTGCTTCGGTATAGAGTCAAAATATCGAGTTTTTAATATCGACTAGACATAATATCGAGTAAAAAATATAGAATGGACATAATATCGACTAGACATAATATAGACTACCAAAATATCGACTAGAAAATTTTAATATCGAATAAAATGGACATAATATCGAATCAAAAATATAGAATGGACATAATATCGACTAGACATAATATAGACAACAAAAATATCGAAATTTAGGTAAGTTAATATTAATTTTTCTTTTTGTGTAATATAAATCTGTAGCGGGTTCTGGGTTTATAGGGGAATAGGGTGGGAAGTAATTTAATTATAATTAATGAAATATGTTAATTTATTTTTTGTTATTTATTTAGAATTAATTGCTAATTAATTATTAATTGGTAATTAATTAAAATATAATTGGTAATTAATTTTAATTGATTAATTGATAATTATTTTAATTTTAGTCATTTATTTTCTGTAGCGGGTTGTGGGTTTATAGGGGAATAGGGTGGGAAGTAATTTAATTATAATTAATTAAATATGTTAATTTTATTTATTTATTATTTAGAATTAATTGTTAATTACATATAAATTGGTAATTAATTAAAATATAATTGGTAATTAAGTTTAATTGATTAATTGATAATTATTTTAATTTTAGTAATTTATTTTCTGTAGCGGGTTGTGGGTTTATAGGGGACTAGGGTGGGAAGTAATTTAATTATAATTAATTAAATATGTTAATTAATTAATTGGTATTTATTTTGAATTAATTGTTAAGTAATTTTTAATTGATAAATATTTAATTCTTAATTGATAATTAATTTAAATTAATTTTTTAATTAATAATTATATGAATAATATTATTTTATTTGTAGTAGCGGGTTGTGGGATTATAGGGGAATAGGGTGGGAAGTAATTTAATATAATTAATTAAACATGATAATTAATTAATTGGTATTTATTTTAAATAAATTGTTAATTAATGTTTAATTGGTAATTAATTAATTCTTAATTGGTAATTAAAATGTATTAATTGATTAATTTATAATGATGTGACTTAGATTAATTTATTTTCACTAGAGGGGGGATATTAAAATTTACCCCTATGCTATCCAACGCTTTCCTTACTGTTGCACTCTCTGGAGTGGGAATAGTAATTTTTACCCCTATGCCATCCAACGCTTTCCCTACTGTTGCACTCTCTGGAGTGGGAATAGTAAGTTTTACCCCTACGCTATCCAACGCTTTCCCTACTGTTGCACTCTCTGGAGTGGGAATAGTAATATTTACCCCTACACTATCCAATGCTTTCCCTACTGTTGCACTCTCTGGAGTAGGAATAGTAATTTTTACCCCTACGCTATCCAACGCTTTCCCTACTGTTGCACTCACTGGAGTGGGAATAGTAATTTTTATCCGTACGCTATCCAACGCTTTCCCTACTGTTGCACTCTCTGGAGTGGGAATAGTAATTTTTACCCCTACGCTATCCAACGCTTTCCCTACTGTTTGCACTCGCTGGAGTTGGAATAGTAATTTTTACCCCTACGCCATCCAACGCTTTCTCTACTGTTGTACTCTCTGGAGTGGGAATAGTAATTTTTACCCCTATGCTATCCAACGCTTTCCCTACTGTTGCACACGCTGGAGTTTGAATAGTAATTTTTACCCCTACGCTATCCAACGCTTTCCCTACTGTTGCACTCGCTGGAGTTGGAATAGTAATTTTTACCCCTACGCTATCCAACGTCTTCCCTACTGTTGCACTCTCTGGAGTGGGAATAGTAATTTTTACCCCTACGCTATACAACGCTTTCCCTACTATTGCACTCTCTGGAGTGGGAATAGTAATTTTTACCCCTACGCTATCCAACGCTTTCCCTACTGTTGCACTCTCTGGAGTGGGAATAGTAATATTTACCCCTACGCTATCCTACGCTTTCCCTACTGTTGCACTTGCTGGAGTTGGAATAGTTATTTTTACCCCTACGCCATCTAATGCTTTCCCTACTGTTGCACTCTCTGGAGTGGGAATAGTAATTTTTACCCCTACGCTATCCAACGCTTTCCCTACTGTTGCACTCGCTGGAGTGGGAATAGTAATTTTTACCCCTACGCTATCCAACGCTTTCTCTACTGTTGCACTCGCTGGAGTTGGAATAGTAATTTTTACCCCTACGTTATCCAACGCTTTCCTACTGTTGCACTCTTTGGAGTGGGAATAGTAATTTTCACCCCTACACTATCCAATGCTTTCCCTACTGTTGCACTCTTTGGAGTAGGAATAGTAATTTTTACCCCTACGCTATCCAACGCTTTCCCTACTGTTGCACTCATTGGAGTTGGAATAGTAAGTGTAAAACTCTCGCTATCTTACGGCAAAGATTTTTGTATATGTTTTGTTAATAATATGTATATACATATATATATATATATATATGTTTTAAAAATATATTTTTTTAAGTTACAATAATTATTTATTAATTTTAAGTTTAAGTATTTTAAGTATGTATAAAATAGTTATATTTATTATTATAGTACTTTAAAATTACTTTTAAGATATTTCAAAAAATCGATATTTTGACTGTCTATATTTTTTCCTATCGATATTTTGGAGTCGATATTTTTGTACTTACCTGTTTGTAGATAGGAGGTCGATATTCTGGCATTCTATATTTTTACCTCGATATTTTGACTGTCGATATTTTGACAGTCGATATTCTGTCAGTGATCCATGTGCTTCATGTTTCGGTCTGCACTTACTTCGCAGGTTATTTATTGTTTTCCTTTGGAGGCTATGCTCCTTTTAACGATGTGCCCACTTTCATTTTCACAATGCGTCTTGTTTACTGCTCGTGGCAGCCTGCTCGCTCTGTGTCGTCTCTCCCTACACCCCTCCCCCACCATCCCTCCGAGATCGCTACTTGTATTTTAAGTGGTTGGCCAAAAATCACAGGATATTGAGCTAACACAGAGACTCAAGCTCCCAAGTCGGCAGCTCTGATCGCATGCCCGTCACTGCATGTTTGATGCTGTTTCTTAAATGCTGCCAAATGGAGTCATTTATAAGCTCAAATGCTGTTCAAGTCACTCCCCACCTCCTCACTGCTTTAATTTTCACCATTGTATCTTGTTTCATACTCGCCCTGTGGCATCTCTCCCTACCCCTTCACATTGCACTGACTACCCCTCCAAGATTGCTTCTTGTATTTTTAAGTGATTTGCCCCAAATCACAGGACACGCTTTCAATTGCACCATAGCTCCTTGTTTCCTGCTAGTGGCACCGTACCCCTTCACCGCACCCCCACCACCCCTCTGAGAACGCAGCTTGTATTTTAAGGTATTTGCTCAAAATCACAGTACATCACTTGCTCATCAGTGACTAAGCACCCTGAAAGCTCTGGGGCTGCCCAATATGCTGCATTACTAAATCCTTATAAGATCCCAAAGGCCAGACCTATTGCATTGCAAATGCTTGTTAGCAATGTGGGTAGCTGTGGGAATTGGGCTGGGCTCAGCTCCTGTTCAGGGAAACCCACCAAACCTAGTATTTCTGATAACTAGACACCCAGGGGGTCCATGATGGGCCGACTTCCAAGGATCACACTCTGTTTGTCGAGTACCTTGGTATGTTAATACTTATTTCCCAAGCCCATTCCACCTGGAAGTCGAAAATGAGGCTGAAGCCTAAATGCCGATCAGATGGGGGAAAAAAGCATGACTCATAGATAATATATGTAATTTATATATGTACGCATGTGTTGAATAGTTCCTGCATGCCTTCCCTTATCTAATAATGTGCTAAAGTGCCAGACAGATACCATGCTTCCTTAGATGTTGTTCCCATCATTTAAATGATTAAAGTTTGATATATGCGGGTGAGTGAGGGTGCCATGTTATGTGTTCGTGTGCGCCTGTGATAAAATGTGTGAGTGTGTATGTATGAGCGAGAAAGAGAGGAGGCCTGCGAGAGAGAAACAGGAAGGCAATACAGCTGTAACATATGCAAATGTCAGCATGTTGATTTGTGTTTGAAGGAGTTTTGTAATGCAGGCAATGTAAGGATAGGGCAATGTAGTGCTGGCAATATAGGCAGAGTGCGCCCTCTGAATTTTACCTAAACACACTACAATTGACAAGAGACCTGTCTATCTTAATACCACAGAAAGGTGACTTATTATGTTTCTTAATATCTGAGGGCACCTTGTGGAGCCAACAAGATATTATAAACAAGTAGAAACGTTCCCTTCATGGAAAGTTCTGACACTGTTTGCCAAGTGTTCAGGCCAGTCAAAGATAACAAATAAAAACAGGTTTCTAATACATTTCATCAGCTCTGTTTCCTATTCACTATCATCTTTGTCAGGCAGGAACAACAAACAAGTGCTGGAAAAACCAATAGGTTGTCTTTAATCTGCTAACACTGGCAAACACAGACATCCACAAATGCGTTTGTGCATGCACAGTTGTGTGTGCTAGATGGGGAAATGAGATGTGAGTGCATATGAGTGTGTGCGTGAATGGGAGAGAGTGGTTATTTTTGGGTGTGCCTGTGTGTGTGATTTGAAAAAGTATGACACTGTGGGTGTTTGAAAGTGTTAAATGGAGGATATTGGCGAATGTTATTGGTTTCAAATGGTGATGTCGCTGAGGAAATGCTTATTGGAGGACCACAGAGATGGTATGTTATGTTAAAATCTATTTGTACATCTCTGTGTTGACTTTAGTATGGCCTCTCTGTGCAGTCTTGGCAATCTGCCACTTCTAGGGCACAGGTGATTGTACATAGTGCATAAAAGGCTGGGTCCTGGGGCTCTGGTTCCATGAGGGGCATAAAAAAGAACTGGTGGGCCATGATGAGGCAAGGGAGATCAGACAAAAAACAGCAAGGGGTTTCAGGAATTTAGCTTTTTTAGACACTGACAATTTTAACATGGCGTTCCAGCAATCCCGTCCATGTCAGGGAGAGCTAAGGGTGGCCTCACTACTTTTGTCTCATTAGCTGTCCCCGATATCTCCGTTACCTCACTTTATGTTTCCCCCAATGTGCATGTGGTGTTGCTGTCTAGTGGCAAGAGCAAGCTCCTTTTGGAAAAATGTTATAACACGGGAGTTACTCACAAGGACACGGGTAACATAATAGCTGGGGTCAGTACTAGAGGGTGGCGTTTTGAAATGTCAGAGTTGCCATTACATCTTCTTAACAGGGTACTTTAACATCCATAAGTGCGGCGACATCAGACAAGGATGAGTGGAAGCTAAGGGTTGTGCAGGTCTAGCAGGCCTGCACATGGAACATACCCCTCAGGGTACTGAGCTTAACTCCTTCCTGCTTGAACTTGATTTAACATCAGTCATGAACAAGCTGCCCCCGGGGAAAACAGATTTCACTCCCACCTTCATTGGGAGACGGTGTAAGACCTTTATAGATTTTACCTTTGTATCTACCCTTTTCTTTTTCTAGGTCACTGATTTTTTTCATCCAGACAAGTGAATGTAGCAACCATAACCCCATTTGTGTTGCAACAGGATGGTCCAGTGTAGACGGACACACCAAGGTGGGCGGGGGTGTGTCCCTCTCAAAGTGGTGGAGGCGGAGAGGAGCATAAAATGGGTTGGTATTGCCCCAGCCACTACATGAGTCCCTCGCAAATCAGTGTTGTAGGGAGTTTGCTACCTGTCTTGATGGTGAGGCAAGTGCCTCGGACATCATGGGTGCATTTGGTACCATGTCCATTGTTATACAGAGGTTACTATGGGCCCCGAGTGGGGGCCTTGAGTCATTAGGCCCAAGATGGTTTTACTCTGCGTGTTCCCAGGCTTCCAGGAACTTGAGGCAGGCCTTGAGTGTTAAGCCACGAGATCTGGTGGCAGTCAAAGGTCTTCGCAGAGTATACAAGGCTGCGCTAGCACCTCGTAAGTCCACCCTGAAGGAGGAGGCCTGGACTGATTTAGTGGAGGCAAGTACATTGCATAACAGCTCTAAGTTCTGGGCCATTATCAACATTCCATTTTTATCAAAATGTTTACCTATTAGACGCCCACATTATGGAGGACGATTGGGTACATCACTTTGAGGGTGTCTTTCAGCCGGATATTATGCCAACTGAGGGGCAGGAAAGGGTGGAAGGCAAGGCGGGTCTCATCTTCACCATTCAAGAGGTGAGAGCTGGTATATTGGGACTGGTTAAAAGTAACGCTGCTGGGTAAGACGGGATCCCGCCTGACCTCTACATTGCCACATAGAAACCTGAGCGCCTGTTCTTACAGCTGTTATCAATGCTTCAGTTCGGGTTGGCCGCCCAGATTCTTGGGCTTTATTGACTATAGTTCCAGTATTTAAAAAGGGTGATCGGAACAGCACCTCTTGTAACAGGCCCACTTCCCTTCCAGACTCTGTGGTGAAGGTGGTGGGTCGCATGATTTTCGACAGACTTGTATCTTGGGCTGACGAAAGTAACTTTCTAGCTGAGATTCAATATGGCTTTTGCCCTGGTCGTTCCACTGTGGAGCAGTATTCACATTTATATTTGGTCCTGAATAAGTATACCGTAGCTCGTGCCTGCCCCATATACCTATCCTTTATGGACCTGTGCCAAGCTATGGCAGTTGATGTCATCCATCGGCATTGACAACAATAATCTTTGTTTCTTGAGGGATCTTCATCGAGACTCCAGAGCGGTAGTCTATTATACGAAGGAGTTGAAAGTGTCCTGCCAGTTCAACATTAAGAGGGGGGTGTGTCATGGGTGTATCCTAGAACCCTTTCTTTTTAATCTATATATTAACTTTCTAGAGAAGGCCCTTCTGGCAACAAAAGCTGACTGTCCCCAGGTAACCAAGCGTAGTCTGCCTGTCCTCTTATATGCAGATGATGAAGACCTCCTGGCAAAGACAGCAAGAGGCCAACAACTTCTCCTTAACTCTTTCGCCTCAGTTATGGAGGACCTGGACCTGTCGGTGAACCACTCCAAATCTTACATTATGCAGGTGGGCCCTGGCAAGGCAAATGTAAAACAGCCCATTTTTAAACTAGGATGCGTCTCAATACCCAAGACCAACGTTTTCTCCTACTTGGGAGTAGTGTTTAACAACTCCTTGAGCTGGTGCCCCTTGCTTAATCAGAAGGAAGGGGATCTAGTGAAAGCCTCTGCAGCTGTTTTTAATCTTGCCAGCAGAGTGGTAGGGAAGCCAATAGGGGCCCTCTTAAAGATCTACCAAGCAAAATGTATCTCAAAGGTTACTTATGGTAGTAAGATATGGGGCCACATGGAGCTTGGGACTGTGCAAAGTGCTGAAAACTCTTTCTTGAGAAGGGTCCTTTCTGTCCCGCAATGTATCCCATCTTATTTTGTCCATGAAGAACTGGGGATGTCTTTCCTTTCAGATGAACTTGGCTTCCATCCCCTGGCTTTGTGGCTTAAGTTCTGGGCTAAGCAAGAGAACACACTTAGTAAAGACGTCATTCGGGATTGTCTTTCTTTTGATCATGTCTCACGTATTCAATGGCTCCAGTACATAAGAGTCGGCCTCGCCAGGCTAGGGAGAGTAGAACTTTCGGGATTGTCTTTCTTTTGATCATGTCTCACGTATTCAATGGCTCCAGTACATAAGAGTCGGCCTCGCCAGGCTAGGGAGAGTAGAACTTTTTACGAACCCTGAGCGTACATGTAAAAGGGACCTTGTTTGGGCCAAGGAGTGGTTTTTAAGAACGCGTCATTGTGAAAGAGAGGGAAAAGAGCTGTGTATGCCCAGTGTGTGAAAGTACATTATACTGAAAACTGTGCCTATCACCGAGCCATATCTCCAAGGGTTTAAAGCAT
Source organism: Lissotriton helveticus (assembly GCF_964261635.1). Taxonomy (NCBI): domain Eukaryota; kingdom Metazoa; phylum Chordata; class Amphibia; order Caudata; family Salamandridae; genus Lissotriton; species Lissotriton helveticus. The sequence goes on from NC_136059.1 coordinate 1,034,903,775, forward strand.
TTATGATAGTTTTTTATTGACGAGGTTCCGGCTTGACCTCTTTCACTACTTATTGGCACACCCCATGGCTCCCATAGAGGTCAGTGCCTCATGCACTGTGGCTGCGACGGTGATCCTCCTCAGGACATGAGGCATTTTTTAATGTTTTGTATTTTTTATGCTGTTACTAGAAAGTTATTTATTATCCCCATTCTTAAAAAAATGGGCTTTAGGAGGGTGAGACCAGCTTTTATTTTTTTACAACTTTTCTCTAGTGATACTGTTTTGTACACTTTTAACTTTTTACGGGTCGCAGTCAGACTCAGGGCAAGCTGTGATTAATTTCTGTATTGTAAATCATGTATTTTTATCCTGTGTTTAGATTACCCGGAACTTACCATATTTGTCATTTTGTAACCTGAATGATGGTACATTGATGTTTGTATGACTTTTATGGTTTTATTTTTAAAGCTGAATAAAGTTTATTGGTGATAATGATTTCTAAGAACTGATAACTATATATCTTCATAAAGTTGGACCTGTTGGACAGGACCTTTGATCACGCCCTGTGGTCAGTGACCTATTTGTACTGAGAGCAGGGATACTGGGAACAGGTGCATACTATTCTCAGCCTCTGATGAGCACAATCCAGGCCATGCCCAACAGGTATTGGGTCAAGCCAACGTGACCAGTGCTTTCTAGGAGTAGCCATGCCCAGAGATTATAGCAGGAGGCTGAAGTAGTTTCACCACAAGGCATGTCTGAAATGCATGAGCTGTAAGTCTAGGTATCCTGTGGAACTACAACCAAGTAGAAATTGTGAAAAATGCATGTTAAATAAGGCTTTGAATCACAATTATGTAGCAATGTTTTTCACTATACATATCCCTTTTGTAAAGACATGTAAACAAATGTGATACATAACAGATTATGGAGTTTTGGTAATATTTATATACAGCTCTGCCTCGTGGCCGATTATACTGTCAAGACAACCAAACATTAGTGCAGTGCCATCTTAAGGACTTTTGGTGACCAGGGCAAGATATACTTTGGGGCCCTGGTACAGAACAAATGTGAGTTTTTTGCCCATGCCATGCTATTTCAAGTCTGCATGATGCCAAATAGTTTTTAAAAAACATGGTAAATTTTATCTGGGTCATACAAAAAAAGTTGAAATATGTCTTCCCTTGGACCCTAAAATCCTTAAGATCACACTGATAAGAGAGATAGAGTCAAAAGAAGAGGTAGGTATATTTCTAAATCAGGCTATTGGTCTTTTTTTGTTTTGTAGCTTATAACCCAATTTAAATGTAACTTTCATTGAAAACTGTGCTGTTTCAGTAAACAAATATACAGTAACTTGTTTTAGATACTGCTTGCTTCATCATATGTAGCTGTTTTGAAAGACTGAGAATAGCATGTGCTCCTATTAGACAACTTGGCGAGAATCATTTTTATCATTCTCAGAAAGATGACATGTTTAGATGTCCCTGATCGATTCAAGCCTGTGCCATACAAGTATGTATAGATCCCTACATAATGCTATTTTAGCATGTACACCCATCAATAAACACATGAATGCAATATGATTTAAGTAGAATTATGTACCGAATGTTCTTAATTTAACCAAACCTAAGGGTGATACATTTAATTTCTTCACTTTTCTTTCAGTTTATTTTTTATATTCTGTCCCAAGTTAGGACCGCATTTCGATTCCCATCAAGCTGCACAACCATTATTTCAAAACAAATCCAATGAATTAAATCCATAAGACACTTATTCCACAATTTTATCCTTTTATTTATCTTTTGTACTTCTTTGTTTCCTTCAATTCATTTTACTCATTTCTGTTATGTTTCATAATTCTTCAAAAAAGCACAAGAACGCGGCATGCTTCCACGTGTCACACTTTATTTAAAAAACACCCAATGCATTTCGGGCATAAAACCCTTCTTCGGGGGTATCTATAAAAATAGAAAATATACATCACCAATAATTACAATTGTCATGCTTATACTACAATCTGAAAACTACATGCACTGAAAATTAGTACTCAAAGCACTTATGTACACTTTCTGAATGTGTTTGATGCTGCTGCCAACATAATTAGCATCGTCCTTTATTTATCCCTTTCTCCCCAGAAGCCCATTATCTGAAGTCTGTATCCAAGTTAGGAATTGCCACACAGGAGGAAGAAATTAAAATAAACCTATTACTAAGATGCAGATTTTTCTTTCCTTGTATTATTAATGGCAAAAAAACATGATTTGAGATTGCTTCTATCGTTTTTCTATTTTTGGCTCTTAACTGCCTTTGTGATGGGAGTTTGCACTTTCTGTTTTTGTTGTGGTGGGTGTGTCTTTGATTATCCAGAGTTTCTTTTATGGATGAGGAGCTGTTGCAATGCCTAAGAAGTCCATTTGCATGAGCTTCCAAGTGTCACCCAGGAGCTGAATAGCTCATTTATAAGGTGTGAATGTGTTCCCAGAGCTGATACAAAAGGCCTTGGGTGTGGGTAGGAGTTCTGTTCCTCTAGCAGGATGGCCATCTGGGCTGAGCCCAAGAACTTAACTTCGAAGATGTAGTCACAAGCAGATGTAACTAACTTGTGAATTTTCACCCTCCTTTGTCCCTCTAGTCAGGCAGGCACTAATCCCTGTGGGAAAGGGGCTGCTCCCTAAAACTGGCGTTGAGTGAACAGAAAAGAGGGGTTGCTCATTTACCTAGCCACTCCAGTTGAGTGGGCACAGGATTCCTTCACAGGGGAAGAAAGGTTCTTCAATGTTGGATTTAGTTAGATAAGGGCACTGTGGGATTATTTGCACCAAGGCACACAAGAGTGTTGCAAAGGGGGTAGAGTTAAACCAGGATCTTCTTCCCTAATTCTTAAGGAGGTGCCAGAAATCACCCATGCCCTCATGTTAATGCCAGGCATAAATGTGGAATCCTGGGGCCACTCTTCAGAACACTGCTGGGCCTGTGGAAGACAGAAGGAGTGCACCTGCTGTTGAGACCTATGAGGAGACCTGAAAGGCTGGACCTGCTCCCGCTTGTACCCAGAACAAAGAAGTGAACTCCAAAGGCCATTTGGCTGACTTCCTGTCAAGCTATTAGGGGTTGAGCCCAGGTTTAAATTGCTGAAACCTTTACTGGACTTAAGGAAAACAGTGACCTTTTTTACTTGAAGTGGACTACCACCCACCCCAATTAATAATCTACTTTCTCACAAGAGGATGTGCTACCTCATGACACAGACACTTCTTGTAGGCCAATTATATCACACGCCTTACCATAGATGGTGCTGCACAGTGCTCCAGTTTGTATCTGGACCATAGGTACCCATTCAGAGTGCAGGTTTGAAAAGGGTTTTGGACGTAGTGTGTCATACCTTGAAAGTGTTGGTTAAGGTGTATGTAGAGATGTAGTCTGAACATGGTGCAGCAGCATTGGAATGCTAAGCAAAGTGTTTTGGAGAATGTGAGAAAAGTTGCAGTCCCGCAATCAAATGCGTACCATCTGTATTTGTGTCATAAAGTAGAAGCCACCTTATAGCAGCACAACCTTTAGAAGCAATATTATGCCTCCAGTGAAAAATTGTCCCCCAGGAGTGACAGAATCCCAGGCACAGGAGGTACTGATAAGCAACCACAGAATGGTGCGTTGATTTCACCCATGAGAGACAACAGTACAAGCACTGAAGGCATGTTAAGCCATCAGCACATACCATGTGTAGGACGCTTAGGAGCGAAAGAAGAGTAACTATTATTCAACTGGCCATAGCTCAAGTCTTGATAATGCAGCTCAGGGGTGGCAGGGGCTGGCTCACAGGGATGAGCATTATATATTCAGCCTCTACATATGTACTGTGACGTCTCCCCAGGAGAAGAACTGGCCCAACCCATTGATGGAGAAGTCATTAGGAATCCAAAGCAACTGAACTTGGGCCCTGCTTCAGCTTAAACCTGAGTACACCATAACTCAATATTATAAATTTAAGACAACCTGAAAAGCAACAAAATATACTTAACATTGGGCCAAGAAGCACCTGGAGTATAGGTGCATCTACAATGTTGATCCTTCCTGTGGAAAATAAATGTAAAATAAAAGCTTTGGCCTTCCATGCATCATTTTATTAGTTTAAGTTTAAAGTCAGAGACATCGTACATATCAATTCCTGGTTTAGCCCTCCGTGCTTTCAAACATACAAGAAATGTCTAAATCTTAGAAAATTTATATTTTTATGTAGTGCTTTGAACACAACTTCTGCCATTTCATAAGAAATAATTGACATGGAAAGCTGATTCCATTTGCTGAGTTTATACTTGTGATTTGCTGACCACTAAATTTTTCAGCAATCAACAGTTCAGCTCGCCCAGCCCTAAAATAACTATTAACCCCTTCCATGCTAATGACAAGGTCAGCTCGTCATGCAGTGCAGCCGAGCTGACCTTGTCATTTCAATGGAAATTAGAGTAACAGCGGGAATTGCCTTAGCACCAAAGGGGTTAACTAAATTTGTAATTACTCTGTGACAGGTACTTTACCCAAATTTGTCTTTGGAGAATCTAATATTTTTTAACACTAAACTGAGCAATGAAAGTACATTTGATACATGTTCACATGTACAAACATAAAGTATTCTCTTGTATGAATTGTAGATGTTAAGCTTTACTGTCCAGCATCTCCTCCAAAATGTGTTACATTGAAGTGGGAATAATACATGTAAATACTTTAGTGTGCAAAACCTTCCCCCAAAGTGGTTTAGATTGGAGTGGGACTAGCACATCCACCCCCTTTAGTGTCCAACACCTTCCCCTAAATGGTTTAGATTGGAGTGGGAATAGTTCATCTAACCCCTTTAGTGCCCAACACCTTCCCCTAAATGGTTTGGATTGGACTGGGAATAGTACATCTAAGCACTTTAGTGTCCAACCACTTCCCCATAATAGTTCATGTTTGAGTGAGAATAGTAAATCTAACCCCTTAAGTTTCCAAAATCTTCCCTAAATGTTTTATGTTTGAGTGGGAATAGTAAATCCAACCCTTTTAGTGTCCAACATCTTCCCCAAAATGGTTTAGATTGGAGTGGGACTAGTAACAAAATTTTGTTAAAATATTCCCCACAATGGTTTGTAGTTATTACTTTTGTAAAGTGTGTAGTTTTTTTTACAACAGTAACTAACACATGTCAAGGTTTTTAAATATTTTGTATTTTTGTATTTTATTTCTTATATTTAATGTACATTTCTAAATGTTATTTCACATACATACAAATCTTGAAACTAAACATATTTTTTAATGTTACAATAGGGAAACATGTTTGTACATTTTAGTACAGTATTACATGTGGTGTATTTTACACAGTTTTAATACATGTATGTTTCTAAACATTTTAAAAAAAAGGTAAATAATGGTTTACATTAATATGTTTACACTGAATTGTTTACATTTTTAGTATATATTTATTAGTATGATGTAATATAGTTATATTTTTATAGTACTCTTTAGTGTATATAGTTTAAATATACATTTATATTTGTTACATTCTTTAACATTTTTAAACATTTTAGTATTTTAGTACATTTTTATATTAATTTTTAAACACTTTCAAAAACTTTTTTAACATTTCTCTTGCTTTCTATACAATGATAGGCTTTTTTAAAAAAAAAATCATTTAGTAACCTTTTTCACCACTACCTGTAATTTATAGCCTATTAGTGTTATTTTTTACTTTTTTATTTTTTAACACATTTTTTATACAATTTCAATAAACTTGGCAATACATTCAGAAATCACTCACATTACATCAATGACTCAAGTACATTCCATCTACCAGTGTTTGAAGTTTGATATAATATGCAGCTTCATCCCATGTCTATCCCCTCTTCCCACAGTTCCCGGTCTACATCTCCTATATCTCTTCATCTGAACTGGCATTGTCTGATTCTACCAGTGGATCACAAATGTCCCCTCTGAAGGCATTCCAGGGAGCCCATATTTTATTCCATTTTCGCGGGCATTTCCTTACAGTATATACCGTACGTTCCGTGATCATTGTTAAGTCCATGTTTCTGCACCAAGCTGATAGTGCCGGCGCTTCTGCAGCTTCCCATTTTTGTGCAATGTCTCTTTTGGCAATTAAGAGCCCTAGCGTGACCCATATCAGTCCATGTCTGGTGAGATCATTGGGCTCCCATATGTTTAACAGACCTCTTCGTGGCTCAGGCAGTACTGAAATTTCTGTTGTCTGTGAAATGGTGCGTAGTACCTGTCTCCAATAGTTTAGTATAACTGGGCAGTCCCATATGGTATGAAAAAAGGTTCCCTCCTCCCCGCAACCTCTCAGGCAGAACGGGTGTGGTGCCCTCTGTATTTTGTGTAGTGTTGTTCTAGTATAGTATATTCTATGTAAGATTTTAAGTTGTACCAATCGCAGTCGTGCTGAGATGCCCACCTCCCCAGGGGATGCTAGGGCCTCTCTCCATTCGGGCTCATCTATATCACCCACCTCCGCTATCCATTTCTCTTTCACGTTACCCGTGGGGTCTGGTGAATTATTAAGAAGCTTTCGATACGTGAGAGAGGTGGCTTTTTGCGGCATATGGTCTGTCAGGAGTCTGTCCACTAACGGTGAGGCCTCAGGGATTTCAGTGTTTGGTGGAAGTACCGGCAGTAAGGCGTGTCTTATTTGCATATATCTAAATTTTTCAGTCTGTCCTAGCTCGTATTGTTGTTGTAGCTGCAGGAACGGGATCACCTCCCCCTTGTCCCACATATCTCCCACTGTGGAGATGCCTATGTTGTCCCACATTGTAAAACCCTTACACCTCCGCAGCGGCCCTAGTGCCTTAGTATCCCAGAGTGGGGTCATTTTTGTAATTACTCCTTTCCACCCTAGCCTGGTGTGAGCTATATACCATATCAGTGCTGTGTGTTTAGTGGGTCCCACTAAATATGCAACCATACTTTTGTTGTATAGTGCCGCTAGCATATTATTAGTTCCTAGTTGAGCCCTGTCTGCGCTGTATGCTGGGTCATCATGAGGCGCGTGTATCCAGTGATTTATGACTTTGAGCTGTGCTGCCCAGTAGTACAGTTGGAGATTTGGGAGAGCTATTCCACCATCGTACCAGCTGCCATATAGTTTTGCTTGGGCTATACGCGCCGGGCGTTTGCCCCAAAGAAGGATTGAGACCTACGCTGCCACTTGCTTAAAATATCGGGGTGGGATCAGGTCAGGCGTATTTTCCAGGGCGTATAAAAACCGGGGGAGAGCCTTCATTTTATACAGCGCTGCCCTTCTGGGGAGTGTGAGGGGTAGTGTCGCCCAGTGCTTCACGTCACGTTTGAGTCTCTCTAGCGGGGGGGGTGAGATTTTTGGAAAAGAAATCGGCTGTTGAGTTAGTGATGTGTATCCCTAAATATTTAAATGAGTCCTCTGCAATCAGCAGGGGACATTCCGCCGATAAAGTTGGTCTCGGTCCCTTGAGAATATACATAACCGATTTAGACCAATTTATAGTATACCCTGAGAGTGTACCGTGAGTGTTACAGATCTTAAGAAGCTCCGGTATGCCGCTACTAGGTTCCGATAGATACACCAGCATGTCATCGGCATATAATGATACACGGTCTTCCCACCCTTCTTTCCAATTGATTCCTTTTAACAATGGGGTTTGCCTAATCATTGTCGCAAGCGGTTCTAGTACCAGTGCGAACAATAGCGGTGATAGAGGGCATCCTAGACGTGTGCCCCATGCCAAAGTAACCTCTCCTGATAGGTGACCATTTGCTGTTATCCTAGCGACCGGATTGGTGTAAAGGAGCTTTACCCAAGCGCAGAATTTGGGGCCAAATCCCACATGTGATAAGACTGCAAATAAATATTGCCATTCCACCATGTCAAACGCCATTTTAGCGTCTAATGCCAAGATAACTGCCGGGTCCACCAGACTTGAGGCTCTAGCCATTGCCCCTTGCAGTCTTCTGAGATTGAGGGCCGGAGTCCTGTGAGGCATAAATCCGGATTGATCCGAGTGTATCAGTTTTGGCAGATGCGCTTTCAATCTGGTTGCAAGCAGTTTTGCAAAGATTTTGCCCTCTGCATTCAACAGTGAGATCGGTCGGTATGATGAACTTTCGGTAGGTGGTTTACCTGGCTTTGGGATTGCTACTATCATCGCATTTCGTTGGTCCAACGGCAGTTCTGCTATTTCTAAGCTCTCCTTAAACATGTCCAGGAGATGTGGGACCAACGTTTCCGCCATTGCTTGATACCATTCTACTGGTATTCCGTTCGGGCCCAGAGCTTTCCCTGATTTTACCGACTGTATAGCGTTTTGGAGTTCTTCCACTGTTAGTTCCGCCTCTAATTCTAAAGCTGCCTCCGGCTCAAGAGTGACCATATCAAGTTGTTGGAGCGAATCTCTTATGTCCGTTCCTGATAGACATGCCGTAGGGTTATATACCTCTTTAAAATGATCCGCCAGGATATTCACTATTTCATCTGGCTGTGGTGTAAGCATCCCTTCCTTCGTTCGGAGCTGTTGTATGCCTCTTACGCCTTCTCTATTCCTATCTAGCCAGGCCAACATTTGGCCCGCCTTATCTTCTACGTCGTAAACTCTATCTCTTGTCGCCGTGATTTTTCAGTTGTTCGTAGTTTTAAGTAATCCCTATAGTGTAGCTGGCATATATTCAGTGTGTGTTCTGTGTCAGATGTTGGGTTGGTCGCGTGAGCGGTTTCTGCCTCCTAGAGCGCCCCTTCCAACTCTGTTAGTTCTCTGTGACGTTCCCGCTTATAACCCGTGACAGACGCAATAGCTTGCCCCCTAAACACAGCCTTGTAAGCCTCCCATACAGTAATGGCAGAGTCAACTGAGGCCGGATTTTCCTCAAAATAAAGTTTGGTTGAGGTACGAAGCGATTTTTTGATGGCTGAGACCGCAAGATAGCCCGGGTATATGGGATAGAGCCGTCTACGTTTTTTTTTCGGACATTAGAGTGTAAGCATTAACAGGGAATGGTCTGAAATTCCTCTAGGTTTTATGGCTATGTCTTCAATGTGTTGTAGTCCCACACTCAGCATAAGGAAGTAATCTATGCGGGATAAACTATCTTGGACCGCGGAGTGATATGTGTATTGACGCGCTTCTGGGTTTGTGTGTCTCCATACATCTATCATGCCCATTGCCTCCAAGAATCCCTGGAAATGCGAAGGTCCAGGTGTGTGTTTACGAGCTGGATATCTATCTGATGTCGCATATAGTACGGTATTAAAGTCCCCTCCAATGATAAGATCTCCCTCAGGTAGACCAGTAAGAAGTCGCTTAGTGCTGGTAGAGCCACTGCATTCAGTGCCGGTGGAATGTAGACCGAGACGATATTGAAAAGTTTACCTTCCCATTGCCCTTGGATTGCCGCAAATCATCCCTGATCATCAATCTTAGTCTGTAGCACCAAAAATTAAAATGCCAGTGCCTTTAGATCCCGTAGTGAATTGAGAGTGGGCAATCATTTTGTATCCCCATCTATCTAATGCTTTACAGGCCGACCCTGTGAGATGTGTTTCCTGTAGGAGTGCTAGCACCGGGTTGTGTCTCTTCAGAGCCTGTAAGACCAATCCTCTCTACATTTTGTCGCCCAGCCCTCTCACATTCCAAGTCACAACCGTGAGGGGGTGCACAGCGACTTCTCGCAACGTCATGTCGGTGTCACTCGGTAGAGGATCAAGGGCCAGAGGTATTGCCTATTGGCCATAAGACGGCGAAAGGACGTGTCGGTGTGTACAAGTCGGATCTGATTATCTATCGTGTGGACTGTCATGTTAAGTCTACAACGTGCAGTGTGAGTTAGGTATGCAGGCCTACCTAATGAGTGAAGTTTTTTCCTATTGCCATTGCCTTGTACAAAAACAAACAATTTACGCATACAGATAACAGTTCCCCCCATGCCCTTCTCCCCCTCTCTGCCTCCCTGCTATGCGGACTTGTAACTACCCGCCTCCCCAACTTAGCAGAGCGCTCTGTCCCTCCCAACATCATAGTACTTGCGTATCCGGGGTATTAGGTCCAGTGGAGTTTCCAGACCTTCAAGCCCCCAGGGGCCGGTTCCGACCCGCTCTTAGAGCCGCCACAGCCTCATTACTGTAACTATGAGACCAATGTGTCAGTAGCTTTTTGATTTAGAGTCTTTGGTTAATCGTTTATTCTTCGTCTTCGCGTCTTTGAGACTGCCCTGGTTCCGGATGTTTAGTGTGCTGCGATTCTGGCCACTCCTGTCCGTCTCGCCGGCGGAATTGTCTGTTTCCACGGTTATTGCTACCTGCTTGACGCCAGCCATCAACCCAATCTTGTGCCTCTTCTGGAGTTTCAAAGAACCAGTTCCGGTCATCTGCCACCACCCTGAGCCTCGCCCCGGGAAGAGCATAGAGTAGGGCAATTCTCGCGCTCTCAGTTCTCTTTTAACTTCTTGAAAGTTCCTCCTGCACCGGGACACAGCCGCCGTGTATTCTGGAAAGAAGGTTATTGTGGAGTTTTATACACGCACCGGTGGGGAAGTTCTCGCAGCCTGCAGAATAGCGTCCCTGTCTCGGAAGTTGAGGAGACTGGCGAGCACCGGTCTCGGAGGGGGGGGGGGGGCTCCCTGCTATGGCCTACCGCCAGGAACTCTGTGTGCTCGCTCCACTGTAAAGAAATTCGAGAGCCCCTTAGGTTTCAGCATTGTCTTTATCAGTTCCTCCACGTAGAGATCCATTGCCTGCTTGCGTTCGGTCGGAATTCCAATTATGCGCACATTGTTGCGTCGTGCACGCCCCTCCTGATCGTCCAGCTTGTCAGCCAGAGATTTATTCTCTTTCTTGAGTTGCACGACCTCAGTTTGTAATTCCGACGTATCTGTCACCAGGGATTTCGTCACGATTTCTACATCTTTTACCCTGTCGGCCATTTTGTGAAGATCTGCGCGTAGGAGGGATATATCTGTTGAGATTGTGCCAACCGTGGCTTGTACGTTCGTTAAGGCCGCCATGACGTCTTCTAAAGTGATCTTTTTTGCCCCGTCTCCATCATGGGTTTTGCTTGCGGACAAACGCCCTTCCGAGTATGTCACAGTGTTTTTCTCAAAGGCAAATCTGTCCAGCTTAGATTGGCCGTTACTGGTTCTTGGACCCCTGTTCGCCATGATTCCTTCTTACGTGGAGTGGGCGACGTTCTGTGTATGCGCGCGGTTTTATTGTGTTCTTATGGCACAGTGGGGGTCTGCGCGCTCGACGCTTTGTGCACCGTTCAGTCTCTGACCAGTGTCCAGTGGTGCACCGTTATGGCATCAGCGTGAGGAAAGGCGCCGTGCTCTTTGTTCAATTATGAGCATTGAGTACCCCCGTGCACCTCAATGTCCCCCCTGCGTCTATCAGCATCTCATTAGAGACTTCCCTCGCGAGGGGGATGGGCCGTCGCTGTCGGTCCAGGCCTGTGGTGGTCCTGGCGCCGGGGCGTAGTTTCTGTGGATTTTAACTCCTCTTCCCTCTATGCTTGGGCTTCTGACCACAGCATCCGCTATTACTTTCTCCAAAGGGGTTGTGCGGTGACGGTGGTGCACCCTCCACCATAATCTAGTTTTCAGCCGCCTATGGGCGATGTAATGGGAGCCCCTTGTTTTTGCGATGCCACCAGGATCTCTCTTAGTGCGACAGCCGGTCCGGGGAGGGGTGGGGGGGAGGTCTTTGCCACCTACCCCCAGCCTTGAGTGTTCAGGACGATCTCCACTCCCTCCGCACGCCACAGTCCGGTGTCCTCCGCGTTTCTCACAGCAGGAGCGCTCTCGCCTGTAAGTGCGTGGATGGCGGGTAAACAGCCTCTACCGCTGCAGCTTGGGTAACGTAACCGAGAAGTGTGGCGTGTTTATTAGGTGCGCATCTCCCCCGGCGATGAGGTGTTTGTTTTGTTTAATTCCTGCCGCAGTCCCTCCGGCGGCGTACAAACCCTCGGGGTGCCGTCCGGGTGTCTCGCACTGGACGTCGGCGTCGGAGTTTACTTGTGTGCCCGGTCTCTGCCTGATGGTAGGCCGCTCCGGCACCGTCGGTGATAGACGTACTTTCTGGCCTTCAATTGACACCGGAGTTTCACCGGCTGCTACCGCTCGATCACGGGATCTGGTTCCAGTTCCTGGGGGTCTGGTAAACTACGGATCAGTTGTCGGATTGTCGGAAGGCCTCCTATTAGTGTTATTTTGACGAGGAATTCATTCACATAGGTCATCGTTGCCTGTTGCTGTTTGACAGACCAGGCAATAATTTTTTGAAAAGTTTTCTTTAGGGGTATGGGATTAAGTGTAGTTAGTGTGGATTATGGTTTCACTCTTGTTTGTTAAGGTTGTTTAGAGTTGGTTTATTGTGCATTGTTATGTAGTATAATGAGGTAGGCCCAACTATAGTTTCATAGTAGTAGTGTGCTATTGTATATATGGTTATGTGTTGTACTAGTTTGCAAAGTTGTAATGCATTATTTTATTATGTATCTATTGTATTTGGTATGTATGTTTTGTGTGTGTGGGTTTGCTCTTTTATTTATAGATTTGGATATTAGAATGCATCATTTAAAGCTATTTTTAATGCCTTTTTTTAGAGGGAATTAGTCTGATTTAATTTAAACCAACATGGAGGCCTGTTTTAGATGTCGACGGGTGGGTTACTCTTTCACAATTGTGACAGATATCCCGTCCGCTGACATATATATCCCACATAATAAAACAAAATTTATTTTTTGGCAGACAGGATATCTGGCACAGCTATGACAAAGTAACCTGTCCGCCAAGATCTAAATCAAGCCCTATAGTTGAATTTCCTTACATTTTTTGGTTTTCCTGGAGCCGTTTTTGTTTTAAATTTTTGAATTTTTGTTAAATTTTTTGGGATTTGTTGTGGTTTGCAATGACTATAGATTACTATGGTAGGTTTCGTTTGGACATTTCATTTTATTTTTGGTTACTTGTGATTTAATGTTTTCCTTTTTTGTGGATTGGAGGTGAATGAAGTTCTTCAGCTACACAACTGTAGGTATGATATTCTTATTTTTCTATGAGTAGGAAAGGTCATATTTTATATGTAAAAGTTTAATTTTATACGTTTGTGTTTTAAATGGTGAACTACTATGTTTATTTTTAATATTGCATCTGTTTGGTTTTCATATGGAGAATAATAGTTAAATATTGAAATAATGTATTTTTATTCATCAGTCTTGTTTGGTTCTTTAATATTTTTGCCTGATTCATGAAAATAATTTCAATATTTATTTAAAAATGGTTATGGTATTGTGGAGCTTGTGTTTTGTGTATTTTAGTTGTGAGTAGATAGGTGGTTTATAATAGTGATTTAGCTATCATTTCTAGGTAGGTTACTTCTTTGCTATTTAAAAAGAGTCTGACTTTGAATTGAGCATTTCGAACATTTCTCTGTTGGTTAAGTATTTCCCAGTGTGGCTTTCAAGGCGTTATGCCATCCTTCTACGGCTTTGTGGGTTTTGGATTGTTGAGCCATAGTTCTGCTGCTGTAGTCATTCTAATATTGTATTTGGAATATGTGTTGCCATCTGTGCCCAGAGGAGGTCAGTCTGCCAAGCCATGTGTCTTTGAAGTAGTCCATTAGTCAACTTAATTTTTGCTAATTACTTTAGTAAAATGGGGAGTCTATTAGCATGTTGTGAAATTTAGCTATTCTTTACTGTTACATATGCAAGGGCTATTGATGTTTTAATTGCAAACACAAATTGGCTGTTTGTGGTATATTCTACACTTAGGGGCCGATTAGGATGGCGGACGGACCTGCGTCCGTCCGCCACCCCAGAGTAGGAGGGACCATCCGCAGGGGCAGCGGCGGTCCCTCTGTGCAAATTAGGATGTGACCCCCACACTGGCGGGCACATCCTGTATTTTTAACATTGCGGCGGGTGCTGCTTGAAGCAGCACCCGCCTCAAGGTTAAAAATGAAAGCAGTGCATTTGCATGCACAAAGCGGCAGCACCGCGCGGTGCCTGCCGCTTCGTGCACGCAAAGGCAGGGGGTACCATAGGAACCCCCCATGTGCACCCTCCACCCCCCTTCATCCCTGGGGGCCCGCAATGGGCCCCCAAAGAAAAGACCGTATGCCTTTCCACGGCAGAAATGCCGCCGTGGAAAGGCATAGGGCCACCAACATCCTAATATGCCTGGCGGTGTCTGATAGACACCGCCAGCCATGCTAGAGCTTTTCCGCCGCGGTTGGAAGACGACCGCGGCGGAAAAGCTGCGGACGGTCTTCTTGACCCCCCAGCCATCCTAATCTAGCGGGGGTCTTTGAAGGCTCCGCAGCGGTTTTTCCGCATCCTCCAGGCAGGCAGACACTTCCGCCGGCCCGAAGTATGCGGAAAAACCGCAATCCTAATCGGCCCCTTAATGCAGATTTTTGGAGATGTCTTCAAATGTTTGGGTTCAAGTGGAAATAGCAGACTGGTATGGATCTTTGTGGGTATAGTTTAAGTATTGTTTGGATTATTGCCTGTTCAAAGTCAATTTTGATGTGTGCAGAAGTAGTTGTTAGTTTTCATTTCAATTTGGTTTAATTCTAAGTTGCTAGGCAGCAGTGCATAAATGAGGGATATCTTAGTGTTTTGATATGGATAATCTAGTATGGTATATATGTGTGTGAGTGCTGGAGAGCACATTTTTAAAGTTCTGTCCATCATCTATGTTTCATATTTGCTTAGTCTTACGAGATTATTTTCAGTGCAGGAAGAAGGATTTTTTGTAATGTGTAGTGGGAGTGGTTAGGTTTTCTGGACTCTGTATGTCTTGGTATCAGCAGTTTAACTTGTGGCTTTTTTAGTATGTGATATTAGGCGTTTTAAAGTAGGAATTGCTGGTAGCTGGCATGCGATGTCCGCAGGTACTTTAGGGGGTATATCTTTTAGAATTTTAGTATTGGGCTTTTGAGAACTAGTACTTGCTTCTTTTAAAGTATGTGCCTTACTTCTATCTCGGTTACATTTGGGGGTGGTTGTGTGCTCTCATATTACTTACAATACCACTTTTGTTGTCGCTTTCCCATAATAAGTATTGCATAATATTTAGTATGTTTCTGATTAACAGTCTCAGTGCTTCCGCTTGCCTTGCTGGATGTGTATCTCATGTGAGAAAGCAATTGTTTGTCTTTAAGTGATGTGAAATGTGTTTGTCTTGCTGCCATTCTGTGTGAAATTAGATTGATACATCTATTTTGTTTAGTAATATAATGTAAACATGCTTTAAATAATTTTACATTTTATACTCACGTATGCGCTGTTGATTTAAGTTGCACTTAGTTTTCTTCTGTTTCTGTTTGATGCTGTTGGGATTTGGGTCAGGTGGGGTTTTCATTTCTGTTGGTGAGAAAAGATTTGTTTTAGTTACATAATAAAATAAAGGTTTGGTTCATTTTTGGGGGGGGCAGTTGGTTTTAGTTTTAACTTGTAAGGTTTCTTCTCCTTTTTATATGTGTTTGTTTTACTTAATTTGAAATTGCCTTTGTCCTGCTGTACGAGAGTGGGTTTGAATTTTATTTTTCAGTGTCCACTGGTCCGTTTTAGTTGAAGTGGTTTTTAGTATCTAAGGAGTAATATACATAATAAAAGAGAGAGTTTGGTGAATTATTTACCTATTTGTATTTTAAAATATGTTAGGTTACATTGCAGTTGTTTTCATTTGTAAACTTACTTGTGTTGTTGCTTGGTTATTTTTTCAAATGTGTACATTTATTATATTGTTGTATTAATAATATCTGTTTAACCCCTTGACCACGGCACATATTACGCTGCGGTGCTGGTGAATTAATGAGTGGGCGGGTTCGGGCGGCCCTCGGCCGTCCTCCGCACACGCCAACTGTGACGTTGGACGGCCGGGGGCCATCCAACGCATGCAAGGGGTTAATGTTTTTTATAGTATTTATTTTGTATAAATGTTTGGTGGTTTAAAATCTGTTTATTTTTATAGAAAATGTATGTTGAATAAATGTGGTTTATATATTTTAATAATTTTATTTTTATTGGTTTAAAATTTTATTATTTGTGCACTTTGTTAATTTATTGGTATTTTTATATTTATTAAATTTGAAAATAGGAGTTAATGATTTCATGTGTTATTCTTTCCTTATTTGTAATTTAAATATTGTAGTTGATAATGTGTTTCAAAATGTTGTTATTTTGTATGCATTTAATTAGCCCACAACAATTTTTGTTTTGATACTTGTGTGTTTGATGTTGTTAAATTAAAATATTTCTTACGGCAATATCTTTGTCATCAATATTTGTGTTATTTGTAATGAAGTCTAGGAGGATTGTATTTTTGTAAACAATAATATTTTGATGATATTTTGGTGATTTCTTCAGCCTGGAGTGCCAGGACCACTTGTGGTTGGTCCTATAGCTGCACTTTGTGGTCTGAAAAATTGTTAAAGAAAGACTTAAAGACAGGTTAATGTGTTCCTTTTGTTTTAAATGTTTTATTAAAAATATTTTATGACAATCATTTTTATTAAAAATTGCAATGTGTGAATTTTAAAAATATACATGTTACTGTAGTTATTGGTGACTTTTAAACAAAGGCAATAGGTCTGATTTATATTTATATATTTTGATGTGCTGACCCCTTGATAAACCCAATATGCCCACTTTTAATATTTTGGTGTTCTGGACCTTTGACACACCAATAGGATGTCCTTACTTAAATTTCATATTGTTACACGATATAGTCATTGGTTGGGCGCCTTTGGGGTTGATCATAGAGTCTAGCTGCAGGCAGCCCCAGCATCCAGCCACATGCGGACATGCACAGCTATGGGTGATGGCTGCGCTCAGCTGAGGAGGGGCACCCGTGCAATCACAGCCTGAGCATGGCGTTGTACATCTTACTTTACATTTAAACAAATAGACATTCACAGAAAAAAAACAAAGGTTAAAGTGAAGCTATAGTTAGGAATTGTAATAATATCTTATTTTACATTAAAAAACCTCACAATTTCCCTAAACAAAACAGAAGCTAAAGAGAAATTATAGTTAAGTGAAAATGTCAGTTCAAACATACCATTTTAAACTAACAAAACCACTGACTTTCACCAGATATAGTTATCTCAAGTAACTAGAACTTGTGCCTTAAAGAAGCATGCACTGCTAATTATTGCACTGTTACATTACTTGTGACGTGTTCTATGAAATAATTGAGGACATCACTGCAACATCTGAAATGACATGGTTGATGACAACAATGTAAGTGGAGGGGGAGCAAATTATAGTTACTTTAGATAATGAGACAGCCAGGCAAAATGGGGAACTGGCTGAATTTGAAGCATATTGTAGTGTATCATAAGAAATATAAATACACTGAAAAACTACAGCAAAGGTGAATACATCATTAGAATTGGTTTAATCATCATAATGACAGCCCTCAAACCAGTCTGTAGATTTTTTTTGTGGAATTGTATGTAGCCCGAACTAGACACAAAGGTATCAGAGTGCTTTACATGAGCACCAGTTACGATACAGACGGACACATTCATTTTTTTGTGTTAAGTACTGGGAGATTACGTGATTTGCCCAGAATCACAGAATGTTGAGCGTCCCTGCTGAGAGTCCAACCCGGTTCCCCAGCTCTAAGGTCGACCGCCCTAGCCATTTGGGCACATTCTCTCCCAACCCATTTTCAGGGCCACTAGCATTATGGAATAACTTTATTTCAATTAAGAGTTAAACCTATCTAATTTACGTGAAAAGGGCCAATTATGCGGCACAATTTCCTCACAGTATTATTTTAATCCATTTGGGTTAGAAACAACATTTTGGGTGTAATCTTCCAAATATTTGGCCCATCTGATAATTCCATAAATATGTGGTAAACTCTGTAGCGACAGAATTGCATAAATACATAGGCCCTGACAGATGTCCATTGTTTTAGCATCAATTTATTCATAAAAGATGAATACAAACATTTCAACTGGTACCTATTCACTGCTGCACTTGAACAAAATACGTTTAAGACCAACTACCCCAAAATGAACATGTAATATATATTTTAAGTACCATTGTTTGAAGCATCATTTAGTAAAATGTGTTGATGCACACTAGTATTTGCCCCCTAAAAATCATAATGGAAAATCAGTGTGACCAGTTTCAACAACATTACAGGCAATATGAAAATAAACAAGCATTGGCAAAATCAATAGGCTTGACCTGGGTCGTCAGCCTTTTGGTTTTGTAATTGCGTATCTTGTTTTGACATGGTTTTTGTAAAACTTTATTGTTGTGGGAGCTGCTGGGCCCTCATCATTATACCAAACATTGACAAAAGTAAAAATATGTTTGGGTCTGAAAAAGCACACATTGCCACAGTAGTCCTTGGCACAGAACAAAACTACTATGAGCGCCATTATGCTCCTTGTGAAAGAGCAGAATGCTGTCACTCACATTGGAACCAGTTGTTAGATAAAGAGAGAGAGAGATAGTATTTTAATTTTAAAAAAAGGTCATAATTAAAGCCAACTCTTATTTGGAACCAAATTCTTAAAGAATTTAAAAAGTGCACCCACTGTAAATATCCTTGCATTGGTGCAGATTTCCGGCTTTCATGAATTCACAAGAATTTGTAGAAGTAGGCCAGGACCTTGCACTCCTAGAACATATCAGTATGGGAAAAGATTAGATTAAGCTTGTGAAAAGCTAGCATTCAAACCCTACTACACACCCATACAACCACTCAAATACCCATTCACACACTCGTGCAACCACTCACATACCCATACAACCAATCACACACACACACCCATACAATCACTCCACCCTTACTCACACACCCACACAGCTACTCACACAGCCATTCACACACCCATACAACACCTCACACACCCATTCACACACTCATACAACTACTCAGATTCAGATTCAGATTAGCTTTATTCGATTTTCATAGTATAAAATCATAAAAGCAACAATACATATATATACACATCTATAAATTTCGTTAGATTATAAATAACATTTAAGGATAAAAAAGTATTAAATCGACATGTAATTAATCTGTCATATATCGAAATTAGCTAATCATTGAGTTGCGTTTCCTCAGAACACTTTTTAAAAATCCCGTCATAACCATGGTACATGTAACATTTCCCAACTGTTGTAGACTAAGGTACGCAGGCCTGCATTGCCGCCATGCTCCATATATCATATATTGCTTGATCCATCTACTACGTTCCTTTTCATACAGTTTGCAAAATAGCACCACGTGAAAAGTAGATTGCATTGACATATTATCACATGGACATAAGTCTAGGATTCTCGACCAATCGTTTTTAGTTGGAAATGTAACCAGACAGTGAAATAAATCAAACCTAAACCTGATTAAAATAAAACGATCAAAGCTCAAAGTACAAAGGGTCAGATAAGGTTGTATTGTGTAGCAGGACAATGACAGTTGATGTTGAGTTACAGTTTTCTTTATGAGCTCCGCTGAGCATCTTAACAAGACAAAATGATCCATGCAGAGCCTTTTTAGTACTTTCTTTGGAACTTCACGGATCATTTCCGGGTTACTGAATAGCTCTGGCCTTTGCAGGTCAGTTAGCGTTTCCCTGACATACTCAAGCCAACGAATGCGCTTGGCATTGTCCAAGCCCATAACATCCCTAATAATACCCTGGTTTAGGCCAAGCGCTTTTGATGCCCATACTCTCCGCCAGAGCAAGATAGGTTGTAGTTTGATCAAATCGGAAATGTAGTCCATGCCTAGGTCTGCGTGACAATTAAAAACAAACGTGCCGTGGGGAAGAGCTAGCAGGTATCTAAAAAAATGTGTTTTCTGCTATTTGCAGGGAAGACTACTCACACGCTCATACAACCACTCACACACAAACTCACACACCCATACAACCACTCACATACCCATAAAACCACTCAGACACCAATATAACCCTCACACACTCACACATCCATCCAACCAATCACACACCCATTCACACACTGACACAGCTAGACACACACCCTCATAGTTACTCACACACCCACTGACACACTCTTACAACCACTCACACAACCATCCACACACTCATACAACCATGCAAACACCCACTCACACACTCATACAACCATTCACATCCCATGAAATGAGCTGCTAATGCTTCGCTCATACTTAACTAATTAGACTCCAGTGTATCTAAATTTAGAATATATTTAAGGCCTGATTTAGCATTTGATGAAGGGTGCTACATCCATCAGGGCAGAGGAGGATATAACCTCTGCCATCCTGATGGACTACCATCCGTTAAACTTAGACATGACTGCTGGCCCAGCGATCATATCTGTATATTGCAAGGGACCAATGTCCCAACGTGGGAGTTCATTTCAGAAAAACAAAAAAATTAATTACCTACACACCATGGGAGTCAATATTTGGTGGGGGTGGGCAGGAAAAAAAGGCATTGCATCATCCAGTCCAAATATGGTGGACCACGCAATATCGTTCTTCCGATGGGCCCACCTCTGTCATGCAATCTGTGGAATTTTTCCATTGGTGGAGTTGATGGAAAACTTAAGACAGGGTTTATTTGTGACTGAGTTCTGGTTCAAAAGATGAATGAACTCCTTAGCTTTATTTTCTCTTCCCTGCCTGTAGGAAGAGTTCATCTATATATCATAGTCAAATCACTATGTGGTTGGTAAATTCTGACAAATAAGACTACCCAATCCTCCCACCAGCATATGAATACATTTGCATTTCTGGGTGCACAGACGTCATCCATGGTTGTTCCCTGCAGTTGTCTGTACAAAAGAGTATCAGACAAAAGTATATTCTCCATTAAGCAGCGTTTCATCTTTTTGATAATCATACTGCTATGGTAAAAGTGGTGAAGGGTTGGGATCTCTAAAAGTGTTTACCAGCCATGATCCCTTCACTGTGCCTGATATTGGTGTACAGTTACATCACATTCAAAGTGATAAAAATATATTGTTTCACTTGATGTCATAGATTTTGCAAAGGAATTTTTTTGTGTCTCTAACATATGATGGTAGTGGTAGTACGTAAAGCGGTAACAAATAATCATTGTAGAAAAAGGTATTCATTATTCAATTATTTTAGCACAGTTTGGTTTTCTTGAAAACACATCTATATCGATCATTTTGTACTGCCTTATGCAGATGGCATTTTCAAGTAGTTTCACAAAACGTGGGCTTGAGGAGGGTTGAAGACACGCATGGGTTAGCCCCCCTACTTCATATATTACACCTCAAAAATGTGGAATCATTACTAGCCTCACTAATGATGGGGATACCACCGGGGGAGAATTCTTTCTTAGGATGGTTTCCCTCACCCACCAATGGTGGCATGCTTCATCATTGGGGAACCTCCGCATAGTGTGATGCCTAGTCACTATACGGGCTCCAAACCCCTTTCTAAGAGGAAGGAGCTCAGGGAGGTTTTAGTGCTAAGGGAGGAATATACTAAATACCCAACAGTACAGCTCGTTGTCGTGAGGGCAGCAGAGCAAATGAAAAACACAGTAATTAAAACTAACCACAGGTTTCGCTAAAAAAAATTTAATGGGGCAACCCTGGATTAGGATTAAACAACAGTATGGCACTGCGGGATTGATTTAACCTGCTTGTGTGTCACAAAGGTCGACATGTTTGAACCATTGGCCAAACTGGTGTCGCAGTTTTTTTTCAGGACCTATGGGTGCTGCAGCTCAAATGTGCTCAAAATAATACAACAAATCAACCTAACGATATATACAAAACCATTCAGTGATCCCATGGAGCATCATCAGATGGAGGATTCACTGGTGGCACCTACTAATGTTAGGTGTCACACCTCATCTGTACTTGGCATGAAGCTCAAGGGGTGGATGGTTCTCTATCATTTTCAAAAACGCCAGCTTGCCGCTTTTGCTCTGCTGCCTTCACCACCCCGAGCTCTACTGTTGGGTATTTAGTATTTACCTCCCTTAGCACTAAAACACCCCAGAGAGGGGGTTGTAACCTAGATCATGACTAGGCATCCCGATATGAGAAGGTTCCCCAGTGATGAAGCCTGCCACCATTGGTGGGTGAGGGAAACTGTCCTAAGAAAGGATTTCGCCTGCGTGGTAGCCCCTTCATTAGCAAGGCCAGTAATCATTTCAGACCCAAGGGTTAACTTTTTTGGTGTAATTTTATATTTCAAAGCAGGCATTATGAGTCTTGATTTACATAACATAAAAATCACAACTTTCATTGATAAACATGAAACAGCGCAGGCTACAGTTAGTGAAGGTCTTGATAGGGTGGTGGCTGTGGGCCTAGCCACATGCCAGACTCTGTGGCCACCTCCGACTGTACAGGAACAGGTGCAGCAGAGGTTGTCTGTCTGAAAAGTCTAGGTCCTGTAGCTAATACCTATTGAGTGCATTCACGAACAACCTTGAATGGGTACATGAGAGGTGAATGCAGTCAGTAAAAGCTCTAGAAATTCACTATAAAAAATATTGTTAAACTTTAGTTGTGGTTAAGCTGAGACAAACGCTGAAAAGCTATGAAATTCACCAGTTATGGTATAAAGCTCACAATGCACACTATACCTCACCAGCCATTCTCAGTGTACAACTTAGCCGATGGCACAAGACAGTAAAGGTGGTCTTCTAAGAGCAAAACATAGCGTTGTGAGTTATATTGAAAACAAATAAACATAAACATCCATACATTGTTTAATAAATATTCGAAACATAAATGCATACATACATAATATATGCCCATGCCCAGAGTGTAATATGCTACTTTAATGTTGTGCGTGGGGGCTGGGGGCATAATCAGTGAGAGATTAAGCCTTGTACAGGGTTGTGATGCCTCTCTATCATCAATAGTAAGAAATAGCATATTGGCAGTATTTGCATTTGCATGCATTGTTTATGTCATAACATTTTGTCATGTTCATTTGTTGAAGAAAGATATTTATCGAAAACAAAAACCCATGGGTTAAATTTGTGCAAGAGTGTAAAGTCACATTGAAGAGACCTTGTTAACATTGGGAGAGCTGTTTCTGTGTATAAAGTAATTGTAGCATGCAACTTGTAAGGCTGTGAATAGTGTTTTTTTCATCTCAAGTACTCTGTACTATTGTAATAAACAAGAATGTGACCTTTGCACGGTGGTAATAAATCTGTGAATGGTCTTTTATTAGAATAGTTGCTCTAAATCATATAATTTTTAAAGCACATCTATTGTCACTGCTATGGCATTATGTTTATATACATATATACAAAATATGTATGTATGGGTGGGGTTATGTGCTCGGCGGATATACTCTCAGCCAAAACATCTTTATCGTTTGATACAATTATCTCAAGCATCATATTATCTATGATGAATGGCATGGTGCAAATTCTTACTGGGAAATGGCTTTTTGGTCTGACACAAATATTCTATAGTTTTTGGAAAAAGATAGTTCATATTCAGTTATAAATTTAAAATGGCCTTTGTTACAACATATGACGCTCATAAACTACCTGTAGAAAGGATCTATTGTGTCCTGATAGGCCCATTTTATGTAACATGTCGATTTGTAAACCAGCAACATCACAAAATAAAATGAATGGAGTGTTGAAACTTTTCAGACACTTGCCCCTAGGCATCGATCTGGTTTTAATCCATCCTTATTTTGGTCTCCACATCACCCCAGTTTGAACTCAGCCATATGCAAATCCGTCTCGACCCTGCTCCCTATGGGAACAGTCGTCGGAACTGCCAGGCCGAGTCCTCCCTGGACTGGAAACAAGAATCCTGGGACTGGTTTCAGGGTATCATCCCTCATGAGTCAGGCTAGCTTGAATCCAGTGGTACAACGAGCAAGGATCCGTCCCCTTCTGGGCATACCCATAGCAACATCACAAAATAAAATGATGGATGAATGTTGAAACTTTTCAGACACTCACCCCATCACAGATCTGGTTTTAATCTATTGTTATTTTGCTCACCACGTGACTCCAGTTTGGACCCAGCCTTATGCATATCAGTATTGACCCTGCTCACCATGGGAACAGTCCAGTTTAAACTCCCAGTCCAAGTCCTCCCTGGACTAAAAAATATAAGCATCCTGGGACCGGTTTTGGGGCATCCCTCTTCATTAGCCAGGCTAGCTTGAATCCAGTGGCGTAGTGAGCAAGGGACCCTCGTCTGAGCATACCCTTAGCCACTTAGGGCTCACTTTACACTGGATTCAAGCTAGCCTGGCTGATGAGGGGTGATACCCTGAAACCAGGCCCATAATGCTTGCATCCGGTCCAGGGAGAACCTGGCCTGGCAGTTCGGGCTGAACTGTTTGCATGAGGAGCAGGGTCAAGACCAATTTGCATATGGCTGGGTCCAAACTGGGATGGCATGGTGAGCGAAAAAACGACGGATTAAACCCAGATCTATGACTGGGGATGAGTATCTAAAAAGTTTCAGCGCTTCGTCCATCATCTTATTGTGTTTGGTATGTAGATTTGTACTGTTCCTTTAATCCTCCCTTCCTTACGTAGGTTCCAAATTAATAACGACGTCACAGAATTTAATTACAACCAGGACATCCTGAACTTCATTTACAGCTGGCACTTTGCAGGCTGTGTGATCATGGCCATAAAAACGTACATATCACTGTGTCACACCTGACTCATAGCCACTGGCAGACACCCAGAAGCAGTCTCTGCGAGTACGCAAAGCACCGAACAGGCTGGCGGTGACCCCAGCAGCTACACGTCTCGATGCTAATATAATGCAATCCTGCACGCACTCTGGAATGCACTGGTTAAGGCTCACGCGGTCTAAAATAGGAACCCGCTCAAGGTTGCGGCCGGGAAACTGAGCGCATGAGCGGGTAACCTGCTGCTTTCTATACTTCTGCGCCATTCTCACGGTAAATTCCAGAGCAAACAGTAAACACCTTAAGCAAATACGCTGAAGATGCCAGTGCGTGGCGTCCCCGCTGCCAAACAACTGTTGGGAACAAACACCGACTCCCCGGGAGCTGTGAGTCACAAGTGTCGTGGTGCGCGGCCACCAAGACTGGGTACACAGATAAGCCCCGCGTGTTTTTGAGGGTTGCCTAGTGACGGAGCTTAAAGTGCAGGGGAATGCTGGGCTGTCAGCTGTCTTTATCGTGTTGTGTGTAGTAGGGCGAAACAGGCTAGGAAGGGTAGTAAGTAATAACGGAAATAGCGACAGAAAGTAGAGAGGAACATAATAGAATTGCTAATAGGCCTGCCAGAAGCATTCACAGCTGAGGGAAAGACTAGGAGGGCGGGAGAGGCTGTCCAGTGAAAGACGCATGCTTTTTGTTGTTGTATTGTGTTGATAATGCACGGAGGGTGCAAAAGCATCATTCGTGTTTACTTCTTGGAGAAGAGGAAAACAGGTGCCGGTTCTGTTTTGCATTTCACGTCTAACCATGGGGAACGAATTGGTTGGGGGTCACGCAAGTCCCCTCTTGAACATGTAAATGCTAGTGTACGAAGAAGGGAAATGCAAGCATATGCGACGCGCAGGCGAGCTTTAGTTACGTGACTCCAGAAAAGCGTATTCTTGGAAACGATATCTATCTGAAGACAATGGAAAGCATTCCACAGACGAGACTGTATACAGCAATCAGTTTTTTTTGTTTTTTTTTACAAATGTACTGCATTTAGTAATCATCGTAATAATTAAGATATAAACATATTGAGCTGCCAAACTATGGGGCAGATTTACAAGCCCCTTGCGACATCTTTACGACACTGTTGCGTCACTTCTGTGGGGCAGTAGCGTCGTAAACAATGCGCCACTATTCAACAGATTTACAACGTGACGCATCTAGTGAGATGCTTTACATTGTACAGTCCTGCGCTACATTATACCTGCGTCAGGTATAATGTATGCAGAGTGGGCATTCCGTCACAAGGAAGCCCCGTAAAAGTGACGCAGTGAAATCTACAAGACTTGACGGAGTCACTTTTACCTCCAATCTGCGTCAAAAACGTACGCCTGCTTGTAGCAGGCGTGATGCAGCACAATAGGTATAGGCCGCCCCTGAGCATTGCTGGAGTTGCGTCTCGCTTGCAACACGACTACAGCAATGCGTTGCTCTTACGACATAAGATGCCACACGCATCTGACTATCCTTGTGCCATGGTGCGTCGCATTGGAAATGCGACGCATCCCTGGTGGCGCAAGGGCATTCCTATGTGTTGCATCTTTACTGGCACAGTCCTTGTAAATCTGCTCCTCTGTATTTAAGACTTTGCTGCGAATTTGAAAAACAGATATGAAACAGGGCAATATTATCTAGAAGCAGTGAACATAAACTTGACATAATGGCATCATAATTAGAAGGATTCTCCGAAGCAGGAGATAGGCAGAAAGTGTATGCAAAAAGAAGTACTAGTAGGTTTGGCAATCCAATAGCAATGGTACTTATAAATAAATACCACAGTCAAACAAAACAGCAAAACAGCTTCATTAGTGGTAGGAGGAGGAGGAAGGATATTATGAAATGTACGAGTGAAGTAGAGCGATGCATGGCTGACGTGCCCTTGAGGTGAAGTAAGGGGCTATTGGCACCCCCAGCAGAGGCAGCTGGAAGCTACAAATACAGTCTTTTTAGGTTGAGCCTGGCAGCGCATGTGCTGCGAGCCATGCTGTATTGGAGTATGGACTTGAAGCACCGCCCACTTTCCGCCCATATTTGTCATTGGCTTGTGTCATTGTCCTTCCTAAATGCTGGCTTCTGATTCGTTAATAGGCTTGTTAGTCCCTCCTTAGTACCGCCTTGTCTTCATTTGTAACCTCCCATGAGGACTGGCCCTTTTACTTCGGTTGCTACACAGTACGTCTTATTTACTCTGTAAGCACTATTTTCTTTAATGGTTTCTCCTATTGCAGGCACTACATGCTTTCCTGCAACATTCAGTGCGCCATGCATGCTTTCACAGGGCGTTTTTACAAAACAAGCATTTGGACTGCAATAGCTCTTGCATTTCCAAGAGTTTAATCTATTAGCATTGTAACTGACTATGCCTTTTATTTATGTTTTAAAAAACAACACATAAATAAAAGGCAGTGTCATTTATAATACCAATAGCTCAAACTACCGTAAATGCGAGACCTATTGCATTTCAAATGCTTGTTTTTATTATTGTTGGAAAGGAGGACTGCCACAGTCTAAAGGCATTTTTGTCTAAAATGCCAATAATTGTTGTTCTTTCCTGAAACAATGATGTGTGATATGGACATTGAAAAATTACTTAATAAATGAATACTATTACAAAGTGCCCAAAGTGAGAGCCATTGATTGATCTTCATAGTTGAGTAAAGAAGTAGAAATATAAGGGGGTGTGTACCACACAATTAATGAAAGAAAGAGTCAGGCTGCAACAAACTGGACTGTTGGTGGATGCAGTATTGAAGCCGAATGGGTGACCTCTGAAGACACTCAGGAGTATATTTACAAGAACTGCTGCTAACTTGCGTTAGCGCTAGTTAGCTGCAATTTTCTTAACGTGTGCCATCGGCGAAAACTATTTACAACATGTTGTTACATGACAATAGTTTCAGGTAGCCGCGGTGAAAACTGCTGCTAACACTAGCGTGAAGGCGATAACAATTTTGACGTTAGCGAGCAAAAACTGACAAAAGGTCAATTTGTGGGCAAAAAACTCAAGTTAGTCAACAGAACTTCACCTTTTTTGTCTCTAGAGGCAAAAATATACAATAAGTCCACCTCCAATGAAAAAAAGAAAATAAAAACAATGGAAGGCAGAATGGAGCAGCCAGGGACAAGTGTACCACAAATCACCAACCTCCCCAAACCCCCCAACAGCCAGGACGACAAGCCAGAGTACCAAGGGAAGAGGAAATGCAGAATCAGGGCTACATATATGAAAAGATGCGCATCGATGGAGAAAACCTGTGATGCATCACTTTTCATAGCACCCTCCTTGCAACCCCATGTCAGCCAAAATCTTGAAAGCGCGGACAGTCGCTGGGGCCCGGAGGCCTCACTGTGCCTGCGTCTGGGATCCGGAGTGGGATGCGGAGCTGCTGTGGAGTTGCTGGGCCATGGCGGTAGACATTGAGGCATCAGCAATCACCCTTACATGGTGGTGAAGTCTGCCAAGTCGCATGGAGACATGTTGCTGACCTGTGTGAGAACTCTACCCAGTGCCCCTTGGAGCTGTAAACAGTAGAGGTGCTCCTGCGCACCAACGTAAGGAAGTCTGCATAACATACCAAGCACCATCACTACACCGGGGTGTATGTAGGGGATTACCAATGGTGGGATGCACCTCTGCATCACAGGCCGAAGGATGTAGCGCTGGACGGACGCTGTGGAGGGTGAGGTCCCTGAGCTCCGCCGAACTTGTGTGGCAGGAGCGCTTCACTTTCACGCATAAGGGGGCTCTGTCACTTGCATCGAGAGGTTCCCCAACGGACTTGGCGGCGACTGCTGTACCCAGGCTTATGAAATCCCGCCTGGTTGAGGCTCCTGCTGGGTGAGTCACAGATTTGGAGTGAGTGCAGCGGATTGCGCCAGTGTCAATGTCCAGGTGAGGAGAAGTAGTGAAGCATAGCGGAGGAGGCCAGGGGGTCGAGTTTATCACATGCCTAGCACCTGTGGGTGACGCCCCCCCATTGGCGGTTGCTCCGCTATGGCGGAAGAGCGTCACATAACATAACATGATAACTTTCTGATATTCTCATGCTATGTTTCCTTTGCGGGCGGGAGGGTGGGTGGGACTGCCCTAATTAAGGAGCAGGGCAGGGGAGGTGTGGTATGGCCACTGAAGTGCGCAATGACCGTTTGGTCGGCCCTCTCAGACCACCCAAACCAGTCATGGGCACTTCCCTGTTCGCAATGCAGGCTGCATTACAGCATGCATACCCCTCCAGCCCATGGCTGAACGTCTTGTCACGGTGCTCAAGAACAATCACAATGCTGCATTGCAGCATTATGATTGGCTTAGGGGAGGGACCCTGTCTGCCTGATTCCTGTTCCTGGAAGCAGACTCAGGAAACCAGGAGCACAGAAGACTCGGGACCCGGCCTCGAGGTAAGATTAATAATATATATATATTTACAACCTACCGCCCGCATCCCTACCCCCTCCAATGTCCTTTCCTGTGTTTCCTGCCTCCTAGCTGCCCAGTCCCGCCCACAGCACTGCTTAAAGGCAGCCATTGTGTGGCCATGCACAGCAGGTATACCAAAGGTGAGCCAAAGGCAAGCTCATCTGCGTCCATCCGCCCCTGAACTGCGCCCAGCACAAAGGACCCTTCCTCTCGGATACTCCACCACTACGAAGCCAGTACCCTCCTCACCATCATCCCTGGACGCCCCACCTCCTGCCATCTAGCATCACTTTTGAATCCCCTTGGACCCTGCGCCTACCAAAACTGCAAATGTACCTTCAGCCACATCAGCACATCAGCACCTCCTGCCGCCCAGCCAACCAACAGCACAGCCGACAGGCTCAACAGCATTCACCTCAACGTGCGGTCTCTCACCAAACACGCAACAGAAATCTGGGACCTCCTCGATGCCACCCCTTCAGACATCACCTTGTTCACGGAAACCTGGACT
Source organism: Lissotriton helveticus (assembly GCF_964261635.1). Taxonomy (NCBI): domain Eukaryota; kingdom Metazoa; phylum Chordata; class Amphibia; order Caudata; family Salamandridae; genus Lissotriton; species Lissotriton helveticus. Next base: position 1,034,933,372 of record NC_136059.1, read on the forward strand.
AACCTCTGCTCCGGACCGGACATCACCATCACCATCCAAGACGGCCACAAATTCACCCTCATGGACCATCCGAGCGCCCAGGAGGAGGCATTGCCATTGTCTAAAAAAGCACACTCTGACTGACCGCACACTCTAATGACCCGTACACCTCCACTCCCAGATCCGGACCAACATTAACCCCACCCTCAGCGGCACCCTCATCTACAGGCCCCCTGGCCCATGAACCCCCATTCACCAATGCCATTGTAGACCTCATTGCACCCCAGGCTCTCTCATCCACTGACTACATCCAACTCGGACACCTCAACTTCCACCTGGACAACCCCAGTGACCAGGACACCAACACCCTCCTGGCGCACCTCGCCAACATCGAACTCGAGAAGCTTGTCACCGCACCAACCCACATAGCCGGACACACGCTCGACCCCATCTCCTCCGCCAGTGGGAACGTCAACTACAGCCACACCACCTAACTCTCCTGGACCGTCCACCATAGTGTACATCACGTCTTCACCATGCGCACCATACACTACCGCCATCCTCTACTCACCCAGCTGCAGGTGGATCAAGGCCATCAAAGAACTTTTTGGCAAATTCCTCAGCACCAGCACTCCGTCAACGCTTACAGACGTCAACACCACAATGCACAAACTCCACCGGTGGAGCCCCAACTGCGCCAATGCCTTGGCAGCTCCTCCATGTAGGTGGACCCCTGGGAGTCGCTGGCTGCTGAAGAAGGTGACAGCAAACACCCTGGAAGCCAAACTAGACTTTGTACAAAGGGAAGCATCTAGGCATATGCGTGACCTTGTGAACCGCTATGCCACATTATACCTGTGTCAGGTAGGATGTATGCATGGTGGGCGTTCCCATGCAACAAAGCCTCATAAGTGTGGCACAGTGAAATCTATGAGATTTCATTGCGACAATTCTAGGACACCACAGCGTCAAAACCTTTTGCCTGCCTCATGGCGGGTGTAAGGGCAACGCAGTGCCATAGTGATAGACCTGCCTCATGCATTACTGGAGTTGCATCATGCTTGCGACAAAAATGCAGCAATGCGTGATTTTAGCACTGATAGATACTTCAGGAATACAGACATATCTGTAAATCCTTGCGACATGGAGCACCGTGCAGTAAATAAAGTGCATCCATGGTGTTGTAAGGAGGGCACAGTGAAAAGTGTGCCAACGCTGTTTTGTTGCAGCGATGCAACACTTTTCATGCATGAGGCACCCTATGTTATTGTGGGGCACATTTCTGAGCTTTGTTTTGGCGCAGGGCAGCAATATCCTTTGCTGCGCTGTCCAGCACCAAACCCTCTGAAATGAGCCCCCAAGTGTTTGCACCAATTTTAGGACCAGCTATTTTCTGGCTTTAAAAAACTGCCTCTAACTGAACTTAGAGACAGTTTTTTGGATTTTGCACCATACAAGGAATTCCTTGTAAATATTGCGAAGTGGGTTTCACAGGAACGCCCACCTTGCATCTCATTATTGTTAACTCTCGCTAACAGAAGTGGCGATCTTTAAAATTCACGTTTTTGCCGGAAAAGAGCTGCTAACTCCAGTTAGCGGCAACTTGAAAATAAAGCAATAAAAAAAATCCGCCGTAACGTTAAAAAATTGACGCTATGGCGGTGTTAAGTCCTTGTAAATATACCCCTCAGATGCTTAGGAAATCATTGGTGGTGTTGCTTGTCAATGTTGTTTAAGCCATCTTTGCAGACAGGTGTGCTGTGGTGCCTGAGAGGTGAGGAACAGCATATTTAATTCCAACACCCAAAAGTGACAGCAGGTGTAGGCAGGACTCTACAAGTCTGTAAGTCCGACCTCACACTGTCTACCGAAAGCATTCTTTCACCAAAGAGAGGTCATAAGTTATTATTTATTCATTTTTATGTCTGATACCGTTCCAGATATAGCACGTAGCACATTGTCAGTCAATTAACTTTACTGTATAAATATATTCTAATTATAGTATATATATTACCCAGTGGTAGTTGCCATTGAGTATAGTTAGGTCAGCATTTACATAGAAAATGCGTTGTTTGTGATGCTAATAACTTTGGCACCGTTTGACGACTCTCCAAGAAAAAAGAGGTGAGATGCTGCTAGCCCCCCCTCCCTAGCCTTCAAAGGCCCTGGGGACCCCATCCCCCAGGGCCAATATATTTTATTGAGGGGATGGGGCCTCCTTCCGATCCATTGACGGCCCCTTGGAGCCCACCTCTGTGGCCAAAATGCCCAATAAAGGGGAGGTGGACATGAAGCCCCCCTCCCTGAGCCTCCGAAGGCCATGCAACTGCTAAACTTTTTAAAAGGGAACAGGGCGCAAACCCTCCCCCCTCAGAATTCCATGGCCCTAGGGACCTCATGCCCAGAGACTGGCTCACATGCTGTGCCCTGGGGAAACCACCCCCAGGTCAGAGCAACTTCCCTGCCTGCACCAGCAAATGCAGGGAAACTTGTGTTTGCTTCCGCCTGGTGGGAGCATTTTTAAAACTCCTGACAAATGGGAGCAAACACAAAGACTTCTCCCAGGGAGTGGGAGCTTTAAAAATGCTCTCGCCAGCTGGGAGCAGACTTTTGATTAGTTTCCCTGCCTGCAATGATGCCGGCAGGGAAACAGACCAACAGATTGCTACCGCTTTGAGGAATAGCTGCTCCCTGATGACGGGTGCAATGTTGACTCCCACAGCAAGCAGGGAGCAACTGGGGCTGCGGGGGCCATGGGCCTACCTTTTGTGGCTCCCCCAACAAGTGTATGGCCCCTCTCCCCATTAAAATAAAAACTAGTGTTCCTGCCATTTTCAATGCTGATGGACAGCTCAACATACCAAAGGGACCAAGCGTGTTACTGCCAATCTTGCTACAGAGGCATATGAGGACATCTCCCCCAAACAAAGACACAATTACTTCATATAATTGAAAGGAAGTTCCCTTGTTTGGTGCAGATTCTACTCTTTGTCTTTCTCTTTGTATCCTCTTTTCGAGGATTCTTGTTGTCACTGTTTTCTGTGTGAAGACACTCAATGAACAAACAAATTGCCAAAATTGTGGTCCTTTACACAGCGTAGTGTAGATAATGCACTAGACAAAACCAACGGTTAAAGTAATGTTATAGTTAAGTGTGATTAAACGATCTATTTTTGTTGAAAAAAAAACACATTAGAAATTCACTGAAAGAAACAAAGGTTAAAGTAACGTTATAGTTAGGTGAATATGTCAGTGAAAACATTAACGTTTTGAACTGAAAAAACCCACAGAAATGTACCAGTTATAGTTAGCAGAACGAGGTATGACTTGCGCCCTCACCATGCACTACTTATGACCTCACTCATGACATGTTCTATGACATCTCAAAATGACATAATTGATGACATCATTGATGAATCTTCATTGCTTAATAACTTTGCACCCGTTTGACAAATGTCCGTGAAACTTTGCAGAACAACTGCCCCCATTTCATTCTCTGAGGTTTTGCAGCATTTGGTCAAGGGGGTGCAAAAATAAAAGGAGGGTCCCAATACAGGTGTAAACTCCAATACATTTTACATAGACTCTTGTATTCGTGTAGTGCAAAACCGTCATTGGGATTTCTATGAAATTAGATTAGGTAGGTATGGTAAGTATTTTTTATGTTTTAAGTGTTTTAAACTTAGCTATATCTGTGACCAATGAAGTACTGTGGTACTCCCAAAGTTTATTGCAATGGCAAGTCATTAGCTGCTTGGCTAATGACTCCCTTCAGAAAATATAAAAGCAGCCATGTTGTTTTCAGCTCAAGTTTCCCTGTGTTCTGCGTTACTCCTTGTAATGAGGGTAAGTAATTGGTTTGGTATTTTTCCCATACCTATTACCACTTTATTAAAATGGTAATAGGCAGGCAAAAATAGTAATAGTTCGGCTCTGGTGAATTGGTGAGTAAGTGTTAGTATCTGTATGAGTAAATGAGTGGGTGTTTGTGTAACTGTATAGGTAAGTAAGTGGCTGTGTTATTGACTGTATGGGTGAGTGAGTACATGAGTGGGTGCTCTATGGGTGACTGACTCAGTGTGTGAGTGGTTGTATGGGTGTATGAGTGGATATGTCAGTGGCTGTATTAGTGAGTGGTGGGTGCATGAGTGGCTGTATGGATGAGTATGTGGATGTGTGTGTAGATCTAGGAATCAGTAAGTGGGTGTTTAAGTACTGATATGTGTCTGTGAATGAGTTTGTCAATGGTTGTGCGGTAGTGGGTGTATGAAAGGTTCCATAGGGGTGTGAGTGGGTGTGTTAGTGATTCTGTGGATGATGTCATCAGTGATGTCACTAACCATGTCATGAGTGATGTATTATGTGAGGTCCTAAGCAGTGTATTGCAGGGGCGCGAGTTATAGTTAGGTCAGCTAACTATAATTGCTGAATTTCATTGATTTTGGACGAGTGAAACCTGAGCCTAACTATAACCTCCCTTCAACCGTTGGTCTTTTCAGTGAATTTCAAAGTTTTTTAAATTCCATTTTCTAACTATAACGTCCCTGTAACCTTTGTTTTTTTTAGTGAATTTCTAAGGTTTTTTAAATGCTAATTCCTAACTATAACGTCCCCGTAACCTTTGTTTTTTTTAGTTAATTTCAATGGTTTTATTTAGGTAGTAGTTGCATTTGCAGAGTGGTGGAGAAAGGGGGTGGGCCTCGGACCAACTCTCAGGAATCCCTGTGTGTAGGACTTACTAGTGGTAACAGAAGGGCTCCTGGGCCCCCAAGAACACTTAGCTTCCAAGAGGACTTCATCCCCAACCATTAGTGTGCCAGGAGGTGTGGTTTTCAGAGTGGTGGAGGAAGGGGGGCAGCCTCCGAAGACCTCCCAGAAATGTTGCTGTGTGGGACTTACTGTAGGTAACAGGAGGGGTCGCTGGCCCCCAAGGACTTCATCCCCCAACCATCAGTGCACCAGAAGTTGCGTTTGCAGAGTGGTGGAGTAAGGGGCATGGCTCCGCAGACCTGTCAGCAAACCCGCTGTCTGTGACTTACTGGAGGTAACAGGAGGACCTGTTGGCCCAAGCACCCTCTGAATCCAAGGGGACTTTATCCCCCTACTAGCAGCATTCCAGTAGGCATGTTTGCAGATTGGTGGAAAAAGGGTGCACAGCCTCCAAAGACCTCAACAATCATACTCATGGGATTTCCTGGAGATGATAGGAAGGCTTGTTGGCACCCAAGGACCCTCTGGAGCCAAGGGGCTTCATCCCCCACGCAGCAGCACGCCATAAGGCACGTTTGCAAAGTAGTGGAGAAAGGAGGCGGGGCATCCAGGGAGTAGACCCCTTCCCAGGGCTGATTGTGGTCCCAGGGACCCTGTCCCCAAGGGGTATGGCATTTTTAGAATGGGGAGGGGGCTGTGTGGCCCACCTCCCCAGACCAATTTTAGCCCCAGAGACCCCATCCCCCAGGGCCCAATCTTTATTTTTTTTATTTTTAAAGGGATGGGGAAATGCGGCCCCCCTCCCAGGTCGATTTATGCCCCTGGGACCCCATCCCCTGGGTCCGTCCTTTAGTCTGGGCACCCAGACACTTTGTTGGGAACCGCTGGGGAGCCTCAAGGCCCCTGGTGGTCCTTGCCGGCTACCCACGTCCTGCAAGAGCTCGCATTGCTTTTGGACAGAGGGAGCTGCTGAACATGCATCTTCCTCTGTCCACAAGTGATTCTGCTCCACTTTCAGTAAGCAAGTGCACTTTTAATGCTCTTGCTTGCTGAAAGTGGAACAGCATTTGCTATGGCTTGGCGGGAGTCATAATACTTCCTTCAAGCAATGGCAAACTGCAATGTCTTGGGGGTGTACACCTCAGGACATTGCAGGAGCCGGCACAAGGGGTGGCGGTCCTGAGGACCAATTTTGGTTCCAGGAAGGGGGCTGTGTGCCCCCCTCCTTTCTTTGATTTTGCCCCGGGGAGGTGGTGGTTTCCGGGGCTGCTGCTGCATTAAATCTAATTAAAGCTCTGGGGAGGTGGCTCCCCCCGGTTGTTTAAACATAAAGCCCTGCTGAGGTGGCAGTTCCTGGGGCTGGGGGGGGTCTACGAGGCCCCCATTTTTAAATGAATAAGCCCCAGGGAGGTGGTGCTCCCCGGGTCATTTATGAGTCCCAGAAGGGGGGGCCGTGTACCCCTCTCCTTTTTTTCTACTGCCCCTGGGACCGGACCCACCCGGGGGCCAATTGCAAATGAATCGTGGGATACCGGCTTCATTTTTTTTCCGGCTGGAGCCACGGATCCTGTGTGACTCCTGCCGATTTAAAAAATAAATAAAAAATCTTTATTTGGTTCTGCTGGGTCCCGGAGGGACCCCAGAAGCAGGTCAATAGGGTCATAGTTCTTCTACCCTGCCGCCTTTGCTTTTAAAACAAAAAAAATGATGGAGCTCAGCTTCATGCCGAGTCCCAAGATAGCTGCCAACACTGTCTGGTTGAAGTGTTGGCAGCCAATCACATTTCACCATAGGGATTGTTGGATCCTCAGAGAATCAGCATCCCTATATATACATATATTTGGATTTTTGGCGGTGTAGAGAAGTAGTCTGTCACTTCATGAATGAAGAATTTGTACATGTAACACAGTTTAATTTGAAGAACAGAACCAACAGCACTAGTTAGGCATCTGAGAAGAAATACAGGTCAAGTAGGAGCTTGTTCTATATTATTCATGAATTAAGGCATTCCTGTTTATTTCATTCCATTTTCCTGCCAGCGATCAAGTTGTAATGGGCACTTCAACACCTACGAGTCGAATCCGCGCTATTTAAAACTGCAAAAAATAAAGAAATGCCAGAAGCGTGGGGCAATTTTTTGTTACCTCTCTTTTATTTGTGATGGTCTTCAGTTAAGATATGCCAGACAGGTCTTACACTATTATATTGTTATGTTTTCTTATCCTTCTCCACACAGAAGTAATCTAGAGTCTCATGGCAGATTACATCCTGTGACCATTCTACTCTGCCACTTGCCAGAATGCACATTTTCTTTTTTCATTTTGGTTCATGCTTTAATGTAGTCCCATGCCCAATTCCTACAATGAATCAGTGATAGAAATATTTGTCAAATGTTCACAAAGATGCAGAATTGAACACGTTTTTCAAGTGTCCACAATATTGGAGTAATGCACATTTTGCTCTGTTTTTGATGACATAGGCAAGCACATTTGCCAATTTCTAAAATGCTGTGGCAATGTAGATTAAGCCTTTTTTATGATGGTGAGATGCAAGATGGGACAAGGTTTTGGTATTGTAGATGGACTTTCATGCCTTTACATTTCTGAACCTACTACAAATATTTTTTTTTAAAGATAATGGGAGGAAATAAAAAAAAAAGAGAGAGATAGAGAGGGACCCTGTTATTCATTCAAATTGACATGTTGCACAAATAGGCACACATAGAGGCATATTCAAAGAAACAGTGGCCTAGAATGCTGACACTCAGAGATATATATACAAAACACACACACACACAATATATATGTGGGTGTACATTTAGAGACACACACATACACAAACCAGCAAAAGGACATCCACACAGAACGCAAGCGCAACCACTTCCTACCTGAGGCAGGTCATTTTCACAGTCACTCCTTGCATATCTCACTTACTAGCTTCATTAGGTCAGATTTGACAGTACAGCTGTATGCAAGATGTTTTATTCAACTCTGTAAAGTATGCATAGAGTAGGCTTTGGCTCTAACCAGAGGTGTATTAACTCTCTCGCCTCATATTATTGCCTCTTTGTTGTACCATTTCATCTACCAAGTAGCGCTTCCTTTCGAGTGCATGAGGCACTATTTTACAGTTGAAAAATACGCTCAATCATCATGTTGTGTGTCTAATTTGATTCTTTATCTCCTATATGTATTCTATACATAAAGCAATTGCTTTTAGGTCGAGCCTCGCCTGAGCATGCGCTGCTCTGCGAGGCATGCTGTATTTGAGTATGGAGTTGAAGCTCCGCCCACTCTCTGCCAAATTTGTCATTGGCTTGTGTCATTGTCCTTCGTAAATGCTGGCTTCTGATTTGTTAATAGGCTTGTTAGTCCCTCCTTAGTACCACCTTAGCTTCATTTGTAACTTCTCATGAGGACTGGCCCTTTTACTTCGGTTGTGACACAGTATGTTTATTTAGTCTGTAAGCACTATTTTCTTTAATGAGTTTCTCCTACTTCAGGCACGGTATACTTTCCTGCAACATTCAGTGCGCCATGAGTGCTTTCACTTTCCAAGCAGTCCGAACCTGGGGGCATATTTACAACGAAGTGGCGGAACACAGCGTTAGCCTCCATTGCTTCACATCATGCTCCGCCACTTTAGAAACGCATGGCTGCACCATGTTAGTAACAATATGATGCAGCCCTGCATTTCCCCTAGCGCTGGCGCTGAATTCAGCTGCCTAGTGCCAACCCAGGCACCCTTGCACCATAGTGCAAGGGTGCCTGTGTTGAGGGGAAGATTGTTTATGTGCTGGAAGGTCCCCCTTCATGCACATAAACAATCTTTAAATGACGTTTTGTAACTTTATGTGTGCTGCTTAATGCAACACACATAGAAGTTGCAGAACCTCATTTTCTTTTTTTTATGATTATGTGCAGGAAGGGTTACCTTCCTGCACATAAACAATCAATGGCAATTTGCTATTTCTATGTGTGCTGCAAAATGCAGCAAACATTGAAACAGCAAAAACTAGGAAAAATTAAACAATTCTCCTCGATTCACCTGTTTAAGACCAGGTTTTCCCTGGTTTTAATTTTGGCGCTGTCTCCTATTTTTCCCACCCTTGTAAATAGCAGGCAGCGTCAAAATGAATGGGTGTTGCGGTGGAGCGCCCACTGCAACACCCATTGCCCTCCCCTTTCACGCTAAGTACAGCGTGAAAGGGTGCCCTATTTACAAGGCAGCGTTAAGCCACGTTAAGTGGCTTAACGCTGCCTTGTAAATAAGGGGGAGCCCTTATCGCCACCACAGCATCACTAAAAGTGATGTTGTGGTGGCGATAAGTGCTTGTAAATATGCCCCCTGGTTTTATGCAGAAGTTACATGAGACAGCACTGGACAAGGTCATTTCTAAGCTCGCCTCTCCGAGGCAGCACCCCCATTCATGGCACCAAGGGGTGGTGTGGAGTGCAAAAAAACGATGGATTCAGGCCCAGATATCTGTACTGGGGTGAATGTATGACAATGTTCTGCATTCTGTCCATCACCTGTTGTTTTTGCCTTTGTCGCCCCGAGTGGGATGGGTATGCTCAGACATGAGTCCCATGTTCTCCACACCACTGGAGTCAGGCTATCCAGGCTGATGAAGGCTGATAGCCAGAAACCGGTCCTTGGATGCTTGATTCCGGTCCAGGAAAGACATGGCTTGGCAGTTCGGGCTGGACTGTTCCCATGAGGCACAGAGTCAAGGCTGATTTGCATATGGCCATGTCTGACCTGGGATGGTGTGGAGTGCAAAAAAACGATGGATTTAGGCCCAGAACTCTGTACTGGGGTGAATGTATGACAATTTTCTGCATAGTGCCCACACCATCAGTGCTTACTTCTCCCTGCATGCATAAACTTACATACCAAAGAAACCATGAGACATATTTGTGGGAACGCAGTGGTGCAGGTTTATTTCGTACAACACAGGTACTGGTAGGTGGGTCATCTTACAGGCGATCCAAAGCGGCAGCCTCTCGCTGACCCGCATGCCCAAGGAGCCATCTTGCACGGCGAGTCGATGCTCAGACGGTGCAGTACATTCACTTTATTTTGTTCGACTCCCGCCCCCCCTGTCAGGGCGGAGGATGAGGCACACCCCCGGTCGGTTCAGGCCCCCCGACCGCCCGAAGGACTAACGGGGCGCCGACGCTGTTTCCTGGAACCCCCTCGGCTCCAGGTTCTTGGCTCGGGCACCCTACTGTGCCAGGCAGAGGTATTTAGACTGTATCCTTCTGCCGCAGAGGTACCCCTACTGTCCATCTGCTTCCAGATCGCCCTGTGACTCCGCCTGCAACATAAAACATGATCATTAAAGTATTCCAAACTGTGCCAGCCGCTCTGCAGCTGGGTCAGGGTTCAGGGTGGGTTACAGCGCAGAGCAGCCACGGCGCGGGAGAGAAAGGCCGAGCCAGGCTGCTGGCCAAGTATATACTTAGAAAGCGCCCTCCCCCGTCCACAACGAGCCCTCCCCATTGGCTGTTGTCCGGGGGGGGCGGCACCGGTGCACGCTGCAGGCTGCGCTCGCCAGATGTGTGGGACTAGGGCGCTGTCCCCCCATACTCCCCTTCGTGTCGTGGTGCCAGCGGCATAGTGCCCACACCATCAGTGCTTACTTCGCCCTGCATGCATAAACTTACATACCAAAGAAACCATGAGACATATTTGTGGGAACGCAGTGGTGCAGGTTTATTTCGTACAACACAGGTACTGGTAGGTGGGTCATCTTACAGGCGATCCAAAGCGGCAGCCTCTCGCTGACCCGCATGCCCAAGGAGCCATCTTGCACGGCGAGTCGATGCTCAGACGGTGCAGTACATTCACTTTATTTTGTTCGACTCCCGCCCCCCCTGTCAGGGCGGAAGATGAGGCACACCCCCGGTCGGTTCAGGCCCCCCGACCGCCCGAAGGACTAACGTGGCGCCGACGCTGTTTCCTGGAACCCCCTCGGCTCCAGGTTCTTGGCTCGGGCACCCTACTGTGCCAGGCAGAGGTATTTAGACTGTATCCTTCTGCCGCAGATCTACCCCTACTGTCCATCTGCTTCCAGATCGCCCTGTACTCCGCCACAGCTCTGGAGGAGGCCCCCGTCGATGACAGAGCCCCCCCACCTACCCAGTTACCGGCACCCTGCCACCAGCAGGGCTTCATGTAAGTCCAGGAGAAAAACATCCATTCCTAGCTCAGACAAATGTACTCCGTCGCTTTCATAATATCCTTCCGTCCTTTCCTGTATCAACGCATGCCTAATGAAACCCAGGCCCCTCCTTTCCATGAATTTCTGCATGGACCTGTTGACCCTCTTCCGGCCCTGCTCTATTGCCACTACCGACCGTGCTCCCCCCCAGGCCTTGCGGGGCACCATCTCAGACCATATTATCTCCCTAGCTCCTAATTTGTTAGTTATAGCTGTCACATCCTTCTGCATGGCCTCCAACAACGCTCTCCTCCCCACCTTGACCAGGTCATTCCCCCCTAGATGGATAATCAGGATGCTGGGAGGACCGCCCCGTTCCACTAGACATTGCTGCAGTCTGCCCTTTAGCTGACCCCATCTCATTCCCGGGAAACCCAGCCATAGAATGCGAGTCCTCGCTAAGGTCAGATCCCATCTCTTGCGCCTCGCCCACTGCTCCAATCTGATAACGTAAGAATGGCCCATCACCCACACGCGACAACCAGCTGCAATGAAAGACACCATTGGCATTACTGTTTTATTTTAGTTGACACTGCACTCCAACATATTTATTTTCACATCTACAAACATTGCTGCACCGCAAACAAATTCGTTCTCACATCTACAAATTAAACTCTGTACTTCAAACAAATCGTTATAAGAATACTGACAATCCTCCAATTCTGACTTCCAACCGTTTTTATGGAAACATGCCTGCTTCCTTAATTCCCCCTCCCTGCCCTCGTGGAAAGCACGGTCCTCAGCGGCCACTGGCTCAGAGCCGGACATAGCGCTGGTAGCAAGAGGATGACCCGAGTGGGATGGGTATGCTCAGATGTGAGTCCCATGTTCTCCACACCACTGGAGTCAATGTATGACAATGTTCTGCATTCTGTCCATCACCTGTTGTTTTTGTCAAGGGATTTGCTGCCATGGCTTATGCTTGAACACAGTATTGCTGTGTAAATATTGATCTCTCGTGCATGAAGATAAAAATTCATTCCTAGTCCTCACAGCAACAAGCTAAATTTCTGATTGTGATTTTATGAAATATACTTGGAGATAAGAGCATAGCTATAAATAGTACATCAGGTGCAATGGCATCTGGGCCCAGGGTTTGAGGGTCAAGCTGTACCTCAATTTGGATTGTCCAACTTCAGTGGCATCTTTAGAAATTGTTTTTAGTTGGGAGAAAATAAAGGGCGACATATAAAATTGGACGTGACAAACGAGAGAGAGAGAGAGAGAGAGAGAGAGAGAGAGAGAGATAAATATATATATATAAATATATATATATTATATTTATTTATTCATTCTTCCTTTCGCCCTGTCACCCTCTCTTAATTTCCTATTTTTTTCTCGTTTTCACTTTTTTATGTTCCTCTTTTCTGTTAGACCCCCTTCAATGATGTTCCTCTACATTTTTTGTTTTTAAATGATCACATCTCGCCTTTGCTTTTGGTTTCTTCCCCTACAGCTGTCTCCTCCTTCAGGCTTAGTTTCTGCTCTCTTTCTGTCATTTAAAATGTTCTCGGCCTTATAGATATGTTGATGGGGCAACGTGGGGTTGAGGGGGGCGGGTGGCCAGAGGACTACAGGTGGGACACAGGCCTCAGTTACCCCTCCCCTCCTCCAGGGAAGCCCCTGCCCAACTTGAAGAACGTGAGGCCCATTTTTTTCTTGCTTGCCTTAGGGCCCTTGACACCCATGCTGCATGGACGTAGATTCACCAAAATGCCAGGGGTAGCAGAAGTGACCACACACATCTGTGATGTCTGTATCATCATAGGAGGTGATTTCATATGGCCTTTGACCTTGAATTTAACTTGAAGTTGTGTGACATGACCTTACCCCTCATTCACATAGCTGATTTGCTATGATAACAAACCACAGATAAATGTTTATTTTAGATATCACCTTTATAGTAACTAGGGTGTTGACATGATATTCAGGGGAGCATTTCTCATTTAGTTTTGTCTTGAATGAAAAACTATGTGCTAATTTGAAGTGGCTATAGTGCCACAACAAACAGGTCAACACTAGGACACTACATTTTTTATACCACTAAGGCCCTGATTACGAGTCGGGAGGTCCACGGACCTCCAGACTCATGGGCGCGCGTCAGTGGCGATTTCTCGACCGCCCTATTACGATATTGGCGATGGGACCACCACAGACCCACTGCAGCCATCAGGGAACCACCCATCCCTGGTGGTGCTATGGCGGTCATGAGGCAGTAATATGCTTGGCTGTACTGCCGCGGTCCTGCCAAGCATATTACAAGTTTCTTCTCCGCCACAGTTTTCATAACGGTTCCACTGCCATGAAAACTGTAGCGGAGATTAAACAAAGGGGGCCCTACAAGGCCCCCTAGTGCCTCAAGCCCTGTGGATGCACACATGAGGGCACAACATGTTTCCCCATGTGTGTATGCACACCAGTTTCTGCATGGCATGGACTCTTTAGTCCATGGCGTGCAGGAATTGTTTTTTTATGTTCCCACTGCGGTGCCCATTTTCAGGGCTCCACCTTGGGAACGTAAAAAGCAAAGCCCGCCAGACAGGAGAAACCTCTTAATCAGGCAGGCGGTCTGAGCACAGCTTTGGTCGTGCAGCGGTGGGCTGAATCCAGCACCGTACCGCTAAGGGCCTAATCGGGCCCTAAGTGTCATGATTTAATGATTCTCCAATGTATACCTCAATGAGAAATATGATGGTAAATTAGAGGGGGGGAAAGCAAACTGAAAAAACGTCGTTTTTACATCCATCTGTATTAATTGGCTTTGACCATGGGGCCTATTACCAAATTTACCTCAAATATACATGCCTGAAATTAACAAAGATATTCCTGGCAGGCGAAAGCCACGTTACAGATGCTGAGATCTCTGCCCAAGTGCAAACTTCTTTGCACCCTTAAATCCCACACAAGGGTTGAGATTATGGGCATTCCGGTGTGTTGTAAGGTGTCGTTTACCTTGGAAGGCTGGGAAGGCTCTCAACCTAGTATGTTTGCGTGCACTCACTAACTCCTATCATTCCCTTCACCAGCTTGCAATGGGTTGTATTTTCACTCCAACCAAGTTTTGGCACAAATCCTTTTGCAGGGTGGCAAGGAAAATGAATCACTGCCAGATTTGGCGGGGGTGTAGGAGATGGAGTTTCTTCACAATAAAATACATTTTCACACTAGAAAAATGGAAATAAAAAGAACTGTGCATTTACACAGTAGAAACCATTTCCACTGTGCAGAGTTTTCTGCCATGGAGAGAGTCATAGAGTATGTATGGATTTTATACTCGGAATTTATGTGATCTCATAAGGCATCCACGTGTGTGGAACTCTTCATCATAGGTAGCTTTGCATGCAAACACATAACTTTTCATCTAATATCAATAATGAAACAGCAGCAACGAGTTTAAAAATAAGTGTATTTTATTGTATTGATTCATGCACAGAGTAAGAGTGTCCATTGCTGTGCTAAATGTATTTATTTTCACAGAACAAAGTTCCAGTTCTAATTTCAGCCCTTATTCCAGTGGAAGCCATAGCAAGTAAATAGAGCTCATCTACCCCTGGTGATCCTTAAATGACGCGCATGCCATGCTGCAGCACTGTCTGAAGACACTTTTGAAGTGCAAGTTCTCCTGAAAAGCTTAAGGAAAAGTATCTCAGTGTCGTACTGTTTAAGTCCGAATGGGTTAATACACCGTTTGTTTTGTTTAATAAGCAACGACTGCTCGAGTTACTGTACTTACGTGAAGGAAAGGTCAGAGTGACTGGGTGTGTTTAGTGTGTGCTCAGCCAACGGAACACTCCACCTTAAATTAAAACATTGACGAACTGCCGCCATGCCTGCTACCTAAGGTACACAGACCGCTGGGCCGTCGGTAGAAAGAGGCCTCCGTTCTCGGCGCGAGCCAGCATTTTACCGCGTGCTGTGAAAACGACGTCACGTGACTTCCCGATCTCTTCCCTTGTTTAAAGGTCACTGGGGAGGAGATGGCAGGGGATCCGGTGGCTGGGCTACAAACCGTCCCTGAGCCGGCTCAGCTTCCATCACTCAACCTGTATTACCAGTCCCGGGCGTTCTTGGCAAACGCCCCAGTGCTGGCCTGCGCCATCTTACCCGGCTTCCTCGAGGCAGCATCACTGCATTATTATTATTATTATTATTATTATTATTATTATTATTATTATTATTATTATTATTATTATTATTATTAGTATTAGTATTAGTATTATTATCGTCATCATCATTTTTCCCCATTATTAATATTAGCATTTTTATGATTATGATCAAAAACATTATTGTTATTATGATTAATAATATCATTAATGTTATTACTGTTGTTGGCAGCAGTGCATATTCCTTAGCACTTATTAATATTATTGTTTTCATTAGTAGTTTTAGTTTTGCTGCTGTTGTGTTTATTTCCAGCATCAATAACAATTTACATAATAATGATGACAATAATTGTAATATTGTAATAATAATACGAACGATAACAGCAACAGCAATGAACATATTATTGTTATTATATTATGATTATATATGTTTTTAGGATCTCAAATGATTTTAATTGTTCCTGTGAGAAGTGTGGCTGACGTTATCCACCCGCTATCTCTCCATTCCCAAAATGAGTCTTTGCTCATAGTGTAAGATCCGAATTAAAGGAAGTAGGTTTGTACAGTTAAGGGAAGGAAGAAAGTCCCAGTTTCATGGAAATACTGTCCCAGACCACCAGCAGTGGCTCTCGTCACCAGTGATGCATAGAGGTCCCAACTTCTCCGTGATTTCCCCAGCCACGGAACTTGCCATGGGGAGCTCCTCCAATCACGTGGTCTATAAAACATCAATGGCATTGCTGTTTCCACTTTACTTCACTTCACCGAGAAGCATAGCCGAGTAGCTTTCTAATAGGCCATAACATGGAGGACAGCTAGCCCGCCTTGTGCCGGAGGCCTCTACAAGGTTCTATTAGCTATTCGATTGGCTTTACCCCTCCAAATGTAGGAGTTAGTTAGGTCTTGAAGTTATTTTAGGACCCAGGGGTGTGCCGGCAATGCACTAGCTCAGAATACTTACAGAATCTGGAGAATAATCTTCGTTTTAACCACTGCTATCCTGTCCAGCCAGGAAAATTGCTCAATATGCCTGTGCTGGAAGTCTTTCTGAGTATCCTGGGAAAGGTAAGAGTAGTTTAGCATTGTGCCCAATATGAACTCTAAAATACTTTATTGATTCTTAGTACCCTGATATGGGGTTGGTTAGGGAGTGGGTCGGGGAAGGAGAACCTCAGTATTGTGTCTCTGATTTTGAAGTTGGAAATTATCCTGAAGGTCTCCAGCTCCAATAGTAGTATTTGGTGAGTGTAAGCATCACATTGTAAGCAAACACGTCAGCGTAAACATATAGTTCTCAGATTGCACAATTTGGTGTCGTCCTTGCTCTGTATGGCATTCGTGAATGGCTCTAATGCCAGGGCAAATGTGAGTGGCGAGAGGGGACATCCTTGCCTAGTTGCCCACTATGTCTTAATGGGGCATGAGGATGTGCCATTCACTTTATAAGGGACTATTGAACCGTGATATTTTACCATAATCCAAATGAGGAAGTGAGGCCCACTCCAATCCAATGCATCACCTGACACATGTATGCCCGATCCACTCTGGCAAATGCCTTTTCAGTACACAACGAGAAAGGTTGCTTCCTTTGGGAGGTCTCAGAATATGCACAAACATTTTCATTTATTTTCTCACTATCACTTGAGGACAAAGACAGATTGGGCAACTTCTACTCTGGGAGAAGGAGACAAAGTCTGGATTCCAAGATAGTGGTAAGTAACTGTATATTAACATTTTTAGAGGAAGAACAATCTGTAGGAGGTGCACAGCAGGTGGTTAGCATATCACTACCACCACTGCCTCTCTTATTGAATGGGTAACTATTCCCACTTCAGCTACATCATTATACAATTGTGTCAGGATTGGTGCTAACTTACTACAATATCATTTTAAAAGACAGCCTATAGCCTATTTCCCACACCAAGATTACTTATTGTCGAGACGACTCCCTCTGTGGAAATAGGCTCATCCAATGTCTCCCATAAATCTGGTGTTAGGTATAGTCCCACTGTTTATGTAAATAAATTGAAACTGCTTCTTAGGGAACCTCTTCTTTAGAGTAGAGCTGCTGGTTAAAGACCTTAAAGGCCTCTCATATTTCCTTGTCCTCAAGGACCCTATACTTCCTATGGTCTTTTGAATTCTATCTACAGTATTTTTGGCCCTTAGCAGCTTAGCCAACAATCTCCCTCATCTATTGCCAGCAGAGTAGTAATTTGGTTTAGTCCTGAGAATGGAGTATTCCGCTGTATCCCAGTTTAAAGCCCTACGTTTTTGCCAGGGCTTGGTGAAGGGCATTCTTTAATGTTCACCCTCTAATTCTAACAGTGACACTTCCACTGAGGAGCACGCATATGCCAGTACCCTTTCTATATCCTGCTCTGATAAAAATAAACTGCTGTAAGATTTTCACAATCCCCACAGAGTTAAAGATGAGACAGCTTAAGTATCGTTAGGGCTCGCGCCTGTGTTTGCAGTGAGCAGCACTGCACACGCAGAGCGAGATCCCTTTTGTCTGGGGTTTTGAAAGCTGACCACACGCTCGCGCATGGGACTCACGTCTGAGCATACCCATCCCACTCGTGGTGACAAATGCAAAAACAACAATTGATGGACAGAATGCAGAACAATGTCATACATTCACCCCAGTACAGAGATCTGGGCCTAAATCCATCCTTTTTTTGCACTCCACACCACCCCAGTTCAGACATGGCCATATGCAAATCAGCCTTGACCCTGTGCCTCATGGGAACAGTCCAGCCCGAACTGCCAAGACATGTCTTTCCTGGACCGGAATCAAGCATCCTAGGACCGGTTTCTGGCTATCAGCCGTCTTCAGCCAGGATAGCTTGACTCCAGTGGTGTGGAGACCATGGGACTCACGTATGAGCATACCCATCCCACTCGGGGTGACAAATGCAAAAACAACAATTGATGGACAGAATGCAGAACAATGTCATACATTCACCCCAGTACAGAGATATGGGCCTAAATTCATTGTTTTTTTGCACTCCACACGACCCCAGTTCAGACATGGCCATATGCAAATCAGCCTTGACCCTGTGCCTCATGGGAACAGTCGAGCCCGAACTGCCAAGACATGTCTTTCCTGGACCGGAATCAAGCATCCTAGGACCGGTTTCTGGCTATCAGCCATCTTCAGCCAGGATAGCTTGACTCCAGTGGTGTGGAGAGCATGGGACTCACGTCTGAGCATACCCAGCCCCATCGGGGTGACAAATGCAAAAACAACAATTGATGGACAGGATGCAGAACAATGTCATACATTCACCCCAGTAGAGTGATCTGGGCCTAAACCCATCATTTTTTTGCACTCCACAGCACCCCAGTTCAGACATTGCCATATGCAAATCAGCCTTGACCCTGTGCCTCATGGGAACAGTCCAGCCCGAACTGCCAAGCCATGTCTTTCCTGGACCGGAATCAAGCATCCTAGGACCGGTTTCTGGCTATCAGCCGTCTTCAGCCAGGATAGCTTGACTCCAGTGGTGTGGAGAGCATGGGACTCACGTCTGAGCATACCCATCCCACTCGGGGTGACAAATGCAAAAACAACAATTGATGGACAGAATGCAGAACAATGTCATACATTCACCCCAGTACAGAGATCTGGGCCTAAATCCATCGGTTTTTTTGCACTCCACACCACCCCAGTTCAGACATGGCTATATGCAAATCAGCCTTGACCCTGTGCCTAATGGGAACAGTCCAGCCCGAACTGCCAAGCCATGTCTTTCCTGGACCGGAATCAAGCATCCTAGGACCGGTTTCTGGCTATCAGCCATCTTCAGCCAGGATAGCTTGACTCCAGTGGTGTGGAGAGCAGGGGACTCACGTCTGAGCATACCCATCCCACTCGGGGTGACAAATGCAAAAACAACAATTACATTATATGCACTTTGTTGTATGCATAGTACACTTTCTTAGCAGCTGGCATTTTAACCCTCTGTGCTACCTTAGGATGAGTCAAAACTTCCACTAAATAAACGTGCACTCTCTTCCCAGTAGGACGATTAATCACCTGAGTTATCTTGACATTTTAATTGATACCTGGAAATTGTTGGAGGCCAGGATCGAGGCAGCAGATGCTTTTAAAATGATAATATACTTGTAAAAATGACACCCCCACCCCATGTAAGCGCCAGGTGCAGTCGCACTGATCATACCGTCCTAGAGCCGGACTTGACTGGAAGGTTTCTTTAGCAGGGGCGGACGCCAGGGCAGGAACAAAACAAACTCAAGGAAGGACAAATGTCTACGATTCACCAAGGAAAGGAATGGACTGTTTAAGGGCAGACCAAGCAACCAATTTAAAAGTGCTGGGCATGTTCAATGCCCACAGAAGGATTACATCATGCCTCGCAGAGCAGCGCATACACGATGCCTCTAAGCTCGACCTAACAAGGAAGGTATGGTATTTGTATGACTCATTAGGACCTGAATCATCACCTCCTATTGAAACTCTTAGTTGATTAATTTTCAGGTCCCCACCCTTCTTCAAATTTGGACTCTTAAATTGCTGCTGACTGGTTCTGGCTAACTCAAACACTACACTAATGGGATTAGCTTATAACTGTCCTTTGGTGGTCATGTCTGAAGGAGGTAAACATCCGTTCCCGTCGTCTCATATGAAACGTGCGGGCGGCATGCCCTTTCGTCGCTGTGTATTTTCTGAGAGCAAGTTCTTTACACGTTTTTCCTCTAGTTCTCACTTATAGGAGGAACGTTATTGCTTGGGGTATCTTTCTGGTTTCATGTTTGTGAGATGTGTGTAGTTCATCTGGTACTGGTAGTTGTACGCAGAGTTTGTTAAGTGGGTGCTAGGTCTCTTCGTCCTATGGAGGGCTGTCAAAAAGCATTTGGGGTGGCTTTGTTTATAAATACTGGGTTTTACACAGAGGGGGGGGGGGCACAGATCAGAAAGAGATGCATGGGACCACAAACAGTGGCACCACGGCGAAGAGATATGTGCAGGGCACAGAGGTGACATAGAGAACAAGTAGTTATTTTGTCCGATTTAGTGTAATGTCTTGCTGAATGACGAACTCGGGCATTATTTCAATGTTAGGTGTAAATGCTTCATCGAGGTGCATTAGCCAGCGGTACCTGCTTCACAGCACTTTTTTCCTTTAGCCATGCTGCAGAGCAGCCGCGCTGCTCTGCAACATGACTAAAAGACATTGGCAAAGCTGAACCCTCTGCAGACCCTCCAGGATTTCGCGATTTGCCGCGAAATCGGCACTTTTGTAAAAATGCCGCGATTTTTAAAAAAGTGCCCGCGAAATCGGAACTTTTGTAGAAATCGCTGCATTTTTACAAAAACCGCTATATCCTGGGAGGTCTGGTGCCATTAAAAAAGGCAGGGATAATCTGGAAGGCCCCCCTCAACCCCCACCCCCGGTTTTGCACTCACCTCCTCAGACATAGCAGCAGGCCACAGGCCAGCAGCAGGCCCCTCAAAGGCAGGCGCACCCTCATTCTCCTCCCAGTCACAAGTCCAACAGCTGGCCCGGCTACAGCCCACACACTTCCAAGCTCCTTCGCGGGGTCTGTGCATGGGGGTCCCTTCAACAAGGGTCTGTGTCTTAAGCATGATTTTATTTTACCCGGAGCCAGTTACCCTCTTGAAACATGATCCCTTACAGAGCCGAGCTCCGTACGCATGAGAGAACAGCAGTGACATATACACTCAGAAAAAGTCCGGAGCTTTATTAAATAACTCCATCAACGGTGTCTGTGATTAATAAAAAATGGGGGAAAAACCACTTTGTTTACATTTAATTGCGGGCCACTACCTCAGAAAACCCCATGACCGATTAAAAAGGAGGGGGGGGGTAACAGCAGAGAGAGTGGGGTGGAGGAGCGAGGGGTAGGAAAGAGAAGCTAATGTACCATGACATTGTTATAAACTGTTTGGCGATCTTTCGAAGTTAGAGCCAAGAACATACTCTTCACAAAAGACAGACAGACACACACACGTATAGAGTACATAGATGCATCAGAAGGGGTAATCTACAATACAATGCATTAAATGACCTAAGAGGCTGCAAGCATTCTTTTAGGTTGGATGTGGTCGAAAGAAATGCGCTGCTCTCTCTTACACCAAAGCAACACACGCTAATCTTTCTTCATCAAGCGGGTTTCCAAATTCCACAGGAATATGTCTGACTCCATTCATTTTCAGGTATGCGGCGGATGCCCGCTCAGAAGGCGTCTTGGGGCTGAAGTGCTTCAGGTAAAATAACGGCAAAGATGACAAGGGCTGGGCATCTAGCCTGAAGAAGTCAATTTGTTATTGGGAGTGTGACATGCACGGAGCTGCGACGTGTCTCCCAGCATCGGTCATGTGTCAATTGTCAATTTGCATGAAGTGACAACAGCTTTCTAAGTACCCGCTTGCCATCCAGCATCTCTCCTGTAACCTGAGAACCTGGCACTCAGCTGTAGACAAAGGAGTCATCATTACCATCACTGGTGGACCAACACCTCCCCCCCCCCACACCCATGAGGCTGCTATTGCCGAAGTTGGATGAACACTTAACAAGCCCGGTCATGCAGTTTTCTTCAGCAATGAGATCCAAGTGGTGGGCCTCTGCCACAACTCTGCTCACACTCGTGCGACTGCGAAGGGCACACAACACCCACCCACAACTTTGCTGAGGCATATTCACAAAGACTTTCCAGAGTGTCTTACGCTAGTACTGCACGTTGAAGGGAGTCAGAGTTTACTTTATCAGTGCTTTCACTTTAAAAGAAGTATTGGGTGCCGACACGAACTCTATTGCAAGACACAAACTGACCTGACATGAGTTTATCTGCATAAACTGGGTAATAAACTCTCACCTTGCCAATTCTAGCCCGGGGTTTTCCTGCAGTAGGTCGGTAGCTGCAGCCACAGAGATAGATTGATGTAGAACTGCTAAGAAATACATTTGAAGCATGAAAATTAGGACACTTACCTCAAATTTAAATAACGGCACTTTGGTAAATCTACCAAAGGTAGTGACAAGAGCCTGTGTTTTGGGGAGGGGAGCGAAGAGAAGATGCATGGTGAGTGCTACAACAATCTGACTTGGAAAACCGCTGTCGACATATTGGAATAGATTGTATAGAGGCATTGGGCACTCACCAACTCATGTGTTGGTAGACTGGGAGCTGCCATGTTAAAATCACGTAGTGCGCCAGACGTAGTGGCTGCAGTACTAGCTGGAAAAAACTCCTGTACAGTGAGGAGGTGTTGTTGCAACAACAGGGGAAGGATGGGACGGGGAGCAAGATACAATAAAATATGGACAGGAAAGAAATATTCCTTCCTAGTTGTAGATTTGCTGTGAAACGGCAGCAGCCCATAATTGTGAAGCACACGCTCGAGGGAAACAAAGTGTCTAAATTGTAAAGAAACCAAATATACATAGCTTCATGTTGTTAAGTAACTAAAAAAACTAAGATATCTGTGTTTGTTGTAGGAAAAATGGGCACATAAAATGCCGCAAAATTGCCGCTAAATTTCCATATTTGTGCCGCAAAATTTCCATTTTTGTGCCGCTAAATTTGCTAATCCATGCCGCTATATCCTGGGGGGTCTGCCTCTGGCATAGCCGGGAGGTATTGACTTTGTCAATGCTTGTTCTTTAATATATGTGCCACAGTGTAAGTGGTAAAACGCGAGGAGGTGGTAGCGTGCCCTACAGAATTGCATTAAATCCTGAACTGAGGGCAATCACTGACGGACACATGGTCATTCCCCGCAGCATGCTGCAAACATACACTTCATTGTGCTGTGAGGCTGAAGCCACTCCCCCCCCCCCCCCCCCCCCAGTCCCCACCGCTCTCTCCTCTTCACTGCCAGGACTGCCCCAGTCCAGGCACGAAAGGGGGCAGCCGGGCAATTTTAACAATCCCCTAATCTCAGGTTTACGATGTTATTCCGGTGTATGGTGGGTGAAAGAACTCTCCGTTGTCAAAATGCGACCTTTTCAATTAGCCCACATACTAATATACTTTTGCTTTGTGTGAGTCAGCTAAAGGTGCGTTTCCACTTTTATTCTGAGGACTGTCTGGCTTTCTATGCTGCCTAAGACTAAAAGCAAATTAATTTGGCATGAAAAGCAGAATTTAGTACAAACTGGGGAGGGAAGGGGCATTTCAATTACACAGCAGTAGGGCAATGCATTTAGAGGGCAACAAAATATAGTTGATAAGAAAATAATTTTACAAGCAACATACCGAGATGTATACAAAAAAAAACATTTGTTAGTTAAAAAGGTTTTGCTTCTTACGGAGTTTATGGCAAGGATCCTCTTTTTTTCCATACCTACACCAAACATAACTTGGACGTCTATCCTGCATTGCAGAAAGCATTGCACTTAGCACATTAACTAAGCGCTTTGCATTTACTTTTCTCCATTTTTTGGAAAGTATTTGGTTGACTCATGGGTCCACCTGTCAAGTCTGTGTCTCGTCGGAGCTTGTGTATATTTTATCGGAGAATTAGGTGTTTTGAACAGTGGATATCCCCTAGCATGAAAGTGCAAGACCTGCCAAAAAGGTCAGCCATCCCATCCAGTGATTGTTAAAAGTCAGAAGTTAGAAAAGGATATGCCATGAAGTATGCTTCTGACTGACCCTGTAATTATGACCTTCCTCTTCTGAGAGTGAGCCACCAGACTTGCTCTGTTACTCACGCCATACCATCACATAACATAACATACTGTACAATGACAAACCATACTATTCCGAAATACAGAATAACAGGAATACCACTTTTTGGCAACTAACACCATGCCATATCATACTATTCAATGACAGATCATACCATACCATAGTGTACCATAACAGCCCATACCATAGCATACAATGATGTTTACAGATGAAAACGTCTCCCCTTAACTCGTGAGTTTGTTGCCATTCACAAATTGCTATCCGATCCGTCCCCTACTTTGAAATGGTCAGAGGCCACACTGGGGAAGTAGCAACTTTAAATAAAACAAGAAACAAGGTTGTCCAACTAGTGTGTATTCTTCCAAACAGCGTTGAGTGCTACCACTTTTAAAATGTACGTCTCCGACGGTACAATACAAAAATCCACTTCACACCACACAATTCCACAACTAACAATTCCAATCCAATCCACATCATTCTACCGCACACCATATACATCCATAACACGTGGATAAAAGACATTGTCCTTTACAACGCCCATAGCTCTAACTCAAGTACATGCGAGCCCTGTTGCATTTCCAATGCTTGTTTTTGGTTAGGTATCCTGTTCTGTCCTGGACCATCTTGCTCTAACTACTGAGTCATGGAAGAGGAATTCATTTAATTGCCAGCCCGAAAATCTGTTATTGCCATGTATTAAATTGTAAGTGAAATCGCAAATTTGGGGTATTGTCTGATAGTGCAATATAATCTATGTCCATATTCCTAACCTCTCCGATAAGTCTAGGGCTTGTAAGAAAGTGATCAAGGTGGGTATTCATCTTCTGACCTAAGGAATAACATGTGAAGTCTAGAACACCGGGGTGTATTTCATGCTATAGGTCTATGAGGCTGTTTTCAGCCAGCCAGTCTTGGAGGCAGATCGTGATTACACCTTCCCCCACCAAATTGCAGATAGGATTTATCCTTTATTGGGTCCATCACTATTTTCAGATCCTCACCCACAGCAAGGTGAACCTGGGCGTACTCCAGTGCTGCGGAGAGTACTATTTTGAGGAACAAATCTAGATGTGCATTAGTGCAATATAAGTTGACTATAGGATACTCTCTTGAACCCACTTTGCTATCATGCCCAGCATTCTGTCGTCTTTGTCTGTGAACACTGCCTTCACTTGTACCCCAAAAGTCAAACTACAAAGAATACCCACTCCTAATGTTTTCCTCGTGGTAGAGGAGAAGTGTTGTATTGGGAATGGTTTTAATTTCATCCTAGGCCATTCTTTTGCAAGTGAGTACAGATCTGCCTCAAGACTTTTAAAAGATTCAAAACCTGCCAGTCTCTTGGCTATAAAATATAAGCACATAACATTGAGCCTGACTACTTTAACCTTTGCTATAATTTTGGGTGTAAAGCTATGTGCTTGCAGGCTATTTATCGTGCACCCAAATCAAGCATGCCTTGGTTAAAATAGACCCTCTATTTCTCTCTGAGCACAATGCAAACGTGTAAACCTTTCCTCACCGCCAAAGTCCGCTCAGGGGATGTAAACCTGATTCAAACCTTCAACCCAAACAAAACTGGAACCCTCATCAGGGCCCACACGGATTAATGACCAAGTTCCAAAAGTAATGCCAGGTTCTGTAGAACCAACCCCACAGCATTGATCATTTTAAGTCATGGAATCATGCTGTGCTGCTCCCACATGCTCCTGTGTTCTCTCTACCCCCCACAATCCGCAGGTGGTCATAGTTATTTATCACTCTAGGCCAGCTGGCGATGGAAGATCCAGGGTTGGCAGAGTCCGGCCTTTAGATGGGGGACCAAGGTCTTGCACCTTCTCTACTTCCCTACTTACGTTCTGTCCAGCCTTCTCAATGTCTGTTGGAGTCGGAGAAAACATTTTCTGGCCTCTATTCATAGTTCTCCAATGTCGTCCTGAAGATTTCTTGTCAAGTGAAGTAATAGTGTCACTTTTGGCCACGTCATCCGTGATGCAGAGAATGCACTGAGGATCTTGTGCAATCTTAGCAAACTCTTTCTGGTAATTCCAAATGAAGATGAGTCTAAATGGGTGGCCTCACTAGTAGGAGATGTTGTGTTTACGCAGATGATCTGTGATTTGTCACATATCCCTTCTGCATTACAGTATTGCTGCCGCTAGGCCACTGTACAGTGTCAGTCTATGACCTTTGAAGGAGACGTTGTTCTTCATTCAGTCAAAGGCCATCATATAAGTGTTAAAGTACCCCCTGCCGTGCATGATAAGGATATTGCAAGTCACAGAGGCATTTCGTAACTATATAGATGAACAAGGCCGAAGTCAGGGGGTATATTATGCCATATAATACTTGGTCACACCATCACCTTTCCCACAAACCACTTAAAAGCTTGGCGCATAGCTCTTGCATATCGAGCGAGCATGTTCAACAACATGAAGTATAAAATAAAACTTCTAGTGCGAAATTAAAATCATCAAAAACCTGTTAGATATTTGTTGCAAACCAATATTAGAAACAGTTCAATACAAGCCAGTCTAAATAAAAAAGCTGCACTAGCTCAGAATATGTAGAAACATGCAGATATATTCTAGCTTTTCTCTAGCTATCTAAGGATTGCAAATAGCAAATATGTTCTCTATGCTTGTCAATCTAACCTAGAAAATACAGAGCAGAGGAAAGAAAAGAAAAGTTCTGTTTTTGTTGCTTTAAACAGCTTCTTCAATTATGCCATGTGACCTGATTTGCCTTTCACCTCAGGTGCTGGCTCTGGCAGCAGGCATGTGACGTCAGAACGTGACTGTACTAATTCATAATAGTTGAGTTCTGATGTCTTTTCTTTAATATTGGTGACTGGGTGCCTCTCAAGTCAGAAATCCGGGACTGACATTTATCCAGGAATTACAGAATCCCATGTATTATATCCTCATTCTCATCAAAGAAGCGGACTCAGTTAGAATTTTGGCACCCTCTCTGTGCTGTCCTTCCATGTTTGTTTGATGCATTCAGTCCAAGTGAATAGGAGGATTATGTGGGCGGTTGTGGGACAGCACAAATGCTTGCAGATCTATACCCTCCATCTCTCGCAATAGGTCACAATTCTAATGCTTTTACGTCACACCAGTTTTCAGTATCTTCCTGCTTTATGGCTAGGTCATTGTAAGGTTCCTTGAGGGCCAGGTCTCTGGAAGTCAGAAAGAAGAATTCCTCTAATCTCGCATCAACAATATTTTCCAAATCATTAAATCTGGTGCCCAGGCCTGTCATACCCTGTTGCATTTTCTCTAGGCAGTCCTTGAGGTTAGACTTGATTAGGCTCAGCTCCTCCTTTATCTCCCTGAGGAAATGCAGCAAATGTTCCTGTGAAATGGCAAGCTTGGATTGAGACTCCGCTTCCCTATCCAGTAAGGGTCTCCCTGAAGTGGCAGCTTTGTCTGTCGTGAGTGCCCTTGTGCTTTTGCTGACTATTCTTGGTCGACGTCTCCCTGCTGCTTCTGTTGGCAGCCACTGTATGTGCAGGAGAACACACCCTTTCGAAGCCTGAGGGCAGAAAGGCCATCACTGCACTTCTGCGCATAGTTCATTTTAGCAGAGCTGGCTGAATTGCGCAAGGGTTGGTCCCTGCAGACTTTTGGGCTGGGCCCTTGTAGTCCCAATACAATAGTGTGCTGGCCTCTGGAGGCACTGGTATCTATTCAATGTCACTAGATCACTGTGGAGGCTACAGGGATCAGTTACCACCACACTGACTCTGCCTCACAAGCAATTGGCCCCTTCTCTTTGGGGTTTCCTGTCACAGCCTTCCACTGATGTCGTTGAGAGGCCCCTCTTTTGCAGCTTACTTCCTCGCAAGCCTAGGTCTCTTGCTGTGGGTGAATTCAAGCTCTCGCTCAGTCCTGGTGCTAGTGGGCTCCCCACAATCCGCCAGCCTCCTCTTCACCTGGTAAAAGTACTTCACTGCAAAAGTACAGGGCTCATTCTATGGAGTTGGTGGCCCACGAGTTGTGATGCTGGGAAGGCCTGAGAGCGACCTTCACTCACACTCAAATGGCCCCTGGCTGCGGCTCCTCCCCAGACCTTGTGTTGGCTCTCATCACCTGGTCTGTATCTCACACTAACAAAGCTACTCGGCGAAGACTTAGGCCTCTGCATTTCCATCCTCCTCCTCTGTTGCGTTGGTCCTTGTCTCTGACTTTGGGTGAGAGTGGGTCTCAGACACCTCTGTGGTCAATGTCAGCTAAAGCCTGGACCGGTTCCACCTAGGCTATTTGATCAGGACCATTCCTCTCTCAAATTGCTACCCCCCTCTTGCAATGGGGGTCAGATGCCCTCCCCACAGGCGCACCCTGATCACTGCGATGGGTGAAAAATCCTGGCGATTTCACCAGGGAAGAAGTAGAGCAGACGGATCCATGTCTACCCCATTCCACTGCTGGCCCCGCCCCCCGCAAGGTGAATGCCTTTTAATGGTCAGGCAGACTGTATTTCATATTACAAAGCTGATAGAAGGATAGTCGGAAATGTAACTTCACGGGTCTTTTTTAGTTTTATTTGCCTATATAGGAAACCTTGCATTTTTATGTTTTTATGTTATGTTTCAGGTGTAGATGGGACAAAGCAGTCTTTCACTGCTTTTTCCCACACCTGTCCTTTGTGCCAACTTGCAAATATCGTGTAGACAATAAAATTATCTCGGCCAGGCTAGCTGCCTCAGTGAATTGAATTCTTCCCTTTAAACATGGATTGATCTTCAGGTCACAAGTTCTACTCATGCACATGCTGAGTAATCAATCCTTCTGAGTGCTATAATCGTATTTTTATTAAATGGATGATAGTAACACCTGTTGCTAACACCGTTTAGAAACAGTCGGAAGCTGTATGATGCGCTACATAAAAACAAGTAATAATTATTATTAGTCACAGTTATAGCAATTTAGAAATAAAAAAACCTTTTTCAAAGCAGCATTTGTGCTAATGCCAGGGATCAAAACACTAAGGGCCCAATTACAATGTTGGGCGAATCGCCACCGACCGGCTGTTGATGGCGGTCAGTCCGACATCTGAGGCTGCAGTCTGACCATTACATAATGATGTGGTCAGTCTGAGCACAGCGGGTGGAGGGATCGACCAATGCCACCGACATGCTTATGAAGCCTGTCGGAGCATGATGCGTACAATGGGGGAAGTACCTGCGGAGGCACAGCCGTGGGGATTACAATGTCCCTTTCTTTCTACCTTTACATAGTGGTCCGACTGCCATGTAAACACAGATGGAAAGGGACTTTGTGGGCCCTAACAGTGCCCCTTGTCTTCCGTGTGCCTTCTCTATGGAGCCTGAGGGGCACATTTAGTGCCTACCAAAACATTCATGCACCGTGTGCCAGGCACCAAACAAACAAACCAGACAAACAAATACCCAACAGAAGGCACCAAAAAAGCCGGCAAGGCATGAGGCACCACAAAAAGCAGACAAGGTGCGATTAGGTTCCGGATTTCTGGGTGTGCTCACAGCAATAGAAAGAGGGATGGTTACGACCGCCTGCACTGTGGTCATATCTTCATTAGGATTTAGGGACCTCCACCTCCTTGTCGGACGGTCCCATGCCAGAAATGATGACGGTCGGACGCTTGTCCGACCATCATCGTAATATGGCCCTAAATATCTGGAACAAAAAACAGAGAAAACATACGATCATTTCAGTTTTTTCTGTGTAAACCTCCTTGTCACTGTCTCCAGCCTTTAAGTTTCTTAATGGACTAGCAGACATGATGTTCTTCTATGGAGAAGGTTTTGTTCACAGTGCCCAAAGAATAATTTATTTTCTATATTTACAACCAGGGCACTTACTGGTCCAAGGAAAGAGCACATCTTAACCTTACTTTTTCGATCACTGGACTTACATTGACATTTATTTTCTTTTGCACAGGTCAACAGGTTTTGATATTACCAAATTGCATCATACACACCATGATAATTATCGTTATGTGTAAATTATGTCCCCATTTGTATGTGATTGTTTTGTTATAGTTTTTCCATTCTTTGGGGGAACAGTTCAGAAGTGACTTTTAATTGTACCAGCAAATTTTCCTTGTCTTTCCAGAGAATCATAAACTTGTTTGCACGTGACACAAGCCCCTAAGTTTACAGTCTCTTGTGACTAGAGATGACATATCTATTCCATAGGCCACTTCGAAACTAGATTTACACTATATGGGAGTCTAAAAATAAGAGTTAATAAATGCAGTAGCGGCTCTCACTGGTAAGAGTGGTAAGGTGGGGGCGCTGGGGGTGGTGGAAGTTGACAGACGATGGGTTAAGTAATATTAAATAAAGAAATCAATAAAACCGCCAACCTTGCACTCGCCGCATTGCCCCCACCTTGCCCCGCCCTACCGCTCTTACCTGTATGAGCCTCTACTGAATAAATTAACATGAACCGGAATTAGACTGTGACATGCATCCCATTGTCCAGAGATCTTTTCTCTGCCACCCTGTGTGGACTACCACCCTCAATATTTTAAAATCCCCACCAGTCTTCCAAAGATCCCTGTGCCTTCAGATGTCCCACCTTCACAATAGCTCCTCTGAAGTCACTAAAAGTTTGTGAACAGCTGCCATGTTACAGATGGCTGCTCACCAAACTTTTTTAGTATCCGGAAACAATCTTCCAAACTAGAAGTTTGCTTTTTGAAAACCAAAAAAGATATGACCTGGAGTATTTTCTCCCAGAGTGTTGGGGCTAATTTTCTGTTTCTACTGGTGAAAAAATTTACATCCGGCTATCCACTCTACGTAGAGCGGACGGTCTGATGTCTGATGTACCTGCACGTATGGACTCAAATCCGTCAGTGTAGGGGTCCTGACAGCAGTGCCAATCAGGGCAATGCTGTTGGAAGCATGATAGTTCACCTGACTTCTAATAGGTGGACCATCAGTTTGGTGGACAGGGTAGTGCACCAGGTTTGTGACAGAAAACTCTGTCCACTAAACTCTAAATAAGGCAAGAAAGTCTGTTTCACCCTGTCTTCACTGACGTCACAAGCAGCTGAGATTTAGAGAAAAAGTTTGCAAGAATTCATTCACATGAGCAGAATCATTAAGTTGTTGGTATAGACTGTGTTATGTTATGCAAAGTTTTGAACTGTTTTCAACCGATGCTCAACACGTTTCTGCCATCAGTATGGGCTCACTGGTAGCATTCTTGACAGTTTGGTTGGTGGTGATTTTGCAAGTGTGGAAATACTACGAACCAGATTTACTAAGGTTTTGAGTCAGGGTTGTGTCACTTTTATGGCGCACCCTCGATGCAAAATCCTTTTGGGCATTTACTAAGCCTGTGCATTGCACATAGTGCTCTCTGGCATTACTATAAGTCAGGGAAGCACTCCCATGCATCCACCCATGGATATGGATGCAATCCTAGATTTACTAAGGAGAATAAACTTGAAATAGCAACAAAAATGCAATGTGTCCCTGAAGTTGTTGTAATAAGGAGAAAATGTTTTATTTCTCCTTGTTACTTCCTGTTTCTATGTGTGGTGCATTCTGCAGTGCGCATGCAAAGAGGAAATTGCTTCTGCAATCCCGCACAAAAACAATCCTGCCTTTAATGCAGACACTCTTGCACCCTGGTGCTAAGAGACAGCAGAAATGCACTATATCTTTGTAGATATGATGCATTTCTGTTTTGTTCCTTTCATGCAATGCAGTCCAGCACGGCAACTTTGCTTGCTGCCTTGCGTGAAATTGTAGTAAATATGCACCTAAACTTTCAAGGTGCTAAGATCTCTCATTCTGGAAAAAGCTGAAAATTAGATTTTTATTTTGCTGACTTTTAGCATATTCTGCAATGTGCAATTCAGAAAAGTATTAAGACAATGAGCATATTACAGCTGTATACTTCCGAACAGGGTGTACTTTTAAAGACTGAGGGGCATATCCTCAAGAAGCTATCGCCGAGTTATCGGCACTTTATCACAGTCAAAGCAGCGATAAATGTATCTCCCCATTCACAAGCTGGTGCTAACAGCCCATATCACCAGTTTACCAGTGATAGCAGCCGCAAAAAACAGCGCCACAGATGACCTCCACAACTATCATTAACATCTGATCTGACCTGGTGTAGAGTCGGACGACAGCCTGCACTAGAAAGGGGAGCCAAGGCCAGAGACACACCTGAGGACAACACATACCATGGAGCCACTGATCATGCAGGCCAAACACCCAAGAGGGCCACAACACCCACAGCCACCACCCCCAGGACCCCCCCCCGGACCCCCCGTACCCCCACCTCCCCCCGGGCCAACACTGAGACAACACAGACAAAGACAACGACCCTCAGAAAATGCACCAACCTCACAGACCCAACACCAGAGAATGCCATTGCCCACTACAGGCTCAAAGGGACAACCATCCCCCGCATCCTATTGGCAAGACACAGGTTTTAGTAGACAGGAAGTAATGGCGCTCAAGCACTATTAACGTTGTGTCAGTAAATTAACAGAGTAAAGAAGGTGCTGTCAGGGAGGGGAGACCCTAAAAAACCCCTCAATCACTGTAATCAAAAACCACACAATCATATGTTAACAAAGGTCCTGCGCACTCATAACAAATAGTAAATCATGTAGATAAGTGTTCTGAAGTACAAGAAAAAGTCCAACGTAGCAGTCAAATCTTGATTATTTTCTCTTTAATTGGTCATCCGGCATAGGTTTACATACAGCCAGCCGACACGTGTTTCATTGCAGAACAACCAATGTTCTACAAATCTTCACGGCTTAGTGGCTGAATAGGATTTTGATAAGCCCAAATCCGGTGATAATTCCAACCCGAAAGGGTAACTACTCTCTTGGCAATCAGATGAGAAATGGCATACAATAAGCCCAATAGGCAGATCAGTCACAAATCGCGACACCAGTACCAAAATAAAAGTCCAAAGTATATGTACGAAGGTTTCAATTGCTGTGCCTCCCGTGTGAGTGCGGCAAGGCGAGAAGTCGGAAACCGGCTCAATCCCAGTAGAGCATGGATACGTGCTCAAAAAGGTTATTTCCGATGACTTGGAAATCACTATCTGGTGTCCCGAAGTAAAACGTAGGTCCTCCGCATCCTGACCACCATTGCCTTCAGGCTGATGGTGCCAAACACCGCGTACTACTAACATCCCACCTCAGACAAAGCTGCTGGCCGTGCTGCATGTGTGGGCCACTTGTACCCTCCAACCATCACCTGCCAGAGTCGGAGGAGTTTCACAGCCAGCCCAATACAAGTTCCTCACAAAGGTCGTGGATGAAACCCCACTATCTATACCTCTCCCACACTGCGCAGGAAGAGCTGGAGACCAAGCAAGGCATCTACACCATTGCTGGCTTCCCGCACGTGTGAGGGGGCAATTGACTGCAAACATGTCTTACTTGTGCCCCCTGGCAACACTGCACACAATAACCGCAACAGAAAGCACACGTATTCCATCAATGTGCAGGCAATAGTGGACCACCGGGGACTCTTCACGCGCGTCGTCGCCAACTACCGAGGGTAGTGTGCATGATTCCTACATCTTCCGACAGTCCATCTTTAACCGGCACTTCCAAGATGGCACCTACAGAAATGCTCTGCTCGTTGGTAAGTACCAAATGAACACATCACAAACCTCAACTCCACAATCATGCAACGCACACCACTGGGAATGCACACATTACAAACTCACATACAACATGCCAAACAACATGCCCACCCACCAGACACAACAACACAACTTACTGTGTGAACCTGGGTCAGCCATGTACATAAGCCATCAACTGCATGGCACCTCAGCCACACAACAGCAGATTGTGGGGAGAGGTGGGAACCAGGCATGTGCGAAGTAGGCAAGTGACCCATGAATGAGAATGTACACAATGGCCAGCATGTAGTATGTAGACTACAGACATATCCATGTCGACACAGCCTGCTGGTTTTTGGAGTGTAGTGGACAGTGGACGCAACCATGTCACCCCAGCCAGTGGAGAAGCTTGTGGAAATGTAGTTTATTACATACCCCCCGTAAGCGTGAGCGGAGTGGGCTGGCCCAGCATAAGCCAGGCCAGCATAGGGGTGTGAATAAAAGGCATGTAACTCTGGGCGTGGCCCTCTTCCGGAATGCCCAACGTGTCTGCCAGGGCGGCGCCTTTCACCCAGCCATGAGATTGTCGCCGTGAGCGGTGTTGCCTGTGATCCTGTGCACCTGCTGCACCCCGGGCCGTTGGTCCCCGAACCAGTCTTGCCTGCCCCTGCGCACGCAGGCCTCAATGCTCACCTGACGACACCGGGGTGTGTCGAAGAGGGCCCACCATGTGCCAGTGCAAGCTCCAAGCCCGAGGCCCGCTACCCTGGCAACCTGCTATGACCATCACGGCCTCCGCGGGCAAGGCCCTCAGTACTCCTTTCTCTTGATGTACTCTACTGGCATACACTGCTGACTAGTAGGTCACACATTTGGAACTGAGTCTTGATTACACTATGGCAGAGAACATTCTTCATGGCAGATTTTATGTCACTATCCTCCCTTTGATGTGGTGCCACCAAGTCTGTGCATAGCATTACAACCACACGTGTCTGATGGCCCACGCGAACTACTACCCTCGGGCCACAATAAGCTCGATTAGGTCACACATTTGGAACTGAGTCTTGATTTTTCAAAGGCAGACTACATATCATTGCAGGCAAGGAGAGGTGTAAGAGGAAGACGCGTTTCAGTCATGAGGAGAAAAGGATCATCGTTATGGAGGTGATCGAACACTACCGACAACTGCCCTGGTGTCACTAACTCTGTGCATCGTGAGCCAACGACACATGGCTGTGGGCCACTGCTGACCGCTGGCTCCCGCCGACACTGCGGTCGAGTAGGTCACACATTTGGGACTGAGTCTTGATTTAGCAATGACCGAGTTCATATCATTGTACCGGCATCATCGCAGACTGCATACCCTCTCAGCCCCGGTGCCACTAAGTCTATTCCCTGACATTCATGGACACTCTCTGGTTGAACTTTGGTGGTGTCTGAGTCTAAAGACTGGGGGTTGTCTTCATCCTCATGTAGCTGATACGGACGTGCTGGTAATGACGAGGCTGTAGCATTCCACTCCTCAATTTGCCACTTCTGGATGAGGTCTGCCCTCGCATCATGCCCTGGAGGACACCCTCCACTGTCCCCTGCAACCCTCCGTCACATTCACCTCGTACATCGATGAGGACCCGCTCAGTCCTTGTGGCCCTACCTCAGTGCACCGCAAGTCACCGTCTCATGGCGGTGTGCCTGTGCCGGCCTAAGTGTATCTGGGGCCACTAACTCTGTGCAGCTGAAGTCATGGACCCTGTCTGATAGATTATTGGATGTCCTCTGTGACGATGGCCTTGGGATCATCAACGCCATGTGTATGTGGCCCTGTGCTGTCCGCTGCCTCCGCCTCAACTGTGGCCCACCAGGGCTCACACATCAAATCGAGTCCTTACCGGCCACCACCGCCAGGACCACCTCCAAACGCCAACTGCCAGAATCGAAACAGTCGTACTGGCAGACTAATGGAGTTGCTCACACCTGTTGGGGATGCCATCATCTGCCTGATACTCTGCTCAGCACTCCAGGTGCCACTAACTCAGTGCACCACGAGTCATCGTCCATTTCTGTTTTGGTTATGTGCTGTGGAGAGCTCACGCAGCAATGTTACCTCAGGCAGTGTGGGAGACCTGGGACGATGACCAGGAAGATGATGCAGGTGTGACACCCCCACTGCAGCTGAATCAGGAATATCCCGAAGGGACACAATCCTAGACATTTTCTTCACATGAGCGTGCTCAGCTTCTAGTGCCCCAACCTCAATGCACTGCAACTCACGGACACTTCTGTTTGCTCATTGGGTGACCTCTGTACTTGCTCCAGCTACCACCATGATGCTCCGCTGTTGTCTCTCAAATGCTGGTGTTTTCTGTTTCAGTTTTAAGTGTTCACTGTTGTATTTGTTGCCAGCACCAACAACTCATTGAGGGCTGGGTAACACTCACCCCACACACATCTAGCACAGGCGTCACTGTACATGTGACCTTGCCAATAAAGGGGCGGTGCACACGTGCCCGTAGCCAGTCCTACCAACTATCTGAGTGTGTCTGTGTGCTCATAATGTATGCATGAGGACCCCGGGCCCTACAACTTTACATTGTGCTGTGTACAGTGGACGCAACCATGCCCCCACTGGCAGCGGGTACAAACTTAGACATGTAGCTTTGTCGTCCGTGACTCAATACGTAAGTGGAGTGTACTGGGCTGTCGTACGGAGAACCAGCATGGGTGTGTGAATGGTAATTCCAGGGCTCTGGGCATGGTTCACTACAGGAAATGTGCAAATGCATGTGTCTATGTCGCAGTGTGGGTCTCCTTTGAGGGGTGTAGGTGGACCCTGATGGGACTTAGACACCCTGTATGCGATGTAGTTCGGCTTCCATGAGCTCTAACCCCACCTGCACCTGTTCGGCCACCTCCTTTTGGCATTCTGTAACCTGGCTTCTGAATACGATGTGTGCCTCGGTGGAGTGTTGGGAGCCAGCCGTGGTGACGGGTGCTTCCTGCTGTGGGGGGGCTGGGGTCTCCTCTATGTATCCTACCTCCCTGCTCCTGGGGGTGGGTTGCCTAAGATGTCCATGTGCTGTTGTAGGGCGTCGGTATCAAAGGGCTGGTGGTCCTCACCAGCATCACAGATGAGTTGTCTGGTCTGCTCTGCTGGAGGTGTTGTTTGTCCCTCTGCAATTAGATGGGGAGATGTATGTTGACATGTATGTTGGCGCATTGTTCTTGTTGACATGCAGACTGCATGACAATCTACATTGTGACTGTTTGGGCGGTGCAGGCAATTTGATGCGGGACAGTGGACATTTGGACTACGTGACTGATGTGAGGTTGTATACGTACGTATGAATCTCACCGTTTTCTGCTCTGTTAGATGGGATTGGCTTGTTTCTCCGCATGATCGGACCCAGTTGTGTCCCCTGTTCTGCAGTGTTGGTGTTGCACTTTGTACCACATTGTCGTGGGATGTGCTGGGATTGCTATGTGTGTGTGCTGCAGTGTACCACGGGGATCAGGGACATGATGCTGGGTCATTGTGGGTGTGCAGTGTGCTACACATCATTGTGCATGTGTGTCATTGTGCCCATCTCCCTCCATCCACCCAGTCCCTGGTTGTTACTCACCCTGTTAATGTTGTGTCAGGTCCTATTGAGCTGTGACCGTACTCCCACCTCCTTGCACCTTCTCCACACTGATGACTGTGGCCTCCATTTCCTCAAGCTCCTCCTTCTGTCACCATTGCTGCCTTCCTGTTGGCAGCGGGTTTGTGCTTGGTGTGGCTTTTGACATCATGCCAATGTCTCTTGACCTCCTCGACAGTCCAACTGCATTCACGTTAGTCTCATTGTGGGTCAGTTGATGGTAGTGTACTGTCACCTCCGTGACGCTGATTTGGTTTTCCTGTGGACAGCACCCTGTCTTCCTATTCCTCTTCTCTTTGGCCTTCCCCGACCCTGAGGTTCCTTGCTGGTGGTCTGTGGGGCCTGTGGGGTTCGAGTGGGCCTCTGCACTAGGTCCAGGTGCATCGATGGTGCTACACAGTTTGAATTGTTTTTGGTGTCTTCTTTTTGTTGCTTTTATAGTTCATTTTCCCACCTGACGTGTGACATTTGCAGGCCTGTCGCCTGTTTTCGCTTCTTTTTGTATTGCTATTGGCCTCATTGCATCTTTTTTTGCGTTGGTATTTCGCATTTTGGCGGTGGCGCGTTGTCTTTATCGTGGACATTTGACGCGTTGTGAATACTGAGTTAACACAGCATTGTTTTCCTGTGATAGACTGCGATATTAAGAGTTGCGTTAAGCTAATTTTGCAGTAATTATCACACATTCTTGAGAATATCCCCCTGAATTGTGAGATAGGAAGGGAAGCCTGCCCATAAACATACAACTTGTACATGGTGTCCTTAATATACTGTATTCTGGAGCGGTGAAGGCAGGAACAATTGTGGCACCTTAAACGGCAAGCTTGATGACAATAGAGCGTTATTACAAAACTGGTTTTAATAGGGTCCACAAGTCTGGGAATATTTGTGAAAGTTATCAAATGAGATCAGTCAATATGGGTGTATTGTGAATGAGTCATGCAAATCACACAAAGGCTCATTCATGTGTACAGTGTACCGGAGTTCGATGTACTCCCTTGTGATGGTATAGGGCGAACTGACACACCCAGGGCCTTTGACTGCCGGACCGCCCAAAGCACCTCGAAGACATCACATTCACCTCAACTTACATATTCAGACTTAACTCAAAGCTTGGCATACATGGACACCTCATTTATTCTTGATAGGAGTTCCTATCATTTTGTTTGTAACTACATGTGACACAAATCCAATAATGTTGTTACCAAATAGATATGATCATAAAAAGTGCAGTCCACTAACAGTTGCATGGTAAGTTTAATTGTAGCAAAGACTGGGCTGAACTTTGGCGCATTGGCAAGGGATAGTTTTGCATGTCATCCCCTTTTTTAACAGGCGTAATGTGTTTGCTTATCACCTTTATTGTTGTTACACTCTCAGTATAACAGGAGAGCCAAAGAAGACAACTTAATAAATGCATGAAAGTATACCACTGCAAAGGGTGACAGTAACACTTGTTTATAGGACTTAGATTACCAAAATGTCAGCATTAAGGCTATATACATTTCATTAATTAAATAGAGCTGAATGCACTGCAAGGTGGGTGTCGATGTCAATATCTGTAGAAAACAAAATATGATAATAAAACCTCAATTCCAACTAATGTCGACTTTCAGGATCTATGGAAAACCTGTGTAGCGGGTCAAAACCTATGGCTCTATGGGCATCTGTATCAATGATTGGCTCTGCTGGGCAGCCCAACTTGCCAAGTTGAAAACAACACTGCCCTAACAGGCTAGAGCGAAACAGAGATTTGCAAATAGCTGCGGAGCTGCTTCATCAGGCCAGCATTAACTGTATATAGAACAAAAACTTTGGTGGCAAGCTCCTGTGGCGCTGAAATTGGGAGCACATACATGTGCAATCCCTACAAAAAGTGATAATGCCTTTTTGAGATGTACATTACACTTAGGCTCAGGAACTCCAGTGACAATACCAAGAGCAGAGTTGCGAGTGAAACCTTGGAGGACTTCATTGCCTTCAGTCCTGTAAGCTGCTGGTTCAAGCCTGGACTACACCAAACTTTGCGGTGTTTCAGAAGTCGATGCAGGATCTTCTCAGAAGCTAGAAGTATAACAGCTTAAAGTTTTTCAGACACGTTGAGCACATTCTCACATCAATATATTGCTCAGATTTTGGAACAGCCCAGAGAGGATGAATAAGGCTATGTTACAAATGGTAAAAAGGAAATACTTGGGCCAGTACATGGCAGATGTATGAGGCCAGGAAAAGTGTCCTCCTGATAAATTAGCTAGCATTAAAACCCAAACCCCGCTGGCAGCCATGTCTTGATCTGATATTCCCCCCTGAGAAAACAGCCTTATATCTCATGTTTAGATTAGGAAATAACAGTTTATCAAAAGAGGGAAATATAAGCGTTAGGTAGTATTCTCACTCAGATTCCAAATATATTACAAAAAATCAAATAGAGAGTGAGCCTTTAGACCCAGAGGGATCTGATGAAAAATCAATTGGACCCTCAACAGCCATTTTTCGCCAATGGCATATGCTTTGCCATTGGCGTAATCATGGCTGATAGCATTCTCATTGGGTCCTTTTTTGCCTCGCATTGGGTTTACTGGGATCCAATAGTAAAAAAGTGATTTAAAATTACCTCTTAACTGGAAATTAATTTAATAAACGACAAGATAAGGGTACGGCTAAACACAGAAAGTGGATGTGAAAGTAGGACGTACAATGTATTATTCACATCGTATACAAAAGGTCTACATGTTTTAGCCCACCTGCGCCCTTGCCGGGTTGATGGCTTTCGTCAAGACCAATATTCTTGGGGAACCCCTTTTTTTCTTTACTCACCTCAGGTAGAACAATGTCCGATGGATTAGCTTAATATACCGGTCATGTTCGTTCGGGATAAAGAAAACACATTGTTCTTAGCTTTAATAAAAAGTGATGTAAGCCAAAACACAAAGTGCAGAACACACTATACATTATCTTTGTCTAATTATTTATGAATGCTGATTGGCATGCCGGCTAATCGTGTGCCCTTGATGATTGCTGTATAACATTTATGTATTACTCATTTTCACAGGTGTGACTTAACAGATTCTTTATCAATAATTATACATACATAAAGATAAGGAAAAAACACATATGCATCCAGTCTCACAAAAAAGAAAGCAGTTGTCTATTAATTGAATAGGCTCTAAATCGTTCTGCATACATTTTGATAACCGACATTTTACAACAAAACACGTTCTTATTCATTTGCCAGATGGAACCTATATAGATTGAATAACTGCACCTAATAACCATATTTTTAAAAAGACGTCAAGAGTCTGGCTAGACCATGCAATGATTTAAAAAAGACATGATCTCACTACCTACATTTCTAAAGTGCTAGAGTGCTACATGCTGAAATATCGCAGGATTGACTTGGTAACAGACGTTGACATTATTTACATGCCCTAAGGATTACCTATAATTGTTGACCTTTGATCACTTGTGCCCTTGATTATAGAGAGCTCGCAAAGAAATAACCATTTAGATCCTGATATGAGTGGTGTAGACATTTTATCTATACAAAGAACTGCGACATTAAAATGCAATTGTGCCTTCCCTTGAGTATACAAACACAAAGTGCAATATGCTAAAGTGCTAAATTTCTATCATTGTTTCCCAATTATCAGAAAACTTCCAAACAGGTGTAAATTTTTTTGGTACAGCAACCCTCTTGGCATACGCTTCATTGTCCTTTGCATTTTATTTAGCAATTTAGAGTAGGATGGTACATCTTCAGATCTCCAATTTTGGAGAATTAAAGAGCGAGCAACTAAGGAGCAAATTGCCATGTAAGTCTCTTCAGCTTTTGTCAAGTCAGACCTTACTTTGGGGATGCCAAAGATAGCTACCTCTGCCTCGGGGTCAAGCTTGTTTTTAATTGCCTGGCTTATCGACGAGAAGATCTTGTGCCAAAATACTTTGTGTTTTGGACACGT
Organism: Lissotriton helveticus; assembly: GCF_964261635.1. Taxonomy (NCBI): domain Eukaryota; kingdom Metazoa; phylum Chordata; class Amphibia; order Caudata; family Salamandridae; genus Lissotriton; species Lissotriton helveticus. The sequence continues at coordinate 1,034,974,268 of NC_136059.1, forward strand.
AAAAAATATGTGGAGCCAATCTCCCTCGCCTTGATCCTGGCATCGAAAACATTTATTTTCCACTTCCGAATAGCGTTTGTTAGGAGTTTTCGGAGTGTAGTAAGCCAACCACGAGACAAAAAAGCCATCCTTTAAAAATTGGCTGCTCTTAGGGCCTTACTTCCTAACGGGCTATGGACTGCCATTCCTGGCCAGAGAAAGAACAATTGGTTTCCTTGGTTACTTTTTCCAAAAATTCTTCCACCAGGGGGAACTCGTTGCATTTTCTCAGTAGAGAATACCAATTTCCAACCCCCTTCAGTTTTGCTTTATATGAAGCATTTACCTGCTTAGTTGGGGCACCACTTAACAGTAAATTGTATTTATGGCTGTTGAGGGTCCTATCTATTTTTCATCAAGATCCCTCTAGGCCTAAAGGCCCCACTCTCTATTTGATTTTTTGTAGATTAGGAAATATACAGCTGAGGTCCTTCACCAAATCTTGGTCCAAGGCCTCTGGATCCAGAGCTGATATGGGCTGCTGTTCATTAGGTGGCCCAGAAACAACTATGAATGTCATGTTCCTTTGTACCATGTCATTAGAACTTCGAAGGGTTTACCTTCACCCTCTGTTTTTAAAGTATCATATGAGGAACTGCAGAGCTGCACTAGCATTCTGCTGCAGAGCAGATCAGCTGGAAATTTATCAGGCAGTACTATCTTATATATATATGCTACATTAAAGGCTACAAGATCTGATTAAGAGCAGAGAATGTAGCCTAACGTCTAGAGCGATTGACCTCGAAGCTGAGGAACTGGCTTCAAGTCTCAGCAGTAAGATGTTCAACATCCTGTGATTCTGGGCAAATCAAATAATCTCACCATACCTAACAAAAGAACGTGCCCGTCTGTAAGGCAACTGGAGCTCATGCAAAATGCTCTGATACATTTGGGTCTAGTTTGTGCTATGTAAAACTTTGGGGGAAATAAGCCAGAGCTGATAGAGCAGTGATCACAACAAGTTAGGAAGCAACTGGACATGTTTTATTCTGCCTGAGCAGCCTGGACAATTTCAGTATTGCAATGCAGAATTGTTTATATAAATTTGTACACCAGCAGTGCGTAGGCCAGTCAGTTGGAATGTGGGCAGAATAGCGCATAAGGAATCCATGCTGCTCCCAACTGGTACATGTGTGTAATCAATGCAACCAGACCATAGACTCATGAATCACATTGGGTTGGAGTTTTTTAATTTGTAAGACTAATTCTCATCAAATTGTATGTTGAGCCAACCTCACCCTTTTGCACAGGCAGTTTACTTTGGATACATGTTGAAAAGCTGTGGCAGACTTATTTTATGTCAAGTCTATATTATTCCATGTTTTATAATTTGCTCATGCACTTTATAAATGTGAGTAGTTTTTATAACTTGTAAGACAATCTGGCCTCAATTTGCAAGTTTCGTCATTAATATTAACACATTTTATTGGTTGCTAATTTTAATTGCACTTGCACTTTATGACGTGCACTAGTACATAAGTGCGACACAAATGTATAATGAATTAGTTGCCTGGCGATTCATTTGTTAATTTAAAATTTTTATATAGTGCTGGCAAGACCCGAGGATATTAGAGTGCTTTACATCAGTATATGTTTACATCAAGATAACGAGCCTAATCACATCAAGAGAGTTAGATCAAGTCCAAACAGTGGATGCTCGAAGCGGAGGAGAAATAGTAGCTGGGGTCCAGGGACAACAGAGGGCAGGCGAATGATGATCCACTAGTTGAGATGTCGGTTGAGGAGGAGAGCCTTTAACTGACTCTTGAAGCATGAGAAGGAGGGGTTGCTCCAGATGTATATTGGTAAGGAATTCCAGATTTTAGGGGCGTTGCTTGAGAAGAGGGAAGCCAATGTTTTTTGATTGTGGACTTTGGGTGGGAAAAAGAGCATTGTGTTTGAGCATCTGAGGTTTCTAGACTGTCCTGCCCTTTTGAGCTTAGAGGTGGGGTAGGTTGGTTTTCCTATGTGCAGGGCTTTGCGGGTGAGACAGGCTGTTCTGAAGCTGCAGTGAGCTTCAATGAGGAGCCATTTTTGTTCTTTCAGGGTCAAGGAGATGTGTTTGATTTCTGAGACCATTCTGGTTGCTGCATTGAGAGTGGTTTTGATGAGCGCAAGGTGGGCTTTGTCTGTGACTGTGAGGGTGGCATTCCAATAGTCCAATTTAGACAGCACCAGTGCTTGTGTGTCAGATTTGAGATCTTCCTGCGGAAGGTAGTGTTTGATTTTGTTTAGGAGTTTAAGGTTGTAGAAGGCAGTCTATGAACTCTTCTTCATATGATATTTCATGGTTATTTTGGAGACAAGAGTGATGCCTAGAGATTTGATGAAGTCTGCTAATGATAGAGTGCAGTTGAGAGAGTCTATGGAGTTTAGCCATTCTAGCATCCAGGGGGGCTGCTCTGTCTTTGATTAGAGTAGAATGTCTGTCTTATGTTGGTTGAGCTTTAGGTGATTGTGAGATAACCAGTGTTGGACTTCATTGAGGGTGTCATTTAAATAGTGGATGTCTTCTAGCGAGGAGATTTCCATGTATAGCTGGGCATCATCTGCATATAAATGGAAGGGATTTTTGCTTGGTTGAGGATGGCGGTGAGAGGTTCCATGTAGATATTGAATTGTGTTGGTGAGAGGAGAGATCCTTGAGGCACCCCCTGTGTTATGGCTGTTGTGTCAGAGCTCGGATTGTCTATTTTTATTCTTTGAGTGTGGTAATGTAGGAAGGATGCAAACAAGCGCAGAACCAACCCATCCGCACCAATTCTTTTTTGGAGGGAATCCAGGACAAACGTTTGGTTGACCATGTTAAAGGATGCTGATAGGTCTAGGAGAATGAGCAGGCAGCATTGGTCCTTTTCCAGGGATTTGTGTGAGTGGTCTATTATGTTCAGGATGGCTGTTTCCATGCTGCATCCCTTTCGGAAGCCCAATTGGTGAGGGTCCAGAAAATTATTGTATTCGATGTGATAGTTAAGTTGCGCAGGAACATATCTCTCCAGAGTTTGAGCTAGGAAGTGGAGACTGGAGACTGGTCTGAAGTTATTGAGGTCATTCGAATTTGCTCCTGTTTTTTTTATAATTAGCGTGACTTGACCGAGTTTGAGACAGTCTGGCATCACTCCAGTTTTCAGAGAGCTGTTTATTATCTTGGTCCCGAGCGGAGTAAGAGCATGATTTACTTTTATGGCCTGAGAGGCTGGAAGGGGGTCCTCAAGGTGGGAGGAGCTATGGACTTAGCTAGCAGGGAAGATATATCTGCCTCCGTGAGTGAGTTGAAAACCTTCTAGCTTCTGTGGTTTATGTGGGACCCTGGGAATTGAATGGGCTTAACCCTTTGGGTGCTCATGACGGAATGGTTCCGTCATAGTCACCAGTGCTCCTGTGCTCATGACGGAACCATTCCGTCATGAGCACATGCTCAGAAAATCCCTTTGTTGCAGACAGCAGAGGGATTTCCCTTTTTTTGTGCCTGGGGAGGTGGGGGAAGAGCTTCCCCAACCTCCCCAGGCATATTTTTGTTTTTCCTTGCAATGACGATCGTACGCATGACGCGCGATCATCATTGCAATGAAAATGAAAATGAAACTTAGTTTCAGTTTCTCAGTTTCGGTGCTTATGGGGCTATCTCAGCTCCAAGCACCGAAACAGATGGGAGAGTTATCGTTGGACAGGGAAGAATCCCAGGAGGGTGATCCCCAAGCAGGGTTCCACCCACTAGCACCAGGGAGGGGGGAGCGGCCCCTTGGGCAAGGACCTTTGCTCGCCCATATTTTTGGGGGTATTACTGTCTTCCTGTCCTTCTGGGAGGCGGATGGGGGCAGTAGCCCCAAATCTGCCCACTGGGGGGGGGCAGAAAGCCCACTAGAAACCAGGGATTTGTTTTATTGATGTTGGGGTGGGGGCTGCCCAGAATGGGCATGACAATGCCCCCACTCCGGGTGAAATTCCAGTCTTTCCGCCCCTCAGGGGCAGGTGTAGGCAGTAGCCCCCAATCTGCCCCCCTGGGGGGGCAGAGAGCCCATTAGAAACCAGGGATTTTATTTTATTGATGTAGGGGTGGGGGCTTCCCAAGATGGGCAGGCCAATGCCTCCCAAAAAATGCAACATTCTTTCTGCTCCCCTAGGGGCAGATGGGGGCAGTACTCCCTGATCTGCCTGGGGGGTCAGAAAGCCTACTAGGCACCAGGGATTTTTTTTATGATGTAGGGGTGGGAGCCAATGCCCCCACCCACCCTAAAAACAATTGCCAGAGTCTATCTGCCATTCCCCGGGGGATATGGGGGCAGTAGCCCCTGATCTGACCCCTGGGGGGGGGGGCAGAAAGTCCACTAGGCACCAGAGATTTTTTTATGATATAGGGGTGGGAGTAAATACCCCCACCCCCCCCAAATCAATTACCACAGTCTTTCTGCCCTTCCACGGGGGCAGATGGGGACAGTGGCCCCTGATCTGCCCCTGGGGGGGGGCGCAAAAAGCCTACTAGGCTCTAGTGATTACTCTGACTTTTTTAATGCGTGGGGGCTGCCCAGAATGGGCATACCAATACCCCATCCCGCCCAAAAATATGTGCCTAACTGTGGATTTTGGGCCCTAGCACAGCCGGCACATAGGGAATCCTAGCAAACCTGTAAATTTCTGAAAACTAGACACCAAGGGAATCCAGGATCGGGTGACTTGTGTGCCACCAGGTTGTGTTACCCACAATCCCTTGCAAACCTCAAACTTTATAAAAAAAATGAATTTTCCTCACATTTGTGTGGTGGAAAGTTTTGGAATCTGAGTGGATCCACAAAATTCCACCCAACCCCATTCCCCAAAGTCTTCTGAGAACAATGGTACCCACTTGTGTGGATAGGCTTTATGCCTCCGACAGGAAACGGGCCAACACGCAACGTGGACACACCACATTTTTACAGGGGAATCCAGGATGGGATGACCAGGTTCTGTTACCCAGAATCCCTTGCAAACCTCAAACTTTGTAAAAAAAAAAACGCACATTTTCCTCATATTTCTGTGGTGGAAAGTTCAGGAATCTGTGTGGATCCACAAAATTCCCCCCACCCCGCATTCCCCAAAGTCTTCTGAGAAAAATGGTACCTCACTTGTGTGGTTGGCCTAGTGTCCCCGGCAGGAAATGGCCCACAATGCTACGTGGACAGTGAAAACTGACCCTTTTTTTGCAAAGTGCCTTGCTGTAGATTTTGAACCATAGCTCTGCCGGCACCTAGGGAAACCTAGCAAACCCATGAATTTCCTACCACCCAGCATTTCCCCAGGTCCCCCGATAAAAATGGTACCTCACTCGTGTTGGTGGGTCAAGTACCTTCGACAGGTAAGGGCCCAAAACCTATTGGGGAGACATCAAAATGACCTATCACAAAACAACCTGGTTTTGCAAGGGGAGTCACTTGGGTTTCTGGCCCCGGACTCGTCGTCCATCTTGGGAAACCTACCAAACCCACCCATTTCTGAAAACTAGACACCCGGGGGAGTCCAGGAAAGTATGGCTTGCATGGGTCCCCCTAAGCTTTCCTACTCAGAATCCGCTGCAAACCTCAAATTTAGCTAAAAAAATCCCCTTTTTCTCAAATTTTCCTGTGGGAAAGTTCTGGAATCTACGTGGATCCAAAAATTTCCTATCAGCCAGTGTTACCTCACTCATGTGGGTGGGTCAAGTACCCGCGACAGGCTAGGGCCCAAAACCTATTGAGGAGACATCAAAATGACCTATCACAAAACAACCTGGTTTTGCAAGGGGGGTCCCCTGGGTTTTTGACCCCGGGCTCAGCAGGCATGTTGGGAAATTACCAATAAATGTTATTACAGAACTATCACACTCAAAGTTAATGGGGGGTGTAAGAAGGTAGTTGATGTATGTAGGTGCTATTGGAGATCTTCCGTCTGAGTCTTGGAAGAAGTGAAAACTAGTTTTGTAGCGTTATACCAGTAGGGAACGACGTCCTGAAAAGCACTCAAAGAAACAATTTCCTTTCAAGGTCTGATCATTCAAATAAAGTTTTATTCAAAAAAGATATTTTTCAATTTGTTGAATTATTCATTTCATTCATAATCACTGTAAATTTATCATCATTTATAGCTGATAATACATGGCCCAATGCATTTCGGGCAATTTGCCCTTCTTCAGGGGCATAGTTATTCTGCAGGAGGAAAAATAAGCACAACTATGATAACATGTTTGGCAACATTTGTTTGATGTCATATGAAAAAGTCATGAAACTCCAAAAAACCTTCAATTAAGAACACAGTCATACGTGGTAACTCAAATGAAAAACAGCATTATGATTGTGGATAAACACATACATATGTGTAAAAGGAAAAGGAAAAGTAATTGAGACATAAGCCCCTATTTTCTGCACGTTCAAACGAAACAAGAGTAAAGCACTGTCTGTACCTTGAGTTCTTAAAGAATTCTCGTTCTGATGAGAAAAAGATAGGTGGAAGTGTGGGCCTGTGAAAATAATGGCTGTAATTGTAACTAACACTTTTTATGAAACTCAGTCGAACACAGATTAAGCAACTAGTCAAAAAACTCCGTGTAAAACGTACCCTTAGTTATGGCTGCATCGGCTTGCTCATTTGTCACTAATATAGAGAATCAATGTATTTGGGCCGAGTTCTGGAAATCAAAAGTAAACAAGCCATCACCATTCAGGATGGATTTTAAAGAGTAACGAGTGGTAGCTACACAAACGGTATGCAGGCTACGATAATCAGCATTCACTCACCCGTGTGAGAATTCCGGTAAGGGTCTTCAGTCCGAGCACTCCAAGAAGCACGGCGTGTTGGTTACTGACGCGGACTCTGCCGCTTTTAACCCGGAAGTATCTGCTCCTATTCCGGTAGCAGCGATAATGAAAATAGGAAACGGACTAAATTCGTAAATCATAGTACGCACACCCGAAGGTGGCGTACACTAGAATATGCGTTCGATCAAAAGATATACGCGATGGAACATGCGGATTCATTATTTAATTTTTTTTTTTAAAAGGGCCAAAAAGAAGTAGAAATAGAATAAAAATTGTATGACTGTAAAAAACGGTCTAACACTAGCTCTAGTGTCAAAGTCAGTAGTCGAAAAGCCGCATCAGTTAGTTAGGTGTAACCACATGCTGGTAAACATGAATAGAAAACATGAATGGGAACATTTATGCAAACATTTCAAAGTGAAATACCATTAGACACATATCAAAAAACATTCTAGATGGATAACAAATATTCACAGTTCATGAAAAGAAATATATAATTTCATGAGACAGTTTATAGAAAGCAGTTCAGATCCATCCTGTCATTAAGACCCTTAGGGTGGCTTGTATTTAAAAACGTCATCCAAAATATTTCCCTGCGCAATAGAAATTGTGTGTTATCTCTGCCAGGCAATACTGGTATTATTTCCAAGACCAAGAATCTTAACTGACTCGGAGTGTGATTGTAATTATTGAAGTGGCTTGCCAATGGTGATTTACTATTTTTTGTCTGAATGTTACTCTTGTGCTCGATTATGCGTGTCTTGATCTTGCGCTCAGTTTTTCCAACATAAGCAAGGCCACAAGGGCATTTAATAAGATAAATAACATTCCGGCTGTCGCATGTAGGAGTCACACGTAATGAAATAGAAGTACCTCGACTAGGGTGTTTGATTTCTTTGCCCTTAATTATGGCGTTGCAATTAACACAGTTGTAACAGGGTAATGTACCCTTGTATGGTTCTGATCACTGTTGTGTTTTTTTGTTGAGAATTTCTTTAATATTCCGAGATCTTTGATATGCAAACCTTGGCGTAAGTTGGAATATGTTGTTAAAATCATTTTCCATTGTCAAGATAGGCCAGTTTTTTAGTATTATTGATTTTATTCTAGAGCTCTCAGTTGAATATTTTGAAACGAATACCATTCGTTCTTGGCTGGGTGGTTTGGGATGAGTCTGTAGTAAAGTTTGTCGATCTGTTTCCATCATTTTTGATTTTGCTTCCTCAAGATTCACCATGGGATATCCTCGCTCTTTAAATTTTGAGATGCATGTTTGAACACTCTTTTTTAAAGATTCCTCAGTGGAGGAGATTCCTTTTATTCTTAACAGTTGTGAATAGGGTAAGTGTCTTTTCAATGGAGGTTGATGAAAACTCTGAAAGTGTAATAGATTATTGCGGTCTGTGGTTTTGGTAAACACGCTAGTTTCCAGTTTTCCTTCATTGTTCTGTATTAGTACGTCCAGAAAGGATATTTGATGTTTCTGTATGTTGTGAGTCAATTTTATCCGGTCGTTTACATGATTTAATGACTCTATTGCTTGCAGCAGTTCAGCTTGTGTTCCTTTCCTTAATATGAATATGTCGTCAATATACCTCTTTTAAAGTAGTAGGTTTTTAATCCAATCATCCTTGCACAAAATATTATCAAGTTCGAATCTGTGCATAAATAAATTTGCATACGCCGGTGCGGCGCAATTGCCCATCGAGGTTCCAGAACTTTGAATGAAATATTGTTCTTGCCACACAAAATAGCTGTGGTACAGTGTGAAATTAAGCAACTCCATGATAAACAATTTCAAACCGTCGTCCATGTCAGACTGCATCAGAAAAGATGCGGTTGCATCTAATCCCAAATTGTGTGGGATTGAAGTATATAGTGATTGAACATCAATCGTGCAAAGAAGCATGTCGGTGGTGAATAGTAAGTTGTGGTCTTCCAGAATGGTTAAAAAGTGAGTGGTATCCTTAATGTATGTCGTCATAGACTGTACTAATGGTTGCAAGTGTTTATCAATATATCTCCCAATGGGTTCGTGAATGGAATTTACTGTAGATACGATAGGTGTGCAAGGTGGATGGGTAGAATGTTTGTGAACTTTGGGCAACATGTAAATATAGGGTATTGCCGGATTGGTTTTTATGAGATATTGTTTTTCTTTTTGTCCTATCATTCCAGAATTTAAAGTTTTATTTATCAGAATTGATAGGATGTCCATGAATTGTTTGGTGGGATTTTGCTCCACTTTGTAGTAAGTGTTGGTGTCGGTGAAATGTTCATTGACTCGGTTATTGTAAAAGTCAGTATCCAAAATAACTAGGGCTCCTCCCTTATCTGCTTGACGTATTGTAATCTCAGGTTTATTCGCCAAATTCTTTAGAATGTTTTGCTCTTTGATTGAAAGATTGGTGGTTTTAGATTTTGGTTGTTTATATACTTTTTCCACCTCTTTGTGGATCACTTTCTCAAAGGCATCAAGGACCTTGTGGCTCACTGGTGGTATATATTTACTCTTGTTTCTGAGTCCCATCAGAGTATCTTTAGAAGGTTCGTCGGCGACCGGAATAACATTGGTGAAAAAATGTCTCAATCGTAGTACCCTCATAAATTTGTAAATACAAATCTGTGTATCCAGTAGTTCAGAATGAAATGTGGACACAAAACTTGTTCCTTTTTGTAAGACATTTATTTCAGAGCGTGAAATCTGATAATTTGAAAGGTTAATGACTAAATTCTTTGACTCCTGGTATTCTTCGCTATAGAGTCCTCTACGCTTGGGCCTTTTGCCCCTCCTGGTTCGTCTGATGATGTTTATGTTTATTCACTTATTAAGCGCGGCTGCCACCCAAAGGGTATCCTGGCGCTGAGACTGCGTCTATCCTACAGGCAGACTACCATTACAGTACTTTGGGAACATAAAGGTCTTAAGGTCCTTTTTAAAAGAAGTGAAATCTTGTCTGCACCTCAGCGTCAGCGGGAGGGTGTTCCAAAGAGTAGCGGCCGTGAAACTAAAAGCACGGCCACCCATCCTCACTCTATTGATCCTAGGGACCGTCACTAGAAACGCAGAGGAGGATCTTAGAGATCTGGCAGCGCAATACCAGGAGAAGAGATTTTAGAGCGGTATCGGCCCCTGTCCATGCAGAGCCTTGAAGACAAGGCATAACGCCTTGAAGGAAATTCTCTGTTGGACAGGTAGCCAATGAAGGTCAGCCAATGCGCCGGAAGAAGAGGCAGAGCGAAGACGGGATAGAGCCAATTTAGCCGCCATATTTTGGATCCTCTGCAGCTTTAAGATCAAAGTTTTGGGGGCTCCCAGAAGTAGTGCATTGCAGTAATCTAATCGACTAAGAATAGAACTGCGCACTACCTCTGCCCTTGCCTCTTTGGGGAGGAGCGGTAAGATCTTACTTAGGGCGCGGAGTAAGCCCATACAACCCGCTATAGTTCTGTTCACAGAGGCATCGAGCTGCAGGTTGAGTTCAAACAGAACTCCCAGATTACGGGCCGACTCAGCAGCCTCTACCGTACCTAGAATAGATGTAGGCCAGAAATCATCCGGAAGCGGACGAGGGGTACAGTCTAGGGAGCAATGGAGAACCTCCGTTTTAGATCCGTTAAATTGAAGCGAGTTGGCTCGCAGCCACTCAGCTGTATTTTCGGTATTGTTGGTGCCACTTGAGGTGGTTGGTTTTTCTTGTGCAGTAGTGTTGACTACTGATAATTGTTTTGATCTTGGAGGTTGTCTCCTATATTGTGAATCATCAGATGATGAAGTTTCATCAGATGGTTTGTTTGAACTGGGTTTTTGTTGTCATCTCCTAGCATATATGTCGGCCCAATTGTAAACTTCTCCTAGCTTGTAGTCAAGCGTATCCCGTTTAAATTTTCTGATTTTACGTTCATTTATGTCCTTTGTGTATGATTCCAGTTGTTTGTTTATATCATTTAACATTTCATCCATTTAATCTTTTGTTAGCATGTCGCCGAGATCTTGTTTTAACTGCTGGCTTTCTCTGTTTAAATCCCCAATCAGTTTAGCCAATTCTTGTATAATTAGAAGAATAAGGTCGAGTGAGCACTTATTAAGTATAGCTTGCCATCTTTCAGTGAATTTGGGATTGTTTTTACATAACGTTGATTTGAGCGAGATACGAAGTCCACGTGGAATTCTTTGCACTTTATGATATCTAATGAGCGTGCTTGCATGTAACTTCTGGTTGACTATTTTCTTTGACAGATAGAGCAGTTGTTTAATGTTGCTTTGTTTAGACCCGGTATTTGTCAATAAAGTTTCACTTTCCTCAATAAGGGAATACATTTGTTGTTTATCATCCTCCGTAAATACAAAGGTCTCTGCTTTTTCATCTGTAATCCTGACTATATCCTCGTATTGCATGTTTGTATTATAATGGTGCGTGGTTCTGTTGACTCAGAATGGGTAAAGTATCAACAAATGTTATTACAGAACTATCGCACTCAAAGTTAATGGGGAGTGTAAGAAGGTAGTCGATGTATGTAGGTGCTATTTGAGATCTTCCGTCTGAGTCTTGGAAGAAGTGAAAACTAGTTTTGTAGCGTTATTCCAGTAGGGAACGACGTCTTCAAAAGCACTCAAAGAAACAATTCCCTTTCAAGGTCTGATCATTCAAATAAAGTTTTATTCAAAAAAGATATTTTTCAATTTGTTGAATTATTCATTTCATTCATAATCACTGTAAATTTATCAATATTTATAGCTGATAATACATGGCCCAATGCATTTCGGGCAATTTGCCCTTCTTCAGGGGAATAGTTATTCTGCAGGAGGAAAAATAAACACAACTATGATAACATGTTTGGCAACATTTGTTTGATGTCATATGAAAAAGTCATGAAACTCCAAAAAACCTTCAATTAAGAACACAGTCATACGTGGTAACTCAAATAAAAACAGCATTATGATTGTGGATAAACACATACATATGTGTAAAAGGAAAAGTAAAAGTAATTGAGACATAAGCCCCTATTTTCTGCACGTTCAAACGAAACAAGAGTAAAGCACTGTCAGTACCTTGAGTTCTTAAAGAATTCTCATTCTGATGAGAAAAAGATAGGTGGAAGTGTGGGCCTGTGAAAATAATGGTGGTAATTGTAACTAACATTTTTTATGAAACTCAGTCGAACACAAATTAAGCAACTAGTCTAAAAACTCTGTGTAAAATGTACCCTTAGTTATGGCTGCATCGGCTTGCTCGTTTGTCACTAATATAGAGAATCAATGTATTTGGGCCGAGTTCTGGAAATCAAAAGTAAACAAGCCATCACCATTCAGGATGGATTTAAAAGAGTAACGAGCGGTAGCTACACAAACGGTATGCAGGCTACGATAATCAGCATTCACTCACCCGTGTGAGAATTCCGGTAAGGGTCTTCAGTCCGAGCACGCCAAGATGCACGGCGTGTTGGTTACTGACGCGGACTCTGCCGCTTTTAACCCGGAAGTATCTGCTCCTATTCCGGTAGCAGCGATAATGAAAATAGGAAACGGACTAAATTCGTAAATCGTAGTATGCACACCTGAAGGTGGCGTACACTAGAATATGCGTTAGATCAAAAGATATACGCAATTGAACATGCGGATTCATTATTTAAAAAAAGTTTTTTTAAAAAGGGGCAAAAAGAAGTAGAAATAGAATAAAAATTGTATGACTGTAAAAAACGGTCTAACACTAGCTCTAGTGTCAAAGTCAGTAGTCAAAAAGCCGCATCAGTTAGTTAGGTGTAACCACATGCTGGTAAACATGAATAGAAAACATGAATGGGAACATTTATGCAAACATTCCAAAGTGAAATACCATTAGACACATATCAAAAAACATTCTAGATGGATAACAAATATTCACAGTTCATGAAAAGAAATATATAATTTCATGAGACAGTTTATAGAAAGCAGTTCAGATCCATCCTGTCATTAAGACCCTTAGGGTGGCTTGTATTTAAAAAGGTCATCCAAAATATTTCCCTGCGCAATATGTTATGTTATGTTATGTTACTGTTTGTTTTGTAGAGCGCTCAGCTGCTCCAAAGAGCGTCCCGGCGCTAAAGATCATCACACCAAATACCAGCAACTAACACAAGCCATAACGGCACCTGAATTAACCATAACAGCATTACAGGGCAAAAAGATAAGTTTTAAGTCCCTTCCTAAAAACAGAGAGATTGGTGCACGTCCGCAACGTCAGGGGCAGAGTGTTCCAGAGACGGGGTGCAAGGTAACTGAAGGAACGACCTCCACAGCGAGCACGCTTCACTGTTGGGACGATAGCCTTCGCCTGGGCAGCAGATCTCAAAGGTCTAGATGGGAGATAGAAAATGACCCTTCTCTGCAGATATTTAGCGCCGAAGTTGTGATGCGCCCTAAAAGCTGTAATTAAGATTTTGAAAGAGATGCGCTTACGAATCGGCAGCCAATGCAGAGAGACAAGGAGATTGCTGGCCCTGGCTCTTCTAGTTAGACCGAAGATTGCCCTGGCTGCAGAGTTTTGAACTATCTGCAGACGAGTCAGCAGATATTCAGGCAGACCTAAGTAAAGGATGTTAGCGTAGTCTAGGCGTGAGCCTATTAGTGCTTGCACCGTGATCTTCTTATGCTCAACAGATAGATAAGGCAAAAACTTACGCAACATCCTTAAGATGGCAAAGCACTTCCCAGTCAAGCCAGCAACCTGGGCTTTGAAGGAAAGAGTGTTATCAACCATCACACCCAAATTCTTAGCTGTGACCGAATCGCTGGCAGGGGGAGACATGGCCGAAGGCCACCATTGCTTCCATCTTGGGTCTGCAGGACAGCCAAAGAACAATATTTCGGATTTGTCGGAGTTGCATTTGAGGCCACTTTTTCCGAGCCATTCAAACACAAACTCCAAACACTTACGAATGGCTGCTCCATCGAAGTCACAACCCCTGTCACAAGTGAACAGGAGTTGTGTATCATCCGCATAGGATATGATCTGGGCCCCTAGCTCCTCCACCCGTGCCGCCAGAGGTGTAAGGAAGATATTAAAGAGGGAGGGACTGAGTATGGAGCCCTGCGGGACCCCTATCTCAAGCTTCGGCATCAGGGCGGAGAAAGGGGGAGCCCAGATCGTTTGTCTCCGGTCAGCCAAAAAAGACTGAAACCATGCGAACACCGTTCCCCGCAGCCCAATCTCCCAGAGTCTAGTTAGGAGGAGGTCGTGGGGAACGGTGTCGAAGGCCGCCGACAAATCGAGCATGATAAGCAGGGCCTTTCCACCCCTGTCGAGGGTCTCCTTCACAGCTTCGGTTACCTCAAGTAGAGCGGTTTCGGTGCTCAGGTTAGATCTAAATCCAGACTGTGACTGGTGTAAAAGGGAGTTACCCTCTAAAAAGTTGGTAAGGGTGGTGTGAACATACTTTTCAGTAACTTTGGCCAGGGCAGGAAGCAGCGAAATTGGCCTGTAGTTCGAATGCAGTTTGGCGTCTGCATTCGGTTTTTTAATGAGGGGAAGAACTAGGGCCTGTTTCCACAAGGAGGGGACTTTGCCCGATTTGAGAGATGCATTAATGAGAGGGTTGATGATCGGGTTAAGGGCAGGTGCCAGGGTCGCAAGACACTTGGCAGGACAAGGGTCCAGTGGAGAGCCAGATTTCAGGCCAGATAAAAGATCAAGCGAGGTCTGAGGCTCTAAAGGAGGGAAACAATGCAGGGTAGGGCCCAAAGAATCCGTATGCATTGCCATTGGGCATAACCAGGGGTTAGAAGGGCCGTCGATCGCTGAACCCGTGCTCAAGATGTTCTGGGTTCCTTGCAAAGCTGACTGGATGGTGCGGATTTTATTAGTAAAAAAAGCTGCAAGCTCCATGATCCAAGGTTCCGAGAAAGCAGACGCAGGAGTGCAGCAGGAGGGAGATGTGAATTCTTTAACAATCTTAAAGATCTCTTTGCAGGAACTATCTGCTTCCTCGATCCTTTTAGCTAAAAAGGATTTTTTCTCTAATACGATCTCCCTATGATATTCTTTCACTGCTAATCTGTGGAACTGCTTAGCAGAAGTATCATAGTGCCTCCTCCAAATTCTCTCCAGCCTCTTGCAATGCCTTCTCTTAGCCGCCAAGGCAGCAGAGAACCACGGGGCTGATGCTCTTGTCAGTTCAGATCTAGCCTGGCGAGGTGATGCCAAGGCTTCCAAACGTGCAGTGAGCCAGTTCTGAAAACACACCACATCGTCCTCCAAACTACCCGTGATAACACAAGGATGGGTTTCTAAAGCCTGGGTGAGCATGGCCGGGGTGACTTTATGGAAGGCTCTAGAGCTACGAGCAGCTAGCCGCTGCGGAATGCGGGCGGTCACTGGCTGATGTACTAACGTGAAATCCGCTAAGAAATGGTCCGACCAGAGTACTGGGGCAAGGGAGGAAAGGGCCACCGGAACGGTCGAAAAAATTTGATCTAGAATATGCCCCTTCACATGTGTAGGTGACTGCAGGTACATATGAAGTCCCACCGACGATGTCATATCCAAGAATTTTTGCACTTCAGGATCCTCACCCTTATCCATGTGGATGTTAAAGTCTCCGAGTATTAGGCAATGTTTTGTCCTAAGACTCAGTGTGGAGATGATCGATAGCAAATCCTCCGTGAAGGAGCCAAGAGGGCCGGGTGGTCTATAAAGCAAAAGCCCCAAACAGTATTGATGGGGGGATAGGGCCAGGAAGAAGGCAAGGATTTCACAGACAGGCAAATCATCCGTTGACAAGATGGTACAAGGAATGTGCCTCTTAATGATAAGTGCTACTCCGCCTCCCCTTCCCTTGCATCTATCTCGGCGGAAAATAGCATATGAAGGAGGGATGGCAATAGCCAAATCAGGTTCCGAACCCTCACCAAGCCACGTTTCTGTAAGAAAGAGACAATCTAAGTCATCATGTGTTAAAAGATTATGGATGTCAAGAGCGTGCTGAGGAAGGGACCTGGTGTTTAACAAGGCGCATTTACTACCTAATGGAGGGAGCTTACCCGAGCAGGGATTAATAGGGACCGGCACCCACCCACACGTGGGGCACGTAGTAATATCCCCGGCAGAATAGGGGATAGCTCGCTGGCATGGAGCCGTGTATGCATTGTAAGACAGAAGGTCATCTCTAGTGTACATAAAGCCGAGAACTGAATCAAACAAACAGGAAATACTGGTATTATTTCCAAGACCAAGAATCTTGACTGACTCGGAGTGTGATTGTAATTATTGAAGTGGCTTGCCAATGGTGATTTACTATTTTTTGTCTGAATGTTACTCTTGTGCTCGATTATGCGTGTCTTGATCTTGCGCTCAGTTTTTCCAACATAAGCAAGGCCACAAGGGCATTTAATAAGATAAATAACATTCCGGCTGTCGCATGTAGCAGTCACACGTAATGAAATAGAAGTACCTCGACTAGGGTGTTTGATTTCTTTATGGCGTTGCAATTACCACAGTTGTAACAGGGTAATGTACCCTTGTATGGTTCTGATCGCTGTTGTGTTTTTTGTTGAGAATTTCTTTAATATTCCGAGATCTTTGATATGCAAACCTTGGCGTAAGTTGGAATATGTTGTTAAAATCATCTTCCATTGTCAAGATAGGCCAGTTTTTTTGTATTATTCGTTTTATTCTAGAGCTCTCAGTTGAATATTTTGAAACGAATACCATTCGTTCTTGGCTGGGTGGTTTGGGATGAGTCTGTAGTAAAGTTTGTCGATCTGTTTCCATCATTTTTGATTTTGCTTCCTCAAGAATTACCATGGGATATCCTCGCTCTTTAAATTTGAGATACATGTTTGAACACTCTTTTTTTAAAGATTCCTCAGTGGAGGAGATTCTTTTTATTCTTAACAGTTGTGAATAGGGTAAGTGTCTTTTCAATGGAGGTTGATGAAAACTCTGAAAGTGTAATAGATTATTGCGGTATGTGGTTTTGGTAAACACGCTAGTTTCCAGTTTTCCTTCTTTGTTCTGTATTAGTACGTCCAGAAAGGATATTTGATGTTTCTGTATGTTGTGAGTGAATTTTATCCGGTCGCAATAGAGACATTAAATCATGTAAACGACTGGATAAAACGTTGCGTTCTGGGCTGTTTGATCCTGCGGGCAAAAGGCCTACCCACACAAGTGAGGTACCATTTTTCTTGGAAGACTTTGGGGAATGCCGGGTGGGTGAAAGTTTGTGGATTCATGCAGATTCCAAATTTTTTCACCACAGAAATGCGAGGAAATATGTTTTTGTTTTTTACAAATGTTGAGGTTTGCAAGGGATTCAGGGTAACAGAAGCTGGTGAGACAAGTCACACCATCCTGGATTCCCCTGGGTGTCTAGTTTTAAAAAATGTATAGGTTTGCTAGGTTTCCCTAGGTGTCGACAGAGCTAGGGTTCAAAATCAACAGCTAGGCACTTTGCAAAAAAAGAGCCAGTTTTCACTGTGAAAATGTGGTGTGGCCACGCTGCATTTTGGGCCGTTACCTGTTGCGGGCACTAGGCCTACCCACACAAGTGAGGTACCATTTTTCTTGGAAGACTTTGGAAAATGCGGGGTGGGTGAAATATTGTGGAGTCACGTAGATTCCAGAACTTTTCACCTCAGAAATGTGAGGTAAATGTAGGGTTTTTTGTGCAGAATTTTGAAAATTTGAAAGGGATTCTGGGTAGCAGAACCTGGTGAGAGCCAGACAAATCACCCCATCCTGGATTCCCCTGGGTGTCTAGCTTCCAAAAATGTATAGATTTGCTAGGTTTCCCAAGGTGCCGGCAGAGCTAGGGTTAAAAATCTACAGCTAGGCACTTTGCAAAAAAAGGGTCAGTTTTCACTGTAAAAATAAAATGTGTCCACAGTGCGTTTTGAGCTTTTTCCTGTCGCGTGTACTAGGCCTACCCACGCAAGTGAGGTAAAAATGTTGTCGGGAGACTTAGAGTAACACAGAATTGTAGACCAACTGTTATTACCTATTGACTTTTGATGCATTTCTGCCTTCCAAATGAAAGACAAGGTGTAAAAAAGAAGTCACTTTGAAAAATGTCCTAGCATTCTCATGCTAGTATGGGTACTCACAATTTCAGAAATGTGCAGATATCTACTGTTTCTAAACTCTATATTTTGTTCCCATTTCAGAAATACATAGGTGTCTTTCATACCGATTTTTCCATGTATATATTTTCCCAAATTAATTGCTATATACCTGGTTCATGATCAAAAAAACATTGCAAGACGCTGCTCAGTTATGGGCTCTGGGTTAGTCGGGTTCTTGGTGAACCTACAAGTCCTATATATCCCCACAACCAGAAAGGTCCACCGGATGCAACGGTATAGCTTTTAAATGGCTGTCATAATTAGAAGAAGTTACAGGTGAAAACATCGTCACAAATGGCTATTTTTTTCAACTAATTTTCAATTTTTTCTATATACAACTGTTACTTTCTATAAAGAAACCTTGAAGGTTCTACACAAATGGCCCCTTGCTAAATTTAGAATTGTATTTACTTTTCTAAAATGTATAGCTTTCCAGGATCCATTATTGCTTTCATACCCATTTCTACCATTAACTGGAAGAAGGTTGAAAGCACAAAAAATAGCAAGAATAGACTATGTCCCAGTAAAATGGCAAAACTGCCTAAAAATGTTGGTTTTCTGACAAACGTCTGTCAGTCCCTAAAAGCTGAGAACATGGTGAATTCAGCACCAGAACTCCTTTGTTGATACCATTTGCAGGGAAAAAAACAGATGCTTAAATTTGCAGCACTTTTATCCAGCTTTTTGAAAAAAACACATAATGTTGCTGTATGTTGGCTAATTTCTGGGTCCCATTCAGGGGAATCTACAAACCCTGGGTACCTTTAGAATCCCATGATGTTGGAAGAAAAGGACGCAAATTTGGTGTTGATGTCTTATGTGGTCAAAAAGTTACAGGGGCCTAAGCGCGAACTACCCTAAATAGCCAAAAAAAAGGCTTAGCACAGGGGGGGGGGAGGCCTAGCAGCAATGGGGTTCATGTTGTCCTGTGGGGTGCTCACTGCCATGGAGGGCGTGGAGTGAGAAGAAGTGCTGAAATGGGCATCTTCATTGGGGGGGGGGGCTGGTTGAGATCAAGGGGGAGCTCGATGTTCTTGATTTGAACACTGAAAGAGGCAAATTTTTCACATCGTTCTCTTGATATCTGAGTTTTTTTTAGGGGTGCTTAAGAGGTTTATTGATTGATGATGTTGAAGAGATCTTTCGGGCATTTTTTGGCATTATCTGGAGCATTGCAGAAGAAGAGGGCTTTTTCTTCGTGATCTGCTTTTTATATTTTCTGGGTTTCCCTCTGAGCTGTTCCAGGTGGGCTGTGGGTGTATTTGTTCACCTGAGTCCTTCGGCTGCTCTGACCCGCTTCCTTCAGTGTTGAACTCATTATTTAACCATGATCTTGAGGGAGTGTTTCTCACCTCTTTAAGTTACAGACGGGCTACTTGGTACATGATGTTTTTGAAGCACAAGGTGTTTCTCCAACTGTTTCACACAATGTGAATTTTATGACATAACTGCTGAGAGACGCCAGAGAACTCCTAGGGAAGCCCATTATATACTAATGGCCTCAATTAGAGTTTGGCAGATAGGGTACTGTGTCACAAATGCAACAGAGTGCTTCATCAACAAGAAAATGATGCAGCACAGAGTCGTAAGCCACTTAGCTGCGCTGTGCTGAGTCATTTTCAAAGCACAGGAATGCATCATAGCAACAACAATATGATGCTCAGTCAGTCAGTCAGTCATTAAAACTTTATTTGGTTTGTTACAACCATAAAAGTATACACTATACATTTATAAAAGCTTTATAAAAACACATAATATGAAACATTTGTAAAATTGCAACTCAGTCATTTCCCGGAAGATAACCCCAACACCTTTGTTATTAAACAGTATCCTCGTAGGTTGTTAAAATCACATGAGATAACATGGGTGAACTTATATAACCAAGCCTTCTAATCACAATACATAAATTAAAATACAATCTAATTTTTATAGAGGGTGGGTTACATACACCTATAACTCTGTACTCTGGAGAAACCCCCTAACTCTACTCATGTATTTCCCCAAAGCGCAGGCTATATCCAGATTTGTCATTCCCACCAGAAGGTCTGCAGCTTGCTTTCTATTCATAGTCCTGTATTTTTTAAATATCGGGCCTAAAATCTCCTTACGTATATCAAGGACCATCCTACAATCTAATAAAATATGAATAATATCACAGGGGGTACCTAACATGCTAGTGCAATTACCATTACTATTTATCATGAGATTTTTTTCCCTACTATTTACATAACAGGGGTTTATTCCTATTCTCAGTTTTAATACCTTTCTTCTTAAGTGCTGGTTCGGCAACCTGCCCAAGTAAGGGTAGGAATGGTATTCTGAAATCCATACTTGGATCATATGGGACACCGATATTTTTTGCCGAAGATACTCTTGATCGCAAATACGGGACACGTCCGCTCCCAATGACTGTAGTTCTTTTTTGCCTATATTGACGTTTCCTAGCTGCGTATCTAGTTCTATTCCTAGCTTCCCATATGCTTCTTTTAATGAGGCTCTTGTTTCTTTTGCCCAAGATAACTTGCTAGAGGCAATTTCCTCTCTACACCACTGTGATATTTTTCTGGGGGGCTCCCCTGTCTACAAACGCTGCCAAAACCATATTAGGGCCATCCTAGTTGTAATTGCCCAGGAGCTAACTCCCAGCTCCAGTCTTGCTGCTTGTACCATTGCTGATTTTGGCAACGAGAACAAGCTTTTCAGGATCATACCCTCCTCTTTATCCCAACCTTTTTTCCCGCTTAGGAGGAGAACCTCTGATCCATATAGAAATTGCGACGGGACCATTGCTAGGTAGGCCTTTATAACCAGCCCATCTGACATGTCTCCGTAGAAGCTATTAAATCTTTTTAAGCCCTTTATAGAAGCTGTTGCCCTAATTTTTAATGCTTCCAGATGGGTA
Organism: Lissotriton helveticus; assembly: GCF_964261635.1. Taxonomy (NCBI): domain Eukaryota; kingdom Metazoa; phylum Chordata; class Amphibia; order Caudata; family Salamandridae; genus Lissotriton; species Lissotriton helveticus. The sequence continues at coordinate 1,034,995,077 of NC_136059.1, forward strand.
ATCCAATTCAAATTACTCGTGAACCATATTCCCAAGTATCTATATTCCGTTACCTTCTCGAGTAATTCCGTGCCTAGATGCCAAGGGAACCGGGTCTTACTTTTACCGAAACATAGTATTTTAGCCTTTTCCATATTTACTACCAGTTTTTTATTTAAGCAGTATTTATGGCACATATTTAGTTTCCTCTGCAGGCCTATCTCCGTCTGGTCCATGATCACCAGGTCGTCTGCATAAAGCAGACAAGATATGTGGTTACCTCCTAGCTTTGGACTAGCCCCTCTAACCTCTCTTAGATTCTGAGGCAGGTCTGCTATAAACAGAGAGAAAAGCAACGGGGCTAATACGCACCCCTGCCTCAGGCTATTTCCAATCTGGATCCTCCCAGATAACCCGCCCTCCTCATCCAGTATAACCTGGGCCCAGTTGTCTGTATGTAAGGCCTGGATAAGGGCTAACAGGTCTGCGTGTGTCTTGTAGCCTACCAAGGTAGACCATAGCTGCTCCCTGCCTACAAGGTCGAATGCCGCGCGGAAGTCAACAAAACAGGTTACCCCTTTGCTCTATAGACTTCCGCGCTACCGCCCAGAGGGCAAAACAATGATCCACCGTTGAGTGCCCTTCTTTAAATCCCCCCTGTTCAGGGGGTACTATACAGTTATCTTCAGCCCAGTCTTTTAGCAAACCTAAAATTATTTTAGAGAAAACTTTTTCCCCAATATCCAAGAGGTTTATCAGGCGATAATTTTTAGGGGAGTTTACATCACCTTTTTTATGTATTGGTCTAATGATAGACCCTTTCCAGCTATCTGGTAACGTTCCTGTTTTTAGTATTCTTGAGAACGTCTTTGAGAACAAGTCTGCCCACCAATCTATATTTGTTTTTATGATAATGGCGGGTAGATTATCTGGGCCAGCAGCTCGTGTTAAATTTAAGTTGGCTATCACGGTTTTAATGTGGCCTTGAGAGAACTGCTCCATTACTTCTTCCCTAACTCCTGGCCAACTAGATGGTACTATCACCTCCCTCCTTGGCCAATTACCGTAGATCTCCTCAAGATAGGTTACCCACTGGTCCTCTGGGACAGAACAATGCATGGTCCCTGCCGCTTTCCCCGTACATTCCTGTATCAATTTCCAGAAGCCTTTGACATTTTTTTCTTCTATTGCCACTAGTTGGTTCTTCCAGCAATTTTCTTTAAAAGATTTTTTTTCTCTAATAGATGCCTTGTATTTTATTTCTTAAGTGCTAGAAATGCTGCTTCATTATAGCTACGCCAAAGGCTTCTTTCTCCCTTTCTAATAGCGGCCTTTGCTTTACGGCATTCTTCATCGAACCATGGTTTATTAATTACATGTAGTGATATTTTCCTTACCAAGCTATGCTTTGCCCGTTTAATTTTTATTCTGAGGCATTCTACAAGTTGTCTTATCATATCCTCATACCAGGATATCTCCTCCCCCTTTGCTAAATTTCCTAAGTCAACTACTATCTCAAGGTCCTTCAGTTTCTCTAGGTGTTCTTCACTTATGCGGGTTGTAAGTCGCTTGGGATATTCAACCTCTACATGTAACACCTTCTGTCTCGGCGGAACCTTATTAGCATACATTTCTATCGATAGTGGGAGATGATCGCTGCCCTCTACTTGGAGTATTTCGAAATGTTGAGTTAAGTGGAAACACCAAGCCTGAATAAAAACATAGTCTATGGGGCACATTTGCTGTCCTATTTTAAATGTGCACTTTGCGGGCCAATCTGTTTCTTTCCTACCATTAACACAAACCAAGCCCATGGCCCCCAGCAGCCGTCCAAGCTCCACATCCTGATTTGAGAGCTCGGTGCTGATGAACATTGCAGACTCTATGTTATACGCTTTTAGCAAGTCGCTATTCCAGGCATCAGTTTTTAGGGGATTTAGTCTATGATTAAAATCCCCTAGAATTAAAATCACATCTCTTGGGTAGAATTCATATAAGTTCTCTATATCCTTTTTTAAACGCTCCAACTCTGCTTTATACTCATGTTTTTCCCCTTTCTGTATGTACACATTAATAATACATACACCTCCACCCCCTATGTTGTTATTTAGGATCAGCACTCTGCTACCCAATGCCCAGATACATGTTAAGTCGAGGTGAAGAATATCTCTCACTATCCTTGTGGAGACCAACGTCATCTGGCCACCTGAAGCCCTACCCATTTGATTCTTTCTTGCAGGTTTTATATGATTAGCAAAACCTTCCGTGACGGGGGTTTCGTCGCACAGCGATGTCTTCCCAAGGAGATTTTTAAAAGACTCTTGAGGCTGTATTCTTTTGTAGCCATTAATATTCCAAGAGATGATATGCAGGCTGTGCGATGACCCAGTTTCCTAATCGATGTTACTCAAATTCCCCTCCTCCTCCTGGTCTATATGAGCCAGCTCTCTGTACCTATTCCCGACCAAGACATCTTCCTCCCCCACCCTATCTTTTTGGGAATAATTGTAATTTTCAGGCCATCCTTGTTACTCCGTCCAGATGAGATAATTTTTATTTGCCGTTCTCCCAACCCTGCATGGTTTCTAAGGAATTGGTGCCCCTGATTATCCATTTTCAGATCCTCTCTATTTACTAATCTGATTCCTTCCCTTAACATCTCAGCTTCTGCTTTTTCCATTGGAACTTTTATTAAAGCTGAGTGGAGGAGGACCTTTGTTATTTCTTCGCCTTTAGCATTAACCAAAAACCCCTCTTCTTTTAGGTCATTTGTACTAACATATTTTAAGCTGGGGCATTTAGCAAATGAGAAAAGTAACTGCGAGCGGTTTAGGGGTTTTAATTTCTTACCCCATTTCCCCCCATTTCCCTGACCCATAGGTTCTAAGTATAGCCAGATGTCCACAATCCTCGATGCCTGTAAAGTCTTTAGGTTTTCCTCTGGTCTTTTATCCCTTCTCTTCAAATTACTTTCTACTCTACCTCCATTCTTACAATTATTCACCAGGGATAAGTTACTTGGCCCTGCATCAGTGGACATCTCCATTTCCTATATGGGTTCTAGCCCCTCTTTTCTCCCCCTGGGCTTCCTCATAGGGGCTTTTACATTCTTAGCCAAGCATTTACCCAAGTCCCAAAATGATTTTTCCTTGCGACTAAGGGTGCTTGCTCCGGTGTCTACAAGGGTTAACTTATCTGTTTCTACTCTCACTGCCTTGTCCCGGGACCTTAGGTCATGGAGTACCTTTTTCCTGTTCTCCTGTTGTTGTACTACCTGCTTGACCCATTGGATCTTTTTCCCCTTCCTCCTCTTCAGGCAATGCCTCCTTTCACCAAATCTTCTTTATAATCATGGGGCAGCGGGAGATATATACAGTGGGCTCCTCCTCTTTAGGAATATTTCCCCTTGTCATTTCTCCCCCCTCATCTGCTTTATTCTCTACTGCTCTTACAAGTGATGGCATTTAGCCTCTTATCTGCATCAACTCCCCAATTATGTTCTTAAACTGATTACTTTGGGGTTTTAGAATTTCATTATTTACAACTGAAACCTCTAGGATTCCTTGCAAAGTTTTCTGGAGCATCAGCATAACCTCGAGCATTGATGAGCTCGAGGTACCCGTCACCTCCAAACTATTCACAGGTAGACCTGAATGCTCAGTATGGGCCATATTTGCATTTTTCAAACTTTCTTTCCCATTAAGTCCATATTCCTCGTCGGCAGCTTCTCTCTCCAGCTGTAAATCGATCTGATCTTCATTTTCTTCCTCCCCCTCTATCTTTAAGTCTTGGATTAATACTGACTGAAACAGCCGTGGGGAGGAGGACAGCCGAGGTTCTATTGGGATCTTAGCGATGTCGAAGCTTGTCTGGTTCAGGGAATCGGCGGCTGATACCAGGATCTCTGTCGTTTTTGTGGCCTCCACCGCCTTTAACTCTCTTTCTGGTGTCTCCTTTTCTTTAAAGTGTTTACCAAAGAAGTCTTTAATAGATTTTGAGACTGTAGAACCGCCTTTTACACCTGCTACCTTAGCGGTCATCAGCCCCTTCTGTTTGATTGTACTTGAGGATGCAGTAGACCCCAATGCAGATGTTTTATTCCCGGTAGGTGTCGTTATTGCACTTTCCAAGTCTTTGGGTAGTTTTGTTATGTCCTCTACCCCAGAGCTTTTATTTCCTGGTGTTTTAGAGTTCTTTAATACTTTACGTCGTTTATTGTTTCCTAATGCCATAGCTTTAAATTCTCCTTCTCTGCTTATTTCCAAGGGAGCAGATATTTTCCGGGCAGTTTTCTTAACTTGGTAGATTACCCGCACGTTCTAGGTGCACTACAGCCCCTCTAGCGATAACTCTTTGCTGCAACTCTCCCAATTATAATTTTGTCTTTTTTTTTCACTTACCTCTGTCCTGTGGGCGCGCTCTCTTCCTCCACCACCTTTTCCTCTATTCCTCTGTCTCTTCCAGTCCTCGTGCTCCCAATCCTGGCAGCCTCCTATGTGTCTTTCCTTACAGGTTTGGAGTCCAGTGGTCACTATCTACTACTGATTTGCATAGAGCCATGTCTGAACTGGGGTGGCAGAGTGGGCTAAAGAACGGTGCTGGATCAAACCCAGATCTTTTGACTGGGTGTGAGTGTTTGATTGATTCAGATGCTCCGTCCCTTTTGTACCACTTTGCAAATCTAGCCCAAGTATGTAGGAAAGGCAGCGTTCACTCTTACATAAAAATCTCGTAATCATAAAAGCTACAAGGAGAGGGGTCAGATTGAAAGGCCCTGATTTACTTTCTTTCATGCATTGCAATGCAACAGGAATCCAAAGTCGGCAGCTTTGGCCGTTAGGCCACAACCATATTTTTCAGTTTATGTGTGAAAGTCATCCAGAAGTTGGTATAATTGCTTCTGATCACCTATTTTGAACATATTCTCTGTTGAAATGGCTTTGTGATTTAAAAAGCAGCAATAAGTCCCAGACGGCTCAGCCAAAATCTTGCTTGGGAATACTTGCAAGGGTTTGTTGTAAAACAGGTGTTTGCACCAGTGGCGCTGGAACAATTTTCGGAGTGGTGGTGCTGACATCAATGTTACATCACTGAAGTCATAGGGAATATGAAAAATCCTAGCTTGGCACAAAGTGTAGCAAATGTACTCGGCAGGAGAGTGGTAAGGAAGTATTAAGTAGCTGGTGGTGAATGTGGAGCACACTGTGTCAAGTATATTATTGAAGCATGCACATTTTACATTGACTGGCCACACGTTGGCAAAATATACAGGTTTACTGTTAAAACTATGAACTATACAGCAAAACTATAAAGCACACAAATTAAAATGTGTGCAAATCGGGTAATCGGGTTTCAGTGAATATTGATCATTTGTGCATCAGCAAGTAAAGTATCTTTGTTTCCATCACACTTCAGAATCACAAAAAAATGTGCTTCATTTTTGCTTTTGTTACTGCTGATATATTCTGAAATAAGGGTACAGTTAATTTACAGATGTTTTACATTTTAATCTGTGCCATTCCTTTTACACTCCTTATACCCCCGCAAGATTGTTCCATAGTTTACTTTAAAAACTCCTCTCACTTTGCAGTCACAGAAAGAAAAGTAAAACCAATCCCCTTGTTAAAAGAATAAGCAACAATTTATCAAAAGATGTAGCCTGACATATGTCCTTGCCTTTTAAGTACAGAAATTGTGACAAAATGTACAGGCACCTTTATTTCTTTTTCACAATCCACCAGAAACCAGCTAGCAACCCACCAGTGGGTCGCAACCAACAGTTTGGGAAACGTTGTCTTAGAGGCATTTTCCTCTTTCTTTGTGGGCTGCATAATTTAGCCCACATTGAAACAGGAAATCGCAAGGAGAAATAAAGATATTTCTCCTTGTTATGCATCTCTCTGGTAGACACACCATTTTGGCGCAAACCCAGGTTTACTGTCTTTAGTGTATCTGGGATTGTCTCAAAATACATGGGTTGATGCATAGGAACTCCTAGGCTCTATCCACGCAACACCTACCCAATGAAAAGTAACGCAAGGCAGTGCTGTGCACTAAGTTGCATTACTTTGTATACACTAAGCCATGAAAAGCAATGCACAGTGACTTTGTGTGGTTTATTAAATCCCAAAATAGATTTTGCGTTGGGGCTGCACCACAGAAGAGATGCAACCCTGATGCAAAATCTTAATACATTGTAGCTAAAGTATTTACTGCCTTCTCTGACAGAGTAATCACATTTAAATATCTCTCTGCTTTGTATCAGCCTGCTCTGCTATTGTACACAACTTCAAGCCAAGCCAGCTGCTGCACGCTGGCAGTTCCATGGTGTTTATATCTAATTCTTGAAGAAGCAAGCAACATTGCCCCTGCTGTCCTAGAAAATTCTAGAGCATCAGAGACAAATTTCTTTTTCAAAAACATTCCCCGCTTTTCAGGGGTTGTCTTTGAAAAACCTAAAAAAAATGTCATCCGTTGAAATTTAAAAAAAATTGAAATTAAAAAATGTCATCCGGTCTGTCAAGCTACAATAGCAGAAGACCTTTCAGCTAAAAAGTTCCCTTTTAGGTGGCATGGGTGTTTAGCTATGGGTGATGTTTGCTCTGGAAACAGTGGAGTGGTTCCCCTACAGCGCTAACAGGTTGCCTGGCCATCTGTCCAGCATTAAGTGAGCTCCCAAGTGCGTTTTATTCCAGATATGTAGGAATATACTCAATCTCATTGACTGTTCTCAATATCACAGTCAGCATTGGGATTTACACCACTCACCGGAAAGATGGCTGCACACAGTATGGAAGACCAGATCAGGCACAGATGACGCCAGAATGTTATATCAGACTGATCAGGTTTGTTACTTAGTGAGAAAAATATATATTTCAGAATGTGTTACAATAAATAAAAAAATAGATTCTTTCAAATAAGGAGTTGGAATGGCTTTACCAAGTGTATCGATAAAAGGTACACAGTAGAGTTACAAAATGCAATGATGCGCTAAGTGTTGTGTTAATGAAGCTGAATTTGCTCTTATGACCTGGACTTGCATCCATGTAGGTGAGTTCTGGATTCCTGTCTTTTCTCAGCTGTCCCTAATGGTGGGATTTACTGTGACACCAGACCCGCTCCTCACATTATTGGGTTATGTGACCGACGTCCTGAGGGTGGTCCGTAGGTAAACTGAGATGGCTCTGCTCCTGGCCAAACGTTAGTTAGCACTGTACTGGGGCAGCAACCATGGTGCAAATGTGGATGGATGGCTTATTTATTAATATTTCCAATTCTTATATAGCACATAGCTACCCAGAACAGGTTTCCGAGCACTGACAGGAATCATGAAAGGATAACATACTATTTATCTATACAAATGAGTTTTCAGTTGTTTTCTAAAGCTGAGGAAGCTTCTCGTAGCTCTTGGATCAATTGTAAGGGAGTTCCAAAGTTTGGATGCCAAGTAGGCAAACGATCGCCTTTTGCTTCTAACCCTGTTTATTCTAGGAGTGGGCAGAAGGAAGCAGTTATTGGAACTGAGGGCATGTTCTTTATTATGTGGAACAATAAGTTGACTCATGATGTGCGGTTTCTGGGCATGTTTTACTTTATGTACGATACAGAGAGGTTTGAATTCAATCTTTTCCTAACAGGTAACCAGTGAAGACTGGTCAGACGTGCCAATTTTGTTTTTGGAATGTTAAGCAGAATTCTGACTGCGGCATTTTGCATGCCCTGCAGCTTTCTGGCGACATACAATGGGCTACCAAGATAGAGTGAGTTGCCATAATCTAGAGGCGACAGAATGAGCCCCTTTATCACTACCTGGTAGGTTTCCATGGAAAGCCATTTGATTGTCTTCCTGAGAACTCTTATGAGACCAAAACATTGTCCTGCAGTTTCTTAGCCTATCAGGCCAAGGTAAGATCTTTGTCCAGGTAGACTCCCAAACTCTAAATTTCCTCTTTTGGAGAGGGACGATTACCAAGACATAGAGGGAAGGAGAAATGGTCCCAAAGGGAGGGGTTGTTACCAACCACCATGACCTCCGTCTTATTGCCGTTCAGTTTAAGGCGACTGATGGTCAGCCATGTGTTCACCTTCTCCATGCAAGTAGATATATTGACCACAATTTGGTGGCTGTTAGATGCCAGGGAGGTGACAACCTGTGTGGCGAATGACACCATTGTAAAACCGACTGAGCAAATACTATTTGCTAAGGGGTGCACATACATATTAAAGCGAGTGGGGCTCAGGGACGAGCACTGAGGAACACCACATTTAAGCTGATGGACCTCTGACAGACAAGGCCCTTCTCTGACCTGAAAACTTCTGTTTTCTAAAAAAGAAGTCAGCCATTTTAGCACATTGCCTGTGATACCTAGTGCCTCTATCCTTTGCCAGAGGATAGATTGAGAGATAGTATCAAAGGCTAAGCTCCAATCCAAAAGGATCAGCGCAGCTGAGCCACCTTGATCTAATATTTACCTGAGATCTTTCATGGCTACTAAAAGAGCTGTCTCAATGCTGTTCCTGGGTCTAAAGTCTTTTTGAGTTGGGTGCAAAAGATTAATAACCATTGACCAATTTCTCTTATATCCTACCGACACCGGGAAGCAGAGATATAGGCCTTCAGTTCTCTCCCTTATCAGGATCCAAAGAGGGCTTTTTCAGCAATGGACTGACAACTGCATGCTTTCAGTGGTCAGGAACTTGTCCCTTTTCCCGTGAAAGGTTGTATAGAGTGGTCAATACTGATAGGATGGTGTCTCCTCCTTTTAACAAGATTGGCTTTATTAGTTGAGGGAAAGTGAGAAGGTAGGGTGTATTCTCCATCTGAAAGGCATCCATTTGCAACTTGAGGTAGAACAGATTCACCTCCTAGGGAGTCATAAATATGACCTTTGGCAAGGACATCACACTGTTCCCTGGAGTGGGAAGGGCCTGCCCCTGCAATATTAAGTTTCAGGAAGGAGTTTACGATCTTGTAAATTTCTCTAGAGGCTTGTGAAGACTGAGCAATTCTGTCGGCAAAGTCCGTTAGCCTCTCTTTCCGGATTGCATGCTGGTAATTTTTCTGTGCTTTTTTGTAGATTACCTTCCTTTCTTCATCATAGTGCGACCTCCTCTTTCTTTCCTCTCTTTTACAGATGTTCTTTAACTCTCTGATTTCAGGTGAGAACTCAGAGCCATATGTATCATCAACCTGATTTGCGATTCTCAAATAGCGATTTTTAAGAAATCGTTATTTGAGAATCGCAAATAGGTATGTATGTACAAAATCTATTTTTTTTGCAATTTCTTAAAATTCCTTAATTGCGAGTAGCAAATTGCAAATCGCAATTAAGGAATACTTTCCCATTCATTTCTATGGGCCAGGAGGCCCATAGGAATGAATGGGAAGTTATTCTCAATTTGCGATTCACAATTTTCTAATCGCAAATTGAGAATCATTTCAAGGGTGCAGGGGTGTCCAAAGGACACCCTGTTGCACCCCTGAAATATGCATGGGTGCACATGTGGTGCACATACATGCCCTAAGGGCATCTATGTGTGTCACACGGCACTTTGAAAAATGCAAAAATGTGCATTTTTCAAGGAATTCGCAACTTACCACCAACTAGAAGTTGGTGGTAATTTGCGATTCCTTAAGGACATTTTGCAAATTTTTTTAGCTTCATACATTGCATTTAAGGAATTGCAAAATTTGCGATCACTTAAATGCAATTGCAAAATAAGGAATCGCAAATTTTGCGATTCCTTGTTTTGCACCAGATTTTGCTTTATACATACCATTTAGCAAATTTGCATTCGCAAAGGCCGAAATTCTGCGAATTTAGGCCTTTGCGATTGCGAATTTGCTTGATACATATGGCCCCAAGTAACATTAGTCCTGGTTCGGTGGCACTTCAGTGTTAATCCAATTCTCAAATGGCCTATGTACAGTGTTAACGTCACCTACCTGTAAATGTACTGAGGTCTGTAATGCTTCTTTCCATTGTGAAATGTTCAACTTAGACCATTGTCTGCTCGATTTGGCATGTGGGTCCCTAGGAATGAGTATATCTGTCCCATTAATATGAGCTTCAGCCAATAAATGATCTGACCAGAGCACCTGTCATTGATCATTGACAGTGAGATTGGTCAAATTAGTAAAAATAGAGTCCAGTATATGTCCTTTGTTATGTGTAGGGAGCTTGAATACCTGTACAAACTGGAAAGCTGACAAATCATTTAGCAGAGTTGCTACCTGTGTACACTTAACATCATCAAAATTAATGTTCAGGTCCCCCAACAAAGTAAAATTAGCTGAATGAAGGCTACGGAGCGCTATAATTTCCGGAATACTCTGTACAAAGTCGAGGGCAGGTCCAGGGGGACTATAGAGTAGCAACCCCGAGAATGTGAAAGAGTGTGTGAGTATAATGGAGAACTACAGGTTTTCGCAGCCTGCAATAGGTATTGGATTAGCTCTGCAATCAAAACCGGGTCTTGAGTTGGGGGTACACGCATGTACACGACGTCCCCCCCACTCTGTTCAGAGGGTGGATGCCGTCCCCCCTGCCAAGAAGTTGGGCCCCCCAGAAATATGCTGAACTTGTCCTGGTGTAATCTTCAGACACCGGGACACGTTCAGCAGCACCTGCAGGTTGCTTGCTTTCCATTCCCAGCAGCAACGTGCAGGCAGCGACTGAGCCTTTTTTCACCTCCAGCTGGGCCGAAGTTAAGGGGCCATCCAGCCTCCTTTTGTTTGTATATGCTGACTGGGGGCCACCTGGAACCTTACATTTAAACGTAAATGCCACAGAGGGAAACAAAGGCACACAGCTTGCCTTCTCGTCACAGGTACTTACGAGAGGCATGTTTTTTTGTCTATGTTCTGTCCCTGTATATAAATGCAGACATGGTCACATGGGTTAGTCTTTCCCAGTATTTACACAAATAATTTAAATAGCACTATTTTATTTCTTTTATAGCGCTACGTCATTACGTCATGAGGTCATTTGCATATTGTCTTACTTGGTCACTCCCTCCACCACTTTTTATAGGACTTGAGCCCCGTTCAAAACTATCTTAAAATTGATAGCAACCCCCACTTCCTTACAAACTCGATCATTTCTAGTGATCACGTATCCTGTGGGAGGACGATTGCAATGTCTGGCCTGCTGTCCTCTTTGAGCCATATCTCAGGGAGAAAAAGAACAGCAGTCGTTGATCTTCCAGCAGAGTTAATATTTCTGCACTGTGTTAAGACGACGACCTGCAATTCAAAGTAAACATGGGCCCTAGGTTATTTTGCTGTTATGAGGACCCTTTATCCTCTGATGAGGCCATTAATTACTGGTTCTCTACAGCTGGAGAACCCATCATATATTCATCAGGAATCCTGAGCCAGTACCCTCACGTTTGACACTTGCTAGTTAGCCTTTCTGGCTCCTTTGAGTGGAAGTATGCTCTCCTGAGTGTGCGTTTGAAGCTTTTTAGGGTTTCACTGCTATGGCATATACCGTCTGAGGTGGGAGGGTCAGGAGTTCTGGCCCCTGGCACAGGCCGGCCACAGACAGGTGTAGACAGGCTTGCTATATGCACGCCTTTGGTGCGCCAGTGGTACGTCAGAGCACCTGGCCTCATTAACTAGAGTGCCTGTGGTGATGCTAAGAAGCTAGAACGATTACCAAAATGGCACCCACTTCCGTGCTATTGGGTTGGCTTTGATCACGGCCAAAATCCATCGCAGTACTGCCTAAAGTACGAAGAGTGCCAATAAAAATTTGCAAAGTAAAGTAAAAACTACAGGCAAGAACTTTTAAGTACCTGGCTCTACTCTTGTCTCCCGCAGATCCGATAGTCCAACCCCCAGTTCAAGCCCCACGCCGATATTAAAATATAAAAAAAATTATTTCTTCTTGCAATCCTAGAAAGATAACATCATAAAGCAGATATTTATAAGGAGTTTAAAATCCTTACTCATGCTCCTGTGTGCAGCTTAAAAGCCTCACCTTTTAAGATGTTACTAGCAAAGTCTATGCTTCCTCGCAACCTCCCTCATCTCGCCCACGGGACATTTGCCAACCACTCCATGTTAAATTCATAGTGACGCAAACAGCATTGGGAGGACTGAAATGCATACCTAGCCGGCAGGCCTTATTGCCTTGACATACATACATGACTCACTATTGCCCTGTAGATGTTTGTGTACTCCTGCCTTGCTTGTGGGTTTTTGCAGACCTGTTGTTTTTCCTTCTTGTGTGGAACATTTAAATGATGTGCATTGTATTTTGAAATGATGATGTTATTATCCGAGTGGTCCTTCCACTGTTGCTGTTATCACCAGCGTATATGCACCTTCCCCCACATAGTGAGATGGGATGTATGTCCTTTGTGTACACAAAAATGATAGCTAAAGTTTTAGAAAAAGCTTTATGTAAGCATACATTCTCATAACTTGGCTTAGGAAAGGCCTATTAAATCCATCTTTCTTTTATTTTGGTAGTTGTGAAAATGTAGCTCATTGGTGGACTTGTTTCACAAATTTCCCCCCAGATGCTTTTTCATAAAAGTTGTTAATCTTTGCCTGGACAGCTTCCAAGCTGGATCTTTGAAGTACCCGTAGAATCACCATAACTAAGTTCCTCCATTCCAGAGAGATAGTTTGAATGGCACCAATCATGGACCTTCTAGTGAACAGCAGTGCAGCCAAGAATATGTGCGCAAACAAACCGACCATGCATGCGAGTGCAACTACATAAATCAGTGGCAAATATCCCTTCTAACTTTTTGTTATGATAAGAGCGAAAAGGTGCATTTCCACACATATAGCTCCATGCAATAGGGTCTTGAGACAGTTTTGCAATGTAGATACACACACTATGACATGAATTATTCACACAGGCACACACACTCCAGGTTTAGAAAAGGACTTTGAAGGATGTACCATTATAAGACGTTGCTGAACATTCTCAATTGGAGCACTGTTTATTCTACTTTCTCACCACCAGTATGTAGAGAGTGTTTTAGCCAGTCTCCTTGTTGCTACTGCATGTATTTGGGGCAGTTTGCAAGTAAGCACACACTTTGATCTTGGCCCTTTGGTGACAATTTGCAGATAACATTCCCTGAAGTGCTATTTCAGGTGTAGTCCTTACAGTACTGCACATATGCAGTAGTGCATTGAGTGGGATTTACTTGGTGAGGGATATCTAAAAGGTGCATGGCTAAAGAAGAATTACTATGAACATTTTCTGAGAGGTATGGCTGAGAAAACGTAAACCAGAGTCGTGTGCTTCACACAGCAGCCAATTGTACCAGTATTTGGTTGCCTTCAAGTTTTCGGTTATTACTTCCAGACATAACAAAGGAATGGGTAAACAATGTGGGAGCACACCGCTTCACCTCCCAGCGGGTTCGCCCCTGAGCATTGTGGTCAATGCAGTTCACAAGCGTGTATGCTTTTGGGAAAGTCTCGAGTAATCACACAGTTGTGCTGGCCATCTCTGGACACGTGTTTCTGGATCTTTATCCGTCATCAGCAGAGATTAGGCATAGTATTCGGGGTTGCTGAGTAGGCTGCCATAGTGTTCTCGGGTCTCGGTACCTCTCAAGGCGCGCAGGTGCATCTCCACGAGCTCGTCAGCTCAACCGGCTCGAGGGAGCCTTTATAAACAGGAAACCTATGTGGGAGCACACCGCTTCACCTCCCAGCGGGTTCGCCCATGAGCATTGTGGTCAATGCAGTTCACAAGCGTGTATGCTTTTAGGAAAGTCTCGAGTAATCACAAGGTTGTGCTGGCCATCTCTGGACACGTGTTTCTGGATCTTTATCCGTCATCAACAGAGATTAGGCATAGTATTCGGGGTTGCTGAGTAGGCTGCCAAAGTGTTCTCGAGCCATGTCTCGTATCTAGAGATTCTGGAAATATCAAGTACTTACTTGCACCAACTTTGGTGAAACACTCACGAACTTTTTCCCAAACTCTTCAAGTTACATGCACTGCATATACCAGAATGCAGAGGGGCAATCCGGAGGAGAGGCTAGCAGTGTGCTCCCATCGTTGTTTCCTGTTCAAAAGGCTCCCGTGAGCCCCTAAGCTGACGAGTTTTTGGAGATGCACCTGTGCTCCTAGAGGCAATGAAGCCTGTGACGGTTGTTTGGCGGCCTTCTCAACCACCCCAGAACTTTTCTCTACTGATGAGGGATACTATCCCGAAACACAAGCCATGTCTCGTGTCTAGAGATTCTGGAAATATCAAGTACTTACTTGCACCAACTTTGGTGAAACACTCACAAACTTTTTCCCAAACTCTTCAAGTTACATGCACTGCATATACCAGAATGCAGAGGGGCGATCCGGAGGAGAGGATAGCAGTGTGCTCCCATCGTTGTTTCCTGTTAAAAGGGCTCCCGTGAGCCCCTAAACTGACGAGCTTTAGGAGATGCACCTGCGCGCCTAGAGGCAACGAAGCCTGTGACGGTTGTTTGGCGGCCTTCTCAACCACCCTGGAACTTTTCTCTACTGATGAGGGATACTATCCCGAAACACAAGCCATGTCTCGTGTCTAGAGATTCTGGAACTATCAAGTACTTACTTGCACCAACTTTGGTGAAACACTCACAAACTTTTTCCCAAACTCTTCAAGTTACATGCACTGCATATACCAGAATGCAGAGGGGCGATCCGGAGGAGAGGCTAGCAGTGTGCTCCCATCGTTGTTTCCATAACAAAACAATGGATTTACACCTAATACAAGCGAGACCTTTTTGCTTTGACCATGCTTGTTAGCTATGTCAAATAGACGAGTAACAATGATTTTGTTGTGCTCATGAGAATTCAAAATGTCTATCCTTCACACAAATCTTCACTACATTCAATCACTGTCAGACACTTAGGCCCTTTTTTCCCCACAACTTCCTGAAATCTTCCACATGTATATTGCACAGCACCTCTTTCTTCTTCTGCACATTGTTTTCACTCTCTTCTGCACATACTTCCCTTCATCTCCTGTAATTCAACATCCCCCCACACATACATCACACACCCACTCACCTGTTGTAAGTTCTATATTTTGTGTCCCTTTGGTGCGTCTTATTTTGAAAGTTGTATAACTCCTCCACACACTTCCAAATTGCACATATGTGACGTTTTCTTGCTGTGGTCTGTACAGATGTCATTAAACTATGATACTTACACAGGAGCACAATGGTAGCCAATGCCACCTTTAGCTTGATGCGGGTGCCACAAATGAGAACAGTGGCAAAAGGTGACAAGATAAAGGGGGAGGGGGTTAAGAAGAGATCTATAAGGAGAAGAACCTTCAAACGTTGACACGTGGTTAGACCCTGACTTGCCAGATTGGAACAGTAATTGGCATAAGGGTAAGTAAATTCTACTACCTCAGATCCTGGGATTTCTAGACCTACCAATGAGATGGAATGTGTTTTTTTGGCAAAGCAAGGTTGAGGGAATGAGGTGGGATAGGAAGAAAGGACTCTGTGCTGTGACCGAGGAAAGGAAGAACAAAGATAGAGCTTCAATGATCAAATATGCAAGTAAAGAACCTTGAATACTATAAACGTATGTATGTTTCACCTGAGCACACTCTGCAACAAGACTTTCTATTTATCTCTGGAAAGTCAGATCAAACAGAATGTGGTCATACAGCTGCAACTACAGCTCAGGATGACCCAGCTTCCTCACTGGAGCAGGCTGGTAATACAAGATTATGTATGCTGGGTCAACTACTGAAGATAGTGTAAACACCAATTGGTGGCAAGAGTTATTCAGGGTCAAATCCAAGAGAATACCTCAATTAAGATTTTAATTTCAGACAGAGCAATATTATCTCTAACACCCATTTCTGACAAGAGTTACTTTGTTTCAAAATCCTGATGATATCCTGAAAAGATGTAACTTCAAACTCTGCAAGATTGTGCCATTATTCGGTGTGGCCAACACTCCAGTTGAGCTTAAATTGGCTACAATATTAAAACTAAAATATGAGCTTACAGTTCCTTGAGCGAGTAAAACAAAATTTTGCACGGTTACTTTTCTGAAAACTCACTTTGTACAAGAAGACGCATGAAGATCTGGAAAATGCTGGAGCATCAAAGTACAGATACTACTGCTGGCTAGGAGTCTCGAAAATTGGCAGTTGGGTACAAGTGAGGCCTCCCTTTATAGACAGGCTAAGGCAAGGTCACTGTTGTTTTTTTTTGCGAATGGGCAGAGCCTCCCTTTGGCAGTTGGGAACAGGTAGGGCCCCCCTTTATGGACAGGCTCCACCCAAGATCGCTTTTCCAGGGATGTATGACGTTACAACGCAGGCTATTAAAACGCCTGCCTTTACAACGCGGTTTTTACATCGCATACCATTACAACGCATAGCGCTTTTGGGTGCTGGATAGTGAATAGTTTAATTTACTATTCCAACTCCAGTCCCTGTGGATACTAGGAAAGGTTATTGGATAGTAAATTAACCTATTCCCTATCCTAGAGCGCCCCCCAGTGCAATGCGTTGTAATAGTTTGCGTTGTAATGACCGGGTTGTAATGGTAGTGCATTGTAAAAGTTTCATTGTAAGTGCTGTTTACCTTTTTCCAGATGGGCAGTACACCAGGTCAACATTTGACCCCAGAATAAGTGGCGTAGATGTGTTGGAGGCCATAGCACTTCCTTTTGCGAACAGTTGCCTTGCCAAACAGATGCAGTTTGATTATCGATGCTGCAGCACATGAAGAGCATAGTTGGTGACCAGGCGCAGGTTGCCCTAAGTATGTACAGTGCCTTTGTATAAGCAACAGGGTCTTGACAGTGGGAGTCTTGACAAGAGAGGCCAAAGATTTAAAGTGAACATAGTCTAAACACCTCTAAGACCCACTGACGGTCACTGTGAGAAACTGCCACTGCATTCTGCCTCATCTCTAGAGATCTCAATCCCGTCCCGCCTTATTCATGGGCCCACAATTTCTACTCAATAACGCAACTGAATGCAACTTGATTCACAGCCTGTACAGCACAAGTATCATATGTTGCTTAAGAAACCTACAACTACACAATGATTGGAAAAACAAATCCTTCTAGGAACTGCATCATGAAATAATATGTGAAACATCCATGTACCTCAGTTTATTTTTATTTTTTAAATGGACTGATAAAGAGGTGACAGGAGCCCTGCAGCAGCATGCGAACCACAGCTATTTCTATGGTGAGCCACACCATGCTGAGCAAAACATGCACAGTGCAATGTGCTAAAGAAAAATACTTGGAGCTACTAAACCAAAATGTTTAGGAGTTCCTCTATACCTAAAAGGTTGGGTATCCCCAGTTACAATTTACACACATACACAGCTATGCTTGTGTCTTTGTAAACGTATAAGGTAGCTGCTTAATATATCCACTGCAGAGATCTGCGCCTTACAGATCACAGACTTGAAAACTGATAGTGGTAAGATCTCTTTAAAAAAGCAACACAGCCCGGACCCTTATTTTTTGTAAAAGTGTCCTCTTCTCATGCTGGAGAATCCAGAACAGCATGTGAAATAGAGTTTAAGAGGGTTTGAATATTTGTAAACACAATTGATACATTTGTTTGTGTGTGTATGTGTGTGTTGTGTATTTTCAAAACACCTGCAGTTGCAATAGTATTTATTGTCCAGTGATTTTCTACACTAAAACCTATTATTACTGCATTTAAAAAGGAAAATGCATTTTAAATAAAAAAACACATACAACCTTATTTTATCTCGAAAGAAAATCTGAATGAACCAAGAATATGTAGACAAAATGTTCACTCTTGCTCAGGCAATTGTGCTGCAGTGAATCATGATAATGATAATTTTAAATACACTTTCCTTGCCAAAAATACAAACCTCTTTCAATGCTAGCAGTGACACTTAGCTCAAGTTTATGCAATGTATGCATGTTTTTGGATAGACCAGTATGCAGAGTGGTCATTGCTAGTAATGTAGCAAGGATGCCATGAACCCTGGTGCAAGCAAAGAAAATGACCTCTTTGACTGCTGTTGGGATAGTAAACTAAAGCAATTTACAGGAATCCATGGTAGCCACGCCTCTTGTAATAGCATCAGATCATACATAGTGCATGAAAAGAGCCTCAAAAACAAAAAGCTAAAAGATAAAGGTAGAGACAAAATTAACAATAATGCTAACAATCGAAGGCATTACTTAACTATTTCAATACAAACTGGCAAAAGCAAGTTGGAATGAGTGAAGGATACAATTAACATCTATCTTGCCAGTATTTGATAAGCAATTCTGAAATTATGTTTATGTTTGCCAAACCGGAGTTACTGTCTGTAATATGTACATTTTCAAGTAAATTTTCCAGTGAAATGACAGCCACGTGAGGAGGCTTTCGATCTTATCCAAAGAAGTACAGCTGACAACATAGCCTGTCATCACAACAGAAGAAGCCTTCGCCACCATGAAGTTCATTTAGTAAGGGGCACCATTGGACCCCTACCCCCATGATGACTACTCCAGAGGACTGTAACCCATCAGCGTCATGCTAACACCCATTTCGAATGCCTCCACCTCTTCTGTGGTCTTTTCGTTGCTTAAAACACGCATCTGCCCTCCAATTGCTGAAGAAACCCTCTGTGGACCCTTCAACTCCTGTGTACTACCAACCATTCTCCATGCTACCATTCCTGGCCTGTGTCTTAGAGAAAATTATCAACAGACACCTTACCAAATTCCTGAATGACCACCAGCTCTCAAAGCTACTAAGTCTGGTTTCAGACTGAACTACCGAACGGAAACTGCCCTAATCGCTGCCATGGATGACATTTGCATGACTCTGGACAAGGCGACACGGCTGCACTCATCCTCCTGGACCTTTCTGCAGCGTTTGACACAGTCTCCCACCCCATCCTCATTGAATGCCTACATAACATTGGAATTCAAGGATATGCACTCTGTTCCTGATTCCTGACTGGAAGGACCCAGCCACCATATGAGGATGCCTAAAGGATCCTCTGTAAGACCGACCATCTCAAACACATACATGATCCCTCTTACCAGCATCATCTGCTCCCACAACATCAACATAATTTCCTTTGGCAGTGACACATAACTCATTCTCTTCCCTATGGATAAGATGCCCATTAACCAGATCAAGTTCAATGCTTGCATGACTGGAATTGTCAACTGGATGAAAACCAACTGTCTGAAGCTGAACACTGACAAGACTGAAATCTTTATATTTTGGGGAGACCACTTCATTTTGAACTCCCCCTGGTCAGCACCAACACCCACCCCCACTACCTACACCAAAAGCCTCAGCATCATCGTCAATAGCAAACTTGACATGACTGCCCAAGTCAGCTCTGTCACTGCCTCGTGCTTCCATACTCTGAAGATGCTGAGGAAGATTTTCAAATAGCGTCCAAACAGCACCTAGAAAACCATCACGCACAGCTTTGTCACAAGCAAGCTGGGCCAGGGAACACCATCTCTGTCGGGATCCACAAAGAACTGACCAAAAGGCTGCAGACCATTCAGAACTCTGTGTCCAGAATCACTCTGAACCTCCCACGCTGCACTCAAATTACACCACACCTGAAGGAGCTCCACTGGCTTCTCATATGTGGACGAGCACTATCCAGACTCCTCACCCACACATTCAAGCACTACATACCACTGACCCAGCAAACCTCAACAATCATATCTGTTTCCACAAACCTTCCAGACACCTCTGTTCATCCGAACTCCTACTTGCACACAACCCACACACAAGGAAAGCTTTCTAGTCTTCTCCAATATGCTCCTAAAGCATGGAACAGCCTGCTGCTACACATAAGAGGCTCATTCTCCCTTCTTGAATTCCGCCAAAAAGCTAAAGACCTAGCTTTTCGTGTAATCATTCTAGGCCCTACGTTTAGCTAGACTCACACCTGCTCAGCGCCAGGATACTCTCCAGGGTGCTAGTGCGCTCTACAACACAACACTACATACTACAACACGTAGCTGTCCAATTGTAACAAAACCTTATCACCAAGCCTTAACATGGGTGTTAAATTCACCAAAATACTAGGGGTAGCAGACGTGACATGACACCCTTTGACGTTCACTTTCACTCACACACACATGCTTACACATACACACACATTCACACACACACTCTCTAAAAACACGTTCAAGCACACACGCAACATACATTCAAGGCCAGGGATCATTATTTAAAGTGCCAAAGGTCGCAAGGGGCAAGCCAGGGGTTGCAGCTGAAAACTCTGGTGACCCATAAATGACATACACAATCCTTAACGACTACATGAAAGACATTTCCTCAGTCTTGAGGAGCACAAACAAGTGAGTGCTTGTAGTGCCGAGGCACCTGCTACTGCTGTTGCTGCATGCTTCCTGTACTGGTGCTGCACTGTCTGTTCAGTGCCCTATTGGCAAATGGTCCTTAGGGGTAGTAGATCATTAAGCCTGGTTTTAGTTTTCATTTATGTACTTTTAAATTTCTAATAGGGAAAGCAAAAAAATACTTACTACTGACAAGAACTAAATAAAGTTATACCTGGAAGTACTCGTAGACAAGTGACTGCTTTACGGTTAGCTGTTTTGGTTTGAAGCCTGAGCACCATAGTGGTTCCAGAGTGACAGAAAATGTGTGCCCTCCAGCAGGGGCTTTTAAACACAGAGAATGACGACCAAATCTTTGCAGTGCAAGGTTCTGGGGCTTTTTCTTTGCAGAATATGTCTTTACATCCACCAGCAATATCCACGGTACAACTACTAACTTTTGAACATATATGACAACAGGTGTGATGCAGTGATATAAGGTGTGAACCTTATACTCCCCCAAATGCATAGATATAGGATGAAGTCAAATTAACCAAATTAACAAACTAATGCCAACAGTGAACTGCATTCATCACATATATCACAACATACTCTTTCCTTTCACAAACTTAGACAGCCATACTCTTTCAACCGTTCCAATTTCAATGGGATAAATCGCAACAAATACATGTTCCTGACTGAATCGTGTAACAGGTATTTTAGCACTTTATTGCTCGAAAGGGTGTTCTATCGTTAACATCACTAATTTGAAAATATGAAATACATTATGTGTTTGTGTCTTTTTAGCTCTATTGCCCCCTATACATTGAGCTGCCTTGGATATGATGCAGAGGACAATCAGCTTGAATAAATTGTAAAAAGACGATAGTCATCTCACATAATCGCCACATTTTAAATCAACACAAATGGCAACTTAGCAGAGACACAATTTATTAAATACCTGCTTATATGTATTTTGGAGTCAAGAAAGATGCAAGAGGTACATATGCACCCCCAAGAGAGGCTGTTAGGGAAAAGCGCAGGCACTCAACAATGCCTTTACAACTCTAGCAAGATTCATTCGAGGGCACAATCTCAAACCATTGGCAGCAGTAATGAAGGCTAAACTGTTACCTACCCTCTCACATGGATCGAAATAATGATAGGCGCAGAGGCCAGCTTCCTTGATAAAATCATGATAAGATCTTATAAACAAGTCTTCCAGCTACCCAAACCAGCATCCCCCACCCAAGCAAGGCTGGAGTTCTTACTGACAAAACAGTAACTTGCCAGGCTTATGGCATTTGTTAAATGCTGCCACAAACTGCAGTTAGCCGCTGATGGTACATAGGCTAATCTAGTCTGGTCTGAAATCAATTTCCAAAGGCGTAATAGTGAACATACTAAAATATCTTTAAAAAAGCATCAAGATGCTTGAGTTGGGTGACCTATTGGACCTTAATATATCTGGACAAGCTTTCTTAAGAGCAGCAAATGATTCCACTTAGCGCAAAAAGTGCTACGGCAACAAATGATGGACAAAATGGTGAATTAGTCAAACATTCACCCCCAGTCAAGAGATCAGGGTTAAATCCATTGTTCTTTTGCTCACTACGCCACCCCAGTATGGACCCAGCCAAATGCAAACCAGTCTTGACCCTGCTCCTCATGGGAACAGTCCAGCCCGAACTGCTAAGCCAGGTCCTCCCTGGACCGGAAACAAGCATTCTGGGACCGATTTCGGTGTAACACCCTTCACCAGCCAGGCTAGCTTGAATCCAGTGGCACAGTGCTCACTTCACTGTGGAGAGAATAGAAGTACACATGTTAACCAGAAAGATAATCATTAAGTGAACACATTTATAATAAGTAGGAAATGTGAGTCTGTGTGCTTACCAGGCATCTGCCAACAAGTGGTATAAGGATCCCTGGCACTGATTTGAAACCAACATGCATTACCATTTTTCTAGTGTTGCTTGGGAGCCATTTGACGATCTTCCATAGCACCTTCAGGGTGTGGAAGCAGTATACAATGTCCAATTTGCTGTGGAAAATTATTCTGAGATTCCTGGCGTGGGTGCTAGATGTGGGTTTTTTGTACGAGTTCGGCTACCAGGTCGAGTTTCATGGTGAAGTGCTCTTGCTTAAAATCACTGCTTCTGTCAGGTTGGTGTTGAGCTTGAAACAGTAGCCTTTCATTCAGTTAGTGACTTTAGTTATGCAGGTGGTGAACTTGTTTCTTGTGTTGATGATCTTGTCCGAGATGGAAAGTATAAGTCTGTGTGTCCTCTTCGTAGGAGAAGATGTTCTTGTCTTGTGTGTGGGTGATATTGGCCAGAGGATATTGTGTTTTAGAAGAGGGTGGGACTGAGTGATGAATCTTGAGGCACTCCACAGATGAGTATGCGGGCTTTCAAGGAGTAAAGTGACAAGCTAGTAGCTTATGTTCTATTCGTAAAGAAGGAGCAGATCCAGCAGGGAGCGGGTCCATGGACAACTTTCTCATGCAGGCTTCTGATGAGGATGTGGCATGAAACAGTAATAAATACTGCAGAGAGTTCTTAGAGAATGAAGGCTGCCATGTCTCCTCTGTCAAATATCATGCAGAAGTCGTCTGTGGCAGTCATGAGTGCTGTTTCTGTACTGTTGTTGGGCCTAAATCTGAACTGCGTGGCATCATGGACCTGCTGAGGTGCTCGTTGAGGTGTCAGTTGATTAGTTTCCCTAAGGTACGGTAGGAGGGAGATGGATCTGTAGCTGGAAACTGTGATTGGGTCAGTGGATGGTTTCCTGAGCAAGGGCATGGCGTTGGCATGTTTCATGGTGTCTGGGAATGTGGCTGAGTTGTTTGAGGTGATGATGATGGGTATTAGTTCTTCGCTGATCTGTAGGTGTCCTTTTGTAAAGGCATGATGTGGACATGGGTCAGAAGGTGCTCCAGAGTGGATGATCTTTATGGTAGCAGTGATTTCAATGGTAGCGATTGTGGGCCACGAGGTCACGGTTCGCTCTTTGATCTTGATGGGAAGTTGAGCAGCAACAGTGGTGGGGTCTGGTTGAAGGTCAACATTGTTTTATATGGAGGTGATTTTGCTTCAGAAACATTTTGAGTCCTTGTTGCAAAGGTCTTGTGAGGAGGTAATACTGCTGGAGGCGACAAGAGGTGAGGTGAAATCTTTGATGATGGCAAAGACTGCTTTGCTGCTGTTAGTGCAGGCGTCGATGAGATCTGCAAGAGCTGTGCACTTGGTGGCAGCATCTTAGGATTGATTTAAAAATGTCTTTATCTGTAGTGCCTTGATTGTTTTCCAGTTAAGGTCCAGTTGTTTACAGTGAAGTTTTGTCAGACTGAGTTCCTCTGTGTTCCAGCTGGCTTGCAGTTGGGCTTTTGCCATTGACTCGTGCTTGAGGGGAGTCAGGGTGTCGATGCATGCATTGATCCAACTGTTGAGATTCTTGATGGCTTTCAGCAAGTTGGTTGTGTGCTCGGACTGGTACGTGGAGAGGACAGAAGCCCACTCCTCAGCTGTGAAGCTTTTTCAGCTGCTGTGGGGGGTTCCGGTGGTGGTAGGTCTGTGGTGGTACAGGATGGGTATATGAGCTGATGAGGGTGTGATCTACCTGGGTCATAGTCACTGGCTGGCTTGTCAATTGTGAGGCTATGAGGTAAGAAGGTTGTTCTGATATGTAAGCGAGTAGTGGTGTTGCGTGTTTTTTGCACCAGAGTGCATGTGAGTGTTTAGGTTTTGCCCTCAAGTGTTGGTGTGACAAGGTGGTAAATGAATCCCATAGTTGGTTGGCATGAAAAAATCAATTTAAGTGATCAGCGCACTTCAAATTTGTAAATGAATAACACAATGGTGTAATTTTTTACCGCTCCTTGTTTTTTTGCATTCTTTTATTGCTGCATGCAGTCATGCTTCACACGTAGGCAGTGCCGCAATTACAGAGACATGGTCTAGGCATGGCATACACAGGTTAAGAAGCAGTAGAACATGACTAATCTTAATGATGCTGAAGCAGTGGGGCCACATCATGACATACCATGCCAG
This sequence comes from Lissotriton helveticus, assembly GCF_964261635.1. NCBI lineage: Eukaryota > Metazoa > Chordata > Amphibia > Caudata > Salamandridae > Lissotriton > Lissotriton helveticus. The sequence continues at coordinate 1,035,019,399 of NC_136059.1, forward strand.
GGGCAGGGTCAGAAAGGACTTCTTTAAATAAATAAAGTACGTAACAGTAGTTGTCTTTTGAATACAGATGAGCTTTAGCATGGGCTTGAAACAAAACATTTTCAGAATGGCGCACATCATGCCCATGAGTACTAAACAATGGTGATTAGTGCATGGTGTTTAAAAATGCATTAATCTAACCCTGATACACTGCTGTGGTAGAGGAATAAACACCTGCTGCTCGTGCTCTTCTCTTCCATGGTGGTATGTTCCTTCACCCAAGATCCTTGGCACTGCTCCCTGGGCTCTTCTAAACAGTTGCTAATTTTTTTGCACCTCTCATATTTTAAAAGTAGTGACTGCAAACAGATGATGTGTAAAGTGTGCAATCTTCACAACAGAGTTTGAGCACTGGGGAGTAGTTAGGGTAGGATTGTGAACAGATGTGCACCCTACAGGGGACACTGTGATTGCGCACTCAGGTGTAGTTGGGGTACGATTGTGTACAGGTAAGCACCCTATAGGAAATACTGCTGGAAGGTCACTATTAAAACAAAGGCTTCCATTCAGGTAACTTCAGAATACACAGGGGATGGAAGAAGACAGGAAGACAGATACATCTGTTGCTGTCTGCCTGGGAAAGCAGACCTTGGATCTTGCCTTCCCTTATATCTAATCTTTGGAAGGGCTTCTCATGCATTAGACCAGCTATAACACCTTTGTAGAAAATCCAGCTGCACAGATTTGATTTTGCCTAGGCTTTGACTGCAGAGGGTGGCCGAGTCTTTCTCCCACTGCAATATGTACCTTGTTATCATAGAATCCATCCCTAGCAGTGTGGGAGTTTTTGGAGTAACCAGGAGGACAATATCCTGCACCCAGACAAAGCTAAGCTTGAACTTTGAACTCTGGAGCACTAGCGCATGGTGATGAATGTTGTAGAAGGTATTGGAGAAAGCAAAATTGGCAGGCAACATTGCATTCTTAGCCTACATAGAGCTTTTTTCTTCTAAAACAAAGCTTAAGGTTGACCTTGCAGAGTAGGGATAGATTCATGCCAACCCTGTCAAGTAGCAGCTTGAAGATTTTGAGTTTCCAAAAAAGTGACTAAGTCCAAACGAAGAAAAGTAGCGCACGCAAAGGTGGCAAGATTACCATGGTGATAACAGGACTTTGGCAGCTACTATTTTTAACTTTTCTGCACTTGAAGCTTTTTTGGTACTCCAAATTTGACATGAAGCCCTTTCCAGATGCAGTGTGTGAACTGAGACTAAGTGTAAACATGAGTGTCAACAGAAAAAAATGGGAAAGTGATCCCAGTGGCCAAGTGACCTCAGAAGCTGCAGATTTGAAGTTGGCCCTGCTCAGAGCTATTTTCAACAAAACCAAGGGCCCCAAATTCAGTTCTGTGTGGCCAGTGTCCTGTCTTGCCCATCTGAAGTACTTTGACTTCCTTCAGGAGCTAAGTCCCAAGGTAAAACAGTTCTCTGGGATGAACCATAGACTTTAGCAGAACCATCTAAAGCTGGTCACCCAAAACCCATAAATCAGATTATTGAGTTGTAGCTCTATATTTAATCTTATAGCTGCTTTTAAACACCAACTCCAAAACATTCATAATGCCTGATCCCTTCAACCAATTTGTATCCTGTCCAGTGTTGTTATATTATTTTTTTCTACTAAATTGGTTAAGGAATGTTACTGTTTGATTTCTTGACTTCTTGATTTCTTGATGATTTTTAGTGCTGCTTACTGAATTTACTTGGATTTTTTTTTGAGGTAAGCCAATTGCTTGATCCACAGATACAGGGATAAAGCTAGGGGTTTTCGTTGAAACCTACTCCTTACTTCATATGATCTGGGTTATTTAACTTTATGGGCGCTTAACCCTTGCTCTGCAGTCGGTAATAGTGCTCAGAGAAAAACACTACTTGGTGAAGACACCCCTAAATGATACCTGCAATATGTTACAATTCACTATTGATGAGGCTACATGTGCCTATGTAATCTGATTAGATAAAGTAGTGATTCTAGAAATGTGGGTGCTGGCTATCATAGTCTTGTGCCATGTAAGACATTGAGTGCTAGAGGAGGAGGTCTGAATATGAGATAAATATACACCTTCCATTCACATCTTCAGCTGTTTCAGAACTTAGAGAACCATGAACTGCAAACCTAGAACAACTAACTCAAACCAAGTTGTTTTGGGGGTGCTAGTGACTGCCTCTGTTAAGGATGTGAGGGTCATGGGGGGATTGGGTAAATGTTTATGCAAACATTACTACTATTGATGAGCAGAGCTCAGTGAAAGGTGGGCCCTGACGACTCTGGAATATTACTGTGAAGGATGCACATAAGCAACAGGGAAGGTACAACAGATTTATGAAGGATACATCAGACTGCAGAGAGATCTTTAGAGAGGGTGAGCCAGATCTAACATAACCAACTGAGTGTAGGTGGAATATTTAAGGAGCACACCTGTGCTAATCAAGGGAGAGTGCTTTTATTTCAGCGTGTTTCTCAAAAGCATTTTAATAATGGTTGAATTATTTGTTATCAAAAACATTTTTGATACTCGTTGGACTTCAGAGGGATGAACGGGTGAGCAGGAGCTGCTAGATTTTGAACATTCAACCTTTTTCTGCTTGTGGTGCTGCAGGCTACATCTATGTTTTTCGGGGTGAACACAGGATAATGGTTATGCTGCAAGGTTCTGGAGTTTGCTTGTTGCTCAAACATTTATGAGATGTGTTGAACTAGGTGCTAAGGGGAGCGGAGTAGTTAATATAGTGCTGGAAATAGTGGTCAACAGGCAATAATAAGAGATTACAAATGTTAGATAATTACTCATGAAGATCAAAGAACACCTAGCATCAAGTACCTAAGAGCTTGAATTAGCGAACGCAACCTTCCAACTCTGCATATTTAGACTTTGGCCACATAGGATCTGGATCTTACCTTGCTTTCCAGCACCTTCTCCAAAATCTTACTGGTCCTGACCTGGCAGCAACCTGCAAAGTTATCGAAAGCAAATTGATGACCACACTGGCATATGAAGTATTTGTTTATTAAAATCGTATTACAAGCTGCCTTGACCAGGCTTAATGTCAGTGTTGCAGGCCAGTATTTAAGCAACCTGCCATTTCGGTACAAGCACAGATTCGCCTGGAGTTTAATCTGGCTTGTCAAAACTATGACTTATACGCCAGTTTTCTATCTCTGTGCTCCAAGCTTGAAATAGCTGAGCAGGGATCGATAAAAAGAAACTTGTGGTACATTATACAGGATCCGAAATCAGATACCTACAAGTTTGTCCAGGAAGCCACTGACCTACTTGCCGCTAGAGACCTCTTGAATCCTGCATTGCCTCCGAAAAGTCTTTTGAAGTTACTGATGAAGCAAGAGAGGCTCTTATCAGCTCAGGAGGGTTTAAGTGTCACTAGTACCAAGAAGTATGCTGACCTGAAAACTTTCTTATATCAACCAATGACTCTTCCAGTGTACTTATCACTTCCTATAAACTTTGAAGTAAATTCACAACTAATGCGCTTGAAATTCGGCTTAATACCACTCAAAGCGTACAAGTGCAGTCGCCTGACTGGTACCTCTGACGCTTCATGTAGAGGCTGTGGTTTTAATCAAGAATTACTTTCCCATGTCCTTTGTTTGTGCCCCTTTCTATATTCACTTAGATGTTATTATCTCTTTCCAGTTTTCAGGCAAATGAGCATCAGGGTTTGCAACAGAGCTGTAATTGAATGTCTGAACGGTGACTCCAACCAATTGACTTCAAGATTCATTATGTTCATGGCAATTGCCTCATCAATGCTTACAAATGTTACAACTTGAAAGTACAGTTTAAAATTGCAATGTTTACTTCATAAAGCACTGGTATGGCCAACTCTCCTCCTTGAAAGTCTGATTGGCCCAATGGTTAATTGGTATTGGTACCTTTTGCACTTCAGCTTTGGTATATGTAGGATGAGTGTCTTTCCTTTCTGTGGGTTGGGATATACACTTGTTTTAGCTCGCCCATGATCTTTTGCTGTCGCTAGTATGAATGAGTGTTTTTTGCTGCTGTTTTTTATATTTTTAATCATGCAATAAGATTTCTTTTTTCTTTTTCCTCGTTCGTGGTGTTTTCTATAGCTGGTATGGTACAGTTTTTCTATATTCTTTTGCTTTCTTTATATTGTAATGTTTGCTGTAATTTTAATTAATCGTGCATGCGAAATGAACTTTTATAGATGGGAAAGATTTCATAATGTTGCAAAGTGCAATATAAACAGGACTATCTGGGTAAAGATTGCATAGTGCAATATGGAAGTAGCGGTATACAGATCATTACCTCCATTGTCCTTGCTTTGCTGCACATGGTACAGAGCGATATCAAAGGGGATGATGGACGGAGCGTTTGAGCAAATCAAACACTCGCCCCCAGTCAATTGATCTGGTTTGTATCCATCATCATTCTTTAGCTCACTCCACCACCCCAGTTCATACATGGCCATATGCAAATCAATCTGACCCTGTGCCTCAGGGAACAGTCCAGCCCGAACTGTCAAGACATGTCTTCCCTGGACCGGAAACAAGCAACCCGGGACCGGTTTTGGGTTCATAACCCTCATCAGCCAGGCTATCTTGAATCCAGTGGCAGAGTCAGCAAGGGAACCACATCTGGGCATACCCTGCCAACTCAGGGCCAACAAAGCAAGACCAAAGGGGATGATGAACGGAGCGTTTGAGCAAATCAAACACTCACCCCCAGTCAACTGATCTGGGTTGAATCCATCATCATTCTTTAGCTCACTCCACCACCCCAGTTTAGATATGGCCATATGCCAGCGGTTCCCAAACTATTTCTACCCAGGGCTCACTTGACCAATTGACTGCTGGCTGCGGCTCCCCATTACATTACTTTTCATGGCGCAGGTGTGGGGCATGGGGGATGGAAGCCCGTCATAGGCAGGACTTCAATTTTAATCCCTGAACATAACTAGATTTTTGGTATGGAGAATAGTGCGCGCAATGCAAGGATATGTCCACTGTCTCTTTTCACAATATTTGTGTACCCTTGTGCCATCCAGTGATTGCATCTCTTTGATGTTTGTACGTGCTAAGCCTGGAGCTGGACACATCCAGTCAAAACCAGCCATGGTGCACCGTTTGGGAACCAGCTCATACCACACATTACCCATGTGAACACATGTGCAATGATCAACACTGCATGTCAAAAATGAATTTCATGACTGTTTTGCAAAATGGAATCCGGTTCCATGCGAGCGACAAAGTGATAATAAACATATAGACAAAAAAAATACAGGACTTTACTCCCTTTCCTGTAAGCTAAATGACCATGGTTCAATTAATATTGTTGAGTTGGCATGTAAAAAGCATCCACAATATTCCAAGTAGTAGTCCGGTAGCAAATATGGACACAGATTCCAGTATTACTGCTAGATATGACCTAACAACCTGCTAAGAACTCTACAACTCCTACGTAGGCTTTTGCATTGCTACCTAGAAGTGTGGAAGCAAGGATATATGTAGTATCACTGATGGAATTTCAAAATTCCAGATTTCAGGTATATAGATACAAGGTGCAAAACAAATAATCCCATGCAGTATGAAAACCATGGTGCCATAAACTATACCCAAGTAGAAAAACAAGCAACTGCAAAGTCAACAGACCTGGAGTTAAGGTGATAAAGGTTTTCATAAATTCTGTTCACATTAGCTGCGTGCACCTATATTCTTTAATATGGAAATGGCAGGAGAACAGCAAAATTGATTTTCTTCTGCATATAATGCACATGGGATTTAAACTGAATATGACAAATTGTGCGATGATTCAAGGCACATTTCTGATGTAAACTAGCCCATCATGCACTCCGGTATAAATACTTCACAGGCAGCAGAATGAGTTCCCGTAGCCTGTGATGAGCGGGTACAACTCTGGGTGGCGTTAAAGTCCACTCTATGTCAATTCTTCAAAATAAAGCGAACATCAATAAGTAAGTAGACAGCTATCCCTTTTCCCCCATCGACAGACCCTGGAACTCTGCACAGCCCATTTAAAATGCTTCCTCGCCTCTATGCAATTGTTGTAGATTGCACGTGGCTTTGTACAGTGTAGTAAGAGACTTGCCGGAGCAGGTTGAACAATGGCTAATTGATCTCCTAATGCTGTGGAATGGACTCTGCTCAGCAACTGTAGCACCCCTGGCTGTTTGTGGTGGCGCACCTGGGTGTCGCGGTGCACAGTTTGGGAACCACTGCCATATGCAAATCAGTCTGACCCTGTGCCTCATGGGAACAGTACAGCCCGAACTGCCAAGCCATGTCTTCCTGGACCGGAAACAAGCATCCTGGGAACGGTTTCGGGTTCATAACCCTCATCAGCCAAGCTATCTTGGCTGATGGTATTTCGACCTCGCAGCACAGGGCTCTTCAGGCGCGCTTGCAGCGGAATTCACAGCGTTTAACGCGCATATTTTAAAATTATCGTTTTCCTTTTAAGAAAAGCATTTTATCTTTTCATTTTCACATAGCGCTTACCCGCATTTAAAAGGTGACATTCACCGCTGTTGGGAGCGGATCACTTAGACCCTTAATACACTCTCTACTCTTGACCTCCACCTTGGGTGAGGCAGGGAGTCATCGCGCCGCCATCTCGGCCAGCGCCCTAGTCTTCCAGCAAGGATTTCACACCCCTACTTAAGGCGAGCACACCTGCCTGGCCAGCCTTGAACTAAGGTATTTCGACCTCGCAGCACAGGGCTCTTCAGGCGCGCTTGCAGCGGAATTCACAGCGTTTAACGCGCATATTTTAAAATTATCGTTTTCCTTTTTAAGAAAAGCATTTTATCTTTTCATTTTCACATAGCGCTTACCCGCATTTAAAAGGTGACATTCACCGCTGTTGGGAGCGGATCACTTAGACCTTTAATACACTCTCTACTCTTGACCTCCACCTTGGGTGAGGCAGGGAGTCATCGCGCCGCCATCTCGGCCAGCGCCCTAGTCTTCCAGCAAGGATTTCACGCCCCTACTTAAGGCGAGCACACCTGCCTGGCCAGCCTTGAACTAAGGTATTTCGACCTCGCAGCACAGGGCTCTTCAGGCGCGCTTGCAGCGGAATTCACAGCGTTTAACGCGCATATTTTAAAATTATCGTTTTCCTTTTTAAGAAAAGCATTTTATCTTTTCATTTTCACATAGCGCTTACCCGCATTTAAAAGGTGACATTCACCGCTGTTGGGAGCGGATCACTTAGACCTTTAATACACTCTCTACTCTTGACCTCCACCTTGGGTGAGGCAGGGAGTCATCGCGCCGCCATCTCGGCCAGCGCCCTAGTCTTCCAGCAAGGATTTCACGCCCCTACTTAAGGCGAGCACACCTGCCTGGCCAGCCTTGAACTAAGGTATTTCGACCTCGCAGCACAGGGCTCTTCAGGCGCGCTTGCAGCGAATTCACAGCGTTTAACGCGCATATTTTAAAATTATCGTTTTCCTTTTTAAGAAAAGCATTTTATCTTTTCATTTTCACATAGCGCTTACCCGCATTTAAAAGGTGACATTCACCGCTGTTGGGAGCGGATCACTTAGACCCATAATACACTCTCTACTCTTGACCTCCACCTTGGGTGAGGCAGGGAGTCATCGCGCCGCCATCTCGGCCAGCGCCCTAGTCTTCCAGCAAGGATTTCACGCCCCTACTTAAACCTCACCATGACGACGCGCAGCGGAGATGCGCAGCGGAGTCGCCGGACTCACGCCGGAGTCCAGCCAGAGTCCTGCCCGTCTGGGCTCGTCCGGGCTCTGACGGGCCTGGGGCCTGGCACTCCGCCCAATAGTATTACACTGCGACTTACATACTCGCGGGAAGACCTCCTCGCTTTGCGCAATTTGCCCCCTGCTTTCGGTTCTCCGGTTGACAATGGTGCGCTCCTATCACCTTTATGTGGGGTGGGCATGCCGGCCCCTCCGCAATCAGGAAAGAATACCCTGCTGTTGGGGCTGCTTAATTGCAGGTCTCTTCCGCGACACTCAATCGAACTTAATCATCTCATACAAGATCAGGACTTAGATATCCTGTTTCTCTCGGAAACTTGGATTACTTCCTGTTCCGATGCGGATATTGTGCAAGCCCTCCCGCCAGGTTTTCTTTTGTATCATCTGGACAGACCTGAGGGGCGTGGGGGTGGTCTTGCTATCCTACATAGAGAAAATTACGTATGTAGGGCCCAGAAGGGATTTGTCGCCGACTGTGAGAGCTGCCAGTTCTCATTACAGATATCTCCCACAGTGACACTATCGGGTCTACTGATCTATCGGCCTCCGGGTGGGGTGGGCAATTTCGTAAGTTCCATGATGGAAACTGTAACGCTGTTGGCCTCATCTACTTCTAATTTCATCGTGTTGGGAGATTTTAATCTCCACTTCGATGATATTACAGATGTTATTGCCAAAGATCTCAAAGGCGACCTGACTGCACGTGAGCTCCCTTTAATTAACACAGAAGCCACGCATGAGAAGGGTCATCTATTAGACCCAATTTTCTCCAATATCCCCCGGCTTACGGCCAGGCCAGCATACCCTCTTCCATGGTCCGACCACTTTTTAGTTTCGGCGGAATGGCAAGTTAAACTTCCTTCAACATCTACGCATCAAGCGTTTATGGTGGACAGAGCCTGGTCCAGATTATCGATCAGTGACTGGTCCGTCAAATTGGTAAACTCGCGACCCCCGCCCGAGTCGGACCCGATTAGAGGAGATGCTAACTTCAACCGGTGGGTGAGTGCCTCGCTTGATGCCCTCATTCCTTTCAAAACAGTACAAAAGAGGGAGAAAAGAATTGGCTCCGCTCCATGGTACACGGATGAGCTTCGCCTGCTCAAAAAAGGATGTAAAAAGCTGGAGAGGGCGTGGAGGAAGAAATTTGATGCAATTAAGCGAAAGGAATATCAGACAGCGATGCGGGGCTACAAAGCGGCCCTTCGGTTAGCAAAAGCCCAATTCTTCGAGGAGCGCATTCGATTAGCATCAAATTCTTCTAGGGAAACCTTTAAAGTGGTGCAAGAACTTCTCAAAGTTCCCGAGCCGGCAGCCACACATGACGTCCAGAAGTGCAGGGAGTTGGCAGACTTCTTTCATACTAAAATAGAGAGGATTCTCAATTCCCTACCCCAGAATACACGACCTCTAGCAACCCCGGAAGAGCACTCCTTAACTCAGCCGAGAGTGCGATCTATCTTTCTGGACACTTTTGGCCCAGTTTCAGAGGCTGAAACATTGAAAGTTCTCACTTCAATGAAAAGTGGCTCCCCCAGAGACCCGGTCCCTATGACATTTTTAAAGCAAGCAGCTACTTCAGTTGTGGGGCCCATTACAGACCTGATGAATGCATCTTTCTCCCAGGGCCTGGTGCCCCCAAGCTGGAAAACAGCAGTGGTAAAGGCACTGTTAAAAAAGCCTAATTTGCACATGGCGGAGTTGTCAAATTATAGGCCTATATCTCTGTTGCCAGGCCTCAGCAAAATTGCTGAGAAGCTGGCAAACCACCAACTGTCAAACTTCTTAGAGTCGAACGGTCTGCTCCGAGACTCGCAGACCGGTTTCCGTCCAGGCCAGAGTACTGACACCGCTCTCCTGGCAGTCGTAGAAGAATCCAGACGCATCATGGATTCAGGAGGCTCAGTGGCAGTGATCCTCCTGGACCTGAGCGCTGCGTTCGACACCGTGAATCACCAGGTGTTGATTCAGCGACTGTCAGAGGTGGGTGTGGCAGGGGCCGCCTTGAAGTGGCTTAGCTCATTTCTTGACGGTCGGTCATACCAGGTTTGGGAAGGCAGCAACCGGACTCCATCTATCCCCCTCCAGTGGGGTGTGCCACAGGGCTCTTCATTGAGCCCGACATTGTTTAATGTTTATATGGCCCCCCTGGAGGATGTGGTGGCCCCTTATAACATCAAGATCATCAGCTATGCTGATGACACTCAGCTAGTGGTCGCACTTCCTCAACTGGTTGACAACCCCGATCTGTTGCACTCATGCCTGGTGGAAGTTCATACATGGATGGACGACTCAGCTCTCAAGCTGAACGGCTCTAAGACAGAGATTATGCTGTTAGGGAATAAAGCTCCCTTACTGCCATTAACCTGCTGGCCGAGCTGTATGGGTGATCTCCCCATTTTGAAAGAGGAGATTAAGAGCTTGGGGGTATGGTTGGAACAAGATCTTTCCTTCAGGACCCAAGCCAAAAAAACGGCAGGAGTGTGTTTCGCCCTGCTACGAGCAGCTCGTAAAATCTTTCCGCTCCTCCCCTTTCCATCGAGGAAACTGCTGATTCAGGGGCTTATAACATCTCGCCTTGACTACAGTAACAGCCTTTTTCTGGGTGCCCCTGAATCCACCTTAAACAAATTACAGCAGGTCCAAAATGCGGCGGCTAGACTGCTCATGGGCATCCCCAGAACTGCATCAGCAAGACCTGCCCTCAAGGCGCTGCACTGGTTACCAGTGCGTGAGAGTTAAAATTCAAGGCACTTTGCACTGCCCACAAAATTCTTCAGGGAACAGGACCACCGATTCTAAAAAATCTAGCTGTGCCTTATAAAGCGAATAGAACGCTGAGGTCTGACCAGAAACACCTCCTCCTTGTCCCCAGAGTAAAGAGATCGCGCACGGGCGGGAGAAGATTCTCTGTGAATACAGCTACGCTCTGGAACTCTTTACCTCTAAAACTTCGCGCCGAGACCGACACGTTGCGCTTTCGCAAAGGTCTGAAAATATTTCTGTTTCCCGCATGATTTGCCCTGACGAACTGACTGTTTTTTAGCTGTTGTTGCTCTGTTCAAGCGCCGGGATGCCCTAGGGTAACTGCGCGCTATATAAAATTTTAAATAATAATAATCTTGAATCCAGTGGTAGAGTGAGCAAAGGACCCACGTCTAGGCATACCCTGCCAACTCAGGGCGAACAAAGCGATACCAAAGGGGATCATGGACGGAGCATTTGAGCAAATGAAACACTCACCCCCAGTCAACTGATCTGGGTTGAATCCATCATCATTCTTTAGCTCACTCCACCACCCCCGTTCAGACATGGCCATATGCAAATCAGTCGGACGCTGTGCCTCATGGGAACAGTCCAGCCCGAGCTGCCAAGCCATGTCTTCCCTGGACCGGACACAAGCATCCTGGGACCGGTTTCGGGTTCATAACCCTCATCAGCCAGGCTATCTTGAATCCAGTGGCAAAGTGAGCAAGGGACCCACATCTAGGCATATCCTTACAACTCAGGGCGAACAAAGCGATACCAAAGGGGATGATGGAGGGAGCGTTTGAGCAAATCAAACACTCACCCCCTGTCAACTGATCTGGGTTGTATCCATCATCATTCTTTAGCTCACTCCACCGCCCCAGTTCAGACATGGCCATATGAAAATCCGTCTGAACCTGTGCCTCATGGGAACAGTCCAGCCCGAAATGCCAAGCCATGTCTTCCCTGGACCAGAAACAAGCATCCTGGGACCGCTTTCGGGTTCATGACCCTCATCAGCCAGGCTATTTTGGATCCAGTGGCAGAGTGAGCAAGGGACCCACGTCCGGGCATACCCTGCCAACTCAGGGTGAACAAAGCGATACCAAAGGAGATGATGGACTGAGCGTTTGAGCACATGGTACAGAAGTTGTCATCTGCTCCATCAAGAAGGACTTGCCCCACATTGAACAACATCTTATTACCATCCACACTACTATAGAGATAGACTTGTACTATATATAAGCACTGTGAGGGCTTTGTGAAGTTCTCTGTGAGAGTTAGATAACAACTCATGATTATAACATAAAAGAGACAGTCAATTTCAGACTGACTGCCCTCTGTCAGTTCAACTCTGCACTCAGATATATCTGCGAACTTCTGTGGGAGAGTCAGAGTCATGCCTTGAGCAAAACCCAACAGCCAGTAAGGTGCTGTGGCCAGAAGCGTAGCTAGCATGTCATTGTCCCTAGGGCAAAGAAGGAAGTTGACCCCCTGCTGATGTTTGAATCATAAAATACAGCAGTAATGAGGGTTCAGTGGGTCCCTCAAGCATTTGAATCCTGGTGTCACTCCACCTGCTGCACAAGTGGAAGCTGCATCCCTGGCAGAGGCGTCGGATCATGTGCAATGGAAAGACATAGACTGCTTGCCCACCGTGGCTCAAATCAGCCAACAAGTGATGAGGCAACATTGTGAGCCATCTGCATGGTAGCATGCAGTTCAGGAAGGCCCACCTGCAAGATGCGAGGTGGCACTGCTGTTAGAGCACCAAAAATGAGTGTGCTTTATAAAGATTCTTTCAAAATAATGTATGTGTGACTGTCATAGTATGTCAGAGCAGCCCAGGCAAGGCTGAGCCAAGGGCGCCTCTGCAAAGCTTAACTAGCCAATGTTATTGTCACTGACTGAGGGCAGACACTACCTGAAGTCCCTGCCCCCCCCCCCGGGTGCTCAGCAACGACAATCAGTAGCAAAAACGTACTCAGAGAGTGTACTCGGAATTGGTGTCATACTTAAAATGCACGAAGGGAAGTTCTAAGGCGCTTGAGGGAACAACGCAAATGAGAGTTAGACACGGAGCATTAAGGACTAGCATTAATAAACCATAATCTGGTGTATTATTCATAGTGTGTCCATCCTAAACTGAATTAAATTATCTCTATTTCAAAGTTGTGTATCTCGGGAGGTCTTAGGTAGTAAACTGCTAAGAGTTCCTACTACTTCAAAGAGCATGCTTCCTTTCACCAAATTCAGAAACCGTGCATGCGTAATATCTTTTGGAGAAATACAGAACTTTTTGTGTGTGAGACCGCTCTAGACAACTGCTTACACTAAAAAAGGGCAGCAAATCGATCCTCACTCAACTTACACAGAAAATACATACATTTCATTCACCATTTAGGTTTCCCTTAACTGATTAATTCCTTAGCTTAAACTTCTCCTTAAACTTTAACCAGGATTGTGAAATGGTATTGTGTCCCCACAGGATTAAAATTGCATTTTTGTATTGTCATGATGCTACTATGATTACAATAATTATTATTATACTGTTTATTAAATTAGTATTATTCATATTATTATTAGCGTCACTATTGCTGTCTAAGCTAATACTACTACTACTACTACTAACAATAATAATTATAAAAATAATTTAACCTTTGGAAGCATGCACACATAAACTGGGACAACACAAAGATAACCAGGGTCTTACTGGCCTATATGGCAAATAGGCAGGGCCGGATTTGTGGGCTGTTTTATTTAGCAGCTTAAGGGTCCGTTATATGACCAGGTGAGCAAGGTTATACTGTTGATTTCCTTGATAGTACCACAAGCATTGCCTGCAGCAAACACAAATTCCATACAATCGTCCATACTTTGCAAAATACCCACACAGCGTTAATTTACAAGCTTAAAACTGGCCTGATTTGGAAATTTGGGCCACTTTTTTAGCTATCTGGTTTGCTATTGTAGGCCACTTTTATTTTGGTGCCCGGGCCTATATTTTGTCCCAGGCCAGCCCTGATGATAACTAGTCACTAGTGTTGCTACACATCGCCTGCTAGGAGCCTGGTGAACGTTGAATATCTATGAACTTAACCCCATTCTCTTTTTTCAGGGAAGAGAGTTCAGATCCAAAACTGCCATTCCTTGAGTGATGACTGGCTGATCAGAATAGGCCTGTGTCACCCGAGGTCTTTCTCCCTCTACCACTGCCATGATGAGAGCCAGCGTGTCACGGAGGGAGGGCTGATTCAATTCTTTCAGAACTGCAAAGAGACTCTCAAGGTAAAGTAGTAATGGCTGTTTGGGCTTGAATATATTTCAAAAATTATTTTTGGACTGATTATGAATCCCTGAACTAAGAAATATCAATATTTAGATTTAAAGAGTCTACATTGTACCAATGTGTTTCAATATTATTATTGCTGCATTTGGTTCCTGCTTAGCAAATTGAGCCTACCCTTGTATTGATGCGTACCTTATTGCAATTGTAACTGTATATATATATATATATATATATATATATATATATATATATATATATATATATATATATATATATATATATATATATAGCGCTTACTACCTCTGACGAGGCGTCAAAGTGCTTTTCGGCAAGTAGCACGCTACTTCGGCACCCAAAAAGGATTAGTGGTGGATTAAGTATAGGGAAACGTGTTAATTTTAGCGGTGGCCATGTGAGTCCCTTAGTAGGATTGAAAAGGATAATGGAGGGATAGAAGAGGGAAGTGTCTGAAAATTGTTATTTGGGAGATCATAGTTGTAAGATGAGACTTGAGATGATTAAAAGGAGAGATAGAGTAGGGAAGACTCTTTAGAAAGAGATCAGGGAAACCATGCTAGTAAAGGAGGTTTGGGGGGATTGAATAATTTAGAAAAGGTTGATTGGGAGATTATAGCAGAAAAATGAGGGTTTGGGTGAATCAAAGAGGGATGGGGGAAGAATCTAGAAGAGTTTATTTTTGAGATCATAGTAGTAGAATGAGGTTTGGGGTGAGTCAGAGACTGGAGGTAGAAGATATATTGAGAGAGGTATGGGATGTATATTTGGTAGACAGGATATCCGTTATCGTTGTGACAGAGTAAACTCTACTCCAAGATCTAAATGAGGCCCTTAGTGTCTGTGGCTCCTTTAATTAATTGCTTTTGTTTAATTTTTAACAATTACTTCTGAGTTTTGTAGAACTCATCCACATATTGTTGTGGCCTCTGTACAGTACAGAAAAAGTATTAGAGCACAGGGTATATCCATAGCGGATCATTAAAACACACAAAGGTATGTTTGCAGCAATTTGTTTAACCACTAGCAATAGCTTGGAGTAGCATTCCAACCCATTGCTCTTTTGCCCACCATGCCCCCTTGGTGTGGACCAGGTCCAAATGCAAATCAGCCTTGACCCTCCTCCAATATGAACAGCTCATCACAAACGGGAAACATCCATTACAACACAGTCATTACAATTACCTACCTATACGACGCAACTGTTACAACGCAACTGCCTTTACATCGCATGCCATTACAATGCATGCCTTTACAATGCATGTCACTACAATGCATGCCATTACAACGCATTCCATTACAATGCATGCCATTACAACACATTATAAGGTAAGTAATGGAGATTTTTTTAGTATTAGGGTGGGTAAGGGTTTTGGGGTACATGGGAATAGTAATTTTTACCCCTACCCTATCCAACACATTCCCTACTTTTGCACTCACTGGAGTGGGAATAGTAATGTTTACTCCTACACTATCCAACACTTAGTAATTTAGACCCCCTACACTATCAAGCACAAATCTTACTGTTGCACTCACTGGAGTGGGAATAGTAATTTTTACCCCTACACTATCCAACACTTACCCTACTGTTGCCCTAAAAGTATTATGCGTTGCAATGGTATTCGTTGTAATGCTATTCGTTGTAATGGAATGCGTTGTAAAATCATGCGATGTAATGGTAGTTGCGATGTAAATGAAAGACTAAGTTGTAAAAGCATGTGTCGTAATTGCATGCGTTGTAACGTCATATATTCATCCCAAACTGGCAGGCCAGGCCCTCCCTGAACCAGAACGCAAGTAATCCAAAACAGGATTCACCCCGATTGGGGCTTGGAAGTCCGGTATATCTTGGATCTAGTGACACAGTGAGCACAGGACCATCGTCTGGGTAAGCTTGTGGTGCTATACTGCCTTAAGTGCCAAGAGTATGCCCAGACAAAAGAACAATGGGTTGGATATTCACTCCAAACATGAGTAGCTAAACAAATTGCAAGAATTCCTTCCACCACCTTTTGAGACTTTGATATCCACAGTTGTGCCTACTACCAAAGATTAACTGTGTGTCCAATGCAGAAGTGGCTAAAAACTTTTTTTTTTTAAATTTAGCACTTAGAATTCTCGGTGCTATACCCTTAATCCCTATGTTTTGGGCTCTTCCTAGTCACAGGCCTTTGTGACACAAGTGAGGTGTCATTTTACTCTGGATAGTGAGGGGAACGCTGTGGGGTAGGACATTTGTGCCCGTACAGTGTTTCCACACATAAATATGTGGAAAATGTGTTCTTTTCAGCTAAATTTAAGGTTTGCAGGGGATTCTGGGTAGGAAAACTTTGGGCGGGTCCACACAATCCACACCTCAATTGACTCTCCCAGGTGTCTAGTTTTCAGAAATATGTGGGTTTGGTAGGTTTCCCAAGATGGCTGCCGAACCTGGGGCCAAAAACACAGGTGAACCCCCCCTGCCAAAATAGGTTGTTTTCTGATAGGTCATTTTGATGTCTCCTCAATATGTTTTGGGCCCGTGCCTGTCACGGGTACTTGACACACCCACGCGAGTGAGGTACCATTTTTATCAGGAGACCTGGGGGAACACTGTGTGGTAGGAAATTTTGTGGATCCACGCAGATTCCTGAACTTTCCACCACAGAAATGTGAGGAAAATGTGTTTTTGTTTTTACAAAGTTTGAGGTTTGCACGGGATTCTGAGTAACAGAACCTGGCAAGAGCCAGACAAGTCACCCCATCCTGGATTCCCTTGTGTGTATAGTTTTAAAAAACGTATAGGTTTGCTAGGTTTCCCTAGGTGCCGGCAAAGCTAGGGTTAAAAATGTACAGCTAGGCACTTTGCAAAAAAAGGTTCAGTTCTCACTGTGAAAATGTGGTGTGTCCACGTTGCGTTTTGTCCCGCTTCCTGTTTCCTGTCACGGACACTAGGCCTACTCGCACAAGTGAGCAAACATTTTTCTCTGAAGACTTTGGGTAATACAGGGTGGGTAGAATTTTGTGGATCCACTCAGATTCCAGAACATTCCACCACAGAAATTTGAGGAAAATGTGTTTTGTTTGACAAAGTTTGAGGTGTGCAAGGGATTCTGGGTAACAGAACCTGGTGAGAGCCGGACAAGTCACCCCATCCTGGATTCCCCTGGGTGTCTAGTTTTAAAAAATGTGTAGGTTTGCTAGGTTTCCCTAGGTGCCGGCAGAGTTAGGGTTCAGAATCTACAGCTAGGCACTTTACAAAAAAAGGGTCAGTTTTCACTGAGAAAATGTGGTGTGTCCACGTTGCGTTTTGGGCCGTTTCCTGTAGGGGGCACAAGCCCTGCCCACAGTAGTGAGATACCATTTTTCTTGGAAGACTTTGGGAAATTCGGGGTGGGTGGAATGTTGTGGATCCACATAGATCCCAGAACTTTCCATCACTGAAATGTGAGGAAAAATTGTTTTTTTTTAGCTAAATTTGAGGTTTGCAAGGGATTCAGGGTAACAGAACCTGGTGAGAAGTACACAAGTCACCCCATCTTGGATTTCCCTTGGTGTCTAGTTTTCAAAAATGTACAGGTTTGCTAGGTCTCCCTTTGTGTCGGCTGTGCTAGGGCCTAAAATCCACAAGTAGGCACATTGCTCAAAACAAGTCTGTGCCTGGTGGGCTTTCTGCCACCCTGGTTAGCCCCGATATGCCCCCGAGGGGGGCAGAAAGACGGTGCCTATTTTTGTGGGGTGTGGGGGCATTGGAATGCCCATTTTTGGCAGCCCCCAGGCATAAAAAAAGCCAGCTTTATCACTGGCGCATAGTGGGCTTTCTACCCCCCACCCCGGGGGCAGATCAGGGGCCACAGCCCCAATCCACCCCCTCAGGGGGGGCAGAAAGACTGTGATGTTTTTTTGGGGAGATGTGAGCATTGGCAGGCCCATTCTCGACTGACCCCACCCCTGAATTAAAAACTAAAATATTTCCTGAGGCCTATTGGGTTTTCTTCCACCGCGGGGGGAGATAAGGGGCTACTGCCCCAATATGCCTCGGGGAGGTAGAAAGACTGTGGTAATTGTTTTTGGAATGGGGACATTATCATGCCCATTCTGGGCAGCCACCACCCCTACATCATAACAGAAAAAAATCCCTGGTGCCTAATGGGACTTCTGCCCCCCTCCCCACAGGGGCAGATCAGGAGCTACTGCCCCCATCTGCCCCTTCTGGGGAGCAGAAATACTGTTGCATTTTTTTTTGGGGGGGATAGGCCTGCCCATCTTTAGCAGCCCCAACCACTACATCAATAAAAAAATCCCTGGTTTCTAGTGGGCTTTCTGCCTCCCCAGGGGGCAGAAAGACTGGAATTTCGCTGGGGATATTGTCATGCCCATTTTGGGTAGCCCCCACCTCAACATCGATAAAAGAAAATCCCTGGTTTTTAGTGGGCTTTCTGCCTCCCCCCCGGTGGCAGATCTACTTCCCATCATCTGCCCCTGGGGGGGGGGGGGGCAGAAAGAATGACATTTCTCTGGGGGGTGTGGGGGCATTGCCATGCCCTTTTTGGGCAGCCCCCACCCCAACATCAATAAAAAATAAATCCCTGGTTTCTAGTGGGCTTTCTGCCCCCCCTCCGGAGGGCAGATTGGGGGCTACTGGCCCCCGGGGGGGGGGGGGAGAAAGACTGTTATGCCCAAAACAATATGGGGGGAGCAAAGGTCCTTGCCCAAGGGGCCGCTCCACCCTCCCTGGTGTCTAATGGGTGGATCCCTGCTTGGGGATCGCCCTCCTGGGACAATCCCCAAGCAGGCATCCACTAGAGAGGGGTACCATTGGAAAGAGGAGATTCTCTGATTTGATACCCCTCCCGTCTTTCTACATGCTCGGGGGGCTGAGATGGCCCCCTGAGTACGTGGAAAGTGAAACTGAAATAAGGCTCATTTCAGTTTCGGTTTCACTGAAATGACGTTAACGTGACGTGCACGCTGATCGTCATTTCAGGGAAACCAGTGGAGCAGCCTCAGGTGCTGGGGAAGCTCTTCCAAAGGTCCCGAGGCTGTTGGGGGATAAAGGGAATCCCTTTGGTGCCTGCAGCAGAGGGATTCCCTGTGCCGTGTGCGAGGACAGCTGGGAGCAACCCTACGCACATGAGCACTGGTGCGTTGAACGGCCCCCAGCCGTCCGACTCACCGAAAGGGTTCACATTGTTCTCTTGTAAACAAAGACTGACTTGTAAACATTACATTTCTTATACTCCGTTGTCCATAACAGTTGGTTTGCAAATACTACACTCATTGTGCAAATTTCACTTTTTGTTGCCTTCTTTAAGCTTTTGTAAACATTCCACTCTTTACATACAAATGTAAACACTGACTAGTTTGTAAACACAAACTCACTGTGCAAATCCCACTTATGGTTACTTACATTTCCCATGTTTTTTTCTACCCTGGTCTGTTTTTAAAATACTAGGTATCAGATCCAAATAATCTTTCTAGACTATACATTTTCATCCTAAAGGTATTGGGGCACATGCACTCCCCCTTTGCGACCGCAATTTTTGCATTTGGGAGGCACCATCCTAAATGCATTAATCGCAAATTGCGATTGCATTTAAGGAATCGCAAATTGCGTTTTCTTAAATGCAATGCAAGATGCCATTTAAAATAGCGATTTCACTATTAGGGTCCGCTATTTACCAGAAAATAACGCCAGGTGGTAAATAGCAGAAGCTTTGAAAAATGCACTAATGTGCATTTTTCAAAGTTTCAGGTTACACACATACATGCACTTGGGGCATGTGTGTGCGCAACATGGATGCACATCACAATTTCAGGGGTGCAACAGGGCGTCCTTTTGACACCCTTGCACCCTTGAAATTGCATGCACAATTTGCGTGTACCTATTGGTACTCGCAAATTGAGCATGCAATTTCCCATTCATTCTTATGGGCCTGTAGGCGCATAGGAATGAACAGGAAGCCAATCGCAATTCGCGAGTCGCAATTAAGGAATGTTTAGGAATCGCTATTTTAATAGCGATTCCTACATGCATAGACTTTTACGAGTCCTTACTTGCGATTCCTTAAAAATCGCAATTAACCCCTTCGATGCTCATGATGAGCTCAGCTCGTCATGAGGTATACCTCTCGTATGCTCATGACGAGCTGAGCTCGTCATGACCACACCCATTTCCATTATGGCCCAGCACAGCAGAGGATCTTCTGAAGCACCCAAGGTGTTAAGGGTCGTGGGGCAGGGTGGGGGGTTGTAAAATGTGGTATATGGACGATGTCAGGTAAGTACCGAAAAAAATAAATAAAACAAATTTCGTTACCGGCGCTGCATCGCCAAATGTGATGCAGCGCGCGCAACAAAATTCGTTTTTTTTGGTACTTACCTGACATCGTCTGTATCCCGCATTTTACAACCCCCCATCCTGCCCCTCCTCTACCTGACGTCACCGCCCGGTGTAACGCCCTGCGCGAGCCGTGGCTGATAAATATATGAGGGAAAGCCTGTAGGCAATCTCCTCACTGGGGCTCAGGTTAAGTCCTGTTTCCCACTAGTATAATCAGCGGCCACTGACTGTTACATGTACCATAGTCGCTCTAAAACACGACCCTGCATGAGATCCAGCACTGAAGTCTGTGCATGTCTGCGCAAGACTTCTTTAGGACTAGAAGTGAGTCAGGAGAAAGAGAAGCACAGAAACCATTTATGTTGGCATTCAGAAACGATTTCTCCTATTTTGTATTGAATATCCAGCCAATGAAATGTCTCTGGGACATTTTGGCACATCCAAACTGTCTCAGATCCTGTCATTTAGAAGTTCTTATGTCAGAGCCTTGCGGATCCTCCCCTTTCCAGCCTATATTAATTCTTATCTCTTGATGCTGACCCTCAAGTAGTTATGTGGTTGAAACGTCATCAACAAACACAACAATAAAGCTAGGAACTATATGTCTGGATGACGCTTGGAAAAATTGCTGACAGTTACACCCCAGTTTTCTAATTTTGGTCTTATGTCATCATTACATATACATGGACCGATTCACAAATGGCTGCCACACTCATGGCAGAGGCCCCTCAGTTATGACAGGGGCGCCAAACTTATCCACACAAAGAAATGGGGCTATGCAAAATATGTCCTCTGGAGTAGAGTTAGGTTGACAAGACACATGTGTTGTTAAAACTGCCCTCACCCACAGAAATCTGTGGCATGCTTCATGATAGGTCTGCTAACACACCTCCGAGCAAGCCAACGACAGAGGTGGAGCAATAGGGAGGGGGAGACAAGACAAATATAAAGAACTACTCTATGAAGTCAAAAAAGAAGAAATGAGTACAGAGAAGGTGATTCAAACTAACAGAGTGGTTTCTCAGCTATCCTTAAATTGTAGACTCTCAGGTTAGATTAAAAAGGTTTTGAAAAAGCAATGGATGGTGGTATGTTGGGCTATAATGAACCTATTACCCCTCCAATCTGCAAACTGTCGACATGATTCAGCCGGCAAATGTGTTGTCCTCGGCATTCATCGGGATTGTAAAGCTAGATCCCTAGAATCATCTCCCTAACTCCTACCTTGTGGAGTTGGACCAAAGTCATGGTCTGAGTCAATGTTCTAGTCAATGCAAGATTTTGTAACTTACTCCCAATGATTTACCTGTAAAAAAATTAGAAGGTTACACATATCAACACATATTATACAGTGCCCGTGTGTGGTGATTGTAGTAAAAAACACATAAGTGGAATTGCAACACATGGTCTCGTCCCTCTAAAACTAATTGTGCGACTGGGTAGGTGTATTGATGCATACTAGGCACCTCCGGTAGTCAGGACCAATTGTCCAGTGTGGGCGTAATAATGTCGCTTTATGAATAAAATAAATAAAAACAATACAGGGCCATCAGTACTCAGTAACAATCTGCAACCATGTACTTTGCAAATATTACCAAGTTTCATTGGACTTATTACCTGAACTGGCGGGGAGTGAGGACGGCTCCCTGTAGTCACACTCTGCATTTGTAGAGAATAAAAGATGTTAAGTGGATTACACAGGTTAGTGACTCTACAGCATGAGAGCCTGTTATTAAATGAGCAATATGGCCCCCATTTCTCAACCTAACTTAATGAAGCTGGTGAGTCTACCTGTTTGTTATCCGTGACTAAAGTGTAGTCCAAATTCATGTCGGGTGTTTAAAACGGGCCAAAATGATCCAAGCACGGTTCTCGTTACAATGCCTCTGGTCCCCTACTTACTACATTAAGGTGAGCTTGTCTCGTCCCTCCCAGCACCGTGAAGGTACTGATTGCTGCACCGGTGGATCCGGATATCCCCTGCTCAACGTCACATTATGTGATGAACCACATGATACGCGTGCAGGTGGGCATGCCGCTCTTCGTCCAGAAGACTAGTGCACCTCCTTGTCCCTCTATATTGGAGTGTGTTTATGCAGACTTATTTCCCCGCTCATCGAGCGGTAAATGAAATACGGGCAGGTCGTATCTCTACATCAATCTTAGGTGCTCTGATCTATTATGTTGCGGCAATCATTAATGTAACAGATGCCTCTAATCTCTCTCTGTCAATTAAGTAAAGCTGATCGCTTCATGTGCAGGCTGCATATACAACAGTAAGCCGCACTGAGTATTTGCAATACTCATAGTGCAAACCAGACTCCCAGTATACGAGGATCAGATCGGCTCGGGGCGGGATGCATGGTGGCTGTGAAATAGAAAAAAGGACACCAAGTCGTATTAGACTCAGATGGTCATGGTGCAAACCAGCCTCCCAGTGTGTAAGGATCAGGTTGGCTGGGGGGCGGGATGGAGGGGCGTTGGGAAAAAAAGAAAGACAAGGACCTCAAATGGTACTGGACCTAGATGGACACCTGGGTATTTTAGGTCCATTCTAAGTACTACAAGTATATATACACACCCAGACTAGAGTGGCAGAATGACACCCTTGTTAATCATACATTGTTTAGTGCATTCCAAGGAATGTCGTCATTCAGGCCAGATATGTGACTATGAACTCTGTAAATCCATTTTTGTTCTCTTATGAACAGGGCATTTTCAGTGTTACGGGTATTGGAAGCGATATTAGGTTTAACCAACACTGTCCAAAGCAAATCTCTGACCAAATGTTTACTTTATTTATAATGTGAGGTCAAATGTGTAGTTGTTTTCTGACATCGGATTGTGGATCTGTGTTCCATAATTCTCCCCTTCACTCTGTGTGTTGTCATCCCGATATAAATCAGGCCACATGGACATCTGATCATATAAATAACATTGTTGGAGTTATAATTGGTATGTCTCTGTGGTTCCCATGGGTAAGATCGCCCAACATCAATGCTTTTCGTGTTGGCAGCTAAATGGCAAACATCACATGCTCCCCGTCTCGTGTGACCGGTCACTGGGGGAAGATCCCATAGATTCTCCTGGTGTTCCAATTTGCTCTGGATTGACGTGGAGGTTCTCGATCTGGTATGGACCAGGAGATCCCTTATGTTGTGACTTCTTTTGAAAGATAAGAGGGGTTTCTCCAGGTGGAGAATGTTGGAGTTCAAAATTCTCTGGTTCCGTAATACAATCCATTTGAGGCTGTTGGAGGCGGTGTTAAAGTGGTCACGGAGATGGCTTTGTTTGTAGGGGGTTTCTTCACTGTCTCCAGTAGGGCCTCCCGATTGCAGTTAAGTGCCCTTTTCTATGCCCGTTTGATGGTTCTGCATGTGTATTTCCTATTCAGTAGTTTCCCTGCTAAGGTATCAGCTTCCTGCCTAAAATCCCCCGGTTTGGAGTAGTTCAAGTGGAGCCGCAGGAACTGGCACACTGGGAGGTTGTCCCTAAGTGATCTGTGGTGGAAACTTTAAAAAAGCAGGAGACTGTTCCTGTCTGTGGGCTTGTAGATTATCCTTGTTTGTAGTTCCCCTCCCCAGGGAAAATCTCCATATCCAGAAAAGGCAGGCACTCTGTAGTTATACCCTCCTCAGGGAAAATCTCCAGATCCAGAAGGGGCAGGCACTCTATTGTTATAGTTGATGTAAAGTGCAAATGTGGATTGCAGTTGTTGAGCCAGTCCAGAAAATCTCCAACCGACTCGGCATCACCCTCCCAGATCAGGAACACATCGTCGATAAAACGTTTTCATACCTTGATGTTGTCCCTCCATGTACTTGTGGGGGTGTGGATGAATTGATCCTCAAAGGCCGCCATGTAGAGTCCAGCCAAACTCGTGGCAAAGGTACTGCCCATAGAAGTACTATGAGTTTGTCAGTGCGATTTCTGCGAGGTGTAAGATAAATGGTCTTGGTGTGCTGTATGCCCATTGATGGTCAAACAGGACCTCCTCCACCACATATAGGGTTTCCCTCTGTGGTATGTTTGTATAGAGGGCCTCAATGTCTAATCTCAGTAAAAACTCTTTATTAGGATCAAAAGTGAGGTTCTTCAAATAATTGAGAACTTCCATGGTATCCTTCGGGTAGGCTGGTCTGTTCTGTACTAAATATTTCAAAAAGAAGTCACAGAACTGGGACAGATGCTCGAGGATTGAGCCAATTCGGGATACAATTGGCCTCCCTGATGGAGGTCTTGACACTTGTCACAGGACCTCCCCAATGAGTACCTGCAGTGTGGAGGTCCCGCCTCAACTGCTGCCCCTGCAACGACTCCTGGGCCTCCTAAATGAGTGCAGAGGCCCTTTGTGGAATCGGCCTCAGGCCCCACATACTTTTTTTACATTTCCCTTATGTCACACTGTGATCACTATGAGTAGATGCCATCTAATTAGGGGCTTGCTTTCAAAACATGTTGACAATTAAAATACTTTTACACATATTGTTTGCAGTGGAGTGCCTATTTTCTACTTTATATAGGACCTTTGCTTTAATTGCTAAAGGTATTGTTTCTGATAAGTTACAGTGTGAAAATGTTTCCACTGTGCACCATTATTGATTTTGCTATGCTTGTATATCCAGGATTTATGTTTGGTTTATGGGGCAGCTCCTATTCTGTATACCGTCTGGGCTTTTTTCAGTCATTCATGTTTCTTTTACATTTAGAATCAATAGGTAATCTGGATTCATCCCAATATTGGTAGTTATTGTAGCCACGTTCTGTTCACTGTCACTTTCCCTGTAGTGATTTAGTTAAGATCCGCTCTTGATCAGAGGGTACACTAAATGCAAGCCCATTTATGCAAAGTGGGCAAGAATGTCGATCCCAGCAGAACTCAAGCCCCTCTGGCATGATCAATTAAGACACACTTCTTTAAAGAACACTAAGGCCTTCTTTAGAGTTGTTGATGTACTATCAACTGTATTACAATTGCATGATAGCCTATTGCACTTGTAATATGTTGGACAGGATATCATCCATGTTTAAGTTGGAACATCCCATCTGCCAAACTCTAAATAAAGTCCTAATTTACAACAAAGCAGCCATCCACACCCGCTCTCAGAATTGAGCAGCAAATCCAATCACTCACTGACTTCTTGGTCTTTGACCCTGGCATAACCCCACCTATGAAGTAGGTTTGTGCTATACAAGTACCACGCACATTCTTACATGCACTTATGTTAACACCATATTTGTTTGGCAGTTCCAGCCTACAGTCTAAAAACAGACTTTCTACATTACCGACTATCAGGATCCGTTCCACTAATGTTGTTGATTTTATTGTTGACGGTATATACAAAAGCTACATTTTAAGTTGCAAGTCTGTAAGTTCTGATAGAAGTATAGTGTGTAAGAATAACATCAATTCATAATCTTCTTCTTGTCATACTTAGGAGCTGAACATAACGAGTTGCAGTGGACCCATGCTCAATGGGGATATAGTTCTATTTCATGCAAGCAAGTCCTGTAAGCATTTGACGTTAGTCGACATAAGCTGGACTGGAGCGACTGATGATGGGATCATTGCACTTGCAGAAGCTTCTTTAAGGTACTGATCCTCAAAGCATCTCAGTGATATGGATACATGTTCTGTAAATTCAATAAGAAAATCATGTTGGTAACATTGTCAAAGTTTGCAGAGTGCCATTAAGTGCATTGTACTGAAATTATCAACATGTTTAGGTATAAAGTTTTATATGGCGCAAACTTGTCCCAAGAGGGTATCATAGTGCTTTACATTTAGAATCGTTGCATTACAAGTTACATCAGATATAAAAGCATAGTAAGGTACAGTACACATAAACAATGTTACAATAATTCGTAGGAGGGAGTGGAGGAAGGAGTGATATCAGGGAGACAAGGACGAACAATCCTCAATGTCCAGCTGGGTAGGTGACTGTCAAGGGGGAAACCAGGGCCAATCTCCTCATTAGCTGTCAAGCAGCTCCACCGGTCATCAGCCATGTTGCTCAGGTCTCAGCGTTCAGTAAAAACTGGAACCGTAAATAAAACCTGGACACAAATGCTGAGGTAGAGTGTATGTTATTTTGACATTTCATGTACACTTAGCATCCTTGATACAGTAGTGTTTTTCCTTTATAATAAATGCAAACTTAATTGTCTTTTGGAGAAATAATGTACAGCAATAATTACAGGTATGCTAGTAATATCCTCTACCTGCTACAATGGTGGTAGGTATTACAGCATGACAGATGGCCCCACAATTGAGTTCAGCACATGTACTCCATATTATAACACAGAGGGTACAAGAACATTGTGTCTGTTTTAAACAGGCCATTCACTGAATGATGTCATAATATACCTCAAAATACAAGCAAACATCATCATGCAAAGCAACATTCTTGATTACCTGTTATTGAGGATTGTTAATGATGTATGATTAGTTAAAGAGAACCATATATTTCTCTTCACTGGATGGCTCCATTACAGTCCCACTGACACACAATATAGGTTGACAATTGAGTCAAATAATGTCAACATATTCATCTACCTGAAAGGGATTAATGAGCTGTACCTATGACGTGGCTTGAAATGAGGTGCCGCCATCATTTTTCTAGGCTATAAAACTAGAACTGTACTGTTAGCAACTAGAACTAGACTCTTAGCAAAAGATTGTGGCACATAGCACAAAAACAAACACTTTACTGGAAATATGTGCAATATCAACCATTGGAATGTACCTAACTTGCTATTAATAATAAGCACATGTATCCTGTAAGCCAATGGAGAATAACTCTATCTCGGGTTCATCCCATTTATTTACAGATGAGACACATGGGTGCTTACTGATAGTAACATTTTAGATTACAACTGGGGTCTAAGGAAAAATATGAATAGAGTATCATATTGTGTCCTAGTTTAAGTAACCCACCTGGGGCCATGTTACAGAAAGTGCCCAAGGGGCACAATGGGCATGTACACCAGTTTTGTGTTCCACCTGGGATCTTTGGTATTACAGAAGGGGACTCAGATGTTTGTGCTCCTCCTTCTGTAATACTGATAGGCGCACATGTAGCACCAGCGCTATCTCAGGAGGGGCATCCCCTCATTTGCATTGGGACATGGCCCCATACAAATGAGGCAATATATTTGCTTCTGCATCCATGCCATATTATGGATGTAGGCGGAAAGGCAAAGAAGCTGTAGAGAAGGGCACTGAAAGTGTGCCACAAAAAGGTGCTGCACTGTCAGTGCGTCCCCTGATGGCAGCCTTCTGGAGGTGGAACGAGGGCCCCATGGACCTCCCAACATCCCCTTGCAGGCCGGTGCAGTCATTCATTGCACCCACATGCAAAGGGATCTCTAATGCCTTGACAAAGTGCATGTGGGTTGCCAACTGCACAGTGAAACGCTGAGCGGCTTTGAAACAGCTGCTCCATCTTTCACTGAAATGCGCTTCCCCTAGGGCAGCACGGGTTTGCGACTGCCCTGAGGGCAGGACATTTTCTGTAATGAGGTGCACTTTCCCAGCTCACGCATGGCACACCTAGTTTAAGGTGCGCCATGGAGCAAACAGGAAAAGTGCACCCTATGTGTAATAAGGCCCGGGTCGTTTGATAAGGAAGAGTAGCCAAAAACTTTTATATATGTTCCGACACAAAATTCACAGCTCCATTGCCAGCCGCTTCAAGTATTCTTGGAGACAGGGAGTGAGGCCTCTATCCACAACTTGTAACTCGTAAGCATTACATCTAAAAGAATGAAAGTCCAAACTCAGCTCATAAATACGGAAAACTTATTTTTTAATGACTACACAATACTGAAGAAAAAGGATACATTCGGAAAGAATGGATTTAACTATTTAACTGTCAGTCAATAGAGTCACCCATTAACATGGAAGTTCATGTGATTAATTCTCTTTTAATGTGGAACGGTTAGGAATTCAGAAAATATGATACTCTGAACAATCGCATCTTAACACTTTTTTTATGGAGCGCAAACCTCAGCAGGCTGATTACCTTAGTGGAGAATAGGAAGAAAAACAAAAAATTTAATGTGGCTATTGGTGGCTGAATGGCTGCTCCATGTTGGATCTCCTTTTTACAGGAAGGCCAGGCTGAACACATCTTCACACAGGTAATGTTGGAAGGATGATTCAAATTCAGTGTGATAGAATGCTGGTGAGGAATGCTGGTGAGGACCAGAGAGATTGTGTGTTGCTCAGACTAAAACAAGCTTTGTATGCACGTCTGCTGATTGCTCTCAGAAAAGCTCATGGTTCTGCTGGTTACCTGATGGTTCCACGCACTGCAAACCCACAGCTGGGTTTTTTAAGGATTTGCTTCCACAGTAACCTTTAATCACGTGTTTCTCTCACTTGTCCTGTGCATAGCCAGACAGGCAAATTAGAGCAGAGAAAATAATTTCTTCTTACTGGACTCTGCAGTTCTGAGACCATGAAATCTTCTTTACAAGGTACAGTATCATTTCCTTTTTCTAGTATGTATATAAGAAAAGCTCTGCTAATATTGGGGCACTTTTTTAATTCTTATGTGCATACATTTCAGACTTTAACTAAGCGGAACAGCACACACTTTCACTACAATATAACATAGCTATACCTTAACTCAGTAGGGGGATGGCTAGTGACACATTTGATTATGCCCTAATTGAAAAATGAAAGATGTCCCAAAAATTTCATAAGAAGCACATCATTACTTCCTCCAAAGCTCCTCTTTTCTTTGGCTTAAAAGCAAGGCCTCTAATAGTCAGATAAATGGGAGGTATTTACCTGCTGGTCTTACAACCAGTAGGCTGTTTTGCCCCCTTCAGAAACAATACCCCTAACATTTGGATTATTAGCCAGTCGATCGCCCATATTGATTTGGTTGAAGTGTGACATTGGAATTAGGCACTTCTCAGTCTATTTCATTAGTATTTACCTCATCAGTTCTGTTCAGTCTCTGCCAATTTTGTGTATATTAGACTAGAACTATACAGCTCAATATACTAATAATGTAACTTGATGTGACACCTACACAATCTGCCATGAATCGAGGGCATTCCATAGGGGTGCCAAAAAAAAGATGGATGCGTTTTCTTCCTCCAAGAGGGACTACATATTTAAAACCATTTAAGAATATTATTCCTTCTCTGCTACAATAGCTACAGTTAAATCTGACGTGGTATCTAGGAAAACACCCATGCCTCTCCTCTTACTCCTATTTCTCAGAAGGAAGCACTGGCTGTGATCCATGGCTGCAAGTCAGGCTCGCCGGAAAAACTGTGACCTCCTAAACTGTGGAAAGAGCTAGTACATTCCACCAGCGATGTGCTGGCTTAAAATATGGAATACCTCCCTTTTCTCCGGCATCTTCCATGATCTATGGAAGCACGCCACTCTACTTCCCCGTAAGACGAAACCCAGTGTGGATTCAGGGGAATTGAACAATTACAGACCCATCTCTCTGCTGCCAGCTTCAGCAAAAATGCTGGAAAAGGTAGTGCAGCGGCAATTGGCCAATTTTATCGTGAGCCACAATATCCTGTACGATACCCAATCAGGTTTTCGAGCCGGGTTCAGCACAGAGACAGCGCTATTAGAGGTAGCAGACTCAATTAGGATGGCATTGGATTCAGGGGCATCAGTTATGCTGGTGCTCCTGGATCTTTCAGCGGCATTTGACACAGTTGACCACTCTATACTGGCTCAACGTCTTCTGGACAGTGGGGTTAAGGGCACAGCCCTGGCCTGGCTGAAGTCTTTCCTCCACTTGCGCACTAAACGGGTGGCCCTATGACCGCATCAGTCCATCCGCAAGCATCTTTGGTGCGGGGTGCCGCAGGGGTCGGCCCTAAGCCCGTTGCTCAACATTTATCTGACTCCTCTATTCACGCTGATAGCCAACTGGGGCGTGAAGGCAATTTCTTATGCCGATGACACCCAGTTGGTTTTTCCTTTCAAGGATCAGTCCGAAGATTCTTTTGGGTGCTTTAAAGGCTGTTTAAAAGATATTGCATGCTGAATGAACAACAATAAACTTAAATTGAATGCCGATAAAACTGAAGTTGTGTTCTTCTGCAATTCCCTGCCCCTCGCCACTGACCTGTGGTGGCCAGTGGAAATGGGCTCGCCTCCCGCGCCAAAAATCTGGGAGTAAAATGGGCAGCTGACTTATCCTTCTCAACCCAAATTCAGCAGGTAACAGCTGCCTCCTTCAGCAGCTCCTAGCTATTTGAAACAGAGGCTAGGTGTCTACACGCAGACACCTAGGTCGAATTCCCAGAAGTTACTTTGCACTCCACGAGTGAAGAAAGCCCGGCTGGGTGGCAGATCATTTATGCTTTGGGCGCCCGCGTTATGGAATTCGCTCCCTAATTCCCTGCGCCAGATTTCTTCTGAAGCAGAATTGAGGAAGGCAGTAAAAACATGGCTTTTTAACTTAGTTTAATCCTATGCAATCCTTGATCGATGCTTGTCTCCTGCATGTCACTTGTCGCTCTAGCGTTGGGACACCTCTTTCGAGTTAGCTGTTCGCGCTATATAAATGGCTGTATTATTATTAGTATAATATTATGTGCACATTCTCCAAATACTCTAACCACACAGCCTTAACAGAGATACCATACTAAACTCAGCATCATTAAACACACATTTGCATTACAAGTGTTTTGACCATACAGAGTTCTCCTGTTCTTCTCAGAAGCTGTGTGCAAGATTATTGTAGCCTGTTGCATGTTGCATAACGCAGGTTACATGTGGGTATAACCCCCTGAACTAAGGCCCCCAACCAGGTTCCTGGGCAGGACACAGAACATAGGTCAGGGTCTGCAGGTGCATACTAAACTAATGGCTTAATTTTTCACCTGATCAGCTCGTTTGTTTACTGCATGACTGTGATTGGATAGTGTGCAGTCAATGCTTAATGATCAATGGTTGACTCTGCAAAAGTCTGCTTAGCACTGTTGGGCTTTCATGATATCATGGCCAAACTGTCAGGCCTCATAGTAAGATGCACATAATAAATACATCACTTACACCATCAGACGTTACTTTATTACATATTGTTAATAAAAGCAACACTCACATTCAAAGCATACTTAATATATATGTTTTAGCATTTAAATGTTATTGAAAATAGTCTGTTTCCCACATGTTTTAGTTTTTAAATGCATACATATTCTGTTTCAAGTCCAGTTCTGTGTTTTCTGCCTCCGCAATATTAATGCAAATCTCCAACCCCAGGCGAGATCTCCGTTCTCAGAAGGGAGAGCAACACCCATCTATACAAAAAGGAAATGACATATTGGAACAGGAAGTAGGCCATTTCTGAGTGCTCTCTTTGCTGCAGGACATTCCTACTTCATCCTGCTTCACTTGTTGACAAATTGTACCCCCAAATAACTGATGGACTTGAGGAGAAGTCCCCCAGATGTGTAGAAGAATATTTCCCTCAGCTTTATGGGGATCCAAAACACCAGTGGAGCAATGCAGCACTCTAACAGATTTGGAAAGGTATCACCACACACTGCAGTGTGAAATCTGTCTGCAACTGCGAAAGAAAGGAGTGCTGTAAGTGCTGGGAAAACCTCCAGTACAGGACATGCCTGAAGGATAGGATGTGCTAAGGAACCCTCCCAGTCACATGTGTGTGAGGCCAAACTGACCCCCCTTCACAGGATGGCCTTGAAAGCAGCCTGGCTGACCTTCCATGCTCAGCTTGAGGCAACTGAGCCATAGATGCACAGTGTGTATGATGTGTATGCGATAAAATAAATGAATGTATGTTTTGAAATTGCTGTCCTGTCATGTCTCCTATATACTTTCTTTCTTTTCTTTTTTTTCTCATGTTGAATGAAACATATATTTGCTTGTTAAATTAATTGTTTGAATTAAAGTTGTTAGTTTATTTAAATGTAATTTAAAAACTATAATGAGAAAATGTATTAGGAAAATGATGGAAGATGTAATTTGACTATGAGTAAACTCAGGACACATGAAATAAAATCATTGAATAAATGGGTTGGTGTAGCTCTCAAAAGCAGAAAAAGAGCGGGACAGGTGGTGGATGGGTGGATAAACAGGCCCTTAGAGTGCATTAAGTCAAGACAAGTATGAGCATTTTTGTGTGTTACAGGACAAAAAAAGTTTGAGCTGAGTAAATTGACTCAGTGAAAGGAAATGCAAAGAACAATAACAATGGTATAGTACAACAAACAAAAGGTCAATTTCCCTATCATGTGGTACTGGTATTAACAGTGTTATGACACACCTGTGTGTGTTGTAGGGATGCGTTTGGAAACAGGCCATGTCTGTTGCTCTGTCTCAGTATGAGTAGCCATTCCTCAGCTATTGGAACAAAAGCACTAGTAATGGCGACCACATAAGAGAAAAAAGCAATGTGTGGAAATCATTATAAACAGTTTGCTCTGTAAATGGGGAGTTTTATAGGATGTTCCTCTGTAATGCCTGCCTTACTGAGTATAGTGAGTGGAAGAACAGTGGTATGGGTAGTTTTTGCAGAACTCATTTTAATATAGGGGTATAGAGTTCTTACATGGCCTGACGAGGGAGTTCTCAGAAACAAATAGCACATGATGGAGCGGGGACCCTTGAATCTTAATCTTTTAGTGCAATCATCGAAGAGGACTCCCCACTGGTTGTATAGACCTTTGAATGTCGACTTGAAGTGTAAGAAGGGACCAAGCATTATTAATATGTTTCAAGTACAGTGAAACCAGTGTGTTCCACAGAAACCATAAGGATTTTATCAGTAAATTAATTCAAATGTAAAGTTACATCAATAAATACAATTGAAAGAAGTATATTGTAAGAGCACAAATGTTTGAATGATCATGCAGTAGGAATTTGTATAGAATAAGGTAAAAGATGCAAAATAGAGTTAAATAAGCAAGCAAAGTATCAACCAAGCAGGTTCCATAAATAAAGTGTCAAACGCTACAAGAGGAAGTTCTATGAGGAAAGTGTCAGCATCAGATGAACCAAGTGAAAGTCTTAAAGGGAAAAAGCATGAGTGCTTGAGCATAAAGTCCAACACTTGGACAGGGAAATCAGCAGAGTTGAAAAGAAGTCTTCTCTCAGCAAAGTCATGGCAGAGTCTGATAACTATTCTAAAGAATACATAGTTGAAGGATGAAAGAAGCTTCTGGAAGACTCTCCATATCAGTTCCATTCTGACAGGTCAATCAGGAGTTGTCATTTTCTGTGAGCAGGTAGAGTCCCTAGGTTCCCAGCTCTTAGCAATTTGTTACAGGGCTGCATAGTCTTGGATGTAATGTAGGTCTGGTCTGCCTGGTGCAGGAGTATCTCTCCCATCATCTCAGTCTACTTGTCCGAGGCCTACTCCTAATTAAATTAGGCTACCTATCAGTCTAGTACAATAAACAATCAGCCTATTCTAACTTAACGAATGCAATGAAGATACACCCCAGCAAGAAGAGAAAAACAAGACACTTTAGACAAAGTTAAATTCAAAATGACTTCCAAACAAATATATTTTGCATAAACAAACACAGGAATGGCATTTAAAGAAGGTATACATTATTCAATTTAATGTGGATACATGATTATAGTTCAACTAGATATACAGATGGCTCCTCATTAAGCTAAACATAGTCATCTACTATACTTCGTTAATATAAAACAGACAGATTAACACTGTTAAACACACATTGAATATATATGTTGCATATAAAAGGGCGAAGTTTTAAATTATGCTGCTTCAATCCCTCAGCTGATGACTAGGATAGCCATCACAGAAGCATTTGAGCCTTTGGAGACCATTCAAAGTCTTGTCATTACCTTATAACTTGACTTCTCTAAGTCCTTCTTCTCATTCAACGTCTTACCCTGCTTCTCTTCTAATTCAATTTGATCCCTATTTCTCTTAATTCTCATTCCTTGAAGTGCAACTTCCTTTGATCTCATGTATTTAAATCCCTTGAACATAGCAAACAAACTAATCAAACAAATGGCAATAATCAAAATAGGTCTCAATATTGCACCTAGAAGTCCACTACCAATATTGCCAAGCCAACCACCTATGGCAGCAAATCCCTTTCTAACTGCGTGTAATCCAATGATATTCTTCACAAACCCTCTTATCTCCCTGCTCTTATCAGCTATGAAGGTGCAATAATGTTGGACTTTTTAGAATCTTACAAACTCTACCTTCCTTTTCTAGCAAAATGTCTAATGCAAGTCGATTTTGCAAAAGCATAGACCTAATAGGTACTAATTCTGTTTAAGTCATAATTCAAAATATAATATTCAAACGTTACTTGCCTATATATAAGACAAAACAGAATACATCAAATGATGCCATAAGAAAGGGGAATGTGGTGGTAGGTAACTCCTTCACCTACTGAAGCAGGCAAGTGAGCACAGAAATCCTAGTCCTTTGCCTTCATTGTATGTGTGTACTCCTATAGTAATTTAGAAAATGCATTAGTGGGAAAATCTCCCTCTGAAGAATGCTGCTGTAAAATCCAAACACCAAAACTAGTTTAATTTTCTACAGCACATTCAGGGGGGCCATGTAGTCATGGGAAAAGGGGTGCGCATTCCCCAGCCATACTTCCACCTGCCATCCAAAAAGTTAGCTCTTCGTTTTGAATTTGAAATTGTGTGCATCTCAGAGGGGCCTCTGGAGGACAGTGTTAAAGAAGCCAATCATAGTGCGGCAACATCATCAACAAATGTCTTCCAATCAGAGAAACTGCAGCATGGGTATCAGGAAATACCTGTGAACTTCGTCCATACAGATGCATCTCTGGAATACGGGCTGTACTTCATTGGAGTTCTTCTTCTTCTTTGTTGCTTCCTTTCATTCTGTGCTGTTAATTTCTTGGTCGGAGTCGCTGCTGCTTTGTTTTCATCTGGTGTCTTTTTCATTCATCATCATCGTGGCTGCCTCTGCACTGGGATCAGCTCGCAGTTTACCCTGCTGGTTTCTAAGGCAATGGAAATTCCCAGAACTGTTAGGGATGCTTTCGCTTCACCTCTTCCCCCGCCTCATCTATCATGCCCTGTTTTTTTCACCTCGCAGACTCAAAGTTTCATACATGCATTCAAAAACACTCATTCTTATTTGTTTGTCTGATCAATTTTTCACTTAAGGAACTGGGCCATGCTGGGGGTTGGGGAAATACATTGCAATGAGGTGAAATGTAAGTGGTGTTTTCGTAGTAGCATGTGTGATAAATCAACAAACCAGATTGTACATTTTACACTGCAGCAGATTGAGAAAGACAGCATCTCAAAAATGCAACATGAACAATGCCAGGAGTTTCAGTTGTAGTGCAGAAAACCATACTTGGACATAGATCCATATTTAAAATCGTTCATATTTTCCCAAAGAACTGTTTGCCTATTATAAACTCTTCCTATGGCTAATAATAATTGCTTTTCTCTATCGGCCAGCCAAGGATGATCTGTGCCACACATTGCCTTTACGCCACCATACTGCCTCAATTTTCTCACCACCCTGTTGCCTACCCCAACCACTACTCATAATAGCTCCCCAATCTTGGTTTGGGGGGAACACCTGTGAACCCTATTCATTTCAGAGACCTCTGTGGCTCAACTTTCAGTTACTATTTTTATGCACAGTGTTGTTTTCGCCCCACTTTGTCACAACAGAATTACAAGCTTATGTATGTATATGCTCATCCATCTGCTCATGTGCGGGGCATGCACAGATATACATTGGAAAAGCATTGCTCATCACACCATTTGCTATGCTGTGGGATGCACATCAGGTATCCTTTGGAGTATAAGTGAATGGGAATTGCTTGAACGTCATTGCATTGCCTCTCAGCACTGTCTGCACATACGACATTAACATGTAACATTGTGTATTTTGTAAAGACCTGGACTTATTTAAATACATCTATGTATAAAATCTGTATTTATTTTTAACATAGCATTTATATCTTTGTTTATTTTCATTATCTGTCAGGGATCATTACGGCAGCTCTAGAACACATTTTCTTGTATTACTCTTTATTTCAACGAAATATCTTTTTCCTTTATCAATTCATTTCATGGTTACAAAAAAATGTGTTCTCCCCATCCACCCTGCTCCCCCCACCCTGCTCCCCCCACCCCGCTCTCCTGGATTGTATCCATATACTAGAATTTATTACAGAGCTAAAGAAAAGGGAACTGGAAAAAGAGAAATAGGTGCTGCCAAGAAAGAAACAAAAAAAGGATAAGACAGATCAAGAAACCAAAGATACATGAAAATACCTATGAATGCGAAATCAAGTTCATAACTTTACATTTTTGATCCCTTATTAATAACCAAAAATGTTCTCTAGTCCTCCCCTCTCTCCTAGTCCCGAATAAAGGTAACCCCTGCCCGAGTTCAGTGAATCCCTACTCTGCAATACTTTTAATCCACTGGCTTATTGGTTCCCAAATTTCCATGCCCCTATTCTGAGCGTTGCGTCCCCTACATTAATAAACTACCATTGTAGAACAGTTTATTGCTAAAAGTCTACCCATCCATTGTTGCCCAGATGGGGGTTCAGGATCCAGCCAAAATGTGGCCAAGCATAGTCTTAGGACAGTCATGCTAATAAAAAAATGTCTGGATCTGCCAAGAGATTTCAAAATCGCTTACCCCTAAGACCATCAGCCGGGGAGATAGAGCTACCCGAAAACCCAGCTGTGCTTCAAGCAATTAACCAACATCTCCTTTCAAAATATCGAGCTTATGGCAATTTGCGAACATGTGAGTAAGATCTGCCGCGAAGCAGTCACATCGGGGACAATGTGTACCAGCAGATCCCCGCCCACACACTTTACATTCTTCGCCGGTGTGATGTAGAGATTAAACCAGGTTTTATAACACTGTATCTGTAAATTGGCAGCAATAAATGATGTCTGAGCAAGATATAGAGAATCCTCACATTCAACTTGCAAAAGCTCTGACCAGCTAGCCATATGTTTCGTGAGATCATCCACCATGCTTTGTTTAATAATTTATATAGAATAGCTAATGAAGGTGGAGATTTCAACAGTAAGTCAATGAGTGCCACCCGAGGAAAAAACAGTCCTTCCCCCTTTTTACCAGAAAATCCCTTACTTGTACATACTTAAAGAAATGAGTATTGCCAATCCCTGACTTTTCCTTAATTGTATCTAAGGATACAATCCCTCCTTCGTCTACGAGGTCCCCTATCTTCCTTTATCCCATCAGTCCCAATGTTTTGTATATCCATCTTTAAAATGTTGGGGAGTAAGTCATTATCATACAGAGGGGTATAGCTATTCATCCGGCCCAACCCATATTTTTTCCCGACAGCTGTCAATACCTTGAATGCACCCATCAGGATTTTGAATCTGACCCTTTTGAAATAGCCATATTCAGTCTGGTGCAGTAGACATCCTCTAGCTTCAATACCCAATACAAATTCATGAATAGAAATTGAGTCATCCCCCTCTAAGCCAACCCTATTCCTTGGTAAGAGCCCCACCATCTGTTGTAACATCGATGCCCAATAATGCAATTGAAAATTAGGAACAGCCCACTCACCTCGATCCCTTGGGAGAGTCAAAAATGTTAAAGCCCTCTGGGGACGTTGACTGGTCCACATAAAATGAGAAGTAATCTGATTTAGGGATTTGAACAAAAAGCTTTCTACCTCTAAGTGAATGGCCCTAAAATTCTAGGAAGAAATATCATTTTGATCATGTTGTTTCTCCCCATAATGTAAGTTTTAAGTTGTTCATTCGGGCAAAGTCGACTTTAAACTTACAAAGTAATGGACCTAGTTTTGTATCTACAATCTTCTCCATGTCCGAGATATCTCACCTTAAGGGCTACCCAATAGTCATTAACATGCACTGAACTATTTTAAGTGCTTTTTTTCTCAAGGCTGTAGCTTCCATTCGTTCAGCAGGTGCAGTGGCGCCAGGTCCCACAGGCCTGAGGGACCCACTGAACCCTGATTATTGCTGTATTTCACAGTTTACACAGCGGCGAGGGAGCCCATTTCCTTCCTTGCACTATGGCCCCTGACACACTTTCTACACCACTGTTTCTTCTTGTGTTTACTGTTTTGATCTTTTACTGATAAGTTGAAAAATGGCCAGCTTTCTTCCCCTTTACATGTTTGTCCCTCCCCTGGAGCATGAACACATTACTTGTGTCTATTCACTGCTCATTTTTTAGGCGCTACTTTTTTCTGCACTGTAACAGAGTGCGTCTTTTTCTGTTGGCTCCCTTGTGTACTTCTTTCCCCCTCCATGTTTCTCCCTCCTTTACATCACACACATATTACACACAGCCACTGAATCATGCACGTGTAAATCAATATATAAAAAATGTTGCGTACGACAACAAGGTGTATGAACCACATGGAGAAGTACAAACTCAAGATTTATAATGTAATACAGTGGTTGAGGTTGGCTTCACTAATACGTATTCATTTCCACTCAAATGCTCACTTTTTAGTAACCTTAAGATAATGAAAAACATATGTTTCTTACCCAAGTCTTGCAGTTTACATGCAGCTCTTTGTTGCGAGTTCTTAACTCACTGTGCTACATTAGGATTTTAACTTATGAACTGCGAGCAACAAAAGGATCATTGTGACAAAAGCAGTAACTCACTGAGCTATCTACATGAAATATGATTTTGTGATCTGCATGGTACACATGTTTTACAACACATTAACCCTCTGTGCAACTTTATGGTGAGTCAAAACTGTGACTAGACAGAACTCCATCTCTCTCCAACAGGTATATATATCACCAGAGTTAAATTGATGCTTTTATTATTTCTTATTACCTGAATATTTCTAGGCGCCCAGCGAACTGCAGCAGGTATTTTTAATCCTGTAAAACATTTAAAAATACAACACCCCCTAGGTTAGCACGAGGCCAGATGCAGTGGCACTGGGTCACACTGCCCTAAGGAAGGCCCAGAATGAGAGAGACAGCTTGTACAAAGCACTTTACTTGTTTCCAAAGGTAATACAAGCACCCAATGGATATCTGAATCTGCTCAGTGAGCTGACTTAATGTATGCATTTCTGTGCTATGCATGATGGTAAACAACTTTATGTTCATGAAGCCACCCTATGTGAAACTTCATTATTATAGCATGGAGCATCCCTCTTCGGACTTCCTCAGTTCTGCAAATCTGTCTGTAGACAGTGGCAGCTCCGCTGCTAAGGCAGAGGAGCGTCTCCCCACTGCTTTTAAGCAGTGTAACAAAGGAAACATAAAATAATAATAACTGAACGTTATTATAATTTTATTTGTTCCTGCAGCTGGGGCGGGTGGGGCTATTCCGATTAAAGAACTGGGCAGAGGAGGAGTGGTTTGCCCACTCCTAAGTGCACATGACTGTTTGGCTGGCGAGAGTCATGCACACTTTCCCTGTTCTCCACAACTGCTGCATTGCAGCCTGTGTGGAGAACATACCCAGGCTCCCTGTTCCTGGCTGAGCATTGAACCACAACGCTCAGACCAATCACAACACTGCATTGCAGTATTGATATTGGTTGGGGGAGCCTGGGTGCTTCCTGGTTCCCGAGCCCTGATGGAGGAGAGATGCGGCAGCGCTAAGGTAAGGTTTTTTTCCATTTATTTTCTTTTTTTCCATTTTGTTTTTATGTCCCCCTCTCCCCCTGTCCCACCACTCGATCCCTGCCGGCTGCCACTGTCTGTAGACCCATCACAGGTGGATACAATTGTCGCACAATGATTTACATTAGTATTTTAATTAGTCTCTTTTGTTCTATTCTTATGACCACTCTCTTTTCCCTGATGCAGATAAATTCAGCTGTGATTTGCTGGCATAGAGAGCAAGTTCATGGGCATCCACAATCTTTGGCCCACTTTTGGCTACATTCACATGCTTGCTGTAAGTCATTCATAGTGTTGGAAATTCCACAAAAATGTAGGAAAACCTTTTTGTCACAGGTCCATCGTATGCATATTGTTAGATCAGAGTAAAGAGGCACAGAGAGAGTATGATTTGACCAGTATTAAACAATTCACTAAACTTTGAGACCCAAGATTGTAATACAATACTGCTTTTTCAAAGTCTATCAAGCGCCATGAGAGTGGCCACTGTCTACCCATGCTCCCCCAAAGTCATATCTAGTCCAAGTTAGTCTATTTGTTTTTTCCCACAAACTATTTAACAACTTCTGGATTAATTAACTCCCAATCATGGATAAAATGGAGATTAAGGAATAAATTCAAAAGCTGATTGCCCGACAGTACATAATTTAGTCTAAGGAGGAGCCCAGGCTTAAAACCCATGGGTCTAATTTAGAGTTTGCCTAATCATTTATGCTTTTAATTATTCCAAATAATGTATTTTCCTTTTCTCTCTCTCTGTCCCCTCCCTCTTCTTTTAATTTTCCAGCTGGCTTTGGGTTACAACTGTTGTAACCCTATAACTGTATCAGGCACAACTTCTTATGTCCTGATGATGATCCTAGTATTTCACTAGGGATCGAAATGTCGTCGACTAATGTACCTAGACTCAATTGCTATATGCATTCATTTTGTGTATGAGCATTGGTACTAACAGGTTGGGACTTAACCATTGCATTCCATTTTGTCACATTGATATGCCTGACTTTGGGAGCTTCACCTGATCTCTCTGGTGTTTGTTCTCCCACTGCTATGTCTTTTGTTTTGCATTAATAGATAGGGATGATGTTTCCATTTGGACACCATATTTACAGCCAGATTAATCAATGTCAAAATCTGCGATTTCTAAATTGCGAGAAAAAGCGAATCGTAATTTAGAAATCGCAGAATGGCATTCATGATAATTAGCGAGAAAAAAAGCGATTCGCAATCGGCCGCAATCGCTGATTGCGAGTTCCCAAAAATCGCTAAAAATTCCCAGAATCGGCCGATACCCGTGTTGAAATTGCGATCTCGCAATTACCGAAATCGCAAATTGCGATTTTGCTAATTGCGAGATCGCAAAAACGGGAAGTTGCATTCTGAGCACTGTGATGACATCACAACCAGGAAGTAGGCAGGTTCCACCCTCATTCAGCAGTGAGAGCCTGAAGTGGAAGCAGCATTGCAAGAGCTCCCCTCCAGAGTGCCCACAGGTGAAAACCAGGAGACAGCCATGTGCACAGCATGTCACAGGAAGCTGCAGGAGAAACTTCCACTGGAAGAAAACGAAAAATTAAATTTTCCGAGCAAGAGCTCGAATATTTGATAGAGGGAGTCTGCAAGGACCACAATGGCCTCTTTGGTAAAGACTCCAGAAGGGTGCCTGAGGCCGATAAAAGGCGGATATGGGTGCGCATCCGCACAAAAGTGAACTCTGTGGGGGTGACCCAGCGCACTGTTGATGAGATCAAAAAACGTTGGTACGACCTCAGAGGGCCGGCAAAGGAGAAAATTGCAGAGAGGCTGGGGGAGAGTGTTGCGACAGGTGGAGGGGATCCCACTGTCCCACCAAACACACCACTCGAGGACCGCGTAGAGGACACCATTAATCCGCAGGCATGCGTGGGGGTGATCCAGCTTGACTCCTCCCGACCCAGCCAAGATACACAAGGTAAGTGCCATGCGACTGCGGCCCCCTGTCCCCTAACAATGTCCATGACTCCAGATCATCCCATTTTAAACCCCAGTCATGCAGCCAAAGCACACCACAAAAGCGCTATTGCATTGTGGGAGATGTAGTCTGACCACAATTACCATCTAGCCCCATAAAGCCAGACCTGTTTAGTGAGAGTCTATCCAACAGTGAGTCAGGGAATGGTAGCCTGCATGCATGTAGGAAGATTAAATGTGGAAGAAACATGTCACTAATCAACGTCCACTTTACATCACAGGTGGCCCAGAAGTCCCCAGTTCAGACAGCGATGCCCTGCAAATTGAGGATATCACAGAGGACACTGAGGGAGACTTACATATATCCCCACAGCCAGGAACATCAGGGCAAGCTGCCGCACCAGCGGTCATTAAACCACCTGCCCCTGTGGACAGTGCCACCTCTGCGCCAACAGGCGCAGCAGTACCACAGCGCGTCACTCAACCACCAGTGGTGCTGACAACACCAGCAGCAGCACGCCGACAAACCCGCCGTCCTGCGGCTGTGAGGAGCCAGTCAAGCGGCTGGTGAGGGACCAGCGCAATAACACATCCTGCGCTGGCAGGTGAGCAAACGTGCGTCCAGGTGGGCTCTCTATTGAGCGCCGTATGCTCCATGTCCATCAAACACAAGCCCGTCATCTTGCGGCTATACACCTCCAACTAAACAAGACCGCCAGGAATGTTGGTTAGATGTCTGACCGCATGGAGAGGATGACAGTTGCTATGGAGGCCAACACCCAGGCCATGTACAGCCAGCGGAACCTCTACCAGCACAGACACCGGCAGCTGCTGACCCGCCTGTCAGCATACACGCGGTCCAATTACATTATTGGCAACGCGACCTCCCAGCTCTCGCGACGCTCCTTGGACATGCAGGTCCAAATGGTCCAGTGCTGTCAGGACGTCGCGAGAGCTCTGGAGCAGGTGATAACAGCAGTACAGGGCATGCAGGCAACTGGCCATGGCCAGGGTGGGGGCGGTGACGACACTAATGAGGCTACTTCCAGCCATAGTAGCCAGTCTGTGCCACCGGTGGTAGCACCACGCCGCAGCAGCAGGCCCTCTGCTGCCTCACGGCCGAATCGGGAGGAGGATGTGGAAAGGAGGTTAGGAGCATCTGCCCGGAGGCGGCATTGAACAATTGAACGTTACCATGAGGGGCCATGCTGCTGCTACAAGCATGCCCTCCTCAAGAACATGGGACATATGACGAAATATGTCAATCATGTAACAGTTTGGGAAATCCCCACTTTATTGTGCTGTAACAATAAAAAAGATTCTGTCTAACTTAATCTGACTCATGTCATTATTACTATTGTCATGCATGAGTGAAGTAATGGGTTCACTAGAAATAGTTCATGCAGATTTGGTTACGGCGCCTGTGTCCTTCTGCAGGATTCTCCCCGCGTGCGCGACGCACATGTGCAGGTGGTCGGTTGTCCCCTTCCGACTCACTGCCAGAGATGTCTACAAGTATCCTGCGCTTGATAGCAATGTTGTGGAGGATTGCACACACGGCCGCGATGCGGCAGCAGACCTCTGGCTCGTATTTGATGGCCCCACCAGTCTTGTGCAGTATGCGGAATCAGCTCTTCAAAAGGCCAAATGTCCTCTCAATGCAATTTCTTGTGCGTATGTGTGCAGCATTGTAACGCCGTTGCTGTGGTGTTGCAGGGTTGAGGTATGGGGTGAGGAGGTACTCACGGAGAGCGTAGCCGCTGTCACCTGTATGATAGGAGCAGAGGGTGAGTGCCTGTTCTGCACAGCTACATTATCACAGTGTACTATTGTGGGTCATGTGTACTTACCTAGTAGGTGTCCTTCCCCAAAGTCTCCCCTGGCCAGTCGTGTATGAATGCCGCTGTGCCGGAATATGAAGGAGTCATGTGTGCTCCCCGGGTACTGTGCCACTATGTCCGTGATGATTGTCTTAGCATTGCACACCATCTGGATAGTGAGAGAGTGGTATGCGGTTGCGATACATGTATTCCGTTTGTGCTGGTGGGCAGATGTGGATGTGGGTACAGTCAATGCATCCTATTATATGTGGAAATCGTGCTACGTTGTAAAATTGTAGCTTGGTGTCATTCAAGTCCTGTTGGCTGGTGGGGAATGAGATGTAGTGTTGCAGCCGGGTCAGCATTGCATCCAGGAAACTCCTTAGGCAGCGGGACATGGTGGGCTGGGATATCCCCCCTGCAACAGCGACTATCCCCTGGAAGCTTCCGGAGGCCAGAAGGTGCAG
The DNA here is from genome assembly GCF_964261635.1 of Lissotriton helveticus. Classification (NCBI taxonomy): domain Eukaryota; kingdom Metazoa; phylum Chordata; class Amphibia; order Caudata; family Salamandridae; genus Lissotriton; species Lissotriton helveticus. The sequence continues at coordinate 1,035,063,412 of NC_136059.1, forward strand.
GCTGCACAATACCTGGACATGTGTGGGCACGGCATTGGTCCTCCTTGTTGGGTGCTGCATCAGGGGGTCTAGGTCCCGGATCACCTTGATGATCATTGCCCCATTCAGGCGGTACTTAGCGTAAATTTGCTCCCTGGTTTGGCCCAGAAGGGTGACCCGCTGGCGGAATATCCGCTCCTGGATCCTACGTCTGTTCCGTGCTGCTCGCTGTAGCCTTCGCCGTCTGACCACCATGTAGAGTCCTGGCATTGTGAGAGTCCTCATGCTCCAGCTGCATGTCCTTAAGTGTGTTTGGTCAGGCCTGCACCTGTTGGTAGTTTGTTAACGTTTTTTTGAATATTTTTTTTTCCTTACTAGTTACCACCTGGTTTGGGTTCTCCTTACATTGCGCGTCGCAAATAGCGATTTTTGAGTTTTTCGCATTTAGCGATTTTCCATGAATAGCGATTGCGATTATTTTGCGACTTCGCAAATGAATTAGCAGAATCCATGGTTTCTCGCAATTTCAGAATCGCAAATGGCCTTCTTCCAGGATTCTGCGAATTTATTTGCGAACTCGCTATTTTTCTTTAGCGAATTCGCTTTTTTGGTAATTTCACTATCATGAATTCCTTTTATTCAAATTGTGGTCACAATTGCTAAATCGCAGCTATTGCGATCGCAATTTGGCTTCATGAATCTAGCTGATAGACTTTATTGTCATTCTATATATATTTAGTTGTTTCTACTTTGCTTATAAGGGACCTCTGTTCCTTAAAAAATGCTCACACTCTTGATCCCTTATTACTCATTGCAAAATACACAGTTGATGGACAGAATGTAGAACAATGTCATACATTCACCCCAGTACAAGGATCTGGGCCTAAATCCATCGTTTTTTTGCACTCCACACCACCCTGGGCTAGACACTGGCTATATGCAAATCAGCTCTGACCCTGTGCCTCATGGGAACAGTCCAGTCCGAACTACCAAGCCATGTCTTTCCCAGACCGGAATCAAGCATCCAAGGACCGGTTTCTGGCTATCAGCCTTCATCAGCCTGGATAGCTTGACTCCAGTGGTGTGGAGAGCCTGGGACTCACGTCTGAGCATCCCCAGCCCACTCGGGGTGAATTGCAAAATACACAGTTGATGGACAGAATGTAGAACAATGTCATACATTCACCAGGGTCAGAGCTGATTTGCATATAGCCATTGTCTAACCCAGGGTGGTGTGGAGTGCAAAAAAAACGATGGATTTAGGCCCAGATCCTTGTACTGGGGTGAATGTAAGACATTGTTCTACATTCTGTCCATCAACTGTGTTTTTTGCAATTTCACCCCGAGTGGGCTGGGGATGCTCAGACGTGAGTCCCAGGCTCTCCACACCACTGGAGTCATGCTATCCAGGCTGATGAAGGCTGATAGCCAGAAACCGGTCCTTGGATGCTTGATTCCGGTCTGGGAAAGACATGGCTTGGTAGTTCGGACTGGACTGTTCCCATGAGGCACAGGGTCAGAGCTGATTTGCATATAGCCATTGTCTAACCCAGGGTGGTGTGGAGTGCAAAAAAAACGATGGATTTAGGCCCAGATCCTTGTACTGGGGTGAATGTATGACATTGTTCTACATTCTGTCCATCAACTGTGTTTTTTGCAATTTCACCCCGAGTGGGCTGGGGATGCTCAGACGTGAGTCCCAGGCTCTCCACACCACTGGAGTCATGCTATCCAGGCTGATGAAGGCTGATAGCCAGAAATCGGTCCTTGGATGCTTGATTCCGGTCTGGGAACGACATGGCTTGGTAGTTCGGACTGGACTGTTCCCATGAGGCACAGGGTCAGAGCTGATTTGCATATAGCCATTGTCTAACCCAGGGTGGTGTGGAGTGCAAAAAAACCGATGGATTTAGGCCCAGATCCTTGTACTGGGGTGAATGTATGACATTGTTCTACATTCTGTCCATCAACTGTGTTTTTTGCAATTTCACCCAGAGTGGGCTGGGGATGCTCAGACGTGAGTCCCAGGCTCTCCACACCACTGGAGTCATGCTATCCAGGCTGATGAAGGCTGATAGCCAGAAACCGGTCCTTGGATGCTTGATTCCGGTCTGGGAAAGACATGGCTTGGGTAGTTCGGACTGGACTGTTCCCATGAGGCACAGGGTCAGAGCTGATTTGCATATAGCCATTGTCTAACCCAGGGTGGTGTGGAGTGCAAAAAAACAATGGATTTAGGCCCAGATCCTTGTACTGGGGTGAATGTATGACATTGTTCTACATTCTGTCCATCAACTGTGTTTTTTGCAATTTCACCCCGAGTGGGCTGGGGATGCTCAGACGTGAGTCCCAGGCTCTCCACACCACTGGAGTCATGCTATCCAGGCTGATGAAGGCTGATAGCCAGAAACCGGTCCTTGGATGCTTGATTCCGGTCTGGGAAAGACATGGCTTGGTAGTTCGGACTGGACTGTTCCCATGAGGCACAGGGTCAGAGCTGATTTGCATATATCCATTGTCTAACCCAGGGTGGTGTGGAGTGCAAAAAAACAATGGATTTAGGCCCAGATCCTTGTACTGGGGTGAATGTATGACATTGTTCTACATTCTGTCCATCAACTGTGTTTTTTGCAATTTCACCCCGAGTGGGCTGGGGATGCTCAGACGTGAGTCCCAGGCTCTCCACACCACTGGAGTCATGCTATCCAGGCTGATGAAGGCTGATAGCCAGAAACCGGTCCTTGGATGCTTGATTCCGGTCTGGGAAAGACATGGCTTGGTAGTTCGGACTGGACTGTTCCCATGAGGCACAGGGTCAGAGCTGATTTGCATATAGCCATTGTCTAACCCAGGGTGGTGTGGAGTGCAAAAAAAACGATGGATTTAGGCCCAGATCCTTGTACTGGGGTGAATGTATGACATTGTTCTACATTCTGTCCATCAACTGTGTTTTTTGCAATTTCACCCCGAGTGGGCTGGGGATGCTCAGACGTGAGTCCCAGGCTCTCCACACCACTGGAGTCATGCTATCCAGGCTGATGAAGGCTGATAGCCAGAAACCGGTCCTTGGATGCTTGATTCCGGTCTGGGAAAGACATGGCTTGGTAGTTCGGACTGGACTGTTCCCATGAGGCACAGGGTCAGAGCTGATTTGCATATAGCCATTGTCTAACCCAGGGTGGTGTGGAGTGCAAAAAAAATGATGGATTTAGGCCCAGATCCTTGTACTGGGGTGAATGTATGACATTGTTCTACATTCTGTCCATCAACTGTGTTTTTTGCAATTTCACCCCGAGTGGGCTGGGGATGCTCAGACGTGAGTCCCAGGCTCTCCACACCACTGGAGTCATGCTATCCAGGCTGATGAAGGCTGATAGCCAGAAACCGGTCCTTGGATGCTTGATTCCGGTCTGGGAAAGACATGGCTTGGTAGTTCGGACTGGACTGTTCCCATGAGGCACAGGGTCAGAGCTGATTTGCATATAGCCATTGTCTAACCCAGGGTGGTGTGGAGTGCAAAAAAAACGATGGATGTAGGCCCAGATCCTTGTACTGGGGTGAATGTATGACATTGTTCTACATTCTGTCCATCAACTGTGTTTTTTGCAATTTCACCCCGAGTGGGCTGGGGATGCTCAGACGTGAGTCCCAGGCTCTCCACACCAATGGAGTCATGCTATCCAGGCTGATGAAGGCTGATAGCCAGAAACCGGTCCTTGGATGCTTGATTCCGGTCTGGGAAAGACATGGCTTGGTAGTTCGGACTGGACTGTTCCCATGAGGCACAGGGTCAGAGCTGATTTGCATATAGCCATTGTCTAACCCAGGGTGGTGTGGAGTGCAAAAAAAACGATGGATTTAGGCCCAGATCCTTGTACTGGGGTGAATGTATGACATTGTTCTATATTCTGTCCATCAACTGTGTTTTTTGCCCTTATTACTCATGGGCATCCCTTTCAGAATGACGTTGTGAAAAATGTGGTCTCTATCCCAACAATTGCCTTGAAAGTATATTACCAAGTGGCATACCACATAGCCAAAAACAAAACACCTTTTATAAATAGAGAAAAAGGGTTTATCCCAGCAAATCTCAACTTGACCAGGACAATGCTTGGTGAAAAAGTGACTGAGGAGTTTAAAATGGTTATTCTTTCAGACACAAGTTTGCTGCTGCATCTCTGACATGTCAGAAGCTATCCATAGGCAACTCATAGCATGCTTAAAATCGAGTTTGTTTACTTTGCAATTGGATGAAGTTACTGACTTATCAAAGGAAGTCAGATTAATTGCTCATGTCCGACACTGCCACAAAACAGTAATAATGGAAAAAAATGTATTATGAAAACCAATCAAGGGGTAGGCAACAGCATCAGCACTGTTTGATATTCTCAATGATTTCATGTGCTACAATGGCTTAAAATGGGACAATTGAGTGTGGATCTGCACAGATGGTGCTCCTTCCTTTGTGGTGCCATGGCAGGCTTAAAATGTAAAGTGTTTAATGTAGCTCTACATATTCTATGGACTCATTGTATGATACTTGGGGAAGCCCTTACTGTCCGAAACACGGATAGAGAACTTGGGGATGTTCTGAATTCTGCATGGGAAATTATTGATTTCATCAAGTCTCATCGCACTAAAGGTTGTCTGTTTGCAACTATATTTGCATTAATGGTAGCTGAACATGATGGCTTGCTTTTCCATACCGACGTACTGAGGGAAGGTGCTGAATCACATTTTTTATTTGAGAAATGAAGTACTACAGGTCCTTCTGGATTTGGACCACTAAAAAGCAGAACAGCTGTGTAATCCCCCCCTGCTTCTCCTTTTAGCACATTTTGCAGACATCTTTGATGAATTACATTTCTTGAATCTGTCTTTGCAAGGGGCTGAAAGTATAGCTTTTACCATGTATAAAAAATATATCTGCCTTCAAGAAGAAGCTGGAGTTATGGAGAATATTAATGCAAGGTAGCCTGCTTGAAGCATTCCACTGTTTATCAGAAGCTCTTGAAGACACAGGATATCACCTTGAAAGGGCTGCTGAGGTCCTGAAAAATCATTTAACTTCCCTCAAGGACGGTTTAGAAAAGAACTTTCCAGAGGATAATAATCATGTCAATTACTGGATATGTCGACCTTTTCTACTGGATACAGGTACCCATCTTCCAGTGTATCTTCGGGAAGAACTAATTAAAGCTCCGGAATGTCCTCACACTGCAGATGCAATTTCGCAAAATCTCACTGGGGGTATTTGGGCTGAATATGTTTATAGAACATTCAAGTTTATCACAAATTACAGTCAATATTCTTCTGCCTTTTAGCTCATCATATTTATATGAGATTGGGTTCTCAGCATAGGCAGCATTAAAGGTGAAGGAACGTTCAAGACTCAAGCGGAGCACAATCTAAGGATTGCAGTAGCAAGAATACATCTGCAGATTGACCATCTCTCTGGAGAAAAACAGGCATACCCACCACATTAGTTCAGAAAGGTGTTATCATCCAGATATCTTTTGTCAAATTTTGAGTTGTTTGTGGAAATTATAGTACCATTGTGTATTTTCAGGCAATTTCTTTGGAGACTTTTCGTTTTAACTGAGTAGTAAGCCTCTGACACCCAACCACCTTCGGTTTGCTAAACACTGTTTAATATTACTTACACACCATAAAAAGGATTTGCATTGGGAACTGGGGGTGATGATGATGCAAAGTACCAACTTTTATAAGCGGCCTGGCCCTGTGAATACCGTCCCTTAGGGATGATTTTTTTTTTATTGAAGAAGAGGGTGGCCACGCGGACCCCCTTCTCAAGCTGTTATCAGTCACACATGGATAGATTCTGCCTTTTATATTAATTTATTAACATCAAATGCCTGGAATGGCCATGATATGGCAAGGATTTTGCAACACTATCCCAGTGACAGTGTGACCTATGACATAACAGGACATATTGTGTATGAGGGACACTGGAAAATCAGAAAAGATCACTCATATGACATTGAGGGACCACCTTTATGTCAGAGACAGCCATCATTCCAACCAGAATGCTGACACATGTTCCTAAAGGACCTTCATTGTGTTTCATAGTATGCCATCATTGAGTCATCCTTAAGTATGGAATGGCCTATATTGCTCACAAGTATGTGATTGTGGGGCTGCGATAGTCTTTCACCTACACATGAAGGGAGGGTCCAAAATCTTCTGATACTCTGACTGGTAGTTACTTACTGTATGTAAACCAAACAAAGGCTACAAGGACTTAGGCTCAAACTATGAGACATTTGAGATAAATACAATTCTTGGAGGCTCTGAATACAAAAAGAAGTTTGGCAAGTAATAAGTAGGAGACAGAAAGCAGGAATGAGCTGACACAGTGAGCTAGTCACTCCTTTTTTCCACATTGATTACATATTCATGAAGTTTGTATGATTATGGCTAGAAGAGCTAAAGTAGAGAATCATTTACTCCATCACAAGACTGAAAAACCTTTTTAAGTGGTTATGAGACATCCTTGTCCCTGTTAGTACTTTAATTATTATCATCCATCACCGGGATGTTTTAACTTGAATAAATAATTAGCCCTATTCCACCTCTTTAAGGCATTACGCTAAATACAATTATGAAAGCCATTCACAATGCCTTTCCATAATATGTCATTGAGGGGGCCCAATAGGTACGGCTGATCCCCTAGTCCCCTGACCAAATGCACCAATACATACAATCGCAATCAAGCACACATACACGCACAGATGCTCAGTCATTCAAACACCATGGGCCTGATTCACACATCGCCTCCCTACTCATGGCGGAGGCCCCTCAGTTGAGGAGGACTCTCTAAATTCGGGGCAGAATCTCCGCAGTGAGAATTCTCACTACAGAGATTCTTCTGACCCAAGTGTGGAGACTCCCTCACGACTGTGGAGCCTCCGCCACGTGTGCGGAGGCCCTTTGTGATTCAGTCCCCCAAATTCCTGCACATGTGCAGGCTAGCACATTCACTCTCATCCACTTAGACACTCCATCTTGGCCATGCAGTGAGGGTGATCACAGCTGGACTTCTCCACAGCTCTATGAGGTTCCTCTAATCACTTTCTCACATCGTCCTCGGACCCTGAGATGGCAAATGGTGGTGGCACAATCCAAGGAGCAGCTGACCCTGTGGCTCCCTGGATACGTGGTGCTAGGGTTTCTACGCATCTCAGGAGGTGGAGAGCTGTCATCTGCAGCTCTACACCTCCTTATCCCTAATGAAGCAGATCACATGCATGTAATCGGCTAACATGGGCCAGGTGAGGTGGGAGAGAGAGGCTGGGTCCTGGTAGCTTAGTATTTCAGAGCCAGTAAATGAAGACCTGTAATCCTGGCCAAATGGAGAATAGAGGCAACAGCTTGGAGACACTTTTCTGACTCTACTTTTCTCACCTTCTCATAGACAGGGTTGACATCAGCAAACTCGCTGATTCCAACCTATCCTGTGACAAGTTAGGAAAATGAATGACAGGGACTGGGAAGTGTAGAGATCATGCCCTGGACTTTTGCTTCTGACAGGGGAGAAACCTCAACATTTTCAGCCGGAACCTCCAAGTTTTGAGATCTGTCTTTACCGTGTTTCTGTGGAGACCGGGAAGACTATATAGGGCTGTGCCCTACCTGATCCCCACACATTACTTTTGGAGTTGTTGCACAAAAGCCAAAATGTGTCTACTTGTTTTGAAATACAGCCATTTTTAGGTCTCGCAATGCCAGCGCATACGCTGCCTTCACGAGGCATCAAGTAATCTGTATGTGTTGGCAAGTGGCCGGTTGTTTCTCCTGCCGCTTGTCATTTGGTGAATGTTGGCATAGCTTCTGTTAGCTGGCTTTTTACTGGCTGTTGATTTCAAACTGACTTCAGTGTAGTCCGCAAGCAGCTGCCACTAACTAGAGTTTTCGCTCGCCAGCTCGCACTTTTTTTTTGTCGTGCATTTCTGCCTGATGTAAACAAGGCAGCGGCACATGCAGAAGGCTGTGGCAGGAGCTGGTGTGCACGAGGGACGGGCAGCTTGTGTTTTTTGCCACTTCTGTAGTTTGCCGCATCGGACGGGGTGCCGCAGTCAGCACCGGTAGTAGGTCTCGCCAATACCTTTCCGTCTCTTTTGGCACCTTATTTGGCCCTGCAGCATTTCATGGTCCTGGCGGCAGACAACGACGAGAAGCAACGCCGGTCAGCATTGCCATCACTAAAGTAACAGCCTGCCAAACTCTCCTTGATCGGGGCGATGAAGCCCAGCAGCACATAAAGGTGGCTGAGTGGAATCTGCCGCATACTGCAATATCCTCAGGTAATTATTGATTTGATTAACTTTTAGAGAGTCATCTCCTGTCGCAGCATTCACCGGAGCTGCCTGGAGTGATTAGCACGGCGTTCTAGGTAGCCTCCGTCTTGCCCCCATAGAACATCCTAAAGTAGCAAACGTCACTTGCAACATAACCCGGTACATTGTAGTATGTACAGGTGAGCCATCGCTGTTGTCCGCGCCTCATGCTGCCTACGTCTGCTCCAGGCAGCTGCGAGCACTTTCACAGATCTGCCAGACGTAACCCTCCTCCTTTATTTTAATTGCTCCTGCCGTTCTGCGTCATAGATAGCAGGCATAGGAAGTGTGAGACCTGTTGTGGAGCAGAGCCGGGAAAAGAGCCTAAAATCGGGAAGGTGAGAAACAGTTGCGGGCTTAGGCTTCAAGGAGCTGCTTATATGACGTTAGTGCTATCAATTGTTGCTGAAGTACTCCATGAGTGCAAGTGATTTACAGTTGTTCTTTCTCTTGTGTGCTTACCTCTCGCTCCTCCTCACCCCCATCCATGTTGTACTCTCTCTTCAGGAGCCCCATGCTGTGCTTTCGCAAGTCTGCTTCTCCAACCCCTCAGCCCCCCAAAAACATTGGTGTATCTCGCTTCTGTGCTTCACTCCATCCAGTTTTGCTCTCCATCACATGCCTTTCCCCCACGCGCTACCCTGTTGCTTCCCAAACCCACAGAGCTATTTTAAAAAAAATATACGCTTAGAAAAGCTCTTCCGCGCTTCTATTTATTTTAATCTATCAAACCTTTTTAGATCAGTAAATAATAACAAAAAAGGCTTTTGAGTCATTTGAGATGTTTCACACACATTCCGCTCCCGCACTTCAACCAGCATGGCTGCCTTGAATTCATGAAATGCATTTGGGCTTTCTCCAGCAGCAGCGGAGTTCACTTCACAGTTGAGCTGCTATAAAATAGTTACCCCTGCCCTCTTAACAAACACTTGTTATACTTTCTGTACCCAGCAAGATTATCGCTTGGTTCGCATTAAAATATTTAAAATACAAAATGAAGGAAAGGAAAAGTAAACAACCAAGCACATGTTAAATAATGTTGCCTTTACCGAAAGATTGTTTTGCTGTTTAAATGTATAAATCACTTAGCAGGCACACACATCAATCTGCTGTACCTGTCACTACATTACTGAAAGGCAGTGTACCTTTTTTAATGAGGAGAGAAACCCTTATCCCTGTTGCATAATGGTTGCTTCTAAACTTGCATGGGGTGAGATGTGGTAGGAAAGAATAACATAGCTGTCAGTATACAAAAAATGTGGATCATGCTTTTTACACCATGCCCACTAAGAAGCTACATAGATGTTTTCTAATGCTTTAGAAAAGTGTCTTGCTTGTGACATATATAACTAGCATTTGCAATGCAATAGGTCTCGCATTTGCGAAAATTTGAACTATTGGCATTGTAAAGGACAATGCCTTTTATTTATGTGTTTGCAAACCTGCAAGAGGTGCGTAAACACACACTTTGTGCATATAGTCATTGCTTAGGAGAAGCTAGGCCGGCAGTAACTGCACCTCTTTCACTACCACCCTTGCTTCTCATAAGCAAGGACTATAAGTTTAAAATGTGTGTTTACACACCGCTTCCAGGTTTTCAAAACACAGAAATAAAAGGCATTATCAGTTACAATGCCAATAACTCAAACTTAACAATTTTTCTCCAGAAGAACCCGTTGAAGCTCACTAGGATGAAGATGGTTTCCTGATTTTCCAGCTCTGCTCAGGCAGGCTTTGGACTTGGGTGCTTGAGGGGAACCCCGTACAGGAGAATTTGTCTCACTGGATAGAGGCTGAAAGCTTCTGACATTGTGATGATCAGATGATATGCCACTTAGTGATAGTTAGGGTTTCATAAAATGAAATGGTTTATAAACAATGCATTGTTTATAAACACTTTTATGACGATTTTAACTAGAACACCATGAATGTGTGAGCTTGGGCAGCTTATCCATTACTTTTCAAAGGTGTACAGTGGGAAATACAAAAACGAAGGCCTAGCAGAATTTTAATAGGATTGTTTAAAAAGAAATTTTTACACCAATCAGGAGCCACTTAAGTGTGCTGCTGGGAAGCCTGAAAGGAGAGGAATAGTTAGTCTGTAGAATAAAGGCTGACGAAGCCCATTACCAAATGCATAATTGAGACATTCTGGAATAGATCGCTTGACTGAAGAGGAATGGTTCTAAGTATTTCTGAACTTCAGAACACTAACTAGGACTGTTGGGAAATTTCTGATGTCAATTTAGGCTAACATGAGAATGTGGGGTTTCACCAGGAAGAGCATAGAGGGGTGACCACTGTACATGTGCCAAGTACCTATCCCTGTCGATTGACTGTCCGGCAAGCACCTAGGAAATGTATATGAATCTACAACTATAGGTGTAAATCCATGCAATCCGAAAGCTTGACTCTATAATTCATGGATGTCTGCATTCTTTTGTGAAATGTAAAAGGTTCATTATTTGAATAATGAATTACAATGTTGTCATTAATTAAGGAAAAATCTAAATCCTTAGCAATAGTATTGGTGTTCGAAATATCATTCAACAATGCTGCCAGTTATTGTTTACCTTGCAGCTCTGCTGTGAATGATCAAGTGAAAAGTAACAAAATATAATTGCTGATTACTAACATCATTATCCATCTATAACGGTTTATAACTGTATGATGATTCACTTTTAGTCTGCAGGGCCTGTCTGTTAATGGATGTAAGATCACTGATGATGCCATGAAAGTCCTGGTTAAGAAGCACTGCAAAAGGTAATTACCATTTCAAAGAGCCCCCTTTTATGTTGATATGCTGCTAACAGCTAGAATCCAATTATTCTATGTTGGTTTATCATACTTGAATATTTCACATATTTGATGGCCCACAACATAATGACATTATATTGTGGCAGTACTTTTGAAAAACATTGTGGAAATAATTTCATAAAGAAAAATAACTACATCTATGACAGGTTTTAGGGGAGGATGTAATTTATTTTGTTCTCTGACATATTGCAACGTTTCCAGTGCAAATCACGCAATAAAGTCAGTGTCCTTAACATCACAAAATTTCAATTGACGGTGAACATTCTTGCAAAGCTAAGATTTTTTTAGAATTATATTTACAACATGTACATGCGAACTAGAAAAAATGAACCAAAATGAGAACTTGCAGAATTATTTCAAATACAAAGGTTTTTAAGGTGATATTAATAACCTGAAATGATTACATGGTGTCAGTAGTAAGTAACATATATTTATCAATTCATACTTCTGTTAAGTACCAATTTACACATCATCAAAGACAAAGCAGCTGAGAAATCGTGATATCTCTATAAAGATCTCACCAGTCATTAATTGGCCAGTGATTCGTAGATCAGGTTGTACTTCATGTTTGCCTGCACTATAATCCTGAAATAAGTGCACTATTTGAATTTTTTTTCAGAATACCCTGAAGAATAGATTGATGAGCGAATATTCACCCAGTTTGCCTTATATTCCCCGAGCCTATTTACCTATGATGTTTGGCAGCTCATTAGTTCACAGAATAATTGATAAAATGTTTATGGCCGGATTTAAAGCTTGGTGGACAGGGTACTTACTGTCACAAGTATGTCAGTTTACCTTGTCTACAATTATATTCCATAGAGGTACACCAATATAGGCTCAGGTAATATCCTAACCCTTCCTAACTCTATATTCTCCTCTACATTACATCATAACGGTTGTTAGGGACCAACTTTTTACCTATATAGCACACTGCACACAGACACAAGATTTTCCCTGGTAAATGCCTCATACATTATGCATGAGGATTCTTGGAAACTCAGCAGGACTACCATCTCCTGTATAATAACTATGTATAAAGTTCATTCCCGATGTCATCTAAGTCTGACAATTGACACAGCAAGGTAGAACTCTCGGGGAGACCTTTTGGGTATATAAACAGCACATCTTGCTGAGACAAACAGTGGAGATCAGGATTTCCCTGCCCATACACTGACACGAGACACTGAGGTTCCTACATGCAGATACTCCAGCTTGCAGTGGTCTAACATCCCTTGCGGGGTGTCCAACTCGAGACCAAGAGAGGGTCCCACAGTCTCTCACTTCAGGTAATGGGGTTGACTTTATCCTGGAGGGATTCTTGGCTTCACACCTACATACAAGCTAGGTACACTTAGGTACATCTATTTTATATACTTGCCTGTATTCATGGTTATAGTAAAATAATACATATCTACAATGATTGTTTCAGTATACCTATTTTACACTAGAATAACGACTGTTCAATAAATACTTAATGAAAAATATCCATACCGTTTATTCTGTGTATCTCTCTGAGACTAAGTGAGCACAAGTGACTGAGTGAAAAGTAGTACACTGTTTCCATGGTCCTGAGGGATCAGGGTTGTCATATTCGATAGTTGCCAAGAACTATTCTCTCCTTGGAAAGAGGAGTGTCTAGTGGCACTGTGAGCTAGCTGGTACACAGGCCAACATACCCGGTGGGTGTGTCTGGAATCAGTCTGACACCATTCCTACAGTGTATGTTGTCTAAACGCGCAGATCCTATATAGGTTTTATAGGAACTACACGACATGGGGCCAAACGTTGGTTGGATACTCATTTAATGGTCAAATCTGAGTAGTTCAGTTGTGCTATTCTCAGAGAACCCCTACTCACATTTGGCCAGTGACTTCTGGAGTGGGAGGGAACAAAATCTGCTCCAACTAAGTAGGCAAAAATCCTATTTATTGGCGGTTGGTTCATCAAGCTTGAAGGACACATTATTTCTATTGTGCTTAACACTTTATCTTAGTTCCCTTGAAAAGAACTCTTCTTACTAAGTACAATGACTGAGCAAGCAGATAACGCTGTGCATGAGCTAACTCTCTCAGATGAAGAAGAAGATGCAGATGCAATACAAATTACAGACAATGTTAGCAATGCCATCACCCTAAAATTTGCCTCATATGGTTTAACAGCTAGGGGTGGGCCAGTAACCTTTGTGTTGGAGGCACACAAATCATTTAGAACAGAGGTATTCTATTCATGGGTTACATCCCCATAGGCAAATGCACGAACAAAGACATTTCATTACTACACAGAAGATGAAATACCGAACAAATATTGTCCGTACGAGGACATTGAAGTTCCGCTTACTTACCAGGAGCATTTATACTAGTTTAAAGGTGCCCTACCCCATACAAGAAATAAAGTTAGACACGGTCAGCTCGGAAGAGACGGAGCAACATGGGCAGTAATAGCAGACTATACACCACAACCTGACATTAAAACGATGCCAGCAGGAGACTTACTTACACTTCATAAAGAACAAATAAGACTTTACAGAAACATGACACAGTTCGTGATGAGAACACTCGCAGTTCAGCCAGCAACGGCGACACCAACAGGCCCGAATCAAAAATCTACAACTACAATTAAACCACAAACAATCAGGGTTGTCATGTTCTATAGTTGCCAAGAACTATTCTCTCCTTGGTAAGAGGAGTTTCTAGTGGCACTGTGAGCTAGCTGGTACACAGGCCAACATACCCCTTGGGGGTGTCTGGAGTCAGTCTGACACCAGTCCTACAGTGTATATTGTCTAAACATGCAGATCCTATATAGGTTTTATAGGAACTACACACCACTACCAAAATCTTGGTCAGCCCACTCCGTTATGAGCAGAGGTGGACCATCAGTTGTCAAATGGCGGTGCGCTGCTGGCCCCACTCTCAGGAAAGTTACGTGAATGGCCCGGCGAAGTAGGGACTTTGACGTGCAGACATCAAGCTCCCCGCTCCGTTTAGAGCTGACAGCCTAATGTCTTTTTTCTGTAGGTCACCTTCAGGAAAAACCTAGCCATCATGGTCAGAAAAAAAATAAGGACCCCCACACCATATGAGACAACTCCCAGGCTGTGGTGATCATTAGTGTTTTGTTTTTCAAAAACAAACTGAGGGCGTGCGGGTCATTAGCACTTTGTTTTTCAGAAACAAACTCTTGCTTTGAGAGTTTGTTTGAAAAAAGCAAAATGTTTGGTGCACCCCAGCCTCAAAAATGGTGGTTGCAAACCAAACTTTCAGTGCCTTTAGAGGAGCCATTGTTGCAGCCGGGGTTTGGCCAGGGTAGCAGAGGATATTACCTCCACCACCATCTGCCAAAATTGACTCACCTCTTTCTGCATCAGCCTTACTAAGTATGATTGTGCAGCTTTTAGACTGTAATGATTTCCTGTCTGAGATGTTCATTACTGTGACTATCCAACAGTCAAGGAAACCGGGAATGTGCATTTTTAAGATAACAAGCTGCAAAAAAAAAATTCAAGTGCCAGGAATCACTGTTTGTGGTTAACAAGGACCTAGGCGCCATTTCAGGTCAACAGTGATCGAGTGCTGGTCCGATACACCAAATGGATCCTCCAGGTCAAGATATTTCCTGCTGACTTAGGGGCCCATTAGGATCTCGGGCGGATCGCCACCGCCATGCGAGATCCTTTCCTGCCCGCCACCCATTTCCCCACGCCATATTACAATGGCGGACGGACCGCGGCGGACGGAAAGACCGTCTGCTGCTTTTCCGCCCGGTCAACAAGTTGACGGGCGGAAAATAGTTTATTATGGTGGCGGTGTCTGTCAGACACCGCCAGCCATATTAGGATTGGGGTGGAAACATACCTTTCCGTGGCGGCATTGCCGCCACAGAAAGGCATGCGGGGATTGGTAGTGGGGGCCCGTTGAGGGCCCCCAGGGACTCTGGGGGCTGGTGGGTGCACATGGGCAGTTCCATGCACAACATGGCAGGCACCGCGCGGTGCCTGCCATGTTGTGCATGGAAGTGCACAACATGCCTTCCTGGCATTGTGGTGGGCGGCGCTGAGTGCACCGCCCGCCACAATGACAGGAATGCAGGATGCACCCGCCACTGTAGCGGGCGCATCCTAACGGTCCCATTTCACGATAGGATGGCGGGTGGCCAAAGCCCGCCCGCCATCATTATGGGCCCCCTAGTGTCTGAAAAGTCAAAAGCTGTTGGTTTTAGTTAGTAAAGCTCTGACCGGTAGAAATGCAAAATTTTCAGCAGTTGCAGTCCTCTGGTTTGGAGGATACCCAGATTTCTACCTTTGGATTTTTGGAGCTCAAAATCCTCCAGCAGGCAAGCCTGAAAGCTATATCCGATAAAGTTCTCTTCAAATTGCAAACATTTGCTGCAAGGTCCCGCTGATGCTCTGGAGGTTTTGTATGTACAAAAATGATTAAGTCCCACCTTTTAACACACCTTTTAACACTGTCTGGAGCAGCTCCTCTTGGTCACTTCTAAGGGGCCAAGTACCTCAGGGACAGCACTTAGGGGCAAGGATGCGCTGCAGCAGCTCCAATCCAGTATGCTCACTCCAGGAAAAGGGCCTCTAGCAGCTTTTTGTGTCCATGTATCCACACAGTAGTCAGCCAACTGACCCTTTTAGTCTATCACTTCTTAATCCTGGGTGCACGAAGGAACAGACCCATCCCTTCAGGTCTCAACACAGGTCTCAAGCAGCAAATCCAGTCTTCTTGTATTCAGCCACAGATTCAGAGACTGTTGTGATGATAAGCTATGTGTAAGATGTGACATTGGTAGGTTTCACTGCCCAGTATGTGGGGATGACTCCTGGACAGTTCCTAACCAATGAGATAAAGTTCTTAGGGACAACCCAGCCCACTTTTTTCAGTACATCCTGTTTGCATTACTACAAACAATTCCACAGTTTACTACTCTGACCCAATCAAAGATGAAAGCACCTTTCTGCTCTAAGCGGCTGGTGCTGTGCTAGCCAGATGGGTGTTTAGGGATATGACCAACCCTCTTCTCAACAACTACACCAAACTAATTCTGGGGCAAGTCACCTTCCCATTGGGCTGGGGCGAAGCTGACTACAGCTGGACCTGGAAAAAAGACCTCCCCTCCCCAGGTTATCCTTGACACTTAAGTATGAATAAGAAGCCCTAACCCTCGTCCCTTTCAACTTAATGAAAATCCCAAGCACTCCTCAGCTGATGATCAGAGTCACATACTTCACTCACAGATCTTCCTGCCAAAATGTCTAAGCTATTGGGTCCAATTCACAGAACTAACGTTAGGAGTCCTAACTTTACTACTAAACTGAGAAAAATCCTAACCTTAAGACTTTCGGTATTCACAAAGGGTATTTATGAGTCCTAAAGTTAGGACTCCTAACTTCTGTGAATTCCCGAAATGAGTGAGTACCTTCTGTGAATACCAAAATAAGTAAGGCCTTCTGTGAATAACAAAATGGTAGTAAGTTTAGGATTTTTTCTTAAGTTAGTTCTGTGAATCTGGCCCATTGTTTCTGCTCTGGCAGCAGTTTTCATACCTTATTAAGGGGAAGCACAAACAGGGGCCGGCTGCTGGCAGGCTAATGCTACTGATTGTTAAGGCAGGCAAAGTTTAACTTTTTTAAAGTTACTGTTCCAAAATCTGTACTAAAAATCCTACTGCACCAGTGGATTTGATTTTTAATAATCATAACATCTAGTAGTTGAATCATTTCTGTAACGTATCCTAAAATAAAGAGGGCAGAATTATTATTTTATCTTATCTTTAGTTTTTCTCATAGAACTATAGACCACTACAATGAAAATAGCTTTTGAAAGCTAATCACTGTAGGGACCGGCTAACATTATCTTTCTATATGGCCCACTTTAAAATACTATGCCCCCAACATTGTGGGCTACAAAGCCTACTCAGTGGTGACTTATTTAATATTTGAAAGTTGGATTCCTTCCTGTCCAAAAGTTTTTTTTTTTACAGTTTTGCCTTCAGGTTTAAACGCTGCATGAGTGAGGCTTTACAGGTATTCCTGAAGCATCTTACCTTTGTAAGCCTATTGGGTGGCACAACATGTTGTTGTCTACTGGTGACACTTAAGAGCTAGCCACATTTATTTCATTTTAGGGGTCAAAGCACATACAATGGAGACTGGACAGCAGGGCAGAGTTGAAACACCAGCTGCATCAGTCCACACAAAACGTAGGTGACAACACAAAAAGAGGCACATTCTCACATAAAGATTTTTCTGTGCAAAACACATCATTAACACAAAGCCTCTTTTTTTAGAACCATTCTAGAACCGAAAGGATGTCTTGAATACAGTAAAAAAAACTAAGTAATCGCTGAAAAACCAAATATTATAGTAAAGTGATGGTTAGCTTTGGTTATAGCTTATCATTGTTTAATTGTTTTAAAAACTCAGAAATGTACTTAAAACATAGTTAAAGTATCATTATGATTATGAATTAAAACCAAAAAATACACTTCAGTTTGCAAGTTAGGATTAACAGCACAATCCATAATCTGCACAACAGCCATGCAAATCACAATTTAGCATAACCTATAACACAACAAATGCAATGCTTTTGACTTTACAATAGTTATACCAATAACTACTAACACCAAAAACTAAAATGGAATTAAACAAAAACATCAAATCAAACCAATTACTAATACTACATTCATAGTCATCTCTGTAAAAGTAGTAAAGTTAATGTGATCTGCAATAGCATCTGCAAGATGATTTACAACATTTGTTACTGCATCTGTTTCATTCAAGGTAAAGTTTTGAGCAATGTATTTGGTGTGCAAGTTATGATTTTAATGGCTGTTGTGTAGATTATGGATTGTGCTTCTAACCATTACTTGTGAATGTAAGTGTTTTTTGGTTTTAGTAGTTATAGTCAGGTCACACTTTCCATAGGAAAGGCATTTTTTGTTTCTTTAATTATTTTGGCGCCATCTCACAAATCTAAAAAAAAAAAGTTCATTCAAAGTTCATCCACTTTCACTCCTTCACAGAAAGATTCATTGTAATTTATCAAGCGGTCATCAAGGAGGGGCACCAAAGGTGTGAATTCCTATTTTCATTCCCATAGTTAAGTTTGCTCTCTAATACAGAAAAAATACTACTGAATGAAACTGCCCCATATATGGCGCAAAGCTAGAAATCTACTCAGAAAGTATTTTTTTGTGATTTGGTGTAAATCTGTTCTGCGTTTTTCAAAAAAGTTAGTGTTAAAATAGGGGCTCAGGTTTGGCTGAAAACTGTGTGCAATTGGCCACCTGTAAGGTGTTGTACTTAGTACCTCTCCAGAGACAGCAGGGGGTTGGCCAACTGTGGGGAGTTGGGTACAGGGCCTGGCCAGAATCCAGGTCCTATGTCCATTACCATGCTGTGCACGGTCGAAGGCTGTGAGCAGTGGTTGAATTGGCCTCAGGTTGCCTGGGGATAGGGCATATGCTCACTAAAAAAACAGAGGTTAAGGTGACATAATGAGTTGTTCAAATGAGATAAGAACTAATGTTAAAAAAAATGAAAAACCACTGAAATTCACCCTTTGCAGTTTAATGACCAAACTATAACTTTAGGCCTCGTCATGCACTACTTATGACCCCACATATTATATTACTCATGACATGTATAATGTCATCATTGACGACATCACTAATGAAGTCTCAAATGTTATCATGAGTTGTAGTCACTACTTCATTGTTTCCTCATTGAACTAAAGTTCATGCCAAGCTTTAAGATGTTTCTCCATGTAAGATATCTCTATGCTGTACTTGCCTCAGCTCCCCAGCTCAGTTTCTTCTGGCACAATCTGCATGTCACATACTTCAATAAGAGTTTTTTCACCTGCAGGGATAGCAAAATCTTTCCATTTTATGGACTTGAGTGGTGACCTTGTACTCTCGGTGTGGATATCCACCTGTTCTTCTGTGCTCTTCTGAGCATATTCCCCTCTCCTCTTGTTCCTGTTCAGAAGCCACTGCTAAAAGTAATAATGTTTTGAATCCCAAATAAAACAGATTGCCAAAAAACCAGAAAGTACAGCAAAAAAATCTTAAAAGTCTGCCTTTGCTGGAGATTACTTCTATGGCAGGTAGTGTAATTATAGATCCTAAAAGGTCAATGACCATTTTATTGCGGAACTGTACATTCTTAGGAACCTGTGAAATCTTTCAACTGGTCTACAGGGATTTGCAAGTCTTCTATAGCCCCCAGGGCACTACATATATCTTCAAATCATGAACACAAAGTGAATTTCTAACCAAACAAAACTTTGTAAAACATTATGAGGTTCACATTGCCAATTCCGTTTGTTTTCAACACTTCAAAACAAAGTTCCACCTTTCTAATATTGAGTGAGATACAAACCAAAACTAGAGTCCCAGCACTATGTATGGTATTGCTTTTGTTTCTTTTGGAGGTGTTCGGTAATCTGCTTCAGCAGAGTCTCAAAACAAATGAAAACATAAAGAGAACGGGTCAACCCCCAGGCACAGTGCTTGGACAAGAAAACATTTTTATTAAAATGTTTGTGGCAAAAATTGCAACGGATTTGCGAATTTGTAGCAAAAAAAGTGTGGTCTGCTGTGCTTGTTTTCACTTTAGCCCCCAGGTAGGCCAGGTCCCGGGGGCATGAAAGGAGGGGCACGCACAGGTCCCCCCTTCTAGGGCTCTATTTAGCCCGGGGACCACCAACTTTATTTAAATATTGTAAAGGGGCTACGCAGACCCCCTTAATTGGGCTCCTTGAAGCCTCAAGGACTACCAACTCCCAAGGGTTTTATTTTGTTTTTTAAAGGGGCTGCGCAGGCCCCCCTCATGGAGCTTTAAAGTGCCCCAGGGACAACCACCTCTCAGGGTTAAATTAATAAACATGTTGGGGGGCTGCAGGGAACCCCAGGCCCCAGGAAACACAACCTTGATGGGGCCAAATACAGCTTTAAAAACTGGGAAGGGGACCTGTGGCCCCCTACTTGGCCATATATGGTCATGGGGACTACCACCTCCACAGGGCCAGCCAATGCATACTAAAGAAGGGGGGTCGTGCTGCCCCCCCCCCCTTCTAGAGCCATTAAAGGCCCGTGGGACAGCCACTCCCTGTCCAGCTTCGGCTATACCCTGAGGTGCACAGGTTATGTTAAAATTATTTTTAGAGCGCACGTACACTGATTGGTTTCTTGGCGCTAAATATAGGAGTAGCTGAGACCCGGAGATACTATTCATATGCCCAAACAAAGAGCCATGTCTTGAGGAGTCTCCTGAATACAAGTAGGTCTGTGCAGGATCTAATATCAAAGGGTAGGGCATTCTAAAAATGGGGAGCTAACACCGCAAACCTGCTGCCACCTAGTCCCTTCCGTTTGTAAGGCGGTGTGCCCAGAAGGTTCATGTGGGCAGATCACAGATTGTGCGTGGGTTTATGTCTCTTGATGACATTGGAGACAAATTTTGGGCCAGTACCCTGAAGGGACATACAAATTAAACAGACAATTTTAAAGGCACAGAGTTGTGATATTGGGAGCCAGTGCAGCTTCCGCATAAGAGAAGCTAGCAACAACAAGCATGCCAGTACTCATATTTGATCACCAAATTACTTAATCAAATCACAGGTTACACTGATTCTTTTTTTTATTTCTTTCTTTTCTAAAGGATTTTTAAAATTAATTTTGTCAAAAAGCCTTTATTGGTTTACAAAGTAGTCCATTAATCAATTTTCATACACCACACTGGTTACGTCACATACATAACATGTCACATAAATTAGACGACACAAGACATAATTTCCAAGATATTTCAAAAAATTAGTCAATAGTACACAAAAGGGTTACCCTGATAGTGAATAGGTTGTGCGCTTGTTTGGTCAGAATTGTGGTCAGAAAGGGTTGAGCAGTGTGGAAAGAATCTTTGACAATTCGATATGGCTCAATGTGGTGTTGGAGAAGACGCTGTACTTTCGGAAACTTGTTTTGTGTAGCCGTTTCTTTGATCAAGGGCACAAGGCTTGTGGTAGAGGAGTGAAGCCTCTTAGTTTGTGTGCTTTGCTTTCTTCGTAGGTCACCACCGGGGTCTCCTTCTTACTTGATACTGCCACCAGTATCGAGTAAGAAGGCAACACCAGCGTCTTCTCCAACACCACATTGAGCCAAATCGAATTGTCAAAGATTCCGTTCACACTGGTCAACCCTTTTTTGAGTACACCTGAATTTTCAAGTTAATCCAAGACTCACAAATTGCTTGGCAAGAGATTGGATAATCTCAAATGAGCTCTTTTGTGTTCCACATTCGGAGGAGCTGCATATTAAGAAAAATCCAAAGGATACAGGGACATTGAAGTTAGGTTACAATTTCATCCATACCAAGTCATTGAAATTCAGCAGTTATAGTTACCTGAGATAAGTATAACTTACGCCCCCGTAATACATTGATTATGAGCTTACATATTACATCACTCATGGCATGGTCAGTGACATCACTGATGACATCCCTGATGATATCTTAAATAACACCACAGATGACATCATCAAGTGTTTCAAAAACGTTTCTGTGACTTAAAGATATATACTAAGGTACTATATAACTTAAATAACAATTCTTTCTGTACTACTAATAAGTGATAGTATTTCTAACATATGTCATCTGAGTGGGTGAGTGTCTGAATCCATGTGTGAGAAGCTGTATTAGTGGCTGTATGGGTGTGTGAGTGGGTATATGGGTGGATAAGTGGGTGTGTGAGTTGATGTATTGGTGAGATGCGTGTCCCTGCTAGTGGCTGTATGGGTGTGTGAGTGTGTGTGCGAGCGGCTGTATCAGTGACTGAGTGGCTGTGTGAGTGTCTCAATGGTTGGGTGAGTGATTGTATGGATGTGTGAATTGGTATGTAAGTGGTTGTGTGGGTGTGTGAGTGGGTGCGTGAGTAGTTGACAGTAGTTGACAGTCCATTACATTACACAAGAATTACAATGATCATATTTGTTGGAGTACATTTAGCATTCTGAACCTGCCATGAACCTGATATTAAAATTTAATTCCACACCATTCTTATTTTAGTTGTGTAATGTAATTTATCCGACAAATACATTTGAGTTTTTTTTTAGCTTTTGGAATCCTACACCTCCCATTTGGTATTCCTAACTGAGTCTTGGGCGGATGATACTTCTGACCCAGATATTGTCACAGCATTGCCGGCTGGTTATGGTATTAGTAGACTGGACCAGATTGGTAAACTCGGCAGTGGTCAAGCAATAGTGTATCGCGACACATTAGGAGGAATATATGAACCTTTTCAACAGTGAGACCCTCGCTTCTAGGTGAAAGCTATCAGACAGTTGTATTTTCAATGGACTCCTGATTTATAGGCCCCCTTGACCTAAAACTAAGGGTCCGATTACAATGGCGGGTGGATCACCCAGGCCAGGTCGTTGGTGGTCACCGCCACCCCGGCGGGGCGATCCGTCCACCATCGTCACCGCAAAGACACCCCGCCATATTATGATGGCTGGGGGATCCGCGGCGGACAGAAAGACTGTCCGCCGCTTTTCCACCGGTCGCCTCATCGACCGGCGGAAAGCGGGTTTCATAATGGTGGCGGTGTCTGAAAGACACCGCCATCCATATTTCGATGCAGGCTCAGAGCAGCCTTTCCATGGCTGCATCGCCGCAATGGAAATGCTGGCGGTTCCTGTTGTTGGGGGCCCGGTGCCAGCCCCCACGATGTTGGGGGTTGGGGGGTACCTATGGTACCCCCCTGCTTTTACATGTACAATGTGGCAGGCACCGCACGGTGCCTGCCACGTTGTGCATGTAAAAGCACAACATGTATATTTTACATTGCGGTGGGTGCTGCTTGCAGCACCACCCGCCGCAATGTAAAATATACAGGATGCGCCCGCCACATTGGTGAGCGCATCATAATTGGCATGGTGGGACCGCAGCAACTATGTCAGCCGGTCCCTTTTGTAGCTGCGATGGCCATCGTAATCGACCCCTAAGTTCTTAGATGCCCTATGGAATCATATGGAAATCAGTGTTCAGTACCCTTACTATTCCATATTAGGTGATTTTAACTTTCACTTGGAAGATTCTAGTGACAAAGACTTGTTAACAGAGTCTCTGGGCTTTTTTAACACTTGGAACAGCAAGTGAAAACGCCACACATAAAGCAGGTCATGTTCTAGATGGTATTTTTTCCAACGATCCCAACATTAAAATGGAAGCTGTTTACCCATTGTTTGATCGGAAAATGTGGCAGTACATTTTCGCATCTATTCTTCTGTCGCTAAACCTGAAATACATTTTTTAGATAAAAGCAGAAATATCTAGGCCTGGAATACGATTAACAGAATTTGGTTTGCGGAAAGGTTTGAAGTCTTGTTGCCTGTGCTTATTGAAGATTCTAATGTTGCTGCAGCAAGTTATTCAGATTAAATAACTGAGGCAGTTTTGATACAGGCACCATTGAAAAAGGTCCATCCCATAGGAAGAGGCCATCTGCTCTTTGGTTTTCCCCTAAACTAAGGGCTATGAAATAAAAATGTCATAGGCTCAAGAAAGCCTGAAGACTGGATTACAGCAAAATAGGAAAATGTATATATGAAGAAGTAATCGTAAATACAGAAAACTCATTATAGAGGGGAAAACCAAATTATTCACCAAAAATGTTTTAAATGGCTCTAACTCTTCAAAATAACTTTTTTTTTTTATTCAGTCTTTCTGTAACAAACTAGCAGAATTTTTTTAAACAAAGGTGAGTCCGGTAATAGGGAAGTTTTATCATATTCAAGCACAGAATCCTTTTACTTAAACTCAGCGAAGTCTGAGCTTTGCAATTTTCCTCCTCTGACCATAGATAAAGTGACTGAGCTAATTGCTCACACCAAGTCAGGGGCTCCTTCAGACCCCTGTAAACCAAAAGTATTGTTATACTCAGTGGACATGATTGCTCCGGCATTAACTACTTTGCTGAACATTAATATTAAAGTTGGCATTTTTCCATCAGACTGGAAAAAGGCCTCAATTCTTCCCCTGTTAAAAAGACTTTACATGATCCCAGGAGGGAGAAAAATTATCGTCCAATCTCATGGATACCTTATGCAGCAATGATCCTTAAGAAACATCTTAATGAAAGTTTGTTAGGTTATCTGGAGGAGAATACACTGAATGAAGCACAGTTCAGCTGTTCATCAGGCTATAATACTGTGACTGCCCTGGTGCCTGTTTTGGAAGAGAATAGACTGATTATGGATAATGGTGCGAGGGCTGCAGTGTTTCTTTTAGAGCCTTCCACAACCTTCGATATGGTAAGCCACGTTGCACTGCTTGAGCGTCTGACTGAAATTGGGATTGCTGGTTCAGCTCCTGACCTCCGTTCTTCATTTTTGATGCATCGATAGCAGTGGCTGACCCTAGGGTATTTTAACTCCAAATCCTTTTCCTTGCCTTGTGGGGTCCCTCAGGAGTCGACACTTAGCCCAACGCTTATTAACATCTATGTGACTCCCCTGGACAAGCTGATCCACTCTTTTGGATTTGCTACAGTGGCATATGCTGATGACACCCACATTGTGGAGTCAGTTTCCTGCAATGTAGCTGAGGTTGCTGCTTGCTTTTATGGGTGCATGGGTGCAATTGTTGACTGGATGTCAGGCAATTGTTTGAAGTTACATTTAGACAAAACATAGGATCTCCTCTTTGGAAAGGAGAACTCTTTTTGGAACTAGTCTTGTTGGCCGCAGGCCCTTTGCTGTCTCACTAAGCCAGTCCCTAAGGCTAGGAATCTTGGAGTAGTATTTGATGCCAAACTATCTTTTGCTTAACAGATCAATACATTGACATCTTCTTGTTTTCTCATTTTGAGATATCTGAGGAAAGTCTTGCATTTTATTCATTTCCAACATAAGAAATCTGTTTTTATCCAGGATCAATTATTGTAATACCCTCTAGTTAGCCCTTAAACAATCAGCATTGAATAAGCTTCTGAGACTGCAGAATGTGGCTGCTTACCTCTTTAAAAAAACTTCCCAAATATAACTCAGTTTCAAATGCACTAATGAAACTCCATTGGCTTCCAGTGAAGAAAAGAGGTGCATTTAAGGTGCTCTGTGTGGCGCACAAAGCTCTCTATGAAGTAGGACCAGAATTTCTTACAAGGAAATTCGGTTGGCGCTGACTAAAAAGACAGTGGAGGTCCACTGTACTGCATTGAGTCTCTGTTCCAAGAATCAAGAACAATTCATGGAGCAGTCATAGCTTTGTGTATTCTACTTGCCAACTGTGGAACAGCCTGCCCCTACACCTTAAGAGTCAGTCCAATCTACATAGTTTTCATAAACAGCTGAAATTCTGTCTGTTTTCTTTCCCATTACAATTCCTCTATTATGGTTTGTATTTCGTAAGGATTGCTAGTGCCAAGATGCCTAGGGGTAGTTTGCACGCTTTAAAAATTCATAATTCCATTCAATTTAACTCACTTCAATTCAACTCATTTCAAATGTATAAAAATTGAAAAAGTCATCTATTTTACCTACATTTGACATAAAAACTCTAATCCAACCCAGATACATGACATTAGAATTTGTCAATGCATTAGTACGTTCAAATCAATTTGAAGTTAATAGAGACACAATCAGCACTTGTTATATCTTTCCTATAAGAAAACAAATACCATGTGATTTCAAAATACCCTGCCCGGGAAGGACTTCCATTGCATTGCAAATATATCCTGAAAGTTTCCACCACAAGAAGGCAAATTCATTAATTCTTAGAAAAGCATTCTTCATCATAGAAGATATTTCACTAAAAGATCTATTCCACTAATCAGTGCCCATCTCGTTGTCTGCTTCTCTTCACTGCCTTTTTGAAACAATTAATTCCACAGGTCAATTACGATATGGACCTGCCCGTAAGAAAGACCTGACGGTTATTAAAAATATTCTGGTATGACCACACAATTGTGAAAAAACAGGAAACTGAAAATATTCCGTGGTTCATTAAAATGTGTGCACTTCTCTTCTCCCTCAGTCAGACGATTGCCTTTTAGTACTGATTTCATTGCTGTTTCTTTATTTCAAACTGTTTTGGTCATGCCTCTCTATCACCTAGTTGTTAATATCTGAGAGCACAATTAATGACTAAGGATGTGATTTGCTCATCATTATCATTATGATACTTATAAAATTGGAATGCTACTGAGTAACCTCTGTATCATTCTTGATCACTCTATTATGTTTTAATATTATCTTATGTTCTTCCAAAATTTTACTCCCTAAATATTTCTTGTGGCATGGGCACATCAAAATCTAATTAGCATATTCTGGTTTACATGTCAGTTACTGATGTACTTTTTAGAGAACCTTGTAAATGCAGTATACCGTATTATACAAT
This sequence comes from Lissotriton helveticus, assembly GCF_964261635.1. Taxonomy (NCBI): domain Eukaryota; kingdom Metazoa; phylum Chordata; class Amphibia; order Caudata; family Salamandridae; genus Lissotriton; species Lissotriton helveticus. Next base: position 1,035,089,968 of record NC_136059.1, read on the forward strand.
CCTGACATTACGTTTCCTGCACCCCCTTGAGACCTTTTGGCAGTGCTAACCACGCTTTGTCTTTCTTTCTCGGTTACATATGTACTAGTCTATATTTCGTTAATTCGACTCAATGATAAGTAGTAAGTGGACATTTAGGCACTAGATTTCTTTTGTTAAATAACTTGTTATTAAGTTCCAATTCTTATTCATGATTATTCAAATCATTTTGTGTTGTAGGTTATATGCTGTGATCAATCTAATTTCTTGAGAACTACTGTGATTTTCTAATGGTTACTAAATAACAACCTTCTCTTTTTGTATTTATTTAGGCCTTCAAACTCTAGAAAAACTGTTAACCACACTAGTAGTCAAATCAAATCAAAAAGTCTTTATTTCGATTTTTTTCAATCATAAAAGACAATACCTTAAACATTTTCAAAAGATTTAACAATTTAAAAGAAAAATATTTTTTTTTTAAATGACCCTTCATTAACAGCTAGTAGAATCCACAATTCATCACTTCATCTCTCAATTAACAATTATTATTGGCCAACCACCAAACATAAAATCCATAGATTACAATCATTGAATAAGTTATGTTAAAAAGAAGACATAAATATTTTCAAAATTTTCAAAATTCATCACCAGGAACATTACTCACTAGATACATTTTTCAGTTTCAAGTATCATTAGGCCAAAATTACTGTAGGCTCATTTTACGGGCCCGAATTATCCACATCCAGTGAAGAAATTTTGCTATGGCTATAACTACGGCTTGGGAGTTGTCAGTACGTAGGATCCTGACTGCCTCACAACCCGTTTTGAGACCTAACTGGACACAAATAGGTTTTAGCCAAGATCTCCTAGGAACCTTATATTCAGGACAGGCAAAGAGAACATGCCCAATGACTTCCCGCTGATCAGGACAAAAGGGACAGGCTGATCCTTGTCCCCCTCGCCATTTTGCGGTGAAAGCGTTTAATGGTAATGTCCCCACCCTAAGCTGATGGTATTTCTTCCTGTCCCATGGGATGGTAATCCAATCCCAATATGCCTCAAAGGCGGGAGAATGCTTAAATTCTAGGAAATCTGCCATAAGAGATGGTTCAATACAGCGGCCAAATCTCTTTGCCTCAAGCATGTTCCAGTACAGCTCTCGAAATGTTTTTCTAGGTGGAAAAAGATTCCCTACTGGGTCATCCCACAATGGAGATAATCCCATAGCCTTGTAAATTGCCTTTACCTCCCTCAACCATACTATTTTATGAGCCTTATCGGAGTCTCTTACCTCGAGGAAGGCCCGTGCATACTGGGAGAGTTCTGGAGTAACCCATAATCTCCTCCAGTAGGCAACCGATCTATATCTGGCCATATCCTCGAGGCTATGAGACCCTAGGTCGTAGTGGAGAGGGATCAGTGGAGTGGAGGCCGGTAAGCCTGTAATGTTGCGCAAAAATTTATTTTTCGCTCCCGTCAGCCTTTTCAAATTGCTGAGCCCCCACAGTTCCGCCCCATAGAAAACTGCTGCTCCAACTTTAGCATCATAAATCTTTAGAACCGGGGTGATTGGCCTAGTGTGAGATAAATAAAATTCCTTAGTGAGTGCTCCTGTCAGTTGTGCGTGTTTTGTGACCAGCTGGTTAGTGTGCTGTTTCCAATCTAATTTGGATGATAAGGTTATGCCCAGATAATTAGATACTTGGGTCTGCTCCAGTTGAACCCCATCCATAACCATCTTCCCTCTGACGAATTTATTTCTATGTAGGACCATGAACTTTGTCTTTGATGTATTAATGACAAGATCATGATCTTTGCAGAAAACTTCAAAGACTCCAACAGCCTTTTGGAGGACCTGCTGTGTCCTTGAAATTAATAGCGTATCGTCAGCAAACATCAACAGGGGGATCGGCTTGCCATTCAACTTGGGGGCATCAGTTGGTTGCTGTTCAAAAAAGCCGATCACCCTGTTGATGTATAGTGAGAAGAGTGTAGGGGCGAGTACACACCCTTGGCGAACCCCCCTGGCGATAGGGAATTTATCAGTTACACTTCCCTGCTGGTTCCAGCGGACCCGGGCATAATTATTTTCATGCAGTCTAATTAAAAGTGACAAAATATCAAGTGGGATGCCCTGCTCTTGTAAGGCTGCCCACAACTTAGTGCGCCACACTAGTAGTCTCTTATCATTAATACTCAGATTACATCCGGATTTATCTGTTCATTAGAAAGACACCTCCATGAAATACATAAATCATTGCCTTTCACAAATACAGGACCGGATGACAAAAATTCAACTGAAATTGAATTCAAACAAAACATATTTCCTCTTCCTTAGCTCAAATCTTAAATGCAGAATAGTTGTTTCTAGGCAATCTAATCTTATCAACAAATTTGTATATGTGTATGAACCAAAATAATCCAGATCACCAAATCCCCATGATTCATTCTTCACAACTGAACCTAGACTCTCTTATTAAAACCATGGTGGAAAGTGCCTAACATCAGCTGTGACTACTCAGATACATTAAAAAAACGTATCCCAAGGATTACATGAAGCAAATAGTGTTTGTCTTGACTACAACACAGGATATCCATTCTCATTGGCCTCCCTGTGACTGATTCAAACATCTGCTGTAAATGTGCTCTGTCACTTTGCTACCGGGGGTGACTGGTGTTCATGGGAAAAGGAGCATTGCCCTGCCACCCTCTTGGAAGAGGCAAGAACAGGAGAAAAAAACAGAGTAGCTGAAAAGAAATTCCTGCTCTCAAGCAGTGTGCTGAATCTCCTGAGTGAACTCTGGTGAACTTTGCAGATGGCCTACTGTGCAAGTGCCAGCTGGGTGAGTTTTTCTTCTACCTGCAGGCACAAGTTACAACTGTGACATCACACGAGAGGGAGTGCTGAATTAGAATGCCTTGGATCCGGTTGCTTTTGGGGCATATGTACAGTTGCCCGGGATAAGTTAGAAAACTCCATGCACTTCAACGGCTGGGGGTGGAGCAGGCCGATGAGGCCGTGGGGAGAGAAGGTGGCAACATTTTATTGATTATCACAGAGGGGCAGGCTGTAGGAAGGGTGCAGGGGGCTGTTCTCTTGGCAGTAACCCATGTTTAGTACTGCATTTGGTTTCACTTTGAAAAAAACATAATAGAGCTAAGCACACAAAGAGCTCCTTATCTCGAACATAGAGGCTGGGGACAACATTTTGCACTAGTGGACTAAGAGGAAAGTGTGCAGTTAAGCCTCTGCTTCAGGGGCATCAAAACCCCCCACTCCAACCTCACTACCCTCCCTGCTTTAGCAGCTACAGCGGGAGTGTGGTTCTTGATGGGCGTCTTCTGTCTACATTTGGCAGACAAAGGCTTATAATGAACTTGGGAGGATGAGTGCGTGAAAGGAAGGATGGATGCGTAGATGAAAGCATGAAATGGTGGATGGATAGATGCATGGATGAATGAGTGAAAGGATGGATGTAATAATGGAAGAGTGAAAGGGAGAGAGAGTGTATGAGTTAAAGTGGGGTGGATGGATGGATGGATGATGAGAGAAAGGATGGATGGAAGAATGAGTGAAAGGATGGATGGATGAGTGAAAGTGGTAAAAGGGTGGCTGAGTGGATGAATGGATGGAGTGAAATATGGATGGATGAGAGAAAGGATGGATGAGTAAAAGGGTGAATGTAAATATGGATGAGTAAAACATCGGATGAATGAGTGAAAGCCAGGGTAAATGGATCTCTAGATGAAAGATGGATGGATGAGTGAAAGGGTGAATTGATGGATGGATGAATAGATGGATGAATAGACCGATAAGTGAATGAAAGGTTGATAGCTGAATGAAAGTGTAAATGGAGAGATGGAGGAATGGATGGATGGATGGGACGAAGGGTGGACGGATGGGTGTAACGATGAATGGCTGAGTGAATTGTTGGACAGATGAATGAGCCAAAGGGGGGATGTTGGATGGAAGGAGGGAAAGGATGGATAAATGGAGCGAGAGGGTGGATAGCTAAGTCCAAGAATGGATGGATGATTGAAAAGATATCTGGATGGTTGAAAGGTGTGGATAAGTGAAAGGATGGATCATTGAGTGGATGAATTGGTTTGATGGATGGGTGCCCCTCGACCAGTGGCAGCTCTTCTTTAAGAGCTCCACTGTTATATTTCATATAGGTACCTAATATATGCTCAGGTGGTCACCCAACCTTTCACCTAAATTCCCCTGATATTACACTGCATAACAGTTCTTAGTAATGACCTTTTACCTAGTTACGGTACTGCCTAAAGATGACATGGGGTTTTCTCTGAAAAGCTTAAGACTCATTCATTATGCATGAGGATTCTGGGAATCACAGCAGGACAGCAGGCCTACCATCTCCAGCATGATTACTATATAAAAGGGTAATTCCTTCCGTCATCCTAGTCCGACATGAAACAGCAAGGTATATCCCCAAGGGGTACCATTTTGGTTGTATATACACCATATCTTGCTGAGGTAGTCAGTGTAGAAAAGGACTTCCATGCTGACACACTGACCTCTTGCATGCAAACACTCCAACTCACAGTGGTATGACATCCCTTGCGGGGTGTCCATCTCGAGACCAAGACAGGGTCCCACAGTCTCTCACTTCAGGTAATGGGGTTGACTTTATCCTAGAGGGATTCTTGGTTTTTACATCTACCTGCATGCTAGGTACATTTAGGTACATCTGGTTAGGGTCACATCGTAGGAGTACGCATTCTACTGTCATGTATTTTATATACTTGCCTGTATTCATTGTTTTAGCACAATGGTAGAAATCTACCATTCTTTTACTCTGTTAGTGAGTATAATCAGTTATATCTGTTACTGTCTAATGGTTGTTCCAGCACACCTATTTTACACTAGAATGACGCTGGTTCAATAAATGCTTATTGAAAAATGTCCCCACCGTTTTTCTGAGTATCTCTCTGAGACAAAGTGAGCACAAGTGACTGAGCGACAAGTAGCACTCTTTCCATGATCCCTGATGGGACAAAGTTGTCATGTTCGATAGTTGCCAAGAATTAATCTCTCCTTGGTAAGAGGGGTTTCTAGTAGCACTGTAAACTAGCTGGGATACAGGCTAAAATACCCGGTAGGGGTTTCTAAGATCAGTCCGGACAACAATCCTATAGTGTATGTTGTCTAAATGTGCAGATCCTATATAGGTTTATAAGAACTACAGAACACCACAGCTACACTACACCCCCCTTGTTTTATGATCCATTTTTATTGTATCAAGAGTGAATAATTATTCACTCTTGGTACAATAAAAATACAATGCAGACCCGCTTCGGGTCCAGCAACAAACTGAGGCACCTATTGACATTGTTTCATTGCTGACACAGGAGCATGAAGGTGCCTGCGCCATTCCAGCACTGTAAGCATATCTGTGTGACTATGTGTGTGAGTTAAAGTGGTCAGAGAGAGTCAGTGAAGGAGTAAGTCAGAGTGAGTGAGCATGAATGACAGTAAGGATGAGTATGTGTGAGAATGAATGCTAACTACAGAGTTTATTCACTCCTTTGTGCGGAAAACAAATTCACGTTTTGGTGTTTTTGAACTGGCTACTGTGTAAAGAAATATTATGCGGATAACTTCAGACTGATCCATGTGGGACATTAGGACATGGGCCATTTACTAGAAGGACACTACCTGAACTTACGGGATAGAATACAACCTGATATAAGTCTCTTTTCAGATGAGAAGAGTCTTGAGATACGGACAGCCCTGAGGAATTGGCAGGGCTATCCCCAACTGCGACGAAGCATGTTGGCTTTATGACTAGAAGTAAAGAATTGGATAACAGACAGGAAGAACAAGTAACTCGCTTGTGGATTTTTGAATTTTATTTTGAATGAATTATATGTACTATATGCAAGCATGTGCTGGAGGTTGTGATGCATGAGAATGAATGTGAGTGAATGAGGGAGAATGATAGTGATTGTAACTTAGTGTTACTGTGTGTGAGGCACAGTAAGATTATGTTATTCAGAATGAGTGCGAATGAGTGGGACTGAGTGAGACAGAGTGGGCCAGAGTAGAATGAGTGAGACTTTGTGAATTAGTGAGACAGGGTAAGTCAAAGTGAGACAGTGAACTTGTTTTTTTAATTTTATAAATTTTTTAATTTTAATTTTAATTTTACGGAATTTTATATAGCGTGTACTTGACCCGGTATCGGGTGTCAGAGCATTTTATATAGCACATGTTGTGTTACATGAGGACACATTAATTTTTGTTAGGCACGGGGAGATTACGTGATTTTCCCAGAATCACAGGGTGTTCAGCGTCATTGCCGAGACTCAAACCCAGTTCCCCAGATTCGATGTCGACCACCCTAGCAGTTAGGCCAACTCCTCAAACTTAGGTGGTTATTTACAAGAGGCCTGTGCCGTCAGAACATAACTTTTTAAACACTCCAGGGGCTTAGGCCATTCAATCATATCAATGAGGCCACAAAAAGCTACCTTGTGTGGCTTTCCATGACCTCATAGATATGGAGTAGGACAGACCAGCGCATAGCACTGCATGACTTACTCTGTGTCAAGGAGGCGTTCCATGTGCATTGCTATGGATGTTCCCATGCAGCACCCATGGATTTTGTTGCTGCCCCAGATTTGGGGCAGCGCCAAAACCCTTCACTTCCCCAGAGCAGGTGTAACAAGGACAAATATTTTCATTTCTCCGAGTTTTTTTCCTCTTTTCATGTGTGCTGCATTCTGCAGCACACATTGAAAGAGGGCAATGCCTGCACAAAAACAATCCTGCAAACAACACAGAACAAGGGTCCTGTGTTGTCACTAGGCACCAAATTGTGCGCTGGCTGAAAAGACATGAATGCACTGTATCTCGTAGATACGATGCATTCCTGCCCTTTCGGTTTGGGGTAGGTCAGTGCAGCAAAAAGATTTTCAGCGGTGCCCTATGCCAAATCTTTGTAAATGAAGCCCTTAGTGCAAGAAAGTGTGAGAGAACCCTTCAAGATGAAGCTCATTGGAATTAGAACCACAAATTACACCCAGCCACTTTTAAAGGTCATCAGCCGCCACTGATTGCAACCAGCCACTTTTAAAGGTCATCAGCCGCCACTGATTGCAACGGTATTAATTATGTACTTCAAGGAATATGACCACATCCTTTCTGTGTTATCTGAACTTAAATATTTTCCTCTTAATATATCCAAATATTTTCTTCTTAAAGATTTCTGCACTTAGAATGCAGCCTGCAATATTTTCAAAGCCCTTCAAAGAAAGCAAACAGGTGGTTCAATTGAACTGCCTTTGTAAACTCCTCTACTGATGTGGGTCATCTGTTGAAATCTAGTTTAGAACTTTTATCAATTTATCACTAGTTTGCAATTGTATTTGGGTGTGTATTTGTGAATTTTACGTAAAACAATAAGGGAGTTTCCCCGGGACTAAGTGTCCCAGTGAGTGGCACGGTGGAAGAAGCAATTTCCACCTCACTCACCACCCTGGGTGGTGACATGCTTCATCATCGGGGTCCTCGGGTGTGCTTCGACGCCTGCAACTGCAGCGGAGCTGGTTTTTGCGTGACAGTGTGCTCAGTGAGTGATTTTAAAATTATCTTTGTGATGATCCCTGGTTTTTATTCTGGAGTCACAAGATATGTTAAAAACAGGTGTGATACTAAGTGTATGGTTAAATTGACCAACGATTATCAGTTAATTAAAGTGAGAAAAGTTTTTTGGTCAACATGTTTCTACCTAGGGTTGCTGTTCGCAAGGTATTCGTCAGGACCAAGTGCGAAACGGTAGGTTTACGCACGCTAAGGCGTACCCTTTCCTGATTCGCTGAAAAACCCGATCGTATACTCACGATTGGGCACTCTTACGTGCATTTAGAAGCTTGACAAAATTGTTGTGCAAAAACCTCATGGATACATTGGAGGGGCTGGCTGTTTGAACATTGTCATACAGCCACTGTGCCCGCTGGACTACCTAAGCCTGAGCTCCAAAGGATCCCGTGACTTCTAATCCAGTACAGCATTGTTTTTGGGATTATCAGTTAAGCAACATATTTTTGTCTTGACTAGTTGTAACACTTCTCTTTGTCTGGTCTTGCAATTTTATTGTATTTAATCTTCTTGTTCTCCATCCTTTTTCACCTTTTTTCCTTACATTTTGCTACGTCATGTTAAATAAACTATATATCAATTAGATATTTGAAACAAAGTACCAAAATTCAAGGTATCTCTCGATTTGAGTAGCAAACATACAATACCAATAATTCATTTGCCATTTGAAGGAGCATCTACAACTAAAATGTTTAATAACCAACTGACACACCTCTATCTACTTCAGAATCTCTGAATAGCTGATACCCTGACCACACCTTTTTCCATTAGAATGATCTTGCTTCCACTTCTTCCTTCAGGAAGAAGCCTCTTCTTCCTCCCCTTTTTGATCATGTATATCCCCCTCCATCTCCGCCTTTTCTATTATATTTCTCATGCTGCCTTTATTGAGGACTATCTGCCTTTCTTCTCTTGTTTTATCTCTTTCTGAGCTCATGTAGTAGCACAATGTTACTACACATGTACCATAATCAAGCCAGATATTGAACCCGATGAGGATCGTCAACCTTCCCCAGTCCCTCATCAGGTAGGTGGCTGATCTAGTACCAGAAGAAGAAGTGATTAGGAGAGAGAAAGAGAAAAACAATATTCTCAGGTACTGGTAAGGTCACAAGTATCTCTGTCATGCTGTGGAGGACTTCACTTCAGTGGAATGCAGGCCTTTCTCACTAAAGGAGACACAACTGAATACCAAGGGACTAGTTTTTTGAAGAAGACTAAATAAGACATAGAAATACTGCTTACCAGTCTCCGAATGAAGTGGGCAGCTGATGAACACAGAAAACACTGGGACCCATTTCAGCATCCACTGAACTGTGGTGGATCAACAGCAACCAAACAAGGAATACATGGCAGAAAGGAGCAGCAGCCCCAAACAACTAACATACAAGTGTGGGAGGTAATGAAATGTCAATGTGGGTCCTGGGAGAACTGATAGGGACAACAACACAAAGATGTAGTTTGTAGATCTGGTGTAAACTATAATGAGAGTTGAACACCACTCCACCTGTGCAACACATTGTTAGGCAAGGAGCAATGGTATGGTCTTTTGTGCAGCAGCCACCTAATGTACCACAAAGGTGTATAGTTCAACTTAGAAGTGTATCCTCATAAGGTGGAGGTTAGCAGTCTAAATTCTGTTAGGTTTGGTTATTTTCCATCTCCATCTCTTCAACCCCCCCCAGCCTTTCTCCTTAAGGTATAGCAATATTTGCTTCAGAGGTTGTTGCGTCAGATGGTCTATGTGCGTGCAGCTGTCGCACTGGAGCCTCTAAACCATTTCTTCACACTTTTAAATATTTTCTTCTAGTAAATGACATAATGTTGTAATGGTTCCCCTATTTCTTCTGATTGATTCTGCTAGCAATGAGACTCTGTGGGCTATGTCATTTTTAAGCAATGTCACATCACATGCGCTTTCCACCCAAACATATATCTTTAAATTGGTTACACCATTTTTGTTTGTTAAACTTTCTCGTTAGACCATGGTACGTTTGCATAGGAAATGCACAGGTGGCATGGTAGTTAAATGTCATTTGTGGACAGCAGTATATATTTTTAAGTACCCAGATGCATGACTATAGAATATATCTCTGGAGAACTCTGAGACTGCAGTTTAAAACCATTGCAGAGAAACATGGCAAGTGAAACCTTAGTGCTACACATTGCCTAAGACACTCCTACATGTGTCTTGAAAGCCCCCATGGCTGAGTGCTCTATGTACAAAAGACTATACAAAAGATTAAGAAAAAGTGAATAGTGAACAGTTGCTAAAGTCTATTTCTCACTATGTATACAAAAGCACATTCCCCATGATCAGGCTCCTTCGTAAATAAAATCAATTTTCACAATGCAGCCTGGAAAAATGCTATATTTTTCATAATTTAACAACATTTTATTGAGAGGTAAAAGTATATTTTTTAGGAAAGGTAGAGGAAAGGGAATTTGTAAAAATTGTACATTCGGCTGCCCAAGAACAAAGTGCATTATACCAGTTTTCCTGGTAACTCCACTCCAGAGCCTGTAATTAACATCCCAGAATAGGTGTGAATGGCTGGCTGGGGACAATGCTGTAGCTTCTGGATTCCGGAAGCCTGAAGTGGTCAACAAAGGGACCACATAGCAGAGATGAGTATTCTGGGTGGGGCCAGGTATATTTGGCATTACAAATGCACTGGGGGGGCGTGGTCTGCAGCCGAGAGGAATGGACGAGTTCTGAAGCGGCTACTTGGCATCTATCCTTAGCCAGTGCAACTAATTCCACATACACCAAGGGGTATTGATCGAACGACCAACTGGACGCTGTTACCTGCTCCCTGGCCGCCTCCGAGCTCCTGTGGTCGCGACTGGTCCCCGGGGCTCCGCTGTCTCTCGGCCTTAAAATGGCAGCCGAGGCCGCCGACCGCTGTGGGGCCTGGCTCCGGTGTTGATTCTGGAGCCTGGATGCAGATGGGACGGAGATCCGGCGGTGTCGGAGCCTGAAGAGACGACTGCCTACTGCCTCGAGGAGGTCCCATCCTGATGGCATAAGTGAGTGCCAACCTGTGCTGCTGATAGTGGGCCCCCCCTGGTACCCGAGGTGCATTCTGCGCGAGTCCCCGGCTTCGGGCCTCCTGCCGGGAACTGCTCAACATTGCCCACTATTGCCCTGACTGCACCCGCTGGACATCGCCTACCATACTGCCTGATTGACTTGCCCTTAACCCCCGTGGTGTGTAGCAGGGGCCGCGCATCGCGACGTGGTGCTCCGTGGGGCCGGCGCGGACTTAGACCTGCTCTTGCAACAACGAAGGGGGCTCCCACGGCCTAGTTCTCCAGGCCCACGTGCACTGCCTTAACGTACCCTGAACTCTGGATTGCGCGGGGGGCTGGGGTGGTCACTCTGAAGAGGACCCGGCCTCCCTCACCCCGAGAGTGCCTACAAGAAGCCATAGCCGAGTAACGGCTGTTTGTTGCCTCAAACTTGGCCCTTGGTCACTTCGACATTCTGCTACCCGATACATAGAAGGCTGGGGCTCTACCCCTAATCGAGGATATTCACAATGTGGCCGGGTCCCGGGGCGCCCCCCCTCTCTTCCTGGTCTGCCTGGCTGGACTCTCTCCTCTGTGGGGCGCTTCTACACGCGACCTTTGACCTGCTTCTGGATGAGTGGCGCTTTTGCACTCCCCTACGCACTACTGTTGCTCTGCTCCTTTTCCCCTGCTCCCACCTGAGCCTTAAACACTCTTGCAGCGACGACCTGGCAGGGGTGGTGACAGGTTGCCCTGACTGGGAGAGTGGGAACCTATTCCTGTTTGATTGTGTCCAGACCCGCGCCATTGGACTACACTGTGCGTGTTGGCTTCCACGATGGCCTCCAATAAAGGCAACAGGCCGTCTAATCAGAGACAGATTAATAAACTCTCGTGGGGATCTAAAGGGGATAATAAAGAGGTGAACCCTGAGACTGCGCCTAAAACTGCAACCCCTCCTCCGACAACATGAACCCCCACACTGGAGGGTGTGATGGAGGCGATAGCTGGGGTCCGCTCCTCGTTGGAGACCCGAATAGACACGGTGAACACAGAGTTCACCCTACTTCAGGCAGACCTCCGCAAAATGGACTCCAAAATACGAGACATAGAAGTTAAAACCGCAGCAATAATAGATGACACCTCCACCCTCCAACAACAGGTGACCCAACTACAAAAACAACAGCTGCAAATGGGAGAACTCCTCGACGACTATGAAGGACGCGCAAGGCACAACAACCTCCGCATCCTAGGGGTTCCGGAACCGATGGAGGGGCCGACTAATGATCTCTTTGTCGAGAATTTGATCCTAAAACACCTCCAGCCGAAGCAACTGTCTACCTACTTCTCCATTGAGCGTGCGCACAGGGTCCCGGGGGGCAGACCGAATCCGGGCGCCCCCCCCGCCCCATAATTGCTTGGGTGTTCAACTTCCGTGACCGTGATGTCATCCTTCAACTGGCACGAGCGGGGCCACCCCTTCGCCTGGAGAACGCTCAGATCACGCTCTTCCCCGACTTCACAGTGAAAGTCCAGGCTCGTCGACGCAGTTTCCTTGAAGTAAAAAAACCACTCCGTGCCAAGGACATAAAGTACGCTATGCTGTTTCCCGCTAAACTGCGTGTGGAGTCCGAGGGCAAGACTTGGTTCTTTGTGTCCCCTGAAGAAGTCTGGGACTGGATCGAGGGATGGCGTCAATCGGGTACCACACCAAATCATCACCGAGAATCGGCCGCGCATGCTGGCCAGAGCTTGCTCCCAGAGAGCCAGGATCTGTTCACCGACGGTAATCAAGAAGACCAGTGACGTTCTCAGCTGCCCGCTCCTTTTCCGTTGGTTGACCAAAACATTGGGCCCGATTCACAGAACTAACTTAAGACAAAATCCTAACCTTACCACCATTTTGGTATTCACAGAAGGCACTTACTCATTTTGGTATTCACAGAAGGCACTTACTCATTTTGGTATTCACAGAAGTTAGGAGTCCTAACTTTAGGACTTCTAAATGCCTTCTGTGAATACCGAAAGTCTTAAAGTTAAGATTTTTCTCAATTTAGTAGTAGTAAAGTTAGGACTCCTAACTTTCGGACTCCTAACTGCCTTCTGTGAATACCGAAAGTCTTAAAATTAGGACTTTTCTCAATTTAGAAGTAGTAAAGTTAGGACTCCTAACTTTAGGACTCCTAAATGCCTTCTGTGAATACCGAAAGTCTTAAAATTAGGACTTTTCTCAATTTAGAAGTAGTAAAGTTAGGACTCCTAACTTCAGGACTCCTAAATGCCTTCTGTGAATACCGAAAATCTTAAAATTAGGATTTTTCTCAACTTTACTACTACTAAACTGATAAAAATCCTAATTTTAAGACTTTCGGTATTCACGGAAGGCATATAGGCGTCCTAAAGTTAGGAGTCCTAACTTTCCTACCCCTAAACTGAAAAAAATCCTAACTTTAAGACTTTCGGTATTCACAGAAGGTATTTAGGAGTCCTAAAGTTAGGACTCCTAACTTCTCTGAATACCGAAATGAGTAAGTCTCTTCTGTGAATACCAAAATGAGTAAGTGCCTTCTGTGAAAACGAAAATGGTAGTAAGTTTAGGATTTTGTCTTAAGTTAGTTCTGTGAATCGGGCCCATTGTCTCAAGACCTGCCTTGTTCTGTTGAGACCTCTTATTTTTGACCGGCCAGGTGTCCACTGGTTTGTGCTTACCCATGGTCTCCGCGCTTTCCTTTCTCAGGTCCGGACACTGTGGATCGTCCAGGTTCTTTCATTGTTTAATGTACTATGTAAATGCCACTGCTGATATATTTCGACTTAAGATGCACTAGGCCCTATTATCTTGTTGACTCTGGGCGAGGGCACTCATGGCTCTCCACACACCCCGTCTATGTTTGGGAGGGCGACAGGCACTCTGCCTAGTTGGGGAGTGGATAGTTTCAAGTCTGCGGGCAGGGGGGCAGGGTGGGGGGTTGGGTTGGGAGGGAGGGGGTCCTAGGGTGTTCTGTTTTGGTTTTCTTGGTTTTCTTTGGCGCTTACAGCAGAGTCTTTCCTTGTCACAATTCACTGCTCCTTCAGGGTCCAAACAAGGCGTGTCAGCTCCTTCGGGTATCACCTAGTCCCCGAGAGGTTCGGAGACTCCCTGATCCTGTGTCCCACCTTGTCACGGCAAACAGGCAGTATACGTTGCCTCTCCACCGGTTATATTCCCACAGACCCCACATTATCCACCACCATGTCACGACCCATCTCTAGGACCATCACAATAATGTAATGTAATGTTAACGGGTTGGGGCACAAAATAAATCGCGGTATAGTCCTTCAATACCTAAGGCGCCACTCCCCAGACATGGTATTGTTGCAGGAGACACACTTGGTGGGCAACACTTGTCAAGCACTTCAGAAAGGAGGCTACAGGCTACTAGTACATGCGGGGTTCACCTCCGGATCCCGTGGCACGGGGATTCTTGTTAATAAAGAGTCTAGCACTAACTTATACGAAGACATGGGCTGACCCTCTGGGGCTCTTTGCACTAGTTGAGGCCGCTTGGGAGGGATGTCCTCTAAACATCATATCGGCATACCTCCCACCGACCTTAGGTCGGGATTCCCTCGGAGAGTTGGGCACCCGACTGCTGGGCCTCCCCCCTGGCACACTTCTCAGCGGGGGAGACTACAACATGACAATGAGTGACGAACTGGACCGACGTCCTAGGAGCAGCTAACACAGACAGAGCTCTGACCTTTCAGACTTTGTACAGGCTATGGGACTTGAGGACGTTTGGCGCACCAACTATCCCGACACACCTTTTTCACACACTGCTCTAACGCACATAACAGCATGTCCCGAATTGACTATTTCTTCTGCCCCACAACAGATATAGGCTTCTTCACTCGGCCGAAAGGTCTTCCCCGGGGCATCTCTGATCACTCTTCTCTCAGCGTGGACCTAACATATCACCGCCAATTCACCCGAGGTCCCATCATTATTAACCCATGGCTTTTGCAGATTCCGGACATCAAAGACAGCCTGATAGAGCGAACCGATTTCTAGTTCGCGGAAAACGTTGGTTCGGTGAGCTCAGCGGTCACAATCTGGGAGGCATATCTAGCGGTTATTAAGGGTGAGGCACTAGCACTTAAGATGGGATATCTAAAGAAGCACAAGGAACAGATCCATCAGGCCGAATCTGACCTCCTTAGTCTCGAAATGTCCCATAATGCTGCCCCCTCGGAAGAGACGGCGTGCCGTCTCCGAGCCCAGCAAATAGTATATAAAGCACTAGCACAGGAAAAGGCACAGGCTAGGTTACTCCACACACGCCACCGCATATACGAATTCGGTGACAGTGCGGGGAAGATGCTTGCGTTGCTGGAACTGCGTGAACAGGGGACTAGATGGGTATCATCCATAGTAAGACCGGATGGATCCACAAGAAATTTTGGAGGCTTTCGCCGACCATTTAGAACTTATTTATACTGCCGGAGCACGCTACTCCTCAGAGGAGTCCAGACAACTTCTAGAGGAGATGCGCCTACCTACCCTCTCAGAGACTGACAAAGAGACTTTGGACGCTGACATTACTGCGGACGAGCTAACTACGGCGCTTTTTGCCGTTAATTCTGGCAAGGCTATGGGCCCCAACGGAGTCCCCATTGAATTTCTGAAAGGCATGGCTCCGGGAATTGTCCCTCATCTAAAAAACATGCTCGAAGACAGACAAGCTTCCATCGCGGTCATCCTCAAGCCGAATAAACCACGCACTGATTGCGGTTCTTATAGACCGATCTCTTTGATTAGTGCGGAGGCAAAGATCCTGGTTAAGCTTCTGGCTAATCGCCTCCTCATCATGCTTCCCTCCCTAAACCATGATGACCAATCGGGCTTCCTCCCGTGATGCAACCCGGCCCTAAACTTACGGAGGGTCAATAATGTCCTGAGTCGGCAACCGATCATACAACAAGACGCCGCCATTCTGTCCCTTGACGCCACGATGGCGTTCGACTCGATCGAGTGGCCCTATCTCTTTGAGGTCCTGCACAGATTTGGCTTCGGACCCAAGTTCATCCGCTGGGTACGACTCCTGTATACAGACTTACTGGGCCAAGTACGGGTCAACAACCATACGTCTTGACAGTTTAGACTCCACAGGGGAACCCGGCAGGGCTGCCCTTTGTCACCACTGTTGTTTGCCCTCACTCTGGAACCCCTGGCACACTGGGTCCGCACAGACGTTTCCATTAGAGGCCTCCAATGGAACGACGAGACAACAGACAAAATTTCCCTCTATGCCGATGACATCCTGGTATATGTAGCTTCCCCCCGGTCCTCTATTAATAGTTTATTCCATGTCCTTACTAATTTCGGGAAATACTCGGGCCATTCGATCAATTGGTCTAAATGAACATTATCCATGCTACATGGCCCCCCGCCTATGCTACCTCGGGGATTCTCCATCACGGTGGCCTCAGACGGATTCAAATACCTTGGTATTTATGTTACATCAGATCCCAAAGTGTTCCATGATCGGAACCTATTGGGTCCCTTACGAAGGCTACACAGTGACGTGGCCCACTGGCGGTCTCTCCCACTTTCCCTCCCTGGCAGGGCGGCATTATTTAAAATGCTGGCGCTCTCGCGTTTCTTGTATGTCCTGCAAAATTGCCCCTTTCCGATCCCTGACTCCTATTTTAGCGCTGTGGAGAGTGACATCCGCCTTCTGTTATGGGACGGTGGAACAGCCCACATAGCCCTCCGTAAACTCTTCCAAAGCTGGTACGACAGAGGCATCGCCTTGCCTAACCTGCGCCTTTATTATTGCCGTCGCAACTGGTGGCCATCATCCAGCCTTCCTCCTTGACAGATGTCAGACCGGGCGAGAGGGCTACTTGGGGGCCCTCTACAGCAAACAGGTCAGGAACAGATATGTTGGACCCATGGTACACACGTTCGCAATATGGCATAGAGCCAACAAGTGTATGTGGTGGCCGGACAAACTTACCGCAGCAACACCATTATGGACGTCGCAACAACTGGGCTCCCTTTGCTTCCTTCAGGGATTCGATAAATGGGACACAATAGGAATTTCGACAGTGGGTGACATAGTACATAGGGGTAAGCTACTGACATTCGCGGATCTTCAGGCCAAATACTCCCTGGCACTGACATAATCTTTCCGCTATCTTTAAATCAAACACGCCATCCTCACCGCCATCCCCGACCTCACGTCCATACCTGAGATTTCCCCCCTGGAGGATAGGCTGCTATCGGAACCTCTCCCTGCAAAGGCCATCTCCTACACTTACCGCAAGCTCTGTAACAATCTCCCTGACACCTTCCAGCCCCTACGGAACAAATGGGAGGAAGACATGGGTCTCTTAGATGATGAGGAATGGCAGGCGGCCCTAATGTCCCCTAGAGAGACAGCAATCAGCCATTGGTTCTGACTAATCCAACTGAAGGTTTTACATAGAGCCTACATGCCAGCTCCCATACTAGCCAAACTCGGTAGGCGCCCTGACGCGTTGTGTCTACGGGGCTGCGGCTTACCTGGTACCTTCTATCACATCCTATGGGACTGCCCGGTGGTACAGCAATTCTGGGGGGGAACAATTTGTAAAATGGGCAACTCCCATGGTAAGCCAATCCCACTGTCGCCAAAAGAAAGTGTCCTTAATATATGGGGGGGCCACGGACCTGACCGAACTGGAACTGCAGTGGACGGCATTGGGTTTCCTGCTTGCTAAGCGCTCCATAGCTATGAAGTGGGGCTCTCCTGAGAGGCCGCTGGTGGTGGACTGGATGGCTGAGATAAAACGCTGCATTCTGGCCGAAAAAACAGTGTACAAAATCAGAGGTTGCCCCACGAAGTGGGACAAGAAATGGGGACATTGGAACAAATACCGTGGTGAACTCTGTGAATCTCCGACAATTGAATTAGCCATGGCCCGAGCTGGACCCATATGTCGAAATGTATGCTAACTTACCTTTCTGATTGATTTGTATTTTGATTCACTTGTGTCGTTTTACATGTGACTGATTTATTGACTCTGCTTTGCTTTCCAATACAATCTTATGTTAAAAAAAACAAAAACAAATGCACTGCCACAACAGCTCTTCCTTTGATGTGAAGGGTCCTCAGAGGGATCCCAGAGGCAGAACTCATTTATTCCCATAGCCTCCTCAGACATTCATCTGTGCCCTGCAGGTATGAAAACTGGTTCCAGTCCAGGGAGGTGGTACTTTCCCTCATTTCAAGGGGGTGTACTTGTCTCCTTTGGGTGAAAAAAGCTAGGACAATCTTGAACGAGGAACTCTGGGAATATGTGCGGTAGTTTGAGAAAGGGACTGAAACAAAATCAGTTTTGGTGGAAAGTTGCCAGGAATGGGTGTAAAGATTCTCCAATCTCTATCACTGGAGAGTGCATGGGATAAGCATATCACTTGACTGCTACCTTCCTGGACCTGAAATAGTATATGAAGGAATAAGAAAACCCTGCTAGACTACTTGGAAAAGAAGACAAGAATACTCCGACTCCTGCTGGCACTCAGAGATTGGAACTGCTGTTCAAGGGTCATATGCTTGGACTCCTCATAACGGAGGCAAACGTGATCTGTGGTCGAAACATGACCCAGAGGACTCTGTTGTGTGTGGAACTGGAACCGGTCCTCTGTAGAGAGATCTGATACCTATTAGTCAGACTCAATGGCTGTAGGAGATATCAGGTGTAAACAGTTCTTAATTTTAAATAAAACAAGTGCAAGGGCACCTGCCAGGAGGCAGCTGCAGCTTGCACCACCAAGTGCCCCTTCTAGTGCTGCCAATGACAGTACCATAACAACTAAACACTATACTCATACAAGTGTGACAATTCAGACTTTCAATATACATAAAAGATTACTAATGCATGCCTCCCACACTATGCTCATAGTTTTTGGGTGGCAGGTATTAGTGATCTTAATGTATATTTAATTATTAAGCAACTGTTGTGTTGTTCCTCCCAAAATTATACAAACAGCTGCACCATGTGGCAGACTGTTATAAAAACTGGTGTTGACAATAAAGTGCCGGTGCTGAGCACTGGAAACCACCTGTCCAAATTAGGAACTGGGTGTGACTTTCCCAGCTTCAAGATGTATTGGCCCCCTTGTTTTCAGAAGAAATCAGATAAAAAGTTGTCTCACCCTTAGAGCTGTTACTGGAGCAGCCCAGAAGAGTACCAGGATGACAGATTGCAGTGTAATGTGTTAGCTTGGAAGGTTACCCACTGTGTCCCTGTCCTCCAGGTCTCTGTGAAGCTCGTTACTTTCCTTGTTTTTGTTTCTGGCACAAGCGCAACCTCTAGTTCTCATTTTTGGTAATTGACATTGACTGGTAGTGACCTTTACATCTTCCTTATTCCTGAGAGCAATTGTTTTACCATTTTGCTTTAAGACCTTTTGTGCTTTACCTTTTTCAATGTTTCTGTGTAGTTATTGTCTGCCTGTGCCATAGACACCAAAGCAAAAACAGAGATTCAGCTTTGTTGTGACCTAACCAAAGTGTATTTATTAAGTTGGTAAGGTTATCCCCTTAGATAATAGTCAATTTTCTTTGCTTTTTCAGTAATATGTTCTGTTTCAACCTATCTTTGTGCAATATGATAACTATACCAACACTGTTTGTGTTTGTCATGAACTCTTTCTGGTATTATAACTACTTTTCTATTCCCATGTATTTGGATTATTCTGTAAATGCTCTATCTCTCTAAAGTTTTGTTAAATCCTCAGTGGACTATGGTATAGAATAGATAATCAGACAAACAGGCAGACAGACAGACAGACAGGCAGACAGACGGATACATAGAAAGATAGATAGATAGATAGATAGATAGATAGATAGATAGATAGATAGATAGATAGATAGATAGATAGATAGATAGATAGATAGATAGATAGATAGATGAATGAATAAATCCTCTTTATCACAGAAGAGATTAAGTACCATACCTTTTTTATTGTTTTCATTGTGTATACAGAAGACTTGGACCAACCAGAGCTTGCCTAGTTTCAAGATATTCTTCATCTCCTCCTCAATTTGACAACAATTCGGTAATGAAATGACTAGTCAGCAGAAGAAAAAGACTGTTTTTTTTTATAAAGGTTGTCTAATGGTTTTCAGATTTAGCATTTAAGACTTGAAAAGGCTTTTGAATCTGTACATTGAGCATAAATGCTAGTGAACCTCATATAGGGTTATTTTACAATTCCATATACATCATCTGAACTATATGAGACCTTGAGTTGCCTTCTTCAATACTTTTAGTGGACAAAGCACAAAAGAAGGTGAAACCAAAGAGGTCTATCTTTCTTTCCAATCAAGTGTCTAGCAATAGTATTTTATATATATATGACTAATGCTAATAGTGTCCTTGCCTCAAGAGCCTCACTTTTGAGAAGTTGTCCTCCAATTTCACTCCTAGCTTGATCTGGTCAAGTCTTAGAGGTTTCAAGTCTCAGCATGCTACTGGCTTTTCCACAGTACTTTCTGACTGGACTTTCCGCAGACTCCAAGAGATCGGCCCTAAGTGTTCATACTTATTTTTTTTACAGGTAGGTGACACTATCTTGAGAAGGTTTTTAACTGCTGTTGAAGGCACAGCCTTGTCACAAACTTCTTGCCGTTCTTTAGAAGCTTGGATATGTAGCAGACTTTCTTTTCTGCACATACATTGGACAAAATTGGCATACGTTTTTCTTCAATCACAAGTTGACAAATGTATTCTTCTTTTAATTTTAATTTGTCACGTGGAGCTTTTTTATTTCATTGGATATATTTTATTTAATCAAAATAGTACATAAAGCATATATTGAAAAAAACACTGTCTGCATATTTATACCTCTACACTTAAATAGCTCCATGGGCAAATGTACTGTAATAAAAAAATGTATTTCATAAAAGTATTACATATTTATCCAAATATGCTGGCGGGGCACTTAGTTTTGGCAACCAGCAGTTCCTTGTCAGATATATTCACTGCAAGGAAGAGAAAGGCATACAAACGGGAAAGAAGGAGGAAGAGAAAGACAGAAAAACGGGCGCAGAGAAAGAAGGGCCCATTAATAGTGAGATAAAGGCCCAGTCAGTCAGTTAGATAGTCCTAAAGTGAATTCAACACTATGGAGCGCCTAGTTTAAAAGGACTACCAGAACCGTCAGGGTTGTTTATCAATCAGCGTTTTTGTAAAGCATAACAAATCACCCGTTAGCATCTCAAGGCCCGGGGGGGGGAGGGGGGAAGGCAGGGGGTTCTGCAGTTCAGTTGAAGAGCCAGGTCTTGAGATTTTTCCTGAACTGAGGCAGTGACGGTGATTGCCTGAGATGCAAAGGCAGGGGGTTCCAGGTTTTCACAATGAGCTAGAAGAAGGATCTTCCTCCAGTCGAGGTCTTGCGAACCTGTGGGACAGTGACCAATGCCAGTTGGGTGGAGCGGAGATGTCTGGTGGGTGTGTGGAAGGAGAGGCAGTGGTTGAGGTATGAAAGGTTCGATGTTGCGGAGGGCTTTAGAGGTGTGCGTGAAGAGCTTGAAGGTGATTCTTTTATTGATCGGGACCCAGTGAAGGTCTCTCATTTGACTGGAGATGTGGTTGTGGTGGGGGATGTCCAGTATAAGTCTGGCAGTGGCATTCTGAATGTACTGCAGATTCTTTTGGAGTTTTTGGGTGGCACCTTCAGAGAGTGTGTTGTGGTAGTCAAGCTTGCTGCTGACAAGCGCCTGGGTGACCGTTCTCCTGGATTTGATTGGGATTCACTTGAAGTTGTGACAGTGTCGATTTGGCAATCATTGAGAGTGAGGAGTTGAGGATGATGCTTACAGGTGTTGTCAGTGGGTGTGGGGTGTTCTGAGCACTGCTGGCCATCAGGAGGTGTCCCAGGCAGAGGGGGTGGTGCCCAGGATGAGGACTTCAGTTTAGTCAGAGTTGAGTTTGAGGCAGCTCTCCTTAATCCAGGAGGCTACTACCTTCATCCCGTTGTGAAAGCTGCTCTCAGCAGCCGTAGGTTAATCGGTGAGGGAGCGAATCAGCTGGGTGTCGTCGGTGTAGGATACAAAGTTGAGTCTCTGGTTTCTAATGATGGAAGCAAGTGGGCCATGTAGATGTTGAAGAGGGTGAGGCTCAGTAAGGAGCTCTGGGGAACTCTGCAGCTGATCGCAATAGGTTCCCAGGAGAACGGTGGAAGCTTAACTGTCTGGGTTCGGCCGGCGAGGAAGGAGCGGATCCACTCTAAAGATTTGCCGTGAATGTCGACGTTGGTACATTTTTGTGTGAATAGTGTGGTGCGAGATGGTGTGGAAGGCAGCTGAGAGGTCCAGGAGGATGAGTGCTGTGGTTTTACCTCAGTCGAGGAGAGTTTGGTAGTCGTCATTTGTGGCGAGGAGTGCAGTCTTGGTGCTGTGGTTGCTTCTGAAGCCTGACTGGGAGGGGTCCAGGTTGTGGTTTGTTTTTCAATGAATTTAGTGAGTTGGTTGTTGGTGACCTTCTCAATGGTATTGGCTGGAAAGGGGAGCAGAGAGATGGGTCTGTAATTCTTCAGTTCTATCCAGTCAGCAGAGGGTTTCTTCAGCAGGGGGTTGATCTCTGTGTGTTTTCAGTCTTCAGGAACGGTGGCATGGCGGACATGATTGAGCAGTTGATGGTGCAGCAGAATTTGTGGGTGATGGTGGTACCGCTCGGTTGAAGATGTGGTGGGGGCAGGGGTTCGAGGGGGCTCCAGAGTGGAAGGTTTTCATGATCCTAAGGTTGTTGTCGGTGATAAGGGTGGATCAATTGAGCAGGCAAGGCTGGAATGTAGAAAATATGGGTGCAGTGGTTGCCGGTGGGGTGGGTGGGTCTTGGGTTGCGAAGCTGTCATAGATATCTTTGATATTGTAGTTGAAGAAGGTGTTGAGGTTGTTGCAGATGTTTTGGGATTTGGGATGTCATTGGCCTCCATGCTGGGTTAGGTGAATTTTTTGATCACTGTGTAGAATTTTTTGCTGTTGTGTGCCTTGGTGTTGATATGTTTCTGAATATCAGTTTTCTTAGCGGTTCTGATGAGGTGGTGCGTGGTAACGGCAGTTTGAAGACTGCATGGTCTGTCGAGTTCTTGCTGCTCCTCCATCTTCTCTCAAGCCATCTGCAGGTGAGCTTGGACTCTTGGAGGGTGGGGAAGAACCAGTTGGCTCTCTCAGATGGCTGCTTGCTGAAGGATTTTTTTGGGGGAGCCAGTGTTTTAAGACAGTCGGAGATCCATCATTGGAGGTTGTGTGCTGAGGCTTTGGCGTCCTTGGAGGTTGGAGGTGGAGTTTTATGGAGGGAGGGCAGGCGAATTGGTCTTCAGAGACCTTGCTCCAGATTCTGCACAAGTAGCGGTGGGCGTGGTGGTGTTCGCTTGGTTTGGTGAAGGAGAAGTTAACACAGTGGTGGTCTGTCCATTGTAGTTCGAAGGTGTGGCTGACGGAGATGTTGTTGCTTGCGGAGAAAATCGGGTTGAGCGTGTGTCCTGCTGAATGGTTTGGGAAGGTGACCAGTTGTTGCATCCAATGGTGGCAAGGTTCTCCAGTAGGGATGAGGTGTTGCAGTCGTTGGGGTCATCCAGTTGGAAATTGAGGTCGCAGAGGAGGATGTAGTCCATTGAGGGCAGAGTGTGATGTGCAATGAAGTTGGCTATGGATTCATTGAAGGGGGATGGGGCCCAGGAAGTCTGTAAACAAGGCCACGGGGAGGGTGGTGTTTGGGTTGGTCTGGAATTGGATTGGCACCCTCGTCGCCAAAATGTTATAAATGATGATGGAGGCTGCACACCAGTGTTGCGTTGGTTAGGGACTTTAATCAAGAAGAAGCGTAGAAAACCCAACCAGCCAGACCGGGACCAAACGGGCAACTCAATTGCCGTTAGGACCGAACACTGGACACGTAATAGGATCAGATAGCACGAGCTCAGCGCGAGACAAAAGCTGAGGCACAGGGTGAATATAACAGTGCTCTATGTTGGGTGAGTGGTGGTCGGAGCTAGTTGTGATTTGGACGTTATTTTTGTGTACAATGGCGATCCCTCCCCCTGGTCATTTGGTGACGTCCTTGTGAATGATTTTGTAACCGTCTGGGATGACGGTTGAGATGTCCGGGGCTGAGGTGGGATTAATCCGGGTTTCCGTGAAGAAGGCAATGTCAGGGGAGATAGAATTGAGCAGGTCCCAGATCTCCATGCTGTGTTTGTTGAGGGAGCGTGTGTTAAGTAAGATAAAGCTGAGGTGGTTGGGTCTGGTTCTTGTCGGTTGTTTGGTAGGCTGGTCTTGGTGTGCGGAGGCAAGCGAAGGTGCAGTTGTGATCGGAGAATGGGCCCTGGGTGTATTCGGGGATGTGAGGTGTGAGGCAGTGGAACATGGAGCTGTGCCTAAAGCACAGCTTTAGGCAATGGCACTCGTTCTTTTACAAGTCAAGCACTGAAATGGCAGGCGTTCATTTACTGGATCAAAATTGCTGAGCTGATATTGACCATCACCCTGCTGGGAATCCACTTTTTCAGACTACCTAGCCAGAAACAATTACGTGCGCTGCAGTAAAAAGACCAATAGAAGACGCATGCCCTTTTTCATTAAAATACCAGGCCTACAAACTATTACTCTGTACACGTTCTCATGTGAAATGTCAGCATGCCACTTAAAGCAGAGAGCTCTTTAATTTAAAATAATGTCGGTCACGTGAGCAGAAAACAAGTGAGTCATTCTGTTTATACGGAATTGACTAAGAAGATCCATAAGAGTCAGAAAAGCAGCTGGATGACATGAAGTGACTATAGAAAGAGATGTAGAGGTGAACGCCAGTACTTGGCGCCAATGAGAGGAGTGGGCCCAACCCGTTTGTTCGGTGCTGCCACTAAACTGGGCAGATATGAAAATTGTGCATTAATCTGCAAATTGCTTTAGAATTTGAGGGGGAAGGGAAAACATTACAGAGATACGGTCATAACTGTTCATTGCCACAGGTCATGTGACACCATTATATAGTCCCAGCATTAATCATGATGCTACTTTGGAGGATACAGTTGTAGGGGAAAAATAAAACGAAATGTCCCTGAATGCAAATGGTGGTGCCGGCCAAAAAAGGCAGGATTGGCAGAAGCTTTAAATGTTATTGAAGCAGAAGCAGAACCGCAAGGCACATACGGTGCTAATCTGTAAACAACAGTGTATGTTGAGTTAGGTGGAAACTGATTCATTGAAATCTGAATTTGATGGGGAGAAGATAGGACCTAAGCTGTGAAGAAAATGTCACTGCTGGTTCTGGCATCATGCTGTGCTCTACAATTATCATTTTAGGGAGGTTATATCTGATCAAAGAGACACTGTGGCAAGACAGAAATGTGGAAACAGTCATTTTCTAGAGGTGAAAAGGCAAGAGAACACACTATGCGGTTGGTTTTGACATATCTGCAACACACACAAATGTACAACTTGAGTCACCTGGAGATATAGTGATATGCAAAAAGAATGGTAAACAAAGTGAGGATTAGAAGGCGATTATACATATTTTACAATAAATTAAGAAGGAATGTCAAATTTGTACGGTTTTGCAGTTTGCATGATGGCAAAGAAAATATATTTTA
Organism: Lissotriton helveticus; assembly: GCF_964261635.1. NCBI lineage: Eukaryota > Metazoa > Chordata > Amphibia > Caudata > Salamandridae > Lissotriton > Lissotriton helveticus. The sequence goes on from NC_136059.1 coordinate 1,035,115,206, forward strand.
CTCCTGTTCATTTTAGTGGTTGACTTTTGTAGCAGGAAAGCTGGGAAAAAATAGGAAAAAAGCTTCCAACGATTCCGTCTGTGTTTTATAATAAGAAATTGAGGATATATATTTTTCCACTTTTCCAATTTTTTTAATGGAACCGCATTTACGGCCAAATCAGTTCGTTTCACCTTTTATTAAATGATCTGCTTTCTTCATTACCAATTATGAGAGCAGCAAAAACGGTGCAAATATTATATAGTCTGGCACAGGCTTCAGGTTCAAGCTCATCCACTTATTCTGTTTTTGAAGCTCTACACTTCAGGCAAATGATAATATTGTATAGGTTAATGGTACGATTAGGTACAGCTAATCTTCCTTAGTCAGTTATGCTGCAAAGAGGCTTGTCAGCTTTCACATGGTCTGTGTTTGCCGTCCAGATTCACTTTTCGATGATAATCTTAATAATAATAAAAATATTAATTTCTCTTTTTTTATTTTTTTTAATAAGGCATCATGATGTCTGAGCCTCCTAGGCATTTAATTATGGCATCTGTTGTGACCTCCATGATATATAGTCCCGACCGGGACAACTCTGCATGTTATCCTTCCCCAAGGTCTATAAATTGAATACCATTATACTGGCCAAAAATAGCACTTTTTATTTACATCCGTTGGAAATAGTGACCTCTACGTATGTCACGCTATGTACAAATATTGCTTAAAGAAAACAAAATGATAAGCTTCTTTTAATTTTTTATGTGTAATTTTCAACAAGTTAGTTGCATTTTGTAACAGATACAGCAAAGTTTAGGATGTTAAGATAGTTCATAATTCGAGCATTTTTAGAACATTCTTAAATTCCTACTCATTTGATTGAAACAAGTGAAATAAATGTGTCTGTACTATCAACGTGTTGTTTTATTGAATATAAGTGGAACTGTGAAGCACACATTAAGCAATAAAAAATGTTTTGTTGTCTTCAATTATTAACACTGTTTAATGAGTTTGCAAGTTCCCAGACGCCCTCTGTCCCACAGAGGTCATCGGGTGCACCGTGCCCCTCCTCAATGCTGCTAGGGTGGTGCTCTCTGCTCACTCATTAAAGTGTAAGAGGCTGTACCCCTCTCCATCCTAACACGGTCCTAATACTTATGTGAGGTAGATGGGTGAGGGTTGGGCAGAGGGGGGTGTGGGTTGAATTGCCTCTTGCAGGACCTGAACATAGAGCCACACCTATCTACTTGAAAATAGATCGAGCAAAGGAACAGGAGTGACTTCAGCACCAGGAGGCAGTTACAGCACTTCCTTTTCTAGGAGACTATTAGTTTACATGTTGCTCTTTCTGGTTCACTCAGTTTGTTGGCTTTGGCCATGTGTGCATTGATAAGATATATCAGGAATCGTATTATTTTGTCAATGCACTCTGTACTCAGAAGCTTTCACATTTTGTCTGATTGCCGTACATAGCACTTAGTAAATAGTCAAGTTTACTAGGTCTGCTTACAAATATTAGCATATTATTGCTATAACAGCCTTTCCTAACATGGTATTCTAAAGGAACCTCTCCACAGGTAATAGTATTGTGCTCCTCTACATTAGTGTTTCCTACTTCCCCCCATCAACACCAGCACATTCACAGAGCCACCTGCAAGTCCTAAATGATCCCTATTACCGGCGGAGTGCACCAGAGTTCCATATTGTCACTTGTCACATTCAGTCTTTACATTGAGCCCAGTTGAGCGCTACTCACAGAAAACACCATTAAAAATTCACCAATATGCTAACAATACACAATTCTACTTGAAAGTCCCCTCCTCTCATGATATTCAGTGCCTCAGACACTGTCTGCACCTCATCCAGAACTGGACGTTCAGTGCTTACCAGAATCTCACCCTCATCAAGACAGTATTACTGTTATTTGCCAAGAATTACAAGTAAGAAATACTACAAATCTTTCTCAATGACATGAACTTTGATGCCTTCAAACCAAACTTTGACCGAATACCCAGTCACTTGAATTCGTTGTGGACACCAGCCTCACACTCAAGGAACACAGGGCCAAACAAATAAAAATTGCCAGCTTTTTATTCTAAAGAAATTTAAATCGTTTCTTCTATAAAGTCTCTGCAGACTACTGTTCAAGCCCTGTACTCATGCATCTTGATGGTGGTAACACTTTGCTATATGGCCTCCCGTGCTCTACAGTGCCCCCCCCTCCTGAAAGGAATAATATGCACTACAGCACATCTCATCCAGGGCCTGAAGAAATATGATCACATCACAGCCATTCTGAGTATCTACATTGGCTCCCCATGTCGGTCCGAACCTTCTGCAAAATTAGGGGCATAATTTAAAAGTAATGCAGACCATCACCATGCTTAGCTTTCAGACAATATCACCATCTCTGGTGATTCTCGGCACACCTGCAGCTAGGTCACCATCAGACTAATAAGTAGTGTGAAAAAGAGCAGGCATTTTCCATCTATTCAACCAGGGTCCAGTGGCGGTTGCCCACGAGGTGAAGTGGTAGGTTGGCAAGAAAGGGGGAGGCTACATAAATACATAAAAAAGGTACATAAAAACTAAATAAATACATTTTGACTTACCTGACACTGCGTCTTCCTCCTCTCCTGATCCCCGACTGGTCCACACTGCTCAAGTTCCCAGATGCCAACCCTAGTGCTGCTCTCATGCTGTAAATGCTATCCCCAGTATGAGAGCAGTGCTAGGTTTGGTCTGTGCGGCCTGCTTAGCTGCTCAGACAGTGCCTGGGTGCCTGTGGCCTTTCTCCACCCGGCTGTACAACACAGTTCAGTGAAGAAATGCTAGGTACGCATAACAGTTCGGCTGATCTAAAATGGCCGGCCAAACTATCATGCGCACTTAGTAGTGCCCACAACTCCACCTCCTGAAGCTCAGGAGGATGGTCCGGACCCACCCGCAGCTCAGCTACCCAGCAGAGGCAACAGTGAAAAAGAAAATGATAATAAAATAATTTATTATTATTTTCTTTTTCACTGTTGCCTCGGCAGGGTAGCAGAGGCAAATCAACAGTGATGTACAACAGTGTCTCAGATACTGTTAGGGGTTTCCAAACGGTAGTAAATGGACCTACATCGTCAATATTCACGAGGCAGGTCGCAATTTGTGACCGATTGGAAATGGCCGGTAATCACAGGGATGGTGGCCTGCTAGGGTCAGGAGACCACCATGTCTGTGATTGCTTTTTAAATAAAGCAATTTAAAAAAAGACATTTTATTGAGACTAGAAGCAGAAGCATTAAAATACAATGCCTATGTGAAACTGTGCAGTTGTGAACTCGAATAATTAATTCACATTGCATTATGTATGCACAGCAGAAAAATAAAACAGTTGAGCATACATTAAAATGCAGTCTATCCATTGATTTTGAGCAGAGAAAAGAGTGAGAAAGACAGATGTAGAGTAGAAAAGAAGGGGGGAAATGAAGGGAAGTAATCAAGTGACATCCTTAGAGATGGGTGGAGTGAAAAACCTAGTTACAGCATAAATAAGATAATGATAAATATATTCCATAGTGAGATAAAACATCTGATACAATATATAATTAGGAAGGAGGGGAAAAACTATTTTCTTTACAGTACCCAACAAATAATTACTGAGTCGCATCCATAGCTGATGACGCTTGAAGGAGATTTTCATTGAATCAAGTTTGTAACTATCAAGTCTATGATGGTGACATACTAAATTCCACCACCTTAGATGAGTAATGCCATGTGAAGATTTTCAACTAGTGGTAATAACATAAGTTGCTATAGAAAGCAAGAGATCCACCAGTTTCCAAAATAATTTGTGTGTATTTCATATTTTGTGTAAGCCACACAAAAGCAATAGCTCATTTTAAAGGGGTATGCAAATATGGGGGATGACTCCTTTGGAGACCATATGGAGGGCCAGAAAGTGGGCAGAGTGGGGCATGCATAAACATGTGGAGATTAGAGCCTTGGTGGGTGTTGCATCACCAGCAAGTGTCTTGAGGTATGAGTTTAAGTTTACTAACAGGAGTGTAAACAATCTGTTATAAAAGAAATATAATGTCTGAGTTAGACTGGCTGTACATGCAGTGGAGTGTATCTTACTCCAATGTCTATCCAATAAGGAGATAGATCAAACTACTCAGAGATCTGATTCCCACAGAGTCTCAATTGATGTTTTGACCTTAGTTGGATCAGACGTTCTTAGAAGTTTATATTTACATGCTGCTCTAGGTTGAATAGAAGTTGGGATCAGGTGGGGAGGTGAGGAAGGATGAAGGTTGCTAGGAGAAACAAGCTGGTTGGAGGCATCTTGAACCAAAGTGGAAAGTACTCAGTACTGGAGGCAACATGCAAGGGGAGAGATTGTATGCTGAAGAAAGATCAGAAAAGGGGATAAGGGAGCCTGAATGGTATAATTGTGAGATAAGAAGTATACCTTTATTCATCCAAGCCTTACTGCACAGAGTCCTACCTAGTTTCTTTAGTAAATTATTATGCCAGATAGGACTATTAAGAAAGTGATTAATGGGGGTGAGGTGCGAAATAAAATATGGTTGCAATATATTACATGCATGAGAGACTGTGCTAGGTAACCAACATGTTGGTGGACTGGACATAAAAATAGAGTATTTATGGGAAAAAGTAGAGATAAAACCTTTTCCAGGGAGAACCGCAGCTTATGAGGAACATCGATCAATGAAGATATGTAGGGTTGTAACTGCTTAATGCGAAAAGCCGTATGGTAACTTAAAAGACTGGAAAATTAACTCCATCCACGGATTTAGGGAGTTTTCATTACGAGAGTGGAATTTGGGGCAATTTACCCTGCCACAGGAATTTGCACAAAGTCTTATCTATTGAGCTGAAAAAGACTTAGGTAACCTAATGGGAAGCATCATAAGGAAATAGTTAATTATAGGAAGAAGCATAGTATATAGGCAAACTCACCAAGAAAGATACAATGGAGACTATTTCTGAGCTTTCTGGACAAAACATCTGAATTAATCTGAAGTGTGCTCTTGAGCGTATTGCAGTACCATACACCCAAACATTTCATCTTAGAAGGACTCCAGGATAAGCCTGCATCCGTGTACATCGATCCAGTACGGAGGCAGTTAACAAGTAGAACTTCAGTTTTATCTATATTGAGTTTATAGCCTGATACAATAGAATATAAATGAAGTTCATGAAGAAAAGCAGGATGAGATTAGTCCTGGTGGTAAATAAAAGAATTTCATCAGCATAGGTTGAAAATGTAATTTTTGTGTTGTTCATTTTAAAACCCATAAATTCCTCTGAATTCTTTAATTGGTGAAGGAAAGGTTGAAGAGCCAAGACAAATAATAGAGGAGATAATGGGCAGCCTTGACAAGTACCCCATTTAAGAGGAAAAAAAGGAGATTGAATACCATTTGTTATAAACGAGAAGCATGGTGAAGAATAGAGTATGGATATAGGATGAGGGAAATTAGGGCCAAAAAGATGCCACTCCAGTGCCTTTGATAATAAAACACCAGTTAACTTTATCAAAGCATCTGCATCCACTGATAAAGCCGTTAGGGCAACCATGATCTTAGAAGCTTTGTTAATGATGTTTTAAAAAGTATAATCTGCTGCATTCCATTTAGGACTGAATCCAGATTGATGTAAGCCTTAAAGATCGGACATATATGGGAGTACACGGAGAGTGAAGGCTTTCTGGTGATATTAAGATATTTGTGGCAAAGAATAATTACCACGTTTTTGTTTGTGGTAGAAAGCGAGTAAAAGAAGTCACCCACCCATTGTTTTTTAAACGTATTTGCTTCTAAGTCGTAAAGATGCATCTCTTGTAATAAAGCTATGTGACATTTCAAATGAGCAAGATGAGATAAAATATGCAGATGTTTATTGGGGATTTTGAGCCCCTTAATATTCCCATGTAACTGTTTGCAATTTTTGTTTTCAAATGCCCTAACAGGATGCATTTAAGAAAGAAAAATGAATAGCTAGCTTTTCATTTTTTAAGAGTAGCCATTGGTCGGTGGAACTATTGCCTGCTGTTAAAAAGTTTGCAGCCGCATTCACAAAGGGGAACCCTTCCTGGTTGCGAATAGGTTACCACCTCTTTCACGGAGTCGGTAAAATCTTAATGTTTTGAGACTGCATTCTGGTTGCAAAACATTCATACATACCCCTGCGACTTGCCATTAGGAAGGGATGCCCTCAACGTGCCCCTTCCTAATAGTGACTCGCAAAATAGGGTTAGTGCATGTGAAAAGGCTATTTAGAAGTCACACATGACCCAATTCTCCATTTGCAATCGCTTAAACCTTTTGTACATCTGGCCCCTAGCCCTGCAACAGGACAATTCAAAAGAAGAAATACTTTTGACATCACTTACACAGTAACAGTGCTTAATTTGAGCCGCAAGTATCTCCAGTATTGACCCCTCAATACTAAGCAATCACAATCCTGTTATCCTGCCTTTCTATTTTTGGGTAAGACATGCAAATCATTCTTTATAGTATTAATCCAATGAGGACCAACGGAATATGAAATAAGTGCGCCGGAATCGATCCTATTATTATTTTGCAAAAAATGGTATCGATAAACTCTACAGCAATATGTTACTGTTTACAGGAGAATGTTTCTCCTAATTTATTGGAGGATAGTTTTAATTACATCATCAGTTCTATTAAAACCTATTAGACGTATTCCCTGGCCACCATACGGGAACCTAAGGATGGTTTGACCATACCTGTATCCAGGCCTTCTGGTCTCTAAAGCAGACTTTATGTTCTCCTCAGGATACTGAGTTCATTGAATTCCATTGCCAGCAATATATAAACAGGCCCTGGCCACTAGGAAGAAAACACTCCAGATCGAAGTGTGGAATACATTGACTTTTGCTGCAGAAACTACGGACACTAAGTCATTTTGGGATATGATTACTGCCTCATTTTAAAAAAATGAAGCTATCTCAGAGCTTTGTTCATTTGTAACTTGTGACGCTTGGGTTGACGATTTCTCTGACATTTTTAGGCAGACCAATATTGATGTTGAAGTTTGCAAAGTGATGCATGCAAGGGCACTCTTCTCACTGGATATTACCATTGAAGAGGTTTCTCTAGCTCTACAGGCCAGTGTTGGGGGATGGAACCCAGGACCCAATGGGGTACTGCTAGATTATTTAAATCTGCTACCGAACTCTGGAGGCCCATTCTTATGAGAGTGTTCAATGCAGCTGCCGTCAATAAGATCCCACCTTCCTGGGGAGTCTCTATAATTGTACCATTTATTAAAAGGGTAGCAAATCAGACCATAAAAATTATTACCCTATTTATCTTTTGGACTCATCGGTGAAAGTAATGAATAAAGTTTTAATATTCAGGTTGGAGGAATGGACACAAGAACATTTTATTTTATCCCCAGCACAGTATGGCTTTAGAAAGCAGATGGGGACTCTTGAACCATGTATAAACTTAGAGTTTTTAATTGGGGAATACACAAGAGCGAAGGCGGGTGCCCTATACCTTTCTTTTGCAGAAGTAAACCATAACCTTCTTTGGTCAACATTGATTTCGCTTGGTGAACCCAGGCCAATTATAGGGTTTCTTTCTCATTTGTATGAGAATGTATCTAGTAAAGTTCACTTTGGGTCCCAGGGTGAATGCTCGCCATCGTTTAAAGTAGGGTGAGGTATTCGACAAGTATGTGTGCTTGCCCCCTATTGTTTTCCCTTTTTTTAATGCAGTGGATATCCATTTGCCGGTCCTGCAAGCTGGTGCTCTTCGGGCTGACAGGTGCCCTATTCCAGTATTGTTACATGCTGACAATGCTGTTCTGTTATCAAGGACGCCGATCGGCCTACAAAAACTGATTAATGTTTTTGGGGAGTATATGTCCACAAAGATAATGGTAATTAACAAATCTAATACATTTACCATGGTTTGCGGGCCAATGCATGAATAACGTGAAAAGTTTTAAATCAATAAAACCCAAATTGCTACGGTAAATTCAGTTTGTTATCTGGGTGCTTTATTACAGGCAATGACTCATGGGCCCAACATATCTTAAATACTAAAGCCAAGCTGAGTAGGGTATGACAAGGGATTTAAAAAATGTTCATCTAAGTTAGCTAGCCGTCCTATTAAGGAAAGGGCTGGAATTGAGAAGGCTAGTGGGGTGTCCACTGCCACATGTTGGGCTGGTCTCTGGGTCTATGCCACTTGTACTACCTTGCAGGCATAGAAATAAAGGGGCATATTACCAAGACCCTATCGCCACCACAACGTCACTTTTTGCTTCATTTCTCCTCATTGTTGCTTTTTCCATGTGTGCTGCCTTGTGCAGCACACATGGAAAAAACAAAATGTCAAGGTTTGTTTATGTACAGGAAGGTGTCCCTTCCTGTACATAAACAAACCTTTTTTTAAATGCCATTTTGCAACTTACATGTGTGCTGCATGAAGCAGCACACATGTATGTTACAAAATGGCATTTTAGGTATGTTTATGTACAGGAAGGAACGCCTTCCTGTACATAAAAAACCCTCCCTGCTCACAGACACCCTTGCACTCTGGTGCCTATGTTGCCGTTAAGATGTGAGACTTATCCTTCGTAATATGGTGAAGCCTGGCGCTTTCAAAGTGGCGATGAGAGGCGTTAAGCAAAGGAGGCTAACACCTCTCACGCCACTTCCTAGATAATATGCCCCACAGTTTTTAAAACGTCTACTTTGCTTACCTACTTCAGTCTCAACCATGACTGTCCATCAGGAAGTCTGCCTGCAACCTTTAGAAGATATACTCTTGGTAAGACCTTTGTTATTATGGTTATCCCTATGGGTAAAAGAGGATATCAGTTTTACCAGATCAATTATTTTAGATTGCCTAGCCTTGGATAAGGCTTCGAATAGCCCGTAGTCACCGTATATTAACTCCTCTTTTAGTATGTTGTTTAATTTGCTTATATGGTCTGACCCTGTACAGGAGTTATCCTTAACTAAGAGGGTGATCAAAATTGTCTGTTGTTTTATATATGGCCTATGAACTAGATGAGGATGGGTACAGTTATCTATCTGGTGTAACACGTATGCAGCATCGCTTTGTTTTGGTTATACTGAGATGTGGTATTGTCCTTCACTTAGTGGCCTTTCCAACTACCTAGTCTTGTCCTCCTGACCATATCCTCTGCCCTTGTGATGGACGGAGTAAGCAAAGCATGTTACACTTTTTACAGTTTTGTAAATGTGATCAGAATTATAGACGTTTTTTTTTAATCTTAAACCCATCCTTCTTAGACAGAATATTGGATCATATAAAGCTGTTATGAAATATCTGATTGCACCAAGTGAACCCTCTGTGTACTACAAGGGTGCCTTTTTTATTCTGAAAGCCATCCATGTGAGAAAAGGCCTTTTTTCCTCGATGGCCTTTGATTTTAAATTATGTTTTGTATACATGTCACATAATGGATATTCATTTATTAAGATTTTATTAAGGTACTTATTTCATGCTGATGCACATTTATGGCTGTTTTAACTAGCCAAATACAGTTTAAAGCGAATCGGGCCACAGGTTGTTGGTAGGGCCGAATGGTACTCATTTTTGGGGACCAGCATTAATTTTTTTCCAGATTGTAATGTAGAGCAAGGGCGAGGAAAACACAAAAGAGGGAAAGAAGGAGGAAGAGAAAGATTGAAAAACAGTAACAGATGACGACTTCTGGGATGAAAAAGACCCTTCAAGAGTGAGCTAAAGCGTCAGGGAGTATCTGGTGGTAGATTCAAGAGGCCTCAGGTGGAGTCAAAACTATGCAGACTTGGTATTAAGCAACATGAATTTCAGTAGAACCAGACGCTGGCTTCTGAACAAAACTTCGTGCCCTGGCACTTATTCGTTTACAAATCAAGCACTGCAACATCTTCATTCGGCTAATCAAATGCAGCATTGCTATTTAATCTCATTGAAGAAGCATAATAGATTTCAGATCATGGATGCAGACAGCATGTAGAGGGTTGCAGCACATGGCATTGCCTCTGTACAAACCGTGGGAACAACTGATCCTTTTTGTGGTCATCAGGGATGCCCGCAAAACGTGGCAGACACAGGCATTTGCCTGGAGTGGCAGGAGACAGGGGACCGAGAAATCCTGACCTTCAAGGAAACCATGTTATCCTAAATTGATTGCTTTATTGCCAGGTGCTTGCTTCTCCCTGAATCTATAGTGCAAAGCATGCTGTCACTCAGACTGGAGGCTCCTACTGTAGATGGGGTTCAATGGCAGTCTTCATCAAGCTGTCACACAGAAAACAAGACGTGCCCGCTGTATCACTCACTTCCAATAAAAACATTACCTTATACAAAAATATAAGAAACACATTCATTTACTCAGTGACAGACAAAAAGCTTTTCAAATGTGCCTACCGAGGTCACTTGCTGTTTATTAAAATGTTTCAAATTTGAGAGGGCGTGATTTGCCATGCACTTGAAGTGACATTCGATATCCTACATAGCACGGGCATCTTTTGATCAGATCCATTGAGAAGCACCACCAGTGTGATGCTCCAGTTTTGGGCAAGTCAGTTTCTTAAAAAATATATATATAGGCAAATCACCTTTACTTTTCAAACTAACAACAGAACTTGAAAAAAGAAATAGCGCACGCCTCTTTCCTTTTATCTTGTCAGGCAGAAAAGAGAAGTGGCTGTTCTGGCCTTTCCTGTAAAATGTCACATTGATAGCTCACTCGTTTCTAAATTGTTCAGGTGTTCTGCCCCCTCCCCTCGCGCCTAAGCACCTCCCGCCTCTGCTCGGCTAATGGGCCCATCGAACCCACAATGCTCCTCTCTCTGCGTCGATCAAAGAGGCTCCAGGCGTGCGCTCCTTTTGATGTGGGATGACTCAGCGCTCCCTCTTCACTGTCGATTATCTCAGTGGCTGCAGCTGAGGAAGTCACAAAGTTTGCTGCTTTCTGAGAAGCCCTTCAGAAACGTGTTTTTCACATTCACATTGACCCACTCAAAGCTCTCCACGGGTTAATGGACTTCTTTTCCTTTCAGCTTTTGGGTTTGCGTAGAACTGAATGTCGGCAGCACCAAAAACAGAAATAGCGAGAGCAAGGCGAACTCTAATGCTGTCAGAAATAATATTCATGAAAATCACAATTATATTACCAAAACCAATACCAATAAATGCCGCAATAAACAATAACAAAAAGAATACGTGTATTATAGTTATTAGTATTATTATTAACCATTCTTTGTATTAATAACAATATTACGATTAATAGTAATATTCATAGTCTTTATTTCGATTATAAAACCATATAAGACATTTACAACAATAATAAGTAAAATCATTATAAATACATCGATATAAATAGTTAAAACATACACAAGGTATTTTTAAAATAAGTATTAAATCACAATCCAAGACCCCTAGTTAGAAAAGTAATTAATATGCAGGAAATAATTAAAATTGCAAACAGAAGACACACAGGGGCCCATTAGGATGGTGGGCGGATTGCTACCGCCGGCCCGGCGGAGGAAATCCGCCCGCCATCCTCAACAAAAGGACCCCCGTCACATTAGGATGGGTGGGGGGTCCGCGGCGGACGCAAAGTTTGTCCGCCGCATTTCGCCGGTCGACTTCGCGACTGGCGGGAAAAGTGCTTTTCTATGGTGGCGGTGTCTACGAGACACCGCCAACCATATTACGAGGAGGGCGGTCCGATGCTTTTCCACGGCGGCGTTGCCGCAGTGGAGAAGCATGAGGTCTTTACTTTGGGGGCCCGTTGCAGGCCCCCATGGTGAAGGCGAGGTGGGGGTGAACATGGGGGGGTACCTGTGGTACCCCCCTGCATTTGCACGTGTGGTGCCTGCCGCTTTGTGTATGCAAATGCATAACATGCATTCTTAACATTGCGGCGGGTGCTAGTGTAAACACCACCCGCCGTAATGTTACAAATGCATGATGCGCCCGCCAGTGTGGCGGGCGCATAATAATGTGCATGGCGGGACCGCCGCTCAGATCGCGGGCGGTCCTGTTTTCCATGAGGATGGTGGGCGGACATCCTAATGTGCCCCACAGTATCTAGCACTTTGTACAGACAGTTCATAGTAACCCACGTGTAAAGACAGTGTGGTCAAACCAGATCAATGAACCCTGAGATTGTTAGCCCGAATCCTCCATGCCCATCCCAAGAATTTGGCGGTAGCAATAACAATGGCATCCTGGGGTCTCATCTGTAAAATCCTCAAGGCTTCAATGGCAACCCTTGTGTCAAGGATAAGACAAATAGGTTTAAGCCATTTCCTCCTCGGTAGGCTGTAGGCCGGACAAACAAATAGCATATGGGAGATAGATTCTGAATATGCCAGGCACAGCGGGCATAAGTCTGTCGTGGGCCTATGCCATCTACTGGAAAAGGCTCTAATAGGCAGAGAGCCTACCCTAAACTGTTGATAGAGCTTCCTGTCCAATGGTTTTGTGATAAGGTCCCAATAATGGTCAAACTCAGGTTTGTGCTTTATTGATAGGAAGTCTCTGGTTAGGGAAGGGCCAGTTATGGAGGAAAAGCGTTTCGCCCTTATGAAATCCATACAAGCGGCCTTAAACTCCTTTTTAGAGGGAAAGGGAGTCAAATCTGGGTAATCCCACAAGATGCCCATCCCCATTGCTATCAGAGTATCTTTAATATACTGGAACCATCTAATCTTGGTTAGTGACCCAACCATCCTGAAATCAAGAAGAGCTCTAGCATAACAAACAAGCTCAGGGGTGGCCCATAGCCTTCTCCGGTGGGCTAGGGGCCTATATCTAGCTAGGTCCTCAAGTATGATGACAGCCCAGATCCAGAAATAGGGGCACCAATGGGGAGGATTGCGGTAGTCCTGTAAGGGCACTCATACATTTATTTTGGGCTATAACTAGGCATGATATATCTTCATGGCCCCATAATTCAGAGCTGTATAAAATGGCACTTACCACTTTAGTGTTATATATTGTGAGGGCGGAGGCTATAGGTTTAGTGTGTGACAGCCTACATTCTTTAAGGAGGACCCCGGCAAGCTGAGCATGCTTCAGAGCAAGCATGTCAATTTGTGGCTTCCAATGCAGCTTCCTATTTAATGTTATCCCCAAATAAGTAAACACATCTGTCTGCTCTAGAGGAACATCATTCATATAAACTTTGCCCCTTACAGCTTTCGATTTGTGGAGAACCATAAATTTAATCTTATCCACATTAACCACCAGCTCATGATCACGGCAGAACTCCTCAAAACGGGACAGAGCCACCTGTTGCCCGGATTAGGTCTTGGATAATATCAGTGTGTCATCCGCAAACATGAGTAGGGGAAATTTCATTCCCCCAAGAGTTGGAGCATCTGTGGGGCATGTGTAATAATATTGCACTACCCTGTCTATAAATATGGAAAACAGGGTAGGCACGAGGACGCATCCTTGAAGCACGCCCTTTGTCACCGGTAATTTATCTGTAACCTCTCCGTGTGTACCCCATCTAACCTGGGCGTGGTTAGAATCATGGAGCTTAACTAACATCGCTAGCAGCTCTAGCGGCATCCCCACTTCTAAGAAGGCTCTCCACATTTTGTTACGTGGGACAAGGTCAAATGCTGACTTTAAATCGATGAATGCTGCATATAGCTTGCCTCCACCTGCAAGACGTACCCACCAATAAATCATCGCAAACTTCAACACCTGGTCAATTGTGCTGGTACACGGCCGAACCCTGCCTGCATTGGAGATAAAATCTTAGCATCCTCTATCCATGATTGGATTCGACTTAAAACTAATCTGGCCACAATTTTCTGTATGGAATCTATCAGGCTGATAGGCCTGCAGTTACCTGGCCAGCCTGTGTCCCCTTTTTGTATACCGGCAAAATTACAACACCAGTCCATGTGTCAGGGATACCTGCGCCACTGGCAATGGAATTTGCCAAGTAAGTAATATAAATCACCCAATTACCCTTATTATTAATATTTCCAATAACGAAAGTATCAATGCTACAACTACTAATAATGATATTAATAATTATCAATGTTGTTGCGTCAGCGACGCTGATTGCCTGAGGTGGAGGGGCAGGGTGTTCCAGGTCTTGGCGCCAAGGTAGGAGAAAGAACTTCCTCCAGTTCTGGTCTTGTGGATCCTGGGGACGGAGGCTAGGATAAATTGGGTGGAATGAATTAGTGGTGGGTATGTGGAATGCAAGGCGGTGGTTCAGGTATGCTGGCCGGTGAGGAAGGAGTGGATCCAGTCCAGTGCCTTGTCGTAGATTCAGACGTCATGGAGTTTCGTGATTAGGGTGCGGTGGGAAACAGTGTTGAATGCGACCAAAAGGTCCAGTAGGATAAGGGCAGGGATCTTGTCTCGATGAAGGAGGGTGCAGATGTCATCAGTGGCAGTCGTTGCTTCAGAAGCCGGATTGGGAGGTGTCCAGGACATGGTTCACTTCGATGAACTCCGAGAGTTGGGGGTTGATGGCCTTCTCGATTACCTTGGCTGGGGAGGGGAAGAGGAAGATGGGTCTGAAGTTCATGAGGTCTGTCAGGTCTGAGGATGACTTCTTCAGCCGGTGGGTTGATCTCTGTGTGTTTCTAGTCGTCGAGGAAGGGGGCGGTTTCGATGGAGCAGTTGATGGGTGTCAGCGTGGATCGGATGGGGCTCCTGAGTGGATGCTCTTCATGGTCTTGAGTGTGTCCTCTGTTGAGCAGGGTCCGACTGAGCACGGTCTGTTAGAGTGCATCATAATTGCGTGAAGTGGTGGCAGGCGTAATGGTATGGTCTGTGGTGTTAAAGCTGTCATAGATGTGCCTTATCTTGTGGTGGGAGAAGGAGTCAAGTTTGTTGCTGAGTTCTTCAAAGGGTGGGACATCTATGGTCTTGCTGTTGGTCTTAGCGAACTCCTTGACAATGGTGAAGAGTTCTGTGCTGTTGTGTGCGCTGGTGTTGATTCTGTCTTGGAAGGTAATTTTCTTTGCGGTTTTGAGGAGGAGGTGGTGTGCATTGACTGGATTTGAAGGTTGCGTGGGTTTCTAGGGTTTTGTTGTTCATCTATCTCTACTCGTCAATTATAATAAAATAAACAGACATGTTTTTAACTGCTTTCAAAAGGCCTTGTGAGATTTACAAGTGCTTAAAGAGTGTGTCAAATCATTACACAGTTAGGGCCACAAAATGCAGGGCCACCTTGGCGTGATTTCCTAATCCTACTTACCACTGCCAGATCTTGATGACAGGATCGAAGTGCACAAGCTAGCCAGAAGCCACAGATCTTAAATACATTGGCCCTGTATTAATAAGACATTTGTACATATAATACATAGTTTTAAACTGTACTCGCAGAAGAATCAGAAGCCAGTACAGGGTGTGCAGTAGACTGGCTAAAGAAGTAATTCCAGAGGAACAGAGAAGGCCAGCAGTTGCATTCTGAACAGTTTGGAGTCAATGTAGCAGACACTTAGCAACCCCCAGGTACAACATATTACTGTGGTCCTGCCTGGAAATAACCAGAGCATGGACTACATTTCATTGAGAGGGGTCAGGAAGGCAGGCCAAGATTTTTCTTAGCCATTTAAGAACAACAAAACAGGTGGCAGTCACTTTATTTATCTGGTAGCGCATGATCATCTTACCATCCTTCCAGACTCCCAAGCCTTTTTACCACCTGGGAGGGGGTATGGGCTGTACCCAGATCAGATGGCCATAGATGAGAACCCCAGAGATGGTGATAGTTGCCCACTAACAACACCTCAGTCTTGTCCACATTAGGTTTCAGCAAGTTGATGTTCATCCACACTCTAACCTGGGCAAGACACGTGTTGAGGGCATCTGCAGTGCGGTTATCCTTTGTAGATAAGGATACCACAATTTGGGTGTTATCATCATAAGAGAAAAGTGTAAACGCAAAGAATTCACAATCTCAGCAAGAGGCCTTACTTAGAGGTTAAAAGTCAGGGGCTAAGGGTAGAACCCTGCAATACCCCTGAGGCTAAAACGTGTGGTTTAGACCTGCATTGATGGAATTGCACCTGAAAGGTGTGATTATACAAGAAAGATCTCAACCACTTCAGGGCTGTGCCTTGAATCCCCATTCCTTCCAGTCTTCCCAACAGAGTGGCATGGTTCACCAAATCAAATGCAGCACTAAGATCCAAAAGAAGTAGTGCTGCCAAATAGCCTGCATCTGATAGAATTTTAAGATATTTCCTGACACCAAGGATGACAGATTCAGTGCTGTAACCAGCCCTATAGCCTGATTCTTGCAATATTCCGTTAGTCTCAATGTAAGAGGTCGGTTGCCTATTAACGTGCTTTTCCAACACCATGGTTAGGATAGATAAAAGTGAAATGGGCCTGTAGTTTGACCATATTTGAAGAACAATACTAGCTTTCTTGAGAAAAGGTGTAACTAAGGCCCATTTCTATGCCAAGGGAACACTGCCATCTTGCCTAATACAGAAGGCGGGCAGGAGTCAAGTTGAGAGCCCGACCTGTTGGCTGTAAGAAGAGAAATAAATACAGGTACATCTAGAGTTACAGGTATTTAAAGTGCTCAAAGGGGAGCTCACCCAAAGGAGCTATAGATGAACCTGAGAATGTAGATTGATTATCCTCATTTTTCTTCAGGAAAACATATTGAATTTCATCAATATGATCTTGAGTGAATGATGTGGCAGGAGCCGTATTTGCCACATCAGATAACAACCTTATCAGAGTAGTATTTAGCTCTTGCGGTCCAGCACAATGTCTGATACTTCATACTCCGCCTTCCTATAGTTTTGTTTATCCTGAGTGTTGTAGGTTTTATGCCACGTTCTTTCCGGACCTTTCCATATCTTTTTCACATTGTGCAAGGATTAATTGTACCAGGGAGCAAGGGGAAGGTTTCAGTGATGCTTCCTGCATGTGACACACTACACAAATCTGCTTCCACTAAGGTAACTCACTTCAGGAAGATTGTCTTCAAGTAATACGTTTACAGCAGGAAAATCTACATTTGACCAATGCCGGCAAGTGGAGCTTATTTGGCACTCTTGAATACTGACATCTTCAGTGATAGAAAAAAAACACAAGAACAAGAAATGTTTAAACCTATGAAAACAATATCATGAATATCAACTGCTGTCATTTGTGAAAATCATTCATGAAAAATAGAGCACTCTATGCAGATCTCATCACCCAACTTCAAAAGAGACCCCAGATGATACAGAACTCAGCTACCGAACTCATCCTCGACCTCCCCAAATGGACCCACATTACTCCCCTCCTCAGGAGCCTCCATTAGCTCCCCAACTATAAAAGATGCCAATTTAAGATGCTAATGCACACCCACAACGCCCTCCTTGACTAAGAACCAGCATACATCAACCACCGCCTGAACTATCACCAACCTGCCCGACACCTGTGTACCGCCTCCCTTGCTCACACTCCCCGCATCCACCAAAGCAACAGTGGAGGGCATTCCTTCTCCTACCTCATTGCCAAGTCCTGGACCGGCCTTCCCTTGCACCTTCGAACATCATCGTATCTCTCCTGGAATTCAGAAAGATACTCAAGACCTGGCTTTTTGACTGTTCCCAGCAAGAACCCATGCCAGCACCCGGATACCCATGTGGGTGATCAGTCATGATATACAAATCTGAGTTGATTGACTGATTGATTGAAAAATGTTGATTTTCCAAGCATGAAACACACAAAAAGTGATTGGAAGAATGTTTGCAATTTTTCTAAACAATAGCAATAGCTCAGGGTATTATACCAACCCATCATTCTTTTGCTCACTATGCCACCCCAGTTTGAACCCGGCCATATGAAAATCAGTCTTTACCCTGCTCCTCATAGGAACAGTCCAGCCCGTAATGCCAGGCCAGGTCCTCCCTGAACCAGAACACAAACAACCCAGGACTGTTTTGTCTAAGTTATGGGCTCATCAGCTGGGTACAGCTAGGTTCCAGTGACACAGTGAGCACGGGACCGTGATCTGTGTATACTCTTTGCCACTTAGGGTGGTACATGAAACACAAAAAAGGCGATGGGAAGAATGCTTGCAATTTGTCTAACCACTGGCAATCCCTCAGGGTAGCATCCACACCCATGGTTCTTTTGCTCACCATGCCAACTCAGTTTGAACCCAGGCAAACTAGTTTTGACCATGCTCCTCATGAGAACAGTCCAGCCCCATGGCTGGGTCCAAACTGAGTGGCATAATGAACATGGATGTGTCCAGACATGGGTGCAGTGCTCACAGTGAAACATAGTTACTACAAGTAGTGCTGTCAAGTGCAGTGCCAATAGTTTCTCTAGATGCTCACAATGATTAAAAAAGATCTTTTGCTTCTACATGCCGAAGGTCATATGAAAGTCTAGGGCTTACATGCTCATTTATTTGAAATTTGAAATAATAACTTGTAGCATTCATTCGTACATTCATGATTTCGAATGGTTCTCAATGGCAAGAAAGACCATCCTGGAAACAATGGCTTTTATTATTAGACATTAGTACCCCCTGGACATGAGCAGGTGAGTGCAGTGTGTAAATGGGTAATAAAGGGCATGTAAGGGTTCTGAGACATGTCTCAAATTATTTTCTCACTGATCTAGGCCCTTGGCACTAAAGCCTTAGATGATCTTCTTCAGAGTCCCCTCACAGGGTTGGTTTCTACTAGAATTTGCCATTACTACCCTTACAGATACCCGTCCCTGGGTCCTGACTAGTGCATTCTACCTATTTCATGCCCTATGAGGCCCAGTCTCGTCTGACAACCCATAAGCACTATGCCGAACTTCATCAAGCTTTCACCTTTGTATGCATTTCACAGGAGGCTGCCAGAAAATGAATTGAGTTCTCTCTAGATCACACAGAGGGGCCGATTCCGATCTCGGTCAGAAGGGCACCGAATCGGGTTTGAAATTAGCGGATCGGATTCGAAGGCTGAATTTCTGTCCGGTTCGAACACGGGTCCGGACGTCGAAGTACGATGCAAACAAGCGTGAAATCTTGGTTCGAATTGTTTCCAGGTCCAAACCGCTCCGTTCATCTCGGCTGTAAGCTAACCGTGGCGCGCAATGGAGGCGAATTCCGACTGTGCCAGTACGATACTCAATTCGGACAGCTGGATCGAGTCGGAGCTTCCAGCTCGCAATAGCTCCCGGAGTTGGGCTTTGGGGGTCCGCATCGGACCCCCTGTTACCCCTGTTACCCGCAGCATTACGACTCGGACACAGGGGGAAACACAAAGGCAAGTACGGTGCGGATGGCACCAACGCGTACCCACTGTAGGGGGCGCAGTTGTCTGCAACGTACCCATTCAGTCAATGGAGACCATGTACGCGTTGTACGACCGGCTCCCCATGACTTCTATGGGAGTCTGACCGAACCGAGTCCGACAGCATACGGCCACAACGTACTCGCTTGGTCGGACTGCAGGAGCCCGGATCGGTCAGAAAACACCCCGGATCCGGCCCAGTCAGAGTGACTTCCAACCGAGATCGGAATCGGCCCCTGAGGGTAGTTCAACAACTCATTACCATTACCACATCTAGCAGTACTCATTTTGGTGAATTGATGTCCAAGAATACAATTGATTGGTCTGCTCCTGACTTAGAGTTTTTGCCAAGACTGGATACTCCTCCCACATGGGGTTGAATTGGAATCACTTCAGGGTATTGTTAAGATTCCACTCCTGAAGGACCAGACACAACTCTGCGGCAGAGATAAGTTGCATTAAGTTCAGGAGTATAGGAACCACCAGCCATTCTCAGCTCCTCACATCCAGTCTATCTAAAATGGACTTTTCACCCCATATACCTGCGATTGACTGATCAGGATAGTGAAGGAAATGCTTTAAGACACTGTGAAACATGTTGTATCCACTGCTGGATATGACTTGCTCAATTTTGGCTCCCTTTGTATGACTCTTCTGACTAACAGTACTGAATCATCTACTTCCCGGCACATATGCCTGCCCTCAACTTGATTCCTTCAGACCTACAGACATTGCTCATCTCTGCTGACATGCTTCTTTGCCAAATATATCTCCGTATTAGCATGAAAGCTCTGTTTTCTTGGTAATGTATAGCGTAACAGGATGCAGGATGTCAATCTCGCCTTTTTAACGTTTAAAGTTTGGCTGGAATAATTGTATTATATTTGATAACTAATTTTGTTTGCTGTTCTGTTCACAAGGGCTTGTGGGCCAATGAGTCTAGAGCCTCCTTTTAATCCACCATCTTGCGACTCCTTGTAGAGTTTGGATCCTATAAATATGATTAGGGGCAACTAGAACTTAGAATATATATCTGATTGTGTACTGGAATAACCTCATTGACAGCAGAATTGGGAGAGCTAGCGTGATCCTTTGCACCATTATTAAGGATCATGGCCCATGGGATTCACAGCATATCACAAATTCTAGGGAAACAGAATACACTTTCCTGTCTTGAGTCCACTGTACTTGCTCACATATAAATTAGTTCTATAATACAAAGTTGTATGGCTGTGCTACACTGGAATGATGGATCTCAGATCACTCACCAGAACAGATGGGGAAGAATTGGTTAATGTCTCACTTACGTCTAAAAGACGGTGAATACATCTCTCGCAGTATAAACCTTCCATGGATAAGGCTGCCTTAAGGAATAAACTCATTATCTATCTAAGTATGAAGTTTGAACAAGACCTCAGGGTCTTTGCCTCGAACCCTATGGGACATGGGAAAGAGTGTATTGAGGGATGACATGAGTTGGCCCTAAAGAAATGTAAAGCCAGGGAAGACCAAAACGCACTGGAGTGTGAAATTTGGGTACTGAATGCCTTCTATGTGGGAAACCTATTCTGGAATGATGGGCAAATCTAGAAATGAAAAAGTTTGAGCCTAACACCCTATTCATGAACAAAACTAAGTACTCTCTGACTCGTGTCCGATGGTGACATTATGACAAGGTGTGGAGGAATGTAGTTATTTAACATGCTAACTAAAGCAGAAAGCACCTGAGATGTAATGACACTAATGCACTTATAGCTTATCTCGTTGACATCACCAAATTGTTTGCAGTTTTCTTCAAATGCCTATACTGTTCATAATGTTTTGACACATCCAGACAGAGGATACATTTCTTGTAAGGTACTACTAGAAGGTAAAATCATAGTTGAGGAGATAGAAGAGTGGATTTCAGACTTTCCACATGGTAAAGCACAGAGAGATGACAGTCTGCCAGGTGAGTTTTATATGATTACCGAAACTCAAGTTTCCCACAGTGGCAGTCGTATCATAATTAGGGGTGCGAGACCACCGCCTGAGCGTGCAGCACCAAGACGGGGTGATACATATCCGTATGACAGAATCTGCAAAACCAGAGCTGTCCTCCAAGAAGAGTATTATCTCTAAGAACATGGATCATCCATTACAAATCACCGCCTGACATTTGATCGCTATCTTGAAGCCAGAGAACTATACAGATACTGCAGGACATGTATCTAGCCATTCAAAACAAAGGGAGAGAGCGAGTTGTCCGCGCCATATATTCAGTTTGCTAAATAATCTAAAACTTTAAACTTAAGGTATTAGCACCACGAGATATCGTCAGACACATGCAATTGTAATCCAGGGGGAAGAGAAAGAAAAGTGAAATAAAAGATCCAGTTACATCTAGATCAATATAGTTATAGAGTTATACAGAACTCCTGAAGAAGGCAGTAGCCGAAACGCGTTGATTGGTTCTGTGTATTATCACCAAAGATCATCGCAACTATAACTTTGCCATCTCTATGTTGTCAATAATTTATAAGATAAAGTAATCATGGTGCAAATAGGATCGATTGACCTTTGTTGTTAAAAGATACAAATGAGATTTATTATCAAATGATACAAGAAGTAAATGTATAAAATAATTTTGAAATAACCAAAAGTATTATAAAAAAGAGTATTTAATAAAAAGAATATTTTTCGATCTCTTTGTTTAATTTGATTTATAATTATAAGTGTACAACGTATGGTTAGTTTCATACGTTTATGCACGGAACCCGGTGCCACTTGGTCATTTTTTCAAAAAAAGCAAGACCACCGCCTTACAGGCTGTAAGGCGGCGGTCCTGCACCCCTAATTATAATGCAACCGCCACCATGGCGGTCGCATCCATCAATTTAACATTGCAGCAGGTGCTGCTGGCTGCATCAGCTGCCTCAATGTTAAATGGCCATGTCGTGCATTTCCCTGCACAACGTGGCAGGCACCATGCGGCGCCTTACACCTTTTGCATGGAAATGTAGGGGGGTACCTAGTGCACAACAGGCTCCCCCAACACAGAGGGGGCCCACAACAGGCCCCTCAAATCCAGCTTCTGCCAGCCTTTCCATGGCGGTTCCACCATAATGGAAAGGATGGCTGATGCCGGTATTATAATCGGGCGGGTGGTGCCTACTAGGCACTGCCACTATATTCCCGGTCTTATCCGCTCCGCCAGGCAATCATAATAATTGCCTGTGGCGGAAGCGTGGTGGGCGGTCTTTGCGCCCACCACACTTGCAGAACGATTTCCCTCGCCATCCTAATGTGGCTGTGGGAAATAAGCATTTCTGATGGCGGAGGGACCACCACCGGCGGTGGCGGTGCTTCTGCCATCATAATGACCCCTAGAGTTCCTTACAGCATCCTAATTGTAGAATCATCCCTCACATGAAGACCAATATCAAGATCCTGGCTAAGGTCTTAGCAAACCATCTGAGAATAAATAATCCTGAGTCTGATTCATCATTCACAGGTTGGGTTTGTAGCTGGATGGACATCAAAGAATCAATTGAGACTTCTATCTATCATTCTGTTCATGTGAAGGATGATCATAAAGACAATATAGCAGGCTCACTGGATGTCAAAAAGGCATTTACGCACGTTGAGTGGAGGGTCTTCCTTCGTGAGCATGATTGACCCGCAATTTCTTGGCTAAAGACAGATGGGTGTATGAGGATCCATTAGTCCAAAAAGATTGCCGGGGCTTCCTGTCGGATACCTTTTCTGTTGGGATAGAATGCAGTGTTGATATATTTCGCCACTCCTCTTCCTACTTGCACTGAAAACTCTTGTCTTATAGACTCTATGCCCTGACTCTCTTTTATCCAGGTCAGACTTCATTTTGTCATAGGACTGTTTGGAAAATGGTGGCATTCTACTTCCTACGTTTAATTCATGGTAGTCTTTACCTTCCTGAGGAAATGTATATATGTATCTATGTTGCATGCTTTTGACCTGTAAAGTGTTCTTTTCTTCTACTTGAACATACAAGGTGTCATATCCTTCTGATAGTGACAAATACAAGTTCCTTGTGCTGCATCAGGCTAGGACTGGTGCCTTTTCGCAGGTCAAGTAACAACAATAACCCAAATAGTGTGGTCTGTATTGACATATTTTTGCCTTATTAGTACATATATTTTATATATATGATTGTGCCTACACATTCCTTAAGAGAGATTAGCTGGTTCGATGTACTATAAAAACCTCCTGAAATCACCATCAAATCAGAGAGTTGTTTGCCCCACGTGATTGCACCAGATGCTGCCTGAGATTCCCCTGATAGAACTTGCAAGATCGACTTACTGCTCAGCCTCTAGTCTTGTGCTGAATGTTGAAAATGCCCTGAGAGGAAATCAGCGGGTCGCAGCTGTTGTGTGTTTCTTTTTGAAAGAAATTCACTTCAGGCCTCCCGATAACCACAGAACTTTGCTGTAAACAGACATCTAGAGGATGTCTCTCAAGAAACTCTTAATACAAGTTAATCTACTCCATGTTCTCTTAATACAGCTCATAGAAGTAAGAGTTAGGATGCTAGGTTGATAAATTAATGTCTTGCTATGCAAGAAATGTTCATATTATTCTCATTGCTGATTGTGTGCCTCAGTTCTGTATTAATCCTGGATCACTGACTGAATATCGATGTACAAAAATATTGTGTTACCAAAATATTGGGACGTAAATATCGATGTCAAAAATATCAACCTTCTATCTTCATAATGGTTAGTGCTAAAATATCGGGAAAAAAACATAGTTGTTAAAAATATCGAAGTACAAAATATAGTTTTTTTTATATAAAAAAAGTATGTAAAATAAATTAATACATATACCTAAAGAAATATTTAGATTTATTTGAAAATGTTAACTATTATAAGTAATAAATGTAATGTAAAAATAAATTAAACATACATATATAACATGTAATATATATATATATTTACCTAATAATAATTAATAAATAATTATTTTAATTAATTATAAAATGTTAGAAATATATAAAAAATTATAAATAAATATATATATACATAGACCTGTAACGTAAAAATAAAAAAAATACAAAATGATGTTATAAATTAAAATATAAAAATGTTTATTCTTTTTTAAAAGTAAATTTTACTCTACATTGAGTGCAACAGTAGGGAACGTGTTGGATAGCGAAGGGGAAAAATTACTATTCCCACTCCAGTGAGTGCAACAGTAGGAAAAGTATTGGATAGTGGAGGGGAATAATTTATTATTCCCACTCCAAGCAGTGCAACAGTAGGTAAAGTGTCGGATAGCGTAGGGGTAAAAATTACTATTCCCACTCGAGCGAGTGCAACAGTAGGGAAAGTGTTGGATAGCGGAGGGGTAGAAATGACTATTCCCACTCCTATGAATGCAACATTAGGGAAACTGTTGGATAGTGGAGGGGAAAAATGTAATATTCCCACTCCAATTAATGCAACAGTAAGGAAAAGGTTCGATAGCGGAGGGAAATAATTTACTATTCCCACTCCAGCAAGTGCAACAGTAGGGAAAGTGTTGGATAGCAGAGGGATAAAAATTACTATTCCCACTCCAGCGAGTGCAACAGTAGGCAAAGTGTTGGATAGCAAATTACTATTCCCAATCCAGCGACTGCAACAGTAGAGAAAGTATTGGATAGCGGAGGGGTAAAAATTACTATTCCTACTCTAGCGTGTGCATCAGTAGGAAAAGTGTTGGATAGCGTAGGGGTAAAAATGAAAATTCCCACAAATAAAATTCAATTTTAAAAAGAAACAAAAATATCTACTACATTACAAAATTGTATAAAAAAACCAAAAACAAACATATATAAAAATACCTAAATTTTTACAAAACATAGAAACATAATAATGAAGCAAAAATTTTAAATTTACATAAAAAGATTACTTTTTTAAATAAAAAAATAAAAACAAATAACTGTCTTGTAAAAAAATTACATAAAAGTAATAGTTTATTTCCTACCCTATTACACCACACAATTTACAACACACATCTAACTTTAAAAAAACAGTGTACCTCCATAATTAACACAATTAAATCGCAATTATAAAATATTAATATTAAAAAACATATTTAAAAAGGTAATAATTAATGTACTAACAAAACATACATTACAGCTATAGAAGAGAAATACCCAAACAAAAACAAAACTACGCAATTAACAAATATATTTATCAATTAATAAATGAATATTAATGATCAATTAATGATTAATTAAATTGAACTAAATTACTTTCCACATTATACCCCAATGAACACCAAAACACACACCTAAAAAATATTTACACAATTTACATAACTAATTGTACATTAATAAATTAATATCAATTAACAACAAATCATTAATTCATTTAAAAACATTTACTTCCCACCATTTACCACTATAAACCCCACAACTCACGCATCAAAATGATTACAAAATTGACAAAATTTTAATTTAATTAATTAATTAGTAATAAAAAATGAATTGCCTCCCACCAAATTCCCCTATAAATGCCACCACCAATTTCATAAAAACACCCACAATTAACATAATTAATTAACAATGAATTAATTAATGAATTAATAACAATTCACAATCAAAATATAAATATTTATTAATAAAGGAATTCACACTATTCACACAATAAAATTAATATTTAATACATATTATATAAAAAATAGTAATACATGTATTAAAAGAAAATTACTTCCCAACCTACTTCCCTATCAACCCACAACCCACTCCTGAAAAAAATGACATAATTAACATAATTACCAATTAATTATTATTAATTAATAACAAATTAATAAATAATTATTATTACATTATTTCCCACATTTAACATTATTAAATATTAAATAAATAAATATTATTAATGGAAACATATGAATCATTTAATTATATTTAAATTATCACACACCCACCCTATTGCCCTATAAACCCAAAACCCGCTCGTGAAAAAATGACATATTGAACATATTCACCAATTTATGAATCAATCAAAATTAACAGGCAATTATTAATACATGAATAATAAATTAATGACCATAATTAACATTATGAAATCAAAATTAAATAAATACTAATTAGTAAAAAATATTATAATTAAATTACTTCCCGCCCTATTCCCCTATAAACTATACCTGGGCGGTGAACTTCGCTCCATTCAAGGAGTTTGCAGAGTTTTCTGCACTTAGTGGAGCTCTTGGAGTGCAGAAAACTCTGCTTCGCGATGTGCAGCGGATTTTTTTGCCTGCTGGCGATCGTGAACGGTAAGTTTGCAAGCGCGACCTGCCGCTCCGGTAAAATTTCTACCCAAGCGGCAGGAATACCAGCACAAACTGCAGTTAGCACGGCACCCCACCACTCGCGGAAATTCGTGGAGTTCTTTTGTAACTTCGCGGAGTTCCTCGTAGCAAAACTCCGCGAACTACGCCCAGGCTTACATAAAGCCACAATGTGCAACGGAACTAAATTGCAAAATGTAATTCAAATAAAATTAATATTCAATTTATTATAATTAAATTACTTCCCACTCTATTCCCCTATAAACCCACAACACGCTACGGAACTAAAACGCAAAATTTAATTAAAATAAAATTCATAACTTCTAAAAATTTAACACTTACATTAAAAAGAATACAATACTTAGACAAAAAAATAGCACATACATTTCAAATACACATTAAAATACGAGGCTTGTAGCGCTTTATTTTAATACTCCCGTTTTGCTATTTAATTTACTGTTTGTGTTTGCCTTCTTCCCTGATCTTAATACTGGCCCACTTGCCTGCATTTTAATCGGAAACTCACCGCATTTTGCGGGCCCCCTTGCCAAGCTTTCTCATCTCGGTGGAAATCTTGGTGGGACTGAAGGACGCCTGTGCGCCATTTTGGAGATCGGTCTAGTCGTCAGAAGGACGCTAGACCTGCATTTAAGGCGAGTGCGCGAGACGATCAGTCATTAGAACTGACTGGTGAGGTGAGCGTGCTACCAGAGCGTACAGCGCTTAACAGCGTAATTTTGCAAGGCTTGTAGCGCTTTATTTTAATACTCCAGTCTTGCTATTTAATTTACTGTTTGTGTTTGCCTTCTTCCCTGATCTTAATACTGGCCCACTTGCCTGCATTTTAATTGGAAACTCACCGCATTTTGCGGGCCCCCTTGCCAAGCTTTCTCATCTCGGCGGACATCTTGGAGGGACTGAAGGACGCCTGGCGGCGCCATTTTGGAGATCGGTCTAGTCGTCAGAAGGACGCTAGACCTGCATTTAATACGGTTATGTCAACGCGCAGCGGGCTCGCCGGACCCCACGCCGGAGTCACGCCAGAGTCCAGCCCGTCTATGCCAGTCCGGGCCCAGACGGGCCTAGGGCCCGACCCTATGTTAGATCAGGTAGGGTCCACTATCGCCTACTCTCGCAAAGAGCTTTTACGGTTGCGCCCCTCAAAAAAACCCACTTGTACGTACATGTATAGAGGAGCCGAACCCTTTTCACACTGCGGTTTTTGCTGTTCATCCGAGCAATCCACGGTAAGGAATCCCCTACGAATGGCTTTACTGAACTGTAGATCTCTCCCGAGGCACTCACTGGAAATTAATCTCCTCATACAAGATCATAAGCTAGATATCCTGTTTGTAACGGAAACATGGCTTACAGCAGGCTCAGAGGTGGATATTGTAAGAGCCCTTCCCCCTGGATTTTTAATCTATTCTCAGGATAGGACAGTAGGTCGGGGAGGGGGTATTGCCATTCTTTATAGGGATTCCTTGGTGTGCAGGGCTCAGAATGGTGGGGTGTCGGACTGTGTGAGCTGTAAGTTCTCTTTGCAAATCTCACCTACGGTGGCGGTGTCCGGGATATTGGGGTATCGTCCACCAGGAGGCATTGGGAATTTTGTTAATTCCCTGATTGAAACCGTTACGGTTTGGGCTCCTCGACGACCAATTTTATTATGTTGGGAGATTTTAATCTTCATTTTGATGACTCGGCGGACCTGTGGGCGGTTGATCTTCAATGCGATCTAAAGGCATACGAGGTAGATCTCATCAACTCAGGGGCTATTCATAATAAGGGTCATTTGCTTGACCCGATTTTTACCAACATTGCCGCGGTGAAAGCTTTGCCTCCCTTTCCACTTCCGTGGACGGACCATCTGTTGATTCCCTTTACCTGGCAAACAGAGGTTGTTAGTACTCCTTCTCCCAGTGCCTGCACCTCCGAAAGACCCTGGTCAAGGTTGTTGGTTGAAAATTTGTCTCTGGAACTTGAAGGTTCTCGCCCCCCGTCGGTCTCGGACCAGTATTGGCAGACACTAATTTCAGTAGATGGCTGACCAGTGCACTTGACTCTGTACTCCCAATAAGGTCTGCAGCAAGGAGAGAGAAGAGAACGAGCTCTGCCCCCTGGTACACGTCGGAGCTAAGAACCTTAGAAGGGGTTGTAAAAGGCTTGAACATGCCTGGAGGAAGGACTGGGAGGAGACTAGCAAGGCTGAATATAGCTTGGCGATAAGGGTATATAAACTCGCTCTTCGGTGTGCCAAAACCCAGTTCTTTGAGGAGAGAATTAAGAACGCTTCAAATTCCTCCAGGGAAACCTTCTTAGTGGTTAAGGAACTGTTGAGGGTTCCTGAGCCGCCTGCAGCCATTGATAACTTAGAAGAAAAATGCAAAGATCTAGCAGATTATTTTCATACAAAAATAGTAAATATCTTAAGTACCCTGCCCCAGATGAGCCGGAGAGCAGAGTCTAGCTGTGAGTTAGTGAGACCCCCTGTCAATTTAGAAGCTTTTGGACCAGTATCTGTTGGTGAGGTCCTTAAAGCTCTGGCCACCATTAAGAGTGGTTCTCCTCTTGACTTAGTTCCCATGAGGATTTTGAAACAGGTAGGTTCCTCCATTGCTAAACCTTTAACCGAATTAATCAATGCCTCTTTGGTGTCTGGCTTAGTTCCACCGAACTGGAAGGGAGCAGTAGTAAAAGCTCTCTTGAAAAAGCCCAACTTAGATCATCTCGACATGGCGAAGTATAGGCCCATTTCTTTACTTCCAGGGCTTAGTAAAATCACGGAAAAGTTAGTGAATTTCCATCTATCTAACTTCCTTGAGTCCAATGGACTATTGAGAAGTTCGCAAACAGGTTTCCGGCCAGGCCAGGGTACTGACACCGCCCTACTGGCAGTCGTTGAAGAATCAAGAAGCATTTTGGATTCAGGAGGATCAGTGGCAGTGATCCTCCTGGACCTCAGTGTAGCTTTTGACACTGTTAATCATCTAGTGTTACTGCAACGGCTGTCAGATGTCGGGGTGACGGGGACTGCATTAAAATGGCTTCGGTCATTTCTTAGCGATCGGACCTATCATGTATGGGAAGGTTGCGCACGTTCGGCATCAATCCACCTCCAATGTGGTGTACCTCCCTGAGCCCCACATTGTTCAATGTGTATATGGCCCCCTTGGAGGATGTGGTTGCTTCATTTAACATCAAAATCGTGAGCTATGCCGACGATACCCAGCTGGTGGTCGCCCTTTCCCAGGCCACGGAAAGCCCAGATATGCTGTACTCTTGCTTGTCCAAAGTCTACATCTGGATGGGTGAGTCAGCATTAAAGCTGAACGGTTCAAAGACCGAAATCATGCTGTTGGGGCATAAAGGCTCCTCACTTCCCCGGATCATTTGGCCTAGCTGTTTGGGCTCTCTCCCGAATCCCAAGGAGGAGATCAAGAGTCTCGGGGTATGGCTGGAGCAAGATCTCTCCTTCAGGACTCAGGCAAAAAAAATGGCAGGAGTCTGTTTCGGTCTTCTTCGGTCCGTGCGCAAAGTTTTGCCCCTCCTTCCATCGCTATCTAGGAAGCTATTGCTTCAGGGGCTGATCATATCAAAATTGGATTATGCCAATGCTATCTACCTTGGTGCCCCTGAAGCAACCTTTAATAAATTACAACAAATTCAAAATGCTGCAGCACGGTTACTTAAAAACACTCCTATGTCACGGTCGGCTAAATCCGCATTGAGGGCACTGCACTGGTTGCCGGTGCGTGAAGGGTGAAATTCAAATCCCTCTGTCTTGCACACAAAATGTTGCAGGGTATAGGCCCTCCTGTCCTGAAGAGTTTAGTCACACCCTATAAAGCCAGCAGGACCCTACGTTCAAACCAAAAACACTTGCTCAAGATCCCTAAAGTTAAAAAGGCACGTACAGGGGGAAGAAGATTCTCTGTGAATGTTGCTGTACTCTGGAATTCACTCCCCCTACGTTTGTGCTCTGAGACTTGTCTCCTTCGTTTTCGCAAACTTTTGAAACAATCTTTTTGTTAACTGTGGACCCTGAGTGCATGTGACTGTTACCTTTTATTTCTGGAACAAGCGCTGGGATGCTCCAGGGTAACTATGCGCTATATAAAACTGCAAAAAAAAAATACATAACATTAACTAAATCAACTATATTTTTTGCAATTATATTTTATCAAACGATATTAATGACTTGTGGCAGTCAAAATTTCTGTACCACAATATTTTGCACTCAGTATGAGTGCAAGTCAACATTTCCTATTCGATATTCTGACTGTTTACCATTAATCATATTCTGTGTGGTTATATTTCATGTGCTCAGCAACAGAAGTAGAATGTTGGAATAAACACTTTTCATTGTCTCTTATTTAGTGCAGTGCTTGTGTGTGATAATCTAAAGATTGGAATTGGGTTTGAATTACCACTGCGTCCCTGGAATCTTTTATGAGATTGTTAGTAATTTAGAAAACATTGTCATTACATCAACCAGAGAGATGAGTGTGGTTGTGTTGGGCCACAACAACTTGGAATTTATATTCAACATTTGTGCACAGAACAAAGTTCAGGCATCTGTGGGCAGGAAAGACAGACCGTGTAGAACGAATCATATAGACTACGTTTATGCAAATGTCGGGTGGTGGGTAATAGGCAATCATATTCCATCAAAGGTATCGGCACACCCAATGTCCAATCTGATATCTTGTTATACACAGGTGGCATTGTTCTTACACCTAGGCCCTAATTACGATGTTGGGTGGAGTTTCCTCCGCCCAACATCGTCTGGTCAAGGGACCGACTGATACCCGGTCTGCAGTCTCGACCTACTAATTAGGATGTGACCGAACACTGTTTGGTACTTTACAATGGGAGCATGTATTCCTGCCAGAATGCATGCTCCCATTGGAAAATAGGAGGTGAAGTTCATCTCTGCATCATGTGGTAGACACGTCCAGGCGCCTGCCACGGGGCCCAGGATCAGCAAGTGGCACCACAAGTGCCCACTTGGCCGCCAACCGGAGTCCGTGCACCGAAAAGAGGGCCCTGCTGGGGGCCCCCAAAGTCGAGTTCCGACAGTCTTTCTGTGTTGGAAAGGCCAGCACAGAAAGGCTGCTAAAACCCAACATCATATTCCTACGGGCGGAAAGAGACTATTGGCGTAAGGGATCACCAAGCCCATAGGATGCCAACCGGAATGACCGCTCGGATTCCTTTCTGACTGCCTCCATCGTAAGTAGGCTGTAGGAAAGGAATCCAATTGGCATATTATGACAAAGGCTCCAACTGAGGATTGGAACCATTTCTGACCGCATCAGGCCCTTAGATAACCCAAAACGTTTCTTCCTAATCTGAGCACTACTATTGAATCCTTTTCCTCCTTTTCCTAATATAGATTGCTTGGGATATGAGTGATGTTCTGCCTTTTTCCAGAGTATTCTTGAGGCTGCTGATGCGCCTGAAATATTTAAATGTTCTAATTCACTGAAAGGTTGGAAAATATGGTCCTTGCCAACCTGCAACCCCTGATTGATAAGAGTAACAATGATTTCATCTATTTTTCATCAATCCAATATTCAATATGCGGGAGAGCACAAATTGTAAAAATGATGATTGGCAGTTGTCGGACTTTCCAATTGCAGAAAGGATCAATTTCTACTCCCCTTAGACAAAAGGTTGTGCCCAGGAAGCTAGCGTCTGAAGAAGTGCTTTCCCCTTAAGCAGAGGTGTGACGTGCCGTAGACCCCCCATAGGCCAGTTGCAGATGCCCACAAGGCACAAGAAACCCCTCGGGTCTTTTCACCCTGTTTTCAAAAACAAAATACCATGTGGCATGGGTCCAGGTAGAGGGAGCCAATGACCTCGGACAGAGGGCGCGATGTCACACACTGTCGTCCTCCTGATCTTGAGGCTGATGACAATCTCAGCTCCTGGCTCAGGTTACCCTGTAGTGTAGTTCCTATATTCCCAATAGGCTCTGCACATTGGAATAGTATATCCTATAGATTAGACGTAGGACTGAGGTCGACTAGGTCTCTATTGAATATACTAGACTGAATTGTGTGTGCCAGCTAGCTCAGAGGTCATTAGAAACTTTCTCGAATTCACAAGAAGGGATTAGTCTCTGACAATCACATAAACATAACATAAACATGACAACTTTGTTTCCCCATGATAAAACGTATCTTCAGAGCTGTGGAAACAATAGATAGATGTTTCACTCAGTCAATCGTGCAAACTTCATTTCACCAGAGTGGCAGAGAAATAGATGGACGGGTGTTTTCAATAAAAGGATTTATTGAACAGTCTTCTTTCTCAAGCATAAGAAATGAACTGCTACAATCGTAAAACTGTAAGAGTAGGATAAAATAATACTGTAAGAGCATTGTATGGTTCCTAAACCATAGATAAATGCATACATAAATAACAGAGGCTAAAAGTACTCAACTGGTGCTTCTAAAATACACCTACCCCGGTGTACCTAACCTAAGCTCAGTACGAGGGAAGAAGTAAGTGAGGTGTAGCATAAATGTAGTATTCTTTTGCCAAGAATCTGCCCAAGATTTCTCTAAGGGTCTAATCAGCTCCGTACCTTAGTTTAGAATGAAGAATGTCGGTCTTGGGACTCGATTTCCCAACAAGCCGCAAGGGTAGCTTGGAAACACTGGAACTGGATTTCTCGGCAGGAGAAAAGACAGCGTCTCTCTCAGTGCGTCTGCTGGAGGGTCGGCTTCCTTTGGCACTTGCTGTAGCAGGGCGCGTCGGGCAAGTAGATAGTCTAACTGCTCCAAACCACTGTGTGTTTGCTTGGGCGAGTGTGGGCATATATATACCGTGAAGGTGCCGAGTTTTACGTACAGTTGGACATAATAACTTCATCAAAGAGTCTCAGTTCTTTGGAAAAACCATGAGTTCTTGGACAAATCAATATTCAAGCAAGGGGAAGTCCCTAGCTGCTGAAGCTGAGTTTTTCCAAGAAATAGTTGTGGATTTTCGAAACTAGTGGAAGTAGCACTGCCATATTTGGACTGCATGAGCTATGCCTAAATATGGTTATGATTTCTATTGCCTATATAAGGATATGGTGATTTATACCTATATCAGGGCATGAATCGGGAAACTTACAATAGGGTCCTAAAATAATACATAACACCCACTCCACGTTATCATGTTCATCTAAGTTCAAGCCCTAAAACTTATAATCTAGATCATGTGTTTACAACCCCCAAAAAATCATATAAAATGCATTTGAAATGGTTGCACACGAAAAATGGAGCATTTTGTACCATACACATTTAAAGGCAATGATTTAATTGTAAGCATATGATATGATATTAGCAATGCTACCTGAATGAATCACGAAGATTACATTTATGAAATGGCTCTTAGTTACGGAACAAAAAGGTCGAGACCATCCCATAGCAGAATATACAAACTGTTTCGGTTGTGGATTAGGCTAATATTGCTTCTAGGAAGTGTTCAAGGAATTCATGTTCTCTAAGAATAGTTCTACTTTAAGCAGATTACTTTTTGTGCCAAAGATCGGTTTGTTTTTTTGGAAAAAGTCAAATAAATCTGTAAAAATAGAGTTCCACACTTGGTAGCTTTGTTTTGAAAAAAAAATGAATGAAGGTCGAATTTTTAGAGTTCGAAAGAACGCTGTGTGCTAATTTCAAAAGTTATTCTCGGTGTCAGGAGAAAACATTAAGTCATCAAGGCTGGTAAAGAAATAGTCTACAACAGTAGGTGAAAGTTCGACTACTTCATTAAGAAGGTCAATTGTGCACAGATGTGAAGCATCGCCGTCAGTGTCAGCCGCGTTAGCAATGTTCATAGTAGATGGTACCTGTGTGCCTGATGGTCCGCGTATCTCACCTCCAGTTGGATTTCCAGGTGTGATCTCAATGAATGCCGTCATCAGGATTGGTAGCCGCTGAGGGCAACACAACACATGAGCTGTTACTGGACCCAGTAATGCGTCAGCATCCGTTGGCATAACCGATGGTAGTGTTAGACAGACATCTAACATGCATTCCTCTCCACAAAGCAGACATCGTAGAACAGGTAAGATGCAATCTTGCCAGATTGATCTGAATGACAGGAACCATGTGGTATTTAAATCTCTCAAACAAGCCAAGATAAGGATCTGTGTTATTCTGTCACGGTATCTCATTGCCTGCAGCGCATTTTCCATGCTGGCTTGGGCATCGCTGGTGGCCAGATGTGCCATAACGGAGCAGGAGGAATAAAAATAAGATCCCTGCTACGAGTCCCAAAATGAGAGGCAGGCCGCCGAACACATAGTGGACGAAGTTAGGAAAAATGCCCAGAACTGCTTCAAAGGGTGCTAACAGTCCCGAAAAAATTGTCTTAAATACATGTGCAATACCGCTGGTATCAGACATGTTAAAGATACGACTTAACATTTCTGCGAAATGTACTGGGCTGTTTGTTGATAATAATGCATGTATCTCTGCAGAAGTCCTTGCAACTTGCAGATCATAGGTCTCTTTGGACAAGGTCAGTGGCACAGTTTTTTGCAAAAGAATGGCTTTCATTCTGCTTAAAGTATCAATTTGTATTGAAGAGATGTTCAGTGAAGGCCATAGTGGTGACTCCCCGTCTGTCTTGGTTTAGGAAACAATACTTGCATACAGCAAGTGATCCTGGCTGACACAGTAACGATATAGCTTATTCCTGGCATCATTCCACAACAGCTGTGATAATTTAACATAATGTAGCTACCATTGGAAGGCTTCCTGAAAATTGGATCTAACACCGCTGTGGGCAAACCCTGCAGGTGGCAAGAAAGGTTATTGGAAGAACCTTCGCAGGCTCCGTGTAAATTAATACCTTGACACAATAGTGTACCACTTAGTGAGTTTTCACAATTTTTACCACTAAGAAATCCTTCCTTTCCCCACTCCAATATTTATGTGTGTATGGTAAATCCCAGGTTGACTTAATGTATTCTTTACCCAACCTTTCATACAGGCCTGCTGGTATGTGTTTTAAGCAATACTGAAACCTTAAAGTCTTCACTGGTATCGTGATGGTGTCATGTATTATCCATTCAACTGATGGTTTCTCAGAAACGGTCAATGGTAATCTCTCCATTTTTTCAATGCTCAGCACCGTATAGTCTAGCCCCCTCTGTGCCAACGAGATTTGTTTATATGTAAGGTTAAATACAGTAAACAGTGACGTAGTGTTGATTAGACGCCAGGGCACATAGCCAGAACGAAGGTTTTGCAACGTCCACCCTAATAGCATTATAGAATGTAATTGAGACTGGCCATGTTGTAGCATTAGCAAGTCCTGTTCCATTATGTCATTGGCAGATGATACAATGCTGTCCAAAGAATACATTCTGGACGACAGAGTTTTTAACCCACTGTCAACTACAGAGAGTGATTTCTCCAAATTAATATGATCAATTTCTTGTATTCTTTCAGCTGTTTCCATTTGCGTGACTTTCCAAGCTTCATTGAATGCTGCGTATATACCAGCGTATATGAAACATTTATGACGTGGATTACGAGGTCCTAGTAAGAATTCTCGTAAAACAACGCCATCTTTAAGCAAAGATAAGGGTTGTTTTATTTCTGGAAGTGTGGATCTCTGTAGCCACTCAAGGCATAGTTTTCCTACACTATAAGTTGTTATTATCCCTGGATGTTGTCTTTGGATACATCTTGGATCTGGCCGAGTTACTGTGAGCCCTTGTGTCTTGTTCAGGAATCAATCTTGACAGTTATTCGTGTCTGTGGGCCAGATTAACCCTTTTTTCCATTCAGGATTTGTTCTGTTCTGTTGTAAAATATAATTTACGTCTACCTCCTCATCTGAAATTAAATTACTATCAGGTGTTGGCTTAGGTATGGACGGTTTGTTTAAATCTTTTATCTTAGCAATGCCAAGACAAGATGTCTGTTGAACACTGTCAATTAGGAACATCATTTGTTCTGTGATGATGCAGGCTCTGAACAATGCTTCTAAACCTTTTACCTGCCAGTCTTTTGTGCCCCAAACAGTTTTTGTCTCAATGTTGTCTTTCCAAAAGTCAAAGCCTAACGTGGACAATTCAGCATAAAGGTCGCAGAATAAATTTGTTTAGTGTTTGTCAACATACTTTTCATGCCTGTCTTATTAATATTTTTAAATTAAAAACTTTCTGGGTTTGGAACATTAAAACCTTTAAAAGATGGAAATTTTCTAAGAAACGTTTTAGAGCTACCACTTGGAGGAGTTGGACAATGTTCCCATTGATTATAAGTTAAAACATTTCTAGGGTTTGCAGATTTATGCAAGTAATTATGGCCAAAATGATTAAAACAATACATTTCTTCATAATTTGCTGAACCTTCTAAGTATTCACGTTTTGTAAATTTTGCTGACATTTCTAAGCCTGCCATCATGTTATTAACAGTCTCAAAGTCACAATCATCAGAAAATGTGCTGGGTAAAACGAAATCACTCAAGAAAACTTGAAATTGGTGTGGAATTTTCAGCAGCTCGACAGGGCCATAAATGTCATAATCAGTTGTATCCCAAGCTATTACACCAGGTAGAGGAACCGCTGTGATGTTCACTGATGACAGGTCTCGTTGTTCACAATGAGATGATTTGTGTGGCTTCAGGAGCAAGTTGATGTTCTAACTTGCTGTGTCCATTTTAATGTGCTTTCCATCTCTCAGTTTTCCCAAACTTAACACAAGAATGAGCCATAGCAGGGGATAAAGTGTCATATAGTTATTGCTTATCGATATATTGTGTTAAGTTAGCATGGGCTTATTAAATGTTTAAACGCCATTTTTCCTTTTACTGCTTCTGTACACAACACTTAATTGTTGATTTAGCTTTCAACCTGCAAGAGTGTTGTGATTTACATGAGAATAATATGTTATTGCTCTGATATCAGCTTTGCGTAGTAAACTATGTCTGTACAGAGAGTGCTGAAGCTTCAAGGATAACTCGACACAGAATTGTTGTGAAGTCTGATCTCCGCACCTTCATAGACATAACATAAGTGCAGCTTCTGCCAAATTCAGGCTTTAGGCGCGTTTTATATTGCTTTGCTTAGAGCACACACAGACACTTGATGCGGTTCGCATGCAGAGAGAGCTGGTGTATGCTGATGTGATCTCTTCATTCTAGGATCTTGAGGTATGGGCCCGCCCTGCTTAAACCCAAAGAGACCTTCTTAGATATTAATATAATATGCTAGTTAGGGAGGGTGAGAAATAGGTGGTGTTAACCCTTATTCATTACAGCATCTTAGTATGCTGCCACCATTTGCTTTTTATGGACTAGTAACTATGCTGATAACTTTGCTTCTGATAATATGTTTCCTTGTATTATCTAAGATACTGCATTTGAGAAAACGGCATTAGTAAATAAATATTTCAAATGTGCACGTGTCCTCATTTACTCCACGTTCTGGTTTGAAATGATTGTATAACGAAAGAGTGTTCATGTGTTCCACGTAACCTGAGGTATCGTAAGTTCATGTTCTGGTTTGTCTAAACATTGGGAGTTTGTTATGACCAATGAGACACTGTAGCTAGCCTGGTAAGGGGTTTTGGGTACTGAGGTGAGTTTTGGGTCACCCTAATTCACAGAGGTTCCGAATCTCTATGCACAGTTCTGTGGGAGAACGGAAACCCTGCGACATGGCGCCCAACCGTTGGTGGTCTTATATCATGACACTCTAGTAGTATATCATTCAAACCTTAACCCCTTCACTGTCGTTTCCGGAAAATGGTGGTGTCAGACAAAACCTACCTATTTTTGAAATAGGTCTTTTCAAGCTTGAATCTTTCTAAAACGGTTTCCTTGATTTACTACCCAGTTGTGCTACAAAGTTTCCTTTGTTTTTCTAACTTCCTGTGCAGTCATGGCCCAGCCTGTGGACATTCCGCAGCATAGTCGTATTGGGGTGCGCAATCATCTGCAGACTTTCCAAGTCCCGTTAGAAGGCTTGGCTGTGGTTTTAGTGGTGAGTGCGGATGCAGCTTACCCTTACGAGTTCTTTTATTCGTGGGTGACGTTTCCGGCTGTGGACGCAAACTCTGGTGTGTTCCACACTTACACTCCCTCACCTGTGCCAAATGAATATACTCCGTACAGGGCACTGGAAGTACCTATTGATCATTGGCAGCATCGCGTTTGGTTTGGTGGCGCCCTATCCAATTCATTGA
The DNA here is from genome assembly GCF_964261635.1 of Lissotriton helveticus. Taxonomy (NCBI): domain Eukaryota; kingdom Metazoa; phylum Chordata; class Amphibia; order Caudata; family Salamandridae; genus Lissotriton; species Lissotriton helveticus. The sequence goes on from NC_136059.1 coordinate 1,035,153,984, forward strand.
CCGCTCCGAGGTTAGGTCCTCTGTCCATTTCAGGCGCAAATTGGCCTGTTTTGGCTGGATTTACCCCTCATCCACAACACGGCAATTGTACCCTAGCGGAGGTACGTAGGCTACATGTTGTATCCATTGCCGTGATTCGTGCATTAGTGCAATACATAGGTCATCACCTCCCGGGTGGACCCCCGGGGGGTCCGGCTCTTCCAGCGGAACATGGCGGATTGAAGCTCAATCCGGTTATGGTCAATGCAGTGTTTGGTAAGCGACCAGATGATAAGGATGACTTTCCTTTTTGGCTTGCCAAGAAATTTGACCAACTGGAAGCAGTATTCCCTAACACAACTCCTGGTGAAAAACAGAGAATCTTGACGATTAGTTTACCCAAAGATTTAGCTCCCGAACTCGTTGACTGTGAGAGCTGGGGGAGAACTTTTGCGGCTGTTTATGCGAGGTGCTTTGGCACCCCATCTATGGCTGTACTGCCTACGATCATTAAACGTGTTCAAGACGATCACGGACCGGAAGCAGCGGTTGAATTGGGTATGCGCCTGTGTGGCTCCTTTGAAATAGTTTGCGATCTCGTACTTGCTAATGTCAAGGGAGATGCAGTGAACGTTCAGGTGTTTGACGCGTTGGCAGCGATTCCCGATGCCGAGAAACCCCGCCAGTTAGCGAAGATTGTAGTGGCTGCTTATAAAACGGTGGGTCGCACAAGTAAGGGTCTAAAGTATTTTTCTGACAAAGAGAAAAAACAACCGCAGTTGCAATCTGCTGAGGCGGTTGTTCAGCCCAAGTCCAAGAAACAAAATTGGCCTAAGAAACCGAATCAGGGGAGGGAGAAACAACAGTCTCAAGAATCTTATCCTGCGGCTCAGGTGCCTGCGCCGACAGAACGAGTTTATGACTTGCACGATCGCGCGATGATTAAATCACCTGATTGATTTCAGGATTCTGATCAACGCTCTCCTCGTTCCTTTCAGGACTCATCGGCTCCGAAGACCGGTGGTGGAGGAGGCGGAAGGGGACGGGGTGGTCAGCAAGGACGTGACCAGCCCCGCAAGACAGAAGGCACGAGTCAGCAGGACGGCTCCACGCTGAAAAGACCGCAGTTTGCCAAAAAGAAAGTCGCAGCTTTAACAGCGCATCGATATGCCACAGATAGTGAGAACCCGGCTTCGGAATCTGACATGGGCTCTAACCTTGCTGGACAGCGCGGCGGAGATTACCATTGTGAGAGAGGCCCTGCTTCCACTACTGAGGGTGACAGCGACCGATGTTTATGTCGTAATAGAAACAGCCGATACAAGAGTTGCTCCCCTTGATAGACTTTATGAAATTGTCCTGTTAATAGAAGGTGACATACAACGTACCATCAAAGGGGTATTTTGGGAAAATCTTTCGTCTACGTATGACATTTTACTTTCGGAGGCTGACTGGCCCCCACCTTTTGTGCTCGCAGCACCGCGAGGGGAGGAGGTAATCCTCCTGAGTTTCGCGAACACTGTCTAGAAAGAGCATGCGCAGCATTTTGCAGAAGAGTGGGCTAGGGCGCTAGCACCACTCTCTGTACCGCAACCAATGTGGTTGGGATAAATTGTCCCCCTGGCACGAGATTCCTTTGTGGTCTCAGCCTCAGCCACAACCTCAATATCCCATTCGGCGTGAAGCGAAGGCTTCCGTCGCGGAAATCCTTGAGCAATTGGAATATCAGGGAGTTATTGAAACATGTGTGTCACCGATGAATAACCCACTTTTTACTGTGACCAAGCCTGACGGATCGTATCGTTTGGTATTGGATTACCGGCATTTGAACTCGCATTGCCGTAACTGTGCAGTACAGAATACTCACGGCTCTGCCCTGGTGGATAGTCTAGTGCGTAAGCGTTTTAAAACAACGCTTGACATTTCCAACGGTTTCAATGCCCACAGATTGGATAGCTTTAGCTCACAATGGACCAGTTTTACAAGCGCTGGAGTGCAAAAACAATTTTGGCGTCTCCCAATGGGCTATAAGAATAGTCCTGGTATTTTTACCGCCCGCATAGTCTCTCTTTTGGAGAGACTCGACCCCGATGCATGCTCGTATGTGGATGACATATATCTCACAGACGACAATATTTGGGAACATCTGTGTCGAGTGAATTTGATAATTTGTGCCTTTGCTGACATGGGTTACAAATTCAACTTTGCAAAATCGCACATTGCAGAGTACACAATGTTGTTCCTGGGCTATGAGCTCAACAATGAAGGTAGAGGTTTGGCTCCTCACTTCTTGGAGAAATGCGCACAGTTGCGCGCTCCTACAACACTGAAAAAATTAGAGTCTTTACTGGGCTTTTTAAATTTCGGGAGGACATACATTCCGGAATATGCCCAGCGTATCAAGCCTTTGTATGCTTTGATACAACCAACTTTTTCCAAATCATGCTGGCTGCCTGAACACTCAGCCATCATGCAATCCTTGCAGGCTGATCTGCTCGCTTCAAAATTTTTACTGATTCGTGATAACCACACCAGCCTGGTAATACGGATTATTCCTGGGACGGTGGGTTTCACGTACCTCACTTTTAACGAAGGAGACACAGTACCTATTGCTTACAAGTCGCACTTGTACACTTCGGCTGAACTGCGGTTTTCCTCTGTGGAGAAAGTTTTGACTGCTGTGCAGATGGCGATTCTTAAAGAACGTGCTCTGTCACAGGGGAAACGCATGTTGGTTGTTACACCCTGTCCTCATTTGGAGGCAGTTACGAAAGCCAGTGTACCGAATTCTAAAGCTTTGCACCCTCGGTGGATTCAATGGGCTGCTTCCTTGACGTCCTCGGATGTCACGTTTATTTTTGACGCCTCCTTACAGTCGCAAGAGTACTTGCAGTATGAATTCGTTCATCCTGCTCCTCTGGCTATGCGACCTTTGGAGGACTTCCATTGCATCATTTACACTGATGGTTCGGTGCAGGTTGCGCATGGCTCTAAACACGCCTACGTTTCCGCATGCGCCATTGTGGTCGGTGCCATGGTGAACGTAGAGTTCAAGCCCAGGGTGGTACACACGCAGACTCTTGGGGAGTGCACCGCACAATTGGCAGAGCTTCGTGCTCTCTTACTAGCGTTAGAGTACGCTGATCCTAGTGTGACTACTCTTATTGTAAGTGATTCTTACTACTGTGTCCAGTCTTACAATGAAAACTTGTTCTTTTGGATTCAGAATGATTTTCGTGATTCCAAGGGTAGCACAATTAAACACAAGATGATCTGGGTTCGAGTGGCTGAGCTTAAGGCTGCGTTGCCACTCGTTTTTGTAATTCATACTCTCGGCCATCAGCGTGTTGGAGTCCACGCTGTCGGTAACTCGCTTGCCGATGAAGCGGCAAAATCAGCGGTGTCTACGTACTTAGTTGCAGCAGTTACACGGTCCAAAAGTAAGATAGATGATGACATCTTGGCAGCTGTTGCTGCCACTGAGAAGGGAGGTAAACATCCTACGGGGTTCCCTTCGAAGTACACATACCACTTAAGTCCCGAAAAGGTTCCTTTTGTGAAAATTCCTGATGTTGGGGAACGTTTGATTCCCAACTCGGATCGCAGGGCGAGCTTGATTACAGCGGCGCATGAAGGTGTGGCGTCTGCGCATGCGGGCGTCTCGGCCACTGTAGCTCAATTACAACAACGGTTCTGGTGGCGGGAGATTATGTCCTTCAATGTGACATTTGTCAGCAGATTAAACCTTCGACTGCTGCGCGTCCGCCACAGACACAGTTGTACATTTCGAATAAACCGCTAGGTTGTGTTTATTTGGATCACTGCGGTCCTTTTTCCTCTGATACTGCGTATAAGTACATCTTAGTAGCAGTTGATTCATGCACACGCTTTGTGTGGGTTTGGCCCCATCGCAGCGCTGATTCGCGGACTGTCATAAGGGATTTGCGTATCTTTGTAGGGATTTTTGCCTGTGGTACCTTCCATTCGGATCAGGGTCCGGCTTTCGCCTCTAAGGTGTATAAGGATGCCATGACTTCGATGGGGGTCCAAGTCAAGTTTTCGTCTCCCTACAGACCTGAGGGTAATAGTGTAGTGGAGCGGATGAACCGTGATTTAAAGCAATCTTTGACATCTTGTGTTATAGGCACTGGCAGAAGCTGGCTGGCCCACCTCTATAGCGTGCAGCGTGCTCTCAATAATCTCCCTAGAAGGTCTCTGGGTGGGCCGACCCCATACGAAATCCTCTTTGGCATCAAGATGTACGTCCCTGACCTTGACGGTCTAGACTGCGTGGCTCGCGCCACAACCTTTGACGTAGATGAACATTTCAATGTTTTACAGGTTCTACAAAAGACCAGAGACAGTCTTGCAAAGGAACATTTGCCCTCCACATCGGATGTTGCGTTGCAGATCCCGGTAGTCGGCTGGCTACCCCAAGTTGGAGAACTGGTTCGAGAGAAGATCGATAACAAGAAAGAATTTGGTCCTTCCTATCGAGCTCCGGTTCCAGTCCTTGGAGTGAAGGGCACAAGAACAGTCATTTTACCACCACTTGCTGGTCGTAAGGAAAACAGGTTTATCTCAATTGACAATGTCAAGATACACAGAGTGGCCAATTCTTCTTGTTATTGTTATTGTTATTGTTAAGGTTTTTGTAGAGCGCGCAGTAACCCTGGGGCATCCCGGCGCTAGAACCTGGTAGTCATGAGGGAGAAGTAACGGAAGGGGAGGGGGGGATCAGGGGAACAGATGGGTTTTTAATGCTTTCCTGAATTGGAGGAGAATTGGTTCGGTTCTCAGTTTCCGGGGGAGACTGTTCCAGAGTTTTGCCGTGTTCAGTGAGAAGCGGCGGCCTCCAGTTCGGGCTTTCTTGACTTTATGGACAGTGATGAGGTTTTCATGGTTTGACCGGAGTGCTCTGGTGGCTTTATAGGGGATGATACAGTCTTTGAGAATGGGGGGTCCTTTATTGTGGAGAGTTTTATGTGCCAGGCAGAGGGCCTTGAACACTACCCTTTCTCTGATTGGTAGCCAGTGGAGCTGTTTCAGGGCTGGCTTGGCCGAGGATCTGGCCGGGGTGTTGGTCAGAAGTCGGGCGGCCACGTTCTGGATTCTCTGAAGGGTGTTGAGTGTGGCTTCCGGTGCTCCCAGATAGATTGCGTTGCTGTAGTCGAGCCGGGATAAAATAAGGCCCTGAATCAGCAGTTTTTGGGAGGTGAAGGGAAGTAAGGGAAGCACCTTCCTGCATGCCCTGAGGAGTCCAAAGCATGTACCGGCCACTTTTTTTGCCTGGACTCTAAAGGAGAGATCTTTTTCAATCCAAACCCCCAGACTTTTGACTTCATCTTTGGGGGTAGGGGGGGCGCCCAGACAGGTGGGCCATAGGTTGGGCGGCAGGGAGGGCCCTTTTTGTCCGAGCAGCAGGATTTCGGTCTTAGACCCATTAAGATTTAGTGCCGAGGAGTTCATCCAGTCGTGGATTTCCGTGAGACACCCGTGTAGATTGGAGGGTTCTTGGTGCGGGTGTGAGAGGGTCACCACCAACTGGGTGTCATCGGCGTTAGCATGACACCGGCAGTCTCCTGTCCTTCCGATGTGAGAAATTCTGTTTTGGCCACTGCTTCTAGTACTGAACCTGAAGTGGCCATCGTATTGCCTGCAATTTCCAGTCCTCTATTAAGTACTTTGCCTGGTACAGACCATGATGAAATTGACTACGCTTACCCCACTGACTAGTCAATACCTGACCTGCAAACACGTTTGGCCACTGAATCCAGATTTTCTTTTGACACTGTTTCCAATGCCTCGAAGAAACCCTCACGTTTTGTAGTTTATGCCAGCCTCTTTAAAAAACATTTTTTGATTCCCCCTTGGACATATATTTGGCTGGTGCTTTTTTCTATTTACCTTTTTATGTCAATTGGTTTTGTGTTTTATTTTTTTCGAATTGTCAATGGACATTATGTCGAGGAGAGAACATGCATTCGTCATCTCAATGGAACTTTGGCACCACTTTCCTCGTCCCATTCTGCACACAGACTGAAAAGAGACTTGACATTTGTTAATATCACTGCTTGCCCTGTCTTAGATGGGATTGTGTGGGATGCAGTTAGATTTCAAATTCATGGCCCTACAGAGGTTGTTATTGTCCCTAATGTGCTTAGAGTGAACATGGGGGATGTAGTGAAAAAAAACATACGTTCTGATGATTGGGATGTTCAGGCCATAGAAGCTTTGTTTTCTGATTTAAAATACTATGCTGCATTTGATGCTGAAGATTTGTACTTGGAATCTGCTAATTATGGTGACTTGTTTTGTTTTCAACATTTTGGCAATCACTTCCTACATAAAACAACTTCCAGAAGGAGTACTGTAAATTATACACAATGGGAGCATTGCCCAGCTCCTAAACAGGGCAGTTCAAATACTTTTTTGAAAAAGTACACATATTTCACTGACTTCAATCAGTCCAATCCCGAGTCCTTTTATTTTAAAATGACACAGAAGCCTATGTCCAAGGTTAGACTTACGGATACCAAATTATTGTACTCAAAGTCCTTTCTTGATCAGCTGGCTGTTGGCGGCTATGAATTATGGAAGGAAATAGTGGACCTTAAATCTGTTTGGGGTTCTAAAAGCTGGCAGGTACAAGGCACAGAGGCTTTGCACCGAGCATGCCTCATCCCAAACCAAATGTTGTTTTTGAATTCCTCTATTTCACAGACAACATGCTTTGGATTGGCTACTTCTAAAAAATTAAATGCTCCTACTATCCCTGAGTTAGAAGAATATTCTGGCTGGAATAATTACACTCAATTTTCAATGAGGGACTTGCAGACCCTTTTACTTAATTCATCCTTTAACATTTCCAGTTTGGATTCAAAAGGTTGGCTGGTGTGGCACAGGAGTGCTGATTCATGCCAGCGCCATTTTCTGGGTTTATCTGATGGTTTTAAGCAGGTCAGACCTGATCCACGTTTTGACACTGAACATTCTGTCACGACTTACTCTGTGGGCAAGTTATGTCAGAATTGGCTAAAACATTCTACATTGGCTGCTGTTAAATTACATCTTGCAAAGCTGAATGAAGATGTAGATTTAAATGATTTCATAAAAGGCCCAGCTAGTGGTAGATCAAAAAGATGGATATATGCTATTTACAATGAAATCTGGAAAACATCACAGATTGAGGCGGCAACACGCCTTAGAGCTATTGATCAAGCGAATCTGGAAAAAGTGCTTGCTGTAGTAGATAATAGTATTAACATGCTTTCCTCACGCATTTACACGTTAGATAATATTGTGTCCTCTATAGTGGATATTGTGCAGGATGAAGTATCTGTATTGTACCATGGTCAAAATCAATTGCGTTCTATCATGCAATTTGCGTGCACCCTGGAGACGTTGAAATCTGGCAAGGTGCCATGGCCCTACATGAATGTCTCCTCTCTCTTTGCCCCTTTAATTTAACTGACAAGCAGCGCTTGCTTCCCATGCGAGATGCATCCTTTTCCATGTTACATATTGAGAGGTTAGAATCCTTGCCTTTTTCCGTGGCAGAGGCCGCAGCTGCAACGTGGCTTATCCACGGTTTGATAACTTTGCCTTTTGCTTTGTATAAATTTACAAATTGTATGCGTTATGTTGCCATTGGTCGTTATGAACCATTAGGTAGTGCGTTTCTCCATGAAGTCTGGTCCCTTCCTTTTACTTACAGATGTTTGAAAGACAGACAGGAGGTTTATTTAAATGGGGAGGAGTGTACAGAAACACCAGATCACTCATTGATGTGTAGACACATACAATTGCACGGTTCTTGTAACCAGGACCGGCCAAATTTAGCCTGTGTTTTGAAGGGAACACCAGTTCCAGCTATCGTCCCCACTTTTACCTTACTGGCGAACGGGAGTTATTTACTTTTGAATAATGAGGATTGTTGTGGGTTAATTAAAGGTGTAGGTTATGTGGTGACTGTATCTGAATTAAGCATGAGCGGATTTTGCGTATTGGCAATCCGCGTATTTGCGTATTTGCGTATTTGCGTATTTCGAAAATACGCAAAATCCGCGGATCCTAGCGTATTTTTTATTTTTTTTGTGTTCGCACGGGTTTCTGCAAGTTCGCGAGGGTTTTATTGTATAAAACGCTCGCGAACGTGCAGAAACCCGTGCGAACATAATGTGCCTGGGTATTGCGCTCGTGAAAGTCAAGGATGCAAAGTCTATCCAGCATCACAGCTGATTTTCGACGGTAGGTTTGGGAAGAAGGCACATCTGCCCAGCCTTGACAACGCTTACGATTGTTTTTGGGCTGATGAATGAGTCACTGAATTTAAGCTTCAACTAGGGCACATGCTTTATTGATATCTGTAAGTGCTTCCTGTTGAGGTTTAATTTTTGTGCCAGGACCATCGTGCCAGAATGAACCCTGCCCTTCATATTTATTCAAGAAGACGCCACCGTTTTGTGCCATACCTCTACTCAACTGGAGTACTTTCTACTGGATAATCAGTAAGTGCTACCTCGTTGGGTAAATGTATAGTGCTTTTACTATACTACAGCTTCCTAAAGTGCCAGAGAGTTGTCTACAGCGACCATGTGTGTGTTACTATGCAATCGCCCCGAAGGGCGCAGGGGTCCCTTGGGTGAGCTGCTGCTGTAATTTACAATGGCGCCAGCAAGCTGCCAGCGCCGTTGTAAAATAGTTACAAAGTTAGCTTGCACAAGAAGCACTTAGATAAAATAAAGCAGCACCTGCTTCGTTTTATCTAGTGGTTCCTGTGCAAGCTAACTTTGTAACTATTTTACAACGGCGCTGGCAGCTTGCTGGCGCCATTGTAAATTGTGGGGGTTCAACTTTTGAACCCGTTACGTCCGCGCGGATTTTTTTTTCAGATTTTGTGTGAAATCCGTAAAATACGCGGATTGCGGATTTCCCAAAAATCCGAAAAATCTGTGGGCGTAACGGATTTACCGCTCACACTTAATCTGAATGTGTAGTTTGCTGCAAATATGTGCTGTACCCACCCACGCATGGGAATGGGGATGTTTCCATCTGGCCGCGCATCCCAACCTTGAAAGTGGAGTTCAATGGCATGAGCAGAATAAGAGCTCTATTGTCCCAAAAAGAAGTGGCCTTGAGTTTGGCTCGAGAAACATTCGTGCTTCACATAGCTAACACCCGTACAGAGGTTCAGACCCTTTTAAATACTGATTTACCGTTGCATTTCAGCAAGCTGGTTCATTCTATCTTTAACGCGTCCTCGACAACGGGGCTGGCGCACTTTGTTAAAATAGTTAGCAGTGGTCTCGTGACTTCATTTGAGAAAATATTTGGAGGCATTCCTTCTTTCTTCCATTCTATTTTTTGAAGTCTATTCGGTGGATTCCCGGTTTTGCTGGCACTAGCGGCAGGCGTTCTGGTGATTTTTTGTTTTCTTAAATATGGATGCCCTTCATGTACAAGAAGCCGCACAGCCCCTCCTGGCACTGTTTCGCAACAGGATGCTTGAATATTATGGCTCACTGCCGCTTGCGACTTTAAGCACGGCGTTTGGATTATCGTTTCGATTTTCCTATTTCACCTGTGTCCAGCCTGTATTTCATTGCCTGAGCTGTGATTTTGACTAGGCCATTGATTTGTGTCTCTGCAAGACGGTTTCTCCTGACGTCGATTTTAATCAGCTGATGTGTCCCGTCGTGGCTCACGAGTTGCTTTGTTCTGGCGGTAGGATTATGGCCTTGGCATTGATGCATGGACTAATGGGTCCTTGGAACATACTCGCAGCAGCGCAGGATTTCTTGGCACAGAGCTTTCTTGAAAACCCACCGAGTTGTCCTCTGATGGTGATAGAGGCTCCAGTACTAGAAGAGCACGTATGTTCTTTCCCACTTTTGAATTGGATGGCTGAACTGTTTTCGGATGAAGATGGTGATTTCATGTTGGAGGCTGTTGCTGCATATTTTGCATATTCGGTCTTGCCCTAAAAACATTCTTGATTTCTGATCATGACACCTTTTTCTTTGCATTTTTTCACCTCCCAGGCCTATTGACTTGAGTACTGGAGAAAACATTACTGACGTTTTGAAATTTTTGAATTCGGTCATGGAATTATTTCCATTGATTTTTAAATTATACCATTGCTCATCGTTCTTGAACTCTGTTTTCATGAAGAGGCCCTTATCTTATCTTATCTTATCCGTGCTCGGATCATGGGGGGGTGTCATATAGTTACTGCTTATCGATATATTGTGTTAAGTTAGCATGGGCTTATTAAATGTTTAAACGCTATTTTTCCTTTTGCTGTTTCTGCACACAACACTTAATTGTTGATTTAGCTTTCAACCTACAAGAGCGTTGTGATTTACATGAGAATAATATGTTATTGCTCTGATATCAGCTTTGCTTAGTAAACTATGTCTGTACAGAGAGTGCTGAAGCTTCAAGGATAACTCGACACAGAATTGTTGTGAAGTCTGATCTCCGCACCTTCATAGACATAACATAAGTGCAGCTTCTGCCAAATTCAGGCTTTAGGCGCGTTTTATATTGCTTTGCTTAGAGCACACACAGACACTTGATGCGGTTCGCATGCAGAGAGAGCTGGTGTATGCTGATGTGATCTCTTCATTCTAGGATCTTGAGGTATGGGCCCGCCCTGCTAAAACCCAAAGAGACCTTCTTAGATATTAATATAATATGCTAGTTAGGGAGGGTGAGAAATAGGTGGTGTTAGGGGGTGATTTCAATGCAAAACAGGGGGTGATTTCAATGCAAAATTAGCAGTGAGTGTTGGATCTGCTAATCAGATCTATTCTGATCCAGCAGAGCGCAGGGGTTCGGAATTGTCCAAATTACTCACCGAATTTGACCTAGCTGATGCTCTGAGAATAGGACATAACCCTGATTCCCCTCATGCTCCAACGTTCATTGGTAGGTACAGTAGCTCTACCATTGATTATGTATTTACGTCACCACTGTTAACAGATTGTATAGTAAAAACCTCTGTGGTACAAACACCCCTCAGTGACCATAATCCATTGGTTGTAATTTTGGATCTTGCTCCAAGTCCGATTTTTGCGAATTTAAATGGTGCAAGGGACATCACTCCATCAATTGATGGCCTTCGGTTAAAATGGAGGGGAGTGGATTGTGGGGCTATTTTAGATAGTGTACAAACGCTTTATCCACATCTGATTAACTCTTGTTTGTCTCCAAGCGATAATCATGACCAATTAATTGCCGATTTTGAAGCATTGTGTTCAACCATCAAAACCTTTTTGTCTGTTCCATTACCTAAGGAAGGTAAAGAGCCAAGGTGGTTCGATTCATCATGTTCCCTGGCAAATAGAGAATTAAGAAAGGCTCTCTCTATCAAACCAAGGTGTAAAGCCACCGTTCAACTAGCCAGGAAAAACTACAAAGCTAAAATATCTGAACGGAAGGCCAATTTACTTTCTGACCAATGGGACTCTTTGGTAATCAGTGCAAATTTGGGTAGGGCGGTCCATTTTGGTCAGCTGTCAGAAAAACAAGGGAAATGGGAAAGAAGCTTACCCAAATCAGTTGCAATATAACAAGTGCAGCATGGGAGACCCATTTTTCTAGCATTTATGCAGCCCCCTCAGAGGAGCATCCTCCTCCTACTTTTGGACAATCAGGTGGTTTATTAATTCTAGATCATGAAGTCAAAACAGCTATAAAAGAGAGTCTGGGAAATAAGGCACCCGGACCAGATGGTCTTCCCATTGATATTATCAAATATGACGCTGACTTGTGGACACCCATATTTCTCAATATTTTTAACAGTCTCCCAAAAACAGCTATGCCGACTACATGGGCAACCAGCATTATTGTCCCAATCTATAAAAAGGGAGACAGGTCTGACCCTGCGAATTATCGCCCTATCTCCCTTTTGGACAACACCTTAAAAGTATTGGGTCGTATAATTTTCCATAGAATAATGGAATGGGCAACTGATACTGACTTTTTAGATCCGTGTCAGATGGGGTTCCGCAGTGGGGTAGGAACAGTGGAGCAATGCCTAAATTTAAAATTGATAATTGACAAATATAGTGTTGCCCGCTCCTCCCCAACCTATCTCGCGTTTATGGATCTCTCATCCGCTTTTGATCTTGTTAATAGATCGAAGCTTTGGTCCATTCTTTCAACCAATGGCCTTGATAATACTCTTGTAAATTTTTTAGCCTATCTCCATACTGACCTGAAAGCACGGGTACGTATTGGGATGGGTGGAGAGGTATCAGGAGCCATTGACATAGGGAGGGGGGTGAGACAGGGGTGCGTTTTAGCACCCCTGCTGTTCATCATCTATATTAATGGCTTATCCTCCTGCCTGAAAAAAGTCACCACAGATGTCCCAGTCATTTTAGGGAAACCACTCCCAGTGCTTTTATACGCAGACGATGCGGTGCTTATGGCCCGCACTCCTAACGCTCTCCGTCTGCTTGTACATAGTTTTGTTAATTTTATGGAGGATCTGGACTTGAGGGTAAATTTAAAAAAATCTTTTATCATGTCCTGTGGCCCTGGCAAAAGGAAACTCAATACTATACAGTTAGGTACAGACAAATTGGAATCTGTCCCTAAATTTCCATATTTAGGGTTGGTTTTCGCTGCGAACGGCTTGTGGAGTGGGCATTTGGCCCACGCCACGAGCAAGTTCTCGAAAGCCAACAACTCTGTTTTGAGTCTCCCCCGCCCAAAGAAAATAGGTGCCACTAAGGCTATTTTAAAGATTTTTAAACTACAGTGCTCACCTGTTGCCACGTATGGAGCAGAGGTATGGGGATCAGGAAACAGCCTCTGTATTCAAAGGGAGGAAAATCGCTTTTGCAGGAAAGTGTTGGGTGCACCGATCTCCTCACCTAATTTTATCTGTCACAGTGAATTAAATCTCCCACACATAACTGATTTTATTAGAGCAAGACCTGCACTTTTCTGGATTAGAATCTAGAGGAATGATGCTGCTGCTCTTACCCAAAATATTATAAAGGATTGTTTAAGTAGTGATCACGGAATGAGGATCCCATGGCTCTCCGAAGTTTTTAAATCACTTAATGAAATTGATAGAGGCATTTTGTTCACTGATCCCACAATTATAGAATCAAAGGATAAAGTTGAGGTCAAAAATGCACTATATGCACTTTACAATAGTGAAAGGCTAAGAAGCGAATCACAAAAATCAACTGTTATGAAATATATAGGAAATGGATTGTGTAGTTACACTCTGCCGCCCTATCTCTCCCTGCCCATGACCAGCTGGGAGCGATCATTACTGTTTCGTTTAAGGGCAGGCACTGTAAAATTGATGGTGTCCTTTCCATTGGGGTATTGTCATAGCGCTGATTCTACTTTATGTCCCTGTGACGGTGTGAGTATTCAGGATGATTTGCACTTTTTATTTTTCTGTAAATTTTATCTTAAATTTATCAAATGGTTTTTAACTCCATATTTTAAAAAATCCAGACCACTGACACTTAAAGATTCTTATAGTATGTTGATTGCTCTGGACAGTGATGAATTAACTTTTTGCATCAGTTCCTTTTTAAGATCGGCCATACGAGCACGCAAGACGATGGATAATCCCTGAATATAGAAATTAGTTTTATTTGTGTCATTATAGAGTGTAGCATATTGATTTGAAACATATTGTATTGTCCCTGTATGGAATTTAATGTCATATGTTCTATTTATCATTTGTATGTATATATTCTATTATGGTTTGTTGTTGTTATGATCGGTACTTTTATGAATTTTAAGAAATTCGAATAAAGGTCTTTTGAACTTGACTTGGACTTGACTAGTAACTATGCTGATAACTTTGCTTCTGATAATATGTTTCCTTGTATTATCTAAGATACTGCGTTTGAGAAAACGGCATTAGTAAATAAATATTTCAAATGTGCTCGTGTCCTCATTTACTCCACGTTCTGGTTTGAAATGATTGTATAACGAAAGAGTGTTCATGTGTTCCACGTAACCTGAGGTATCGTAAGTTCATGTTCTGGTTTGTCTAAACATTGGGAGTTTGTTATGACCAATGAGACACTGTAGCTAGCCTGGTAAGGGGTTTTGGGTACTGAGGTGAGTTTTGGGTCACCCTAATTCACCGAGGTTCCGAATCCCTATGCACAGTTCTGTGGGAGAACGGAAACCCTGCAACAAAAGTACACCTAACACAATCCAAAGTTCAACCCAAGGTGAAACCAGATATGTATTTGTAAGCTCTTGACCAAATTCCTTTATTTTTTCCTTGAAAGTTTTATTTGCTGGCGTAGTTTCAGGTTCACTGGGATCCTCATAGAAGTTTTCAAAGTTGATTAAATAGCCAGAGTCAGCTCTGTCAATAGTTGGTATTGCATCCGGATTCTTTGAAATCGCTGGAGTTGCTTGTTCCCTTGACATGTTTGTATAGTCAGATGCTACATCATTGTAGACTGGAGTTTCTTGAAACTATTATGTGCGTTTCAAGAAGCACAAGTTCCATGGCTTTGTTGCATAGTCCTTCTTTTCTCACTTTAGAATCTTCAAAGGTGATGAGTCTTTCAGTTTGAACCTCTTAGATGGGAGCAAGATTTGGTCGTCTGCTACACCTTGCAAGACCACTGGGCCTACTAATTATTATTGGCACATGGTGTGGTTTTACCAGGTCAATTGATACAGACCGGTTCTCCTTTCTTCCAGCAAGGGGCGGCAGTAGCATTGTTCTTGATCCGTGGATTGCTAGCACAGGTACTGTTTTTCTGTAAGAAGGCTCAAATTCCTTCTTGTCTGCTATTTTGTCCCTGACCAGATCCCCAATCTTTGGACTCCAGACAGGTCTTGCTGGGACAGGTGGTTTTTCTTCAGTGGTCGTTGGCTTTTTGCTGGTATTGCTTAGACTTCTTCTTGTTTCATTTAAGTCCTGTAAAACAGCCAAACGATCTTTGATATCAAAGGGTTTTCGTTCCCCAATGAAGTGTGACGATCGAAGTCTTCAACCAACAATCTAGTACCAAAAAGGATTTCATATGGAGTGATTCCACCCAGAGAATTTCTTGGCAGGTTATTAAGACTACGTTGGACATTTATTAGATGTTTGACCCACCCATCATCCGAACCTAATACCCTAGCTGTTATAGATTGCTCTATGTCATGTTTTTTTCTCTCCACAACCGAATTTCCCTCAGGATGGAATGGACTCGAAAATCGCAATGCAACGCACAAACTGGCCATGGCCTCCTTGAAAGCCCTAGAGCTAAACGCAGGACCCCGGTCAGAATGTAGCGTGCCGATTGCGTATGTGCCGATAAAGACTGGCAAATCTTTTCTAACAGTTCGGGCATGAGCTGAGCACTGAGGCCACATCCAAATGAATCTCGTCTTAATATTTGTGGGACTGCATCAGTCCATTCGGACGTCTGCATGTAGCTAGCCTTATGCTGTCGAACAGTGGTGTCTGTACTGGACAGGCTACGCTGTAGTTAGGAATCTGGTGGTGTTCAAAGCTGTGGTATTTGTAACAGTCATCGCAATTAATTCCGAATTCGTATACGTGAGCTTTTATCCCTGGCCATCGGTACATCTCTTCTAATTCTAATAGAGATTTAGAGATCCCTTGATGTATCAGACCTTCTCCCATATGTGCTTCGAAAATGAGAGCACCTCTCCGGTTCCTGTTTGGAATTACCCTATCCCCCACTCCATGGATTTGAGCAAAAGGAACAGAGTTTGCATCAATTATGTATTTATATTTGAGTGGATAATTTAGAGGTAACGCGGCTCCACTGCCTTTGCTCGTGGCATTGACAACGAGCATGGTTTCACCGTCTATTTTTTTTTAGAACGATTTATTGTAGCTACGTAAGCCGTTTGCCCAGCTGCCTTCGCAGCTTCATCAGCCAATGAATTCCCTTCAACGTGAACACCATCACGCTGATGACTCAGTGTATGGATCACGTGAGTCTTTTGTAGTTCTTTCTGTAAAAGAACTACTTGTTCCCAAAGCTTTTTATGCTTAATTGTGCCACCTTTTGTGTTTTTAAAACCATTTTGAACCCGTGTCTGCAGATACTCATTGTAATTCCGGACGCAGTTATACGAATCGCACACTATGAGTTTGGGGAATTCGCGATCGGTATTTTCCAGCGCCATCTTGAATGCTTGGAGTTCAGCTTGCTTCGCTGTACAGTCTCCTAGTGATTGAATTGTTTTGACCATAAGTCTGAATTTACCATCGCGCCAGAGACCTTTAACAATCGCGCATGCAGCACTGTAAGCTTGTTTGCCCCCAATCGCGGGCTGTGCTGATCCATCTGTATAAATTATACAGCCGTAATGTTCTAGAGGTAGAATTTCAGTAGGCAGAGGACATTCTTGTTCGTATTGGAGAAATTCTTGTGTCTTCAAATAAGGGTCAAAAACCTATTCAAGGTCTGTTGCAGCAAGAGAATTAACCCATTGTATCCATCTTGGATGTAGAGCTTTTACATTTGGAATGCTTGCCTTCGTCACTGCCTCTAAGGCAGGTACAGGTGTAACGACTTTAATGCGTTTACCCTGTGCTAGGGCTTTCTCCTTTGCTACAGCAGTCTGAACCGCTGTCAGAATTTTTTCTGTTGAAGTGAATTTCATTTCAGCTTGTGTGTACAAGTGCGATTTGTAAGCTATTGGTACCTTTTCACCTTCGTTAAAGGTTAGGTATGTGAAACTGCATCTCCCTGGGATTATTCGGATAACAAGGTTCCGTACATTGTCACGTGTTTGTAAGTGTGTTGTTGCCAACATGTCTGTTTGTACTGAATGCAACATTTCTGTGTGTTTTTCAGTCCAATTAGTAGGCTTGAAATCAGGTTTGATTAGTTTGTAGAGAGGTTTAACCCTTTCTGCGTAATTCAGAATGTAAGTTATTCCGAAGTTTAGGAATCCTAGAATTGACTGTAAGTTTTTCAGCGTTTTTGGAGTTTGGAGCAGCGCACATTTTTCTAAAAAGTTTGCTGCCAGGCTTTTGCCTTCACTTGAAAGTTTGTATCCTAAGAATAGGACGTTGAGGTGGGCAATTCTTGATTTTTTAAAGTTGAATTTGTACCCTTCAGAGGCGAATCCAAGTATTATGGTGTTCACCCTGTTCAAGTGCCTTGCCAAATCATCATTTGTAAGGTAGATGTCATCGACATAAGATAATGCCTCATCATCATACGTTTGTAGTAACTCTGTTACTCTAGCTGAAAATATTCCAGGACTGATCTTGAAACCCTGGGGGAGACGACAGAAGTGTTGATGTGTTCCCATTATTGAGAAAGCGGTCAAGTACCTGCTTTCTGGTGCAATGTTTTGACAGAAGAATCCGTTTGAAATATCTAAAGTAGTTTTATATTTCTTCCAAATGATATTATTCATTAATGCTGCACTGTGTGTATTTTGTACTGCAAAAAGTTTTGCAACAAGAGTTTAAATGTCTGTAATCCAAAACTAGACAATATGTTTGGAGACAGGAAACAAACGATTGTTCATGGACGAGGTGCATGTTTCAATCACCCCTTGGTATTCTAGTTGATCTAAGATCTCCCTGATTTGTTTTTTAGCTTCCTGTTTAACTCTATGACAAATATGACTCTACCACCTCTTGCTGATAGGCCATTTTCTATAAGCTTTTTAGCTATGGTTTTCCTCACGTTTTCCGGGATGATTAGAGCATCCAGGTCATTTTTTTGGAGACCTGTCTCGTCTAAACCCGGCCGGGTAATAGTGCCCGCAGGTCCACCGTTCTCTTTGTTGCTATATTGCATTTTGTTGCAAGTTTTGCAGAGAAAGTTTCAAGGAAATAAAGATAAGGTGCACAGTATTTTGGAACACTGTATCCTTCAACGTTGAACAAAACCAAAAACTAATACATAGGATTTTTCGTCCTACTCAGTTTAAGGCGGATATTTTATCCTTTAACCCACTCCAGACGTCTATAGGAGTTTTTATGGGATAAAGGGTGTCTGTGAAAACCAGTATATAGCGTTAAATTAGTGCCTTACCAAATGTATGGCGCCATGTAGTGTAGTTCCGATATTCCCAATAGGCTCTGCGCATTGGAATAGTATATCCTATAGATTAGACGTAGAACTGAGGTCGACTTGGTCTCTATCGAATATACTAGACTTAATTGTGTGTGCCAGCTAGCTCAGAGGTCACTAGAAACGTTCTCGAATTCACAAGAAGGGATTAGTCTCTGACAACCTCATAAACATGACAACTTTGTTTCCCCAAGATAAAATGTATATTCAGAGTCGTGGAAACAATAGATAGATATTGCAGTCAGTCAATCGTGCATACTTCATTTCACCAGAGTGGCAGTGAAATAGATAGACGGGCGTTTTCAATAAAAGGATTTATTGAACAGTCTTCTTTCTCAAGCATAAGAAATGAACTGCTACAATCGTAAAACTGTATATAAAATATAATGCATACAGTATAAAGAGTAGGATAAAATAATACTGTAAGATCATTGAATGGTTCCTAAACCATAGATAAATACGCACATAAATAACAGAGGCTAAAAGTACTCAACTGGTGCTTCTAAGATACGCCGACCCTCGTGTACCTAACCTAAGCTCTTATCGAGGGAAGAAGTAAGTGAGGTGTAGCATAAATGTAGTATTCTTCTGCCAAGAATCTGCCCAAGACTTCTCTAAGTGTCTAATCAGCTCCGTACCTTAGTTTAGAATGAAGAAGGTCGGTCTCGGGACTCGATTTCCCAACAACCCGCAAGGGTAGCTTGGAAACACTGGAGCTGGATTTCTCAGCAGGAGAAAAGACAGCGTCTCTCTAAGTGCGTCTGCTGGAGGGTCGGCTTCCTTCAGCACTTGCTGTAGGAGGGCGTGTCGGACAAGTAGATAGTCTAACTGCTCCAAACCACCGTGTGTTTGCTTGGGCGAGTGTGGGCATATTTATACAGTGAAGGTGCCGAGTTTGACGTACAGTTGGACATAATAACTTCATCAAAGAGTCTCAGTTCTTTGAAAACTCCATGAGTTCTTGGACATGAATGGATGAATCGGGAAACTTACAATAGGGTCCTAAAATAATACATAACAACCCCAATATCTCTCAGACACCACTCGCTCTGTACCACAAGCGAACACAGGTCCCCTGGTTGTAAGCATGGGTCCTTCAAACTCTGCAAGCTTCTCCCACACTCCTCTTGCACTGCGAGATGATAATGTATGTCAGGACAGTCCTTGTCCCAACCACAATGATTTTTACCTGTCTCTGCCGCACACAGTGCGAGTCCTTACAACCTGGTGGAGGCAGTGATATCCTTTGTGCCCCTGGTATTTCATGGGCAAGAGGTGAGTTTACCGGCCCTTGGAGAGTACTTCGAGTCCCAGATCACGAGAATTGGCACTTAGCTGCAGGACAGTAAAGTCCAGGCAAAAACCACCAAGTGATAGTCCCGTTCTTGAAACACAAGAAGCTCCAAGCTACCACAAGTCTGCATATAGTCCAGTTACAGTCCCTCCTGCCCTAATGATTCCTTGTGCCAATGTATCAGTATCAAACCAGCGTAGTATGGTTCCAAATCCAAAAGTGTCACTAATTTCTGACGCCGAAGCCCCAGTAGTCATACCCACCATGGCCTTTGAAGATACAATCAGTTCAAAAGGCCACCTTGGAAATG
This sequence comes from Lissotriton helveticus, assembly GCF_964261635.1. Lineage (NCBI taxonomy): Eukaryota > Metazoa > Chordata > Amphibia > Caudata > Salamandridae > Lissotriton > Lissotriton helveticus. The sequence continues at coordinate 1,035,173,632 of NC_136059.1, forward strand.
CACATGCCCTCTCTAACATTTGTCCTGTCTGTGTTCCTACCCCGCATAGTTTGATCACAATCTTTAGTAGGGCCAAGACCCTGACCCTTGGAATGCAGGTGCCAATTCCACCCTCACGTAACTGTCCCAGAAAGGCTCCTTAGAGTCAGTGGTCCACAGTCTCCAGTGAACCACTTAATTTATGGTGCTATGTCAGGAATGCACAAGTGTGGCTACCTCTCTAGCACCCAGTTGTGAATTAGGAGACAGGCCACCAGGCTAACAGAGTCTCTAAATGCTCTCTTTCCAACAACCAACATCATGGCCTTGTCCCTATTGATGGGTGAAGTAAAAACTACTAAGCTACCGCTATTCCTCTCATTCATCGATTATACTGCTGCCTTTGACCACGTGGACCGAAATAAACTCTGGGAAAAACTATCTAATTGGGGCATTCCGAAACACCTCCTGGATATCCTAATACTGCTTCACTCTAACACCTGGGTTAAAATCAAACTTGGAACTGGCCAACACCTCTCGAAGCCTATTAGAACAACTAAAGGACTAAAGCAGGGGTGTTTATTAGCGCCCATCTTATTCAATCTGTTTATTTCGGATTTGCCTGGAGAACTCGACAAATGCCGCAATCATGCACCCAAGCTAATAAAAGCCACCCTCTCAAGTCTGCTATATGCGGATGACTTAGTGCTGATAAGCCGGTCGCCAATAGGCCTTCAGAATCTCCTGAACTGTACCCATGCCTTCTCGGTAAAGAATACCCTACAAATAAACCTTAACAAATCTAAGGTCATGACAGTGAACTATAGAAAGAAAAGGATCCCTTGTTGGTACCTGAACGGAGAAAAGCTTGAACGGGTAGCCACATATAAGTACCTTGCTGTCGTGCTGGATTCTAAGAACACGTCTAGGCCTCAGCTCCAGTCCATCCAAGGGAAGGCAACAATGACCTACCTTGCATTAAAATCACTAAAGCCCAAATTCCCTGACCTCACCCTTAAACCCTTCCTTGAAATCATCCGAGCGAAACTTCAACCAACGCTCACTTATTGGAGTGAATCCCTGCATGGGAAGGACGCCGCACTGTTGGACACAGTTATAGCCAACTCTTACAGGGCCATCTTCAACCTCCCCAAATATGCTTCCCCGGCCCAAATTCGTTTAGAATTTGGGCTTGTCAAACAAGCACTAGAAAGACGGAGTGCATATGTAGCTATCTGGCGCAAGATCCGCGTCTCTGACTCTGACTCCCTAAATGCCAGCGTCTGGGAAGAGCTACACAGACACCGCACTTCATTGCCTAGGGACTACTTATTTGGATCTCTTGAAGTGCTAGGTTTATCTGACATTTGGGAAACAGCCATAGACCTCCAGTCCTTTAAAAAATTGGCCAAAAAGTCTGCACGGATAATCTCAACAATAGAAGACAAGAAAGATCTAGCCAACAGAGCGCACGGATGGATAACGGTGGGAGATTATGGTAAAATACGGCCACAAGCCTACCTTAACATCGGGATGAAAATAAAAGTTAAAGAAAAGTTTCTAAAACTGCGCCTTGGGGCTATCCCGATATTACCGCACCTGCCTCCATGGGAGAGATCTCAGGTCTCGGACTTGTGTCGCCTGTGTAAATCGGGCAAGGAGGACATTGTCCACGTGATATGTATTTGCCCGAGATTAAGGGATCTGAGGCACAACCTACTGCTAGAGCGCACAGAAGGATACAAAGTTCCCCGGGAACAACCTACTGCTACAATTTTTTAGATCATATGCTGTTCGGACCTGTAGGCAGGCAGTTAAACTGTGTTTCACCACCAGCAACATCAAACTGAACTGCCAGGTTGTGAAGTTCTTTGACCTAATAAAGGAAAGACTCAATCACACTTGAAAGACTCATTGGGATTTAGTAACAACCTTGAATTGACCACAGTAACTGTTGCATTTTTTAAATAAAAAAGGTTAAATTACTTTTTATTGTCATATGGCTTTTACACTTTTGTAAAGATTTTAATTAATCATACACAAATAAAATTATTATTATTATTATTAAAGTGACATTTCCAGCACAGTAAAGTCGAACTCACTACCAGAGAGGATTTTCCATTACAAACTCATCTATACAAAACACAATACTGTTAATATTCTGCCTGTAGGAAACAATGCTCAACAGCCCTTCCCTACACCCATTCATGCTGATCCAAAGAGAAGCAGGCCCCATTCTACTGAACACACCATCCAGTGTCATTCACAACTCTTCCAGGTAACACCTACACACAACTGCCCAAGACCTGCGATATAGCAGGAGACATGCAGAACCTTGGCACATAGCTTTTTAAATGCCAAAACGAGTAACAGAAACCTGTGCAACAGACCCCACCAGGATAAACATGTGGCACAATCGATAGGCTACCTCCGTGGCTGGCAAAACCATTGCAGCAGGCCGACAGAGGCACATTTGAAATATATTCCCCCTGGTATAGGTCTTACCCCACGATAAGGGACTTACAGCTAACTGGAATCAGCCAATCATATATACCCCGATCAACAGTATGTATATGATAAGCACAGCGCTTGGACACTGTACAGCAGTGCCATACGTGTTCAAGTCCTAAGGCTAGCAACCAGCACAGCAGAAAACTGGGAAGGAGAAAAGCAAAAAGTCAAGGGAAAGCACCATAGAAAGGACCATTTCCAACATCACCCCCTCCCAGCCAAAAGCGTGGGAAGTTTAATAAATACAGTGACAAACTTCCCTGCACTGAGGCATAAACCTTGGATAATGGCCCACCTCCCCTAGTGGAACCTGCCAGTCTTTCACCTCTTCACAGAACCTTGTTGCATCCATTCTGCCTATTCCCAGGGCCCACTAAGCCTCCCCAGGGAACCCACCCAGGCTCAACCTAGTGCCCCTGTGAGCCACAGGGGTGTGACTCCTGTCCTCCTGTGCAACCGTAGTTCACCGGCATGGAAACCCAAAAAAGAGCACTGTCAGCCAACCACCAGTGCCCAGAACCAGGTTCCTGCTCACCCAAGCCTTACAACTTGGGTGGTTTTCCAAAGTGGGGGGTTGATCAATTTTGGGGACAGCACCCCCGCTATCTACTCTCATCTCACAGCTCAGGAACGGCCTCCTCAGCCTTGGCCTCCAGCACGGGGCCACAATCCTGGTGCAGGATAGGGGCCAGCGGTGATCTCTTTTGCCCCTGTCCCCTTTCTCTGGAGTTCTGTACCCCCCATTGAAGAGGGGTGCACTCCTGTATCCTGAAAGGGGGGACATACATGTCAGCTACCCCCTTGTTCACTAGCCACTAGAGGAGACACTTCTGTTGATGACTTCCTGGTACTGCCCTGGCTCCTCCCTTGGTGCACCCACCTGGAGTACACCACACCCTGGGGCTGAGTATGAGGCATCCTGAACCTCGGTCCACCCCTACCCTCCCTTCTCTGCTGAGAAGCGATAGTGTGCCCCTCAACCAACCAACTCCACGGGGATTTGCACACTCCAATCCATCCCTAACACACCCCTGTTTTTGGTATCACTGGAGCCACACACATTAGGTTCCTCTACTAGTGCCATAGCACTGGACCCAGTTGACATACAGCCACCACTTGGGCAGGACATGACCCTCTTGGCTTGGAAATCCAACCGACTGCATTCAGCCCCAGAGCCAGCATCCCTTTTCTCACCTCCACACAACTCTGCCTCTCTGCCCTTGTCTTTCTACATTCATATTGGTATCTACTGGGCTACATCTCAAGCCCTCTTTCTTCCCACCTGCTCCCCAGTTCCCTAAATGACCGACACTTAGAGGTGGCACTGTATTCTGCCCTGGGACGTGCCACACCCTATCCCTTCAGATCTTGTTTTGGAAAGCCTCAAGAGGCTGACCCTGCCCCTGATTATCCACCTCACTCTCCTCTAAATCCCCAGCTACACTCAGGCCTCCAATCAGGCACTCCGGCTTTTGCTGCACCCCCCTTCCCCAGCCGCCTCTAAAATAACACCTTGGGTCTGTGTGGAGTCTCCTGAGTTGGATCACCTCTCTGGTTTCCCATTCCTGCCCAAATTCCCCCACAGCAAGTACCCCTCCTGGCTCTTCAGACTTTGACATGACAGTTGGGAACACAGAAAGTTTTCAAACTAGAATGGCAAACCACAGCAAAAAAACTCTTCAAGGCAAGAAAATGATATTGTACATCGGAGTTGTAGCGAACCACTCTGTTGCTAGAATTTGTGCCGACCAACTTCCTATCCACATGGCTGATCAGTAAATGGTAGACCGAGCAGTTTTGGGCTGGCTAAGATGCATCAAAGCCAGTCAGAATCCACCATTCCAAATAGGATGAGTTCAATATACTTGTCCGTTAACCTGTGCTCACCCTCTGGTAGTTTGGCACCGAGCAGGCAGACTTATACTCAGGGCTCGACTGTGAAGCTATAGGCACAACATTTCCCTCTCAACACGCTGCGTGCACTACAAAAAGACTCTACACAGAATGTATAAAAATACTTGACTTTGTATTACACACACACATACACAAACACACAGTGAAATCAAAGCAAGATACAAACGCTCATTGTATGAAGTCGAAGGGCTGTGGGATTTCTATCGCTCACACTTATGGGACAAAATGAGCACCACCTTGAATCAAGGCTTCCTGGGTCATCAAATGGCCATGCATAGCTTTATCAGGGTCATGTCCCATAGTCCTCTGCCATGGTATATCTCCTTCATAATACCCGCCCTTCAAATTCATACAATGTGTGCTTGTGAGAATTGACTGTGGGATCTTGGAACAGTGCGGGGTTGGACTTTGATATGTTTAAGAATTCCATAGTGTGACATTCTGACTGAAATTTACCTACGATTGACAGTGCGATTTACTTTTCTTTGTGCCTTACAAGTGTGTGGAGAATCGGTGGACTCACAATCCTGTCCTGATAAAGCCTTAGTAAGGTGAAACGCATTGGCTGCATGTCTATAGTGTGGTTAAAGGCACTTAAATAAAGAAGAAAAATCTAACACTGTGACGATTACCTATGAGTTTTGATTGATGCTAGCTGTTTCTCCATTCTCAATTGTGTTTGTTGCCTCTCTTTCTAGTACAATAATTGTTGAGTGGATGGTCAATAAGCAGCTGGCCATTAGATGTGGGCAACATGAGAGCATTGTTACAAGTGATTACTTCAGGTGGTGCGGCATCCGTTCCCTGGCTGCTTTTGTGTGTTCAGTATACTCTGAAAATGCATGAGCATGCCTCCCAAGGCATCTGTAGGATAAGGGAGGGACAAGGAATAACGACTTAAGACCCCCTTTTAATAAATATATACTCCCTGGGTAAGAGTGGACATCCCCAAAACTGTGCTTTCTCCTCTTTACAAAATGGAGAAGGAACTGAGGGATAGGAATAAGTAGGTGAATACTGAGAAGGAGAAAACATTTTATGATGAAGATTAAACAGCTCTGCAGATATTTCAATTTGTCCTGGAAGTCCCCCTTGGAAACAGTTGGAGATCATGAATTCCTGCCTCAAGGAAGGGGAGAGGCATGACTGAGACTGTTTAGAAAGATACCTTCCCACTTAATTGCAAGAGCTTGTAGGAGTTATTACACACAGTGGTAAATAAAACAAGAAAATGCACCTTCCTTTAGGCATCCTAAAAACTGTTTATGAGGAAAGTCTGCCTTGAACCAGGCATATATTGACAGTGCATTGGACCATAACCAGGTATCTCCCTGAAGTTTTCAGAGTGAGAGCTTAAGACCTGAACTCTTAGGTCACAACAACTCTCCCAATTAGGGCTGAGGGAAAAAAGCAAGAAGGAGCTTATCTCGCTGAAACCATGTTCTAGAATTAAGTACTGCAGTGACTATAAAACATGGAAGGGACAAACTCTAAAAATGGTCTACTGGAAGAGGCTCTGCCTTAGACATGGAGCAACCACCTCTAGAGCTACCGGAAACAGGAAACTAGTGTGGTGCCCTCTGCACCACACACTGTTGTAAACCAATATAAAGTAGGCATAGCTTACTCTTATTGTATTATACTGAGATGTGCAACTTTTTTTGTGTAAAATATTAAACACATTACCACCTACAGTGCTTAACAAAAGTGAAGTGTATGGTACCTTCTCAACTGCTGCTGCAGTAAATCTACGTAAAAACCAACCTCCAGCCGCTTAACGGAAGTAAAGTGCGCTGCACCCACGGCAGCTACCACTACAGTATCCAAAATGCAGGGACAGTGATAGAGCTTTACATGTCACAATCTCTGCGGTAAGAGTAAAATGTTCACCACTTGAAGCTGCCCTTCAAAGTTAAGAGTACAGCACCACCACCAGCCGCCGCTATGGTAAACAAATGCAAGTCAGACTAACAAGCGCTGCCTAAGAATAAGAGGAGGAATTATGCATTAAAGATAAGAAAACAAACCTTTTTAGTTACTGCCAATGTCTGCATAAATATCCGCCAAGTATATCCCTGTGGGCAGCGACATGCTTTAGGTGTAAATTTACTTAAATAATTAAATTAAACAAACAAGAATACAGCACGTCAAGCAGCTGCTGTATTACATAAATGATGGTGCTCTGCAATGTTATGCTGAAAAGTCTGGCGACAATGCACCCAAATGCAATGATAACATGCTCTTAAGGAAATACATACCTTACATAGATGTACACTATATAAAGGGGGCCTTAGCACTCTTAAATGATGCAAGAAGGTTGCCCCAGTAAACCTTCAAACAGCCCTCGTAGCGGAACAACAGGGCACAAAAACGAACAGGAAGTGGGGAGGAGGTGCTTTCTGGGTAGAGTCTCTACCTGGGTAGTATAAATGAAGAAACAGCTTGGCATGTGGTGGAATGGAGGAAGCGAATGGGCACATTCACTCCTACAGTAAGTAGTGGAACAAGAAGGAAAGGAGGAGGTATTTTTCAATTAAAAAATAAAGGTTATTTAATTAATACTTAATTAACTTGCCACCCTATATGCCTAGAAACCCAGCAACCCGCACCTAAAATATAAATAACACATTTTGTAAAATACAATTTACATAATTTATAATCAATGACATAACTAATTAACAATTCATTACGTAATTATCTTCCCACCCTATACCCCTTCAAACCTAGCAACCCGCAACTAAAATATAACTAAAATAAATCAGAATTACATAATGTATTTAATTGTCAATTCAATAATTAATAATTAACCAAACTTAGGGATAGATTAGGATAGCGGTTTTTACGCCTCATCCGGGCCGGCGGAAGCCACCGCCGGCCCGGAGGATACGGAAAAACAGCAGCAGACCCACCAAAGACCCACCGCCAGTTTAGGATGGCTGGTGGGTCCTGGTTTCCGTCCCCAGCTTTTCCGCAGAGGTTGGCTTACAACCGCGGCGGAAAAGCACTAATATGGTGACGGTGTCTCTCAGACACCGTCAGCCATATTAGGATGCCCAAAAAGAAATGCTTTTCCACGGCGGGTTTTCCTGGGTGAAGGGGGGGTGGGGGTGCACATGGGGGGTACTTTTGGTACCCCCCTGCATTTGTATTCAGTAATCGGCAGGCACCGCGCGGTGCCTGCCGCTTTCTGCATACAAATGCAATGTATGCAATGTATGCATTTTTAACATTGCGGCGGGTGCAGCTTGAAAAATAGAGGATGTGACTGCCAGGGTGGCGGTCACATCCTAATTGGACAGGAGGGAACTCCGCAAGCCATGCGGAGGTTCCCTCCTACTCTATGGTCGCGGACGGACTCAAGTCTACTTCCCAGGCGCTCCGGATAGAGACAGCGCTGGCCACCGTCCACTCACCGCCCCCGCATCGCCACGAGCATCCGAGCTGTATGAAGGATTGCTCTGCCGAATTTCGTATTTTATGGCCTCATGGAAGTCCGGGATATTATCAATTGGGCGCTACGGCCGGGAGAGCTTCAGCTCCGAGCAGCCATCTCGCTCCCAACGTAGCCACGCCCCCCCTGGTGTGGTCTACCTTAAACATTTTGGCTGCCAACCTCATGTTCTGACTTTGTTTTGCCAGCCTTAGGACTTGAGTGCGTTTGGCACTGCTGTGCAGTGTTAGAGCTCTGTGCTCATTGTATACATACTGTGGAGGGGTGTATGTATGATTGGCTGTTTCAAGTTAGCTGCAAGCTGCAACCGGAAGTCCCACAATCCAGACTGGAAGTCCCACATCTGGGCCGGAATCTCCGCCTCCAGGCCGGAATCTCCAGCCCGAGTGCGGACGTAAAGTTAGTAATCGCAAATCCATTCTGTGAATACCAAAAGTAGTAAGTGCATTCTGTGGATACCAAAAGTAATACGTTTAGGATTTTGTCTTAAGTTGATTCTGTGAATCGGGCCCCTTGTTGTCATCCTCCTCCCAGAGCTCTAATTTCAAAGCACAAACACAGAAGCTCCCCAGGGACTCTGAGGCATTTGTTATTATATAGGGTGTACTTGAGCAACCCGAAGTTGTTGGAGTGCTTTACATGAGCGCTAGTTGCATTAAACAAGGTCAGATACATTTTTTGGGTAATTTTTAAAGAGCGCAAACTCGACTGACCTGAAGGTATTGGAGTGCTTTACAAAAGTAGCAGTTACATTACACAAGGTCAGGTTCATTTTTTTTTTTTAGGTGCGTGGAAATTCAGTGATGCTGATGTCGTCCCTGTTTATTGGTTATTTCTTCTCTACCTGACAGATGGGATTATTTTGTTGTTGTTGCTATGCCCAGTGCTCCTATGCCCAGGTGGCTGGGACAGAGGGCGGGGCCGGAGGCTTGCTGGTAAAAGGATGGTGTGAGCAGCATTTTTAATGGAAAAGAAGTGCGTCTGGTTTATAGAGGCCTTAGAGAGGGGGTATGTGATGTGTCCGCCATTGAAAACTACTTCACTGCTTTCTTTCATAGGCTATTCAACACTCACAGAATGTTATAGTGCTGTTGGCTCGCATCGAGGCACTTGTCGTTCTGCCTGTGCATTAAGCAGCTTTGGAATGTGTCCATAAATGTGTCTTGATGCCAGCATGTATTCCTGAATCAGACTGCATGACTCAGTGTGTTGTAATTGATCAGTCTTAAATGCCTGGTGGCACAGAACCCAGAATAATGTGCTGCATTGCTAAACACTGAAAATGTCCCAAAGATGAGACATATTGGCAATGCAAATGCTTGTTTAGACACACATTTGTATAAGTGTTGCATTGCAACGGAACATGCAACTTGTTTTCTGAAAATATGATAAAGAAATGTTTCAATACAGAAACGATGGTGTTCCACTGGTGTGATAAATTAACTGTTGCCTTACGTGAATGCTAGGTGAACGGACATGTGTTGTCGACCTGCAAGTAATATGCTTTAGCTTTTCAAAAACGAACCAGCGGCAGCTGCTCCCAATGCAACATGGTAGGGCTGCCGTGTTGGGGGAATACAAAAATAAAAACACAAAGAAAAAATTATTTAAAAAAATTACCCCTTACCTGATGCTCTTTCCACCGTTTTGATCCCCTTCCAATCCTCGACTAGTGCACGCTGCGCAGGCTCCCAGATACTAATCCCAATGCTGCTGTCATGCTGGAAATGCTATAACCCAGAATGAGAGAAGTGCTGGGCTTGGTCTGAGTGGCCTCGTTTGCCATTCAGACAGGGTGCAACACAGCTCGGATTGGAGAAATGCTAAGCGCGCATGTTGGGTTGGCCATCTTTACACAGCTAACCAAACCAACATGCACACTAAGCAGTACCCATCACTCCTCCTCCCTAGAGCCCAGGCAGACCCGTCCCCGCCCCACCCAGTGACACAGCTACCCAGCAGAGGCAACAGTGAAAAATAAAATGATAATAAAATTATTTTATTAGCATTTTATTTTTCACTTTTGCCTCTGCTGGGTAGCAGCTGTGGGGGTGGCGCTCCTCTGCCATAGCAGAGGAACCGCCCGTGGAACAAACCCCAAAGAGGGACAAAAGACATATGTCTTCATACACTGCGAGTTTTCACCATGTGAATCAGAGACATTTTCAGTTCCAGGACTCCCAGGACTTCTAACCTAAATAGGGCAGAATGACTGCCACTGTGACCAGGTGGTACAGTGGTGGTCGGTCTGCTGCACAAAGGGTATTTGAAAGCAGAGCCAATCAGGGCTTTGCTGTCAGAAACCAAGCACTTCCCGGACTGAAATCGAGGTGAGTTTGATGTGACAAGAGGTTTGCCATTTCATTTTAAGAGAACCAGTAGCGGCTACCAGTAGTGGTGGGATTAAAAAGGAAACGCTTACTCACCGGCTCCCACCTCTCCTTTTTCCTCTTCGGTCGATAATGGAAACAGGAAGCACACAGGCTCCCAGACTCCCCTAAGCCAATCACGATGCTGCTGTCACCAGCATGACAGGAGCGTCATGATTGGTCTGAACGGCCTGGTTCGGCACTCAGACAGGGAGTGGGAGACTGTGCATGTTCTCCACCGGCTGTGCAATACAGCCGGGTGGGGAAATACTAAGGGCCAGATGTAGGTTCTTTTATTTGGTAAAATAGATGGGGGGAGATGTAGGTATTTCAGATTCGGTAAATACCGAATCGTTAAGATTCGGTATTTACCGATTCTGTAAATACCGATTCGGTAATGCCCATTGATTCCTATGGGCATTTAAGCCCATAGGAATCAATGGGCATTACCGAATCGGTATTTACAGATTCGGTAAATACCGATTTCAGCAAGGGTGCAGGGGGTGTCACTTTGACACCCTCTAGCACCCCAAATACAGGCATGTGTGCCATGTGGCACACAGACATGCCCTAAGGGCATGTCTGTGTGTCACATGGCACAGGTGTGTATTCACAGATGTGCATGCACACCTGAATTCGGTATTTTACCACCCAATTGGATTGGGTGGTAAAATACCGAATTCTGAAGGCCTGTAGCACTGTAAACAGTGCTACCTACATCTGGGTTTTACCGAATCGGTAAAATTACCGATTCGGTATTTTACAGATTCGGTAAATTTACCGTTTCGGTAAATTTACTGAATCTGTAAAAGATTGGCCCCTACATCTCGAAAACCAATTACCGGTCGGTAACGGCCGAAATCGGCCGTTACCGACCGGTAATTGGAGACCTACATCTGGCCCTAAGTGCGCATTGCTGTTTGGCCAGCCCAAGACGGCTGGCCAAACCGTCATGTGTATTTAGAAAGCATCCACCACTACTCCCTCTGCTCTGTGGGCACCCCACCCAACACTTAAGCAGAGCCAGTATGGAAAATTAAATTAAAATAGCATGGTGTTATTATCATTCATTTGTCCTGTAGGGCAACACTCCTCTGCCTTAGCACCACTGAGGAGAACCCACTCTGTCAGTTCTAAAGGAGACCACAAGTCTCTCAATTTCTTGTATATTTGTACGTTCTTTGGAAATGCCCACAGCACAGGCTATATTTCTTTTTATATGTCCTACTTGCATCTGCAGTGTAGCTCCATTGTATTGGGATATCCCTTTCTCCTTATGCAAACTCTGCTTGGCATACTCAACTGGTTTTGATGATTTTTATACAACATTTACTTTGTGTACGATGAAGTGGTAGAGTAAGTAAGTAAGATATTCTGCACCCTCAGTGGAAGGTGCCATCTATGTTAATTTGACTCTGTGCTAATATTTACATTTAACATTTCATGGTCATCTTATTCAGAATATAAAATAGCACACACATTCGATTCAGGTTAGGTGCCATCCCAGCACCTTTTAACTACATGCTACTATTGTGCAGAGGATGTTTTGCAACCTCTCCCCAATAGAAATGGGCGCATATTTGCTACTTCTAGGTACAATCTGATGCCTTGTAAAAATGACTTTCTGTTTTACAGTCTCAACAAATTAGAAGTTTTTGGCTGCCATGCTTTAACACCGCAGTGTATAAACTCCACAGCTGCAGATTGCATCCATCTGAAGACCCTGAACATTGGCAGAATCCCTAAAGTAACCGATGCCTGCCTAACAAAGATAGCCTCTGCTTTGAAAGAACTAACCATGCTGAATGTAACAGGGCTCAATGTGGTAAGTCAATATTTTCATTCGTATGCGTCAAAAAATACAGTTAATGGAGATTATTTCAAGCTTGTAGAGTTGTATATTTTTCTGCTTCCATGAGAGAATCTATATTGGCAGGCAGTGGTCAATTAAGGATTCTGTCTCTCTTAAATCGTAAAACAAATCTCCCACCCAAACCTTCTCATGGTTGGATCCCTGTTAGCTGTGTGTCCTCATCAGATTTCATTTTGCTTTTTCCAGTCTTTCAGGTAATGCCTGCATAACTTGCTGAGACCCAGACAAGTCACAGTCAGTGACAACCTACCTTGTGTAATAATAACATTGCTTTGCTCTCAGCTAATCTCACCCAAGCTGCAGCCCCACTAAAGGCCCTCTGGCCCAGGAACCCAATCACCTTCTCTTGTACATGTTTTCACCATTTCAGAGCCTTTCATCACTAAAAACATCAGTAAACTAAGGGGCATATTACCAAGCTATAGCGATAATTATCGCTAAGCTTGGTTAGCGGGCATTTAAATATCACCACGCTCCGATGATTTTTATCGCTTAGGACCCTTGCTATTATCAAGGTTTATCTCCTAAGCGATAAAAATCGGACGGAATGCATGAATATTGCTGAAAAGTCAGCGATATTCATGCATTAGCGAGCAAATGCTCTTAGCCATGTTATCCACCTACCATTGTATAACATGGCTAAGAACTGCTCTGGGCAGGCATTAGCTTTTGGAGATAATCGCGCTTAGCGCGATTATTTCCAAAAGTTGGTAATAGGGGATAGCGATGTTAGCGACTGTTTCCAGTCGCTAACATCTTGGCACGCCCACTCTGCATGTCATTAGCGATAATCATCGCTGACATGCAGAGTGGGCCCCTAAATGCCCCCTATCGCCTATTAGCTGTCGCTAACTGGTGTTAGCGACAGCTAGGGAATAGGGCGATAAAATTATCCCCGCTTTAACGGGAATTTTTCCCGCTAAAGCGGCGATATCACCCTTGGTAATATGCCCCTAAATCTCTCTGCCATTGGATCCATGCAATGCAAACACTGTCAAACTCCTTCAGACTGCCATCATCCCAGTTATGAAAAGAACCCTTAATGCCGGGGGTGAGCCAAAATCAACAAAATCATGGCACCGTAACAGCAATGCCAAGGAAGACAAATATTGGAATATGACCATGATAGTCTTTTCATTTGGCTTAAGATCTCCTGTGAACTCTGGGAGCAGCGGCTAAATGTCAGTGGTTCAGATCATCCTTATCAAATTTTACGCAGCAGGGGAAACCTGGTATGCTATTTTCATTTTTTTAAATATATTTTTATTGAGTCAGATTTAGTCAGGTCACATACCACATTGGCAAATCAATGGGCACATTTAATTTTAAACAATCGTTATTTTCTTCCAACATAGATGGTGTAACAGATGAGCTATATGAAAGAAAAATAAAAGTCCAGGAATTCAATCAATGATAGACATAATAATAAATACGCGAGGGGCAAGCATGAATACAGTATCCAAAGAAAAGATAAGTACATTCCTTTTGCAAAAATTCACAAGAATTAATTAGCATTAGTCTACAGATCCCAATTAAACTGCACCCATATTCTGTCAAACCTCCTAAGGGAGCAAACACTCCTTACTCTGGTCAAAGCCTGTTCTGAATCATGTACTTGCCGGATGGTTGCCCATCAAGTGGTAGCCCATGGAGGGACTACTGAGACCCAAGATCTGGCAATACAGAGTCTGGCATATACTATAAGTATAGATAGCAGCCATCTTTGCCCAATGTCGAACTACATTCTGTATCCCAACATTATTTCCATAGGAGTTGATTGTAGTCCATATCCTAGACTTGTCATAGCTAATTACAACACCTCTTCCCAGAATACCTCAAGGGTGGGACATGTATCTAGTATATGAAGAATGTCTGCTGCTTCACGTCTACACTTGGGACAGCTAGTTTTGTCTGGCTAAAGGTTCACACCCCATCTCATGAGTTTTTTGGGCATGTAGAATAACATGCAAACAGTCTTAAATTGCTGCAGTTTAACTTAACAGAATGCACAATGCCCTCAACCGTCTCTAAAGCCCAATATATTTCTGATGGTAACACCATCTGAAGGAGCATTTTGGCCCATTTAGCTGCCATGCGAAGGCTGTCATGACTCTTATGCTCACAAAACCCTTGATATGTAATGCTGATCAGTGACTTCCGACTAGCTAACTAACTACAAAAAGTAACTGGGGCTTCCAAATCAATAGGCAGCTTGCCTTCAGTGTAAAAGTAATTCCTCAACTGTAAATATTTTTAAAAAAAGGGATAGCAAGGAAGGTAAACTCAGTTTGTAACTGAGAAAAAGTATGAAAGACATTCATATCAAATAGCTGCCCTACCGTCAGTACGCCAGATCTGTGCCATTTTTTACAAGTAGAATCATGAAATACCCCAGAAAAAGCTAGGTTGTCCCAGAGCAGTGTTTTCCCATTTATTAACTTTATAGAGTATTTGGCCCAGATTTCTCACCAGATAGTTGCTGTGTCCCTAGCAAACTTAAGCCTTGCCCGCTTGTAATAATTGGGGTCTGTTATTCTGGAGAAAAAGTGCCTACACTCTGAAACCATTGCCAAAGAGTAGCCCAATGCAGATGAGTCTGGTTCTACTGGAGCAAGGAGATTGCACAGATGGCTGGCAAAAGCTGCCCAAAAATATAGTACAAAATCTGATACGGTAATTTTGGTAAACATATAGAATGCCTTGTCCACCTATACCTCCAAATAAAACTACTTAAAGTCCCTTCTAACTTCTTAAAAACACATTTGGAACCCTTAATGGTACAGCCAGAAAGAAATACAAACATTTTGAAAGAATATTCATTTTTATAACATTACAGCAACCTAGAATGCTTATAGGAAGCCTATTGCAGAACCACAGTTTTAAAATAACAGACTAAAGCAGGAGCGCATAGTTAAATTTCAAGATCTTATCTATCTTAGCACTTAATTTTACTCTCAGATCAGTGACGGTGGCGCTATTGAGCAGCAGCAGTATGGCGAACAGTGAACCGACTGAAGCAGTCCGGAGCGGTGCAGAGCTATCGGCGGGTGAATCCGGGCTGTACTGAGACGGAGAGCACCGCACCTGAGCCTGGGACCCTCCGTGAACAAAAAAGAGAGTCAATCTATCAAACGCAGCTCAGGCACCTATTGCCGACGGAGGAGCGGGAAAGCGGTAACGGCCGAGAAGAATGAGCGGCAGCAGCAGTAGCGGGAGCGCAGCTCCCAGACCCCGCCTCCCCCCCGCCTTCCCCCACTGAAACCTCGAGCAACAGAGTGCTGCGGAGGGGAGAGGTGGCTGCTAGTGAGGGCGAGGGCGATCCTGTGGACCGTGTGTGCACTCAGCCTTCAGCATCACGAGGCATGGATAAAGTGAAAAGAGGCAGTGGCGTGGCAGGGAGGCGATGGGGCAGAATCCTTGTCCCGGACCGTGCAAGAGGTGAGGAGGAAACGGGCAGCGAGGGCGATCCTTGAACCCCGGGGTTTTGAGCCCCCCCCACCAAAAACTAAAAGTTAAAAAAACGGGATAAACGAGCTGTAGTCACAGCAATGCACAGACTCAATTGACTACAGCCTTTGTAATTGCGCTGACAGCCACGTAGCCCCTGGGACACGTAACTTAAAAAAATTAATTAGTTAAACGCATAAGAGGTGCCTATAGCCCGGAGCTGGGGAGGCCAAATAGTCAAAGAGGTCCATTACCGGCATAGTGGATTGCGTTTATCCAACTAACCAACTTTATCACACCTAAGGTCCTACACCGGTCAGTCCCTGACGGCAGGTGCTTTATATCCCTGCAGTAGCCCGGTAGTCCTGCTATACTGTCACCTGCCTATTGGATATTACACTGTTACCTATACTGTGCTGTGCTGTGTCGCCCTTGGCTAGGGTTCTGGGTGGCCTGGTGATAGCGGCAGTGGTACTGGAATAGGTTTTTTGGTGACAGTCTTGTGACGGGGTCCGGGTTCGCTGAGGAAACGAGCACACAGGCTGAGGCAAGTGGAGGTAACCTATCGCGGGTGTGTACTGGAGTCAACTGTAGACTACTACCCTCTGGATAACTCTCCACAAGGCTCTCTCCTGGGCTCAAATGCGTTCAGGGAAGGAAAGAACAGTAGGCCCCCAGACGAGACGGGCTAGAAAAATCCAAGCACATAGGTTGCAAAAAAAGGCAAAAGCACAGATAAACGGTCCAAACCAATCTTTAATCTCGCCAATAGCACGGATGTTCGAAAGATCGACAAAGATACCACAGAAATTTGATTTTTTGGTAGATCCAGCAGGAGCACTAATGTCAATGGAATCAGATATAGCCAAAAACCGATTACAGGATCCAATTAAACCAATAAACATCTTTGACGGAAAAAACACCAAAACACTTAAATCGGATCAGGAATATAATAATATAAGCAATATCCAACACAAGGACTCATTGTGCGAAGCCATGGATCTAAGAGGTGAACTAAAAGATCATAGCCCAGTAAAGCAAATACAAATGGAAGGAATGAATATGGATGAAAATGAGATGAAAGCGTCAACAAAAAATTCACAATTGCCTGAAAACTGTATTGGTTCAATAACTGCAGATATCCCAATTCCACTAGAAGGTAAAGTTGAAATAAAGAGAAACCAGGAACTAGTAAATGCCAATAATATGGACACAATGAATACGGTCATAGTGGCAACCACACCACTAAAAAAATCTGGAAAAAAAGACAGTGAACTAATATATGAAAATTTGGATTGCGTCACTTCAAAATCTTTCAATATCAAGGAAAAAAACGGGGGGGGGGTGAATTATGTAAATTCAGATTGCGCCATCTCAAAAGGAACAATTGCGGAGAATAGAGACCAAAGTGAGCTTAAAGCAGTTAGTACAGGTAATCATGATAACTTTGCTAAAACCAAAAAATTGGAAGGATATCATCATGCTGATGAAACTGATATTAAAAACCATTCTACTAATAGTAATATACAATTCGACCAAAATCCAAAAAATACAGGAAATCAAGAGCTAGGATCTACATTGGATATATTTTATCAAACTTCAACTTTAACATTTGAGGCATTGACCTACCAGTCAAACAAAATGGATACCCAAATTGAAATACTTGGAGTAATGGCCAACGCAGTCACCGGAATAGATCGAAAATTGGCTGAGTTAAACAACTTAATCAACAAAGCCCAAAAAGACGCAGCTTCAAAATATTTTGTATGTACTTGTGAACCTATCATAAATAATCTTTCGACTGTCCCAGATGTAGTAAACACCATATTAGAAGATGTTAAAGACTTAGTACACAAAAAAATATGACAACAAAAGAGAGGAGATATGTTATACCCTATGTAATAAACACAAAGATCATAATAACGAAATGGGAAGTTCAGAAGAAAATCTATTGGAACCCGTTGAAGGGAACAAATTGAATCAAATGGAAAAAAGAATAGATCAGAATGTGGAAATTGAATTGGTAACGGAAACTATACAAGCGCCATATGAAAGGATAAATACAGACAAGGAAAATGATCAAATTTACAAGCAAACAAAGAGACAAAGGAAAAAAATCTGCAAAGCGAGAAATAAGGTAAAGAATGAAAATACAGTAAAAGTATATTCTAACCTAGAAAGACTTGTAGAAAAGAGACATGAAGAACCGACTCAGGAGAAATCAGAAAATCAAAATACAGGGCTACAGACGACTCAGGCGTCTAAAATAGCGGAAAATAATGGAAAATACTATGATATATTTACAAAGTCAGGAACACTCCAGACAGACTACAAACTACATGCAATCAATACAACTACATTAGCAGACACTATGGAACGACAATCGTCCCCAAAGCAAACTAAGGGTAAGAGAGACCAAGATCAAGACAAAAAAGTAACATGTGGCCAAAAGGGAAACGGAAATGTTCTAAGGACCAACTTAAATGATATCCAAAGTAGCCCGATGGAAAAAAGGATAATTTGACCTTTGTAGAGTCCAACACTTTACTAAATGGAGATGGAAATCACTCACGTCAAATACTAAAGAGAACAATTCGACAGGATGAAAAAAATCCTCTAAGACTAAACGAGAGTTCGTCACAACAAAAAAAATCCAGATTTCAAAGAACAGCGGATAGATGAATCTGTGACTAATACTCTAACATCAAAAAAGGAGATCAATGATAAAGGTTATAAACATAGTAAGGAAAACCTAATTATTACAAAAGTTGGCCAAGACAAGCATATTTATTATAAAGACCATCAAACGTGTGATGAAAAAAAGAAAGAATCGTTGCCTTTGAAGAAGACTACTCAAATAATTCTTACACCATTCTACGACTCACGAGGTAACAAGGACATTTTGAATGGAGGTAATATTCTTCAGCTGATGACATCAATACCTTCATTAGAAAAAGTGACAACAAGAGACATTGAATCGGTGGAGTTTGTACAAAACCCGGAAGGCAGCCAACTGCGAACACTCCTAACCGTAAATTCAGTGTACTTAGTGGACCAAATCCTGCAGGAACAAGAAGTCTTTCAAGGCTGGGGGATAAAAATCACACAACCTGCCTCCAAGCCTTATCCGACTCCATTTACAACTGAAGAACCCCCCTCAAAAAACACTAATATGAGTAAGAACAATTTTGTGTATTCAATATTAAAAAACCCTTTGGGTAATACACCTCGGGATGATAAAAAAGCCAAGGAGGAAATAAAATTTGTACAAACAAAACAAATAAATGAAAATTGGATCAGGACAGCATTACATGAACAGTGACAGGATAAATCGCAAAATAAATTAGAGGAACCGAATGAGGATCAGCTATCGATAAGAGTCTGTTCATGGAACATAAATGGATTATGTAAAAAAAAAATAATGCTTGAATCAATACTTTGTCAGACCTCTACCAAATCATATTTCTGCAGGAGACATGGGAGACGGACCCATTCATGCTACAAGGGTACAAAGGATAATATGTGCCTGCAATTAGATATTAGATATTGCAAATTTGGTCATCCATGTGGAGGCCAGGCAACCTTTATTTTGATCAATTTGAGAATTGAACATGAACAGCTGGTCACGAATAATTCGAACATTCAAGCAATTAAGTTAAAATACCTAACTAGTGAGGAAAAAAACATTAAAACTCTAATATTAATCAATATATATATTCCACCAAAATACTCTTCAAGGAAAAATATAAGTGTCGCTCTAACCGGATTTTTACTGGAACAAATAATAATTGACCCGTCTGTTAACTTTATAGTTACAGGGGACTTTAATATAAATCTGCTAATACCACACATGATGATTTTATACAGTCCCAAAATCATCAATGGTCAATTCCCGAACAAACACTGGATCTCGATATAAATACTAAGCATAACCCAATTGGAAAAAAATTATTGATGGATGTGGAAGCTCTGGGACTAAGAGTATTAAATGGTAGGTTCTCAACTGACATACCCGCAGGTTGGTCATTCCATACAAAGAAATAAAAATCAACAATAGACTATACAATGATATCTATAAATATTTTTGATAAAATTGTTTCATATCGTTTAAAGAACGTACAAGACAGCGATCATAACCAACAAATAGTAGAAATAAAACTGGTATGCTCGAAACACCAAAATTATCTAACTACACAAGGCCGAACCTGTACTATCAACTATAGGAAACTCATATTGAAGACGGATAATAAAGACGATATGAAAAAAAAGGCACAAGAACTAATTAAACATTGCTTCAAAGAACATATTATACAGTCCGCAATTAAGCATTGGTTACAATTCACGCAGAAAATAGTTCATCCAAATGATGTTACTTCTTGTAGTAGAAAAATTCAACAAATTAAAAGGGTAAATAGAGATACCAATATTAATCTCCCACACACGATTAAAAAACGGAGGCGGACCCGAAATAGATTGAGAAAGCAGCTAACCAGGATCCCGAATAAAGAGGAAATTGAAATCCAACTTAAAAGCACTAACAATAATTTGAGGAAATTATTGTGGAACAAAAAAAATAGTAAGCAGCAAGAGTTATTGGCAAAAATCTTTCATGGTTGCAATCAAGTAAACTCGAGGGAGTTTTGGAAAATGATCAACGGTCTAAGCAGACCAAACAGATCTGTGGTAGCTACCTCCCTAACTGAACGATGATTGGTTGGAATTCCTTAAAAAGACCTTAGATCCTCCATGGGAACTTAACACTCAAAAAGACAAACAGACAATAATTACAGAAAATGAACGAGAAACTAATCTGGAAACTGCTTTCACTGAAATCGAAGTAACAAATCGAATAAAGAAGCAAAAAGATGGAGCACCAGGACCTAATGGAATCCCGTTTGCTCTCTACAAGGAAGATCCAGATTTATGGGCTACCTATTTGACTAAGGTTTTCAATGAAGTTGTCCGGTCTAGGCAAATACCAAAATCTTGGAGAGGATCACTAATATCTCCTATTTATAAAAAAGGTAATTGGCAAGTACCAGAGAACTATCGTTTGATTACTCTCCAAGATACTGATGCAAAACTATTTACGGGTCTTTTACTATCAAATTTATCAGATTGGGTGAAGGAAAAGCAAATATTACCCCCAAACCACACTGGGTTTATCAAAGCCTTAGGAATTTCCATAAATATATTATTTTATCTGTACTAATGGATAAGGCGCTTTTAGCTGAACAGCCTCTCTACTTTTGTTTCGTCGATTTTAAATCGGCATCTGACCGTGTAAACAGGCACCTTTTATGGAAAAAAACTAGAAAACCAAGGAATTCCGGACTCATTACTAAAACTTATACAATTATTATATTCTGAAAATTGGGTCAGGGGGATAATCGGTGATGGCCGAACATTATCTAATAAAATACCCACGACACGAGGACTAAAGCAAGGTTGCGTCCTTGCTCCACTACTTTTTAATCTATTTATAGCCGACCTTACCATTGCATTGAATGAAGTCAATGCACACCCACCGAAGTTAGCAGGAAAACAAATATCAAATCTGCTGTACACAGATGACGTCGTACTTTTAAGTCATACAAAGGTGGGCCTGCAGAGACTAATTGATCGTATATCAATGTACACACAAGAGAATCAAATGGTAATAAATGAATCAAAGACGAAAATAATGGTAGTCACCAAGAACAGACGACAAAAAAATAAGTGCAAATGGATGCTTGAACAAACTCAACTAGAACAGGTTGATTATTACCGGTATCTCAGTGTTACATTTAATGATAGTGGAAATTTTATCCTACAAAAGAAAGATATTACTAGGAAATCTAATAGTTTGGTGGCTGCATTTAGGATCATACAAAAAAAACTAACAGCACTGTCCTATGGCCCGCTATTAAAGATCATATCAGCTAAACTATTACCAACTTTAACGTATGGCTCTGAAGTTTTAAATGGTAAGGACGCGGAGATAATTAATAATGCAGTTGCTAAAACTTACAAGATTTTATTCCATCTACCGTACAACGCTTCGCAGGCTCAAGTGAGGTTGGAGTTTGGAATAAATAATCAACAACACGCACGAAAAGGTCAAATCCTGAAAGTATGGAATCGCATAAAAAATGCCCACTATAATCAAATGTCCCGGATACAATGGCAAGAAGTCAAAGATAACCGGAAACTGCAAGCTTGGTCGTATTTAAAGGAAGCGAAAGAAGAATTTGGAATAATATCAATTTGGGAGAATACAATAACCCAGGAAAATTTCAAAAGAACAATTCATAAACTGACTAATCATCTTTCGCTGATGAAAGACAAAGAGGTATTTGTAAAAAGAAGACACGCATGGCCAATTATAAATGGATTAAAAAAAAGCAAGTACAAGAATACCTTGAAACATCATGGTCACAGCAAAGTAAGCGAATTTTCATAAAAGCACATTTTGGACTTTGGCCAGGCTTGTGTCATCTCCCGTCTTGGAAGATTAGTGAGGACAATACCATATGTAGGCTATGTAAATGTGGACAACTAGAAATCATACACCTACTCTGTCTTTGTCCTGCAATAGAAGCTGAAAGGAAAATTATCCTTAAGAGACTATTTAATGCCTGTGGAGTAAGGACATGTAGACAAGCATTAATGGCATGCCTAAACCCGAATGACATATTTATGAATTCTGCATTTGTAAAGATTTTATCTATCATTGGTAAAAAACTTGAAGAAAATATTTTTTAATCTACAAATTATGTGATATTAGAACAATTATGTACATGGTCTTTTAAACTTTTTATTTTCTGATGATTTTATAAGCATTTTTGTAAGATTTTAATTAATCAAACAAATAAATTTGACTGACTGACTCTCAGATAAGTAGCTATAGTTACCACCCCTGGTATTGGTGTAACTGATTCATGGTTCAAAAACAGATAAGTCTTAGCTATGTTCAATGTATAACCAGAAATGACCCACATTTATCAGCCTCCTCGACTATATAGTTCATAGCAGTTGATTGGTTCATCAGACAACATGGCAACATCATCGGCATATGCGCTGACCTTCAATTTGCATTTACCGGAAACCATTGGCCTAATCCCAGCATTTTTCTGCAGTGTTTGGAGTAAAGGCTCTAAGTACAGTGCAAATAACAGAGGGAAGAGCGGGCACCTCTGCTGTGTACCTCGCTGAATCTTAAAAGACGGTGAGGATATGCCTGAATATACCAGCTTAGCAGAGGGAGTCTTATTCAAGCCCTGTACCCATTTGCAAAATCGTTCACCAAACCCAAAAGCCCTCATTATATTCCATAGACGTTCCTAAACTACTTGATCAAAAGCCTTCTCAGCATCTAAAAAATTAATAGCTGGTTTAGTACCCATTCTCTCTGCTACATCAAAAGAAGCGATTACAGTGTTAATATGACTTGTAATATCCCTGTCTGGAATAAAGCTGTGCTGTTGCTTGGATACTAAATCTGATAAAAAGAGGGGCAAGCCACATAGCTAAAACTTTGACAAAGATCTTAGCATCAACATTGATGAGAGAGATGAGTCTATGCAAATCTATCTCCTCTGGTGGTTTGCCCTTCTTCACAAATGTTGTTATATTGCCCGTATTCCAGGCATCCAGAACTTTGCCAACCTCATTAATGTAGTGTGTTACCCTTTGAAGTGGTGGAATTATGATATCCTTAAATGTCTTATAAAGTTCCAATGGGTTGAGTCGTCGCCTGCCGATTTGCCCAAGGGCAAAGCTATAATGGCAGCCCCCCAACAGTGATATCCATCTGTGTCAAAGCTGATTACAATTCCTCTACCTTTGGCAACTTGCTATATTTAACATAGGTTGCGACTTCCTTCATGCAAGAAATTTGAGGATATATATATAGCTCTTGATAAAATAGAGAAAACTGTCCAGCAATGGCTTGAGGGAGGGTATAAACAGGAACCATCACTACCTTTGATGCCCTGGATCATGAACCTCGCCTTTCTTTCTGAGATCTGATGAACCAGTTCTCGACCAACCTGATCCCTATATTCATACTGATGAGATCTATTTTAGCGTAAGTAGCTGCAATGTTCTCCCTAAAATATTGCCTTCATTGGAATTGCCTGTTAATTAACTCGGTATGAAGATCTTGCTCGTCAGGATGCCCTGCCCTAATAGCTGCTGCATGGAATGCTTCAAATTGTAAAATTGCCTGGGCCAGCTGATTAACACAATTTTGCACATCCGTATTTTGTGTATAACTAATCTATGTTGTAATACCCCTAATGTAGGCTTTCAATGCATCCCACACCACCAAAGGTAAAGCAACCCCAAGCTATCCTACACAAATCCTGTGAGAGAACTTTCCAAAATGTACAGTGTTCTAAATTAGGGAGACAGTGTCTAGGAAACAAAAATTGGCGCTGTAGGCCCCTAACCTTTAACAAGTTTATACATAATAAAATAGGGTTTTTGTCCAATGAAACCTTAGGGCATTCCTCCATCTCGACTTCCCCGATTATTCCCAATTTAATAAATAGCATGTCAATCGAGAATAGTGCTTGTGTGGGGATGAGTAATATGTGTACCCTGGTAGAGTAGGATACAGTGCCCTCCAGGCATCCGTAAGCCAGTGTAACCAAGCAAGTTAAAAAATACAAGCCCTCTTCTTCACCATTCGTGGAGAGACAAGATGATTGGTTGAGTTTATATCATAAATTATCACACAGTTAAAGTCTCTCATTACCAGCATTTCATCCGACCGATCCAATAATTCAAACAGAGCTCATTCAACATCTCAGGATTGTCAACGTTTGGCCTATAAACTGCACAAATTACAAATTTCTGACCATTTTCCAAAAGTTGAGCAATCTCCCATCTGGCCCTAGCATCAGCTGCAGCCCTCATATTCTTATACTACAAGCTGTATTACTACCAATAGAGAAACCCCTTGATTAGGAGCAGTCTGTCACGTGTTTATCAACAGATTAGAGTCAAGCTGTTTATATAGATGTCTATCTTTATAAGCCAAAAGTGTCTCTGTTAGCGCAATTAAATGTGGGTTATATATGTGCATCTCCTCCCGTACCAATTGTCTCATATTGGATAAATTAGAGCCAGGTACGTTCAGACACATGCACTTTAAACTAATCATTATTATGTTAGCTCTATTCTTAACCATCCCACCCTGCCCTGAGAAACTATGCCCTTGTATAGCTCCATTAATTTGTGATACATCCTTTGATTAATCTGACTGGTTTTCTCCTCCTTGAACCTCCCAATCCTGTCAAATGCCAAACCTTTTATCGACGTATCTTGGCAATGAACACCACCCCCACCCAGAATCATCCTCTGCTGGTTGCAGGAGCCTCCCCTGTCTCTGACTAGGGAACCCTTCCCCACCTTTGGGCTGTAGATAGTTGAAACAGCCCCAAGAGATCACCACCCCGTACCCTCTGAGCATTCACCAACCACCCAGTTTACCCTGTGAAACAATACCAAGAAAAAAAAGAGTTCCAAAATAAAGAAACCCAGTAATGTGTACAAATAACCGGTCCGTAAATAAAGAAAACATTATTCTAGATGACTAGAAACCATTTTTAACATTTCAGCGATCCAAATCTCAATCACTTGATTAATATTGCTGAGGGCTGTCATTGCATCCTGTTCCGTAAAACATATCTGAATCCACCCATTATGTACTACTTTAAGCCTTGCAAATTCCTGTAAAAAGACATGTGCCCCAACTGCCTTCAGAGGGTCAATAGGTTGGCGTAGTTTCCATCGCCGGTCCATTGTAATTGAGATCTGAACAGACAAAGATTGACATGCCATCCACTTCCACCAGCAGAGTAGGACGGGCTTTGATCAAAATTGCCTGTCTCAGCAAAAAGTTGCCTATATAGACTAGTATTGAGCGAAGATGTACAGAACTTGAAGTAGAAAAATACCTATTGCTATTCTGATTTGGGGTTAGCCTATGTGCCCGTTGAATCTGTAAGTCTGTGTACCAGTCCATGAGGCCAGGAAAGGCTTTCCTGGACAGCTGAACTATGTTATCAACCTATTTCTCTTCCCAATTGTGAAACACTCACAGAGTGTTCCTTCTCTGGCTATTTTCAAGTTCTTCAACTTTAGACTGCACCAAAGCCAGCCGATGTTCATGATGTTCAATAGATTTAGCAGTGGCTGATCCAACTTCCTCCGCATCCACAAACCGTTGCTGTAGTTCTACCACATCTGTGGAAAGAGCAGTTACTTTGCTATTGACCTCTGGTACTGACTGCTGAATTGTCACACTGTTAGCTCTAACTTGTGCATAGTGCTGCTGCGCCTCTTCCCACTGGGCTTGCAAAATCTGTCGGACTGCCAAAATAGATGGTTCCTGAGGTTCATTACCAGCTGGGGAATCTTCTAGCTCACCAGGAGGGGAGAAACTTAAGGAATGACTACCAACAGTGCTGAGGCGAGTACCCTGGGAAGGGCCAGCATCTGATCCGGGCATAACAACTGATGCTAGCTTCACACCTTGCGTCCTTCCTCCTTTAGCTGGCAGCTGAACCTCTATGCTGGAAGTAGACAGGTGAGATGCTTTTGCTATTACTTCAGTCTTTTACATTACGCAGTCTCGCAATGGGCTACCCTTAAGCTATAACTGGCAGTACAATTCTTAGCCTGGATGGATTTGTGTTTGCCAGATTGTGACCCCTTCAGTGCTCCATTCTCGTTTTGGATTTGCCCAGGTTGGTTGAATACCGTCGCCTGGTTGATGGTGAACTTACCTCCTCCTCGATAACCCCCTGGCTTGTGTCTGCCACCAGATCTACCTCCTCCTCCTTGAGACAGTAGTCTGTGTTAGCTGATATTGGTGCTATCACTGCAGGCAATAATAAAGTGTTACTTTTTACATTTTTATTAAATATTGGCAGTATCACGGTACAGCCAACAATTTCCATCTCAATTGCATCAGGGTTTCCCCCAGAAGCACAGTAGTTAAACCGGGGATACTCACAGTCTAGTCCACCACATCCACTGGAGCTGAAGCCTCTGCAGTTCCCTGAGACTTCAAAGAATTCGACTGAGCTTCAACCTCCTGAGACTTGTAAGGAGTGAGCTGTAAAATGCTGCTACAGTGTTGCACTAAAGAAGCAATTGACACGCCCCCTCCTGTCAGAACATTGCTTTCCATGTGCTGTGTTGCAGCAGATATTGACGGTGAAGCAGTCTTTCCAGTGGGGGGCACTGCCATTAAAACATCCACTAGTCTCTTCCCTAGCAGCTAGAGACTCCCAAGTACAAGCTTGAAACAGGCTGGCCACCGTGCTTTCCCCCAGCTACTTAAGAATCGGCCGTCCAACTTGAGATTCCATAGTATCCCGCGACGAATGAAGTGCACCACCGACAGCCTTCAGTCAGCTCATTTCAGAAAGTGTACGCTTGCTGCTCCGCGAGCTCCATACCCCCCCCCACGGAGCACACTGGATCGGGGGGCACCATGCTCCTACCAGGAAACCAGAGCCAGAGCATGTTTCTGAATCCTCCATTTACAGACCATGGAAGGCAGTGGGTAAGTGCCATATAATATTGGCGGCTCCCGGAACAAAGCTGCCACATAAGTGAGACTACTGAGTAGTCTCTGAACCTTAGTACCTGGTAACCGTGGGACAACCGGGCAGCTTCTTGCTTGGTGGTCAGCTAATGTTTGTGAAGGCAGGTGGGTGGAGCTGCACCTAGAGTTCAAGACCTAGAACTACCACTTGCCACTCCAATTGAGATACATATGATCTGGGGTAAGGCACCTGTCCTTTCAGGTTTAGCCATTTAAAACACCCTACTTATTGCTTTAATTGTTGAAGGCTTTCTCCAGAAAATACCATGAATTGTTGAAGATCATCTTCTTCCATCAATTTTGACAGCTGAGACTCTCTGTAAGTCTACTTTGCCTTTCTCTAATTATCTAACCCATCTCATGCATGTGCAACAAGCTCTCTGAAGCTATGGTTTATTTGCAAAAGCACTATTCAAAAAAGTAAATACAATATTGAAAGATAAATACCAATGTAAAGCTGCTGGTAGATGCAAGTGTGTTGTGAAGTTACACTGCTGATGACTTTGATTCAGATCATCCTTGAGATATTGTGATTATTAAACGGTATACCATTAAGTTTGATCACCTCATAAATACTTTTCACCTCAAAAACATAGTAATCTTCATCAGTATTTTCAAAGAGTACTAAATGGTAAGAACGTTATGCCTAGGACCTCAAAACAGGTTGATAATGAAGACATAGGTTGCCACAGACAACTACAGATAAGCAAACATCTACAAAGTTAAGAGTTACATGACAATATGTTTTATATATGTATGTACAACAAGAGAGGAAGGGAATAATTGGCTACTCTCCTACCCCTAGACTAGCAATTATTAACAACAAGAGAGGGCCTACAGTTGTGAATTGTTAAACGACAGTATGTCTCAAGTGAGGAACAACAACACAGTGAATAAATTAAATTAAGTGGTCAAAAAACAAAAAACAAAAAACAAGGTGAAGAAGAAAAGATTATTTTCTAAAAGAACCCTCACTCACCCTAGTGGTGACATGCTTCATCATGGGGTTCAGTCACAGGTGGGGCCGACTATCCCCACCTGTGTGCTTCGACGCCTGCGAATGCAGCAGATCAGGTATGTGTGAAAAGAAGTGGTGTTTGTGATCGGTGACAGGGAATAAGTGTGTTAAAAGATCACAGCTGTACCCCAACAAACTTTATTAAGGGCCAGTTGTTCACAATAAAAACAGTGAAGGATTTATATTAGAATTCCAGTGACTATGGGCCTCATTATGATTGCGGATAATCCGCATACTCCGGGCCGGCGGAAGCCACCGCCGGCCCGGAGTATGCGGATTATCCGCCGCAGTGACATGGAAGACCCACCGCCAGATCAGGATGGCGGTGGGAGTGCGGGTGAACCAGCGGCGGACGGCAGGTCCGTCCGCCGCTGATCCGCGGTGTAAGGAGGGCTATTTGGTGACGGTGTCTGCAAGACACCGTCAACCAAATTAGGATTTGCACAAACACATGCTTTTCCGCCGTGGAAAAGCATGTGGACTTTGGCTTTTGGGGGCCCGTTGCGGGCCCCCAGGGTGTCGGGGGGTGGGGGGTGCACATGGGGGTACCTATGGTACCCCCCAACATTTACATGCACAAAGCGGCAGGCACCGCGCGGTGCCTGCCGCTTTGTGCATGTAAATGTAAAACATGCAGTTTTAACATTGCGGCGGGTGCTGCTTCAAGCAGCACCCGCCGCAATGTTAAAACATACAGGATGTGACCGCCAGGGTGGCGGTCACATCCTAATTTGCACGGAGGGACCGCCGCTGCCCCTGCGGACGGTCCCTCCACCTCTGGGGTGGCGGACGGACGCAAGTCCGTCCGCCATCCTAATCGGCCCCTTAGTGTGGGTGGTCAACATGTTTCTGCTGGGTAACGCCATTTTGGCTCAGCTTTCATCAGGACCAAGGTAAAAAACAAGAGAAACCATCCTACGGGGGTCCACGCACGCTAAGGCGTGCCCTCACCGTTAGGACTGTAGAGAAAAGACAAGGAATTTATACTCTCCTCTATACACTCACGGTTTTACCCGTCGTCAAAGTTCCTGCTAATCGTCAGGATATACTCTGTAAGTTATTCAGAGAACAGACATATATATTAGATGTATCCTTCACAGTTAATTGACCTGCTAAGTAAATCTTATTCTAGATAATGTTTTTCTTACTCATTATAATATTTTGACAAATATAGTGCTGTTTTAACAAATATAGATGCTATTTTAACAAGTATAGACCCTATTATGAATTTACACAGCATCTCAACTCCAGTGGAGGCATATATCTTTTTGTTTCCAAATCTATGATTACAATACCAGCTGTGCATACCATAAAAATTTAGTCCTCAGAGCCGACTTTCGAAGGCCACTGAGGCCAGATAACAGACAGAGGTAGAACAAACTTAGTCATTTCTAATGCACTTACAGTGCTTGCGAAATCAGCATGCCTCATGGGCTTGCAGTGTTCGGCATATTTTCACGTCCAGCTCCGTCTGATAAAAACCAAACAGAACGTGTAAGAAAAAGCGACTTATTATTGCTACGGTTTTAGTATGCGTGTTGTGAGGATTGCCCTGCCGAGAGGTAAGGCACATCCTCCCCGAAAACTCGCGCATTGACTTACTATGTGCCGGAAGACTCGCCGCCCGGAACCTGGTATTCTGTCCACTGCAGACCATACGGACTTTCTTCCGGGTTTTTAAGGTTCCGTGTTTGGCGCGTTAGCGCGTCACCAGTCATGTGGTTGGGGCATTGTCACGTGATCGGGATGTTGATTCACACAATATTTCATGAGTCAGGTATTGAGGGATCGATTGTTTAATTAAATTTAGATCAGCCGATCTAATAGTATTATCATTTGTCATTTTAAACACTAAAATGAATATTTTTGAATATTTTATTTTTTGTCAGACCCTTTACTGCGAGAATACACTTCCGGTATTTTCAAATCGGAAGTCTAGACCGCTAACCCATTGCCAGTAGTGAATCCGAATTTTAGTGATTCCTGCGAGATGTCTTTGTGCATGCCATGATATCACAAAGTTGTTAATATTATAAACTGACAATAATGGGGTAAAATGAAAAAGGATTCAATTTCAGAAAACTAGATAGATGATCATCTAAATTATTAAATTTTCTGAGGTAAAGGGATATTATGATCAGAAGAATCAGAGGAGTTATTTGAGTACACTACCCCACGGGATGTCATCATTTAGTCCCACCTGGTGAGATGCTAAACGATGATCCCATCTCTGTTCCTGTTCAAATAGTCTTTTCTCATTACCACTCTGTAAATGTTCAATCACTGTCC
Source organism: Lissotriton helveticus (assembly GCF_964261635.1). Taxonomy (NCBI): domain Eukaryota; kingdom Metazoa; phylum Chordata; class Amphibia; order Caudata; family Salamandridae; genus Lissotriton; species Lissotriton helveticus. The sequence continues at coordinate 1,035,204,085 of NC_136059.1, forward strand.
AGTGGAAATTATCGGGGGAATGTGTATGGTCTAGAAAGTGTTTGGTCATCTTGGTGTTACTCTTGCCACATCGTATATTGCTCCTATGTTCGCATATACGGAGTTTGACCATTCTCTTTGTCATCCCCACGTATTTTAAACCACAAGGGCAGGTTATCAAATAAACAACATTCGTTGTATTACAATTAGTGTGGCTTCTTTGTTCCCAGATCTTGTTGGGTACTAAGGTCAGTGTTTTAGAACTGCTTGTAAAAGGACAAACGCTACAGCTACCACACGGGTAGTGACCCACTACCGGTGGTAGACCCCACGCATTTAGAACGCTTCTGATCGCTTCTTGTGTTTTGCGGGGGCGTGTATGAACCAAAGCATCTTTGAGGCTTTTTGCTCTTTTATACGAGAACAAAGGTTTGTCCCAATTGCAGGTGTTGGATGTGAGGATCCTCCAATGTTTGTTAATACTACGCGCCACCACATTCGAGGCTGTATTGAATGTGGTTACGCAAGTAAGTGGTGCTTCACTATTCTCAGCTGGGGGCTTATCTTCCAAAAGGGAATCTCGATTCTGATTACGAGCCCTTTTGTAGCTTTTTGTCAAGAGATGTTTAGGGTACCCCCGAAGTTGCATCTTCCCAGTGAGGTCCTTGGCTTGTGCCTTGTAGTCTTGAACATTAGAGCAGTTTCTCAGAATCCGGAGGTACTGCCCAAATGGCAGATTCTCCCTCAATGGTCGGGGATGGAAACTGGTGTAATGTAACAGGTTATTTTTATTGGTAGGTTTGTAGTGGGTTTTAGTTTTCAACTCGTTGGCAACCCTAGTAATGGTAACATCCAGAAACACTACCGTGGACTCATTATGCTCGTGTGTAAATTTAAGGTTTGAATCACGATCATTGATCCATGTGAAAAAAGAAACCAAAGTTTCTTCATTTCCTCTCCAAATCAAAAGCACATCATCTATGTACCTTTGCCATAGAATGATGTTTTCACAGAACGGGTTGTCAGGGGGTAAAATGTGTAGTTTTTCAAAATCAAATACATACAGACCCGCTACACTTGGGGCAAATGTACTGCCCATAGAGGTACCAGTAGTTTGTAAATATAACCGGTCCTCATATTGAAAGAAATTTCTTTTGAGGGCCAAAGTGGCACATTCAACCACAAAGGATTTTGATGTATTATAATCCCACACGCTGGTTTCTAATGTGTGGGCAATTACCTCAATGGTCGCATCTTGCGGAATGCAAGTATAAAGGCTTTCAATATCTAGTGTAGCCAAAAATCATTGTCCCTCAGGCAAAGTGACGGATGCCAACATAGCTAATAAGCGTTTGGTGTCCTTGATATAAGTACTAGTGGTTTCAACTATGGGTCTTAAGAAGAAATCACAGTATTTAGACAAGGGTTCAAGCAAAGAGCCCAACCCAGAGACAATTGGTCTCCCTGGTGGTGGTAGAATCCCTTTATGTGTTTTTGGGAGAGTATAAAAATAAGGAATTTTACCCTGTGATGTTGTTAGAAAGTCAGCTTCCTGTTTTGTAATCAAGCCTTCATGCTCAGCTGACATTACAAGTTCCACTATTTCAGATTTTAAACTCTCAGACGGATCCTCTCTTAGTAATACGTAGTTGGTCTCATTACTCAACAAACATCTACATTCTTGGTCATAGGCATTCTTGTGTTGAATAACAACACCTCCCCCTTTATCTGCACTCTTTATTACAATGTCAGCATTTCTCTGCAATGTTTGTATGGCTTTAAATTCGCCTGCTGTTAGATTTTTGTAAGGATTTGGGGGCGCCATGGATTCAATTTCTTTGACCACGGCATGTTCAAAAGCCAAAATTTCTGGTGGAACACTGTGTGGAGGGGGGTTGAAGGTAGATTTTAGTCTAAAATTCGTATCCCCCTGTGTCCTCTGCATGGAATCTGTCGTTTGTCTCTCAAAAAAGCTCTTAAGTCTTAATTTTCGAAAAAAATCAGTTAATTCACAACGTAGTTTAAAGATGTCAAGACCTGGGGTTGGAACAAACCCAAGACCCTTTTCCAGAATTCTTTTCTCATCCTCTGTTAGGATTACATTAGTCAAATTGGTAACTAGACTTTCTGGTTGCTTGGGCCTGCTCTCTGGTCCGCGGTCTTGCTCCTCGTGTTGTCGCCCACTGAGTCCGTCTGATCCCAATGGACCTGATTGGGCCCCTTTTGCTTTCCCCTTGTACCCCGACCCCTCCCTAAAAAAGGAGGTTGGAACATTGGGGGCTGATAGAAGGGAGGCTGCATGTGGCCAAAGGGCTGATTCCAACCCATCATTGGCGGAAAAGGAGTCTGAGGGGGAAATGCATTTTGAAAGCATGGGTCATTTTGTTGGTATGACTGCCAGTTTGGGTTAAAATTACCTCTACCCCTGTTTTATATAGCCTTTTATAAGAGTGTTTCTGAAACTGGGTGCATGACAGCTCCTCCAAGTGTGATATTTGTTACATCGAGTGGTGTAGTTCCCTTGCTAGGAGTTTGAAGTGAAATCTACTGATTGACTCAAAGAAGCGTCCTTCATTACCCTTTTGTCTACCAGCCTTTAACAAGTTTCATGGGTTTGCAATCTGGTCACCTAAGTGAACAGAAGAGCAGCACAGCACAATAAAGTGACTTGCCTTGGATCACATAAAATGATTGTTAGACCTGTCAGCCTATGGGTGGTCTTCCTCAAAACATTTTACCCACTTACCTCCATTTTTGTGCTGCAATTAGTTTTTGTTGGCCTTCTGACTCTTTACCACTGCTAACCAGGGCCAAGGTGCTTGTCCTCACTCCCCGAAACATAGTTTGATTGGCTTCCTCCTAATTGGTATATTTAATTGACTTATAAGTCCATTGTAGATTGGTATTATGTAGTAAGAAGAGAAGGACACTCTCTAAGTAGGGTTCAAGTTGTAGATTTATTCCATGAATAGAGGAACAGCTTAACAACAACATAGGTCTGCACAGCTACCCAGTCAGCATCTAACTGTCATCCCCAAGAACATAGAATCTAAGAACACACAAGAAACATTCTACAGCCTACATAAAACAATAATGAGGATACCACAAACCTCCCCCCTTTGAAAACAAACAAAAAAACAAAATAACATAACTAAAATCTAACAAAATCTTTCATTTTCACAGGTGCACATTTGATACGTGAACTTCTCCTTATAATAATTTCTTGTTCACCATTATGCACAGCAGACTCTGCAATTTCTTGTTCAGACTCTGCAAATCTTTGTTCAACAAGTGTAGAATTACATTCTTTGTGGACATTGTCAGTAATAACAATAGGGTCATTTATCACTTCTGTATTATTACTAACACATTCAGTATTAATAACAATGTCCGTTGTATTTTGAAAATTATCCATAAAATTCTGAACAACTTCCCCATCAAATTTTGGAACTAACTGAGATTCCGAATGTTGAGAACTATTGAGTGACTTGTCAGATCTAAATATAGATACTCTAAAATTCCATATTTTTCCACCTTCAACCCTGACTGCCTTACTAAAAACTTCGATAACTCTCACAGGATCAGACCATTTGGACCATCTTTTGGAGGTGGAACCACCCAGTTTCACCCATACAAAATCACCAATACGAACTTTATGATTAACAACCCTCTGTTTGTTTGAATTCCTACACATTTTTTCTTGGTACTTCTTAACACGTTCTCTTACCTTAGACAAATTCAAACCCAGACTCTTCACATTCATTAGACTTCAACCACCATGGCAACAATTTAGATCCTGCCTTCCTGCCTCTTAACAACTCAAATGGTGAACAACCAGTAACAGAATTGGGAGATGTGCGATAAGTAAGTAAAGTAGCACGTAATGCTTTTCTCCAATCCAAACCACTCTTCACAGCCAATTGAATAGATTCTTTAATAACTCTATTAAAGCGCTCAACTTGACCATTGGCATGGGGATTATAATCAGAAACTCTCTTGTGAGTAATGCCTTGTTCTTTAAAAAACAATTCAATTTCTTTACTAGTGAATTGCGTGCCATTGTCAGAAATTATTTCTGAAGGTAAACCCTTGTGGCTAAACACATTATTAAGAAAATCTATCACCTGAAACAAATTTATTTTTTCCATAATTTTAATTTCAGGCCACTTCGAGAAATAGTCTATCAAAACCAAACCAAAAACTTCCTTAGAAGAAGAAAGACTTAAAGGCCCAATTATATCAATTTCTAATTTTCTCCACGGACCCTGCGAATATTCAATAGGAGAAACATCCACTGATAATGGTTTGACTGATTTATCACTACTTGAACATGGCACACATTCCCTAACCCATCTATCAACCATGCTATCAATACAGGGCCACCAATAGAATTCACGTAAACGTCTCTTAGTAGTAGACATACCCATGTGACCCTCATGAGCAATCCTAATCAGATTCTCCCTGACTCCGGACGAAGGAACAATTTTATCTCCTCTGGTGATGATTTTATGTGAACACATGAGTTCATCCTTGATTTTGAAAAATGAACTAATTTCACCAGTTAATTTCCTTTCCTCGGGCCAACCATTCTTTAAGCATTTCTTGACAAAACATAAAGCATCATCTTCAGACATAGCTTTTACCCATGTTTCTTCCGAAATGACTTCAACATCACCACCATTTATATCCTTCATGGTATAGGCTACATCACATTCTTCCATAAAATTAGATACATCATGTGCCTGAGGTAAAGATAACCTAGACATACAATCTGCATGTACATTTAATCGTCCAGGAATGTACTCTTCACTACACTGATATTCTTGTAGTTTAGCTGCTAATCTGGCCAACCGAGCAGTCAACACCCTACCACCACCTGCAGCTAACATGTTCACTAAGGGTTTATGATCTGTTCTAAGTTGGAACTTAGTGCCCCACAAAAATTGCAGAAAAGGTTGAGCAGCCCACGTACAAGCTAGCAATTCTTTTTCGATGGTTGAATAGTTGTACACAGCACCTCATAATGTTCTAGATGCATATGATACAATGTTTTCCTCACCAGAACACTTTTGCAACAACACAGCACCTAAACCTGTATTGCTGGCATCCACCGCTACAACACATTCATTCCCAATAGTGAATGGTTTCAAAAAAGGTGCGGAACAATTTTCTTTTTTCAACCCATCAAATTGTTTTTGTTGTTCAACACCCCACTCAAATTTAGCATTTTGCTTGAGCAATAATCGTAACGAAGATACCTTAGATGCATAATTCCGAACAAATTTGCTGAAATATTCTGTTAAACCTAAAAAGAAAATAACTGTTCTTTATTGATAGGTGCAGGTGCCTTGGAAATACTATAAATGTGATCAAAATTAGGTTTAATACCTTCACTAGATATTTAATTCCCTAAATATTCAACCCTGTCTTGTCTGAATTTACATTTGGAAAACTTGAGTGTTAAACCTTTGGACTGTATATTATTCAAAACTGCTTTCAAATTATTATCATGTTCATCAGAATCTTTCCCATAAACTAATATATCATCTTGAAAAGCAATTGCTCCACTACACCCTTCCAGCATTTCTTTCCTAAGCCTTTGAAAAACGAATTCAGCACTAACGAGACCAAATGGCATACGTAAAAATCGATACATCCCTTCTGGTGTTATGAAGGCCGTCACATTTTTAGAATCATCATGTAAAACAACTTGATGATAAGCGCTTGCGAGGTCTAGAGTGGAAAAGACACAAGCCCCCGAAAGTGTGGAAATAAGTTCATGAATTTTTAGCAATGAATGTCTGTCTGTCCAGATCTCCTTGTTCAAACTGCGCAGATCCACACACAGACGGAGATCGCCATTGCTTTTAAGTGAAAGAACCACTGGAGAAACCCATGGCGAGGATTCTAAGGGATCAATGATATTATTTTTTTCTAAATCATTTAACATGTTTTTTAAATTATCTCGATATGCTAATGGCACATTCCGTACCCTGTGCCTTACAGGAATTGCAGATTCCTTAAGTATAATTTTATGTTTAAATTCAGTGTATTTTCCCAATGTTTCCTCAAATACCTTTGGAAACAATTTCATAATGTCATTCACTAAATCATCATTGTTAAATGACAATATGTATACAGGAGGTGAAGCATTAGGGTCCAATATCATTCCCATTTCTTTTTGATGAGGCCATCCTAAAATGGACTCGCCCTTCCGGGCTATATACACTTTCCCTTTAATAGATCTCCTTTTAACATTAAGTTCAGCCCAAAAGAATCCTTCCAAATCAATTTTATGTCCAGAATAACTCCCTGGTCTAATGTCTGGAATCAAATATTTCCTATTTCCCCATAATTTCTCAAACACCTCTTTGCCATATATAGAATACCAAGCACATGAGTCAACCATCATAGATACATCTTTACCATCGATAGTTACAATGCACGAAAGAAAGCCTTTAGAGGTGTTGCTGGAAACACATGAAATGCAATTGAATTCACAAAATTCTTCAGCAATACTTTCTTCATCTAAAGCAATGCAAATCACTTTTTGGAGTGAACGGCACATTTTACCAAAATTGCCAGTTTTCTTGCAATTTACACAAATTTTGTTTAACGCTGGACAATTCTTAAAATTCCCAACGTGACCAAAACTGCCACATCTATAACAGATTATAAAATTACGTCTGTTTCCAATTTTTACTATCCTTAAACCCTCCTTCTTTTTTAAATGGGTATAATGATTTCTTTTGAGCTACCTGACTTTTCACAATGGAAACTTCAGGTACAGAATCTTGCACTTTAACAGATATACTTTGACCACAACCTCTAATTTCATTCACAAATTTCTCCGATTGTTCAATTGCCGTGGCAATATTAACAACAGCTTTAAGCGAAGACTCTGTTCCTAACCATAGCCTTTCTTGTATTTTCTTACTTTTAGTCTTCATCATTGTTTGATCTCTTAACACTTGTTCGTAGTTAATGGTATCAAAAGCACAAGAACCAGCTAAAGCACGTAAAGCAGATACGTAATTCTCAATAGACACATCGTCCCTTTGTGCTTGTGAGTAAAATTTAAAACGTTCCATTACTGTGTTAATTTTTTTTCCAAACCTGGTGCCTAATTGTTTGATTGCAATTTCAAAAACATCAGTTTTATCAGAATCCTCTAATGGAGGTAATTCTGAAAGTTCTTTAATACCTTGACCACCTAAACTAAGTCGTAATAGGTCAAGTTTTATTTTAGATGAACAACCCTCTTCCTCAAGAACTTCAACATATGCTAAAAACATTGGATACCATAAGTCCCATTCCATTTTGGGTTCCCCAGCTGTAGGAAGAAAATGTGGAGGAACTATTATGTTTGCCATTCTAAAAAACTAAAAAACACAAGAAAAAAAAAATATACCAGTATCCTACACTCCTAATTGCATTAAATACCCCAAAAGACTAAGAACTAGGTCACAAATGCAATAATGAATAATCTGACTTAGGAATATACAAAATAAGATTCAGAATCGTATTCTTTTAATTACAGGAAAACTTGCGCACCGTTGTCAATATCAGATTGAATCAAGCATGCGCGTCGCTGTTATCCGCACAATGACTGAAAATGAAACAGCAGTAAATACATCAAACAATTTACGAATCATCCAAATCCACAATGGCCGGCAACGTCGCGATGCTTATGACGTCAATCCCAGAATGCACTCTGTCTGTACCCACAATTCTCTGAACACTCTGTCTGTACCCACAATCATATGAATTATGATGCTGGAGAATGTCACAAGAAGCAGAACACACAAAACTCCAAGTTCTTTCTATAGAATTCGGCAAAGACCATTACGGCACGTTGAATATTATTGTTTAAATGTATTTCTCGATGGCTACTACATATGAATAAGTTGCGATCAAAATTAAAAACCAGTAAGCACTAGTTACAGCCGCAGGTGCTTTCCATACACATGTATTTTAGGCAGCCGCAGTTGCAATCAAAACAATAAATGTTGAATCCGATTACTTAAAAAAAAAGAAATTAAGATAAAACTGTAACAAGTACCGATATCTGACAGCCGCTGGTGCAATCAGAGCACGACCATGTACAAAACTGCGGCTGGTGCATTCACGCACAACTTTAAAAATAAAATAAATAAATAAAAAACGTGTACCTTGAAATGTCATGAAGTGAACGCTGTCCTCAATATACTGGAACTACTCCCACCTGTCGCCAATATGTAGTAAGAAGAGAAGGACACTCTCTAAGTAGGGTTCAGGTCGTAGATTGATTCCATGAATAGAGGAACAGCTTAACAACCACATAGGTCTGCACAGCTACCCAGTCAGCATCTAACTGTCATCCCCAAGAACATAGAATCTAAGAACACACAAGAAACATTCTACAGCCTACAGGTGGCACCTTAAAACATGTCCCAGGTCTGATACTGCAGCCTGAATGCAGTTGTCAATTGCAAGTTCGACTTGGCAATATATATATATAACCTCTGTGCCAAGCCGTAAACTCCCCTTTCATTGCCTATATGTCACCACTAATGTTGGCCCTAGGTAGCCCATAGGGGAGGGTGCATTGTCTTGGTAGTGAAAACTTCCTAAATTTGTTTCTCACTTCTTTGAGGCCTACCTGTCCCATAGGATAGCATTAGGGCGCTAACTTTTGATTGCGACCAGGTATCCAGTCCGTGTTTGGTATCTTTGTAATTATAATTAAAAATCTCCTTTAATGGTAAAGTCAGATTTTTAATGACAATTTTGAAAATGCCACTTTTAGAAAGTTGAAACACTGAAAAAACCTGGCTACTGTTTTGTGGTACTGCTATTTAATTTAATCAGACATACAACAAGAACCAATGTTTAAATCCCATTGGATCTGGTTATTTATTTAACCTTTTCTTTTGCATATCAAAACCGCTTTTGAATTATTTTATAAGCGTCTTAATGTAAAGGAAACACTATTCGGTTCAAAACAAATGAACATAGTTATGTAAATACAAAAAAAACAGAACATTTAAAACAGACAATAATGCACCAATCTCCTTACACAATACATTTTTACAACAATCCCTTTACGCTTTAACATTTAAACAAAAAGGGTGTAAACACACAAGGTGCAAATCTCATTGCACAATTATTACACATTTGCAACAACCTTTAAGATTTTGTCAATGTATCCAAAAAGGGCGTAAACCACTAAAAGTTGACATTTTCCTGCTCTTAGCCCTTTTGTGCTTGCAACCTGTCTTGAGTCACAGGACTGGGTGTCGCTGGCAGTTAGACTTTGCGAATTCCCTCACAATAGCGTGATTAGATGTGTCTGAATGGGCCATCTGCTGGCAGAATGAGGGATGTGGAGCTGAGAACAGTCCCACTTGCAACTGGAAAGGGTGTAATCTGCCTTCACACAAAGCACCTATCACACCTACATTGTCACTGCAGCCTGCTTGGAGCCAGGGCAGAGGGTCAGGAAATTCCATGCACTTCAAAGAACTTTTCTAGAAGCTTCTCCAATCTTCCAGAGTAAAGCCACTAGAGTATAAAATATATATATAGACATATAAGACATATAGACCAACTCCTCAGTTCATTCCTTGACCTGCAGAGGTAATTTCAGAGGACTGCCTCCTGATGTCACCTGCTGTACACTCTGCAAGACTGCTTTGCTGTACCTAGAAGGTCTGCTTTACTGTTTGTAGCTTGCCTTGATCCATCAGAGGCCAACCCTACTGTTGAGCCTTGCATCTTCGCCTGAACTCAGAACTACCAGAGTGTCTACAAGGGCTAGTTTACTGGCACAGAGCCACAGGGGCACAAAAGGCCCCCACCTTCTTAAACCCACACCTGAACCTATTTTGAATGAGTCCTGAACCCACAAATGGTGCCCCACTATTCCTGGACCCTTAGTTGTGGTACTAAAGGTTCCCAGATGGCCAAATCCCAAAGCTGAGACCAAAAATTGCTCTGAGAACCAGGAGGATACTGGGACCAATCTGCTCTCCTATCAGTCCGAGGCGTATCACCGATTGAATTTACTTTACAGCTTCTTCCATTACATTCTTCTGCGCAGCAGCAAATCCTGTTTACCTGTGCTTCACCAAACGGGTATACGGCCTCGTCAGACTGTCTTTGGCTACAACCCTCTGCCTCGTCCCTCTGGAGATTTTTACTTCAAAAAAGTGACTAAATCTGAACGTAGAAATCTTCACTGTCTCTTCGACCAAAGGCTCCCCGGTGATGAAATTCCCTCCTCAGATGCCTCCCAATCCTTGCCCGGCTGAACTTTACCTTCCCAAAGCATTTTTCTAAAAATTTCTTCTAAGTCTGAAGGTAAGCGCTGGCCAAGCCCAATCCACTTTGTGTATCCAAACTGCTCTCCATGGTCTGCCATATTTTCGACTTTGACCTGTTCTCGCAAAACTAGTTGTCCACAGGTGGCGTTTTGATGTTTTAGGAGCTAGTTTTCACAAAAAACTGTAAAAATTTATAATTTGTAATTTTTCTGTCAAATAATTTATTAAAATGTACTTTATTTTTCTAAATTGAGACTTCAAGGCCGACACACTGACCAGAGACACTGCAGCTCGGGCATGCCATCGCTCCAGCTGACAGTGGTCTGACTTTTCCCTGCGGGATGTCCAGCTCAAGTCCAGGATGAAGTCCCACACTCTTACTATTCAGATATGGGGGTTCGACTAAAGCCTAGTGGGATTCTTGGATCTTAGATTCTTGGCTCTCAGATTCTTGGCTCTTAAACTTGGGCTCTTTCGCACCTACTCACATGCTAGCTACACTTAGGTACATTTAGACAGGCATCTTAGGAGTATGCACTTTATTTTATAAATGCATTTCATATTCATGTATGTGTTCATGACTATTGCAAAATGGTAGAACAATATTACTTTTATTCACTGTACTGCTGGTTCTATTTCTCTGCTACTGTATTACAGTTGTTGCAGCACACTTATTTTACATGAGAAGAACAACGGTACAATAATTTCTTATTGTAAACACGCTCTACTGTTTTTTCTGTGTATCTCTCTGACTGGGTGAAAAGTAGTTTATTGTTTCCACGAGTCTGAGGTTATTGTGTTCTGAAGTTTCAAAAACTAATCTCTCTGATAACAGAAGATTTTAGTAGCACTATGAGCTAGCAAATGCGAAAACATAACCTGACATATTCGGTGGGGGTGTACAGAGCCAGTTTGCCACCAAGCCCACAGTATATGTTATCCATAAACAGCGTAGGTCATGCATGAAAGGGTACTATCGGAACTACACTACACTATGACCACCAATGTACACAGTAGACCTACCTTTGTGACGTTGAGGAGTATTGATCCAAATCTACTGAAACCAGGATAATGTACAACCTGCAAGGAATCATCTGAGGGCAATAAATATGTTTGCTGGAAGTATTCCGTAATTTAGTGGAGAAAAGAACACATTTTGGAAGACAGTCATTGAGTCACAATCATGAAATGTTGTTAAATGGAGAAGTGGCAGTTGACTTATCAGAATTATGATTATAATCATCATCCTCACAATCACCACCACCATCATCATCATCATCATCATCATCATCATTATTGGTAGAAGTACTACTACTAATAATAATAATAACAACAACAATAATAATAACACCAACAACAATAATAATAATAATAATGACAATTATAAGAATAATATAATTATAATAATAACAGTACTAGTAATAATAATGTTAATAATAATAACACAATTCTGAGTGATCAAGCAACAGATCTGGCAGTATGTGAACCTGTGATCTAAAGGCTATACACACAAAGCTGCAGAAAATGCATCCATCTTTTCTATTCATGGCGGAACATGTGATTTGTTGTTGATTACAGAGTTGTAAGGAAGGTTGGTTTATCCAATATAGTCAGTTGAGTCGTGCCAGACTCTTAAAAATCAAAAATCTCATGACATAGAAACCTATTGTTAAGAATTGTGCTCATCAATAAATAAAATAAGAAACTGGATAACAGATGTAGTTGTACAAGACATGCCAGATTGGATGATCCTTACAAACAATAAGGAACAAGCATATCAAGCTAGCTTGGGACTCACAGCCTACGCCAAAGTCTTACTAAATATGTGTTAACAATGAATGATGTGTACATTGCTTTAGTTTGTACCTTGGGTTGCCAATGAAATGGTTCCAGTTTTGAACTTTAAAAAGTGTCTATGTTTATTTATTTAGGGCTCTGTTGTAATCAAACGAAGACCCAACTCCATGGTAACTTAAGATAGTATTTATTAGTTCAGGATAAAACTAACTAGGATAAAAGGTACAGAGAGCCCCACCAGGAGCATCCTTCCTGCTGCTCAGCCGATACTGCAACTGACAGCCACACTCATCTAACATTCCACAGCATCATCATTCACCAACATTCCACACCACACTCACACTGGCTGAGCAGCAGGTCTAACACTTCTCCCTTCCTCACAGTGAACAAGAGCACAATGCAGTGGTCCGAGGAAAAAGCACACTGGTAAAAAACATGCACAGAAATAAGAAGAGGATCCATTGCAAAGACCTGAATATGGTTAAGGGCAAACCAGTTGAGATCAAAGGCAAGGAAAACACAGTACAATGGGCTTGCAAGTTAACATCAAAATGCAACAAAGCACAGGAGAAAGTGACAATTTGCTAGAATGTTAACAAAAGAAATACAATAATGAACAATAACAGTGCCCACCCATGTACTCACAATAATGAAAACAATAACCTGGACAAGGAAAATCAGTATTTAAGACCAAAAAAGACAACACCTACCCACATCCACTCCCTTTCCACACAAAACAAACAAATACCTTCCACCTTTCCATACAACACCAAACAAACAAGCAAACAACTACACCACACACAACCATCAAACCCCTTATTCTACAAACAAACCAGCAGGCCGGGCTGAAAATAAACGTGAACACACAGGGAACCAAACCCCAAGGGTGCAGAAGATATATCGCCACAGAAAAACAAATACACAACATGAGACCACCCCCAAGCTATAACGGAGGAAAGAAAGAGAGGACAGGCACACAGACAATCCTCAACCACAACGCCAAAGCAAGAGGTGAAACCTAATTCACCTATCAACCACACAAAGGTGGTAGACACCATACCAACAGGGTGACTTACACACACCTAATATCGTGCCTTAAACCGAAATCAACCACACAAATGTGGTAGACATGAGTGACTAAAGATAAGTCAACTCAAAGACCACAGCAACAGGGTGACTCACACACCGAAAACCAGGGCTGAAACCTAAATCAACCACCAACCACACAAAGGTGGTAGACATGAGTGACTAAAGACTAGTCAACTCAAACACAGCGCCCACCAGGGTGACCAACCTAACTCAACCCACAACCCCAAAAAAAAGTGGTTGGCCAGGGAAGCTCCGCACATAAGAGCCTTCTTAATACACACGCCAACAACAGGAAGGGATAAACTAACCCCCACAACAACGGCAAGGTGGTAACCAAGAGTGACTTCACTTGTAAAAGTCAACTCACACATACACACAGTGGGTGACTCAACTAAGCCTCCCACAACCACAACAAGGTGGTAACCCAGGGTGACTTAAACATAAAAGTCAACTCACAAACCACAAGCACTCAAAAGAAACATATTTTGAAAATAGATTTTCAAAACATCGCAAGAGGAGTGGTTTAACACCGTGCCTGCTGCAGGAATTCCAGCCCGGTGTGGGACATTCCAATCGCGGGTGTGGACGTGACGGAACCCAGCCATCATGTGCCATTGCCACCTGTGGCTCATGATGGCTGGGTTCCATCACTAGCATCGAAGGGGTTAAAGAATGACAATCCCTCCAAGAAGAAAACAACATAATCAGCAAAGTGTCCCGAAGCTTAAATAAAATTAACAGTCCACCCACAGACCAAAACTTTCAGGAGTGGGTGCTGCACCAAACGATCTGGAAAAGTCAAAGTCAAACCAAAAACAATCCTCACCCGATGACCAAGGCTACGATAAAACCGCAAACAGGTGGAGCACTTAAAGCAAAAAGCGCGTTCACCAGCGGGAGATGAGGAGAATCCAAAACGTACAAATAATCAACGGGGTCCACCTCATATATAGTTGGTGTATATACTGGTGTTAATGGAATACACTGTGTGTGTTAAAATACCCCTCACACACCAAAAGGGCCCTTGGTGTCATGCTTCATCATTGGGGTCTTCCTGCCCCGCTGCGGGACGGGGCGGTGCTGCGACAAGCGACTACGCTAGAGCACCTTTTTATTGAGGGTACTATGTGAGTGGATAGGAGTGAGTGTCAGTGGGGTCGGGAGTGATAATGAAATGTGAAGTTAAAAAATACCTGGCCAAGTGGTAGAAAAAACTATTTAATAGACACTGGCTGGTATTGTTAAAAGGGTGAAGCGGAGAGGTAAAGCAAGTTACTGGGCTTACTCTCCTGTGTGGGTCAACATGTTTTGGGGCACCATGCCCCTTCGTCAGGACCGGGTATAGATCCCCCTGTCACTCACTAATGTTAATACCACAAAATTGGCGTTATATATTCTTATTATCAATGTGTATAAATATATTATAATTATGGGGTTATATATTCTTATTATCAATGTGTATAAATATATTATAATTATACATGTTCCTGGCTGTATCAGAAGTTCTGAAGTTGTAAGCCTGAAAGAATAAGAGCACAGGGTTATTAGTGCGCTGATCCCAAAGCGCTAGACTATTGGTCACCTGTAAGGGAGGAAAAACGAAAAAATGAAAGAAACACACACATGTAGACTGTGGTATCTGGCATTGCAGTTGAATCTGGGAAGTGCCATGTTACCAGTCATTGAAGTGTAAATGACAAACAGTGACAACACACATATACATCATAACACTTTAAGTCTGCCAACACAAGGAGGAAAAATTCTGTCCAAGATACATACTTAGGAAATTGGGAGTCAGTGCCCCATGAGCCAAGACTGGGCGAAGGGTATTAAGGGGGTCCAATTGCAATTGGAGAGAAAATAGGAATAAAGGAAAGGAAAGAAATTGTTGCTTGTTCCTTGTTGTGCTATAGGTGAGCTAGTTTTCAGGTAAAAATAGCGAAAGCAGCTCTTTTCTGGTCCATTCGGCTATGCCGTACCTACTCAACCCCAAGCACCACGGTGCTTCCTCCTTCGTCAGTGGCTTCCGTGTTAATGAGAAGCCGGGATGGGGCGGGTATTATATACTGTGGGGTTAATTGGATAATGGCCAGTTAATTAGTTTGGGATTCCAACTCGGGACAGGTGTGTCCGCGAGAGAGTCATAGAACACAGTGCTTGCGGCGGCCATTATTGAGTGTATAATTGTATGAGGAAAAAGAGGAAACTGTTGAAGTCATGCGCTCCTGAAAAGCCGCTTGAATATTCCCCACTCCGTTGAATTTAAAAAGAGTTTAGATTGATCTGCGGGAGCAAAAGCTAACGCTAGTGGCGAGGCGGGGTTCTCAACGCATTGCGCATGCGCGAAGGAGTACCGTCTTTTTTTGACGTACTGCGCATGCGCGGGGAAGTGTTTTGATTGCGCGCGTGTGCGCGCTGTGTCTCTAATGTGGGTTTAGACGCTCCACAGAAAATATGGGAAAAATTAAAGACCCGAACAAAAAAGGGTTTTTTTGTACACTGTGTGCAAATAATGATTAGGGCAATTAAAAAGTCCTTATAAAAAGGCTTAATATCTCCCAGCTCTTTCTAAGTAGGAAAAAGGATAGTACAGAGGTTGCTGCCATCCTAGAGGTGATAAGGAATGTCCTAGTTACTCTTTTAGAACAAGTTAAATTTTGAGTTGGGACCAGGGTATTTCATCATTCAAGCCTGTCTGATGAGTACCTAGGCGGTACACCGAACGTTGTTCCTTGGATAGGAGGTCCTTGTCGTTCTTGAAAGCCTCTATGACTGTCCATTTCAGGTCATGGATGATGTGTCCCATTGTCACATAGTGGGTGGCCATTCTGGTTGTAGTTTTTTTGCAGCGTACATTGCTGCGATGTTCTCCCATGCGGATTTTCACTGGCCTGGTGGAATCCAAAACGAACAGCGGGAGAAAAGATGATCCTCACACAAGCTGCGGGGACTCCACCTCCTTGCCGTCCTTCTTGACATGCAGTATGGGGACTCCACTTCATAGTTGCACTGCTGAACACAAACTCTGGGGCACCTCTCACTCATCGCACTGCTGAACACAGGCTCAAGGGACTAGACGCTCTTCTCGACAAGGACATTGGGGACTCTTCACAGGCGCACTACCACACGCTGGCTCTGGGAAGTTGTTGCTCTTATCAACACGGACACCTCTTACAAGTTGCAGCTCCTCAGATGCTATTCCCCACACAGACTGAGGGAACTCTTCTTCCTCAACGCCGTTCGTGACATGGACTGTGGGGAAACCTTCTACTTGTTGCATCTCTGGTCAAGACCTCTTCTTGGAGACACTTCTCATGGTTACAGCAGACCGGTAGATGGAAAGCTAAAACACTGAAGCTTCTCTCCAAACAAGACCTGGAAGACACAGTGGGAACTGGCACGCCCTGGTAGGGGCCGACTGGTCTAAAGGTCACTTGTGGGGCTCAGGGCTGCCAGCTTGCTGTACATGCAAAACTTAGTTTCAAGAGGAGCTTCTTTGTTTTAATTTTTTATCTACTGGTCTGCTGTAACAGTGGGATGTGTTGTATCCCATCCTCTTCTCCAAAATGTTGTAATCAAACAAAGACCCAACTCCAGGGTAACTTAAGATAGTATTTATTAGAATAGTAAGTTCAGGATAAAAGGTACAGAGAGCCCCACCAGGAGCAGCCTTCCTGCTGCTCAGCCCATACTCCAATTGACAGCCACATTCATCCAATATTCCACAGCATCATCATGCACCAACATTCGACACCACACTCACACTGGCTACGCATCCGGTATAACAGGCTACAGTTAGACCAATGTCATTGCGATAAGTGCCATTTTGCTAGCCTCACTGCTAGGGTGTTGTCATTACATTTGAATTCAGTTACCTTTCTACCAAACTTTTCAACTCAAATTTAGACCATCCTTTCTATTGCTCATGCTGAGCATTTGACTTTAATGATCTATGGATGTGAAACATTTCCAAGTGAACTCTCAGATCGGTTCACCCTGTAACTAGATAATGACTGCAGAACTTTAGGTGCAATTTCACCGTTCTCACTTCTAGTGCAAGTCTGACTTCATCTTACCAAAGTATACACTAGCAGGTATGGTGTCATTTATAAAATTGTGCCAGATAATCAAACATTTTAAAGAGGGACTGGTGAAAGAACACATTTTGCTGAAGATCAATAGGGCATAGGGAGACTGTATCAATCTTTGGTCAGGATTTTACATGTAAGTAAGTAAGTAAGGCTTGTAGACCGTGCAAATCCCCGAAAGCTTCTTGGTGCTACCATTTAAAAGGATCCATGTTTTAATCTACTTCCTAAATTGTAGCAGATTGGACTTAACTCTGAGCTGAAAGGCCAGTGAGTTCCACAGTCTGCAGACAGAGTAAGAAAAACCTTTGCCACCCCATCGAGTCTTGGTGATGCTGGGTAAAACCACCATTTTGGCAGAAGTGGACTGAAGGTTCTGATTGGGAGAGTACCAATGAAAGATCCTTTGAAAATAGTTGTGGCCAACCTTGTGAAGGGCTTTATGAACCAAACAAAGAGCTTTGAACTTAGCACGCTTGCGGACTGGAAGCCAAAGAAGGTTGGTGATGATTTGCGAAACAGAGATGAATTTCTGGATTTTCATAAGCAGACGAGCTGCCGCAGTTACACAAATGAAATGAAAATACATTTTATAAGCATGTATACCTGTGGGTGTCTTGGCGTTGCCAGTTTAACCATAACGGAGATTGGAAGAAGAAAAATAAATAAAGACTGAAGTAGTACTAAACCTAAAGATTAAAAAGCCAAGTCTTGAGATGTTTCCTAAAGGATGACAAGGAGGTACAGTTCATCAATGTAAAGGCAGAGAGTCCCACTGCTTAATAGTGCCATAGATGAAACTTCTTCCGCCTCAGTGAGTTCTCAAACATTTTGGAATGACTAAATTGAGCGCTGAGGAGGATTTAAGGGATCTAGATGGAACATACCAGATAATAACCTTTTTCTTTAGATACACCAGACCTATGCCTTGCAGGCCTTAAAGGTGATACAGAAGGCCTTGAAATGAATGCGTTTATGAACTGAAAGCCCATGAAGTTGGACAACAGCCTGAGAGCCGGATTTATGCTTAGTAATCCCCATTCTGTTGGACTTGTAATTTATTCAATAGCTTCTTCTGCCTATTGATATAAAGTGTGTTGCAATAGTGCAACTTTGAAAGGACAAGAGCGGTAACCACTAGTTTCCTCAGGTTTAACGGAATGAAGGAAAGGGCCTTACTTAAGATCTTTAAATTGAAGAAAGATGAAGAGGTAATTGTGTTTATCTGTGTGTCAAATTACAATTTGTTGTCAAACACAATCCAGAGGTTTTTAACTTTGGGGACAGGGGCTGGGGGGTCTCTTAATTCTGATGGCCACCAGTCATTAGACCAGAAGGAAGTACAATTGACCACTAGGGGAACTTCAGTTTTGCTGTTATTTAGTTTTAGACAATTATTGGACATCCATTGGCTGATTTTTTGCATTCAGCTGTGGAAGTTAGCCGCTGAGACCTCCTAGTTTCCAGACACAAATACCACGATCTAGGTGTTATCCTCATAACTTACCACAGAAAGTGCACATTTTTTAATGAGATTAGCTAAGGGCATGATATACAGATTCAAAAGGGTTGGGCTCAAAGACGAGCTCTGGGGTACCCTGCAAGGAAGAGAAAAGGAACTGGAGGAGTACCCATCAAAAGCAGTAAATTGCTTTCTTTCAAATAGAAAGGATTAAGCAGAGCAAGAGTGGAACCCCTACTGCCCAATAAGTTGATACAGTCAATCAATACTCCATGATTAATCATGTCAAAAGCATCTGAGAGGTATATTACAATCAATGCTTCAATACTTCCCCTGTCCAGAATAGAGCTCAATTATTCAGAAGCCACTAACAGTGCAAATTCAGTACTGTTTTGACCCCGGAAGCCAGATTGTGAATAGTCCAGGAGTTCTCTAGTTTCCAAAAAGAGAGAAAGTTCTTTATTAATTGCCTTCTCCACAAGCTTAGTGAGAAATGGAAGGCAAGAAATGGACCAGTAGGTACTTGGGTCCACAGGATTAAGTTTTGGCGTTTTTAACAGGAGTAAAATAGAGACTACTTTCCAGACACCACAGACAGAGTGAGTAAAGAGTGTTTCAATAGTCTATCCTTGAGATGACTAGTGCAACAATGAAGCGCAGGAGGGATAAAGGGAAAAATCTTTTTCAAAATTCTTAGCAAAAAAAAAACATATGGATGTGATCTGATTAATTTGGGCATAGAAAGAAAGCTTTCCATCGAAGAAGACTCCTAAATGTTTTGCTTTTGGTACTTGAGCGGTAAATGGGCCAAGGTTTTGAGGCCACCAGGAGGAATTCCAAAATGAAGTATCATTGCTGAATAGAAGTTCCTCTGTCTAATCTGAATTTAATTTGAGGCAGTTATACTTCATCCATCTGACAATTTTCACCATGCAATTATTGAACTGTTTGGCCACCTCTTCAATGTTACATGAGATAGACTCTTCGATTTGTGTGTCGTTGGCATAAGAGATTACAGAGAAGCTCCAGGTGTGGATCAGGTTCGCCAACGGGGGTAACATCAAAATTAAAGAATGTAGGACGTAGTGAGGAGCCCTGGGGGACCCCCCACTACTGAGAGAAGGGTTCCGATATATAATCCCCTAGGGACACCACTTGCTCTCTCTATCGGTCAGGAAAGAGCATAGAAGGGAAAGGGTGGAGTCTTTTATGCCAGTGCTCTCTAGCCGGTCTATTAGCAGTGACAGTGTTGAACGAAGCCGACAAGTCAACAAGAATCAGCACCGCCTTCTCACTCTTGTCAATTATAGTTTTAATTTCTTCTGTAGAAGCCACTAGGGCTGGCTTGAAACAATGGTTGGGTCTAAAATCATTTTGGAAGCAGTCCAGGAGATGGTGTTCATCAAGGAAAGCCATGATATCCGCATTCATTGCTTACTCCAAAATCTTGGCTGGCAGAGAAAGACCTGAGATGGGCCGGTAGTTCTTCCTTTTTGTGGGGGTCAAGGGAGGGTATTTTAAGCAGAGGAAGTATCAAAGCGTTTTTCCAAGCAGAGGAAGTATCAAAGCGTTTTCCAAGCTTCAGGAAAGTGTCCAGAAATCATTATTTTGTTCAAACGTTCTGAAAGATGAAATGATACCGTATCTATGACCCCGTGGAGAACATTAGGCGAGTAAGGTTCAATTGGCGCACCTGATTTGGTGGCTTCAATGAGTTTAGCAACCTTTCTGTCAGAGAAAAGGGCGGAAGCAGCGAAGACATTAGACTTGATTTAGCATTAGTGGCTTTTAAAGGTTTGTAGTTCTGATTGGAAGTGAATTCATTAAGAATAAGATTTACTTGTGATTAGAAAAATCCACTAATTTGTTGCACAGGGTTTGGCCAGGACTAACGGTCTTTTTATATCTCAGCTGGCTAACGTTTTCAATAAGTCTTTGGAGGAGTTTTTGGCAGTATAGATTTTTCCCATGAAATATCAGGATATTTAGGCTATGATTAAATATTTGTATTGCTGATAAGTAATGTATTTTTATTTTTTCCTCAGGGCAGTAATCGTTTTCTCATATTTATTCCTAGCATCTACTTTTTTTTTTTTTTTTTTAGATCTTGTGAGTACCACGGAGTGGAGGGTTACCTTCTGTGTTTTCTAAGTATTATTATTACAGGGACCAGCTCAATGATTGCAGAATCAATCCACTCAGCAAAATTCGCTGAGTCGATATTACTTCCAGGTGTAGGGCAGGATTTCAAAAGGATGCTATTTAATTTAGTTGTATCCATTTTCTGCCAAGGGCGGCATTTAAATGCTGTGGCATGTTAATATAAGGGGAGTCGTTAGTGAGTTTAAGCTTGAGGATTGCAGCTTTATTGTCTGTCCAAGATAAAGGCAAGACTTTCTCAAAACTCAAATCATAGTTACTGGTGAAAACCCCATTGAGAGTGTAATTAGCCTGGTGAGTACGTAATCTCACTATTTGAGTGGGGTCAAAGCTGAGCAGACTGTCAACTAGGTGTTCAGTATCTCTGTTCTTAGATAACTCTAAATGAAAGTTAAGATCACTCAAAACCTGTCAGTTAAGTACGCAAATCATGTTCTTGATAGGTATTCAGAGGCAATGGTACAAGACACACCTTTACATGTGTTACAAGGTATGGATTTCTATGGCTGAGGTTTCTGTTAACACCAGTCCTGGAGTTTTGGAGGTTATGACAGGCTTCTAGAGTTTTACAGAGGAAGTGTCATAAATGTTGGTACAGAAAGTGACCATGGGTATTATTCTGTTCATGTTTCCGGCTAAAGGTGCTGCTCAAAGAGACCGGCTAAAACTCATGCTTCTAGCTGAGGTACTCCTACCTTTAAAGCTGATATTTCATATTAAATGAGGAATTGTATTTATTTATTTACTTTCATTAACATGTCTAATGCACAGCAAATGGCAGCGGTTCAGCTTCTACACTCTGCAAATACATTGAACAAAAATCAATTTCATATCGTAGGAGTGTAAACAGTGGAAATAGTAAACAACTGTAGTATCTTTGTAGCAATGTGCTGAAAGGGGAAAAGAACACGTATTGAGAGGAGGGAAACGGTGCTGGTTAAACATTGATAATAGGAAAAAATACTAGTATCATCGTGTCTGTTTAAAGGAGGAGAGAGCAAGGATAGACAGGAGGGAAACTGGTGACATAGATGGAGAATGAGAGGTGCATCGTGACATATTGACAGAGTGGAAAGCTAATTGCAAGATACTATTGATCAGTAGATAGATTTTATTATATTTGTAGAAAGCCGGAAGGTCTGTGGGGGCATGTGTTAGAGATCATATGGTCTTTAGAGTGTATGAAAGGATGCAGGAAGAATAGTTAGAATTACTTGGTTTTCTGATGCAGTCTTTATTTATTTATTTATTTTAGGGTTTTGTAAAGCATCCCCTGGGGATTTCACAGCGCTGATACAGCATACTGTCTTTTGTAGAGGCATTAGGTGGCACAGAATTCTCATCTCTATGTTCTAAACAACCATGTTTTTAATTTCTTTCTGAATATGAAATGATCCTTAGTAAGACGCTGGTCCAAAGGTAGCCAGTTCCACCGAACAGCGGCTAAATGAAAAAAAGAGTGTCCTCCAGTTCTAACTCTGTTTATCCACTTTGATTTAGCCCGTGCAAGATTGCTAGATCTCAGATCACGTGCTGGAGTGTAGAATTCTGATCTAGTTTGTGTCGGTTTCTTGGACTTTTTAACACAGAACTTTATGCTTGTGACAAAGGGGCATATGTAGGTAAATCCATCTTTGCGATTCGGAAAATGCGATTTTCCGCGAATCGCACTTTCCGAATCGCAAAATCGGATGTAGGTAAAAAATCGCAAATTTTTAGCGATTCTCAAAAAATTGCAGAATTTTTGTGCGATTACCCAAATAGCGATTCCTTATTAGCGAATTCGCTAATAAAGAATCGCAAAAACGGGAAAGAGCAATTCAGGTGCAGAATGATGACATCACAACCAGGAAGTGTGAGTCTCCATGCTGCACTTGATTGCCTGCACCTGCTCCAGAGTCAGTTGCTGGCTGAGAGACAGGGAGGAGGGAGTGTGGCATTGCCTCTGACTCAAAATTTGGGAAAATGGAATCCCAGGGTGCTGAAAAGCAGGGTGGGGAGAAGCAAGCTGAGGAACAGAGCAGAAAAAGAAAACAGAAGTTTTCTGAGAGGGAGTTGGAGGTCTTGACAGAGGAGGTTGGGAGGCAACATGACCTCCTGTTTGGAAAGCCTCACTTCGTGTGCCTGAAGCCAGAAAAAGGAAGATATGGTCAGACATACAAAAAAAGGTAAACGCCATAGGCGTCTCCCATCATACCACCGAGGACCTAATGAAGCGGTGGTACGACATGAGGCAGAGGTCCAAGGAGAGGGTGGCCACGAGAGTGGCAGAAGCTAAGGTACCTGGAGGTGGGAGCTCCACTACACCAGAACCAACGCCCCTGGAGGAGTTGGTGAAGACAACCCTCATACCCGAGGCAGTGATGGGCGTGGCTGACCTGGACAGCTCAGAAACCAGAGACACCACAGAAGGTAAGATGCATGCAAATATCCCCCAATGCATTCCCATCCCACCTAGACCTCAAAAACCCCATCCATGAATAGGAATCTGGTCCATGTTTTGAGGAGAACCCAGTGAGGCATAATGGGAAATGTAGTCCTTTGTAATGTGAATAGGGGCAGATAGACATACAAAGGGTACATAGGGAACAGTTACACTAGAAATGGGCAAAGTACACAAAATAGACAAGCAGGCATGTAAATAATATTTCCAAAAACTTTATTTAAAGAACAAAATTGTATTGACACACAACTCATGTGTGCTATTTTTTGGCAGATGAACCAACAACCCAGGACACTGTTGCAGCAGTGGGGGAGACAGCCACAGCAGAGGACCAGGCAGGGCAGGAGAGCTAGGGTGCCACATGTGACACACCTTCTGCGCAAAGCAAACATCGCAAAATTGTACCTGCATTGCTCATAATGCCATCCGGGTCCAGAAATGCAGAAGATGACACACAGGCTGATGCATCTCCAAACACTACTCAGGGCAGATCTCAAGCATCCGCATCCAACACGACTGGCAGTGGAAGCAGACAGAGGGCACGGGCCAACACCTGCAGTGCCTCAACTGGTGCAGATTCTGTATTTGCAGGGCTGGAAGGCCAAATGTTACATGTGCAGCTCCTGCAAAGCAAAGGCATATCATCAATACAGCGTCAGCTGGCTCAACACAATCGGCACATGGCAGAGGTGAGACTAGGAATAAGAGCACTTGCAACAGCCACAGAGGCTAATCTGAATGAAGCAAGGATTGCTAGGCAGGCCCAGCGCAGGGACCAACGCCGCTTACACACGCGCCTGGACCAATTTGCAAGGGCTGTTAGTCGTCAATCAACAGCCATATCTATGCTTGCTAGAAGGTCTGTGAGCATGCAACATGAGATGGCACACTGCTGTCAGGACGTTGCCAAGAGCCTGGTGCAGGTAACCCATGCTCTGGACCAACTGCGGGCTGCAGTCACTGGGGGGATTGTTACGCCAGGTAGCATAGACACTGATGGGCAATCCAGCAGAAGCACACCTACTCCACCTATTCCATCAGAAAGGCGTAGGAGTGGCCGTCAGGGCAGAGGTGTGGACAACATCACTGAAAGTACTGAACAGGCTGAAGGAGGTGAATCAGGGCGTTCACGCCGTCGGTGAAGGGGCGGCATGGACAATGGCATGTTGTGAAGCAACACATGCCATGAGGACTACATACGTTAGAGTTATTTGGGCACTGTGAGGACATGAACATGTGCAAATTCCAAACTTACAGTCGCACTGTGTGACTTTCCATATCCTGCATGTAAGGAAGTAAACATTTTTTTTTCACCTCAACATTGGTCATTGTGATTTGTTCTCTTACCTAGAAGTAGTTCTGTGTAATGTCATCACGTCTCATGCGCCCAGCAGCTGCCCGGGCTAGACCTGCACGTCTGCGTTGGGGGGCTAGTTCCTCCTCATCGGATGAGTCAGAGTCTGTCAGATCCACTGGGGTGCCCGTCTTGATAGCAATATTGGGTAACATAGCGCAGGCCACCACTATCTTGCAACATGTCTCTGGGCTGTACTGTAGAGTACCTCCACTCTTGTGGAGGCAAGCGGAAACGGCTTTTGAGGATTCAAAAAGGTTCCCTCAATGGTAGCTCTTGTGGCTCTGTGGGCAGTGTTGTATCTCCGCTCAGCAGCTGTGGTTGGATTTAGGTAGGGTGTGAGGATGTACTCACGCACAGCATATGCACTGTCTCCTGCATGGAAGGAAAATGTAGATGTTTATACTGCACGTTGAAACATTTTATACTACTGTTTGTGTGTGCCATGAAATTACCTAGCAGGTATCCCTCTCCAAAATCGCCATTTGTAAGTCTGCGATGTAAAGCACAGTGTCTAAAAATGTAGGAATCATGAGTGCTTCCTGGAAATTTTGCTATATCGGTGATTAGATTTTTGGCAATGCAGACTACCTGGATGTTTAATGAATGGTATGATTTTCTATTTCTAAAAACATACTCATTGTGTGATGGGGGGACAGTGCGACATGTGTTCCGTCTACACAGCCAATCACGTGGGGGAATTGGGCAATTTGGTAAAAATCCTGTTTGGTTTGGTCCAGTTCCTGCTGTCTGTTTGGAAATTTGATGTGGTGATGCATCCTCTGCATCATAGCATTGAGGAAAGCGTGGAAGAAACGCGAAAGTGCGCTCTGGGACACCCCTCCTACTGCAGCAATTACCCCCTGGAAATTCCCTGACGCTAGGAGGTGCAGTGAGCACAACACCTGTATGTGTGTGGGAATGGTGTGGGCCCTGTATATGGGGTGCTGCAGCATGGGTGTCAGCTCCTCTATCAGCTCCAGGATACTTTCTGGATGCAGCCTGTAGTGCACATGGATGTCCTCCTCAGTGCGTTGGAAGAGGGTGATGCATGTCCTGTAGATCCTCTCCTGGCGTCTCCTTCTCTCTTCAGCATCTCGGATACGCAGCCATTGTAAGAAGCCACTGTTGCATCATGGGCCACTTTAAATAGGTTGCAGTTAGTTACCACCTGGCGAGAGTTGGTGGTAATTGAGAAGTGCAAAATTGCATTTTTGGAAATTCGCAATTAGCGAATTTTTTCTACACTGGAAATTGCGAATTCACTTTTTGTGTGACGGTATTTGCGATTTTCCCAAAAATTGAGACGCAGCTTGCAAATTCGCAACATTATTCGCGGAACCCATTAATCGCAAAATTGCTAATCGCAAATTTTGCGAATAGCAATTTTGCATGGCACAATACTTACCTACATCGCATTTCACTCTTTTGCGTTCACAAATACCCGAAATTCTGCGAATTTCGGGGTTTGAGAACGCAAACGACCTACCTACATATGGCCCAAAGTAATTTAAAATTCGCTCTTTGACGCATGGGCGACCAATATAGCGTCGCTAGGCAAGCAGAAGCAGTGCTGAATCTGTCTTTATTACATAGCAATTCGGCTGCATTACTTGAAGTTGGGAAACAGATAATCTGCCATACCCACAGACAGAGCGTTCCCATCATCCACCCTACCTGTCATAATGGCCAAGACTATTGTTTTCCTCCAATTTACTGGAATAGATTTTAAGAGTTTCCTCAGTAGTTTTAAAGTAGCAAAACATTTGCCACAGGTGGCCTTAAGTTGATGTTTCATAGATAATAAGTTATCAATGAGAACTCCCAGATTTCAACAGTATTGATGGATAATTACTGTCATGAGAGTAGCAGTTGTTTTAGGGAGTTCTTGAAGGATGTGCAGTCATTCAATTATCTGATTTCCATGGGAAGGTTGTGTCAGAGTTTCCCTTTAACCACTTTCAGGGTTTTGCCTCCAAATTGTGTTAGTTATCATTTTGTGTTCAGAGGTAGAGAGTGCAACCGTTGATGTTTGAGGGAACTTGAAGAGTTCTGGCATTTGGTTTTCAATAGTTATCCTTGATAGCTGTGAGATTGGCTTCCAGAACTGAAAGTTTCTCAAATGACTTAGGCACATGGATGATTTTTATGTACATGCCAATATCACGGGCAATACTTTTTTCCCCAATATTCTACATTGGGGCATAAGATTTCTCTGTGGTATGCTTCTTTTTTTTTCTTATCCTGGTTGTTGGGTTTTGACCCAGCATCATGCTAATCGTGCGCTAAGAAGTCTAAGCCTGTCCCTTGATGTGAGTGAGTCTTAGACCTGTAGGGCACCTGGAATGGGTGAACCAAGCACACTGTCCTTTTAGACAGTTGCAATCCCTATCAGGAGTTAGCAGGTAGAGAGGTGGTGACCGCCTACCATGTTTTTGTGAATTAGGAGTCATGACAAGACCTTTTACCTGAATCACGAGAGGAAGAGTCTGTTGGCTCTCTCATATAAAGCTCTACTGCTACAGGCGAACCCAAATCCAAGCGCTAACACTACTGCACATGCATGTTTGTGTGTTATCTGCACAATGCATACATGAATGGTGTGTTAGTGATTCCTTCTGGTTCCATGGTGGAAGCCTCTAGATTGTTCATATGCACAAGATGGAGGTGAGGTTGCTTTGTCAGGCAGTGGAAGTGTATTGCTGACACTCCTGAGACTAACAGGAGGAGACCTGGACATTGAAATGGGAGAAGAGGAGACATCGCTGCCCTTAGAAATATGATGCGGTCCTTTTCCTTTAGAAGGCTGCTAAATAGTTTTTCTGAGCACTGCTATTTGGTAGATTTTAGGGTTGAAGGATGGGAATTCCGCCTCTGTTTGTGTGAAGGCTCCTTTTGTTCAGGCCAGTCTTTTGTCTTATTTACAGATAACTGTAAGCGTGGCGCTTGATAACCAAATCCATTGTGCCCATACCTCTTTGTACCTATGTTGTAAGTGCTCCAGCGTCAAGTTGACTATGCTGTGAGGAGCTTCACTCTACATGAAAGCAGAGTGTGGAAACGATCCTGAAAAGTACTCATGAAAGTGGACGTGTCCCAACCCAATTTTAAAGGTAGACAAAATACATATTCATTGTCTGCTGTACCTGTGGGGGTCATTGATACACTTATTTCTCCAGTTCCAAGTTCTCTCTTACCAGTGATGGGGTGCTCAGCAGAGGACCTACTGGGCATCTTTTCCAAACAGGTCTGGTGCATTCTTGACAGCCAGGCTCCTAGAGGGCAGGGGACATCACCTGGAGTTTGATCTGACGGAAAAGCTACCTTCTCATCTGAAGCGCTTGGAAGTATCCTGCCTGAGAGAAGAGTGAAGGAGTGTGACAACCCTGCAGGAACAGCTGACTTTCAGCATGGCCAAGAAGGAGGTGACCCCTGGGCTGAGGGTTCACCTAACAGAGGCTACAGATAGCACTACTGGAGTGCTCCTGGTATGAAGCATGCCACCCTCACTGAAGCGGACACATGTGCCCAAGCAAACTACAACGCTGAATCTGATTGCTGCCAGGGCAGTGGCACTTCCCACAGTGTGCCCACGCAGACTCGGAATCAGTTAATCCATGTCACTTGTCCACAGTATGCTTAAGTGAACTGTGCTGGTGAACCTGACTATTGCTAAAAGCTCATGGCACTTTACCAAAGTATGTTCAAATGGACTCTAAAGCAGTTAGCCTACAGCACTTGCTGTTT
Source organism: Lissotriton helveticus (assembly GCF_964261635.1). NCBI lineage: Eukaryota > Metazoa > Chordata > Amphibia > Caudata > Salamandridae > Lissotriton > Lissotriton helveticus. Next base: position 1,035,232,508 of record NC_136059.1, read on the forward strand.
GTCCAAACGGACTGCTAAGCCTGTGGCACTTGACCGTGGTGTGTCCAACTGGACTCTATAGCATGTTTCCCTGAGTCGATAACTTCATTGCAAACCTAAATGTGGTTCTCCAAAGGAATGCTAGAAAAGCACCCGATTGGATTGTGACACCACTGCCGAACCTGTGCAGTATCTTGAAACAGATAAACTACTGCCACCTGAACTCAAGACCCCAATTTGACTGCATCACTGCCTGAACCCCAGGACCTGCCAGTAGAGCCACAACTCCTCACCCAGCACATGTGGAAGAAGGACCCTGAAGTAACCTGTGATCTCTATTTCCAGCTGCCTACTGACTCACCATGTGTCCAGAAGAGGGTCAATGTTCTGTAGGCAGATTGCAATCCTGACCACAACAACTTTCTGACTTCACAGCACAGCCCCCCCCCCCTTATATTCTACTGGGGCAGGAGCTGAGTGCTGATATATCTCTGGACAATGTGTCTTTCACAAGGTGGAAGGAGAAAATGGACTAACGCATGCTGAGGCCTCCTTGAGGCCTGCCATGAAAGCTCGCATTTGTGAGAAAACTAAGACTGATACGGAAAGGGGAGCTTTGCCTGTGCCTAAGATCTACAACAGGTGTGCCCTGTTCTATAAAAGAGGGGGAAGTAGGGGAAAAGCCTTTGGTGTACCCTGGTGTGAGGTACAGTAGTCTTGTAACAGAGGCGCAGAGTACTTGCATATTGTAGTGTGTATTATTGTGTTTTCAAAATTGTTAAAATTCTTTGTTTTTATAAAAGCCAAACACTGGACTGGATAATCAAATAATATGCTGCTGGGGCTTTGTTGAGGGCTGAGCATGTTGAATTCCCACACTAACCTCATAGAAGCTGTTTGCTACCACTTAAAGTCAAGTGCTGAATGGGTTGCACTTAAATCCCATAGTAGGACAAACCAGGGACATCAGAGGCAAATGGCCCCAGCTCCCACAGTGGAGACCAGTAGCCTTTCCTTGCCCTGTGGCTCCAAAACCTGGGTCTGACAATGGGTGGAATGTGACTGTATGGTGTTCATGTTGTGTCTTTAGGATAATGTTCAAAATTGAATGTTTATGTAGCACATGACTTCTATTTTTTTGAGTTTTCGTTCAGAGATTGTTAATATTTTTGTGATGGGACAGATTTCTATTACTGGTTTATAAAGGTTAGCACATACTGGAGGTAGTAAGAGGGATTTGGAAGAATTTACCCATGTCTTTATGATATCCCCTAATCTCGAGACAGCAGGGAAACTATTTTTCTGTATGCTATTTTACTATATGCTGCATTTCACCCAGATTTACCACACATTATGTCCCATCTCAATTAATCGGGTGAAATACCACATGTGGTAAAGCCCCATGCAGAAACTTGTTATACTTGTTATCTGGCAGAGCACAATTAAAACATGAAGTCATAATTTGTAACTGGGGTCTATTTGGTTGTTAGACCTGGCATCTTTGGTGTAGTTTTCCTCCTAACTTTGTGTCATCTACCCTCCTGTTTTGCTGACTTCGTTTTTGCTGGCTTTCGGACTCTGTGCACATTACCACTGCTAGTGCTAACCAGTGCTAAAGTGTTTGTGCTCCCTCCTTAAGGCATGGTGGAATTGGCTTATACCCAATGAGCATATTTAATTTACTTGTAATTTCCCAGTCAAGTGACACTACCCAGTGGCGTAGCAAGGGGGATTTGGAGGGGTGTAGTCGGCCCCAGGTGCCATGAGTTTTGGGGGCAGTGGCCTCCCCCGCTCTTCCATGCGTTTGCCGCGGGGTGGCAATCGCAGAATATCTCTAGCTCCCCCACTCTTACTGCCTCCAAAAGCAGGAGCTGCCATGGGCGGCAAAGTGGCTAGCTACGCCACTGGCGCTACCTGTGCCCAGGGTCTGTAAATTAAATGCTACCAGTGGTCCTGAGGCACTGATTGTGCCACCCATTTAAGTAGCACTTTAACATATCTTAGGTCTACTATTGCAGCCTGTGTAGGCAGTTTTAAACTGCCATTTCATACTGGCAGAATACACCTTTTCCCAGCCCCAAAGCCTTCCTTTTCAATACATATAAGTCACCACTAAGGCAGGCCCTGCACAGCCCAGATGGAAGGATGCAGTGTATTTAAAAAGTAGGACATGTACTTTTTGGTTTTGTATGCCCTGTAGGGAAAACCTCTTACATTTGTTCTTCACTGCTGCAAGGCCTACCTCTCACATAAGCTAACATTAAAGTTGCCTTATTACATATGATAAGTCATAATTTCCAAATGGGAGCATATATCCAATACTTGTTTGGTGTCTTTGGAACTGTGATGCACAATCCTCTCCTATTGTCAGATTTTAAATTACACTTTTGAAAATGCCACTTTTAGAAAGTTCACACACAACAACACGTGCCAATACTGATAACAGTTTCTCATCACTCTGCATGATCACACATAACCGTTGATATGACCATATATTTTATTTTCCTTGGTTGACTCGTGTCATTTTATCATAAAGAAATTTCTAAATGGATTTGTCATCTGTTACACCATCAATGTTTCGCAAAACATTACACAGAAGTTAAATAAAATCCAGAGAAAAACACGAAAGAATTATTAAATTAAATTACAAGTCTTACGACACCATAAAACATTATCAGGCAAAACATTAAACAATACATTAACCTAAAACACTCAATTCATAAGTAAGAGAAGATCCGATTCTGTAATTGTCAATCCAATTTCTCATTTATGAAACAGGAAAATGAACAATACCCTGTCGGTTGGCGTTATACCATCATACTTAAAATCTCCTTTTACCAGGGAAATTCCAAACAGTGTACTATTATGGCTCGTTGAAAACATTGCAAAAATAAATGTCATTTTCCTACCTCAGCATTTAGTGCCTGCAGCCCGTCTCTGGGTCACACTACTGGGTTTAGCTAACAGTTAAGCTTTGTGTATTCCTCTTAGACATTTACACACAATAGAGAGCTTAGTCATGCTTGGATGGGCCATCACTGGCAGGATGAGAGGGCAGAGCTGGGCGTAACCCTACTTACACTAGAATAGGCTGTGTTCTGTCTCCACACAAAGGGCAGTTAAGAAAAAGGGGTAACCCTGTGTCCCTCAGAACCTGGGTATTAGTAGTTTAAAAGAAAAGTGGTTCTGTTGGGTCGGACTAATTGCTTTTGGAAACATTCATTAAATGAAAAAAAAACAAAAAGACTCTCTGATACAAGTCCAACAATTTGAGAAATGAATACTCAAAAACTTGAAGTCATGTGATCAATCAATTGTATTAAAATATTTTCCAAAACATTTGGTATCTGAATTGTAATCATTCCTAGATAACATTCAATGTTTACGGTGACTGTCAAGTGCAAGGTGACTTTCAGTGTAGAGTGCTCTGTGAATGTCAAAATATACAATGCAATTTATGTACAAGTATATACAGATGTCTTCATTGGCCAGACAATGTTTTTAAACCAAGGAATCCTAGAGATCCTATCTGGATCCTGGTCTTTCTGGGCCTATGGAGTTCGTCGACGTTTCGACCCTAGTGCGCCACGGTTGGTGGTCACGGCGGGTCTTTATCAAGACGGGAGGGGGACAGTCTGGTGGCCAGGCCGGGCAACTACAGCCTGAAATCGATGTGGCAGTAATGCCAATTCACTCTTGTAGAGAATTTTTCAGGGCAAACGGAGGTGCTTCGTTCCTCTCGTGTTTGCCGCTGAGTCTACACTAGAATAGGCTGTGTCCTGCCTCCACACAAAGGGCAACATACCCCCTGTAGTTAGTCTGGAGCCAGTACTGGATTGGCAGGATGCCTGGAGATTTCAAAGAGAAACCGTTAGAAGCTTCTCCAACTTCAAAGAAAGGCCCAGGTATAAATATTGGACCCCAGACACCAACTCTTCAGTACTCTTCTGAACCTGTGGATACTATGCCAGGAATAAAGACTGCTGTGATGCTGAAAGGGTTGCCACTAGGCTAGGCTAAACTGCTGGTTTGATCTAGTTTGCTCTGAAGGACTGCTGCCCTGCTGTGCTGACCTGCTGCCTACTGTCCTCTTGCCTGGGTGAGAAAGACTAGTCATCCATCTGGTGAACCCAGGACCCCAGAATGACTCCAAGGGCTTGCTGGCTAGCCTACTGATTAGAGCCTCCGGGAGAGAAGTCTCCAGAAACCTTGAACCCAGAACCTGGATTTTGCCATCTGTAAGTGCTACCCTGAAACAATGATGTCATCCCAGCCATGGACCCTTGGAAGTTGGTCTGAAAGTACTCTGTTAGCGCATCTGTGGATCCAACAGAACTGACCTATCACTTCTGCTGTGAGCGCAATACCGAGCAAAACTGACGCATCACTTCTGCTGTGAGAGTTGCCCGAGCACAAGGACTACGCATCGACCTTGCAGCCTGCATTGGATCCGTTGATGTGCAAAGCTTCACTGACCCAGGCCCTCACATTGAAAATTTCTCAATGACAGCAGCATCGACGACAATGCAGGTTCGCGCATCGCAGACTCACAGCTCTTTATAACCAGCGTATTGCCTCAACTGCACGATGCATCCTTGATGGCGGAATTCGCATCACAAATTCTCAACAACGGATTCCTCGATGATTAACCAGGACCTCGCATCGCAGCTCCACAAATCCTGGGAACCGAAGCATCATCTCGGCTGCATGATGCATCCTCAATGCAAGACCTCACAATGCTCTGCAACCAGGAATTATGGTATTTTTGATCAGCAGTCCTAACTTGGTCCCAGTAGCCAGCACGCACTCCATTGTGGTAGGCCTGAACTTGCGACTTTGGCCTGGTCCTGCACAACCAGATTTCCACAGTCAGAGCTTTATACTTTTTGGCGCTATATTTACTAAAATCTTTAAACCAGCATATCTCCTATTCTACTGATTGGAATTTTGATGTTTTGGTCTTGATTTATTTATTAAAATGCACTCCATTTTCAAAATTGGTGTGGGAGTTTTCTTCTGTTGTGTTGTGTGGCTTGTACCTGCCTATGACACTTAAGGAAAAAATTTACTTTTGTTGTCATTAGTAAAATTGCGTACTCAATGTTGTGTTCATTACCTCTACGCTGATGCACACGCATGCTGCAATCGCAGGCCTGAGCCATGTTTAAAGGGCTACTAAAATGGGTGGCACAATTAGTGCTGCAGGCTCACAAGTGATTCAGAAAAGGGGGTGGTGATGAACAGAGTGTCTGAATTAAGCAGACCACTCTTACCCAGTCCAAAGATCAGGGCTTGATCCATCACCGTTATTTAGCTCACTGCCCCATCCCAGCTCAGAACCTGGCTATATACAAATTAGTCTGTCCCTGGCCCAGTGCATCATGGGAACAGGGCAGACCAAACTACCAAGCCAATTCTTCACCAGAAAGGATACAAGCTACCAGGGACCGGTTTCTGGCATTTCAGCCTCGTCGGCCCGGCTTGCTTGAATCCTGATGGAGCAGTGAGCAAGGGACTCATGTCTGAGTATACCCTGCCACACCTATAGTGGCCAAAAACGATTCAGAAAAGGGGGTGGTGATGAACAGAGTGTCTGAATTAAGCAGACCACTCTTACCCAGTCCAAAGATCAGGGCTTGATCCATCACCGTTATTTAGCTCACTGCCCCATCCCAGCTCAGAACCTGGCTATAGTAGCATTTAATTTACAGGCCTTGGGGACATGTAGTACCACTGCACTAGTCACGTACAAATATATCAAATGTGCCAATGCGATGTAAGCCAATGTTACCATGTTTTAGGGAGCGGCATGGGGAGTGCCTGTGTTCAGGTTCACGGAGGACCTAGCCTGGCAATTGGAGTAGGGTTAAGACTTGTTTGCATTGACTAGGCCCAAACTGAGGTGGCATGGAGAGCAAAATAATGATGGACTGGGATGTGGCCCTGAGTAATTACCAGTGGCTGAGATTAATTCAAGCATACCATATATCACTTTTTGTATACTTTAGTAAGAGTTCATTGAAGCATATTGTGAGGTAATGTATTACCACATAAATAATTACAATGACCCTATTACAACAGGACATTATAATATGGACCAACAATTGTCATGTAAAAGATGAATTTGAAAAATAAAGCTAAAAGGTCCAGAATGCAGTGGGAGACCACAAGGAAAGATAAAACTATTAAAGGCATGGCAAACTCCTGAAATACATTGATGCATATTTGTTAGCTTGAAGCAGCGGCACACATTTTTGGATCACTATGCCTCTGGTTTGAAATATTAATGTTACTTAAAGTATGTGGAATTACAGAATAACACTGGATGGGTGATTCAGCTTTATATATGATCTGACCTACTTTTCGTAGGTACCCACCATTGCTTTGGTGTATAAGGGAGGCAGAAACAATAAGGTTAATATTTGGTGAGGTGTCCGCAGTATTGGCTGGATTGTACATTGGTAGTGCACACTGATCCTCTAATGTATCTCTTGCGTAAACTATGAACCCCATTCCAAAAATGTAAACAATGAAAGGTACGCTGTTCCCCAAGGTGATTTAAGGTGGAAGAACCAAGCAATGGGTAAAGGCCCCAACAAAGGGAGAAAGGGAGGGGTATCGTCCCTTTCGGCACTAAAACCCTCACACACCCAGCAAGCTAGGTGTCATGCTTCATCATCTGGGTTTTGCTCCTCGTCAGACTGGCGGTGCAATGTCTGACGGGCACCCATAAAGGGGCTCTTTTTCGGAGATCTTTTGTCCCTGCCAGTTGGTGATGTGGGTGTGAGGGCCCAGGGGAAGTGTAGATGTTGAGAAGTAGTGATGGTTAAAAAAGGTTAGATAATCCACTAAGAGACTTTATTGGTGTGGCTATCTACCTTATTAAAACAGTGAGGAGACTACTACCTGGTGCAAGAATCCAGGAAAGTACGCTCTACTTATTGGTCAACATGTTTCATGCTATGTGTTCGTATAGATACAGTGCAATTCATCAGGACCTAAACAGTGGTTTACTATCTACACGTTGGGGTAGGCAAAACTTCTTAGTGGGACCCTACTAAGGAGAGGATTTTGGCTTTAACGGTCTTCTACCCCGTGCTGAGCACCTCGAAAGTAGGTACACCTACCCGCACGTCACGGTGGTATCGGTTTCTCGATACCACTGTGATGTGAGGGTAGGTGTACAGGCACGGGAGAAGACCGTTGAAGCCAAAATCCTCTCCTTAGTAGGGTTCCACTAAGAAGTGGCAGGACTCTCTGCCTGTCCCTCAGTATATTAAACCCAGATGATGAAGCATGACACCTAGCTTGCTGGGTGTGTGAGGGTTCTAGTCCCGAAAGGGAGCAACTTTCTTCCACATGAAACTCAGTTGATTGCTCTGGTGAGAGGCCCCCTCCTCCTTCCCTTTAAACTGTGTTTTTGACTTTTCTGCCTCCCTGGCGCCTGTGGTCTTTCTTCCCTGATCCCTGGTCTCCGGTTCAAACTCCTCTGCCCCAGCTCCGCATGGACGATGAGGCTGTGACTTTGGTGCGGACTGCCATTCTCCCCCTGGACTTGCTGGCTATGGCAGCCCTCTTCCTGGACTTTCGGACTTGGACCTTTGTGCTCCCCACCAATTTCTTTTTATGACTCACTTCTTCTTCTACCTTTCTCCTCTGCCATTTTAATGATCTCTGACCTCCCCCTCTGTCCTAGTGACCTTTCTATTGTCTCTCCTGTTGCCTCTGACACACTCCTCACTGTCTTACTCGTTACTATCTGCTTCCCTCTCTCGTTTGTCTCACTTTCCTGCCATTCTCTGTCCCTCCCTTGGTGCTGTGACTGCATCCCCGCTCTGACCCCACTTAATGGAACTCTGCTTTTCTGTATATAGAGATAACTCTAATCACTAGTATATGCAGTAGACCTTTGTACTCTCTACCATTCCTATGTGACTCTTAGAGTATATCCATCTGTAGCCCCTCCCTATGTATATAGAGATAACTCTAATCACCAGTGTCTTCTTTGTGTGACTTTACAGCTTGTACATTTGCAATTTTTTCTGTTTGTATCTTTTATGTAACGCATGTAATGCTTAGTCCTTATGTTTTGTAACTGGTTCTTATGTAAATTGCTCTGACACCTTCGGGTAAAGTTTGCGCTATATAAAATCGCATTAAATAAGTTAAAAAATAAGGATTCCCCTCCCTTTCTCCCTTTGTTGGGGCCTTTACCCATTGCTCAGTTCTTCCACCTTAAATCACCTTGGGGAACAGCATACCTTTCATTGTTTACATAGTCTCAGGGCATGTACACTGCACCCCGTTAAATATAGCCCTTCCTGTCCCTCTCCTTGTTTACCCATTCCAAAAAGCCATTTTTGTATGTAATTTATCTTAAATAGACAAATAGACCTGGTTATGAGCAAAAATTCAAAAAAGTTGGGTTTGGGCTCATGAAAGGATTTACTAACACAGAGTTGTCCGTGTGCAGATATTTCCGCTTATGGATGGGAAGTTGTGATAATGGACTGTGAGTTTGCAAATACCCACAAACCTACATATTTTGGGTATTCACAAACTATTTTACAATCCCTTCTGCCTTTAGAAGAGGTCAGAGATATACCACTGTCAAGGGTGGGAGATAATCCCATTCTAGGGTGGGCGAACGAAGGGAAGGAACGCCTGTAAAATGAGGAGGAGGAGGAGGAGTTTCTCCACAGGAAGAAAAGTTTTCCCTGTTAAGGAAAACCAAAATATTTAGCAAGTGTATTTATCCTTTCCCAGCAGACCATTTTCCCATGCAAAAGCATATGTATACTGGGAAAACGTGTTTTTTATTTCTGAGGTGTGTGCTGTACCTCTTCTGTTTGAGTGTAAGGATGTTTGTACTTATGCCTGCTGCCCATCTTGTGTATCTGTTTTGTGTGTTAAGGAAGTTTGTAGTAATGTAGCTTTTTTGTGTTTTAGTGTGTCTGTTCTGTGTGTGAGAGAAGCTTGCACACCTACTGATTATGTTGTGTCTATTCTCTCCATGTGATTATTGCTGCCTACATTTGAATCTGACGTGCATGAAGGCTTATTGAACTTCTGCTTTAGCTGAGCAGTATGGACTTTGTGTCAGAGGGAACACTGGACTGTCGCTGAATATGGTAAACCTGTGATATGAGCGAGCAGTGCACAAGCTCTAAGAGTGGTGAAAGCAATTTAGCAAATGTAAATCACAATCACAGGAAGTGACGTCACAATAAGCAATGCCATGCCCTTATAATATTCCTCACGTATAATGTGGAGCGGACCTATTTGATAAAAACAAGTTAACATAATCATTCACAAATTTGAAAAGAACAAGTTTTGGTCTATTTTACTTTTATATAAATACAATCTGTGTTTTTCACATTTAGTGTGTGATTGAGCACAGAAATAGCTGAAAGGGACACTATTTTAAGTAAATGTGTGGAACTCGGGATTACATTTTCAACTGGATTTGTAGACTCTACAGAATATGCATGGTGTACTGTTATTAAACAGTAAAACGTATGGTTCTAAAGCACGCTTGCATTCTGAAAGTTTCCTTTGTTCAGCTTCAAAGCACAAACGCACCGAGGACAGTCCTTACGCCTCTGTTGGGTGGATTCACTGAGGGTGGGTGGGTGTTGAGGAGGGAATGGGGGGAGGAGGGTGGAAAGGGGTTTGGTGCTGGGGGCAAGGAAATACAGTAAAAGAATGGTCCATGTCAACGAAGACTCAAAATTTGTTTTTTGTTTTGATGCTTTTGTTTTTTTAGTGTACATCTTTGGTTTCCTGTCTTGTGCTGAATTCTTAATTAGACGGGAAAATGGGTAAGATTAAAATCTGTTCGTGGAACGTCTGTGGGCTTAATGATAAAAAAAGGGGCATACTAGCTCAAATGGTGAAATCTATGAGAATGAATGTATTATGTATTCAAGAAACTCATTTGCCCTGGAAGAATAGAGGATGGCTTAGTGATCTGGGCCTAGAATTTGTGGGATGCTCTCGTCAGGGCTCCACGATAAGAGGAGTGGCTATTTTGAAACGGGTTGGGCTGGGACAGACTAGAAGAGTTAAAGAGGATCCCCTGGGTCGATGGGTAATTGCTGAACTTAAATTTGATGCTATAATTTTGACCATATGGTCGGTGTATAGGTCTAATGTTGATGATTCCTCTGTTTTAAATCACTTAAGTATTGAGTTAGCCCTATGGCCCCCTCTGTTGGTTTTGTGTGGAGATTTAAATTTGCATCTGGATGGGATAGTCAATATATCTAGTAGTAGTCCTTATGTAGGTAGGAAGAAGAATGTGTTTAAAGCTGTTAATGGTATTATTCAGGAATTTGGACTAGTGGATGTAGGACATCTCACCGGGGGTGCATCTGGGAGCTCTTTTTTCTCAGCCCCACATCAGAAGCATTTTAGGCTTGACTATTTTTATGTCTTGGCTGGGCTTATTAATACCTCGGCAAAATTAGGGTATAATATTCTCCCTAAAGTGATATCGGATCACAACCCTATTGTCCTCAATATAGATATACATTTCTCACAAGTTTTTAAACCATGGCCATTTGAGCGAAAACTCTTATATGACTCCCTTTATATCGAGCATATGAATAAATGGATTCCAGAGTTTTTTTAGAATAATAGAGGGTCAGCCCCTATCGGGATTGTATGGGACGCGTTCAAGTCCGGGCTTCGTGGCGAAACCTTAAGTTACTCACTGAAAAAACAGAAGGAAATTAGGAAGACGGAAGAAGCAGAGATGAATAAGCTCAGAGATCTTGAGTTAAAACTAATGCAGGCCTATAGTAGGGGTATGGATATTGAGAGTATCTCAAGAGATCTATTGGTTCAGAAGGCTAGGATTCATCATGCCTTCCCCACGAAACTCGCTCAGCAATTAGCAGCTTACAGATCGGAAGTGTATGAAGTAGGGGAAAATTCGGGAAAGCACCTTGCTAAAAGATTAAGACAGAAAGCAGTTTCAGCTAATATAGATAAAATAATGGATGACTCAGGGAAACTGTATGACAAGACTGCAGAAATATTGGGGGTGTTTCGTGACTTTGATGGTAAACTATACACGGATGAAGTTGTGGGGGATAGTGAAGGAAGGGTAACTGAATTTATTGATCCTGTTCTTAACTCTATCTTATCATCGAACGAGGCTGAATAACTGGAGTTACCCATCACTTGGGAGGAAATAGAGCTATCCCTTCTGTCGTTAACTTCGGGCAAAGCTGTAGGACCCGATGCTATTCCTTTAGAATTTTTCAGGGTGTTCCGCTCTGCCTTAAAATTTGAGTTAGCTAATTTATTCACATCAGCTCAACAGGGGATGGCCCCTCCTTCTTGGCAAGAATCTACAATTATACTTTTTCTGAAAAAGGCCAAACCATCCTTATCTCCTTCTTCTTTTTGTCCAATTTCATTGATTAATGCAGACAGCAAAGCTTATTCTAAGATCTTGGCTTCGCGACTCTCTAGCATTATTACCCCACTAGTATCTAAATACCTGCACGGATTTATTCCTGCACGTGACACGGGCAACCATATTCGTCGCCTCATTACTTTTCTGGACTGGGCCCAGGCAACCCGATCAAACATCGGCTTAACCCTGTTGGATGCTGAAAAAGCATTCAACAGTGTGGCCTGGGCCTACCTATGGGATATCCTATCCAGAAAGGGATTTGGTGCAGGTTTTTTTTTTTCAAAACTCTTTTTATTTTATTTGAGAAATCGCACAGAAGACACAGCACTCCGTGCCCCGGAGGAGCTGTAGCAATTACAGTACATCAGAATCAGCGATTCAACTGACTTAAAGAAAATTGTCTCTACAACCCCCAACCCCTCTCCCCAACTCCCCTATCCTTTCCCTCCCCCTCTCTCCCCGTGCACAACGTCTCTTTGATATTGTGGATGTTAACTAAGCATGAGCGCAAAATCCGCTCCGATCGCGGATTTTGCGGATTTTCGGTAAATCCGCGATCCGCGAACTCTCGCGAATTTACCGAGAATCCGCAATCCGCGATCGGAGCGGATTTTGCGGTCAAAAGTTCAGGCCTGCATAATTTACGATGGCGCCGGCAAGCTGCCAGCGCCATCCTCAAATGGTTACTTAATTAGCTTCGACAGGAAGCTCTAACAGATAAGATAAAGCAGGGGCTCGAGCGCCTGCTTTATTTTATCAGTTGGAGCTTCCTGTTGAAGCTAATTAAGTAACTTTTGCAGGATGGCGCTGGCAGCTTGCCGGCGCCATCGTAAATTATTTACATGGTGTCTGAAGGGCAGGGTTCATTCTGGCACGACGGTCCTGGCACAAAAAATAAACCTCAACAGGAAACACTTGCAGATATCAATAACGCATGTGCCCTAGTTGCAGCTTAAATTCAGTGACTCATTCATCAGCCAAAAAATAATCGTGAGTGTTGTGGAGGCTGGGCAGGTGTGCCTTGTTCCCAAATATACCATCGAAAATCCGCTGTGATGCTGGTCTCTGACCTTTTATACACACAAGAGGCATGTGCGCTCGCATGGAGGCCCCGTCCGTTTGGCCCCGCCCACACACTCGAGGTGTGCACCGTCTTCCCGCCATTTACCCACTATGATGGACATTTCACTCAAGGGACCCCTGCGCACTTCGGCGCGATTGCATAGTAACACACACTTGGTCGCTGGAACTAGTTGAAGCGCAAATGCAGTGACTCATTCATCAGCCCAAAAAAAATCGTGAGCGTTGGGAGGCTGGGCAGATGTGCCTTCTTCCCAAATATACCATCGAAAATCCGCTGTGATGCTGGCCAGAGGCATTTGCATCTTTGACTTTCACGAGCGCAATCCCCGTGCTGTTCCTGTGACCAGGGGCTTCTGTCTCTTAATCTGCTGCTCTGATCGGTCTCTGACCTTTTGTATACACAAGAGGCATGTGCGTACGAATGGAATCCCCGTCCGTTTGGCCCCGCCCACACACTCGAGGAAGCCCCGCCCCCAAATCCGCCGATCCGCAAAATCCGCGGATTTTGCGGATCCACGATCCGTGAATCCGCAAATTCGTGAATCGTGGATCCGCAAAATCCGCCCATGCTTAATGTTAACCATATGAGTATTTGTGTCCATATCACTATCACTTCATGCCCATCACACCTGCTCCTCCGCACCTCCCGTTGATGTTGGGGGCTCCAGCCATAGGCCCCTGTAATCTGCCCACCTTTTCCATATCTTGTAATGTTTTTTGGGGCAGCCTCTGGCCTCGAACACCGGCCGTTCCAGTCCCATGCAAAAGTCCATTCCTTTCTTCCATCCAGTTACCTTGGGGGCCCTGGGGTCTTTCCAGGCTTGTGCCACATCTCTTTTTGCTAGTGTAAGGCCTAGTAGGAGCAGGTGTCTTTTGTAGATATTGCCACCCACCCCTTCCAATACGTGAAGTAAGCCCAATTTTGGGGTACGGGGAAAGTCCCATCCCAGCACTTCCGACAGACATTCCCATACACCAGACCAAAATCTCACCAGACCACTACAGTCCCATACCGTGTGTAGGAGATCGCCCATTTCGTGACCACAACGAAAGCACGCTGGGGATGCAATCAGGCCTGCCTTCCACAATCGCTCTCTTGTATAATAGGCACGATGTAAATATTTAAATTGTATTAGGCGTAGACGTACAGCTATAGCTGCTCCCCTGGGGGATTCAAGAGCCTCCCTCCAATCCTCTTCCTCTAGCTCTCCCACATCCCTCACCCAGCGATCTCTGAGTGGCTGCAAATATGAAGAGCAATGTGTGACAAGTGTCTGATAGATGCGAGATATTTTCTTGTCTTCTAGGTCTCCCATAAACACCTTCGCCTCTATCGGGCTAAATTCGTGCACAGTGTCTAAACCCGCAAGTGTGGGTGTAAGGGCGCATCCTAACTGTAGATATCTAAAAAACTGTGTGTGGGGCTTATCAAATTCTTTGCTAAGTTCCTGAAAAGATTTAAGTGTGGTGCCTCTCAGGACGTGGCCTAATGCAGAAATTCCAATCAAGTCCCAGTGTCCGAAGCCTCGTAGTGACATCAATGCCGGTAGCTGCCCATTATGCCAGAGTGGGGTCTCCCTCGTTAATTTCCCCCACCATCCCATACGACGAAGCGATTGACGCCAAATCTGGAAGACTACTTGTGTTGCTGGAGGCAGTCTCTTTCTCAGCCGCGCCGAGTAGAGAACGGTGTGCAAGGTGTCCGGATCTATCAGGTACCTTTTGAGGGCATATGCCGGGTCCCCTCTATCACTGTACCACCATTCATTCAGGACTATGAGATGCGATGCTTGGTAATAGGACAATATATCAGACGTTGCCAATCCCCCACAGTATGTGGACAGAAAACACGTCCGTAGGGCTACTCGCGACGCACCCCCAGCCCATAAAAACTGACCTAGAGCAGAATTGACTTGCCGAAACCAATGCGGTGGGATTGGGTATGGGTGGTTCTGCAATTGGTAGAGCAGGCGGGGGAGGGCAACCATCTTAAATATAGCGGACCTGCCATATAGATTGAGGGGCATACGGGACCAGTCTTTCATTTCTTGTTGCACTTTATCCCATACCGGGATTACATTGCGCTCCCAAGCAATTGCTGGTGAGGTCGTCAAAAACACCCCCAGGTATTTAAGACCCCCGGCCGCCCTTTGTAATGTCGAGGCCCACGGCTCGATCTCAATGTGGTCACCCAGCATCCAAAGTGTAGACTTTCGCGGATTGAGATGCAGTCCTGAGACTTCACCAAAGATTCTCATTATTTCTAGGACCATTGGCCCGGATCGATTCACATCCGTAAGAAAGAACAGGACGTCATCTGCATATAGTGCGATTCTATCCGAGGGTCCTGCCTCCCATTCGAATCCCCTCAGTTGCGCATCTATCCTGACCCATGCTGCTAGCGGTTCCATAGCTAGAGCAAAGAGGTAGGGCGAGAGGGGGCACCCTGTCTGGTGCCTCGCCTTATTGGGATGGTGCAGGTTTTTTAACCGCGCTAGGGACTATGTATGCTGCCCCTAAAGCTTGCATTCGTATTAGTACTCAAGTATCGTCCTTTTTTCCAATCACTCGGGGTACCCGACAAGGGTGCCCCTGTTCCCCTTTACTTTTCGCACTTTATATCAATCCCTTAGTTAACCGTCTTAATGTGGAGGAAAAAATAACGCCGATTTGCTTAGCCAATGTTAACTATCGTGCGCTAGCCTATGCTGACGATATTATCGTTGTTACAACTGATGTTGAGACAGCGGTACCAGCTATTAATGATCTAGACTCACAAATCGGGTACTTTTCAGGGTACAAACTTAACTTGTCCAAAACCCAGATCTTATATTCTGGGAATAATCCCCCGGCTAATGTTTCTTTGGCCTCTGAAGTTTCGTACTAGGGAATAAAGATTTCACTCCCGATATCTAATATCCCTGAACGGAATTTCAACCCAACTCTGGCCACAATTAGTTCTCAGCTAGAACGCCTAGACCATTTTCATTTATCATTACACGGAAGAGTTAATGTCCTGAAAATGCTAATTTTACCCAAAGTATTATACATGTTTCGTACAATTCCCCTAGAATTCCCCCCTAGCTGCTTTAAGAATCTAGAAAGGGCAGTATCTATATTTTTGTGGGGGTATAAACGACTGCGTAAAGCCTTTAAAAAGATGATTCATAGCAAGGAGTGGGGTGGGCGGAATGTCCCATACTTTTTCTTCTATTATATTGCGGCGACCCTACAGGTCATTAGCCCACTGATAATCAGGGACAGAGCTAGAATCCCTTTGTGTAATGCTCCTTCAATTTACGAATTGCTCATGGGAGAGAGAATGAAAGCCTGCTTTCTTAAGGTGATCGAACCAAGTTATGATTAAAAAACGAGATTTAAGACGGTGAAAGCATTTGGGATTAACAAAATTGAATGTGTTTACACCTTTTGCGGCACCTGGTGTATTACCCTCCTCTATTTTTTGTGATTTAGTGGCTGTCAGATGGGGGTCGAAAGGAGTCTGTTCTTTAGGGGACCTGTTTTTTGATGGTCAGTTAGCCTCTTTTCATGAGTTACAGACCAAGTTTTCCTTAACCAAAAATTATTTTTTTAAGTTCCTTCAGATCCGTAGTTTTTCACAAAGCCCACGACATTCGGTAGATATCAAAATGAATAAAATTCCCCTTCTGGATCATCTGGGGAAAACAACCTCAATTGGTACATTATATTTATGTTTGATGCAGGAGTTCTCTGATGATCTAGAAAATTGTCAAGTTAAATGGATAAGAAAGCTGGGAATATCAGAAACTGATATACGCAAGTCAGTTATGCTTGCTAGTAGATTTCTTATAACTGGGATGATGAAATTGCAACATTTTATGAGTATACATGATCTTTATTATACCCCCAGTAAAGTTGCCAAATGGAGCTCGACAACGGGGATTAATTGTAATCGTTGCGGTTTTTATGCGGCTGATGCAATACATATGTTTTTCCAATGCCCTAAGCTTACGGAATTCTTTCAACAAAATGAACTTTTTTCGGCTGTTATTTTAAAGAGTAATATTAATATTACCGCAGAGATGGTACTAATTTGTTTAAGTTCAGGCATCCCAAGATCAGAAGCTATAACCTGCTTTCTTTTTATTTGCATGGCGGTAACCCGAGCGTGCATTACCAGAGACTGGATAAATCCTGATGCCCCGTCTTTCTTCAATCGGCGGGAAAGATTACTGTCAATTTACAATATAGAATTAGCTATTTATAAAACTAAAGGGCTGAAAAAAAGGGACATGGGAGCCAAAATTTGGGCTCCAATTACTGATTGGACTTAGATAACTCTTTTCTTTTTCTTTTTCTCTTTTCTTTTCTTTTTTCACAGGACCTATATACTTGTTTTTATGTTTTGTATTTTATTTAGGGAATGTGTGAATTTGAGTATGTAACTTATTTATTTCTGGAATTTGACTGTTCTTTGATGTTTTTCCTTGCATAAAACAATTAAAGCTTATAAAAAAAAAAAAGGAAAGACAAAGAATTTAGCAAGTGTATTTATCCTTTCTCAGCAGACGATTTTACCATGCAAAAGCATATGTATACTGGGAAAACGTGTTTTTTTATTTCTGAGGTGTGTGCTGTACCTCTTCTGTTTGAGTGTAAGGATGCTTGTACTTATGCCTGCTGCCCATCTTGTGTATCTGTTTAGTGTGTTAAGGAAGTTTGTAGTAATGTAGCTTTTTGTGTTTTAGTGTGTCTGTTCTGTGTGTGAGAGAAGCTTGCACACCTACCCCCACATGCATCATCCCGGCCGTTTGCGAATGCTAAATTGCGAAAAATAGCGAAACGCAATTTAGAATTCGCAAAACGGGATGCATGATTAATTTCTAATAATATTAGCGATTCGGTAAAATTCGCATTTTTTACCGAATCACTAATATTATGCGACTTCTAATTTGGTAATTCGCATTTCCCATTGATTCCTATGGCCCAAAAGGCCCATAGGAATCAATGGAAATTGCGAATTCGCAATTTAGAATTGGCAAAATCTTCATGCATTCCATGGGTGCAGGGGGGGGTCCAAAGGACCCCCCCTGCACCCCTGAAATGTATTTTTAAGTGGATGTTTCACACACACATGTCCTATGGACATGTGTGTCTGTAACATGCAAGTTTTAAAAATGCATTTTTTTGCTTTTTTAACAATTTTCGCAAATTAACACGAGGGTCAACCTCGTGTTAATTTGCACTTCCAATTTTCAAATTCGCTATTTTTAAAAAAATGATGCATTGCATTTAAGGAATCGCACAAATGCGATTCCTTAAATGCATTCGCAATTATTAGAAATGCTAAAAATAGCGAATTATGCACAACAGTTTGATGCATCCCAAAAACGGATTTTGCATTCGCAAACGGCCGATTTTTCCGAATCGCACCGTTTGCGAATGCAAAAAACGTTGATGCATGTGGGGGCTACTGCTTATGTTGTGTCTATTCTCTCCATGTGACTATTGCTGCCTACATTTGAATCTGACATGTGCAAGACGGATTATTGAACTTCTGCATTAGCTGAGCAGTATACACTTTGTGTCAGAGGGAACACTGGACTGTTCCTGAATATGGTAAACCTGTGAAATGAGCGAGCAGTGCACAAGCTCTAAGAAACTTAGGGCCAGATGTAGGTAGGGTTTTACCGGTCGGTAACGGCCGAATTCGGCCGTTACCGACCGGTAAAAGGATTTTGACATGTAGGGGGCAGAATCGGTAAATTTACCGTTCGGTAAATTTACCGATCGGTAATTTTACCGATTCTGTAAATATACCGGTCGGTAAATTTACCGACCGGTATTTTTACAGAAACGGTAAAATTGATATGTAGGTGGGACTCTTATGAGTCCCACAAGGCCTAAGAAATCGGTATTTTACCATCAAATTCAATTTGATGGTGAAATACCGATTCAGGTGTGCATGCACATGTGTGCATGCACACCTGTGCCATATGACAGGCAGACCTGCCCTTAGGGCAGGTATGCCTGCCATATGGCCCCCGACCCTTTTTTGGGGGTGCTAGAGGGTGTCAAAGTGACACCCCCTGCACCCTTGTCAAAATCGGTATTTACCGATTCGGTAAATACCGACCGGTAATGCCCCATTCATTCCTATGGGCTTCAAAGCCCATAGGAATGAATGGAGCATTACCGGTCGGTATTTACCGAATCGGTAAATACCGATTTTTACCGAATCGGTAAAATATACATCTGGATGGAGCTACATGTCCACCCTTCATATTTACCGATTCTTAATTACCGAATCGGTAAAATTCGGTAATTAAGAATCGGTAAATATTTTTTACCTACATCTGGGCCTTAGTGGTGAAAGCAATTTAGCAATTGTAAATCACAATCATAGGAAGTGACGTCACAATAAGCAATGCCATGCCCTTATAATATTCCTCACGTATAATGTAGAGCGGACCTATTTGATAAAAACAAGTTAGCATAATCATGCACAAATGTGAAAAGAACAAGTTTTGGTCTATTTTACTTTTATATAAAAACAATCTGTGTTTTTCACATTTAGTGTGTAATTGAGCACAGAAATAGCTGAAAGGGACACTATTTTAAGTAAATGTGTGGAACTCTGGATTACATTTTAAACTGGATTTGTAGACTCTACAGAATATGCATGGTGTACTGTTATTAAATAGTAAAACGTATGGTTCAAAAGCACGCTTGCATTCTGAAAGTTTCGTTTGTTCAGCTTCAAAGCACAAACGCACTGTTTGCAGTTCTTTAGGTCATAGAAGGGTTAATTGTGTGAAGTTCGTTGTTACTTCTCAGATAAGGCACTCAAAGATTTTACTCCAGCGGGCCAAGTTACACACCCACAGTGTTTGTAAATGCAAGCAGGTGGAGTGCTGGGGCACAAGGTGACACCGAGCAGCATTTCTTCTTTAGGGCAGGGGAGCATCTTCCCCCACCCCCCCCCCCGCTTGCTGCAGTGGCGCTAAAAGTAAAAAATAAAATGCTGATTGGCAGCAGAGGAGGACTGAAACAGGGCTGACTGTATGCTCTAAAGTGCACATGTCACGTTGGCCAGCTGTCTTGTATCAGCCAAAGTGACATGCACACTTTGAAATTCTCCACCCAGCTGTCTGAGACAGCTGGGTAAAGACCAAGCGTCCAGCTAGGATGATACACCCAATCCTGGTGCTGCTCTCAAGTTCGTGAGATTTGCACCAGGATTGGCTAGTGGATTTTCCTGGAGGCTTGAGCCTTCGGAGCTGACAGAAGTGGGACCGCGGAGGACATCAGACGTGCAGCACACAAAGTAAGTGACTTAATTTTTTATTATTTGCCACTCACCTTGCCTGCATGTATGCACCCACCCACCACTTAGATGCCCGCCTCACTGATGCATAAACTCGCCAGCCGTCCCTGGTGACACCTCAAGGTCCCAGGTAAGGGAAATTAAGTTCCCTCTCTAAAAAGAGTGGTGGCACACCGCCCACCCATGTCCACTCAATACTTGATAGGGGGCTCACTCTGAGGCTGTCCATGATGTATATATTCTCTCTGTCTTACTGGAGGTTAATGCTGTAAAAGCCCAACACCATTGACTTTGCCACTGTTTCTTTGACTTTTTTCTAGGTTAGAGATCGTGTTGTCCATCATATTGTAAAGCAATGTCCAAAACTGGAAGGACTGACTATCAGCTCGTGCTCCCAAGTGACTGATGTAAGCCTGGTAGAGATAAGCACTTATCTGCCCACAGTTCGGTGAGTTATATATAATTTGCAAATAAAAACACTGTTTCCATCATGGTAGAAAGTGTGAAAAATAGCAAGTACATGTCCACTTTTTTTTGTATACCCGCAATGCACAAGATGCACATTATTAGTGGGTAGTGTCTGCTGTAATCAATGTGTGTGAAAATTTACATTTACAGGGCACAAAACTAATCAGACTCCACTTTTCACATTTCCAAGGTCATTATTATGAATAGCATTGAGTTGTCCAATAGTAACATTTGTTATTAACTCTGCTATGAAAGCAAAAAAGGGCAATAACAAGCACCAATGGAAAACAATGGCATTACTAATATCCTTATAAGGTTTTTAAGAGCGTCAGTCAAATCCAATGCTCACAAGCAGTAACAATGTCATTTGTACTTATTTTTTCTCATGGGTGCAAATATTCACTATAACACTTAAAAACAAGCATCAGCAATGCCAGTTGGTCTGGCTTTTACGTTCTGTACTCAGAAGGTCATACAACTCACCCTGCCTATGCCTGGCCACAACTCTAACCCTTCACTTCCACAGG
This sequence comes from Lissotriton helveticus, assembly GCF_964261635.1. Taxonomy (NCBI): domain Eukaryota; kingdom Metazoa; phylum Chordata; class Amphibia; order Caudata; family Salamandridae; genus Lissotriton; species Lissotriton helveticus. The sequence continues at coordinate 1,035,253,299 of NC_136059.1, forward strand.
CCCACTGCTCACCCTGTATACTTGCATGGTTCCACCACTCATCCTACACTCATATATTTCTCCCCATTCCCTCATTATGCCATGTATTAGACACATAAACCTTTTTATTGGCTTAACCTGAAAACAGAACAAGGCTAATGTGTTATGTCGCACTAAAAATACCTCCTAAAACTTAGCTATAGTCACTAGTTTTATATAGGCTTGCGAGCTTAACTAGAGGCCAGATGTAGGTAATTCCTATTTACCGATTCATAAATACCGAATTTTACCGATTCGGTATTTATGAATCGGTAAATATGAAGGTGGGAGATGTAGGTAATTCTTAAATTTGAATTACCGAATCGGTAACATTCGGTATTTACCAATTCGGTAAATACCGAATCGGTATTGCCCATTGATTCCTATGAGCCTTGAAGCCCATAGGAATCAATGGGCTATACCGATTCGGTATTTACCGAATCGGTAAATACCGAATCCTGCAAGGGTGCAGGGGGTGTCACTTTGACACCCTCTAGCATCCCAAATACAGGCATGTGTGCCATGTGGCACACATACATGCCCTAAGGGCATGTCTGTGTGTCACATGGCACAGGTGTGCATGCACAGATGTGCATGCACACCTGCATTCGGTATTGTACCACCCAATAGGATTGGGTGGTAAAATACCGACTCTTAAGGGCCTATGGCACTCTCAGGAGTGTCACTTACATGTGGAATTACCGAATCGGTAAAATTACTGATTCGGTATTTTACAGAATCAGTAAATTTACCGATTCGGTAAATTTACCGATTCTGTAAAATGCTGGCCCCTACATGCCGAATCCTAAATACTGGTCGGTAACGGCCGAAATCGCCCGTTACCGACCGGTATTTCCTCTCCTACATCTGGCCCCTAGTTTTCAATGGTTTCCCTGCAACCAGAACACTTCTATGCAGAGGCACATGCCATAGCCCTTTGATTTAGAGGGCTTCAATTTGTTTTCTTAGTAATCAGTGCCCTGCTGCTTTCTGCAGTTGGGGTACCACAAAAGCTTGAGGCCCCCCCTGAAGATTGTGGTGAGATGCCCCTGTGCGGCCCATATCATACAGATATTCCTTGGCCTTGGGCTTCATGGGGGCCACCTTGAAATGTTGGGGCCTCCCTGGAGGGGTGACCCCCCGTTCTGCAGGGGCTTGTGTTTTACTCCTGGGCCTTTTCGAGGTGTCCTCCTACCATGTGGTACCCATGCCTGTTGTAGTGAAGATGCAGACAAAGTAATAGAAATAGACTTCCACTTAATTCAATCCAACTGTAAACACGAACTCCCTCGCCCATTCTTCCATCCACTCTAACTGTCATTTTTGGAATCTGGTGATCTCACAACCATTGGTCATCATGACCACCAGAACAATGTACAGAAACTGAACTGATGTGGAAGGTACTCCTTAGACTACACAATATCCATCTGAAGTAAACATGAAGACAGACAGGTATTAATCTGTAGTGATTATTTTAATGAATTGGTCCCCAACAACCAGGACATTCGTCCAAAACAGGTGAGAAGCATGCACTGAAACTGTCTCATTCAAATATATAGCAACCAAACTTTATAGAACAACGCATGAGTAGCACGAGGTGGAATAAAGGAAAGAAAATGCCTCACCCTACTACACTTAGAGCAAAGAACAATGCACCACACACCTCCTCCCTCTAATATATAAATGAAAGATGGAAAATAGAAAGAGAGACAAAAGAAAGAATAGAAACATTTGAAAACGGAATCAAAAACAGTTAGACATGGTACGTTAAGCAAAAGTTATTAAACAAGGGAAAATAATTAATCTACTGGACAAAATAAATGCACCCAGAATGGGTAGTGCTGAAATGGTTAAGGGAAATCTAAAACAGATCTGTAGTCATAGTATAACATATGCAGAAGCTATTAAAACATAACAAAATGATCAAAATTCTTAGACAAACTAATATCTCTTCTACTGCATTCTGAATTTGCAACTACTTCCCCCAAACAAGGCTCACTTACGAATTTATAAATGTCAACACTGGCTTCTTCACCAGACTCATCCAAACTCAGAGTTACAAACTCATCTGCAAAAGAATCAATGGCTTCAGACATTACTTGAGTTCCAGAGGCAAGATTTTGTTTAGAGGAGTACCCACTTGAGGATGAATACGATTTCGCCACATAAGCTGAAAGGATAAAAATCCAGCACAAACATGTTATCCAACACAATCCTATGAACTTTAGCAAGCCTATTAAGACTCCACCAAGAATTGTTGTTGAGTTTGGCAGAAGTTTTTCCCTTTACACGAAAAGGCAATTTGATTCTAACAAGATCACTTACATATACATTTACAGCCCTATCATCCTGAAGAAGAGTTGTTTCAAAATGGACCACCTTAGCAACAAATTTGTTCCTTTTGGAAGATTGATGACATCATTTAGAAGCTTGATGGTTGAACACATTGTTACGAGTCTTATCATACATGTCCTCAAGATCTACCACAGCTAAATTCTCTTTAATCCTAGAAAGTGTAAAACTCAAAAATGGCATTCTTACTATTATTATGAAAAAGGAAAAAAACCTGTGATAGAACGAGAAGCTGTATTATAAGCCCAGATTTTCTCTGAAGCATTTTTTTTACTTCCACCCTATTGGCCTGTGGAGCTTGAATGGACTCTTCTATGGCTCTATTAAATATCTCGACAAGACCATTCATATGTGGTGAGTATAATGCAGTTTTGATGTTTCTAATACCTCTAGCAGGAAGAAAACATACAAAGTCATTCAAAGTGAACTGCACACCACTGTCAGAAACAATGCAAACAGATAACCCTTATTTACGAAAACAATCTTTATGAAAATCTGTTATCACCGTGCTAGTGGGTTGAGAAATCTACTTGTACTGAAAAATGTACAGTGGCGAACAGAGGGTTGAGGCAGAGACCTGTCAATATACTATATGGAAGGTAAATACTGGTGCTGGAAACCAAGGAGTACACCCCTCTCTACCCCATATTTGGAAAAAGCTACAAACCAACATAAGACAGAAAGTGGTTCCGCACTCAATAAAAGAGTCTGTAGATTTCAAATGGAGGTTAGTCTTTATATGCACGTCGAAGAATTTCGAATACAATGTAGTTTCTTTTTTTCAAACAAGTTCTTTATTAGAATTTATTTTATGTAAAGACAAGTCAGGCAGATAAAATAAATTCCAGTAGACTATTCAGAAAAATAGTAAATTAGTACAATAACATACAACTTACAGGATGGAATATTTGAATAAGGAACAAGTAGATACAGAACCATCTTCTGCCAAGGGCTATCAGGAAATTCAGACACACTATAACCAACCATGAAAGTAATGAAAGTTATGTCTGAATTGGCACATAAAGAACATTGCTCGACAAATGAATACATTTGACAGTCCATGTACGGCCACTAAAGACCTCTCTAGATCTTTTTTAGTGCCAGTTTCACCCAAATGCCCCTCACGGCACAGTTCTAAAATGGTATGTCTGAATTTTGTTGGGGGTACAATGCGATCATCTTTTGTAAGAATGCATTTAAAAATAGACACATCATCCTTAACCTTCCCAAAAACTTGCATCTAAGAGGATAACCATTTGTCCCTTGGCCAACCTTTATTTGTAAATTCAACAATTTATAACAACTCCTTGGCCTGTTGAGTAGCTTTCAACCAACTGTCCATGGGCACTTTTCCAGACCATTCATTCACCCAAAACATCTTCCGCAGTAGCAACTACACACTTTTCTACCAAATCCAAAAGATCCACATGGCAAGCTGGAAAAGTAATCAGCAACTACATTACAAGACCCTGGTATATTATTGGCCATGAAGTTGTATTCATACATCTTGGAAAGAATTCTGACTAAATGAGCTGAAGCCTTACCAGTGTCATTACCATTTAACAATGACAAAAGGGATTTGTGATCAGTCTTCACAAGGAAGCTTTTTCACCACAGGTAAGTCTTATGTTCAATACCCCAAACACAAGCTAAAGATTGACATTCTATAGTAGAGTTTTTATTTGCTGCTACAGAAAGAGGTATAGAGTTAAATACAATGGTTTTTCAGTATTGTTAGACTTCTGCCTCAACATAACTCCTAAACCATCCAAACTGGAATCGCCATTCAACACACACTGTTCCTTGTAATTGAAAGGAGACAAAGTGGCAGCATTGATAACGGAAGACTTGATTTTCTCAAAAGCATCCTGTTGTTCATCTCCCCAATAAAAAATGTTCACCCTTCTTGAGTATAACTCTGAGTAGTGCAGCAATCTGAGAAACTTGGTTTACAAATCTAGAATAGAACTCACAAAGTCCTAAAAAATATCTTAACTGATCCTTTTCTTTTGGAGCAGGTATGGTCTCAATGGAATTAAGTAGTTTGTTTTTAGGACAAATATCTTTACTAGAAATAACATGACCTAGATAATCAACCTCTTGAGTAAAAACCTTACATTTCTCCATCTGCAGAGTCATCCCTTTGTCATGTATAACCTGCAATACACTGAATAACCAGGTATTATGTGTCTCCACATTATCAGCAAAAATCAAGATGTTGTCTTGGAATACGATGACACCCTCCATCTCACCAAAAGGGAAAACATGCGCTTTTGAAAAATGGACTCTGCAGATGCTAATCTGAATGTACCTAATAGCTCTGTCATGGGTAATACAAGCGGTTAGATGCCCATAATCCTCTTCCAACTCTTTCTGATTGTAGGCAGACTTGAGATCCAGATAGTAAAGTATTTGGCTCCACTAATCTGAACAAGTAATTCTTGGATTGTTTCCCTCAAGTTGTCAGCTGTCCCTTTGCCTTAGTCCCAGTCGTAATGGGCACGCCACTTGATCTGGTCCTGTCTCTCGCCGCCGCGGCTGGTTTGGGCTACTCAGACCTATGAGTGTACACTAGTACGTGTAATCGTTAGGGTATTGTAGATATTGTTTATATGTATATTTGTATGTCGGTTTGTGAAATGTATATATGTATTATTATTTGTGTTTTTTTATTAATTTATGTAAAATCAATTGATGCGTCAGAGACCTGCCCAATGGTATGGGTATATAATTGAATCATTGGCATTTGTCGCCATAAAAAGTGTTGAGAACGTGAAGGTAATTAATGGTGCCTCAGACGGAAATAAATGAGTGATTCATTTCTCCATACTCCTTTGTTTTTCATCCTTTTGATGTACCATTCCCATGTATAGGAGGGTCATTTGTGCGTACCCCCCTGGTTGTACCCCGGATTCTTGTGCCTAAGTAGCTGCTCTTGTATTTTTTATTAATGCCGTGCATAATAATTTGATCGCATAAGTACTGCTCATTAATAGATCCAAAATCACAGTTTCCCGTAATTCTCAATAGGTTCCGAAGCCATTTGATGTCAGGAACTAAAATTAAATACTTTTATGACCATATGTGGTTCCACCGTAAAATGTAACTTCGACCAGTCCATTGCCTCTGTATATTCATCATAGTCTTTAACACCTTGAGGTGCAGGAAGACTCAGCAAATTATCAAATATCTTCTGTGCCTCTGTGCCAATGAAATTGAGTAAAAGATCTTTCTTCCTTGCCATGCTAAAGGAATTGCCATCAATAGCCACCATAAAGTTATTAAAAAGCCATACCCACTTGCTCCACTTCATGGGTATATCACCAGGATTCTGGAACAATGGAGGTGGAGGAGTACAGCACTGCTGCATAATGACACTTGTACAGACATCACAAAGAGAAATAAAAAAGAGCACGAAAATACCTTAAAACGCCCCCAAAAAGTATAAAACAGTAATTATACACCCTGAAGAGTTTTCAGGCTGTATGTGATTCCTGACAAGGTTATAGAGGAATGCGGAGTAAAGACCAATAGCAATTAAACACTTGAGACAAACAAAAAACAAAACATAGATGGCAGCGTGTAGAGAATGTTCAAGCCGGGTGGCTCGCGGCAGGCAGGGACTTGAGGCACCATTTAACAGGAAGGTGGGACATATGAGACGTAAAAGCAGGGTGGCTCACAGACAAGATTTACACAGCAGGGGGTTTGCGCAGCCGACGGTACGTCAGTAGAAGGTGACACCATCAACAGCCAGTGCAGCTTACCAGAGTTAGCCGATAGATCAGATTACAAATAAAATGCAACCGAAGACAGGATGAAAATGGCCCCACAAGTTGGCTGCAGCATAAAATCCGTGGTGACAGGTTATGAGGTGTGTCGAGGTGGAGCAAAAAACATATGATCTCCAGGTGGACAGATCTGGCAGTGGTTAAAACCACAGTTGGGGACCAAATAGTCATCACCAAAAATGAAATAAACACAAAGACAGCCAGGTATTAAGCTGAAGTGTTTCTTTTTTTTAATAGCCCCCAACAACCAGGACATCCATCCAAAACGGGTGAGAGGCATAAACTGAAACTGCCTCATTCAAATATATAGCAACCAAACTTTTTAGAACAAAGCCTGAGTAGTGCAAGGTGGAACAAAGGAAAGAAAACGCCTTGCACTACTTCACGTGGAACAAGGAATAAAACACCATATCATCACAATATAAACATGTTATGAAAGAAACTACACCTGTGTTTAAATAATCTGGGCTTCAGTGCCTTGTAGAGTGAGTCGAATTTCCAGTGGCCATCACTTAGTCTGATGGTCAAACTACCTCTTCCATCCCTGCTCTTCACTGGTCTTGAGCAATTGGAGAGTGGACAACAATGTTAGGAGTGGACTGGTGAAGAACAGGGGCTCCCTTAGGGCAGGCAAGTACTGTTGTGTTCCCCAAAGGTCAACAGGCCTCTTCAAAAGCACCTTCTTGTACAACCACTTGTCTTGAGTGCGTTTTTCAGTGCTGCCAGGGTCCCTGAGCATACAGCACACAGGGCGAAATGATACACAGGCCCCACAAATACAGTCTTAAAATATCCATAACTCCAAGCCAGAATTATTGAATATGCACATCATCGGCATTAGTGGGGGACAACATTCATGTAGTGTTTTTCTGGTGAATCATGCATCATCTAGCCATCCGTTCCACAAAGGGAGCATTCGGAATGTCTGGTCAGCTCCCAAAATTCCATAAATGGTGATGATCACTGGTACGAGATGTTTTTTTTTTTTATTTCCATAGAAATTCGAGACCTTTTATATGGAATAACCATTGCAAACAAAAGCTTCACCACAGAAGCAATGTTTTTATTTGCTGTGGTCCTTTTGAGCCTGATAATCCAATGATAATGTGAAGAAATACCTCATTGATTTTCAGGGAAATCATCTAAAGGTTTTTAAGAAAATCTGTCCTGGCAGTCCGCAAATTACAGTTGTCAGCTAGAATAAAAACCTGGACGATTTCTCTTACCTCTCTTTCTTTAATAAACAAACTGATAAATAGAACTATCCAATAGCATCAAAACCGACTTAGAATTCTAGTTCAAATATTGAACATACAACACTGTGCAAGGTAATTTAGCGAGAGTAATATTGCAGAATGCCAAAAATTGAAGATATTGTAAATACGACTGTTAGAATTTAATTGACAAAGTTCCAAAAATCCTATTTTTCCAAACACTTGCTCAAACGTGTACAGCTCCTTCACATGTGCTCACTCTCTCCTTGCAGATATCTTGATGTAAGTGGATGCAAAAAGGTGACAGACACTGGGATCCAGGCCCTAGCAAGAACCTGCCATCAACTTTGTTATCTCGATTTAAGTTCTACGGGAACTGGAAAAAGGGGGTAAGAGGTGTTAAGATCTGACCATACTGTAATTTTAACTGATATCAACTGTTATTCCATTGTTATTTTTGTGTTTTTAACGGGCTAGTGTAAGTGGAACATTAGGTGAACTACGAATGTGCGTATCATTACTTTTTGTTATCTCATGTAATAATCAAGCATTGTAAAGCTCATTTGGACATAAGAAAATGATGTGCCCTGGGCAATGTGTTTTCATATTCGCTGTGTAAAAATTGTGTAGGACTGCATTTTTAACAAAAGCAAGTTTATTGTGAAATCTTCTTAGATGTTGTGTATTTTGAGAATCAGTAAAATCACGAATGTGTGAATTATGAATCTTGCCGCTGTTAGTTATTAACAAATTTATGACAGTGTGTCATGATGACATCAGACAAAGCATAAGAATGAAAGAAATCCCTGAGGAGAAACTAAGGAGGAAAACTCACAAATGGAGAAAGTGGCAAGTGGCTGAAAGAGAATAGACATATTTACAGAGGAGAAACTGAATGTCCTCATTGAGCAATTATCCAAGGCAGAGGAAAAACTGTGGTACATCCTCATACTAATTAATTTCAACATTTAAGCAGGCCACTTGGTTGCACGTACAAGAGATACAAGCAAATGCAAATGCCATTGAAGTGACACATAGACGAACATAGGTAAATGTGATGTAGCAGCTGACACCCCAGGAGCTCTGGTGAATGTCATCACAGGAGTAGTGTATCTGAAATTGACACAGTAGTCATAGAACTACCTCTCAAAGATGCAGGTATGACACAGTACACATCATCTGACATTGCATTTATGCCACAAGTCATGGTTCCCTAACACAAGTCACTCTTTAAAATTGTCAACATATGTCCAGGGCCATAAGAGTTATGGAGCATGAAGTATGTCATGTATGTCTGCACTCAAAACCGTATATTGTCGCTCCACAGAGGGGGATGCAATTTTCCATCTCCCACAAAGGCCATCACCAAGAATTATTAACACTTGACCTTTGCTCGGTTATCCCCCAACGTGTCCCTTCTGAGCAGCCTAGCAAAGACCAAGTTAGCAATGACTTAAAGTGGATCTAGACACAATTCAAGCTAGTAATAAGAACATCATAAAACAGACCTCAACATCAACAGAATGAGATTTGCCACAATTAATCTAGAATGATTGGACATGCAGACCCATCTGTTGTGTGAGCAGATGTGCATAAGTGACGTGATGCAGAGGTAAAGAATAGCCCATAATAGGCACATGCATTTTCTTAGTAGTCATTTTGTGTCAATGTCTTAAAGGCTAGCACCAACAGAGCATGGGCAACATGTGACAAAACAAATCTGATGTGTATGAAGGAACTTACCTTACATTCTTCCAAGTACAGAGAATGAGTCAAAATGAGTCTCACAATGGACATGGTTATTGATATATTCCAGCTCATGAGGAAACAAAAAAAAGAAATCTCCATGCCTCATTGTTACACCGACTTTTAAGTGCTACTGCATCACCACTAACCCCAAGCTGACTTCTCTGCCAGAGAAGAAGGCATGGTACCATAATATCATAGTCAGCATATTGTCTAACATAACTATAATGCTGTGTGGTATCTTGGTTACTGGCTCCCTGGTAATGGAATACCACAGGTTCTGGAATGTTGAAGGGGTTGTTGTGGCAGTTGAAGGGAGTTATGCTAGTAGCTACACGTAACTGCTTGCTCTCTAATAAAGTACACACTTACCTTCCATTTGCGTGGATTCATCATTACAAAGTGGCGACATTGGAAAAGGAAGCTGTACCTCCTTGTTGTTAACCCCTTCCAGGCAGATTACGAGCTCAGCTCGTCATGAGCGTAACCTGCCGTGCGCTCATGACGAGCTGAGCTCGTCATGTAACGCTGTAATTTTTAAATTGACGCGTACAGCGGGAAAAGCGGCCGCATTGATGCGGTTAAACAAGATTTGCTGTCGGGCAGTTTCGGAACCTTGAGGAACTGCTGTGTACCAGGTAGCAGCAAGCACAGAGAGAGGGAGGAGGCTGGAGTGCTGGAGTGTCGGAGGCAACAGTGAACTTCTGCACAGTCACAGTAAGTCATATTTGTTAAGGAAGTTCTGGCTGATTTGGGAAAACTACAGTTAAAGGATCAGCACGAGAGCTGCGTGTGAGTGCCCAGTGAAGATTGCAGTTGGAGGATCAACACGAGAGCTGCGTGTGAGTGCCCCATGAGTTGGTAGGCACTTGTGGCTGACATGAGCGCTGTCCTTTATTGCTTGGCAACTTTCCAGGTTCCCCATGCAGGCACATCATGCACGTCACTATGTATGCTACGCAGCATGAAGCCATTTTGAGGAAAGGATCGTCACAGGAGTTTAATTCCTAGTAATTGTTCAGCGCACAGGAGAATTCAGCGCACATCGCAGTGATGCACACTCCTGGACAGCGCAATCACATTAGAAACACTGGTTGCATAAGACACACATATTGGTGATGCACACACCATTTCTTTTACGGTAAGCTTATTTTAAGAGGTCCTTGTGTGGGCTGTGTTCAATGCACACCTAGTGATGCGTACACCTTTCAGTAAACACGTACCAAGGTGTTGTTGCTTGCAGTTTTCGGTGTTACGCACACCTATCCATAACCTCCTCAGTAGCATGAGGTGTGATGGAGGAATTATTGAACAAATTTAGGCTAATTAATAATTTTCTAAATTTTGGAATAGTAAACAATTACCTTATTCTTCTTTACTTGTACTATCAATTTATATTTGGTTCTAATTCCTATGAGTGGTGGTATGTTTCTGCAGTAAGTTTATTTAAACAATTACAAAAAACAATGGGAGAGGTAGGGAATTACAGGAACACTCTCTTAATCCCCAGTGATATGACAATAAACAAAGGAAGAGAGGTTAATGTCTCTTGTAAGCCACTTAAATGGAGCCTCAAAGACTCGAGAAGTTCACACCCTATTTGGGTTTGAAAAGAAAGCCCTCACACACCGACCTAGTCAGTGTCATGCTTCATCATCGGGCCCCACCGAAGAGACCTAATGCCTCTTCGGTGTGCTGCGACGCCAGGAGACTGCGGAGCTGGTATTGTGTGATGGGTGTGTTGGAGGGTTAAATTAAACTTTAAAAGTGTCTGAAGGGTATCTACAAATTTTTTTATTAATGATCCCTAGCACACAGTAAAAAGAGTTCTATGTGTCTGAATTATAAAGCCAAGGTAATGGATGGTTTAATTCAGAGATAACTTAGTCAACATGTTTCAGCCTTAGTGTTGGTTTAAATTTACCTAGGCATTCATCAGGACAATGTTAAACCCCGGCGGTATGGACTCTCTAATCGTCCACCCTAACCTGGGGACGTGAAAGTGAAAATGAAAAAAAGTGTTTAAAGTGCATAAAAATAGGAAGAGCAATTGCTCATTCCGAAAAATCACTCCTAGTTATGGACATTGTCCTGATGAATGCCTAGGTAAATTTAAACCAACACTAAGGCTGAAACATGTTGACTAAGTTATCTCTGAATTAAACCATCCATTACCTTGGCTTTATAATTCAGACACATAGAACTCTTTTTACTGTGTGGTAGGGATCATTAATAAAAAAATTTGTAGATACCCTTCAGACACTTTTAAAGTTTAATTTAACCCTCCAACACACCCATCACACAATACCAGCTCCGCAGTCTCCTGGCGTCGCAGCACACCGAAGAGGCATTAGGTCTCTTCGGTGGGGCCCGATGATGAAGCATGACACTGACTAGGTCGGTGTGTGAGGGCTTTCTTTTCAAACCCAAATAGGGTGTGAACTTCTCGAGTCTTTGAGGCTCCATTTAAGTGGCTTACAAGAGACATTAACCTCTCTTCCTTTGTTTATTGTCATATCACTGGGGATTAAGAGAGTGTTCCTGTAATTCCCTACCTCTCCCATTGTTTTTTGTACCTTAGCAGCGCACAGCTGTGAGAGTCTGTTTTTATTCCAGGCAAGATAACTCATCTCGTGTCATTGCCTGTTTTACTTCTTTGCCCTGATCTCATCATGGCGAATTTAGGCTTAACATATTCAGAATCTGAAATAGAGGAACTAATGTCCGACCCTACTCTATTTGCAGACCCACATATTTCCCAAGCCATAGCTAATACTACAGAATGGGAAAATCTTACCGAAAAAAAGCGCGAACATATTCGGACGATCTTACATGGTACTATCATGAAACAATATCTCATTGCAAACACAGCACCGAGGGGCCTACTAGTCACCAATGCCCCTCGCATCTTCCTCAATGATGCAACCTTCAGGAAAGATTGGGCCATGATCGCATGGCATTGCACGCGTGATTGGCTGGTCTTAATTATAAAAACAGCTTTCAGATTATCTGAGGCATTATTGATCGAAATTAGAGAGACTGAATCCACCTTCAAAGCCACAATAACTGGCTATAAGAAAAGGCTGGACGAAATAAACAAAGAAATGAACGAGTATAAGGACAATCTAATGCAATCAAAAGCTACAAAATTCCAAAAAGATCTAAAAAAATTTGCTTTTGATACAGTATATCCTTACTCTGCAGCCACTTTCGTCCCCCCAGTCAGAAACACAAACAAATCAGATCAATCAGATGATAACTCCTCCGACACCAGCGGATCGAGCAATGATTCCTCCCTGAAAACAAGAAGAAGAGGGAACCGTGGGAATAGGAATAACAGAGCGAGACCTGGCAACCCGAATTACCATCAACATTGGCAACCACCACAGATGGAGATGGGCCCAGCCGCCTACCCTTACCAGCAACCCCAATACCCTTTCATGGGTTGGAACCCAGCTTTTATGCCCCCAATGCAATTCCAAAACCAATACAGACCGCCTTTTTTAGAGAGCGGCCGGAGGGGAAGGGGCAGGAGGAGGGGCAACAACAACAGAGTCTCCTGGACCGAGGACGACTCGGTGTCGAACCACACGCGCAGCAGTGCCCAACAACCAGGAACGAGCGGACTGTAAGTTTAGTAACTAATTTGTCCAAACGAATCCTGTTACCAATTGAAAACCAGGTTCTAGAAAAAGGCCTAGGTTTCGTCCCTACAGCCAGACCCGACAAATTCAGACTCCATTGTGAACTTGCCGGTTTTTTTCGGAAACTGAAATTAAAGGCATTTTTTGAAGGAAAAACAGACCCTAACGAAGCGATTAGGAAAGGAGATACTGGGCTGAGACCCAATTCAACATTCACTCCTCCTCCTTATACGGTACCAGCAGCCATCACTGCTTTTGAACAGGCAGTGTTTAAGGATTTGGAGGCAAGCCAGAACCCCAAAATATTCGGGAATTTCACGACTGCGGAATATAAGGCACTAGAAGCTCTACAAAATGACAATTCAATAACCATAAAACCGGCCGATAAAGGCGGTGGTATTGTCATACAAAATACAAGTGACTATGAAAAAACCTGTGAAGATCTTCTGAATGACAACAGGAATTATATCCCATTAATGACTGATCCCTCTACTGACCTGACCAAAAGGATTACCGCTTTAGTCAAACAAGCTGAAGAGAATGGACACATCTCTAAGAATGAAGCAGAATTTCTGAATACCAATGAAAATATCATCCCATATTTTTACACACTACCCAAATTACATAAGAACCGTCTACCACCACCAGGTCGCCCAATAGTATCCGGCATTGGATCACTTCTGGAACCTCTGTCAAGGTTCTGTGACCAATTCTTAAAGCCTTTGGTACAGACAACCCCTTCCTATCTGAGAGATACTAAAAGTCTACTACGTCTCCTGGCAGACATCACATTCGAGGTTAATTCAGTCACGTTAGTGACCCTGGATGTGGAAAGCTTATATACAAGCATCCCCCAGGACGATACCATCAAAGTCCTGGGTAAGGCATTGGACTCAATTGAATGGAATTACCAAACACCGAAAAAATTCATTATTGATTGTGCAACAATAGCACTCAAAGAGAATTTTTTCTCTTTCAAGGACAAGTTGTTCCTTCAATGCTCAGGGACTTCGATGGGTAGTACCTTTGCCCCAAGTGTGGCTGGGCTATATGTGGCGGAGTTTGAAGCCCAACACATCCTTCCTCCAACTGCGAAATTTGGCTCGTCAATGCTTTTGTGGAAACGTTACATTGACAACATCTTGTTGTTATGGACAGGCAGTGAGACTAATCTGGAAGCCTTTTTGGTGTGGATCAATACCCTAGATAACAATTTAAGATTTACCAACACCACAAGTAAAACTGACATTGTCTTCTTGGATGTACTAATTACGATATCTGGCACTTGTCTAACCACTAAAACTCATCATAAACCAACAGCAAAGAACAATCTATTAGAATTCAGTAGCTTTCATCCACGCCCCCTAAAAGAGAACCTGCCTTATGGGCAATACCTTAGGTTAAGGCGTAATTGTAGTAGCATTACTGACTTCAAAGAACAAGCCTCGAGTCTAACTGAAAAACTAAAAGACAGAGGATATCCTCCGGCAATCCTTAACAAGGGCTTTAAGAGAGCGAGAAATCAGCCGAGAGAAGTCTTGCTAGAAGAAAAAACCAACAGCCAAGACTTGGTACCACTCACTTGTGTGACAACATTTAATGGGCTGTCAAACTATATGAAAAAAACCATAAACAAGCATTGGAGTATCATAAAATCAGCAAAAAAAGACTGGGAAAAACCAATGTTTTCTTTCAAAAAAGGCCGGAGCATAAGAGATGCCCTGGTTCACACTCGCCCGAAACAGAAAAATGACCCTCATACACCCTCAGTCACTACGGCATGGGGCCTTCCCCCCATTACAGGGCATTATCCCTGCTCAGACTGTAGCATATGTCACCTAACAGAAACTTCAAAATCACTTTCATTGGAAACAGGAAAAATCTGGACACAAGTTGCACACACCAACTGCAACTCAAACAACGTAATATACTTGATAACATGTCCCTGTTCCTTACGTTACATCGGAATGACAACAAGAAAAGTGAAACAGCGCATTGGTGAGCATCGGAGTAATATCCGATGTAAAAAAGCTACAACTAAACTGAGCCGACACTATTTGGAACATAACCATACCCCAAATGATATGAAATGGACAATAATTGAAAAAATCACTGGTACCACAAACATCACTAGCAGGCTCTTTGAGAAAGAACAGCGGTGGGTGTACCGTCTAGGTACCAACATCATTGGGCTCAATGATGATATTCCGTGGAATACAGTACTAAACTGATGGACCCCCGCATCTTAATGAATACTAGGTCATGAACAATTCCTGAAAAAAATTTGACATGAAATATTTTTTTCTAAAATAAGAGAAAACTATGAGAAATGAGTACCTAAAAGACCCGTCTGACCAGTAAGCGCATAAGAAATTACCACTCTGTTGCTGAATAAAAGGACTTTTGGAACATCACTATTCAGTAAACTTCATGTTGACTCTGCGCTCCCACCTACATTAATATTTGCAGACATTAATATTTGCAGATCTGAACAAAAATGAATGAAGCCCAGACATAGTCACTTCCACTTATGACAACAACGATTGTATTTCGAACAGCCAAAGGCATTTAATTCTTACATGCCGTCTTGTTGACATTCTCGCAATGAGTGATTGGCCTATTCATTCAAGCCTCCCTTTGGAGACACAATGTATTTTCCCACACGAGCGCAACCAAGCCTCGTTTTCCCCAAGCCTCACGAGCGCAACCAAGCCTCGCTTTCGTTGAACCCCGCCCACAGGGAAGCACAGCCCGACCTCGGTCTGGTGCAGCCACGCCCACCCGGAAGAGCGCCAACAACGTTACACAGCCTTTATAAACATCCCCACCGGCCCGTTCCCTATCGTCGGGGTCCGGTTGAGGAAGTACGAGGTGTATAAGCGGGCTGCGAGTGCTGAGGGCGTGAGTAATGCTGCAATGACGATCGGACAATACCACGCAATGAAGCTAAGTTGAACGCGATTCCGAATGTTTCTAGCCTATTTTCTTTCTTCTTAGGATGTGCCAGGGACACTCCAACCCCCCTCCTGAGACCCATGGTGCAGATAGCGCCTAATTTTAAAGTGAGATATGTTCCTTTATATCAAACTGATGTGTGTGGGTCACTGACTCTTTGTCCATTGATCCTCTGAAACACCCACACCACGTGATTTTAATCCCCTGCAA
Organism: Lissotriton helveticus; assembly: GCF_964261635.1. NCBI lineage: Eukaryota > Metazoa > Chordata > Amphibia > Caudata > Salamandridae > Lissotriton > Lissotriton helveticus. The sequence continues at coordinate 1,035,269,229 of NC_136059.1, forward strand.
GCCATTCACGGCTTTTTTTAAATCACCATCGTCACTACACTTCCCAGAACTAGATTTATCATCCCTAGAGGGTATGCGGATGGTGTTTAATTCTAGCAGTTAGTCTGGGAACACAATTGCTGCCACTTACTTGGAGCACCCTGAACGGAAAGGCGCTATGGCATAGCTTTACAAATAATTGTTTGTTTGTCTTATATGTCTGTCCGTCTTCTTGTTCCACAGGTGCCAAGACACTCCATAACTAGGAGTGATTTTTCGGAATGAGCAATTGCTCTTCCTATTTTTATGCACTTTAAACACTTTTTTTCATTTTCACTTTCACGTCCCCAGGTTAGGGTGGACGATTAGAGAGTCCATACCGCCGGGGTTTAACATTGTCCTGATGAATGCCTAGGTAAATTTAAACCAACACTAAGGCTGAAACATGTTGACTAAGTTATCTCTGAATTAAACCATCCATTACCTTGGCTTTATAATTCAGACACATAGAACTCTTTTTACTGTGTGCTAGGGATCATTAATAAAAAATTTTGTAGATACCCTTCAGACACTTTTAAAGTTTAATTTAACCCTCCAACACACCCATCACACAATACCAGCTCCGCAGTCTCCTGGCGTCGCAGCACACCGAAGAGGCATTAGGTCTCTTCGGTGGGGCCCGATGATGAAGCATGACACTGACTAGGTCGGTGTGTGAGGGCTTTCTTTTCAAACCCAAATAGGGTGTGAACTTCTCGAGTCTTTGAGGCTCCATTTAAGTGGCTTACAAGAGACATTAACCTCTCTTCCTTTGTTTATTATTTAAACAATTAAACATTTTAAGTAAACCTCACAAAGTTGTGGACTCCCAGTACCATTTCTACCTCTTCCTGGTGAGCCTGTGTTGATGTGGCCTGATTGGAAGGATTATTTTTTAAATTATGTCTCGAATCTTGAGGAAGAGAATGAGGATAAATGTTCACCTTTAAGGAAAAACAAGATTATTTTAAACACTTTGGGGCCAGAAAGTTTACGTGTTTATAATCAAATGCAGAAAAAAGCTAGACCGACAGAGAATACAAATGTGTTATTAGAAGTGTTGGAGGATTTAGATGTTCCTTATTCTCCTACCGTTTATGTGGCCATTGACAGGTACTCCTTTTTCCAAAGGAAACACACAAAAACAGAAGAAACTAGCATTTACATGTACATTTGGGTCCTTCCATGATGACCTTATAAGAGATCAACTGGTTATGCATTCTAATAAATCAGGTATACAAGAGAAATTGTGGCTATGTGGGGTGTCTCCTCTTAATTAAGTTATAGTGATTATTAAGAAGGCAGAAATGTCTTAGAGGCATGCCAAAGCTTCTCTAAAAAACAAGTGTGAGGATAAATTAGTAGCTAAAGTGTCTGCATCCAAAGAAAAGGGGAAGAAAAGAGAGAAATGTATTTAAAAAGATTCAAATTGGAAGTTTGCAGGTAAAAGTAAACCGGATTCGGATGACAGATGCCCAGTCTGCTTTAGATGTGGGAACAAAGGCCACTTGACTAGAGATAATAGTGTCCTGTAATGAAATCGAAATATGCATTCTATGGAATTGTTGGCCATTTCACCAAGGTATGCAGGAGGAAGTTAAATAAGGGGGGCAAGAAATATCTGAAGTATATTGGGGACAAAGATGAAGAAGGGGATGATGATTCGGATTCATTGAGTGATGAAGGGGTTATATGTATAGATGAAGGGAGGCGTGCAGATGAGATTGTTTTAGGTGTGTGCTCCAATTCCAGAAAAACACCTGTGTTATATAACTATAGGAGAAGTGCAGGTATGGATCATTCCTGACTCAGCTTTCACGTACACTATCATACAACGTTTGGTGTGGGACGACAAGTTTGCTAAAGTCCTGAACAAATGCCTAAGTTCTACAGATATACACCCTGTTACATTTACAGGAGAGCAGATACCCATGGTTGGGTTTGTGGAAAAATAATTCTGGTTTAAAGACAGGTCTGCTAAAGGGAAACTATACATGGCAGAGAAAGGCCCATCTGTGTTGGGGAGGTTTGATCAAGGGGCACTAGGCATCATTCTAAACCCCAACGGGAGAGACCAAATCATGTTGCTCAGTGAACATGATAAATCTATAGAAAGGGAGGTCATGGAAAAAATTTCAAGTATCCTCTCAGGCAATGTAGGGATTATGAATGGATTTGTCTATAAGATAATACTTAAAGAAGGGGGAGTACCTGTGATCCATAAAGCCAAGAATATTCCCACTGGAGTGAGAGAGGGAGTAATGGCTGAGTTGGATCCATTAGAAAGTATGGGGCATAATAGAACCGGTATTGCTGAGTGGTTGGCTCCATTGCTCGTCGCACGAAAACCTGATGGCCGTTTCCGTTAGTGCATAGATCCGAGAGATTTGAACAAAAACATTGTGATTGATAAGTTCCCTTTGCCCAGGATTGATGAACTGTTAGCACAGTCCAAAGGGGTAAAGTGGTTCTCCTCCATTGATTTGGCCTCAGCCTATCACCAGGTGCAGTTACATCCCTCCAGTAGGTATTTAACAGCGTTTATCAACCTCTTTGGATGTTATAGATTTCTTGCATGCCTTTCGGTCTTTCTTCAGCTGCTGCTGTATTTCTGCGTTTGATGCACAGAATCTTCAAAGGCAAAGGCAAGCCCGTCTGCACCCGTCAGCATCCGGGAGGCGGTTGGGGCTGGGAACTCTGCTGGTTTTGTACTACAACCAGAAAAGGTATTAGCCTACGGCAGAGAGACTCTTATGGTTCTGGGCTCCATACATAAGTGTAAGAATGTGATCGAATTGTGGATAGGTACTCACTACCGTGTTGTCAGATTTGTAACTGGGAGGCACAAATCACACTTTAGACAGCACGCAGAGAAAGTCCACGCCTAATCAGGTTTCAGTGTTACAGAAACAAGAGCACATTAATGCACTCCCGATTAATTGCCGTTCTTTAAATAAACATGATTTACACATTTATGACATGATATGTGAGGCCAAACCGGATTTTTTGTTTTTGACTGAAACATGGCTATCAGATATGTCGAACCCGACAATCGCTTCAGCCATCCTCCCAGGCTACTCTATTTTGAGGAAGGATAGGGTTGGAAACAAGGGGGTGGAGTTGCAATTATTAGCAAATGGGAAGTCTCCATCACCTGCATTCCCATGGAAGAAATTGAAGGGGCTGATTGCCTTAGTTTTCAAGCTACTCTCTCCCCTCACCAGTGCTTAGCGGAAGTCCCTATTTATAGACCCCCGGGCCACGCAGGGGTCTTCTTGAAGTCCCTTAGCGATGCCCTCATGCCAGTGGCCTCCAGATTTAAAAATGTTCTTGTCTTGGGGGATTTTAATGTACATTTGAACAAACAGGATACCCCTGACACCGTCTCTATGTTAGAATCCCTGGACACACTTAATCGTGCTCCGTATGCTTTTGCCCCCACACATGTTAAAGGCCACACCCTTGTCCAAAGTTTTTCTAACTGTAAAATCCAGACAGAGGTTCCCCTGCCTTTACTATGGTCAGACCATTACCTGGTGGGTTTAGGTTACCAAAATTAACAAAGCATCCACTGACCCAGGTCAAGCCTTTTCACAGAATTACCCCGGTCGCCCTCAAATATGAACTAGCTCAATACCCTCTTACGCCGAGCGGAAATATAGAGCAGGATGCCAAGGCCCTTGTAAAGTGGGTCTAACAAGGAAGGGACTTTGTCCCTCGCCCCCTTGATCTCTCGTTCCCTTAAAATTGCAAGATGCTCAGGTCCCTGGTTCAATGATATCCTGCGACAGTGTAGAAGGGATTGTAAATGTCAGGAAAGAGTGTGGAGGAAAGATTTTAACGTGGAAAATAAAAGGAATTACAAAATAGCCTTAAGAGACTACCATAAAAGGATACAGGATGCGAAGAAGAGCTTCTTTACATCTAAAATCGAGTACGCAGGGAATAAAAGCAGAGACATTTTTAATATTGTTAAAAGCGTCCCTTCGCCTAGTGCTGCAACAAGGCACTCATCTCCCACAGCTGATTGGATTGGAAAGTTAGCAAATTTCTTCCATACAAATATTATAAGTATTCAATCCTCTTTTGATGCCTTGGGTGGGAAAGATGTGCAGGCCTTTCCTTCGACTGCCCCCCAGAATCAGGTGGGCAGTACCTCCCTTTGCCTTTTTCATCCCCTGTCCTTAGAAAAGTCCTTGTCAATAATGAAGGGCGACAATGATATTGGGATGGAAACATACGCCAACAAAGCAGACACCGATATGGAACTGTACCTGGTTAAGAGAGCTCCACAAAGTCAGAGGCTTTGTAGGGTGGGATGATATTGGAATCTCCACGCTGGGGAATCTGGTGGTGAAGGGGGACCTTAAACCCTTTAAGACCATGCGGCGGAGTATGGGCTGCACCCCACCCAGTTTTTTAAATACACGCAACTGCGACATGCATTGAGGGCTGAGAGTTCGCTCTCCTCTCCCCTGCCAGAATATGCCCTATTAGAGGGTTGCCTATTGCAGGAACAGGTATCCAACAAGATAGTATCCTTTATGTATAAGACCCTGAACAATAAATTGCCAGCTAGACTGGGGAAACTGAGAGAAATTTGGGAGCAGAACCTGGGTACGATGGATTGGGAGGCTTCCCTGATGCACCATAGGGAGGTCGCGATCAAATTCCACCTCCGACTCATCCAATACAAGATACTGCACAGAGTATGTTATAATAGGGTTCGATTACACCGCAGGGGCCGGGCCAGTGACTCCAGTTGTCTCTGCTGTAGACATCTGCAGGGGGACTTCTATCAAACTATCTGGGACTGCCCCATCATCCACACTTACTGGACACAAGTATTGGGAGAGATGAGTAAGGTAAGTAAGGCCCCAGTTCCTACAGAACCTAAATTTGTACTACTGGGGATAACCAATGATATAGACCTGAGCCACCCGCATCTGATCTTTGCATTGTTGGTCCTGGTGGTGGCGAAGAGGGACGTGGCACGGGAATGGGGGGCATGTCTTCCCCTCAATTGGGAGAATGGAGGAGGGAAATGGATATGTATATGGCGGCAGAGAGGGTTACTTACAAAGCAAGAGGATGCCCCGGAAATTTCACGTATGGGGGAAATGGAGAAGGTATCATGGTCTGGATGGGGGTCTGGGTTCTGATTGACACGATGTGGGTCTTGTCGGGTAAGGCTGTACTTTGTGAAGGGATGTGGCTGGATATGGGACCGCAACCTAGGGGGAGCCTTAGGGGGTGTAAGAGAGGACAGCCAACAGTATCATTTAAGTTGGAGCCGGAATTCGATAGATTGATTGACATGGAAATATGGTGGTGGACCATGGGTGGGGTGGGGTGGTGGGTTTGTTTTTTCGTGCACGTGGATGACTATTTGTGACATGCCAGTTGTTTTTGTATTGGTTAAAAATGCAAATAAATATATAAAAAATAAAAAAATAATGAAGGGCCTCAAGTCTGCCTCACCTGCGGACTCATGCCCTGCTAAATTTCAGGCTTCAATGGTGGAGATTTTGAATCCCAAAGTTAATAGCATTTTGAACTTTCCTCTGCATAGTGGTCAGGTAAGTTGGAAGAGAGCGAAAATTATTCCCCTATTGAAAACACCTACGGCTGACCCCATAGAATTATCCAATTACAGACCCATCTCTTCGCTGTCTTTCTTTGCAAAGACAATAGAGAAATACATTCATTCGGTGATTAGTGACTTTGCTGAAGCTAATAACCTTCTACACCCGAGTCAGTCTGGTTTCAGGCAGAACCTTAGTACAGAGAAGGCACTGCTGGAGGTCTCCGAATCGATCAAAGAGACCCTTGATAAAGGAGGCAAAGCGGTTCTCGTCCTCTTAGACCTCTCTGCGGCTTTCGACACTGTGCCCCACGGTCACCTCCTGCAGAGGTTATGGGAGTGTGGACTTGGAGGCACGGTGCTGAAGCGGTTCTTCTCCTATTAGGAGGATAGAAACCAAGAGATCTGGTCGCCCCCGTTTGCAGCTAGTATTCCGCCCTTGAACATTGGCGTGCCACAGGGATCTATCCTGAGCCCAGTACTTTTTAATCTGTACATGGCTCCTTTGGCTACCCTGGCAGAAGCGGGTGAGGTTATGATTATATCTTACACCGACGACACTCAATTGCTGTTCACTTGTAAGAAGGGGGAGGAATTTAACAAGAAGAAGGTAAATAAATGTCTGAGAGAAATCTTTGCCTGGTTCAGACACAACCATCTGAAATGTAACCCGGAAAGGTCTGAAATGATCTTTTTTGGCACCCCGCCTCTGGAAACAATGGTGGCCTACTGATATGTCTCCCCCCCAGTCAGCAGTTAAGATTGTAAAAAGCCTGGGAGTGAAAATGGACGACGTGTAATCTGTGACACCTCAAGTACAGTCAGTGGCAGGTACGTGTTTTTGTCTCCTGCCTCTTCGGCTAAGGCAGGCCACAAACATACTAGTTTTCAGGAAAAAACTGAAAACCTGGCTGCTCCAACAAACAGCATAATGGCCGACACCCTGGCACCGGAGTTTTTTCCTTCCAGACCTCTGTATCTTTCTGTCTCAGCACCGGGACACTCTGTTGAGTAGCTGTGCACTCTACAAATCCATTTTAGCATACCATAACATAATATGAAGGGGATGACAAATTTTCAAGACGATATCGTGGTGATGGGCCAAGATCAATCAGAACATGATGAAAGATTAAAGGCAGTTCTGGGTAAACTGATGGAAAAGGGGTTGACTGCAGAATTTAAAAAAGTAAAATTTGCTATGAAGTCTGTCACCTATCTAGGGCATGAAGTGGGTGGAGATGATATTTCACCTAAAAACAGGTTAATTGCTGCAATTAGTAATGCTCTTGTCCTGGGTCAAAAGGGAAGTTGAGATCCTTCCTAGGCTGAGCAGAATTTTAGGCTAAGTTTGTTGACATTTTTTTGCAATGAAAATCCATGGAATGAGGCAATTGTTAAAATCAAGCCAATAATTTTTCTGGAATGATGATTTACAAAGAGATTTTGTGGGTATCAAACACGATTTGTGTAGTGCTCAAGGTTTCAACACCACTGCACACAGTGTAATACCAACTGATGCCAGTTGGAAAGGATTGGGGGCCATGTTGACTCAAATGGCAGATTCTGGAGAGGATTCCACAGTGGCCTTTGCTGTTAGATCCCTGTCCCTTGCAGAAGAAACATTTTCTGTTATTGAAAAAGAGGTGCTGGCCACGATCTGGGCCATGGAGAAATTCAGACAACATGTGTGTGAGGCAAGTGTTTCACTGTGCACAGATCTCAAGACCTTAGTGAAAGTTTTAACATCAGAGCGAATTGTCAAAGCCACTCCCAGGATAGCGAAAATGAGTTTAAAATTGCTGGATTTCATGTACGATATTGTGTATTTACTAGGAAATAGGAACCAGTTAGCGGATTATTTGAGTAGATCCACTTTGCCTTGGACGGGTGGAAACAATTTAGTTTGGGAGGATTTTAGTGTGACAGTCATCATAGACAACATCAATGTCATTTCTTAAAAGGAAAGGGACGTAGAATAGGGCAAGGATTGTATGTTGAGTAATACAATAAATGACATAATTATGCGGTGGCCAAACAAGAAGGAACTTCAGGAGGAATATAGAAGATTTGGGGAAATCAAGGAGGAATAATCTATCAATGATGCTAACTATGTTCTCAGAGATGATAAAGTGTTGTCCCAGGTGGGTTGAAAGCAAATATTTTGGATATCAGTCATGAGGGGTATGTAGTTATTGTCAAATTAAAGAAAAGAGTGAAGTCACTATTTTGGTGGCATAGTGTGGACAAGGAGATTAAGGAATTCATGAAGACATGTCCCATTTGTGCCAATTCTGTCAAAACGCAGTTATTGCTGAGGCCGTCATTGGGGGATAGACAAACTCCTGAGCATCCCTGGGAAGATTTGAGTATTGACGTGCCGGGCCCCATTTTGGGTGACAGAGGGGAACACAAACATGTGATAGTGGTGGGTGATAGTTTTTCCAAGTGGCCTGACGTAGAGATGGTTGACACGGCTGATAGTAGAACCTTTCACCAAGGGCAATGTGACATGGAATACCATGAAGATTTGCAGTAAGTGTTCCCCTGCTGCAGTAAAATCTAACTTGAAGAAAATGCTAAAAGTTTATAAGACTTATTATGATAAAACATGGCATGAAAGAAGTTTATTTGTGTCCAGGAGATTGGGTGAGAGTGAGGTTAGGGGTGAAAACTAGGAAAGGAGAAAATACATTCTCAGAACCTATGCAAGTAGAAGAAGAGTATTCCAGATCAGCTAAATTGAGTGATGGGAAAGTATGGCATTTTGATAGAATGGCAAGATGCAATAAAATTCTGAACTGGAAAAGTGCCATTGAGTAGGATACCTCTACATCCATTGATTGGATATGGGAGGAAGTTACTAGTACTGAAGGCACTGCAAGTGCCCCTTCATCAGAGAGGGGGGCAGTTGGTGTTTCCCTATCACCTCCTTCAAGTTCCCTATCACCTTCTTCAAGTCAGAGTACGGGTAGACCAATAGTGTTACCCAAGAGGTTTGCAAGTTAAGTCATGTAAAATATCTAGGAAGGGGGGGATTGGATGGTTGTAATTGGGATTGTCAATGTACATATGTATTTATGTCTAGGTAGTACAAGACTTACACAACATGCAGCTTATGTGTGGTAATTTTCTGAGACAGTGTACAGGGTTGTTTAAATTAGTTTAAGTTTATTCATCCTCTACCCATCCTGAGAGATCAGGCTACACCTTGTGCACATTTTGTTATTTGTAATGTATATCAATACTTCTGTAGGTCTGGTTATTCATCCTTGATAATTGTATTAGTATTCTTCGTTATTATTGTTTTAGTATTCTTCGTTATTATTCTTGTTTTGTGTAAAGAAGGTAGATGTGTATCTTGGTTACTTGCTTCCTGGTAACAGGATGTCACAGATCCTGGATGGTGGAGGGGGTTGTTGCAGCAGCTGAAGGGAGTTGCTCTCTAATAAAGTACACACTTACTCTGCGACGGTTCATCATTACATGCGGTAAATATCATTTATGAAAATATCACACCATTGGATTTAAGAATAGAAAATCTGCAGCCTAGGGAGCAATATTTTAGTAAACAGTATTTAATACACATTATTTAGGTTACACAATATTTCTGTAGATGATATTCTGGCATACAACCTAGAGTACTCAAGTCTGTAAATTTATAAAAACATCAGTTAAATGCACTGCTCTGTGCTTAGCACATTTCAACACAATATGTTTTATTTTACGGTTCCCACTGTTTGTTGCCCGTGTAAAACAATGTTTGTAATTGTGGTAAAATGCAATTTTAGGTCGAGACTGCATGTAGCGCACATGCCATGCTATATATTGAGACCTATAGTGTTTAATAAAATAAAAACTCTAAAAGGTTACTTTTATGCATAACTTAACATTGGTTGACATCATTAGTAGTCTTCTTTGCTGCCTTCTCATTTGGCAAAGTGTGGCGGCGTTGCTTGTTAATGTTGCATCACTTCCTTTCGTTTCTGTGGTGCATGGACCAAGTACAGATTGATAGATCTTAATGAGTGTCACTCCGCTGCTCGAGCTATGAATGATGTACTGTTTCTACTTTTTTTTGCAGTTTTATAGAGCACAACTCGACCCAAAGGTATTAGAGTGATTTATGTGAGCACTGGTTACATTATACAAGGTCACGTTCATTTAGGTATTGAGAGATTGCCCAGAGTCACAGGATGTTGAGCGGACGATTGTTGTAATTGTATTCAGTCCCTCACTGACAGGCAGTAGCAGTGGTCTGGTTTATCCAGCCCAGTGCTTCTCCAGCTGTGCTTAAGTATGGGTGTTAGGAGGAGAGGGAGCCCTTAGTACATCAACTTCTTTTCCCCTTCTTTAATTTAATTCAGGCCGCTTTTCTAGTCTAGGCAACAATACTGCATACAATAACATGAATAAAAGTTGACTTCATTCACAGTTGATAATTGTACGCCTGGTATGTACCGCAACTATGAGGTGTGGTATTTTGCACATGTGTAATTTGCACCTAATTCTAAATCGCACACCCCATTTGTATTAATAGATGGTAAAATGATAAAATAGCAACGTTAATACTGCCCCAGACTATCCGGTGTAAAGCTGTAGAATTGCCTTTTTCTTGCGGCATTACTTGGTCAACCCTGCCACTGCTGCATTAAGCCAGTTGTCCTGGATACACCACATTGTTTTGAACAACAGCTGTTCAACCAAGCTTCTTTTGATATTTCCATCAGGCTCAGTAATGAATGTTAGTGGACACTGGGCAGTGTAAACTGTGTGGTGTATTTTACTGGAACACAGGTGGTGCCTGGGGTAACCAATCAGATTGTTGTATTGCAAGCATTTATGCAGGAGTTTCTTGTTAAGCGAGACTGTTGACCTTAGTTATTTAAGTACACTAGTTTAGATTCCCACAGCTTCTGCTGAGTTTCTCTGCCATAGCTACAGTCCTTTAAGAAGAATACAATGGGTCATGTCTACTACCGACTGATGAGTGGAAGTGCCACAGCTTTCAGCATAAAATAAATCATTACAATATATTTAATCCCTTTTCCACATAAAATTAACTCATGATTGATAGAACTTGCGCACAATTCAAGAAAAAAATCCAAGCTGAGAGTGGCAGAACCTCGTCCTTAAGTGCACAGTCACATTGCCATCAGCGTCTCAAAGTGTACCGCTCATTGTGTCGCAGGATTGAGGGATGCCATACAGTGGTTCTGATATTGCCATGCTAGACAAGATGAATGCAGAGGAGATTTCAGTGTCACAGCATTGCCATGAATAGAAGAAATGCTGCCATGCAGTTTTATTCGCAATACTCTTCTCATTGCCATTCTAAGCAGTATTGTTATTAATGCCCATGATTTTGCCATGAATGAATGAAGCACTATCATGCCACCCACTGCTGACAATAAGTTGGTGACTAATACCATAGCATTTCTACGTGACTAAGCAATTTTTCACAATAATTGTAATACTGTGCAGTTTTTTCAATCAAACTGGTGGCATATAGCATGATTTCAAATGTTTTTGCCATATGACAAAGTTCTGGCATTAGTTCATCTGGATATCCATCATCTCGCCCCGGCATTCATCCCACCTAAATTTGATAACAAATTTCAAGAAATAGATTGTATTAATCACCCAAACATGACCAGAATACACAATATAGGGTTTAGCTTCGACAGTGAGATTTAGGGGTTGTGGTACAGAGATTTCCCAACCATCATTGTCATTGAAATGGCAAATAGGATGAAAATAGTCTTACATTTAAAAGGCTTCTCTGCACTAAATGAGAGACATCTAGTCCTTTGTTTACTCTTGGCCTGTTTTGCGTGAGAGGGAAGAGGAGGGGCAGGTGTGTACAAGCTCTGCATAGTTTCATAGAGACATATTTTGTTCTATTATGGCTGCTAATCCAAGTGGAAGCCCAACCACTGACATTTGCAAATTGACTGGAGGCCCCTGGACCCAAATACACACTCCAGAATACATTTTAGGGGGTATTATACCCTAAACACCCAGCTTGTGGTGTTTGGGGTGTACACACAGCTGCAGGTCTCTCCTGCCTCTCATAAAGACATCTTATTGGTGGATTTATACTCCTGGGCATCACAATGCCTAATCTTTTCTGTGCCTTCTAAAATCTGGCCATTCATACTTCCCTCACAAAACCTAGCCTTATTTACCCACTGCCATAAACAAATACACAACAGTGTCTTGCCTTTCCTACCCATGCACAGATGCACAAGCAATAGTCAAAACTACCATTTGCTTTCTTTCCAACATAAAACAACACTAAGCAATGCCCCTAAAACCACCTAACGTGCATCCACCTATTGACCATGAGACAAACTCAATTTGGATCACTTAGAAGCACAACTAACATCCAGTACAGATCTAGACACAATAAATTATGTTAAAAAACCATATGAGTGGCTACAAGAAGCTTTTGATATCCTAATATCACTAAAAACAACACAACAGAACTAAAGAAAACAAATACTTGGAGAAATATAGAGATAAAGGAGATAAAACATCAAATTAGAAAGCTGCAACGCACCTGGCTCAAAACAAACACCAATCAGGACAAACTACGCCTACAGAAAATTAACAGATTATACAAGTCAGCTATCAAAAATGCTAAGAAAAGGTACTATTCAGACACAATTTACAATGTGCAAATAAAGAATTCTCTAAAGTTCTCAATTAAGTTCGTAAACAAAATTGCCTAGAACAACTCATCCTGTTACACTAGATTTCACAGACAAACTGGCAAATCATCATACGTCCAGAGCAGACACGTTGGATTCATATCTGAAAGAAAGACAAAGCTCCAGCACGATCCTTTTCCAAAACAACAATCGATCAGTACTCTAACCCAGCCTCTCAGTTCCTTCCAACACATTTCACAAAATGAATTTATGGTTCGGATCAACGCAAGCAGGCCTGGCGGCAGCCCTTCTGACCCTTGTCCACCAAAAACCTTCAAGACAAGTCTTCTAACAACCACTGCTGCCACACCAGTAAGAAGAATCATCAACAATTCCTTAACTATCGGAACATTTCCAGAATAACTCAAAAAGTCATACATACACCCATTACTGAAGAAAAGAAACTTGGAGATGCTGAACCCTGATAACTACACACCGATTACAAATGGAGCTTTATTGGGAAAATGGATAGAAAGAGCAACGTTCACCCAGATGTCACAATTCATTGAAGATAATGCCATATTTTCAGACTTCCAAACGGTATTCCGTCTAGAAAGAGGCACAGATTCTGCCACCGTTGCCACCTGTGATGACCTAAAGAACACAGTTGAACGGGGTTGCTGCACTACTTCTCTTGGATGTCTCGGCTACCTTTGACATGGTTGACCATGGTACTCTGATACAAAGACTCTGGGAAGTCGGCATGGAGGACACTCCTCTAGACTGGAACACATCCTACCTTCACAACAGAACTAATATCATCCATGCCCCCCTTTCTCGTCCTAACCGTACTTCACAAAAGCAGGGGCCCCTCAAGGCTCTATCATCTCGCCCATGCTTTTCAACATGTACTTGAAGTAATTTCCGGCACTGATCAATCAATTTCACCTAACGTGTTATACCTATGCAGATGGCAAGCAAATGCTCCTTCAACTGTAATGCCCCAAAGATATTGGAAAGTCACCTATTTTTAGTTGTCACCAATCACATTCAATAAAAGAACCTCTGCTCTAGAGTGGTACCTCGCCATAAAATCCAAACGTACAAGAAGAAAAGCATGGGTGGCACATCCTTTTCTGTTCAAGCAGCCAAACTATGGAACTCTTTACCCCTCAACATAAGATCCACAGATAACCACTCAAGAATTGGCTTTTCCCCACATAATCACCATACGCAACCAGAAAAATACAGCATAAACCTCTGTATATAAATATTTATTTTCACTATATGTACCTATATATGTGGATTGCTTTGTATAAATGTTTATATGTTTTAAAAAATATAGATATTTATTAGTTCTGCTTAACAAATGTACATATTACTGAGTTACATTTTTCTGTTTTAACATGTATAAAAGTGACTGAATAAATAAGTAAATCTTTTATCATAACTATTTATCTACAATTGCTTCACTATGTAAAGTTCAACAACTCTTGAAATGTATCTTTAATCTACATATACTACCTTCCTTATGTGTGTATACATGTGATCAAGGCTCCGCTGAGCCGAAACGTCTGTGACTCTTTCTGCCAAATAAAATTGTGAAGTACCTCGAGGTCCGTGTCCGGTATTTACTTGCCAGCAGAGGGAACTGCGTGTGCCTGTGAGGAACGGAATTCAGGATATATATATATATATATATATATATATATATATATATATATAGATATATATGTATATATATTTATATATATATTCACTGAAAAAAACCATAGGTTTCACACCAGTTATAGTTAGCTGGAAATTTTACTCGCATAAAACCAATGAAATTCCCACGTTATAGTTAGTTGGACTCACTATAACTTGCAATGCACTGTTGATGACGTCACATATTACATCACTCATGACATAGTCAGTGACATCACTCATGACATCACTGATGACACCATCCAGTGAATGTGTGTCTTTTTAAAAAATAATTATGTGTTATATATGTATATGTAAAAGTTGATGGAAGAATAAATATTTAAATAAGTGTTTACATGGATGTTTTAAAAAAAAAGTTGATTGGTTAACTCGCTTATTAAGTGTATCTTAGTGAATACATATATTAGTGAGTAATGTTTAAATATTTAAATATATGGATTAGTGTTTCACTTTGTGTATAAGTGGCTGCATGGGTTGGTGAGTAGCTACATGTGTAGGTATATGGGTTATTAGATGTTTTTCTTAGTATCAGTATGAGTGTTTGTATGAGTTGGTGGGGGTATTACTTAGCACATAGATGCATGAGTGACTGACTCTCTGTTTGTTTGTGTTTTGAAGACAGCATATGTGCAGGACTGTATTGGTGGATGACTGTATATATATGTGTGTTAGTGACTGAATGACTGTCTTACTAGTATCTTTATCAGTAACTACATATGTTTTAATATAATATATGTGAATATTGATGTATATAAGTGAGTATATGTGAGAGTAAGAGATTGTAAGAGTTCCTGTTTAAATAAGTATGTGTTTCTATAAGTGATTGTTTAAGAGAGTAAGTGTTTGTAAGTTTCTTTAGAAGTAAGGTGGTTGTGTGTGTATAGCTGTATATGCAAATAAATGGATGTTCAATAGTTTATTTTCATGTGTGAGTATGTGTGTGAGTAACTTTTGGATGACTGTCGGTCTGTAAGAGGATGTATAGGTGTATCACTACATATGATGAGTGAGTATATGTATGAGTGACTATATAGAACTGTTTGTGAATGAGTGGATGTGTATATAGATGGTGGAATTACTGAATTGGTTGTTGTAACTGATATGGGTATCTCCATTTTTTTGAAAAATTTAGTTTCTATTTTTGAATATGTGTTTCAAGGGTTACATTACAGTGAAAAGAGGTCTGTCACTCTGTCACAAGGATGGTGTCATCAGTGATGTCATGAGTGATGTCACTGACCATGTCATGAGTGATGTAATATGTGACGTCATCAGCAGTGCATTGCACGCGCAAGTTATAGTGAGTCCAACTAACTATAACGTGGGAATTTCATTGGTTTTATGCGAGTAAAATTTCCAGCTAACTATAACTGGTGTGAAACCTATGGTTTTTTCAGTGAATGTAATAGGTTTTTTAAATGCTAATTCCTAACTATAACTGGTGTGAAACCTATGGTTTTTTCAGTGAATTTCATAGGTTTTTTAATAGCAAATCTCTATAGGTATGAAATGTAATATTTTTTATAAAGAATTTTATATTTTATAATTATGTAATACTATTTTTGTTTATGTTTTAAAAAAAAATTTATTTTTGTGCCCGGAGCGCTCCCGGGGCGCGTACAGATGCGCTCACCGGTAAGCGCAATGTTACGGCGCTCCCCGGGGCGCGTACCGGTGAGCGTCCCGTTAGCGCTATTGCCGCGAACGAAAACATCGTGACGTATCGCATAGCCGCGTGATGCGTCATATGACGCACGGCGTAAGCGCACCCGGAAGCACCCGAGCGCATACGATCGCGCAACGTAAGCGCCGCCGGGCACGCACCGGGGCGCGTAGCGTAAGCGCGTCGGGTCATGTGATCTGAAAATAACACTTTTCATTGGTTCAGATCAGTTTTGGTTTCCAAATGATGAAAGCCCGGATCATGTGACTTGAAAATAACACTTTTCATTGGTTCAGAACAGTTTTGTTTTCCAAATGATGAAAGCCCCCACCTTTTTTCCTCATTCTCACTTTGTTATTTGAGTGAGGAAGACCTGCTTTTTCCTTACAGAGATGGCTGCAGTCATATCAGCAGCTGGAGCATCTGCCCCACCACCACCACCACCACCATCAAAAAGACCACCAGAAGATCACATTGGTGGTCAAGAAGAAGAGGAGGAGGATGATGAAGAGGAGGAACAGACAAGGCAGTTCCTGCCTGAAGATAATCCCCCATACAAACCAAAAGAGCACTTCATATGGGAGTTTTACAAAATCTCAAGGGGTTTCAAAAAAGTCAACGCTGCGAAGGTGACTTGTCTGATCTGTGGTGCTGTGCTGTCCAGGGGGAACCCTAACAAAAAATATTCCATACTATGATTCGGCACATGATGCGTTTGCACCCTAACAACTATTCTGCAGCAGAGGTAAGGGACCTCTGCAGAAACCTACCCCAATCAACATCCAGACCCTCAACATCCAAAGAACCCACTCCATCGGGTCCAGAGGCAAGGGAGACTGTCCCAAATATACAAACAAAGTTTGGGGGATACAAAATTGTTTGTATATATTGTAACAAATCAATTAGTTATGGTCAGCAGAGCATTACACTAATCAATTTTGCTATAGATAACCACAAATGCCCGAGGAACCCTTAATTTCTCCTGATTTTTTTTGGGCTCCAGTTGAGCCATTTTCAATTCCCTGTTTTTTGTTTCTCCCCAAAGAAAATACAAAAAAAATATAAAACTGTTCAGAAAAGCCAAAAAAAGTAAAAAAAATTCAAAAAAACAATAAAAAAATATAAAACAACAAAAAGAATAAAAAAAACAGTTCTTTTTAGAACTACCTCTAATTTATAAAAAAAAAACAAATTTTAAAAAAACTCTGCCATTCTTTTTTCTCAACGGTACGCGTAACGGTACGCTCCCCGGTGCGCGTACCGGGCGCTCCCCCCGCGAAAATCGAAAAAATTAAAAAAAATGTTTTGCCCCGCGGGGCCCTATTATGGCCCCCACATCAAACCTTGGGGGTCAAGGGGAGTCTACCCTGCCCCCTTTTGGTCATTTCCCCCTTTGTTTTAGCCACCTCTTGTGTCTCGATCCTACTGAGACACAAGATGGCGGCTGCTCCGGACTGTTTGGAATGTTGACAAGACACCCGAGAGCCAATCAGCTTTCCGCTCGCGTACTCGCGTAGCGCGCTGGTACGCTCCCCAGTGCGCGTACCGGGGCGCGCTTATAGATATATATATTTTTTTAACCTAAATTACTCAAAAATCACTGGAGCGCATATCTTGAGACATAGCAAAGGCACATCGGGCTACCAGTCCCTACAATTTTGCCAAGTTTGGTGGAAATCCATTCAGCCGTTCGGGCTAAAAGTGAGTCCAACCGATCTATGGAAATTAACATGGGGAAAACATGTATTGGGACCCCCTTTTATCTCGGCCCCCGCTTGATGAATCCCCCCCAAACTTTCAGGGAAGGAGCAGAGCGGAGCTGGCCACCTAATTTGAGAAATTCGCGAAGATTCGTCCACCGGCGCCAAAGTTATTCCCAATAGAATGTTGCGGATTTCCTATGGAAAGTAGATCCTAACTATAACTACCTACTGGCGACTGCCAGTAGGTAATATATATATATATATATATATATATATATATATATATATATATATATATATATATATATATATATATATATATATATATATATATATATATATATATATAAAATTATATATATGTATATATATACCTTCCATGTACTTATGTATCTATATATTTATTACTTTTCTTCTAATTCAGCACATCCAGTGCACCATCCTATTTCTCACCCTATACCACTCTCAATATATCCTCTATCTCAACTCTCTGACTCATCTCAAACCTCATTCTACTACTCTTTGCAATGCACCCCCTATAAATCACCCTATACCTCAATCAATATATCCTCTATCTCCACTCTCTCATTCATCCCAAAACCCATATCACTACTAAGATCCCCAAAATAACCCTTTATATCCCCACTCTACCCTTTCTTTCATCATCTCATACCTCTTTACTATTCAGATCTCCCACACAAGACTTTCTAAACCATTCCCTCTGACTCTTCCCCCTCATCTCCCTTTTTACTCATCCCAAGCCTCCTCCTATTGCTATGAACACCCAAAAATTAAAAATTCTAAATCATTCTCTCTTCTATCCCTCCACTATCCTTTCAATCCAAGTAACAGACTAACATGTCCACTATTCCAATTAATTTCATATTTCCCTATACTAATTCCCTACTAATCCTTTATGGGTTCCAGGGTAGTGTGCTACAAGCTGAACAAGCATTTGCAATGGAATAGGTCTTGCATTAGAAAAGTTTGAGCTATTGGTATTGTAAATGACAAATTTTTTATTTATGTGTTGTTTTTGAAAATAGCGAAATTATTAGCTTTGTCATTTACAATGCCAATAGTTATAACTTTCGCAAATGTGACATCTATAGCATTTGTAATGCAATATGTGTTGTATTTACGTGACTTACATGTAATACCAATGGCTTTTAATTTTTTTAAATAATTAATACTTAAATAAAAGTTATTGTAATTTATAATGGCAATAGCTTAAACTTTTGTAAATAACTTTTGTGAAGATTATTTTCAGTGTATTTTATTGTGACGAAAATCCAAGAACAGAAGTGAAATATTAACATCTTTTTCTGACATTTGTAATAAAGCTTGAAACATTGAGAGAACATATTTGAACCAGTGATGCTGTGGTGGTGCTGAGTGATGCTGTGGTTGCGCTAAGTGATGCTGTGGTTACACTGAGTGATGCTGAGGTGGTGCTGAGTGATGCTGTGGTGGTGCTGAGTGATGCTGTGGTGGTGCTGAGTGATGCTGTGGTGGTGCTGTGGTGGTGCTGAGTGATGCTGTAGTGGTGCTGAGTGATCCTGTGGTGGTGCTGAGCTATCCTGTGGTGGTGTTGAGTGATGCATTCTTGGCCCTGAGTGATGATGTGGTGTTGCCGAGCGATCCTGTGGTGGTGCTGAGTGATGCTGTGGTGGTGGTGAGTGTTGCTGTGGTGTTGCTGAGTGATGCTGTGGTGGCCCTGAGCGATATTGTTGTGTGCTGAGTAATGCTGTGGTGATGCTGAGTGATTCTGTGGTGGCGCTGAGTGATGCTGTGGTGGTGCTGAGTGTTGCTGTGGTGGTGCTGAGTGATGCTGTGGTGGCCCTGAGTGATCCTGTGGTGGTGTTTTTGAGTGATGCTCTGGAATTTTTTCAGTGATGCTGTGTTGTTGCTGAGTGATGCTGTGGTGTTGCTGAGTGATGCTGTGGTGTTGCTGAGTGATGCTGTGGTGGCCCTGAGTGATATTGTTGTGTGCTGAGTAATGCTTTGGTGGTGCTGAGTGATGCTGTGGTGCTGCTGAGTGATGCTGTGGTGGTGCTGAGTGATGCTGTGGTTGCACTGAGTGATGCTGTGGTTGCGCTGAGTGATGCTGTGGTTGCACTGAGTGATGCTGTGGTTGCTCTGAGTGATGCTGTGGTGACGCTGGGTGACGTTGTGGTGGCGGTGAGTGACGCTCTGGTGGTACTGAGTGATGTATTCTTGGCCCTCAGTGATGCTGTGGTGGTTCTGAGTGATGCTGTGGTGCTGCTGAGTGATGCTGTGGTGCTGCTGAGTGATGCTGTGCTGCTGCTGAGTGATGCTGAGTGATGCATGTTTGGCCCTGAGTGATGATGTGGTGTTGCTGAGTGATACTGTGGTGGTGCTGAGTGATGCTGTGGTGGTGGTGAGTGATGCTGTGGATGTGGTGAGTGATGCTGTGGTGCTGGTGGTGAGTGATGCTGTGGTGGTGCTGGATGATGCTGTGGTGGTGCTGAGTGATTCTGTTGTTGTGCTGAGTGATGCTGTGGTTGCGCTGAGTGATGCTGTGGTGACGCTGGAAGATGTTGTGGTGGCGCTGAGTGACGCCGTGGGGGTGCTGAGTGATGCATTCTTGGCCCTGAGTGATGCTGTGGTGGTGCTGAGTTATACTGTGGTGGTGCTGAGTGATGCTGTGGTGGTGAGTGATGCTGTGGAGTTGGTGAGTGATGCTGTGGTGGTGGTGAGTGATGCTGTGGAGGTGTTGGATGATGCTGTGGTGGTGCTGAGTGATTCTGTGGTTGTGCCGACTGATGCTGTGGTTGCGCTGAGTGATGCTCTTGTTGTGCTGAGTGATGCTGTGGTTGCACTGAGTGATGCTGTGGTGACGCTGGAAGACGTTGTGGTGGCACTGAGTGACGCCGTGGAGGTGCTGAGTGATGCATTTTTGGCCCTGAGTGATGCTGTGGTGGTGCTGGGTAATGCTGTGGTGCTGCTGAGTGATGCTGTGGTTCTGCTGAGTGATGCTGTGGTGCTGCTGAGTGATGCTGAGTGAAGCATTCTTGGCCCTGAGTGATGATGTGGTGTTGCTGAGTGATGGTGTGGTGGTGCTGAGTGAACCTGTGATGGCCCTGAGCGATGTTGTGTGCTGAGTAATGCTGTGGTGGTGCTGAGTGATGCTGTGGTTCTGCTGACTGATGCTGTGGTGGTGCTGAGTGATGCTGTGGTGGTGCTGAGTGATGCTGTGGTTACGCTGAGTGATACTGTGGTTGCGCTGAGTGATGCTGTGGTGGTGCTGAGTGATGCTGTGGTTGCACTGAGTGATGCTGTGTTGCACTGAGTGATGCTGTGGTTGCGCTGAGGGATGATATGGTTGCTCTGAGTGATGCTGTGGTGACACTGGGTGACGTTGTGGTTGCGGTGAGTGACGCTCTGGTGGTACTGAGTGATGTATTCTTGGCCCTCAGTGATGCTGTGGTGGTTCTGAGTGATGCTGTGGTGCTGCTGAGTCGTGCAGTGGTGCTGCTGAGTGATGCTGAGTGATGCATTCTTGACCCTGAGTGATGATGTGGTGTTGCTGAGTGATACTGTGGTGCTGCTGAGTGATGCTGTGGTGGTGGTGAGTGATGCTGTGAAGGTGGTGAGTGGTGCTGTGGTGGTGGTGAGTGATGCTGTGGTGGCGCTGAGTGATGCTGTGGTGGCCCTGAGTGATGCTGTGGTAGCCCTGAGTGATGCTGTGGTGGCCCTGAGTGATGATGTGGTGGCCCTGAGCGATATTGTTGTGTGCTGAGTAATGCTGTGGTAGTGCTGAGTGATGCTGTGGTGGTGCTGAGTGATGCTGTGGTGGTGCTGAGTGATGCTGTGGTGGCGCTGAGTGACACTGTGGTGGCACTGAGTGACGCTGAGGTGGCGCTGAGTGGCACTGTGGTGGCGCTGAGTAACGCTGTGGTGGTGCTGAGTGATGCATTTGCTGGCCCTGAGTGATGATGTGGTGTTGCTGAGTGATGCTGTGGTGGTGCTGAGTGATGCATTCTTGGCCCTGAGTGATGATGTGGTGTTGCTGAGTGAAGCTGTGGTGTTGCTGAGAGATGCTGTGGTGGTGCAGAGTGAAGCTGTGGTGTTGCTGAGAGATGCTGTGGTGGTGCAGAGTGATGCTGTGGTGGTGCAGAGTGATGCTGTGCTGGTGCAGAGTGATGCTGTGATGGTGCAGAGTGATGATGTGGTGGTGCAGAGTGATGCTGTTGTGGTGCAGAGTGATGCTGTGGTGGTGCAGAGTGATGCTGTGGTGATGCTGAGTGATGCTGCTGTGATGATGCTGAGTGATGCTGCTGTGGTAATGCTGAGTGATGCTGTGGTGATGCTGAGTGAACCCTGTGGTGGTGCTGAGTGATCCTGTGGTGTTGTTGAGTGATGCATTCTTGCACCGGAGTGATGATGTGATGTTACTGAGTGATACTGTGGTGGTGCTGAGTGATGCTGTGGTGGTGTTGAGTGTTGCTGTGGTGGTGCTGTGTGATGCTGTGGCAGTGGTGAGTGTTGCTGTGGTGTTGCTGTGTGATGCTGTGGTGTTGCTGAGTGATGCTGTGGTGGTGCAGAGTGATGCTGTGGTGCTGCTGAGTCGTGCAGTGGTGCTGCTGAGTGATGCTGAGTGATGCATTCTTGACCCTGAGTGATGAAGTGGTGTTGCTGAGTGATACTGTGGTGCTGCTGAGTGATGCTGTGGTGGTGGTGAGTGATGCTGTGAAGGTGGTGAGTGGTGCTGTGGTGGTGGTGAGTGATGCTGTGGTGGTGCTGAGTGATGCTGTGGTGGCCCTGAGTGATGCTGTGGTAGCCCTGAGTGATGCTGTGGTGGCCCTGAGTGATGATGTGGTGGCCCTGAGCGATATTGTTGTGTGCTGAGTAATGCTGTGGTAGTGCTGAGTGATGCTGTGGTGGTGCTGAGTGATGCTGTGGTGGTGCTGAGTGATGCTGTGGTGGCGCTGAGTGACACTCTGGTGGCACTGAGTGACGCTGAGGTGGCGCTGAGTGGCACTGTGGTGGCGCTGAGTAACGCTGTGGTGGTGCTGAGTGATGCATTTGCTGGCCCTGAGTGATGATGTGGTGTTGCTGAGTGATGCTGTGGTGGTGCTGAGTGATGCATTCTTGGCCCTGAGTGATGATGTGGTGTTGCAGGTGAAGCTGTGGTGTTGCTGAGAGATGCTGTGGTGGTGCAGAGTGAAGCTGTGGTGTTGCTGAGAGATGCTGTGGTGGTGCAGAGTGATGCTGTGGTGGTGCAGAGTGATGCTGTGCTGGTGCAGAGTGATGCTGTGATGGTGCAGAGTGATGATGTGGTGGTGCAGAGTGATGCTGTTGTGGTGCAGAGTGATGCTGTGGTGGTGCAGAGTGATGCTGTGGTGATGCTGAGTGATGCTGCTGTGATGATGCTGAGTGATGCTGCTGTGGTAATGCTGAGTGATGCTGTGGTGATGCTGAGTGAACCCTGTGGTGGTGCTGAGTGATCCTGTGGTGTTGTTGAGTGATGCATTCTTGCACCGGAGTGATGATGTGATGTTACTGAGTGATACTGTGGTGGTGCTGAGTGATGCTGTGGTGGTGTTGAGTGTTGCTGTGGTGGTGCTGTGTGATGCTGTGGCAGTGGTGAGTGTTGCTGTGGTGTTGCTGTGTGATGCTGTGGTGTTGCTGAGTGATGCTGTGGTGGTGCAGAGTGATGCTGTGGTGGTGCAGAGTGATACTGTGGTGGTGCAGAGTGATGCTGTGGTGGTGCAGAGTGATGCTGTGGTGGTGCATAGTGATGCTGTGGTGGTGCAGAGTGAAGCTGTGGTGGTGCAGTGTAGTCTAAGGCTTGGGGCACAATAGGGTTGGTTTGGGTTTTTGGTTTTGTAAAGCAAACCACTATCTGATCCCGTAGGTGTCTTGGTGATGAAATCTGTAAATTACCAAGCCCGGATATTATTGAGAAAGTTGAGTGGTTACAGACAAACTTAAGGAAAGTGAAAACTATCTGTAAAGCTGTGGCATATTACTATCACACAATTAAGCAAACAGGTAAACAGTAACTTGTTTTTTTAAAAGCAAAGCGTTTATATAAAAATGCAACGTCGGTAACATAAAGTAAATAACACTTTAAAAAAGCATGCAAAATGCGTAATAAGCTGTAAATCAAAAAGCTAAGATTGGCAATATATACTGAAACAACGGAAAAGCAAATAAATAAAGTATACTAAAAAAATTCTTGAAACTTGTCTAAAATAACTTGTAGAGAAGGGCATATAACGCTTCAATGCTGCATAGTATAGTGCCGCTGTAAAGGTTTGTGGATGTTTACGGCGTCCCTGTTAAATAGAAGTTTCAGAGCAAAGATAACGATCTTCAGGAGCAATAAAATAATAAAATGTGGCACGGGAAATGCATGGTCGTGTGTGAAAATGGCTGAGGGTTAAAACTGCGATAAACTCAAATGTAGAAGATGGTGGGTTAAAAAAAAAAGAAATGCTTTAAGGCATAAAAGCAGCTAGTAATACACGCATACATAAATATATTTTTGGGGGGCGCACACTTGTATTTAAAGATTCTTAATTAACAAATACCACTAATTGCTGGAGCAAAAGGCTTAGCAGATAACTTTATATAAAAGCTCCTAAATTGTCATGTAAAGTAGAAGGCCCTATAGAGAAACTTTATTTACAGGCTGGCACATATAACGTGCTAAGATGCAACTGAACACATTTAGAATGCATACCTTAAAAACGTGCGTTACAGATGTTTTTCATGTTTTGAAAAGTGCCATTAATAACGTGCACATAGGCTGTATTGCAACCTCAGGAGGTACACGTGTCTTTGCTTGTTTGTGCATATGTGTATGTGTGCAGTTAAGCTTATGTAACTCTCTTTGTGTGTGCCTCTCCATGTAAGACAACGTGTGTTAATGCGGCAAGCTAAAAAGAAAGACTACTAACGAAGTATTAAAGGCCTGCACATAACTTGTAGTGCAACCTTAACAGTTATGTTCATGCAACTCTCTTTGTGTGTGCCTGCTTATATAAAAGAACGAATGTTAATGCAGCATGCTAGAAAGAATAAAATGAGACCTTAAAAAAGTGTTAAAGCGTCATTAAAGGCATGCACATGTGGGGGGAGGGGGTGCCTGATTAAAGCTGAGGAGAAGGGAGGGTGAGTGCGAGCAAAGAAGCCATTAGAACAAGCTCTGGCATTGCGCGGAGGGGGGCGGGGTGAGCGATTCCTTTGAAGTGTAAATAAACCAGCATGAGTGCGGCGAGAGGTGGCTCCCAGGCTGACATTTGGTGTGCGATGTGCACGTGCTACCACACATGCACTGTAGAGAATCCGCTCGGAAAAGCCTTTGGCAGCATTTCTGAAAGTCCCTTTATAAAAGTCTTGCAGCCAACGCTGCCCTTTGTCTAAAACGAGACCTAAAAAGGGCTTCAATACCTCATCACAGGAAGCAAGTGCTATATAAATGCAAACATTTTCCCTCTTCTATCCCCCTACTATCCTTCTCAATCCAAATAAAGGACTAAAATAACCAACACTCAAATTACTTTCATATTTCACTGTACTAATTCACCACTAATCCTTTATGGGTTCCAGAGTAGCGTTCTTCTCACCGAAAAAGTGCTTCAACACCTCATCAGCTGTAACAAGCACTATATAAATGCAAACCTTTTTCCCTCTATCCCTCCACCGACCTTCACAATCCAAAAAACTGACTAACATATCCACCAATTATATTACTTACATATTTCACTATACTAATTCACTACTAACCCTTTATGGGCTCCGGAGTAGCGTGCAACTCGCTGAAAAAGAGCCTCAACACCTTGTCAGGGGTAGTAAGTGCTATATAAATACAATACAATACAATTACAATAACTCCATGTCCTGCTCCCCTTAAACACTTGCACACACCCAATAGTGCACTTTTACTCACCCACAAACACAATACCTATTCTTTCCAAACCTTTCCAGACACACAAAGATACAATACCAGGCAGTTTCCATCCCATCAAACAAATGGCCTGTGTTGTGGCTCCACACATATACCTACCTGGCTTTGTTTCCTCATCTGTACAGTTTTAGGATCTGTACCTCACATAGGTAGGTGCCTGGGTCAGTTACTGGGGACCGCTGGCCTTTTGCATTCAGATAGGACACTCTTCAGGAGGTGGCAGCAGCCTCTGGGTATCTCCGCCTTTTTCTAGTTTGTATTCCAGTATACACAAGCATTGGCAAGCCCAAAATGTCTCTCCTATGTGAGATCTATAGCTTTGTTAATTTTATGTCTACCCATGTTCTACAGCAGCCTGGTGCTGTGCAGCATGACTGAAAGTAAGAAACAAAAAAAAATCGGCAGCGTCATAGAGTTTTTTTTATTTCATCTATGCTGCACAAAGCCAATGGATCTTGCATAGGCGAGACCTATTTGTTTTGCAAATGCTTGTTTAACATACGACTGCGTAAATTTGCTATCACATTTTCAAAAGCTGTAACAGTCTGTACAGAGTTGTTCTGATTTGCCCAGAATATGCAGTCTACTTATTATAAAGTAATTAGGTCTGAGTTTAAATTTCATCTACCAACTCATGCAATGTTGGGAAACCTCTCCCTTTATGATGCTGGGATAGACCTACTAACTTCACCCAACTTTGAGCTGGTAAAGCTTAGCTTCTGTTTTATTAATTCCCTTTAGCTAAGTGCCTCATGCAAGAATGGTTTTGGAGATCCAACAGGAGTTGTTTTCTCTGCTGCCGTTAAATACGACCTTCTGCTCCATAACTAAAGCCTACTTCCCTCACAGCATCTCCCTACACCACCACCTGCCCAGCCTCTTACATCCCACAGCAGTTAAACTGAACCCCTATTTTCTTCAACAAGGTACCCCGTGGGCACTGTTTGAGCTCTATTATAATCTAGCCCTGGAAATTTCCATTTGTTGAGGTAGAATTTGTGCAGACAGACCTCCCCCTCCCCCGACTTAGTGCTTTATATATGTAATGAGGTAGATGAATACTTCAGTTTTTGCCTACACACCATGAGCATCTACAGTAACAGCTGTGTATAGAAGATTATGTAATATGTAAAATAATAGAAAAGATATTTAGTCATTGGTTAAACTACGAGCAGCATGACAGCGCCTGAAATTCGGTTGCCTGCACTACAGGTGCATCCTTAACCTATCGTGAAATAAAGCATGTTTCTGTATTAATTGCTGTTTTTCTAAGGAACTGATTTGCGTCAGAGCCACGAGAATTCCTTAATAACAGCAGGTGTAATGAGAACCTCTCTTTTCATCATTGTGCCATCTTTTCAGAGGCCAGGAGGTTGCTAATTAAAATATACGGCTGAGAATGGGCAAGGATCCGAAGTGCTTTGGGAGTCCATTTTTAATTTCTAATCCCAGGCAACGAAGTACTAAGTGCGTAGGATGTGGTTTCTGAGTCACTATGGCAACGGCTCCATTTTGCCTCTTATGAGCCTTCTTTCATAGACTTTGGCCACCCTAGAATTTGTGTTTTTCATCCCTGTATTAGTTCTATTCATTTGCGTCCTCTGTGCTTTATGGAAAATTTGCTATTTATTTACATTCTAGTACTTTCTGTGCTTGTAGGCCTGCTCATTAGAGGGCAGACAATATACAGGCCACTTTCATAGAGGTCAATTAGAGCGCTGTGCAAGTGGTTAATGCCTTCCATTTTACTGTTGCAGTATGGCGGTAAGTATGATGCGCATGATGAAGTTGATGTGCTAAAACCGCACTACATTTTGTAAAAAACGTTTGCCGCTCCCAACACAACAGCAGAAGGCTGGTGGTAATTGCACAAGGAAAACTGTAGGAAAAGCATGGTACAGATTTTACTTTTAACACTAGATCATTCCCTAAGCATTCTATTGAGATCTGGGATAGGATTATGAATTCCACCCCAGATGCAGTTTTTATCACAGAAACTTGGCTCAATGAGCATTCCCTACCAGATATTGCGGGTTCATTGCCCTTAGGACACGAGATATTAAAAAGTGACAGATCAGGGCGCCAGGGAGGAGTCCTGGCCATTATTTTTAAAGATATATATTTATGTTCTGTTGAATGTATCTCATCCTCGGCCGAGTGTGAATTTCTAGCAATCCAATTGTCTCTTAAAGAGCAAAGGTTTCCAGGGGGGCGCACGATTCTTTAAAGACCTATGGGCTACAACTCTCAGTGGGTGGCCAAACCGTCGCGTAACAAAATTTGAGCCCTCCCCGCAAGGTTCATGGAGGGACCCCCACCCCGGCCTACCACCTACCCCTTTGCCCCGCCACCAAAATATCTGGTATGTTTTGAATTGAAATCTCCAATGGCTTGGAATAGCTGTCCGGACGTGTACATAGTTTGCTGGTCTGTCATATTCTAATTGTAATTGATTTTCTATTGTGCTTAATGCCCCTGGAGAGGCATTGAAACTCTTTATGCTGGGCAGTGTGCATCTCTGGAACCCAGGGTTAGTGGATAGTCCAGTGTTGTTGGTCATTGGGATTAGGATTGTGCGCTCAAGTAAACCACCCCAAGCATTCACTCCAAAGGGTAAGTGGTAGATTAAAGTTTGATGAGTAAGGTGTGATATTTACTGGGGAAAGGGGGATATGTGAGTTCATGCGACTGCTTAGCGGGGTTAATAGATGAACTAGAGGGTACTAGGCAGTGTTACATTGGGGAGACAGCCATGACAACGCGGGCTTTACACTGCGCTGCCATTACGGCGCTGCCATCACAACGCAAGTCCTTACAACGACTTGCGCTGGAGGGCGCTCTTCGTAAAGGAATAGTTTTATTTTGTATTCCAACACCTTCCCTACTGTTATGTGGGCTGGAGTTGGAAGAAAAAAATAAACTATTCCACAATCCAGCGCCTACAGCGCAAGTCGTTGTAACGACTTGCGTTGTAATGGATGCGTTGTAATGGCAGCGCGGGGTAAAGCCAGCGTTGTCATGACATGCATCCGTTACATTGCAGGTGCACCACTTTAAAAAAGAGCAGAGCTGTGCTCTTTGAAATGAGTCGGAGGCTGTCAGCAGAAATGCATGAGAGATTAAGAAAAACATGCATGTGCTCAGAGAGAGGAGTCATGCAGAGGGTGGAAAGGAAAGAGAGAGGCATTTCAAAGGAAAAAGGAGAGGTGCCATCAAAGCTTTTAGGTAAGCACCATCAGTTTTTCATGCCAGATTTAAGTAATATAGTAATAACGTTTTGAGAATCCGGACAGACAGTGGCAACGTGCTGCCTGCATTCCTGACGGTGGAGACCCACACACTGAAGTGAGGGGGTTCCCTTCAACATTTCAGTGAAGCCCTTGATAAGAAGGGGCTGCTGATTAGACGTCCTGAGGCACTGCCTAATGTTAGATTGTAGCTGTGAGATTTGCAACTGCAGATTCTGTTGTGCAGATGAAGGGACCCTCAAGAGAGGCCCAGCCTTTTGTCTTCTGGATCAGATTGGCTGATGACAGAGATGTACTGAAAACTCACACATCTAGGTAGCATCATATCCAATACTGAATACTCTGTTACCATAGCATCAAGATATTTGAAAAGCAGTTATTAACACGTCTTACTCAACAGCAAGAAACTTTAGTTTACTCGAATGCGTGTATATTATTTTGGAATTTCCAGAGATTAAATCAATGTATTCAGTTGTGAAAAAGCCTGTGAAAAAGGCTATTAAGAGATGCATGATCATCCTGTTTTACTATTAGCTTGCCACTCCACTCTTGTCACAGCTGTCTAATTCCTAAAGTATTCTCCACAAAAATAGGCAATGCTGCTTCACATTTCCCAGTAAAAATGACTCAAAGAATGCCCTTAATTGATAGATTTAACATGTGGCTTCCCAAGCTACAAGGATTGCAGAAATTGTTCGGAAATTGTAATTAAACATCAGATTTTACAGAGAGGTCCTCAATTGTTTAAGGCAAGTTTTTAATAGCATGGAGCTGAAACCAAATGGATTGAGAGTGGCCCTTGTCTCTTCTGAGAAATGTATCCATGGGAAACCTTAAAGGCGGCCTCTCAGATCCATCTTGCTTTCGCCTCGCGCGCATATGAAACTTAATGAGCAACAGTTATTGTGGTTCAGCATTGAAATAGTATTTTTTTTAAATAGCATAATCGATTTCTGAGCAAGCAGAGCAGAGACCTGAGCTTAATGCTACATGTGGATGGCAGTTTTAGACCTGGTTTCGGTAAAACACTGTCCAAATTGAGAAGGTGTCTGGTGAGGAGATGAGCGAAAGCACGGGAAAGAACTACTGCAAGCTAAACGTTTGATCTCAGGAAATGCTTTTCTGAAAGCCCTTTCTACCAATTCAGCCTGGAGATTTCTGCATTTAAAGATGCAATCTCCTTGAAAACCAGAACTTGGGCTTCTATGGGAATTCACAAGGGCATATTATCAAGCCCCTTATCACTGCTTTAGCGGCAGTTTCCTGCCGCTAAAGCGGCGCGAAGGTTATCGCCGTTCTTGATAATATGGCTCCATGTCTCTCTCTGATACTATTATGGTGGTACCACAGACAGAGAGTATATTCAGGTTACTTGGATTTTATGGCCAAAAGCCATAACGTTGTTACTGTTCAGGGCTAGTTCTGTTAATAATAGAAACCTTCCACAATATCCCGTACGTGGTTTCAGTCCCACTTATTTTCTGATATGTTTTAATGTATGTATTAAATCAACTCGATGAATTTTAAGTTAATCAAAGCAAAACACGCTAGTGGTGTTCATTCACACATATTAACCAAAGTGTAGGAAGGTTTACTTTGCAAAATATTCACATCTAGTAGCTGAAAGAAGATACAAATGTTCTTGTTGGGCAATTAATGTAAGCAGCAGAACACCATTACAGGTATTTATATATACTTGTAGGGTACAGCGTGCAAATATTGTTGTATAGCTCCTATATATCCTTATATCGTGTTAAGTTAGCATAGGTACATTTCGGATTTAAACGCCATTTTTCCTTTCTTGCAACTTCTGCACACGACCCTTATTTGTTGACTTAGCTTTCAACCTAGTGGTTTGCCGTGGTGTATGTGAGAATAATATGTTATTGCTCTGATATCAGTTTTGTTTAATAAACCATGTCTGCACGGAGAGTGCTGAAGTTTCAGGAGCAACACGATATGGAATTGTTATGAGGTCTGATCTCCACGCCTTCATAGTCATAACACAAGTGCAGCCTTTGCCAACTTGGGCTTGAGGCGGGATTGATATTGCTTTGCACGAGAATTGTTAACACACTTGATGCGGTGCACATGCAGAGAGAGCTGGTGTATGCTGATGTGATTCCTTCATGCTAGGACACTAAGGTATGGGCCCGCCCTAAAACAACCCAAAGAGACCTTCTTAGATAATAATATAATATATGTGTTAGGGAGGGTGAGATATAAGTGTTGTTAACTCTTATTCATTACAGCATGTTAACATGCTGTCACCATTCGCTTTTTATGTCTTAGTAACTATGCTGATAATTTTGCTACTGATAATAAGTGTACTTGTATTATCTAAGATACTGCGCCTGAGAAGACGGCATTAGTAAATAAACATTTCAAATGCACATGTGTCTTCTTTACTCCATGTTCTGGTTTGTAATGATAATATAACGAAAGAGTGTTCATGAGTCCCACGTACCCTGAGGTACTGTAAGTTCATGTTCTGGTTTGTCTAAACATTGGGTGTTTGATATGTCCAATGAGACACTGTAGCTAGCTCGGTAAGGGGTGAGTTGGTTGCTAAGGTAAGTTTTGGGACACCCTAATTTGCCGAGGTTCCACTCCTCTGTGCACAGTTCTGTGTGAGTACAGAAACCCTGCAACATGGCGCCCAACGGTTTCGGTGGTCTTATATCATGACACTCGAGTAGTTTATCGTTCATGCCTTAACCCCTTCACTTCCGTTTCCGGAAAACGGGGTGTTGGTGAAACCTACCTATTTCTTGGAATAGGTCTTTATTCAAGCTTGATTCTTACCTAAACGGTTTCTTTGGATTACTACCCAGTTGTGCTACAAAGTATTCTTTGTTTTTTCTTGTTTCCAGTTCTGTAATGGCGGCAGCGGTGGCTATTGCGCAGCATAGTCGCGTAGCGGTACGCAACCATCTTCAGACGTACCAGGTCCCAGTAGATGGGATGGCTGTGATTTTCGTGGTATGTGCAGATCCGGCGTTTCCTTACGAGTTGTTTTACTCTTGGGTTACGTTTCCGGCTGTGGACGCTAATTCTGGTTTGTTCCACTCCTACACCGCCTCAGATGTCCCAGCTGAATATACGCCGTACAGGGCATTGGAAATACCTATTGATCATTGGCAGCATCGAGTTTGGTTTGATGGCGCCCTCCCCCACTCTATGTCCCCTGCGAGGTTAGGTCCACTCTCAATTCCAGGTACTAATTGGCCTGCGTTGGGTGGCTTTACCCCGCACCCGAATCACGGGGCTTGCACCCTGGCTGAAATTCGCAGGCTGCATGTAGTTTCCATTTCCGTGATTCGTGCTTTAGTGCAATACATCGGTCGACATCTTCCTGGTGGTCCCCAGGGGGGTGCGGCCGCTCCCATGGAACGAGGCGGTATGCGTCTCAATCCAGTGATGGTAAATTCGGTTTTTGGTGCGCGTCCTGTTGACAACGATGACTTCCCATTCTGGCTAGCAGAGAAGTTTGATCAACTGGAGGCGGTTTTTCCGAATTCTACTCCTGCTGATAAACATAGAATGTTAACGATTACTCTACCGAAGGATATTACTCCTGAACTTGCTGACTGTGACAGCTGGGGAAAAACATTTGCGGCAGTTTATACAAGGTGTTTCGGCACCCCGTCTATGACTGCCCTGCCTGAAATCGTTAGACGTGTTCAGAATGATCACGGTCCAGAGGCAGCGGTTGAATTGGGTATGCGCCTGTGTGGTTCTTTTGAGATTGTAAGTGATCTCATTCTCTCCAATGTTAAAGGAGATGCAGTTAACTTTCAGGTGTCGAATGCTTTGGCTGCTCTGCCCGATGCCGACAAACCCCGCCAGTTAGCAAAAATTGTGGTGGCCGCTTATAAAACGATTGGCCGCACAAGTAGGGGTCTGAAATATTTTCCAGTGAAGGAGAAAAAACAACCACAGGGACAATCTGCAGTGACAGATGCCCAGCCCAAGTCCAAGAAACAAAATTGGCCTAAAAAACAGACACAGGGGAAGCAGACAACGCAGACTCAGGGTACTTTTCCTGCAATACAAGCTCCTGCGCCACCCGAAAAAGTTTATGATTTGCGCGACCGCGCGATGATTAAATCGCCTGATCGTTTTCAGGGTTCTGATCAACGCTCTCCTCGTTCCTTTCAGGACACATCGGCCCCGAAGACCGGTGGAGGAGGAGGGGGTGGACGTGGACGTGGTGGCCAACAAGGACGTGGCCAGTCCCGCCAGACGGACGGCGCAGTGAAGCAGGAGGATTCTACGCCTAGGCGTCCGCAGTTTGCGAAAAAGAAAGTCGCAGCCTTAACAGCGCATCGATATGCCACAGATAGTGAGAACGCGGCTTCGGAATCTGACGTGGGCTCTGACCTTGCTGGACAGCGCGGCGGAGATAACCATAGTCAGAGAGGCGCTGCGTCCACTACTGAGGGTGACAGCGACTGATGTCTACGTTGTGATAGAAACAGCGGATACGAGACTTGCTCCCCCTGAAAGACTATATGAAATTGTCCTGTTGATTGAAGGTGACATACAGCGTACCGTTAAAGGTGTATTTTGGGAGAATCTGTCTTCTACATATGATATTTTACTTTCGGAGGCTGACTGGCCCCCACCTTTTGTGCTCGCGGCGCCGCGAGGGGAGGAGGTAATCCTACCCAGTTTCGCGAACACTGTCTCGAAAGAGCATGCGCAGCATTTTGCAGAAGAGTGGGCTCGGGCTCTCGCGCCGGCTCTGTACCGTAACCAATGTGGTTGGGATAAATTGTCGCCTTGCCACGAAATTCCGTTGCGGTCTCAGCCGCAGCCTCAACCTCAATATCCCATTCGGCGTGAAGCAAAATCTTCCGTCGCGGAAATCCTTGAACAATTGGAATATCAGGGAGTTATTGAAACGTGTGTGTCACCGATGAATAATCCCCTTTTTACTGTGAATAAACCTGACGGATCATATCGTTTGGTTTTGGATTACCGGCATTTAAACTCGCATTGCCGTAACTGTGCAGTACAGAATACCCACGGCTCTGCCCTAGTGGATAGTCTCGTGCGTAAGCGTTTCAAGACAACGCTTGACATATCCAATGGTTTTTATGCCCACAGATTGGACAGCTTTAGCTCCCAATGGACCAGTTTTACAAGCGCTGGAGTCCAAAAGCAATTCCGGCGTCTTCCAATGGGCTACAAGAATAGTCCTGGTGTATTTACCGCTCGAATTGTCTCTATTCTGGAGGCACTCGACCCTGATGCTTTTTCGTATGTGGATGACATATATCTCACAGACGACGATATTTGGGAGCATCTGTGTCGAGTGAATTCTCT
Source organism: Lissotriton helveticus (assembly GCF_964261635.1). Lineage (NCBI taxonomy): Eukaryota > Metazoa > Chordata > Amphibia > Caudata > Salamandridae > Lissotriton > Lissotriton helveticus. Next base: position 1,035,303,072 of record NC_136059.1, read on the forward strand.
TGTTTGCAACTTCGCAGACATGGGTTACAAATTCAACTTTGCAAAATCGCACATTGCTGAACACACAGTGTTGTTTTTGGGCTATGAGCTCAACAATGAAGGTAGAGGTTTGGCTCCTCACTTCTTGGAGAAGTGCGCACATTTGCGCGCACCAACAACTCTGAAAAAATTACAATCCTTACTGGGCTTTTTGAATTTCGGCAGAACTTACATTCCGGAATATGCCCAGCGTATCAAGCCTTTGTATGCTTTGATACAACCAACTTTCTCAAAATCTTGCTGGCTGCCTGAGCATTCAGCCATTTTGCAATCCTTGCAGGCTGATCTGCTCGCTTCTAAATATTTACTGACTCGTGATAACCACACCAACCTGGTCATAAGAATAATTCCTGGGACGGTGGGTTTCACTTACCTCACTTTTAATGAAGGTGACACAGTACCTATTGCTTACAAGTCACACTTGTACACCTCGGCTGAGATGCGGTTTCCCACCATAGAAAAGGTTTTAACTGCTGTACAGATGGCTATTCTAAAGGAACGTGCTCTGTCACAGGGGAAACGCATGCTAGTGGTAACACCCTGTCCTCATTTGGAGGCAGTCACGAAAGCGAGTGTACCAAATTCAAAAGCTTTGCACCCTCGGTGGATTCAGTGGGCTGCGTCATTGTCATCCTCGGATGTCATGTTTATTTTTGACGCTTCCTTACGGTCGCAGGAGTACTTGCAGTATGAATTCGTTCATCCTGCTCCTCTGGCGATGCGACCTTTGGAGGACTTCCATTGCATCATTTACACTGATGGGTCGGCGCAGGTTGCGCATGGCTCTAAACATGCCTACGTTTCCGCTTGCGCCATTGTGGTCGGTGCTATGTTGAATGATGAGTTCATTTCCAGGGAGGTACACACGTTGCCCCTGGGCGATTGCACCGCACAATTAGCAGAGCTTCGTGCTCTCTTACTAGCTTTGGAGTACGCAGATCCAAGTGTTACTACTCTAATTGTAAGTGATTCTTACTACTGTGTCCAGTCTTACAATGAAAACTTGTTCTTTTGGATTCAAAATGATTTTCATGATTCCAAGGGTAGCACAATAAAACATAAAAAGATCTGGGTTCGAGTGGCAGAGCTTAAGGCTGTGTTGCCACTCGTTTATGTGATTCATACTCTCGGTCATCAGCGCGTGGGAGTTCACGCTGTTGGCAACTCGCTTGCTGATGAAGCAGCGAGATCAGCAGTATCTACATACTTAGTTGCAGCAGTTACTAGGTCGAAAACCAAGATTGATAGCGACATCTTGGCAGCGATTGCTGCCTCTGAGAAGGGAAGTAAACATCCTTCGGGATTCCCTTCGAAGTATAAATACCACTTAAGTCCCGAAAAGGTTCCTTTTGTGACAATACCTGATGTTGGGGAACGGCTGATTCCCAACTCTGATCGCAGAACAGACTTGATTACAGCGGCTCATGAAGGTGTGGCGTCTGCGCATGCGGGCGTCTCAGCCACTGTAACGCAACTACAACAACGTTTCTGGTGGCGGGGACTGTACAAACAGACGCGTGATTATGTCCTTCTTTGTGACATATGCCAGCAGATTAAACCTTCAACTGCTACGCGTCCGCCTCAGACTCAGTTGTACATTTCTAATAAACCACTAGGCTGTGTTTATTTAGATCACTGCGGTCCATTTTCATCTGATACTGCGTATAAATACATCTTAGTAGCAGTTGACTCATGCACACGCTTTGTGTGGTTATGGCCACATCGCAGCGCTGATTCCCGGACTGTCATCAGAGATTTGCGTATCTTTATAGGGATTTTTGCCTGTGGTACCTTCCATTCGGATCAGGGTCCGGCTTTCGCCTCTAAGGCGTATAAGGATGCCATGACTTCGATGGGGGTCCAAGTCAAGTTTTCGTCACCCTACAGACCCGAGGGTAATAGTGTAGTTGAACGAATGAACCGTGATTTAAAGCAATCTTTGACAGCCCGAGTTATAGGCACTGGCAGAAATTGGCTGGCTCACCTCTATGGCGTGCAGCGTGCTCTTAATAATCTCCCTAGAAGGTCTCTGGGTGGGCGGACCCCATACGAAATGCTCTTTGGCATCAAGATGTTCGTCCCTGACCTTGACGGTCTAGACTCGGTGGTTCGCGCCACTTCCTTTGACGCAGATGAACATTGCAATGTTTTACAGAATCTACAAAAGACGAGAGACACTCTTGCAAAGGAACATTTGCCCTCCACATCGGATGATGCGTTGCAGATCCCGGTAGTTGGCTGGCTACCCCAAGTTGGAGAACTGGTTCGAGAGAAGATCGACAACAAGAAAGAGTTTGGTCCCTCCTATCGCGCTCCGGTCCCAGTGCTTGGAGTGAAGGGCACAAGAACAGTCATTTTACCACCACTTCCAGGTCGTAAGGAAAACAGGTTTATTTCTATTGACAATGTCAAGATACACAGAGTGGCCGATTCTTCTTAGCATGACACCGGCTGTTTCCTGTCCTTCCATTGTGAGAAATTCAATTATGCCCACTGCTTCTAATAATGAACCTGAGGTGGCCATCGAATTACCTGCTGTTTCCACTCCATTATTGAATACTTTACCAGGAACTAACCTTGATGAGACAGACTATACATACCCCACTGATTTATCCATGCCTGACCTGCAAGCTCGTTTAGCCACGGAATCCAGGTTTTCATTTGACTCTGCTTCCCTTGCCTCGAAAAAACCCTCTAAAATTGCATTATATGCTAGCCTGTTTAAAAAACATTTTTTGATACCTCCTTGGATATACATTTGGCTGGTCCTTTTTTCAGTTTACCTTTTTATGTCAATTGGTTTTGTGTTTTATTTTTTTCGGATTATGAATGGACACTATGTCGAGGAGAGAACTTGCATTACTCATTTGAATGGAACTTTGGCCCCACTTTCCTCTTCACATTCTACACACAGATTAAAAAGAGACTTGACTTTGGTTAACATCACAGCGTGGCCTGTTCTGGATGGAATCGCGTGGGATGCAGTTCGTTTTCAGATTCATGGTCCAACGGAAGTCGTTAATGTCCCTAATGTACTAAGAGTTAATATGGGGGATGTGGTGAAACAAAACATTCGTTCTGATGATTGGGATGTTAATGCTGTGGAAAGTTTGTTTTCTGATTTGAAATATTATGCTGCTTTTGATGCTGAGGATTTATATTTAGAATCTGCTAATTATGGTGAATTGTTCTGTTACCAACATTATGGCAATCACTTCTTACACAAGACATCTTCCCGAAGGGATGCGGTTAATTTTACTCAGTGGGAACATTGCCCAGCACCAACACAAGGGAGTTCAGAAACGTTTCTTAAAAAGTATACTTATTTCACTGACTTTAATCAGTCCAATCCGGAGTCCTTTTATTTTAAATTTCACAAACAGCCACTGTCCAAGGTTCGACTTACAAATACAAAATTGTTATATTCAAAGGCCTTCCTGGATCAATTAGTTACTGGAGGGTATGAGTTATGGAAGGATACCATAGACCTTAAATCAGTTTGGGGCTCAAGGGCCTGGCAGGTACAAGGCACTGAGGCTTTGCACCGTGCATGTCTCATCCCAAATCATATGTGGTTTTTAAATGAAACCATTTCCCAGACCACGTGCTTTGGATTGGCTACATCTAAAAGGTTAAACACCCCGTCTTTCCCGGAGTTGGAGGAATATGAGAATTGGAGTAATTTTACTAAATTGTCCATTAGAGATATACAGGCTCTGCTTCTGAATTCCTCCTTTAACATTTCCAGTATGACTCCCAAGGGTTGGCTGCTTTGGCACCGTAGTGCTGATTCTTGTCAAAAAAGATTTTTAAATATAACTGACGGGTTTAAGACTGTTAGATCTGATCCCCGTTTTGATTTGAGTCATACAGTCACCTCTTACTCTGTTGGCAAGTTGTGTCAAGCTTGGCTGAAACATTCAACTTTACCTGCGGTTAAGTATCACCTTTCCAAACTGAATGCAGACGTGGATTTGAATGATTTCATTAAGGGCCCAGCTAGTGGCAGGTCGAAAAGGTGGTTATATGGTGTTTACAATGAAATTTGGAAACTCTCACAGATTGAGGCTGCTTCACGCCTTAGGGCTATTGATCAGGCAAATCTTGAGAAAGTGCTTGCAGTGGTTGACAATAGCATTAACGTGCTTTCCTCTAGAATTTACACATTAGATAATATTGTGTCGTCTGTTGTTGATATTGTGCATGATGAAGTGTCTGTATTATACCATGGTCAAAATCAATTACGTTCAATCATGCAGTTTGCATGGACACTACAGACTCTAAAAATGGGTAAAGTTCCCTGGGGATACATGAACGTTTCCTCTTTATTTGCACCATTTAATTTGACAGACAAACAACGCTTGCTTTCAATGCGTGATGCTTCCTTTTCTATGCTCCATATTGAAAGATTGGAATCTTTACCTTTTTCTGTGGCAGAGACCACTGCTGCTACGTGGCTTATCCACGGTTTAATAACGCTGCCTTTTGCTTTATATAAGTTTTCAAATTGTATGAAATATGTGCCAATAGGTCGTTTTGAACCCTTAGGTAGCGGTTTTCTTCATGAGGTCTGGTCACTCCCATACACATACAGATGTTTCAAGGATGAACAAGAGGTTTATCTAACAGGGGATGAGTGTACTGAGACGCCAGATCATTCTTTAATGTGCAGACACATACAGTTACACGGTTCATGTAACAAGGACCGACCGAATATGGCTTGCGTTTTACAGGGCACGCCAGTTCCTGCTATCATCCCCACGTTTAAATTGTTAGAGAATGGTAGTTATTTAATGCTCAATAATGAAAACTGTTGTGGTTTAATTAAAGGTATAGCTTTCATAGTAACGGTTAGTGAGCGAGTTACTTGCTGCAGAAATGTTCTTTATCCTCCCACACGTGAACATAGGGAGTCTTCCATTTGGCCACAGATACCGACCTTGGGAGCAGAATTCAGCGGCATGGCTAGAATAAGAGCTCTATTGTCCCAGAAAGAGGTGGCCTTGAGCTCGGCCCGTGAAACTTTCGTGCTTCACATTGCTAACACCCGCACGGAGGTTCAGGCTCTTTTAAACACTGATTTGCCCTTGCATTTCGGAGCCATGGTCCGTTCTATCTTTAACGCATCCTCCACAACGGGCCTAGCACATTTTTTTAAAGTTGTTAGCGGTGGTCTCGTAACTTCCTTTGAGAAGATTTTTGGAGTCATCCCTGCTTTCTTCCATTCTATTTTTTCTTCCTTGTTTGGAGGGTTCCCGTTTTTGCTTGCATTGGCGGCTGGCGCATTGGTGGTTTTCTGCCTTTTTAAATATGGATGCCCTTCCTGTGCAAGACCACGCACAGTTACTACTGACGCGGTTTCGCAACCGCATGCTTGATTATTATGGCACACTGCCGTTGGCGACTCTAAGCACGGCGTTTGGATTATCTTTTCGGTTCTCCTATTTCACCTGTGTCCAGCCTGTATTTCACTGCCTGACCTGTGATTTCCTTTGGGCCATTGATTTGTGTCTCTGCGGACCAATATCTTCTGACGTCGATTTTGATCAACTGATGAGTCCTATCATTGCTCACGAGTTGGTTTGTTCTGACGAAAGGATTATGGCCTTGGCGGTGGCACATGGACTAATGGGTCCCTGGGATGTGTTGTCGGCAGCGCAAAATTTCTTGGAACGGAGTTTTCTTGACAACCCACCGAGCTGTCCTCTGATGGTTATAGAGGATGCGGTGCTGGAAGATCACGTATGTTCCTTTCATCTTTTAAATTGGATGGCTGAACTGTTTTCGGATGAGGACAATGACTTCCTCCTGGAGGCTGTTGCAGCTTACTTTTCATATACAGTCTTATCATAGACACTGCCTCAAATTGACATGCTGATTGATAGCATTTCCTTGATTTTATTGACTTTTGGTCAAGACATTTTATTTTTTGCTTGCCTATTGGCTTGAGCCACATTATATTTGTGGGCTATTTTTTGGCATTAATTTTTATAATTGAATTTTTATTCATGCTCGTTTATACATGGATTCTGCTCTCATGTGATGGCACTTCTGTTACCTTATTTAGTCCGTTCTCGGATCATGGGGGGGTGTTGTATAGCTCCTATATATCCTTATATCGTGTTAAGTTAGCATAGGTACATTTCGGATTTAAACGCCATTTTTCCTTTCTTGCAACTTCTGCACACGACCCTTATTTGTTGACTTAGCTTTCAACCTAGTGGTTTGCCGTGGTGTATGTGAGAATAATATGTTATTGCTCTGATATCAGTTTTGTTTAATAAACCATGTCTGCACGGAGAGTGCTGAAGTTTCAGGAGCAACACGATATGGAATTGTTATGAGGTCTGATCTCCACGCCTTCATAGTCATAACACAAGTGCAGCCTTTGCCAACTTGGGCTTGAGGCGGGATTGATATTGCTTTGCACGAGAATTGTTAACACACTTGATGCGGTGCACATGCAGAGAGAGCTGGTGTATGCTGATGTGATTCCTTCATGCTAGGACACTAAGGTATGGGCCCGCCCTAAAACAACCCAAAGAGACCTTCTTAGATAATAATATAATATATGTGTTAGGGAGGGTGAGATATAAGTGTTGTTAACTCTTATTCATTACAGCATGTTAACATGCTGTCACCATTCGCTTTTTATGTCTTAGTAACTATGCTGATAATTTTGCTACTGATAATAAGTGTACTTGTATTATCTAAGATACTGCGCCTGAGAAGACGGCATTAGTAAATAAACATTTCAAATGCACATGTGTCTTCTTTACTCCATGTTCTGGTTTGTAATGATAATATAACGAAAGAGTGTTCATGAGTCCCACGTACCCTGAGGTACTGTAAGTTCATGTTCTGGTTTGTCTAAACATTGGGTGTTTGATATGTCCAATGAGACACTGTAGCTAGCTCGGTAAGGGGTGAGTTGGTTGCTAAGGTAAGTTTTGGGACACCCTAATTTGCCGAGGTTCCACTCCTCTGTGCACAGTTCTGTGTGAGTACAGAAACCCTGCAACAATATCATGAGAGTTTTTGTTGGTATTCTCAAAACAGATCACTATTACAGCATAAATCATAACACTGCAAAGCAATGATCAATCACAGTTTAGGAGAAATCGCATTTTACGTGGTTGAATCTTCAACTAGGGCGAGGCTGTCAATCAGATATATTTGTCATCAAAGACCTCTTTTGCTCGACCTCCCCAAATGTATGTATCTATCCATGGTCTTTGCACTACAAACTCTCCATTTGATAGGTGTGACCTGAAATCTTAGCCCACAGATCTCCAGCAGACAGTGCTTAATATAAGCTGGTGGTTACCAGTGCTTGGCACCAGCACTTAATTGTCAACATCAGCACTTGTGACAGTCTGCCACAAGGTGGCGTGTCAGGCTAATTTAGAGATGACCAAAACAGTTAATTATTAATTAAGTACACATTAAAAATGGCTTTTACCTTCCGCCCCAGCCAATCTATTGCTCTGGACGCCTGGAATAGTCGGAATTGTCACACGTGTAGGAAGTTGTGTTGTTACTACCATTGGCAACATGGCAGTGGCAATGTGTAGTGCAAACTGCAGTGGCCTCCTGACAGGATCCCTGACACTTATTTATTTACAAACTAGCCGCCCGTCCCGACGTTATCATGGAGCAATTAGGCTTCAGGGCTCCCCGCCCGCCCAGACGTTGTCAGTGGGTCCCCCGGAGCCTTCCTCCATATATTGCAGTATTATACCTCTATGTTTACTTTGTACGCTTTTGTAACCTGCACATGTAACTTAACCCTCCTGTAATTCACCCTTTGGCTCACTTTTTTAATGCTCCGTTTGCTACCTGCACAGTCACTTTTTCCTCCTATACCTCTATGTTTACTTTCTACGCTTTTGTAACCTGCACACGTAACTTTTTCCTCCTGTAATGCACCGTTTGGCTAATTTCTTTAATGCTCCATTTGCTTCCTCCTGCTACCTGCACACGTCACTTTTTCCTCCTATACCTCTATGTTTACTTTCTACGCTTTTGTAACCTGCACACGTAACTTTTTTCTCCTGTAATGCACCGTTTGGCTCAATTTTGTAATGCTCCGTTTGCTTCCTCTTGCTCACGATGTATGCTTTTGTAACCTGCACACGTAACTTTTTCCTCCAGTAATGCACCGTTTGGCTCACTTTTGTAATGCTCCGTTTGTTTCCTCTTGCTCACGATTTTCATTTTTGCTTCATTTTTCCGCTGCTCACCGCTCCTAAATAAATAAATAAATAACCTAGTCCTCATTCCCCGCCGCTCACTGCTCCTCCCCGCCTGTTCACCGCTCCTCACCGCCTGTCCGCCGCTCCTCACCGCCTGTCCGCCGCTCCTCACCCCTCCTCCCTGTGCCATGCCCGCGGGTCCTCCTCGCGCTCCTGGACGCCGCTCCTCCCCGCGCTCCTCACGTCGGGCACGCACATCGCGGCCGGCGCTTCTTCCAAGGGACTACTTTTTTTTCGGTAAATTTTTTAAATAACATATATTAATTAAGCTTATACAGCCTATGTCCATCTGCACACCCTGACGATTACAACGATGTATCGGGTGTGAGGATTGGCGCTGTGGTTCCCGAGTTTACCCGCCTCAAAGGTTCAAAGTTCTTCCTTTATAATAGTAGTATAGATTAAGCACTGCTAGCAGAAGACTGTTCATCATAGCTCCTACAGCCATGGCAGGCCCTGCATCACACAGTGGGATTTTTGTAGCGTTTGAAGGAAAGAGTAAGCAGAAACACTTTGTGAATTAAATGTTTTTTTTAATTTCAACCTTACGTATGCTCCTCCACATACATCGCTCTTCACCTCTGCCTGACTGCAAATGTCAGCCCCAGCTCCTTGGAAACACGATGACGTCAGTGAATCTTAACATCCCAAAGAAGTTTGAGGAGGAAGAGCAACACTACACCATCATTCCCACTTAAAAGACAATATATAATAAATAAAAATACAATATAATCATATAATAAATGCAAAATAATATAAATCTTGAAATAGACAAATCAATGTGTAACAATAAAAACAAAGGATTCCATGCCATCTAGTTTTTTCCTCACAAATTAAGTGAATTAATCGTGAAATGTAGCAGTAAGTAACACCGGACGTCTGGAACCTTCCTCTCATTTGAATAACGTTCGTATTGTAAACACCACCTGAACTTTCACGTCCTTGTGCCCCATTATCATCTGTTCTGTCATTATTAACTTCCACATAACCATAATTAGAAACACTCGTGGGGTTCCAGACTGCAATTCTCCTTCTGTGCTCCATTACGTCAGCACAACCATTGTTCGCATTTAAATTTCTTGACGACCTGACCCCTTCCAAATCATCATCAAAGCTAGCATCTTTTTGCAGGTTTCCCATACCCACATTTCCTCTGGTAGGAGAAGTCAGTCAAATTCCACACCGTTCCATCTTCAAGCCTAGCAGCGTCCTTTAGGCAGGGCCGCTGGAATTATGCGGCAGAGGAGGACCAAATTATGTGGCAGGGTTGAACAAATTACGAGGCAAGAAAAGGCAAATTATGCCGCATAATGCAGCACATTTAGTGACAGTTTTACTTCATTATATTATAATTTTAACACCTCGTAATAGTGTCTGAGAATGGAGTTCACCTTATTACTAAACATTTAACACCCAAATACATCAATAAGTAACGTAAAGATGACCAGTCAGACTTTGCGAAAAGTGTTCCGGTGCGCAGGAACCCGAGTCGCCATCTTTTTTGCTACTTTTGATCTGTTTGAACTAGAAACACATTTTTTGTTATTTTCTGCAGCTTATGCAGCAGATGATGAATTACGTGGCAAATGCAGCAAATACACAATCATGTGAAAATCGCTGCAGCCACAGAATCGCATGACTCTCGTGGCGCTGCCTTTAGGATATCAATAACTTGATAGGATCCCGGGAACTTACTTTACCTTAGGAGACATGCTTACATTTTTTGACCTAAACAAGCTGCCCAACAACTAATCGCGGATTCTAACCCACATGTTTTTTGGTGATATTAATCCTTGTAAATAGATTCTTTTTTTTAATATATCTGACAACCTGTTCCAGTGACCACTCTCCTTTCCCATTTATAGGCTTGCACAACAAATTACCCTTAGTGTATGGGTCCCTATTATGCATAATGACAAAATGACTATAACCGGTTACAAAAGGTGTTACACTGTAATTCCACTCCATTGTTAATCTCAAAAACCCAATCCTAGAGATTTTCATTAGCCAACTGTATTGCTCGAGTAATCAACAATTAAATCATTCCGGTGCACCATGTGCAGCAGGATGATAATAAAGCGAATTGGCATGCTGTAAATTGCCTTTTCTCCTTAAATAATGTTTGACTAATCCAGATATAAACTGTGTACCATTGTCAGAAATAATTTTCCAATGCAAACCTTCACTTACAAATAATCCATCCTCAAATTTGAAAACAGATTCCGAATCAAACCTCTTGGTCACACCAACCTCCACACATTTGGAAAAGTGATCGATCAATACAATTAATTGATTCATTAATTGATTAATTAATTACCATCTCTCTCGCCAATGTTTTTTTCAGTGGGTTCATAACATCAGCACTCACAGTGTTCCAAGGCACAGAAGGGCGTTCAGTTGGACAGAAACGAGGAATGAACGTGACCATGGAGTTAGCTGAGTTACAACACTCAAAACAATGTCTCACTTGAAGCAAAATGTCAATATCTATACCAGGGCAACGACACAAGGCCTTAGTTGTTTTGCCCTTCAAGGTGTCCGTCAAGGCAAAAATATCACCTTCTTCAAATAATTCACAATGAACTTCTCGAAATACTCTTAAATTCTTAGCAAAAAAATGTTTTAATGTTTTTTTGTTATATTTTGGATCAGCCGGACATCACAAAACACTTCACATGTTGGAATACACTGTTTTTCACCAATGCCTTAAGCCACGTCGTTCACGCTGATTCACACTTGCAACTTGAAAATCTGCTCACAAATCAATGGGACTCTCATTAATCGGATTCCGTATTTTACAAAAAAAAATAATCTGAAATGCAATTGTTAACTCCAATGAAATATTGCACAGTAAAATTGTAATCTTGTAGGCACAAAGAGAATCTGAGAAGAAGCCTTTATCATTCCCTCTGTGGTCAAAACATTCAGTCAGTCAGTCAGTAACTTTATTTCGGCCAACTAGAACCATAAAAGTACATCATTACAAGCATCACAACCAACGAAAGAAAAAATAAATAGCAAATGGAGTATACAGTCATATATCTACAAACATTACAGTGTAAAATAATGATATACCATTATCATAAAATCAATTAAAACAATTATTGAATTCATTTGAAGCTAAAAATGTCATGGTAAAAAACAGTGGCAGAACAAAGAACTGAGACGGAGTTCCCTGTTAGCTAGACCCACATATGGTCTATTAAAATAACGTACATATTGCATTCCCAAGTATTACTTAAGGAAGCCCCTCCGCCTGTGCCACATACTATTTAAAAAGCGTGATACAGCAAATACGATTGGGGGGTGGGTATCATATTTTAATAGTCGATAGGCCTCTAGGCATCGCCTAAACCCAAGGTTTCTACATATTTGTGTTAACCACTGTTAACGTGGCAGATGGTATGCAGGGCAGATATACAGTACATGAATTTCAGACTCTACCGTGTAATTACAAACCGGGCAATCTTCCTTGGTCTCTGTGGCCCATTTGCTGGTAAAGCTCATAAGTGGGAGGGTCCCCATTTTAAATTGCATGTACAATTTCCTGGTCAGAGGGGGGTAGATCACATCCAAGAAGGATTCTTTTCTATATTCAGCCTTTACTTGGAGGAACTCTGTTATCATTTGACCACTGGCGGTCCTTTCCAGGAGGGCTAATAGGGTATATTGCCTATAGTACAGCACAAGGTCTGGCCTAGATATAAGTGGGCACGCTGACTCAGGCGTTTGCCAGAGGTCCTGCCTACCTAGCCTGGCACAGAGATCCCTTACCTGGGAAAGCCAAGGTATTGTCTTGTTGGTTGGAATAGAAAGGATCTCCCTGAGCTCAGCTCTGTAGCAGGACAATTCCGGTGTCATCCATACCCTGCACCATAATGTAAAAGGCCTAAGGGCAATCTCTTCTTCGGTGGGCCGCAGGCCCAAGTCCATACGGAGGGGAACTAAGGGGGTGCTACGAGGAAGACCCAGTAGTTGCCTCATGAAGTTGTTCTCTATTTTCATAAGATTAGAGGAAGAGCAGTGCCCCCACAGTTCAGCCCCATGAAAAGTGTCCCCCTGGCTTGAGCTTTATATATTTCAACAACAGGGGCATCTGGCTTGAACGTGGAGGTTCAGTACATTTTTATGATTCCCCCCCCCACTGTCTGCGTTAACTTGAGACTTGCCTTGGCCAGTTGGGATTCCCACTCAAGGTGTTCTGATAATGTGATGCCCAGGTACTCAAATATCCCCACTCTTTCCAGGGGTGTACCATTTAGGGAGGGATTTGAGCGGGTAGTTTTGGGGGATTGAAGACCATGAATTTGGTATTGGTTAAATTGATCTCCAAGCCCCTCATGTTGCAAAACTCCGCAAAGCCGTCCAGGGTACATTGTATACCCGTTGGTGTTTTGGACAACAACAAGGTGTCGTCAGCAAACATCAACGCGGGAACCTTCCCCGAGACTAGCCCTGGTGCGTCACTGTCTTTAGTGTTGTTGAGATGGTCAATGAGCCCATTGATGTAAAGACAGAATAGGGAAGGGGCAAGCACACATCCCTGGCATACCCCCTTTTTGACAGGGAAGCGTGCAGAAAGTTCCCCATATTTTCCACATCTTACTTGTGCGTAATTCCCTGCGTGTAGCCTCACTAGCACGTCAAGGAGGTATGGTGGAATCCTGAGGTCATGTAGTACTTTCTGGAGTTTCTCCCTGGGGTCATTCAATAAAGGCTTGTGGGCAGTCTCGATTAAGAATTCAGGTACCCACACAAAAGATTTAAAATGTTCTGCCACCCACGTATAACCCAAAGCCTCACTGAATATTTTTCTTTTGTGTAAGATAAGGAGCACAGACCAAAGGTGACAATGACCTCGTCATCCTCACAATCATGCTGACTAAGACCTGCTCCCAACCCCTTGTTGCTTGTATCAGTTGTAATAATGCGTTTCCAAAGTAGATCAACACCATGCAGGGGCTGGTCATCACAACTGTCTTTCTTAATAGCTTCAAATACTACAGAGGTGTCATTCGACCACTCAAATTTGCTTCTGGTTTTCAAAAGCAAACTGAAAGGAAATGTTTTAATTGTAAATGATTACAAATATTGAATAGAATTCTAATAATCCCATCCTTTTTGCTAGTTTTTGTAGCATACGGAAGAACAAGTGAGCAGAAGGACATTGTGATGTAAATGGGCTATTCATTTGAACTGTGGCTTCGCCCTTCTGCTTGCCTCACTCCTTTCCTCAGCTTGATTTCAACTGTCATATCCAGCTCCCTTGGAACATGATTAAGTGTATGTCAAATAAACGTTATACAGCCAAAAGACCATAAAAGCATAACAGGAAAAAAACATACAATGTTAAAAAGTCCAATAGCATATATCCTTATGGCTAAAAACATAGGTCAGAAGATGTTGGACTTGACCCTGCTTGCAGGGTGTTCCCAAACTTTTTCACCTTTCCCCTCTAGTCTTTTTGCTGTATGTCTTGATTGAATGCTGCGCAATGGTGTGCAGAGGTTTATTTTCACCAGTGAAGGAAATGTCACTTTTAAAATGGACGCCATTGCTGTGTGCTTTGTGCCACTTGCTTGCGGTGGGTTGGCGTTCTAGTGTTAGAAGTGACAGGGTGCCCTACACCTCCCCCACAGTGACAGTTGGGACTGGGACTGCCAGGAGCCTTCTGGAAGCTTTTAGCCCTTTCTGGTGGGTGGGGTGAGGAGCGTATATATAGAGGAGCTGAGGCTCCCTGCCATGGACTGTGCGTGGACTTTGACTGAGAGGTGACACTCTGCCAGGAGGTACCGCCGCAAGGGCCTGTGTGCTGGCCCCTGTGCCCATCTGTACCCCTAAACTGTCCTCAGGGCTAGTGAGAGACTCTGCTGGAGTGGAGACTGCTGTGCTAGCAGGATTGCCATCGTAATGGAGGGTGACTGTTCCTAGGAGCTGCTGCTTCAGCTCTGGTGAGCTGCCCAGCTGCCTGCTGATCTTGCCCTGCATTAACGGTCTACTGGCCCCTAGCGCCCCGTGAGCGCTATATCTACAGTGACTATACTTGCCTGCCTCCCTAGCGCCTTGTGAGGGCTGCAGCTTTATTTGATGGGACCTAGGACCTGGGAAGCGCTACAACTTTATTCCAGCAGTGACTGTGCCCTGCCTGCTGTCTAGCGCCTGGTGAGCGCTTTGTCTATACTGCCCAGGAGGTGAGGCACGCCTGCCCACCTGCAGCACTGTGCTGCCTGGAGGAGCTGATCATCTGAAAGTACAGCGGGAGCCTGCCCCGCGTTTGGGCCGCAAGTGCCTGCTTTAACACAGCAGGTGCCTATCCTGCGTTACTGATGCATTATAGTGCTGCCCTGGGGGAGCGGTGTATTTAAACATACAGCGGGAGCCTACCCCATATGTTGGCGACCTTCGCGGGTGCCAACCCCGCACTTGTGCTGCTGAAGGTGGCGGGAGACCACCCCGCACTTCCAAACTGCCCTGGATCACCACCGCAGCCCGTATTCATGGAGAGAGGAGTGCTGCCACGCTGCCCATGGCGATCCGGAAGCTGAGCAGAGGCCACCTGGTGGTGGTAGGCAGGGCCTGCTGTAAGACATCCGGAGCCACGCGGGCTCCACACCAAAGTCCCGGGTCCCAGGACAGGGCCCGGGTGCAGTGAGTAGAGGGCCGGAGGGAGAAAGCCGAGAATCGGCCCGTGTCCCGTCGAGGAGGAGCGGAGTCCTGGAGTCTGGGAGAAGCCTGAGGCGCCTGGTCGAAGTCTCTCCCCGTGGTGGCAGAAACCAAGCCCGAAGAGTGCGCTGCCCCAAGTGACAGGTAGCCGGTGAGTGGGTCTAGACTATTGGGTGGGGGGGCGGGCCGAGGCACGCCGTCGGTGCCTGAGGTCCTGAGACCCAGAAGGATTTTGGTGATCCACACAGCCGCACTGCCCAAGAGCGGGCCACCGCAATGTGGGCAATTCAGTTGTGGAGAGTCCCAGAGCGGGGCTCCCACTTGTACCGTGACTTGTGCCTCATCCAGCACAACTGCACAACAGGACTGGGCAGCTGCAACGTTGGGCAAGCTTTGCTTCAGAGCTCCAGAGAGGGGCTCCCACGTGTACAGTGGTGCCAGTACTCTGTTGGGCGTATTTCTGATTTCAGAGTCCCAGGGAGGGTCTCTAACGGTCCTGTGATAACTGTATCTTACACAACTGCCCAGCTGGTCAGTGGGCAGTTGCAACAATTGGGGCAAACAGGGTTTATGCTTGCAAGGCCCATGGCCTCCTCTGATTTATTGCCTAAGGTGTTGCTCATGGTTTATGCCTAATGAGTTCGTGCCCAGGTGTATTTACATAGGGCGCCCTGGCAATGTTTTGAGAAGGGCATTTATATAGGCATAATATAGTTTAGACTGATAATGTGCGTATGCCTACTCTGATCTAGGCCAATGTGATTGATACACATGCTTTTATGCATAATGGGCGTGTGACTCCTGATAATGTGTTGTTTAGGCCCTAATGATGCCTACTGTAGATGTTCCTGCCTAATGTCATGTTAGGACGCTTTATGTTCCTACCTAATGCTAATGAAAATGTTTTTCCCCTAAGGGTGACTGCTGGTGGTTTTGCAGTCACTGTTAATGTTTTTTTCCCTGATGCCTACGTGACTGGTTTAGGCCTAAGGCTGATGCCTAATGTTTTGCCCCTAATGCGTACAGTGTTGGTGGTCTGCATACTATGCCTAATTGAATGTGTTTTATGCCCATTGAGATGCCTCATGCAAGTATGCTTAATGTCATGTGACGCATGCTGATAATATGCGTAATGTGTTTCAAAGCGTAAGGGTTTTTATGCCTACTGGTTCTAAGCCTAAGGCCTGTATGCTAATGAGGTTTTTGTGCCCAAGGATATGCTTTCAGACTAATCCACAAGTTTACGTCTTAAGGGGTACATGCTAATGTGCTGAGCTGAGTTAATTTATTCATCAGCAGGTACTAGTTGTTACACCTATATCCCTACTGGTGGTTACATTCATTCTTTGTGCTCTATGGCGGTTCTGGCAGCGGCCTGATTGGCACTGCCCTGTAAATAATTCCCCAGTAAATTGCTGCCTGTTGACAGTTGGCACAGTGTTGTATGTGCCTGTGATTACGACCCTAATGTTTTTTCTTAATACAAAAAGGTACTTTTACACAACCTGGTGTGGAGTCTCTTTTGTAGTGTGCCCGGTGTGTCGCCTGTGAATGTGTGCTGTACAGATGCTTTACACAATGCCCTGGAGTTTAGCCTACCAGCTCCGCACCACGCTACCCCATTTCTAACAGATGAAAACAGTGCATATAATTTGAAATTCATCTGTTTAAAATATTACATTAACACTCATTCCGTTTCCGAAAATATAAAAGGCAGTTTTTATCAAATTTAAAAATGAAGAACACAATTCCCGCGAGCCCAGGGATTGCAGGAATATAAGCCCTTCCTTATGAAGTCTCAAAATCGATTTGTGTAAAATTGGGCTCCTGTAGGTGTCAGAACTCTTCACATAAGGGTAGGGCGGATACATCAATGGGTGAGGAACATTCGAGCATGTGTATGTACAATGCATGCTAAACAAAGTTATTCACGGGTATATAATCATGCCCAAAGTTAATCAAGAAGACCAAATAGAAGGCAGTAATGTAGTCTACTAGTCAAGGTCTATTCTGGCAAGAACATGAGCATTAGGATTTTTTTCACTTCTTTTTTGAAGGCAGCGGTCGGGCGGACTGTATGGATTTCCGGAGGAAGAGAGTTACAAATCTTTGGGGCAATGCCAGAGAAGGCTTTGTTACTCAATCTCTTTCTGTGGAAAAGCTGTGGTTTCAGGAGCATTGTACTTGCACTTTGTGATGCTCTGCATCCCCCTGATAGTTCTAGTTTTTGAGCCAGATAGATGGAGTCTTGAAGTGAAGGGCTTTGTGCCTCATGCAGGCAATTTTTAGGTGAATTCTGGCCTCATATGGTAACCAGTTTAGGGATTTTAGGGCTGGGGAAATGTGTTCTTTTCTTTTTGTCCCACTAATCAGTATAGCTGCGGCATTAAGGGAAGCCCTTAGAGGGACCATGCTCAGTTTGGGGAGACCACATAGCATGGAACCACCATAGTCTAGTCTTGGCAAAAATAAAGCTTGTACCGCCAATTTGAAGACTTTCTGTGGAAGGAATGGTTTGAGAGTCCTTAGTATACTCAACTGATTATTATCTCCCTTGGTTGCATTGCTGATATAGTTCTTCCTATTCAAGTGCAAGTCTAGTGAAATTCCAAGTGATTTAGCTGACTCAATAATGGGGAAAATAGTTGAAGGCTGTGAGGTGTTTCATCCGAAGGTCAGTCTTGGAAATATCTTGGAAATATGATTTGGGGGAGTGCTGAGAAGGAATTCAGTTTTGGATGTGTTGAGCATGAGGTAGTTGTCCGTGAGCCAGTTTTGAGTGTTCATCAGGATTGAGTTGAGTGAGATGATGTCTTCTGAGACGTGATTTTCAGATAGAGTTGAGTGTTGTCCACATACATATGAAAAAGAATGTTCGCGGAGTTCAAGGAGTTCCAAGAATAAATTGAACAGTATGGGTGATAGGGCGGACCCCTGGGAACCACCATAGTTACGTTATGGGGCTGGGAAAGAGATTGATTCATCTTTTTTCTTTGGGATCTGTTTTGAAGGAAGGAAGTGAACCACTTCAATACCAATCCGGAAAGGCCCATCCTTTGCCCCAGAGCAGATAGTAGTTTGATGTGGTTCACAGTGTCAAAGGCAGAAGATGAATCGAGGAGGATCAATAAGCAGGATTCATTATGATCTAGGAATTTTAAGATGTCATCTTTGATGTGTGTGAGTGCCGATTCAGTGCTGTGCCATTTCCTGAAGCCAGATTGATGATGATCCAACAGTTGGAATTTCTCTGTGTGTGAGCAGAGTTTAATTAGCACACATTTTTCAAGCAGTTTTGCCCGAGTGGGTATGTGGAAATGGGATGGAAGTTGTTCAGATCAGAACTGTCTGCGTTAGGTTTTTTTAGGGTAGGGGTGACCTGTGCTGCTTTTAGGCAGTTGGAGATCGTGCCTTGCATTAGTGAAGCACTGACGATCTTGGACCATAAGGGGAGGATGGAGGCTTTTATTTCCTTGAAGATGGAAGGTGAAAGAGGGTCACTGAAGTGGTTAGATGGATTGCTTGCAAGGAGGGTGTTGTAAATGTCACTTTCAGTGAGGTAAGTAAATGTGTGCCAAGATGCATTTTTTTGAGGCTTAAACTAGGGGAATGAGTGGCTCTTGGTGGGTAGGTGGGACCGTGGTTTTATATATTGGGAAAAGTGCCCTCTTTGATTCAATGTCTGAATTGATGCTGTTAGTTTAGTGGGAGAAGAATGCAGCTAAATCGTCACATATGAGAGAGCCGTCACCAAGGTCATGGCGTTTGGGTGCCTTGACCGATGGTTGTTTAATGAGTTCAAATAGTTTCATAGGGCGGTTGTTAGCTTGATTGAGCTGGGATCTGAAGATGTTGGTTTTTGCAGTCTTGACTTTTTTGTTGTAAGAATTCCTGATCGCTCTAAGAAGGGTTAAATGTTCTGTGGAAGGCATGGATCTCCATGATCTTTCGGCCGCCCTCAGCTTACCGCGTTCCGAGTTTTGGTTGGAGTTGAACCAAGGTTTGGAAATTTTGTGGGAGGTATTATTAAGCTGTAAAGGGGCAATAGCATCCATGATACCAGAGATAGAGAGATTATACAAATCAGTGAGGATTTCCTTCAAGTCTGCTTGTGAAGACAAGGCATTGTTGCAACGGGTAGCTAGTTCTTCAGTGTTTATATTTCGGAGGTTCCTTTTCCATTGCTTTGTTTTCATGGACTGGACCCCCTTTACCGACACCTTCCTGTTGATGAAGAGGATTTAGTAGTGGTCGGACCAATTGCATGGGGTAATGGAGTCTAGAGTGATGTTGTTACCTTTGGCTATTATGAGATCCAGAATTTCACCCTTGTTTTGAGATGAACTATCACAGAATTGTGTCAGTTCTTTATCCAAAAGGAAGTATTTGAGACGATTCACTATGTCATCGTTAGGGTTAGACCAGTGTAGGTTAAAGTCTCCCAGGAAGATTTGGGACACTAAAGGGTCATCATTGGAAGAGATGATTTCCATTAGGAGCTCAATGAAGGGAAGATTGTCTCCCGGGGGTGGTAGAATGTATGTAGTTTGCAGACTGGGCAGGTTATGCACAATATAGTGATGCATAGGTAATCACATGAGACTGGAGTGGGGGTTTCTGATTTTGAGACCGAGAGTGTGGGGAGAAAATGGCGGCAGACGGCTGAGCTGCCGCGGTGCTCCCGAAACGGACTCCTGTTAGTGCTCTACCTACGGACCCGACCTGACGGAAAACGGGAATAATGAGCAGCAGAGTGTTTTAGAACTCTGAGCAGCACTTAATAATTGAGATTTCCCTTTTTTGAAGTAGTTTTACGGAGCTATTTTTTCCCCCGTAGGCGGAGAGTCTTTTCACCATTTCTATCTATGCCTATGCCGGGGAGCTGCAGCCGTATCTCAGCGGCGGCGGCGTTTGCGGGGGTTTTTGTGAACTCGGCGGCGGCGGCGGATCCTGGAAGCAGGCCAGAAGTGGAGTGGAGCAGCGGCCGACAAAATCAGAGGGGTGTAGGAGTTGAGCGGCTGAAGTGCAAGGTTCTCCCGCTGGTTCCGTGGCAGTGGACCTTAGCAGCGCTGGAGCTGAGGAGGGGCAGACGAGCAAGGAATCTGGTGCGTGTGTCAGGCGGAGTATCAACGGGGAACGGTGGGGGGTCAGCCCCCTTCGAGACAGCGGTGGTGGATGGGGAAGTGGAGCGGGCCCCCAAAAACGGTAAGGAGAGCAGTTCTGCAGGGGGCAGTTTAGAGGCAAGATCATCTCTTCGCCTGGTCAAATACAGTCCAGAAGTGCAAAGCACGCATAAGTCACGAAAGAAAAGGAAATCTGTGGCTAAAGCAGTAGCTAAGGTTCAGGCGGTTCCCCCAGCAGGAAAGGGCCCCTCTTCCTACCTATCAGCGGAGGTTAAGTCAAAGAACACCCGCTCATTCAGTGTTAAAGCAAGAGAAAAAGCTAACAGTAGCAAAGCCGTAGTTGAAGGAGGCTCCAAAATAACGCCATCCTTGCGCTCTTATTTTAAAGCCCTACCGCAAGTGCTTCACCTCCCTAAATATCAGATGGCGGCACTTAAAGACGGGGTATGTGTAGAAAACACACACGAGTCTGCTCCGAACATTGCTCCAGACATGGCTACTAAACCCGCTCTCAGTCTGGCCCCAACCCCAGTGTTGGCCCTGGGTAGTCCCTTACCCCTTAATGGCGAAAAGGTAGCATCTACAGTGGGTACTGAGGATATTCCGGTGGACACTATAGTTCCGCCTGGGGCGGAAGCGATCCCCTCAATAACACATAACCCTCTGTTGGGACAAGATAGGGGGGCTTATGCCTGGGTGACGGTACACAGGTGGAGGTGGAGTTGGAGTTGGAGCATTCAGTGAGTGGGGCAGCGCAGGAAGCTGAAGGAGAGGAGCATCTGCCCCTATATGCAGGACAATCACATGATGATCCACCTGCCTCGGATAGTTTAAGGCTGGAGGACTCCTCCGCTAATATCTCCGCTGCAGCATTAATGACAATGTTTTCCACTCTTTCCCAAGATATAAAGAAGGGGTTTGAGGAATCATCAGCAAATCAGGCCGAGATAAGGAGCTACTATGAATCGTTAAACACAAAATTCGACAACCTAACATCAAGAACTGGGGTACTGGAGGAAAATATGACGGCGCTGTCACTTCATGTACACAAGGTGAAAGATGACATTGTTAAGTTGAAGCGAGAGGATTAGACCCTGTTGGATAGGATGGAGATATTAGAGAACAACGCTAGACGCGGTAATATCCGCATCCTTAATGTGCCTGAAGGGTCAGAAGGCACAGAGATCAAACCGTTTATTAGTCAACTTTTGAAAGATTCATTAAATCTCGATTGCACAATGGAGGAGTTGGCCACAGACATTCAAAGGGTACATAGAGACCCCTTCAGACGCAATCCACAAAGAACCAAACCCCGTAAAATTTTGGTCAACTTCCATACATACGCTCTTAAGGAGCAAATTCTTAACTCAGCACTGAAACAGAAATCCCTCTCAGGGAAAGGATTTTCCTTTTCTATAAGATCTGATTTGGCCAGGGTCACACTTGAAAGGCAGTGGGAGCTTGGGAGACGTTTAGATGCTTTTAAGAGTGTAGGGGCAACGGCCCAACTGACATTCCCCGCTGCGCTAAAAGTGATGTACAATAATAAAATGTTCAATATAAGGACAGTACAAGCAGCGGACGAGCTTTTGTTGGAGTTTGGAAATAAGACCTCTTCGGAATAGGAGAAACTAGTGCCTTTGATGCCTATAGTCACGTAGAGCAATGAGCTCTTTTTCTCTGAAATTAGATATTAGGACCTGAAATAGAGATTTGATAAGAGAACAAAACAAAAAATACACCGAATCAAATTAAATACACACAAAAAAAAGATGATGTATAAAAAAATATATATAAAAATAAAAACTAATCACTAAAAATGTATCATAAAAATTAGCTTTCAGCACTTAGCTTTTAGCATCTAGCTGTATTTTAAGTTGCACATTTTACAATCACAGGGGGGCATTTCTTAGGTCACAATAGGTTTCTGTTAGGGGTCGGGTCCGGGTGGGCTGATGGGAGTCCGTAGTGGGGCGCCATTAACTGGATTCTATCCGGTTAGACACACCAAGGGTTCTCCATGGGTGGGGGGGAGGGCGAGTAGGGAGTGGGTGGGGTGGGGTGGGACTAAAAACAAAAAAAATTCCTCATGGGTCACCTTAGCAGGTTTTTTTATTATTATAATGTTTACTTAGTTTTCTATGACGGGCAGTTGAGTTCACCTTTGGTAGAACAGTGTGACGGTATTCCTTGTTATGAGCGTTTCTGTTTTATTCTATGGCAGGTCTACTTCTTTCTCAGTGGTTTAGAATATGACGATGGCTAACTTAAAAATATTTTCATGGGGAGGAGGAGCTACGCTAGCAACCAAGATGGCCGCATAAGCTCCCGGCTCCGCCGACCTCCGCCAGTTGCTCACAAATCCTGACGATTATCCTGATTTCGCACCGGACTCCCGTGCAGCTGAGGTGTTACTGACTCTAAAGGTGCAATCCCGGAATTTCTATCTGCTCAAATAACGAAGATACGCCGTGTTCCATTCTCGGCCTAACCCAGAGTTGAAGCCGGGGCCTCGATTTCTAACCGGGTTGGAGTTGAATAACATCATCCGCGGGACGTGGGTAGCGTCCGGTCTCCCGAAGTGGAGTGTTTCTTGACCGTTTTGGATGGTGGCTCGGTGGCAGTTGTATCTCGCAGCTACGGCGGCGTGACGCATCAGTTGCTGTCGTCGGGGGTCCGCTGCCCGGAGGCCCCGTTGGGCTCCCGGGGTCGATGGGCTTGGATCCTCGCTGGCGGCGACGGTGTTGAGATCGCGCCTTTGAGAGTGCCCACAGTTGCATCCGACTTGCCTGTGCCTGGTACCCCGGAGTAGTCGACCTCCGGGGTTCAAAGACCTGCTCAGTCGCTTCGTGAGAGGCGATGGAGTGGGTGGAATGTATACCGTCGCTGCATACTGTAATGGCCGCCATTGGGGAGCTCCACTCACAGGTCACCGCCATCATCCGGAGGATGGTCGTAACGGTTGATATTATCTGCCGGGGACCGGACTTGGACCCTTCGTTGGTTCAGAAACAAGCTGTTTTACCCGCGGAGTAAGATGTGTCTGAGACGGAGGGCCCCGCGCTGAAGCCAGACTTGGTATTTTTTGTCGACCCCCGAACGACAGCTAGCAAGCCCGGGACTATCGAAAGTACATCCTGCCCTATGCCGATACAGCCCCAGATGGACATGGATGATCTTATATTTCAGAGCGAGTTCTCCAGTGACTGTCGGATTGTTACCTCACCCTTTTTCTCCTGGATGGTTCAAATACGCTCTAGCGACCTATCTTTGGTGGACAGCGTACATCGTTTGACTTTTGGACTTTGTGTGCTACTATCCTGGATTCAATCCTTCCGTACTGACTTTGAACTTTCTCAACATTTTGATATTCTTATTGAGATGGCGGATCGAGCGGAGAGGGCTTGCATGAAAAATCGCAGTGGCCAGGGTTAACTTTGATTGGATGGGTTTGAAAAATGACTTCATTTGATACGGGACTTGTAACCTATAATGCGCGGGAGTTGGGTGGTTCTTACTAGCTCCCCCCCGTCTGATTTTAATCGTTGCATTGTATTATTCTGGATATGTGTAGGGGCCGTCTGCTACTGGCGGGGGGTAAGGGAGACCGGGGTCTGTTTGATATTTCCTCCTCCACTCTTTTTTCCTACTTTTAGGTCTAGTTCCGGGGCGACAGGCACACTGCTAGTGGGGTTGGGCCGTAGCCATTGCAGGTGTGCAGGGTGGGGGGATTGGGGAGGGGTTTGTTATTTTGCCTTAGTTTAGTTCTATGGCCTTTTTTTCTTTCCTTTTTCTTTTACGAGAGATGGGTTGTTTATCCTGTATCGATTTTCTTATGTATCGGGGTGTCTAATTTGGTCCTCATTATCCTGAACTATGGGTGGGTGAGCTCTGCTGGGTGCTGCTTCGCTGGATTGTTGATCGTACTTTTCCTCATTCATGTACCTAACTTGGTTGACGTTGCATACTCCTGTAAATTGATTTTTCAGCATTGGTTTATTCGCTCACCTATCGCTATATTGTATTCTATGTATGACGCCTGATATATGTAAATTTTCTCTTGTTTTCTTCAATAAAACCTTTAAAAAAAAAAAAATTCATGGAACATTAATGGCATGCGCACTAAACCCAGGGCTAGAAAATTGTTCCAGTATCTTCGGGATGTAGATGCGCAGATTATTTTGATTCAGGAAACTCATCTACCTCAGTCTGAAATAGAGGCAATGGTGAAGAAGAATAGGTGGATTGACTTTGCAGTCTCCTCCTCCCAATCTACTAATACTAGGGGTGTCTCTTTGTTTGTTAAAAAAACAATTAAAAGCAAGATTGATCACTACTATGGTAGACCCAGGTGGCAGATGGGTTATAGCCTTGGTAAATATATCAGGGGTCCAATTCACATTTGTAGGTTATTACGGCCCGAATCAAGATGACCTTCGGTATTGGAAACGATTTTCTATCACCTTTTGTCCTTTCCCGATCCCGTTATATTCGCGGGAGACTTTAGTATAGTTCTAGACCCAGCTTTAGACAAGTCACATAATAATCGTTCCCGTGTCCCTTCAAAATCTAGGTCCTTTTTACTTAATGCCATGAAGCAATTCGGGTACGTCGACATCTGGAGACATAGGTCAGGAACGCAGCAGGGAGTTTCATTTAGGAATTACAAGTACCATCACAAATCGCGGATAGATTTTGTTTTGATTAGTCACACTCTGGTGGAAGGAGTAAGGGATATTCAATATCTCCCTATACACTTGTCCGACCATGCGGCTGTAATACTGGAGCACTCAGTGGCTCTTAAAATTTCACCTAGGACCTGGACTTTCGATCGTACCTTGCTCTCCCATACAGATGATGTTCAGGCTCTCAAAACTGAAGTTCAGCACTTCCTTAGAGAAAATGTTGGGTCAGCCAATAATGGTGTGGTCTGGGATTCCCTAAAAGCATTTTTACGAGGCCTTATTACATCAAAGGTATCTTACAGACGGAAGGAGTACAGAGAAGCCGTGGCCTCTATAGAGGCTGATATAGTTAGAACTCAGAGCGAAATCGATACCAACTTGGATTCTCCAATGTCCCAGGCAGACCTTTTGACATGCCTCAACAATGAGTTACTCTCTTTAAAGGCTAAATTAAGCTCAGTTTTAAATCAGCGGGTTCAAGAAAGATGGGATGCTAGCAAGATCGCTCATTTTGAATATGGTGAAGGCGCAGGGAAGTTATTGGCATGGAAAGCCAAATCGGATCAAGCACGTAACAACATAGACCTGATTAAGATCAATGATGTTCCAATATCTTCGGACTTGGACATAAGACAGGCTTTCAGAGATTTCTTCCAGGATATATATCAGGAGGATAAAACTGTAGAACCTGGTCTTATCAGGGAGTGGCTTATTCAAATCACCCTTCCAGCTCTATCAAGAGAACAGAGTGAATCCCTGGATAGTAAGATCTCAGAGGGGGAAGTAAGCATGGCCATCCAAACTGCTAAAAAGGGAAAGGCGGCTGGACCCGATGGTCTACCAGCCGAGATCTATAGAGCACTAGAGAAAGAATTGATCTCTTCTTTGACCGTTTTATTTAATCAAATCTTATTGGATGGTATTAGCCCGCCGGCATCCTGGGACAGTGCGTCTATAACATTGATACTAAAACCCAGAAAACCCCCTACGTCATGCGGTTCATATAGACCCATATCGATCCTGAATGTGGATTATAAAATCTTTACCACAAAACTAGCCAAAAGATTAGCATTGGTGGCCCCTGAAATCCTTCATTTCGATCAGAAGGGTTTTGTGAAGGGGCGTCACCTTTACGAACTAACTTATGATTTAGTGGGGGCGATTGATATGGCTGGGCTGGGATCCCTTCCTCTGGCGATCCTCACGTTGGACGCAACCAAGGCCTTTGACAGGGTGAACTGGGTCTACCTGTCGGAGGCCTTGGCCAAGTTCAATGTGGGAAGGGGAATGAGGCGGGCAATTGATCTTATATATCAGAATCCTAGCGCAAGTGTCCTGGTAAACGGTGCCTTGACTGTACCATTGAACATCTCGAGGGGTACAAGGCAGGGCTGCCCTCTCTCCCCGCTTTTGTTCGATCTTTATATCGAACCATTTGCCGAGAGTTTAAGAGATAATAAGAACATCTTACCATTCGAGTATAAGGGGTGGGAGAGGAAGGTGGCCTTGTACGCCGATGACATCTTGGTATCAACATCAGAGGTACAAACTGCACTCCCAGCTGTCCTTAAAGCAGCCTCGGAATTTGGCGAAATCTCCGGGTATGAGATTAATGCGTCAAAGACGGAGATGATGATGTGGAATGTAGATCAGATTCCAACAAATACCTTAATATCCCCCGGCAATAACATGAGGTATCTGGGGGTTAACATCGTCAAGGATATTAATCAGATCGCAAAGATAAACTTTGATGCTAAGGAGTGCCGTAAATTGTTACAGTCATGGGCACATCTTCCTTTATCTTTTTTAGGGAGGTCCAATTTAATTAAGATGTCCGTTTTCCCTAAGGTTTCTTTTCTTTTTAACACTATCCCGTTATACTTTGATCCTGTATTAATTAATAAATTGCAGTCTGACATTAATTCTTTTATTTGGAATAAGCGTCTTGCAAGGATATCTTGGAAGAAGCTTTGGAGGCGCAGAGATAAGGGGGGAATCGCAGCCCCAGATTTTCAGACCTATGCCTGGGCATTCCAACTGTCCCATGCCAGAATGCTCTTAAAAAAACCATCTGAGCATGGGGTGGGGTCTTTGTATTCCACCCTCCTTACAGGAGAAGGTGTCAGCCAATCGGGGTTCTTGTTTAAATTTGGAAACCCGAAATTTAAAAAAAAGATTAAGCTGAAGATCCTACAGGGAATGGCTAAAATGTGGGCCCAGCTAACCAAGGCCATTAAAATAGGGTATTACGGCAGTCGGACCCCGCTTTGGGACCTCCCAGAAAGCCCAGATTGGTTGAATGATTGTCTGGTGGCCCTGAGAAGAAGCTGGGTTGGCTGTATGGGGTGATTTATTTTTGGAGGGGGAATTATTTTCATGGGAATACCTGAGAAACATTATAGGCCCAAACAAGAACAATTAGCTGCCTTACCTTTTTCTGGAACTCTTTCTTAATCTTTGGCATCCATGAAGATTCAGCAAAATTAAGATATATATTAGTGAAGTCTCCCTCTGAAATTTTCCAAATCACCTGGGCCATCCTTTGAAAAAGTTCGCAGCAGGCGAACGAAACGCGTCAGGACTGAAGAGCTGCCCAAGCGTACTTTACATTGCCACGAGCAAAGTGTTGGATGTGTGACTCACCCCTCTCTTTTCCCTCCAGGAGAAGAAAATGCTTGCACATATTGCGGAGGGTCCATCCGCCGAGTTACGCACTACCTGCAAGGAGCGCCTATCATCACCCGACCTTGGACCACAATCTGTGCCTCGGAAGTGAATTCAAGGGTGAATGGCAGCCGCCAAGCACCGGAGCTTGGAAAGGGTCCAAACAGTCCTCAAACACGGACTGTTACTGGAACAACACTGCAGAAAATCCTCTGGTCTCCTGGCAACAGAACTATGGCAACTACAAATCGGGACTCAGCGGGACTTCAACTACCAGCATGCCGGCCAATCACCACCAAGGGTGTCCACCAGAGGGCCGACAACGCGAGAATAAAACATTAGTGAAGTCTCCCTCTGAAACTTTGCAAATCACCTGGGCCATCCTTTGAAAAAGTTCGCAGCAGGCGAACGAAACGCGTCAGGACTGAAGAGCTGCCCAAGCGTACTTTACATTGCCACGAGCAAAGTGTTGGATGTGCGACTCACCCCTCTCTTTTCCCTCCAGGAGAAGAAAATGCTTGCACATATTGCGGAGGGTCCATCCGCTGAGTTACGCACTACCTGCAAGGAGCGCCTATCATCATCTGACCTTGGACCACAATCTGTGCCTCGGAAGCGAATTCAAGGGTGAATGGCAGCCGCCAAGCACCGGAGCTTGGAAAGGGTCCAAACAGTCCTCAAACACGGACTGTTACTGGAACAACACTGCAGAAAATCCTCTGGTCTCCTGGCAACAGAACTATGGCAACTACAAATCAGGACTCAGCGGGACTTCAACTACCAGCATGCCGGCCAATCACCACCAAGGGTGTCCACCAGAGGGCCGACAACGCGAGAATAAAACATTAGTGAAGTCTCCCTCTGAAACTTTCCAAATCACCTGGGCCATCCTTTGAAAAAGTTCGCAGCAGGCGAACGAAACGCGTCAGGACTGAAGAGCTGCCCAAGCGTACTTTACATTGCCACGAGCAAAGTGTTGGATGTGCGACTCACCCCTCTCTTTTCCCTCCAGGAGAAGAAAATGCTTGCACATATTGCGGAGGGTCCATCCGCCGAGTTACGCACTACCTGCAAGGAGCGCCTATCATCACCCGACCTTGGACCACAATCTGTGCCTCGGAAGCGAATTCAAGGGTGAATGGCAGCCGCCAAGCACCGGAGCTTGGAAAGGGTCCAAACAGTCCTCAAACACGGACTGTTACTGGAACAACACTGCAGAAAATCCTCTGGTCTCCTGGCAACAGAACTATGGCAACTACAAATCGGGACTCAGCGGGACTTCAACTACCAGCATGCCGGCCAATCACCACCAAGGGTGTCCACCAGAGGGCCGACAACGCGAGAATAAAACATTAGTGAAGTCTCCCTCTGAAACTTTCCAAATCACCTGGGCCATCCTTTGAAAAAGTTTGCAGCAGGCGAACGAAACGCGTCAGGACTGAAGAGCTGCCCAAGCGTACTTTACATTGCCACGAGCAAAGTGTTGGATGTGCGACTCACCCCTCTCTTTTCCCTCCAGGAGAAGAAAATGCTTGCACATATTGCGGAGGGTCCATCCGCCGAGTTACGCACTACCTGCAAGGAGCGCCTATCATCACCCGACCTTGGACCACAATCTGTGCCTCGGAAGCGAATTCAAGGGTGAATGGCAGCCGCCAAGCACCGGAGCTTGGAAAGGGTCCAAACAGTCCTCAAACACGGACTGTTACTGGAACAACACTGCAGAAAATCCTCTGGTCTCCTGGCAACAGAACTATGGCAACTACAAATCGGGACTCAGCGGGACTTCAACTACCAGCATGCCGGCCAATCACCACCAAGGGTGTCCACCAGAGGGCCGACAACGCGAGAATAAAACATTAGTGAAGTCTCCCTCTGAAACTTTCCAAATCACCTGGGCCATCCTTTGAAAAAGTTCGCAGCAGGCGAACGAAACGCGTCAGGACTGAAGAGCTGCCCAAGCGTACTTTACATTGCCACGAGCAAAGTGTTGGATGTGCGACTCACCCCTCTCTTTTCCCTCCAGGAGAAGAAAATGCTTGCATATATATATATATATATATATATATATATATATATATATATATATATATATATATATATATATATATATATATATATATATATATATATATATATATTATTTCCACAAGAATCCCGTTCAGAATTCACAATAAAAACGCACTCACAGGTTTCAGTTTCTCCTTTTTCTTAGTTTAATTCAATTTAGAACACGAGGATTTCACAAGGACAACCAACGCGTTTCGCTATGTCAATAGCTCGATCACGGTATATATATATATATATATATATATCACACACAAACCTCCGAATAGGGAGCCACCAACCCTAAAGGGCTGCCTCTTCAAGACGGGCACGGAGACGCCTGCCAATTTCACACTCCATGAAAGACACACAAGAGGCCCATTTCAGGAGACGGAGCTTTTAATTCAAGATTGTATGCACAGCGCTTTCTGCAGTCCAACTAGTTTCGGCACTACAGCCTTGATCACGGGCAGAAAGTTTCACCAAGTGCCTCTGTGCTTGCGTTTTTGTAACGTCTCTGATCATGTGACTGATGATAGCCTGCATCTCCCAGAGTGCATCATTACGTGCAGGTAAGTGTTGTTTGTGAGAAAATACTAATTTTGTTGTCAGAAAGATGATACTCTGCTCAGCTACCTGATGCACACGTTGTTTGAATAAATCACAATGGAAATCAGTCAAAATGTTTAAAATAGCGTAATGCTGGATGTTGAGACATCTTGATTTGCAGGCTCCTTTCGCCAGAACGATTGGAAGGGGAGTCATCCCCAGCCAAATCCCTTCCAGCGCTGCCGTTATTTTCGCCATTTGGCATCTCCAAAGTAGGTTTAACAGCAGCGTGTGGGTCATGCTCCCTTGTCAAATACCTCACACAAACCTCTGAATATATACAAGCACTCGAACTTACTAAAAGCAGATGATTTTTTGCATCACAGACTACATGTCCCAGTAATTACCAGGACGCTGCACTTAGCATATGCCCACTGGGAGGGCCTGTAATGAATAAAAGCCAGTTAATTCAGTGATGTGAGCCTCGAGCCCATGAAGAAGGGGTTGAAGCACCCTGAAACGCGTCGGCATTTAAATTGAAAAGTGAAGCATGACGGCAGGCTGCAGCATAATAGCCGGATCGCAGAGCGTTGTTGTGTGCTTCCTAAATGCACATATATATATATATATATATACACAAACGAAGGTTGCCCTCTGAGGAAAGGCCGCACCCGGGGAGCTCAAACCTCCTTCGTGAGGACTGCCGTTGAGCCAGTCTCCCCCTCCAAACAAGCGCCAAACATGTTTCGGACAGAAAAGTCCTTGATCACTGGCAAATGAGGGACGGACAACAGCCAGTAGTGGGACACGCCTCTTTATTTGAATTAAGTCCCGCCCTAGTGGGCGTTGAGGTCTCGCCTGGTGGGCGTGTGCAATGTTGCACGCTGGTTAATGTAGTCCCGCAAAAAATATCAATCCAAGTGGGTGCTGCTGGACGCCCCTCATTAAAAACAATATTCACCCCAGTGGGTTTGATGAAGGTTAAAACCTGGCTCTTCCGCCTGTAACAAAGTCACTCACAGTTGGGTACTCCTCGGCCCAGCCGGGTCTCCATGTGCGAAGATCCTGGATCCGCTGAATCAGCGGCGGGGCCTTTCCGCGACCGAGCCAGCCGCTAAACATACACAAACGAAGGTTGCCCTCTGAGGAAAGGCCGCACCCGGGGAGCTCAAACCTCCTTCGTGAGGACTGCTGTTGAGCCAGTCTCCCCCTCCAAACAAGCGCCAAACATGTTTCGGACAGCAAAGTCCTTGATCACTGGCAAATGAGGGACGGACAACAGCCAGTAGTGGGACAAGCCTCTTTATTTGAATTAAGTCCCGCCCTAGTGGGCGTTGAGGTCTCGCCTGGTGGGCGTGTGCAATGTTGCACGCTGGTTAATGTAGTCCCGCAAAAAATATCAATCCAAGTGGGTGCTGCTGGACACCCCTCATTAAAAACAATATTCACCCCAGTGGGTTTGATGAAGGTTAAAACCTGGCTCTTCCGCCTGTAACAAAGTCACTCACAGTTGGGTACTCCTCGGCCCAGCCGGGTCTCCATGTGCGAAGATCCTGGATCCGCTGAATCAGCGGCGGGGCCTTTCCGCAACCGAGCCAGCCGCTAAACATACACAAACGAAGGTTGCCCTCTGAGGAAAGGCCGCACCCGGGGAGCTCAAACCTCCTTCGTGAGGACTGCCGTTGAGCCAGTCTCCCCCTCCAAACAAGCGCCAAACATGTTTCGGACAGCAAAGTCCTTGATCACTGGCAAATGAGGGACGGACAACAGCCAGTAGTGGGGCAAGCCTCTTTATTTGAATTAAGTCCCGCCCTAGTGGGCGTTGAGGTCTCGCCTGGTGGGCGTGTGCAATGTTGCACGCTGGTTAATGTAGTCCCACAAAAAATATCAATCCAAGTGGGTGCTGCTGGACGCCCCTCATTAAAAACAATATTCACCCCAGTGGGTTTGATGAAGGTTAAAACCTGGCTCTTCCGCCTGTAACAAAGTCACTCACAGTTGGGTACTCCTCGGCCCAGCCGGGTCTCCATGTGCGAAGATCCTGGATCCGCTGAATCAGCGGCGGGGCCTTTCCGCGACCGAGCCAGCCGCTAAACATACACAAACGAAGGTTGCCCTCTGAGGAAAGGCCGCACCCGGGGAGCTCAAACCTCCTTCGTGAGGACTGCCGTTGAGCCAGTCTCCCCCTCCAAACAAGCGCCAAACATGTTTCGGACAGCAAAGTCCTTGATCACTGGCAAATGAGGGACGGACAACAGCCAGTAGTGGGACAAGCCTCTTTATTTGAATTAAGTCCCGCCCTAGTGGGCGTTGAGGTCTCGCCTGGTGGGCGTGTGCAATGTTGCACGCTGGTTAATGTAGTCCCGCAAAAAATATCAATCCAAGTGGGTGCTGCTGGACGCCCCTCATTAAAAACAATATTCACCCCAGTGGGTTTGATGAAGGTTAAAACCTGGCTCTTCCGCCTGTAACAAAGTCACTCACAGTTGGGTACTCCTCGGCCCAGCCGGGTCTCCATGTGCGAAGATCCTGGATCCGCTGAATCAGCGGCGGGGCCTTTCCGCGACCGAGCCAGCCGCTAAACATACACAAACGAAGGTTGCCCTCTGAGGAAAGGCCGCACCCGGGGAGCTCAAACCTCCTTCGTGAGGACTGCCGTTGAGCCAGTCTCCCCCTCCAAACAAGCGCCAAACATGTTTCGGACAGCAAAGTCCTTGATCACTGGCAAATGAGGGACGGACAACAGCCAGTAGTGGGACAAGCCTCTTTATTTGAATTAAGTCCCGCCCTAGTGGGCGTTGAGGTCTCGCCTGGTGGGCGTGTGCAATGTTGCACGCTGGTTAATGTAGTCCCGCAAAAAATATCAATCCAAGTGGGTGCTGCTGGACGCCCCTCATTAAAAACAATATTCACCCCAGTGGGTTTGATGAAGGTTAAAACCTGGCTCTTCCGCCTGTAACAAAGTCACTCACAGTTGGGTACTCCTCGGCCCAGCCGGGTCTCCATGTGCGAAGATCCTGGATCCGCTGAATCAGCGGCGGGGCCTTTCCGCGACCGAGCCAGCCGCTAAACATACACAAACGAAGGTTGCCCTCTGAGGAAAGGCCGCACCCGGGGAGCTCAAACCTCCTTCGTGAGGACTGCCGTTGAGCCAGTCTCCCCCTCCAAACAAGCGCCAAACAAGTTTCGGACAGCAAAGTCCTTGATCACTGGCAAATGAGGGACGGACAACAGCCAGTAGTGGGACAAGCCTCTTTATTTGAATTAAGTCCCGCCCTAGTGGGCGTTGAGGTCTCGCCTGGTGGGCGTGTGCAATGTTGCACGCTGGTTAATGTAGTCCCGCAAAAAATATCAATCCAAGTGGGTGCTGCTGGACGCCCCTCATTAAAAACAATATTCACCCCAGTGGGTTTGATGAAGGTTAAAACCTGGCTCTTCCGCCTGTAACAAAGTCACTCACAGTTGGGTACTCCTCGGCCCAGCCGGGTCTCCATGTGCGAAGATCCTGGATCCGCTGAATCAGCGGCGGGGCCTTTCCGCGACCGAGCCAGCCGCTAAACATACACAAACGAAGGTTGCCCTCTGAGGAAAGGCCGCACCCGGGGAGCTCAAACCTCCTTCGTGAGGACTGCCGTTGAGCCAGTCTCCCCCTCCAAACAAGCGCCAAACATGTTTCGGACAGCAAAGTCCTTGATCACTGGCAAATGAGGGACGGACAACAGCCAGTAGTGGGACAAGCCTCTTTATTTGAATGAAGTCCCGCCCTAGTGGGCGTTGAGGTCTCGCCTGGTGGGCGTGCGCAATGTTGCACGCTGGTTAATGTAGTCCCGCAAAAAATATCAATCCAAGTGGGTGCTGCTGGACGCCCCTCATTAAAAACAATATTCACCCCAGTGGGTTTGATGAAGGTTAAAACCTGGCTCTTCCGCCTGTAACAAAGTCACTCACAGTTGGGTACTCCTCGGCCCAGCCGGGTCTCCATGTGCGAAGATCCTGGATCCGCTGAATCAGCGGCGGGGCCTTTCCGCGACCGAGCCAGCCGCTAAACATACACAAACGAAGGTTGCCCTCTGAGGAAAGGCCGCACCCGGGGAGCTCAAACCTCCTTCGTGAGGACTGCCGTTGAGCCAGTCTCCCCCTCCAAACAAGCGCCAAACATGTTTCGGACAGCAAAGTCCTTGATCACTGGCAAATGAGGGACGGACAACAGCCAGTAGTGGGACAAGCCTCTTTATTTGAATTAAGTCCCGCCCTAGTGGGCGTTGAGGTCCCGCCTGGTGGGCGTGTGCAATGTTGCACGCTGGTTAATGTAGTCCCGCAAAAAATATCAATCCAAGTGGGTGCTGCTGGACGCCCCTCATTAAAAACAATATTCACCCCAGTGGGTTTGATGAAGGTTAAAACCTGGCTCTTCCGCCTGTAACAAAGTCACTCACAGTTGGGTACTCCTCGGCCCAGCCGGGTCTCCATGTGCGAAGATCCTGGATCCGCTGAATCAGCGGCGGGGCCTTTCCGCGACCGAGCCAGCCGCTAAACATACACAAACGAAGGTTGCCCTCTGAGGAAAGGCCGCACCCGGGGAGCTCAAACCTCCTTCGTGAGGACTGCCGTTGAGCCAGTCTCCCCCTCCAAACAAGCGCCAAACATGTTTCGGACAGCAAAGTCCTTGATCACTGGCAAATGAGGGACGGACAACAGCCAGTAGTGGGACAAGCCTCTTTATTTGAATTAAGTCCCACCCTAGTGGGCGTTGCAGCCCGTCCCGACGTTGTCCGGGAGCAATTAGGCTTCAGGGCTCCCCGCCCGCCCAGACGTTGTCCGTGGGTCCCCCGTAGCCTTCCTCCATATATTGCAGTATTATACCTCTATGTTTACTTTGTACGCTTTTGTAACCTGCACATGTAACTTTTCCCTCCTGTAATTCACCGTTTGGCTCACTTTTTTAATGCTCCGTTTGCTACCTGCACATGTCACTTTTTCCTCCTATACCTCTATGTTTACTTTTTACGCTTTTGTAACGTGCACACGTAACTTTTTCCTCCTGTAATGCACCGTTTGGCTCATTTCTTTAATGCTCCGTTTGCTTCCTCCTGCTACCTGCACACGTCACTTTTTCCTCCTATACCTCTATGTTTACTTTCTACGCTTTTGTAACCTGCACACGTAACTTTTTCCTCCTGTAATGCACAGTTTGGCTCAATTTTGTAATGCTCCGTTTGCTTCCTCTTGCTCACGATGTATGCTTTTGTAACCTGCACACGTAACTTTTTCCTCCAGTAATGCACCGTTTGGCTCACTTTTGTAATGCTCCGTTTGTTTCCTCTTGCTCACGATTTTCATTTTTGCTTCATTTTTCCGCTGCTCACCGCTCCTAAATAAATAAATAAATAACCTAGTCCTCATTCCCCGCCGCTCACTGCTCCTCCCCGCCTGTTCGCCGCTCCTCACCGCCTGTCCGCCGCTCCTCACCGCCTGTCCGCCGCTCCTCACCGCTCCTCCCCGTGCCATGCCCTCGGGTCCTCCTCGCGCTCCTGGACGCCGCTCCTCCCCGCGCTCCTCACGTCGGGCACGCACATCGCGGCCGGCGCTTCTTCCAAGGGGCTACTTTTTTTTTCGGTTAATTTTTTAAATAACGTATATATATTAAGCTTATACAGCCTATGTCCATCTGCACACCCTGACGATTACAACGATGTATCGGGTGTGAGGATTGGCGCTGTGGTTCCCGAGTTTACCCGCCTCAAAGGTTCAAAGTTCTTCCTTTATAATAGTAGTATAGATATAAATATAAATACTATTTTGTGGCAAAAAAACAAACAAACAAAAATATATATATATATATATATATATATATATATATATATATATATATATATATATATATATAGATATATATATATATATATATATTACCTACTGGCGGTCGCCAGTAGGTATATATAGTTAGGATTTTTTCTCTATGGGATTTTTGAAAATTCTATGTCTAATAACTTTGGCGTTTGTGGACGGAATTGGCTGAAATTTTCATGGAACATTTTGTTTCTGAGCAGCCCCTGAAAATTTGGGGGGGGTTCGTCAAGGGGGGGCCGAGAAAAAAGGGGGGTCCCAAAACGTGTTTTTAACATTGAGTTTTCCATAGGGCGGTTGGCCTCACTTTTAGCCCGAACGGCTGAATGGATTTGCACGAAACTTGGCAAAATTGTAGGGACTGGTAGCCCGATGTGCCTTTGCTAGGTCTCAATATATGTGCTCCAGTGGATTTTGAGAAATTAACGTTCAAAAAAAGATATATATCTGTAACAGCGGACCAGGCAGCGCTCCGGTTCGCGGACTTTACGCGTTACGGAGCTTTGTGAAGCGAAGCTGATTGGTTCTCCGGCGTCTGTAAACATTCCAAACAGTCCGTAGCGGCCGCCATCTTGTCTCTCGGTAGGATCGAGAGACAAGAGGAGGCCAAAGCGAAGGGGCAAATGACCATAAGGGGGCATAGTAGATCCTCCCTGACCCTCTAGGTTTGATGTGGAGGTTTTAAAAGGGCCCCGCGGGGCAAAAAAAAAAAAAATAATAATAATCGAACGGCTGAATGGATTTGCACCAAACTTGGCAAAATTGTAGGGACTGGTAGCCCGATGTGCCTTTGCTAGGTCTCAATATATGTGCTCCAGTGGATTTTGAGAAATTAACGTTCAAAAAAAGATATATATCTGTAACAGCGCTCCGCTTCGCGTACTTTTCGCGTAACGGAGCTTTGCGAAGCTGATTGGTTCTCCGGCGTCTGTAAACATTCCAAACAGTCCGTAGCGGCCGCCATCTTGTCTCTCGGTAGGATCGAGAGACAAGAGGAGGCCAAAGCGAAGGGGCAAATGACCATAAGGGGGCATAGTAGATCCTCCCTGACCCCCTAGGTTTGATGTGGAGGTTTTAAAAGGGCCCCGCGGGGCAAAAAAAATAATAATAATAATAATCGAACGGCTGAATGGATTTGCACGAAACTTGGCAAAATTGTAGGGACTGGTAGCTCGATGTGCCTTTGCTAGGTCTCAATATATGTGCTTCAGTGGATTTTGAGAAATTAACGTTCAAAAAAAGATATATATCTGTAACAGCGCTCCGCTTCGCGGGGATAAAATTATCTCTGTATTACCTAGCTGTTGCTAACACCAGTTAGCGACCGCTAGTAGGAGATAGCGACCATCTTGGGCCCCACTTTGCATGTCAGTGATATTTATCACTAATGACATGCAAAGTGGGCATGCCAAGATGTTAGCGACTTGAAACAGTCGCTAACATCGCTATCTCCTATTACCAACTTTTGGAGATATTCGCGCTAAGCGCGAATATCTCCAAAAGCTACCACCTGCCCTGAGCAGTTCTTAGCCATGTTATCCAATGGGAGGTGGATAACATGGCTAAGAGCATTAGCTCGGTAATGCATGAATATCGCTGAGTTTTCAGCGATATTAATGCATTGCGGTCGTTTTTTATGGCATTTGCGATAAACCTTGATAATAGCAAGGTTTATCTGCGATAATTTCTGACGATGCTTAGCGGTAAAAAATTCGTTGCTAAGCATCGTTAGGGATAAATATCGCTTAACTTTGGTAATATGCCCCAACGTCTGTTAACGTTCGATTCGAAGGAAATCAGGAAGTGTTGAAAAACATTGTCTGCGCCATCTTGCCTTTTTTCAAATGCCACACTTTTGTCGTGCACGGCAGTCATTTTAGATGCCTTGACCAGACCCACTCTCTGCACGCTGTCGATCCTTAGCATGGCTCCCCACCCTCGCAAGCATCTCCCCCAGGCACTGGTCACCCCCGCTCTCTGTCTTATGCATGGGTAATAAACCTCCCCCCATCTGCGCTGCTCTTCTCTGAGAATCACACCCTGTGCCCGCCCGACACCTCCCTTTCGCCCTATTCACTACCGCACCCTCTGACACTCCTTTTCCTCTGTGTCCGATTGTCCAGGCCGGTCCTAGGCTATCAGCTAGCCCTGCAGATGTAGTTTATGGCCCCAGCTGTAAAGAATCACCCCTCTTCAAAGGAGTTATAGTAGATCAAGGCCCACACTCGATGAGATCCGTCACAGCACACGCGTTCCTACTATCTGAAAACCATCCTGTATTGTGATTGGGGAGGGGACCGAGCCTGAAGCGGAAGATTCCAGGGATGACTCTTTGTACATCAAAGTTTTTACAATTATGTGTCACATTAAAAATATATAGCACTCCAACAAAGTAGTAAGATTATAAAACTTTAATAACTTATAAATATATACAACAAAACAAAAACAGTAAAAACATATAAACATTTTTAGGGAAAAACAACGAAGTAGCGGTCGGCTGTGCGAATAGTCCCAACGCAGCACAACGTCCAGATTTCTGGACGGCACCCAGGTGATGTTGCCTGGGTGCCGCACTGATTTCGGCATCCGGCGTGGGGCGTCGCGGGGGGTGGGTCATCAGTAGCAAACTGTTGTGCGAATAGTTCCAAGGCAGCAGAACGATGGCACCAAGGTGATGTCCAGTAAGTTGCCGCACTGGTTTTGGTATCCTACAATGCTGCTCTGAATAACGGCGTGGGGCGCCCCGGGGGGGGGGGGGGGAGGCGGCGTGAACGGGCCTCTCCAGGTGGAGTCTCGTCTGTTGTAGTGGGGCGCCCCTTTACCGTTTCAGTTGCCATTCCGTCCGCTTTTG
This sequence comes from Lissotriton helveticus, assembly GCF_964261635.1. Taxonomy (NCBI): domain Eukaryota; kingdom Metazoa; phylum Chordata; class Amphibia; order Caudata; family Salamandridae; genus Lissotriton; species Lissotriton helveticus. The sequence goes on from NC_136059.1 coordinate 1,035,341,794, forward strand.
GTCCACTGTGTCAAAAGCCGCAATTCAGCTGAGTTGCGCCCACTCTTGCGGTGCAGCGATAGGCGGCTGCCACAGGACTCTCAAAATGGCGGCAGGCTCTTTTCTTTTTGGGCCTGGTCCACTGAAATGTCCCTGGGACACCTTGGAAATCGGACGACTGTCTGCTAGGTCTTGGACCCCATTCTCGAAAGCGTCCCCTCCGCCTTGAGGATTCAACAAAAGTTTTGGGGGCCCCCGACTCCTGCAGGCTTCTGGTGGGGAGCGGCTGCCATGATTGCTCGCGGAATGACCACGACGGAGCCACGAGATGGTGGTGCTTTCATGCTGACGCCAGCTTCAGTCTGAAACATCCGGAAACAAGGTGGGGCTTTCATCGTTTGGGAAAAAAAAAGTTTTCATCCAATGAAAAGTGTTATTTTTAGGTCATATGATCAAGCCTTCCATCATTAGGAAACCAAAAGTAAAATGAACCAATGAAAAGTTTTATAAACAAGTCACATGACCTGTTATGCGGCATAGGGTATAAAATGCGGAGAAAATACGTTGGCACGTGAGGCGGCGTCAGTAGCGGACCGATGTGCGAATAGGCCGAAGGCAACACAACGCGCCAAGATCCGGATGGCACCGAGGTGGTGTCCAGCAAGTTGCAGCACTGGTGTGGCCATCCTACAATGCTGAAAGTCGGCGTGGTGCGCCCCGTTGGCCTGTGAGTTCGCGTCAGTAGCGGACCGATGTGCGAATAGGCCGAAGGCAGCACAACGCGCCAAGATCCGGATGGCACCGAGGTGGTGTCTAGTAAGTTGCCGCACTGGTGTGGCCATCCTACAATGTTGAAAGTCGGCGTGGGGCGCCCCGTTGGCCTGTGAGATGGCGTCAGTAGCGGACCGATGTGCGAATGGGGCCAAAGGCAGCGCAACAATATTTTCGGAATAGAAGACACCACAAGGCGCTGAGATGCCAACATCCGGATGGCACCGAGGTGGTGTCTAGCAAGTTGTGGCACTGGTGTGGCCATCCTACAATGGTAAAAGTCGGCGTGGGGCGCCCTGTTGGCCTGTGAGATGGTGTCAGTAGCGGACCGATGTGCGAATGGGGCCAAAGGCAGCGCAACAATATTTTCTGACTAGAAGACACCACAAGGCGCTGAGATGCCAAGATCCGGATGGCACCGAGGTGATGTCTAGCAAGTTGCTGTACTGGTGTGGCCATCCTACAATGCTGAAACTCGGCGTGGGGCGCCCCATTAGCCTGTGAGATGGCGTCAGTAGCGGACCGATGTGCGAATGGGGCCAAAGGCAGCGCAACAATATTTTCTGAATAGAAGACACCACAAGGCGCTGAGATGCCAAGATCCGGATGGCACCGAGGTGGTGTCTAGTAAGGTGCACTGGTGTGGCCATCCTACAATGCTGAAAGTCGGCGTGGGGCGCCCCGTTGGCCTGTGAGATGGCGGCAGTAGCGGACCGATGTGCGAATGGGGCCAAAGGCAGCGCAACAATATTTTTGGAATAGAAGACACCACAAGGCGCTGAGATTCGGTTAGCACCGAGGTGGTGTCTAGCAAGCTATGCAGCTGAGTTGCGTGCGCACTTGCAGCGAATAGGTCGAAGGCAGCACAACAATGTTTTCTGAATAGAAGACACCACAAGGCGCTGAGATTCGGTTACCACCGAGGTGGTGTCTAGCAAGTTGCTGCACTGGTGTGGCCATCCTACAATACTGCTCCGAATAACGGCGTGGGGTGCCCGAAGGGGGGGGGGAGGCGGCGTGAACGGGCCTTCCTAGGTGGAGGCTCGTCTGCTGTAGTGGGGCGCCCCTTTACCGTTTCAGTTGCCATTCAGCTGAGTTTTGGCCGCTCTTGATGCTACAGCGACAGGCGGCTGCAACAGGACTCTCAAAATGGCGGCCTGTTCTTTGGATTTGGGCCTGGTCCACTAAAATGGCCCTGGGACACCTTAGAACTCGGACGCTCGATTTTTTTTTCCTTTCCTCTACATGCAAAAAAAGGTAAATGCCCGGTACGTTATACGCTTCATCTGCCATGATGTACTCTCCAGAGGAACCGAAAAAAAATATAGTTATGGTAACTATACCATGCATCGTCATATGGAGAGGTGGCACCAATTAATTATAGTGCTGCATAAAAGAGAGATTTGGAGGAGAACCCCCGACCTGCCAGTACATTCATCAAAGAAGTGGCACTGACAGCATCAGAGGCAAGGGAAATGGTCCCAAATATTTAGAAGAACTTTGGAAAGATTAAAATGACATGTTTAGATTGTGGCAAATTAATTTCATGTGGACAGATGAGTGTTACTCTATAAATACAGCATATGAACATCATCATAGTCGATGGTTGGTAGAGACATTTTGACTATATCCTGGACCTGCCCGTCCTCGCCCAAAATGGCGCCGGAATAAATGGGACTCGTAACTCCTTGTTGTGTACTGGTTGCAGAACCTTGAAATCACGAGATACGTATGCAGTTTTGAAGCACATGGCGGGCGGGGACGAGAATTGATTGAGTATTTCGACATCCCTATTGATATTAAGTTCTGATGTGTTATTGATTACTGTACTATTGAAAGTTTGAATTAACGTCACGCATGGTACTTGCCCGCAAATGTATATCTAGATAATTTTATTGTAACTGGCCCTGTCGTATTTTAATTATAAAATGTACGTCCATCGATTCCGCAACTGTTAGACACCTTAGTTCTTGCAACCTAATGGCCCGCCCGTTACGTTCCTCTACAGTGTAAATGTCTACTCATCATATACGATTACAGTTTGCTCCGTGGCCGGCCCACGTGGTTATAGGCTCGTATTTGTATAATGAAATTTTCACAATAAAGGTTTTTAAAAGAAAACATGGTAGTAGTATATACATTGGTAAAGTTTTTAATAATAGTCACTGTTTTAGAATCATTAAAAGGCAAGTGAAATAAAGCAGACCAATTACATGAAGGGTAAAAGGTATAATACGCAGGAACGCAGTAAAGATAAATGGTCAAGGGCTGTTGTGTTTTCTACTCCTGCAACATAAAGTGATCGATAAGAATCTCATATTCAGGCGTATCGGCGACTAAGACAGCAGGTCGACCCTCTTTTGCTCAACGGCTCCGTCATGGGACGAAGAAACGCCATTTTTCTCGAAAAAAGAATATATTTTACTTGCAGGACAGTTGTAAATTTTCCGGGAAAGTACATTAGCCTGGAACATTATAACATATATTTAAGAAAAAATAATGTTCGGAAGTAATAAAAAGCGTAATTTTTAGGTCATATGACCAAGCCTTTCATCATTAGAATAAGAAAAGTAAAATGAACCAATGAAAAGTTTTATTAACAAGTCACATGACCTGTTATGCTTACGTTACGCGCTGGGCGTCGCGCCCCGGATGACTTCCGGATGCGCTAACGCGGCGCGTCATATGAAGCATTGCGCGACAACGCAGGTCCAGAATATAGTCAAAATGTCTCCACCAACCAGCGGTCGGAACACAACCCCTTTCAGCAGGCTAAATAGTTCTGTTAAATGACAACAGAAGGGACAGGCAACAAGAACCATCAGTCAAAGAGGGGAGGGCTAGTTCTTCTCTACCGGGTTACATTGGGGCGCTACCGGAACTGATCGAATTGGTAGTCTACAGTGTTTCTGGATGTTTCAGACTGAAGCTGGCGTTAGCATGAGAGCACCACCATTTCGTAGCTCCGTCGTGGCCATTCCGCGAGCAATCATGGCAGCCGCTCTTTATCGTTATTTTGGGCGGGGTGGGTGGCGGAGCCGAGCTGTATTGCAGCCATCATGGTGTGGAGTTCAGTTCATCTCACTAGTTTCGTATTTGTCATGAGGGGTTGTTCTTAATGTTTCTATTTTAGCGAGGTCAAAAAGAGATCCCATTAGTGGCCTACTGATTTTGCTCGATTCCTTTTGTTTTTTTACACGATTTTTCGTTATCTGCAAAGACTAAACAGAGTATTGCGACTCTGTGTTTGTTTGTAAATAGAGAATGAACCAAAGAGAACCAATTCTAAAACAGTAAATGCTTGGATAACAATAGAATGAACCAAAGAGAACCAATTCTAAAACAGTAAATGCTTGGATAACAATCAATCAAATGGAGAGAGAAGCAGGCACGACGTATTACAACTGGGGCAAAGGCCTGCGTTAACTACCTTTCACTATCTGCAAAGAGAGAGTACTCCTAATAGAAATGAGGGGGGGGGGGGCAGCATTCAAAGCAGATCAGTGTGCATAAACACGAAAATGTTTTTACTTACCACGTACTTGACATTCGACAGCTTATGATATTTGCTATTAAAAAACCATTGAAATTCACTGAAAAAACCATAGGTTATAGACCATATATAGTTAGGAATTAGCATTTACAAAACCTTGAAAATTCACTGAAAAAACCATAGGTTATAGACCATATATAGTTAGGAATTAGCATTTACAAAACCTTGAAAATTCACTGAAAAAACCATAGGTTATAGACCATATATCGTTAGGAATTAGCATTTAAAAAACCTTATTTTACCCACACAAAACCATTGAAATTCCATATATAGTTAGTTGCACTAACTATATATCGCGCACCCGCAATCCACTGCTGATGATGTCACATATTACATCATTCATGACATGGTCAGTGACATCACTGATGACATCACTGATGACATCTCAAATGACATCACTGATGACATCACTGATGACATCTCATTTGACATCAATGACCACATCACTGATGATATCATTCATGTGACAATACAATGCATCTCCTCACATTTTAATATAACCTCTGTTTCACCCAGTGTTAAATACAGAGTATAATTTTTGAAACCATTGACACACCAATACTAGTTACTACATACGCACTCACTGATTCCTACGTCTACACACACCTTCACTCATTCACCCATACAATCATTCATACATACAATCACTCATCTTTACAACACTATCATATGCACTCATACACCTATACAGACACTCACAGTCTGCCACTCATCCATGGAGTTACTCACACACCTAGTCAGTCCTGTAAAGAATCAATGACACTTCCATTTTCTTGTCTATACAGTTAAACATAGAGCACCTTACATTTTCAAACATATACTAACACATACTTACCTTCTTATACAATCATTGATACAAGTACACATTGATCTGCACAGAGTCATACACCTCCCAGCCAGCCACACACACACTCAGTCTCTCATACAAATACTTGGGCAATCAATCAATAACCCATATAGTTACTCATATAGCTACTGATCAACACATGCAGCAGTTTATAGAACAACAGACATAATGATGCACAAATTAAGACAGTTTAGTCACTAACCCATGCACTCAGTGAGACACATTTAATCACTCAGTCATACAGTCAGTCATGCATCTACTAAATCCTTCGTCCAGACACTTACACATCCACTCATTCTTCAATATGTAAGACATATTTAAACTTTACAGAAACAAAAAATCACTGGATGTTGTTATCAGTTATGTCATCAGTGATGTCATTTGAGATGTCATCAGTGATGTCATCAGTGATGTCATTTGAGATGTCATCAGTGATGTCATCAGTGATGTCACTGACCATGGCATGAATGATGTAATATGTGACATCATCAGCAGTGGATTGCGGGTGCGCGATATATAGTTAGTGCAACTAACTATATATGGAATTTCAATGGTTTTGTGTGGGTAAAATAAGGTTTTTTAAATGCTAATTCCTAACGATATATGGTCTATAACCTATGGTTTTTTCAGTAAATTTTCAAGGTTTTGTAAATGCTAATTCCTAACTATATATGGTCTATAACCTATGGTTTTTTCAGTGAATTTTCAAGGTTTTGTAAATGCTAATTCCTAACTATATATGGTCTATAACCTATGGTTTTTTCAGTGAATATATATATATATATATATATATTACCTACTGGCCAGTAGGTAGTTATAGTTAGGATCTACTTTCCATAGGAAATCCGCAACATTCTATTGGGAATAACTTTGGCGCCGGTGGACGAATCTTCGCGAATTTCTCAAAGAAGATGGCCCCCTCCGCTCTGCTCCTTCCCTGATAGTTTGGGGGGGATTCGTCAAGCGGGGGCCGAGATAAAAGGGGGTCCCAAAACGTGTTTTCCCCATGTTAATTTCCATAGGGCGGTTGGACTCACTTTTAGCCCGAACGGCTGAATGGATTTCCACCAAACTTGGCAAAATTGTAGGGACTGGTAGCCCGATGTGCCTTTGCTATGTCTCAAGATATGTGCTCCAGTGGATTTTGAGTAATTTAGGTTCAAAAATATCTATATATCTATATGCGCGCCCCGGTACGCGCACCGGGGCACGCTCCAGCGCGCTACGCGAGTTCGCGAGCGAAAAGCTGATTGGCTCTTGGGTGTCTGTTAACATTCTAAACAGTCCAGAGCGGCCGCCATCTTGTGTCTCGGTAGGATCGAGACAAAGGGGGAAATGACCAAAAGGGGGCAGGGTAGACCCCCTCTGACCCCCTAGGTTTGATGTGGGGGGCATAAAAGGGCCCCGCGGGGCAAAAAAACAAAACAAAAAAAAAGATTTTCGCGGGGGGAGCGCCCGGTAGCGTACCCTGGAGAAAAAAGAATGACAGAGTTTTTAAAAAATGTAGCATTTTTTTATAAATTGTAGGTAGTTCTGAAAAGAACTGTGTTTTTTTATTCTTTTTGTTGTTTTATATTTTTTTATACTTTTTTATAACGATTTTATATTTTTGGCGGATTTCTTCCAGGGAAAAACAAAAACAGGGATTCCAGACTGCTCAACAGGAGCAAAAAATTGTGAAAAATTAGGGACAGGGAGGGCAGCGGTGTTCCTGTCTCTTAATAGCAATGAGTTCAACGCTCTGTTCCCCATAACAGAGCAGTTCATCACAGTCCATGCATAGAAATTTTATGCCTGCAAAGACCGGCTGCATGTTAGGGACCATTCTTCCACGTGGTGTTCCTGAAGGTGTTGCTCCACCAGTGGAGGTGCTGCCGCCATCTCTTGGTAAATTCCGTGCCAGGTCCCTGACACTCTCCCTGGCATAGTTATTTGGGTGTATTCTCTGGACATGCCTAATTAAAGTGGCATTTCCAAAGCTATATTTCCTATTAGGATTGCCTCTGGATAAAATAGTGCCACATATCTTGCAGGTTACCTTAGCAGCATTAACCTTTTTTTTCCATCAGGGATGTCAAAAAATTTCCAAATGAAGTGGTCCTTTGTTTTGTGGTGAGGAGGGTCCTCAGGCAAAAAACCATCAGAATCACTGCTGGATGACTCCCTTGCAGCCATTGCTGTAGATCAGGAAACTTTGAGAAGCAGATAATGCACAGAACACCTCTTGCTCTCTCCAAGTACAAATCAATAGTGAGAGAAATGGGTGGGTTTCTCAATATTTGGAAAAAATGTTCTGAACCAATGGAAAGTGTTATTTTAAAGTCACATGGCTTGGCGCGCTTACGCTACGCGCCCGGGGGCGCGATCCTGGACGCGTAGTGTAAGCGCGTTGGGGCGCTTACGTTGCGCGATCGTATGCGCTCGGGTGCTTCCGGGTGCGCTTACGCCGTGCGTCATAAGACGCATCTCGCGGCTACGCGATACGTGTCTAATGACGCACGGCGTCGCGGCTACGCGATACGTCACGATGTTGTTTTCGTTCACCACAATAGCGCTAACGGGACGCTCACCGGTACGCGAACCGGGGCGCGGCATGACTGCGCTTACCGGTAAGCGCATCGGTACGTGCCCCCGGAGCGCTCCGGGGCAAAAAAAAAAAAGAATAAAAAAAATATATACATTAAAAAAATTGTATTACATAAATATACAATATAAAATTCATTATAAAAATATTACATTTCATACCTATAGAGATTTCCTATTAAAAAAACTTTGAAATTCACTGAAAAAAACATAGGTTTGAGGCCCCATATATAGTTAGGAATTAGCATTTAAAAAACCTATGAAATTCACTGAAAAAACCATAGGTTTCACACCAGTTACAGTTAGGAATTAGCATTTAAAAACAACTATTAAATTCACTGAAAAAACCATAGGTTTCACACCAGTTATAGTTAGCTGGAAATGTCATGAGTGATGTAATATGTGACGTCATCAGCAGTGCATTGCACGCGCAAGTTATAGTGAGTCCAACTAACTATAACGTGGGAATTTCAATGGTTTTATGCGAGTAAAATTTCCAGCTAACTATAACTGGTGTGAAACCTATGGTTTTTTCAGTGATATATATATATATATATATATATATATATATATATATATATATATATATATATATATATATATATATATATATATATATATATATATTTGCCTTCCTGAGGATTCATAATCTAATGTCCTGAAACTCTCTTTTTCTGCACACCTTACAAAGTCCTTTTCATTGGCATGTCTACGTGAGCCACCAATCATTGCAATGTATTCATAACCAAGTTTGAAACTGATTTCTTTTTTTCACTTGACAAGGCAGCTCCTTTCATTAACAAGAAGTCCAGTTTTTTACAGGTTGTAGCTTATATTGATACTTAAATGTTGTAGGTTTACTTCAATATTCCTTCATAAAATGCCATCATCTATTACAGTCACTGTTCCCAGCAACATGCGCTCGTGTGCGGGCGCGCATGTCTTTCACTCCCAGCGCGCAGTGGCTTTGAAGTGCGCACACAGAGCACACCCATCCACCTAGAGGCAAGTATTCCTGTTGATCGGCGTGCCCTGTAGACGGGCGCTGCGATCAACAGGAATACTTTAACAAAAGCAGACAATCGGCCCCCAGCTGCGCTGTATTTAGAAAGGGCATGCTTGCTATCACTCACTTGATGGCTTCGGCCGCGGCATTCATGAGAGGCAGTGGTGGCATGATCGCGGCTGGGCCCCGTTGAGTCGAGTGTCTATCAGTCTGGCCTGGGTCCAAGACAGACACTGCATGCAGTGTGTCAGTGTGTGCCACTGCTGTGTGGCCGCGGGTCCCCGTGTGGCTCATCGCCACGGCCGCTGGAGGACAGGGACCTGGACAGAGTCACAACACAGTCTGAAGTACTGTGAAGTTATAGTAAGTACTGGTGACGCAAGTGGGCAGCAGGCGAATGAAATGGGCCCCTGCTGTTAATGAGCTCCGCTCTTTGCTGCCGGTGCTGTCATGAATCCTGCTGATTTGCGAGCGACCAACCCAGCTAGTCCCACCATGGCCCGGACAGCGGCGATGTTATTATAACCCCCTGACTTCCTGGGGCCTTATTTATGAAGGCCTTGCGCCGCCGGTGCGTCACTTTTAAAATGGGAAAAAGTGACGCACCGGCGGCGCAAGGCCTTCATAAATAAGGCCCATGGGCGGCCAGAGAGGTTCATTCGCGGCCCCAGCGCAACGGGCCCCCTGATTGTAAAGTTGAGCAGCAGGCCCGAGAAAGCTTGATTCGGGCAGCTTGTCACCTTAGAAGAGAGGGAAGCAAGGCAGCCGGCGTCACGTATATGCACCTGTTCTCCACCGGAAATGTAATGTAAACCAGTACATAATACTACACTAAGTATTTTATGGACAATGTGTGTATGGAGCAAGCTAGAAGTTTATGCTCTTTCTCTAGACTGAGCGTCTGGGTCAAGACTTTGGGGTGCTGCGTGAAATTAGCAGGATACATTTCTCTCTGTCCAGGACATAACACCTTGGTACAATTATTGGCATTTCTAAACATATACCTACATGGGCACATGTATATGCGGCATAAAAAATAGGGAAGAGGATGAGAATCCCCTATTCCTAAGGAATGAATATCTCCATGTGCAGGAACCAAATCACATTATTCAATTAAATATATTAAACATCAAAAGACTAGCTAATCACCAAAATCAAACGTGCTCGAAAATGTATCTGTGAATACTATGTTTGAGAATATAGAATACTCTGAAAGCCATGGACTGTAAAGGCATTTTACTGGCTTTTGCGATCTATGCAAATAATAGAACATGTCTAAAATGGAAGTACATGTCTTTTCATTTGGGAACAAGTATGATTTTTCTATGAATAGATCCCATAATTTCGAGTAAGAGTTGTGCTAAGTACTGGAGTCAGTGAGGGGCGTATGATAAGAGTTGCTGTCGGTAATCAAGTTGCAACTCTGTTCTCAGCTTGCCTTCCACCTCCAAGTCCCACACACACACACAAGTCACACCCACACACAGACTTACACGTAGCGGCCATCATGACACACACACACACACACACAACATGCACAGCACAGCACCTTTCAAAGGCCTGCTGATGTAACATGATTTCTCTGTGCTTGTCTAAATGCGCACTTGACACTGCTCATTAAAGCCACTACACATGATCTATCATCTCCCACATAATTGCTTACCAGCTCGAGGCTGTCGGCCACGCACGATGTGACCAAGTAAGTGTGCTTCACAGGGCCTGAGGCTGCCTTGCCAAAATGCTAGGGGGCGTGCTCCGGTCTGCCCCTGTCAGTTTTCACTTGACTTCACTCTGGCGAGCCAACAGCCCAACCATGCTTTTTCTTGGATGCTAATAGGAAATTAAATTAAGCGCTTATAAGAGGCTTGTAGGTGTCTCCGGAAGGTATTGCCCGTGTTTGTGAAGGCGGATGATACCCGGATGTATCGCTGTGGTACATGACTGCTAGCTAAACTGAAGTTGAAGTGCATTAAAAATACACTAATTATTGGAGCATGTGAATGGAAAATAGAACAGGACGTTTATTTTGTATATTAACTAATTTGTGCTGATCGGCCTCAAGTTGAACAGGCCATTCCTTGAGGAACTTCGAAACAACTGTCTATATGTTGAGAGAGACTCGTTTGTAAAATTATAAACACTACAGCGCACTAGCGGTTGGCTATACCTGAGATTTCTCTGCGCCTCCAGGTGCTTTGCTGCAGCTGAAACATTTTTTGTTGCTATTTTGCCTCTCTTCTTTGCTTGATTTTGCTCCCTAAAAAGTGTCACTCATAGTCATTCAAATGTCACTCATAATTACATTGAAAATATGAAAATGTCACACTTAGCAATATAAAACCTTGGCAGCTGTGCCTTTTGTTAATCTAGCGAGGCTGATTGCGTGCCTTTTTGAAAGTTTTCATGTTAATTTCAGCCCGTGTATTGGCATGTCGGGCGCTGCAATTAACAGAAAACTTTCAAAAAGGCACGCAGTCTGCTGCACTCTATTACCAAAAGGTACGTAGCAAGCCTAAAAGGACGATGTCTGCTTTCACAATCACTAATACGTTAGTGAGTGTGAAAGCACACAGGGCAGACTCTTTTCGCTTTGTCCACCACTCAAATTAATTTCATATTTCCCTATACTAATTCCCCACTAATCCTGTTTGGGTCCTGGAGTAGCGTGCTACTCACAATCAAACAGCTATCCCCATGTCAGAACCCGGTCACTTTACCACCACGTGCGGTCTGGTTCTTGATGCACATAGCCTTGGCTGCAGCGCACAGAGACCTTACATTGCCGCACACAGAGGAAAAAAATTAGAGGGAACATTGATTACAGTGCAAACATAACTTCAGTGTGAGTCTGCTTTCTCCTTTTGTTGGGAAATAGGGACTATTACACATCCTCATTGCACAGGTTTATGGTCATCTGACGTTTTATTTTGTTCTGATTTAGGGCATATTACTAACTGCTTAATCCCAGCTTTCCGTTTCTGGTTCACCCAAGCGATGACCTAACTGTACAACTAGATCTATAAGTACAGCAAATGTAGTAAAAGAATTGACTAATCTGCTAATATATACTTCAACTCAGTTTGTAAGCCTTGATACAAACCTGATGGGTTTTTTTTCAGGTCAACCTGTCTCAACCACTAAATGAATACATTTGATAGTATAACGTAATAGGTCTTGAGTGGTTGAAATTCAATAACTCATTACCTAGAAGAGCATGTGACTTCCTATCAAATAATTTCCTCATTTATTTGCAGAATGCTGAAAAGCTGAACAACAATTAATCTTTTCTTTCCACTAATGTAATACTCTACTTGCCACTTTTAATTTTTCCATTGAGGAAAGGTTGTAGGTTAAAATAGAAAATTAAATTAACTCTGATTTAGAAATAATGCACATTTCTTTTGATCTCCGGAAAATCACACTAAAAGGCACTAAAGGAATTTCTTGAGATAGAAATAAATGTAAATAGAACTTCAGATTCTCGTAATGGAGGTGGTAAGGCTCATGGATCAACGCTTTTAGAATATGAGTTATGGCAATTGCCATGGTTTATGATGCTGCCATCTTCCAAGTATGGCTAAGGATTTTATGCTCATTTGTAAAGTATGCTAGGAGACAAAAAGAAAAAGTATGTCAGATCGCAACTTTCATTGAAGTGGTCAGAAAATCTTCACCAGTACCCCAGTACCATGCAATTACAATTTAGAGAATTACCGTGTGGCCATAAAACCATAGGAATTCCCAGATCCATGATGTTTTAACAAGTATATGTACCACCTTCTTTTGGCAGGTGGTACATGTATGTGGGGTCCTATGGGGGGGGGGTCAGGAGTGGGGTGCGGAAAAGAGAAGGTCTGTTCAGCTGCTGCAGCCAAAGCCTCGTGCAATTGTTTTAGCTGGAATAATTAAAAAGGGTCCTCAGAAGACCTTGAAACACTGGGTGTGGAAAAACGTACCCTCTCTGAATCAGGCAGAGCGAAATTCCATTCAGTAATTTCACTCTGCCTGACTCAGAATTGAAGCCTATGTAGGCTTCAGTTTCAGCAGTGCTTCAAAACCAGTTGGGCTGTGTGACCAGATTGTCAAAAGCGTTCTCCACAGTTTGAATATCATTGCCAGACCACTGAATTCATATGAGCCGTATCAAAAGTACCTCAAACTACCATGGTATTGACCTTCAGCACAAACTTCACCACTACCCTTGGGTCCATTATACAAGGATGAAGCCAGCCTGGCACCTAATAGCTAAATCCAGGAGTAGTGAGGGATCCAGTAAAATCCCTGGTGTGGCTGATGGTCCACCGCCACAGGCATTACAGAGTGAGTTGCCCACTTTGGAGGAATTAATAATGGAATCACATCAGTTAATTCCTGAATTGTAGTTTTTCATTGTTCCCAGTCATAATGGATGGAGGACGCACTGCCATACAATTCTATGAACGCCATTGCTCAACTCTTTATGTTCAGTCCTTCTGGACTTTCAGAGGCATACTTGAAATGTGATCATTTCTTTTCCAGGGGTGTACCATTTAGGGAGGGATTTGAGCAGGTAGTTTTGGGGGATTGAAGACCATGAATTTGGTATTGGTTAAATTCATCTCCAAGCCCCTCATGTTGCAAAACTCAGCAAAGCCGTCCAGGGTACATTGTATACCCGTTGGTGTTTTGGACAACAACAAGGTGTCGTCAGCAAACATCAACGCGGGAACCTTCCCCGAGACTAGCCTTAGTGCATCATTGTCTTTAGTGTTGTTGAGATGGTCGATGAGCCCATTGATGTAAAGACAGAATAGGGTAGGGGCAAGCACACATCCCTGGCATACCCCCTTTTTGACAGGGAAGCGTGCAGAAACTTCCCCATATTTTCAACATCTTATCTGTGCGTAATTCCCTGCGTGTAGCCTCACTAGCACGTCAAGGAGGTATGGCGGAATCCTGAGGTCGTGTAGTACTTTCCAGAGTTTCTCCCTGGGGACATTCAATAAAGGCTTGTGGGCAGTCCCGATTAAGAATTCAGGTACCCACACAAAAGATTTAAAATGTTCTGCCACCTACGTATAACCCAAAGCCTCACTGAATATCTTTCTTTTGTGTAAAATAAGGAGCACAGAGCAAAGGCGACAATGACCTCGTTATCCTCACAATCATGCTTACTAATACCTGCTCCCAACCCCTTGTTGCTTGTATCAGTTGTAATAATGCTTTTCCAAAATAGATCAACACCATGCAGGGGCTGGTCATCACAACTGTCTTTCTTAATAGCTTCAAATACTACAGAGGTGTCATTCGACCACTCAGATTTGCTTCTGGTTTTCAAAAGCAAACTGAAAGGAAATGTTTTAATTGTAAATGATTACAAATATTGAATAGAATTCTAGTAATCCCATCCTTTTTGCTAGTTTTTGTAGCATACGGAAGAACAAGTGAGCAGAAGGACATTGTGATGTATATGGGTTATTCATTTGAACTGTGGCTTCGCCCTTCTGCATGCCTCACTCCTTTCCTCAGCTTGATTTCAACTGTCATCTTCAGCTCCCTTGGAACATGATTAAGTCAAAGTCAAATAAACGTTATACAGCCAAAAGACCATAAAAGCATAACAGGAAAAAAACATACAATGTTAAAAAGTCCAATAGCATATATCCTTATGGCTAAAAACATAGGTCAGAAGATGTTGGACTTGGCCCTGCTTGCAGGGTCATCCCAAACTTTTTCGCCTTTCCCCCCTACTCTTTTTGCTGTATGTGCGTGATTGAATGCTGCGCAATGGTGTGCAGAGGTTTTTTTTCACCAGTGAAGGAAATGTCACTTTTAAAATGGACGCCATTGCTGTGTGCTTTATGCCACCTGCTTGCGGTGGGTTGGCGGTCTAGTGTTCGAAGTGACAGGGTGCCCTACACCTCCCCCACAGTGACAGTTGGGACTGGAACTGCCAGGAGCCTTCTGGAAGCTTTTAGCCCTTTCTGGTGGGTGGGGTAAGGGTCGTATATATAGAGGAGCTGAGGCTCCCTGCCATGGACTGTGCGTGGAATTTGACTGACAGGGGACACTCTGCCAGGAGGTACCACCGCAAGGGCCTGTGTGCTGGCCCCTGTGCCCATCTGTACCCCTCTACTGTCCTCAGAGCTAGTGAGAGACTCTGCTGAAATGGAGACTGCTGCGCTAGCAGGATTGCCATCGTAATGGAGGATGACTGTTCCTAGGAGCTGCTGATTCAGCTCTGGTGAGCTGCCCAACTGCCTGCTGATCTTGCCCTGCATTAACTGTCTACTGGCCACTAGCGCCCCGTGAGCGCTATATCTCCAATGACTATACTTGCCTGCCTCCCTAGCGCCTTGTGAGGGCTGCAGCTTTATTTGGTGGGACCTAGCACCTGGGAAGCGCTACAACTTTATTCCAGCAGTGACTATGCCCTGCATGCGGTCTAGAGCCTGGTGAGCGCTTTGTCTATACTGCCCAGGAGGTGAGGAACACCTGCCCCCCTGCAGCGCTGTGCTGCCTGGAGGAGCTGATCATCTGAAAATACAGCGGGAGCCCGCCCCGCGTTTGGGCCGCAAGTGCCTGCTTTAACACAGCAGGTGCCTATCCTGCATTACTGATGCATTATAGTGCTGCCCTGGGGGAGCGGTGTATTTAAACATACAGCAGGAGCCTACCCCGCATGTTGGTGACCTTCGCGGGTGCCAACCCCGCACTTGTGCTGCTGAAGGTGGCGGGAGCCCACCCCGCACCTCCACCAAACTGCCCTGGATAGCCACCTCAGCCCGTATTCATGGAGAGAGCAGTGCTGCCGCGCTGCCCACGGCGACCCAGAAGCTGAGCAGAGGCCGCCTGGTGGTGGTAGGCGGGGCCTGCTGTAAGACTTCCGGAGCCGCGTGGGCTCCACACTAAAGTCCCGGGTCCCAGGATGAGGCCCGGGTGCAGTGAGTAGAGGGTTGGAGGGAGGAAGCTGAGAATCGGGCCGTGTCCAGCCGAGGAGGAGCGGAGTCCTGGAGTCTGTGAGAAGCCTGAGGCGCCTGGTCAAAGTCTCTCCCCGTGGTGGCAGGAACCAAGCCCGAAGAGTGCGCTGCCCCAGGTAAGAGGTAGCCGGTGAGTGGGTCTAGACTGTTGGGAGGGGGGGCGGGCCGAGGCACGCTGTCGGTGCCTGAGGCCCCGAGACCCAGAAGTGTTCGGGTTTTGGTGATCCACCGCAGTGTGGGCAATTCAGTTGTGGAGAGTCCCAGAGCGGGGCTCCCACTTGTACCGTGACTTTTGCCTCATCCAGCACAGCTGCACCACAGGAGTGGGCAGCTGCAACGTTGGGCAAGCTTTGCTTCGGAGCTCCAGAGAGTGGCTCCCACGTGTACAGTGGTGCCAGTACTCTGTTAGGGCGTATTTCTAATTTCAGAGTCCCAGGGAGGGGCTCTAACGGTCCAGTGATAACTGTATCTTACACAACTGCCCAGCTGGTCAGTGGGCAGTTGCAACAATTGGGGCAAACAGGGTTTATGCTTGCGAGGCCCATGGCCTCCTCTGATTTATTGCCTAAGGTGTTGCTCATGGTTTATGCCTAATGAGTTTATGTCCAGGTTTATTTACATAAGGCACACTGGCAATGTTTTGAGAAGGGCATTTATACAGGCATAATATTGTTTAGACTGATAATGTGCGTATGCCTACTCTGATGTAGGCCAATGTGATTGGTACACATGCTTTTATGCATAATGGGCCTGTGACTCCTGATAATGTGTTGTTTAGGCCCTAATGATGCCTACTGCAGATGTTCCTGCCTAATGCCATGTTAGGACGCTTTATGTTCCTACCTAATGCTAATGATAATGTTTTTCCCCTAAGGGTGACTGCTGGTGGTTTTGCATTCACTGTTAATGTTTTTTTTCCCTAATGCCTACGCGGCTGGTTTAGGCCTCAGGTTGATGCCTAATGTTTTGCCCCTAATGCGTACAGTGTTGGTGGTCTGCATACTATTCCTAATCGAATGCGTTTTTATGCCCATTGAGATGCCTCATGCAAGTATGCTTAATGTCATGTGACGCATGCTGATAATATGCGTAATGTGTTTCAAAGCCTAAGGGTTTTGGTGCCTACTGGTTCTATGCCTAAGGCCAGTATGCTAATGAGGTTTTTGTGCCCAAGGATATGCTTTCAAATTAATGCACAAGTTTACGCCTAATGGGGTTCCTGCTAATGTGCTGAGCTGAGTTCATTTATTCACCAGCCGGTACTGGTTGTTACACCTATATCCCTACTGATGGTTACATTCATTCTTTGTGCTCTATGGCGGTTCTGGCAGCGGCCCGATTGGCCCTGCCCTGTAAATAATTCCCCGGTAAATTGCTGCCTGGTGACAGTGGCACAGTGTTGTATGTGCCTGTGATTACGACCCAAATGTGTTTTCTTAATACAAAAAGGTACCTTTACACAACCTGGTGTGGAGTCTCTTTTGTAGTGTGCCCGGTGTGTCGCCTGTGAGTGTGTGCTGTACAGATGCTTTACACAATGCCCTGGAGTTTAGCCTACCCGCTCTGCACCACGCTACCCCGTTTCTAACAGAAAAATACATTGCATATAATTTGAAATTCATCTGTTTAAAATATTACATTAACACTCATTCCGTTTCCAAATATAAAAGGACAGTTTTATCAAATTTAAAAATAAAGAACACAATTCCCGCAAGCCCAGGGTTTGCAGGAATATAAGCCCTTCCTTATGAAGTCTCAAAATCGGTTTGTGTAAAATTGAGCTCCTGTAGGTGTCAGAACTCATCACATAAGGGTAGGGTGGATACATCAATGGGTGAGGAACATTCGAACATGTGTATGTACAATGCATGCTAAACAAAGTTATTCCCGGGTGTATAATCATGCCCAAAGTTAATCAAGAAGACCAAATAGAAGGCAGTAATCTAATCTACTAGTCAAGGTCTATTCCGGCAGGAACTTGAGCATTAGGATTTTTTTCACTTCTTTTTTGAAGGCAGCGGTCTTGGGGACTGTATGGATTTCCGGAGGAAGAGAGATACAAATCTTTGGGGCAATGCCAGAGAAGGCTTTGTTACTCAATCTCTTTCTGTGGAAAAGCTGTGGTTTCAGGAGCATTGTACTTGCACTTCGTGATGCTCTGCAACCCCCTGATAGTTCTAGTTTTTGAGCCAGATAGATGGGGGTCTTGAAGTAAAGGGCTTTGTGCCTCATGCAGGCAATTTTTAGGTGAATTCTGGCCTCATATGGTAACCAGTTTGGGGATTTTAGGGCTGGGGAAATGTGTTCTTTTCTTTTTGTCCCACTAATCAGTCTAGCTGCAGCATTAAGGGAAGCCCTTAGAGGGACCATGCTCAGTTTGGGGAGACCACATTGCGTGGAACCACCGTAGTCTAGTCTTGGCAAAACTAAAGCTTGTACCGCCAATTTGAAGTCTTTCTGTGGAAGGAATGGTTTGAGAGTCCTTAGTATACTCAACTGATGGTTAGCTCCCTTGGTTACATTGCTGATATAGTTTTTCCTATTCAAGTGCAAGTCTAGTGTAATTCCGAGTGATTTAGCTGACTCAATAATGTGGGGAAAACAGTTGAAGGCTGTGAGGTGTTTCATCCGAAGGTCATTCGTGGAAATATGATTAGGGGGAGTGCTGAGAAGGAATTCGGTTTTGGATGTGTTGAGCATGAGGTAGTTGTGCGTGAGCCAGTTTTGAGTGTTCATCAGGATTGAATTGAGTGAGATGATGTCTTCTGGGAGGTGATTTTCGGATAGAGTTGAGTGTTGTCCACATACATATGAAAAAGAATGTTCGCGGAGTTCAAGGAGTTCCAAGAATAAATTGAACAGTATGGGTGATAGGGCGGACCACTGGGAACCCCCATAGCTACATTATGGGGTGGGGAAGAGATTGATTCATCTTTATTCTTTTGGATCTGTTTTGAAGGAAGGAAGTGAACCACTTCAATACCAATCCAGAAAGGCCCATCCTTTGTTCCAGAGTAGATAGTAGTTTGATGTGGTTCACAGTGTCAAAGGCAGAAGATACATCGAGGAGGATCAATAAGCAGGATTCATTATGATCTAGGAATTTTAAGATGTCATCTTTGATGTGTGTGAGTACCGATTCAGTGCTGTACCCTTTCCTGAAGCCAGATTGATGATAATCCAACAGTTGGAATTTCTCTGTGTGTGAGCAGAGTTGAATTAGCATGCATTTTTCAAGCAGTTTTGCCAGAGTGGGTATGTTGGAAATGGGACGAAAGTTGTTCAGATCAGAACTGTCTGCGTTAGGTTTTTTTAGGATAGGGAAGACCTGTGCTGCTTTTAGGCAGTTGGGGATCCTGCCTTGCAGAAGTGAAGCACTGACGATCTTGGACCATAAGGGGAGGATGGAGGCTTTTATTTCCTTGAAGATGGAAGGTGAAAGAGGGTCACTGAAGTGGTTAGACGGATTGCTTGCAAGGAGGGTGTTGTAAATGTCACTTTCATTGAGGTAAGTAAAGGTGTGCCAGGATGCATTGTTTTTGAGGCTTAAACTAGGGGAATGAGTGGCTCTTGGTGGGTAGGTGGGACCGTGGTTTTATATATTGGGAAAAGTGCCCTCTTTGATTCAATGTCTAAATTGATGCTGTCACCAAGGTCATGGCGTTTGGGTGCCTTGACCGATTGTTGTTTAATGAGTTCAAATAGTTTCTTAGGGCGGTTGTTAGCTTGATTGAGCTGGGATCTGAAGAAGTCGGTTTTTGCAGTCTTGACTTTTTTGTTGTAAGAATTCCTGATAGCTCTAAGAAGGTTTAAATGTTCTGTGGAAGGCATGGATCTCCGTGATCTTTCGGCCGCCCTCAGCTTACGGGGTTCTGAGTTTTGGTTGGAGTTGAACCAAGGTTTTGGAAATTTTGTGGGAGGCATTTTTAGGCTGTAAAGGGGCAATAGCATCCATGATTCCAGAGATAGAGAGATTATACAAATCAGTGAGGATTTGTACATCCTTCAAGTCTGCTTGTGAGGACAAGGCATTGTTGCAACGGGTAGCTAGTTCTTCAGTGTTTATATTTCGGAGGTTCCTTTTCCATTGCTTTGTTTTCATGGACTGGACCCCCTTTACCAACACCTTCCTGTTGATGAAGAGGATGTAGTAGTGGTCGGACCAATTGCATGGGGTAATGGAGTCTAGAGTGATGTTGTTACCTTTGGCTATTATGAGATCCAGAATTTCACCCTTGTTGTGAGATGAGCTATCACAGAATTGTGGCAGTTCTTTATCCAAAAGGAAGGATTTGGGACAATTCACTATGTGATCATTAGGGTTAGACCAGTGTAAGTTAAAGTCTCCCAGGATGATTTGGGACACTAGAGGGTCGTCATTGGAAGAGATGATTTCCATTAAGTGCTCAATGAAGGAAAGATTGTCTCCCGGGGGTGGTAGAATGTATGTAGTTTGCAGACCGGGCAGGTTATGCACGATATAGTGATGCATAGGTTGTCACATGAGACTGGAGTGGGGGGTTCTGATTTTGAGACCGAGAGTGTGTTCCTGTGTATGAAAAGGTACTTGACATGAAAGCAAGCAAGAGCAATTAGCTGCCTTACCTTTTTCTGGAACTTTTTCTTAATCTTTGGCATCCATGAAGATTCAGCAAAATTAAGATATATATATATATATACACGACGACCTTTCCCGGCTGTTCCCAGTCTCAGATAACGGCGAGTCTGTGTGGGTGCCGGACACCCTCTTTATGAAAACGACTGTTTCTTCCCACTTGCGAAGAAAATTTCACAGACTACTCACGATGCTTCAAAAGTTTTATTTAGCACGAAATCAGCAGCTCACTACCAAAATATATATATATCTTAATTTTGCTGAATCTATATATATATATACAAGCCCTCAAACTTACTAAATGATGTGAGCCTCGAGACTTGTTTGTGCAGCCCATGAAGAAGGGGTTGAAATACCCTGAAACGTGTCAGCATTTGAATTGAAAAGTGAAGCATGACGGCGGGCTGCAGCATAATAGCCGGATCGCAGAGCGTTGTTGTGTGCTTCCTAAATGCTTCAGGGCATCTTGTTGGTTGATTTCTACGCACGGCGGCCCGGCCGTGAGGAAGGCACCATCACCGGTTGGAGAGACACATGCTTTTCCAGCTGGATTGAGCGGGAAGTCACAAACTGCTTGGGATTGAATCTGGCACAGCGCTCGCTACTAATAAGCCTACTGAAACGTGACACTACCTACTCAAGGTATTTAATGAAGAGCATAATTTTAAACAAGCTCTCAAACTTAAAAAAAGCAGATGTTTTTTGCATCACGGACTACATGTCCCTGTAATCACCAGTGATGCTGCACTTAGCATACGCCCACTGGGGGGCCTGTAATGAATAAAAGCCAGTTAATTAAGTGATGTGAGCCTCAAGACTTGTTTGTGCAGCCCTTGAAGAAGGGGTTGAAATACCCTGAAACGCGTTGGCATTTAAATTGAAAAGTGAAGCATGACGGCGGGCTGCAGCATAATAGCCGGATCGCAGAGCGTTGTTGTGTGCTTCCTAAATGCTTCAGGGCATCTTGTTGGTTTATTTCTATGCACGGCGGCCCGGCTGTGAGGAAGGCACCATCCCCGGTTGGAGAGACACATGCTTTTCCAGATGGATTGAGCGGGAAGTCACAAACTGTTTGGGATTGAATCTGGCACAGCGCTCGCTACTAATAAACCTACTGAAACGTGACACTACCTACTCAAGGTATTTAATGAAGAGCATAATTTTAAACAAGCACTCAAACTTACTTAAAGCAGATGGTTTTTTGCATCACGGACTACATGTTCCAGTAATCACCAGTGACGCTGCACTTAGCATACGCCCACTGGGGGGCCTGTAATGAATAAAAGCCAGTTAATTAAGTGATGTGAGCCGGGAGACTTGTTTGTGCAGCCCATGAAGAAGGGGTTGAAATACCCTGAAACGCGCCGGCATTTAAATTGAAAAGTGAAGCATGACGGCAGGCTGCAGCATAATAGCCGGATGGCAGAGTGTTGTTGTGTGCTTCCTAAATGCTTCAGGGCATCTTGTTGGTTGATTTTTACGCATGGTGGCCCGGCTGTAAGGAAGGCACCATCACCTTTTGGAGAGACACATGATTTTCCAGCTGGATTGAGCGGGAAGTCACAAACTGGGATTGAATCTGGCACAGCGCTCGCTACTAATAAGCCTACTGAAACGTGACACTACCTACTCAAGGTATTTAATGAAGAGCATAATTTTAAACAAGCACTCGCACTTACTAAAAGCAGATAATTTTTTGCATCACGGACTACATGTCCCAGTAATCACCAATGACGCTGCACTGCACAATACGCCCACTGGGGGGCCTGTAATGATTTAAAGCCAGTTAATTAAGTAATGTGAGCTTCGAGACTTGTTTATGCAGCCCATGAAGAAGGGGTTGAAATACCCTAAAACGCGTCGGCATTTAAATTGAAAAGTGAAGCATGACGGCAGGCTGCAGCATAATAGCCGGATCGCAGAGCGTTGTTGTGTGCTTCCTAAATGCTTCAGGGCATCTTGTTAGTTGATTTATATACATATATTACCTACTGGCGGTCGCCAGTAGGTAGTTATAGTTAGGACCTAGTTTCCATAGGAAATCCGCAACATTCTATTGGGAATAACTTTGGCGCCGGTGGACGCATCTTCGCGAATTTCTCAAAGAAGATGGCCCGCTCCGCTCCGCTCCGTCCCTGAAAGTTTGGGGGGGATTCGTCAAGCGGGGGCCGAGATAAAAGGGGGGTCCCAAAACGCGTTTTCCCCATGTTAATTTCCATAGGGCGGTTGGACTCACTTTTAGCCCGAACGACTGAATGGATTTCCACCAAACTTGGCAAAATTGTAGGGACTGGTAGCCCGATGTGCCTTTGATATGTCTCAAGATATGTGCTCCAGTGGATTTTGAGTAATTTAGGTTCAAAAAAATATATATATCTATAAGCGCGCCCCGGTACGCGCACCGGGGCGCATACCAGCGCGCTACGCGAGTTCACGCGCGGAAAGCTGATTGGCTCTCGGGTGTCTGTCAACATTCCAAACAGTCCGGAGCGGCCGCCATCTTGTGTCTCGGTAGGATCGAGACACAAGAGGTGGCAAAAACAAAGGTGGAAATGATCAAAAGGGGGCAGGGTAGACCCCCCTGACCCCCTAGGTTTGATGTGGGGGCCATAAAAGGGCCCAGCGGGGCAAAAAAAAAATTTACTTTTTTTTCCGATTTTCGCGGGGGGAGCGCCCGGTACGCGCACCGGGGAGCGTACCGGGGAGCGTACCCTGGTGAAAAAAGAATGACAGAGTTTTTTTAAATGTAGCATTTTTTTTTTATAAATTGGAGGTAGTTCTAAAAAGAACTGTTTTTTTTTTCTTTTTGTTGTTTTATATGTTTTTTGTTTTTTTTGAACATTTTTTACTTTTTTTGGCTTTTATGAACAGTTTTATATTTTTTTTGTATTTTTTATGGGGACAAACAAAAAACAGGGAATTGTAAATGGCTCAACTGGAGCAAAAAAAACAGGAAAAAATTAAGGTTTTTTGGGGCACTTGTGGTTGTCACCAGCACGGTTTATAAGTTTAATGCTTTGCTCTCCATAGCTAATTGTCCCTCCACAAAATATGCAAACGATTTTAAATTCGGAAAACTTGGGTTGAATGCTTGGGATCATCTCCCTTGCCTCTGGACCCGATGGAGTGGGATGTTTACTTTGGGAGGTGCTGGGAGATGATTGGGGAAGGTTTCTGGCCAGTTCCCTGACCTCTGCCCTAGCATAGTTGTTAGGGTGCCGGCGTTGCATGTGGCGAATCATGGTGTTGTTGCCAAAAGAGTATTTTTTGTTAGGGTTCCCCCTTGAAAAGTTGAGTGCCACAGAATAAACAAGTCACCTTTGGCGCATTGACTTTCTTCTGGTCCTTTGGGATGGAAAAAAACTCCCAGATAATGTGCTCCTTTGGCTTATATGGGGTAGTTTGTTCAGGCAGGAAAGTCCTCCTCTCCTCCTCCTCCTCCTCCTCCTCCTCTTCTTCATCTCCACCACTGTGGTGTTGTGGTGGTCCTTGTGGTGGTGGTGGTGGTTGGGATGCTCCTGCTGCTGCTGCTACTGAAGCCATTTTTAGTCCAAAAAGATACAGAGAGGTCTTTCAACAGGTCTTCTTCACTCAAAGTACAAAGTGAGAATGAGGAAAATAGGTGGGGCTTTCATTATTTGGAAAACAAAACTGTCCTGAACAAATGAAAAGTGTTATTTTCAGGTCACATGACTCGGGCCTTCATCATTTGGACACCAAAACTGTTCTGAACCAATAAAAAGTGTTATTTTCAGGTCAGATGACCCGACGCGCTTACACTACGCGACCCGGGGCGCGCCCCGGGGCGCTTACGTACCGCGTTCGTATGCGCGTGGGTGCTTCCGGGCGCGCTTACGCCGTGCGTATCACGCGGATGCGGCTACGCGATACGTTACGATGATGTTTTCGTTCGCGGCAATAGCGCTAATGGGACGCTCCCCGGTACGCGCGCCGCAAAATTGCGCTGACCGGGGCGCGTACCGAGGAGTGCCCCGGTCGGCGCACCGGGGAAAAAAAGAAAAAGAAAAACAATGAAGAATATACATATAAAAAATAGTATTACATGATTATACAATATAGGATTCATTAAAAAAAAATTATATTTGATAGCAAAAGAAATTTGCTATTAAAAAACCTATGAAATTCACTGAAAAAACCATAGGTTTCACACCAGTTATAGTTAGGAATTAGCATTTAAAAAACCTATGAAAGTCACTGAAAAAACCATAGGTTTCACACCAGTTATAGTTAGGAATTAGCATTTAAAAAACCTATGAAATTCACTGAAAAAACCATAGGTTTCACACCAGTTATAGTTAGGAATTAGCATTTAAAAAACCTATTAAATTCACTGAAAAAAACATAGGTTTCACACCAGTTATAGTCAGCTGGAAATTTTACTCGCATAAAACCATTGAAATTCCCACGTTATAGTTAGTTGGACTCACTATAACTTGCGCGTGCACTGCTGATGACGTCACATATTACATCACTCATGACATGGTCAGTGACATCACTCATGACATCACTGATGACACCATCCTTGTGACAGAGTGACAGACCTCCTTTCACTGAAATGTAACCCTTGAAACACATATTCAAAAACTAAAAACTAACATTTTTAAAAAAATGGAGATAGCCATACCAGTTACAACAACCAATTCAATTATTCCACCATCTATATACTCATGCACTCATTCACCAACAGTTCAATAAACTCACTCATACATATACTCACTCATCATATGTAGTGATACACCTTTACATCCTGTTACACACCGTCAGTCACCAAAAAGTTACTCACACACATACTCACACATAGAAATAAACTATTGAACATCCATTTATTTGCATATACAGCTATACACACACTACCACTTTACTTCTAAATAAACTTACACATACTTACTCTCTTAAGCAATCACTTATAGAAACACATACTAATTTAAACAGGAACTCTTACAATCCCTCACTCTCACATTTACTCACTTATATACATCAATATTCACATATACTACATTAAAACATATTTAGTTACTGATAAAGACACTAGTGAGACAGTCATTCACTCACTGACACACACATATACACACTCATCCACCCATACAGTCCTGCTCCTATGCTGTCTTCAAAACACATACAAAGAGAGTCAGTCATTCATGCATCTATGTGCTAAGTAATACCCCCACCAAACCATACAAACACTCATACTGATACTAAGAAAAACATCTAATAACCCATATACATACACATGTAGGTACTCTCCAAAGCATGCAGCCACTTATACACAAATTGAAACACTAATACATATATTTAAATATTTAAAGATTACTCTCTAATATATGTATTCACTAAGATACACTTAATAAACCAGTTAACCAATCAATTTTTTTAAATAAAAAAACATCCATGTAAACACTTATTTAAACATTTATTCTTCCATCAACTTTTACATTTTCATATATAGCACATATTTGTTTTTTAAAAAGACACACATTCACTGGATGGTGTCATCAGTGATGTCACTCTCCATGTCATGAGTGATGTAATATGTGACGTCATCAGCAGTGCATTGCACGCGCAAGTTATAGTGAGTCCAACTAACTATAACGTGGGAATTTCAATGGTTTTATGCGAGTAAAATTTCCAGCTGACTATAACTGGTGTGAAACCTGTGGTTTTTTCAGTGAATTTAATAGGTTTTTTAAATGCTAAATCCTAACTAAAACTGGTGTGAAACCTATGTTTTTTTCAGTGAATATATATATATATATATATATATATATATATATATATATATATATATGCTTCCCTGAGGATTCATAATCTAATGTCCGGAAACACTCTTTTTCTGCACACCTTACAAAGTCCTTTTCATTGGCATGTCTACGTGAGCCACCAATCATTGCAATGTATTCATAACCCAGTTTGAAACTGATTTCTTTTTTTCACTTGACAAGGCAGCTCCGTTCATTAACAAGAAGTCCAGTTTTTTACAGGTTGTAGCTTATATTGATACTTAAATATTGTAGGTTTACTTCAATATTCCTTCATAAAATGCCATAATCTATCACAGTGCAAACATAACTTCAGTGTGAGTCTGCTTTCTCCTTTTTTTGGGAAATAGGGACTTTTACACATCCTCATTGCACAGGTTCATGGTCATCTGACGTTTTATTTTGTTCTGATTTAGGGCATATTACTAACTGCTTAATCTCAGCTTTCCTTTTCTGGTTCACCCAAGCGATGACCTAACTGTACAACTAGATCTATAAGTACAGGAAATTTAGTAAAATAATTGACTAATCTGCTAATATATACTTCAACTCAGTTTGTAAGCCTTGATACAAAAATGGTGGGTTTTTTTCAGGTCAACCTGTCTCAACCACTAAATGAATACATTTGATAGTATAACGTAATAGGTCTTGAGTGGTTGAAATTCAATAACTCATTACCTAGAAGAGCATGTGACTTCCTATCAAATATTTTCCCCATTTATTTGCAGAATGCTGAAAAGCTAAACAACAATTAATCTTTTCTTTCCACTAATGTAATACTCTACTTGCCACTTTAAATTTTTCCATTGAGGAAAGGTTATAGGTTAAAATAGAAAATTAAATTAACTCTGATTTAGAAATAATGCCCATTTCTTTTGATCTTCGGAAAATCACACTAAAAGGCACTAAAGGAATTTCTTGAGATAGAAATAAATGTAAATAGAACTTCAGATTCTCGTAATGGAGGTGGTAAGGCTCATGGATCAACGCTTTTAGAATATGAGTTATGGCAATTGCCATGGTTTATGATGCTGCCATCTTCCAAGTATGGCTAAGGATTTTATGCTCATTTGTAAAGTATGCTAGGAGACAAAAAGAAAAAGTATGTCAGATCGCAACTTTCATTGAAGTGGTCAGAAAATCTTCACCAGTACCCCAGTACCATGCAATTACAATTTAGAGAATTACCGTGTGGCCATAAAACCATAGGAATTCCCAGATCCATGATGTTTTAACAAGTATATGTACCACCTTCTTTTGGCAGGTGGTACATGTATGTGGGGTCCTATGGGGGGGGGGTCAGGAGTGGGGTGCGGAAAAGAGAAGGTCTGTTCAGCTGCTGCAGCCAAAGCCTCGTGCAATTGTTTTAGCTGGAATAATTAAAAAGGGTCCTCAGAAGACCTTGAAACACTGGGTGTGGAAAAACGTACCCTCTCTGAATCAGGCAGAGCGAAATTCCATTCAGTAATTTCACTCTGCCTGACTCAGAATTGAAGCCTATGTAGGCTTCAGTTTCAGCAGTGCTTCAAAACCAGTTGGGCTGTGTGACCAGATTGTCAAAAGCGTTCTCCACAGTTTGAATATCATTGCCAGACCACTGAATTCATATGAGCCGTATCAAAAGTACCTCAAACTACCATGGTATTGACCTTCAGCACAAACTTCACCACTACCCTTGGGTCCATTATACAAGGATGAAGCCAGCCTGGCACCTAATAGCTAAATCCAGGAGTAGTGAGGGATCCAGTAAAATCCCTGGTGTGGCTGATGGTCCACCGCCACAGGCATTACAGAGTGAGTTGCCCACTTTGGAGGAATTAATAATGGAATCACATCAGTTAATTCCTGAATTGTAGTTTTTCATTGTTCCCAGTCATAATGGATGGAGGACGCACTGCCATACAATTCTATGAACGCCATTGCTCAACTCTTTATGTTCAGTCCTTCTGGACTTTCAGAGGCATACTTGAAATGTGATCATTTCTTTTCCAGGGGTGTACCATTTAGGGAGGGATTTGAGCAGGTAGTTTTGGGGGATTGAAGACCATGAATTTGGTATTGGTTAAATTCATCTCCAAGCCCCTCATGTTGCAAAACTCAGCAAAGCCGTCCAGGGTACATTGTATACCCGTTGGTGTTTTGGACAACAACAAGGTGTCGTCAGCAAACATCAACGCGGGAACCTTCCCCGAGACTAGCCTTAGTGCATCATTGTCTTTAGTGTTGTTGAGATGGTCGATGAGCCCATTGATGTAAAGACAGAATAGGGTAGGGGCAAGCACACATCCCTGGCATACCCCCTTTTTGACAGGGAAGCGTGCAGAAACTTCCCCATATTTTCAACATCTTATCTGTGCGTAATTCCCTGCGTGTAGCCTCACTAGCACGTCAAGGAGGTATGGCGGAATCCTGAGGTCGTGTAGTACTTTCCAGAGTTTCTCCCTGGGGACATTCAATAAAGGCTTGTGGGCAGTCCCGATTAAGAATTCAGGTACCCACACAAAAGATTTAAAATGTTCTGCCACCTACGTATAACCCAAAGCCTCACTGAATATCTTTCTTTTGTGTAAAATAAGGAGCACAGAGCAAAGGCGACAATGACCTCGTTATCCTCACAATCATGCTTACTAATACCTGCTCCCAACCCCTTGTTGCTTGTATCAGTTGTAATAATGCTTTTCCAAAATAGATCAACACCATGCAGGGGCTGGTCATCACAACTGTCTTTCTTAATAGCTTCAAATACTACAGAGGTGTCATTCGACCACTCAGATTTGCTTCTGGTTTTCAAAAGCAAACTGAAAGGAAATGTTTTAATTGTAAATGATTACAAATATTGAATAGAATTCTAGTAATCCCATCCTTTTTGCTAGTTTTTGTAGCATACGGAAGAACAAGTGAGCAGAAGGACATTGTGATGTATATGGGTTATTCATTTGAACTGTGGCTTCTCCCTTCTGCATGCCTCACTCCTTTCCTCAGCTTGATTTCAACTGTCATCTTCAGCTCCCTTGGAACATGATTAAGTCAAAGTCAAATAAACGTTATACAGCCAAAAGACCATAAAAGCATAACAGGAAAAAAACATACAATGTTAAAAAGTCCAATAGCATATATCCTTATGGCTAAAAACATAGGTCAGAAGATGTTAGACTTGGCCCTGCTTGCAGGGTCATCCCAAACTTTTTCGCCTTTCCCCCCTACTCTTTTTGCTGTATGTGCGTGATTGAATGCTGCGCAATGGTGTGCAGAGGTTTTTTTTCACCAGTGAAGGAAATGTCACTTTTAAAATGGACGCCATTGCTGTGTGCTTTATGCCACCTGCTTGCGGTGGGTTGGCGGTCTAGTGTTCGAAGTGACAGGGTGCCCTACACCTCCCCCACAGTGACAGTTGGGACTGGAACTGCCAGGAGCCTTCTGGAAGCTTTTAGCCCTTTCTGGTGGGTGGGGTGAGGGTCGTATATATAGAGGAGCTGAGGCTCCCTGCCATGGACTGTGCGTGGAATTTGACTGACAGGGGACACTCTGCCAGGAGGTACCACCGCAAGGGCCTGTGTGCTGGCCCCTGTGCCCATCTGTACCCCTCTACTGTCCTCAGAGCTAGTGAGAGACTCTGCTGAAATGGAGACTGCTGCGCTAGCAGGATTGCCATCGTAATGGAGGATGACTGTTCCTAGGAGCTGCTGATTCAGCTCTGGTGAGCTGCCCAACTGCCTGCTGATCTTGCCCTGCATTAACTGTCTACTGGCCACTAGCGCCCCGTGAGCGCTATATCTCCAATGACTATACTTGCCTGCCTCCCTAGCGCCTTGTGAGGGCTGCAGCTTTATTTGGTGGGACCTAGCACCTGGGAAGCGCTACAACTTTATTCCAGCAGTGACTATGCCCTGCATGCGGTCTAGAGCCTGGTGAGCGCTTTGTCTATACTGCCCAGGAGGTGAGGAACACCTGCCCCCCTGCAGCGCTGTGCTGCCTGGAGGAGCTGATCATCTGAAAATACAGCGGGAGCCCGCCCCGCGTTTGGGCCGCAAGTGCCTGCTTTAACACAGCAGGTGCCTATCCTGCATTACTGATGCATTATAGTGCTGCCCTGGGGGAGCGGTGTATTTAAACATACAGCAGGAGCCTACCCCGCATGTTGGTGACCTTCGCGGGTGCCAACCCCGCACTTGTGCTGCTGAAGGTGGCGGGAGCCCACCCCGCACCTCCACCAAACTGCCCTGGATAGCCACCGCAGCCCGTATTCATGGAGAGAGCAGTGCTGCCGCGCTGCCCACGGCGACCCAGAAGCTGAGCAGAGGCCGCCTGGTGGTGGTAGGCGGGGCCTGCTGTAAGACTTCCGGAGCCGCGTGGGCTCCACACTAAAGTCCCGGGTCCCAGGATGAGGCCCGGGTGCAGTGAGTAGAGGGTTGGAGGGAGGAAGCTGAGAATCGGGCCGTGTCCAGCCGAGGAGGAGCGGAGTCCTGGAGTCTGTGAGAAGCCTGAGGCGCCTGGTCAAAGTCTCTCCCCGTGGTGGCAGGAACCAAGCCCGAAGAGTGCGCTGCCCCAGGTAAGAGGTAGCCGGTGAGTGGGTCTAGACTGTTGGGAGGGGGGGCGGGCCGAGGCACGCTGTCGGTGCCTGAGGCCCCGAGACCCAGAAGTGTTCGGGTTTTGGTGATCCACCGCAGTGTGGGCAATTCAGTTGTGGAGAGTCCCAGAGCGGGGCTCCCACTTGTACCGTGACTTTTGCCTCATCCAGCACAGCTGCACCACAGGAGTGGGCAGCTGCAACGTTGGGCAAGCTTTGCTTCGGAGCTCCAGAGAGTGGCTCCCACGTGTACAGTGGTGCCAGTACTCTGTTAGGGCGTATTTCTAATTTCAGAGTCCCAGGGAGGGGCTCTAACGGTCCAGTGATAACTGTATCTTACACAACTGCCCAGCTGGTCAGTGGGCAGTTGCAACAATTGGGGCAAACAGGGTTTATGCTTGCGAGGCCCATGGCCTCCTCTGATTTATTGCCTAAGGTGTTGCTCATGGTTTATGCCTAATGAGTTTATGTCCAGGTTTATTTACATAAGGCACACTGGCAATGTTTTGAGAAGGGCATTTATACAGGCATAATATTGTTTAGACTGATAATGTGCGTATGCCTACTCTGATGTAGGCCAATGTGATTGGTACACATGCTTTTATGCATAATGGGCCTGTGACTCCTGATAATGTGTTGTTTAGGCCCTAATGATGCCTACTGCAGATGTTCCTGCCTAATGCCATGTTAGGACGCTTTATGTTCCTACCTAATGCTAATGATAATGTTTTTCCCCTAAGGGTGACTGCTGGTGGTTTTGCATTCACTGTTAATGTTTTTTTTCCCTAATGCCTACGCGGCTGGTTTAGGCCTCAGGTTGATGCCTAATGTTTTGCCCCTAATGCGTACAGTGTTGGTGGTCTGCATACTATTCCTAATCGAATGCGTTTTTATGCCCATTGAGATGCCTCATGCAAGTATGCTTAATGTCATGTGACGCATGCTGATAATATGCGTAATGTGTTTCAAAGCCTAAGGGTTTTGGTGCCTACTGGTTCTATGCCTAAGGCCAGTATGCTAATGAGGTTTTTGTGCCCAAGGATATGCTTTCAAATTAATGCACAAGTTTACGCCTAATGGGGTTCCTGCTAATGTGCTGAGCTGAGTTCATTTATTCACCAGCCGGTACTGGTTGTTACACCTATATCCCTACTGATGGTTACATTCATTCTTTGTGCTCTATGGCGGTTCTGGCAGCGGCCCGATTGGCCCTGCCCTGTAAATAATTCCCCGGTAAATTGCTGCCTGGTGACAGTGGCACAGTGTTGTATGTGCCTGTGATTACGACCCAAATGTGTTTTCTTAATACAAAAAGGTACTTTTACACAACCTGGTGTGGAGTCTCTTTTGTAGTGTGCCCGGTGTGTCGCCTGTGAGTGTGTGCTGTACAGATGCTTTACACAATGCCCTGGAGTTTAGCCTACCCGCTCTGCACCACGCTACCCCGTTTCTAACAGAAAAATACATTGCATATAATTTGAAATTCATCTGTTTAAAATATTACATTAACACTCATTCCGTTTCCAAATATAAAAGGACAGTTTTATCAAATTTAAAAATAAAGAACACAATTCCCGCAAGCCCAGGGTTTGCAGGAATATAAGCCCTTCCTTATGAAGTCTCAAAATCGGTTTGTGTAAAATTGAGCTCCTGTAGGTGTCAGAACTCATCACATAAGGGTAGGGTGGATACATCAATGGGTGAGGAACATTCGAACATGTGTATGTACAATGCATGCTAAACAAAGTTATTCCCGGGTGTATAATCATGCCCAAAGTTAATCAAGAAGACCAAATAGAAGGCAGTAATCTAATCTACTAGTCAAGGTCTATTCCGGCAGGAACTTGAGCATTAGGATTTTTTTCACTTCTTTTTTGAAGGCAGCGGTCTTGGGGACTGTATGGATTTCCGGAGGAAGAGAGATACAAATCTTTGGGGCAATGCCAGAGAAGGCTTTGTTACTCAATCTCTTTCTGTGGAAAAGCTGTGGTTTCAGGAGCATTGTACTTGCACTTCGTGATGCTCTGCAACCCCCTGATAGTTCTAGTTTTTGAGCCAGATAGATGGGGGTCTTGAAGTAAAGGGCTTTGTGCCTCATGCAGGCAATTTTTAGGTGAATTCTGGCCTCATATGGTAACCAGTTTGGGGATTTTAGGGCTGGGGAAATGTGTTCTTTTCTTTTTGTCCCACTAATCAGTCTAGCTGCAGCATTAAGGGAAGCCCTTAGAGGGACCATGCTCAGTTTGGGGAGACCACATTGCGTGGATCCACCGTAGTCTAGTCTTGGCAAAACTAAAGCTTGTACCGCCAATTTGAAGTCTTTCTGTGGAAGGAATGGTTTGAGAGTCCTTAGTATACTCAACTGATGGTTAGCTCCCTTGGTTACATTGCTGATATAGTTTTTCCTATTCAAGTGCAAGTCTAGTGTAATTCCGAGTGATTTAGCTGACTCAATAATGTGGGGAAAACAGTTGAAGGCTGTGAGGTGTTTCATCCGAAGGTCATTCGTGGAAATATGATTAGGGGGAGTGCTGAGAAGGAATTCGGTTTTGGATGTGTTGAGCATGAGGTAGTTGTGCGTGAGCCAGTTTTGAGTGTTCATCAGGATTGAGTTGAGTGAGATGATGTCTTCTGGGAGGTGATTTTCGGATAGAGTTGAGTGTTGTCCACATACATATGAAAAAGAATGTTCGCGGAGTTCAAGGAGTTCCAAGAATAAATTGAACAGTATGGGTGATAGGGCGGACCACTGGGAACCCCCATAGCTACATTATGGGGTGGGGAAGAGATTGATTCATCTTTATTCTTTTGGATCTGTTTTGAAGGAAGGAAGTGAACCACTTCAATACCAATCCAGAAAGGCCCATCCTTTGTTCCAGAGTAGATAGTAGTTTGATGTGGTTCACAGTGTCAAAGGCAGAAGATACATCGAGGAGGATCAATAAGCAGGATTCATTATGATCTAGGAATTTTAAGATGTCATCTTTGATGTGTGTGAGTACCGATTCAGTGCTGTACCCTTTCCTGAAGCCAGATTGATGATAATCCAACAGTTGGAATTTCTCTGTGTGTGAGCAGAGTTGAATTAGCATGCATTTTTCAAGCAGTTTTGCCAGAGTGGGTATGTTGGAAATGGGACGAAAGTTGTTCAGATCAGAACTGTCTGCGTTAGGTTTTTTTAGGATAGGGAAGACCTGTGCTGCTTTTAGGCAGTTGGGGATCCTGCCTTGCAGAAGTGAAGCACTGACGATCTTGGACCATAAGGGGAGGATGGAGGCTTTTATTTCCTTGAAGATGGAAGGTGAAAGAGGGTCACTGAAGTGGTTAGACGGATTGCTTGCAAGGAGGGTGTTGTAAATGTCACTTTCATTGAGGTAAGTAAAGGTGTGCCAGGATGCATTGTTTTTGAGGCTTAAACTAGGGGAATGAGTGGCTCTTGGTGGGTAGGTGGGACCGTGGTTTTATATATTGGGAAAAGTGCCCTCTTTGATTCAATGTCTAAATTGATGCTGTCACCAAGGTCATGGCGTTTGGGTGCCTTGACCGATTGTTGTTTAATGAGTTCAAATAGTTTCTTAGGGCGGTTGTTAGCTTGATTGAGCTGGGATCTGAAGAAGTCGGTTTTTGCAGTCTTGACTTTTTTGTTGTAAGAATTCCTGATAGCTCTAAGAAGGTTTAAATGTTCTGTGGAAGGCATGGATCTCCGTGATCTTTCGGCCGCCCTCAGCTTACGGGGTTCTGAGTTTTGGTTGGAGTTGAACCAAGGTTTTGGAAATTTTGTGGGAGGCATTTTTAGGCTGTAAAGGGGCAATAGCATCCATGATTCCAGAGATAGAGAGATTATACAAATCAGTGAGGATTTGTACATCCTTCAAGTCTGCTTGTGAGGACAAGGCATTGTTGCAACGGGTAGCTAGTTCTTCAGTGTTTATATTTCGGAGGTTCCTTTTCCATTGCTTTGTTTTCATGGACTGGACCCCCTTTACCAACACCTTCCTGTTGATGAAGAGGATGTAGTAGTGGTCGGACCAATTGCATGGGGTAATGGAGTCTAGAGTGATGTTGTTACCTTTGGCTATTATGAGATCCAGAATTTCACCCTTGTTGTGAGATGAGCTATCACAGAATTGTGGCAGTTCTTTATCCAAAAGGAAGGATTTGGGACAATTCACTATGTGATCATTAGGGTTAGACCAGTGTAAGTTAAAGTCTCCCAGGATGATTTGGGACACTAGAGGGTCGTCATTGGAAGAGATGATTTCCATTAAGTGCTCAATGAAGGAAAGATTGTCTCCCGGGGGTGGTAGAATGTATGTAGTTTGCAGACCAGGCAGGTTATGCACGATATAGTGATGCATAGGTTGTCACATGAGACTGGAGTGGGGGGTTCTGATTTTGAGACCGAGAGTGTGTTCCTGTGTATGAAAAGGTACTTGACATGAAAGCAAGCAAGAGCAATTAGCTGCCTTACCTTTTTCTGGAACTTTTTCTTAATCTTTGGCATCCATGAAGATTCAGCAAAATTAAGATATATATATATATATACACGACAACCTTTCCCGGCTGTTCCCAGTCTCAGATAACGGCGAGTCTGTGTGGGTGCCGGACACCCTCTTTATGAAAACGACTGTTTCTTCCCACTTGCGAAGAAAATTTCACAGACTACTCACGATGCTTCAAAAGTTTTATTTAGCACGAAATCAGCAGCTCACTACCAAAATATATATATATCTTAATTTTGCTGAATCTATATATATATATACAAGCCCTCAAACTTACTAAATGATGTGAGCCTCGAGACTTGTTTGTGCAGCCCATGAAGAAGGGGTTGAAATACCCTGAAACGTGTCAGCATTTGAATTGAAAAGTGAAGCATGACGGCGGGCTGCAGCATAATAGCCGGATCGCAGAGCGTTGTTGTGTGCTTCCTAAATGCTTCAGGGCATCTTGTTGGTTGATTTCTACGCACGGCGGCCCGGCCGTGAGGAAGGCACCATCACCGGTTGGAGAGACACATGCTTTTCCAGCTGGATTGAGCGGGAAGTCACAAACTGCTTGGGATTGAATCTGGCACAGTGCTCGCTACTAATAAGCCTACTGAAACGTGACACTACCTACTCAAGGTATTTAATGAAGAGCATAATTTTAAACAAGCTCTCAAACTTAAAAAAAGCAGATGTTTTTTGCATCACGGACTACATGTCCCTGTAATCACCAGTGATGCTGCACTTAGCATACGCCCACTGGGGGGCCTGTAATGAATAAAAGCCAGTTAATTAAGTGATGTGAGCCTCAAGACTTGTTTGTGCAGCCCTTGAAGAAGGGGTTGAAATACCCTGAAACGCGTTGGCATTTAAATTGAAAAGTGAAGCATGACGGCGGGCTGCAGCATAATAGCCGGATCGCAGAGCGTTGTTGTGTGCTTCCTAAATGCTTCAGGGCATCTTGTTGGTTTATTTCTATGCACGGCGGCCCGGCTGTGAGGAAGGCACCATCCCCGGTTGGAGAGACACATGCTTTTCCAGATGGATTGAGCGGGAAGTCGCAAACTGTTTGGGATTGAATCTGGCACAGCGCTCGCTACTAATAAACCTACTGAAACGTGACACTACCTACTCAAGGTATTTAATGAAGAGCATAATTTTAAACAAGCACTCAAACTTACTTAAAGCAGATGGTTTTTTGCATCACGGACTACATGTTCCAGTAATCACCAGTGACGCTGCACTTAGCATACGCCCACTGGGGGGCCTGTAATGAATAAAAGCCAGTTATTTAAGTGATGTGAGCCGGGAGACTTGTTTGTGCAGCCCATGAAGAAGGGGTTGAAATACCCTGAAACGCGCCGGCATTTAAATTGAAAAGTGAAGCATGACGGCAGGCTGCAGCATAATAGCCGGATGGCAGAGTGTTGTTGTGTGCTTCCTAAATGCTTCAGGGCATCTTGTTGGTTGATTTTTACGCATGGTGGCCCGGCTGTAAGGAAGGCACCATCACCTTTTGGAGAGACACATGATTTTCCAGCTGGATTGAGCGGGAAGTCACAAACTGGGATTGAATCTGGCACAGCGCTCGCTACTAATAAGCCTACTGAAACGTGACACTACCTACTCAAGGTATTTAATGAAGAGCATAATTTTAAACAAGCACTCGCACTTACTAAAAGCAGATAATTTTTTGCATCACGGACTACATGTCCCAGTAATCACCAATGACGCTGCACTGCACAATACGCCCACTGGGGGGCCTGTAATGATTTAAAGCCAGTTAATTAAGTAATGTGAGCTTCGAGACTTGTTTATGCAGCCCATGAAGAAGGGGTTGAAATACCCTAAAACGCGTCGGCATTTAAATTGAAAAGTGAAGCATGACGGCAGGCTGCAGCATAATAGCCGGATCGCAGAGCGTTGTTGTGTGCTTCCTAAATGCTTCAGGGCATCTTGTTAGTTGATTTATATACATATATTACCTACTGGCGGTCGCCAGTAGGTAGTTATAGTTAGGACCTAGTTTCCATAGGAAATCCGCAACATTCTATTGGGAATAACTTTGGCGCCGGTGGACGAATCTTCGCGAATTTCTCAAAGAAGATGGCCCGCTCCGCTCCGCTCCGTCCCTGAAAGTTTGGGGGGGATTCGTCAAGCGGGGGCCGAGATAAAAGGGGGGTCCCAAAACGCGTTTTCCCCATGTTAATTTCCATAGGGCGGTTGGACTCACTTTTAGCCCGAACGACTGAATGGATTTCCACCAAACTTGGCAAAATTGTAGGGACTGGTAGCCCGATGTGCCTTTGATATGTCTCAAGATATGTGCTCCAGTGGATTTTGAGTAATTTAGGTTCAAAAAAATATATATATCTATAAGCGCGCCCCGGTACGCGCACCGGGGCGCATACCAGCGCGCTACGCGAGTTCACGCGCGGAAAGCTGATTGGCTCTCGGGTGTCTGTCAACATTCCAAACAGTCCGGAGCGGCCGCCATCTTGTGTCTCGGTAGGATCGAGACACAAGAGGTGGCAAAAACAAAGGTGGAAATGATCAAAAGGGGGCAGGGTAGACCCCCCTGACCCCCTAGGTTTGATGTGGGGGCCATAAAAGGGCCCAGCGGGGCAAAAAAAAAATTTACTTTTTTTTCCGATTTTCGCGGGGGGAGCGCCCGGTACGCGCACCGGGGAGCGTACCGGGGAGCGTACCCTGGTGAAAAAAGAATGACAGAGTTTTTTTAAATGTAGCATTTTTTTTTATAAATTGGAGGTAGTTCTAA
Organism: Lissotriton helveticus; assembly: GCF_964261635.1. Taxonomy (NCBI): domain Eukaryota; kingdom Metazoa; phylum Chordata; class Amphibia; order Caudata; family Salamandridae; genus Lissotriton; species Lissotriton helveticus. The sequence continues at coordinate 1,035,379,714 of NC_136059.1, forward strand.
AAAGAACTGTTTTTTTTTTCTTTTTGTTGTTTTATATGTTTTTTGTTTTTTTTGAACATTTTTTACTTTTTTTGGCTTTTATGAACAGTTTTATATTTTTTTTGTATTTTTTATGGGGACAACCAAAAAACAGGGAATTGTAAATGGCTCAACTGGAGCAAAAAAAACAGGAAAAAATTAAGGTTTTTTGGGGCACTTGTGGTTGTCACCAGCACGGTTTATAAGTTTAATGCTTTGCTCTCCATAGCTAATTGTCCCTCCACAAAATATGCAAACGATTTTAAATTCGGAAAACTTGGGTTGAATGCTTGGGATCATCTCCCTTGCCTCTGGACCCGATGGAGTGGGATGTTTACTTTGGGAGGTGCTGGGAGATGATTGGGGAAGGTTTCTGGCCAGTTCCCTGACCTCTGCCCTAGCATAGTTGTTAGGGTGCCGGCGTTGCATGTGGCGAATCATGGTGTTGTTGCCAAAAGAGTATTTTTTGTTAGGGTTCCCCCTTGAAAAGTTGAGTGCCACAGAATAAACAAGTCACCTTTGGCGCATTGACTTTCTTCTGGTCCTTTGGGATGGAAAAAAACTCCCAGATAATGTGCTCCTTTGGCTTATATGGGGTAGTTTGTTCAGGCAGGAAAGTCCTCCTCTCCTCCTCCTCCTCCTCCTCTTTTTCATCTCCACCACTGTGGTGTTGTGGTGGTCCTTGTGGTGGTGGTGGTGGTTGGGATGCTCCTGCTGCTGCTGCTACTGAAGCCATTTTTAGTCCAAAAAGATACAGAGAGGTCTTTCAACAGGTCTTCTTCACTCAAAGTACAAAGTGACAATGAGGAAAATAGGTGGGGCTTTCATTATTTGGAAAACAAAACTGTCCTGAACAAATGAAAAGTGTTATTTTCAGGTCACATGACTCGGGCCTTCATCATTTGGACACCAAAACTGTTCTGAACCAATAAAAAGTGTTATTTTCAGGTCAGATGACCCGACGCGCTTACACTACGCGACCCAGGGCGCGCCCCGGGGCGCTTACGTAGCGCGTTCGTATGCGCGTGGGTGCTTCCGGGCACGCTTACGCCGTGCGTATCACGCGGATGCGGCTACGCGATACGTTACGATGATGTTTTCGTTCGCGGCAATAGCGCTAATGGGACGCTCCCCGGTACGCGCGCCGCAAAATTGCGCTGACCGGGGCGCGTACCGAGGAGTGCCCCGGTCGGCGCACCGGGGAAAAAAAGAAAAAGAAAAACAATGAAGAATATACATATAAAAAATAGTATTACATGATTATACAATATAGGATTCATTAAAAAAAAATTATATTTGATAGCAAAAGAAATTTGCTATTAAAAAACCTATGAAATTCACTGAAAAAACCATAGGTTTCACACCAGTTATAGTTAGGAATTAGCATTTAAAAAACCTATGAAAGTCACTGAAAAAACCATAGGTTTCACACCAGTTATAGTTAGGAATTAGCATTTAAAAAACCTATGAAATTCACTGAAAAAACCATAGGTTTCACACCAGTTATAGTTAGGAATTAGCATTTAAAAAACCTATTAAATTCACTGAAAAAAACATAGGTTTCACACCAGTTATAGTCAGCTGGAAATTTTACTCGCATAAAACCATTGAAATTCCCACGTTATAGTTAGTTGGACTCACTATAACTTGCGCGTGCACTGCTGATGACGTCACATATTACATCACTCATGACATGGTCAGTGACATCACTCATGACATCACTGATGACACCATCCTTGTGACAGAGTGACAGACCTCCTTTCACTGAAATGTAACCCTTGAAACACATATTCAAAAACTAAAAACTAACATTTTTAAAAAAATGGAGATAGCCATACCAGTTACAACAACCAATTCAATTATTCCACCATCTATATACTCATGCACTCATTCACCAACAGTTCAATAAACTCACTCATACATATACTCACTCATCATATGTAGTGATACACCTTTACATCCTGTTACACACCGTCAGTCACCAAAAAGTTACTCACACACATACTCACACATAGAAATAAACTATTGAACATCCATGTATTTGCATATACAGCTATACACACACTACCACTTTACTTCTAAATAAACTTACACATACTTACTCTCTTAAGCAATCACTTATAGAAACACATACTAATTTAAACAGGAACTCTTACAATCCCTCACTCTCACATTTACTCACTTATATACATCAATATTCACATATACTACATTAAAACATATTTAGTTACTGATAAAGACACTAGTGAGACAGTCATTCACTCACTGACACACACATATACACACTCATCCACCCATACAGTCCTGCTCCTATGCTGTCTTCAAAACACATACAAAGAGAGTCAGTCATTCATGCATCTATGTGCTAAGTAATACCCCCACCAAACCATACAAACACTCATACTGATACTAAGAAAAACATCTAATAACCCATATACATACACATGTAGGTACTCTCCAAAGCATGCAGCCACTTATACACAAATTGAAACACTAATACATATATTTAAATATTTAAAGATTACTCTCTAATATATGTATTCACTAAGATACACTTAATAAACCAGTTAACCAATCAATTTTTTTAAATAAAAAAACATCCATGTAAACACTTATTTAAACATTTATTCTTCCATCAACTTTTACATTTTCATATATAGCACATATTTGTTTTTTAAAAAGACACACATTCACTGGATGGTGTCATCAGTGATGTCACTCTCCATGTCATGAGTGATGTAATATGTGACGTCATCAGCAGTGCATTGCACGCGCAAGTTATAGTGAGTCCAACTAACTATAACGTGGGAATTTCAATGGTTTTATGCGAGTAAAATTTCCAGCTGACTATAACTGGTGTGAAACCTGTGGTTTTTTCAGTGAATTTAATAGGTTTTTTAAATGCTAAATCCTAACTAAAACTGGTGTGAAACCTATGTTTTTTTCAGTGAATATATATATATATATATATATATATATATATATATATATATATATATATATATATATATATATATATATATATGCTTCCCTGAGGATTCATAATCTAATGTCCGGAAACACTCTTTTTCTGCACACCTTACAAAGTCCTTTTCATTGGCATGTCTACGTGAGCCACCAATCATTGCAATGTATTCATAACCCAGTTTGAAACTGATTTCTTTTTTTCACTTGACAAGGCAGCTCCGTTCATTAACAAGAAGTCCAGTTTTTTACAGGTTGTAGCTTATATTGATACTTAAATATTGTAGGTTTACTTCAATATTCCTTCATAAAATGCCATAATCTATCACAGTGCAAACATAACTTCAGTGTGAGTCTGCTTTCTCCTTTTTTTGGGAAATAGGGACTTTTACACATCCTCATTGCACAGGTTCATGGTCATCTGACGTTTTATTTTGTTCTGATTTAGGGCATATTACTAACTGCTTAATCTCAGCTTTCCTTTTCTGGTTCACCCAAGCGATGACCTAACTGTACAACTAGATCTATAAGTACAGGAAATTTAGTAAAATAATTGACTAATCTGCTAATATATACTTCAACTCAGTTTGTAAGCCTTGATACAAAAATGGTGGGTTTTTTTCAGGTCAACCTGTCTCAACCACTAAATGAATACATTTGATAGTATAACGTAATAGGTCTTGAGTGGTTGAAATTCAATAACTCATTACCTAGAAGAGCATGTGACTTCCTATCAAATATTTTCCCCATTTATTTGCAGAATGCTGAAAAGCTAAACAACAATTAATCTTTTCTTTCCACTAATGTAATACTCTACTTGCCACTTTAAATTTTTCCATTGAGGAAAGGTTATAGGTTAAAATAGAAAATTAAATTAACTCTGATTTAGAAATAATGCCCATTTCTTTTGATCTTCGGAAAATCACACTAAAAGGCACTAAAGGAATTTCTTGAGATAGAAATAAATGTAAATAGAACTTCAGATTCTCGTAATGGAGGTGGTAAGGCTCATGGATCAACGCTTTTAGAATATGAGTTATGGCAATTGCCATGGTTTATGATGCTGCCATCTTCCAAGTATGGCTAAGGATTTTATGCTCATTTGTAAAGTATGCTAGGAGACAAAAAGAAAAAGTATGTCAGATCGCAACTTTCATTGAAGTGGTCGGAAAATCTTCACCAGTACCCCAGTACCATGCAATTACAATTTAGAGAATTACCGTGTGGCCATAAAACCATAGGAATTCCCAGATCCATGATGTTTTAACAAGTATATGTACCACCTTCTTTTGGCAGGTGGTACATGTATGTGGGGTCCTATGGGGGGGGGTCAGGAGTGGGGTGCGGAAAAGAGAAGGTCTGTTCAGCTGCTGCAGCCAAAGCCTCGTGCAATTGTTTTAGCTGGAATAATTAAAAAGGGTCCTCAGAAGACCTTGAAACACTGGGTGTGGAAAAACGTACCCTCTCTGAATCAGGCAGAGCGAAATTCCATTCAGTAATTTCACTCTGCCTGACTCAGAATTGAAGCCTATGTAGGCTTCAGTTTCAGCAGTGCTTCAAAACCAGTTGGGCTGTGTGACCAGATTGTCAAAAGCGTTCTCCACAGTTTGAATATCATTGCCAGACCACTGAATTCATATGAGCCGTATCAAAAGTACCTCAAACTACCATGGTATTGACCTTCAGCACAAACTTCACCACTACCCTTGGGTCCATTATACAAGGATGAAGCCAGCCTGGCACCTAACAGCTAAATCCAGGAGTAGTGAGGGATCCAGTAAAATCCCTGGTGTGGCTGATGGTCCACCGCCACAGGCATTACAGAGTGAGTTGCCCACTTTGGAGGAATTAATAATGGAATCACATCAGTTAATTCCTGAATTGTAGTTTTTCATTGTTCCCAGTCATAATGGATGGAGGACGCACTGCCATACAATTCTATGAACGCCATTGCTCAACTCTTCATGTTCAGTCCTTCTGGACTTTCAGAGGCATACTTGAAATGTGATCATTTCTTTTCAAGAAGTACTGGCCAAATATGGAGAGCCTTGCACCCCCTTCAGCCTTCATTTTCTTCTTGCTCCCTACCCCATTTTGTCTAGTGCTTTCCACGATACACCCACCAGTGCAAACTCCTTTATGTAGACTGCAACACTGGGGTATAACATGTATGATATGTGCTTAAGGGTTGACACACGTTACACGTAAGTAGGTGAAATAATATGCCCCTTGATCCCTTGCTTGCACCTGCCTTTCTTTGGCATGCAAAGCAAGTCTCACTGTTTTAGTAAATTCTGTTTGCACCAAATCCAATGGTTTTTGTGCTGACCTATAAAAGACACAACCCCTTCCACACATTAAAAGGGCGATGGCGGAAAGCACTGTAGGCACAGCAAGAGGATCAAATTTCAGTACAAAATACCTTTTGTATGTGAAATTCGATCCTTCATAGTTGTTTGTAACGCTTAGCTATACTTCACAACACTTTGCAATGCTTTGTATCACACGAGCACCAGCACAAATCCTTAGTAAATGTGTGACTAAAAAAGAAGATTGGGGATAGCTTCACAAATTGCAGTTTAAGTTGTCAATTGTATGTATATTATATTTCTATATGGAATATGATTTGCATAGCAATGAAAACCTAGTCATTGTGAGTTTTACTGTATAATCAGATATTTATGTTTGTTAAGTGCACAATTGTTAACATATGGCAATTTGTATTTTGCTGTTTTCTTCAACAGTGTTTGCTTGCTGGCTAGCTATTGTAACAAAACACTAGAGTGCCTAAAGCTCAGTTTCTGCAAAGATGTCACTGTGGATGCTGTTGAAAAGCTGTACAAAAATTGCAAAAGGTAAGAAAATATCCGCCTTTCTCTAAAGAAATTCAACATCTGGATAAAAGTGTACTGCAGTTTATGATGTGAAACTTTGATGATGCTGATCGCTAAAGCTGAGCTGACAGACTTAGTCGTATTCAAGAAAAAACAATTAAAGTTGGAACGGAGATTCACATCTGTGTCAGAGTGCATTCCTTTGGGTTTTTCTTTTTGCAAACATTCAACGTTGTATATCTGGAAAGCAGCTCCAGGTGCAAGTTTCCAGGTGTACATCTGAAAATATCATGTGTCATATGATACTGGGTCCTGTTTTTTCCCTGTGGAATTCTACATAGAGTGGAGCTATGACAGAGAATAGAAATCCCATCTGCAAACACAACGGGGCATATTCACAAACTTCAATTTGTTGTAAGTTTAGTAGTACTACATTAGTACTACAAAATGTTGTTCACATACGTCCATGTGAAGGTCACCGCCTCTGACTTTCTTTTCTTTTCTGTGCAGCAATCTCTGCCCCTGTTGCAGAGATCTCTCACCACAGGCTGTGTACCTGACTCCCTACAACTAGGGCAAATCACACCCATACTCAAAAAATCATGGGCAAACCCTAAAGATCTCAACAACCTCATACCAATCTCCAACCTCCTGTTCCTAGCCAAGACAATAGAGAAGTGCATTCTTCAACAACTTAACCAACATATAGGTGATTTCAGCCTCCATGACACCTTCCAATAAGGATTCAGGCAAGACTGTAGCACAGAAACCGCCATGCTCAATATCTCAGATGACATAGACAGAGTCTTAGATGAAGGCAAAGCATGTTTACTCATCCTTCTTGACCTATCAATGGCTTTTGACACCGTAAATCACGCAGCATTACTTGAGACACTTAAGATCCTCTCTGGTATTAATGGCACAGTACTAAAATAGTTCACATCTTACCTTCAACACTGACCACAACAAATTAAAATCAACTCCTGTCTCTCCAAACCCACACAAGTAACTCTTGGTGTACCCCAAGGCTCAATCTCTCCCCTTCCCTCTTCAGTCCGTTCATAAAAACCCAATACATTCATCCTGAAACAAGCAGGGGTCAAATATCACCTATATGCTGATGACATGCAACTTTACTACAAGATCGAATCACTTAGTGAGATCCTACACCTCAATGTCACACTAACCAAGATACAAATGTGGTTTCATTTGAACCACTTAAAGTTGAATCGAAACTAAACTGAATTAATACTGTTCTCCCCTAAAAGTAACCACATACCAATCCAAGACTGGCTCACGAACCTGGATACCCTAAATTGCTCCCTCACCCTGTCCAACTCCGTTAAGTCGTTAGGCATCAGACTGGACAAGAACTTGTCAATGAAGGCTCACATCAAAAACTCAGCCAAAAGAGCACTGTACACACGAAAACACCTCAAGAAAATTAAACCATTCATTCCCCCAATGATTTGAAGACAGTAGTACAATCTCTAGTCCTCTCGAAACTGGAATAAGGGAATTCCATGTTCGCAGGGATGCTGTAAATTCACCTCACCACCCTAAGGTTAGTTGTAAATATGGCGGCCCGGCTCATAACAAGTGTTAAACGGTTAGAACACATCACACCAGCCCTCAAGATCCTCAACTGGCTTCCCATTGAAGGACGATGTATTTGCAAGACTGCCTGCATCACCACAAAGCCCTTCACACACATACCTCAAACTATCTAGACAATAAACTTACAAAATCAGGAAGAACTAGAACTCTGAGAATCTCCAACTCACTTCTTCTCATGCCTTCCAAACTGAAAAGGAAGTCCACCCAGACTTGCTCTTTTTCTGGAAATACACCCAGGATATGGAACACACACCCTCATTATCTCTAATGCAATCCCTCCTGCTCCTGCTTCAAAAGGGACCTGAAATTCCTTCTCCTCCACAAATACTTTAGCACACAAGTCAATTGAACTAGGATCCAAAATTTCACTCTCTCCATGACTCTACCGTTTGTGACAGTTGGTTCACTCCTTTAATTGATTTTGTTCTAATTAGTCCTTATACTGTAAACACACCTTTTTTGTCTACTTATTCTCTTTATCTCTTTTTATGCTTGCTTTTGAATCTAAGTATTTAGCATCATATACAGAGCTGCGTTATTCTATTTCTCATTTTATGCATCCTATGTAAAGCTATGTTATGCTATTTCTCATTAAATATAAAGCTCTCTGATACCTTTGGGTCTAGCTAGTGCTATATAAACCTTATAAATAAATAAATAAATGAATAAATACATCCCTGCACACCGATGCCTATATTTTAGTAGTAAATGAGGGAGGTTTGGGGGAGTGGCTGGAAAATGGGGAATATGTACTGCAAAATGGCTGGGGTTTACGACAGTTAGGAGGTTTTGAGGGAGTACCAGGAAGAGATTTAGAGAGGTACAAACAACCACCCCCAAAAGAGTAGGCCCATTCATATTCCTAAACTGTGCTCCTATAGTTAGCACAGCCAAGAAGGATCCAAAGCAGTTGTAAATATACTCCAGCTCAGATCTGTACCAAATCCAGCACTGTACATGACCAAGGAAGCAGAAACGTAGAAAAAACAACCAATAGGAAATAATGTTAAAATAAATTTATTGATTTAGACTTCTTAAAAATATCCAATAAACACTGCTCCCATTCAGTCCTCTGAAATCTGCAGAGGTTTTGCGTCAGGCTGGAGGAGCACACTCCACAAAATCCACAAAATCCACTGTACCAAAGTACCAAATTGTGGCTCTCACTCAAGGCAAATTCTGACAATGTGTTTATTTCATGGTGCTCACACACGATGATGTCGTACTGCAAAGGCTTCAAAAATATATATAAATGTAATTACAATATGAAAAGTGTGTATTAATTAAAAATAATTATTAGTTCATTTTACATCATTTTAATACACTATTTAATAAAAATAAATGCAACTTTAATTCTGTTAAAAATTAGTTACAATAATTCCATGCATATCTTTGAATAATTTTCATACTTAAAAACCTTTTACTTTAGGCTGGTTTTAAAATATTTCTTGAAAAAAATAATTGTAATTGTATTTAGCGTATTTAAAATAATTAAATATGTAACTGATAATGTAGTTAATAATGCTGTAGCATTTCTTAATATTTAAATTAAATATGTTGAATTAATTTACATTAATATTTATCTTAAAATATTTACAATTTTTTTAAACTTTAATTACCTTTAAACTTTTTCCTATACTTTACCATAGGGAAATTTCCACTCTAGAGGTGGAGATCTCTACAATGATGTAAAATTGTACAAGTAGTACATTTGTACTGGTAATATAGGCTCAACCTCTGGTTTCAAGGGGTGGAGACAGGTAAGCCTACACTTAGTAATACATTTTCACGTGTAATGAAGAATAGCCAGAAGTAGTTCCAGGGTTCGACAAATTTACTCGACCGCTTGCAAATGCGAGTGAATTTCTTGAAGGGATAGCCAGTTTTCAGGCCTACTTGACCGGCCTGGCGAGTGCTATCTGCCATTGCAGTACCAGGTGAAGGCTCTAGGGGGCAGCATGGTACGACGGGAAAAGCACAGGCAATCAAGTGCACGCACCACCTAGCATAGTGGTGGTGGTGTGGTGCACGGTGAAGGCTCTAGGGGCAGCATGGTACGACGGGAAAATGCAGGAAAAGCACAGGCAATCAAGTGCACGCACCACCTAACATAGTGGTGGTGGTGCGTGCACGGCCTATCGTTTATGTAGGTCCCAGGTCCATCAATCTTGTAGCGCATGAAAGTGCTGCCAATGACGGCCCTGGACATCATTTTGGCCAGCCCCCGCGCTGTGCTGCTTAAAATGCAGCAGTGACACATCACACCACACGCGCTCTCTTCAGTGGAGTTGGGAGAGCAGGTCGATTTGGCTTGCAGTCTACACAGGAGAGGTGAGTCGCAGTACATATTTTCCATTACATATATATATTGTATGTAGTTTTGTTGGTTACTTTTCCACTAATAGGAGGATCGAAATTGAGTGTCTTAGAATGGAAATGGAAAGCCTTGTACAAAGTCTTGCAGAATTATAAATTACGGACAGTGACATTTTCTTTAACGGGTCTTGTTTTATTAAGCGCAGATGTCAAACAGACCTATTGTTAACAAAATACATAAAGTTGCCTTTGATACTGCTCCTTTGAGACACTGGCTTTCTTTGACCAGCCTCTTTCAGCCATTGGCATGAAACTTTGTCAGTCATGTTCTGGCTTAGCCGACTGAAGTATTCGTTTCTCACCTAATGCAACTGGATCTTTCAGCGACTCCTTCTGCCTCCACTCAAGTTCTTGCGTTGAATGGCATGATGGACTTTTTATAGCAGTTACAGTCTCTGTCTGCTGTATCTATTCTATTTGTCACATTAAAACTAGACTATTGGTTTTGTCAGTGCCTATTTCTGAATGCCATGAGTACTTTTTGGAAAGATTTGAAGGTTGTGTCCATCAGATAAGAGAGACCTGGTAGCTTTGACTTTTGCTGCTGGTTATAAGGAGCAGGATTTTCTATATGTCACAGTGTGCCTGACCGGAGACGTTTTAACTGCTATGTGTGTGCCTGCCTGGCTTAAGCAGTGTTGCAGCTGGCCCCTGGTGATCCCATATGTGTCTGTGGTGGGTAAGTTGATTACACCCTTGCCTCCTTTTCTTTTGTTAGTCTTCAAGGCACTTGTTGGTGCATTGCTGTGATGTAAGTCCACTTTCATAGTAAATGTATTTGTGGAGCAGGAATCCTGTCTTGGGAATTCGGAACACTGGTGTGTCCCAGTCCAGAGCCAAAATGAAAGCTGTCCCATATGAGAGAAAACTGTTAAAATGGCACAAGTGCACCTGCATTACTGAGGAGCAAATGCAAGTGTATATAGGCTAGCTGTGCAAGTATCTGAGGGTAGTCTGGGTGTGAGTCATGTTTTGCTGTGAGGGCTGGGAAATTTCCATAACACTCTTTTCACTAACTGAGAGGAGTGAGCTTGCACAAAGCAACTCTATTATGAGTTGGAGAGTGTGCATTCAGAAATTAGTTTTTGATCATTTGCTGACATAAAGGGTTGCAAATGCACAATTTGGCCCCTTTATTTTACAGTTTTTCTTGCAGAGACCCCCTCGAATCATTATTGGGTGGTTTGAGCTTGCTCACTTGCATTGCCCACTCGCCAACAAATATACAATAACCTGCCCCCTACTTAAACAAGTCTCGCCTTTGAGACCTTATAAGTATTTAGTTATGCAGCACAATATCCTTGGTGCAACAACATCAACTGTTGCATGGCTAAACACTTATAAGGTCCCAAAGGCGAGACCTATTGGCTATGCCAATGCTTAGACCATCTTAAAATTGTACTGAGAGAACTTTTGCCTTTGCACCACCGCTTTGCGTTCATCAAGAAGGGTAGCAATATTTATTAGAAAAAATGTTGAGCGTGACTCCTGTCTTGGGGATCCTGACTGTGTGACTCATTCTCAGTGGGTAAGGGAGTCAGTACTGTTGGTGAATACTTGTGTTTTTTGATGCGAGCACTAAGACTTTGACTCATGCCTTTGAGGATATGGGGGGGATGTTTGGGGCATTAACTCAATATTAGATTGGCATGTTGGATCCACGGTGCCCACTAGATCATACTCTGGCACTTCCCAGGCATTGAAGATAATTATAAGACAATTATAGAAGACTGCAGCTCGCTGATTAGATATTAGTGTGAGTTGCATCCCAAATCTTTTTCAAATATATTGATGTGTGTACTGATTGATTCCAACTTGTATTAACGCTGATTAGATAATAGTGCAAGTTGCATCTCAAATCTTTTTCAAATATATTGATGTGTGCACTGACTGATTCCAACTTGTATTAACGCTAATTTCAGAAGTGAAATTAAGATGCCGTCTGTGGGGTAGCATTTGTGAATCCACTGTAACGTTGGACCTGAATAAATGTAGATCAACCTGGAGCTATCTAACTTTTCTTGTAATTTTGTTTTGTGCTGTTGTCGAATGGTTATGCTGCGCCGCTTGTCTCCAACTCTTTGAAACTTCCCTTTTCTACATTTTTCCCTTACTGTGTTTTTTTCGTTTTTCCAAATCATCTTGTTTGCCTCTTGCCTATCTTGTTTGCCTTGCTTGCTGCCCTCGATTGCACAACCTATTCTGCGATCATTTCCTTTCACCACGTGCGTTCTGAGGGCTGAAGTGCTCTGGGTTTCATATTGCTTAGTTTGTCTTCTGGTTACTTAACAGTTGTCTCTTGCTTGTGTCCCCGGGCTTTGTCACTCTATTCTTTAGACATGTGTCAAAGTGTCTCTCATGGTAGCATGTTCTCTCTTTCTTGTTCAGTGTCCCAACTCCAGCTCTTTCCCAAACTCCTGTCCTTTTAAATTTAGAAAGAACAATGTAATAATAGGCACTGAAATTGCTGTGATCATTTCCCCATTTAGTCTGCGAGTGTATTTTAGTCTGTGATTTCTGTGGTCATCACTGCACCCTACTCCGCAGGTGGACATTCCCTAAATAACCACAGTAATAAGGTTTCTGTTTTTGACCTATGGCCTTCTTCCGTAGTAAACACAGCGCTCCTCTGTGTCAGATTTTTGCAAGCTGTGTCTTGGCACAGTCATTCGTGGAAGTAGCATATTGCTTTCAGTCAGAAGATGGGAGGCAATGCGATTCTATTGATGACCTGCCTCCCCAAGTGCTCTAGGACTTCTCAAGGACATGAGAATTTTTTACTCTACTTGTACCAATGAGAATGGCGTAGGGTTGCCAGTCCCGATATACCGACAACTGTGTATCAGGCATTCTCAGTTCCTCCATTCTTCCTCTCCCAAAAACCCAAATGTTGCTGAGCTTGATACCGATGGCCTGGTGGGGTATTTGCACACCTTAATGTATACAGCTGCGAAGATGAGCTGAAAACAGACTGTTAGAAGACTTGTTTTTAGTACCCGGCTTGGATTCAACCCTCCAAAGAATGTAATGTCTACTGCTTTTGTTTGTTAGTTTTTTCTTTGTTGCTTTTTTTTGCGGAAGACATATGGTGACTGTTCTCTGATGGCGCTTGTGTAAATGGAACCTACCTAAGCCATTTCAGAATGTTTTAATGTTTGTTGCGTTTGTAATAAAGTGCAGCGGCAGGTAGAGTTCATCTGTGCTCTGTTCTTTTGGAAGCCATTTAAGTTTAAGCTGAGTGTATTTCTTTTCAGTTCTGACTTTAGTTAAAGCGTTAGGCAAGACCTTTTAATTTGACTGAAATGACAGGTATTATAGACCATGCAACCATCTGCAATACATATTAGTACCAGCACATCTTAAGAGCAGACCGGTACTCCCAATAGTGAGTTATTTCAGTTGAAAGCACTGGTTGTGTTACTGGAATTTGCACATCGTTCAGTACCATTATTATGGCTTAGAGTGCATTCCAAATTGGGGTGCTTTTGTGCGAATCTGAGAGTGCCAGAGAGTTTACAGAACAGGCAGTGTAGGGAAGGGGAAGTGGTTCAATTTAAGTGAATTAAGATGGCTCCTAGAATGCAGTGCACGCTGGCGCTAAGCAAAATGCAGAGAGTGAGAGAATCTGGTGTGGACCTTGGCCAGGGCTTTCTGTTCCACTTTTCAGTTGAAAGAGTGAGGTGCTTGGCTGTTCTGTTTCGATTTTTTTTAACCTTTACAACTCCTATCTAATTTTGTTGCTTCCGAAAAAGAGTTTATAAAACTCATGTGTTAAAAACAAATACAAATAGATTTGTATCACTTAAACCCATAGGCTTCTGCATTAGTCACAGACACGGCTTTTGTCATTAATGAAGCACCAGAGATTAATATTTGCTTCAGTGCACTTTGCACATTATAATTTATGTGATTGAGAATATTTGACAGAATGATAAGTGATAATTGGGAGCATTTAATTAAAAATCAAGATTCTTACTTTGAATGGAACACCCAATCTCATGATGGACGGGTAAGCCATACCCTTAGTCACATATAAGACTTTTCAGTATTAAGTAATTGGAGCTATGATCTTAATTAATTATGGAAAGCAAAATTGTTAAGCCTTTAAAGTTAGTAGTTTGTACACAGTTCATGTTATTTTAAATTAGTTACAGTTATTGTTTTTGTTCTAGATCAGAACGGACAGAAGCAGTGCTGGCTATCTAGTGAGAACAAGGCAGACAACAGGCAGGCAGGACAGCCAGAGAGTGCAGCTGCAATGGCAGACATCAGGTTGTGGTTGGAAAAAACCATTGGAGCTAAACCTCCACTGAATAATGCAGGAGAGAGTTCAGAATTTGGGAAAAGGAAGTCATTAGAAGAAATCCACCAAAAGCAAAGGGAGTGTGATCAAACAAAAAGACAGAGAGTTGTACAGCAGAACTGGCTTGAAGATTTCAAGTGGGCAGTGATTGAAGAAAAGGAAAGTAACAGAACTGTCCTAGTCTAGACCAATTTTAAAAAATCTCAAGTTTTGTATTGTGGAGTTTGCAGGAAATTTCCTCATCTCGCAGATACTAAGTCTTCCCTATATGTTGGTGTGAAGGAAACATTAAAAAGGAAGACTTTGGAATGGCACAACAAGAGCAAATCACATGAAAAATGCATATTACATGAAGTTGCAATTCAAAATCCACAGGAGACCTGCATAGCCAAATCGATCACAAAAATGCATGAAAAAAATATCAGCACTTAAACATTTTATTTATTGCAGCCTATTATCTTGCAAAAGAAGGTGAGGCTTTTATTAAGTTTAATAAAACTCTGCACACTGCAGAAAAAGAACAATCCTGACTGGAATTTCGAAAATTATACGAATGATCATGCATGCCGTAACTTTGTGATAAAATTACAAAAAACAATTTGATGGACAGAATGTAGATCAATGTCTTACATTCACCCCAGTACAAGGATCTGGGCCTAAATCCATCGTTTTTTGCACTCCACACCACCCTGGGTCAGATAATGGCTTTATGCAAATCAGCTCTGACCCTGTGCCCCATGGGAACAGTCCAGTCCGAACTACAACAGCCATATCTTTCCCAGACCGGAATCAAGCATCCAAGGACCGGACCGGTTTCGAGGTAACACCTCTCATCAGCCCGGCTAGCTTGACTCCAGTGGTGTGGAGGCTCTGGGACCCACGTCTGGGCTACCCCAGTACACTTAGGGAGAAAATTACAAAAAACAATTTGATGGACAGAATGTAGATCAATGTCTTACATTCACCCCAGTACAAGGATCTGGGCCTAAATCCATCGTTTTTTGCACTCCACACCACCCTGGGTCAGATAATGGCTTTATGCAAATCAGCTCTGACCCTGTGCCCCATGGGAACAGTCCAGTCCGAACTACAACAGCCATATCTTTCCCAGACCGGAATCAAGCATCCGAGGACCGGACCGGTTTCGAGGTAACACCTCTCATCAGCCCGGCTAGCTTGACTCCAGTGGTGTGGAGGCTCTGGGACCCACGTCTGGGCTACCCCAGTACACTTAGGGAGAAAATTACAAAAAACAATTTGATGGACAGAATGTAGATCAATGTCTTACATTCACCCCAGTACAAGGATCTGGGCCTAAATCCATCGTTTTTTGCACTCCACACCACCCTGGGTCAGATAATGGCTTTATGCAAATCAGCTCTGACCCTGTGCCCCATGGGAACAGTCCAGTCCGAACTACAACAGCCATATCTTTCCCAGACCGGAATCAAGCATCCGAGGACCGGACCGGTTTCGAGGTAACACCTCTCATCAGCCCGGCTAGCTTGACTCCAGTGGTGTGGAGGCTCTGGGACCCACGTCTGGGCTACCCCAGTACACTTAGGGAGAAAATTACAAAAAACAATTTGATGGACAGAATGTAGATCAATGTCTTACATTCACCCCAGTACAAGGATCTGGGCCTAAATCCATCGTTTTTTGCACTCCACACCACCCTGGGTCAGATAATGGCTTTATGCAAATCAGCTCTGACCCTGTGCCCCATGGGAACAGTCCAGTCCGAACTACAACAGCCATATCTTTCCCAGACCGGAATCAAGCATCCGAGGACCGGACCGGTTTCGAGGTAACACCTCTCATCAGCCCGGCTAGCTTGACTCCAGTGGTGTGGAGGCTCTGGGACCCACGTCTGGGCTACCCCAGTACACTTAGGGAGAAAATTACAAAAAACAATTTGATGGACAGAATGTAGATCAATGTCTTACATTCACCCCAGTACAAGGATCTGGGCCTAAATCCATCGTTTTTTGCACTCCACACCACCCTGGGTCAGATAATGGCTTTATGCAAATCAGCTCTGACCCTGTACCCCATGGGAACAGTCCAGTCCGAACTACAACAGCCATATCTTTCCCAGACCGGAATCAAGCATCCGAGGACCGGACCGGTTTCGAGGTAACACCTCTCATCAGCCCGGCTAGCTTGACTCCAGTGGTGTGGAGGCTCTGGGACCCACGTCTGGGCTACCCCAGTACACTTAGGGAGAAAATTACAAAAAACAATTTGATGGACAGAATGTAGATCAATGTCTTACATTCACCCCAGTACAAGGATCTGGGCCTAAATCCATCGTTTTTTGCACTCCACACCACCCTGGGTCAGATAATGGCTTTATGCAAATCAGCTCTGACCCTGTGCCCCATGGGAACAG
Organism: Lissotriton helveticus; assembly: GCF_964261635.1. Lineage (NCBI taxonomy): Eukaryota > Metazoa > Chordata > Amphibia > Caudata > Salamandridae > Lissotriton > Lissotriton helveticus. The sequence continues at coordinate 1,035,396,218 of NC_136059.1, forward strand.
TCCAGTCCGAACTACAACAGCCATATCTTTCCCAGACCGGAATCAAGCATCCGAGGACCGGACCGGTTTCGAGGTAACACCTCTCATCAGCCCGGCTAGCTTGACTCCAGTGGTGTGGAGGCTCTGGGACCCACGTCTGGGCTACCCCAGTACACTTAGGGAGAAAATTACAAAAAACAAACTTTGTGATAGCAATTTCCGAGACCCTAAAAATGACAATTCGATCCCAGATAGAAAATGCTAGGTTCCTCAGTGTTCTGTCAGATGGGCCAACTGACAAAGGAATTCAGGAAGAGGAACTGAATTATGTATGATTAATTTGTGAACGCACCCTTGTTACCCATCTGTGTGACATTGTCAGCATTAAAAACACCACTGCATCCGGAGTGAAAATGCTATAATAGTTGGCCTGGAAAGCATGGGCAAATCTCTGGATATTCTGAGCCAGAAATGCATTGGTCTGAATGCAGATGGAGCTGCTGTGAACCTCGGTAGTAAATCTGGTGCCGTGAAGCAGCTACTGGACGAAGTCTCTAAACATCAAGGATGGGACAGTTGCGATCACATTGCAGTTGTGCACTTTGTAGCTCACAATCTAGAGCTTGCTGTGTGTGATGTTAACAAAAAAGCCCATACATACCCAAATTTGAAGAGGTGCTCAAAGGATGTTTCAAACTATATTATTATTCACCTAAGCGGAGAAGGGAACTTAAAGAGATAGCTGATAATCTGGAAGAGCAGTTAAAACATTTGGGTGGCTTGCTGCAAATCAGATGGTTAGCAAGTCAGCACAGGGCAGTAACAGCGCTTAAGGCAAACTGGGAATCTACAGTACTTCATCTTGAGCACCTTGCTACTGGTAGTGATAAATATTCAAACAAAGCCAAAGGATTGCTTCATGACATGAAATCATAGAAGTTTCTTTATTTCTTGCAGTTCATGATAGACTTCACAGAGCTGCTTCAGCAAGTGTTTAAGGCATTTCAACAAGAAGACAGTCTTATTTCTGAAGTTGCAAGAAGGATTGAGGTTCTTCAACAGAAGCTAATACAGCTGAAAACAAAGCTAGGAAAAGCACTAACACAATTTCAATTGCTAGAAAAGGCAGCTCTAATGAAACTAGTGTCAAGGAAGACACTACTGAGTTAATAGAGAATGCTCTTTCTTTTATAAGTGACCGGTTTCTGAAGCACATCTCAGGCAAGCCGCATTCTTTGTTTAACACTTTTGATTTTTTACTTTGTGGCCAGACTCTGTTGAAAAGATTAGAGATTGTGGGGATCAAGAATTTGAGGACCTTGTTACGTACTACAAAAAGGTACTTACTTACTGATGAAGAAATTCAGTCTGCCTCTGGAGAGTGGCTAGATTTTAAACTATACGTCTTTCATCGGATGACGTCGCATAAGCCTGTATCCCTCTTCACTCCGCTATTGGAAAAACGCCCAGAAGAAGTTAAATATGTCCTTCCAATTTTAGAAATCATTCTTTCCATCAGTCCAACAACTGCAATATGTGAACGGGGGTTTAGCAGCATGAATCGAATACAAAATGAGCTCCGTACGTCCCTTAAAAGTGACACCATATCTGCTTTAATGGGTATCCAAGTAGATGGGCTGGAGTTAGACACTTTTGATCCAAACCCAGCCGTTTTGCATTGGCTCTCAGCAAATCCAGGAACGAGACATATTATGGGCCACAAACATACTTGTCAAAACAAGACTGTTACTGAGTCAGAAGTTAGCGACTGAGTTTATTGCTACTCTCTATGTTCAAATCAGCACTATTTTCCTTAACAAAGTAGTAAATGCTGGTGCATTGTGTTGTTTTACCATTTACTGTTTGGTGTCTGTCAATGATACTTCTGACAATTTGCCATGGTGGAGCAGCTGTTTCTTTACTTTGGAGACACTCAGCCCCAGTCACAGACCTGGGTTGAATCCATCATCGTTCTTTAGCTCACTGTTTGCCACCCCAGTTCAGGACTGGCTATATACAAATCAGGCTTGACCCCTGTGCCTCATGGTAACAGTCCAGCCCGAACTGCCAAGCCAATGGACTCCTGACAGGGCCCTGGCACTTTTTAAAATACAAAATAATACAAATTAAGCACTGCCACAGCTACAGCAATATAAACGAACTTTGAGGACTTGGCAGCACAAACTGATTACAAAATGAGCTACATTCTGCCTCAAAGCTGACGGAGCGCTAATGCAAATACAAGTGGACAGTTCGAAAGTTGACACTTTCATCCAACCCGAACAGTAGTGCTTTCACTGAGAGGAAACACAGGACAATGACAATCATGACACATTGACACAGCCTTCCAGGTCTATGAATATGCAAAACTGTCCCTATTTTGAAAGAACAAGCACATGATCTCTGGTCATAAATACTGATAGCTCAGTCTGTTTCAACCTCGATTGATACAAGTACATTGGTCCTGTTGCACAAAGTTATTTCAAGACAGACTAGCATTTCAAGGACAGAAGGCAGCGTTGCATCTGAAAAACGCAACCCTTAGCTCAGAACATCAGCATCTTCACTAACAAGTAAGTGCCTGATATGTTGTCATGGATGTTATTTCAGTGACATGTTAAAGTTTATGGGGTATTTTTTGCCATGTATGTTCGCATAAATGCTCACCACGGCACTTTGATACACACATCTTAGGGAGGTACTGGGTGATAAATTAATAAAATTTGCTATTAATTTGGTTGGCCAATGTTTTCTTGGGTTGTTGGCGCTGTAAATGTTTTGAAAAAAAATCATATGCGATCAATTTGTGGGTCGAGTGCATTGATTCTAGGTCGAGTAGAAAAGTCTACTCACTCGACCTGAAGGTCAAGTAAGATTTTTTAGATTTGTCGAGCCCTGTTAAAGTGTGAGACTAAATTTACACATGTAGATTTACTCGTGTATGTCTACCTTTGTGAATACCACTCACAGTTTTTTCTTTTTCTGTGGGTAAACATATTTCAATCAAAAATACTTTATTTCGGCCACCAGGGCCATACAAGTACATATACAATACACAAAAGTATGATACAATAAATAAAATGAAAAACACAATACAATTTGTCATAAAATATCTTCAATAAATATATATTTTTTTAAAACATTGTTATAAAAATGGATAAATCCTACTAGGTTCTGAACACAGTGAAAAGGGAGTGCCACCTGAGTTAAGAAGGAGATAAAAACTTTCTGTGCAGCGTTCACATGGCACCAAGAAACTTAGCACCATGTATAGGAAGGGCTAAGCAACAATCTGCCTTCAGAATGAGGGATCACTGTATAGCTGAGTACGCTGGCAAAAATGCCTTCAAGTCGGAGCTAACCAGTACTTGCGGAGACATGTGCAAGATAAAAAAGACATGCAGCATACTCTCAGACATGATGTGGCATAAAGGGCATAAATTGCTAGCCCTTTCAGACCAGTGCGTTGTGAAAACTCTCAGAGGAAGACTGCCTGCTCTGAATTGAAAATACAACTTTCTATCACCGGGAGCAGTCACTTGGTCCCAATATGACTCATAGCAAATCTGATCCTTAAAATCAAGAAATTTGCGGGATAATCTAGGAAAGCCAGGTCTTCTTAAAACTTTAGCCTCAATTGCAACCAATAAAGGTTTTTCAGGGCAAGTTTTGATGGGAAAAAACACGATGGATGCAGGTGTCTAAAGCTCAGAGGCCCCAATAAAGTGCAATAACTCTTTAATATGAAAAAAGAAGATTTTGTCAGAATGGCCTGCAGAGATGACATCCTGAAGGGCAGAGGTATAATGTAAAAGTTCTGGGGTAGACAATAACCGCCTCCAGTATAATAGGGGATGGAGTATGGTTTCGTCATATAGACTTCTTACACCCAAGTCCGAAAGGAGTGGTACCAGAGGAGTAATAGCAGGAAAAATGCCAACTTGCGATAAAAATAGTTTTCAGTAGTGGTTAATGCATCAATGTTTGCATGCCCCCATAACACAGCCCCATAAAGGGCTGACCCCAACACCATAGTCTCATATAAAAGAAGAGCAGGCCTCAAAGGTTTGGTGTAAGAGACGTTATGCCCTTTGTGGAGAGCCCCCATAAGTTGTTTATGTTTTAAGGCAGCTTTTTTCAAATGGGGCTTCCGAGACATATTGTCGCTGAAGGCGATACCCAAATAGGTAAAGCTGTGAATGATTTCTAAAGGTGCTGCCCCAATTTCTAGAACTCTTTTGAAAGATTTGTGGGGGTTAAATGTCATTAGCTTGGTGTTTGGTCTACTACTGTTGCTAGAGGGCGCCTGTGAGCCGTGAATCTGTGAGAGGACGCCAGAAACGCCAGAACCGCCGCCGCCATCGGACGCGGCCGTTGTTGCTCCCGCTGCTGCTGCCTTTCGCTGCTGCCTTTGCTGCTGCTTCCACTGTTCCTGCTGCCCCCCCCGGGCGATAGATAAAGCGGGGGAAAAACAGAGCCGCCATTGGACGCGGCCGCTGCTGCTGCTTCTGCTGCTGTCCCCCCGGGCGAGAGAGAAAGCGGAGCGGGAGAAAAGCAACAATCGTACTAAAAGAAAGGCAAAAGCGGCAAAAGCGGACTCTAACTACTGCCTCAACTACTGCTTGCTGCCTTCACTGTCACTGTCCGAGGCTGCCGTACCCAGTATAGTACGGACTACTATGGATTACTATGGTCGCAGTGTTTTGTGAGGAGCCATAATCAAGGGGAGCCATAATCAAGGGGACAGGCACTGCAGGCTGTACTAGCGCTGATGCCATTGCGCTCCCCCCTCATTTCACCCACTACAGCTACCACTGGAAGCAACGCTGGAAGTGCCGAGCCCGCTATCAGAGGTTAGTCGCGCTACCAGCTGACTGAACCAGCGAAAGCAATGCAAGGATAGGGTGATAGAGCCTGCAAGCCAAGAGCCGAAGAACCCTGACAGATTGGCGACCTGTACTTCTTCGCGCACTTAAACTTAAACTTGCACTGGCGAATTGCATCTGCGACTTGTGACTTGTGACAGCTAGCCGCATTGACAAGCTGCGCGCCGGTAAAAGTCTCCTTGGGGCGCTGGTGCACTGGTGAGAGATAGTGAGCTCAGCTGCCGTTAGAGGCAGCTGTAAAGTAAGAGCCCGGGGGTAGGAGGCCAGGCTGTTCCGACTAGGTCTGATCCCGCCGGTGGCCTCCCCCTGTGTGATCCGCTCACTCTCGCATCAGCTTTTGGTATTCTCTAGCTGACTCTAATAAAGGCAGTAGCCGCTGGGTGAAACGCCTGACCCCCCCCAATTGGAGGGGTCCTGCTCTTAAACCTGTATTTTTTTAAGCTGTCAAGTTCTAAGCTGTCTCCAACTTTCGCATTTGAAGCCATCCTGCTGGACTGACTAATGCCTATATATAATTCAACCACGCACCGACTAAAATGCGCACTAGGAGCTGCCTTCTACTGCAACCAACACACCGTCCTCACAAGTCTGCCAAGTGCCAGAAATCAAAACTGCTGTATCCTCAGGCGACAGGTTGCAGTCGCCAATCTCCTTCTCGATTCTGCCCAAAGCAAGCAGAACAAATGGAAGAGGCTTCAGAATTTCTTCCTAGCGCTCCAGTGGGAATCCTTGAGGATAAAAAGGACAAAAACAGTCCCAGCAGAGGCTTTGCGCAAATGGCGTTAACGGCCCGCCTTCGGCACACATCAAAAGTGAAAACTAGCGGAATGACTGATATTCAAGATCATTTCTACAAGATTGGCCAAGGAAACAGCGCAACACCCCAATTAGCACGCAATAAGACCAAGGAAAAACACCAGCAATTTATAAACTCGTCTGATCCTTCTAACCTATCGTCTCTCTACCCAGAAATAACTGTTCATCGTCAAGCCACTGCCTTAGTCCCCGGCACCAAACTAGCGAATGTGCAGGACAGCCTTCCCCTCTCGTCCCCATTATTACCCATTCCCCCCCTTATCCCAGACGAACATTGGGTACAGTCAAGTATAACTAAATCACCACTTGCGTTATCACCTGCGCTATCACCCACGTCATCGTCTGTTGTCTTTGTTACATCGCATGCTAATAGCCTCGCCATCGCAAATGACCCTGAGAAAGAAACTACATCTGCCCAGCGGGGAAAAGAGAAAGTCAATGTTAAAACAACGGCGCCCTCCTCAGCCGATTCAGCCGATTCAATAATCTGGATTTCATCGTCTTGCTCCTTGAATCAATCACCAAAAATACTATCTCAGCAAGAAGTGCTACCACATGAAAAAACGATAAACATGACAGAGGGCGTTCCAAATGACTACACCCAAAAATGTAGTCCTCTCTTCCTATCTCATACATCTACCCCAATTCCAAATGGAGCCCCCCATTTCATGCCTTTTAGCAATATTGAGTCACTTGAGGCACTGCCCAAAGTTTTGTCTGCAAACCCCACCAACAGTAAAACTGTAAATAAAGACAAAGACAAGTGTTTCAACTACGATTCTAATAAAAATTCTCAAAAGGATCTCACAAACTCACTTCTCAACTCGCCGCCTTCCTACAAGTACCCCAATGGAAAAAATTTCCAGTCGGCAAATACTATACAAAGGTCCCCTCAAGCAAGCCCAGGAACATCTAAAGCTGAAATGCTGCTTGCAGCCACTAATCAGGCCCTGAATTCTATGGCTATTGCTGCCCATATGCATGCCGATAAACTCGAGACGCAGATAGCTATCCTCCAAATCCTAGCAGATTCTATAATGGGCATTGACAAAAAACTTGAACAGTTAAACTCACTGATTCGAAGGGTCCAAAATAACGTGGGTGAAAATCACACCTTCGCAGCACACTTAAACCAGGAACTGCTAGCAAACATCACCCCACATTTAAACAATACGCCCACCAATTGCATCTGTGAGCCTCTGATAAAAAAACTCGAGACTCTGCCTGAAATAATGTCCGAGCTAATTGAAGATTTAAGGACAAGGCCACAAAATAAAGCGCAGAAAGTATGCACTTCAATTCAACAGAAAACTAGCTCCGTGTTCAATCCCCAAATCCATGAAACACCACTGAAATCTAGATCAACTCTTAACATCTTAGCTAGCCCCAGTAATAATAACAATAGCTCAAACCAGGATCAGCAACAATTAAATACCGCAATAAGTCTCCCTCCTGATCAACCTCTTGCCACAATAAACTCTTCCATGCTTTTAAGTGAGCCCAAGCAAGCCCTGAAGGAAGGAACAACGATGTCGAGAAAAAATAAGAAAAAACTGAAGAAACTAAATAAAGCTAATAAAAAGAACACTGCACTATTACAAATGGCTCGGAACAAATGCAAAGAACCTCTCGTCAAACCAGGTGGAGGAGCTAGACGAATCAACGGACCCCCACAAAGGCATTGTTGAAAAATCAAAACCAATTCAAAATCCTACACAGAAAATAATAGACCTAAAGGAGGAAAAAGCACCTAAACATAACAGCAATATGAAAATTCCTTGTAGCAATCATCCGACTCAAAGTGAAAAGTCCATTAAACCTGCCACTAAAAACTCTTTAGCTGTTACCAGCGGAATAAACATGCCCACTGCTGAAGGCCTGGGGCAAATAAAAAGAGTCTCTAACACAGAAACACCAACATTAAGAGAAGATGAAAGTCAAACCGACAAAGGGGCCGCACAAGAGGAGGTCGGACCCAATAATAAAACACCTTCCTCTCAAGAATTTGCTACAAGCGCTCAGTTAACAAGTACCCACTCCTTGACTTCAAAGCAAACTGTTCTAGAAAATTCAGAACATCGTGTCAATGAAAAGCCCCAAACAGATCCTCCTATTTGTGGCCCCAATCGGCCACAACTGCATAAAGCTACTACTAATATTCAGGAACCTAGTCTTTTACAGCGACAGAATAAAAAAGTATTACTTTATCCAGAATATGAATCGCAGGGTCAATGGGACATCCTCAACAGGGGAAATGTTCTAAAACTTTGCCAGAATTTGCCAGGCTTAGAAAACATCAACACAGCAGACATTGAAACAGTGGCTTTTATTGACCCTGCCTGGGGCCAAAAAAATGAGTCAACTCTGGTAATTTTTACCAATCCAGAGCCTGCAGCAATATTAGCTAAAAACTCAAAACAACTGAGTGAATGGGGCATTCGAGTCAGTTCCTATACGTCCCTCAACTACCCGACCTTCTTAAAAAAAAAACTTGAAACCCCGTTGCCCAACAATACGGGCTCTGACTTAAATGTGGAAGGGAGAAGACAGCAACAACAGCCGATGCTACGGGGCCCAAGACAGGAATTAAAAGCAGCACCCTGGATGGACACCCCACTTCAAGTATTCACCACAGCTGCAGGCGGTCCATGCAAGTGCATATTTAAATTAAATAAATCTCATGATTGGTCCTGGCTTTCCAAGGCCTTAGGGTAGTACACAGGCAAGCCAGTCAGAAAGCAAACCAAAGTATGACACAGCTCGATGCTTAAACATTTGCTCGTGGAACATCAGGGGCCTAACCAAAGAGAAAATGTGTCGCACAATTAAGGACCTCCAGGAGCTAAACGACATCTTTGCGATCCAAGAGACTTGGGCCTTAGAGAATACCACCTGGGAAGATTTCACTATAGTCGAATCCCTTGCTATTCCTTCTACAGGTCGATTACATTTTTCTCAGTATCGAGATCAAGAGCCACGACAAGGGGAAAATGAGGCAAAAAATCATCCTCGGCTGCATCTATCTACATCCTGTAAAAATTCGCCGGGAGGCAACTTTAAATACTTTGATTCCCATAATAGAGGATCTGGAAGCTCTATTCCCAAATGATTTGTGGTTGATAATGGGAGACTTCAACTGCAACCTAATGGACCTGGACCCAACCCAATCCTTCCAAATAGCACTAGGAAATGAAGAGTGGGCAATTCCGGAGATAAAGTCTCAATACCAACGGAAGGAAGTTAGCGGAATGAGACTTGCAACAAAACTAAACCAATCTGGTCTGCGTGTTCTCAATGGAAGGTTTCCCACCGATAATCCTGCAGCTTATACTCATATATCCCCTTTCCGCATGGCTACTCTAGATTACATCTGGATATCTCTTCTCGCCTTTCATCTGGTGCACCAGTTCTCGGTAACGCCATCTGTAGACAGCGATCATGCCATCCTAGTATGTAACATCGCCCTTTGGCCTCAACATCGCCCAATAATTCCCCTTTTTGGACGGGAATCAAACCGTCAGAAGGTAAAAAAACTGAGATGGTCCGAGGAGAATTGTGAAGTACTTGAAGCAGAGATTGATAACCTTCTTTCCGAATATTGCCAAGATGGGGCTGACTATTTGGCAGGTCCCTCCTGGGAAACAAGACTGAGTAAATTCAGAGACCAGTTGGCATTAAAAATAACAAGTAGCCATCCGCAGGAGCTTCCGGTTTCGACTATCTTGCTGGAGCAAAAACAAGCTGTAACTCTCTCAAAGAGTAAATTAAATAAGTTGCAACGAGCCCACACGTACAGCGAAAGCCAACACAAATATCTGAAGAGCGATATAGCAGCGGCTAGAAAAGTCTATAGGAAGGCCAGATGCGCCTTACAAAGAAAGGAAGAAGAGCTTCACTGGGCGGTAGCCTTCGAGATAATTAAAACCAAGGATCAAAGGAAATTTTGGAATTGGGTGAATGAGGCATCCAAAGCTGCCAAACCTCCGACTGCAACTAATATCTCCCCCGCTGATTGGGAGAAGTATGTCAAAGAGCTGTATACAACACCGGGCGTACCAATTGGCAGTAGGGGCGTTCAACTAACACTAGACCAGCAAGTCGAGGAGGAAGACACGCCCTGTCCTATTAAGATAGCAACAGAAGAAATAGCTGCGGTAATAAGGAAAATGCGCTCTGGTGGTGCCCCAGGCCCCAATGGAATTCCAACGCAGGTCTTTAAAGCTGCTGCACAAAAATGGGCTTTGCTGTTGACTCCGCTATTTGAAGATGCAATACTGGGACGTACCATCCCGCATACGTGGCAAGGATTACTCTTAGTACCTTTCCACAAAAAAGGTTCACGCTCTGATCCCGATAACTATCGGATGATAGCTCTACTCGATGTGGACTGGAAAGCCTATGCAAGCATATTGTTGAAAGAACTTACAAAATGGGTGGAATCGAATAATCTAATCCCCTTCAGCCAAACAGGCTTTTGAAAGGGCTGTCACATCGAAGACAATCTGATTTCGATAGCCCACTTGATGGAGACTACCATAGCTGCAAAAGGCAAATCCCTGTACATGGGATTTATTGATTTCCGCAAAGCATTCGACAGTGTTAGCCGTCCCAAATTATGGGAAAAACTGTCAAAATGAGGAATTCCGCGGGCACTACTAAATGCGCTAATAGCCCTTCATACGGACACATGGGTCAAGGTCAGAGTAACATCAAAATGGACCACCTCTAATAAAATTTACACAAATAGAGGCCTTAAACAAGGGTGCACTCTCGCACCACTACTTTTTAATCTGTACCTCGCTGACCTTCCCGAATGGTTAACTGGATCAAGAGCCTTCCCCCCAGGAATCGGCCAAAGCAAAATCCAAATTCTGCAGTATGCGGATGACACGATTCTGTTAGACCAAACTCAGGTGGGCCTCCAAAGGCTGTTCAATTCTCTCGCCCAGTATTGTAAAAACAATATGCTCGAGATAAACGTAGGTAAAACCAAGGCGATGGCAGTCTCACCTACGACCACAAAAAAGCTCCTGTGGTTCATAGAAGGGAAGCAATTGGAGACTGTCCCTACATATAAATGCGTCTTGATTGACCACAAAGGTAGATGCTTGGTGCATACAACTGAGATGCTGACAGTGGCTCGCCTTCTAGAGGGGGTCTTTATGAGAACAAAGAACGCCCTACATTCTCAGGATTTTGTCCCATTAATAAAATTGATTAATGCAAAATTTTTGCCCACAATTGCCTTTGGAGCAATCATCTTCAAGGACAAACTGAATAACTGGCTTGATAGAGCGCAATCATCATGTTACCGCCGGGTCTTTCGATTGCCAAATTCGACTTCCCATGCCCAAATACGGAAAGAATTCTCTCTATCCTCCATGCGTTGGATTATGGCTGAAAGATTCGTTACATATTGCTTAAAAGCGAAACAAGCAAATTCTCATACGCTAAAGAGCTGTATATGGCTGGTCCTCAACAACCCCGCTACATCATGGAATAAATATCTAACGTTCTGCCTCAAATCGCTGGAAGCGGGGGACATATGGTCTTCTTCTCTGCCCAACGAAATGAAAGGAAATCTCTTAATCAAGCAAGCAAAAATCCTTTCAAACCAATCGGACACACAACTGGTTCTTAAGCTCTCTCATGGCACCTGGGCCGCCAAATTATACGCTCCGAAAACCCTTCCATCTTATCTTGCATCAGCAATGAAACCATATATTAAACACCAGCTAATGAGATTTCGATTTGGCCTAATTCCGCTGAAAGCATACAAGTTTGGGCAAGGATATAAGATAGGAGCCTCCTCCCAATGTCGGTTTTGCAAACGGGGAGAGGAAAACTTAATTCACATTTTGTGCATTTGTCATCAATTGCGGCCACAAAGAATATTCTGGCTGAGACCAATTTGGCTCCTTTTAGGTATCAGGACATGCCAAGAAGCACTTGAGGAATGCATGAGGGGGGATACGCCTCAAATGGCGACCCGCTTTGTCAAATTCATTACCGAAATTAATTCTATGACTTTTCCCTCTGTGCAATGCCTGAATTTAATTCCCTGCAAGTAATCGATTTTTGACTGTCCTTGTCTTTTTACTTTCCCTTCCCACCCATTCACTGCTTTAGTTTTTAACAGCCTCGAATGTTTTTACTACCGTTTTTTTGTATTCTTGCATATTGCAATGATTTTAAATAATTGTGCAATAAAAACTTTACTTACTTACTTACTTGGTGTTTGGTCATGTTGATCTCCAGACCCCTATAGACACAGAACTCCTCGATACGCATCAAGAGTTTCTGTAGGCCGCTTGGGGTCTTGGAGACCAAAAGAGTATCATCTGCGAATAATAGTATTGGTATTTTGACATGGGCCAAAGTGAATTAAAAGGGAAACTATATTGTTTATATATAACAAAAATAGAGTAGGGGCCAGAACGCAGCCCTGTCTTATACCTCTAGGGCCCGATGTAGGTAAATCTAATTTACCACTTCTAAAATATCGAATCATACCGATTCGGTATTTTAGAAGTGGTAAATTAGAGGGGGGGAGATGTAGGTATTTCAGAATCTGTAAATACCGAATCTGTAAATACCGAATCTGTATCCCCCATTGATTCCTATGGGTCTTGAAGCCCGTTTCCGACCGGTATTTGCCACCTACATCGGGCCCCTAGAAACTGTAATCTTGTCCATCAAGTCATTCTGCCTTCGCCGTCTTACACGTGCAAAATTATCCTCATGGAGCTGGCTACCAGTGCCAGTAGATGTGATGGTATTTTCATATCTCCGGGTGTTTGCCAAAGACCAGAACGTGGCACAAGATCAAAGGGTGCACGTAAATCAACGAAGGCTATGTATAGGTTGCCCTTATTGATTACAGCTGTATGCCAATACAGCAATACAAAGGAAAAGCCTGGTCTACTGTCGAGATTTTGGATCGAAATCCTGCCTGATAAGGACTGAGAAAGGACATATCACCGATCCAGGCCTTGATCTTCTCAAGAACGCATCGACAGAAAAATTTCTGAATGCCATCAGTGAGACTTATTGGTCTATAATTGCTTTGCACAGACAGATCCCCTTTTTTATGGACAGGGATTGCAGTATTGCCTTTCCAGGATTCTGGGATAGAACCCCCTACGGTGATGGTGTTTGCTATGATCATTATGTAACATGCTCAAACTTCCTGATTCCAATAGAAAGATATTTTTTAAATTGTTTATTGTGTACTGTTTTTTAAGCAGGGTATGAATAACTAAGGCATATATGAGCCCTGCGGAGCAAACTCACATGTTTATAATTTGCATGGAAATAATTTGTACAACACCCTTTTGTGAAGGAAAACAGGAGAACGAGATGATTTGATAAGATTTGGATAAAGCTAAAGCATAATAAAAAGCTAGCACTTAAGTTTGTTTATAAACATACAAAAAGCTACTTTAAAGTAACATTGTAAGGCAGAGACTATACGCAGGAATGCCTTTGAGAAAATATAAACAGCTAAGTGAGCAAGACACAAGCTATGTCAAGGCCAATAGGGCTGGCTTTTATATGAAAATGCAAGCGAGACCTATCACATCTAAAAGCCATGTTGTATTTGTAAGAAAGGCTATGTGCGCCCATATCTTTACTTTAAATGGCAATAGTAGTCAAACATACACAAAATGGCAGTGTTTTTGTTACCTCTTTAAGAAACCTTATGTGCACACAAAAAAACATAACTCCAACAACATGTTAAAGTGATAGCAGGTAAACCAAATGAATGCGCAAAGGTGATTAGTGAATAGCAATGTGCCTTTATGAGAGCTTGATGCCATATTACCAAAAACAAACGGTAATACACAAAGTACAATGCACCCGTTAGTGAAATGCTGTGGCCTTGATGGACATCTCATAAAAGCAATGGAAAACCAGGAAAAGTCCAGCAGCTGACAAAGACTGACACAAAGCCCACTCAAGTTTGATAAATAATTGTTGCCATGTGGTCTTCTAATGAGCTAAAGCTACCTACAGCCCCGCCTAAAAATAGCTGCAATTCAGACATGGAAGTTGGGTAACCAAAATGCCAAGGGCACAGCAAGTGAGATCATGTACCCTTTGATCCTGGATGAAATCACTGGGCTGCCCCATTGTCTTAACCCTGCTTTAAATTGAATTTTATTTACTGATGCAGAAATACAGGAAGAGTAAGAATGCAAAAAATACACAAGACTGTAAGAGCTATGTTTGCTTTCTCTTGCTGCCTCTTTGTTTATATCCCCTATGAGCAGGGGTAGTGAAAGCGGTGCCCAGATTAACAGAGGGCAAACAAAAGATAGCTTGCCTTTTTATGACCATAACTCATTCTCTCCCTAATAGATGTTGATGAACTAGAAGCAGATCTGCAAACAGCAAAGCACCAAGCATTGTACATCCAAAAAGTGCACATAATGCAGAGTGAGGGCAGGGGCGGAGCTTGCCAGCACCGATGTAGGCCGTGTAGGAGCCGAGCTCCGAGCTATCACCTATAAAATCCTGTTACAAATCCTTAAATTAACGGGGGCTGCGAACTACTACAGCGAGGATACACTCTCCGGTGTCGGTGGGGATCGACTGGAAGGCCGCCCGTGACAGGATATCGCCACACACTGAATTCGGAGTTCGCGGGTGCTGGCTGGCGGACTGGGCCCAAAGCTGCGACCTAGCCTGGGCGTCTGGCCGGCGTACGTGACCCTGCGTGCGGCCGGTGGGAGAGAGGCTGTCCGGGGACCACCGGAGTATTCCCGAGTCGCGAGTAATGGAAGGCGGAGCGGAGAGGGACCAGCGCGATCGGAGGTGAGAGGCCACGGAACACACGCTGATCTGCCTGGACACACCCGACGGTCCTGAAAGGCGGAGGAGAGGGAAGCGGGAGTTTGCACAGCACACTGCTCTCTCCAAGAGACCCGGTAAGGAGCTTTTAGAGGCGGGTCGGGAACAGCTTGAGAGACCCGAGCGCCGGCTTCGCTGTGTTGGTGTCTGCCTCTGCCGATGTGAAGAAGTGACACGAGGCAGATTTAAGCGACTACCCGCTGGTTTACAGGGACGGTCGCCTCCCTCCCCCCCCCCTTGCTGCCCACTGCCCACGAGGCTCGATAAGAAGGACCTGGAAACTCGGGTACGGAGGGAGGAGAAGGCCTCTAAGGAGATTGGGGGGTGCTGCTCATGCAGGGGAGAAGACGGATATAGTGACTCCTGCACTACCCCCGCAGCGCCCTACTCATTAACGTTGGGACAGAGGGACCCCTCCCCCTGCCTGGAGCTGAGTAACTAGGCAGCCGGACAGCGCGAGCTGCAGACTTGCGACTGCAACCTAAGCCAGCGCGCCATTTTTGATGACACTTGCTTGCTCGCCCAGAGTGATCGTGGTGGAGAGGACGAGCAGTGGGAGCGTTCCACGATAAAGGGCTGGACTGCGGGGGACTCCTGTGTCTCATCCTTGCATGGTTGATTGCTGGGGCCGTGAAAGTACTACTGACGGGCGCCTCCGGGAAAGTGGTAGGTGTCCTGGCTGGAAAGGTTTTGAGTAGGCCACAGCCGCTGGAGGAAGACAAAAGAGAGAACTGGCTACTTGCTGCGCAGTCAGAGGGGCTATACCGTTGCACTCACAGAACTGACATAGTGGAGGCAACTGCTCCATTCTTCACCTACGGAAGACTGCCACTGCGGCCACTGCGTGCCACACTAGGGCAAGATACATTGGACCCTAACTACTCATCATGGGCAAAAATTATAAAACCCAGACCAAGCTTGCGTTCGACCAACGTAAATTGAAGAGGCCGGAGACACCAGCGCCAGAACCTTCGCCGAGAAGCAGGGGCCCAGAGGGCTCCATGTATGCGGACATTAAGGATATGCTAGTGACAATGGAGAAGGGATTGCAGGATAGCATGGCGTCAATTGGCTCGAAGATAGACGCCCTCATTTACCATATGGATCGTATGTCGGAGTGGGTGGACAAACATGCGGAGCGGCTCGACATGTTAGAGAGGCGGCTCACCGAGGTGGAAGAAGCGCAGACCGAATGGGATAAAGACCGCAAACAGTACTCTAGACTGCTCCAGGTCATACAGGATAAGTCAGAGGACTTGGAGGCCCGCTCGAGATGCTCGAACATACGCATCACGGGGATTGTGGAGACGACACAAACCGGGAAGATGGAACTCTTTGTGGAGAAGCTTCTGATCACTCTTCTGGGAGAGGATGTCTTCTCGCCGATTTTTATCGTAGAAAGAGCTCACCGCACGCTGGGACCGCGTCCGCGCCCGGGGGAGACCCCAAGACCGATAATAGCAAAATTGCTGAACTATAGAGACCGCGAAACAGCGTTGCGAGTGGCAAGGGACAAAGGGAAGCTACAATTCGAAGGTATGGATGTTTCCCTGTACCCTGACTTTACAGCGAAAGTTCAAGAGGAGCGTCGGCACTTCGCCCCGTATAAGAAACAACTGAGGGGGCTGGGCTTAGACTATGCCATGCTGTACCCGGCAAAACTGCGGATAAATAGACGAGGTCACTCACATTTTTTCACGGACCCTAGAGAACTCCAGAAATCGCTAAAGGAGTGGACCAAAGAACAGAGGAGTAGCCCAAGAGATCAAAGTGTGGAGCAAGATGAGAACAGTCGTCTGGACGAGCAGGAATAGTTTGGCTAACGGTGCGCCGGTTGGCTCACTGTTGGCCCCATTGGAGACTGGGCGATGACATGGCATGGGGACTTGGTCTAGCGAGATGCCGGATATGCTGAGAAGTACCGCAACAGAAAAATTGGAGAGATCTGTGATTGGACTACGACATCCTGGATGGGTGAGATCTTTTCATTACATATGTGCCTGATTGCGACTGGGTGACATTCAAAGGTCTATGTGCGGCATGGTACCTGCATACAACTAAATGCGTTTGATTGTTGGACTTTGTGGTGCGGGGTGCGCTTTGGGGGGGACGACGATTTGAGTTGCCACTAAAGAACTCACTGAGTATGGATTTTGTCTCACGTTGATGGACACATTTAGGGTGATAGCACTGGGGGCGAATGAGAAGTGTGTAATACTGAAGAACTGTTATGTGCTTTTGCTGGTGACCTCTGCCCTGGCGCTTATAGCACTAAAGGCCCCCAGGAGGGTCAGTTTTGAGGTTGTACCGAAAGGTTCTAATGGGAGGATGTTGGAGGGAGGGAACGGGTACTGCCAGGCCAGGTTGGGGGTGGTCGGCTGTGGGAGGGGAAGAGTGGGGTGGGGGGGATTTTTTGTTCCAGGGACAGGGAAGTTGACTGTACCGACAGAAGTTGTGCCGCTCAGTTCTCATTCTCGGAGCCTAGTTTTGCTAGCTGACGCACGCAGGGGTGCCTCGCCCGGGGATTGGAAAACTATCCTATTTGATGACGATAATGCTCTGCTTATGAGATGATTGATGATAGTAAAATTAATGAAGAGAGTGCTTCAGAGACACTGAAAGCGTTGACGTGGAATGTGAGAGGGCTTAATGATTACCGCAAAATTAGAAAGATGTTAAATTACCTGCAAAGGCACCACATTGATTTGGCGCTCATTCAGCAGACTCACCTTCCAATTACAAGCAGAATGCTCTCATTCAGGGGGCTAAGGGGTAATGTTGTGGCTGCGGGGTTTACTACACATTCCAGGGGAGTTATGGTGTGGGTGAATCCTAGATCTAAATTGCAGTTGACGATGATTAAAGCAAACATGGCAGGCCGCTACTTGATCGCTAGATGTGTGGGCAAAGGACACGACCTCATAGTGGTAAATGTTTATGGCCCCAACTATTTCTCAGAGTTTTATGTGGACCTAGCTACACACTGTAGACCTTATGTTGGATCTAGAATGTTATGGGGGGGTGACTTTAATTTGGTGTTTGACCCGGAGTTAGACAGGTGCGCGGGGCCAGATAGGTGCCCAGCGGCTGCTGCCTTGCGGATGAAATCAGAGATGGTCAAATTGGACTTGATAGATGTCTGGAGATATAGAAACTCAACGAGGGGCGGATATACGCACTACTCTGCATACCATGACACCCATACAAGAATCGACTACAGGTTAACATCTCAAGTTGTCGTTAAAAGCATTAGGGGTTGTACGATATTGCCACGCACCCTATCGGACCACTCCCCCCTGCTCCTGGTGTTGGAAGCTCCGGTGAGAAAAATCCCCCCATATACGTGGCGCTTTCCTACTTACTCCTTATTGGACAAAGTATTTAAGGGAGAGCTTGCAGAGGAAATAGATAGTTTTTTCGCAACTAATGTGGGGTCAGTAGACAGTTTTCAGACAGTGTGGGAGGCATTTAAAGTGTATATCCGTGGTATTGCAATGTCCAAACACTCCAGTGTTCTCAAAGCAATAAGGCGGAGGCTGAAAAGTCTTGAAGATCAATTATCGACGGTAACTGCAAACACAACAATGATGGACAGAATGTGGATCAATGTCACACATTCACCCCAGTCCAAAGATCTGGGCCCAAATCCATCGTTTTTCCACTCCACACCACCCTGGGTTAGACAATGGCGATATGCAAATCAGCGCTGACCCTGTGCCCCATGGGAACAGTCCAGTCCGAACTACAAAAGCCATGTCCTTCCCAGAACGGAAACAAGCATCCGAGGACCGGCCCGGTTTCGAGGTAACACCTCTCTTCAGCCCGGCTAGCTTGATTCCAGTGGTGTGGAGTGCCTGGGACTCACGTCTGAGCATCCCCAGTACACTTAGAGCGGTAACTGCAAACACAACAATGATGGACAGAATGTGGATCAATGTCACACATTCACCCCAGTCCAAAGATCTGGGCCCAAATCCATCGTTTTTTCACTCCACACCACCCTGGGTTAGACAATGGCAATATGCAAATCAGCGCTGACCCTGTGCCCCATGGGAACAGTCCAGTCCGAACTACAAAAGCCATATCCTTCCCAGAACGGAAACAAGCATCCGAAGACCGGCCCGGTTTCGAGGTAACACCTCTCTTCAGCCCGGCTAGCTTGATTCCAGTGGTGCGGAGTGCCTGGGACTCACGTCTGAGAATCCCCAGTACACTTAGAGCGGTAACTGCAAACACAACAATGATGGACAGAATGTGGATCAATGTCACACATTCACCCCAGTCCAAAGATCTGGGCCCAAATCCATCGTTTTTCCACTCCACACCACCCTGGGTTAGACAATGGCGATATGCAAATCAGCGCTGACCCTGTGCCCCATGGGAACAGTCCAGTCCGAACTACAAAAGCCATGTCCTTCCCAGAACTGAAACAAGCATCCGAGGACCGGCCCGGTTTCGAGGTAACACCTCTCTTCAGCCCGGCTAGCTTGATTCCAGTGGTGTGGAGTGCCTGGGACTCACGTCTGAGCATCCCCAGTACACTTAGAGCGGTAACTGCAAACACAACGATCAATTATCGACCCTAGAAAGGCAACAGCAAAGTAGGTTTGAGGCAGCCGCTGCAGAGCAAATTAAAAAGCTCATTGCTGAATATAATGAAGAGGCAGACAGAGAAGTCCAACACATGGGCAAGTACGCCACTGCACGTACCTATGGTGAGGGGGAACGACCAAGTTCTCTCCTGGCCAGAATAATATGGAATGAACGACGTCCTCTGGTGATAGAGGAACTGGTAGCATCAACAGGAGAGGTACTCTCAGGGGAAACGGCGATACTTGAGGAGTTCAGTGAATACTATTCTGGACTCTATAAATCTAGATCTTCTGGCGTGGAAGAGGAAATAGATGATTACCTTAGCTACATTAAAATGCCCCTACTGTCCGAAGCTGACAGAGAATTCTTGATGATGCCTATACACCAAGACGAGATCATAGAGGCTCTGGAGGGGATGCGTACTGGTAGCGCGCCGGGAACTGATGGGCTGACAGTGTGTTTCTATAAGACTTTCAAAGATAAGCTTGTTCCGCATCTGTCAACACTGTTTGACGACATCTGTGTAGAGGGCAGCATGCCTGGCTCTATGAGAGAGGCACTGCTTGTCACAATCCTGAAACCTGGGAAGTCTCCTGACGCATGTGGTTCATACAGACCACTCTCCCTGATAAATGTGGACGCTAAATTGTATGCAAAAGTACTGGCCACGCGTCTGGCGTTACTAGTGCCGGAAATGGTTGCCCCAGAGCAGGCGGGATTTATCCCGGCCAGAAACCTTACGTACAATATTCGCACTGTACTGGGGACCATGCAGCATGTACGTCAGGAGAACAAAGCGTTAGCGATTTTCCTTGACATGGAGAAGGCATTTGACTCGGTGGAGTGGCCCTTCATGCTGAGAGTGCTCCGTAAGTTGGGGCTTGGGGAACCCTTTTTGCAGATGATAGGTGCTTTATATTACCAACCCACGGCGAGACTGCGACTGGGTGATCGTGTTACAGACGCTTTTGGAATATTAAGAGGTACAAGGCAGGGCTGCCCTCTTTCGCCCTTATTGTATGCGTTGGTAGCGGAACCGTTGCCGTGCGCAATTAGAGAATACCATAGGTTCGAAGGGATTAACTTTCCAACATACCAAATAGGTATCTCTACATATGCGGATGACACATTATTATATGTGCGTGATCCGGAAGTGAACCTCTCCTCTGTGCTAAGAGAAGTGGTTAGATTTGGGGCTCTGTCTGGTTTAAAAGTGAACTGGAACAAATCGGTGGCATTCCCATTGACTCCGGTGAAGCAACAATTTGATATGGAATACCCATTGAAATGGACTACGGAGCCGGTCAGGTACTTAGGGATACAGCTGCATACAGATCTGGAAATCCTAGTTCGGGAAAATTACGGGGTTGCATTCGAGAAACTGACTGAGGATGTGGAGGCATGGTGCACGCTGCCCTTGTCCCTAATGGAAAGGATAACCTTCATGAAAATGGTGGTATTACCTAGATTCCTGTTCTTGTTTAATAATATCCCAGTAGTCCTGTCCAAGGTCTTTTTCAAAAACCTGACTCAAGTGCTAGTTAAACTTGCCTGGGGCGGCAGACAACCTAGAGTCCAATGGAAAATACTGACACTTCCTTACGAGATAGGAGGGCTGGGTGCACCGGACCTGGAAAGATATTACAGAGTCCCTTAGGGGGCCCATCTACACACGTGGATACACGAGAAACCAGATATCCCTCATGTGAGGCTTGAGCGCTTGTTTGCGGACCCCATCCCTTTACCAGCGACTGTGTTTTACCCAGCTGATCGCAGTGTTGGTAAACTGGACTCGCTACAGGCTACGAATCATGCATGGCATGCGCTATTACGGGAAAAGAACTGTTTGCTGC
Source organism: Lissotriton helveticus (assembly GCF_964261635.1). Lineage (NCBI taxonomy): Eukaryota > Metazoa > Chordata > Amphibia > Caudata > Salamandridae > Lissotriton > Lissotriton helveticus. The sequence goes on from NC_136059.1 coordinate 1,035,417,198, forward strand.
TCTACTCCCCACTTATGTTGATAGACTGGGCGACGTGGTTGGCCCCACTGAAAGAGAAAGGAGTCATATGTGCACTAAATAAATTAGGAATAGTAAAGATGGAGGACCTATTTATAGACGGGGTAGTAAAAACATGGGAGCAGATCCTCTCCTCGGGTGCTGAGCCCACACTGTTACAACGATTTCAGTTTTACAGGGTGCGCAGTGCACTGTTGGAAATATTGGGGGCAGACCTAGCCGAGCCTCCGGAGATCCCGGAACTCACTTACGTGATTAAGACGGCCGCCCCTAACAAGTTAGTTACGAACTTAATTAGGATAGGTGCTCAACAAAAGGAACAGCAACACTCACAGGCGAGAATAGCGTGGCAGCACGATTTACAAATATCAATAGATGATAAAATGTGGGAATACTGTTGTACGAATACGAGGACGATATCCCTCAACGGGAGACATAGGCTGATCCATTTCAAATTTCTGCAGCGGGTTTATTACATGCCAGAGGGGCTGCACAGATATGGGCTTCGACAAACTGCCGAGTGTGAGCGTTGCCATGCACAAGAGACAGATTTCATGCATTTGGCGTGGAGCTGCCCTGGTGTCAATAAGTTTTGGAAAGAATTATTTTCAGAGATGAGTGTGATCCTAGAAATAGAGATGCCGGCTAATCCGGCGCTGGCACTACTGGGTTACTCCAAGCCACTGCCGGTTGCGCTGAGACGTCTGGCTGATATTGGCTTGTTGGTGGCTAGGCGGGTTATCGCTTTATGTTGGATGAGAGGTCCGCTGCCAACCAAAAAGAGATGGGCGAGGGATATGGTATATTGCTGCACGCAGTCGGAGACATACAGCGAATTGCTTCCGCCTACGAGTAGACCTAAGAATTTTTGGAGTCTGTATCGAACATATTTGCACATTAGGGAAAGTGAGGAGACAACACAGGGTGAGGCGAATGATAGACCGGAACTACACGTAGAAGATCGGGAGGGGACAGCACAGATCGAGATGCATAACACACAGGAGCTGATGGAGGAGGGAACTGGGCAGACCTAAATGGGCGAACACCTGGGATAAGATGTATAGAGAGTCAGGAAGGCTTTGGGAGAACTGAACCACTGCATGATGGGAGAGGAGGGAGGGGGAATTTTGATTGAACTGATGGTCTGTGTGGGATCACAGGACTGCAGAGTGAACTGAAAGGTACTGACTTGATCCTCTTGCGGGGCAAGGAATGGGCGGGTGTAGGTAGCCCCTGGGGGTGAGGTAGACGAGGCTGCAAGGCAATATACAACTGAGATGGTGGGACGGGACGGCGAGTAGATGGCGAGTTTAGGGGGGGGGGATTGTTGGGATTGGAATTTGTATTTGTTTACATGAGGTATTAATATTAGGCCTGCAATTTAGTGAGGTAGGCACAGCAATGATCGGCAAGATGCCAATAACTTGCTGAAGGGCGAGACTGGTTCGGAACGGCGAAGTGATTGATAAGTTGGAGGCTATTATACTGTGTATTACTTGAATGCTGCCGGACCTCCGGGGTGTCGGCTCAATGGCTGTGTAAGATGTGACTAGACGATACAGACTCGCTACAACTGATTTGCTGCCGGCCTCCGGGTTGTAGGCTATATGCTGTGTGCTATGTTTAAGAATAAATAAAGGTTTTCCAAAACTAAAAAAAAAAAAATGCAGAGTGAGGGCACTTTACAAGAAGAATAATAATGAAACCAGAAATTCAGCAAGCACATGGCCAGTGTTAACTCGTAACGTGACATAGCAATGCTTTAGATTGCAGTTGTAACAAATACACATGAAGGCTAGCTTTAAACTATAAATCACTCTGGTCACTGTGTCATGACCATCCCATTTTAATAGACATAGAACATTGAGCAGCATAGCATAATAATGACAAATATTGCGGTAGTATGGAAAAGGATACTCTGAAGAGTCAGTTCTGGGCTAACGCATATTAATACTCTGTCAACGATGTACAAACTAAACCAAAGTGCTCATTATTAGAAGAGAATTACCCATCCAACCTTAAACACCTCCTGCAAGTAAACCACCTAGATCAAATGTCAGCTGCTGCTGGTCCATTGGGGCTGAGGGGGCACGTCCCCACCTACCTTTTGTCCCTCACGAACAGTGTCTGTCAGGCTGAACACGTCAGCTTGATAGACACTATTCCTTTTCAGCTCAGGCAGCCAGGAGCCAGACATGTGCTAAATGTGTATGCTCCTGGCTGCCTGAGCTGAACTTGGCTGGGCTGAGGAAATCACAGCTCCTGTGGGTGTGACCTCCTCAGCTCAGCAAAGTACCTTGAGTCCCTCCCATTCGCTGACAAGGGGTCGCGTCACTCATTGCCTCCAACCTGGGAACTTCGGTTTTAAGCCCTGAAGTGCCAAGGGTTGAGTGCCAATCGTTGACACTTCATCACAGAGTGTGGTGGGGTCAGCAGTCTCACTGGCTTCATCCCACTCTGTGGTGACATAGGGGGAATACAGCCTTTCCTCATTGGTTGACCTTAGGTCAGCCATTGAGGGAAGGCAGCAGTACCAAGCCTCTTGGGACCTCCACAGAGCTTCAGGTAAGTGTGTGTGTGTTTTTGTTGAATTAATGTTTGTTGCATGCATGTATGTATGAATGTTTGGTAATGAGTGTTGTGAATGGATGCATTTGTGTGTGCGTGCATGTGAATGCATCGCTATGAATGTGTATGTGTGCATGTGTCCTGTCTGCCCCTCTCCCTCCTATACTTACTGGCCGCCATTGCCAAATGTCCCTTAAATCCTCAAAATCTTCTAATACTTTATATTGTTCTTGGTCCCCTTGAAATGCAGTCCAACTAATTTTCCTAACATGTTTCCCCTTTGAATGTTTTTACCCCATGCCTGCACACCCTGCTCCTCGTTAATATTCTGTATTTTTCAGAGCAGTGCCCAAGCCAACCTTCCTCTTACCCTTAATTCATAATTAAAAAGTCAACCTTGATCAGCAACTCTCTTATTTACCTGTGCTAGACCTGTCCTACCAGTGTCAATTCACAGAACAGCTCAACCCATGCCCAAAACTATTTACTGAAGCCACCTTTACCATCACACATCCCTGGTTAACTTGTTCCCTGTATTACACCCAATTAACTCTTGAAAGTAGAGTAGCAGGAGGGGACAGATTTCCAATGCCAAACTTGTAAATCTGTAGGGTGTGCAGGGAAGATGCAAATGAGGAAGTTATGTCCAAAAATCCCTTGTCCTGAGCCTTTTTCCACCAAGCCGATCTCTTAGTACTCTGGCTCTCAGACTGCACCACCTGCCAAAAACACTCAAGGGCAGGGACTGACCTGAACAGAAAACTGGTTCTAAAATAAAAATGGCCCCTGTTAGTCAATTAAAAAGCTAACAAGTGGCCAATGTTTCCAAACTGGGTCAGTTTTAAACTTGTAAAGACACGCTGTGCATGCATTTTGCAAGTATGAAAGACTGCATAGATTTGAGCTTGTTGCAGGCAATTTTTGAGATAATATCAGGGAAATCAACCGTAAAAACCGGTACAAAAGATTATAAAACAGGCCCACACACAGTAAAATAAAGAACAGCCCAGGCACTTGCCTGTCAGACCAGCCCTTTAGACTCAGCCTAATTGACCTATTGGCCAGTCCGACCCTGCTCAAGGGAGGCGGGACGGTGGCAGTCCCTCAGATCCGTATAGTATCAGTAGATGAATGATTACCATGCTCTGTACAATGAAAGTGTAGGGCCCAGGGCAACTGTTTTCTGACAGAGATATGGATGGTGTCTCAAATCTCACAGAACAAAAAATGTCAACAATGAACGCATGTATGGAATGATGCAAGCAAACTTAAAAGGACAAGGAGCCAGCATAGGGATGGAGCACAAATGTAAATTACAAATGTGTTTCTTTAGCTATAAAAATAACTTAGCAAAAATTTAAAAATATTGGTTACCACAATATTGTGAAGATATGTATATATAAGTAGGTAATGATTTACTATTTTTATTATAAAACCACGGGCATGACCGTGACAATATATAAAATCCAGGTACCAAATGTGGAGTTAAAACTGGTCAAATTTATATAGGCGTATATTTATTTACTGTCACTATATTAAACTGTTATTACCTTACCTTACCTACATACAACTTCACTTTAACCTTTCTCTTCTTTCAATGAATTCCCAGGTTTGATTTTTTTTTAATTAATATAATATTACCATATATGTATACTTTAGCTGGGTGCGGGTGCCCAACCCCTCCCCCATACACGCCCTTCACCTGCAGCCAGACCCTGAACTCACCACCACTGGAGTCTGTCAGCCCAACAAAATCACAACTCAATTTTTTTTTATTTGCTCCCCCAGTACTTCTTCAAGAACACACGCGGTCGCACAGGATCCTTTGGGTGTACCGCAGGAGTGGAGGTGCACTTTGTTTTTTTAATTTAGACCCCCTCCCCTCACAAGCCAGAGCAGTTAGTGTACCCCACTCTGCCCCCTTGTACATTATTGTTTTATTAACTCCAACAAGAGGCACGAATCCCCGAGTACTCAAAATGGGGGCTGTAATCTTTCTGTTTATGTCGTAGCTTGTCAATAAAATTGCACAGGTCATGCCCAAATGTCACTAATTTTTTATCTTAATTTTTCAAACGCAGCTAAATGGATGTACACTAAATCAGTTCTGCCAAATATGGTGTAATTCTGTTCAGCCATTTCTTCTGTATTACATTCTAAAATTCTTATGGAAAATTGCATGGGGAAAATGGATTTTGTGATCCCACATTTTTCCAACCTGGAACTGTCCAGGAAGTAACCGAGGTGGATGAACTCTTTTTCGGAAAGTTTCCAGGAAATGTATCAAACGGAGTCTAAGTTATTAGAAAACAAAAACAAAATCTTCCTATGTTTTATCCTATGGCCTATCCTCCTAACTATAACTACATAGTGCCATCCGCCACTGTGTAATATAATTGGACATGTACTGACTAACCCTGGGTGGTGAAATCCCTGCTGCTTGCGGAGTGTGCCGAGTTTTCTGCACTCAGCGTGATGCGGAGATCGCGGAGTTCCGAAAAATGTGAAGCGGAGAATTTTACCTCATTTGCATTTGTCAACGTCAAGTTGGTGACCACTAGCGAGGAGAATCAACGTCCTGGCAAGATTTTTCCTCATTTGCGATCGCCAAAATCAAGTTGCCGAATGCGAGCTTGGAAAATCAACCTCCCGGCGAGATTTCTCAACGGGTAAAGGTCAGGTTTCTCATTGCGAGTGGTCGCCTATGCTCGCGACTGCTCGCGTTGAGAAACAGCCTGTTCGCATTGAGAAATCTGCCGCTCAATTAAAAATCTACCCGAGCAGCAGAAAAGAAAATCAAGGACTGCTTGCACTGTGCATGGTGCCGTTCTCAAGGATTGCACAGCAGACAAGCATCCAGCACTGTGCAATCATCACAAACGGCATTTCTCAATTGTACTCCGCTGGTTGCGGAGCTCCGCGTAGTACGGTGAAGGTTTTTTTTGCACTTTGCAGAGTTCCCCGTAGTGCAACTCCACAAACTCCGCCCAGGGTAAGTATTGACAGCTAGGGGACCTGGTATTTTACCACCTACAGTATTCACTTGGTCCAGAACAATTGTTGCCCACTTCTAAAGACCAGCTACCAAATGGTCCAACATTAGAGACATTTGATTATGAGAGAGAGGCAACATAAAACGGAGTATACAAAAGAAGGTTGCCTGAAAAACAAAACAAGTCAACTAGGTCCTTTGTATTTTGTGGTTTTTTAATCTTGTTCTTCATCAGTGTACGCAACAAGCACAGTCAACGTGTTTTCCCTATCACAGCCTTCCTCAGGGCAAAGTTCAATGAAGAGGACGTATACAACCAATCTAATCAACAATATTGTCAAAATGGGCCAAACATCCGGGGTACACCAAATTTATGTAGATAGTCTTGAGGTGTAAAGCAAACATTCAATGACCTATGTGAGGTCGATATAGAGTATATGGAGTCAAAGGTTCAGTCTTCCAAGCCGTGTTTGGCAAGGCAACAATGTCCAGCATCCAGGTGTATGGTATGCTGTGACTATAACTCATGCCGCAAAATAACTATAGCTCTTGCCCTTGCCAAGCACTGCTAATTACCACAAATATTACATCACTCATGACATCTACTTTGACATCATTAATAATATCACAGCAACATTTTCAGTGAAATTGTTGATGAGAAAACTGTGCATGGCTGGGGCTTGAGTTATAGTTATTTGAGATAACTATAAGTATAACTGCTGAATTTCTATGGTTCTGTGGGTGTAAAATCTGAATCTAACTATAACATCCCTGTAGCCTTTCGTTTTCAGTAAATTTGTACGTTTTTGAAAAAGTCTGTTTCCTAACCATAACGCCCCTGCAACCTTTGTTTTTTTCAGTGACTATATATATATATATATATATATATATATACACACACACACACACTACCTCCTACTCGGGGGTCACCAGTAGGTAGTTATAGTTAGGACCTAGTTTCCATAGGAAAATCATTTTTTTTCCCAATAACTTAGCCGCTGGTTGACAAATCTTCACAAAATTTTCAAAACGAGTGACCCACTCCGGGCAGCTCCTGTCTTGAAAGGTTCAGGGTGATTCGTCAAGAGGGGGCCGAGAAAAAAGGGGGGTTCCAACACGCGTTTTTCCCATGTTATTTTCCATGAGAAACTTTAGACATAGCTACAGGCTGAACTGCAGAACGGAATTACACCAAATTTGGCAAGCAGGTAGGTCTTGGTTCAGAAAAAGCCCTTTTTGTTAAATGGTGTAAATTCGTTCAGTAGTTCTTGAGAAATTAGAAAAAGAAAAAGTTCCGATATCTGGGGCAGCGGTGGATTTGCAAACCCTCCCGACCACAGGCTTCATTCTAATTGGCTGCCAACACTCCAAACTAGGACGTGTTGGCAGCCATCTTGCGACTCGGTAGAACCAAGCAACAAGAAAACAGTGGAAAAAACATTAAAACACAAGAAAAGGGGGCAAGGTAGAAACACCCTGACCCCCTAGGCCTGCTCAGGGGGTCCTAAAAAAGCTTTAAAAAAAAAATCAGTGGAAAGCCACAGAGCTGCATTGCAGAGACGTGTAAAAAGGGGCATGGCTTCAGACCACCACTCTGCAACACAGCTCTGTGGCGCTTACTGGAGTTACCTGGTGGACTAGTTGGCCCCCAGGGATCCTCAGGATTGAAGGGAACTTAATCCCCTAACTTACAACACGCCAGGGGGGCATGTTTGCACTCTTGTTGTTTCAGGCCCAGGCCCCTCGCTGCACCACTGTGCAAATTCACCCCCTGGTGCATTGTAAGTTGGAGGATTATGTCCCCTTCAATCCTGAGGTAAGCGCCACAGAGCTGAGTTGCAGAGAGGTGTTCAAAGGGGCGTGGCCTCGGACCACCTCTCTGCAATGCAGTTCTGTGGCTCTTACTGGAGGTACCTGGTGGGCTAGTTGGTCCGACAGACTCTCAGGATTCAAGGGGATTTAATATGGACGTTATAGTTAGAAATTAGCATTTAAAAAACCTTTGAAATTCACTAAAAAAAAAACACAGGTTTCAAGGATGTTATAGTTAAAAATTTGCATTTAAAAAACCTTTGAAATTGACAGAAAAAACATAGGTTTTAGGGACGTTATAGTTAGAAGTCAGCATTTAAAAACCTTTGAAATTTACTAAAAAAACATAGGTTTGAGGGATGTTATAGTTAGAAATTAGCATTTAAAACCCCTAGAAATTCACGGAAAAAAATAGAGGTTACAGGGACGTTATAGTTAGTTCAGCTAACTATAACTCGCGCGATCGTAATGCACTGCGGATGATGTCACATATTACAACATTCATGATATGATCAGTGACATCGCTGATGACATCTCAAATGACATCACTGATGAAATCATCCACGTGAAAATCTGATTTACCTCCTCACACCCAAATATAACCTTTGATACACCCACTCTAAATTACAAACTACTATTTTCGAAACCATTGACACAACAATACCAGTTACTACATACACACTGACTGATTCCTAGGTCTGCACACACATCCACTCATTCACCCGTACAATCACTCATACATGCAGTCACTCATCAATTCAACACTATCATATGCACTCATATACCTATACAGACACACACCACCACTCAGCCAGAGTTACTCGCACACCTAGTCAGTCATGCAAAGAATCAATCACACTTCCATTTACTCACCTATACAGTTATACACACACCACATCACTTATTCAAACAGAAACAAATGCATACTTACTCTCTCATACAATCACTGATACAAGTACACACTCATCCATACAGCCACTCTCACTATCACTCACTCTCACGTATAGGCATTTAAATACTCCAACACTCATATATACAGCCTTTCACATATGTAGTTACTCACACATACACCACTGAGACATCCATTCACTCACCAACACACCCACATGCACTCATTCACCCATACAGCCCTTCACAGACACACTCTTGAACCCATACATCCAGTGATTCACCTACTCACACATCTATGCACAAAGTAACACACTCTCCACCCACCCACACAAACACTCAGGCACTCATAAGGATACTCAGGCAACCAATCAATAACCAATATAGACACTCAAGTAAATGCTCACCGACCTATGCAGCAGCTTACACAACAGACACACTGATACAGACATTCACACAGTTTAGTCACTAACCCATGCATTCAGTAAGACACATTTAAACACTCACTTATACAGTCACGGACCTACTAAATCCTCCATCCAGACACTTATACACCCCTCATTCTTCAATACACCTTAGCTTATATATAAAACATATTTAAACTTTATAAAAACACAGTCACAGTCACTGGATGATGTCATCAGTGATGTCATTTGAGATGTCATCAGTGTTGTCATCAGTGATGTCACTGACCATGTCATGAATAATGTAATATCAGCAGTGCATTGCAGGGGGCGCGAGTTATAGTTAGCTGAACTAACCATAACAGTGGAAATTCTTTGGTTTTGTACGAGTGAAATGTCCAACAAACTATAATGTCTCTGTAACCTATGTTTTTTTCAGTGAATATATATATGTAATATATATATTTATACATATATTTTAAATATATATATATATATATATATTCACTGAAAAAGCAAAGTTTAAAGTAACATTATAGTTTGGTGATAACATAATGTTTTAATCTCTACAAACCAAAGAAATTCACCAGTTATAGTTATCTCAAGGAAGTAGGGCACCCCTGTGCCCACCCAGGGCATCCCAGAACAATCATTATTTTTGGGGGCTGTGGGGGAAGCCCAGACCCCCACATCCCTGCCAACTCTTGCTTTCAGCCATCTCAGGTGCAGGGGAGGCTGCATTGCTCTAACCCCGCGGGAGAGGTTTTCTTTTGCTCCCACTGAGTGGGAGCAATCAAAGTATTTCCCTTCCTGAAAGTGTGCGCGGGAAAATGCTTTAGTTTAGCACAAATCTGCTCCCACCTGTGGGTGAACTTTGCATGTTCCCTGCCCTTGCTCGTGGGCAGGGAAACAGATGGTGTCCCAGAGGTTGGGAATCCCGGGACACCATCACTGAGCCAGACTCATGGGGGGGGTGGGCGTATGGCCCTGCCCTCTTGTATAAAGTTACCGTCCCCAGGGCTAGGGTTCCTTGGGCCTCGGGGAGGCTTGCGGGATGAAGACTTGCTCCCCCTTCCCCCTTAAATTAAGGCTGCTCCTTCCCCCAGGACATGGCCTATCTGGGGGGGGGTAATTTTTTAATTTACGGGAGCAGTGTTTTTTTATTTTAAGGGTCTGGCTGGAAGCCAGGCCAAGTGCCCAGAACTTGCTCCCACAGGAAGAGCGAGAGATGACCCACCTGGTTACATTCTCCCAGCTTCATATCTACTCACACAAGACTTAAAAGGTTTTTTTAGAAAGAAGAAAAAAGAAAGAACAAAGTAACCACTTTGGGACCTTACTGCGAAATCCAAAGATTTTGGAGTAGACGCCTCACCCACTAAATAGTGGCATGCTTCATCATCAGCGCATAGCCACACCCTGATAGGGTAATACCTTTACAGCAGTCTCAACCATGAATAGGAGTTCTTATATAAAATATCTATCTGGATAAAGCAGGGATACAGTTTAAGTAGAGAAAAAGAGTTTACAAAACCTTACGCTATACCATGTGAGAACTCCATTTATTGGTAGAGTGCCGTGGGTTTATTAAATATAAGTACAGGGTTCTGATTGAATGATATTCTCCCAATCACGCTGGTTTTTCACCAACATGTTTCGGCCCTCACAACGAGCCCCAAAGAGTCTGGGGCCTTCCTTTGGGCTAAATGTTTTTGTCCCTGCCTGTTCTGGCATGCATTCCATGCACTTCAATGAGGCATAAGGCTCTCACCTGACAAAAAGGGCCCTTCTGTATTTCAGGGGTACCCCTAACTTGTCTGTTTTTGGGAATGATGCGTGTCTGGCAGAGGGGACTATCCTGTTATCACACATAGTCCAAGGAACTGGTACCTTTAAATCCCCTAGATGAGCTGCAGAGACAGCTGCCGACCTCACAGTCCACTGCTGAAGGGCATACACAGTGGGGTTGGTCACCCACAGAAGCCTGGCCGCTCGCAGACGGTTGACTGCAGCAGAGGGTTGGGTGCAGGACCTATTCAAGTGGACGGCCAACCCCTACTGAACACGGACAAATCTGAAAGCCTACCCTTCCCTTTTTTTGGGGATCTGCAGTTCTGGGAGCGAGCTTTCCTACCGTGGTGCCAGCAGGACCATAGTAGTTTCGCTGAACCACACCAGGGCTGCATTCCACTGTAGAACCATAGAGCCCTTGATTAAATAAGTATTTTTAGTTTTTACCAAAGGCGGGTCCCTTTGACTTCTCCCCGCATGGGCTAGAGGTGTTTTTACCTTGCACCCTTGTGTACCCTAGCTCACATTTTTTCACAACTCTGAAACCGAGTCCCTTAGCCCTGTAATGGCTGCCGCAACATTTTATATTGATGTTGTAGCCAACCAGCCAGATATTTCCTGTACAGCAAATCCTTCTCTAGACATAAAAAAGCTCCTGTGTACAATCAGAATTTTTTTAATTTTAGATTCTCTTAGGATCTGTTGCACTAGCACCATGTATCCTCCACAAATTCAAATATCTCTAACTTTTTCTCATGGTTCACCCCTTCATGTTCACCGCATACATCTTTTTAAATGCTAATTTCATAAAACTACTGAAAAAAGAATGCCTTTCCAAGGAAAGTTCTAACTTTGGTGCAAATTTAGTTTAATTAGTTTCAGACATTTTTTTTGCATCATGAGCAAAGAACCCAATCGGAATTAAAATGAGAAATCACGCTTTTCCCACCTCTTTTTCTTGGCCCCCGTTTGATGGATCTGTATGTGCGGCCCACCCTTGTATTTTGACAGGGGATTTAGACGGGGATACAGAGCGGCTGCAGGCGTGGCTCCTAGAGAGGCTTGATCACCTGGCTCCTGTGAGACCGCCTTGCAAGGTGGGTAAACGTGCATCTGCTCCCTGGTTCACGGAAGTGTTGGCAGCTTCCCGTCGGCAGTGTAAAGTAGCCGAAAGAGCATGGCGCGCCAAATATGATCCGGCGGCCAAACTTGCTTATAAATCTTTAGTGAAAATGTATCATCGAGACATCCTTTCTGAGAAGAAGAGCTATTTCGCTAGGAAAATTGAAGCTGCCTCCAATTCCTGTAAGGAGCTATTCGCCATTGTGCGGGAGTTTACGACCTCACGCGCCACGTCGAATCAGACCCCCTCTGCTGAGCCTTGGATCAGGGCTATAGCGGACTTTTTTATTTCTAAGATCCGTCTGATCCAGGACTCCTTTCCTGTGCAGGAGTCTGAGATGCCTCGCTCGGTGGAGGAGACCCTGGTCCTTCCGACCAGGGCTGGCCCTGCTCTAGCAGTTTTCCCCCCTATTACTACGGCCTCTTCGCTGGATTTGATGGCCTGTCTAAAATCTGGCTCGCCGCGGGATGCCTGCCCCGCCAAGTTTTTGGCGAAAATGGCGGCAGTCATTAACCCTTTTGTCAACCCCCTGTTGAACTGTTCTTTGGTTCAGGGTGTGGTCCCTCAGTCATGGAAGCAGGCGATGATCATCCCCCTGCTCAAAAAGCCTGGTCTGGATGTGGAGGTACTAGCGAATTATAGACCTATTTCGCTTCTGCCTGCCTTTGCAAAAATTATCGAAAAACATGTGCATAAGGTGCTCGCCGATTTTCTGGAGACCCATGACCTACTGCACCCTACTCAATCAGGTTTCCGCACCAATCTTAGCACCGAAACAGCTCTCCTGGAAGTTTCGGAGGCGATTAAGGAGGTGCTGGATTCAGGGGGTAGGGCGATGCTGGTGATGTTAGACCTGTCGGCGGCCTTTGACACCGTCCCCCACGAGGGTCTCCTCGCAAGACTTTTTGAGATCGGTCTTAGGGGGACGGCGCTCAATTGGTCTCGCTCCTTCTTGACGGGCCGTCGACAAACGGTCTGGGCCTCCGCTTGCTCCGCCGAGATGGCGCCACTGGGTGTCGGGGTCCCTCAGGGCTCTGTATTGAGCCCGACCCTTTTTAATATCTTTATGACCCCTCTGGCGGCTTTGGCGGAGTCTTTCGGGGCTCAGATCGTTTCTTACGCTGACGATACCCAGCTGCTCTTCACCTGTGAGAGGGGTGCGGACTTCAACGGAGAGAGGATCCAGGGTTGCCTTGAGGCTGTGTTTCAGTGGTTTCAATACAACAGCCTCAAGTGCAACTCGGATAAATCCGAGGTCCTCTTCTTCGGGTGCAGTGTAGATCCGGACTGGAAGGTGTGGTGGCCGGAGAACATGTTCCCACCAGCTAGTTCTTCCCAGGTGGCGAAAAACCTTGGGATTAAGATCGACAAGGGCCTCACACTGCGCTCCCAGATAATCGGCCTTACCGGCACGTGTTTCGGCCTGCTCGGGATGTTGCGTAAGTTTATCCCTTTACTATCAGAGGAGCACAGGAAGGTCACAGTGCAGGCGATAATTGGCTCACGTATTGATTATGCGAACATTCTTTACCTTGGCCTGCCGGAATATCTGCTTCAACGGCTACAGGTGGTCCAGAACTCGGCAGCACGGGCTATTTTTGGACTATCTCGCCGTGCTAGAGCCTCGGGCCTCCTGCGGGCACTGCACTGGCTTCCCATTCGGAAGCGGATAATCTTTAAGGCCTTGACGTTGGCACATAAGGCGCTGCATTTCACCGGAGCGAAATACCTTCAAAAAAGGCTGGCTTTTTATCATCCAGCCAGGTCCTTGAGGTCAGGGTCCTTGTACCTTGCCAATGTTCCGCGTGTCAAAAGGGCACGTATTGGAGGCCGTTCCTTCAGATTGCTAGCCCCCCAGCTCTGGAACACGCTGCCAGTGGTGCTACGCAGCACGTCTAACCTACTGGCTTTTAGGAAAGGGCTTAAAACTTGGCTTTTCACCTCTTAGCTGCGCCCTGGGTTTTGTTTCTCTCTCTTCTCTGTATCTTCTGGTTTTTTTTTTTTTTTTTTTTTTTTAATTTCTCTTCTTTCTTGTTGTGTTATGAGATAGGTCTGCAACCAAAGCGCCGGGACACTCTTTGAGTAGCCGTGCGCTATAAAAAAACCAGCATAACATAACATAACATAACTTACCAGGAAGGACTTAATCTGGATGAACTTTGGTTCAATCTGGTTGAACTGCTCATAGCAAAGTGTCATGTCCATGGGAGGATGTCATTAATGATACCATCAATGCAGTTATTTGAGATGTCATATCTGATATCATCAATGATGTGATGTAAGATGTTGTGAGTGATGTAATATGTGGTGTCATAAGCAGTAAATGGTGGAGTTGCATGTAATAGTTCAGTAAACTATAAGTGTTGAATTTGGGTAATTTTTTGTTTTTTTGTATTATTTCAACAACTAACTATAACGTCACTTTAACCTTTGTTTTTTTAATGGAAATACATGGTATTGGTATGAGTTGCTTTAGGTTTAGCATTAGGGCAAATGCAACTCTTATCCTTATATGAACATTGTTTTTTCTCCTTTTCAGGCTGAAGACTCTTCATCTGTATGGCTGCCGCATAAGCCCTGACTTGCAGTCGATAAAGAAAATCAATAAAACGGTCAAGTTGTGTCATGATCTCTCAATCCCATCTTGGAATGACTTTGGTGAATGACACTCACTGCCATCAATGAATAGCTCTGTTGTTTATTGCATATTTGGTATCATTTGTCTACCAGAAATACAATACATATCTTGACTGAGTAATCCCTGCTTAAAATAGAAATTTAACTTTTGGCGAGGATACCATCGTCTGCCCGAAAAAGGTACTTCACATTGTCAAGCATATCATTTTGGGGGGCATCGTTATTAGGAGCAGTTCTAACTACCATGGTAAAATATTTATATCTTGAAGTCTTTGAATGTTCATGGAAAATTCTGAAATTCAAGGGAATGCTGGAATCTTCAAAAAGTTGAAAACACATTTTTAAGATGAGCAAACTCTTGGGCAATGAAAGACCTGCTACTGACTCCGCTCACTGATTAGAGGCTATGTCATTCGTTTACAATGTTTCAGACATGCAAGGTTAGATTAATCTCTGTAGATTTCCAGTTGCTTCTTTTAGAACAACATGTGCAAGAGGCACAATATCATGAATATGTTCAGCTGTTTTTTGTCTGCAGTAGTCACTGATTATGTAATTCAAATAACTATGTAAATATATTTATTATAATGTTATTAACACTTATTATTTGCAAAACAAAAACAAGGAAAAGGAACACTTTACATATGCATGACTAACTTAGCATATTGTCAAAGCACTTTTTTAAATGTGTGGGGTGTAAGGTGTCACTTCCTGCACAAAACTAATCCTGCTTACAATGCAGGCACCATTGCACCATGGTGCAAGGATACCTGCGTTGTGCGCCAACGCATGGAAAAGTCAGCAATGCACTGTACAATATTAAGTATGGCACATTCCTGCCCTTACTCTACCACGCAGCGAAGCAAGGCGACTTGCTGCGCTGCGTGATATAATGATAAATATGCCCCTCGGTTCTTTTAACTTCTTCATGTTTACATAGCTGGGATGTACAGACAAGTCATTATCTATTTTGGAGAGTAAGTGATGGATGGGACATGGCAGATGGCACACTACTTATATTCTACAATGGATACTTTAATGTGGTAGCAATGAGACATTATGTTTTCAGCGGATAAACAGGTTAATTTTACTTGACCTGGATGTTTTAGTCTCTACATACAATAGAGGCATGTCATACTAATCAATCTTGAGTTGATGGAGTTACTTTTTGCTTGGTGGTACTACTGAAGATTCTCTGGGAAAGGGTGACTTTCTTTATGAGGAACAGTGATTCTTAGACCGGGAAAGATTAGAATATGGATTAAGTGTAAAGGATTTGAAGGTGCAGTGGCGTAATATTGCTAGGCAAAGAAGCAAGTGAAGGGGTTCTGGGATTTTGTGAGGGTATCAGTACTGTGGAGGAGAGCAAAGAATGGTATGCCAACTCCATTAGGAATTCAGAAAGAGCATAATGTTGTGGCATTGTACTAGAGCAACTGAGAAAAAGTATGGTGCCCCCCTCTCCAACAAATTCTGAAAATGTGGCGGTTGGTCACCTTGATACCAAATGCACAGAGGTTACTCAAAAAAAAGCGTAGGAGTCAAAATTGAATTACTAATGCTTCAAAATACATTAACAAGTGCCTTTTAAAAGATGGAAGCCTGGCTTGTTGCAATTGCTGACGCTACTGCAGTACCTCAAGTTAATACTGCAGATATGTTTGTATATACTCATTTACCAATATGTGACAAGCTTCTTTTATATACAGTTTCCACAAGCAGTAGGTCTCTTTCTGACTCATGTATTTCCTTGGCTAGTAACTACTGCTCATCAATGAGGCATATCAGTCTGAGGTCCTCCAAGTTTTCTGCCTTTCAAGAAATTTCTGCCTCCAACAATGTTGCTTTCATGTGTCTGGAGATTGAATGTAGTCCTCTTCTATGATCTACAACGGATACTTGGGGACTGTCAGTTGGCAATAACAAGCTGGTGCATGGGCTGCTGGTCTCTACAATCAACTTCCCACTTGATTGTCACATTCGCCACTAAGTGTACTAACCCTTTATATATTATATTAGAGTTCATTCAGAGATGTTCTGATTCCAATGAGTTTTGCGTGCAAATATAACTTGAATACTACTCCAGGTACCAGCTTCACCCACCCTCTCATAAGTGTAACACAGCAGTTGTAGAAAAGTGACCAATCTCCTAACCCGTACTGTAAGCTGCTGTTTGATGCACAGCTCACTCCCTTCACTTTTTCGATATGAGCTGTGGTTTGAGTCTGTGCTCACCAAATGACCTTTCCATTTAACACTCTAAACGTTTCTTCATCAGGAAACTAGACCGTCTAATTGTACTCCAGTGGAAGTGGGTAGCAGGAGGCCACATATTTATTTTTACGTTTCAAAAACGGAGGCCATTTTCATGTATGGCTACACCATTACTTCTTTTCTCCTGTGTAGCAGGTTAAATCGGGGCCAGTGACATTGGGGGCCATACATAAGATCAAATCATATTTGGGAAAAACTTAAATAATGGGGATATTTGTAACCTTATGTTTCTGAATGACATTACAGACAGTTTGAGCTTCACTCTCATTGTCAATTGATGGCATTCAGAACATCTTGGTGAGCTCACTGTTATCCATCTATGATTATACATATTTAGGATTTATTAAATGGAGTACCCTACCTCTGCTGTCTGTGTCCCACTGCTTGACAACTAACTAACTAGGTAAAACTGATAATAACTCAAACTGGGCTCAAACTACAGTCAGATCTATATTTGTTTAACAAAAAAGTTGGCTTCATTACTGGTGAAGAAAGAGAAGAGGGTAGGTGCTATCCCCAAAGTCATGATCCCACATTCATATTTTCCTGACCAGATGATCTTTTAAAACACTGCCCTGAGCTGAATGAAGGTCCGATCTGAAACTACCTGAGCAGGTGGCACCTTAAATAATATGGACTGGCGTCCACTGAAGTCAGACTGGGACAGGTTAAATCTGCTGATGTTAACAGATGTTTTATATGTAGTAGAACTGTGCCAGCATGTTTTGTGTGAGTTCCAGGTCAAGGCCCTTGCAATAATAATGCCCTGGCGATATACTAGCCACCTCAACCTGCACTTGGTATGAGGCAGTGAGAGCAGCACGTGCCTTCAAATGAAATGTTACTGTTAACAGACCTCATTTAGGGAACAATAGACAGATCCTCATCTGTTGGGATGTCCAATGTTATGTGTGTATCTGTATGTGTCTTAATGATGTTCTGCTTGTATCATTGTCTGCTCCTGCTCTGTGGTGTTGAGATGACTACTTCTGTCTACTACCATTAGGCCTTAAAAACATTGTTATATCGACTTGTAAATAATAGTTATGTAGTGATTCAAGATGCAATGAATCCCTAAATTTGAAGAAACAATTCTCTGAAATCCAGAATATCATCTTCAAGAGTTGCATATGATTGGCCACAGCCTGGTACAAATGCAGCTAGCAGGCTAAAACAGCTGACTGAGAGCAGCCAACCGAAGAGGACATGTGGGTGTGATGTAATGGTGAATCATGTTATTTATACACAATGAATGTTGTAGAGAAGATAAATACATTTGAATAAAAACTTTGCATTTTCTGCTTAAAATAACCTTTCTTTCGAGCCAATTGTTTGAAAACCAGCCAGGTATAATAAAATACTAACGGTCCAATTGTTTATGTTAATTGATGAGGAGTCTTGATTAGCACTGTTCTGCATTTGTTTATTAATGCTGCATTTGTATGTTTGATTTTATGCTGTATTTTGTTTCATGCCTTAATTTTATTTATGTAAAATCTTTTGTATTGAGTTACTGTGATCATAATGTTTTTATGTTTATCTAATCAGTGAATGCATAGAAAGCAGTTTAACATATGTAAACTAATTCTCATTATAAAAAAAGTCCTGTAAGATGTGCACCTAACTTACTAAATGATACCAAAACATTAAGCAAGACTTTACATTATTAAACAGGGCCAAATTAATAGTCTGTTACCATTGCCACAAGGACGTGTGGATTGATCCCCTTGTACCTTAATATTAAAGCATTTTTGTATTTATGCTGCATTTTTATGTTTGATTTTGTTCTGTGTTTTGTTTTGATTTTCAAAGGAGAACACTAATAAGGATTATTGACAATTTGTCAAAAAAATAAAATTTTAAATGCATTTATATTCGCCAGACTGGATAACTGCAATGTGATACCTGCAATAGATCTAGAGCTACCGGAGAAGTTGCTAGAATTACAACCTGTTCAAAATGCTGCAGTAAGAGTAGTTTTAAGAAATATGATTCAATATCCCCTGCTCTTGCTAAACTGCACTGACGTCCTGTGAAGCAACTAGTAACTTTTAATGCCCTTTGTCTGGTACACAAATCCTGCAAAGTGATGGGATTGGTACTGTTGTGGTCTTTTACCTATTAGAGTTCATCAATTAGTGTCAGAGGAACCAACTATATCCTGAGCCCAGCCCCAGTTGTTTTGCCTCATGCCATTGTGTGAGCATCTGTATTCACATGACATCCATCCCCAAGCAAGAAGTACTGGTAGATATGTGTTAGTTTGTCAGTTTGTTCCCAGAAGCCAAGAAGATGTTTTTTCAAAACTTGGTCAACCACTTAGCATTCCTATATGCAGCATTGAATACCTCAAGACAGTGTTTTCAGGTCAAGGTCAGTAGACATAGTATTGAAAAGGCGTTCTGTGTCCTTTCCCTTCATAATGATCTGTTGTATGTGTTTCTGTGTGCATCTATATATTTCTGATGTTCACCAGTCACTGACAGCAAAATGAATGCATATTGTCTTAGAGTACATTACAGTTAAAGTGGGAACACATTATATACAGACACGTGCAAGGACCTAGATGGGGAAAACACCTATCGTGTTTAATGCAGGATTATCCATCTATGGCCTATCCTGACCTCAGGTGTCATGCCAATGTTCAAGGATTTACATGTCATGATGCACTAAGGTATGTGCTAATATCAAATGAGCAAAAGTTTCCACATCACCTGACAATTGACAAACAATTACTAATTTTTAACATTCCAGGAAACCTGTGTGTGCTTTCGTCAGAAGATGAGCTGAATGATCTGTGACAAGAATTCTGTCAGAGTTCAAAAGCATCTTTCCAACATGCGTGCCAACATTAGCAGTGGCGTAACATAACTTGAGGGGGTCCTCCTGCTGTAGTGTAGTTCCTATATTCCCAATAGGCTCTGCGCATTGGAATAATATACACTATAGATTTGACATAGGACTGAGGTCAGTATGTCTCTATCGAGTATACTAAACTTAATTGTGAGTGCCAGCTAGCTCAGAGGTCACTAGAAACTTTCTCGAATACACAAGAAGGGATTCGTTTCTGACAACCGCATAAACATGACAGCTTTGTTTCCCCAAGAATCGAAACATATCTTTAGAGTCGTGGAAACAATAGATAACTAGTTCACTCAGTCAATCGTGCATGCTACGTTCGTACAGAGTTGCATAGAAGTAGAGAGACGGGCGTTTCAATAAAAAGGGGTTTATTGAACAGTCTTCTTTCTCATGCAAGAGAGGTGAACTGCTACAATTGTTAGCCAGAATGCAAAGTATAATGAGTACAGCATAAACAGTGAGGCAAAGGTATAAGCCCAGGCAAATTAATTTGCCTGGGCTTATACCTTTGCATCACATTGCTTTACCCTGACCCAGGAAATTTATCCCATTCAGGGGGTCCTTGTTTATTTCCATAAATACAGCATAAACAGTAACATAAAATAATACTGTAATAGCATTGTTTGTTGCTATGACATGTACAAATACATACATAAATAACACAGGCTAAAATACTCAAATGGTGCTTCTAAAATACGCCTACCCCAATGTACCTAACCTAGGTCTAGTACCAGGGAAGAAGTAGGTATTTGTCTTTAGCAAGGGTTTAGTTTTGCCAAGAACTACCAAAGGTTTCTCTAGGTTCTAATCAGCTCCATACCTTAGAATGAGAGAGGTTGGTATCTCTTTCACGGACTCGATTTCACAACATCCCGCAAGGGGAGTCAGAAAAACTGGAGCTGGACAGCTTCTGGTCAGTGCGTCAGCTGGAGAGTTGGCTTCCTTTGTCACTTGCTGTAGCGAGCTGGGTCGTGCAAGTAGGTAGTCGAACTGCACCGAACCACACCATGCTTTGCCATAGCAAGTGAAGGTACATTTATACCTTGAAGGGGTTTAGGAATGCCAGTATTGAAGTAAAAGTCGGGCATATGAACGTCATGGATGAACCCCTAAGGATTAGTTGTTCATGCATAATAATGAGATTCTTGGAGAAATCAATTTCCAGGCTAGGGGAAGTCCCTTCAGCTTAAGAGTCTAGTTTTCCAAGAAATCGTTGTGACGTTGATGAATGGATGGAAGTAGCCATGCCTGTATTTGGGTAGCTTGGGCTATGCCTAAATAAGGGCTGGATTTCAATGCCTATATAAGGGCATTGTGAATTGTACCTATATAAGGGCATGAATCGGGAAAATCCATACAGAACCTAAATCGCCACACAACACTGCAAAGTGTATGGAGTTGTCCCCCAAACTTCAGACGCAATCAGGAGTGCCCGTCCATGCACAGTGCCAGAGAGGGTCCCTTGGATTTCAGGGCCCTCCGCATTGCGGGGGCTATTGTTATGCCATTGTATATTAGTGGGAGTTGAGGTCAGTTACAAATCATGCGTATGAGGATGTGTGCGTGCCTCATGCTGCATAAAGATGCCCCAGTTATTAAAAAAACTCCTATTTGTAAGGATGTGATTGATAGAAAGCAATGGAATGCATGCCCGTGGGTATACTCATGGAGGTTCAGGACCTTCAGTAGGATTCACCATGGAGGTGTCAACAACAGCAGATCTAAGCATGGTGGTATTACTATATAATCATGGGGCTTGTGCTCCAGCGCTCTGGGCCGAACCTTTTACCATTAGTCTTCTGATGGACTGTTTCTTTACCACTGCAATATACGCCACTGTACTCTAGTCTATGTCACTCTACTCTGTGCCACTCTAGGCCAATGCACTCTACGCCAATGCACTCTACACCACTGCACTCTGCAACACTGCAATCTGCTCTGCACCCCTCTCATCTATACCAGTGCACTATACACCACTACATTCTACGCCACTGCACTCTATTATATGCCACTCTACTCTACTTTACGCCATTATATTCCAATGCACTCTATGCCACTGCACTCTACACCTCTTTACTCTACTCTGCACCACTCTACTCTAGCATATCCCACTCCACTCTAAGCCACTCAACTCTATGCCTTCTTCAATCTCCCCTGCACCACTCCACTCTACTCTGCACCACTTCACTCTACACCATTTCACTTTACACCACTCTCCTCTCCAACACTGCACTCTCCACCACTGCACTCTATGCCACTGCTCTGTA
This sequence comes from Lissotriton helveticus, assembly GCF_964261635.1. Classification (NCBI taxonomy): domain Eukaryota; kingdom Metazoa; phylum Chordata; class Amphibia; order Caudata; family Salamandridae; genus Lissotriton; species Lissotriton helveticus. Next base: position 1,035,438,834 of record NC_136059.1, read on the forward strand.
CTCTGCACACTCTCCTCTATGCCACTTTACAGTACTTTACAACAATGCACTGTAGGCAACCAGACTCTATGCCACTCTACTTTGCATAGCTCCACTCCACGCCACTTCACTCTTCACCAGTCCATTCTAAGTTACTCTAATCTATTCTGCTTCGCAGCACTCTATGCCACTGCAATCTACGCCTCTGCACTCTAGTCTGAAACAATCGACTCCATGCCACTGCACTCTATGCCATTCTGTTCCACTTTGCCCCATTCCGCTTAACATCACTCCACTCTATGCCACCGTAATCTACCTTGTGCCACGCCACTCTATTTTTCATTACTGCACTCTACTCTACTGCACTCAATGCCAGTGCACTCTACACCACTTTACTCAAAACGAATGCACTTTATGCCACTGCATTCTACTTTCTATTATTCTACACCAGTGCACTGTATTATTATGATACAGCTTATAGAGCGCCTGGTTACTCCAACAGAGTGTCCCCGCGCTAGAACACCAATAGTACCTAATAACTAGCCAGGGACACCCACCCGCCCTACTCTACTCTGCAACACTCTACTCTATGACAATGTACTCTATGCCACTCTACCCTACACCCATTTACTTGATTGTAACTTTACTCCGCGCCATTCTTTGCCACTGCGCTCTACATCAGGGCATTCTGCACCACTCTGCTCTACACCACTGCACTCTTCAACACTCTACACTCTCTGCCACTCTACTCTCCGCCACTGTACTCTGCACCACTGCACTCTACTCTCCACCACGCTATTCTACACCACTCTGCTACACTCTATGCTACTACACTCTATGCCACTCTAATCTACTGTGCACCACTGCACTCTGACACTCTTCTCCAATCTACACCACTGCAGCCTATCCCGTACTATTCTGCAACCCTCTGCTCTACTCTGCACCACTCTGCTCTGTGCCACTGCTCTCTACGCCAATCTACTCTAAACCACTGTGCTCTAAGCCAATGCACGTAACACCACTTTTCTTGAAATCTATGCACTCTACATAACTGCACCCTACATCAACTACTCTGCACCAATGCACTCTACACCACAATACTCTACTCAGCAACACTCTACACCACTGCACTCTATGCCAGTTTACGCTACACCATTGCGCTCTACTTCACTGCACTCTACACACCTCTATTCTACTCTGCACCACTGTTCTCTCTGACATTGCTCTCTGCCTTACTCTGCAATTATTTAGTGCAATCTTGCCCTCCAAAAAGGACATTCTTGTCATCAAATAATATATTATTCTATAAAAACAACCTTGTGGTTGAAGCACATCCTCTATCAAACCATCCCTTATCTTCACCGGGGTATTGTATTCATTTTCATTTACCAATTTGACATCATAAATAGCTCTCCCAATTCGATTCATCACGACCTTCGGATTCTGCATGAGATGTTTGTGCAATCTTTCCCATCCAAATTCGTGTTTGGGTCATCACATTTGAAAAAGCAGTGATAACCACCTTGGCAAACCTATTTCAATGATAGCAACGCTTGGTTGTAGCTTGTTGACATTAGCTAGGCAGCCTCTTAATGGGGAATTAAAATAACACTGCTTGCCCAGTGAGATGAATGTCTTACAGAGGGGTCATTATCTGCAAAACAACAAAATCACATCCCCCCTATACAATGACTGCCCTCTATGTGCCAACGCACTAATATAGTATCGGTAGAGCAGTGCTTCCCAACCTTTTTAGCATAACGACCCAATTTTTAGAATGACAAACTTTCACGACATACCTAGCTTTAAAGGATATGAGCCAGGCAACTTTTTAGATGTAACTAAAGCATCATGTGGTGGCGCAATGTCATTTACAGACAGCACATTTTCCATCGAAATGGCCACTAACATTGCACAGGCAGTTTTACTGTTATGCTATATTGCACACAGATGATAATGTGTGGAAACAGGTTTCTGAATATTTATTATTTGTGCATCACCGAGTAAAATGTTTGTTTTGGTTTGATCCTATTATATTATTTGTTTCTAACGCACTTCAGAATTACAACAAAAATTGCTCAGTGCTTGCTTTTCTTACTGATTAATGGGTACAGTTGTGTTAAAGGTAATTACAACCTACAGCCTTTCCTTTCACATTCTCTGTACCCCAGCAGGACTGTCACATAATTCACTGTACTCTTCTTTCTCTGACTGTAAAGTAAGAGGAGTTTGCAAAACATCAGTCCCCATGATAAAAAGATCAGCAGAAATTTGTCAGAAGAAATAGCCTGACATAACCTGATAGTTAACCCCTGTCTGGGATGTTTGAAGCAGTAAATGTGACCAGATAAAGAAAGAATTTAAAGGAATGTTTCTTTATTGATTAGACTTTTGCAACTTACCAAAAATTAGGTGACTCCCAGTTTGGGAAACGCTGCTCTAAAGGGAAACCAGGCATTGGGATATCCCAAGACTAAAGTGCTCAAAGATTCCAGCATAACCAGAAATGCATTGAAATCTCCTGGAATCTGGATTAATTCATTTGTATATACTGTGGTTATCGGTCCAAAGTGTTGTCCACCAACCCTACTCTCTTGTCTTGTCACACCCTACTCACTGGCAAACCACTTAGCCTGTCACCAGACAGACACAAGACTCACCCTGCACTCACACAAGCCTCAGGTTGTAGTGTCACCTTACCCATGCACTCAGACAGACACAAAACGCGCTCTGAAATCACACAGCAACAAATCTTACTCTTCACTTACACAGGCATAAGACTTAACTAGACTCATTCAGGTGCAAGACTCACCCTATACTCACACAAAACACACTCCTTGCTTGACACTCAGACTGATATAACAACATCTCAATCAGCACACTCAAGACTCACGCTTCACTAATACAAACATCATCCACCACTCAGATAGGATCAAGACTTGCGCAGGCACATCTCATTGTACAGTCATACTGACAGACGTTCTGCTCTTGCACTTGCATAGGCACATCGTTCATCCTGAACTCACACCGGCCACATACTCACTATGCACCCACACAAACCTCATCCTTCACTTTCACAGGCTTAAGACTCTCTCTTCACTCACACCGACACAATATGTTGTACACTTACACACAGACACTCACACCGCTCACCTTTCACTCACACATTCACAAGACTAACCCTGCACTCACACAAACCTCACCTTGCACTTACACTGGCTCAAGATTCACCCGGCACTTACTTGGGCACAAGGCGACCATTAACTCACACAAGCTGCTGATCAGACACTATCTCAGGCGTAACAGACTCTACACTTACACAGACATAATTCACTCTACACTCATATAGGCACCCCACTCACATTGCACTCACACTGGCATATCACTCACCTTGTCCTGACACAGCCACAAGACTCACATTGTTTTCACAGAAGCATACAACTGACAATGCTCTCACACAGGCACACCTTACACTCACAAGGGCCCACCCAACACTTACAAAGATGTTGTTTATCCCATCACAGTAAAATGAGAGATGTGTGTTGTTAAATCTGTCTCCCTCATCTTGGTCTACCACCTTTATTTGCTGCCACTTCACCTTGAGGATGGGTTTTTAAACCCATGCTATACGCCGGATGAAGGAAAAAACACATCGGACACATGGGATAACAGTGGTCATTAGCTGGTGTCCGGACTCCATTGGTGACCACATTACATGCTGAGAATCTCTTTTCTATGTTCAAATTTCTCCCTGAACAGTCCCTAGTGGTGATGTCCATTCCTCTTATACAACTGTGGCCTGTCAGAACATATTTACTGTATGCAGAAAGGTTGCACTTCATAAAATCTATTCTCCGTTCTTCCTGTTGCTTGATCTCAACCCCCTATCAATTTGTTTTCATTCTGGAGCACTGTGTTTCAGTAGCCTCACAAGATTGTGTTTCACCCAAAGCACCCAATACCTGCATCTGGTGCTGAGGTGCAAATTTTCACCAATAAAATGTATTTATCACTCCAGATGGGAATGCTTGTGGGACCCAGAGAGAGTGTAATAATATTTGTACCACCTTCTAATGGTGGATGGGAGTGGGATGATGTGTATGGGAAGCATTGAGATATAGAGGAATCTGACGTAGCGGGAGAGTGGTGCACTAGACACATAGAAGAGTGGTGAAAAATGGGTTCATGGGGGTCCGCAATTGTCAGCAACTGCAGGCACACACCAAGCACACAGCCAAACCTACCTGATTCCTCTGCCCAATGGGTATTTGAATTTGAATTTAAAAGAATTTGTAGAGCGCACGTACACTATGCAGTTTATTGGCGCTGGGGGTTATTTTACTGGGCAAGAAAGGCACAGCAGCTAGGAGCTGAACGCTTGCTGAAGCAAAAAAGTTTTAAGGGCCTTGCGAAACTCCATGTAGGAGGATGAAAGTCTAACAGGGGACGGGAGTGCGTTCCAGAAAGTAGGAGCAAGGACCGAAAATTTCTGACCTCCCGATCTTAGTTTCTTAAAACGAGGGGTTACCAAAAAAGATTTGGTGGACGAGCGCAGGTCTCTAGGAGGGCAGTAGTTAGTAATGGCCGAATTTATAAAGGCGGGAGCTGTGCCCGCACGTGCCTGAAAAGTTAGGCATCCCAGTTTAAACAGGGCCCGTTGTTTGATAGGGAGCCAGTGTAGAGCAATAAGCAAGGGAGAGGAATGATGGGATTTGGATAGGCCATATACCAGGCGTGCTGCTTGGTTCTGCACCAGTTGGAGGCGTTGGAGGGCGTAAGCGGGGACACCGTTATAAATAATATTTCCATAATTGATCTTAGATAGGACCATAGCCATTAGGATCAGTTTAAGTGCAGGGGGAGAAAAAAACCGAGATATTTTCCTAATGGTACGCAGGGTAAAAAAAACAGGAGGAAACAACAGAACTAATGTGGGAGTGAAGTGTCAAATGATGATTGAGTATAATGCCAAGGGTTTTGACTGAGTGTGATGGGGTGGGGGGTAAACCTAGAGAAGGGGGCCAAAACGAGGGGGACCAAGGGTTACCACTGCCACCAGTCAAAACTAAATCTGTTTTATCCGGGTTGAGTTTAAGGTGGTTCGCATTCATCCAATCCCGGATAAACAGCATAATGGACTGGAAGCTAGTGATACCTGATGTAAGGGGGGACAGATTAAAAATGAGTTGGAGGTCATCAGCGTAGTTATACACTGTGACCTCCATTTGTTGCAGCGCAAAAATAAGGGGAAAAATATAAAGGTTGAACAAAAGAGGGGAGAGGGAGGAACCCTGCGGGACACCACGGGTAAAGGGGAATGCACGCAGCAGGAGTGATCTACCTCAGCAGCACCTCCTTCCCTTTCTGGCAAGTCCTGGGAGCATATTCTCAAGAACGTGTGATAACCATCACAAAAGTAACTTAACTCAACCTTCAACATTGCAGTCTATCGCTGGAAAATTACACCGTGTTAACCAAGTATTCAAAACACAGCGGAACCATGCGATAGTCTCCAGATAACACGTCAAATGACCGCATAAAAATCAACATCACGCCGCAAAAATGCAAAACACGAACGCAAAAAAGCCGCGATGAGGCCAATCGTGATACAAACATCAGCAAAAACCAGTGACAGGCCTGCAATTCACATGCGTCAGGTGGGGAAAATCACCATAAAAGTAGAAAAAAAGACAAACAAATGCCAAACTACAGCGAAGCACAATGGATGTTGCCGGAGCAAGTACGGAGGAGGACCAGAACCCCACAAGCCCCCCCAGAGGACCTGTCTGGGACCTCAGGTCAGGGAAGGCCAAGGCGAAAAAGAGTAGGAAGAAGCGGTTCAGTCCGCAGGAAAACAGGATCCTGATAACGGAGGTGGTAGAACACCATCAAGAACTGTTTGTCACCTCCACTGTGTCATTGGCAACCAATAATGGACTATGGCAGTCCATCGTGGACAAGGTGAATGCAGTGGGAGTGCTAAAGAAGACAATGGAAGAGGTCAAGAGGCGATGGAATGATGTCAAGCGCAAAACGAAGCTGAAACTGGGCAATAACCTGAAGGCAGCAATGCAGACGGAGGTGGGAGTCCTGCGCCACAGGAGGAGCTGGGCAATATTGAGGAAATGGTGTCCTCAGTCATCAGTGGGGAGACGTGGCAGGAGTTGGGGGACCGGACACTGCTCAACATGACCGGACACAACAGCACCAGGGTGAGTAACGACCAGGGACTGGGGGTGCGGGGGGAGATGGGCACAATGGCACACATGCACTACTAAGTAGAGCACATCTGCAGACAACCATGCCTCAGACCCCCAACTCCCACCTAGAGACCAATGTACCCAAGTATGCAAACTCTCAGCTCTGTCCAAGCACAGAAGTCAAAGGCAGACCGCATGAAACAGATAAGGGGTAGCAAAATCAGAGCTGCAGGGGCCCCTTCCCAAAATGCCGCACACATACATAACATGCAGAGCATATCAACACTGACAACAATGTGGTGCAAACCGCAGCACGTCCACAACAGAACACAGGACACAACTGGTGCCGCTTGGGTGTAGACACTGGCCAATCACATTTGGCATTGCAGGGAAATGTGAGTTGATAATGTACAAGTACAAAAACACACACGTCTGTTGTTGAAATGTCCACTATCCCCCATCAAATAGGCGGCTCCTTCAAAACAGCCACAATGTACACAGTCATGCAGTCTATATGAAAACATGTACAATGCGAAAACATACATGTAGACACATTATTAAACTGCATGTCCCCTTCACATTGCAGAGGGAGATTCAACACCTCCTGCAAAGCAGCCCGACCCTCTCTTCTCTGATGACAAAGACGACCACCACAGCTTCGACTCCGACGCCCTCCAACAGCTCTTGGAGAGCCTATACAGCCCACTTCCAGGAACTGGGCAGCCCAGCAGCTACAAGGAGATCGCACCCCCTGCACAGACCACACAGCAGGCAGCACCCACCACCACGGCTGCCTCCCAGAACCCCCACAAAGAACACATGGCCTTCCAACGCCGTGTGTTGGGGTGCCAGGAGCAGCTAGATGCCATACGTGGCAGACAAACTAGATGCCATATGTTGGTGTCTAAATCCCATCAGGGACCACTCATGGTCCCTAACAGACACCCACAGTCTGCTCCATGCTCTCCAACGGACCATGGCTGACATCGCTGGAGCCCTGATTCAGAGAATTGAACAACTGTCCAGTCAGAGTGGCTCTAGCGATGTCACACAAGAGTTGTGAAACATGCAGAGGTTAATGGAGACCATGGAGCAGGCGAATGCAGAAGGAGCGGCTGCTACGGCTGGTAGCTGGGGTCCTCAATGACCTCAAAACCATCATCATAGCATTGCTGTCACATGGCCTGGAGCTGATGCATGCTGCTGCTATCATTACATCAACATCTCCGCACCCTGACGTGTCAGTGCCACACAGTACGGCAGACATTCCACCTCCGGCCCCTGAGGTATCACTGCCACACAGTGCAGGAGACAGAACACCCCCACCCACATGTGAGGCACAAGAAACAGCAGAGGACAAAAATGCGGTTGAAACTGCCTTACTGGTACGAAGAAAACTAGCATTCATCTCCGCCATATGGCCTGTTTCTGCTTGGTTCTGTCCTCTGCATCATCACCTTCCACTGTCCCCCGATGCACTCTGCGACACCTTGGACCTGGACATGGACTGCCATATTCTGTTTGATCGCCAATGACACAGCAATCAGACTGCGGACGGAACTCTTCTCCTTTCTATGGACTTGTCATTCCCTGAAGGACTCTGGCTGGCCCTCCACAGGCCAACATCCTCATGTGGGGTTTGCACGGCCCTGTACTGCTCCAGATGCAACAATCCACTGAATGTGCATTAAACATTCATAATCACACAGATGTGTCATGTCTATGGTCTTTCAAGTGTGTAAGAATGGATGAATGTAGGCTGAGTTCATTCCTCTTACGTCCATGTGGCTCATGTCGTTGGACTTGTGTCACAGGGTGACACATTGCCGAATGCGGTCCGGGTGACGCAGACACTACAACAGGGACACACGCATTAGTCACTTCCTTGTCCTTCCCGTACGGAACTACGCCTAGAGCCCCAGGGTCATCGTTCACACCCTTACGCTGGACTGGCATACGCCAGGCCAGCCCACTCCGCTTACGCTCACAGGGGGGGGGACAACACTACATGTCCCAGGTCTTTCCTATAGTAATCTGCTGATCACAGGTCCAGTTGTCAGCATGCCACAGCCACTCCCTCACGGCTGGTTTACACCCACACCACACACATCTAGCAGACTTGTCACAGGACATGTGACCCTGCCAATAAAAAGGGCTGGGCGTACGTGCTCGGTGCTATTTCTTACCTCTCTCTGGGTTTATCTGTGTGATGCTCATGTGGGTCTGAGGGCCCAGGGCCCTGCAACATCACATCACATTCTGCCGGCCCGGAGGTGACATGATGGCATACGCACCACAATACCCAATCACACAGGGTCCATGACTTGCGGGGCACATACTTTGTGGCACCAGATACACTGCGGCCGGCACAGGCACACAGCCACGTGACGGTGACTTTTGGTGGACTGAGGTAGGGGCACCTTAAGTGCTGAGCGGGTGTGCAGCCTGCGATGATGCCCCGTCATGGCAGTCCGGACTGCTCAGGATTTGTGTGCCCTGCTGGACCGCAGTGTAGCCTAGATCCAGCAGGCAGCGCGGGCCTACCACCATGTGGCGTCGCCTCCTGGATCACAGAGTTAGTGGCACCTCATGGGCTGAGCGGGTGTGCAGCCTGCGATGATGCCGGGTGCACTGGTATGTCCTCTGGCATGGTGAAATCAATGCCCAGAATCAAATGTGAGACCTGGTGGCCTGGGGAGTGGTGCTACATGATGTGGAGGGTGCCATGTCTGCGGGCCCCGGGCTTGTACTGGCATGTGGTGGGCCCTCATTGTGACACGCTGGTGGCGGGAGGTGAGCAGTGATGCCTGGGTGCGCTGGGGTGGGCATGCAGTGCTGGGCGGTGCGAGGGGCTGGTGTGCATCTGCCTGGGTGCGCAGGGGCGGGCATGCAACGCTGGGCAGCAGGAGGAGCTGGGGTGCATCTGCCTGGGTGTGCAGGGGAGGGCATGCAACGCTGGGGGGCGGGAGGGGCTGGGGTGCATATGCTTGGGTGCACAGGGGCAAACAGGAGATGATGTCATGTGCAATTGTATGTACTTTGCCATTCATGTATCTAGACTCTGTTTCAGATAATCGATCTGTTTCAGATGTGGGACCTAGTGAATTGTACTACATACCGGCACGTGGTTGGAGACACACCGGTGTCAGCAGGTGAGCAGTGAGGCCTGGGTGCGCAGTGTAGGCACTCTCTCTCCCTGTCCATCTCTTCTGTTATCTGTGTCTGTCTCCACCTCTCTGTCCATCTTTCTCTCGCTCCCCCTCTCTGTCCGTCTTTCTCTTGCTCCCCCACTCTGTACGTCTTTCTCTCTCTCTCTCCCTCTCCGTCTCTCTCTCTCTCTCCCCCTCTGTTCCTCTTTCTCTCGCTCCCCCTCTCTGTCCGTCTTTCTCTCTCTCTCCCCCTCTCTGTCCGTCTTTCTCTCAGTCCTCCTCTCTGTCCGTCCTCTGTCTGTCTTTCTCTGTCTCCCCCTCTCTGTCTGTGTTTCTCTCTACCCCTCTCTGTCCATCCTCTGTCCATCTTTCTCTCTCTCTCTCTCCCTCTCTCTCTCACTGTTTCTCTCTCTCTCCTTCGCTCTCTCTCTGTCCTTTGATGAGTGCAAGTCACACCTTCTCATCTGAATTTTTGTATTGGAGGCTGTGACCTACAAATTGTCCCGAGGAGGGCCACCATGTGTCTTCATTTCTGTTCTGTGATTATTTGAATAAATGTACGATTGTCATTTTGAAGGTGAATGTGTGATGCTCATTTTTGTGACGACATATACATGTTACATGTGATTGTGCGACATCAGTCAGATTTTTTGTACATGATTTCGTAAAGTTGATGTGACATGTCTTTGCCCGGAGGGAAGGGGTGCCCAGGAGGGGGGAGTTCTAGAGGGTGGCAGTGGGTGTTGTGGCCCTGTTGGGGCTCCGAGCTGCATGATCAGTGGCTCCATGACATCTGTTGCCCTTCAGGTGTGGCTCTGGGTTGGGCTCCCTTTTGTGGTGCAGGCTGTCGTCCGACTTTACACCAGGTTAGAACAGGTGTTAGTTTCCTGCTGCTAACGCACCTTATCGCATGTTTTGTGTTCTTATCGCCGATCTGGCTGCTCGTTGAGAATGTTGCGGAGTAGTGTTGTCTCAGCTTGCGGCACGGGAACGCCTACTCTGCATCTCATTAGCGATAGTTGTGGGGGTCATCTGTGGCAATGTTTTTTTTGCGGCTATTATCGCAGGTAAACTGGTGATACAGGCTGTTATCGCCAGCTTGTGAATGGGGCGATAGTTTTATCGCCACTCTGGCTGAGATAAAGTGCTGTTAACTCAGCGATAAATCCTTGAGAATATGCCCCCGGTCTTTTACTGCATCATAAGCATCAGCGTTAGGATGGCTGCCTGCCCTCACATCCATGTCCTGCATATGGTATGCTCCTATGTGCTAGTGCCACACAATTTATGGCTGGTGATTGGAGCCCGGACACTGGAGGCCAACAGCGGGTAGCGACATGAACTAAAAGAGTCCCCCCTTAGGCTGGGCATAATCAGGGTGGTAAGTAGCTAAAATGTGTGCTATGTCACAGCCTCACCGGTGGGTCTGACCCACTCCTACCCCTGCTGTCAGAGTAATTCTCTAATCAATGTTTTCTCAAAATATTAAGTTAGAAATGGCATTTTAGCATAATATTGTTGCCTTTAGAGAGTGATACCAAGAATATTGTCATTTAGAATATGGCAGGTTGGAATATTATTTTAGTGTTGTATTTAATACTGTTAAAAATATTATTGTATACATTATAGATTTATGTAATATATGTGTATCTATATTGTTGTAGTATAATAAATGTTATATGCATTATATTTTTTGCATTAAAATGTTTTAATATTTTAGGAGCAGGATTTGTTTTATAGAGGTATGGAGTGGGTATTAGCTATAATTGTGTTAAATATTTCGTAAAGATTTTTTAAGATGACATTTATTTATAGGATTTGAAAGTTATTTGTGTGCAATACTTTCCATATGTGGATGTACTTTTTTAGTAGGGGGAATAGTAATTCTAACATCCTCAATGCCCAACACCTTCCACAGGGTAACTTAGATTGGGGTGGGAATAGCACATCTAACCCTCTGAAAGACCAACACCTTTTCCAGTGTTGCTTGGATTGAAGTTGGAATAGTACATTTAACCCCCTCCATGATCAACACTTCCCCATTGTGGCTTAAATTGTAGTAGAAATATAAAATCATCCCTCTGCGATGTCCAACACCTTCCCAAATGCAAGTTAGATTGGTGTGAGAATAGTACATCTACCCCCACCTCTTACAGTCAAGTACTTTTCACCAGTGTAGCCTTGATCGCAGTGGGAAAAGTAAATATAATGCCCTCAATATCCAATGTCTGGTGAATCTCAGTGTGTTTTTTAGTTTAACACATTACTTTTAATCTGACGTTGTCACCTAACTATAATATCACTTTAACCTTTGTTTTGTCCAGTAATTCTTAGAGTTTCTTTTAATGCAAAGTAAGTTATTATTACCATACCTCTCCTCTGTGTACCTATGCCCATTTACGGACACCAATTAGGTGGTTTAGGTATGATTGACGTATGATTGGTAATTCCCCAGTTAAGTCACCAGTGACCCTAAGAGGAAGTAAGGGTAACTAGATACTCAGGACTTCCTAACTTTTCCCATTTATGATTATATTGGCTAGCGCCCATTTTAAAACATTAGAACTAACAGGCAGGTATGTCTAAAGAGTAACTCTACTCCCACTTACTACCCTATTCTTTTTCTAACAAAGTGCTCCTGTGCATTTCCTAGGTTGTAGCACACCCCGTCGCACAACAGAACGGGAAGGAAATCAATGATGAAGCATGCCACCAAGGGGTAACCTTGGTGGGTGTCAGTTGTTTAAAAGAAAAGGATTAATTTCTCTTTGGGTCAACAGGAGGGTTCTCATATCCATTCCAATCGAGTTAGGCTCTATACTTTTTGTGATGTTCTGTGTCCGAGTGGGGTTAACCAATGCTCTACAGCACCTCTTTACTCCCCTTAATTTGTTTATGAGTATGATTTGCAAGAGAAACTTTTTTATAACTCGGTTTGTGCATAGGATCTAAGAGTCAAGTCAAACCCTTGGCTTGGCTCTGGCACTACTCATCCTGTCATTTGTTAGCTCGTCCACCTCTAATATATATATATATTGTTAATGTGTTTTTTACATGTTGTACAGTAGCACGGGCCGCTTGCAACATGGCTTAAAGACAAAAAATTAAAGTGATATGATGAAGACAAAGTTGACTGCGTCATACTGCTGTTTTTCCCTTTAATCCATGTTGCACAGCATCCTGCTCTGCTGTGCAATATGTGAAAGAACAGCATGTGGGGGTTGAGGGAGGCAAGCTACATGAGGAAGGAGGATGGGTGAGGAGGAAAACAAACCATGGACAATGGTAGTGGGGTGTAGGCAACCAAACCACGAACAGCAGAAGGAGGGTGTGGGATGGGTTTTACAAACCACGGACAGCGGGAAGGGTTGTGGGGAGAAACGTACAGTGGAAGGAGGGAGGAGGAAAATGAACATGAGGAAGGGAGCAGCAACAAAGGTAAGGACAGGGTGAAGGAGAGCACCTGCAGTGACATGAACGGTATAAGACTGTATGTCCAAAAGTTTTAAAAAAAAGAGTACCTGCAACCATTGGAAGGATACTTGACAAAGAAGGGAAGCTGTACATGGTCCATGCTCCATATGAGGTACACACATGAAGCCCCTGTAGGAAGTCAAGGTGAGGAGGAGGATTTCACCATCAAGAAGGAAGGAAATGAAAGTGATGCTGGAGCCAGCCAATGGTAAGTAATGGTAGGTGATGGGCAGGCTCTAAGACTGATTTAAGCTTTTTGTTTTCTTTACAAGAGATTTCGCAAGCATAGTGCAAGCGAAGGGCAAGTGAAACCTGAAAAGGAGGCAGAGGCCATTAATGCATAATTGTGACAAAATCCATTTTGAGGAAATGCTAACAATCTCTGATCTCATCATATAAACCTCAATAATTGTAAGGTCTAACCAAGAGGTATGACCAGCCAAAATTTATCAGAAATTGATTACCGGTTTTGCTAAAGACCACACAACTTCTAATTCTGCCCCCAGCACCTGGATACCCTCATGGATCACAAGAAGCGCTCTACAAATCTACTAATTGATTGGTTCATTACAAACAGGAGTTTGCACAGGGGTTGAAATTTTTCATGTCACTCATAATCAAGCCCTCAGAAATGGCAGAAGTGCAATTAAGTGCTGTGTAAAAATGAATTATAGTTACACTGGAGATGCTTTAGAACCAGAAACGTTTTCATTTCATGTAGCCCTTCTAAATTTGTGTTGTTGGACAGGCATTTAATAAAAAATTGGACACAGTGTACAACAAAAGCGAATACTGAATAAAAAGGCTAAATCTATTTTAGTTTTCATTTCATGTAAACGGTCATTAGCTGACAAGGAATCAATTAACAACAATGTTGTCTATCTTTTGTTTGCACTGTTGATGTTTAGGGCTTCACCGCAGAAATCTGCATGTTTTCTTTAATGATATGCTCTTGCCTTTAAAAGACACCCACATTAAACGGTTTCACCTCTTATAAATTACGTGCTGCATGTTTCCACATCACGTTTATTCAAACTTTACTATACAACTAAGCACGTGGTAGATGCTGACATATTTACCCTGTCCCACAGTCTACAGATTTGATCTATATTTTTCACATCCTAGAAATAGCTTACATTATCAGATGGATCCTATTGAAAGATTGTGGAGGACGGTTTATAAGTCAGTCAGTCAAAAACATGTCATGTTTATTTAGACCTTAGTCTTTTAACCCCTTCGGTGCTCAGGATGGCCCCCGGCCATTATGCGTCACGCTGGGCGTGTGTGGAGGACGGCTGGGGGCCGTCAGAATCCCGCCCACTATTTAAATCGCCCGCACAGGGCAAAAATGTGCGCAGCGCCGAAGGGGTTAAACAAGAAATCTTAAAACACATATATGATAATTAAAAACAATGGTTAAAATCGAGCAATGCTTACGCTCAAACATTGTTAAAACCACAATTCATCCAATCATATATAAATCTACTAATCCTAAAACTAGAAAAGAGTAAAAAAAATTGCTTCTCTAATACATTATGAATATGACTGTTAAAATGTATCCATAGACAGTAAAAATACCCTATAGCACATTTTACATCCAGGAACCTCATTTCCACAACTGTAATAATTGCTTGCCCCCTATCGTTACTATCATATTTGTTTAAACAGGTTTAAATAGGGACTTCCATCATGCTAAAAACCACAGGCAATCCACCACGATATGTATTAAATCTCCCTTCATGTTGAGACAACATTTTACTAAGTTTTTCTTCATTTACAGATTTCCAAGCACCTCTGACATCATAAATTGGTTTACCCCACGTCTAAATTTCAGAATACTTCAACGCAACTCTACATTAGGGAGTTTCTCCAGGTAGGGAAAGTTCTCATCTCCCCTTGATAAATTCATCAGATAGGAAACTGATTTCTTATTCTCTAAGTGGATAAAGTCCTCCTCTCTGGAGACCTGTTTTGTTACTCACCTGAGCTCAACTTTGCTCACTCTTTCCAGATCAATACCATCTTCTATTTTTTATTTCCGACAGCAGTTGAGGATCCTCCCTCTAACGAACTTGCGCCCAGGTTAGCTCACTTTGTAATATCTCGCTTTAACAAAGCAACGATATTTTAAAAATCTAATTGATTGATTTTGATTTATAGAGAACACTATGCCCTAAGGCGTTAAGCCACTGCCCTCAGAAAGGAGCAACCTGTAGGCAGAGCATTTAAAGGAGGGAATACAGCCAAGTCTGTACATTCTTCCAGACAGTCATTTGATCAGTTAGAATAGCAATGTGGATTGGCAAGGTATTCTACAATTTGGCAGCCGCTACCAAGAAGGTGCTGCCATCCCATCTCACCTTTCGAGCCCTGTTTACAAACACTTTCCTCAGGGAAGAAGTCCTTAGCTGCCTTTTAAGTGTGTAGCATTGGAACACTAACCTCAGGGCAAGTGATTCTGGTTGGTGCGGGCCCGATGGACCATGCTTAAAGCTGCAAATATCACTCGCTTCCTTACACAAAGCCAGTGAAGAGAGTGCAAGCCCTCCCTGACCAACAGACACCTGGGACCTTTCATTATTAGCCAGACAGCTGCGTTTTGAATAATATCCTCACAGTCTATATGTATCCAGAATTTTATTAGCTCTGCACATGCTAAATGAGTCCACCGTGCCAGCCCGTTTCTACTCTAATTGCCTGTACCATTGTAGAAGGTGGGAGAAAGAGTAATCTTCTTAAGCACCTTCCTTCTTCAAGGTCCCAGCTTTTTTTTCCCTCCGATGCCAACCATCTTGGCGCCGTACTGAAACTGTGGCCTTATCATACCCTGATAGGCTGTCAGCAGCAGTCGCAGGGAGGGACTACCATAATGATTATCAAATTTCTGAGTATATTAGTAAGGTCAGCCAGGAATAGGAAAAATAGAGTCGGGACCAAGATACACCCCTATCTTATGCTGTGTCTTATAATATCTTTATTGGATTTTGCATTAAAACCATAAAAGCACATCATATACAATTCATTGAAAAGGAAAAAACATTTTGAGAAGAGTGATTGGTTAAGGAAATCGGGGCTAACTGTCTCTGAGATCTGGGTTAAGTTACTATAAAATTTTAGTGAAATACGTGATAGTAGTACCGTTAAAAACCAAGGATAAAATGTGTGCTAAAAAGAAGATATTTACAAGTTTAAAAACAAATTCATCTTAATCTTAAACTGTCCTTATATCAATCCTCCTAGAGAGGGATCCCCTAAGGTCTATTTCTACTTGGGCCCAGTTATCCCTATGAAGTTCTTGTAATATTAAAAGTAAGTCATTGGGGATTTCACAGTTCTTTAATGCTTCGCATAACAAGACCCGATCAACTAAATCAAAAGTGGAACTAAATTCTACAAAACAACAAAACAGTCCTCCGCACTGCTCTATTGATTTCTTAGCAATGGCCCACAAGCTAAAACAATGATCCATCATCAAGTGCCCCCCCTTAAAACCTCCTTGATCTTGTGATATGATTGTATACGAGGAGTAGCAAAATCCATTATCTAACTCAGATGCTAAAGTGGGAAGAAATTCCTGGTGCACCATATTTGTTCGGCTTAACTGGGACAACCCCCAGCCCCCCAAGATCGCTGCCAAGGCAAGAAACAATAACATTTAGTACTTATGGTTGTGTTACTTTGATAGCTGCTTCATGCAAGTTCTGTGTTTCTTGACTCCAGCGAGGTGAACCAGGGTTGCTTCTTGGGTGCCTACTTTCCCTGACCCCCCCAAAAGCAAGAATGGTGACAATGATAATCTGGGTTCCAAGTGAGCGGCCCCTTGTTCAAGTAAGAGCTGTGACTCTTGTAGTTCTGCCATGTTACTATCTGAGAGGGAAAGGGATGAGGCCTGGGGAGTTGGTGACGCAGTAGTTACATTTTCCTTTCCTTTTTTGGACAAATTGTCTCTAAAATGTTTCCCCATTAATTCTTTGATAGAGTTCACCAGGAGTCATGCCCTTGAGGTCACTGTTCCATCCACATCTGGTGTAGCATATGAAAATATTCCCTCACGACCTACACAATTTAGAAGTTGACAACTTCTGCACTTTGACAAGTATTATTTAACACAGGGTGACATTTACTTTTTTTTGTAAATTTATAGTTTTATTATTTTTTAGTACAAAATATCATTCATTTTTTTCTTCTTTTTGCTTACAAATTGTCATAATTCATTTAATAAAACCTACAGTATTTCATTGGAATAATAAAAAACATAACCATACCATGCAGAAAAAAGAACAAAAAAACCTAAACAAATCTTACAATTTCCCGAAACAAACTATCTCATTCATACTACATTCATTCCTTATTCTGCGTCTGAGGGATCGCAGATTGTGATGCGAAATTATTACGCTAGGTCAACGCGTTTCGGTGGAATAAGACCACCTTCCTCAGGACCTTTAAGCAGAATAATCAAATATTCGTAAACGAATTATAGCCACTGCATGGATGGGTATCTGTAATGATAAATAACATGTATTTGTATCATAGATCTCTTTAGTCTATCTCACAATTTAATTGTACATTGCATAACCACTAGAACTTTGGTTGCCCTGTGTAAACATCAACGACTTATACATGACATTTCTTATTCCAATACTTTATTTCTTACAAAGGTGATCCAGAAACCAGCAGAGCAGCACAATCACTCTTTCACAAAATTGGAATTGTAGTCAAATCATGGATTTGAGAAAAAAGAGAAAAGCAAGAAAAGAAAAAGAGGGAAAATTCACAAAAGTTTTAAAATTATATATGATACAGACTAACTTTCATCTAAATTGTTCTTGGGAACATTTGTGTTAGAGAGTGTTGGAGAGTATTCTATAGGAGATAGCCAGACATGAAAGTTATTGCCACTTTGATTCTTGCAATTAACATAGGTGTTCTTACCCTGATATTTTCAATAAGGTAGACCACCGCTTCAGTTATAAGTTCATGTCAAATAGAATGTATCGCTTTGAAATATTCCTGCATTAGATAAGATGCAAAATATGTATCAGTCAAGACACTAACTTAAAAGCGTGTCGGAAACATAGGTTTGATGGGTACTCTCGCTAATTTTATTTCTTACCAAGAACACGATCTACCTATTCTTCAAACGGTTACAGATACGAGGATTGTCTGGAGCTGCGAACCCTCAGCCCGGGGATGTGGATTTCCTAAAAAAAATGATTACATACCTTAGTCCAGAGAGTTAGAATTCCATAATATCTAAATGTTTGTTGGGCATAAAACACTACCCCCACCTACCCTCCCAAGCCCTCCCCCTTAGAGAAAGGATGAATCCGCTCTAGATTATCCAATCCCCATCACACACGCCGACGAGACAACAAAAGAGTCTGCCTGAGTTGTCCTGAGGTGACATCCTGACACATTGACCTAACTCAATAGGTAGGCATGCCTGCACGACTTTATGATCAAGCTGCGAAAAACTTTCTTTGCAGCCTTTTTTTTTTTTTTTTTTTTAACAACGTAAAGACACCACAGACACAACAAAAACACCAACCCTTGATTTGTTGAAATCCGGGCGGGTGGGTGGGTCAAAAAGCGACTCCACAGTTCACCTCACTCGCTCAGAGTGACGTCGCCCTCCCTCCCCACCCTTCACTTGACCCTAAACCCCTCCCACCACCCAATCAGGTCGCGTGAGGTCGTCCCTCGCGCGAAATCCCCCAGGGGGACATTGGCTTTGCCAAGTGCCCCTGGGGGCCCATCGCGCAAATAAGGACTCTCACACAACTCTGAATATAGTATAAAAGGTCACCTTTATTACCAGGACAGCCAAAGACAGACCCGCAACATAACTTTTCCAACAAACTTTATCTTTATTTATTTCTCCAAACCTTTCATATAACCATTTCCTTTTTCCAATTCTTTCTTTTCCGATAACATAACTTGTTTTGATACCATCCTTGAGTTTTCCTTCTTCTTTTTCCATCTCTTCCCCCACCTACCCTCCCAAGCCCTCCCCCTTAGAGAAAGGATGAATCCGCTCTAGATTATCCAATCCCCATCACACACGCCACCCAGGAAAACCCTTGAGTTTTCCTGCCCCACCCTCAGAAAACCCTCCCCTAATGCAGAAACATAGTCCGCTCAAGACAATACCTAATGACGGAGAAGGAAAAACCTCATTTCCCCAACTTCTTCCCTTCCTTACTTTGGTTTGGAGCACCACAAATCGACACACCAGAGGTTGGCCAAAGTATCTCTGAGCTCCATCAAGTAGTATGACTGCCCCATTTGTGATAGATGAACCCCGTCTTCCCTTAACAAGTGCATCATTTCACCATTAAAATGCTCATGGGCAATGACCGTAATTCCCATTGCCACACAGTATGTCTTCAATGCTTTGTTAACTTTCTTGCGGGCCCTCTCAACCGCGGCATGAACCCTGGCACCCCTCCACTGGCTCCTGTACAGAAATTCTGTCCACACAAGCCTGGCCCCTTGCCATCTGTCCTTAATCACAGCCAAATCCAGCTTCATCTGCTTGATTAAAGCCAGACCTGAACACTCCACCAAGTCATTTTCCCCCAAATGTAGGATCAACAGATCTGGAATGCCCCACACTGCAGCCATTTTGTTCAGTACTGAAAACAACTCCCCCCATTTCATTCCCCCTAAGCCCTTCCAAATCACCTCATGATCGTTGCCATATAGTCCCAGCCCTCTCCCACACAGCTGCTGTTCGGCAAAGTTCGCAGCCCACTTTACTATAGAATGGCCGACAATCCATGTCCTCTTTTTTCGAGGAAAATCCGCCACTCGACCTGTGATGGAAAAAGTAACATTAACTAACTGACTTCCTCAACGAGTAACTCTTTTTTTTAAATTTTTTTTTTTTTTTTTTTTTTTTACAACCGGACATATTTAAAACAACAATTCGATTTCCATCTACCAATTCGCTGCAAATCTTCTGCCCCCCAACCCAACCTTGCCGCTTCTGTAGCCGCACCTATTCGGAACGAATGCGTCCCAAAACAGTGCGAATTTTCACCCACGAAAGTCAATGCCTTCCGTAAAACCGCTAGAAACTGAAAACAAGTTAACTGTGTTTTGTTCTTATGGCAGAATATCCCACCCTCTCGAAACACTCCTGAAGCCATAAATGCCTCCCACTCCCCAACAGGGCAGCAACCCTCCACCCCACTCCTGCCCAGTCGCACCAACATCCCTCTTCCTGCCTGGTCTGTCTTTGACCTTCTCAATGTGATTTGCAACACACCACTACCCAACAGAGCAATATCAGATGACCGGATCCCTTCTTGATTACGTAACCCCAATAATTCTGATATCCTAAATGCACCGAAAAACAACCATATCATGCATAACTTGAACCGAAACCATTCCCACTCATCATAACAACAGGAGGGCAACACCCCCAACAATTTATGTAACAAATTGAACGTAATGGGGGCCCTCAACTTCTTTGCCTGCCCAAAGGACCTCCCAAAACCCTTAAGCATTTTCTGTAAACGAAAACCTTTCTGCACCTCACACCCCAATTCTAGCTGACTATAAAATGAAATGCCCGCTAACTTGCCCGAAATGGTGGAAGGCGACAAACCTTTATCTATTAAACTCAGAACAAAACACCACATAAACTGTTCATCCCGCACCGCCGAGCCATCCCTGCCGTGCTGTGCGGTGTAAATCAAAAAACCAGACCATGCTAGCTGATAGCTGCGACGCGTGGCTTCTGATAAGGACTGCTCCGCAAACTCTGCCATCCTCAATTCCCCAGGTCCCACATGTTCGGCGGAATCGGTGTTCTGCATTGGTCCGCTCCAGGCGCCAACTCCCGAAACCTCTGCCACTGGCAACGAGACAAAGCGTCGGCAATTGAATTGTTGACACCAGGGATGTGTTGGGCTTTAAACACAATATTCAGCTGCAGAACACGCAACATGAAGGCCCGTAACAATTGCAACACCTTTAAATCCTTTGCCCGCTGCCCGTTCACCAGAAAAACCACCGCCATGTTGTCGATGTGAAACAACACGCAGCGGTCTCTGAACTCTTCGCCCCAAATCTGCAGCGCCACCAACAAGGGAAAGAATTCTAAAAAGGCAATGCTGCGGCCTTGCTGCAACCACTGTGCCGGCCACTGCTCTGCACACCATCTTCCGTCCCAGAACACGCCGAAACCTAAGGCCCCAGCCGCGTCCGAGAATATCTGCACTGGCCAGACTGTGTCCTCAGACACAAAATTGATGGACACGCCATTGAAATCGTCCAAAAATCGTAGCCAAATGCTCAAATCCTCCTTGATTTTTGCTGTCAAACGTATGTGGTGATGCGGCAAGTATGCCCCAGCCAACGCAAAGCCCAGCCGCCTGCAAAATGTCCTGCCTGCCCTGACAACTCGACAAGCAAAATTCAAATAGCCCAGAAGCTTCTGGACTTGCCTCAGCTGCACTTTTTTAGCTCCCAGTATTTCATGCAAAAAAGACCTGATCTCTTGTACTTTTGTTCTGGGCAAACGGGCCACCATCTCCATTGTGTCTATTTCTATGCCCAGGAAGGTCAACCGAGGCGTTGGGCCTTCCGTTTTGTCCTCCGCCAAAGGCACACCAAACTCTTTAGCCAAGTCCTGGAAACAAGCCAAGACTTTAGTACATTGCTCCGTCTCCGCTTTGCCCACAAACAAAAAATCATCCAGGTAATGGCATACAGCTGCGTGATCTGAGCGCTGGACTACACACCATTCCAAAAATGTACTAAATGTTTCAAACAAGGAGCAAGAGATAGCACAGCCCATGGGTAACACCCGGTCCACGTAATATTCTCCTGCAAAGTACATACCCAGCAAACTAAAATCAGCTGGATGAATAGGCAAAAGGCGAAAAGCGGCCTGTATGTCACATTTTGCGAGGTCAGCTCCTACCCCCGCCTTGCGCACCAATGCCAACGCGTCATCCACTGACGCATATGCCACTGCTGAATCGGAAGTGGAAATGAAATCGTTAACTGAAAGCCCCTCCGGCCAAGACAGATGATGTATCAGGCGGAACTCACCCTTTGCCTTCTTCGGGATAACACCAAGTGGTGACACAATTAGGTTTGGCAAGGGACAAAATTTGAAAGGGCCAACTACTCTGCCTAATTCCACTTCTTTCATTAACTTCACCTCCACCACCGACGGCAACTCCTTAGCTGACTTCAAATTATCAGCCCAACGTGAAACTCTGGGGCCTTGATAACCAATCCTAAAGCCGAGTCTAAACCCCCAAAATAACTTGGCCGCTCCTTCCAAATCCGGGTATTTTTCCAATGCGCTCAACATGGCCTGTAACCTAATTGGAGTAGGCGCCTTTTGGCATAAGAGGCGGCACAGATCCTCTCCCCCCCCTCTGGCCCCTACCATGATCTCCCGGGTGTTGGTTAGGGAAGCATTGGAAGACAGCATGTCTGCCCCCACACTGGGAGCATTCATGTTTAAATTTACAATACTGGCGCACGCAGGAACCTCTGTTGAAGCTCCAACACGCTCCAGTTGTGGGCAACTGTCCACGTCCGACGCCAATTGCCCCTTGTGTGGCGGGACGCTGAGAAAAGGGCCGGTAAGGAATCGGCAAACCACTGGCTGTGTGGATCGTGTTGGCAGAAGAATGACCTGTCATCCACTGCAACCACAACTCCTGATCAACCTCCCCCCATGGCTTATCGTGGAATAAACCCATTCGCGCCCTAAACTCCTCATCGTAGTTCAGCCAAGCGTAACCCCCTGCCTGCAAATGTGCTTTTCGTATGACATCTAAATATTTGAAAAGCGAAACCGCCCTCTCAGGGTACCGTTCACTGTATACGCTGGCATAAATCAAAAAGGCCGCTGTCCAGTTTTCTATTGTTTTAGGAACTTTGGGACGACGGGACAATTCAGCCTCCTCCTCCTTAGAACCTTCCTTTGCTTGCAATTCCCTATGAAGGAGCCGAAACACATCTACATATTCATGATCCCAAATACGCTGCCTAGTTCTGGTTGACAAATGTATGCCCAACGACATTGATACTCCCATGTAAGGCAATCTCGTACCACTCACTTTCGGCAATTCACTCTGTTCCGAACTAGTAACCGATGAACCCGGGCTTTCATATCCCGGCCTCCCCCCATCCCCTGACACTGCCTTTACATGTTTGCTTTGCTGTGAACCTGAGCCGTCCCCAACCTCCACCCTCACTGGACCACCCTCTGCAGGCGCCCCACCTGATACACCTTCCAACGGCCGTGTCCAAGCAGCCCACCAGTCCGTCTTACCTGCTGGTAACTGCGCAGACCGTTGCCGAAAGTCCTCCAGACCATCACGCCGATGACGTCCGCCTTGCATCCCGTGTGCCGGTGAGAGATCCGCTCCAGAACTCTGTAACACACTGGTAGAAGTTAAACTCGTTTCCCCCCTCCCCACCCCAGTTCTACCACCCTGAGACAGACCACCTCTCGTCCCATAAACATTCTCTTTATCATAATCACCAAACTCATTTTCGAGGTGTTGTTCACCTTCCGACCTTACCAAACTCCTACCTGGCCTATTGCCAGACGCCAAGTTAGTAACAGCACCTTGAAACTCAGACTCGGGCCTCCGTGCAAAGCGCCCAGTCGCTGATGTGAAATCCGCACCAGATCCGCCTCTCAAACTCGCCCCCCCCCGAAACACCGCGCTCTGCGGCGCCGCCTGTGGATAGCAGAACTGCTCATCTGGTACCATACCAGCAGCTCCAGAAAGGTACTCGCCGCTCGAGCGAGGACCCACACCATACTTACCTGCCTGAGAAGCTGAAATACCCGCCCTGCCTGACCCAGGCAGCTCTGTATGTTCCACCCACACCCATTGGCCTTGTGAAATCGCAGATCCCATGCTATGACATACCTCAGGACACACAAGCGGGGGCCTGGCATTTGAAAACATTGAAGTGGCTTCTTGCACCTGCCTGCCCTCCCCCTTGTCACCCCTGCCCCCCCACCTCCCACCCTTGAACTGCCTTGCTGGTTGTTTCCGTCGCACCCCACCCAACCCCTGTTCCTCCTGCAAAAACTGAACATCATGCGTTAAATCAACATTAAATTCCTCCTCCACCAATTGTCTCGGGGGGCCCCTAGGCCGGGGAACAAGAATGTTCTGGCAGTCCTCGAACTCAACCAGCTGGTGTTGCTCATCGACGTCAGATGCGCCTCCCTCGACCTCCTCGCCTTCCTCCACTCCAGAAAGCTCATACTCCTCAGCCTCGCTATCGCTGGAATAGTCCACTAACATTGGACTCCGCCTGGCAGCCTCTAAATCTGGCGCAATTTCAATTTTCTTTCCACTCGCCTGCTGCCCTGCTGCCCTCACAAGTAGACCTGAGGTAGCCCTCATGCTAGGACGTGGCGCAGACTCGCAAGGCTCCTGGGACGTCGACGCTCTCTGCGCTTCAAACTCCCTGTCAGCCTCTCCTTCCAACAGCTGGACCTGAGACACGCGCGTGTCAAAACTCACACCAGCGCTGCCTCCTCGCCTGCCAGCTCTACGACGAAGGGGTGCCACACTGACACTGCGGCCCCCCCTGAACTCACTTGGGGCTGACAACGAGCGCGGGGGCGGCGGCTTCTTACCCCGGCCTCCTCGGCTCGTCGAGCGCGCTCTCCTGACCCTCGCCGCTGACGTCCTCACGACGCTGTCCTCCTCCTGACGGTCGCTGCGTGCCGACTGACAAGCCGCCACCGCCCGAGACACGCCTTCCGCTGCCAAGCGACGTGGACGCTTAACCACAGCTGTGTCAACGAAAGCGCCGGGCCTCAACAAGTCGCTCCTCCCTACCGCCACCAAAGCTCGCACTGCTTCCAGGGCAATCTCCTCCGACGACATGTTTCAGCAACTGACTGAAATTCTATCGAACAAATCACTCGCAACAGTGACTGACAGCTCTGACAAGAAGTAAACGGGCGCCTCAAAAAGCGACTCCACAGTTCACCTCACTCGCTCAGAGTGACGTCGCCCTCCCTCCCCACCCTTCACTTGACCCTAAACCCCTCCCACCACCCAATCAGGTCGCGTGAGGTCGTCCCTCGCGCGAAATCCCCCAGGGGGACATTGGCTTTGCCAAGTGCCCCTGGGGGCCCATTGGGCAAATTTATGTATCGCTGTTATTATCATAGTCCCCTCGGTACACATTACGAAATTCTACCGATACACATTTCCATGTACATGGAAAAGAGAATCGGTCTCTACTTGTGGGGGCATGGTATGTTATTGTGACATAAAGCACAATTGTAAAAGGGGTTATATCGGAAGAAGCCGTATCTATGTTGATTTAAACTCACTTGTTAAACTAATTGCAATGGCAGGTTGTTCAAGCGCCATTGCTAAGTGTTTTTTTCCGACTTCAGTGATGGCCACATTTACTTAGGCACAGAAAATATGGGTATTGGTTGCTAAGCAATGCTTGCCAAATTCAACGATGGCTACGTTTACATGAGAAGGAGAAATAAGAATAAAGATAAATGATGACCATCCACATCTGGTGCCCTCCCCATCCCTATGTGGCAATCTACTGTGTGTGACTGGTCGGGGCTGTCCCTTATAGGACTCGCTGTGCTGGAGAAATTGTATTGAGCCCTTGTTTTTATCACTTTATTTGCTCTGGTAACTTTAAAGGACTTATTCTGGCCATATTGTTCTTGTCCATGATTAAAAGCACAGTCCTTCTTTTCTTAAGAGTGGATCAAAAGGTATTGTTAGATAGCTTTAAGGAGACTCTTCCTTTTACTCACAGTCTCTTAAGCATATGAGAGGGGCCGGTAACAACCTCAAACTTCTGCCCAGACCACCACCTCCACCACAGAACTGCCACAATGCCTTTCCATTAATCCAGCATTATTTAGACTTTACTCGGACTTTGCTTGGAGCTTAAAGCATACCATTGCACTAAGGCTCCTTGGGTATAAAGCAAGGATTTATACTGTAAGACCTCTACTAGGAGCAAAATGAAACTCCTACCAATGGCTGTATCCTCCGGAGTGACCTGCAGAAGCCACTTAGCACACGGGGGGATCCGGGAGGTACAGGCCACACTGCTGCATGTTGCACTCCACCTCGGCTCCCCAAAGAAGGCTGGTGTGATTACAGCCGTAGCTCAGACATTCGCCGGAATGCAGCTCCCTCAATGTACCTGCCTTTTATTCCGGCTCATCCACCACCCTCCAGGGACCACTTTCACAGGCAGCTTCGCCGGTTTTCGGCAGTTCTCTACTGCCTTCTGCTAATCTCTGCAACTATCATATACCCCACATTAGGTGGAGGGGGCGGTAAAGCAATTCGAATAGCTGGTCTCTCCCTCTAAGATTGCGGTCCTCTGTCTGTGTACTCTGTGCTCCCACTTCCTGAGGCTTTCGGCATTCGCTGTACAAACGTTCTGTGGCGGTCATGAGCACAGTCAGTAAGCTAAATGGCAATCAGCTTTTTTTCCCTGACTGGTATTGTTTTTGCTTTTGCTTTCCACCAGCCTCTCACACATTGGGAAACACCTCACTGTGCCTACCATTTCAAGCTGTATTCTTGACATTTGACAAGGGAGTGGAAACTTTGCACAAAGGGTAAATTGCATTAGTTTAGTTGATTGGCAGAGAAAATCCAAAGCAGCGTTCATTAAATGCTTGCTGAGAGAGACAGTTCTAGGGCAGGGTCCCTAGGGAGGGTACAGCACCCTTGGCAGTTGGACCGCGGGCCCAAAGCAGTGGTCCACCCCGGAACTTACTTCAGCTTCAACCGAGATCGCCAACAGCATAGGAATCGGCCCAGTACAGTCTTTGCCTTGCCGCAGGCCGGCGCCATGTATACTGTGCCCTTCAGGCCAGACAAGCAGCACCAGCACTCAGGGCCTGCCGTACAGAACACCATCCAGTCCGAGCAGCAGCTCAGCCCCAGCGCCCACTGCAAGCTGCGATTTCCTCAGGGCAGAGGAGGCAGAGCAGTCCAGCACCATCCACTGTCCTCCACTCTGCCAGCAGGCAGGCCCCAGCGGGTTCAGAGGGGCGTGAACCGATCCTGGCCTCCACTCTGACAGCTGCCGCATGCCATGTCAGCCAAATTGGTTGTAGATGCCATCTCCATGCTCCAATCAGCAAGATTAGTGCAGCCACATGGTGCTGGAGGCACAGATAGCAAACCGCCGCTGCATCTTCCGTGGGGAGTTATTTTAGTAACCACACCAAGGAGACTAGCGTACCATACAGCCATCTCGAAAACACTCCTGGATGTTATGGGGTGCCACTGAACTCTGGTGAGAGAGCATCTGATATTTTCAGAATGTTCCTGACACCATGGTTTATAAAAACTAAAGTGCATCCAAGTGTGCTTAAAATATTTGTCCTTGTATAATCTTCCAATCACAAGACATCACCGTCATCTACTATGCCAATGACACCCACCTCATCCTCTCCCTGATGGACAAAACAAACACCACCAGAACCAACTTCACCAACTGCATGACCATGGTAGCAGATTTAGTGCAAACCAACTGCCTGAAGGTCAACTCCCACAAGAACGGAAGTGCTGGTCTTTGGCAACAAGACCTCCCCTAGGGTTCCATCTGGTGGCCATCGGAGCTAGGATCAACACCCACACTGACAGACCACACAAGAAATCCAGGGATAATCCTAGATGACAAGCTCCACATGAAAGCTCAAGACAACGTGGTGAGCACCTACTGCTTCCACATCATATGCAAGCTTCGAAAGACCTTCAAATGGTTGCCTTAGGACATACAAGCACTAATCACTAGCAGATTGGGCTACCTCAGCACTCTCTATGCCAGAATCTCCAAACAACTCCTACACAGACTCCAGACCATCCAGAACACAGTCGAAAGACTCATACTTGACCTTCCATGCTGCGCCCACATCACACCACACCTCAGGAAGCTTAACTGGCTCCCCATTTGCAAGCGCAGCCTATTCAAACTTCTGACACACACATACAAAGCCCTACACAACACAGGACCAGAATACCTAAATAGCCGCACACACTTTCACCAACCCACCAGACACCTACACTCTGCCTCATTCTCACTCCTTGCATTCACAAAAGCAAAACTGGAGGTCATTCATTCTCTTACATCACACCGAAGACATAGAACGACCTACCTCTACACATCCGAGCCTCCTCTTCAATTCTTGAGTTCCACGAGAAGCTGACGACCTGGCTCTTCATATAAGGATCATGGGACCACACACCTACACACCTTGCCCAAGCACATGGATACCCTCTTGGGTGATTAGTGTGCTATTCAAATCAACATAACGCAACGTAACATAACATAACATAACATATATTCACATTGTAAACTGTTATATGCTAGTTATTGCCTTACATTATCTGTAATTGCTGCAGCCATGTTTTCTTGCTCATGCCAACCATGCCCGAATGATGGGCCCGTCTATCGCATTTGGAGGCTCTTTCACAACCTTGTTGCCGAGATGAGGAATGATGATCACTCAACTGAACAGAAAAAAATAGTTTTTTAAACTATCTGAAGGTTGCCTTCTTCCTTTCTCATGATATCAGATGTAGGCACTTGTGCACTCTGTTTGTTTTACATAGTCACGTGATCTTTATCGGACGTCTCTAAGAACAAGTTTTAAATGTATTCGTTGATTTTTCTTACAGCTGGCTCCAATGCAGTTTGAGGGAGGGGGCCTGTCCACCAAATCTGAGTCACAGTTAATTTTTCTTTGTTAATAAACCCTTCTGACTACAATTGACGTGCAAATATTGGCTTTCACAAAACTTTCTTCCCATCAAATTTCAGATGATATAGTGTCCCCAGTATCCTTTCCACCTTAACAGTAAAAGTGCTAATGATCAAACCTCAGTATGTAGAAAAAACCAGAGGAAGGAGAAACCGAGTTCAACAAACTGTAACAGTAGCTTTTCCAGAATAGATGCATTTTACGTCATTACCTCAGGGTCAAACAATGGGCGCGCCACTGTGAACAACTGGTTTGCTGCACTTCATGCTTGATCTCGGCCTCTACACTCGGCCCTTCCACTTCCACAGTTAAAGAGATTACATAATGCGGATCAGGAGGCAGCAGTGAACTCTCACACTCATTACAACCGTGCGCAAAACTGCGGTATACATAAGCAACAAGGAACAGTTGCTTGAAAGCCAGGAATGAAAGAATTGCTTGAAAGCCACAATGCACCAAAAACTTCAGGCAGTGCCATAGACCATGGTGATTATGTTATAGTCGGGATCAAAATGTCCTGATGAAGCCCATCTTCAGTGTAACTAAGAGCCTTCCCCAAGCTTAAAGCGCGAATGTCCAGTAAAAGAATATTCTGCCTTCACTTCATGAAATTTGGTAGAACCATGGAATTCCTGTAAATTTTTTAACAACCTCTTCCCTGATGCTTTGGGCAAATATTGGGGTGTTTGGGCATTTTTCAATTCCAATTTATGCACTTTGCTTAGGCCAACTTTTCCTCCGCCGTACCTTCTATTTACAACAGCATAAAATTTACCATACAGGCAGGTCACTATTATATTACAATTAACATTTCAAATATGTTTAATCATTTAGGAGAAAGACTATTCCACTGGTTTTGATAAGAGTACTTATGGGTTGACTGTCTTATTTCTTGCAAATTAGGTTTAGTGTTAATATTATGAATGGTGCACAGAGAACTCTAAAGTTTAGAGTTGCCAATAAGCTCAGGTAATGTTTTTTTTTAGAAAGAACCAGTTCACAGGACTTGCTTGGTTAGTGCTGTACAGCGATCAAAATCATGTATGTTTTACTGCTGTCCTACTTTTGTGTTTTCAATGTTACCTTACCACTTTCTCCTATGTCTGTCCCTTGTGGTGCAATGGTATAATTGGGTTGAGGGCTGCTGCATATACCAAATATGGGCTACAATTAAGGTATACAGGGAGTCATTTAGAGTTCAGTGTAGTGGACGAAACGCCATAAACTGAGGTTCATCGGCCCTGCAAACTTGCAGTTCTGCCACATTTAGAAGTACCAGAACTGACACACTTGCCCTGGCAAAACCTGAAATGGTGCTGCTGGTAAAAATCCTTGGCCTACTGTTCCTTTTGCCACCTGGCCACCAGATCATACTGAGAGTTGCCTCACCGTATTTAAAACTGGGGCGAGGAACGCTTGAATTTCCTGCAAGTGACCAACATAAGAGGCATGGCAGGTATGGGCAGGGATATTCATTAATTAATTTCCCAAACAAATAGGGGAACATCTCCATCCATCTCAGGGCCATTGACTGTTTGCTTTTTTGTTGTGTTGTAATTTTTTATTGTAAGAACTTTAAATAACAAGTGCACAGTATGGTGTACCAGTTAAATAGCATTAGACAATAAAATGCAATTGGAGAGAATCAGGTATCACAATACACTAAAAGTCAATCAGGGAAAGGGGAGGCGGAGAGGGAAATGGGAGCAATGGGGAGAAATGACATCTGTGACACTCATGGTACAAAGCGAGCCCCCTCCTGTTGATGAGAGGTATCCCTCCAGGTATGAAGGGTTGGTGAGTCATCGACCTGGGCCAGCCAGGAAGGGGAGGGCAACAGCAGCTGGGGTCCAGATAGGGCCGGGAACGGAAGGATATGCGCTATGGGGTGGGGAGAGGTAAAGGGGGTGGATCCAGGTTGCCGGGTCAGCAGAATCCCCTGTTGTTTGGCGGGGGAAATGCAATAACCTTCACTTTACACAGTAGCGCAGAGGGTAGGCGAGGGTAGCGTTGGTGGAGTTCCCCCAGAAGGAGTGTTCTGTGTGTATACATCTGAGCAACTGTACATCTGTGTCTCTGTGTGCCCGACTGAGTAAACTGGATCAGGGTAGAGGGTGAGAGGGGTAGGGGGAGTCTGGGTCGGGATGAAGAGGAAAGGGGAAGGGAGAATAGAAGGGAGCTGGGGAGGGGACTGACAAGATAGGGGCTGGTGGGTAGTGGGGGGAAGGGGATGGCCTCTGGTGGAAGCGTTGGGGAATAGCTACACAGAGTGTGGGGACACTTACCATGAAGTGATAGGGGGGATGCAGGGAGAGGGGAGAAGAGAAGAAGGGGGTGTCAGTGACAGCCTATGATTCAAGGTTCATCTCGCAGGAAAGGAGCCCATGCCTGCGTGATTACCTCCACCTGATCTTGCAGGTTATAGATAATTCATTCATGTGACGCCATTTGCAACATTGCCACTGTCTAATCATCCCGGGTTGGGGGTACTGATGACCTCCATTGAAGAAGGACACATATATTGGCTGCGGCTAGGGCCGTGTGGAGGAGGCGACGTTGTGGGTGGGATAGGTCCGAGGGTGTCGCAGTATCGTTGAGGAGGATAACGGCTGGGGAGAGTGAAAGTTGCAGTGGCATGGATGCCCCCTGGGTATCCCAAACGTATGTCCACAAGGGGCAGACGGGGGGGAAAACTCTGAAAGGATGTGAGTGATATCGCAGTGAGTATCCTTGCATCTCCAGCAGTTTGTATGGGGAAGGTGCCCTGCCCTGTTCAGTTTTATTGGTTTCCAGTGCCATTCATGGAGTGTTTTAAAGAGACAGAGGGGCACATGCATCAAAGTTAGCATTTGCGACTCCTTATTAGAGATTTTGAAAGAATCGCTAATAAGGAATAGCAAAATGCAATGCACGAAAAAATCGCTAATAATTTAGCGAATCGCTAATAATTGCAATTGCTATTTGCGGTACCATATTACAGAGTCGCAAATTGAGAAATCGCAATTTGCAACATCGCAAACAGCGATTGTGTTATTTTTGATTTCGCAAATTGCGAATTCGCAAATTGGGTGTAGCTTTTTGATGCATGGTGATGACATCACAACCAGGAAGTCATCCATTCCAGGCTTCTTTCAGTGCAGTGAGAGAGTCAGAGGAGGAGGTTGAGTGCAGGAGCACAGCACAAGAACACAAATTTGGGATTGTAGAACTGTCCTGTGCCAAAAACATGGATCCAGCAGCACCAGGGACCAGAAAACGCAAGCTGAAATTCAGCAAATGAAATAGAAATCCTCATAGAGGAGGTTGTGAGGTGCCACAATAAGGTCTTTGGGAAATTATCTCTCCAGGTACCGGAGTCTGAGAAGAGAAAAATCTGCCTCAGAATCCAAACTAAAGTAAAGGGAGTGGAGGTCACCCACCGTACAATAGACGACCTGAAAAAAAGGTGGTATGACCTGCGCAGCCATGCCAAGCAGAGGATTGCAGACAGACTCAAGAAGAGGGACCAGCAACACTGCCTGGAAATACACCCCTAGATTACCTAGTCGCGTCCACACTCCAGTTTGAAGCTGTAGTGGAAGTAATCCAGTTGGATGCCTCAGGAGCGGTCAGTACTTCACAAGGTAAGATGCATGCAAATGTCCATTTAAAGATATATATTATTAGCTCTAGTGTTCAGATTCAAACTCCAGTTCACATTTTCCTTGCAACACTTAAATGCATTTTGGGAGTAATAGGCAGGGAAGGCAAGTGGTTAGGCAAAAATAGAAAAGGGAGTAAAACACATGAATACTGTGTGTCAGATAGTAATTTATTAAGAACCAAAATATGCAGATTGTGACACGACATTCCGTTTATTATTACTAAATATTGCACTATTTAACATCACAGATGCAGGGTCTGAGGAAAGTGAATTCGGAGACACACAGGAGACTGGCTGAGGCAGATGTGGAAATACCAGTGGCCCCCAAAGAACAGACCCTGCACCCACTAGACGCAGGTCCCTGTTCCACCACTGCAGCTCATGGAACTTGAGGAGGAGAATGAACAAGCACCATAGACAAGCCAGCCTCGGTACAGCCACAACAACACCCCAGTTATATGTCCGTCGCAGCAACACCCCAGTTACATCTCTGTCGCAGCACAAACCAAAGCCAGAGGTGCAGGTCAAGGAACACTGATGTCATCACAGGAGGACGAAAGTCCAATTGTCTGGGGTGGACTGGAAAGCCAGTTGCTGAGGGTGCAGCGCCTGCAGGCAAGACACATGAGATCAATGCAGGCACAACTCTGCAAAATGGCTAAGAACATGGCAGTTATGAGCAACAGTGTGAGGGAGCTGACAACAGCAGTGGTGGAAGGCAATAGGCAGCCCAATGCGACCATGCAGGAGCTAAGCAGGGTGATGCAGGAGGACCAGGTGTCACAAAGAAGAAGGCATCACCAATTATTATTGCGCTTCGATGGCTACACAAAATCTAACAACCGCCTGAGCACAAACACAATTTCAAAAAGGGGGTGGTGATGGACAGAGTATCTGAATTAAGCAGAACACTCCTACCCAGTCAAAAGATCAGGGCTTGATCCATCACCGTTTTTTAGCTCACTGCACCATCCCAGTTCAGAACCTGGCTACATGCAAATTAGTCTGACCCTGGCCCAGTGCATCATGGGAACAGGGCAGACCAAACTACCAAGCCAATTCTTTACTGGAAAGGAAACAAGATTCCGGGGACCGGTTTCTGGCATTACAGCCGTCTTCGGCCCGGCTTGCTTGAATCCTGATGGTGCAGTGAGCAAGGGACTCATGTCTGAGCATACCCTTCCACACTCATGGTGGCCAAAATAATTTCAAAAAGGGGGTGGTGATGGACAGAGTATCTGAGTTAATCAGAACACTCCTACCCAGTCAACAGATCAGGGCTTGATCCATCACCGTTTTTTAGCTCACTGCACCATCCCAGTTCAGAACCTGGCTATATGCAAATTAGTCTGTCCCTGGCCCAGTGCATCATGGGAACAGTGCAGACCAAACTACCAAGCCAATTCTTCACTGGAAAGGAAACAAGCTTCCGGGGACCGGTTTCTGGCATTACAGCCGTCTTCGGCCCGGCTTGCTTGAATCCTGATGGTGCAGTGAGCAAGGGACTCATGTCTGAGCATACCCTTCCACACTCATGGTGGCCAAAATAATTTCAAAAAGGGGGTGGTGATGGACAGAGTATCTGAGTTAATCAGAACACTCCTACCCAGTCAACAGATCAGGGCTTGATCCATCACCGTTTTTTAGCTCACTGCACCATCCCAGTTCAGAACCTGGCTATATGCAAATTAGTCTGTCCCAGGCCCAGTGCATCATGGGAACAGAGCAGACCAAACTACCAAGCCAATTCTTCACTGGAAAGGAAACAAGCTTCCGGGGACCGGTTTCTGGCATTACAGCCGTCTTCGGCCCGGCTTGCTTGAATCCTGATGGTGCAGTGAGCAAGGGACTCATGTCTGAGCATACCCTTCCACACTCATGGTGGCCAAAATAATTTCAAAAGGGGGGTGGTGATGGACAGAGTATCTGAGTTAATCAGAACACTCCTACCCAGTCAACAGATCAGGGCAGCATTATACCTCTCCTCATTTCCGGTGGTTATGTTGAGGTATGGTGTCAATATGTAGTTGCGCACGGCATATGCGCTGTCACCTATAGGGTAGTAGGCAAAGGATTAGTGACGGTGATGCATTGCCATTTGACCAATGTGTGAGAGAAATCATAACATATGTTTACCAAGTAGATGTCCTTCTGCAAAACAACCCCTGAGCAGACGAGTGTGTATGCCACTGTGTCAAAATATGTAGGAGTCATGTGTGCTTCCAGGGTATTGAGCCACAGTGTCTGTTATTATATATTTAGCTTTGCAGACTACTTGTATGCTAAGTGAATGATAGGATTTACGGATCCTAAAAATGTATTAATTTACTGCTAGTGGACAAATTGCAACATATGTACAATCTATGCAACCTATTACATGTGGAAACCGGGCTACATGATCGAAGTCCTGTTTAGTCTTATTCGATTCCAGTGGGGTTTTGTGGAAGCTATGTGGTTGTTGATCCTTGCCATCATGGCGTTCAGGAAAGACTTAAAAAATGGTGAAAGGGAGCTTTGTGACACACCACCAGCTACAGCTACTACCCCCTGAAAACTGCCTGAAGCAAGTAGGTGCAGGCAACATAGGACCTGCACATGAGTAGGTATGGCATTGGTCCTACGAGTCTGGCGCTGCATTAGGGGATCAAATTCTGCAATTAGATCAAGGACCATGGCACCATTTAGCCTATACATGTCGTATATTTCCTCATATGTTTGTCCCAACAATGTGATGCGCACTAAATACGCTCCTGTATTCTCCTTCTTTGCTGATTTGCTGCCTGGAGCCTCAACTCCTCGCCATTACGTAGAGCGCCACCACTGTAAAACGTTCTGAGGCCTCCTGGGTCTGTTTGAAGAGTTTGCAAATGATTAGCACCTGTGGGGGATTTTTACTCATGGTTACCACCTGCCTGAGATATTCCTTAAATTGCGCACGGAATTTTGAGAATTTTAACATAATCGCGAATTGCGATTTTTCATGCATTTCATTGTGATTCTTTATTTGTGATTCGCATGACTATTTTCGCTATTTGGAGGTTCGCAAATAGGGAATCTCTTAAATCTTGCTCGCTATTTTAGCGATTCCTTATTTTGCGAATTTCGCAAATTTAGCTTTGTGCATTGGGAAATGCTATTTTGCGGTCGCAAACATGCTTTTTTTGTAATTCGCAATGTTTGCGACCGCAAATTAGCTTGAAGCATGTGCCCCAGAATTTCAAGCATGCCTTACGGGTGCCCCTGTCTAAGCTTTCTAGGATGTCCGGACAGTCCTCTTCTTGTAGGGTAATCTGAAGGTGGACTTGCCATTTGAACAGAGGTTGCACAGAAGAGGCTGAGAAAAAAAGCTTCCTGAGAGCAACCCATAATGCCCTGACATTACCCCTCATTGCAGACCCCACACTGTCAGGTTTGTCACCATTGGTGCTGATTGCAGGGACCAGTGGTGTGGGCCCAAGCAATGCCGTGAGCAGTGCTGCAACTGCAGGTAGCTCCATGCTTGCCTTGGGTGAAGACTGAATTCCTCTCTCAGACGGATCAAAGGACTTCAGATCCCTGTTACACAGAATTGGGTCTAAGGTGTGGATGCCCACCTCCATCCATGAGGTCCAATGTAGAGGCTGCCTGTCTAGACAAAGACCCCGATTGCCCGACAGTGGTGTCTTAGCATGCAAGATGAAGTCCACGATGAAGAGGCAATGGGAACATAGCCAGGCTTTTTGCATGGCTTGCATTACAGGGTGTGTGGGGTGCGTCTGGTGGGTTTGGACTTTCATAGATGGGACCGAGACCTGTGACACCAAAGAGGAGTGATCTCTCCATAAGGGTCCACTGTGGGGGATCTGGGGTGCCAGGGAGCAATTATGCAAGTTGAGATGGATGAAGGGCTAGAGCATTATGCACTATGAATGATAAGCCCCGGCCTCCACATGAACAATGCATCATGAGCTTGGACGCAGCCAGCCAGGGCCGCGAGGGTCCCCACAGGAAGGACCGGTTCAGCGAGTCGATGGTGCAGAGGAAGACAAGAGGCACTAATATGGGAAGCATGCCAAGTGTCCAAGTGAAGCGTGGTAGGGTGACCATTCTCGCCACTTGCTCGCTGCCCCACATGAAAAATCCCAGAGGGAACATTTCTCAATTTCCCATTTCATATGGGTTATCAGGGGGTCAAGGTTGTCTTACGCCATCCTGGCTAGGCCTTGGTTGACCAGGATCCTTAGGTATTTGAGAAGTGAGGGCTGCCAGCGGAAAGGGTAGCCTTGGATTGCCGATTTCATGGTGCCTGACGAAAGCGGCAGGGCCTTGCTCTTATCCCAGTTTACTTTGTAACCAGACAGAGCCGCAAACCCATCAATGGTCTTCAGCAGAGCTGGTGGAGAGTGTTGAAGGTCTGTTAGGGTGAGTAATATGTTGTTGGCTTATTGGTAAATTTTGGACATACCATTCGTAAGGGGCATTCCTACACCTAAAGGCGAGTGGGGAATGGCAGAGGCAAGGGGATTCATGGCCAGGAGGAACAGGAGGGGGCAGAGCTGGTAGAGAGTGTTGGTCTGTTGGGGTGAGTAATATGTCATTGGCTCATAGGTACATTTTGGACATGTTGTCCATAAGGGGCATTCCTGCAATTAAAGGCGAGTGGAGAATGGCAGAGGCAAGGGGCTCCATGGCCAGGAGGAACAGGAGGGGGGAGAGTGGGCAGCCTTGGCGAGTTCCCTCGTGGATCGGGAAAGGATCAGAGATGAAGCCACCGGAGTTGACCAGGGTGGTTGGGCAGTCATACAGCAGACGTACTTTGGCAAAAAAGTTGCCCCCTATTCCGAAACGCTCCATGGCGGCAAAGAGTTATTCCCATTCGATGCGATAAAACATCTTCTCGGCATCCAGGGAGAAGGCCACCGCATCGTCTTGGAGATCTTTGGCCACCAAAAGGCTATAGGCCAGAGTGCAAAGGTGGTTCCTGGAGAAGGGGCCTGGTACAAAATGAATATATGACGTTACAACACAAACCATTACAACACATGCTTTTACGACGCAGTTTCTACAACGCAAGTACAATTACATTGCATGTTTTTACAATGCAAAAATATGTTAATACATTGAATGTGCAATTACTATGCAAAAAATTACAACGCATCAAAAAAAATGGTATAATAAACCACTGGGATAGGATGCGGGGAAAATAGGGGTTTAGGGTGGGGTAGTATATGAAAATGTGGGGATTTGAAATTAAAACCTGAGTATTAAAATGAATACTCAAGGACTAAAATGAATACACGTGATTTCTATTTATATCAGAAATATTAACCTAACAAATATTTCTTTAAAGAAAAAGTGTTTCAGATGGTTACTGTTTTATATACATTTTTGTATATAGTTATTAATTATATCTTTTTTATTTTTTAATGAATAAAAAAATGATTACTTAAGTATCAAATTAAACACTTACATCCTTTCACTATTACATATTAAATATTAAATTGTCTTATTAATTATTACATATATTTTTTTTAGTAATATTAAAAAACTAGCTTACCCGTCGCACGTTGCTGCAATCTAAGAAAAAAGGAAATTCAAGGAAACTCGTTATGATAACATTCAATTTACATTGTGTCATTTTTATTGAAACTTATTCATTTTAATATGGAGAACATTGCAAAGCGTCGTTTTAATTCTATTTATTTATTCGAGTGCTTGTGGATACACGATATGTTTTGTTTTTACATCTGGTGCGTACACGAATAAATCAGAAGGTTTTCAGACGCGTGAGCTGGCCACATACAGTTGTCCATGTGAGAAGCACGGATTCTCCAAATCTAGTCCACACACTTGCAGCGATTGTCCTTGTGCTTTGTTGATGGTCATTGCAAAAGCAAGTCGCAACGGAAACTGTAAACGTTTGAATTCAAAAGGCATATCTGTTGGGATCATTGGAATACGTGGCAACAGTACATCTTCCCCCTTGAATTTCCCATTCAAAATTGTAGCTTCGATGACATTGTTCATCATCTTTTTCACAGAAAGTCTTGTACCGTTGCAAATTCGTGGTGGATTGATGTTTCGGAGAAGAATGATCGGCACGCCAATTTTCAATGTTAAAATGTGCGGTGGCATACCTGGCAAATCCAGTGAATTTAAGAATTCCGTTGGGTAGTTGACAACTTCGTCTTGATTCAGCACAGTATCGATGGACTTTTACGTTGTCGCTTCCCCTGGTATTCCGTAAATGGAAAAATTCAGTATTCGAAAGATTATGAGGGCCCTGGGGGGCCTATATTTAAAAAAAATGTATGCCAGAAACCTTCGCGGGAGTGTAGTCAACAACTTCCCAAAGTTTTGTGGCGATTGGATGAATGCTGTAGTAAAGCATAAAGGACAAACAGACAGACATACATTCATTTTTATATATATATAGACTAGCTTCCCGTCGCGCGTTGCTGCGATCTCCGAAGAAAGGAAATTCAAGGAAACTCATCATGATAACATTCAATTTACATTGTGTCATTTTTATTGAAACGTATTCATTTTAATATGGAAAACGTTTCAAAGTGTCGTTTTAATTGTATTTATTTATTCGAGTGCTTGTGGATACACAATTTTTTTTTCCGTCTGTTGCGTACATCAGTTTTCGAAAGATTATGAGGGCCCTGAGGGGCCGATATTTAAAAAAATGTTATTCCAGAAACCTTCGCGGGTGTACTCAACAACTTCCCAAAGTTTCCCGGGGATTGGACGAATGGTGTTTTAATTCTATTTATTTATTCGAGTGCTTGTGAATACACGATTTTATGTTTTTCCGTCTTGTGCGTACATCAGTATTCGAAAGATTATGAGGGCCCTGGGGGGCTGATATTTAAAACAAAATTATGGCAGGAGCCTTTGTGGGAGGCTACTCAACAACTTCCCAAAGTTTCATGGCGATCGGATGAATGGTGTTTTAATTCTATTTATTTATTCGAGTGCTTGTGGATACATGATTTGTTGTTTTCCATATGGCGCGTACATCAGTATTCGAAAGATTATGAGGGCCCTGGGGGGCCGATATTTAAAACAATTTTATGCCAGAAACCTTTGCAGGAGTGTACTCAACAACTTCACAAAGTTTAAGGATGATCAGATGAATGGTGTAGCAATGCATAAAGGACAAACAGACAGACAGACAGACATACATTCGTTTTTATATATAGAGATTAGTATTATTATTAACCCCTGAATATTAAACTTTAAAATATTAAACTAACCTTATACACAACCAAATAAACACTTGCCATCCAATACTTACCATGCATTGTAAAAGCATGCGATGTAATGGTATATGCGTTGTAATGGCATGCGATGTAAAGGCATACGATGTAATGGTGTCTGCGTTATAATAGTTGCATCGGAAAAGCATTGGGTTGTAATGCCAGCGTTGTAATGGATGTCTCCCATACAAAACCAACCTGCATGTGGTGAAACAGGGAAGGTATGACTTTGTGAAGCCATGACACCAAGACGCTGGCAAATATTTTAATATCACAATTCAACAGGGATACGGGTCTGAAGCTGCCACAAAATAAAGGGTCCCAACCTGGTTTGGGGAGAACTACGATCACGGCCCTGTTGTTGAGGGGGCCCAGTGAGGCCGACTGTTCGGCCTACCGAAACACAGCGCGCAAGAAGTCTACTATTTCTTCACCTGAAAATCTATAGCCTTCCGCAAGGAAGCCATCCTCATCCAGGGCTTTGTGATAGGGCAGTTTTGAGATGGCTGATGCTGTCTCTTCTTTGCTGATCTCCCCTGACAGTAGTTTCCTACCATTTTCTGATAAGCAAGGGAGGTTCACGCCATCCAAGAAGGTGACCACGCAGTCGGCAGTCAGCGGCGTCTCTGGGGAGTACAGCATTTTGTAGAACAAGGCAGATTGGTTGACGATGTCCTCCGGCCGAGTGAGGGTGTCTTCATTCTCCGAGCATATAGCAAGCATGGTCATTGCAGCCTCTCTTTGTCTCAGTTGGGCTGCCAGCAGGCAGCCAGCCTTCTCACCCTGCTTGTAATGGCGCCCTTTCCAGCACTGAAGGGCGTATTCAATCTTGTAAGGGAAAAGGCCATTGAGTGCCATGCGTGCTTGTTCCAGATGTAGGCTGTTGGGTATGGTAGGGTAGGAGGAGTAGCGGCAGGTAAGTGAGGCTATGTGCCCCGCCAGTTCAGTCGGGCGGAGAGTCACTTGCTTATTGGATTCAGCAGCATCTCTCATAAATTGGCCCTGTATCATTGCCTTTGTGGCAGCCCATAGGATCTGTGGCAGTCCACCCACCCCCTGGTGTCTGACATGAAGGTGGAGACATGGACTTTCAATTGAGAATTGCCCTGGTGGGAGCAATAGCACTGAATGTTCAGGCACCAAGGCTTCTGGCCAGGTGAGGCTAAGACCACATCAAGGGAGAGGAGGACAGGGGAGTGGTCAGACAGCACAATTTCCAATATGTGGGACTCTCCGATGAGAGCCACCGTTCTTTCATAGATGAAGAAGTAGTCCAGCCTGGAGATCTCTGTCCGGGTCATTGTTTCTGTCCAGAGGCCCTGTCTTATCTAAGACAGCATCACGGGCGAGGTTCTAATCCCCTCTGATGACATACTGTGAGGCCCCCATCTCCACGAGCAGGCGGTTCAGTTGAAGAAGGAAGGGACGTTTAGCTCCCATTGAGGCACACACTGATTCTACAAAAAGGGACCTGTCTCCTACTCGTAATTTGGGGAACGCATATCTGCCATCTGGACCCGACCATGTTTTAATGACTGGAACAGGTAGGAACTTCCTAATAAGGATCACTACCCCGCACTTACGTGACGTACCACCCTCAGTATGTGACTTTGCCGCAACGCTGCTATGGATCACCCAAACCACCCTGTCATGCCACAGTTTATCAGATTCCAGGGTGCGTAAGTGGGTTTCCTGAAGAAGAATTACGTCTGCCCTATTCGCTTGGAGATAAGAGAGTATATTTTTCCATTTAATGTACTTGGTGAGGCAGTTGAAATTCCACGAGAGGACACAAAGTGGATGGGAGGTGGGCGCTGTGGGGGCAGACATGAGCGCTCCGGGGGCCCGTGACAATAATAGGTTACTGGAGGACACCGGGGAGTGGACCCAGCACAGGGAGTGGAAGTGGAGAGGCACAGGTGAGGAGGCATGCAAGAAGGTGTGGAGGTGTGCATGGGGGTAGGGGTCAGGTGGGGATAGTCTGGGGATGGTAGACTCGCAGGGAGGGGTAAAGGGGGAGGGTGGGAGGGGGGAGTGGGCAGTCAATATCCTGGGCACTCAGAGGGGGGGAGACTCCTGCGAGGGCTCCACCCAGTGCAAGTCATGTATTACTAGTGTTAAGGACGTGAGCTACAAGTGGGTAGGGGAGTTAAGGGGATAAAATGGGAAAACAGCTGCAGAGAGGTGCAGTGTAGGGAGCACTGAACTGTTTACTGTGGGTCTAAACTTGCGGAGATTGCACGCCGAGGGGGGGACCCTTTGGGTAGGCAGGGCAGGCCAGCCAACAGCTGGGCGTGGTGTGCTCACCGATGGAAGGGAGCAAGGGTGGAGTGTTGCTCAGAGGAAGGACCCCGGGGGAAGAGTAGGGATGTGCAGGTCGGGACGCAGTGGTGATGGTGTGTAGCCCTTGCTGGAGATTGGGTCACATTGGAGAGCACAGCTCTACGGCTAGAAGTCGGGTTGTGTCAAGGTGAGCAGGACATACAGCTGAGTCCTATTGGCTGAATTGCAGTGGACTATCTCCAGCATGGAGGGGGTATTCCTGATAGTGGGGGAAAGAGGAGGGGGCACCATGGGGTATGCAGGTGAAGTGTGGGTCCAGGTTGATAGGAGGGAGAGACTGGGGGTACTCACTGCCTGAGTAGGCATTTGGGTCTGTGAGCCAGGGGACAGTAAAACTCCCAGAGGAGGACGAAGCTATAGGTCAGACCAGAGGGTTGGCAGCAAAACCAAGTTGGCTTGGCATGTGGAGTGGCTAAAAAGAGAGGGGGATTGGGACGTCATTTCCCCCCTAGATCGTCTGCCCGCCACTGCAACCCATCGGGAAAATTAGCAAAGCATTCAAAGGTATATAGCGCACGTAGCATACATGTAGGAGCAAAAAAGTCAAGATATTAAAACAATCATAGTGGTACTCAGCCGTCCAGCTGGTGTCTGAGTCCCACTCCCTGTGGCAGCTCACTCTATTTCATCAGGTAAACCAGCCCTGTCGGCCCGCAGTGCCGTTACTCCACGGCATGGGCAGGCTTCAGGGGGAGCGCGATTTGTCTCTGTCCTGGTCTTGTGTGCGGACCACTAGTCCTGCGTAAACCAAGGTCTGCAGGTAGGTAAGTAGGTGTCTCCCAATAAAAAGACCCTCATACACGCGTTTTTTATGATTTCTCGTAGCGGTATATGATGTGTCCCCGCTCTTTTTAACACGTGAGTGCGTAATCCTTGGGTCAATTCTTTTGTGTGCACCCTCCGCCAGGAGGCTTTACCTTTGGTTAGGGCAGTAGTGATCGTGGAAAGTGAGTGGTGAGGTGGTGACATGGTAAAAATGCCCGGACATCCAGAAATTGAACTTTAATGAGTCTGGATTCGGACAATTATGCGTCTGCTGTCTCTGCCACTCTTCACCCGGAAAATGAGTGGCACAGACAGCACATGCTGCAAGAACGGAGGCGAAGGTCTGAGTACAACCTCCCTCTGTACGCCACTTCCCTGAAGAAGCAACGCCTGTAATCCGTAGAGGTACAATGCGACCTTCTACTACCCGAAGAATCAGGTCATAATTTTACCTATTCTTTCACTTTCATTCACTTCCCCACTTACTGGTTCTGAAGAAAGCCTACTGGCGACAAAGGCTGAAACATGTCGACCGTTTTTTATCACACTATCTAAGTGCACTAGAATTCATAACCAATTCCATAGCTGCACAAATTAATTTTATAATTGTCCGAGGGTCTTTTTATTGGGAGACACCTACTTACCTACCAGCAGACCTTGGTTTACGCAGGACTAGTGATCCTTTCCCCTGTTGATAATGAATAACTAAATGGAGACTGAAAGGATCCGATCTCTCTCTCCCTCCTCCAATTGAATATACTTGTGTGCGGACCGCCATGGCTGGGAGGGCCTGGGCCCTGTTGCCCTGCGAACGTGCCTTCCTGTCGGGGTCCCAGCCCCTGTGTCGCGATCCATTGTCAGTCCACCGTCTCCCCGGGGGGTCGGGCAGGGATGTCTGTGCCGAGTGGTGGGGTCCCGTAGCAGAGGGTGAGGAAGTGTCCATGTCATGCGGGGATAGTCAGTCGAGGTGGAAGCGCAGATCCTCCGGGTCAAAGAATTTGTTTGTGGCGCCATCCTTAGTGATCTGCAACTGGCAGGTTCATATTTAATGTCCAGCTGTCTGAGCTGCGGCCGAAGGGAGAGGAAAGCCTTGCCGTGGTAATTGGTCTCTCTGGAGATGTCCGCTGCAATGCAAACCTCTTGGCCCTTGTGAACATAAGGACCATGTGAGCGGGCAGCTGATAGTCGTTGCCGGGCTTGTGCTTGCTTCAGGAAGCAGGCGATGAGGGGACAAGAGCATGTAGAGGGGCACTGGCACAGCAGGCCGATATTGTGCCCCGCTGCCTCTCCAGAGTGGGTTCGAAGACAAGACCAGTGAGTTGCGGGAGTGTGTCCCTGAGAAAGGACTTCACATCAGGCCCTTCCATGTTTTCCCAGAAACCAAGAAAGGACATTGTCCCACTGGCTCCGATCCTCCAAGTCGATAAGTTTGCTTTGTAGGTATAGGAGTTCCTGATCTCATTCCGGTAAGGTATTCAGACATTCTTCCATTTCAGTAACTAGTAGTACCAGTCCATGGCTCGTGACTGGAAGCCCACCATGTCCGTGTAGATGGATTTTGTCTTTTGCTGTTAGTGCAGAGATATTCATGTCCATGCCCTCCACTTTATATCCCAGTGCTGTGTTTTCCAGGAGGATGCTGTCCATAGTGGTATCCTGAGCACTGCTTGTGGGAGACGAGGGACGACCGGCTTCCGGGAGTGTATTGCCCTTTGGATTAGCCATAGGGCGAGTCTGTAGGAGGGCTTCAGGGAAGAGGAGCTGTTGGCGCTGGTTTTCTCTTGGACTTGCCTGAAGACATCCGCCCAAGATCAGTGTATACCTCTCAACCTGCTCGAGTACCAGAACCAGCAGGGGCAAGGCCACCTGAGCAGCGCAGCATCTCCCCCCGCTGGGTGGTCCTCACCGGGTTCCAGATGGCTGACACAAGTTGGCCTACAGGGACTGTCTGACAAGAGGCCCGGAAAAGAGGGGGGCCCTGCCGCAAAAGGGCCCGCCAGTGGGAGTGTTCAGGTAGTGTGTGGCCCTAGGAAGAAAAGCAGGAAAAGCAGCAGTCTTATCATGCACTGCGTTCGTCCTTTTCTGGTGGGTTTGAGGCAGCACAGCCTTGCTCCAGCGCAGGTAAACAGGACCAGCAGCTGTCCGAGGGAACTTGCAGTCACCCCTAGGAAGACTTCGGGGTTCCACACCAGATAGTCAGAGTGTGGGGGGGGGCAGCAGGTCAGCGTGACACATTGAGCTCTTATCTGTAATCCGGGTGTTTAGCAGGGCGGGGGACTTCGGGCAGGGGAGAAAGTCCGGTTGGGTCAATGCAGGCAGGACCAGACCAGGTCTAGGTTAATCCCTCATTGCCAGGCCTGATCTTCCAGGCCCCTCTCTGAGTGCACTTAGAGAGGCCG
Organism: Lissotriton helveticus; assembly: GCF_964261635.1. NCBI lineage: Eukaryota > Metazoa > Chordata > Amphibia > Caudata > Salamandridae > Lissotriton > Lissotriton helveticus. Next base: position 1,035,483,799 of record NC_136059.1, read on the forward strand.
ACAGCACCAGAGATCCTCAGGAGGTGGCCATGGCGAGGTGCAAGGAAGCCGCCATCTGGCAGAGGATCCAAGTGCAGCAGGTTGTGAGCCAATCTTGCTGGTGCAGGGCTAGTACAGTGGAGCCTCACCCGTCTTAGTCAGAGACCCAGAGGGGGTTCGGGGCAGCCATGTGATGGTCCCTCACAGAGGCCCCTGGGTCGGTACTCTGCGGACCGGGTGTCATGTAGGGCCCAAGGCCAAGGGTGGCATGCCGAGTGTGTGATGCATGTCACTGACATTTTATTTGTGTTTTTCTGTCCTTTTGTGCCTCTGTGCCCCATTGTGTCCATTTAATAAAGCTTTGTGGGCTGGCCCAGGAGCTCTAGGACTTGAAATTGTGCTGGGGGCGCAGCGTTAGATGTGGAGCCCCCACGGAGGATCCTCACGGCAGGAATCACTGTAATGTTGTGGGCCCGGGGAGTGCGCAGTGACTCACCCCAGTTGTCGGGACAGAGCCAACCATCTATTGGATTGAAGGCCCCCGCTGGGGAAGAGGCAGATCGGGAGTCACACATGGTCCGAGGCTCCTCCCTCGCCTCCTGGCCTTGCAATCTTGCACTACCAAGGGCCATGTCGAAGGAAGCTGGTATATCCGCTGGGGCTTCAACGGCCATCGGAGGGCAGGGAGCCAATTGCCCACATAGTAGGTGAAGCGTAGAGGTAGGTTATCAGGCCCCTGCCATGGATCTGGTGCCGCTACCGCCGTCCCGAGCCTGTCTCAGCATGGAGCTCCAAGATCAAGCGGCCATCTTCCTTCATGGCCAGACCATGCCCAACTGCTTGCTTTTAAAGAAAAGCTGCTGGGGGTTGTGGGGGGTGGGGGGGATTTGAAAACCAAACAGAAATGTTGAGCAGGACCAAAACAAAACTGCACCCTGTTTGGCATTTCCCTCTGCCTACAATGGACCCACTGATGTTGTGACTCCAATGTAGACTTGGAGACTCGCACCAGATATATGGGTATCTCTAAATAGGCCTTCACATATTTGAAGCACCAGCTGGCCTCCTGCCTACTGCTAAATGGGCCCATAGTGTATGTCTATATACCCCATGTAAGGTCACAGTGTAAATAGCCTGAAGTTGCATATCTGTTGTCTTGTTAGTGTTTTGCTTTGTTGTGGTGTTGTGCTGTTGCATTGTATTGCATTGTGTTATGTTACGTAGGAAATGTGTTCCTAGGCAATGTATTGCTCCTGCAGGAGTCCCCTAGAGTAGAAGCAACCTGCGAAATACAGATAATGTGACTGATAACTTTCCCGGCACTCTCCTGTAAATCATGCTCAAAATAGCTGTCACGGTACAAAAGGGGGTGGTGATGGACGGAGCATCTGAACCAATCAAACACTCACACCCAGTCAAAAGAACTGGGTTTAATCCATCACCGTTCTTTAGCCCACTCTGCCACCCCAGTCCAGACATGGCCATATGCAAATCAGTCTGACTCTGTGCCTCATGGGAACAGTCCAGCCCGAACTGCCAAGCCATGCCTTCCCTGGACCGGAAACACGCTTCCTAGGACCGGTTTCTGGCATTTCAGTCATCTTCAGCCAGGCTTGCTTGAATCCAGTGGCAAAGTGAGCAAGGGACTCACGTCTGAGCATACCCTGCCACACTTATGGTGAACAAAGCGGTACAAAAGGGGGTGGTGATGGACGGAGCATCTGAACCATTCAAACACTCACACCCAGTCAAAAGATCTGGGTTTAATCCATCACCATTCTTTAGCCCACTCTGCCACCCCAGTTGCTGTCAGGCAAAATATCAATGGCTACAGAGGTTGCCTGGGATCTACAAAAAAATGCAGTGTACAGGAAGGATGGGTTTCGGTCCCACGTCAAATGTACTTCTTTGCAAAAGAGCAATAGATTATAGTGCTTGTGGAGGTAAGGCAGCCACTTTCAAAAACATGGACTTCATCTGAGAACCAGAGGTTCCTCTAGATATTTTGACGTTTTGTAACCTGAAGACGTTTTGCTAGAGAAGTTTCAGGATACTCTGATCAGCTGCAATCTTAGTTATATCTCACATTGTCAGAAGTAATGTATTTATTCATTTATTTAGTTGCGTTTTTCGGAGCACAATCAAGACCCAAATATCTGACAAAGAATAATAGAGGGATACATTGTTATGCAATTCGGAAATACGAAGACAAAGTAACTGGTTTGAACAGTGGTCTACCAAACTCTAGAATTACCTCTTGACATGCATAATGCAAGCATCAACCCACCTCATTCTCAGCCTGAAGAAAAAACATCACCCCACCTCTTCTCTGATTACACCTTCATTACTATCCTTTAAACCTTTATTAGTTTGGTTTTATGTATTTGTAAAGCGCGTGGTTACACCATCGGTGTGTACCCACGCTAATCTGGACTTCTGTGTCGAGCAAGCGATGAAGCTTAACTGGCAAAGAGTCCCCAGAACATAAAGAGACTCTAAGTATTCTGGTTTGAAGATGGGAACTGTCAGGTCTTTAAACCTGTGCGAAAAGTAATTTTGCAAGGTTCAGTTCTCAAAATTACTGGCAAAGAATTCCAGCTCTAGGCTGTGAGGTATCCAAAAGATCGAGCTACCATCCTAACTTTTCGAATTCTTGGCACGGTGACCAGGATATTATTGTAAATCTTAAATTGCATGCCAATATGTAAAAGGATTACGTAGAGCGAGGGTATATCAGGCCTTTTTTCCATAGAATTCTGTGACAGTAGCACATGGCCTTAAATTGTGATCCTCTTCTCCACGGGGAGCCAGTGGAGGGTGACCAGAGCCTTCGTGGCAGATGCTCTTATTGGAAGGTTCAGGCTAGGTGAGCAGCCGCATTTTGAATGGATTGGAGCTTGGTTAGGCCTTTCTTTGATGCTCTCAGATAGAGAAAATGAACACAATCCATTGGGATGTGACCAATGCATGAACAATAGTTTTTCTGGCAGTAATCGGTAACAGATCTAGGAGTTTCCTTAGGACTTTGAGAGTCCCAAAACATTTCCCTGCAACTTTCCTGATTTGGCTCTCAAGTGTTAGTTTGGAATCCAACCACGGCCCTAGATTTTTAACTTCTGCTTTCGGGTCAGGGGTTGGAACAGAGCCTCAGGCCACCATGCTGATGACCATATAGAAGGTTGTTTCCCCACTATCATTATTTCAGTTTTGTTGCCATTTAGTTTAAGGTAATGTTTGGACATCCATAAGGCTAGCTCCTCTAAGCATAGAGAGAAAAGGTTTACTGCCGTCTTAGAGTCCTGAAATAGGGTGACAATAAGTTGTGTATCATTGGCATATGATACGACTGTTACATTCAGTTTTTTCACTAGTTCTGCAATGGGGCCTATATAGAGATTAAATAGAGTAGGACTTAATATCGATCCCTGTGGGATTCCCTGCATAAGAGGGATTCACTTTGTCATGTACAGGTACACTCAAGATGTAATGGATTTTGTTTTAAGATACGTATTTCTAAACAGCTCAAATTGTAATGTTGTTCTTGGACTGACAGAGAACATCAAAAGCAGCGAGGACCCTGCCCCACGTCTTCAATTAAGGAACATCAAGGAGAAAGAGAAAAATGATGAGCTGAAGAAAAAGGAACAGCACTTTACAACGCGGTATTTACAACGCATGCCTTTACAACGCATAGCGCTTTGGGGAGCTGGATAGTGAATAGTTTAATTTACTATTCCAACTCCAGTCCCCGTGGATAGTAAGGAAGGTGTTGGATAGTAAATTAAATCTATTCCCTATCCTAGAGCGCCCCCCAGCGCAATGCGTTGTAATGGTTTGCGTTGTAAATACCGCGTTGTAAAGGCACTACTTTGTAAAAGTTGCGTTGTAAAGGTTGTACACCAGTGTGAGGAGAAGCAATGTGACACTATGCGAAAGACGAACAGGGTCAGGATCCTTTAGAGGCAAACCATTGCGCACTTAACATTCTGAAGTAAAGAAGAGCAAGAGCCTAATGCATGGCTCGCATAAGTTTCCATTTGAAATATATCAAGGCCTCGTATCTACTCAAGCCAACTAGGTAAACTTATGCTGAAACCTTCAGAAATGCATGGCGACTCAAAACAGTCCCTGAAAGCACGGCAGTTGGCTCCAAGTTACTTTTGTCGGCTCGTCAGCCACTCCCCCGCCACTGCCACAGCACAGAGGGACTGCTACCGGCCCTCCAGCTGAACAGCAGCTGTTTGAGCCCAGTCCTGCCAGCCCTCTTACAGTGCTCTGCACCTTCCATTTCTTATTTCTCTCATTGCCCTTTATTTCACTTCTGCTCCATTTTCTTATTTCTCTCTGTGCCCTTTATTCACAGTTCTGCTCCGTTTTCTTATCTCTCTCATCTTTCTCTGAGCCCTTTATTTTCACTTCTGCTCCGTGTTTCTTATCTTTCTCTGTGCTCTTTATTTTCACTTCTGCTCCGTTTCCGCTTCTCTCTCTGTGCCCTTATCTACTCTTCTGCTCCATTTTCTTATCGCTCCAATTGCCCTTATTCACCCCTCTTATCTGTTTTCTATCTTTATCTGTGCCCTTTGTTTTCACTGCTGCACCATCCTCTTTTGTCTCTCTGTGCCCCGTTTTCTCTTGATTCTTGCAACCTGCCTTGATCCTCTCACTCCTCCTCCGTTTCCCCGCACGCAGCACTCCTTTCCCCGCTGCTGACCAGTTCACTCCTGCCCCTGCCTTCCCACCTTCCGGACTGCCCCTCCCACCTCCCAGGGTGACTTAATGGAGGCAGCTATGTGGCTAAGCGAAGCGGGGGCACCCTGGCATGCCTAGGGCAAGCCCATCTGCACCCGTCCGTGCCTGGCCCATGCCCAGTGCAGGATCCCTGAATCTTCAGCCCAATGGCGTTATTCTACCTAAGGAGTACAAAACCTTGAACCCAAGCCATGAGTTAACAAGTGCAGAAAAGCATCTCCACGTTCCACCCATGGACCCTTCATCTGTCACCACTGCCACTTCTCCTGCGACGTAAGAACCCCCACAACCTCTAATCAGCAACACACACCAGCAAGAGACCACAGGTCCACTGCACACTACTCAAAGTCAAGTCCCTCTGCAAGCATGCCACGGAAATCTGGGACACCATATCCACCCTCACCTGTCGTGATGTCCATCACCGAAACCTGTCTCACCCCCTGAGTCCACACCCAACATCCCCACTGCTACACTCCCTGGATACAAGATGATCCACCACAGCTGCCCCCACAGACCTGGCGGAAGCATCGTCATCATCCACAAGGATTCCATCAACTACAACCCCCTAGATGATGTAACACTGATCATGGAGCACCAACTTCCAGATCAAACCCAAAGCCAAGACCGCCATCAGAAGAACCCTTGCCTACAGAACGCCAGGAACCCGCAGCACCATCCTGGACATCATAGCCCTTCTGACTATAGACTCCAACCACTACATTTTCCTGGGAGACCTGATCCTCTGCCTAGAGGACCCCAATGACACTATCTCCACCATGCTTCTCAAAATTATGAGCATCATCGACCACCCACAACTTGTTACCATTCTCAAGCACAGCGCTGGACACACCCTGGACCCCATCTTCTCCACCAATGACCATGTCAAGTTCTCACACACCACCAAGCTGACCTGGACAGACCACAGCATTGTTCACTTCTCCATCGACAGCCCGCTGGAACTCCTGACGAACCTCCAATCCGTCCCTCAACCCAATTGGAACAAAGTCACTACACCTCTCTGGACTGCCACCCTCAATGAAGCAAGACCTGTGCCTACTAATTCCATGTAATTCGATGTCCAAAACTTCTCCAACTGGATCTCCTCAACCACCAATACCATCACCCCCTGGAAGAACACCACCAGCAGAAGACCCGCCCGGCTTACCCCAGAACTACTGTCCATTAAGCGCCACTGTAAGAAACTGGAGAGACATTGGTGTTTGAACAATATCCCCGCCAACCTTGACTCCTTCAGGATCGCCCTCAATAATTACCACCACCAGCTCAGAGAAACCAAGAAAGAAGACCTCACACCCGCATCGAGGCGAACACCAACTGCACCAAGGAACTTTTCTGCATCATCCGAGAATTCTGCTGCCCTTCCTCCACTTCCGGAACAGGGTCACAACTGATTTGCATATGGCTGGGTCTAAACTGGAATGGCATGGGGAGCAAAACAACGATGGATTTAGGCCCAGATCTCTGTACTAGAGTGAATGCATGACATTGTTCAGCATTCTGCCCATCAATTGTTCCTTTTGCATTTGACACCCGGAGTTGGATGGGTATGCCCAGAGGTGGGTCCTGTGCTTTCCATGCCACTGGAGTCAAGCTAGCCTGGCTGATGAGGTGTGATACACTGAAACCGGTCCTTGGATACTTGTTTCCAGTACAGGGCGGATCTCACCTGGCAGTTCGGGCTGCACTGTTCCGATGGGGAACAGGGTCAAGACTGATTTGTGTATGGCTGGGTCTAAACTGGAATGGCGAGCAAAACAATTATGAATTTAGGCCCATATCTCTGTACTGGTCTGAATGCATGACATATTTCAGCATTCTGTCTATCAATTGTTGTTTTTGCTTTCACCACTAAGAGCACAATTGCCCATCCCAAGCCCTCTTAGACTTTCTAGCAGACTAAATTTGCCGCAAAATTTCTGACATATATGGCAACTTCAACCCCCAACCCACCATCCTCAACCACCTCTGCACCCTAGACGGCCTGCGAAGGGTTTAAGGGAAAACAGGACGTTGGTGCTCTAACAGTAGTGTTAATGGTTGGTCGGTGAAAGATAGGATAGTCAAATGTCTCACGGTGCAGCCAGTATTGAGGAAAAACCCTAAACCTCACACAAGAGCCAAAGTCAAGACCTTGGAACTAGAAAACACATTAAGCAGATACTGGGCACACGTGTAAGCTAAATAATACAGATACTACGATGTTTATCACATAAGAATTTAGGTCGACACCGGTGGAGTGAAAGATACGTTGTTTTTATGGAGATTTCTTTCTTTTTTTCTTTTTTCCAAAACATACAACGCCAGCTGGCAAGTGTTTCATCAACAGGAGAGATCCTGTGACTCTTCAGGGCTGTAAGGGTGTGATGTTGATCTCCAACCGGTGATAATTCCAACCCGGTCAACGGTCAACCGTAGGTACGGTAATGGCAGGGTGGAGATGTGGTCACAGACGGGTGCGTCTGTGCACGAAGGACCTGGGGTACTCAGGTCGCCTCAAGGCTCGTCTCTGGGGTAATGTCAGGGGAGCATTCTGTCTATCAATTGTTGTTTTTGCTTTCACCACTAAGAGCACAATTGCCCATCCCAAGCCCTCTTAGACTTTCTATCAGACTAAATTTGCCGCAAAACGTCTGACATACATGGCAACTTCAACCCCCAACCCACCATCCTCAACCACCTCTGCACCCTAACCAGTGCCTCCCACCCCCATTGAATCACTAACAAGACGCAGCTCTCAACTGATGACACCATCTCAATAATGAACTCCATCCTCTCCGGCTCTCCCTTGGACCCCTACACCAAATCTACAACTCACGAAGAGAAGCAATAACATGCTCTGTCGCAGGATCCTCAACACCTTTATCACCACAGCCGCTGTCCCCAACGCGTGGAGGCGCACTGACATAATGGAGCAAGGTGGAAACAAAAATGTTTGTATACCCCTTGTGAGGTTAACTTTCCACAACAGTAATAAGTACTAAATGTGTGGTTTTGAAATTAATCAACATAGAGTAAAATGTACACACACAAATACACTTGGGATACTAATTTGCATGGATTTGTAAAGCATAACTTACTAATTTGTTGTATATTGTGTCATAAAGAGTACGCCTATAATATAATATAATTCAGAATTGCATGAATGTGCTTTTGTCCGTTTATTTGTGGCATATATCATGAAGATTGGTAAGTTAAATTACGCATATATGTTGCTTAAAGCTAGGTAAATACTAACCTGGTTATCATTAGAAAGGGGGAGGTAAACAGAAAGGGCTTTATTTCGTAAATTCACACTTATTTGTGTTTGTTTCCGTGCTAGTTCTTAAATTGAGGCCTATGCGAGCAAAATAAAGATGGACGCTGACTGAAATTCTGAGATGGCGATAGAAGTACGCAGGCGCCAGATCGGAGATGCAAGCTGCCTGTGACTGAGCAGTATGGGTCAAGGACAGCAAGGACATTTTGTGGGGCCTAAGCCAAAAGACAGCAAAGCCAGTATTTTGTCCGTGGGAAAAGTACGACAACTATCAATTTAAAGGACACTTCGAAGGAAGTAGAACATTTGGACAATGACACCCCAGTTGCGGCAATGTGATGATGACTATGCAAAAATTATAACAAAAGACAATGAGGTGATGCTCATCTGACTCCAAATTGACCAATCACAGACATTTTAGAACTTGAGAGTCACGAATTTAGATAGATAAGTTAGTGAAAAAGGATATAAAAGAGGACATTTGGGACATTGAAAAAAGCTCGCTTTTGTTCTTGATCTTTACACCCCGAGATGCTGTTGGTTTGCGCAATTTTCCTTGCGGCGCAGGGACTTTGACATTTTTCACGACTTTAACTTTTGAATGGGTGCGAAGTCCAGAGAGGGAGAGAGAGAGAGAGAGAGACAGAGAGGTTTTCGTTTGGACTATTACATTCTAAACTGATGTCTTCGCTTCTACATTTGGGTAATATGTCGCTATCTTATTTCTTTCGAACAGTCATGCTAATAAATGAATGTTATTGAAATGTAACTTTTTTTCCAGGATTTATTGCATAACTGAATTATTTCTAGTTTAATAAAACGTAGAGATCATGCTAGGAGATTGAAATTTTTAAATTAAAAATTAAATAAATGGAGAATTAAGCTGGTCTCGATATCCTTTTAGTCAACTTTTACTAGCAGATCCAAATCATCAATGAATAGTGGGGTGATACTATTGTTCTTACTTTAATGAAAACCATGGTATTAAGAAATAAAACTGCAGTTGGAGATAATGTATAAAGTTTAGTTCAGGCCCTCCGCTATATCACCGCGACTCCTCTTTTGGATCCTTACTGAATCCTCGGAGCAGAGTAAATGTGTGCATGAATGCAGATAGGAATGATGGGCCCAATTGTGAGAAAATAGTAAGTAGCTCCGTGGGTTAAAGGTCATGGTTTATGAAGAATTTTTAGAGCCGCGCTGCACCAGTTATACCTTGTAGCAGAGCATTGGTTGCTATAGGTTGACTAGGATATATGATGTGTAGGGTAGAATATATAGAATTTGAAGTACAGAATTTTTGGACTAACATCTGTTGAGTTCGTCTTACGTTATATGTAGAATTGAAAAGGCTTCCGGAAAGTGTGGGAATCTGGTCACTCTTTCTGCAGGCAGAGGAAGTGTGGCAAGTGAAGTCGCACATAGCATAGTCTGTTTCAAAGTGGTGACATCGTCGTATGTTACAAGTTTAGGGACCTTTACGTGTAAAAGTGTTGAATGTAGAGCGAGGGCAACCTGTGAAATCTTGGGTCTGAGCACAGGGATTATTAAGAATCCTGCATAAAACTCTACCTGGGGAGAGTAATAAAGTTTAACCTAAGCTTGAGAGAAGGGTAAGGTAGAGAGAAGTGCTACTTTATCGGAGAAAGTAAAATTCTGTGGTAAAGAAAAGGTAAGCGCTGTCTACTGGCAATACAGAATTCTTGTATAAGTGAAGAAACTATCCCTTTGGTTTTAGCGAAACAGACAAATAGAGTTGTTTTATGTAGTTAATAACTGATTTTGTTGTATAAAAAGTGTAAATACAGTGTGCGATAAAATTTTGTAAAGGAGGGGTCAGTAGAAGCTGCAGAAGCCGGAGCAGGGCTGACGTCCAAAGTGTTGCGCTAGGATTATTCCGCGCGACCAAAACAGAGTAAGGGCTTATTGGTGCATCAGTGAAAGCAGCGAAATAATTGGTTAAGCACTAATGAAACGTATCTTGTTCTAATTGGTGCGTTAGTGTGAACCGCGCTGCGATAGGCTGGTTTTACGAAGCAGTTTACTGAAGAGTACGCGATCTTAATAACAAAATGGAATTCTATTACGAAATGGAGAAAGAGAAACCTTCACGGTTCCAAAAATTGAAAAATGTATTAAAAAAAGACAAAGTAATTGAAACTAGAGAGGGAAAAATAATTCCTCCGCCAAAAACGCCAGCATCATATATAATGACAAAATATGGCTACCATACATGTATATGGTTAGAGAATTGGGCAAGATATACCAGAAATGATGGTGTGTTAGCTTTCCCAGAAGAAGGATCTTTTAGTCTTGCGATATTAAGAAATCTGAGCGATAAAATGATGAAGCTTGAACCGAGACCTAGACCAACACAGTATGAAGCTTTGGCTGAGTGGGAAGATGAAATGCATGATCTAAAGCAAGAAAGGTTCGAAGATTACCTAGGACCAAGGAATAGAGGTCGTAGATTTTGGAGAGAAACACATGAGACTAGAATGCGAAGATGGAGAGATACAAACATGTGTGATGGAATGTATCCAGTTAAATTGGTAGATAAGGAAAAGGGGCGAAAATGTACAGAAAAAAGAAATAATATAGAAACAGGGAAAAGGATTTATAAGGATTGTGGGTCCGAGGATGCAGTATTGGAAGACATCCTAAATAGGAGACCACCGTCATACCAAGCAAATTCTATGGGTACAACTCCAAGTGCACCACAGTTAGAGGGTAGATTAGTGGAAACTCTAAAACGATTCTCAAATTTCAGAGATCTCCCAGAGAGAGTAGAAATGAGATATGAACCAGATGTTCCATTAATTGGAACAAGATATACAGGGACACCTAAACAAGGAAATGTAATGGAGAGTATGGGAAATAGAGTAGAGCAACAAGTTGAAGCGCAACAGAGTACTGCTGAATATATACGTTCAACAAATGAATTCGCTGAAAAGATACAGGAGCTCACTAAAAATATAGAAGCCGTAACTGTTCCGGTAACAATAGGTCCTGTAATCCCAGTGTTTGAAAATCAGAAAATAAAAGAACCATCTTTGACTAGATCTTTAAACTAGAGTTTACAAAAGGTAAAAGAAAAGGTTTATCCAGATTTGTCAGAAATTAGACGCACTAACCAAATGACACTGCCAGATTTGACTTTTAATCAGAGTCTCCCGTATAAATTCCCGACAGGAGCGGAATCAGATTCAGCAACTCCTGAGAAAAGTGTAGAGAAAATCGATTTAATACAAACTCCAGTAGGACCAACTGTCAAGAATTAAGTGATTGGATCAAAACTTTAAAATTAAAAGAGACTGAATCAAAACTGCTAGATGTAGCCAGATTAAAAGTTGATATGGAAGAACTAATAATTGGAACAATTGGTACAGATAGATTGACAAATTATCAGGATGATGAGATTACATTTATGTGTAAAAGTATTACATGGAAAACAAAAAGCATGCATGAAAGGTTTGAGAGTTTAGAAAGTGAAATGGATGTGGATTTTACAAAATAAAATTTTTTGCAGAAACCGTATAAAGTGGATTTTACTGACAAAGATATAGAAAACATGAAAACAGCAGGAAGAATTGCTCAAATAAAAGAATTAATTGTGTTACTGACAAACTGGGTAGATATGGATAAGTGGAAAATGATTTGGACAAAGAAAAGACAAGAAAGCTGTGAGAAATCCACATTAGCATTCCCAGTAAGAGAAAAGGAAGACGTGGTAAAAGAATTTTCTATGAGCGAAATACCTGGAGGAGGATATGTACATGTACCTTGGAGCAGACAAGATATTTTATCATTCACAATTGATTTTCCCCGATTGAGAGAGAAACCAGTAGAATGGTATAGACAAGTAGATCGATTTGTGAAGGTTTCAAAGGTCTTATGGGAAGATTTAGATGGGTTGTTAGACATAGTAGTACCAGCAGATCTATGGTCAGAGTGTAAGATTACGGTGGATTGGCCAAAAGAATAATATCCACAGGATGAAGTGACAGGTGCTCCTGGATCTGAAGTGATGCGAAAATACGACCAAGTGATAGTGTTTTTGAAAAATAAAATCCCACTAAAAGAGACAGATTGGGTAAAAATAGACAGGACAATACAAGAGGCTAAAGAGTCAGTTCGTGCATTCGATGAAAGACTGTTATTGGTATTTAAACAGTACAGTGGTTATGAGGAATTGAACGAAAAAGCTATGTGTCACTTTGTATATCGTTTTGTGTTTGGATTAAGACCAGAAATAGGAGACATGATTAAGCATAATTTGATGGGATGACAATCATGTTCCGTGGATGAAGTCCTGAGACATGCAAAATATTGTAGTGATGAAATTGAAGTTAAACAGGGAAATCTCAGAGAGAAAGCAATGTGGGCACAGGTAAATGTTGCAGAACATCAAGCAGCTCAGTTAGAAAATAAGAATGCAGAAGGTAATCTAAATAGAGTGAAAGGGAATCCTAGCAAACCAAAGTTAACTGGAAATATAGAAGAATTAAAGAAGAAATATCCATGTCATAATTGCGGCAGTTTGAGGCATTGGAAGAAACAGTGTAACTATCCACCAAAAGTTAATCCGGAAAATAAATCATTGAATCCACAGGTGCAGAATGAGATAATTCAGCAACCATCGCCACAGCAACAGGTAGTTAATCCACAGTGTCAGGTGCCACAACCTCCATTTCCTCACAATGTAAACCTACAGAGATACAGTACAGAGACAGGATTCTGCGCAGGAGACCAGGTAACAAGAAATAATAGAGTGCATGTGAGTCAGCTGAAAGAGGAAGGAAGCGAGTCTGATGATAGTTTCTGACGGTGCCTGAGAGAGGGAGAAGAGTGCGTGCTTGGCGCTACTCTGGAGGTAGATCAGTCTGGTCCATATGTGAATGGAAAAGTGAATGATGTAGATATAACTTTCCTAGTGGAGACAGGTGCTGCCCGTTCTACTGTTAGGTCAGTGGAAATTTGAAATCTTCCTCTCTCGGGTGAACACATACAAGTGGTAGGTGTAGCAAATCAGCAGATTAAAACTTCCTTAACAAAACCGATAGAAATTGAAATTGGAAATTTCAAAGACATGCATTGAGTTGTTGTGTGTGACAGTAGTCCTGTAAATCTCCTTGGAAGGGACATACTGTGTAAAATGAACTGTGCCATTTATTGCTCACCTGATGGCATAGAGCTCCAAACTCCAGATGAGGATAGTCTGTATAAAATGACAATGACACTAATTGAGGCAGAAAAGAATAAAATGTTTTTAGTGTTTGAACGAGAAAGAATACCAGAAGAACTGAAAGAAGTAGTCAAAAAGCAAGTGTGGAACTATACAGGAGAAGATATTGGTTTGATGAAAAATGTAGACCCTGTAAAAGTTTCTGTAAAAGAAGGAGTAAGTTATCCGAATATTCCTCAGTACAAAATGACAGCTGAAATGATTGAAGGAATAATGCCATTAATAGAAAAAATGATTGAGCAAGGGATTTTGAGGGAAATAGAAAGCAGTCCTTGTAATTCACCGATAATGGGATTGAAAAAGCCGAATGGAACGTTCAGAATAGTACAGGACCTGAGAAGGGTAAACAAGATAGTCGTTCCATGTTGTCCAATTGTGCCGAACCCAGCAGTAATTTTATATCAAATTCCACATGATGCAGAATGGTATACAGTCATTGATCTATGTAATGCGTTATTCAAAGTTCCGTTACATCCTGAAAGCCAGCCAATATTTGCGTTCCAATTCAAAAAACGTATTTTGGCATGGTGTCGAATTCCTCAGGGGTATACTGAAAGTCCCTCAATCTTTAATCAATTGTTAAAGAAATCATTAGAAGATCTAAGTTTACCTGGAGAATACGTTTTAGTCCAATATATTGATGATTCGTTAGTGGCGTCAAAAACAAAAGAAGCCTGTGTTACAGACACTGGTACCTTGTTAAATCATCTGGCAGATGAAGGACATAAAGTGTCACCATCAAAATGACAGTTTTGTAAAAAAGAAGTACAATATTTGGGACACAAAACTGCTAAGGGAATCAGACAAGTCACCTTAGAAAGGATCAAAATGATACAGGGAATGAAACCTCCAAAAACACAGAGACAGGTGGGAATGTTTCTTGGAATGGCCGGTTATTGTCGACAATGGATTAGTGGGTTTTCACTAATAGCTAAACCTTTACAGAGATTGACAAAAGCAGATGTAAAAGATCCAATAACTCTGAATAAGGCAGAACTGGAAGCTTTTGAACTATTAAAAACAAGTCTATGTGAAGCACCAGCTTTGGGAATGCCAGATTATGAAAAAGAGTTTGAGCTATATTGCAGTGAGAAGGAAGGATGTGCTTTGTCAGTTTTAATACAGAGACATGGAAAACTGAGAAAGCCAATTGCATACTTTTCTGCTGTTCTGGATCCCGTTGCAAAGGCATTGCCGGGATGTTTAAAGGCAGTAGCTGCTACAAGCATGAGTATTGAACAAAGTGAAGGTATAGTGATGGGATTTCCGTTGAGAGTATATGTACCTCACTTGGTGGAGATTCTCCTCACAAGAAGTAAAACACAGTATCTTACCAATAACAGAATGACAAAATATGAGTAGACAATTCTAGGCACAGACAATGTTACAATTTCAATATGTATAAATGTGAATCCATCTACATTATTACCTGATGCCATGAATGTGAAAGTAAGAGATGAAGTAGATCACAAATGTCTGGATGTACTAGAATATTGCACCAAACCAAGGTCTGATATTAAAGATGTATCTTTACCTGAATCTGACTATGTGATGTTCGTGGGTGGATCATGCCTGAGAACAGATGAGGGTGTATTGAGCACTGCATATGCTGTTTGTACAGTAGCAGATGTCATGGAAGCATCTTGTCTGAAAGGAATCCATTCAGCTCAAATTGCAGAATTGATTGCTTTGATTCGAGCATATGAGTTGGGAAAAGAAATCAGGATCACCATAGTGACTGACAGTCAGTATGGATTTGGGGTTGTCCATGATTATGGTCAACTGTGGTCACAAAGAGGTTATATGACTTCGGCAGGATCCCCCATCAGAAATGCTGAATTTGTGAAAATGTTGATTGATGCCATATAATTGCCAGATAAAATAGCAGTAGTCAAATGTGCTGCCCATAAGATGCGAGATGATTATATAACTAGGGGTAACAAATATGTTGACTCGATTGCAAAATACTGTGCTAAAAACCAAGCATCCATTAATCGGGATAGACAAACTGAACATGTTTTAAGTCCTGTGATGCTAACAACTGTAGTCGAGACATGGCAGGAGGTAAAACAGATGCAGGAAGAAGCTAGTGAAGAAGAAAAGGATAACTGGTTAAAGGTAGGATGTAGACAAAGAGAAGAAGATGAAATCTGGGTTTACAAAGATGAAAGACCAGTAATGCCAGATAACATAATTTCAGATATGGCCCGAATGTTTCATGGTCAAGCCCATATAGGAAGAGACGCGATGATTAGGCTGTATAGACAGACGTGGTATAATCCAAAGTTTAGGATGATTGCTGAGAGCCTTTGTCAGAGATTCCTTGTCTGTCAACAACTGAACCCAAGAAGAGAAGAAAAACTGTTGTGAGTCTTGGAACCATAGGACGGGAGGAGGGTCCATTCACTAGAATGCATTTGGATTTTATTGAGCTTCCTCCATGTAACAGACTTAGGTATGTGCTCGTAATCATTTGTCTATTCTCATGATGGGTTGAAGCATTCCCCACTAGGAGAAACGATGGAATAACTGTTGCCTAACTCTTGTTACGAGAGATAATACCACGCTACAGTTTTCCAGTAACAATTGAAACAGATCGTGGAAGTCACTTCCACAACAAACTAATGCAAATGATTTGTGAAGCACTGGACATTCCTCGAAATTTGCACTGTGCTTACAGACCAGAAGCTTCAGGGGTGGTTGAACAAGTAAATGGAACAATAAAAAACAGAATTGCCAAAATGTGTTTGGCCACAGGACTAAAATGGCCCGATGCCTTGCCACTTGTTCTAATGACCCTGAGGAGTACTCCTGACAAGAGAACAGGATTAAGCCCGCATGACATTTTGATGGGAAGAGTAATGAGACAAGCATTTGTACCAGTTGATAAATTGCTGAGCATAAATGATGATATACTGGATTACTGCAAAACTCTGTCTGACGTAGTAACTTCTGTGTTCCATCAGGTGGGAACTGAGTCACAAACGAAAGAAAAACATCCAGCTCATGATCTACTTCCTGGAGATTGGGTACGGATAAAGGTTTACAGGAGAAGAAATTGTTTGGTGCCTCAATGGCAGAAACCACGACAAGTCATTCTTGTTGGTACCACTGCAGTTAAGTGTGCTGGACTCAAAAGATGGGTGCACGCTAGTCACAATATTCGTGTGCCAGAGCCTTAAAATCTGCAGGAGGAGAGTGAAAGCACCACTGATTCAGATACTGAAGGCGAACCAGCAAAAGATCCAGATACTGAAGCTCGACCTGTTCGTCGACATCTGGAAATATCAGATATTAGCTCTGCATCAGAAAGGGAAAATGAAATTGTTGAAATACCAAATATTGAAGATCAACCTGTAAGTCGAGATTTGGTAGAAACTGAAACCAGCAAGCACACTGAGCAAAGTGAAAATAAAACTGGTAATTTGGAAAATACTGAAGTGCAGTCTAAAAACTCTGAAAGCAGGAACCGAAATCTCGAAACTGGTGAAAAAGAAATAACTCACGATGAGGATGAGCTTCCAGGTACCAGCTATGGAGAAGTTCCTAACAGAGTGAAAGAACTGACCAAAGATAATTCAAATTCTGGAAAAGAATCAGATCCTGTGAAATTCATTATAAATGAAACTATAGAAAGGTCTGAGACAGAGACAGATGGCAGTGATGATGAAACTGAATTAAGGAGAAGTTCGAGAAAACGAACTTGGAGAGTAGAATGAATCACTACTGAACTTGAAATAAAGAGAGTAAGAAAAGGAGATAATTGGCCTAAAGAAATTGAAGGACTAAAAATTAAACTGGTTAACAAAGCAAAAGTGCAAGAGGATCAAGTAAATGAAATAACCAGTCATAAGGAATTGTTGGGAAAGAAAATAGAAGTTGCACAAAGGCCAAAAAGAGTGAGAAGACCAAATCAAAAATACAAATCATCTGAGTGGACCTACATGGTGCTGCCTCAAATAAGAGAAGTAAGCCGCAGCCAAGAGAACTGTATAGCCAAGGTGTTGAAAAAGAAAGTGAGTAAACTGTAACATAAAGAAAGTAAAAGGATTTTGTAAATGCAACAGTGAAAAGAAAGGGATATATATATAGTAAAAACTGCAAGGAAGTAAGATTGTCACCTAACACTGAACCCTTCAGAATACAAGAACACACGTCGTGCAACACAGAGTTTGCGGTGTATGCTTTGTTTTGCCCCTGTGAGAAGGCCTATATAGGCAGCACTATCCATAAGGCTAAAATCAGAATTTTGGAACATTTGAGGGCTATTAAAAATTGTGATAAGGCATATCCAATCGCAAGACATTTTCAGACAGAACATAACCAAAACACAAATCTTCTAAGGTTTTGTGTGTTGGATATGGTGAAACACGACAAGAGAGGAGGCAATAGAACACAACAACTTCGGAGACTAGAGTCAAGATTTATCATTAAATATCAGACGGTGGCCCCAATAGGTCATAACTGTGATGAGGAGTTAGAAACACATCTAGGATAGGGGGCCAAATATGAAAAACTAACGTCAGCAAATCTGTGTCACGGTTCTGTATAAGAGTATGGGAATGTGCGAGTAAATGTTTGAGCAATGTGAATATTTAATGATTCTTTGCAGACCAGAATAGAGATTATGGGAATGATAAGTGAAATGAAACAATGTATGGGAATTTATGTTCTGTTATCAGAGAAGTCACCTTAGTTGTGGAACTGTAAAGGTATCTGTGACTTAGGGTATTATACTGAAGTAGTATTGTCTCACAATAACCAAACGTTTTTTTTTAAAATAACGTAGGTGTTTTGGCGAAACTTTTGAGGTAATTTTTATTGTTTATGTATTTTCATAGATACTAACGAAGAACACAAGATGAAGATAGCAATGAGATTATGACAGCCCACATTAGGGAAGAATAATGAAGAGAGTTGCACACTTTATATGAACTTTGAAAATTAAACTCATTGGGTATTATGACGACAAGCCCACTTGGGCAGAATAAACTCAAACAAATTGGAACGGGTATTTGTATAGATAGCCCACTGGGGCAGGACACCTAAAGTCTGTTTTGGAGGAATAGATATATGTATAAACCAATTGTGTTTTTACCGGCGATAAGCTGGATAAAGTTTTGTTGAAAGTTTTGTGGAAAGAATTTCTACAAAAAATACCGAATTAATAGTATAAGTAAAAATAAATGGCAAAAGTGGACTCATCACTCCAAAGAAGAAAGAGAGGATAAATGTATATAAGTTAAAAAAGACATTGTAAGGCTGTTGAATAACTTGAATGAGAAAATATTTGTGTTAATTTTTGATCTATTCACTATATGATTTAGCAGCGCTAGTCTGCTTTCTGTTGTTATTCACAAAAATGTCACATGTTTATTTAAAGCCTATCTAGAAAGAAACACTGTTACTCATGAGCAAGGGAGGAGAGTTCCCGAAACGCGTCGAGTTTTGGTTGCCTTTACACTGTAATAAAAGCTATTTTTCCAGCAAGAACTGTGTATATATATATATATATATATAATATATTTTCAAACCGAAGCTGTAATTGAATTTGAAGGAACATTGTAAGTGAAATAAGGTTGTAAAGAGACAATTGGAAGTAAAAAGATTGATATATTTGCTGTATAAAAAAATGGCTACTAATGAAGTGACTAAATCAAAATGTTCCATTTTTAGAAAATGGTGTAGAATGCGGTTAATCTGTACTGGAATACTGATATTTATATGGTTAATTCTTGCTATTTTTATTCTTTTTACTTCTGACGTTGAAAAACTGAAAGCAATTGAAAGTTTGAAAGATAAAAATAATGATTTGAAAAATGGGAAATTACATGTATATAGGCCTGAAATTCATCAAGATAATTCAGTAAATAACTTTTAAAAAATTACTTTTTCAAAATTGTTGCCTGAATATGTGAGAACAATCGATACCAGCGATTGCTACGTCTGTGTAAAATTGCCTGCATCTGTGTCAGAAGGTGTGACCTACCACCATTTGCCATTGACATATGGTGTGACCTGTAGTGTTATAACAAGTCTATTTTATAGATCTGGGAAATTAGAATACTATTATTCTGATTCGGATGATGTATTTGCAAAATTGACAATTGTAGCAAGGCTAAACAAAATTAAGACTGCTAGAGTTTTTGGTGAATATTTTTTGGAAACCCAAGAATTGACTCTCGATTATGCTTTTCAACATAATTTGACTTGTAAAATGAGAAATGAGGAAAAAGCTTTCTTGAACATGGTAGAAGAAAGGAGACAATATAAGAGATGAGAAAAAAAGAAACAAACTAAATCTACAAAATGGGTATTTTCAGATGATAATATTGAAGGACATAATGTAAATGTTGCGATAAGTATTGATATATCAATGTTAGGGAAATTATGTATTCAACGAGATAATACTGTGTATGACAATTATTTTGTGGGTGCAAGTCAATGTGAAGATACATATATTATCAAAAGGGGTGGGTATTTAAAGGTGGAAATGACCAGGTTTTCCCAGGAATGTATTTCCTGTGTGGGAACAAAGCTTATTATAGGTTACCTGACCACCGGTATGGCTCATGTTATGTTGGATTGGTCTTTCCCAACATTTCCCATGTTGACAGAGGTACGAATGGAATTCATGAAATAGGTAAACCCTTAAGTTGTTGAAAAAGAGAAAGTGTAATTGAAATAATAGGTGATGTGTTTTGAGCACTGATACCAGCAGTAGGCATTTCATTTATTGCAAATCGAATAAGAAAATTATCAACAATAGTAGATAAATTGTCAACCGACACAGCTGGAGGATTTTTGATGGTTAACTCTGAAATGTTTGCTATGAGAAGTATAGTGATGCAAAATCGACTTGCTTTAGATATAATACTGGCAAAAGAGGGAGGAGTTTGTGGGATTTTAAAGGTCCAACACTTCTGCACCTACATCCCAGATAAGAGTCAGAACATTGAGAAATACATTACAAATATTACCCAATTGCATAAAGAAATAGAACCACTGGAAGTAAAAGGGATACTTGAACAACTTGGTAGAAGTCTATCAGTAGTTAGAAATTGGTTTTACGAGATAAGTAGATCTATAATAGGTAAGATACTAATACCAGTGACCATAATCATAGTAGTGAATTTAATTTTAAGACTTAGTTGTCAATGTAGGCACAGAAGAAATATTAAAAGAACTTTGAAGAAAAAGATTGAAGAAAAACAAGACAGGGAAAGAGAAAAAGGTGATATTGAGATGGAGAAATATAAAGAGAAGATTTATCAAGATACAAAGAAACTAGAAGAAACAGAATTATAACAAGTACTAATGAGAAGAATTTGAAACATTTTGAGTTAAAAAATGTCTACATTTTGGGAGGTATTTCGTGATAAAATCACCAAAGGGGGAAGTTGATGGAGCAAGGTGGAAACAAAAATGTTTCTATACCCCTTGTGAGGTTAACTTTCCATAACAGTAATAAGTACTAAATGTGTGGTTTTGAAATTAATCAACATAGAGTAAAATGTACACACACAAATACACGTGGGATACTAATCTGCATGGATTTGCAAAGCATAATTTACTAATTTGTTGTATATTGTGTCATAAAGAGTACGCATTTAATAAAATCTAATTGAGAATTGCATGAATGTGCTTTTTCTGTTTATTTGTGGCATATATCATGAAGATTGGTAAGTTAAATTACACATATATGTTGCTTAAAGCTAGGTAAATACTAACTGGGTTACCATTAGAAAGGGGGAGGTAAACAGAAAGGGCTTTATTTCGTAAATTTAGAGTTATTTGTGTTTGTTTCCATGATAGTTCCTAAATTGAGGCCTCTGCGAGCAAAAGAAAGATGGACAGTGACTGAAATTCCGAGATGGCGATAGAAGTGCGCAGCCGCCAGATCGGACCTGTGACTGGGCAGTATGGGTCAAGGACAGCGTTGTCATTGTGTGGGGCCTAAGCCAAAAGACAGCAAAGCCAGTATTTTGTCCGAGGGAAAAGTACGACAACTATCAATTTAAAGGAAACTTCGAAGGAAGTAGAACATTTGGACAATGATACCCCAGTTGCGGCAATGTGATGATGACTATGCAAAAATTATAATAAAAGACGATGAGATGAGGCTCATCCGACTCCAAATTGACCAATCACAGACATTTTAGAGCTTGAGAGTTACGAATTTAGATAGATAAGTTAGTGAAAAAGGGTATAAAAGAGGACATTTGAGACATTGAAAAAAGCTTGCTTTTTGACTTGATCTTTACACCTCGAGATGCTGTTGGTTTGCGCAATTTTCCTTGCGGCGCAGAGACTTTGACATTTTTCTCGACTTTAACTTTTGAATGGGTGCGAAGTCCAGAGAGGGAGAGAGAGAGAGAGAGACAGAGAGTTTTTCGTTTAGACTATTACATTCTATACTGATGTCTTCGCTTCTGCATTTGGGTAATATGTCGCTATCTTATTTCTTTCGAACTGTCATGCTATTAAATGAATGTTATTGAAAATTAACTTTTCTTTCAGGATTTATTGCATAACTGAATTATTTCTAGTTTAATAAAACGTAGAGATCATGCTAGGAGATTGAAATTTCTAAAATAAAAATTAAATAAATAGAGAATTAAGCTGGTCTTGATATCCTTTTAGTCAACTTTTACTAGCAAATCTAAATCATCAATGAATAGTGGGGTGATACTATTGTTCTTACTTTAATAAAAACCATGGTATTAAGAAATAAAACTGCAGTTGTAGATAACGTATAAAGTTTAGTTCAGGCACTCCGCTATAGCACCGTGACTCTTCTTTTGGATCCTTACTGAATCCTCGGAGATGAGTAAATGTGTGTATGAATGCAGATAGGAATGATGGGCCCAATTGTGAGAAAATAGTAAGTAGCTCTGTGGGTTAAAGGTGAGGGTTTATGAAGAATTTGTGGAGCCGCGCTCCACCAGAGGTCAAACCTCTCCTAAAGAAACCCACAGCTAATGGGAACGAGCAAAAAATTACCAACCCTTCTCACTTCTCCCTTTCCCCACCAAAGCCTTGGTGAAAGCCATGAAATGCCAGCTCACAGAATACCTTGAAGAGGACAACCTGCTTGACACCACCCAATCAGGCATTCCACCTAATCACAGCACCGAGACCACCCTGATCACAGCAACGGACAACATCAGACGCTTCCTCGACCGAGGGGAATCAGCCTCCCTCATCCTTCTCAACCTCTCACCAGCCTCTGACACCATCTCCCACAACACCCTCATCAAAAGACTCCATGAGAATCCAAGGCAAGGCACTCAACTGGATCTCCTCCTTCCTCTCTGGCAGAACACCTACCAACCTTCTCCTCTGCACCGAAAGACATCATATCCACCATTCCCCAGGGCCTTTTCCGTCAGCCTCACCCTTTTCAACACCTACATGGCACCTCTGGTGAACGACACCTGCTCCCACAGACTCAACATAATCTCCTACGCGAAGATACCCAGCTCGTCCTGTCCCTAACAGAAGATACAGACACCACAATAATCAACTTCCAAACCTTCTTGATTGACATCACCACCTGGATGAAGACCAAACTCCTGAAACTCAACTCGGACAAGACAGAGGTCATCTTCTTCTGCAACAGGCCCTCCCCCTGGGCTAACACCTGGTAGCCCCCGCTCTCTGCCCCGCACCCATCCCAACTGCCTACCCTTGCATCCTCTAAACCATCCTGGACATCCAACGCACCATGAAGCAACAGTTCAAAGCTGTCTCCTCTGCCTGCTTCCACACCCTCTGCATGTTCTGCAAGATCTTCTGATGGATTCCATCTCAACCAAGAAGATAGTCTCCCTAGTCTTCATCTCCATCCGAATCGACTACAGGGATGCACTCTACGCCGGCACCACCAAGCAGCTCCTGAATCGACTTCAAACCATCCAAAACTCAGTGGCCAGACTCATCCTCGAACTTCCTAGAAGAGACAGCATCATCCTGCACTTCAGGGTCCTCCACTGGCTCCCAGTCTGGAAGAGATGCCTCTTCAAACTCCTCATGCACGCCTACAAAGCTCTCCACAAAACTGGACCCTTCTACATCAACAACTGCCTGACATTCCACAGACCGACCAGAGAGCTCCGATCCTCTACTCTAGCCTTGGCCCACATCCCCCGCATCTGCGACAGCTGCTGCGGAGGACGCTCCTTCTCCAATCTCACTTCAAAGTCCTTGAACGACCTTCCCCTCCACATGCACACCTCCCATCTCAGAAGGACTTCAGGTAACAGCTCAAGACCTGGCTTTTCAACCACCACCTCTCCGACTGAGGCTCGTACAACCACCCAGCACCTGGAGACCCCCCGGGGTGACAAGCTGCACTCTACACTGATCGATTGATTGACTGATTGATTTAAGTAGAGTTCAGAATTAAACTCAAAACTCTTTTGACAATCCACAAGGCCTGCTAGAACAGATGCTATGGCTTCTTGCAGAGTGTGGTTCCTCACTAAACACCAGCAAGAAGAATGTGATTGTTCAACATACATCTGATTTGTCAACAAAGCTTCAGGTGAAAGACATTTCGAGGTGGACCATTGGCTGCCCAGTTTCCCATATGAATAAATACCCACAACAACACCATGAAAGTGTAACCCAGTCCTCTCTGCTTTAGGAAAGTCCTAAAAACATAGCTTTTCTGGATGGTGTTATGCTGAACAGATGGTCTGGGTAGCAAATTAGAAATAATGAATAGAAGCCTCTACATTGCATATGATTGGACTAATTTCCCTTAGCTCTGTTGGGAGCTCTCAGCTGTTCAATGAGTTCATGCTGGTAACCGACACCGGCTATAAAGAGATGCATGGTGCTCTAGAACGCTTCCAATTAAACAAATAAATAAAGACATAGTGTTAGACCTGTCAACCGTAGGTTGCCCTTCCCCAAACACTTTGCCTACTTACCTTCAACTTTTGCTGAAATTAATTTTTTTGGGCCATAGGACTTTGTGCACTTTACCACTGCTAACCAGTGCTAACATGCTTGTACTCACTCCCCTAAACATGGTTTGATCGGCCTAGACCTGATTGGCATATTTAATTTTCTTGTAAGTCGCCTGTAGAGTGGTATACTGTAGGTTGCTGCTTCTCTATATAGTGTACTAAAATGAAGTACACTGTGCAGAGAGTCTAGTGATTCCCCAGTTGGTAAACAGGTAAAAGCAGATAATTCTAATGTTCATTTTGCAATAGTGTGGGCGAGCATTTAGATTTATCAGAGGGTAGTTCTAAGCATTTGTTGTCACACACAGAGGCAATACATGAGACACACAGAAGAATAAATCTGAGACCAATTATATAAATAAAGTCAATTTTTATGCATTTTTTAAGACGTAGAAAGAACACAGTTCTATGGTAAGTAATTTTCGAGCAACTATTTTTTGAGCGTTTGGAAAATGTATCACAATTATGCGCAATTACTCGCCATAGGAATCAATGAGAGAGAAATAGAAAATTACATATAAAATCAGGCAACGCTTTCACAAAGTTCACCTTCTCGGTTTAGGTCAATGTCATACCAGGTCCAAAGTTCCATCAAGAGAAGTTTAGGAGCATCCTGAACCGGCCGAGAGCAAAGTGCTGAGAGTCTTGGAAGCTGACGCGCAAAGACGAAAGAGGACACTTGAAAATGCACTGCACTGGTGAAATTACTGGTAAATCCGGTGGGTCTCCTTGGACGGAGGAGGTCCAAAGGGCTGGGGACCAGAGGAACACAGTAGGCTAGTTGTTGCCAGGGCCGGTAGGGCAGGGTGCAGAGCAAACAGGTCAGACGCGCGTTGTGTCGAGGTCAGAAGCAGGCAACTTGGAGAGGTGATCTCTGGACAGCTTGGACACTGAGGAAGTGGGTCTCTGGTGTCTCAATGTCCCTTGATGGATGCTGGCTGCTGGTGCTATGGGAGTCCGTCCATTTGAGGTCTGGTACCCAGGGTATTGTATGTCGCTGGTTAGGTGGGTGCTAGTACCTCCAAATTTGTTGCATATCTGACCTTTCGGAGCTGTTGTACCTCTTCTTACTTCTGTGCTGTGTCAAGGTTGTCAGGGAGCAGCACATTGATAAACCTGACTTCACGGGATTGGTGCCTGTAGGGTAGAGGGGAGTTAAACATTCACCTCACTTGAGTTTCACAGTAATTTCTCAAAGGCTGTAGGTGCTCTGGGGTTCTTGGAGTCCTTGAAAGGTCTCAGAACGACACAGCAGTGGCGTTTTTTGAGTCCTTTTTGTAGCTGGCAGGGTTTGGCACATTTCTTTCTGCCGTAGGACTTCTGTTCTCGTGCAGCAGGTCTTCTTTGTCCTGGTCTTCTATCATCTGATGAATGTGAGGTTCAGATCCTGGGGAGCCACCTAAATACTGAATTTAGGGGCGTTACAGGGGGAGACAGGTAGTAGCCAATTGGCTACTTCCTTTAGGGTGCATACACCCTTTAGTGACCCATTCAGATGGGATGGGACACTACCCTAGTCCTGATTTGAGGCTTTTTACCATTCTAAGATGGTGAAATTTAAAGAGAAGGGTTCACATCGCCTGGCCCGCTCAAAAGGTGGTGCAGGCTAAGTGGGGATCCTCCTCCTCATCTAACTAATATTCCAGCCTTTCCTCCCCCCAAAAGTGGTGCAGGAAATGGGTTTGGCTTCCCCCACTATCTGGGGTTTCCTGGATTGTACTTCAAAGGCAGCATTGCCTTTGAAGCTTCTCGCCCCAGAGGTCACCCTGTCCAGGAGGAGTATTGAAACACCTCCGTCCTGAGCAGGCTTAATCTCTGTCCTCTGAGAGCGCAGGCTCTCACCCCATGAGGCCAGAAACATGTCTGGTGGTGGTAGACTGGTAAAAAATAGTCAGGAACTACACCACTGCTTGGTAGGGTTTCAGGAGTACCTCTAAAGGGTCTCCTATATCAATTTATTAATAAATCCATCACTGGCATAAGTGAGTATTTATTAAGACAAGATGTTTGGCACCAATCATCTTAGGAATCAGTGAAGCCATCATAGAGCTAGGAAACTCGCTTTGACAAGTACCTAGCTTCTACTCTTTATGGCTTCCCTGTTCATTTACTGCACAGAATGGACTGGACATCATAGGGGTATATTTGCTCATGCTGATATGCCCTCAAATAGGGTATAGTGCACCCTACCTTAGGGCTAGAGGCCTGCAGTTGGGGTGGCTTACCTATATCCCATGATGTAGTGTAGTTCCTATATTCCCAATAGACTCTGTGCATTGGAATAATATAAACAGCAGTGTAGACATAGGACTGAGGTCGACTAGGTCTCTACTGACTATATTAGACTTAATTAGTTTTGCCAGCTAGCTCAGAGGTCACTAGAAACGTTCTCGAATAAACAAGGAGGAGTTTAACTTCCCTGGATAGACAAGAAGGGATTAGCTTCTGACAACCATAAAACATGACAACTTTGCTCCCTCAGAATAAGAGTGTATCTCTAGAGTCGTGTGAAAAAAATAGACAGCTATTTCACTCAGTCAATTGTGCATACTTAGTTTCACCAGAGTGCAGAGAATAGAGAGACGGGCGTTTTCAATAAAAGGTGTTATTTATTGAGCAGTCTTCTTTCTCATGCAAGAGAAATGAATTGCCACAATTGCAATACTTATAGTAAAGTAAAGTGCGTACAGTAAAAGGAGTATTATAAAAAAATACTGTAAAAGCATTGATATGGTTTCTTAGCCATATGATACTTTAAAATAGATAAAATATATACATACATAAATACATTGACTAACGTACTCAACTGGTGCTTCTAAATACACCTACCCCGGTGTACCTGACCTAAGCCTAATACGTGGGAAGGAGTAAGTAAGTAGCAGTTTAAGTTAAGTTGGTTTTGCCAAGAATCTGAATCAAGAATTCTCTTTAAGGGTTTAGTCAGCTCCGTACCTGGGTAATAGAAAGCAGGAGGTCTGATATCTCTCTCTCAGGACTCAATATCCCAGCAACCCGCAAGGACGGCTGAAAACACCGGAGCTGGATTTTCTCGGCTGGAGAAAAAGACAGCGTGTCTCTCAGTGCGTCAAAAGGGAGGGGCGGCGTCCGTGGGCTCTCGCATCAGCTGGGCTCTCGGACAAGTAGATAGCCGCTCTGCTCCAAACCACCATGTGTTTGCTTAAGGCAACAATGGTATATTTATACCTGAAAGGTGCAGGGTTTGACGTAAGGTTGGACATAAGACGTCAATAAAGATGTCACTAAGAACTGGCCGTTCTTTCAGTGCTCGCAGGACTTCTAGGACAAATGAAAACAGAAGCATGGGGATTTCCCAGGTTGCTGGAGGTTTGCTTTGTTTAAAGAACGCGTTGTACTCTATAGGAGTCTGGGGAAGTAGCCTTGCTTAATTTGGACTGCATGGGCTACGACTAAATATGGATATGATTCTTATGCCTTTATAAGGATATTATTTATTATAGCCATATAAGGGCATAAATTAGGAATATCGAATTAGGGTCCTAGATAGAAATACAACAATGAAGTGCATGGGTGGCATGGCGCACAGGGCTGTATGTCATGTCGACTTTTCAGATTTTCCTGCACCAAGACACACAGCCTGCAATGGCAGAGTGCACAACCTTGAGGTGTCACTGGGGTGGCACAAATAGTGCTGCAGCCCCAGAGAACCCTCTTCAGTACCCATGCTCTAGTTACCAGGGCTACAATTTACTAGGGACTTACAGTAGTAACTGAATTTGTGCCAATCATGGTACAGTATTTGGGAAAGAGATCTGTCACTGGGAACCTGGTTATCAGGGACCCAGTGCACTCACACTTCAAAATCACATCAGGCAATAATTGGGGGGGGGGGGCTTGCCATGCAAAAAGAGGCACTTTCCTACACATACAATGTACCCAGGGCCTGTAAAATAAAATGCTAACAATAGGCATGCAGCACGTAATGTGTCACCCACGTAAGCAGCCCCTTAAAACATATCCCAGACCTGCCATTGCAGCCTGAAAGCAGTTTTAAACTGCTGAGCTGATTTGGCATTAAAACCCCCTTGCCAAACCTTTAAACTTCCCTTTGATTACATATAAGGCACCCCTAACGTAGGCCCTTGGTAGCCCATAGGGCAGGGTTCTGTGTAATTAAAAGGTTAGACATGTGCTTGTACGTTTTACATCTCCTAATAGGGAAAAACGCCTTTATTCATTGTTTACTACTGTGAGGCCTGCCCTATCCCATGGAATAACATTGGGGATTCATTATCACATTTAAAAAGCTGTAATTTTCAATTGGGAGCTGGTAGCTATGTCATGTTTGTTATCGATGAAATTGTTATGATAAACCCTCTTTAATGGTAAAGTCAGATTTTTCATTACAATTTTTAAAATGCAACTTTTAGATAGTTGTCATTTTCCTGCCCTTAGCCCTTGTCCCTGCAGCCTGCCCCGGGGTCATATGACTGGGTGTAGCTAACAGTTATACTTTGTGAATTCTTCCCAGTCACACAATAGAGGTGTGCCTCAATGGACCATCTGCTGACAGGATGGGGCATAGCTGAGCCGACCTCCCTTACAACTGAATATCCAGTGCTCTGCCTTCACACAAAGGGCTTACCAACCCTGTATTGTCACTGCAGCCAAAATGGAGCCAGGGCAAGGGAGTCAGAAAATGCCATCGGCTTCAAAGAACCTTTCCAGATGTTTCTCCCACCTCCCAGAAGAAAGGCACCAGAGTATAAAAATAGGACCTTCAGACCCCCTCTCCAGTTCACTACTGGACCTGTGAGGGGACTTTGAGAGGACTGGCTGCTTCTGCGACCTGCTTGCACTCTGCCAGACTGCCGCTGTACCTGGAAGGATTGCTTTGCACCCTGAAACCAGCCTTGAACCCTCAGATGCCCATCCTGCTGTTGAGCTCTACATCTTCACTTGCGCCCAGGGCTATCAGAGTGACTCCAAGGGCTAGTTTGCTGGCCTTCTATTCAGAGCGGCAGGAACACAAAGAGCTCTCACCATTTTGAGCCTGCACCTGGACCCAGCCTGAGTCAGTCTTGAAACTGCCAAGAGGTGTCCCACTAGCCCTGGACCCTTGGTTGTGGTGCTAAAGATGCTCAGATTCCGTGTCCCAGCCTCACTGTGCCACCGGAACCAAGCTATGTCTGGCTGAAAACCCTTAACTAGGGGGAAACCGGTCCTAGGTTGCTTGTGTTCCGGTTCAGGGAAGACTTTGCTTGGCAGATCAGGCTGGACTGTTCCCGTGCAGAACAGGGTCAATACCGATTTGCATATGGCTGGGTCCGAACTGAGGTGGCATGGTGGGTAAAAAACAATTGATTGGGATGCGGACCAAGCAATTGCCAGTGGCTGAGATTAAGTAAGGCATTCTATATATTACTTTAATTCAACCAGTCTATCCATTACCTTGTTGTTTTGGCATTTTCTGCCGTAAGTGCGCCGGGCATTCCCAGATGTGGGTACCGGGCTCACAGTGCCACTGCAAACAGATATAACTGGCTGAAGAGCCCTAAATAGGGTGAAACTGGTCCTAGGTTGCTTGTGTTCTGGTTCAGGGTGGACTTGACCTTGCAGTTCAGGTTGCCTATGGCTGGCTCCAAACTGAGGTAGCATGTTGGGCAAAAAGGATGGATTGGGATGCAGCCCCAGAGTGATTTCAGGTGGCTGAGATTAATTCAAACATTCCATCCATCACCTTGTTGCTTTTCCGTTTCACCTTGAATTCAGTATCAGTATAAGTGGGTAGTCCTGAGACTTCAGCAAATTTGCATTTTCATAGATCTTTGGAGGTTTAAATTACAAAATACCAGAATAAACGGTGGTCCCATCCTGAATGAACTCAAACAACACTGATGGAACTTGTTCTTGGGAAGAAATATTGTTCTTAGTAGATAAACAAACCTGCTCATGCAGCTATTAATTGGCAGCTGGTTCTGTATTATAGTTAGTATGTTTTTTATATTCTATGTTGGTCTGCATTAGAATGGACTACATGGCACTGGGCATGAAGTTAACCTTCTGTACTTAGGGTACCTTGTCATGTAATGATGTTTGCCATAAAAAAGATAGAAGAGATGGAACTGCAAACAGCATGTTTGTATGCAAATTCTGCTGCCAAAGCAGTTCAACTCATGAACCAGATGTGACACACACAAAACACTTGAAATACTGTTAATGGGTCTGATTAACTTGCTTGGATTGTTTATTGGTTTTCAAGTGAAATCTGGTAGGAAGTGCTGCCGCAAAACATATCGGTTAGCACCAATTCTGACAGCAACAGGATGTTATAAGGCTCTCCTATCTGTTACTAAGGGTACCAGGAAGTTTTTGTAAATGGACCACATGCTGCACTAGCATCTGAACCAGCAGTAAAGTTGTTATCTTTTAATGATGTCCAAAATGAGACAATTTTGTGAGACTCTTTACAAACCACTGTATACAATAATAATAACTGTGGGTCTCAGGAAACTCAAAATTCTGTGTTCAAAGTGTGTCTAGTCCACTACATGAAACGCTAGGACCCATCACTACGTGGTATGGATACCCATCAGTTACGTTTTCTAGACCGCCCTGTTGGTCATCATTTGGGCCAATCTCACCAAGTGGTACGTCCACAACATGCCATCAGTGCACACAAATGTTGGTAACTGAAAAGCAGTGCATAAAGAATAATACGTGGTAGTGAGTGATTAAAAATGGATAGTGGGTGCAAAAAATACTTTAATGAGACGCAATCCACTTCCAAGATTAAAAAAAACCATAGAGTGCAAAATATCAGTAGTTTAAACAAATATCTACTGCATGTATAATAAGGTTGACATGTTTCTGCAGTTACTGATACTACTTGTTTCACCTGCTTCTTCAGGACCAAAGTTATATTTCGCTACTGCTTAAAAAACGTGCGTGTGTGCATAATAAAAATAATACAAATGTTATGATATCACCTGAAACGGTATTCTCAATGCTCCTGTTTAGTAGAAGCTGGTGGATTCAGGCAAGAAGAATCATGTATAGACGACACATATAAAGAGGACAGAGAACAGGGAAAACACATTAAATGGGGTTACCCATCGTGAGTTTCAACAATTAGTACCTTTAATGTACTTGTGTATTCCAAGTACAGAGCCCAACCCCATTTGGTTTGAATATGTCTCTCACTCACCTAGAGTGTGAGAAACCGGCGCCACACCTCGCCTGGCCACAGCTCAGGAAATAGGGGCACCGCTCTATTCGAAAAAAATAATAAATAATGAAACCACAAAGATCAAAATGAGTAAACCTCAAAGAGACCACCAAATCTCAATCAGTCGACCAAAAAGATTGTATACTGGTCAACAACAGCTCACATAGCACATTGTTTCAATAGTTTGTTGAAGGTGCTTAGTGGGTGTTATGCCTTCAAACAAAAGGAAAGAGATTGGCAAGGAAGATAGAACAATCCATTAGGAAGGTATGCCCTATTGATGTAAGTCAAAGCATCAACAATCACATGTATACCCAAGTACGCTTAAGCGCGATCACAGTACTGCTGGTTGAGGCAAGCGAAGTCAGTTAAAATTCAATCTAAAGGTCAGTTAGAAATCATAACGCCTTCCGTAGTTAATACACAACACATTGTGCATGAAACCGTATGTAAACCTACCTATCCGTCGGTACCCCAGTCTGGCGTCTGCGTTGTACGGGGAGGCACCGCGAATTGTTTGTTCGTTGTATTTCAAGAAGCGGAAGTGCCGTCTACCCGGTCGCAGTGCCAATGCGCATGCGCCGTCACGCAACTCCATCGAACTACAAGGTTCATGGGAGATGTAGTATTAGGGCTCGTGAGTAATGAAATCGAATTAAGCTCTATCTAATGCAAACTACAACCGCATATTAATCGTGGTTGTTTATTTGATGGTAATGACTTGAATTTGTCTGCAGTGAAGGCTATAGTAGATGTAAACAAAAATATACCATTCCGTGTGTATATCCGGGTATCTGCCTCAATGTAAATTAGAGGCGGCAATCCTTGATTTGCTGTAACAATCGGTATGGATGCGACACATGGTGTTATGCATACCATATTGTTTACATATGTAGCCAATGGTTATTGCTACGCTCAGTATATAGTTAAAAACACTCCAGAAGACTCGTGTGTAGTGAACTGTAACCTGGCTCTTTCTTATTCATACTCCAGCCACATACTAAACGGGGATGTCATTCGATATTACAGGCATAAAATTATCTAGAGCAGAGGCGATTGTGTGATATTCGCCAACATGATATAAGGTGTAGAGACAGTAACTGCAGAAACATGTCGACCTTATTATACATGCAGTAGATATTTGTTTAAACTACTGATATTTTGCACTCTATGGTTTTTTTTAATCTTGGAAGTGGATTGCGTCTCATTAAAGTATTTTTTGCACCCACTATCCATTTTTAATCACTCACTACCACGTATTATTCTTTATGCACTGCTTTTCGGTTACCAACATTTGTGTGCACTGATGGCACGTTGTGGACGTACTGATAGAGCGCGCGAGGTCACCCAGCCAATGATTCCGCCGTTTCCGGCTTCAGGGCCCATATACTTTCAATTCACACTATTCATTGACCAGGCGACTTCACGGGCTGCTACCAATTGTGTGTGTTCCCTACTGTTATTACTCAGTGTACCCGACTTACCATCCCCCGACACGGGTACCTATGACTTCAATGGATCAGGGGCCTAGCTGTAAAAGGAAAGGCAACAAATGCAATTTCAAATGACATTCAATACTGTTGTAAAATGACCACGGACAACTGGAAGTTTTAAAATGTTTATCTAAAGTTTGTTATCTTCTAACATGAGATACACAAGAATAAGGCAATCAATAACCAAGATAATGTAAATTATATAGCTATAGAGAAATAAAGACAGGGTAATCATTCAAATGCAATCTTGAGAGACAAAGAAAATATGCTATGCATTCAAGGCAAGAAATCTTTAGAGTATTTAAGTAAGGCAGTTCTAGACCATATCAGAAAATGGCAAATCGCAATGCAAAATATGATTTCTAAAAGGTAGGGTAACATGGGAACATATCACGAAATATGCAAATGACTTTACGTTTCAATAGTTTGCGGCAAAAGCATGGAAAAAATCAACATATGCAAAGGTGTCACTTTATTGAAGCAAAAGGTAGAAATATAGAAAGGTGCAAGTTTTAAGAACTTAGAGCAGTATTTACCTAGACTGGTGTGGAAACCAAACCCTGGCCACGGGTCAGTTAAGGACAGGAAACCCTCAAGGAAGGATACCCCTCAAAGGACAGCAGGTGCAGAATGGACACCCCAGACAGGACAGGATACCCTCAGATTAGGAATCAGGACAGGACCTCAGGACAGGACAGCAGACCGCTCAGGACAGGACCGCTCAGGACAGGACCGCACCCGCAGTTTGGAAGCAACGCCTGCGCTCCACCCTCTCTGCAGCTATCGATCAAGACCCCGATTGGGTCAGCGAACTCCCAGCAAAGTGCTTCGCCAGCACTTTAAGGTTCAGTAGAACCTTAGTCTATGGTCAATTTTGGACAGAGTGCTCCGCAGCGCTCTGTATCTTCAGTCACCTATTGAGTACGATGGGTCAGTGACAGGTCAGCTAAACCAGACAAGTCGGACAAATTCCCTAGGTGAACCCAGGGTAGTTATACTCTTTGGGTCAGTGTACCACCCCCCAATGTTGCAAAGTGTCAGAATCCCTCAATTTGGATTGGTCCTAAGGTAGGATTTGGGTAACACACCAATCAGAATACACGATTTATATGCCTACTTTACATATTTGGGTACCGCCTAGCAAGATTGGGGTTCCCATGAGAAACCGTGCAGAAATACGAGTGACAAATTAACAATGTAACACATGAGGAGCAACATTCTCCGTTCTCGTAGCGCAGAGGTGGCTTTCCCAGGCGCATCTTGACTGTGGCTGCCAGCTGGCTGAGTTCCACTGTCCAAAGTTGCCACCTTTCAGTGCTCCCTGATCATGCGCAGAAGAGACCGTCAATATGGCTCCCAATCAGTTCGGACCCCCATTCCCCGCGGTACATGAAAAGTAAGCGAGAACAAATTAATACACAAACATAACGTTATGAAATCACATCACAGGGTTGTACTTTCAACTTATCATCATAAAATATACTTATGCAGTCTAAATGTTAGCTACATGGATACAGTCACAAGAGCAGTGGCACGAGCAGTACCACATGATTGGCAAAGCTATGTATTACGCATGCGCATAAATTTCCCTCCACTTCTGCAGACGCGTCAGGACACGTGAGTGTGGCTGGCGCATGCGCAGTAACTAAATACAAGCAGCGGCCATATTTTACGGACACGGATTAAAGTCATTAGGAATACACATAGGCAAGCTTCTTAATCCTTATTCAAACTTAATATAAACGTTAGTAAGACGTACACTTATTACCTTGTTACACATAAACGAGGTTCTTGACTACAGCAAGGTCGCAAATATGCGAAGCTTTGCTTCATCAGTACCACTTGGTGAGATTGGCCCAAATGATGACCAACAGGGCGGTCTAGAAAACGTAACTGATGGGTATCCATACAACGTAGTGATGGGTCCTAGCGTTTCATGTAGTGGACTAGACACACTTTGAACACAGAGTTTTGAGTTTCCTGAGACCCACAGTTATTATTATTGTATACAGTGTCTTGTAAGGGGTTATAACTGTGTTTAGGTCTTTAAATATTTCCCTTGGACCCTACTCTCTCCGTTTGTATTACGACTCTTTACAAACCACCAGTTCATAGTCATTCCCTGGTCAAGAGTCGGGAGAAGATTTAGAGGGAGTAGATGCTTTCCTAGGGCTAAACAGGCATTGGTAATGTATGGAACAAATCTTATGCCCTTACATATTCTGCTTTGGCCTGCACGCTGCAAATGATGTGTATCAAAAGGAGAGTGAGGAGCAGAAGTAGTTAGTTCACTTTCCCTTAGGATTATAATAATAATCCAAAGGAGCTAGCTGTGCTAGTAATGCTCATGTAGAGTGTGTCAGAAAAACATATTAGTTTTTATGAAGGCCCTCACCCAGCAACTTGGTGGCATGCTTCATCGGGCCCCACCTAAGCACCAAAGAATTGTACCTGGAGACCAGATTACCTGGTGCTGAGCCCTGTAAATCTGGCCCGCATCTAAGGTGCAAGCAGCGGCCATATTTTACGGACACGGATTAAAGTCATTAGGAATACACATAGGCAAGCTTCTTAATCCTTATTCAAACTTAATATAAACGTTAGTAAGACGTACACTTATTACCTTGTTACACATAAACGAGGTTCTTGACTACAGCAAGGTCGCAAATATGCGAAGCTTTGCTTCATCAATCCCCTCTTTGATGATATTTACTATCATCACAAAAATAAATGGAACCAGATGCCAACTTTCTCTCACACTTTATACAGCTCTATCTCTTCCAGCAATCGCTCCAACTTCTCTCTCTCAGTTCTGGTAGGGTGAGAACTTTTCACCTTTTTATAAATCTGATTATTCATCTCTTCTAATTCGAGCTCATCCACACTCCGTTTCACCCCTCTTGCATTTACCTCGTGCTTTTTGGTGCGCTTGCGGCATTTACAACAAACAAATATGAAAAATAGGATGAGACCTATAATTCCAATTGGCATCAGTACCTTAAACAATAAGCTTTTACCTACACTAGCAAGCCAATGACCTACATTTGAGAGACCATCTACCAGTCTCTTCCAGGCACTATCAACCTCGAGTGGTTTGAGTTCCTTTGTCAAATTAGTAATGTTTTTCACGTATCTTTTGAGCTGTACACTTTTATCCGGAATATAAGTGCAACAATGTTGCGCCTTCAACATCCGGCAGACTCCGCCCTCTTTCGCCAATAAGGTATCAAGAGCAAGTCGATTCTGCAAAACCATTGATCTGATCGCAACCATTTCGGTATTGAACAGCAGAAATCCATGAGCTGTCTCAGTAGACAATACATCCACTATAGTGGACAATTTACAAATTCTGTGAGTGTTCAGAACCACTCCCACTCCAGGTATCAGTGCACTGAAAATACTACCCATAATTTCACCTATACTTTCTCTTTTACTACGCATTAAGCCATTAGTATTTTCATTGCTTCCAGCAACTCCATTCACATGGTATATTTTCGGGAAGACAATGCCAAAATAGCAGCTTCCGTACCAGTGATCCGGCAATTTGAAATAAGCCTTGTCCCCACAAATATAATAAATTCCAGGAAACACAGGCTCTGACCCATTTTTGAAACCCCAACCTCCAATTACCTTGTAATTATGTTCGCATTCACTGGAACCAATGAAAATGTTATTATAATAGCTAGTCTTCTCGCGGTGAAGACATAGCTTGCCTTTCTTTTCAAAATCCAGCAACAGAGCAGGACCCGCCCCACCAGTTGAGGTGCCTTCCATGTTCTCTGCCCATCTTGGCCTTTTCTGACTTTCGTCATTAGCCTTCTTTTGTATTTTAATTCTTCTTTTCTCTGCCATGTTCAGGAACATCTTTTCCTGTTCACGCAAAGAACAAGTCAAGTTATCTCTGTGTGCGTCCGCTATGTCAATGTTACCTATAGTCAGGAAGTAGTCTCCCATGTATCGTATTACGTCACTTTTGGTATGTACAGGATTCAAGTTCCCACGTATAGGAAGCTGAGAAAAGATCACGTCATTGTTAGAGTAATAGTACTGTAACGGTCCTCTTTTGTAGAATAAACTAGCTAAAATACTACAGGAGATTCCATATGTCAACGGCAAGTGATGGTATGTCACGCCTTCAGCTACAGAGGTAGGTAGCTTCATGCAGACATAGCAATCTTCAATTTCCATAGTCTCTACATAGTGTATTAACAAGTTTGCGAAAACATTTAAGTGTGTCTTATTCTTAATTCCGTGATAATGTAGTCCTCCCTCATCTGATGCTTCTAAGTCTTGCTTTGTTTGTCTCAGTGCTCTCTCATGTCTTGCTACACTCTGTGTTGTCAGCTCCTCACTGTCAGTATTTACAATTTCAGTAGGGACAATATTAGTATCTTTACTTACAGCAAAGGGTATAAAGATTGTTAGTCCTATCCAAAGTAATATCAGGACAACTACACTACGGACACATACCTTGCAGCATGTTTTGCAACAGCTGCGACTAGGTCTACCATTCATGTTTGAATCAGACATTTTAGGCTTCAGAAGAAGTTTCTCGACCCCTCTTTGTGACTTTACACGAGTAGCTTACTTTGTGCAAATTCACGGTGGCTCGTCTTCTTCTTCGTCAGAGTACTCAGGGACGGGCTCTCCGTCGCTTACGTCAGTTATATCAAGATCTTCAAGTTCTTCCAACACAAGTGTCCATTCAGGTGACTTGTACTTTTTGTTTTGTCTTTTTATTCGATCACTCCTTCTGTTGGAAGTATCCTCTTGTTGTTTAGCTATGCGTGCACTTCTCCTTTTTTCTGCACGTTTTTCTTCTACCGTCTTTATCCTTAGTCTTAACTTCTTTACGAACCTGGGCTCAAGATGCTTTCTTTTCTTAAGTCTTTTAGTTGGTACTTGGACTTCGTTTCCTTCTCTTGCCCTTTTGTTCTCATTTACTGTTGGTAATTCTGTTTCAGTTTCTTCTTCTTCTATCTGACTAATACCAGGGCTCGCATCTATTTCTTCTGCCTGGTTACTAATCTGGCCTTGTTCAGGTAAATTTTGTGTTTGCTCTCCAAGTGTCTCTGATTCTGTTTCCTGAACACGTTCTTCTACTCCTATCTGATCCTGCTCAAGCACTTCGATCTCTGGACTTTCTTCTGCTCGAACTATTACACTATGTCTAGTCTGTCCCTTCCCGATATCAGGAGTCAGTGGAGGAGTATCAAACACTTGCTCTGTATCCTGCACTTGTTCAGTATCGGGCACTTGTTCAGTCTTCTTCACTTGTTCTGTATCAATCACGTGCTCTGTCCCTGTCTGACCTTCTCCTTCCTCAGTTTTGATGTGAATCTCAAGATTCTGAGGTTCTTCGCCTGTGCCTTGCTTTTCCTCACTAGTCCACTCTCTACCTTCCTGTAGTCGCTCCCTTGTTCGAATTGGGTCTTCAGTGAGATCAATCAATGGAATCCACTCCTCTGGCCGTATACTTGGCAGCTCGTCTTCAGCTACTTCTGGCTCAGCTTCTTGGACCCCTTCAGCAGGCTGGACTCTTGGCAGTTCGTTATCAACTATTCTTGGGCCAACATCTGCTGATTCTGCAGCTCGACTGGTACTGGGCTGTACGTCGTCAGCTACTTCCGGTCTGGCTCCTGCAGAATCCTCTGCTGGACGCCCTTCTGCTTCAGGCTCCTCGTCTGGTAATACCTTCTGGGTGTGGCTGGCGTGTACCCAGCGTGGAACTCCTGCACACTTTACTGCTGTGGTAGTTACCAGGATCACCTGACGTTTTTCTCCCCACCTTGGCTCCAGGCAGCTTTTCCGAGTGTGTTTCTTTATCTTCACCCAGTCCCCTGGGACCAGTTTGTGGAGAGGAGTCGTTGGATTGAGGATGGCGTCTTCTCCGATCTGGCGAGAGATAGAACGCACTTGGTCACCCAATCTCTTGCAGTATTCAAGCACCAAATCAGTAATACTCAACAGTTTGCTTCCTGGTACCCATGCTTGTCTCATCACTCTTCCCATAATGATTTCATGGGGACTTAGGCCTGTCTTGCGATCAGGAATACTTCTGAGTCCCATCAGGACCAAGGGCAGGGCCTTCACCCAGTTCAATTTAGTTGCATCACACAGTTTTGCTAGTCTGTTTTTGATAGTTCCATTTATTTGTTCCACTACTCCAGAAGCCTCTGGACGGTAGGCACAGTGAAGCTTTTGTGAAATTCCAAAGGCCTTACAGAGTTCATCGATCACTTCATTATGAAAATGTGAGCCTTGATCTGATTCAATAGTGACTGGCACCCCGAATCTAGGTATCAGTTCTTTCAATAAACACTTAGCTACTGTTTTTGCGTCATTTTTGGGAGTAGGGAAAGCTTCCACCCACTTTGAAAATAAACAGACCATGACAAGGACATATCTCTTCCCTTCACAATGGGGCATGGTGATGAAATCAACCTGTATCCTTACAAAGGGACCCCCGGACCTCCCAATTTTCCCCAGTTCCACTACAGTCTTCTTCCCTGGGTTCATCTTTTGACATGTCAGGCACCTCTGGCAGAGGGACTCTGCTACTTTCCTGAACTTTTTACTGTACCAAGTCTGTTGGAACACTAGAATCATGGCGTCCCTACCAATGTGTGATCCTTCATGTATCAACCTCGCCATTGTGCTAAGTAGGTGTCTAGGCAACACAGGCATACCAGTTGGACCTATAATGACACCATCCACACGTCTTGGTCTACATCCATCTTCCTTCCACTTCTCTCTTTCTTGCCAAGGTGCCGCCTGCTGCCACTCTTTCACCTCATCCCATGTAGGCACTTCTTCAAACACCTGAAGTTGGCAGCTGGTTCCTGGCCCCCCTCGTTTTGGATTTACGATATACCGATCTCTTGCGCACCATTGGGCCACTCGATCAGCATAATCGTTTCCCAGTGATACCTTGTCCATGCTCTTCTTATGAGCAGCACATTTTACCACTGCCAGTACCTTTGGTAACTGGATTGCCTCTAAAAGGTCTTGAATAACTTTTCCATTTCGAATAGGGGTACCTGATGAAGTCAGGAACTCCCTCTGTAGCCACAATTGGCCAAAGTCATGCACGACCCCATAACAGTACTGACTTTCAGTATACACTGTTATGCATAGGTTCTTCCCAATTTGGCAAGCTTTTATCATAGCAATCAATTCGGCCACTTGTGCAGACTTGATGTGATATAGATAACCTGCTTCCTCAATTTTCTCTAGGGACACTACTGCATAGGCAGCACTCAGGCCTCCTTGTTCATGCCTTAGACATGAACCATCTACAAATAGTTCTTTATCATGCTCAGGCAATGGCGTTTCTTTTATGTCTGGGCGTGGCTTGGTATTGAATTCTGTTAGATCAATACAATCATGTTCATCATCCACCCCCCCTTCCATATCCTTTGGGTCGGGGAGTAAGGTGGCTGGGTTCAGAATACTGCACCTAACAATGTTTGCATTTGCAGCACCCACAAGAATCCTCTCATATTTAGTCAGCCGACTAGGGGTGAGATACTGAGTTTTTGTTCTGGTCAACAAAATTACCACTCCATGTGGAACATACACAGTTACCGGATGTCCCATGACAATTGACTCACTCTGTTCTTAAACTGGCACAGGTAGCAGCTACTGCTTTCAGACAACCGGATAATCCAGCAGCCACTGGATCCAAGGTGGCAGAGAAATATGCCACAGGCCTTCTGGTTGTGCCATGTTCTTGAGTTAGGACAGACAACGCACAATTATCGCGAGTGTCACAGAATAGGGCAAATTCTTTGGAATAGTCTGGCATTCCCAATGCAGGGGCTGTACACAGACAATTTCGCAGTTTGGTGAAGGCTGTTAAGCTTTCATCATCCCACTCTACAATCTCGGGTGTTCCTCTCTTGGTCATTTTTATCAAGGGCCTGGCTAGGACTGCAAATCCCAGAATCCACTGCCTGCAGTATCCTATCACACCCAGGAACATTCTGATCTCTTTTTGAGTACGGGGTAACTGCATCTTTTGAATTATCCTCACTCTTTCCGATGTCACTTTTCTGACACCTTTTTCTATCTGGTGCCCCAGATATTTCACCGATTTTGCACAAAACTGCAACTTGTCAGGGGACACTTTATGTCCCTTTTCACACAGGTGATTCAGTAGGGCAATGGTGTCAATCACACAATCCTTATGACTTTTAGACGCCACCAAGAGGTCGTCTATGTATTGCACTAAGACAGAGTTCCCAGGTAAGACCAAAGTTTCCAAACATTTTTTCAAGATCTGATTAAAGATAGAGGGGCTCTCTGTATACCCTTGAGGGACCCGGTTCCAGCAATACACGTGACCCTCGAAAGCAAATGAGAAAAGAAATTTGCTATCTGGATGCAAAGGAATGGAAAAGAATGCATGAAACAAGTCTTTCACAGTGAACCACTCAGCATCCCAGGGAATCTGATACAGAATCACTGCTGGGTTCGGGACAATGGGGCAACAGGGAACTACTATTTTGTTGACTTTTTGTAGATCCTGTACTACTCTGTACTTGCCACTAGGCTTCTTGATGCCCATAATCGGAGAGTTACATGGGCTACTCATTACCTCCTGTATGATGTTTCCTTCTAGCAATTTCTGTATTTCCACAGCAACACCAGCTTTCACTTCTGCATTCATTCTGTAGGGTTTAGTATTGGGGTATACTGCATTGTCCTTTATTGCTATCTGTATGGGGTCCACATTTTTCATTAACCCCACATCTTTCCCAGTAAAGTCCCACACCTCTGGCTTCACTGCTTCTTGGAGTTCTTTGGGTAAATCCTGCATGGTCATTCATTTAATTTCCGAGTCAGGGCGGACTAACATTAATTTATAAATGCCGTCTTCATCTGGGGTCTGAATTTCAACACCCTTTGGTGTGCAAAAGATGGTACAGTTCATTTTGCACAGCAAATCACGTCCCAGTAAGTTCACTGGACTGGTGTCGCAAACGACAAATCTATGCATTTCCTTAAAGTTTCCAATTGATATTTCCATGGGCTTGGTAACAGGGGTACTAATCAATTGATTAGATACACCCACTACTTGGATGGCTTCTCCCGAGAGGGGTAGGTTTGGAACGTCCACTGTTCTCACAGTAGAACGGGTAGCGCCAGTGTCCAACAGAAAGGTGACATCGTTTCCGTCAACCTTTCCTTCAATGTATGGTCCGGACTGGTCTACCGGCAAGGAGGCGCCAAGTACGCACTCCTCGTCCTCCCCTCTCAGGCCCCGTCAGTACTGGTCATCACAAAGGAAGGTATCATTTAAAAGATACTGCGAAGTTGCTGCATTTCTGTTCTCATTGCTTTCCCAGACTTCTATCTCATCTCCCTCTGCCTGTTTTCCCCTGTATACTTGCTTTGGTGCTCGGGGCACCTGAACTGTTTTTACCTGTGGTTGTGTCTTTCTTGGTCTCTCTTTC
The DNA here is from genome assembly GCF_964261635.1 of Lissotriton helveticus. Taxonomy (NCBI): domain Eukaryota; kingdom Metazoa; phylum Chordata; class Amphibia; order Caudata; family Salamandridae; genus Lissotriton; species Lissotriton helveticus. The sequence goes on from NC_136059.1 coordinate 1,035,526,183, forward strand.
TGCGTCTGTGGAGTTAAATCAGGAGTTTTGGGGTTATCTTCGGGCAAGTAAGGACACTCGTTACGCCAGTGTCCAATTTCGCCGCACTGATGGCAGGGAAATTTCTTCATAGCCTCTTCCCTGCCTATTTTGGGCCGGGGCTTGCCTCCTCCCCCTCCCCCAGGGCCTTCGTTCTTAGCCTTTTTGACCATGTTACTCAACTGCTTTTCCTGCTGTTCTGCGAGCTTCACCTGAGCCCACATCACTTTTTCCTTGAGAGCCTTTTTCTTTTCTGCCATCTCGTCCTCGCAGTACTTTGCGTACCGCAGGACCTCGTCTACCTTTTTTGAGTGCCAACAGATTTTGTTATCTTTTATCCACTGACAAATTTCAGGTCTTAAACCGTTTACAAACCTGTAAATAAAGTGCGTCATATCCTTCATCTCGATGTTATCTATACCACTGTAGGTTTTAAACACCTGCAACAGCCTTTCATAATAGGAGTGGACTGTCTCCTCTCTCTCCTGCGTTGTTCTATCTATCCTGGTCCAATCAGTTTCCTTTGCTGGCACCTTATTTTTCAAATGCTGAATCACTTGTTCATATTTTTTCATCACTTCAATTGACGGCTCCCCTGTGGTAGAGTCCCTCGGGTACTCTTCACTAGGCCAGGCTATGGCGATCTTACACTCAGTCCATAGATCGACCGGGACCACGATGTCGAAAAACCCATCCAGGTCTTTCCACAGGCATTTTTGCACCTTTACGAACCTTTCCACTTGCCGGTACCATTCAACTGGCTTCTCGCGCAGCTTCGGGAAATCGTTAGTAAAGGACACAATATCCTGTCTGGACCATGGAACGTGCACATACCTCCCACCTGGTACTTCGCGCATGGGGCATAAAGTTTCGGGCTTGTCTACTTCTCTCAAAGGGAACTCAGGGGTAGCTTGTCTGGATCGGGCCTCATCTTTCTTACGTGCCCACCTCGTTTTCCACCTTTCCACGTCTCCCCATTTTTGCAAAACTGCAAGCAACTCTTTAATCTGCAACTTCCTCCCTGACACATTCAAGTTCTCTAAGTCCTTGTCTGAGAACTCAGCTCGGTATGGCTTCTGCAAGGGCTTTGATCTGGATATATCTATCCCCATACTAGCTGCGGTGTCGGTCAGTTTCTCGTGGAGCACCCTAGTACTCCTGGTAAGGCTTTTACACATGAACAGTAATTCTTCTTCAGAATAAGTATTCAGTCTGTCTAATCCCACATTTCCTGCCATTAATTCTTCTATTTCTTCTCTCAGTTTGTAGAGGTCTAAAGGTTTCGTTTGCGGAGCCTGTTTTTCTAATTCACGACTCCAATTTTCAATTTCTTCTGGCGTTACCAAAGAGACACTCCTGGTACCCGTTGCTGATTCTAATTTAATTTCTTTTGTATCAAAAGGATTATGCCTCTTCTGCACTCCCTTCCCTGTTTGTTTGTTTGGCAGGTCCAAGAATACAACTTCGGACTCGCACTCACTGGACTGATCGTCTATCAGTAGGGGCTCTTGCCTCTGCGGGGCCATTATCGGGTTCATAACTGGAGTGTTCGGACCTCCTTGACTATTCCCGTACAATGGAACCACGGGTCCGATTGTTACCGGAATAGTCAAAGCTTCAGGACTGGTATTTAACTGGGAGATTTTCTGAATTATTTCTGACCTCTGTCTCGCTATGGCCTCTTGCTCCCTTTCATCCAATACTCTTCCTAAGGTTCGGTCAGGTATCATCTGTGGGGTCAGGTGAGGCGTAAAACTCGGGGCAGTAGGATGCGTTTCACTTGGTCCCCCACCATAATTCGGTTTTGGGAACAAAGTTCCTGTACCAAATGACCTGCGCTCTTCCCCATATGGAGGCTGCAAAAAGGGCACTCCTGAACTTAGTGGCTTCTCTTCGTTTTCATAAAGAGGTCTGGGATAAAAGAGTTTTTCACGGGAATATTTTTCCTCCGGGTTCACGGGCATACTGGGATATATATTTCGTACCTCCGGGGGCTCGGGCTTCTCAAAATAGGGCAATACCTGGCCCCCTCCCCCCCTACATAGGGATCGATCCTCCTCCTTAATAGATGGACGCTGGAGATTCTCTCCTGCACTGGAAGGCCGGGCTCCTTCATTATAAGGGGGCGGGCTTCTCGTAAAAATGTCATCTAACAATTCATCGTCTGACTCCCCAAGGGCTCCCCAATGCTTACTCTTTTCTGTCCTTTTCTCTCCCCCAGAAGGGTTACCTGCTGGCATCATGGGAAACAGACCTTCAACAATCATGCTCTGCCTCCACTGTTTCATCCTCTTATCCCTGGTCTCCTGTTTCAGCCTGGGGTACCACTTAGTCAGACCTTTGTCCATTCGGGGTTTCTCTCTTTCAAAAGCCTCAATCTCTCATTCCTCTAATGCCTCATACTGCGTTAGTCTCGGCCTGGGATGCAATTCATTCATGCGGGTTCTCAAATTAAATAAAATTCTGCCATTGAAAGTACCGTCTAACGGAAAAGCCAATACTCCGTCATCTTTTGTGTACTTTACCCAATTTTCCAACCACACACAGGTGTTGTACCCTCGGTCAAACATCATGAATGAGGCGGGAGTATTCGGTGGCGGGATAGTGACGCCCTCTCTAGACTTAATCGGTTTGTCCGTTTTGAAATAATTCTTTACCCTACTTACAAGGGACATCTTTCTCTTAGCTCCGTACATGATATCGTATCTATTAGCTTTCCACTGATCCCTTTCGAACCCTTGGTTTCTTGGATCGGGTCTAGTCTCTGGACTATACGAGTGCCTCATACGTTTTCTACTCTTAACTCTGTTTACACAATCACCTCCAATCAGAACGCGTCTTGCAATTTCGTGCAACCAATGAGGTGCGCGTGTTCAAATAATTTCGGCCAATGGGTGCGCGGCCCCTTCGTGAGACTGTCCTCACTCCTCGGCGCTTCACCCCTCCTTTACAATTCCAGCCCCGCTACCCGCCCGCTGCTTCTACCAATCCCAGCGCGGCACGGAGTGACGTCAGAGGCGCTTCGCGGCTGACTCCCTCCCTTCACAAGGTAACGGAAACTTTCTTTCTTTCTAAAGTGCTCAGTGCTTGGTTTATTTTACAACAAATACACATTCGCCACAGTGCTCAAGTGTCTAGACAGGAAAGATTTCTTTTACTGCAAGTAAACTACTTCCATTTACTTTTCACGCGCTGCGGGCAGATCTCTTCCGCCTACCCTTCACTCTAGCATCGGTGAACCTGTTATTCCCCTAAACTCATCCCCTTCTCCGGGATATATCCGAGTCTAAGGTTTCCCAGTGGACCCCTCTGCTTTTACCCAAGCTCCGAGGAACCTGCTACTCTTCCGATGTGACCCTTACTAGGTTACGCCACTATGGGAATTTTGCCAATGAACCTCGTTACTGACATTTATTCACACATGTATTCAGAAAAACCCTAGTTAGTGCTTCCCGGTTATCCTAACCTGCACCTAACTTTCCTTAAGCCTGTGACCTCAGGACAATGGATTCTATTCACCACTTGCCCTTTCAATTCCCCGGGGAGTTCGGACAACACAATACGAGACGGTTTACAAATGCGTGGATTAATACATATAACAATATAAGAACAAGAATAATAACAATACAACAATTCATGAATTTCAGCAGCGTATTCACAAGAGAGTGATCGGTTCCCTCGCAACAGCCGCTCTTATAGCAGCATTAATGTACTAGCAGCTTCCGACTTAACTAGTCTAACTAGTTCTACCTAACCTTTAGCTAGTCCCTAACCATCCTCTGATCTACCAGAAAACTGATAGAGCCCGCGAGGTCACCCAGCCAATGATTCCGCCGTTTCCGGCTTCAGGGCCCATATACTTTCAATTCACACTATTCATTGACCAGGCGACTTCACGGGCTGCTACCAATTGTGTGTGTTCCCTACTGTTATTACTCAGTGTACCCGACTTACCATCCCCCGACACGGGTACCTATGACTTCAATGGATCAGGGGCCTAGCTGTAAAAGGAAAGGCAACAAATGCAATTTCAAATGACATTCAATACTGTTGTAAAATGACCACGGACAACTGGAAGTTTTAAAATGTTTATCTAAAGTTCGTTATCTTCTAACATGAGATACACAAGAATAAGGCAATCAATAACCAAGATAATGTAAATTATATAGCTATAGAGAAATAAAGACAGGGTAATCATTCAAATGCAATCTTGAGAGACAAAGAAAATATGCTATGCATTCAAGGCAAGAAATCTTTAGAGTATTTAAGTAAGGCAGTTCTAGACCATATCAGAAAATGGCAAATCGCAATGCAAAATATGATTTCTAAAAGGTAGGGTAACATGGGAACATATCACGAAATATGCAAATGACTTTACGTTTCAATAGTTTGCGGCAAAAGCATGGAAAAAATCAACATATGCAAAGGTGTCACTTTATTGAAGCAAAAGGTAGAAATATAGAAAGGTGCAAGTTTTAAGAACTTAGAGCAGTATTTACCTAGAATGGTGTGGAAACCAAACCCTGGCCACGGGTCAGTTAAGGACAGGAAACCCTCAAGGAAGGATACCCCTCAAAGGACAGCAGGTGCAGAATGGACACCCCAGACAGGACAGGATACCCTCAGATTAGGAATCAGGACAGGACCTCAGGACAGGACAGCAGACCGCTCAGGACAGGACCGCTCAGGACAGGACCGCACCCGCAGTTTGGAAGCAATGCCTGCGCTCCACCCTCTCTGCAGCTATCGATCAAGACCCCGATTGGGTCAGCGAACTCCCAGCAAAGTGCTTCGCCAGCACTTTAAGGTTCAGTAGAACCTTAGTCTATGGTCAATTTTGGACAGAGTGCTCCGCAGCGCTCTGTATCTTCAGTCACCTATTGAGTACGATGGGTCAGTGACAGGTCAGCTAAACCAGACAAGTCGGACAAATTCCCTAGGTGAACCCAGGGTAGTTATACTCTTTGGGTCAGTGTACCACCCCCCAATGTTGCAAAGTGTCAGAATCCCTCAATTTGGATTGGTCCTAAGGTAGGATTTGGGTAACACACCAATCAGAATACACGATTTATATGCCTACTTTACATATTTGGGTACCGCCTAGCAAGATTGGGGTTCCCATGAGAAACCGTGCAGAAATACGAGTGACAAATTAACAATGTAACACATTAGGAGCAACATTCTCCGTTCTCGTAGCGCAGAGGTGGCTTTCCCAGGCGCATCTTGACTGTGGCTGCCAGCTGGCTGAGTTCCACTGTCCAAAGTTGCCACCTTTCAGTGCTCCCTGATCATGCGCAGAAGAGACCGTCAATATGGCTCCCAATCAGTTCGGACCCCCATTCCCCGCGGTACATGAAAAGTAAGCGAGAACAAATTAATACACAAACATAACGTTATGAAATCACATCACAGGGTTGTACTTTCAACTTATCATCATAAAATATACTTATGCAGTCTAAATGTTAGCTACATGGATACAGTCACAAGAGCAGTGGCACGAGCAGTACCACATGATTGGCAAAGCTATGTATTACGCATGCGCATAAATTTCCCTCCACTTCTGCAGACGCGTCAGGACACGTGAGTGTGGCTGGCGCATGCGCAGTAACTAAATACAAGCAGCGGCCATATTTTACGGACACGGATTAAAGTCATTAGGAATACACATAGGCAAGCTTCTTAATCCTTATTCAAACTTAATATAAACGTTAGTAAGACGTACACTTATTACCTTGTTACACATAAACGAGGTTCTTGACTACAGCAAGGTCGCAAATATGCGAAGCTTTGCTTCATCAGTACCACTTGGTGAGATTGGCCCAAATGATGACCAACAGGGCGGTCTAGAAAACGTAACTGATGGGTATCCATACAACGTAGTGATGGGTCCTAGCGTTTCATGTAGTGGACTAGACACACTTTGAACACAGAGTTTTGAGTTTCCTGAGACCCACAGTTATTATTATTGTATACAGTGTCTTGTAAGGGGTTATAACTGTGTTTAGGTCTTTAAATATTTCCCTTGGACCCTACTCTCTCCGTTTGTATTACGACTCTTTACAAACCACCAGTTCATAGTCATTCCCTGGTCAAGAGTCGGGAGAAGATTTAGAGGGAGTAGATGCTTTCCTAGGGCTAAACAGGCATTGGTAATGTATGGAACAAATCTTATGCCCTTACATATTCTGCTTTGGCCTGCACGCTGCAAATGATGTGTATCAAAAGGAGAGTGAGGAGCAGAAGTAGTTAGTTCACTTTCCCTTAGGATTATAATAATAATCCAAAGGAGCTAGCTGTGCTAGTAATGCTCATGTAGAGTGTGTCAGAAAAACATATTAGTTTTTATGAAGGCCCTCACCCAGCAACTTGGTGGCATGCTTCATCGGGCCCCACCTAAGCACCAAAGAATTGTACCTGGAGACCAGATTACCTGGTGCTGAGCCCTGTAAATCTGGCCCGCATCTAAGGTGTTCGCCCCCTGAATCATAGGGACCTTGGCACGCATAAGTGTCTAGTTGGAGGTGAGGGGAATTACCAGCTGCAGGACTGAGCATAGCCCGCTTTGTCTACCATGCTTCATCTCTCTCTTGCAACACGCCAACTGCATGCTCATCGCATGCGGTGTCCAATTAACAGGTTGCGACCGTTGGAGGTAGGGCCATAAACGTAATAGTGCTTCATTCTACCTTGTGAAGCATTGCTGAAATTGCACCAGTGTGCATTACTGTAATGGTCTGGTGTGACTAATATCGCCATGCACCGGACATTGTGCCTCATTTCCAGGGAAGTACAGGACTTGCGACTCTTCGATCGTGTGAGTGACTGGAGCTGTTTGATGCAGCCAAAATCGACATCGATACTGTGCCTCATTTCTAATTTATTTCTGATATCTGTTGCACTGCATAGCAGTGCGGACTGTGTGTGTGAGAGACAGTGGGGAACCAGTGATTCACCACAATGGACGGCGGTTTGCATGTTACATTGAATTCTTGCCAGAAAAGCATTACGTTTGACATTGGGTTTCTCCGTGCGGCCTCGACCTATGGTGCTGCTAAAAGTGGTTCAATTTTGTTTATGTACATATTGCAGATATAGTTGTGACCCAGAGGTCCACACACTAACTGTGTGGTATTGAATAATAAGAATTGCTAGTGTGGAACTGGAGTGGACAACGTGTAGCACCGCCTAAGGGTACTGGGGTGGGGTGTATATTAGGATCTTTCCCATGTGTGCTTATTGCTAATGTCATTTGAACACGGATGGGTCTAGCAATGCTAGTAATAATTTAGAATTAGATTTATCAGAAAAATTCATCTTCGGAAGCAGCAACTCCCTGAGGGATGACTCCTGGTGGCCAATGGAGCTCGGCCCTGCACCCACAGAGCACACTGTAAACCTCTGAATAATACATGACAGCAAGCTCTTGATGAGGAAGCAGATAAACGCCATCTCTTCCTCTAGCTTTCTGACTCTCCACTTACTCAGAATAATCTTCAAATGACTCCCCTTCAGAATCAGACGCTCTGTCACCCAAGCTCTCATCACCAGCCGCCTGGACTACAGCAACTCCCTCTATGTGGGAATCACCGCTCAACTACTAAACAGTTTCCAGACCATCCAAAACTCAGTGGCCAGGCTCATGCTCAACCTCTTAAGGAAGACCCCCATCTCCCCCCACTTCAAAGCCCTACACTGGCTCCCAGTCAGCAAATGGTGCCTGTTCAAACTGCTCACCCACACTTACAAAGCCCTTCACAACCAGGGTCCAGCCTATCTCAACCACAGGGCAAACTTCCACAACCTACCCACATACTTCCTGGCCAACACCCCCCCCCCCCCCACACACACACACATCAAGTCCTGGAATGGCCTGTCCCTCCGTCTCCGTACTTCCCCCACCCTGCAGGAGTTTAGGAAGGACCTAAAGACCTTGCTCTTCAACTAAACCATCTCAGCAGCAGCACCCTGTGTCTGGATACCCTCAGGAGTGATAAGCAGCACTCTACAAATCCTATCTGGTTGGTTGATGCCCAGGAATATATGATGTTCATGTAGTGTTGATTATTGTGTGTGTTGAATACAAACTTTATTTACATACATCACATGGGAAGTCCCTTTTGTGATGCTCGAGGTATTTATTGTGAGTGAGTGCTGTACCATTGCTTTACACATTACCTCTGTGTTAAGCCTGACTGCTCTGTGCCAAACTACTCAAGGGTGAACGCAGGTTATACAGTGCGTGTGATCACCCGCCCCTGATGGGAGTGGTGGATTCTGATTGGCAGGGGCATCTCCTCAACCAATCAGAAAGTGCCAGTTCCAACAGGCGCGCAACGGCCATTGGACTAAAAGGGCTTCAGCCAACACCCCCCCACACACACACATCGTGTGTGGCAGCCCGGGATGAGACTGCTTCCAAGGCACAAAGCACTGCAGCACCCGAGTACTTCACAGGTCTTTTAAAGACCTTTTGTCTGTTAATGAGGCATTGTTTTGTTTCAATCCTTCTAGGAGCCCCTGCAGCTACACTCTGCCTATTGCTTAGAGATTCAGCCCCCCCCCACACCCCTCCCCCAAAAATCTTTTTTTAGTCCCCCCCTCCCAAAATGTGGCTCTAGTTGCGCCTCTGAGTTCCAACATGCATCCTCTCTCCTTCATTGCACCACGGGTAATGTTTTATCAATCCAGGTGTGAACTGCCAAAGGTGTGTTGTCTGTCCGCTCCAGAGTTTGAGATCCTGTTGTTTCTCAGGGTGGCAAACCGTGTTCAGCTGTTCTCTCTGAATGTTCATGCACCCATCAGGCGAGAGTGAACGGAGAAAAAAGCTCCATGTGCCCTTCGGGAAGGAGTCTATTGTCATATCTCAATCAGAAAATGTGGGATTATGAAACAGTTTTCGATAATTCTTGACTTTCTGAGTAATGTCTAGTTAAAGTGTCTGCCTTTGTGTTGTTTGTTCCAGGAAATCTGCCTGCCTGAGGCTAGACAACACTTTCGCCAGATCCCCTGTCCTTTGGATCTCCAAAGGTCATGTTGATTATTTGGGAAAAGGCCCTTTTAAAGTTATGGTCATAACAAAAGAGGGATTTTATCTCTTCTCTGACAACCGTGCCAGTACTTGCAATGCCATAGACCGCAGAGCACCCTGTTGGCAACGTCCCATAAGCACTTCCATCCTGTATCCACTGAGATATTCATTGCACTTCAAGAGATGTTAATTAATTGGATCACAACTGTTCCTGTAACCACGTCACAGAGCGAGGTATCGACGCACTGCTCCCTTCCTGCGTACTATGCGTCCTTGGGCTTTCTTGCTGTCCCAGCGGTAGCTCTGGGGGGTCTCTGCGCAGCACTGCACCTGCTGCATATTGAAGTGCCACTTAAAACCACACTCACTCTTAAAACAGCCGGACCTCGACGTGGCAATATACGGCAGCTGGTCTCATTCTAACTTGGTACCAAAGGTGGTTCCAGATTGCGCAAGCCACAGCAGGCCCAAGAGGCAATGCTCTGTTTCTGGCGCAGTTTGTGTTCTGCTTTTAAAGAGGCGGCGGAGCCAGAACAGAATCTGTTTACGTGGTTGGCATTGCCCGCAAGAATGTGTAAAACTAACCAGTGTTGTTTCCCTCTGGCGCACTCTCGTGTTCCAGCTTCGCGCCAGGCTCTTATCGGCTGCGACGCTTTTTACATTGTTGTCCATAAAAGCGAGGCAGCCGGAGCAGCGCTCTGTTCCGAACAGCGCGGCTGCTAAACCTGACAAGGGCAAGAGACGCAGCCCTAATCTCCCATTCCGCCTCGAGTGCTGAAGCGCTGCTGGGCAGCCGGCCAGGCACCCTGCGAAGGAGCGGGAGGAGGAGCGGACACAGGGACGCTGGAGCTCCGTCCTTCCCTCTCTCTCTCAGCAGCTTCAGCCGGACGCGAAACAAGCGCAAGGGGAGCGAAAACAACGCATGGGGCAAGATTTTAGCGCATCACAGCTGGACAAAACGGGACAACGCAACGACAGCAATCCCTGGATTGGACGTCTTTGGTACCTCGGCAGTGACACTACTTTCAGGGAACTTTGACATTACTATAACATCAATAGAAGGCTAGCTCTTCAAACTGCGCTTTGCAGGGTGCATACATAGGTTTTGTTAGTCCTACCTTCCTTCATCAAGCCTCCTAGGATGGAATTGATGTGGTGTATTTGAACACATTTCATTTGATTTCGCGGGTGAAGAACTGTCCTGTTTTACACACAAACTTCCTTCCTTTGCAGTGTTTCCTTCTGCCACGTTTCCCTGTATCTCCCTGCGTCCCAGATAAAGCGCTTCACCTGTGCTGACGGCGTGTGATACTAGGATCCTCGGGAATCGCACTGATTGAGGTAGTTTTTCCCTTATCCTTTTGCGTCTTTTTTTTATTTTACTTCATCTGGTCATCCCATCTGGACTCTGGCTTGCCTTCCTCTGCTCGCTGCTCCTCTGTAACTGTCCTCACTGCTGCACTCTTTGCAGGTGGGCACCGCGCCTGGCTCTCCCTGGTGGCTCCCTGCGTGCCACGGCTGTTGGTGGGATGCCCTGCTCTGTGGTGCCAGGGTCTCTGTTCGCCACCAGTTCTGTGACTCTGTCCGGCGCCCGTGGGCCCTCCTGAGTACTTGCCCCTCCCTCTTCGTGCCACAGCTGTCTAACAGGTATCATCGGAGTGAAGCGTGGTGCCAGCTGTCTGGTTACTACCCACCGCTGCCACCTTTGGCACCCTCGTCCCAGCCCCCGCTGGATGGAAGGAGAGCACGAGGTGTCCCGGCTCCGCGCCCTCTTCCTCTCCTGTGACGCCAACCGCTCGGGGCGCTTGGAAAGGGAGGACTTCGAGACGCTGTGCGCCGAGCTCCGCGTCAGCCCGGAGGAGGCAGAGGCCGTCTTCCAGCGCCTAGACACAGACCGCGACGGGGCCATCACATTCCAGGACTTCACCATGGGCTTCCACGGGACCCGGGGCTCCCCCTGGCTGCGGAGAGGAAACTCGGGGGCCGGCGTGAGGGCCCCCGGCGAGGAGCCGGACGACGAGCACGGAGGAGACCCCTTTAACCCGGCTTGGGAGGACTTCCAGCTCCGGCTGGGGGATGAAGCCGCGTTTATTCCGAGGTAAGGAGCAAGTTCACCCCTTTTTTTTTAAACATTATTACTCTTCTGATCCGGCAAACAAGTACCGATACTGTCCCATAAGTACTGCTACTGTCCCATAATGCTGATGAAATCAGCTGTCAGACTGCGTAAGAGAAAACAAACGAGAAGTTTATGTTGTGGGTGGTAAAAGCACGGATACTTTGGAGCATGTTTTTGGAACAGAGTCACTTTCCGGATTTGCAAGACTTTCAGATTCCAGTGCCACCATGCAATTAATTATGGCGCAGACACAAACGTGGACAATGTGTTAGAAAGAAATTATACATTTTCAGCCTTGGCGAAGTATGTTTATTTAAGCGGGGTGCCTTCTGCTTGAAGGAGCGCTTAATTTATTAGGTGGAAGCTGCTTCCTTTAGAAAAAGGGGCCTTTCTATGTATAGCTGTCTGCAGGGGACTTGTAAAGCGCTAAGCGCCTCTTGGCGCTGTAGAAAATTGATTGGTGTAGTGAATACATATTTAATTCCTTTGGGAAGCCATGCAGCTTTCTCAGTTATGTAAAATGTAATTACACAGTGTTCGGTTGTGGGTTGTAATACGTTCTCAGTGAAAGTAATACACCTTCTCCTAGAGGAGGACAGACTTCTGGGCAGTGTGTGGATTGGTGCCAAAGCAATGGAAACATATGGATTGCTCCAGTCTGATGTGTGTAAATGTTAACTCAAGATAACACTCCAGGCCAGAGTAACAACAAAGAAAAAACAAACTCTTTTTCATTCCTAAGTGAACGTTATGTGTGACCAAACGTCTTTTAGAGGCGCAGACCCATAATCAGGTGTGCAAGCTTTAACGTCTGTAGATGGAGGGTAGTATGGTAGACTGTAAGCAGAAGTAAGTTTAGGGTTAGTGTGGAGAAAGGGTGTTTCTGATGGGGCATACACGTGCAGAATACAGTGAACACTTGTAAACTTGAAAGTTTTTAGATATCCACAACAGTTTTGAGTGTGCAGAAAGGATGAATCATGCTTTGGATTTTACGTACTGACAACTCCCAAGCCGTAGTTATAGCCATAGCTAAATTTCTCCACTGGATGTGGATAATTCGGGCCCGTAAAATGAGCCTTCAGTAATTTTGGCCTAATGATACTTGACACTTGAAACTGTAAAATGTATCTAGTGAGTACTGTACCTAGTGATGAATTTTGAATTTTTTTAAAATTTATGTCTTCTTTTTAACATAACTTATTTAATGATTGTAATCTATGGATTTTAGATTCATGGTTGGCCAATAATAATTGTTAATTGAGAGACGAAGTGATGAACTGTGGATTTTACTAGCTGTCAGTGAAGGGTAATTTTACAAATTTTAAATTGTAAACATTTTTTGAAAATGCTTAAGGTTGTAATCGTCTTTTATGATTGAACAAATCGAAATAAAGACTTTTTGATTTGATTTGAATCATGCTTTGCCTGAGAAACTGGTATAAATAGTCCTTTGAACCAGGCACTTGAGTGTAGCAGATGCATGTGGTTTTTTGGAACTGACGCTATGTATGCTGGAGGACAGCATTTGGTTATTTTTTAGTTATGAAAGATAAGCAGAATCCCATTTGAACCAGCTTTTGCTGACTGCTCAATGCGATTATGCATACTATAAAAGAGAAGAATGCATTTATGACAGAATTATTTTGAGGAGCTTATAATACTGAAAAGGGCATTTTTTTATTGTGTTGATCAAAATCAAAAACAAGAATTGGTAAAACTAACAGGTTTAATCTGCAAATGCATGTATCATTGGTCATTAGAGCCAGGCACACAGGAAGAAGTCGACAGGAGCGGACAGAAAGGATAATATTTGTAAAGTAGTTCCTCATACAGTTAAATGCAAGGAGGATAAAGGATGCAATCTAACAGCCCATAGAATTTGGTGAGAGATGAATGCTCCTGGGCTTAGCCAAGACATGATTGACAAAATCTCAAACCAACAGCCGAAACAGGGAAAGCCATTGGTTGAAAGGGGGACCCTAAGTCCACAATATGTAGATTATTAACAAATGGTGTGTGTAACAGCTGTGTAGTCGCAACCAAGACCAACAAAAAACGGAACAAATCCCCAATAATAACTATAGCTCTATAACGCTATCCAATGGGATTTAGGTTGATAGCACTTTGTTTCAATAATGGATTTTTCGTATACTTTAATTTTTTGTTATGAATGTTCTCTTTATTCTTATAAATACATTGTGATCCTCCTCTACAAAATAAGTCACACATGTTGTTTATTGTTGCTGTGCAAAATAATTCTTTAATGATCAAATGAGCATAGCTGTGCTTTATTAAGGCTTTTTAGTGGCTTTCATGATTGAAATAGTTATGTTTAGAATAACACCACTGTCTGTCAGTCATGTTATCCACAAGTTAGTAGATGATCTGTCCATCTATTATGGTAGTATTTGGTCATACCGTCTGGTTGTTCATAGGAGATTTGATTGAAATACAAGGACAAGAGGGTCAGAGGGTACAATACAATGTTTGGTGGTACTGGGTACATGATAATATGGGGAAGAGGGCACAGGACACAAACAATGCATATGTACAGGACACAGTGAGTCCTGTAGAAGGTCGGATGCTGTCAGGGGCAACATGATACTGGGAGGAAGATATGCAGCTCTTAAAATATTTCGCAGGAACTGTATTAAAAATAGCCAGATTCTTACAAAAGTGTAGATTTTGTGTTTTTATGCAAATTGTAAGATCACTATAGACAGGAGGCTGTGATAAATATAAACAGTAATCACATAGGTGCCGCTGAAGTGTCAAGGCCACACACATAGCTAGAGAAACTCATAAATAAAAATATTAAATAACTATCTGGAAATACCGGTTAAAATAGGTTGAATTTTTGGGACTTGGCCTTCTCTGCAGGGTATCCCGCAAAAAAATTACCTTACCACTTCTGTTTTCTGAACCCATTTTTGTTTACTTTAGGGCTCTTGTGCACTATACCACTGCTAACCAGTGCTGAAGTGCTTGTGCTGGCTCCTTCAGACATGGCACAATTGGTTTGCACCCCATTGGCACATTTAATTTACTTGTAAGCCCCTAGTAAAGCGGTACTACATGTACCCAGGGCCTGCAAATTACATTCTACTCGTGGGCCTGGAGCGCTTGTTGTGCCACACACTAAAGTAGCCTTTTAAAACATTTCTCAGACCTGGCATTGCAGCCAATGTGCAGTTTTAAACTGGCATATCTGGTAGTCCTGAGGCACCATTTTTAATACACATAAGGCACTCCTAGGTAGGCTTTAAAAAGCCCATTGGCCAGGGTGCATTATATTTAAAAAGTCGTACATGCACTTTTAAGTTTTTCATGTCCTGGTAGAGAAAAACTCCTAAATTAGTTTTTTACTACTGTGAGGCCTACCTTTTCCATAGGATAACTCTGGGTTTGCCTATTACATTTAATAATTGCTAACATTTGTTTGGGAACAGGGAGAAATATCATATTGGACTCAAATGAATTGTAATTTAAAATCCTATTTAATGGTAAAGTCAGAGTTAAGATTACAATTTCGAAAATGCCACTTTTAGAAAGTTTGCCTTTTCCTGCCCAAAACTTTCTGAGGTCTTCGAGGAGTGTACAGCTACCGTGGCCTATTAATTGCTTGCCATTCAGGAATGTATATTGGCCCAAGATAGTAAACACTAGGACCTGGGTTGGCCTGGGAGGACCATCCTGCCTGGATGAAAGGGGCACAACTGATCCCTGGCCACTTACATTTCAAAGACTAACTCCTTTTGTCACCCCAGACTCTTTGGAGCCTGGGGAGGGAGGAAGGAAATTCCAGAACCCACTGTGGGGGGAAACTCTAGAAGTTTCTTCAGCTTCAAAGCTAGGCCCATCAGAGCCTTTCTTGAGTGCACTCCTGGACCTGCGGAAGACCACAAAAGGACTGCCTTGTACTCCAGAATTCTGTCCTGCTGCTTGAGGATTGCTTTGCTCTTCAGAGGACTGCCCTGGTCTTGATGCCTGCCTTGTTTCTTAGAGGACTGCCTTGCTTCCACCAGAGAACAGCCCTCCTTCTTGAGGCCTGCCATATTCTTCAGAGGACTGCCATACTGCTTGAGGCCTGCATTGTTCTTCAGAAGACTGCACTTCTGCTAGACACCTACATTGCTGCTTGAAGGAGAGAGAACCATCTCCTTGAACCTAGAACTATCAGAGTGACTCCAAGGGGCAGCTGTCTGACCTCCTGTTCTGAGCTACAGGGACACAACAAGCACCAGAGGCAGCCCTACAAGTTCCCAGCTGGACTGCTGCAACTGACACTTCTTAGACCTACACATTTGCAAAGCCTGCCCCAGTTACATGTGTTGTTACCTAGAGCTTGTGAGCACTATTTCTTTCTTTAACCTTGAGCACTCAAGACCAGTGCTTGTGGTTTACAGAGTTGTAAACAGTCTGTAAATCTTGCTCTCATCTTGCCACACTTGCTGTGCATTCAAAGACCGAGGTTTGCTTTGGCTGTAGCTGCCTCCTTCTCCCTCCTGCTTTTGAAACGCATGGCCTGGCGTCAAGGCCTCTGCCTTCCTGTTGCTGCTGCCACCTCCGCTTCAGAGCTCAACAAGCATTTGCAATGCAATAGGCTTTGCATTTGCAAGAGTTTGAGCTATTGGCATTGTGCCTTTTATGTATGTCTTTTGAAAACCTGCTAGAGGTGCGTAAACACACACTTTGTACTTGCTTATGAGAAGCAAGACTGGCAGTAACTGCTACTCTTTTACTGCCAGCCTTACTTCTCATAAGCAAAGACTATGAGTAAAAAGTGAGTGTTTCTGCACCGGTTGCAGGTTTTCAAAACACGTAAATAAATGGCATTGTCGTTTACAATGCCATTAGC
This sequence comes from Lissotriton helveticus, assembly GCF_964261635.1. NCBI lineage: Eukaryota > Metazoa > Chordata > Amphibia > Caudata > Salamandridae > Lissotriton > Lissotriton helveticus. The sequence goes on from NC_136059.1 coordinate 1,035,542,209, forward strand.
TCAAACGCTTGCGTGTGCGAGACCTATTGCATTGCAAATGCTTGTTTTCTTCTGCATTAACCACTTCATGAGAGTTAATGGGTTTTCCTGCTCCCCCCCTCATGTACTGAGAGACAGCCATGACAACGTGGGCTTTACACGGCGCTGCCATTACGACGCTGCCATTACAACGCAAGTCGTTACGACTTGCGCTGGAGGGCGCTCTTGGTAAAGGAATAGTTTTATTTTCTATTCCAACACCTTCCCTACTGTTTCGTGGGCTGGAGTTGGAATAGAAAATTAAACTATTCCACAATCCAGCACCTACAGCGCAAGTCGTTGTAACGACTTGCGTTGTAATGGATGCGTCGTAATGGCAGTGCGGGGTAAAGCCCGCGTTCTCATGACATACATCCCATGTACTTCTCCCTAAAGTACCCAACTTCAAAGTCCATGTTCCTCCCCCATTGCAGCTCACCCATGGCTTACTACCCTCCTTGCTTGCTCGCACCCTTGTGTGCTGCCTTTTCCCACCCACAACAATATAAAAAAATAAAATGATGGATGGAGTGTTGAAACTTTTCAAACACTCACCCCCATTCACAGATCTGGGTTTAATCCTGTGTTTAATCCATCGTTGCTTTGCATGACCCTGCTTCCCATGAGAACAGTCTAGTCCAAACTGTCAGGTTCTCCCTGAACCAGAAACCAGAATCCTGGGACTGGTTTTGAGGTATCACCCCTCATCCGTCAGGCTGGCTTGAATCCAGTTGCGCAGCGAGCAAGGGGCCCATTCATGGGCATAGCCTTAGCCACTTAGGGCGCACATAGCAACATCACAAAATAATATGATGGACGGAGTGTTGAAACTTTTCAAACACTCCATAGTTATTTTGTTCACCACGTGCCTCCAGTTTGGACCCAGCCATCTGCAAATCAGTCTTGATCATTCTCCCCATGGGAGCAGTCTATTCCAAACTGCCAGGCCAGGACCTCCGAGTACATAATCAAAGTTAGCAGCAGGGGTACATTTTTGTTAAAAGATAGGGTTCATTTTATTTTTTCTATACCAATTCATGAAATAAAGACAGGTTTTACATTATTCCATTGAAGTGAAATCTTGAAAGCAGAAAATGGCTTCCAACGGAACACACACACGGGAACGCAAGGTTCAGTAAGTAACGTGCTGAAATGAAGTTGGTAAACCTCTCCAACTGGTTTTCACATATAAATGTGTTCCAAGCCGTGGGAGATTTTTGTTTGACGAGCTATTCGATTGTGTTCAGGTGCATTACTGGGTTTTAGAGCTCACATGTCACGAGGAGAGATCCTGTTTCTATGTGGTGAAAGGAAGCTGCACGTATTATGGGAGAGAGGCCAATGCAAAGGGACTGGCATTTCAGGAAGCAGTAACAAGACGAACAGGAAGTTTATTTTACGTGGTATTCTAAAATCTTCAAGTAAAATGTTTACTTCCGGCAGCCATTACACCAAATAGTAAAATTAACGGCACTGGTTTGACTGACAGCCAAGAAACAACCCTCTAGGGTTGCACAGCGACAGATTACTCTTCTGCCTCCTCCAACATTCAGATCTGAAGACCACACACCATTCTCCCTTAATTAAGCAAGTCAAAAAATAAAAAAAATAAACACATTATTATTTACACACATGATCTTGAAATGCCTTATGTAATATATTCAAAGGTGCACCATGTGATGGGAAAATAATACCTGTTTCTTTTATTCACCTGCGAAAATCGGGTTGTACTCTTTTTTAACAGGTTTATTTGTTGGGATTTTGAACAAACATATAACAAGTACATGCATGTACTAATAAATTGTTTACCTTCTTTGGAAACAATCATCAAGCTCAGTTGTCTAAAATGGCTTCAAATGGTTGAATCTGTGATTCTCTCGTCGGAGTGGTGGGAAGAGCAGGGGATTGAGGTGGTGGAGCAAAGGTGGGGGTAGAGAAAAGAAAGCAGTGAGTATTGCCAGGAGACAATGAACGCAATATAGGCCTAGAGGGGGGCTAAATTAAATGTGGAAGGGGCACATATTGTTTGTGGTAGAGTTCAAGAACTTGTGTTAGGGGAGTCTGGGGTTGACTCCAAATATGGGTCTGTCAATTTAGAGAGTAGCACCTACCAGCAAGGGCCTTCAGTCTCCAGCGCACTGCACTAGCGTCCTCGTCATGTAACACTACCGCTTCAGCTAATGCCAAGAGGGTGAACAAGGACCTCTCTTGGTCAGGGTTCGGAGGAGTGTGTAAGTTCCAGTGGGCGGTACTTGTTTTCTTTTTTTTTTTGTTCCAAGACCTTTATTAAACATATGCGTGATAAAATAACACAGCTGAAAGCCCACATCCTTAATGTATAAGGTCGGCAGCGTACTGTTTCATGCGAGCCTTGGGCTGTCACGCCCCGGTACCGTGTCGTTTCGTTATCACACAGCAAGTCGCCTACAACCACTGAGGGCCGGCCGCGTGTATTATGCTATTTGTCTCAGTGTTTTACTCTATACATTATAAACAGTAAACAGCAAATCAACTCAACTGGATCATTCCACTACTGCTCTCCCCAACCAGAGTACATTGTCGCGATATTTCAAATGTGATCCTAAATGTGCTGGAATACAGTAACAAGAGACCATAGCAGCATTTTGAAGTCGCCTGGAATACACTTAATCCGCACTGTGCGCATTCAAGTACGTTGTTAGGTATACCCAATAGTCTTTCGGCGAGACCTAGCTGGCAACATTTCTTCGTATGTACATAGAGTGTCTTGACAATAAACCAAATCTCTCAGCCATTGCTTAGTTGATGGTGATTTTTTGCTCTCCCAATGCATTGACACCTGTCGTTTAGCCAGTAACAGTGCCACCGCACAGAATCGGCGTTTCGTCGCTGTCACTGCACCCAGTAGTCCCAGTAAGCAGCAGCGTGCTGTACAGTCTACAGTGACTCCCACCATTTCAGATAACATAGATACCAACTCAGTCCAGTATTGTTGTATTCTTGGACATTGCCAAGCTAAGTGTATAAAGTCGGCTGAATCATATCCGCATCTTTTACATTTTGCATCTACACGCAGGCCGAATTTATGTAGTCTGGTCGGGTATAGTACACCTGATGGATGTATTTGAAGTGAATAATTCGTAGGTTGCCATTTGGTGTGAGTAATCTCGTCAGTGTGCACGTGACCTCCCAGTCTTTATCTGTAAGTGGTATTTCTAGTACCATGTCCCATCTTTCCCGTGCTCGCGTAGCCTTGTGACCTATTTCTGACTGCATTTGTGCATAAAGTCGTGATACGAGATGCCTAGTATTGGGTGATGTCAGAACAAGCTGTAGTGCATCTAATGTAGGCGGTTCTGCCGGGAACATGGTAAAGTGTTGCCTGATCGCGCCTTTTAGTCTGTGTATTGTGAAGTTGAAGAGTAAAGTGGGGTTCTGCACGAATTTTAAATCTTGGTCAGATAGGAATACACCGTCCCTGTACAGGTCCCCCATATTCACTATTCCTACCCGTTTTAGTAAATTCATGCCTACTGATTCTGTTGTAACAGAGAGATTGGGATGGTGATGTAACGGCAACGCTGGCGCGTAGAGTGGAAGTTTGTCCGCCAGTCTGCCCAGTTGTCTCCAGGCCGCATTTGTAGCATCAATAGTGTTGATGTCTTTACCATGTAATGGGGGCCTGTTGTGAGTGATGATAGCATCGAGTGGGACCGGACTGGCATCCCCCTCCTCCACCGCCACATGAGATACATAAGGTGTCGGGTGATACCAGTGATTTGCGTAATGCGCCTGTGTACAAAGGTAATACAGCAGTAGATCCGGGACTCCCCATCCTCCGCTTGCATGTGGCAGTGTCAGTATCGACAGTTTAACGCGTGCTTGTTTACCCGCCCAGATCAGTTGTAACACTAGTTTAGTCATTCTATTAAATACTTCCTTTGGCAGCTGTATCGGTATATTGTTGAATAGGTACAGGAGCTTAGGGAGAACCACCATCTTAACAATTGCAATGCGGTCGGCCAATGACAGTGGAAGCTGGATCCACCTCTTGACCCTGTCCTCCAAATTGTCTATGGCCCTGCCGTAATTCGTTCTAATCACCAGTTCCGGGTCACGATGGAACCAAATTCCTAGATAGCGCACTGGGTCCGTGTGCCATTCGAACGGATATTCGCTCGTATGTGGCGTTGTCGTGTCTGTTAGTGGGAATAGCAGGGACTTGTCCCAGTTTATTTGTAAGCCAGAGAAACCTCCGAATTTAATATACAACCTAAGTAGCGGATCCAGGTTTTTGGCCGGATCCCGCACATATAGAAGCATATCGTCGGCGTACAGCGAGATATGCAGTGGCCTGCTGGGGAACTGGAGCGCCAGGTGATGGTTTCTCTGCCTGACCAAACACGCTAGGGGTTCTAGCGCGATGGCAAAAAGGAGGGGGGAGAGTGGACATCCCTGTCTCGTCCCGCGTTCTATATTAAAAGCATTTGATACGTAACCATTGATTTTGACTCTAGCAACAGGCCGAGTGTACAGTAATTGAATCCATTGTGTGAACATGGGGGGAAATCCCATTCTCTGAAGTATAGTTAATAAATACGACCACTCAATGGAGTCAAAGGCCTTTGCGGCGTCCAACATCACTGCCACCGCTTTAGTCGAGGGTGCGAGGTAGTGAGAGACTGCGAACAACGACCTAGTGTTGTGCGCTGTATTCCTCGAGGGGATGAACCCAGATTGGTCCGGAAGGACTAGATTAGGCATAAGCGGTTGTAATCTCGTGGCTAGAATTTTGGCAAGGATCTTTGAATCCACATTAAGTAACGACAAAGGCCTATATGAGGCGCAGTCCGTTTCATCTTTTCCCGGTTTGAGTAATACAATGAGCATAGCTTCCCGCAATGTAGCCGGCAATATCTGAGCTTCATGTGCATCCCCAAACATGGCGACTAGACGGGGGGCCAGGAGATCCGCGTATTTCTTGTAGAATTCCCAAGTGAATCCGTCCGGCCCTGACGCCTTGCCGTTCGGTAGGGTCCGGATCGCCTCAGTAACGTCCTCTACCGTGACAGGAAGGGCCAGGTATTGTCTCTGTGCGTCCGATAGCCATGCAATAGCAATATCATCCAAGTAGTCCAGAGTTTCTTGTGTTGTGGCCACTGGACATGACTTGTACAGCTCACCGTAATTTTGAACAAAGCATTGCAGAATGCCCTGTTGATCCGTATAAGATCAATCAATCAATCAATGACATTTATAGAGCGCACTACATACCCGTAGGGTCTCAAGGTGCTGGGGGAGGGGGGGGTGCCGCTACTGCTCGAACAGCCAGGTCTTCAGCTTCTTCCTGAAGGAGAGATGGTCTTGGGTCAGGCGCAGGTCGGCCGGGAGGGAGTTCCAGGTCTTGGCGGCCAGGTAGGAGAAGGACCTTCCTCCTGTAGTCGCTCTTCGGATGCGGGGGACGGCGGCGAGGGCGTGGTTGGCTGATCGGAGGTGGCGTTTGGGAGCGTAGAAGTTGATTCGGCTGTTGAGGTAGCTTGGGCCTTGGTCGTGTAGGGCTTTGTGTGCGTGGGTGAGGAGGCGGAAGGTGATTCTTTTGTTGACGGGGAGCCAGTGAAGGTCTCTCAGGTGTCCGGAGATGTGGCTGGTTCGCGGGATGTCGAGGATGAGTCTGGCTGAGGCGTTCTGGATCCGCTGGAGTCTCTTCTGGAGCTTGGCGGTGGTACCGGCGTAGAGGGCGTTGCCGTAGTCCAGTCGGCTGGTGACGAGGGCCTGGGTGACGGTCTTCCTGGTCTCGGTGGGGATCCACCAGAAGATCTTCCGTAGCATGCGTAGGATGTTGAAGCACGACGAGGAGACGGCGTTGACTTGCCTGGTCATGGAGAGGGAGGAGTCCAGGATGAAGCCCAGGTTGCGTGCATGGTCTGTCGGTTTGGGTGCGGTGCCCAGGGCGGGGGGCCACCAGGAGTCGTCCCAGGCAGAGGGTGAAGAGCCCAGGATGAGGACCTCCGTCTTGTCCGAGTTCAGTTTCAGGCGGCTGGTCGTCATCCACTCGGCTACCTCTTTCATCCCTTCGTGCAGGTTGGCTCTGGCGGCGGCGGGGTCGTTGGTCAGGGAGAGGATCAGCTGGGTGTCGTCGGCGTAGGAGATTATGCTGAGGTTGTGTTGGCGTGCGATGGCCGCGAGGGGGCTCATGTAGACGTTGAACAGCGTGGGGCTCAGTGAGGATCCTTGGGGGACGCCGCAGATGACTTCGGTGGCCTCTGATTTGTACGGTGGTAGGCGGACTCTCTGTGTTCTTCCGTCGAGGAAGGAGATGATCCATTCCAGTGCCTTGTCCTGGATTCCGACGTTGCTGAGGCGCTGTACTAGGGTGCGGTGGCAGACAGTGTCAAATGCCGCGGAGAGGTCTAGGAGGATGAGGGCCACTGTTTCTCCGTTGTCCATCAGGGCTCGGATGTCATCGGTGGCGGCTATGAGGGCGGTCTCGGTGCTGTGATTGGCTCGGAAGCCGGACTGTGAGGGGTCGAGGGATCCATTCGTCTCGAGGAAGGCGGCCATCTGCTTGTTGACGGTCTTCTCGATGACTTTGGCTGGAAACGGTAGGAGCGAGATTGGGCGGTAGTTCTTGAGTTCGGTGGGGTCCGCTGTGGGTTTCTTGAGTAGAGCGCTGAGTTCGGCGTGCTTCCAGCTCTCAGGGAAGGTGGCGGTGTCGAAGGATGTGTTGATGATGTCTCGCAGGTGGGGTGCGATGACAGCGTCGGCCTTGTTGAAGACGTGGTGAGGGCAGGGGTCGGTCGGTGATCCGGAGTGGATGGAGTTCATCGTGCGGATGGTGTCTTCAGTGCTGATACTGATGCTGATACACCATCCTTTCCCTTCACCTGTGTGATGATAGTTGACTTACGGCCCGCACAAATTTTAGCCGCTAACACCTTCCCCGGACGTCCTCCCTCCCCGTATGCTCTTGCAATGTGCTTTTTACTGAGATATTTGATTTCATCCGCTGCAAATTGGCCGTGTTCTGTTAGGGTGTCTCTTATTTCACTAAGGGTTGATTGTTGGTGTGAAGTCTCGTAGTGTTTCTCCAGTGCCTGTAACTTAGTTTCACATCTGGATATTTGTGTTCTAATATCACGCAATATCCCTGCGGTCGTGCTAATACACACACCACGTATAGTGGCTTTGAACGCTTCCCACAAGAGGCCTGCGTCGTCTGTGGAGTCCTCATTGAGAAGAAAAAATTCACAAATTGCTTTCTCGATTGTGTCTGCATAGATTATATCTGTGAGCGCTGCTGCATTAAATTTCCAGCTATATGGAGGAGGCGTGTAATTGGCGATGTTCAGGGACAGCTTAACCGGGTTGTGATCCGATAGTGTTTTAGGCAAGTGTGTTATCGCGCTGGTCCACAATAGTGTATCTCCAGATCCCAACCAGTAATCTAAACGCGACCAGCTGCCATGTACTATTGACGTGTGCGTGGCCTCTTTCTCTAATGGGTGTCGCGCTCTCCATAAGTCCTTGATGTTTAATTCATCTATTATATCGTGTAGTTTGTCGCGGGCCCTTGTGTGATGTTCGATCGTGTTGCCCGACCTGTCCATGTTGTCATTGAGTGCAATGTTAAAATCCCCACCCCACAACAGAGTATGTGTGTCTTCGGGACAAAGCTGTTGCCAGATCTCATTAAAAAACTCCGGGTCATCTGTGTTGGGACCATACGTGTTAACTAACGTCACCTGTCTGCCCCTCACCCTGCCTTTTAGTATGACGTAGCGACCATTTGTATCTTCCTTGACCGCATCAACAGTGAAATGTGTGCCTTTTCGCACCAGAATGGAAACTCCTCTAGCATAGGAAGAGTATTTGGAGGAGTGTATTGATTCAGCCCATTTCCTCCCGACCTGGGTGTGCATATGTGGGGCAGCATGTGTCTCTTGAAACATAACTATGTCTATATGCCATCTGTCAAGTGATGCGAATATTTGGCGAATTTTCTTGGGATTGGTGTAACCTCTAATGTTACATGTTAAAAGATTAAGTTGTTTGGCACTTATATCTGTCACAGCCATGTGAAACTGTAGTGTGTTCCAGGTTTGTAACCGTGCGAGGGCCAGCCGTATGCCTGCATAATGCAATGCATCAATTTGTCGTTAGCATCACAGTGAGAGCAATATATACAACATAAACGGAAGTAGGCAGTGCATCTCAAGTGGTTTGATCCATAACTAGTAACTTCATAACCCCCCAACCACCCCCCCACCCACAACAGCAGCCCAAACCTGCTGAGGCCATACCCCGTACGAACAATCCCATTGCATAGAACTGTGTTGGGGAACTCCCATGTGGGGGTCCGCCTGAGCAACACGTCTCCATCCGAACTGTCGGATGTGGACGGACTACAGTGATAACTCTCGTCTTGTGTCTGTGAATGAACGGTAGGTGGTTACCTAACATTTAGTTACAGTATAAACAGCGATCTGTCAACACCACTAGCTGCAAGTGCCCTTTTCTAGCCACTTACCATGCGAGCACGATGGAGGGGTAGACCCAGTATAAACAACTGTTACACAAAGAAGGACAAGTGATTTCAAGTGACCGAGGGCCGACTTCACGCATGCAAGTGCAGTACGTGAGGTGGGAAGCAGACCCGTACCTGCAAAACAGCATTGACACAGTTGATTGCGCCCCCACCCTCCGCCCTCTCTGTGCTGGAGTAACAGGTAAAATACAGTATTTGGTGCATTCGTTATTAATCATGCGTTTATGCACAATGTCTAAGTTCGCTGGTCTAGATCGTTACTTTGGTGCACCCACATCGTAGTCTAGTTCCAGGCAAATCCAGTGGTTTCCACCATGTATCATCAAGTTCGACGATGTCTAGTTCTGTGGGTGGGTGGAAGCTGAACCTGAGTGTAAAGTACATACCCCCTGCATCAACCTGCGTGTACATTCAACATCTGCCCTGTGGAGCGCATCACGTGCAATAAAATGCCTTCAGTGTGTTTTTTACCAGGTTTTCGCCGTATCCGTGCGTGGATTAAAATCTCGTGTCACCAACTCCCTGTGTGCGACTCACACCCCTTCACACATCCGTAGATCAGCATAAGCACCTGTTCACCGTGTCAGGCTCGCCGTTGGCAGTGAGTTTTGTTCACCCCGTGAGTTCTTGTGGGGTGGAGTCGGTGCATCCCACTAGGTATGGCTAGTTCTCTGTTCCATTATGTGGACATTTGTGGCATTTGCTAGGTATGACCTTTCACTCAATATCTTCCTCCTGGTCGCGCCTCTTTCATTTCTACGTGAGGAAGTGATCTTCTTGATAAAGTCGTTGGCCGCTTTAGGTGAGGTGAGCAACGTTGATTTTCCTTTCCAAGTCACTTTCAGCCGTGCAGGGTACAGCATAGCATATTCCACCTTCAGATCACGCAGCTTGGCTTTTGCCGTGTTAAATTCTCTGCGGGCCTGTTGGACCGCTATTGTAAAGTCCGGATAGAACTCTAACTTGTTGTTTTGAAACGTAAGGTCCTTGTGGTCGCGTGCAAGTCGCAGAATCACGTCCCTGTCTCGGTAGTTCAGTACTCGTGCGACAATCGGCCTGGGTGGCGTCCCTGGCGGTGGACATGGTGCCAATGTGCGGTGGGCCCGTTCCACGATGAACACCTGGGACAGTGAGTCTTTTCCAAAAAGCGTTGTGCATAGTTCCTCCACATACAATTCCATCTTCCCGGTGTTTGTAGATTCTGGTACCCCCGGTATGCGAATATTGTTGCGTCTCGATCTAGCTGCCAAATCTTCTGACTTGGATTTGATGACTTCCAATATCTTCTCGAATCCCGTGCATTTGGACGTGCTCGTTCGTGCTTCATCCTCCACAGCAGAGATTCGTGTTTCCGCCTCGTCCAGCCGCTCGCCGTGCTTGTCCATTTTCGCTGCCATGTTGTCGACTCTGGACGTGAGATGATCCAATTTGCCATTCATGTCTTGTAGTGTGGATTGGATAGACTTCAGAATAACTTCCATGTTGCTCGCCGTCGCACCTGATGTTTCCGCTTTGGTATCCGAGTGTGATGAGGGTGTCCTGGTGGTCCTGCAGGTTTCGAAGCTAATTTTAGGCTGCTGCTTGTCTGGTTTGCCCATCTTGTGACTAGTCCTGCCTAGTCGTAGCAGAGTGCGGTACAGTGCAGTAGGCTGACTTTATTGGATCAGGTTCGTCGATCACTGCGATTTGGTGGTGCCGCGGCAATTGACCGCTGTGCTCTGTGAGTCAACGCTTGCGCCTTGGTCTGTCGTGCGTAGTTTCGTGGAAAACATGCGGTTGCTTTAGGGCCGGCACACGAACATATCTCCCAGTCCGATAGTGGCCTCCAAGCAAACTCTTGTCTGGCAGAGGTCTCCCTCCTGTGCACGCAGTTTACAGATCGTGCTCGACGTGCCACACCCACTCAGATCTCACCGCACGTCCCACATGCCTCGAATCGATGGTCGGGAATCCCTGCGTGAACTTTATTTCACAGCTTGCACTGCAGTGCGTTCCTTGCGTGGCCTACGCACTCCCAGGAATGTGCACCGCACCTGCTTGCCAACAGCCCGTTCCCCTGTATTAGTAGTTCGAGCGTTGTACATTTGCCATGGAGTTAGATTGTGCTGCATATACTACTGCTTGTGAACAGGTCGCGCATAATGGAGATCGTAATGATTGTCGCACTGCAGCACTTTTTTACCCTCGCTTCATACCGCAAGACATCTGTGCTGCGTTGTCCGTTATAGTGCCGCGTTCTTTGCCTTGGTCCCGGGTGTTGTAGGCGTGTGTCACCGTTGGCCTCGAGGCACTACTAACATGAGGTTAGGGAGATCCAGTGGTCTCTCACCGCCGTCACGCTGATGTGGTGTGACGCGCCTCTTTGCCTGTAATCCCCTCGTCCAGAGGCATAGACACCACGCTTCACTGAGTGCGTCCCCGCAGTCAGCCGCCTAGTTCCGGGTGGTTATTTGTGCCATGAGGGTGCGGAACGCCTTTGGGGAGCGCAGTGTAGCCAGGACATGTGCAGGGTGGCAGTGCACGGGGCTTCGCCGAGGTTGGGGGTGTCTCTAACGTGCCTTGCTGTGTCCCGTGCAGCGTGTGGTTAATACCGCAGCAACACAGCTAGTCTGGTGACCTCCGATGTAGTATGGTGCCCGATAACGACGCTGCTGCAGGCAATGGGCGCCGCCATCTTGCGAGCCGTCTGCGCGCCAAAATCTCGCTTGCCACTTTGCCGATGTTTGAGTCTGTTAGCGCCGTTAAGGGGTTACGTGTTGTGGGCGCTTCATGTGTGGGTGAATTAAAGCTGAAAGCGTGATACATGAGTCGCAGTCCGATGTAAGCGCTGAAGGGCACCGAGTGTCTCAGCGACGCAGTGCTTGTGCAGCGCACCCACGCTCAGCGTGTATTTAGAGCCCTCTTGTTTCGTGAATAATTGTAGGACCCATGCGCCTTACCGCTAGCGTGTGTCAGTCCGCAGCCACACAGCGCCGACATCGCGTAGAGTCTCCATGAACACTCACGCGCCCGGTCCGTCAGGTCCGGGGCACCGCAACCGCCATCTTGCTTCGATCTCGTCGACCTCCGGAGCTTCAAACTTCCATAAATTCCGGCGCGATGACCTGCTCCTCGGGGCCCCAGACTTTCACCGATCGTTCTCCACCTGTTTAGCCACCTCTGGACGTGTCGCAATCACATTTTCGGGAGCATTATGTGATAATAATAGCACAATGATCAGTCTGTCCGGCGGAGCTGCCTGTTCAGACAACCATTCCGCAGTGCGCCCTCTAGCGCCCCTCGGTACTTGTTTTCTTTGCTATTATAACGGCCAACTCCAGAAAGCGCATCTCAACTGGGCGTCTGCATGATCTACTATATAAGTCAAGGGCTCCTACCTCCCAACTTGAGATGCCAGTTATTGCTGTGAGTTGTTCAGTCGTTCCAACAGGGAGTGAGTAGCCGACCAATATAGCCCTAACTGTGGATAGTCCCATAGGACATACCTTCGGTCAGCCCCAGCGGCGTTGTATCTGATGCACACGTTGGAGGCGCCTCAGAAGATGCGGGCCAACTGTTTTGGAGATAAGTATGCCCTGTGAAGTATGCAGATTTCAGTTTTAGGTGGGTGTTATGGGAAACTCTTCGCAGATATGCCAAGGCCCTCTCCCACTCCTTGTCATGAAGTGTTCTGCCAAACTCAGCCTCCCAGACATCTCGCAGGGGTTGCAAGGACAACTGCGTATGGGTGATTAGAGGTTTAGTGAGCCATGTTATTAACCTACAACCAGTGCCCATTGTGAGCAGTGCTTGGGTGAGTTGATGTGTGGCAGGTTCCGAGCTCTGCGTGGCCCAGGAAGCCACCATCAGAAATGTGTACTCCACCATTCCAGTCTGAAAATCTTGAAATATGATCTAAATAGCCCTGTAAGGCGTAATGGTTCTTACCGGATGTAGAAAATACTACCCCCTTCTTCAGTTCCTCTTGGAATCAGGGCGTAGGAGCACATCAACAGACCTCAATGATATTACAGTTCGACAAATACAAAGACAATGAGACAGACAGAAACTAGAAAGAGTACACACAATACTTATAATATCATGAGGATATACAATTATCATTTAAAAAAAACAAAAAATAAAATAAAAATAAAAATATTTGTTTTTTCCGGGTACAGAAAGGGCATAGCCCGCTGTATAGATACTGATTGTCCAATAAATCCATGTGAAACTGTAACCCCTGCAAACATTCAGACAAAACATTATAAACTTGACACAGAGCGTTTTAGACCCCACCAGGTACATTAAGGCATACTCCCCTTCCACTGCTGGGTGATATCCCGTGTTGCAAGGGTAAGGGCCAAAAAGAGCAGGTGCTGTTTGTATCTGTTCCCGCCAATCCCATCTGTACTATGTAATACAAATAGCTGCGGGTCAAACAAAAGGTCCCACGACAGGACCTGATCTAAGCAGGATGCCACCCTGCACCTGAATGGTTTTAGCGTACTATAATTCCAAACGGTGTGTAGAAAAGTCCCCTCCTCTCTCTCACAATGAAGGCACACTGGTGACTGGGTGGCCCCCATCTGACATAGTCGTTATCGAGTGTAGTATATGTGGTGTATGTATTTAAATTGGATAAGGTTGTAACGTGGGGAAACAGCCTTTACTACGGAACCGTTACAATGCATGCAGTTACATCGCATGGCGTTGCAACAAAAAAGGTGTGCAGGAGTGGGTAGAAGGTGCTGGATTTAACTCCAACACCTTCCCTACTGTTGCACACACTGGAGTTGGAATAGAAAATTAATCTATTCCAACTTCCAGCTCTCCCTGACTGAAAGTAGATGTAAAAGTTGGCGTGGCAACGGCATGCAATGTAATGGCGTGCGTTGTGATGTCACATATTCTGTAACATGAGGACACCGCCGCTGACCAGGGCCTTCCTTTTTGTCATCGTCCGTCATATCAGGTTGGTCCTTTAACCATGCCTCCCATGTCCTATGTAGAGTGGTGTATGGGCGTGGGTGGTTAATGTTTGATATAGCTGGCGTATCTTATGTGCTCCGAGGTACCCGTGCACAGTATGTCCACGAGGGGATGGAATTCTGGCACTGTTTCAAGTGAGTGAATAGAGGGGGGATCGCGTGTATCAGCAGAAGCTACTTGTAAAATTGTGTCTTGTGCAGTTGGAAGTCTGTCTGCAGCTGTTGAATAGATTTGAGAATGGTAATAAGAAATTCTTTCAATATGTCACTACAGTTCACTTTTTAATGATTTCTGAACCAGCCAGCCGACACGTGTTTCATCGCATTTGGAAAAGTGTTTCCCCGACTCCTCCGGGCGTCCACACTTTGGAACACGGCGACCCGGGAGAAGACTGATCGTCAGTTCACACACAACTACCAGATAGCACGGAGTTATCCGCTCCAAGAAGACGCCATTTACCCCTTCCCGGGCTTACTGCATTTGATTTATCGCCGCAGGCGCAACCTCTTCATTACGCCTCGCGCTAACTACAATTTTTGGGATACATACAAACTAATTCACTGACGTTGTATCCTAACTGAAAATTCGCCTAGGATTACATTTCGCTTTGTGTGCATTACATCGAGTATTTGTCACAACAGGTCAAGGGCCCTGCCGGGTCGGAATTATCACCGGTGGAGCGACCTTCTCTCTCACCATAACTTAGAATTCAGCCCTGAGGAGTCGCGGAAACACTTTTCCAAATGCGATGGAACACGTGTCGGCTGGCTGGTTCAGAAATCATTAAAAAGTGAACTGTAGTGGCATATTGCAAGAATTTCTTGTTTATTTCTGTTTGCTTTGTTCTGATTTATATTGTGTCTACACTGACACGACTGTTTATTATTTCAATGGTGTGTGCATAAGGTATTCCTGTTAATTCAGTTCCTGTACGTCAGGTTTTTCTGACATACTTTTGAGTGGTTAGTGGGTCTTTTCCGCTCGCCAGTTGCACCACAATATCAATCTTTTGCTTGAATACTCATTGCGTTCACTTTTAGCTGAGCGCCCAATATCACTCTGTAACCTAAAAACTCTTGCCCTTGTAAATAGATTTGAGAATGGTGCCCGCATGACATCTCCTTAAGTAGATCTACCTAGGAAGATCCCACTTCTGGCACCCTGCTAGTTCCCTGACGGGGCGTAGATTTGTGCCGTGCCACAGTGGTGTCATACATGTCAAGCAGCCTTGTCACCCCATACGCCGAACCTTATATCTCCATATCTGGACCACTACTCTGACGGCATGTTGTAGGAAGTCTAGCTTTGCTTGGTTATAAAGGATCCGAAGAAGGGGTTTATGCTTCATAGGTATATGTTCATGCACATATGCAGGATCAGAGGGTGAGTTGTGCCACCATTCGTTAATGACGAGTAAGTGAGATGACGTGTAACATGCATATATGTCTGCTGCCACTATACCACCCCAATATGTGGACTGTTTACAAGTGCCCAATGCCCCCCGGACCGCCCCACCCCCCACGATAACTTATTATGTATGGCGTTGACCTGTGTACATGCACGCAGTATATCATATGGGAAATTCTGTACTGTGTACAGGACCCGGGGTAATGAAACCATTTTAAAGATCGCTGATCGCTCATATAATGACAGCGGGAGATTAGACCATTTCGTTGTCTCCTCTCTTAAGTTGGCCATTAGTGGTGTAATGTTATAAGCCCTCAAACTTTTGGGCAGGGTGAAACAAAAATGCCCAGGTATCTAAAGCCTGCGTGTGCATGTGACAGCTGTTCTGCCCAGGAATTGGGTCCCTGATCTCCGCATACGGGAAAAAGAACTGATTTGGAGGGATTCATATGAAGACTGGATGTTTGCCCGAATACTCGAAGAACCTGCAGAATACGGGGACCTGAGAACCAAGGGTCTGTCATAAAAAACAACACCTCATCTGCATAAAATGCAATACAGTTGGAGGATAACAATGACCACTCAAAGCCGTCATTATGTACAGTCATTTGACAGCAAAAATCCTTAATAATTTCTCTAATTGCACAGAGTACAAGTCTACTACAGTGCCACATATTGTCATCTTCCGACATGAGTAGATTTACATGAACTTCCACAACTCCCTTAGGTGCAAATGATCTAGAATCCCTTTTTAGCAATTTTACTTAATTTTTAATTTCAGTATGCCATCCTATCTTCAGTTTAGCCTCTTCCAAATTTCTTAAAATCTTAAGTCAATACTGATATTAAAGCACCTAAATGCTACCAACACGTTTTCATATCTTAGTGTTCATGCAGTTGATCGCTTTAGATCAACATATGGAACTAGGTTTGTTCTTTGAAACAATAACTGTACCTTTCATAAACGAGATGGTTGGGTTGCCTGTAGATGCACAAGGAGGAATCCCCTCGGACTGCAAACCTTCTATTAATTAAACTTTATACCCTAGACATTACAGAGAACCATTGAAAAGCTACCTTGTCTACCCAGTTAAATCTTTCCACTACTCCATTTCCCCCAGAAACCTACCTGCAAAGTCTGCGTGTGTACAGCTCCTTACTACTTTAAAGTATTGTAATTTACTATTCTTGCAACTGTATCCCATTGTCATTGAAAATAAAGTTTGCTATCCCTCACTACAGAATGTGTGACCTGGAAATTGAATTACAGTGGTAGTATATAATGAAGCCACCACTTGCTAAAATAATCAATAAGTATGATTAAACACATAACTACATTTGTTTCTATGTGCACTGTGCTCATGATATCAGTGCTAACTTCTCCCTCCGTAAGGTGAGTTTAACATCTACTGGGATCTATTAGCACTCTTAAGAAAAATCTCACTTTGCTCTTTTTAATTTGTAAATCCATTTTGCCACCAAAAATTGCCACAAACACATTATTTGGCTCTGGTATGTCCATCTTGATAAAGGGATACAGGTAATGAATTCTTGTCCATGGCGATCTCAAAAAATATCTTTGCTCCATCCATGTGTATTGCTTCACTAGAGAAGCCTTTCCGAACTTACTAAAACCTATATGAAGGACAGTCTCAATATTTCTCCCTCTACCTGCACTCAAACCAGCCCATCCGCCACAACATTTGAATTCTGATCTAGCAGACTTGATGTAAAACCAGCAAATACATTGTTCACTTCAGGAGCATTTGTTAATGGCATATACATTCAAGCAGTTTATAGGCATACCTTAAATCCTTGCTGAAGCTTCACCTATACAAGCACTTGTTAGAAGCATGGTGAGAAGGGAATGTTCGCTCCGGCAGGTAAACTCCTTAACCCATACAAACTATTGCAAATGACAGACACTCCACTCACAGGCCAACACCTCCCTCAAAGAGAGCCCATCTGCACAACAACAATATTGAGTCAATGCAGTAATAGTATAAATACAATAATACTCTGTCACCAATCTAGTTGGAGTACTAATCCTAACCCCAAACTGTCCGTGCCTTTAGTGAACACATTATACACACATAGAAATCTTCCTTCTTCTAGTTGTTATACTTTAACTCGTGTGTTAGTGTGGTGCTGATAATCTGATAATCAAGTCGTTACCAGAAATTCTAACTTGCTTGCTATACAATCTGACATAGTTCATAAAAGTAACAGTATGTTAACTGAGTAGGAGTAGGTACTTTTCGATTTATTGGATAAAAGTGATTAGATCAGATCATTTCTATGAATTAAAAAAATGAAAAACATCATAAAACAAGCATTGGCAGAGGCAATAGGTCTTGCTTTGGATGCCAGCCTTATAGCTTTCTGACTTCTTGTTACGCTTTGGTACAGGCTTTGGAAAATATTATTACTGGATGCCAGGACCTCACCAACACATAATAAATTGGTTAAAAGCAAAACTGTTTTTTTGTCTACAAAAGGAACAATCAGCTCAGTAAATTGAAAGATAGCCTGTGTCGAACACCGAACACCAAAATGCAGCCTTTTAACAGTTCAACCTCAACCAAACCTTCTGAATTAGCTTTTGCTTAACTGGGCTTAATAATGCCACTGGTATAGCTAATAATTCTAAACCAAATGCTCTGACTTTGCACTAGAAATTGCCTCCATTGATTCAAATAAATTAATTGCAGGATTCAAGGAATTCCAATTAATTGAACCTTACCATAATTTTGATTATGGCAATTTACAAATATATCAGTCACACAAAGGCATTCAAGAATTTGAATTCTCTTCCCTGTTATCTGATATTGATGTTGTGTCTTTTATGAAAGGTAGTGCATAATGTCCTAATGTGAGGACCAAACGTTAGTTCAACTCCAAACATATATGCAACTTGGTTTGGTCATGTAAGGATAGGATTCAAATGTGGCCATGATATGACTCGTACCAATTGTTTCAATGTTTCTGGACATTCGTAGACTTGTAAAGCCACTAGCTTTAACCGGCATGAATGTAAGTGCCCTTCCCAAGCTTCAAATTTCCCAGTCTGTGCATCTGTCAGGAATCTAGAAAACTAGAAATTTGGAAAACTTGATTTTTTATGTTGACTAAGAGCAAATTACTTTCCCTAAACTGATTTCTAATTGGGATAACAACTCTGATTAGCAGGCAATAACTAACTGTCTTTGCAAGCAAACATTTGTACCAACCTGATCTATATTCCCTCGACTATGGCTGCCCATAAGAACCATATAACTTGATGTGCTATCCGTGATTCACAAGGAATTTATAAAGTAATATATTCCAGGAAACCTTTGCAGTATTTAATATGTTACTTCTATGCTTTTCAATGTATGACAGCCCATCATTTGAAGACAGGCTGGGATGACCCTACAGAGGCCTAGCTATTTGTGTTGATGTAACTTTTTTTATACTGTGAAAGTTATCTGTTGTTCTGTTTACTCGAGCATTTTGAGTAGACCTGCTGCCCTTCATATGATTCTGACATATGACAGGGGTTCCTGCGGACAATGTATACAATATATGATAATATTTAGAATCAATGGTAATATTCATGGGTAAAAGTATGTCAAAGAAAGAATCATAATTACACACAACAAGGAATTTGAAAACATTTGCTGTTCATATAAGAAGTTAGACTAAGTAATAAAGTTGATCGAAACAAGTGCTCGGTGTACCAAGTAAAACTAGAACCTACATTTCAAAAGTGACAATTTGTGACATATAAAGGTTTCAAAATATACAAAGAAACGACCACAAAGCGAGTATACAATAGTTATTGGCAGCCTTCTAACAATAGTAAGGAGGCTGAAAGATGGTTGGTTTTTGGGTGGTGTCGACGGCGTTTCGACCCTACAATCAGTAGGGGGTCTCATCAAGACCTAACAATAAGGGTCATCTGAAGAATTAGCAGTAAACTCTCAGTGTTGGATTGTGCACACCAAGAAGAGGGTGGCTCAAGGAAGTCCGTTAGGAGCAGGGGTACTAACATGGGGCCCAGCTGGCACCTTGTGAAGCGAGATTGACAGTTGTTGCGGCTCGTTGTAAATACATGCATCTGTATTTCAAGGGGGTAGAACACACGCGTCTATCTGAGGTGCAGGTAACCACCCACAGTGTCAGGAAGAGAGAGGATTAGTCTACTGCTTCAACTTGTGTGGGCCGCCATAATCAGATCATATGATTGATTCACTTTAAAGTAAACCCTTACTCTCTTTGGGCCTAATGATCTGACTGTTATGACCTGCATTGAGTTATTACACTCATCATGTACCAAAGAAATGTTTTTATGTTAATGATGATTGTAATACTAGACTCTCAACTCAGGAAAACTCACATGACCAGAACACTAAATAACAACTGGCTCAGTCCTGGTCCTGATATCTATTAAAATAATATCAATACAAAGGGCTTTTTAGTTTCAAAGCAATAATATTCTTCGCCTCTCGAATGGACGCTTCAGGAAAGATATACCAATTGAAGTGATTTAAGTCAACATACAATTCCCAATATTGATAGACTATTCATTCATCAATTTGAAACATTTCACCTTTGTGTTGACTTCTAATCTAAGATTCAGGATCAGAGGGATCATTTCCCAAAGTTTTGTGGTCACTCATCTCTGTGATCGAACAAGTATTGTTTCTAAAAAGGAGATGCAAATCTAAGAAAGATGTAAATAATCTTTTAACAACTCTGAAAAAGGAATTGGTAATCGTCACCGATAAGGTGTCTGGAGGCAATGTATTGCAGGTGCACCTTAAAAATACCGATTTGGTCTGCTATGTGTCAATGGTTTGCTACCGAAACCTGGTCTCAAATCATTGAACATCTATTGAGACCTCAAAAGTGTTGGCTACCTAGTCTCATTCCCCTTTGTGAATGTTAAAAAAAGCTTTTTTAACAGAGCCCCATTTCCATTAATTCCGGGCCAGTAATTGGGGTAGAGTGGGCGTTCTCATGCCATACATCAAACAATGTGACCCAAATTGCCTCCTGCCAGCATTATGCCAGGTATGGGTGCAATGGATGTCCCTAGTAAGTTGAAAATTTCCTACATGGTGCACTGGATGCCCACAATATATAGCAAGAATTACTAGTGTGCTGCAGAACCATCACTGATCCAAGGTCTCCAACAATATTAACAAATTACAATTATTGTACCAGGGTGAAAAATGTTCTACGGTGGGCACTGACTGACAAGCGTATAATGTCCGGTGCTCTCAGATTACCACCAGCCATGACACCATCAGGCAGGAGACACAGACATACGAAAATTAGCAACAGCCCTTTTCTATCAATGCACCCAGTATTTTGAATAATATCCCTGTATCCATCAGGACCACCCTAACAGCCCTGCAGAAAAGGTGTAGAAGTGCCACATTAAAGAATATTAAATCACGATGCAGTAACTATCCAGAAACATGTTCCCTCTCAAATCAGTCATTGAGTGAGTCTGTGCTTTCGACCTTGTACAGTGCTCTACAGACTTCAGATAGGTTTATGCTATACAAATACTGCATACACAAGTTTTTTTAATTTTAATCTTTCTTTTCATTTTTTTACAAAGAGATGCAATAAAAAGCAACATAGGCAGCACAGGCGAGTTGCCTAACACAAACAAATAATCTTGACAGGTATTCAATAAGCATAGCAGTAAAGATGGCAGAGTACACAGTACATGACAGCCACTGCGTAATGGCTGCGTTGTAACTCTCTTCAGTTTAACAGCTCTAAAACCGAGGTACTGCGTTGCTCCATGGATCGCACCCCCCCGTCCTCTGCCGGCGGACTTTTGGCCCATTTCTTCCCAGGGTACAGCTGTGGCAGCAGATTCTGCCCGCAACCTGGGTGTCATGTTTGGACCAAATCTACAGCTGGATGTATTCGTGAATAAAACAGTCGCCACATGCATGATGCTGCTTCGCACGCTGCGTAAGATCCTCCCCATGCTTCCAGTCCAAGCCAGACCAGAGGTAGTGCGCAGTATCATTTTAAGCAGGCTTGATTACTGCAATGCACTACTTCTGGACGCACCTGGCACCTTGATTGGTAAGCTGCAGCGAATACAAAACATGGCAGCCAAGCTGGCTTTGTCTCGTCTGCGCTCTGACTCCTCTTCTTTAGCGCTCATTGACCTCCATTGGTTGCCTATCCACCAGCGCATCTACTTAAAGCATCCTGCATAGTTTTCAGGGCCCTTCATGGTCTGGGGCCTGTTCCGCTGCAGGAATTGTTCCTCTGGTACACGCCAGCCAGACCTCTGCGATCCTCGTCGGCATGCTTGGTGGCAGTTCCCAGAATTCATAGGAGTCGGATGGCGGGCCACTCCTTTGGTTTTACTGCGGCCAAGCTCTGGAACTCCTTACCTTTGTCCCTAAGGAGTGCGGGGGAACTTACCTCCTTTAAAAAGGGATTAAAATCTCACCTTTTTCCTAGGACAGCGTAACATCGTTATAGTGTAACATCGCGCATGCTCAGGAAGGTCTAAGCGCCAGGATACTTTTTGGGTGACAGTTAGCGCTATATAAATAGGCGATACATACATACATACATGCATACAATGTAATATACGTAAGAGCAATGGCTGGTTATTCCAATATAGCCAAGTGCATCATCATAGCTATGTTCCCTTTAAAGTGCCCGCACCTCCCGCAAACACCACAGACTGTCTAAGTATTGACAGACAACTGTTCTCCTTCAGCTACTGCATACATACTTACAGACAACCACAAGGATCAGAATAGGATACATCCACATTTTTAAAATAATCCTCTGGACCATTGCTGCAAGAAGGAAAGAAGGAAGCCATGCAACTACCAGAGTAGCCACTGAATCAAAAGGGCATCTTTAACCCCAAACACTGGTGTCTGGTGACTGGAAGCAATAATCAGAATTATGGGCATCCATTCAGCACATTAGGTGACTCAGGGATAGAGACCCGAGCCTCCTGCAAACGTATGAGAAGACCTTCAGTGAAAGCAAGAGGTCTCCCAACATTAGAAGCACAGGGCGAGACCTTGAACATCCAATCCCCTACCATTGATTCACTATATTATTTGCCCCCAAATTGCCTGTGCATACTAACAGAACCTTCACCTACATGAGAGAGGATGTTACCCCACCCCCCCTCTAAATGATTTCCATGATCAATACTAATTAGAGGGATGAAATGTACCCAATCCCTTGAAGAGACAGGAAGACACAAGTCACAACCCCATGGTTCTTAAGACAAATGGAGTCAATGTAATGGGATCATACAAGACTTGTATGCTCTGTTATCACAGATAGAGAATGTGAGCTGGAATTTTACAGATTAAGGTAGTGTTTCTTTTGCCCAGTTTGAATGAGGGAGTGACAACCAGCCATTATTGAGATTTAAATGCAGGAGCATGACCTATAAATGTAACAGATCCATCTTGGCCATCGTCATTTTTTTTAAACCCTTCAAGGAGGCATAAGGCTTAAGGACAGCTTACAAAAACTGGTACTGGCCATTAGACAAAGCGAACCACAGAAACCTCTGTTAACGGTATTGGACAGGAGCTGATAATTGATGGAGGAAAGAAAATCTCAGGGAGAAAACAGAGGGATTATATGCAGAAGTGTCTGTTTGTTGAAGAAATTGGGTGCAATGAACTTGTTCATCTTGTGAGGTCTGTAAAGAGGTGAACATTGCTTACAGGCTTGAAAGCCAGGAAAATAATGGAGAAAGCCTTTGTCCTCTATTTGTTAGGAAGGATCTAGGTAATAGCACCCTTCACAAGGATGGAACTGATGTTCCCCTGATGCATCCACAACTTCCAGGGAACCTTCATCTAATTCAGTATAATGGCCGTGGACCCAGAGGAATGCTGAAAAATTCAAAAGGATGGCCCTGGCAGGCGACATCCGGTGACCAAGCATCCATAACCACTGGGTCAAGGCAGGAAGAAACAGAATGATACAGTTAGTGACTGGAGTACCCTTTCTGGGTGGGAAGATGTTGGGCAGGACCAAAATTCAAGAAGTATATTGATTGGGAAAGGCAGAGCAACCATGCTGCCCTAGAGTTATAACCTTGAAACAGTAACTGGACCCTGGGCCAGTATGCTGGGCAAAGAAGGAAAATTCTCAAAAATACGAGGCAACTGGACTCTACCTGCTCCTTGCTTTGAATGGAATAAACCACCAATTTACAACCCCTAGATGCCTGTTTTTGCCAGTTCCATCGAGCTAGCGGCTTGAAGTATCTTACTGGGAAAGGCATTCCCTTCTTTGA
This sequence comes from Lissotriton helveticus, assembly GCF_964261635.1. NCBI lineage: Eukaryota > Metazoa > Chordata > Amphibia > Caudata > Salamandridae > Lissotriton > Lissotriton helveticus. The sequence goes on from NC_136059.1 coordinate 1,035,565,428, forward strand.
GGTTTCAGACTTACAATTATGAAACTAAAACTCCGGGTGAGTTTCCACAGTGATGACAGCTGAGATAATCTCTAGAGAATCAACATAATCATACTCTCACCTAAACTGTGTTACAGGCAGCAGATCCACAGGTTCAAGCACAGCAACTTGTGCATAAGACTACATAAGGCAGAAAAGTCTGTAAAGATGACCAGGAGAGGAACACAAGCAGTGACAGGAATACATCCTCATTTGTTTACAAATGTGCCTGCTTTGACTCTTTTGATGCCTGGTAGGTGATGCATTGAATTCCTGGGAAAGGTGCCAAGGTTTGAAGCTATGCTTGTGACACCTGAGCTCCAGGAGTAGTTTAGAGCCACTTTGTCACAATCACAGAGGGGCAAGCTAGCAGTGGCACTGATAGCACAGGCAAACAAAGAAGCTTTAAATTCCAGAGGAGACTAGGATATCTAGTCTATCCAAGGCCGGCAATTACTGTGAAAGGAACACCTGGAGCGAGAGTAACAAGCAGCCAACTACAAATGCCTGAAAAGTGTATTCTCCCACAGTTCCAGTGGAGTGGGGACCAAAGAGATAGGAGAATGTAAAGAAATATGAAGGAGCAGGACTTGTGTGAATGAGAGGTATGTTAACGGCAGATTAGTGAGATAAAAGAACAAAAAGAAAAGGTATTAACGCATTTCCCATTTGCAGTGCAATCTAAGAGCTTCTCCTTATCCTAAAATATTAGCCATCACCAGTCTGGCATATTTAAAAAAACAATTAAGTGTACAACTTTTGAATATTTACGCTCTGTCTGTGATCATCTGTACTTTTTTTTATTGCTGTCTGACACCCGAAAACTCTAGTTTTGCTTTCTGGTGATGGTTATTTAGTCAGCCTCTAGGCAAATAATTGCTGCCGCTTTTTACCTGGTCACTGGCTAAATACAGAGGGTATGTATTATTTAGCCGGCAGCCGGATAAATAGCCACTTCCTTTCATAAAACATTTATAGCATTTTTTCTCAATATAAGCATTTATTCATCATGAAAGGTATTAGTACATCCAGAGCATTGCCTTTCCATATGATCTTGACCACCATGGCAATCTCAGGCTGGAAATAGTGACCAATGACCTCCCATCCCCCACATGCTGGGAGGAAACTCTCAACTCATAATGAACAAATCTGCTTTGGCTGTCATGGCGGGAGCACTTTTAGTGTGACCACCCCACCAAACCTACCTGGGAGTCTTGATGTTATGAGTGGGTGGCTGCTATGCTAGCAGAAGAACACCTTCTACCACACCAGTGGCTTAGAGCTCCATCTGTCAAGATCTAAATGAGACCATTGATCTAAAGCATACGTTTCCTAAATTGACATTAAGGTAACTATTTTTCAGTTCAATTGTTGTAAAATGTGTATGATCAATCATTCAACTTAATCAAAAGATTGAAAGGTGATGGTTAAAAGAGAAACAAAGAAAATACCATAGCTATTTTAAGAAAGCACACAGTGTATTAATGGTACTAATATGCAGACATATGTATTGAATTGCATTGCCAATGCAAACTTGAAAGAGCAGAACTGTGTGGTATGCAATTAACATAATTGCGAGCAGTCAACAACTTCCCTGGAATATTCAAAGAACACGCTTTAGCATTTGTATCAAGGAAATATTAGAAGTTTCTGTCTGCGTTGTTGTTGGGGCCCACCATCCTTAAGAACTTCCAAGATGCATACACCTGGAAAAAGAAATACCAGCCATAACTCAAACTGGTTTTTGCATGTGGTGTTCTTCCATGAACAATATTAAATCTCTATCAGTATTAACTAATAAGGGTCTACAATGTATTCAACTGGTTTATTTATGACCGAGTCGACTGTTCAGATAAACTTAGAGTATCTGGATGGACAACACCCTGCCCTGCTGACCCTTATAATCAATTTCCATTTTAGTATTGGTCAAATTATCAAGCAGATGTGGATGCAGGCCTAGAATGACAGAAAATGACTTGCAGCAAGATTGCATCCTGGCTTTCATTATATATGTCTGACGGCCCTCAATGTGTTCTCCCTAAAATTAGGAAAGAATAATTACACATGTATTCAGAACCAGTGATCTAGTGCTAGTTACATCTAACTCAACTGGATTATAAAGAGTATTGAAGAGTCTGGAAAAATACAATTCTGCTCATTACCTCTCAGTTAACATAAAGCAAAATATGGTCTTTCCTGGAAAGAGCTCTTGGTTCACATGGTCTATTATTAATTTCAAAATAAATTGAGTGTCTACTTACAAATACTTATTTATTACTTTTTCCTCTAACATGAACTGAGAAGCACATTTATATAGCTTGAGACATTGGTAGTAAATTGCGAACGCTGACTTTAAATCATTACGATGATCAGCCTGATGGAGGTCGCACTATCGGTTTTCAAAGTGAAATTTAACTGATTATGTTATAAGATTTTGAGGAAAGTTAAATGAGCTTTCAATACTTAAGGAGAGACGGACAATTATTGAATCTCTGACAACCCCACAATATCAGATCAATTTTATAGATATCCCCTATATATCACCTAAGAGGTACAAACAAGAAGTCCGATTTCTTTGAAATACGAGCCTGATATAGACTTGACACTTGGGAAACTTGTGTAGCCGGAGCAGATCTTGCTTGAATAGATCATTTGTTAACATAATAAGTGCGCAGACATTTATTGAGAGTCTGGACTCAACTATGTTTAAACATACTCACACCGGGTTTAGAAACCTTAACACAATCCAGAGGAGTTGATGTTGACTCCAGTCTGATGGTAAACTGCGATTTCTTCATTTTAGAATTTTATATCTGCCAATTTTACAATTCAAGGGCACCTATAAGTTAACTGCGACTGATCAATTTATCAATCATTTACCTTGGTAGGCTTTGGAGCACATTCATCAAATACTGTGCACCTGTCTAGCTGTACTTGATCTTAGAATCAAGTATCAAAAATCATTCTACATAAAAGGAAGGCAGTGAGTACTATTCAGACGACAGTCATGCTGCCTTTTATTGGATGCACAAACGGTTTGATATGTAGGGTCAATAAATGTATACTTTTAGTTGAGAAGCATTAACAATCAAATAGAACATTTAACCTCTAGTTAGTTAGATGTAACTAAAGCTTTATTGCATTATTGTGTATTCCTTTATAACTGACGAGAAATTGCTGTGACTAATTGTTTTTTTTAAATTTCTGTTTAAAAGTGTACAAGTTAACTTCTGTCATTTAGGTCCTTTAATATATTATTCTGTACTTTATTGGGTTTTAGTTATTTTATGTTGGAAACATTTCTTTGAAATTATGCATTAATATGGTATTACCACTAAGTTTGCATGTTAGAATCTCTACCAGTTCTCGTTGATGTTTTGTTGCGTACAGTTGAGGAACAGTTGAATTCTCTATTCACTCCTTGGTTAGAGAAGAAACATGGAATGAGGGAAAATCTACATCCACACTCACATGATCATGGATGCACTCCCGTGGAGGAATGACAATATAGAAGATTATGCAACATTCAAGTCCTTCATCATATGGTATCACATCCATCCATGTACCAAAGGGAAGAGAAACAATCCTTGTTTCATTCTGTTCGGCTAACTAACTTACAAGCGAAGAAAATAGTTCGTAGGTTGTACTTATACTTCTTATACATTTTTTCTGGGAATTACCTTAATGAAAGCATAAAACAGATTGTGAAAGTGTTGATAAGTTTTGGTATGGGAGTCAGAGAGGAGAGGTGTTGTGTTTGGTTTAATTTGCTTTGAAGGACTTGTTATTTTATGATGATGACAGTAGTACATTTGAACCCTTATGTATCCATACTCTATAGGCAATTGTTGGTGCATTAGCTGTGATTCCCCCTCTTGCATATGTGAGTGATTTCCTATCATATCCATTTTAGGTTTCTGTAAAGCACCACTTTCTCGTTCCAACTTTCCTGTGTTCAGTGCTCTCTCATTGCTCTCTTCACTGCTTCTTTTAATATATGTTGCCCTGTTTCATTGGGGTTTCTGTTTTCCTACCTTCCTTCTGAAAATAGATGGAGCCTTTTGGTGCTTTTTCTTCTTGCCTCTCCACCTGTGAATTAGCCTCTGCTGATGGTAGGGGTTGTGCTTCTTCTCTTTTTTTTCATAGATTGTGTTCTTTTGCAAAGAAAATCTATTACAAGATAACTTCTGTATAAATGCACATATTGTACGGTGGCCGTTTTTGAATGTTTTTGCTTATCAATGTTTAAGAAACAATTCAAGAAACAGTGCACAAGCCAAAGTACTAGAGAGCAGGCACCACAGATTAGATCGTAGTGCAAGGCAGGAGCTTCTCACTGTGAAGCGCTCTGACACCTTCGGGTAAAGTCTGCGCTATATAAAAACGCATAAATAAATAAAATAAACACAACATTGAAGAAGTTTAAAGCCCCATGTAACCTTCTACAAAAACCTGTGGCGCTAAGGATAGCTCATCCAACCAATAGCCACTTCTAAAAAGTGACAATAGTCAATTTCTAAAGGGGGCATAACAAAACACCACTCTTATGTACTCTTTGTATGTGTGTATCTATGTATGTACATGTGTACTGGTAACATGAGGTCTCCAACACAACTACAGCTGTCTGTGGGTGAGAAGTAAAATCCACTAGACCTAAGCTAAGCGCTATATCCTGCTTGAATATGAACAATAAGCTTACTATTATAATATGTAAAACATAAGCAACACATTGTTAAACGATTATCTGCATAATGCAATAATATTACGGAAGAATCTGAGCCATTATGCCACAGGTGAATAATGGGAACCAATGCAAATAAGGTGTGACAACATGGCACCTTGGATGGATAAAGAAGGGGAGTTATCACTTTTCCTTAATATGCGCAGAGCTGCAGCTGAGTCAACCTGAGGAACTTGTGAGAAGTTCATTCCGGTTTCCGTAGTAGCCGTAGATTGCAATGGCTCAAGAGGAGGGAGGTGGGCACTGGTGGATACACACTGAGCCTTAGCCCCAAGGATGGGATGGAGTGAGGCAATCCATCATGGGAGGAGTTTGAGTTTTACCTTAGTGAAGAAATGGCTTTCATTTCTTTGTGTTGGTGAACATGTCCGTTTTCACTTTTACAATTTTGCTTATTTAAAAGATTTATTTCTCAACCCTCATTGTTCTCTCTCTATGTGCTTTTTAAAAAGTAGGGTAAGAATAGAAGAATGAAGGAGATGCATTAGATATGCAAGACCCTGAATCTCAATTCAATCGGTGGAAATTATTCCTCAGAAAAAGAAAGATGGAAAAACACCCCAGAGAAAAGAAAACCTAACTTATTCAGTTAAAGGTACCTGACAAATAGAAAAACAAAGGGTAGGCTGTTTGTGGGGGGTGGATAAAGGGCATCAAAGTCCTAGCTGCAGAAGGTGTATGTGCCTGCAAGACTGCACTACAGGAAGTGCCACACAGGTCAGTAATCTTCCTACTCCCAGGTTCAGCACTCAGAGGTGTGGGTGGCATTGTGTGGTGCACCTGCCACTGTTCCGAGATTGGCGCTGGCCAGCCCATGCCACAGATAGCAAGAGAAGGTACAACTCTTTATCTCCTTCTTAGTCTCAAATGGGATGCGAGGTGATTTAATTTTTTTATCATGTAATTCTAGTCCTTGAACATTGCATAACATTTTATGGCTCTTATGCATTTTTATTCTTCGAGGGGCTCCCAGTGCCGTTAAAGAACAATCAAAGAGTAGTACAGAAACAATGTACAAAATCGGCCGCTGCATAGGTCCAGGAGTAGTTGGGCGGATCGCTTGCGGAGGGCAAACATGGAAGAGGCATGAGGTATTGATGTCCTTGACAAATGGGGAGAAGGAAAAGTGGAGCGAGGAGGCTTCCAGCAAATGGGAAGCCTATAGGCGGGCTGTATGCCCAGAAGTAGATACAGCATGTCTTGATTCAAGATAGCGCATGTGCGCCGTCTAGAGCAGAGACCTTAAAACGGATTCAAAAGTAAGTAAAGGATGTTGACTTAAATATTTGTCTTCTTTTTGCAGGTGCTCGCCCCAGTATGTTTGCGTAAAGAATCAGCCTCTGTATGTTTACCTGGTGTCTGAGTCTGACTGCTTGCAGGCTCCATTATTCACTTGTTTTTTTGTGACATGGGGCATCTCGCTGGGCCTGCCAACCACTCCCTCAGCCTGTGGGACGTAATATTTGTGTTTATATTTTCAATACCTTTCTTAAGTTTTGGCATCAGAAATATAAAGTCGTGCAGCCATTACAAATTAGCCAGTTTTGTGAAGTTGTTTTGCTGTTCAGATTATCATCTTCTTGCCTTAGCATGAGTTTCTTCACAGTACCTGCAGATTCGCTGCTAGCCAAGAAATGCTTTAGGAAATTGATTCTTGACAACTAGTCCACAAATATGCTCCAACTAATAATAAAGAGCTCCTGCAGAAGCATAACAAAAGAGCTAATGACTATGGGAACATTTTGTGCAGGATTTGAAAAACAATTTGTTGTTTGTAAAAATTGCACCCTATATTTCAGTGTAATTCCTCTTCTTGTGTTATTGATGTGAATATTTTTATTTTAAAAGCATCTTGACAATATAGCAAAATGAAATGTACCAGAGTACCCAATTGTCTTCTTTGTATTTTATAACAAAACATAATTAGGAGTTCTGAGTTACTCAATTTAAAGTAGGAGCGTGAACACCTGCTTGAGCTAATCAGATAATAATAGTCACCTGCTGTGCTTCCTTTCCTTATTCATAAATACCAGGAATAAACCTGGGGCCTGATCACAAAAATGTATTTTTTCTGCAGTATCTGAATTTACCACGTACTAAAAAGAAGATGGTGGTAGGCTAAAATGAAGCAGACGTAGCACTTTGCATAATTGAGTTTGCGCTGAAACTGTGATATTTGTATGCAATAGAATACCACTGACTACTTGCCTGCTTTTTGATTCAGTCCTTATCCTAGTGACAGCATTCTATAACTTAATGAACTGTAGGACTGACGGAGCAAACCCTTTTGAGAGGATATGTTGCTTCAAATCCTTGACATATAGAGAAATAATTGGTTTCTGGGTTGCACTTTTTGCTCCCCTCAATCTCAGCATGGCTGGTTTTGACTCCTTATGGTGCATGAGCTGCCTTTGCTGGTGGGTTTTACAGCCAGGTCTGGGGTTTCCTGCTTTACTTCTATGGAGCAGACTGTGAAGGTTTTAAAGATGTCCATGGGCAGCCAGTTCAGTTCCTTTAGGGTGGCGATGATGCATATATGAATTTAGATCCTTTAAAAAGCTAGGCAGTGGAATACAGAAAGCTATTCTGGGGGACGAGCTTGAAGGTAGAGATGCTGGTGAGGAGGATGTACCACCAGGCAGTGGGGGAGAGAACCAGTACCCTTCTGAATTAAACAAATTTCCCCATAGAAACAAGCAAGGTGATACTTTCATTACGTTCTGGGAGGACTCCCTTCCTCCGAATACAAAATGGGTAAAGCCTTTGATACATCAAGTCATAAGTTAACCCCTTCGCTGCTAGGCCTTTTCCCCTCCTGTGCTAAGGCTTTTTTTGGCGTTTTGGAGTAGTGCGCGCTTAGGCCCTTGTAACTTTTTGACCACATAAGGTATCCACGCCAAATTTGCGTCCTTTTCTTCCAACATCATGTGGATTATAAAGGCGCCCAGGGTTTGTGGATTCCCTTGGAGGGGTCCCAGAAATTAACCAAAATATAGTGATTTTTTTGTTTTTTTCAGAAAAATGGGAAAAACGGGCTGCAAATGAAAGCCTCTGGGTTTTTCCCTGAAAATGGTATAAAAAAAGGGTTTGTGGGGCTGAAATCTCCATATTCTCAGCTTTTAGGGAATGACAGTCTTTTGTCAGAGAACCAACATTTTTCACTCAGTTTTGGCATTTTTCTGGGACATAGCCTATTTTTGCTATTTTTAGAGCTTTCCACCTCCTTCCAGTTAATGGTAGAAATGAGTTTGAAAGCAATAATGGATCCTGGAAAGCTTTACATTTTCGAAAAGTAAACACAATTCTGAATTCAGAAAGGGGTCATTTGTCTAAATCCATGAAGGTTTCGTTATAGAAACTAACAGTTAGATATTGGAATAATTGAAAATTTGTTGAAAAAAACAGCCTTTTGTCTCAACGTTTTCACCTATAACTTTTTGTAATTTTGACAGCTCTTGGAAAGCAATATACCGTTACATCCGTTAGACCTTCCTGGTTGTGGGGATATATAGGACTTTTAGTTTCACCAAGAACCCGACGAACCCAGATCCAAAAACTGAGCAGCAACTGGCAATGGTATTTTTTCATTTACTGGGTATAGAGCACTTTGTCTTGGAAAATGTATACATGGAATAATCTGTATGAAAGACACCTATGTATTTCTGAATTGGGTACAAATTATAGAGTTCAGAAACAGTATATAATTGCACATTTTCAAAATTGGGAATACTCATACTAGCATGAGAATTATTGGTCATTTTTCAAAAAGATTTTTTTTACACAATGTCTTTCATTGAAAGGGAGAAATGCATGAAAGCTCAATTGGTAATAACAGTTGATTTACAAATCTGAATTACCCCAAGTGTCCCGATAAAAACGGTATCTCACTTGTGTGGGTCGGCCTTGTGCCTGCGACAGGAAACGGCGCAAAATGCAACGTGGTCACACCTAAATTTTGCAGTTACAAATTGACCCTTTTTTGGCAAAGTGCCTACCTGTAGTTTTTGCACCCTAGCTCTGCCGGCACCCAGGGAAACCTAGCAAACCTATACATTTTTGAAAAGTAGACACCCAGGGGAATTAAGGATGGGGTGACTCGACTGCCTACCACCAGGTTTTGTTACCCAGAATTCCTTGCAAAGCTAAGATTTTGACAAACAAAACAAATTTTCCTCACATTTCTGTGGTGGAAAGTTCTGGAATCTGCGTGGATCAACAAATTTCCACCCACCCAGCGTTCCCCCAGGTCTCCCAATAAAAACGGTACCTCACTTGTGTGGGTCGGCCTTGTGCCTACGACAGGAAACGGCACAAAATGCAACGTGATCGCACCTCAATTTCCCAGTGAAAACTTGCGCTCTTTGGACAAAGAGACTACCTTTTGTTTTTGAGCCCTAGCTCAGCTGGCACCTAGGGAAACCTAGCAAACCTATATATTTTTGAAAAGTAGACACGCATGGGAAATTCAGGATGGGGTGACTCGACTGCCTATCACCAGGTTTTGTTACCCAGAATCCCTTGCAAAGCTAATAATTTGACAAAAAAACACATTTTCCTCACATTTCTGTGGTGGAAAGTTCTGGAATCTGCGTGGATCAACAAATTTCCACCCACCCATCGTTCCCCCAGGTCTCCCGATAAAAACGGTACCTCACTTGCGTGGGTAGGCATAATGGCTGCGACACGAAACCGCGCAAAACGCAACATGGTCGCACCTCAATTTCCCAGTGAAATTTAGCACGTTTTGGACAAAAAGACTACCTTTTGTTTTTGCACCGTAGCTCTGCCAGCACCTAGGGAAACCTAGCAAACCTATACGTTTTTGAAAACTAGACACCCAGGGGAATTCGGGATGGGGTGACTCGTCTGTCTACCCCCAGGTTTTGTTACCCAGAATCCCTTGCAAACATAAAATTTTGACCAAAAAAAACAAATTTTCCACACATTTCTGTGGTGGAAAGTTCTGGAATCTGCGTGGATCAACAAATTTCCACCCACCCAGCGTGCCCCCAGGTCTCCCGAAAACAATGGTACCTCACTTGCGTGGGTAGGCATAGTGGCTGCGACATGAAACAGCGCAAAACGCAGCATGGTCGCACCTCAATTTCCCAGTGAAATTTAGCACGTTTTGGACAAAAAGACTACCTTTTGTTTTTGCGCCGTAGCTCTGCCAGCACCTAGGGAAACCTAGCAAACCTATACATTTTGGAAAACTAGACACCCAGGGGAATGTAGGATGGGGTGACTCGTCTGCCTACCCCCAGGTTTTGTTACCCAGAATCCCTTGCAAACATAAAAATTTGACCAAAAAAACACATTTTCCTCACATTTCTGTGGTGGAAAGTTCTGGAATCTGCATGGATCAACAAATTTCCACCCACCCAGGCTGCCCCCAGGTCTCCCAAAAAAAATGGTACCTCACTTGCGTGGGTAGGCATAGTGGCTGCGACATGAAACAGCGCAAAACGCAGCATGGTCGCACCTCAATTTCCCAGTGAAATTTAGCACGTTTTGGACAAAAAGACTACCTTTTGTTTTTGCGCCGTAGCTCTGCCAGAACCTAGGGAAACCTAGCAAACCTATACATTTTTGAAAACTAGACACCCAGGGGAATTTAGGATGGGGTGACTCGTCTGCCTACCCCCAGGTTTTGTTACCCAGAATCCCTTGCAAACATAAAAATTTGACAAAAAAAACACATTTTCCTCACATTTCTGTGGTGGAAAGTTCTGGAATCTGTGTGGATCAACAAATTTCCACCCACCCAGCGTGCCCCCAGGTCTCCCGAAAAAAATGGTACCTCACTTGCGTGGGTAGGCATAGTGGCTGCGACATGAAACAGCGCAAAACGCAGCATGGTCGCACCTCAATTTCCCAGTGAAATTTAGCACGTTTTGGACAAAAAGACTACCTTTTGTTTTTGCGCCGTAGCTCTGCCAGCACCTAGGGAAACCTAGCAAACCTATACATTTTTGAAAACTAGACACCCAGGGGAATGTAGGATGGGGTGACTCGTCTGCCTACCCCCAGGTTTTGTTACCCAGAATCCCTTGCAAACATAAAAATTTGACCAAAAAAACACATTTTCCTCACATTTCTGTGGTGGAAAGTTCTGGAATCTGCGTGGATCAACAAATTTCCACCCACCCAGGCTGCCCCCAGGTCTCCCAAAAAAAATGGTACCTCACTTGCGTGGGTAGGCATAGTGGCTGCGACATGAAACAGCGCAAAACGCAGCATGGTCGCACCTCAATTTCCCAGTGAAATTTAGCACGTTTTGGACAAAAAGACTACCTTTTGTTTTTGCGCCGTAGCTCTGCCAGCACCTAGGGAAACCTAGCAAACCTATACATTTTGGAAAACTAGACACCCAGGGGAATTCAGGATGGGGTGACTCGTCTGCCTACCCCCAGGTTTTGTTACCCAGAATCCCTTGCAAACATAAAAATTTGACAAATAAAACACATTTTCCTCACATTTCTGTGGTGGAAAGTTCTGGAATCTGCGTGGATCAACAAATTTCCACCCACCCAGCGTGCCCCCAGGTCTCCCGACAAAAAATGGTACCTCACTTGCGTGGGTAGGCATAGTGGCTGCGACATGAAACAGCGCAATACGCAACATGGTCGCACCTCAATTTCCCAGTGAAATTTAGCACGTTTTGGACAAAAAGACTACCTTTTGTTTTTGCGCCGTAGCTCTGCCAGCACCTAGGGAAACCTAGCAAACCTATACATTTTTGAAAACTAGACACCCAGGGGAATTCAGGATGGGGTGACTGTTCTGCCTACCCCCAGGTTTTGTTACCCAGAATCCCTTGCAAACCTAAAAATTTGACAAAAAAAACACATTTTCTTCACATTTCTGTGGTGGAAAGTTCTGGAATCTGCGTGGATCAACAAATTTTCACCCACCCAGAGTTTCCCCAGGTCTCCCGAAAAAAATGGTACCTCACTTGCGTGGGTAGGCATAGTGGCTGCGACATGAAACAGCGCAATACGCAACATGGCTGCACCTCAATTTCCCAGTGAAATCTAGCACGTTTTGGCCAAAAAGACTACCTTTTGTTTTTGCGCCGTAGCTCTGCCAGCACCTAGGGAAACCTAGCAAACCTATACATTTTTGAAAACTAGACACCCAGGGGAATTCAGGATGGGGTGACTCGACTGCCTCCCACCAGGTTCTGTTACCCAGAATCCCTTGCAAACCAAAAAATTTGACCAAAAAAACACATTTTCGTCACATTTCTGTGGTGGAAAGTTCTGGAATCTGCGTGGATCCACAAAATTCCACCCACCCAGCGTTCCCCTAGGTCTCTTGAAAAAAAGTGGTACCTCACTTGCATGGATAGACATAGTGGCTGCAACAGGAAATGGTTCAAATCGTACGGTGGTGAATTTACATTACCCTATTGCAAAACTACCTTTATTTTGGAGGGGGGCATCTGAGTTTGTGGCCCGGGGCTCGGTGGTATTCTTTGCAAAGTAGCAAACCCAAACAGTTCTGAAAACTAGACACCCGGGGGAGTCCAGGGAGGTATGGCATGCGTGGGTCCCCCAATGTTTTCCTACCCAGAACTCCTTGCAAACCTTAAAATTAGGTAAAAATAGCACTTTGATTTTGAATGTAGAACGATTGGTTGGACATGGTAAAGTTGTGCGCTTACTGTGTCTTTTTCTACATTGTAGAGCGGGGCCTCATACTCCCGAGCGGTTGCCGGGTGAGGTGAGGCCATCACCCACACAAAGCTGGGTGAGTATCACTTTTGAGGCAATTCCTCAATGTGATTAAGCTAGTATGCTTTTCCCGTATGCAGAATGTAAATTATTCATGCAGGTGTGTCTGAATTGTCTTTATGTGTGATCACCATGGTGTTGATATGGTACTTGGTGTGACTTCAACATTTTGTCTCTCTTGTTCTTTTTGATAGGAAGAAGATATATTACTTCCCCTTGAGTGGACGCTTAAGTATTCTAAGCTTTCTTGACATGGTTGTAACTTTTCAAGTGCACGTTTGTCATTTCTTCACTGTGACGTCTTATCTGGTGTTGCAGGAGTAAAGATTTGTTATATAAAGGTCCTGAAGAAAGCCGGGCGAGATGCCCTGACGGCTGAAACATGTCGACCACACTATGACCACATTCTTTAGCGCCACAGGGTAGTTTTACTACCGAGCGTGTTTTTAATCCTTGACACTCGGACTTCGAATATAAATGACACTCTCTGAAGTCTGAGTAGCCTAATTTTAAATTGTTTTGAGCACTGTACTCTCCTTTTTTTAGTTTGCATCACTTTTAGGATACACATAATGATCACATATTTGTGATATCTTTGCCTGTACCGACACTATTTGGTTGGTTTTGGGATGGCATGATTATTAAATTCCCACATGACGCAAACTCCACCACATGGGTGGTCTGATGGGAATCTTATCAGCCCCCTGCCGCCAAGAGGTTTCATGTTTGGCACCCTTGTTTCACGTCTCACCATTGGTGCCGCGCGTAGATACTACAGACACACACATTTCTTCGACTTGATCTGCTCTTTTGTGTTTTGTATCTGTAAGACTGGGGAGCGAGCAGACAGGTCATTAAACTGTCCCCCTGACCCTCCACATACCCTCCTGTTTTTTAGTATTTAGTGCAGCCTTTGGTTGCGGGTCTATTAAATTGGGTAGCAAATAGAGTATAATTTGCACCTTCTATGCTCATCCAACTTAACTGTGTGTGTTGCCCCTCTGTCGACTGTTACCTATTCTCCATCAGTGCACGTAAGCAATATTACTATACATAAGAATTAAAGGCTGTTATATGTGCCACTATTTACGTTTTTGGCTGTAGACAAGAAGAGAATAATCTCTCTACTCCAAATAAATGTTAATGACTACTCATTCCCTTTCATATATCTCCCTGAGCAACACGGGCATCTTATAACAAGCCCCTTCTTTGATATATGCTTATATTATTCCCCAGTTCCAAATGCATGTAATGGAGCAAAGTGTATCATTTCTTGTGACATTGCAATTCTCTTTACGAACGATATGGTCTCGCCATCTTCATTTTGATATTTATAGTGTTAACACACTGTTGCAACTCATCCGTTGCGATCAATTGAGTTATATCTCCTTTAGAAACATATATCTGTCCTTAGCGACGGCTATATATATGGAAAGCACTAACTTATATTTATAATTTTTTTTAAATTATTCTTTGGAAGCTACCCGCTTCACAGATTAATTGTGAGATGGGTAAGGATTTTGGCTGCGAGCCAACCGTCGTAATTTCATATAATTGCAATCTCTAGCAGTATCAAGGGGCATTGCGGTAATCATTGCAGGCGCATGCGCGAGTGAGTAGTGCTAGTTGCCGACCCGCGCATGCGCGAAAAGATAGCGCTCTCTCTTCCGTGGACGTGCGCTCTAATGGCGTTTCAGGCCACCTTGGAAGTGTTTGCCAGTGCGAGATATTTGCGGGGGCTGTGTGCCCCAAGTGGGGCGTGTATTTATAGAGGCAGGCTTCCGCTGCAACCTACCTCCACTTCCGCTCGCCATCACTTCGAGGCACCGACGGAGAGGTAGGTTGTTTGGGGCCCTGTTCCCTCGGTTTTTTTGCAATACAGTTTGGCTTGGTATCCTATACTAATGAGTCAGCAACAGTAAACAAAGTTAGGCTTAGTGAGGGGAGCCTTTGTGGCCTCCTGTCCCCATTATTTCTCGTTGGGGTGGTGGCCTTATATTTCATTTCATTATATATTTATTTGTATACCACTGTGTAAACCGAGCATTTCTAACTGCGAAATTGGCTCAGGTAACTACCATGGGTGGGTGGTAGAGAGTCCATCCAGAAGGAAGGTCCTCTAGTCGACTATGAGGCTATTATTGAAAATGCAGTACATCAGGTAGATCTACCTAGTGGTACACAAGAGGATTTGGTTCTTGTCTTGTTAATATGACTCCAATACCCATCTTGTAGGCTCTGATGTTAGTTTAGGTTCAGTTTTGACAGAGCGGTAACTATTATATGTCTGTTGGATTTTGAATGTAGAACGATTGGTTGGACATGGTAAAGTTGTGCGCTTACTGTGTCTTTTTCTACATTGTAGAGCGGGGCCTCATACTCCCGAGCGGTTGCCGGGTGAGGTGAGGCCATCACCCACACAAAGCTGGGTGAGTATCACTTTTGAGGCAATTCCTCAATGTGATTAAGCTAGTATGCTTTTCCCGTATGCAGAATGTAAATTATTCATGCAGGTGTGTCTGAATTGTCTTTATGTGTGATCACCATGGTGTTGATATGGTACTTGGTGTGACTTCAACATTTTGTCTCTCTTGTTCTTTTTGATAGGAAGAAGATATATTACTTCCCCTTGAGTGGACGCTTAAGTATTCTAAGCTTTCTTGACATGGTTGTAACTTTTCAAGTGCACGTTTGTCATTTCTTCACTGTGACGTCTTATCTGGTGTTGCAGGAGTAAAGATTTGTTATATAAAGGTCCTGAAGAAAGCCGGGCGAGATGCCCTGACGGCTGAAACATGTCGACCACACTATGACCACATTCTTTAGCGCCACAGGGTAGTTTTACTACCGAGCGTGTTTTTAATCCTTGACACTCGGACTTCGAATATAAATGACACTCTCTGAAGTCTGAGTAGCCTAATTTTAAATTGTTTTGAGCACTGTACTCTCCTTTTTTTAGTTTGCATCACTTTTAGGATACACATAATGATCACATATTTGTGATATCTTTGCCTGTACCGACACTATTTGGTTGGTTTTGGGATGGCATGATTATTAAATTCCCACATGACGCAAACTCCACCACATGGGTGGTCTGATGGGAATCTTATCAGCCCCCTGCCGCCAAGAGGTTTCATGTTTGGCACCCTTGATTCACGTCTCACCATTGGTGCCGCGCGTAGATACTACAGACACACACATTTCTTCGACTTGATCTGCTCTTTTGTGTTTTGTATCTGTAAGACTGGGGAGCGAGCAGACAGGTCATTAAACTGTCCCCCTGACCCTCCACATACCCTCCTGTTTTTTAGTATTTAGTGCAGCCTTTGGTTGCGGGTCTATTAAATTGGGTAGCAAATAGAGTATAATTTGCACCTTCTATGCTCATCCAACTTAACTGTGTGTGTTGCCCCTCTGTCGACTGTTACCTATTCTCCATCAGTGCACGTAAGCAATATTACTATACATAAGAATTAAAGGCTGTTATATGTGCCACTATTTACGTTTTTGGCTGTAGACAAGAAGAGAATAATCTCTCTACTCCAAATAAATGTTAATGACTACTCATTCCCTTTCATATATCTCCCTGAGCAACACGGGCATCTTATAACAAGCCCCTTCTTTGATATATGCTTATATTATTCCCCAATTCCAAATGCATGTAATGGAGCAAAGTGTATCATTTCTTGTGACATTGCAATTCTCTTTACGAACGATATGGTCTCGCCATCTTCATTTTGATATTTATAGTGTTAACACACTGTTGCAACTCATCCGTTGCGATCAATTGAGTTATATCTCCTTTAGAAACATATATCTGTCCTTAGCGACGGCTATATATATGGAAAGCACTAACTTATATTTATAATTTTTTTAAAATTATTCTTTGGAAGCTACCCGCTTCACAGATTAATTGTGAGATGGGTAAGGATTTTGGCTGCGAGCCAACCGTCGTAATTTCATATAATTGCAATCTCTAGCAGTATCAAGGGGCATTGCGGTAATCATTGCAGGCGCATGCGCGAGTGAGTAGTGCTAGTTGCCGACCCGCGCATGCGCGAAAAGATAGCGCTCTCTCTTCCGTGGACGTGCGCTCTAATGGCGTTTCAGGCCACCTTGGAAGTGTTTGCCAGTGCGAGATATTTGCGGGGGCTGTGTGCCCCAAGTGGGGCGTGTATTTATAGAGGCAGGCTTCCGCTGCAACCTACCTCCACTTCCGCTCGCCATCACTTCGAGGCACCGACGGAGAGGTAGGTTGTTTGGGGCCCTGTTCCCTCGGTTTTTTTGCAATACAGTTTGGCTTGGTATCCTATACTAATGAGTCAGCAACAGTAAACAAAGTTAGGCTTAGTGAGGGGAGCCTTTGTGGCCTCCTGTCCCCATTATTTCTCGTTGGGGTGGTGGCCTTATATTTCATTTCATTATATATTTATTTGTATACCACTGTGTAAACCGAGCATTTCTAACTGCGAAATTGGCTCAGGTAACTACCATGGGTGGGTGGTAGAGAGTCCATCTAGAAGGAAGGTCCTCTAGTCGACTATGAGGCTATTATTGAAAATGCAGTACATCAGGTAGATCTACCTAGTGGTACACAAGAGGATTTGGTTCTTGTCTTGTTAATATGACTCCAATACCCATCTTGTAGGCTCTGATGTTAGTTTAGGTTCAGTTTTGACAGAGCGGTAACTATTATATGTCTTTTGGATTTTGAATGTAGAACGATTGGTTGGACATGGTAAAGTTGTGCGCTTACTGTGTCTTTTTCTACATTGTAGAGCGGGGCCTCATACTCCCGAGCGGTTGCCGGGTGAGGTGAGGCCATCACCCACACAAAGCTGGGTGAGTATCACTTTTGAGGCAATTCCTCAATGTGATTAAGCTAGTATGCTTTTCCCGTATGCAGAATGTAAATTATTCATGCAGGTGTGTCTGAATTGTCTTTATGTGTGATCACCATGGTGTTGATATGGTACTTGGTGTGACTTCAACATTTTGTCTCTCTTGTTCTTTTTGATAGGAAGAAGATATATTACTTCCCCTTGAGTGGACGCTTAAGTATTCTAAGCTTTCTTGACATGGTTGTAACTTTTCAAGTGCACGTTTGTCATTTCTTCACTGTGACGTCTTATCTGGTGTTGCAGGAGTAAAGATTTGTTATATAAAGGTCCTGAAGAAAGCCGGGCGAGATGCCCTGACGGCTGAAACATGTCGACCACACTATGACCACATTCTTTAGCGCCACAGGGTAGTTTTACTACCGAGCGTGTTTTTAATCCTTGACACTCGGACTTCGAATATAAATGACACTCTCTGAAGTCTGAGTAGCCTAATTTTAAATTGTTTTGAGCACTGTACTCTCCTTTTTTTAGTTTGCATCACTTTTAGGATACACATAATGATCACATATTTGTGATATCTTTGCCTGTACCGACACTATTTGGTTGGTTTTGGGATGGCATGATTATTAAATTCCCACATGACGCAAACTCCACCACATGGGTGGTCTGATGGGAATCTTATCAGCCCCCTGCCGCCAAGAGGTTTCATGTTTGGCACCCTTGTTTCACGTCTCACCATTGGTGCCGCGCGTAGATACTACAGACACACACATTTCTTCGACTTGATCTGCTCTTTTGTGTTTTGTATCTGTAAGACTGGGGAGCGAGCAGACAGGTCATTAAACTGTCCCCCTGACCCTCCACATACCCTCCTGTTTTTTATTAAAAATAGCACTTTTCCAAACTTTTTGGTGTGGGATCGCCGTGCCGGCAAAAATGTCCTACCACCCAGCGTTCCCCTTGTTCTCCCGAGTAAAAGGATACCTCACTTGTGTGGGTGCCCCAAAGCAGAACACGCCAAAAATGAATTTGGAAAAAAGTAGTATTTAGTAGTATTTAAGTTTTACAAATTAAGCCCCCCAGCCTGAGTCACATGCCTTGGGCCCACCCACACAAGTGAGGTATCATTTTACTCGGGAGAACAAGGGAAACGCTGGGTTGTAGGACATTTGTGCCGGCAGCGAGATCCCACCCAAAAAAGTACGGAAAAGTGGGGTTTTTGACCAAAATGTAAGGTTTGCAGGGGTTTCTGGGTAGGAAAACATTGGGGGACCCACGCATGGCATCCCTCCCTGGACTCCCCCGGGTGTCTAGTTCTCAGAACTGTTTGGGTTTGGTAGTTTGCAAAGATGCCCGCCAAGCCCCGTGCCAAAAGCTCAGGTGACCCCCTCAAAAAATAAGATTGTTTGGCTAAAGGAAATTTTTTGGTCTTCACAGTAAGAATTGGGCCTTTTCCTAAAGCAGCCACTATGCCTACCCACGCAAGTGAGGTATAATTTTTATCGGGAGACCTTGGGGAACGCTGGGTGGGAGGTAATTTGTGTGAGCCCAGTGATGCCACGCTTGCCCACACTAAAACGTGTGAAAACATTGATTTTTTCCAGCTAAAAATGAGGTTTGCAAGGGATTCTGGGTAAAGGAACGTTGGAGGATCCACGCAAGCCATACCTCCTTGGAAGCCCCCGGGTGTCTACTTTTCAGAAATGTGTAGGTTTGGTAGGTTTCCCTAGATGGCTGTCTCGCACGGGGCCAAAACCCCAGGTAACCCCTCTTGCAAAAGCTAGTGGACTTGACATTGTCACCATTGTCAAATTCACCAGCTTTTGCAAGAGGGGTTACCTGGGTTTCTGGCCCCGTGCGAGACAGCCATCTATGGAAACCTACCAAACCCACACATTTCTGAAAAGTAGATACCCGGGGGCTTCCAAGGAGGTATGGCTTGCGTGGATCCTCCAACGTTCCTTTACCCAGAATCCCTTGCAAACCTCATTTTTAGCTGGAAAAAAATACATTTTTTCACACGTTTTAGTGTGGGAAAGCGTGGCATCACTGGGCTCACACAAATTACCTCCCACCCAGCGTGCCCCCAGATCTCCCGATAAAAACGGTACCTCACTTGCGTGGGTAGCCATAGTGGCTGCAACAGGAAAAGGTCCAAATCGTACGGCGGTGAATTCAAAATACCCTGAAGCAATATAACTTTGATTTTTTTGGGGGGGGCACCTGAGTTTTTGGCCCGGGGCTGGGTGGTATTCTTTGGAAAGTAGCAAACCCAAACAGTTCTGAAAACTAGACAGCCGGGAGAGTCCAGGGAGGTATGGCATGCGTGGGTCCCCCAATGTTTTCCTACCCAGAACTCCTTGCAAACCTTAAAATTAGGTAAAAATTGCACTTTTCAAAACTTTTTGGCGTGGGATCACCGTGCCGGCAAAAATGTCCTACCACCCAGCGTTCCCCTTGTTCTCCCGAGTAAAATGATACCACACCTTAACAGAGTTACTCAAAAGTAAAACATTCAAGCACGGCTATCTATTCCTCAAAGACACACACATACAGGTTGGATTTGGCACGAGGGCGAGTGATGGTTCAGTACATAAAATTTTATTAACAAGATATTTCAAAAAAATGAAATGCTCTGTCAATAAATAAATGCATAAAAACTGAACCAGTGACTCGCAACTCGTGAGCTGTAAAGCCACGACAAGGCACCAACCGTTTTACAGGCCATTCACGCACCTTTCATACCTGATACAAACCAGACCATTGACACCATCCGAATGGAAAAGCAACACATAACAACACTCACAATAAGGGACAAGGTACACCCTACTGCAGAAAGAGAAAAAAAACAATTATTACTGCACACCCATCTAATCCGCAAGCACACACACATACTGGTTGGATTTGGCACGAGGGTGAGTGATGATTCAGTACATACAATTGTATACGCAAGTAATTTCACAAAAATGAAATACATTGTGTATAATTGAAAGTATGATAAACTGAACCACTGACTCACAGCTCGTGAGCTGTAAAGCCACGTCAAGGCACCAACCTCTTTACAGGCCATTCATACACCTTTCGTACGCGTGACACATACAAAACATTCACACCGCCAGCCGCGGACCCATCACATTTCAACACTCACACCAGCAAACTGCGCCATTCAAGGGCCCATCACTTTCACACGCCCACATTTCTGACACTGCAACTACACAAAATGATGGACTGTGTGGAGTGTCACTCAACTAGCAGTGTGTGTAGTGACCAACAGAAAGTAACTACTCACACACCGCCTGCCGAGCGCCAGTCCACCCACACCACCATCCAAGCACCAGACCATGCACACCGCCAGCCAAACACCACTCAGCGCACACCGACAGCCAAGTACCACTCCACGCACACCACCAGCCAAGCATCACTCCACGCACACCATCAGCCAAGCGCCACTCCACAAACACAACACCAGCCAAGCACCACTCCGTGCACAGACAGCCAAGTACCACTCCACGCACACCGTCCAGCCAAGCGCCACTCCACACACACCGCCAGCCAAGCACCACTCCACACACACCGCCAGCCAAGCACCACTCCGTGCACAGACAGCCAAGTACCACTCCATGCACACCACCAGCCAAGCGCCCCTCCACACACACCACCAGCCAAGCGCCACTCCACAAACACAACACCAGCCAAGCACCACTCCGTGCACAGACAGCCAAGTAACACTCCACGCACACCACCAGCCAAGGGCCACTCCACACACACGACCAGCCAAGCACCACTCAACACACACCACCAGCCAAGCACAACTCCACACACACCGCCAGCCAAGCACCACTCCACGAACACCACCAGCCAAAGACAAATCCAAACACAACACCAGGCAAGCGCAAGAGCACGCACACCGCCAACCAAACACCAGACCACGCACACCGCCAGTCAAGCACCAGTCCGCAGACACCGCCAGACAAGCACCAGTCCACAGACACCGGCAGCCAAGCGCCAAACCATGCACACAGTCAGACAATGGACACTACATGCAAACCAACATGATACTTTAGTTTTTTTTTAAAATAAAAGAGAAACAAAAACAAATTGCAAATTGATACAAATCTACTAACTCGACAACTAAATCTAAAAAGACTACACAAATACAAACTTTGAAACTGAACAATAAGTTTTACAGAATAAAGACCAACCAGTTCACTTTACCACTCATTGATACTCCCAAAAATTCTTTTGCGTGTGGTACAATCTAAAACAAGCAGGTACACACAGCCCGGGGTTTGAAGGGCAGTCGGGGCAGTACATGCGAACCTCCTTCCGCAAACCTCTTCGCCAACAGACTCTACATCTCCGACTGGGAAAGTCTTTTGAGGTTGTAGGAGGAATTGTATCAGGAAAGTGGCGATCTTTCAATCTGGCAACATCCTCCACCACTCCAACTCTAGGAACACTTGCCTGTTCCACTAAAAAAAGGCTGCCTATTACAGACTCCTGAAACTTTACAAAAGACAACTTTGACTGGGGACAAGATTTCTGGAACACAATAAATGCATTAAAGGTTGCCAAGTGGAAAAGATGGATAGCCAACTTCTTGTACCAAATGTAAGCCTTACGAAGAGCAGCATACGGTTCCAACCTCTGATCAACTCTGTCAACACCACCCATGTACTTATTGTAGTCCAGTATGCACACAGGTTTGCGCACTTCTGCAACCTGACCCCAAACAGTCCGCGGTTCAGTGCTTTCATCATGTATTGTAGTCAACATGTAGACATCTCTCCTGTCTGTAAACTTCACAGCTAGAAGCTCCTCACAACGCAATGCACTGCACTGTCCCCGAGCAAGCTTTCGACAAACAAGTTCTTTTGGGAAACCTTTACGGTTTGAGCGGATTGTGCCACAAGCAACAGTGTCCTCTTTGGCCAATTCCCTGAACAACCGCACACCAGTGTAGAAGTTATCGACATACAAATGATGGCCTTTGTTAAACAATCCACGACCAAGTTCCCACACAATTTTCTCAGTCACTCCAAAAGTGGACGGACAACCAGGGGGGTTAATCCTGGATTCCTTACCAGTGTACACCCTGAAATTAGAGACATATCCAGTCTCACTGTCACACAGCATATACAGTTTGATTCCATAGCGTGCCCTCTTACTAGGAATGTATTGCCAAAATACCAAGCGGCCCTTGAACAACAACAAAGACTCATCCACTGCAATTTCTTTCCCAGGATAAAAGATCTCAGAAAATCGATCAACCAAATGATCAATGACAGGCCGAATCTTGAAAAGACGGTCACAATCAGGGTGATCTCGTGGCAAAGCAAGACTATTGTCAACAAAATGCATCATCCGCAGCAGAAGCAAATACCTATCACGACTCATGACTGCCGGAAATATAGCTGTTGCCATCAAGGGACTAGTAGACCAATATGAAGCCATTGATGGTTTCCTAAGCAAGCCCATCAAAAAAGTTAAACACAAAAACTTTTTCATCTCCTCCAAATTTGTGGGAGTCCACCGGGTAGCTCTAGCGTGGGGCTTAAGGCTGGCACTGTTCACCCTCAAAAAAATTTCAGCATACAAATTAGTCTGCTCTACAATCTCTGCCAAAAACACATCATCCATAAACAACTTGAAAAAATCAATAGGCAAAAAGTTTTCAGTGTTCACCCTACACCCTGGAACACCAGTAAATTCAGGCAATGCCGGCTGCACCATGCCTGGTGCAACCCAGAGGTCAGAACTTTCATCGTCAAGTCTTGCAGTCGCAGGCCGCCGCCCAGCTGCCACTTGTCTCACTACACCAACTGGAAGTCTAGCAGCCCCAGGCTGCAGCCCAGATGTCTCTTGCCGCACTATTGGCACATCAATGTCCTCCGCAACCACAGTCACAACAATGTCCTCCCAAACCGTAACCACAGCAATGTCCTCCCCAACCACAGGCACATCATCCACACCAAAAGTAGCTTCATCAGCACTCAAAGTGTCTTCATCATCAGATGAAGCCATGTGTAGAGAAAACTCACTACCTGAATCTTCACCTCCCACCTCTGGCTCAGAATCAGAGTCAGACTCTGGACCATGGTCAGAGGAAGAATCAAAAAGCATTCCAACAACTTGCTGAGCAGTAATCCGGCGGCTAGCCATTATCCTTACAAATAAAGGAGTCTGCACAAACAACTCAACAACCCCAACACTGCGCAAAGTAAGATAAAAAATGTAAGACTTTTTCACAAAAAATATACAATTCACTTACAAGACACAACTACACTCACCAGCACCTACTCTGCAAAGACACAGCAAATAGGCAACGATATCCCACTAGAAAGAAGAAAAAAAAACTTACATCTACAGAAGGACACATCAAAAACAAATGCAAAACATGTTTTACAATCACAACAAACAGAAACAAAACATACTCGTATTACTACACACTTTGCAAAATAAACAATTACATTACAATTGAACAAAAAAAAGGTCTCTTACCAAACACATGCAACTACAGAAACAGCAGAACAACAGAACCATCAGTAACAGAACCGCACACTGCAACAATCTAAAGAGAAAAAAAACAATACACATTAGAAGAAACACAAACAACACACATTACAACAGGCTATGTCACAGGGTATGTCACAAATGGGGTGTCTGTCCCCAAGGGGGGAAGATTATAAATCATTATAAACGTGGGCCCCCTGGAAGCAACCCTACGGAGGGCAGAGAGGCCAAATAAAGACACGGCAGAACATACTGAAAACAAATGGGCCCAAGGAAGCAACCCTTGGCCAAGGGGCCACCTATAAAAAAAAAGAACCCTGGAGTCTAGTGGGATTTTCTATTCCCCCCCCTGGGTCCAGAAACGGTAAAAAAAAACAGCCAATCTGCCCCCAGGGGGGGCAGAAAAGTCTATAAAACAATTAGGGCCACTAGGAAGCGACCCTTCCCCAAGGGGTAGCTTCCTTTTCAAATCCAAACAAATCCCTGGTGACTAGTGGGCTTTTCTGCCCCCCCTGGGTGCAGATCAGCCAAAAAAAAAACGCCGATCTGCCCCAGGGGGGGCAGAAAAGTCTGAAAAATATTACATCCCCCTAAGGAAGCGACCCTTGCCCAAGGGGTTGCTTCCTTTATAAATATAAATCAATCCCTGGTGTCTAGTGGGCTTTTCTGCCCCCCCCTGGGTCCAGATGCGGCCCAAAAAAACGGCCGATCTGCCCCAGGGGGGGCAGAAAAGTCTGATAAATATTATGGGGCTAAAAGGAAGCGACCCTTGCCCAAGGGGTCGCTTCCTGCACAAATAAATATGGCCCAAAAACAATCCCTGGTGTCTAGTGGGGCATTCCTGGTGCACGATCGCGACGCTGTGCGCGATCGTGCACCAGGAATGCCCTGCATTGGGACATCAGGGGAGAGGAAACACAGTTTCCTCCCCCCCGATGCCTCAAGGCACCAAAAAACGGCCCCCCGCCCCACCGGAGCAGCAAACACCAACCTTGTTCCTGGACGCGCTGGAAACAAATGGCTTCCAGCGCGTCCAGCGCTTCCTGATGATGTCGGCGCGCGCTGTGCGCGCTGACGTCACCAGGAAGCGTGGGGGGGGCAGGGGGTGGCAGCGGAAAGTCTTCCGCTGCCACCCCTGCAAAAAAAAACAAGATCGCTGCACGGGGGGGGGGGGAGCGCCAGCGCTCCCCCCAGGGCTGAACTGATGACGGAACGGTTCCGTCATCAGCACAGCCCAACCGATGCTGATGACGGAACCGCTCCGTCATCAGCATCGAAGGGTTAAGAGACGGTGGGTTTACTTTCCTGTTCCAATGAACACACATGCTTTTCTGGGCACTTTTTATTTAATTCCTGGTTTGGTCTAAAAACAATGCGTAAATGACTGGCCAGGCACTACTGGAACCATTTTAGATTCTGATGGAGGGAGTCCTCCAAGAACGCAATGAAAGAATCACCATCCAGCCGGACAGAGGTCTTCAATTTTTTACTCAATTGAAATATTTCATACACAGGAATACCTTCAACAAATCACCAGTGTGGAGCACAAGCCTGTACCCAAACACAGTCAGATCAGTACAAGAGGTAAACAGAGGGAAAAGAGCAGGGCTTTTCAAGGCAAAAGCAGCGATTTCTGTAATGGTGATTTGTTGAAGGTATTCCTGTGTATGAAATATTTCAATTGAGTAAAAAATTTAAGACCTCTGTCCGGCTGGACATGTCGCCCCAAATATAGAACTGATTCAGTCTATATTCATTGCTTTGCATATAATTCTTTTGCATGGACCGTTGTTTTTTCACAAAATATGCTCCCCGAGGTCCGATGCTAATTCACTTGGGGCCCCTTGTTGTCCTTAACACGAGATAAAAAGAATTCATTAACAAGCAGGGGACAGTGACCCTCTCAATTAAATTGTACATTACCTGTTTAAGACCCCACTGGAACAAGGGAGTGAATGGTCTTCTAATAACAACATTATTACATATAATCAGACTGGGTTTATAAAGCCCTCCGGCACGATATCGAATATTTTGGCAATTTCCTTACTTATGGACGCTGCCCGTGCTTCCAAAACATCATTATACTTCTGCTACATTGATTTCAAATCAGCCTTTGACTGTGTAGACCGATGGAAATTATGGTGGAAGTTAGCAAATTGGAATATACCACAAAATCTTTTAAATATGTTGGTAATGCTACATAGCGACACATGGGTTTGAATTAAAATAGGAGCAGTCATGCAACTTTCAAACCACTTGAGGCTTAAAACAAGGCTGTGTTTTGGCTCCAACTCTATTTAATCTTTTCTTGGCAGACTTGGTGGATTCATTACAATCATGTAATCCTCACGCCTCGAAATTAGGTGCAAAATCAATATCAAGCTTCTTATATGCTGATGACGTGGTAATGGTAAGCCGTACCCGGGTGGGTCTCCAATAACTCCTCGCAACAATGATGACTTATTCGCAAGCCAATGGCCTGCGGATCAAATTTGGCAAAATTAAAACCATGTGTTCCAACGTCAAGAAAACTCAAACGCATGCTTGGTTTATGGGTAAAAAGCAGCTGGAAAATGTAGACAAATACAAGTACCTTGGAGTAATTATTGACAATAAAGGGAGCTTTTCTGCGCAGAAGACAGCGATCCAAAAGAAAGGCTTGGTTCTAGCTACAGCCTTATATAATGACGCCAATACTGGAAGTTGTAAGAGCAAAACTCTTTTCAACAATTTCAAATGGAAGTGAGACTTTAAGAGGGCCGGATGCAACTACTTTGGATAAT
Organism: Lissotriton helveticus; assembly: GCF_964261635.1. Lineage (NCBI taxonomy): Eukaryota > Metazoa > Chordata > Amphibia > Caudata > Salamandridae > Lissotriton > Lissotriton helveticus. Next base: position 1,035,592,060 of record NC_136059.1, read on the forward strand.
GCAGTCTCTCATGCTTACAGAATTATATTCTCTTTGCCAAGTTACGCTTCTCTGGCTAAGATAAGACTAGAATTTGGATCGCTCAAACAGTCACTAGCTAGACGCAGTGGATATATGATATGCTGGAATAAAATCAGGAAAGCCAAATCAAATTAATTGAATCATATGTTGTGTGATAAATTACAGTACCGCCATACATCACCGGAAAAAGAGTATTTGCAAGAGTCACTTGTTCTTACAGGTCTTGCACAACTCTGGGATACGCCAATTGACCTACAGGTCTTTAAGCGTTTGGTTAAGAAGTCACTTAAAGTTTAATCAGCCATAGAAGATAAAACTACATTAGCACAAAGGGTACACAGGTGGATGACATTAAATACTTATAAGTCTATGGCCCTACAAGATTGTTTTGCCATGGGTTACCCATCTTTCATCAAGCAGCAGTTTTTAAAATACTGGCTTGGGCTATTACCAGTTAAGGAACACATGGCACCTTGACTACATGGAAATCTACCTACCACTTCTGGATTCTGTGGGAGCTGCAAGAAAGATCTGCTGCACTTAGTTTGCTTCTTTAAAACTGTAATGGCAGAAAGAAAACAACTGTTAATCAGGGCTTCTAATCTAAGAGGAATTCGAACAAGAAGACAGGCAATTTTAGCCTGTTTTGACCCAAGGTACCCTCAGTTAAATTGCCGCTTTGTCAAATTTCTGCTAAAGGCGGAGCAAATATTGGAGAAAACGTAATTTGTTCAGTGCAGCCGATATACACAATTACTGAGTGGCCATATCATCCTTTAGGAACAACATAGTGTTCCCCAAGGTACTATGAGGGGCAGACTTGTTGACTTTCGAAGTCAAATCCCCCTGAAGGTAGACTAATGAACTGAAATATTCTTCTTTTTAAGTGCACTTCCAGCCTTAAAATTGTGACCTTTGCTTGCTTTTCATTACTTGACATATTTTAAATTGAAACTAAAGATTTTATTATTGGAATTATTAACTGTGTCTTACTATGTAATTGTGTTTTAATATGTAAATGTTTAAGTTATTATTCAATCGTCATATTATCTTTTAGGAATAATATAGTGTTTCCCAAGGCATTATCAGGGGCAGACTTGCTGACTTGATGGCAGATAAATTAATTGAAATGTTCTTTGTATAATGCATTTCCAATCTTGAAGCTGTGACTATCGTCTTCTTACTATTTGTCATATTTTAAAAATTGAATAGTAAAATTTTATTATTGGAATTATTCATTATCTTACTATGTAAATAGGTATTATTTCGTACAACTTTTATTGTAATGATTTTAAGCAACCTCGCAATTGTTTAAATAAACTTAAACTTAAACACTGGAATAAGGAAGTGAATGGGTTTGTTGTTCCTTGCAGATGCCTATGTCTATCCCACACCACGTGGCAGACTTGCTCATATTGCTTAATTGCTCAGAGGGAAACAGGGAAGAACTTTTTAGAATTAGTAGTGACTTTTTAAATTGTGCCTGCTTTTTTAAATGGTTTCTAAAGTTGTCACTGATTTGACTATCAGGCCACATGACAGCCACCATTACCGCTTGGAAGTGAGCGGTCTAGCTGCTCGTGTGGTCAGAGGAGGGGCTTCTTAAGGCTGAAGCTGGCACGGCTGTGCAGCTGGCCCGTCAATGGTGTGCCGAAGGAGTGCCAGAGGTAAGTCCATCTGCACCCGTCCCCACCTGGACGATGCCAGACACCCTGCTTGTTCGACCCCAGAAACTAAGTTAAGCTTGTCTTACACACGAGCCACCCTGCTGCAACAAAATAAAGCAGCAGGGCATGATACAAATCTTTGTGCAATGGGGTCTCCAAATAAAATCGAAGGTCCCCATGCCTGTCAGATTTTCAAGTGGAAAGCTCTGATTCTCATTCAACTCCTCATCAATCCCTTAAACATTACGAACCCCTTTAACAATCGCACTTCCAGATGTCTATATTTTAATTCGCACCCATTACCCACGCATTCTTTAGAGATTTGGGATTTGAGACGAAACTCCTGAGGCAGTCTTCATCAGTGAAACCTGGCTTAATGAGTTTGCCCTCCCTGATATTGCGATTTCACTACCCTTCAACTATAATTTTCTAAGATGTGATTGGGTAGGCCATCAGGGTGATGGCGCAGCCATCATCTTTAAATATATTTACATCTGCTCAGTAGAAGGCTGCTCCTCGTCAGCTGAGGGGGAAAGGTTTGCTTTTCATCTTACCTTAAAGGACTAGCTGCTGCTGGGATGCACCTTTTTTTCACAGGCCACCGGGCTAGAAAGCCTGCTGGGCCGATAAGTTGTTTGCCTGGCTCACTCCACTAATGTTGAAACACAACAGTTATATTGTAATAGGGGACTTCAACCTCCATTTTGAAGATTGAGAAGGTTCTCTTTGCAAACAACTGGAACAAGATCTGCTCACCCTTCAATTAATGGTAGTAATTAAGAGACCCACTCATTCTGCAGGGCACACCTTATATTTTCTCTTTTCGAATGCCAACAACATAAAGGATATCGATCTCTCCAATATCTCATGGTCGTATAATTTCTGTATTAGGCTTTTGATTCTTCTTCCTTCTGTCCCAAAGCAATGTTAAAAAAATCCTAACCTCCTCAAAAGGCCATGGAGTAAAGTTAGTTTTTTTGTTTTTGTTTTTTTTTGTTGGAGTTTTATATAGCGCGAACTAGAACCGAACCGAATCAGTTATCAGAGCGCTTTACATAGTACCAGTTACGTTACATGAGGACACACTTTCATTTTTTAGGCACGGGGAGATTAAGTGATTTGCCCAGAATCACAGGGGGTTTATGGCGTCGTTACCGAGACTCGAACCCAGATCCCCAGGTCCGAGGTCGAGCGCCTTAGCCGTTAGGCCAACCCCTCTCCAGTGCTGACACTTTTTCTAACCACTTCTCTATGCCGAAATTGGACATTTCTACCTCGCTTGACAGCTATTTAGGACAGTTCAACACAGCCATCACGGGTGCCCATGATGCCTGGGCACCCCTGAAACATAATACTGCCTGTAGAATTACCCCATCTGAGATATGTTATTCTTTAGAATTGAAGAACATGAAAAGGAACTTTAAGGGGCCAAAAGACTATGGAGACTCTCTAAAAACTTAACTGATCGTGTTTCATATAAACTCCAGCTACATTACTATTATAAACAAATCAAAAAAGTTATTCAATCAAAATACTGAATGAAAATAGTGTCTCTTCAAAGGGGCTCTTCAAAATCGTGAAAAACTTTCTCAGCCCATTTGCCTGTCTCAAACCATCACTCCTTCTCCTTTCCAATGTGAGGCTATAGCTGACTATTTTTAAGTTAGTGAAAATATACTCTACCTTTGACCCTCAAACCTCTTTAGAAGATTTCTCTTGCATGCCACTTGGACCTCATTCTAAAGCTAAAACATATTCTGAGCATATTTTACCTGCCACTCTATAGTGCAGGTGGAGAAAACTTTGACCGAAATTAAATCAGGTCTGTCACTGGACTGCTGCCCTCATTTTCTTTTCTTGTGACCATCCTCTATGTAGATTGTATTCTTTACCCATATCATATTTTAAATGCATCCCTAAAGACAGCAGTGTACCTGGATATCTGGATGAATGCCTTAATTCCCCCATTAGCTAAAAAAGCTGGTCTTGATCCATCCTTGTTATCAAACTATTGCCATATTTCACTATTACCATTCATGGTTAAGGTTCTTGAGAAATGAGTCAACCTCCAAGTGACAACCTTCCTGGAGGATAACACTGAACTGGATCCCTCTCAGACAGGCTTCAGAGTAAATAACAGTACAGAAAGCACTCTGCTTGCCATTCTGGATAACATCAGACTGAAGGTAGATCAGGGCAAGGCAGTGGCCCTTGTCCTACTGGACCTCTCTGCATCATTCAATACAGTCTCTTACTGTCTTCTGTTACAGAGACTTCATGAGATAGGATTTCAATCCATCCAGCTCTACACATTTAGTTCACTCCCTAACAGCTCAGAATGTGGTGTATCTCATGGCTCTGCCTTGAGCTCAACATTTTTTAATGTATACTTTGCACCCCTTGACACACTGGTTAAAAAGTGGGGCTTCGATATATGCTCCTATGCTGATGATACTCAGCTGACCACCTCTTTAGGTGACAATCAGACAGGTACAAAGAATAACTTGGCTGGGTGTCTTTTGGAAGTGACCGGCTGGATGATGGTGCATTGTTTAAATCTTAATGTAGAAAAAAACGAGATCCGTTTGTTTGGCAGTGCTAAACATATTTGGGACAATTCTTGGTGGCCCTCCAGGCTTGGCACGGCCATGGTACCTAAAAAAGCACAAAGACTAAGAAATTATCATTGACCAATCTCTTTTGATGCAGACCAGGTGCTGTCCACTTGTGGCAAATGCTTTGGTCTGCTAAAGCCTCCCAGGAAACTGTTTAGGTGGATTTCGATCGATTGGTGCCGGACAGTTGTCCAGCCACTCATTGTGAGCCGCTTGCTTTATGGAAACGCCCTGTATATGGGTATGGCAGAGTATTTGTCCACAGGCCTCCCGATGATCCAAAATACTGCTGCAAAACTGATCTACAATATAAATAGATTTGGCTCCGCGTCTGCATGCTTAAAAACATTGCATTGGTTACTGACACGTAAAAGGGCTTAGTTCAAGCTTCTTTGTCACGCACACCGGTCCTCTGCTTCTTAGGCAGAGGGTCACATTTTATAAACCCTCAAGAAGTCTAAGATTATCCAACTTGGCCCTAGCCAAAGTAAATAGGATTAAGAAGCCCAGAGCAGGCGGCGGCTGTTTTCCTTTTTTGGCTGCCACTCACTGGAATTATCTCCCTCTGGCTATCCATCGCGCTGAGGACTAACTGGTGTTCAGGAAAAAATTGAAAACGTGGCTTTTTTTGACTAATGCTCATTTCATATTTCTCTAGCTCTGTCCTGCTGATGCAGTAATTGGTAGCTCTTAGCGCCACGATATCTCTTTGTGGATGATTGTTAGCGCTATACACATTTTTAAAAGAAATAAAAAATAATATTCACATCCCCTTAAGATGTAGGTACCCAGAATACAGATTTCACAGGAACTATTTTTATCTACAAACAGTAGACTACACAAAAGAGCTTCTCTCTGCCATCAGCATAAAAAGGCGAGTGTGATTGTAAGTCTCTCTACTCATTTCAATAGTGCTAACGTTTCTGTTCAGGGGCTCCTGGACATATATACCGAGATCACAATTTATTCTGTGAGGCTAGAGCATATGCAACCTTTACTCACATCTGAAAGGTTGTGTGCTAGCCCCTACTTTATTCTGCTTAGACCTTAACACATTGGTTGATGTATTGAATGGGTTGAAAGACAGAGACGCCACAAAGCTAGCGCATAGAAAAGTGCCGGCAATGATGTTTGCCGATGACACTCTTTTGCTTTCCAAGTCTTAGATGGGTATCCAGTGGATCGTTGATGACTTTGGAACTTTTTGTAAAAATAGGGGGCTGAAGATTAATATACAGAAGACAAAATATATGGTCCTTAATCTGGCTAGTTCGTTCCGTCCCAATCAATGAATGAATGGCATCCAACTGGAGAGGGTACCGGTCTTTGATTACCTTGGTCTCTCCCTAACTGAAAAAATGGACTGGGGGTCACAAATAGATAAATCAAGCCTCAAGCTTGTGCAGACAGCAGGAGGGCTGGCCAAGCTATATAGGAATTCATTTCATAAGCCTGTGGGTCCTGGTATGGAAGTTTGTAAAACCTAACTATGGGGTGCTGTTATATAGAGGGCTGAACTGTGGGCCCCCCGCCATCCACAAAATATCATCAAGGCAGAGAACAGCTTTGTATCCTCCCATTGGGCTCCCCACTCACTCCACTATGCTTGGCCCTAGGGGTAAGACCGATTGTTGAGGAAATTGGCTGTAGGCCCAAAATATTCTGACTGCGACTTTGGCGACCCAGAACTGGCTGAATTTAGGACAGAGTTAAAAGAGGCACTGGGACTTCTGGATATATGAAAGGTGTCATGGTTTGTTTACATCAAGGAAGGCCTTCATAGTATAGGTAGTGAGAGCCTATGGAGCAACCCAGAGGTAGCCTGCCCTGCAATCTCCAGTAATCAGCTACTTATGTGCTACAGGGAGGGGAAACGTGCCAAATTTCATGAGATCTGAGCCATTAGCACACTAACAGTCAATTTTCTAAAGATTAAGGATAACTACAACCTAGAGGCCTGCCTGGATGAATTACAACCCTCATTAGCTAGGAAACTATACAAGCTGTTTAGGCAAGGGTCTCTTCCCCCGCGTGCATTTTCTAACCAATGGACTGGTGGCTCCCTCTTATGGTGTCCTGCATGCAGTAGTGAAGAGGACTGAACTCCATGTATTATTTTTCTGTTCTGGTTACAAAAAAGCTAGGCAAAGATGGTTGGTACAACTGTGTAGGATATTAGGCTCAAGGTGCTGTGAAGAGACCTATAGATTAATGAAATATAACACTCAAATCCCAATTGTATTTGCTGTTTCAAGTTTTTTAACATCTATGTGGTGGGTATGCAAGTCGTTTTTAGAATTAACTAACAGACGTAATATTGATTGATTCTTTTATCTGTGCTTGTTCTGTGCAATTGTATACATTTTTTGCAGGGTCTTTGTATATTTTTTTTACTGTTTTTTGTGTGATATGTATATTGTACATTCACTTTTATAGTTCACGGACTGAAAATAAAGTATACAACTGGAATGGAATGGAAGGTACCCTTACTTCAGACCCCCTCTATAAAACCATAATTTCTACAGTGACACTGGACCCTTCCAGTCTTGGAGGAAGGAACAGCCAGAATCTTGGTGTTTTGTTATTAAAATGTAAAAAGAATATAATTTTTGAATGTGGACAAGTTAGAGAAATAGTTTGCTGTATAATCCCCAAAACGTTCAAGCATTTTCTGGACCTTAAACGCCAAGCAAGATATATGCTTGCCTTAGCTGATGTTGTTACTCCTGCTGTAAATATGCATTTTATTGCTTCATGACTATGAAAACTTGAATGGGGACCGAGGACGAGTCTTTGTTATGCTTACATTTTAGAACTGCTTATCAGTGTAGCTTTGTTCGTAGTTTGCAAGAGAGAAACTGGTTTTAAACAAAGATTTTCTCAGCAAACAAGAACATGCACCATTCTTTCATGATTGTAGTGAAGTAGAAAAAGATGCTCATGTGTATACTGGTTTCTATTGGTTCACTTGAGTGATGTTGCAATTCACTGTAGTTTTTTTGTGCACTGCTAATATTTTGATTATCAGTGCTCCAAGTGGATAATAGGTTTAGAATCTTTGTAGGTCCTGTATGAATCACTCTTTCTAGATTCTCTAGAATGACATATTTTGCTAAACATATGGGTTGCTAGGTTTTCCCTGGAGCCTGGCTAATACGCACAAGAAAGTACACGCAAATCGACTCTTGGATATTCTGCGAATGTTTTTTGCCAAAGACACAATTAAGATGGTTCAAGAGTACTCGTATGATCCTATTTATATAGGACATCATTATGAGAGGGCGTCTGATCAACATGAGAGGACGTCTCTTGAAAGGTAAGAAGGTGTGATATTTTTTATTAGCTGTTTCTGTCAGTTTTGCTGGTGAACACATTCAGTGTGGATTGTGCGTTGTACAAATACATTTAAACTGAGCTTCCTCAACATTCTATTAATCTATAATTATCTTGGACTTCTAATGGCTTCCAGTATTTTAGGTTGACTTTTGAGCAGATCATAATAGCATTATCGAAATAAACATGTACCATATCAGGAAACTAACTGTAAATGTTACATCTAAATTACATTCTATATTATTAGGCTAGTCCCTTCAATTCAACATAGTGAAAACCATTCAATTTACCCAATTGCTTATATACTTAGCATGCTTTTGTGAGACCTCTTCTTCAAGTGGGTGGTCGACAATCCCAGCTTTGATAAGTGTTAATTTCATACGTGTATTTGTCTGTATAACTTGAATCAAGAGAAGACTTGTATTAGGAGGTCCAAATTAGGTACCTTGACAGATTTTCAGGATATCCTGTAAAATTAATATGAACGGTACTTATTTACAAAGAGAAAGTTTATCTTGAAAGTAGCACATGCATCCAGCCCATCAGGACCTACTTTGGGCACTCTTGTGAGTAACATGTTTATTATACTTGAGGTGATATAATTTGAATTGCCTCTTCGTCTCCCACCCTTGCATTAGCCATCATACAGTCCTCAGATTAAAAGGTTGGTGCTAGAATAACAGATTTGTATACTGGCATGAGGCCCGTTTATCTACCAGGGCGACTGGAAAATTACTCCCACACTGCTCGACAGATTTAGAAAAGACTGCCAATCAGGCAGTCAATTCTAAAACACTGCCAGAAACTGCCATCATGGCAGTTACAGTAAATGCTTTTTTCAGTTTGTTTCAGGGCTCCGTCAACATGATGGATTCCTGCACCAAACAGCTTTTTTTTTATGTTCACAAAGATTATCCTGAAGCGGGATTTTCTTTTGAAAATAAAAAACATAATGCCCCCTCTTACCAAGGGAGTTAACTCTCATGGTGAGGGGGACATTTATTTTGTTACTGTCCCATACCACCAGTGTTTGCCTGATGGTGATGGACAGTAAAAAACTGCTATGTGTCTGCACATCCTAATTGGCTGGATGAACATATAGCCAGTCTGTGACATCCCTTACTCCATCGGGTGATGACCAGCAATGAATCTTAGCTTTTCTCCTCTTAAGCTTCACTTTGCTTACTTATTGGTTTTAGTGTGCTCTTCTTGAGCTTTCACTTTTTCTACTCTTATTCAGCTGCCATTTGACTGCAGATTTCTTTTCTCTTTTGGATAGTCTAGGTGGAGATCCATTCTTTATGCTGGTGTTTCTTAGGACCCAGTACCTTCTGGCAAGTTGATGCCACTGATTCTTTGATCTCCTCCCACTGATGTTCTACTGGGTCTCTGTTGTCCTCTAATTCTTGGTGGACTTGAAACTTGTTACTGAGAGTGACTGAAGATTCATTCTATGTCAATGGATCTTTGAGGAAGATGGCGTTACATCACTGGCATTGGTTTGTCGGATCCATCCATGCTTTCCTCAGCTTTACCTTTAGCCTGGCCACAGCAAGGTGATGGGTTGTTGCCATGTCTGCTTCTCTCATCACTGTCACATCCTGAAGGGACTTCCAGAAATTATAGGCAATGCAGACATGGTGGATCTGAATCTCTGTTTGAATGGTCTGGTGACACTATTGTTGCCTAGTGTATTATTTTGTGTCGAAATACGCTGCTGCCTATCACCAAACAGTTCAGGGCACTTATATCTGTGAGCCTTTCACCATTCTTGTTCAAGTCACCAAGGATGTGGTTGCTCATGACTTCTTCCTTACCTAGTGTTCTCGCTTCCAATCTTGATATTGAGGTTCACACATCAGTATGGTGATGTCTCTCTCAAGGCATTTCTCCAGAATGGACTGGAGTCTGTGGTAAAACTGTTCTTTTTCCTTTTCTTCACTGTCAATTGTAGGCGCATAGCATTCAATAACATTCCTTTTGATCTCTTTTTCTTTGAGTGGAAAGTCGCTATGATGATTCTGGGACCCTGGGCTTCCCATTCCGTCAGAGCTCTGTTGGCTTCTAGCATTAGCATCAGTGCTACTCCTTGAGTGTGTTGGACATTCTCTTCCTTGTGTCCATAATACAGTAGCATCCCTCCTGGAGCCAGTCTTTTTTGTACAGACTGTGTCCATCTGGTCTCGCTGATGCCAATCAGGAAAGGTTGTATTTTTCATCTCTGCTGCCACTAGGGCTATGCTGCTTGTATCGTACATGGTCCTCACGTTCCATGTCTGAAAACAGGCGTATCAGTTTTGTGGCTTCCAGGTATCTCTAGCTTTCACCACACGGTGTCATAGCTCTCTGTGAAGGAGTTTCTTCTCTCCCCAAGACAGACCGGGATGTCTTTTGGTTGACCTTCATGTAGCTAGGATTTTTTGCATGGTGTGGTAGCTAGCGCCACGCATAACCCTCCTCCTTTCGCAGCGGGACTTGGGTCCGGCCATGGTGGAGTTTCTTCTCCACCAGAAGCTGACATGTCTCAAGAACATGTTCATTTTTTCAGAGAATTAGTTGTGAGAGGTATTTTTATGTATACCTTAGCAATACTGTTATTGGTCTGCAATGTTTTATTTTCAAAAACTCTGCAGCTAGTTGAACATGGCTGTGAGATATTATTTGCCATACCGAGACATTGGCAAGTACATTGGCAAACACTTCCCATTTGTATGTTAACTGTGTATCCATGGGTGATATTAATTTATGTATTTTTATCAATATTGTTATTGCTTTTTATTGTGACCATATTGTGTCTCAGCAACTTCAGGGCCGTTTCAAAAACAAAGAATATTCAGTGGCATGATGCAAAGTGGTGAGAGAGTGCTGCTTACATCTTTGAAGAATAATTGAAAACAGTCCTGCCATTATTGTTGCTCTGTTCTTGGTGGGTCAGAATAACAAGTTGGGGGGATGTTGACAGTGGTAGATGAAGGGAGACTCTATGTTAAAAGATAAAGACAGCTATGTTTAGCTGATCTGACCTTTTTGTAACAAATAGACTTCTGCTGGCGCAGAGTAGTTTGAGAGTGCTCGTGGAGTAAAACTCTCAAATAGAGTGCATTGGGTCAGTCACGATTACCCCACAAAATGAAGGTACAAATTGCACACTCACTAATTTGCGTAAAGCATTGTGCAATTTTCACCCATCACGGTTAACACATCAGGAAATAGGGAATCACGAGCAGTTTGGGTATATTTTCACCCATTATCAGTTGCACAAAATGAGATCTAGCAAATTTGCTCCCACTATTTGCAGCAGATTTTCTCCCCTTCAAATTATAAACACAAATTACCGAGTCCAGTGCAGTGTGTGTCCTTTTTTTAATCCCGTTTTGAACACAAAAGCAAGTTTTAAATAAAAGAAATGTTTTTTAAATTGCGACCCAGTGGTTGTTGTGATCAGTGGCTGTACTGTATAGCAACATTTTATAGGAAATGCAATCATGAGATAATTTCTTAACATTATTGTTTGGGCATGCTGTCGCATTGGAATAATATGCGTTTCCACGCATTATTATTATATATTGCTTTATTAGGCATAGGGCTGTTTATTGGGGTAAGGTTAAATATCAATTATGTGACTTATTATTTTCATTGTTTCCTTTTCCTTTATGCTGCATATGCATTTATTTAATGAAGATGGTAAGGAGCATTTGGTATAGACAAAGAACTTTCACGTTATACATCAAATTAAAATAGACGGTCTTCTTAAAAAATAAATCTGGGTTCACATTAGGTTGGTCAGTGTCACATAATGAACTGCGTCAACTGCGTAATACTTTCTATCCCATGTGCCCTGGTCGTGCATTGCAAAATTAGTTACACTACTAATTCACCGGGGCAATTTCGTCGTTTCAGGAGTGCTCGTTCGTTCGTAATCTTTTGGCAGTCTATCAGGTTTTCTAATTTTGTATTCCTTCTGTTTGTATAAATGTAAATGTCTTAAATATTTCCTGAGAGACTGGCCTTTCAGTCACATCTTTAACTCAGATATTCAGGTCTCGTGCTTTAGTTACCATACGGCCAGTGTTCTATTGCATATTAAAATCAGTACACATATTTACTCACTGATAGATGTCCAACAGATGTGGACCACTTCAACTTGAACTTTACCCATAATACATTATTTCCATATTGCTAGCTTTTGTGTAGTATCCCAAACAAGTATTTTCTTTTTACATTTTAAATATCTGCGTACTTCTCTTCTATGTCCTGTGCTACTCACAATTCCGAGTTTTTATTTGGGATTCAAACTTACTCCAATCCTGGATTAATGTGGGTGCTATAAAACTTTACGATGAGTAAGAATTCTCTTGGTCCACAATGGCGGTGCTATTTCCCGCTAACTTAACTCTTTCTTTTGAAAAGAGGAAAGAGGCTTCCTAAGAAGATCTCCATGGTGAACGTACATTTCATCTCGTGGCTTCCTGAGTGCAGCACTGGAATGTTTGCCCTGCTGCGCGGGGTGAGTCACTGTGGAGCTGCAAACAAAGAAGCAACAGCCAATGACCCAAAGGCATTGACCGAGCCGGATGCATGAAATTAAATCTTAATGTAATTATTTGGTTCCATGACTTTCTTCTCTTTCTCGACTGTCCATCTTAACTTTTTTAATGGCTAAAACCACCAGTGTCGACCTTTCAACTTGATGCGTTGTCTGAAACCAGAAGATGTGAAATAGAGACCAAGAATGGAGAACACTAATAACTAATGCTTAGTCTGTTGCTTAGGAACGTGATCCCCATGTTTGTGCACTTGTATTGTGTTTCTTTTTTCATTTAGTGGCATAGAACATCTATAAAAGAAATGCTGTACATAGAGCGATGAGGGCGGTGCATAAGAAACCGTAGGCATGATCTGTGCAGGGGGATAGTGGAGAAATGACTAAGACATATAGCAGAACATGTTCACACAGCAGGCCAACAAGTGCATATTTTATTTAAATTAGTTACCTTGGTGCATATGATATGACATCGGTCCCAGGAGACTTTATAATTTTAGTGGCAGCGCGAGTGGTTTTTGAGTGGAATCTTTTATGAGCTCAGAGGGTTAGCTAATCCGCAAACGCACGCATCAGACATTCCTAAATCACAGTAGCAACAAAATAAGAAGCGGCCTAAATCTTGATAATACACAGAGGGATTTGGGAGCATTGAGGGCCTATTGGTTTGTGACATGCGTCAACATGCAGTGGGGTCACAGGTCATGAACATGTATGAAACCAGTTTAAGGGAATTTCCCAGAGTCCTATTGTGATTGAGAGCTATGCTGCATGGTGACAATAAGGGTGGGCAGTCATAATATCGAGTCTTTTATTTCGACTGGACAGAATATCGAGTAAAAAATATAGAATGGACATAATATCGACTAGACATAATATAGACAACAAAAATATCGACTAGAGAAAATTAATATCGAATAGAATGGACATAATATCGAATCAAAAATATAGAATGGACATAATATCGACTAGACATAATATAGCCAACAAAAATATCGAATTTAAGGTAAGTTAATAATAATTTTTATTTTTTGTGTAATATAAGTCTGTAGCGGGTTGTGGGTTTATAGGGGAATAGGGTGGGAAGTAATTTAATTCTAATTAATTAAATATGTTAATTTATGTATTGATATTTATTTAGAATTAATTGTTAATTAATTATTAATTGGTAATTAATTAAAATATAATTGGTAATTAATTATAATTGATTAATTGATAAATATTTTAATTTTAGTAATTTATTTTCTGTAGCGGGTTGTGGGTTTATAGGGGAATAGGGTGGGAAGTACTTTAATTATAATTAATTAAATATGTTAATTTATTTATTGATATTTATTTAGAATTAATTGTTAATTAATTATTAATTGGTAATTAATTAAAATATAATTGGTAATTAATTATAATTGATTAATTGATAAATATTTTAATTTTAGTAATTTATTTTCTGTAGCGGGTTGTGGGTTTATAGGGGAATAGGGTGGGAAGTAATTTAATTATAATTAATTTAATTTTTTTAATTATTTATTGATATTTATTTATAATTAATTGTGAATTATTTATTAATTGGTAATTAATTCAAATATAATTGGTAATTAATTATAATTGATTAATTGATAAATATTTTAATTTTAGTAATTTATTTTCTGTAGCGGGTTGTGGGTTTATAGGGGAATAGGGTGGGAAGTAATTTAATTATAATTAATTTAATTTTTTTAATTATTTATTGATATTTATGTATAATTAATTGTTAATTATGTATTAATTGGTAATTAATTAAAATATAATTGGTAATTAATTATAATTGATTAATTGATAAATATGTTAATTTTATTACATTATTTTCTGTAGCGGGTTGTGGGTTTATAGGGGAATAGGGTGGGAAGTAATTTAATTATAATTATTTAAATATGTTAATTTATTTATTCTTAATTATTTGGAATACATTGTTAATTAAATAATAATTGGTAATTAATAAAAAGTATGATTGGTAAATAATTTTAATTGATTAATTGATAAATATGTTAATTTCATTCATTTATTGTCTGTAGCGGGTTGTGGGTTTATAGGGGAATAGGGTGGGAAATAATTTAATTCTCATTAATTAAATATGTCATTTAAATTATTGGTATTTATTTTGAATTAATTGTTAATTAATTTTTAATAGGTAATTAATTAAAATATAATTGGTAATTAAAATTAATTTATTAATTTTGAAATTGTAAATTAATGTATTGTTAATAGGTAATTAATTAGTATGAGTAGGCAATTTTTATAATTAAATAATTTTATTTTGTATTTATAAATAAATATTTAATATTTTTTATACACAAGTACAATATTTTATTTATTTGTAATTGGTATTACTATTTATGTTATTTATATCTATTTGTGAAGTATTTACTTTCCCTATTATTGCACTCTCTGAAGTTGGAATAGTAATTTTAACCCCTACGCTATACAACACTTTCCCTACTGTTGCACCCACTGGAGTGGGTATGCAACGTTTACAATGCAACTTTTACTATGCACTACCATTACAACGAAACTTTTACAACGCAAAAACTTTTACAACGCATACATTTACAAAGCATGTTTTTACAACGCAGATACCTTTACAACGCATACCATTAGAACGTAAGTATTGCTAAGTATATAATTTTTTAAAAAATGTTATATGTTTGGGTTTTTGGGTAAAGGGGTATTTTTAGGGTTCAGGGTCAGTTTTCAGTTTTTGGGTAAAGGGGTATTTTTAGGGTTCAGGGTCAGTTTTCAGTTTTTGGGTAAAGGGGTATTTTTAGGGTTCAGGGTCAGTTTTAAGTTTTTGGGTAAAGCGGTATTTTTAGAGTTCATGGTCAGTTTTCAGTTTTTGGGTAAAGGGGTATTTTTAGGGTTCAGGGTCAGTTTTCAGTTTCTGGGGTAAAGGGGTATTTTTAGGGTTCATGGTCAGCTTTCAGTTTTTGGGCAAAGGGGTATTTTTAGGGTTCAGGGTCAGTTTTCAGTTTTTGGGTTAAGGGGTATTTTATTTTTAGGGTTCAGGGTCAGTTTTCAGTTTCTGGGGTAGAGGGGTATTTTTAGGGTTCAGGGTCAGTTTTCAGTTTTTGGGTAAAGGGGTATTTTTAGGGTTCAGGGTCAGTTTAGGGTTTTTGGGGTACAGGGGTACTTTGTAAAAATAAAGTAAAATTACATTTAAATTACATTAATTAAATACAATTAAATAAAATTAAATTATATTATAATATTTTAAATTAATTTATATTAAAAAAAATATTATATACTTACCAATACTTACGTTGTAATGGTATGCGTTGTAAAGGTATATGCGTTGTAAAATCTTGCGTTGTAAATGTATGAGTTGTAAAAGTTTTTGTGTTGTAAAAGTTTTGATGTAATGGTAGGTGTTGTAAAAGTATGCGTTGTAACGTCATACATCCCTGGAGTGGGAATAGTAATTTTAACCCCTACGCTATCCAGCGCTTTCCCTACTGTTGCACCCACTGGAGTGGGAATAGTAAATTTTACCTCTACGCTATCCAACACTTTTGCTAATGTTGAACTCACTATAGTTGTTACAATAAATTTTAACCATTTTCTATGCTACGCTAAAAATGTTATATATGTTTATTTAATAATATGTTTATATATATATATATATATATATATGTATTATTTTTGGTGATATAATTTTTTTAATTATAGAAATTATTTATTAAAATTACATTTTTTAAATTATTATTTCTAAGTTTATATTAAATATATTTATTAGTATATTAGTTTTAACTTAATTTTAAGACATTTAAAAAAATCGATATTTTGACAGTCTATATTTTTGTAAGTCGATATTTTGGAGTCGATATTTTGGTACTTACCTGTTTGTAGATAGGGAGTCGATATTTTGTCACTCGATATTTTTCACTCGATATTTGTGTATCTCGATATTTGTGACGTCGATATTATGTCAGTGATCCGACAATAAGAGGGCAGGTTGTAGTGAATGGATGGTCCAACAGGGTCTAGATGTCAAATCAGAGGCTTGCTCAAGGAAGAGCGAGCAGAATTGGAGGCCAAAAGGGGACTATTATAAAATGTCTAGTTTGGGAATGAGAGCCCTGACTGAATGTTAGTGCAGTATGGTGCAAATCTTTGAGATATTTAGAAGCTACTTGAGGTGGCTGGTGTGACTGAGATATTGAAATAGAGGATACACATTCTCAAAATTAACCTTAAAGTTCCATGAAGAGGGTAAAAGAATTAACAAAGTGAAAGGGGGGAAAATGAAAGAGTGAAAGGTTTTATGTCAGACACAGAGAAACAGATAACTACAATTTCATTTTCATTTCATATTCACAGTACAAAGTGTCTCCACGCTACTCACTGTGAAGTCATCCCATAGTGCAAACTATTGAACCCTGTTTCTGTGTACTCGTTTTTAATTACTATAGTGTATGCAAATAATTTCATTGGCCTCGGTTACACCATACACGTGACATATATGCAGGATTATGATAATTTTGCTATGGGTGTATGTAGGGGACCTTTTACAAAAATGAAAAAAAAGAGGGCAAATTAAGAATCATGAATCATGATGTAATCTGATTAAGAACAAACACCAAAGAAATATTTCCCTATTAGAACACTGTTAGAAGAAAACGCACCAATCTTATATTTGCATTTAGATTCAATTTGAGAACAACCGTCTTCTCAGTAGAATACTTTTAGTAATTCTCTGTTTCAATGTGAGTTGTAATTCTTAGTCTTGAAGAAGGTGATATTATAATGTGGAACTACTGGAACACGACAACTTTGTGAAGAAAAACTGCTGTTCTTACTGTTCATATTGAGTAGATGATCATAAGATCATACATTAGGCATTGCTATTGTACAATAGAATATTTGTAAGAATATGTCTGTATGTTAAGTTTGTATATGTGAGTGGGAGTCTTTAGACAATATACGTAAAATATGACAGGAAACATACATTTTTCTGAAAAAAATATTTTATATATGAGTTTTAAAATGTATCATCAATGAAGATTTATTAAATTAATGTTTGTGAACTTGGTGAAAAACATCTTGCGCTAACTGAGGATTGTTTGAGCATACAGAGCATAAGGCCTATACAGTATATAATCTTAACAATCATTGCTAAGGCTATATTCTAGTAGTATGATTGTTTACTAATAGGGAGCATAGTAATAGCGTTGTTGAAAAACTCTGTCCCTTGCTTCAAGAGGGTATTTTGGCTTTGAAGTAAAAAAAATCAGGCACTTTGGATTGAGGTCTATGAAGGAAATGGAAGGTAAGGAAATACCATTTGGGTTCCATTAACAACCATAGGGTTCCTAAAATCAAGTTTTGTGGAATATCCACAGACAGGGGTCAGAGGTGGAGTCGGGGAAGCACCAGAACAAAAGGTAGGAGTAAGCTTAAAGAGAGGAGGTGTACCCTAAGAGGTCTGCCCCAGGGATACAACAATTGCACCTATTTCAGAGTCGATGTGTGATCTATTATGTCAAAGTTCCAACACAATGAGAACAGATGCTAAATGGTTGTATTGAGCAATAGTAAGAAAGTTATAGACATGGAAATGATCATATTTAGTCAAGAGTGACATGTTAAATCCAAATTTCAAGGAATTTTGAGGTTGTTTGTGGGAATGTGGGTGATAAATCTGTTAACAACAGGTATGCAGTTTTTGAGAAATTAGGCGATATGAAGGACCAAGCAAGCATTATATAAACAGTGTTTTGATAACAACTTTTTGATGCACGAAGAATAGTATTTATTTAATGATATGCATCATGTGACCTTTTCCACTTCGTAGCATTAGTGGTATAGTTTGTTGCAAGTTCTACGTTCAAACCCACATTTTGTGGAGCTGTGCAAGCAAGGACTAAAGGACCTACTGAGGGTGCTTAGATTCAGGAATCAGGTGCTTGTTTATCAGTGGAAACAAAGGAGTCAAATGAGACATGTGATATGCTGACTTAATAGAGGATGAAGAGTGTCTTTAATGTGAGGAAATGCCAGGGTAGAAATGTTTTATTGGAGTGTGGGAGAAGAGGATGTCAAACAAATAAAAGTAGGGCTTGTAAGTTGCAGTTTTTCAAATCTTTGCACATTTTATTGAGAGTAAAGATTCAAACCCATTGCCTGAAAATTGCGTTATCTAGGAGCTTTATTCCTGAGCAAGGGATGGAAGGTTCTGGGCAGTTAGCAGAGAGTAGGCAGGATGAGAGCAGATGACTATTTAAATGTCACTGAATTTGAAAAGAGAGAGAGTTTACAGGCCGTACATATTCTGAACATATGTCTTACCCCTTTTATGGAGGATTGTGTGCATGCAAATAGTGAATGACTTGGATTGCTGGATAATACCAGGATTTGGCAGGGGTATTGTGGATAGAGTGCAGAGAAGAGAGGAGGAAAGGGGTGTTGAAGAAAAAGCAGAGAGGCTTGTTGAATATCTGAAAAGCAAATAACAATGGAAGATGTTCTTAATACAGTAGTAAAATGGGTTTGGAGAAAGCACTGTCTTAACTTACCACCTGGGCAGGTGCGGCTTCTTCATAATGGTGTCATCTCACTGCCCAGAGACAGCCGATGATAAATAAAATGATAACAACACAATGGTATTATCATATTATTTATTACTATCTGAACCGGGCAATGAGTATAGGGCAGGGCAGGGAGGAGAAGTAATGTTCACTTAAAAGTGCGCATGTCAGTTTGGCCAGCCCTCTTAGACATGCTCACTTATGTTTCTCCAACCCAGCTGTTTTACTGTGTTGCACAGCCGGGTTGGAGAAAATCCTCAGGCTCCTAGGCATTCTCTGAGTGACAAATGACGTAGCTCACACAAATTTTGGTGCTGCTCTTATGCCCATTCTATAATACTATAGTGCACACAATATAGTGGACACAAATGTTGTGCCCGAGGCTCTATGCCAGCCACGGTCCGTGGAGGGAGTTTTGGTGGGGCGGAGAGGCGGGGCGGGGAGGGGCAGGGTGGGGGGGTGCTAAAAACCGGAGTATGGATAATTGAAGGTAAGTAAACAATTTAATAAATAAAACGAATTTCGTGGCGCACCTTGCATCACATTTTGCGATGCAGGGCACGCTACGAAATTCGTTTTATTAATTAAATTGTTTACCTACCTTCAATTATCCATACTCCGGTTTTTAGCACCCCACCCCGCCTCTCTGCCCCACTGAAACTCCCTCCATGGGCCGCGGCTGCTCTATGCATAATACAACCTCTGTAATCTACTTAATCTTAATCTTAGACTGTGGAAAAGGATTCTGTCTTCTTCCTTTCAGAAATGTTTACAAGATGTTATCCCTTTTAAGGGCTCGCCCCTCGTGATGCACTGCGCAGCAGTGCTCGCGCAGGCGAGCCGTTTTGAAGGGGTTTAGAAACAGACCCTGAAATTGCACACACTCGTGCATGTGCTTTTCCTTTTGGGGTCCGTGATTGGGCTTTGCGTGCGTGTTTTTTTCAAACAGAGCACGCAATAGGCCAAAGGCGGGCGCATTGCTCCGCCCATGGCCTATTGGTGTCTGTTATGTGCACCAAAGCCTATGTGGTTTAAATTATCGTGCCCAGACACGGGCACAATAATTGAAAACACTTATGGCTCGCTGTGGTGCGCGCGCGCGCGCACCACTCAAGGCCGTGTTTTTTTCTTCTTTCAGGGCCACTTGTTTGAACCCTGCACCTTCCTTACGCCCAATATGTCCGAGGCACTTAGATAGGGTGCCCGGGGTTTAATGCAGAGGCTGCGACTCTTGTTTTAAGTATGCTTTTAATCAACTGCACAGGGGCTCCCAGCCACGGCTGCTGCCTGCTCTGGCCACATCCATGTAAACATCTGCAGAAAGGCCCTCGTTTTACAGGTAACACATAACTGGAGGGCAGTGGACACTCCAATGAGGCGGTACCTGCTTGTTTTCAACCCGCAGGGACTGTTCTGGGGATTAAAATATCCCCGTTCACATTTAGTGAAGCAAGTAAATGCCCTTCGGGGTCTGCTGAGTGAAATCTTTCTGGCTGAAGGTACTGTAACTGTTATTGTATTTGTATAGCGATTACTACCCCTGATGAGGCGTTGAAGCGCTTTACTCCAGACATCACCGACTAAAAGCACTTTACGCGGCACTCTGTTAATGCATGTAGCATCTCTAGCGACTAAAAGCCCTTCTCTTGGCACTCTCGGGCCCCTGGCTTCCCCCAGCATCCTCTAGAGACTAAAAGCCCTTTTCGTGCCACTCTCGGGCCCCTGGCTTCCCCCAGTATCCTCTAGCGACTAAAAGCCCTTCTCGGGGCGCTCTCAGGCCCCAGCTAGCATGCACACGCCGTGCTGTGGGGTGAAGACGTGTAGGGGCCGATCGGTGCATTACTAGTATTGTGTTTTTTCAGCCAGCGTCGAGGCATTCCACGTTTAAAGGAATACCTCCTACGCCAGTTTTAAAAAACACAAAGACAGGTTTTGGCATTTGAGAGTTACACAAGCTGTCTATGCTATGAATATGGAGAAACTAAAGAAACCAAGTGAAACTCAGAATAAAGCATGAAGAATGGAGCTAACTTCAAGCCAGCCCCACCAGTGCCCTTGTCAATGGACAGCACAATCTGGGCCATCCATTGGACTTATAAAAATGACTTTGATGCTAGTGAGTAGGCAGTGTAAGGTTCACTACTTCCACATGTGGGTGATCCAGCCACATCATTTTACTGAGGTCTACAAAGAGTTTATGGCTTGATGAAAAAGGCAGCTCAAGTTCACTTAAGTGACCTAAACATCATCTCCTACGCCGACGACACCCAGCTGATCCTCTCGCTCACCAAGGACCCCCACACCGCCAAAACCAACCTCCACGAAGGAATGAAGGCCATCGCGATTGGATGAGGAACAGCCGACTGAAGCTGAACTCGGACAAGAATGAGGTCCTCATCCTCGGCTCCACTCCCTCGGCTGGGACGACTCCTGGTGGCTGACGGCACTAGGAGCACCCCCTACACCCACCAACCACGCACAAAACCTAGGGGTCATCCTCGACTCCACACTCTCCATGACACAGCAGGTCAATGCAGCGTCCTCCTCCTGCTTCAACACCCTCCGCATGCTTCACAGGATCTTCAAGTGGATCCCCACCAAAATGAGAAGGACGGTCACCCAGGCCCTCGTCAGCAGCAGACTGGACTACGGCAACGCACTCTATGCAGGAGCCCCGGCCAAACTCCTGAAATGACTCCAACGCATCCAGAACGCCTCAGCACGCCTGATCCTCGACATCTCCCGCCGCAGCCACATCACACCCCACCTGAAAGACCTGCATTGGCTCCCCATCAACAAGAGGATAACTTTCAAGCTCCTCACCCAAGCACACAAGTCACTCCACAACATCGGACCAGCGTACCTCAACAGACGACTCAGCCTCTACATCCCCGCCCGCCAGCTCCACTCCACAGACCACGCCCTCGCCACCGTCCCCCACATCCCGCATCCAAAGAATGACTGGCGGCGGCAGATCATTCTCCCACCTCGCCGCCAAGACGTGGAACACCCTCCCCATCCGCCTACGGCAGACCGAAGACCTTCTAACCTTCAGGAGGAGACTCCTCAAGACCTGGCTCTTTGAACAGTAGCAGCACCCGCCCCCCCCCCCAGCGCCTTGAGACCCTCACGGGTATGTAGTGCGCTTTACAAATGCTATGATTGATTGATTGATTGATTAAGTCATCTTTATGCTTACTACTGATGTGCTTTTACATTTTCATTGCATATCCACATCTCAACTGTGTTACCTTCTACTTCAACATGGATCACCTGGTCCTGCGGTGTTGTAAAGCATACACATTTTAAATTACGGACTACCTTTTCCAGGGCTCACTTCTAATACGTGCCAGCGACTACGATCTCCAAAGGTTTACAGAGGAAGTTTTGTTTGCTGCGTGTTGGTGCAAGTCTTTACTTGTGTACTCTGCTTTAAGAAGGAGTAAACGTGTGACATGATTGTCACTTTGCTGTGTTTGTGGATTACAATGCCACCTTCAATTTGATTATGCTGGTACGTCGTCTCTGTGTGCCTCGGGGGCTCAACTTCATGAGAAAGCACCATCGTATGGCACTCCTCCTCTTCCCTGCAGAGGCAGTTTAAAATGTTAGTGCCGGTGGGCCAACAGAGGTGAGAGACTTTTAGTCTATTATTTGTTTGTTCACCTGAGACTTGTCGACAGTGGGGGCTAGTAAACAGTTTCATTGCTGTTTAAAAAACTTGGCACGAGCTCTGTTTCGCATGTGCAGTAATTCAAATTATAACAAGTTTGGCACAGCACATGCAAGCTTACCTGCATCTCCAGTGTCGCGTGGAATCTCCTTGGGACTACGTCTTTCCTTCCACGCAGATCATGGCTTATGGTGGACGCCGTGCAGCAAGGACGTGCTGTGAGCCATCCAGTGCGATGTCGACAGTGTGCCGCCATCTTGGGGTTGGCAGCTGCCACTTCTGTCCTTATTATTGGAGGTTCCTGATCGTTTGAGGCTTGTTGGAACATCGTTGGCCTGTCACGAGCATCAAGAGTCACGTGCAAATTTTGGGGAGCATGATGAGGAATCATCATTGTGGGATTGTTTTTGAGGGATGCTCCATTTCACATATGGATTTGCAGTTATGACCCAGTGTTTGAATATTGCGTTGGAGATAATGTTCTGTTGCGTATTGTCCTCCAATGCCCAGCTTGTTTCTGGTCGGATCCAGTCAACTGTTATCTGCATATTATTTTGCGAACATGATAAAGACCACGCACATCGCAAGGCCCATGTGTAATATTCTACTGCACAAGCTATGCATCATTTTGGTGAAGATCCGTTTTTTGGTGGACATAGTTTGACAGTGGTTTCTCATACAGAACTATGGGTACTGTTGTGCCTTGTGACATTCACATGCAACTTATAGGTTATGTAGTTTGACATTGCACTGGGGCTCACAGTTTCTGCTTCCAAAACTGTGATTCTAGCATAATGCAACTTGGTTGAATATCGTAATTTGTTTAATTTCTGGCATGTGTATTAGTGGTGCCAAGGTTCTACATGTTTCATTAGTTCAATCAAAAAGTTTCAAATGGGGGTGCACTGTACCTGTGTGTGCACAGAGCAGTACAAGTCGGGTGAGAGGTTGCTCACTGGCGGGGGTTACAGTTTATATGTTCTGCAGTTATAGGAATGGAGTTCTTTGTATCATGACTCTAGCATACGTTTTTGTTATGCACAGTTTATGCTTTCTTACACAGGGATGTCATTTGAATTAGAGTGGAAGGTGGTCACATTACACTCCCTTACTTAAGGGTGGTTCTTGTTAATCTGTGTCCATGTGTTGGCCTCCCACTACGTACATTTTTGTGTCGTGTTTAACATATGTAAGGCGCCATCTGCTGCACGTCTAGTCGGTTGTGTGTAAGTCGCCCCACGCCTCACTGTGTGTGCAAATCGCCCTGTGCCTCACATGTTGTAGTCTTGTGTGTAAGTCGCCCTGCACCTTATGTGTTTCTGTCTTGTGTGTAAGTCACCCTGCACCTCACGTGTTGTTCTGTGTAAGTTGCCTTGCGCTTCACGTCGATATTGTTGTGAGTAAGTCGCCTCACACCTCACCTTGTGTACACACTGTGTAGTTCACCTTGTGTTACTCTTGGCTGCTTGTCTTGGGGTGTGGCCCACCCATCACTACATTTTGTTTTAAATTCTTTATTGGGAAGGATGGGTATATAGTTTGTCAATGTTTTATCTTACTTGCCATTATTTTCCTTTTCCTTCTAGTTATGCAGCGTTCTTACTCTTGTGAAGTGGTATTTAGTTTTGCTTCCCTGAGTTTTAACTTTTTCTTCTTCTGTATATTTTATTGTCTTGTTTAAAGGTATTCCCATGTTTTTTTCACACTTTCAGTTTTCTATTAAAAGGAAGGGGATAATGTTATATCCTCACAGTGTTATTGTATGCTACCCAGCCTAGTCGTCTCCTAGCTGCTCAGCCAGAGTGAGAGATGGTATTGGAATGTTGGTGTGACTGTGATGAATGGAATGCTTGAGAGCCTGTGTGGATGAGTGGTGACAGTTGGAGATGGCTGAGCAGCAGGCAGGCTGCTCGTAGTGGGGCTGGAGTAAGGGTTGGCGCAATGGATACATCAGCCTAAAGAACTGTTGTGTATATCTACTACCCACAAATTGGAACTAATAAAGAAAACTACAAAATTCTTCCTGGCTACCTGTCTTAAGATACAACAGCTTGCCTCCTGTTCTGGAGTCTCGGGGACACAAAGACTTCACCCCCAGCTCTCATGAACTTCCTGGGAGTTCTGACCTGCCAAGAGGTGCCTGTAGCTGTTCTGGGCCTCTGGAGGTTGTTCTGGCTGTTGGGAGCTCGAAAAGTGACGCAAGCCCTGATGTGCGGCTGCAAGAGCCCAAGCATCGTCCCGGATCATCGCATCAAGGCGTCAGGTCTGTCGCATGGTTGGGTGACGCAGTAAGAAACCCACGCATCACCTCCCCATGCCGTAAGAAACCGACGCATCACCTCCTCTCCGGTAAGGAACGACGCATCACCACCTCTGTGCAGCAGTACGGAACTGACGCATCACCTCCCCGGGGCAAGGAACTGACGGATCAACTTCCATGAGTGTCATGAACCGACGCATCACCTTCCCTGTGGACCTTTTTGTTTGTTTACGCAACACATCCAAGGTGTGAAAAGTGTTGCATCTGCAATTTGCATTGAACTGAACTATTTCTACAATTTGAAAGTCATATTTTATTACTGTATTGTGGATTTTTGATGTTTGGTCTTGTTTGGTTTAGATAAAGATTACTTATTTTTCTAAACTGGTGTGGTGTCCATTTGTAGTGTTTTCACTGTATTACTGTATGTGTTCACGAATGCTTTACACACTGCCTCTGAGATAAGCCTGTCTGCTTGTGCCAAGCTACCAAGGGGGTGAGCAGGTTTTTTTTTAGAAGTGTATCCCCCTTACCCTGACTAGAAGCAAGAGTCCCTATTTGGACAAGGTTACCCACCTCTGCCAACTAGAGACCCCCATTTCGAACAGTACAAATACAGTCAGCATAGCAGCTAGTCCATATATCATGAAGGGATATGTCATCATAAAAAGACAATAGAGACAAGACTATCGAGCCAAACCTTCCTTCCTTTGCTAAGAAGCAGTATTTTTATCTATTAGTAGATCTCTGGGCTTTGTCAACCGACCCTTTACCTTAGCCTATATAGAGTAGATCTACATCACAGGTGCTGTCTCACTCTTCTCCCTGGAAAGATCCCTTTTCCGAGTGTGTGCTACCTATTTGTGTATTCCCATAAGTCCAAAGTATGCTGTCCCAAATAACAGTTGCATCGGTATGTTTTGTCTAGGTGCTAAGGCCTGACCAGAACAAAATAACAAGGGGCATTGTTTATCGACCTTGCTCACTATGTTCAGACTAAATACCAGGAACCTGCAGAGAGTGCACACAGCAGACAGTTGTCATGTGAAAAGCATGCTTATGCTAACTTAGAGAAAGCAACAATGTCCTCATGGGGCATGTGACAATCACAGTTCCCTCACTTTTTTTAATGCACTTGGACCACTGGGAGGGGGGCTAATGCGGCCCTAGGGACCCATCGTTTGGGTCTGCCATTCATTAAATAGGGTAGGGGACCAGCTGCCCCTCCTCCCTTGGCTGATTTCAGCCCCAGGTAACACTATCCCCAGGGGCCCGGCTCCATAATAATTTTAATCTGGGCTGATTTTTGCTCTGGGGAACCCATCCCCCAGGTCCCAGGCTTAAAGTGCAAACAGTTTTAATGCAGAAGAGGGCATGCGGCCCCCTCTCCGGTTCAATTTCGTCTCCGGAGACCCTATCCCCGGAGCTTGGCCATAAACAAATGGGGGAGGGGGTGCATGGCCCACCTCCCCTGGCCAATTTTGGCCCCGGGGACCCCATCCCTAAGGGCCCGGTTATGTCAGTTGGGTGTTCTGGGCACCCAGTGTGCATGATGAGGACCACGGGGAGCCTCAAGGCCCCTGTGGTCCGCCGGCTCTCTGCCTCCTGCAGGACCCGGCATTGAGGCTGCAAGGAGGGAGTTGCAGGAAAAGCAGCTCCCTCCATGCAGGAGCAATAGTTTAATCTCTTCCCCTACCCGAATGTCTGTGGACAGGGAAAGAGATGAAACCTCAGCTTCCAGTGGGTCCGAGCATTTTGACAGCCCCCGCCCACTGGAGTGTTTGCATTTGCTTTTGCTCCCGCCAAGCCACAGCAAACAGCTACGTCCGGGGTGTGGACACCCTATGACATAGCAGGAGCTGTCTCTGGGGGATGGCAGACCCTAGGGCCATGTATAGCTCTAGGAGGGGGGCCATACGGTCCCCATCTTTTGTTATGCGCGGGCCAGCCCCATGGAGGTGGTAGTCCCCGGGCCGTATAGGGCCCAGGACGGGGCTGCTTGCCCCCCTCTCCCTTTTTAAAGCTATTTGCCATGGGGAGGTGGTGGTCCCTGGGGCACAGGGGGTCCGACAAGCCCCCCCCATTACTGTTAATTTAGTCCCATGTGCCCCCCTTCTTTTGTATAATAAAACCCCAGGGAGGTGGTGCCCCCCGGGCTCCAAATGCCACAGGATATAAACAATGCCTCCGGGACCTGACCCACCTGTGGATTTTTTCCAAAACAAGCACGGTAGCCCGAGCTTGGGTTTAAAAAAAAGCACTGGATTCGCGGATCCACAACCAGAAGACCCACAACCAGAGCTAAGGGGTCAGGGTGTTCCTACCCAGTGCTTTTTTCTTTTTTTTAAGTTTTGTCTAGGACTCTGTTGAAGCCAAGTCCCAGGATGGCTGCCAACACTTCCTGGTTGAAGTGTTGGCAGCCAATCAGATCTCAGCACATGATCAGGAGGGTTTACGGATCCTTTGAGTCCCTATATATACAAATGTGATTTTTTTTTAAATCTCAAAAACTACTGAAAGGATAAACAGCAAATAACAAAAAAGGTTCTTTCTGAACCAAGAGCTGGCTACCTTTCTACCAAATTTGGTGTCATTCCATCCAGCGGTTCGGGCTGCAGACACTACTAAAATCTCTATGGAAATGAACATTGGAAAAACACTTTTTTTTTTACACACCCCTTTTTCTCAGTTCCCGTTTGACGGATAGCCCTGAAACTTTCCATGCACAACAAGAATCACCAGGCCCTTTTTTTGGAACATTTCGTGAAGATTCATCATACAGCACCAAAGATTAAGGCAAGTCAAAAAAAGTTTTTCCTGTGGAAACATGGTCCTAACTATAAGTATATCATCAATTATGTTATTTAACATGTCATGAATGATATAATGTGTGAGATAATAAAAAGTGCATGGCAGGGGTGCAATAATTATTATTATTACCTCAGTAACTATAACTGTAACTATAACTATAACTGCTGAATTTCACTTTTTTTGTATCTTCACCCCTTCACTGCGGGCCGATTCCCCCACTGTGCTGGGGGGAGGAGGGCGCGCACAGCGCCCCCATGCTCATGACGAGCTCAGCTCGTCATGAGCCACGGTTCGCGTGTGCTCATGACGAGCTGAGCTCGTCATGACCACGTCCGTTCCTTAGAACGCCCAGCACAGCAGGGGAATTAGCCCCGCGTGTGAGCGTTCTAACGGTCATGACGAGCTCAGCTCGTCATGAGCACACGAGAACCGTGGCTCAAGATGATCTAAGGGCGTCATGAGCGTGGGAGGGGTTAACTGTTCATTTTTATCATTTAAAAACTGAACTATAATGTCAAGTTAACATTTGTTTTTTTAGTGAATATGTTTTGACCCACATAAGGAGAGGCAACGCATTTTATGCACACGTTTTATTCTTTTTGAAGCCATGAAGTGTGCATTTTCAAGGCAATAAAAATGCCTGCCATGGCTTTAGCTTGAAGAAGGTTCAGGAATCCTTATTTTTAACTTCTGTTGCATTTCATTTGATTGCGAAAGGCGGACTGACAATCGAACGCGAAGGCACAGAAACAGGATGAAATTAGCAATTAAAGAAGATTCAATGAAATGATTATGCCTCCAAAGAAATAGTCACCACTTACTAAAGCTATTTATAAAACCTTTTCTGTCCATAGCAGAACATAATTAAGTGGGTAGTTTGGAGGTATGGAAGACTCATAGAAAATATTACGTTCTTTTCAATGTGCTCTGCAGCAGCTGGTGTATTTTCTGAGAAAGTCCTTCTATGTTACAAATAGGCTTTATGTCAATTATTGCAACAGAAAGTGGTCTTAATCCATTTCCCTTATATGGCCATGCACTTATGGTCCTGGTACTGCAGGTCTGTGTATCACAACAACCCCACTGAACTCGCAAGCGTTCTTGATAACTAGTATAGTCCTCACTAAAATCAAATTCTCCAAAGTTGGAACATCATGTTCATCCATCCTTCAGTCAATTGCACTGCATCTCCTATAGTGCAAGATTTAAAATACAGGTGTTTGGGCACTGATTTTAAATCTTGCAAATACATAATTCCACTGAAAATCATTTGTCTAAAACACAAGCTTCCTCTAGCTTTTTTTTCTTCCTCTAGCAAGCATCACTGAAACAGTAGCAGAATTGTTTGGATGCTGTAGAAGGATCTATTACACCTTCTTTGACTAATTCTAATAACGACATTTTCCAAGTTCCAGCCTTTAGACGCGAGAATAATGTGAAGTAGTGTATACAAGACTGCTACTTTTTTTGCAATTACATGAATGTACCTATTTTTTTGAGAAATAATTTAGGTAAATGCCTTGCTTTGCAAATATCAGAACATCAGTACTTCACAAGATTTCTCTGTCCGAAGAACTGTTTTGTATCTTGATCCTTTTCGACTCTGGACTTTTCTCAGTGGCTGTTGTCATTTGCCTCTTGATCTTAAAAGTCATGGCAGAGGGAGGACAATGATGATTTTCGTGAATATTGTGATGAAATCAGGATTTTTTGGGATACTTGGGGCATATTACCAACGATTAGCGATATTTATCGCTAACTAGGCTTAGCAACGACTTTTTTTATCGCAAAGCATCACCGGAAATTATCGCTGAGATAACGTGCTATTAGCAGCGTTTATCTCCAAAGCGATACATTTTACGGCGATAGCGTGAATATCGCTGAGAATACAGTGATATTCACGCATTAGCGACAAAATGCTCTTAGCCATGTTATCCACCTCCCAGTGGATAACATGGCTAAGTACTGGTCAGAGCAGGCGTTAGTTTTTGGCGATAGCGGGAATATTTCCATCGCTACGCCTGCCTTGCTAATAGGCGATAGCGACGTTAGCGACAATAATTGCCTATCGCCCTGCTTGGTAATATGCCCCTTGGACTGGTAAAAGGATACCTTTCTCTGATCTGTACTATCCATGTCAACAACGTTTATTGACACAACAATAAACCACTAAAGATAAAAGATTAGTACTTTTGAGACTTTTGGAAACTGCTCCAGAAAAACCTGTCTGCCATTTATGAAAACATGAGGAGGAACGACTATTGTATTAGAACAAAAATAGCCGCAGAAAAGGAGATATCATATCTCTCATTTACACATATTTGAGTTTGTGTTGGTGACCTTCAGACTAGAGGAAAAGGGGGACAAAAAATATGCTAACAGGGTGAGGAACAATTTGTGGTGGGATAACATTTACTGCTTCATCTTTTGCAAATTGGGGATTATATTAGAAAAATGATAGAAGCTGTATTTGTTATCAACACAAAAGACTCATACTTCGCCTATTTAATGTTTATAATATAATGGTTGATAGACAAGAGATTTGGGACAAAATGTTTTAAAGCAGAATCTGATTTCCAGCCGTGGCAGAACCCTTTGTTTTTATAACAAGTATTAGATGTGCTTGTCAAGCAATGAAAAACCTTACCAGGAAAGAAATCCATTTAACTGTACATACATACATCCTTTATGTCAGAAACCCTATAGGTCCTGCACAACAATTGTAAAACCATGCGCACGTCCCCTGTAGAAGACAATGTATTAACAATGATTAGTGGCTCTAATAACTTTTATTAAACACCGTCAGTGCATGGTTCCCTATTGTAGAATTCTGGATCGCGTGAAGCAATAACTAAAGAAATTACTTGGTCGTTGAGACTTTCCTTCCAAAGCTAGGAACATGAGAGCATTGCTACCTGACTAATAGTAGACACAGCAGGATTGGTGAGTGTGAGAAGTTGGCCTGATATATGATGCTCACTAGTTCTAGTGATCACCTTGTATCAGTCCAAACAACCCTTATGGTGATTGGTTGTAAGTCAACCTTATAGACCAGCTATCCTAATGGTAGCATGGACAAAGCAGTCTTAGGCTAAACTCTTTTGGCATGTGAAGCCAGCTGTTTTACCACAATATAAGCCCTTGAATACCAGATGAAAGGACACCACACAGGTTGTTATGAAAATAAACAATGTATTTATTAATAACAAACACCTCTGAACTCTTTATGAGGTCAGAGGGCTAAGCACATGGCAATCTCTTAGGAAAAATACGATAAGTTGCACAAAATTACAATGGTGCCCTAGGGGCACGGCAAACCATATACTAAGTAAATGGAATGTGAAAGTCGATAGAAGGAATGGAGCTGTCCAGAGGCTGTAGGATCGCTGGGACCACGCTACCCTAACTTTAGGTAAGTAATAGGAGGCCCACAGAACGCGTGTGCAGATTGTGAACTCACACGCGAGATATGTAACAACGTCTTTGGACAGTACAGTTCAAGAAAAAGGTAAGTACGGACAATCCTGACTAGTTAGGACTAAAACGACTGTGGAACTGGACACTAGGAGAGTCAATCTACCCTTGAGCACCGAAATGCTCTTGTTACCTCACCCACGGGCTGCGGGAGCATAGGTGCAAAGTCGTGCGGGGTTCCGGCATTGAAGTCTATGGAGCCTGGAGGAAAAGATGCTGCAGGCGACCAGGAGGAAGATGTCCGGTGTGATCCAAGGCTGGATCAGAGATGCTGAAGACCTGAAAGCAGAGGGGACAATGTTCACAGTCACTAGCCAGTGACGGGAGTGGAACCAGGAAGGAACCAGATGTCGTTGTCGCGATCAAGTGAAGAGTGGACGCTTGACTCTGCAGCCACGTGGACCAGGAGGTGTCTTCGACGACCAGGATGGAGGCCCGAGCCGTCCCACGCAGGCTCTCGCTGTCGGCGGTGTCAGATCTGGGATTGGAGTCAACAGGCCTTGGCAAAGGCAACCCACTCGGTGAGTGGAAAAGGCGTCTGGTGCAGACTAGAAGAGTCCGGTGTGCCCCTCTTTTGGAAGGGAGCAAGTGCCAGTCTGGAGCAACCAGACCAGCAGTGAAGATTTCAAGGTTCGTCGTCTAGGAGCCACTCGGGGCTGGGGCTTCTCAATCCCCAAAGCACTTGTTTGAGTTTACCTTGGGAGTCGTGCTGGAAGCGAAGTGCAGGTTCTTTCAAGATGGCCGGTCCCACGTGTCTCGTCGCACCCACGGGTCTCAGCTTTGCTGCAGATGTGAGTTTAGGTCGGAGAGGTCTGGGAATCCAGGTCTCGTCGGGCTCTGACGTCTGGATCCTCGAGGGAAGACGACAAAGTGAAGCCACTGGACGCTTGATGGTGCCTGCAGTTGCACACAAGGGAGATTTCTTCAGTCTTCTGTGGAGCAGAACGTCGAAGTCCAGAGTTTCTTCTTGTAGAGTAGTTCAGGATTGATCTAATTTGGAATGGGACCAGCTCCTACCTTTATCCTGCTAAAGGGGGCTGTACTACGACTAGGTCCCTCCTATGGGTGGGACCAGGAAGGGGGGTGGTTACACCCCCTATTCTTTGTCTGGTTTTCGCGCCAGAGCTGGGCAGGGATGCCCCAGCAACTGGTTTGAACCGGTGTATGCACAGGGCACCTTGTGTGCCCCAGGCATGTCTCATTCCTTTCAGACCTATCGTACCCAATACACAAAATCCTGTCTGGGGTGGTGCTAGCACCTCCCAAGGCAGGAAACCTTTTGTCCAAGCCTCCCTCGCTGGAAGGACTCCCAGCAGCAGGAGGTCAGACTTGTGTCTGTGGTGGCAGCATCCATTTTGTGATGCCAAGGCTCGAGTTAACTTTAACCGGGGTTCACAGTTATATACATGTCGTGTCCCTCTAGAAGGGTGGAATGCTACCCCCATCGCCAGAATTGGTAAGGGGGTAGTATTCCAATTCGTATGACACCTTACTCGAGATGTTTTGATAATGTTTTTCCAGAGTTAGCATTCAACCCCGAGGATTATAATGCCCTTAAGAGTATATCTTGGAACAGCTATTAGGACTTGGTTCCGCAAGCTGCAGACAGGCTCAGCTCATGCCAGAGCACCATCTCACATAATTCCAAGCACTCTGCCTTCAGGATTGATAAGGCCTGCCATAGGAGTGACTGATAGGAATATATGTGTCCATTTTGGGGTTAGATATAGGTAACTATATCTACAGCAAAGGGCGATTACACCACCTTGCCCCAGCTGTCTTACCAGCCAATTGTGTCTGTTTAGATGGCCAGCCAGGGGTGGCATAATACATGCTTCAGCCCCTGGTAGGCCCTGGGTACACCTATGCCCTCGGTACCTAAGGTACACTGTACAGGGACTGATAAGGTGGCCCAGTACCAATTGGTAAATGCACCTAAAGTACATGGATGTCAATTTAGAGAGAGAACAGCTAGGCTGTGGGTCTGATTAGCAGGCCCACAGCCAGGGAAAGTCGTAAACAAGTGAAGCAAAAAGCAAAAATCTGGGGTGACCATAGGATTGCAGACCCCACTCTCCTACAGTGCGCTTTATGCTTAACATTTTCACCACCATGGTTTCAGCTAAGTGCTGACAAGCTGGACTAACTCACCTTTGTCACAGCCAAGAAGAAAGAAGATGATGATTCCCTTGCTTACAATTTTGAAGAGCTTTTTTCACTTATCCAAAGTCGCTGACTGACTAAAATTCAATACAGGTCAGTTACCTTAAACTTCCAGTGTTCTGTTTAGAGGAAAATACGATTTGACAAAGACCTTCCAGTTTGAGCTCCACAATATGTATCTGTGTCTCTAGTCTGACTCTGCTTAACTTCATCAGCACCATTTACTGTGTGTGTCCTAGCTCCAGAGAATCTGAGAAAGAAAAATAAACCACAAGAAGGCTCCAAAGAGGTTTGGTGATCCTTCACCAAGAATAGCCAACAACAGATATCATCTTCCACCATTTGTTTTCAAAATGTTGTTTTTTGGTGTGGTTCACCACTTAGACAATTGTAGCTGTGGAAGCCTGCTCAGACTAACATATTATCTATAAATTCATATCACTGGTCTATATCGGAAGGCAAACATTGTGAGCGACCCTAAGCCCTGCTATTTCTGTCCATGTTTACTCATGGCTGAGCCTTACTTGAGCCCAGCAGCAGCCCGTCCATAATATTGGAGGAGCCACTCCCTGCACCTTTTGGACAAAAGAGTGTCTGTCAGGTTGAGCAAAGGTCAGCCTGACAGACACACTTTATTTTCAGGTCAAGCAGCCTGGAGCTAGACATGCGATAAATGGGCAGGCTCCTGGCTGCCTGAACTGAACATTGCTGGGCTGAGGATGGCACAGCTACTGTCAGCTTGACCTCCTCAGCACGGCAAAGGTCCTCAAGGCCCTCTCCCCATGGAGAGAGGGCGTCAGTGATAGTCTCATACCTGGGCGCTTCAGTTGTAAGCCCTGATTTGCCCAGGCTATCACTGACACCTCAGCGCAGAGTGGGTTCGGGTCAGCAGTCTCTCTGATCCCATCCTCCTTTGTGACAAGGTAGGGACTGCAGCCTCCGTAGCCAATGATGGGAGGCAGCAGTCCCAACCCTCCTGGCACCTTGAGGTGTCCCTCCCCAATAGCTGTAGCAGGTAAGCGTTGTATTTTAAATGACTATTTTGGTGCATGCATGTATGTATGATTATATGTATATTTGTAAGTGAGTGTTGTGAATGGGTGTGTCTGCGTGTCTGCATGTGAATACATGGGTGTAAGTGAGTACATGTGTGTGTGTGAGCCCTCCGCCCCCTCTAAGCTTTACTGGCCAGCCACCACTTCTTGAACTGTAGTTAGTGACAGGAACTCACTAAAGAGAATTTGTCATTTTTGCTCACCTTGTATGTTTTACTCTAGAAAAGCATTGACTGTATCAATCAGAAACAGTCCAAACCTGGCTCAGTGACATTAACCTTGGCAGCTTAGAATCCCAACTTTCATGCCACATCACTTGGATTCACCCTGGACACCGAACTCACCCTCAAGTAACAGATTACCAAAAACCCACAAAGATGGCCTGATATGCAAAGCATTTTTGAGGATGCAAATGGCGCAAATCTCAGAATTGTATTTGACCACACAAATGCTTATTTATGTACAAAAACTAAACTGTAATTCTACAGAATCGCAATTTGTGTTTGCGATTGGATATTTGAAAGGGGTGTGTTTAGGGCGTCCCTTTCAAATACTGAATCACAGTGGTATGTAGGAATGTTTTTCAAATGAATTCTGATCGTAAAACATTAATATTTTACCACCAATTCAAAATTGGTGGTAACCCCTTCGCAAACAGGAAGGGGTTCCCACATAACCACCTGGAAGGTGGTCTGCTGATCCCAGCAGGCC
This sequence comes from Lissotriton helveticus, assembly GCF_964261635.1. Lineage (NCBI taxonomy): Eukaryota > Metazoa > Chordata > Amphibia > Caudata > Salamandridae > Lissotriton > Lissotriton helveticus. Next base: position 1,035,626,940 of record NC_136059.1, read on the forward strand.
ACCATCCCTGTGATGGCTATCTGTTAGAAATGGAGTCTCTAGTTGGCAGAGGTTTGCACCCTGTCCAAGTAGGGACCACCACTCTAGTCAGGGTAAGTCAGATACACACCCTAAATTAACCTGTGTTCACCCTGTGGTAGCTAGGCACAGAGCAGTAAGACATAACTTAAGAGGCAATGTGTAAAGTGTTTGTGCAACATATTAATTACAGTAGCACAATGAAAACACCACAGAAAGACTCCACACCAGCTTACAAACATAGAGAATATTTTATCTGATTAATCCAAGATGAAAATGACAAAAATCCAATAAGTGGAATTTGAGATATACATTTTTGAAGATTGCATCTAAAAACAGTTCTTAGAAGTCAATAGCGCTAAAGGGTTACTTGAGGTCACACTAGACCAGGCAAAATCTGAAAAGTCAATCCGACCGGGATGAAGCACGTGTCAGTTACTATTCCAAATAGGTCCAACTGAATTTTTACCTTTTCAAGTTGAGCTAAGAGTCCCGTTTGTGGGGAGCAAGTTCTCGGGAGCACAGTGTACATTGCTGGTGGTGGTCCGCCGGTCATGAAAAGCCACTGGGCATCGCGGACAGATGGGCTTGTGTCTCACAGTCTTGAGCGGCGATGCTGCTGTGTGAGGAGATGAACTTACACCCGCTCACACTGATCCTTCATGCAAGTAATGCCTTCCAGAGTGAACTGAACCTAAAGATTGATTTAAAGGGGCTCTCTTGCAGGAAACCCACTTCTGAGGCCCAGGACTGGAGGGGCAACTCAGACAAGGGTAGGACTCACAGATGGCAGAGTCTAGCACCACCAACAGAGTTGCAAGAAGTCTTTTGTGACCCGGAGACTCCAGAGAACAGGAGGCAAGCCAGCAAGCCCTTGGAGAAACTTGAATTAAAGGATGTAGAGTCCAGTCCCTCTAACTCCCAGACAAGAAGCAGCAGAGCAAAGTAGAGTCCCTCCTGTAGTACAGCAGACAGCAGGCCAACACAGCAGAGCCAGTAGCAGTGGCGGCTGGTGGCGCTTGAAAGTAGTGGGCGGAAAAGTTTGGTATGACTTTTATGTAGTGAGCGACATTAGCAAGCTTAATGTACAAACATGGGATCCACTCCTACTTGTGACGAATGGGAAAGGGTGGGATGTATGCCTGTGAATGACGAACGGCTGCTCTCACACAGGGAGGGAGACTCCAACACCTCAAACCATGATGCTGACAGTGTCATTGGCCTATAGAGAATACTGCCATAGTCTACAATGGAAATTATTCATTATGAAGGGCTTTAGAGCACTAAGTTCTGAGTACACCTCCCAGTTTAGAAAGTTGATTTACTGCCTGGCTTCCGTCTCCTGATTCAGAGCGAGCCGGGGCAAGCAGCCTGAGGACAGACAGCCAAGACTTAAATACTGTGGGCCCGATTCACAGAACTAACTTAAGACAAAATCCTAAACTTACTACCATTTTGGTATTCACAGAAGGCACTTACTCATTTTGGTATTCACAGAAGGCACTTACTCATTTCGGTATTCACAGAAGTTAGGAGTCCTAACTTTAGGACTCCTAAATGCCTTCTGTGAATACCGAAAGTCTTAAAGTTAGGGTTTTTCTCAATTTAGTAGTAGTAAAGTTAGGACTCCTAACTTTAGGACTCCTAAATGCCTTCTGTGAATACCGAAAGTCTTAAAGTTAGGATTTTTCTCAATTTAGTAGTAGTAAAGTTAGGACTCCTAACTTTAGGACTCCTAAATGCCTTCTGTTAATACCGAAAGTCTTAAAATTAGGATTTTTCTGAATTTAGTAGTAGTAAAGTTAGGACTCCTAACTTTCAGACTCCTAAATGCCTTCTGTGAATACCGAAAGTCTTAAAATTAGGATTTTTCTCAGTTTAGTAGTAGTAAAGTTAGGACTACTAACTTTAGGACTCCTAAATGCCTTCTGTGAAATCCGAAAGTCTTAAAATTCGGATTTTTCTCAATTTAGTAGTAGTAAAGTTAGGACTCCTAACTTTCAGACTCCTAAATGCCTTCTGTGAATACCGAAAGTCTTACAATTTAAATAAATTGATCTATTTAATATTTGTACAGGAATGTAAAGGAAATAATTTTAGAGGGGCGCATCCCCCAGGGCCCTAATGGAGAATCCGCCCCTGGCCAGTAGCAAAGTGGTAGTCCTTTTTCAAGTAGAATGTCCTTGGTTCCATTAGACTTCTGATTTGGTGGTGTCAGGGATCCAGTACTTATACCCAATTGTGCCTTTGAAGTGGGGGCGACCTCATAGAGGCATTTGAAACTCACAATGTCCCTGCCTTTCCTGCCATATTACCAGACACACTAAAGGGGGGTATGCAGCTCTTTGGGTTGGGACAGGCACAGCTCTGTTCAGGTGCAAGTGTTAGCTCCTCTCTCCCAGTCTACCTCAGGAAAGCCCATCAGCCTTTTGATGGGCCATCAGGATGCAAGGTACACACTCCAGCTCCCTTTGTGTGACTCTCTAGATCATGGGTACTCACAAACATTTTCCCAGGGGCCGCAAAGTTTGGTCTTTGGTGTGTCCGAGGGCAGCACACATGCCAGCAGGGGATGTAAAGTAGATGTAGGGGAAGCAAAGCATGCATATCTAGTAGCTGTCTTTAGTTAAGGGCCTGGCTACTTCCTTTCCCTAACTGCAATTTACCTTTAGATAAGTAATTGCTGTATATTTAAACAAATGTCCATGTCAGTGCTGAGTCAAGCAAACAGCAGCCCAGTGCTGCTGCTACCCAGAGGGCCACATGTGAAGGTCAGGAGGGCCGCATGCTCTAGATGGAATTTTGAAAGCCCAGCTGTCACCCTAACCCAGTTGTGTATTCAGAGACAGGCAGTGAAAAAGAATGGTTAAGGTAAGAAAATTCAAGGCAGCTTTATAAACGTGACTTTCTCAGACCAGCAGTCCAGAGGCACCAAACTCCAATTTTCTATCTGCTCCCAATGGTAAATTACACTTAAAAGATGTGTTAAGGCAATCCCAATGGTAACCTATGGGAGAGATAGGCCTTGCAGTAGTGAAAAACGAATGTATCTGTTTTTCACTACCAGGACATGTAAAGCTCACCCTCATTTTTAAATGCACTGCACTTTGCCGACGGGGCTACCTAGGCCCTACCACAAGGGTGACTTACATACAATAAAAAGGAAGGTTTGGGCCTGACAGGTAGGTTCACTTGGCAAGTCGAAATGCAGTTTAAAACAGCACACACAGGCACTCCAATGGCAGGTCTGAGGCATGTTTAGAGGGCTACTGTGTGGGTGGCACAATCAGTGCTGCAGGCCCACTAGTAAACTTACTGGCCCTGGTGACATAGAGTGCGCTTTACTAGGGTCCTCTAAGTAAATCTATTAATATGCCAATGTTACCGTGTTTAAAGTACAGAGCATATGGACTTTAGCACTGATTAGCAGTGGGAAAGTGCCCAGAGTTCTAAAGCCAGCAAAACTAGGTCAGCAAAACAGGAGGTTAGGAGACAAAAAGTCAGAGGACACCAGACCAAGGAGGCAGGGTCAAATAAGAACATTTGTAGCGTGTCGATTTGTAACCAACTAGGAATCGAGAATGAAAAACTAAAAGTTTCATACTTTAGGAATAGCGATTTTATAATTGTGATTCAGAGACATTTGGGATTCCCAATCTTAGTACATCTAGCCCTAAGAGTGTTATGTTAATTTGATTGACAGGTTATTAAATGGGAGGCTTGTCAGAGGCACTGCCACTGCTGCCGCGGCCCTCCCACCAAATCTTTAGTCTGAAGGTAGTGGGGTAGGTTTATTTTTGTCCAAGGGGGACTGCTGACACAGTTGAACAGTGTTTGGCAAAACTAGATAGTGCTTGCAGGCCTGCCTTACCATGACAACACGAGTGGCCAGTCATACAGGTAAAGACACACATAATTTTTTAACATATCACACGAAATAAGGACCTAAGCAAGATGAGGCCATGTTGGGCAGTCCTCCTCCATGACTGTGCTACCTCTGCTGATCTGAGCAGAGCAATATGATTTGTTGACAGAAAGTGGGGCCACACACAAGAATTGTAAATAGGTAGTTTTAAGTAATGTGGACTTTTTCACCTAGGGGTTACACATGACTTGATGGACAACTCAGACTTTCCTTTTGTTTTTTTTATATCATTTAGAACCCTTCTGTGAAACAGAACCCCATCATAAAGATCTGCCCTTCTCTAGTTCAATATATTGGAGTGGTTGACTGACTGGAACACTAAAGAGAGCATCTAAAAGTCTAAAGATCTCAAAACCTATGCATCAATAGGTGTTGTCATGTTACTGAGCGGTGAAAATAGCTTCTCTGTTTCCAAAATCTTGTTGCCCGTCGAAGCAATGATGGTTTACTTCTTTGACAATTATTCCCAAAGCAATATATATTGTCAAGCCCCTAACTAAAGAAAACATTTATACTCTAACTAAGAATCTTCAGTCTAGCAATACACAGCTGATGCTTCTTCCATGAGTGAGAAAAATGGGAGCCGAGATTATCCACCTTGTACTTCATGCTGGGAATCTGTGGAATTCTTTGCTACTTTGTAAGATCACTTAGACTTTTGAATTCGGGAAACAAATTAAAATCTTTGCCTTCTGATTCATCTCTCTTTCAATTTTAAAAGCATTGTTCATTGCCTGGAGTATTTTTAGAAGCATATCTGTATTGGGTACCTAGATCATACTCTCTGGTATCTTGGATGTCATTCATTGCCAGATTCACTGGGAATTCTTGTGCTTGCCCATTGATACATGCCCAGAAAAAAGCCTAATTTGAACCTATAAAAAAGAGAATATTTCCCAAAGTAAAAAAACATAAAGTGTTTCTGGCACAACTTGCACTGCATGTGCCCAAGTTGCACATGTGCAAATGGTCTGCGGCTACATAAATCAGGTGTGTAATCATCAGAGAAGCAAAAATAACATCAGACCCATAAGTACAGAGGAGGCGTCATTGGAGTGACCAGGTCCAGATATGAAATTAAGGTAATCACCAACAAAGGTGCAGATCCCCCAAGATTGGTGCTGATTCACAGAAGAAAGCAAAAAATGCGCTCGTTCATCGCATTCAGCATTTAAAAATAACATGATTTCTGATCATATCCAAAAAGCAGCAAATAAATTGCATGACTCAAGCCTTAACCGTACTCCTAAACAAGTGAATACTAAGTAGAAATTTGGTGTCCTCCAAAACATGGTTCAGCAGGATTTTTTATAATAGTTTTTTCTTTATTTGCATATAAAACAGAAAATACAATTACGCAGTCCACCAACGTACCATGTCAATCGCATCAGCATGCGTGTCAACAGCTTGCATATAGGCACCAACATCTTGTATTCAAATGTCTTCCAATATCACCCCAACATCTTTGTTACATCCATGTTTCAGATTAGTCTAGCTCTGTACCTTTGGATTTGAGTCCATGTATCAGAATGTACTGCTAATGTAGATATTTAGACCTTTGATAAAACATGTTTTGGGGGTTTCATACAGCAGCATTGTATGCTCAATCAAATGCTGCTGAGTTATCTACAAAACTAATGGTGAACTGTTGACCTATTTACAAGAGAGGTTTGTGAGTAACAGAGGTACAGAGTCCTGAGGTGTGATCAATTTTAGCAGATGTCCGTATCCCAAAGGATGACAAGGGGTTTCCACCTAAAGGACCTTTAGGTGGAAACCCCTGGAAAATCAATTATATGTATGAAGGTATAGGTATTGAGAGTGAACAAACCATCAAATATACATTGAGTAAAGTTTACAAAGGGATTAATCCAGTCATCTGTGTCCACAGTTAGGGTATTTCTCTTCTTCTAAAATACTTCTGTGCCCCTGGATTTGATATAGAGGATTTAATTTTTAGGAATAGGTGACTTCTGCTTGGAATCTCCTCTTGTCACTGCATTTTCAAACTTGGAGCTTTATGGGGACTCGTAATGTGATTGTATAAAAGAAGGCGCAGAAAACAGCTGTTTGGAAAATATTGCAATTTTTTATTGAAAGTACTGTTTTTGAAGCATGCATTAATCCCACACAGGATTGTGGTGCACTTAGAGGCTTCATAGTTGTGATAGTGGTGATCTGTTTCAAGGTCATCTGTATGCATCAGGGTATGTGCATTTAGAACCTTTACAGTATAATTTAAACTTGGTCTGAGGAAAAGATGATCTAGCCTGTCGGGAACCATACTTTGTAACTATATCTTGTGGTCAGGGAGTATTTACCCCTGCAACTCACTCAGGCATGTTGATTTACATATGTTTCAAGAATGGAGACCAATCAACACTGGGACTAAATGTAGGGAATATTTGGAATCCTCGTTTGAGATGAAACAAGGACATGAGATAATAAAAGCTTCTGCTGTTTGATGAAACACATTATATGATTTAGAGAACCAAATTTCTTCTGGAACATAATGCTAAATTTAGGATGGTTCACTATTTTCTGGAGGCTTTGCCATAATAATGCCCTCATGTGGATTGAGTGGTGAGGATTCAGCCAGTATTCCAACTGTTTGAAAACTATGGATATTGGTATCTGTTATGCACACACCTGGTTCCAAATGCAGAGATGAGACTGGAACTGATGCTGGACTCCTATCCCCGCAGGGCCGGGCCTGTTCAAGGAATTGCGGATGTATGACGTTACAACGCATACTTTTACATCGCATGCCTTTACAACGCGGTATTTACAACGAATACCATTACAACGCATAGTGCTTTTAGGCGCTGGATAGTGATTTATTTAATTTACTATTCCAACTCCAGTCCCCGTGGATAGTAGGTAAGGTGTTGGATAGTATATTAAATACATTCCCTATCCTAGAGCTCCCCCCAGCGCAATGCGTTGTAATGGTTTGCGTTGTAATGGTTTGCGTTGTAAAAGTTGTGTCGTAAAGGCACTGCGTGGTAAAAGTTGCGTTGTAAGTGATGTTTCCCAGGAATTGCTTCTCCCTAAACAAAGTGCGGCACTAGTAGGGAAGGGGGGATGGGACTAAATAATAAAAGAGAGACTTGCTTTGCTAATTCCAGTCAGCATCTGTGCAGCACAGCATTAACTGGAGACCCTCCAAATCTGCTATGTAAATGTGCACAGGACCAGGACCTCTGATTTTACGATGACGCGATGCACTGGAACAAGAAGAGGCAATTACCATCAATATACTATAGGCCTCTCAAACAATGGTTTTGCAATAAGTTCAGTAACATTCACTTGCAGTCTCTTTCTGAAACACAGCAAGAAAACAGAAAAACTGTAACCACAGATTGGAGCTAGACACTAGCACTCCCAAGGAAACATTCGAAACATAGAATGAAGTTAATTGCACTCCAAAGGATAAATTCAGAACATGGATCCTGGTACAGGATTCATACATGAATCAAGCTCTCTGAGGAGAATTCTCTTGATACTACTGCTCATCGGAGAAAAACAGAGCAAAGTCTCTAGTCCTATAAACACAATTCAAAAGCCAAGGTTGCAGGAAGGGTCTGGAGCAAGAACAATCAAGGCGAACTGAGAGAGGTCACTGAGAGGAAACTAGAAGACATGTTTTTAGTCTTGAAGGTGCCAATAGTCCGGCCTGCTTTCTACTATAAAAGGATAATACACACTAACCTGATAACAAGTACTTAGCCTTGTTAACAGGAAATTAATGTTTCATTTTGTCTAAACGTGCACAAGAGAAAACTCTCCAAGACCCTAATAAAATTGGGAGAAAAGCAAGCCATTGGTTCACATGTTCAGGGAATGCTTGCAGGCTCAGGCGTAATGAATCAGGGGGATTGGGGAAATTTAGGAATGGAATCATAGCGCGCCATAAAGCACCACTGGGTTAGCTTAACATAAGCCCTGCGCGCTAGGCCCACTACACAGATCGCACATGAGGGGGTCATGCCAGTATCTCTCTTGGGCTGTAAGCTTACATATCAGTGCTTCCCTAACTAGAAACATTGCAAGGGTTTGCGTCAAAATTGCGTCACTCAGCCGAAGCAATTTGTCAGTTCCAGAATAAAGCAAGGCTGCAATCCAAGGTCCTGGGTCATCGTGGAGGATCCTGTTGAGGGGGGCTGGTGACATGAAGTCTGGTGTTGATGATGCGTTGCGCAGTTGTAGGTATGCACTGGTTCCAAGGAACTGCAAGGCAGTGATGCAGAGTTTGGAATTGTCATCGAGGCTGCCATCAATGAGGCATGAGGATGCATCACCCAGCAGCGGTTCTGATAGGCTGGTGATGCGTGTTTTTGTTATGGGGAAGAGTTGATGCATCAGTTCTGCCCGCGGTGGCATCGTTCAGCAGAGAAGATGCGCCTGTTCTGCTGGACCCCCCAGAAATTGGCAGAACACCTTAGGCCTAGTTCCAAGGGTACAGGACTGGGGTGGTACCTCTTGGCAGGGTAGACTCACAGAGGGCCTGGTCCAGGTGTTGGGGTCAAGGTTGTTGGAAACTTCTGTCCCTGAGGCTCAAGTCTGGAGGCCAGACAACTAGCACTTGGAGTCACTCTGGGTTCCTGGGTTGAATAGATTCAGGTCTCCATTCCTTCTACCCAGGCAAGAAGGAAGCAGGTCATTACAGCAGGGCAGCAGTTCCTTCAGAGCAGCAGTCCAGCAGAGTGGCAGTCCTATCAGCAGCATAGCAGCCCTTCTTCCTGGCAGAGTATCCACAGGTCCAGAAGTATACTGGAGAGTTGGTGTCTGAGGTCCAGTATTTGTATCAAGTTGTGCCTTTGAAGTGCATGAGGCTTCTGGAGACATGCCTTTGAAGTTCATCGGTGCCCTGCGTTCCTTGCCCTGGCTTCAGACTAACTGCAAGGGGTATGCAGTCCTTTGTGTGGAGGCTGGACACAGAGTATTCAAGTGTAAGTGGGGCTGTGCCCAGTTCCTCCCTCCCATTCGGCCAGTGATGGCCCATCTAGACACACCTAAGCCGCCTATTGTGTGTGGCTGTCTAGGAGGAATACACAAACCCCAACTGTGAATGAAATACAGTCAGGTGACCCAGAGACAGGCTGCAGGCACCAAATGGCTAAGGCAGAAAAATGACAACTTTCTTAAAATGCCATTTTCAAAATTGCAATTTAAAATCTGACTTCACCATAAGTTAGCATTTTTCATTACAGTTCCAAAGACACCAAACATGAAAAATGTAACCTTTCCAATTTGTAAGTTACAGCTTACTAAATGTCACAGGGTAACTCCAATGTTATCATATGGGGGAGGTAGGCCTTGCAGTAGTGAAAATCGAATTCAGAAGTTTTTCACTACCAGGACACGAAAAGCTTAAAAGTGCATGCCCTACTTTTTAAATACTATGCACCCTGCACTCTGAGCTATCCAGGGCCTACCCTAAGGGGTGACTTATTTGTAAAAAAGGAAAGTTTGGGCCAGGCAAAAGGTTTATTTTGCCAGATCGAAATGGCAAAGTAAAACTGCATACACAGACTGCAATAGCAGGCCTGAGACATGTTTAAAGCGCTACTTGAGTGGGTGGCACAATCAGTGATGTAAGCCCACTAGTAGCATTTCATTTACAGGCCCTGGGCACAGGTAGTTCCAATTTACTAGGGACCTACAAGTAAATTAAACATTCGAATTGGGTATAAGCCAATTCTACCATATTATTTAAGGAGAGAGCACAACAACTTTAGCACTGGTTTCCATCGGTAAAGTGCGCAGAGTCCTAAAGCCACTAAAAACTAAGTTAGCAATACAGGAGGGTTGAAAGAAAAAAGTTAATGGGAATACCAAATCAAGGATGGTAGGTCTAACAACAGGAATTGTTTTAATGTAACTGAAGTGGAGAAGTGTGGCTCAGGGGTTAGAGGCAGCAGACCCGGAAACTGAGATCGGTCCTGGACCAGGGTTCAATTCCCCGCCTCGGCGGGGTCTTGGGCTAAAAATTCCACGGACTCGATAATTCTCGCCCCGGTGCCTCCTCGACTCACGGGTTCACACTCTGCGACTCTGGGCAATAGCTTGCTTAATCTCCACAATGGCCCCTCGCGGCAGGATGCCTGACTTTCACCTTGTGGATACCCTGCTATCTCACAGGGGAATACCAGGAAGGGTTCCCTAAGCAAGCGCCGGGAAACCCACTGCGGGTAGCTGTGCGCTATATAAGCTCAACTACATTTACAAAGCATCTTATTGTATAATACTGTCAATAACAAACAGCACAGTGTCCTTTGGAATGGCTTCAACATTTGCACAGACATACAATGTTACTGCTAAAGCTGTATTGCACACAAAGGATAATGTGTGGAAATCGAACTTCAATGAATATTTACAATGTATGCATCACCAAATAAAGTGTCTTGATTTGTTTTGATCCTATTAAAATCTTTGTTTCCATCACACTTCAGAACTACCCAAAAACTTGCTTCATTTTTGCTTTCCTAACTGCAGTTTATTTACAGGTATTTGCATTTTACTGTGTGTTACAAACATGCCATCCTACAGCCTTTCCTTTCCTTTCCCTCTACTTGTACTCCAGCAAGATTTACACATCATTCACTTTACTTTTCTTTCTCTGACTGCAAACTGAGAGGAATTTGTAAACACCAATCCCCATGTTAACAAAGTAGCAATTAGTCAGAAAACGTAGCCTGACATTTGACCTCTGTCTTTAAATCGCATCACATTTTACAACATAAATACAGACTTTGAAGATATCTTTTTATTTATCGACTCTCTGTGATCCACCAAAAATCAGCTCATGACCCACCACTGGGTCGTGATCCACAGTTTGAGAAACACTGTTCTACAACAGTAGGTACTTTCTAGAACCGAACGGGGATACTATTTATAGACCGAATATGTATATACCTATTGTAGATTTAAATGCTAAAAACACACATGCCAAAGATGTTCTCCCTGTGATTGGATATGATACAGGTGTTTTCTTTTCAATCTTGGAGAAAAAGGTTAACTTTCAATATCAGGAACTATCATTTCTTTTAAATGGACCACTGTAATGAAAGAATTTGACCCCCGGTTAAATAGTTGATTTGTACATAAATATCTTTACATTCCTGAGTCCTTTGTTTTGCGGGCTGCCATTGGCTGGATTTGGCTCCTTGCTCTATATTTAATGTTACTAGGCAGTGGTGATACATGACTTGAAGGTAGGATTTAAGGTATTGTGCTCACTGCATTATTTATGCTTGCTGATGCTGAATCATTTGTGGTATCACATCAGGCCCACATGCTAAAATAATGAGGGACATAGACACCAGTGGTACGGGTGCAGAACTACCCTGTGCTCGAACATCCAGCCCCTTTCATTTGAAGGGTCACCTGACTGGTGACGCCTGTGATGGATGGGTGTGGGTTGGGTGCAAGTGTAGCTCTAAGGAGGGGCTGCTTAGTTATGTGTACAAAAACAATGGAGAGAGCAAGGGTTATGTTCACCAGAGTGAACGGGGAGTACTCCTGTACCCCTGGATACAATAATAGAAAAAACAAAGATGAAGGAGTACCACCAGTGGGAATTCACAAGTCACTGTGTTGGTGGATGGTTTTCACAAAATGGAGGAAAACTCTTTTTCTTAAAAACCCCTCACTCATCACCTAGTGATGACATGCTTCATCATCGGGGTCCACCCTAATGACCTAGCGTCATCAGGGTGTGCTTCAACACCTGATTACAGTGGAGCAGGTTTGTGAGTGGTGGTGTGTGAAAAATGAAAAAAATCAGTGAGTTAAAAATTGTCCTGGTTTGAACTTGAAAAGTAAAGAGTTTTTATTGGCAAGCAACTGGACAATAATAAAAAATGGTGGCGAGATAAAATAGGGCAACAATGAACCCGTGTATCTCTATAATTAATAGGGTCTAAGTGTTGGGTCTAGGTCTACATGTTTCAACCTTAATGGTTAAGGTTAACCAGGTTTTCGTCAGGACCATACAACCACGTAGTGGACGGTCTGCGTCCCCTAGAAGACGCACCCAATCCTACCACATGGGACCACTGGATGGCGAAGATGCGCCCGTGGTGTAAGCTCGCTCCACAATGGGTGAGCTAAAAAATCAAGAAACCTGTAAAAGAAAATACCGACAGTTGTCAAAGTATTGAACATATTTACAAGCCTGTAACGTAGTGCAGTGCTTCAACGTTGTGTCAGCATGCTGTCACACCCAGTTACATGGTGAATTCAGTGGTAACATCAAAACTTCTAGCGTTACCAGTGTTGGGCTCTACTCCAGCATACTTCTAGAGGAGGGAAGTGCAGGTGCGAAATGTGGGACAGTGTAGATTACCCACAACTTTCACACAGAGGGAATATCGTAATTTTCTCTATTCACAACTCACACGTGGTTCATACAATGATCACCGCGTGTTACATCCTCGCATACCGCCTAGTTTGGTGCGAGACTATATCCAATTCGATCGTGCATGCACTGTCAAAGAGAAACTGTACAACACAAAGTGAAACACACACAACAAAGACACACGACAGACAGAAAGTATATATAACCAAGGCTCACTCTCAATGGAGTGTTCAGGGACTTCATGAGACGGGGGAGGTTACCCTCTTTAAAACGTATTCTGAAAGAGAGCGGTATTTTAAAAGGTAAATAAAGGTAAATAAATGCGGGTAAGGAATCTCATCCAACTCGTGTCCTTGGCGCGTTCGTTTTTGGCGCTTGTTGAGAAAAGGCACGCCCGCAATGAAACGGGTACTTTTACTTACAGTTAGTTGCCGAGGTATTCAGTTTGTAACCTACTGCCTGCTCCGCCCCGCTAGTACTGGGCTGGGTGAAGGCGCGAGTGAAATAGGGTGTCGGCGCTTCCGTGATGGGCGTGGTTAAGCCGCAGTCACGTGGGCGGAAGGCCGACAGGGATACACGGACGGTGGCCGCATAGCCTCAAATGGCAGCAGGCAATGTTAGAGATCGAATCTCCTGTAGGGTAGTAGCGTGAAGCCCAGGCTCGGGGGTGCAATATTTCAAACTACTATTTTACAAATTACAAAATTGTAAAATACTTGAGAGGTATATCAGATGATATATACAAAGACCTGACAGGATGGCGAAGTATTAATGATCGCATCCTAGATAGCCATATCAAAAAAAGGGGGGGTCTGAAATAGAACTGGGGTGTATATTACCAGAGGACCCCACTGTTATGATTAACTATAGTAACCAGAACGAACCATGACTTGATAAATTACAAAGTGCTACAGTCATGTTTATGGACAGCTCATTGAATGGTTAGGAGTAGGCTGAACATTACTCAGAGGGTAGGTTTACAGTATTGAGGCCCATGGGACATTATCATTCAGGCCCGTGATATGCGTGGAAAGTCGGTACACCCAACGTTGTTCTTTCTCATATAGGATCTTGTGAGAGTTGGGTCCATTTGGAATCTGCTCAATGACAGTCCACCTCATGTCATTAGGAGTGTGATTAGTATTAAGGAAATGGTCAGTCAACTTGGTGGCATTTTTTCTGCAGCGTATTGTGCTACGATGCTCGCAGATACGTTGTTTGACCTTTCTGGTCGTCATACCAACGTAGTTCTTTCCGCAGATGCATGTGATCATGTACACAACGTTGGTGCTATTACAATTCGTGTGTTTACGTTGTTCCCACACTCTGCCTTCTTCAAGATTCAGTGTTTTAGTGTTCTCTGTCAGATGGCACACACTGCACTCCCCACATTTGTAGTGCCCAACAATTGGTGGCAAGTTCCACATTTCTGTAATGCTAGGGTTTGAGATGATCGTTGCATTCTTTGGTCTTGTGTTGACAAGGCTGTCTTTTAGACTTGGTGCTTTTTTATAAGAGAAGAGGGGTTTGTCCCATTTCAATGCGCCTGTGCTGAGGATCTGCCAGTGTTTGTTGATGCTCTTGCTCACATTGTTTGAAACGGAATTGTACGTTGTAACACAAGTGAGGGGAATAGAATCATTCCGGGACATGTTCTCTTCAAGTAGAGAATCACGAGGCTGATTCCTTGCTCTTTTTTGGCACTTCTCAATTACTCTGTTTGGATACCCACGTTGTTTCAGTTTGCACGTGAGGTCTTTAGCTTGAAGTTTATAATCTGATAGTTTGCTGCAATTTCGCCGCAGTCTCAGACCTGCTCCACTGTAATCAGGTGTTGAAGCACACCCTGATGACGCTAGGTCATTAGGGTGGACCCCGATGATGAAGCATGTCATCACTAGGTGATGAGTGAGGGGTTTTTAAGAAAAAGAGTTTTCCTCCATTTTGTGAAAACCATCCACCAACACAGTGACTTGTGAATTCCCACTGGTGGTACTCCTTCATCTTTGTTTCTGCTTAGTTATGTGTCCAACAGGACACTACATTGTTCAATCTTGTTGTTTTAGACGAAGCTCGATGTTTCTTGGGTGCTTTTTAATATGTTTGTTCTTGTTTTGGATTGTGTGAAACCTATTAGTACAAGCAATAAATAAGCTGACGCGTGCACTGACCTATTACCAGTTACTTGTTTTATATAACGTTGCTCTTATCTGAATGCCCTGGTGCTCTGTCTAAATGTCATGCTTTTATCTTGAAATCTGTAACAGGCTTTTCCTGGGTCTTTCACACTCAAGGCTAGAAAGCTTGACTTTGTCTGTACATTCCTCCTACACAAAAGGTTTAGTTGATATCTCAGGTAGCTCCCTGCTGTCGATGTATCTTCCACTGAAAAAGGTTAGTGATTCCCAAAGCAATGTTTCATAATTGTAGAGTGACTTGTAGCCTGCAATTGTTTTATCATATCTTTGGTAGCTCTATGGATACTGTGATCATGTTTCATGTTTGCAGAGGTTCCATGAATATTCGCTATTCCTGCCACATCGCATGCCCTGTGTTTTGTGCACTTCCTCCGACATGACGATTTTAAAGGTAAATTGTTGTCTGGAATGGTGCATAACATTATGTTGTCTGAAAGCATAATTCCTCAAAATGTTCTAAAGACAATGATGGAGATTAGCATGGTATTTGATCTAATGGATGTATATGATCAGATGACAGTGAATCAGCTTAAGAGAGTCCTCCAGGAGAGAGTTAAGTACTCACTACCCAGTGATAACCAGTACCTCACTACAAAAAACTCTGTAAGCCAACTCCTAGAATACCTTGGACTGGGGGATTCCTTACTTAAGCCAATATCCTGTAAAGTGATTAAGGAACATAATTTTACAGTTGCAGATTCATAGTTTTAAAAGAGAGAACAGATTCAAATTCTGTAACCCGTCTATTGTTAAACTGTCCCCTCTTCTTAGTTGAAGAGAA
This sequence comes from Lissotriton helveticus, assembly GCF_964261635.1. Lineage (NCBI taxonomy): Eukaryota > Metazoa > Chordata > Amphibia > Caudata > Salamandridae > Lissotriton > Lissotriton helveticus. Next base: position 1,035,642,224 of record NC_136059.1, read on the forward strand.
AAAGTCCTTGACCCTTATTATATGAGGTCTGGATTCAGATCACAGCATAATGCAGGGGTCACTTTGTTGGCACCAAACCAATTAGATTGTGTTGTTGCCATTGCAAAGTGCATATTACTTATTCAAAAAAGGGTGATTTAAATTGCATTGATGCCCCAATAAAACCTTGCCAATCTATTTGAATGGTTTAATGATATCATGAATTGAGTTAATTTAATATTAAATTTGCAAAAATTGTTGAATGGTTTTAAGAATGTAATATGAGGAATTTGCATTGTATGATTCATTGCGTTATTTTAATAATGAAGAGCAAATGGTATTGTTTGGTTTTAAGATGATGTAACACAATGAATGTGGGTGATTGTAGTAAATAAAATTGGTAATTGTACAATTCTATTGTGTGTATTTCTATAAGATGTATAGCTTAGAAATTATTGTATTTACTTACTTACTTTAAAAATTTCCGCTCTTGACTAGAAGGTGATAGAAGCGTTGTCGTCTAGAACATTTTTCTTATCAAAGTTTTCAAATATATTATGTATTTTAATTAAATGAATCCCTAAAATCCTTCTGAGGTAGATCATCTGTTCTCCGGCTTCTCTGAGTTAGGGGTCTGGATCTCAGGAAAAGTTAATGAATGAAATAGAATGAGCGGAGTGACAAAATTTAAACAACAATACATTTATGAAAAAACTGCCCTATTTAAATTTTAGAAAATGATATGCATATGTGCATGGAAAGAGTTCAAATACTTGGCCCACTGAATTCCACATGCATTCATTGTGACATGCTCCCTTTTAAATACTAAATGTAACATTTTAACAGTTGATCAAAAAGATGGACAACGCTTGAAAGTAGATTTAGGATACTTACGACCTTGTCCACAAAAGACTATTGGCTAAGTATAACAACATAAAGGTCACCCTCTGCAATCCAGAAAACCAACAATGCTATTTGTGTGGAAGTTTTAGTACCATTTGAGGATTTCAAAGGTGGTTGGAATAGCCTTGTTCTAAATGCATATAATGTTCATAATGCTGAAGGTTGTTCCTCCACCCTACTGTATGCAATTCAGTTGAGGCATTAGGAGCTCTCTAAACAATCCTGAATCTATGATGAATATTTAGAAATCAAACCAAATTCCAAAGATCTCCATTATTAGTGAAGCGGTGGAATCCTTAGCTAGCACGATTGGCATAAACATTCTGTGTATTGGGAGGGTGATTGGAACACTCACACTCAGTTCCAGAACCTCCATTTCAGTCACCCTCAACATGGTCTCCAATTTCCAGCCCGCCAGTAGAGATTGATGAAGCTTCGTCCCTCGAATATCAATACCTGCACTATCTGCCTGACTGCCCTCTGCATAAATCTGGAATCCACAATGTATGCCCTGATATATGGGGAACTCTGGTAATCTGGTAGCTCGATTCACATGAAAAAAGGTGGACCATCTGTGCCTTTGGATTTACTCCTATGCTTGGAGCAAAAGTCCATCTATTATGCAATTCTGAAACATTTCCAGGAATTCTCCTGTAAAATATTGACATTCATTGTGTTCCAGTGGTAATTACTAGTGTATAATTTAAGTAAACAGAACAAGAGTGTTCCAAGGTAGTAACAAACCACCGGTATGGAGCAGACAAACGACTTCACTTAAGGCGTTAAGGAAAGCCCTCACTCACCACCTAGTGATGACATGCTTCATCATCGGGCCCCACAAAAGAGACCTAGCGTCCCTTTCGTGTGCTTCAACGCCAGATCTACTGCGGAGCGGGTTGGTGGGTAAGGACAGTGTTGTGCAAAGAAATTTAAGTGAGTGGTGAGAGGTTAAAAAGAAGTCTATAGTGTATAAAAATTAGCTTTATTAAGATGATCACTAAGGACTTAGAGATAAAATTATGTGTAGGAAATGCGTCCACAATTAATTAAGTGGTAGTTTCCTAAGTCAGTCGACATGTTTCAGCCACGAAACGGTGTAAATTTACCTGGCATTCATCAGGACTCAGTGTGAATAGACCCTGGCGGTATGGACTCTCTAAGGCCCACCCTTACCTAGGGGCGTGAAAGTGAAAATTAAATGGTGAAAAAAGTGCAAAAATTTAGAAAGAGAAATTATCTTTCTAATAACTCCTGGTTTAGGAGGATTCCGAAATTACGGTTTCTGCACCTGTAGGAAAGAAATATAACACGGACAAACATAAAGGACAAAACATACAATGAGTTGTGATGCTGATCGCTTAATGTCAGTCCATTGTGCTCCAGTTCGTGGTATCAGAGGCATCGTGTGGTAGAGTAACAATATAGTTAACACCACCTTGGTCCCCAAATTTAAAGAGCGTTATGGGTAGGTAGTGATGTGTACTATACGTGCTATATACAGGCAATGCTATTTACAAGGGGTTTGTGAGTTAAAACGCTATCAAACTAAAATGTCGGCGCAATCACGATCGTGCTAACAATTTTAAAATAATTTCTCACTTTTAGGGTGTAATGGATTCACACCATGGGTCACAGGAGGGGGGTGGGAGCGTAATTGGCACACCCTGCAATTGTCAGAAACAAAAAGGGAAGTCAGGCTACTCGGATTGGTACTTAGCTTGGTGAAGTTTTGATGGGAGGGTTCTGGCTTTCATACTCACGCCCTCGACGCTCGGCACCCGTTGTATACCTGTAGCGACCCTCCGATGGACCCCGAAGATGTGTGCTCGGGGCAGCGAGGGCGTTAAATAAACGCTTAGCGGTACTTTGCTTCCGGGTGGGCGTGGTTGTGCCACGTCGAGGCATGAGAGTAGGCCAATATACTATATACTAGTATACTAATGAAAATGACGCGTCGTTCACTGAGCCAATGGGAGCTGGTGGTATCGTGGTTGTTGACAACCGATAACACAAGCCGAGTGGTTCTTTCTTTATCGGGTGATTGTAAAGAAAGGAGCGGTTCGAGAGTCAGGTGCCAGTGACTACTCCTGGTTTTTAATCATGATCTCGATATCAGTTCTGCGGTGATCCCACTACAAAAAAGATGCGGAGATGTCGCCTGACGAAAAAGCACGTGGTTCCCATGGGCCAATCATGAGTGTCTTAGACGTTGTCAGGGGCAACGCAGTTTGACGCTCGGCAGGACTAAAGTGTCGTCCCACCCCCCTCCTGTGACCCATGGTGTGAATCCATTACACCATAAAAGAGAGAAATTATTTTAAAATCGTTAGCACGATCGTGATCGCGCCGACATTTTAGTTTGATAGCGTTTTAACTCACAAACCCCTTGTAAATAGCATTGCCTGTATATAGCACGTATAGTACACATCACTACCTACCCATAACGCTCTTTAAATTTGGGGACCAAGGTGGTGTTAACTATATTGTTACTCTACCACACGATGCCTCTGATACCACGAACTGGAGCACAATGGACTGACATTAAGCGATCAGCATCACAACTCATTGTATGTTTTGTCCTTTATGTTTGTCCGTGTTATATTTCTTTCCTACAGGTGCAGAAACCGTAATTTCGGAATCCTCCTAAACCAGGAGTTATTAGAAAGATAATTTCTCTTTCTAATTTTTTGCACTTTTTTCACCATTTAATTTTCACTTTCACGCCCCTAGGTAAGGGTGGGCCTTAGAGAGTCCATACCGCCAGGGTCTATTCACACTGAGTCCTGATGAATGCCAGGTAAATTTACACCGTTTCGTGGCTGAAACATGTCGACTGACTTAGGAAACTACCACTTAATTAATTGTGGACGCATTTCCTACACATAATTTTATCTCTAAGTCCTTAGTGATCATCTTAATAAAGCTAATTTTGATACACTACAGACTTCTTTTTAACCTCTCACCACTCACTTAAATTTCTTTGCACAACAATGTCCTTACCCACCAACCCGCTCCGCAGTAGATCTGGCGTTGAAGCACACGAAAGGGACGCTAGGTCTCTTTTGTGGGGCCCGATGATGAAGCATGTCATCACTAGGTGGTGAGTGAGGGCTTTCCTTAACGCCTTAAGTGAAGTCGTTTGTCTGCTCCATACCGGTGGTTTGTTACTACCTTGGAACACTCTTGTTCTGTTTACTTGATCTATACTGGGGTATAAGAATGTCCCACTACCCTGCCTCTCTTTTTGATTTGACATAGTGTATAATTTAGACATACATATTTTCCAGCTGTTGGAAAATTATGCATCTGGAAATATGATGCAAATGTGAATGACCCCATTTAACTTTTTCCCTGTTCTCCATGGAGGAAATTGTATTCCTCCTTGAAGAACCCATGGGTGTTCCCTTCCCATCCTGATTCTCTGAATCACAATTTGGTGTTTTTGTGCACCCAGCTTGAATGCAGCTGTGCAATAAAGTTTGGTAATGTATGAGGCCAATTCACAAAACATTCCATGTGTATGGGATGTAGTACTATTGGATTAATATTTTAATTTCTCTTCTTTTTAAAAATGATTTTTATTTAGTTTACATACGACAATAAGCATCTTCACTCATCATTTCTTTTATGTCATCATTGCCAATGCCAAATGCCTTCACAACTAACTTTCATTGTACCCCCCTCGCAGAGCTCATAGGTTGTTCCTTCCTAATTTTGAGATCTTTAACATGACTCAACAGATCACACCATTGACTTGCTCTTACATGCCTTTGTGAATCAGCCCTGAAATATCCTACTCCTATTCAAATAAAATTGCAAAAAGACCACGGTCCTTTCTGTATGTACTAACTATCAACGAATATTCCCTGAACCCTCCCTTTTTATTCCCATTTTTAATATTTTGGCCAAATGCACAAAGGCATTTATGAGTATCCTAAACAGTACAGCAGGGCTACTACTGTACATTCTCCCAAATGCGCTGTGAGGTATAGGGGCCCCAACGCCTTGCAAGATCACTGTCATGCCAAAATAAGCATTTCATAAGCGTAGTTGTTGTCTGTGTGCATTCCACTGACCATGGACAGAATCCTCCATCTCAAACATATGCAGGAAATCATGGGATGAATGCAAAACACATTAATCTCCATAACATAATATACCATGACATAACATAGCAACACGCCTCAAAGATGTGCTAACCTTGCAACCATTTCTTCTCTCCAGTATCAGTACGTATGAAATCCCAAGGTGAAAACAATGTCCTGACTAGAAAAGCCATTTTGTCACATTGCATGAGTTTAAAGCCAAAGAGGTATATTGACAGAGGCATTTTGGAGTAATTATGACACCTCAGCAATAGCTGTACACCACTAGTCAGCGAACCACCAAACATAATCTGCCAAGAATACACCCACTTTGAGCAAAATATTGATTTTATATAGCACCACCTCCAAATTTCTGTTTTAAAGTGTGAAAGCTACTTTTTTCTATATAGATTTTATTTAAACATAAAATGCAAACACTTTTAATACTGTGACAGTGTCCCTTTGGGAAGCTTAACTTTGAGTGCATAATTAACACTTGAAACTCCTGAGGCGGAAAGCCGGGAGATAGGCTCCTCATTCACTTTTTAAAATTGTATTGTTGTGTAATACTGTGTCACTTGAGCACCCTCTGATTTTAATAGTTGGACTCACCTGGCCACACGAACGCCAAAACCTAACGAAGCGCCATTGCCGGCGTGACGATTGGCCACGCCCCCTTGGAGGCCACGCCCCCTCCCGCCCTGCTGGTATTTAAGCGCTGATTGTAAGCGCCGCCTGCCAGAACACTTGAAACTCCTGAGGCGGAAAGCCGGGAGATAGGCTCCTCATTCACTTTTTAAAATTGTATTGTTGTGTAATACTGTGTCACTTGAGCACCCTTTGATTTTAATAGTTGGACTCACCTGGCCACACGAACGCCAAAACCTAACGAAGCGCCATTGCCGGCGTGACGATTGGCCACGCCCCCTTGGAGGCCACGCCCCCTCCCGCCCTGCTGGTATTTAAGCGCTGATTGTAAGCGCCGCCTGCCAGAACACTTGAAACTCCTGAGGCGGAAAGCCGGGAGATAGGCTCCTCATTCACTTTTTAAAATTGTATTGTTGTGTAATACTGTGTCACTTGAGCACCCTCTGATTTTAATAGTTGGACTCACCTGGCCACACGAACGCCAAAACCTAACGAAGCGCCATTGCCGGCGTGACGATTGGCCACGCCCCCTTGGAGGCCACGCCCCCTCCCGCCCTGTTCACCCCATAAAAATATGTGTTCACACCGTACGCGCAGCGGACGGGCGCAGCGGGCGCGCCGTCAGCGCGCCGAAGGCGCGCCTAAGGCAAGCCCGTCTGGGCCCGTCCGGGCCCAGACGGCCCTAGGACCTGGCACTATGCCCGATTCACTGCCCCCCCTATCCTACCCCTCAGACACCCTCCGTCTTTGGAATACAAGGAAAAACCCGCAGTGTGATTTCATCCTGAAGGATGACACCTCGTTCACAGGATGTCCCCTCTGCAATATTCCTAAAACCACGAAACCTAGCAGCACGCTTCAACTGGGCCTTTTGAACTGCAGGTCACTAGTAAAGCACGCACATGAGGTAAACCTCCTCACCCTAACCCTCTCGCTAGATGCCTTATTTCTGACCGAAACATGGCTGACCCCCAATAACGGCTCAGATTTGGTCAATGCAACCCCCCCAGGCTACCAAATCTGCTGTCTTAACAGACCAGTCGGAAGAGGTGGCGGGCTCGCCATTCTCTACAAAGACCATTTTAGCTGCAGGATCACCGAAGGTACGGTCAAGGATTGTGAAAATTGTAATTTCACCCTTCAGATCTCGCCTACTACTTCACTATCGGGCCTTCTGGTATACAGACCACCAGGCCCAATAGGTGATTTCTCAAACACCCTGATGGACCACATCCTTCTAAAAACAATATCAACGCCTAACTTTCTTCTTCTAGGAGATTTGAACCTTCACTTCCTAGACCCGGCAGACCACACCGCCGCGAATCTTCTAGCAGACCTCGCGTCAGCTGACCTCCAGCTCCTGAACACGAAACCCACACACGAGAAAGGTCATCTCCTAGACCCAGCCTTCACCAATATCAAGAATTTCCAAACCCAAGACCCTTCCCCCCTCCCATGGACAGACCACTTTCTGGTCCCTATGCACTGGTCCTATCTACCCGCTTGCGTTCCCAAACAGAAAACCAGGATTTTAACCCGACGCTGGCACAAGTTAAATCCAGAAAAATGGGAAGCGAAGCTTAGGGATTCCGATGGCCCCCTCGCAGCTGACCCTAACACCGCTGATAGGGAATTTAACAGCTGGCTCACCAACCCCCTAGATAGCCTTATTCCATTAACATGCTCACTTAAACATGTAAAGAGGATCAATCACGCTCCCTGGTACACCCCAGCCCTGAACATTCTTAGAAAAGAGTGCAAAAAGACGGAACGAACATGGAGAAAAAATAAAACAGCAACGGACAAAAACGCCTATCAATCTGCCATGAAGGCGTATAAACAAGCCCTCCTCAGCGCTAAAAGCTCCTTCTTTGAGGTAAGAATACAAAATTCCTCGTGCTCAGCAAAAGAGACTTTCTCCATACTTAAGGAGCTTCTCCATGTCCCAGCCCCCCCGCAGACACCCCTGGACCCCAAAGCAGCCGAGGAGAAATGTGTCAACCTGGCCAATTTCTTTGACAGCAAAATCAAGAAAATCCTTTCCTCTCTACCTGCTACTAATCAGACCACCCCGGGAGTCGCTAAGGACTGCACCCCTACATCTGGAAACCCCATGGACAATCCGGTATCCCCTTGTTTAACCGCATTCGGACCAGTTTCAGAAGAAGATGTGGCAACCATTCTAGCAGCCACGAAAAGCGGAGCCCCCAGTGACTCAGTTCCCGTACGTTTCACGAAAGACATAGCACGAACCATCACAGCCAGACTCACGGCCCTCATCAACACCTCCTTTTCCCAAGGAATAGTCCCACAAAGTTGGAAGGAGGCCGTTGTTAAAGGTCTGCTGAAGAAACCGTCACTAGACCCTACAGACCTATCTAATTACCGGCCCATCTCGCTCCTCCCCTGGATAGGTAAGGTCGCGGAGAAGCTCGCAAACAAAAAATTGTCCCACTTCCTGGAATCAAACCACTGCTTAAAGAACTCTCAAACAGGTTTTAGACCAGGCCAGGGCACAGATACCGCCCTCCTGGCGGCCGTAGAAAAAGCGAGGGAAATCATGGATACAGGAGGATCAGTGGCAGTGGTCCTCCTGGACCTCAGCGCAGCATTCGACACTGTCAGCCATCAGGTCCTAGTCCAGCGCCTAGAGAGCACTGGCGTACAAGACAGTGCGCTGAGATGGCTTACATCCTTTCTCTCCCGACGTTCCTTCCAAGTCTGGGAAGGAGAAAGCCGGTCTCCCTCAATTCCCCTCCGATGTGGAGTGCCCCAGGGCTCCTCATTAAGCCCCACGCTTTTTAACGTATATATGGCCCCCCTGGAGGAGCTGGTCGCCCCTTTTGGAGTCACGATCGTCAGCTACGCTGACGACACTCAATTGGTGGTGACCCTCTCCCACCCCAAGCTGCAGCCTTCCAACCTGCAAGACTGCCTGTCCACGGTTCATCAATGGATGGGCGACTCCGACCTAAAACTGAACGGGTCAAAGACAGAGATCTTGCTTCTCGGACACAAAACTCCGAGTCTCCCTCCGAACATCTGGCCCGCATGTATGGGTGACCCCCCCTCCCCTAAGACAGAGGTCAAGAGTCTGGGAGTGTGGCTAGAGACAGATCTTACTTTCCGGACACAGGCCAGGAAAACAGCCGGCATCTGCTATGGGCTCCTGAGATCATGCAGGAAAGTACTCCCCCTACTCCCATTCCAGTCCCGGCTGCTACTTATTCAAGGCTTAGTGCTAGCAAGGCTGGATTACAGTAACGCAATCTACCTCGGGGCGCCGGAAGCCACCCTGCAAACACTACAAAAAACTCAAAACGCCGCAGCCCGCCTGCTGACAAAGACCCCAGCAAGAACTTCGGCCAAACCTGCCTTGAAAAAACTTCATTGGCTCCCCGTAAGGGAAAGAGTCGCTTTCAAGGCCCTCTGTCTGGCACACAAGGTCATGAACAATACAGGTCCCCCCATTCTGAGCGCCTGGATCACCCCATACAGACCCTCGAGAGCGCTTCGGTCCGAACAAGGAAACCTTATTGTCGTCCCCAGGGTGAAGAAGACCCGCATAGGCGGCCGTAGATTTTCGGTGAACACAGCCAGAAAATGGAACGCTCTCCCCCCAAATCTCAGAGCTGAGCCAAACCTCCTTCGATTCAGGAAGTCCCTCAAAACCCTCCTTTTTCCCTGAGTCTCTCTGAATTATTTTTTTCTTCCTTTTTCCTGTGCCCCCATTAGGAGTTCGAGGTTTCAGCGCTGGGATACTCAAGGGTGACTACGCGCTATACAAAAACCATAAATAAATAAATAAATAAATAAATTTATTTGTTTATTAACACAATATGATATTCATTTTTTGCTGCTTTATGGTCATCGACTGAAATAAAGTATTTAGTGAGACATATATGTATAAATATATATCAGTTGTCATTTTCTTGTCAGGGTATATTTTTCTTTTCTCTTGTGGTGATTTAAGCTCTTGTCTTCAGTAAATAGTAAGCAACAGCTGCCAACACATGTTTCTCCCCCTATAGCTCACAGGCTTGGGACTTTGTCAAGGCTTGCTGAACTTAACTAGAACTAATCTAGTCTGTTGCAAGGTTTAGCCTGAGCAGATTCTCTGGGTTATTCATGATTTGTATTCTATGTGCTACAAAGGTCTGCTCAGAGTACATCCTGAAGCAGTGAAAAAATGTCTTTGAAGAACTAGACCAATATAGGTTTGGAATGATATGTGTGCAGTCAGCATGTACACAAGCATGTTCCAATTACTCAAGTACCTCATTGACAGGTCTGTGTTGTGTTTGGACATGAAGGCAAGAGGACGAGTGTATTTCTCCTCTGGACATTCCAAAGTTCAACAATGCTTAGTTACACCATGCAGTGGTCTTTCGATTTTCAAACTTTCTTACATCAGTTTTACATGTAGCCTGGCAATCAATTGATTCACCAACATTAACCAGTCAGTCAGGAAGTTGACTCATGGAAGGTTAGGAAGAAAAAGTATAGATAGAAGTAAGAAGATAGGCTGAGATCTTCAACAATATTTCTGCCTCCAATGGGATTGGAGGATCTGTTGATATTAAAAAGAAGAAAACAAGAGCCCAATTGATTATTCTTTGTTTTATTGTGTGATCACTGTATTATCTATTATATAAGGCATGAGTGCTCCGAAAATTGTGAATAGTTTGTTCAATCTTTCATTGAGTTTTGAGGAGGTAGAGTGTTCTCCTCCCTTTTTGGATGCACCGTACATTGTTGTGTTTCACTAAACATACGTGTGAATACTATATGAGCGCCTGCATACCCTCTACACCCAATTTAGTGAATTCAGTTTTACATGTAGCCTGGCAATTAATTGATTCACCATCATAATCGTTAGCCAGTCAGTCAGGATGTTGACTCATGGAAGGTTAGGACGAAAAAGTATAGATAGAAATAAGAACATAGGCTGAGATCTTCAACAATATTTCTGCCTCCCATGGCTTAGTAAACCAGGACTTATTCAAATCAAATCAAATAAATGTTTATTCGAATAAAAAATATCCATAAAAGAGTCACACAGATAAAATTTACAAAGATCTCAATTTAACATTAATATTTAAAATTCATACAAAATGATCTCATGACATGAACAAATCAAATATGCAAACACAGAATACCAGATACCGAGCTAAGCGTCAACACAATAGCCAACAAGTTAAAAACATTAACCTCAGTAAACCAGGACTTGAATGAGGCTGGCCATTTTAAAGAATGCATTCAGTGGTGCAACAGACTTTGCCTGACCCAAATATTTAGTTGACTGCATTTGAAGCCAAACATTGAGTCAGTGTTCCAGAATACACAATGTGCCATGTTACCATGGAAAACAAAGTACCATTGTCTTTCTGGGAAATTTAACAATCCTTTACCAGCATTGCAAGGGTAAAAAACTGCTAATGTGTACTGCATTGGAAATAAAAAAATAGAATTGCCTATCTGAGGGGAAGTTGCCAGCAGATCAATCATAACCCGAAGCCTTAGAGCACACACAGCAAACCTTGTACCTCAAAATGAAAACATCCAAGGTGCACCAGTTCCATCTGCCCCTTTCTGCTCCTCACACAGAATGAATGCTGTTGTTCCCAATCTGCTTCCACGGTTGGCTTCCAGAGAGGTACACCAGCTCCCCCTGAACCTCCTTCTTTGCTGAGAAGTCTGTCCTGACTGATCCACTCCATCTCCAGAACCCCAGAGAACCACAATAGTCTGATCCACTCTCAGTGCTTAATTTGTAAAATATTAAGTGCCAGGGCTCTGATCAGGAGGCCACTTCAGCTTGCACCACCCATCGCCCCTGTCATCGCTGCCAAAACATCTACTAACCATCTCTCTCGCATGGAAATGTGACAGTTCAGATTATTCCAGGTCCCCACAGCTAAAAGAATGGCTGGAGATGCAGGTATTAGTTATTTTTTTAATGTACATTGTTTTCCTAAACAACTGATAAACTGGTCATCTCTAAATTACATGAGCAGCGCCACCTTGTGGCAGACTGCCCTAAGTGTAGTTTTGACAATTAGGTGCAGGGGCTGAGCACCGGACACCAATTAAGTGCAGGTGCTCTGCACCTGAATGCTCCGGCTCAAATTAAGCACTCGCTCCCTTCCACAAAACCAGAAAAGCATAACAGTTCTATACATCTTCAATTCTCCCAGGACTACCAATCGAGAACCCCTGACCTGCTCACAATAGCACCAGCCTCACCCACCACAGCTTCTTGCCCTTATGCTCTCTGTCAACAAGTAAAAAAAACACATGTGTGGGAAGTGTCAATAGGTTTGGCTTAATAATTAAAGTGTATTTTGTGTCGTTGATGGGTTTAGGCACTTAATAAGTCATTAAACATTCACTCTGTCATTAATCTTTGCACTTCCGCAACTACTTATCTATCCACTGACTCATTCTTGCATTCATCTTGTCATAACGTTAACTTGATGGGCTTCATGAACTAATTTATTGTTTAATTTCCTCTTATCCTAGATTACCTTTTGCCCTCATATCAGGTCTCTTTGGTCCTCCGATGGATCTTGTTCTTTGGTGGGAGGGACTGAAATATTTAGAGGATGAGCAATTATCAAATGAGGAACAGGAATAAGATAATTGGTACATACAATATTATGAGTAATCTCTCAAGTGGTCCCACTTCTACTTTAGGTAGTCACCAAATCAAATTAAACTTAGCCACAAACAAATAATGTATTTCTACTTAGGATCAAAAAGAATAGTATACAATCTAAGTCAAATTAAATTGGGTTTAAAAAGCATTTGCAAATTCTGAGAGATTCAAATATGAAAGAAATCTTTCTCAGTTGAGAGAGGTTTTTATCTTAAAGAAAATTGATTAGCAGGGAAATGCGTTGCATCTCATACCAACCCTTAAGGAAAGTTCATTAGTATCCAAATGACCAGGTCCAGTTTATGGACAGAATCGGCTGTTAATGCCGGCACTGCAGCGTCAATGCCACATCTGCTCTGTCGTGAACTCTTCAGCCGAAAAGGTTCCACTATGGTTCCACTATGCTAGCGTGCCAGCTGTCAGCAGATCGCAGTATCAACTGTCTGTCTCTGTACCGCAAGCTAGGGTAAAGGGGAGACACCTCTTAGTCCCAAATTTAGGCAATTATACTCCATCAATTCCAGGTTTACACCCCTTGACATCATCAAATTTGTCAGACCACTCTGTCCCACTGATCACTCTCGATAGGATGAGATGATGTAGTAAGTAAGAGTATACAAGAATGAAGTGATCCATTACTAGCAATTTCCTTAGAGCCACTGTAGTTTAGTCATACGATCATTTGTAGCGTTCAGAAAGTAGGCGATTTTCATGCTCTCATCCCTCGTCTGTCCATTGTAGCATTTGTTCAAGGAAGTAACACTTTTATTGCAAGTTGAGTCAAGTAAGTTTTCTGTGTTATCATTTATTAATCATGTTTATTTTATTATAAGAACAATTGTCACTAAGATTTCAGAACTTATATCTACTTATTGACTTTTATTTGTTATTAAAAAAGACTTCTAACATACTGTGATGCTTTTACAATGCAGTATCTAAATCAGAACTTCATTTTGTGTGGCTTTGTTAAAACATAGAGTCTAATCAACATTTTTGTAATTTTCATGTAAAATAGCGTCACAAATAATTTCTGTGTTAATTTTTGTAAATAGATGAGAGGTAACACCTCTGCTCTATCAGTCTTTTAACCAATCACAGTACAAAACACGGAAACTCAACAACGTATGCAAGTTAAGTTAATGCAAATCCGTCTTGCAGACATTTGTACATAGCCTATAGTTGTTGTAAAGTTTTAGCATGGCCACCACATCTACAACCAATTTGTTGACCTTCTTTGAATGGTAAAATAATGATACACTGCGGACACCAGAGTTTCATGATGGTGCCCTGGTTTAGAGGGGGTGGCCATGTGAGAAGCGATTCACTGCTGATGAAATGTGCGTAAAGCAAGCAACCTGTTAGCATTTCCTGCAGAGTTCTAGCATCCTGTTAAGAAACATTCAAATAAAAAGGATGAGAAACAAAGAAATGAAAGGGGCAATTATAAAAAGAGAACATTGAAAACTAAGGACCTGGCCAACTAGTCCTGACACTGAAAAGCACGAATTTCTAGGTGGATGTACATATGACAGGGCAAAAGGAACAAATGAAGGACGGAATGCTGAACAATGCAAACCTCAGACACAAATATCTGGGTTTAATCCATTGTTCTTTTGCTCACCACGCCACCCCAGTTTAGACCCAGCCGTATGCAAATCATTCTTAACACTGTTCCTCATGGGAACAGTCCAGACCGAACTGCCACGCCAGTCCTCCCTGGACAGGAACAATTATCCTAGGACCCGTTTTGGTGCATCACCCCTCATCAGCCAGGCTTGAATCCAGTGGCGCAGTAGGCATGGGACCCACATCTGGGCATACCCTTCCCACTTAGGGTGACAAAAGCAAAAGGAACAAATGATGGACAGAATGCTGAACAATGCAATAATTCACCCCGGTCACAAAGATCTGGGTTTAATCCATCATTATTTTGCTCACCACACCACCCCAGTTTGTCATTCACAGGGGGGACTAAACCATTACCCCATCTAGCACATAGTCATGGAGGAACGCATATATATATATATATATATATATATATATATATATATATATATATATATATATATATATATATATATATTCACTAACACCACTCCCACCTCAAACTCCGAACACAGGGCGGGTTCTGTCTCCATACAATGAGGGTGGGACCTCATTCTTGCTGCACAGCAACTTGAAAACACATTTTTGGAGCACTCGCAGGGTATGTTGACTTGATTTGTTAACAGCAGACGCGTTTCGGCGTTCATCACCTTCTCAATGCTGTTGTCGTGTATTTCTATAGGTTCTGAATCGATCCCCCTATTCCTGACCCTATTCTGGTTAAACTACGTAGCTAGTTAACTAACAGTCAGCCCATGAGGCAAGAAATCCCCCATGATGCAGATACCGTTATCTGACGCAGTCACACTACGGCACAGGAACGTGTTATCTGATTAGGTCATAACGCTTGAGATCTAATTAGACAAGCGACATTCCTCCAGCCCCTGATAAGGCATACGACGTTCTCATAACAAATCAAACCTATGACAACCTGGATAATCCGTGCGGCCATTGTTTTGATTTCACAGAGAACTTTAGTAAAGAATGTGCTAACGAGCAAGTCGTATGACATCTTTATTGACGTACCTATGTCCATCCTTACGTCAATCCCGGCACCTTTAAGGTATAAATATTGCCGACCTTGCCCTATGCAAACACACGCGTGGTGACAAGACGGAGCAGCCATACTTGCCGAAGCCGAGAGCAGAAGCAGACCCCGCTGGCAGCAGCCCCGCCTTCCTGACGCGCTGAGAGACGCGCTGCTATCTCAAGCCGAGAGACCCAGCACCGGCGCTTCCGGGTAGCCCTCGCAGGCAGCCTGGAATATCGAGAGCAGAGAAAGAGATACCATTCCTCATTCATCCTAAATTTCAGGTACAGAACTGAATAACCCCTCACAGAGAATTCTTTAGTTATTCACTTGGCAAAAACAAACTTAACTTAAACTGTAACTTTCTATTCCCGCCCACGCATTAGACTTAGGTCAGGTACACGGGGTAGGCGTATTTAGAAACACCAGTTGAGTACGTTTAGTCAAATGTATATGTGTATGTAAATATATTTTAATCATTTTAAACATCATATGGCTCAGAAACCATATCAATGTTTTTACAGTATTATTTTATACTATTGCTTTTAATGTATGCACTTTACTTAACTATAAGTATTGCAATAATATCGATCCATTTCTCTTGTACGAGAAAAGAGACTGATCAATAAATAACATCTTTTATTGAACACGCCCGTCTCTTCCTTTTCTCTACATTCTGATGAGACTAAGAATGCACGTACTGACTGAGTAAAATAATTGCCTTGTGCTCACACGACTCTTGAGATTGACTCTTGATTAGGGGAGAGCAAAGTTGTCATGTTCTATGGTTGTCAGAAACTAAATCCCTTCTTGTCTAATCAGGGGAGTTAATCCTTCCTTGAACATTCGAGAAAGTTTCTAGCGAACTCTGAGCTTAGCTGGCAAACCCAAAAATTAAGTCTAGTTTCGACAGTAGTAGACCTAGTTAACGTCTGGCCTAGGCCTTTACTGCTGTAGGTACTATTCCAATGCGCAGAGCCTATTGGGAAAATAGGAGCTACACTACATGGCACCCAACGCGTTTGGAAAGGGCGATAAAACTAACGTAAGACATTTAGAGTAACTCAGTCGTGCTTTCTCACTCAGACCCCTTTTCCCAAATACTCCAAAGACGTCTGGAGTGGGTGAAAGGTTATAATATCCTCCAAAACCTCGCAGGAGGGAACTCCTATGTATGGTTCTTGGTCTAGTCAACGTTGAAGGATAAAACAGTTCCAGAATATTGTGCATCTAATCTCTGTTTCCATAAAGAAACCTGATCTGCAAATAAAAATAATACCATCCTGTCAGTAAAATGGGAGACAGTGATGGAGAAAGAGAGGCAATTAGATTAGCTACTGAAATAGCAGATGCTGATGCTACCATGCAAACAGCAGACCCGGATATAATACTCATCCAGGTCGCCAAAAGGAGATCTATAACCTTAAAACTTATAGAAAATGGACTGACACCTAGAGGTGGCACAGTCATATTCGTAATTGAGGCACACGAATATCGGCAGACAGAGGTATACTATACATGGATACATTTTCCAGCAGCAAATGCTGTAACAAAGTACTTCCACTATTACAAAGTAGAGGAACCTCCTGACATTTACACTCCTTTCGAGGAGGTGGAAGTACCACTCAAATTCCAAGAGCATTTGCTCTTATTTGATGGCGCCCTAATACATAACAATCACATTACAAGGCTCGGTCCTTTAGGAAGACCAGGAGCAACGTGGCCGGTCTTAGCCGGATACACACCACATCCAGACATCGAAAGAATGCCTGCAGCAGAGCTGTTAATACAGCTAAAACAACTACTAAAAATTCACAGACAATTAGTTCAGTATGTAATGTGGACTTCAACAATTCAGCCAGCGATTAAACTTCCACAGCTGACCCCTCACCAGGGGAACACAAATAAAATTACACCACAGAACATCCAATCCTGCCTAGGTAAAGTTCCAGCTAAACGGGAACAAATACCATTCTGGTTGGCACAGAAAATTACCCAAATAGAGGCGGTGTTTCCTGACACCACCCCATTAGAAAAACACAGGATTCTGACTATATGTCTCCCAATGGGAATCGCACCACACATTGAGGACTGTAACACTTGGGGTACAGTCTTTGCTTCCATCTACACAAAAACGCACGGTGTTCCATCCATTTCGGTAATACCAGATGTGCTAAAACAAATTCAAGATGAATACGGTCCAGAACCTGCTTTAACTCTTGGTATGAAATTACTGAAAGACTTCAAGCAGGTCTCGGCTATATTATTAGCCAACATAAAAGGTGAAGCAGCAAACGTGGCGATCCGCCAGAGGTTAAAAGAGACAGATATAGCAGACCAACCAGCTGAAATTGCCAGAATCATAGAAAAATCCTATGAAGAACTAGGCAGAGATAGTCTAGGTGGAATACCAGTAAAACCGCAACTGACTACAAGTCCAGAAAAAATATTTTTTAATAATAATAATTCACCAAAAAAGAACTGGGATGGGAACAAACAATCCAATCCTAAAGAAAAGAAATTCCAGTCCAGAGGAAGGTCTCCTAGGCGAAGAGAGAAATCTCCAAACCCGAGACAAAGGTCACCCCAGAGTGACCCCTCTGGGAATAGATATAACCTTAGAAATAGGGATAATATTAAAAAACCTGATAGATATCAAGACATTGATACACGTCCCTCTCAATCTTTTCAGAATTCCTCGCAGAAATCGGAAAGAAGAGGACGATCAGAAGAGCACGCCAAGTCCAAAGACAAGGAACCTGCTCAACTGAAAAAGAAATTACAATTTCCAAAAAAGAAGGTAGCCAGTATCAAGGTAGTTAACAATGCCGAGAATACTGAGGACACAACTGAAAAACGGAGAGTGGGCTCAGACAATGCTAGACAGCGCAGCAGAGGTGAGCATAGCTCGCAAAGTCCTTATGAATCATCTGGAGACAGTGGACACGAATGAATACCTTCAAGTGGAAACTGCAGATACCAGAGTTAGCAAGCCCCACAAAATATACGAGATAACATTACGTATAGAGGGAGATAAGACTAGGAAAATTAGGGGACTATTTTGGGATAACCTCTCCAAAGGCTATGACATCCTTCTAGCTGAAAAAGACTGGCCACCAGAGTTTGTCAGGGAGTGCCCTCATGGCGAAGAAGTAATTATGCCTGCCTTCTCGAATCAAATACCGATTCATAAAAAATATACACTTGCTAGAAAGTGGGCAGTGGCCTTAGCACCTGCTTTATATAAAAATCATGTAGGATGGGATGAGGATTCTCCTCCTCACAAAGTCCAGTTAAAATCACAACCAACTGCACAAAGGCAGTACCCAATTAAGCAAGAAGCTAAAAAACAAGTAAATGAAATACTAGATCAGCTAGAATACCAGGGGGTGATTGAAACTTGCACCTCACAAATGAACAATCCTTTGTTTCCGGTCTCCAAACCAGACAATTCATATCGTCTAGTTTTGGATTACCGACACCTTAACACATGTTGCAAAACTTTTGCAGTGCAAAACTCACACAGTGCTGCACTAATGAATAACATAGTGCGCAAAAAATACAAAACAACCTTGGACATCTCCAATGGATTCTTTTGTCAAAACATAGCACCAGAGAGCAGATATTTAACTGCATTCTCAGTAAATGGCACTCAAAAGCAATTCTGTCGGTTAGCCCAGGGGTACAAGAACAGCCCGGGGGTATTCTCAGCGAGAGTAACAGAATTACTACAACTATATGATGATGAAGCATTATCTTATGTCGATGACATTTACTTAACAGATGATGACTTGGAGACTCACTTGAAAAGAGTGAACACCATAATACTTGGTTTCGCTGCAGAGGGTTACAAATTCAACTTCAAAAAGTCCAGAATTGCCCATCTGACGGTCCTATTCTTAGGATATGAGCTATCAAGTGAAGGCAAAAGCCTGGCAGACAATTTCCTAGAGAAATGTGCCGTTATCCAAGCTCCTAAAACACTAAAAAACCTACAGTCAATTTTAGGCTTCCTAAATTTTGGAAGAACATACATTGCAAATTACGCAGAAAGGGTGAAACCCCTTTACGATCTAATTAAACCAGACTTTAAAAGATCCAGTTGGACTCAAACACACACAGAAATTTTGAGATCCTTACAAACAGACATGCTAATTAAGACAAAATTAGAAACCCGTGATAATACACGCAACCTTGTGATCCGAGTCATCCCAGGGAGATGCGGATTCACATACCTGACCTCTAATGAGGGAGAAAAGGTACCAATTACAATCAAATCACACTTGTACACAAAAGCTGAACAGAGATTCAGCAACAAAGGAAAAATTGTTCAAGCAGTTCAAACCGCAATAGCTAGAGAAGAAGACATAGCTGACGGTAGACATATCACAGTCAGAACAGCTGAATCAGCCTTTGAGGCATTAACAACACCGTGTAATTTACCATCAACAACATTGGATCCAGAATGGATACAATGGGTGAATTCAATCACAACGGACAAAGTATACTACTACTTTGATCCAGAACTAGAAGAATTAAAAAATCTAAAATATGAAAAGACGTATCCTCTGCCAATCGACATTCTGCCTCTACGACATTACGCCTGTGTAATCTATACAGACGGACATGCTCAACCCTCCGTTTGGGGAGAACATGCATACAATCCCACATGTGAGATCACAAAAGAAGTGTGGCGCGGAGGTATATTAAAACCTCTATTAACAAAATCACACTCAGTAGAAACTAATTCAGAACTACAAACTGAAATAATAGCTTTGAAAATGGCGCTAGATAATGCGGATCGCGAATTCCCGACACTTATAGTGTCAGATTCATATTTCTGCGTCAAAGCATATAACCAGGATTTGCAGACATGGATTCAGAACGGTTACAAAGATGACACAGATGCACCAATAAAGCAGAGACTTCTCTGGGAACAAGTAGCTCTTTTGAAGAAAGAACTACCAAAGACTCACGTGACTCACTCACTGAGTCATCAGCGTGATGGCGTTCACGTTGTAGGGAATTCATTGGCTGAAGCAGCCGCAGCGGCAGCCACTAAACCGGCTCCCGTAGATCGAAAAAAGCGTACATTAAAATACATTGACGGTGAAACATTGCTGGCGGTGAAAACGTCATCAAAAGGCGACTGCTCAGCGTTACCGATCAACTATCCACTCAATTATACATACATAATCGATGCAAACTCCGTCCCTTTTGCTCGAATCCCTGGAGTGGGGGATAGAGTGATTCCAAACATGGACAGGAGAAACTTGTTAATCGCAGACGCACACATGGGCGAGGGTCACAGACACCTTAAATTAAAAGATTCTCTGGAAGAATTACAATCACGGTACTGGTGGCCAGGCATGAGCCTGCACTACACCATGTTTGTAAAAAACTGCCCAAACTGCAACAGAGATCGCAGTGGGGAGAGAAGCAGTTTAATACCTCGTCGTATCAAGGCAGATAATATTACCAGCAAAAAGAATGGCTTGCGATTAACATATACAGGCTAGTTTCCACTTATAATGTAGATCCACAGCACTCGGCTGACGTCCGGACTGTTATACAAGATTTGCGAGTCTAAATGGCATATACGCTAAGAGCATGCTACGTTCGACCATTTCTTTCACTCAGGCAAACCAGCCTGGGGGGGAAACATGGCCAAATGAGCACAGCCCAGCGGGAATCTTCTCACTTCCTTCCTGAGGGTATGGGACGGTGTAAAGAAAAAACCAAGGCAGAAAGCAATCTATAATAGAAAGGATATTAGGTTCGGGAGCTGGGTGGGTCAAACATCTAATAAGTGTCCAACGTAGTCTAAATAACTTGCCAAGAAATTCTCTGAAGGGATTCAGTCCGTACGAATTATTATTCGGAACTAGGATGTTGATCTCTGACCTTGATAGTCAGACTTCAGTGGTAATAGAAAAAACCTTTGATGTCAAAGACCGTTTGGCTATTTTGCAGGACTTAAACAAAACAAGAAAAGACCTGAGCAACATACAGTTGAAACAACAGCCAACGACCACTGAAGAATCACCACCTGTCCCAGCAAGACCTGTCTGGATTCCAAAAGTCGGGGATCTAGTCAGGGAGAAGATCGCGGTAAAGAAGGAATTTGGGCCTTCTTACAGAAAAGCAGTTCCTGTCTTGTCTATCAACGGGACAAGAACAGTTGTACTACCGCCACTTGCTGGAAAAAAGGAGAACCGAGTTGTATCCATCGACCTGGTAAAACCACAACATGTGGCCGATAACAAACAGTAGGCCAAGTGGACTCCCAATAAGTAGCAGAACACCAAGGTTTGCTACCAGTACAGAGGTCCTATCAAAGAGGCTCATCACATTCGAAACGCCTACAGAAGAACAACAAGGACTATGCAACAATGCAATAGAACTCAGACCTCTGAAAACCCAAATAAAAACATTTAGCAGAGACACACCAATCTACAATGAAGTTGCAAGTGAAAATGCAAGAAACAAAAATCCTGAACCAATTGGAACAATTGACAGAACTGCATCTGGTTACTTCATCAACTTCGATGATTCCTCTGAAGGTTTCAGCGAACAAAAAACACAGCCATCATCAAAATCCTTTAAAGACAAAGCAAAGGAACTTTTGAAACAACTGAAAGAAACATATCTGGTTTCTCCATGGATTGAATTTTGGGTGGGTTTTGGTGCATTTATCCTCATACTTTGGCTCATCATGGTATTTACCTTGGGACGCTTCATTGAGGGAAAATATGCTAAAATGGACACAGCAAGTCAGAACATCAACTTGGTCCTCAAACCACACACATCTTCACACGTCGAGAAACGAGAACTTTCTCCAGAACTTTCTTCAGCCAACTTCACAGCAATTCCAATACCTGGTGGGGTAGCCTGGGACAACACTGACTATGAAATTTATGGTCCGGTCGAGATCCTGAAATATCCACACCAAATCAAGATCTCCTTGAGTGATTTTGCAAAACCAAACTCATTTGCTGATGATTGGGACTTTGAAAGTATAAACAATATGATGTCTGACTTAGTAATGTCTGCTAAATTTACAAAACATGATTATTTGCAAGGTTCTACAAATTATGATAGTATGTATTGCTATAACCATTATGGTAACCATTTCTTGCATAAATCTGCACAACCTAGAAATGTTTTAAATTATAATCAATGGGAACATTGTGCTACACCTCCAAAAGGGAGCTCTAGAACCGTTTATGACAAATATTCATATTTTTCAGGTTTTAACATAACTAATGCTGAAACATTTTATTACAAATTGTCAAACAAGACAGGGATGAAAACCATGATAACCAACACAAAATTGATATATTCAGATTCATTCTTTGAAAAAATGAATACTTTTGGATTTGATTATTGGGACAAAAATGTTGATTTGAAAAGTGTTTGGGGTACAAAAGAATGGCAAGTACAGGGTTTAGAAGCTTTGTTTAGAGCCTGCATGATCCCAGAACAAATGATATTTTTAAATGACACTGTTCAACAAACCACCTGTCTTGGCTTAGCCAAAATCAAAGATTTAAATAACCCGTCTATTCCAAAGCCAACAATGTTTAGCAATAACTCTGATACAGATGAAGAAATAGACATAAACCATATACTTAACCAAAACAGAACACATCCTGATTGGAAACAATGGTTGATCTGGCCCACAGATACAAATAACTGTCAAGATAGATTCCTGAATAAAACACAGGGTTTCAAAATGACCAGGCCAGACCCTAGATATCCCCAAAGACATCACCCAGGGATAATAACAACCTACAGTGTGGGCAAATTATGCCTTCAATGGCTACAGACTTCCACACTGCCTGAAATTAAGCAACACCTAACTTTACTTACTGATGGTGCTGACTTGCGTGATTTCATACTGGGACCACGCAAACAGCGTCAAAAGCGTTTCATAGCAGCCTCTGTATATGCAGCATACAATGAGGCCTGGAAGGTTACTCAAATTGAAACAGCAGAAAGAATACGGGAAATTGACCGTATCAATTTGGAAAAATCACTTTCTGTAGTGGACAATGGGTTAATGACTCTGTCCTCCAGAATATTTTCATTGGACAGCATTGTGTCTTCAGCAATCGATATATTATCGCAAGACTTACTGTTATTACAACATGGTCAGTCACAATTGCGCTCTATTGTACAGCTTGGCTGGACGTTACAAAATCTGCGTTCAGGCTATGTGCCTTGGCGTTTAATCAACACAACGTCACTATTCCAAATCTTTAACCTTACTGATAGACAAATCGGTATGGCGCAGAAGGGTGCTGATTATACAATCTTGAGCATTGAAAAACTAGAAAGATTACCAATGACAATGTCAGAACGACCTGTCAGTGAATGGATAATCCACGGAATCATAAACATTCCAATCTCAACCTTCAGGTTTCAATACTGCCAAAAATATATACAGGCTGGCATGTACGAGAAATTGGGGAAGGGGTACCTTAAAACAACTTGGAACCTGCCCTATTCACATGCATGTGTCAGTAACAAAGGACAGAAAGTGTTTCTTAGTGGCAACAATTGTGCTATGTCACTAAGCGGCACGCTTCTGTGTAACGGTATTAGTTTGCACGGAGCCTGTGAAGGGAATTCATACAACCTTTCATGTCACCAGCAAGGCGCACCTGCAACTGAAATAGAACCATTCTTTCAAAGACTCTATAATGGGAGTTACATTCTTATTGTAGACCGCAGATGTTGTAGTCTTATGCCCGGGACTCCTTATCTCGTCACAACGACGGCGAAGGTCAAGTGCTGTGGACGTTCTTTATTCCCCAGCTCCTTTCCAGACAGGGAGGCAAGGGCATGGCCCGGTTTGAAAATTACTTCTATTCGAATAGATACTTTAAGCAGAATGAAAACAGTGCTTCTTCAGACGCCTACAAGGCTCACGTCATCTAAAGAAACGTATGATCTACAAGTCGCAAGGACGACTGCAGAGATACATACATTATTATCAACTAATTCCCCCGTACATTTCGCGGAAATCCTAAGCGAAATCTTAAATATTTCTGATACCACTGGGGTCTCAAAGGTATTTAAGACAGTATTTTAGATGGCATTAACACCATTCAAAGCCATACTGGGTATTTTTCCAGATTTCGTCCATTCGATTTTTGGCGGACTTCCCCTGATCCTGGGACTAATTGCAGGAATCCTATTCCTAGTCCTTATTTTTCGTTATGGCAACCCATGTCACAGATCAAACTCTCGCGACAATGGAAGATACGATCCTAGCCATTGGATACCGGGACCGGATATCAAAAATCCTGGGACTCTCCCGGCTTAGAGACCTAAACATGACTTGGTTTCTATCATTTCGACCAATGTGGCAAAGGTGTGTTTTACCTGTACTAAGGTGTCTGCTATGCGGAGAAGAATGCGTGTTAGACACCTGTCTGACGCTACAATCGGATGCGCCGGTGGATGCAGATACACTGTTGGTTCCTACCAAGGTTCACGCTTTGTGCTGCCCTCAAAGGCTGCCAATTCTGATGACGGCATTCCTGGAATCTTCACCACTACGATTGAGGAGTAGTGAAGTTCAAGATGAAAGCAGCATCGAACAGGTACGACCTTCTGTCAGCAATGCAAATCAGAATGTCATTGGAGACAATCATGCGCATGAATGCATGGTTACCCCTATTTCCGACTTAGTGGAACTTTCCCATGAAGCTGTTGACAGTTTTTTCGAAAGCCTGAATGATATGATGTTCTCTCCGGAACAGAAATAGAGACTTTTGAGTAAACTCGCACACGGCGTTCCCTGAATTCGGCCTTCAACATTAAAAATAAAGTCACATGAACAATTACAATCCAGTTCACGGACAGCAACTTTTTTCAGCAAGCCCTTAAAATATTTTTCTATATATTTTTTCCCCGGGACACTGATCTTCTGCTTAAAGTAAGAAACTATTCCTAGAGAACTAAGATTTCTATTTTTAGATACTTTATAGACTTTATATAGACTTTAGCTGCCCGCTGGTATGTTCACAAATATTTTATTATGTGATGAAATGGTCTCGACCTTCCTTTCTGTATAGCTATATTAAGAGCCATTTCATGTGTATTTCTCATATACCAAAAAGCAATAATGCATAACAATGCGTGTTTAATTTTGCATTTAATTCATAGCTTAAGTGCATACAATATATATGACTGCAATTTTTCAGTATATTTGAAAATTTCAAAATGCATTTATGTATTTTGGGGTGGTAAGGTATACACTATACTCTATAGTATGTTGTACTATGTTATACTATGCATAGATTAGTAGATATGACCATAGTTAGCGTGGAGTGGGTGTCGTGTATTTCTATAGGTTCTGAATCGATCCCCCTATTCCTGACCCTATTCTGGTTAAACTACCTAGCTAGTTAACTAACAGTCAGCCCATGAGGCAAGAAATCCCCCATGATGCAGATACCGTTATCTGACGCAGTCACACTACGGCACAGGAACGTGTTATCTGATTAGGTCATAACGCTTGAGATCTAATTAGACAAGCGACATTCCTCCAGCCCCTGATAAGGCATACGACGTTCTCATAACAAATCAAACCTATGACAACCTGGATAATCCGTGCAGCCATTGTTTTGATTTCACAGAGAACTTCAGTAAAGAATGTGCTAACGAGCAAGTCGTATGACATCTTTATTGACGTACCTATGTCCATCCTTACGTCAATCCCGGCACCTTTAAGGTATAAATATTGCCGACCTTGCCCTATGCAAACACACGCGTGGTGACAAGACGGAGCAGCCATACTTGCCGAAGCCGAGAGCAGAAGCAGACCCCGCTGGCAGCAGCCCCGCCTTCCTGACGCGCTGAGAGACGCGCTGCTATCTCAAGCCGAGAGACCCAGCACCGGCGCTTCCGGGTAGCCCTCGCAGGCAGCCTGGAATATCGAGAGCAGAGAAAGAGATACCATTCCTCATTCATCCTAAATTCCAGGTACAGAACTGAATAACCCCTCACAGAGAATTCTTTAGTTATTCACTTGGCAAAAACAAACTTAACTTAAACTGTAACTTTCTATTCCCGCCCACGCATTAGACTTAGGTCAGGTACACGGGGTAGGCGTATTTAGAAACACCAGTTGAGTACGTTTAGTCAAATGTATATGTGTATGTAAATATATTTTAATCATTTTAAACATCATATGGCTCAGAAACCATATCAATGTTTTTACAGTATTATTTTATACTATTGCTTTTAATGTATGCACTTTACTTAACTATAAGTATTGCAATAATATCGATCCATTTCTCTTGTACGAGAAAAGAGACTGATCAATAAATAACATCTTTTATTGAACACGCCCGTCTCTTCCTTTTCTCTACATTCTGATGAGACTAAGAATGCACGTACTGACTGAGTAAAATAATTGCCTTGTGCTCACACGACTCTTGAGATTGACTCTTGATTAGGGGAGAGCAAAGTTGTCATGTTCTATGGTTGTCAGAAACTAAATCCCTTCTTGTCTAATCAGGGGAGTTAATCCTTCCTTGAACATTCGAGAAAGTTTCTAGCGAACTCTGAGCTTAGCTGGCAAACCCAAAAATTAAGTCTAGTTTCGACAGTAGTAGACCTAGTTAACGTCTGGCCTAGGCCTTTACTGCTGTAGGTACTATTCCAATGCGCAGAGCCTATTGGGAAAATAGGAGCTACACTACACTGTAGTGCTTGTCCATGCTACGCTGTGTGGGATTGGACAGTTATGCTGTGTCCACTTCAGCCATTGGATGATACCGGGCCAATTGGGTGACTCTGATGTTCCGTCAAATCCATGTCCGATTCTTTGTATCGCCACTCCAAAAGGCCATATGTCCCTCGCCTACAGCCGCCGGATTTTGTATGATGTTTTCCCAGTTGGTGTCAGATAATTAACTGGCTACCACAAGTTTGAATAGCTTGCGACTTTTTTGTCGGCCGGAAAGACTCATCGGCGGCGGTTCGGGAGTTCGAAATTACTTTCACTAACACCACTCCCACCTCAAACTCCGAACACAGGGCAGTTGCTGTCTCCATACGATGAGGGTGGAACCTCATTCTTGCTGCACAGCAACTTGAAAACACATTTTTGGAGCACTCGCAGGGTCATGTTGGCTTGATTTGTTAACAGCAGACGCGTTTCGGCATTCATCGCCTTCTCAATGCTGTAATGCTTGTCCATGCTACGCTGTGTGTGATTGGACAGTTATGCTGTGTCCACTTCAGCCATTGGATGATACCGGGCCAATTGGGTGACTCTGATGTTCCGTCAAATCCATGTCCGATTCTTTGTATCGCCACCCCAAAAGGCCATATGTCCCTCGCCTACAGCCGCCGGATTTTGTATGATGTTTTCCCAGTTGGTGTCAGATAATTAACTGGCTACCACAAGTTTGAATAGCTTGCAACATTTTTGTCGGCCGGAAAGACTCATCGGCGGCAGTTCGGGAGTTCGAAATTACATTCACTAACACCACTCCCACCTCAAACTCCGAACACAGGGCGGGTGCTGTCTCCATACGATGAGGGTGGGACCTCATTCTTGCTGCACAGCAACTTGAAAACACATTTTTGGAGCACTCGCAGGGTCATGTTGGCTTGATTTGTTAACAGCAGACGCGTTTCGGCATTCATCACCTTCTCAATGCTGTAATGCTTGTCCATGCTACGCTGTGTGGGATTGGACAGTTATGCTGTGTCCACTTCAGCCATTGGATGATACCGGGCCAATTGGGTGACTCTGATCAAATCCATGTCCGATTCTTTGTATCACCACTCCAAAAGGCCATATGTCCCTCGCCTACAGCCGCCGGATTTTGTATGATGTTTTCCCAGTTGGTGTCAGATAATTAACTGGCTACCACAAGTTTGAATAGCTTGCGACTTTTTTGTCGGCCGGAAAGACTCATCGGCGGCGGTTCGGGAGTTCGAAATTACATTCACTAACACCACTCCCACCTCAAACTCCGAACACAGGGCAGGTGCTGTCTCCATACGATGAGGGTGGGACCTCATTCTTGCTGCACAGCAACTTGAAAACACATTTTTGGAGCACTCGCAGGGTCATGTTGGCTTGATTTATTAACAGCAGACGCGTTTCGGCATTCATCGCCTTCTCAATGCTGTAATGCTTGTCCATGCTACGCTGTGTGTGATTGGACAGTTATGCTGTGTCCACTTCAGCCATTGGATGATACCGGGCCAATTGGGTGACTCTGATGTTCCGTCAAATCCATGTCCGATTCTTTGTATCGCCACCCCAAAAGGCCATATGTCCCTCGCCTACAGCCGCCGGATTTTGTATGATGTTTTCCCAGTTGGTGTCAGATAATTAACTGGCTACCACAAGTTTGAATAGCTTGCGACTTTTTTGTCGGCCGGAAAGACTCATCGGCGGCGGTTCGGGAGTTCGAAATTACATTCACTAACACCACTCCCACCTCAAACTCCGAACACAGGGTGGGTGCTGTCTCCATACGATGAGGGTGGGACCTCATTCTTGCTGCACAGCAACTTGAAAACACATTTTTGGAGCACTCGCAGGGTCATGTTGGCTTGATTTGTTAACAGCAGACGCATTTCGGCGTTCATCGCCTTCTCAATGCTGTAATGCTTGTCCATGCTATGCTGTGTGTGATTGGACAGTTATGCTGTGTCCACTTCAGCCATTGGATGATACCGGGCCAATTGGGTGACTCTGATGTTCCGTCAAATCCATGTCCGATTCTTTGTATCGCCACTCCAAAAGGCCATATGTCCCTCGCCTACAGCCGCCGGATTTTGTATGATGTTTTCCCAGTGGGTGTCAGATAATTAACTGGCTACCACAAGTTTGAATAGCTTGCGACTTTTTTGTCGGCCGGAAAGACTCATTGGCGGCGGTTCGGGAGTTCGAAATTACATTCACTAACACCACTCCCACCTCAAACTCCGAACACAGGGCGGGTGCTGTCTCCATACAATGAGGGTGGGACCTCATTCTTGCTGCACAGCAACTTGAAAACACATTTTTGGAGCACTCGCGTGGGTCATGTTGGCTTGATTTGTTAACAGCAGACGCGTTTCGGCGTTCATCGCCTTCCCAATGCTGTAATGCTTGTCCATGCTACGCTGTGTGTGATTGGACAGTTATGCTGTGTCCACTTCAGCCATTGGATGATACCGGGCCAATTGGGTGACTCTGATGTTCCGTCAAATCCATGTCCGATTCTTTGTATCGCCACTCCAAAAGGCCATATGTCCCTCGCCTACAGCCGCCGGATTTTGTATGATGTTTCCCAGTTGGTGTCAGATAATTAACTGGCTACCACAAGTTTGAATAGCTTGCGACTTTTTTGTTGGCCGGAAAGACTCATCGGCGGCGGTTCGGGAGTTCGAAATTACATTCACTAACACCACTCCCACCTCAAACTCCGAACACAGGGCGGGTGCTGTCTCCATACGATGAGGGTGGGACCTCATTCTTGCTGCACAGCAACTTGAAAACACATTTTTGGAGCACTCGCAGGGTCATGTTGGCTTGATTTGTTAACAGAAGACGCGTTTCGGCGTTCATCGCCTTCTCCATGCTGTAATGCTTGTCCATGCTTCGCTGTGTGTGATTGGACAGTTATGCTGTGTCCACTTCAGTCATTGGATGATACCTGGCCAATTGGGTGACTCTGATGTTCCGTCAAATCCATGTCCAATTCTTTGTATCGCCACTCCAAAAGGCCATATGACCCTCACCTACAGCTGCCGGATTTTGTATGATGTTTTCGCAGTTGGTGTCAGATAATTAACTGGCTACCACAAGTTTGAATAGCTTGCGACTTTTTTTTTGGCCGGAAAGACTCATCGCGGCGGTTCGGGAGTTCGAAATTACATTCACTAACACCACTCCCACCTCAAACTCCGAACACAGGGCGGGTGCTGTCTCCATACGATGATGGTGGGACCTCATTCTTGCTGCACAGCAACTTGAAAACACATTTTTGGAGCACTCGCAGGGTCATGTTTGCTTGATTTGTTAACAGCAGACGCGTTTCGGCGTTCATCGTCTTCTCAATGCTGTAATGTTTGTCCATGCTACGCTGTGATATATATATCCCACAACACTCCGTCGGTCCAGTCAAGGATATAGAGCCACGGCACCAAATTGCTGAAAAGGTAATTTTTAATGACAGCACTCAACGTGTTTCGGAAAGCGCAGTTTCCTTGGTCATATATATATATATATTTTTCACTCTTCACTCTCCCTCTGCATCAAATATCAAATTGTAAATATGAGTTGTATTTAAAAACCAGGTGGGTCATTTCGACCCTGGCACACATGCCGCCACCCCCTCTAAAGCCAGACCAGAGCCTTAGCCAGTCTGGCCATGCACCATCCTCCCTCTGCCTGGATGTCAGGATCACTCTGCCCTGAAGGGAGCCACTGCTGCAGAAGCTCTTCTCACAGCATGTCAAGTTTGCTGGGCGGTTGCTGTGTTTGAAGCTCCTGCCCTGCAATCATTTTTGTATTGAGTAAATAAACACCGAAAACAGAAGTCTGTTTTCTCTGTAGAAAAAAAGTAAATGGTATATGAGGATCTAAGAGGAATTTAATTATGCAGATACTTTCATTTGGCATTTTACAGTCACATCCTTATACTGGTCACGAAACTAGTCATAATGGACGGCCAATGTTTTTAAGACCAGTATTAAATACTAGGGGGCAGATTTACAAGCCTCTTGCGCCACTTTGGCGTCACTTTTAACATGGGAAAAGTGACGCAAAAGTGGTGCAAAGGGCTTGTAAATCTGCCCCTAAGAATAGTACTAATAATCCAGTTTTTAAAATTCCGAATCCGAGTGGGTCCTAAATCTGAGCTACCTAATTAATATTCATTAGGTAGGCTGTAAATCGCAAGCCATTACGAATCATACAATCACAGTGATGGTACCAGACAGGATCAGAGGACCACAATGTCTGTGGTGCATTTAAATAAACTTTCAATTTAAAGCTGCCTGATTTCCTTGAAAAACATGGAGTCAAGTTCCCTTTCACAACTTGGTTACTGTTCGCTTTTGCTACTGTGTTAACACCTCGATGTGGGGGTTGGTAGCTTTTTAGGTCTCGTAGAGAGACCTAATGCCGCCCATCCACAAAGCTGACTTTTTACGATGAGGATTTTCAACAGTTCACGTGAAATCACGTGACCACAAGCTCCTCGTGCACAAGCTTGCATTCGATCATCAAAAGCACACAAGCTTCTCCCAGCAGGCAGCCCACTCCATATGGTCGCTCGAGTTGCAGGCAGCCCACCCCCTCCCTCTAATCCCACATCTTCCCCGAGCCTTCTGCCTATCAGCCTCCCTCCCACCTCGCTGATCCACTTCTCCCTACCAGCAGCATTTGCCACATCAAAGGCTTCCGCTGCCCCGCCCCCGCCCCCCGCCGTCACTTATTCACGGCCGCAGGCCGTAACTCGCATGTACTTCCCCGGCTCTGCTCCCCGCCCCGCCTCCTCTCTATCCTTCGCTCTCCGCCAGATGCTAGTTTTATTTATTTTTTTAACTCGTTTTCGTTAGGGTTGGTGCTGTCTTTTGTGGTGTGTAGGTATCACTTCCTATGAGAAACCATGTGGAGGCCACATGGAGGTGTCCATCTGCTTTGCCAACACTAGATTTCGAGGATCAGGAGCCCAGGATTTCGGTGCTGGAAACCCGGACCTGTATGTCATGCTGTTCCAAGTGAGTCTGCACTCTTTCAGCAGTCACAGCTGCCCACACTGTCCCCTGCCCGCCGTGTCGCATTTCTCCTCCCCCCTCCCCACACAATGCCCTCCGTCTTGTTTTTTTATTTATTTTTTTAACTCGTTTTCGTTAGGGTTGGTGCTGTCTTTTGTGGTGTGTAGGTATCACTTCCCATGAGAAACCATGTGGAGGCCACATGGAGGTGTGCATCAGCTTTGCCACATCAAAGGCTTCAGCTGCCCCGCCCCCCGCCGTCACTTATTCACGGCCGCAGGCCGTGCCACGCTTCTACAAACATGGATTTCCACAGCAACAGCTTCAGCGTTTCTTTCTTTGCTCTGGTGCTTACAGCCACTTTTGAAACGGAAGTCAAGCTGCAAATTTCTCCTGTAATGTACCGATTGCTACCTCATGTATTTTGGTTGCTCACTATTGTCACTTTTGATCCATGTAACTTAACGTTTGCTTTTGTAACTTGTTCATTTGTAAATGTTTAATCTTGTATCATTACTGGTCCTATTGTGAAGCGCTCTGACACCTTCGGGTAAAGTCCGCGCTATATAACATCGCATAAATAAATAAAAAAGACATCAAAGGTTGCTGCTCCCCGTCTGCCCCCCCCCCTTCAGCAATGCCGACAGCTTGTTTCTTATTCTATTCCGACTTAATCCGCTTCTATTTCGAGATGAACACTGCATACATATAGCCACCGGCTTGGTTACTCGCATGTTTGGAAAAAAAGTTTTGTTTCAAATCGGGAGCTCTCTATGGTCCTTCCTTCATGTTTTTGACACTCTATCGGCGATTTAGAGTTTAACACTGGTCCTCTTTCTTTGACTACCGTTTCACCCTCTCTTTTGCTCTCTCACTCTGTAATTCCCTTATATATAAACGTGATTCTTCACGTCATCGTGAAAAGGCAATAGTTCATTAGAGCATTTCCATTAAAGCTGGGCCACAGCTGCAGTTCTTGTATTGACACACTCGGCACAAACTTTCTGTCACGAACATTGGCATTGCTGGGGCTCTAATCGTCGAAACAGTCGCCCATGACTCTCTCTTTAAACATTGTAATGTGTATGTTCAACTTGTTTTTAATACAGTGCAAAATCAGCTCCACGCCATTGGAGTAATTTGCATAAGTACCGGATTACATTACGCATGATCACTTACATTTATCTACGTATTTCAGAGCACTGCCGAAGACCATTTTGGTAAACAAAGTCATTCTCCTATCTGTATATAAAGTGGATTTGAGTGCCCTCAGAAATAAACCCATATAGGTTGCAGGACAAGGGGAAGCAGGAAAAAAATGCAGCCTTGTACTTAGCTGAAACGTGACGGACACAAATAATAATTAAAACGACCTTTTTTGTTTAAATTTTCCAATTTCATTTGGCAAACGCTCCTTTCATGAAAAGCAAGGCCAGCTATAAAATATTTTTAGGAAACTTCAGG
Organism: Lissotriton helveticus; assembly: GCF_964261635.1. NCBI lineage: Eukaryota > Metazoa > Chordata > Amphibia > Caudata > Salamandridae > Lissotriton > Lissotriton helveticus. The sequence goes on from NC_136059.1 coordinate 1,035,675,342, forward strand.
CAATTACATTACAAGATTTAAAAAACGAGTCACTAGACAAATGTGAAAATGTACACCAAGCCAAACAAGACATGCACCAAACTTCTCATTTTATGGCCAGCTGTGTGGGCAAGAGTTTTTGCTGGAACAAATTTAGGTGGAGAATCATTTTTTTGGGAAATATATTAACCGATTTAAGCAATTGAAAATCGTAATACTGCTCTACCATCCGGGACATTTTACATTGGCACATCATTTCACCTAAACTTTTGAGGGCAGGGACCTAAAACTTTACACACCATATTTGACACAGCTATATGGTATATGTTTGCAAACAGCACTAGTCCACGGACACCTCTCATATAAACTGTACACATGTATCAACTGATAGGTATGGATGCAATTAACCATCTTCCTTAGAGTTACTCTGCTTCCTCTTCTGCTTTCACCACTGTGCCTCTCTTCTGCCGCTGTGCCTCTCTCTTCTGCCGCTGTACCTCTCTCTTCTGCTGCTGTGCCTCTCTCTTCTGTTGCTGTACCTCTCTTCTGCCGCTGTACCTCTCTTCTGCTGCTGTGCCTCTCTCTTCTGCTGCTGTGCCTCTCTCTTCTGCTGCTGTGCCTCTCTCTTCTGCCGCTGTGCCTCTCTCTTCTGCCGCTGTGCCACCCTCTTCTGCCACTGTGCCACCCTCTTATGCCGCTGTGCCACCGTCTTCTGCCGCAGGGCCACCCCCTTCTGCTGCTGTGCCACCCCCTTCTGCTGCTGTGCCACCCCCTTCTGCTGCTGTGCCACCCCCTTCTGCTGCTGTGCCACCCTCTTCTGCTGCTGTGCTGCCCTCTTCTGCTGCTGTGCCGCCCTCTTCTGCCGCTGTGCCTCCCTTTTTGCCGCTGTGCCTCCTTCTTGCGCCACTGGGCTGCCCTCTTGCGCCACTTTGTCTCACTCTTGCGCCGCCATTGGTTACAGACCCCACAGCTGTTGGTGCCTGTGTGAAGGGGAAAGGGGACAGCGTACATGCACTTCTATATGTCCAGTTTAAGGACTGGGAACAAAAATAGGTTTCGTCTTTAGAATTAAATGCATTTTATTATGTTATGTTACTGGTCCTTTTTGTTTTTTTGTTTTTTGAGCTCTGTGCGGTATGGCTCTGAACTATCTGCAATGTGTTTTGCAGCACTACTCTGTGATGCCTGCACTGAGGGTTGCTGCATAGTTCTGGTATATACACATCAAGTAGGTGAGGATTAGTGTGCAAGGGTTTTGGTTGTGCAGTTGTATTGGTTTTATGTGTGTGTGGTCTTCAACACTTGTTCGTCTTCACACCTCTTACATCCTTTATTCTCTTCTGTCATAGCTCCTCTCTCTTTCACCCTCCTTCTTTTAATTTCTCTACACCCTTTCTCATTTTTTTGCACCCTCACACACACTGCACACACTGCACCCTCGCACACACTGCACACACTGCACCCTTGCACACACTGCACCCTTGCACACACTGCACCCTCGCACACACTGCACCCACACACACTGCACCCTCAAACACACTGCACACACTGCACCCTCACATACACTTCACCCTCACACACACTGCCCACATTGCACCCTCACACACTGCACACACTGCACCCTCACACACACTGCACCCTTACACACACTGCACCCTCACACTCTGCACCCCCACACACACACTGCACACACTGCACCCTCACACACTGCACACACTGCAGCATCACACACACTCCACCCTCACACACTGCACTGCACCATCACACACACTGCACCCTCACACACACTGCACCCGCACACACACTGCGCACCCTCGCACACACTGCGCACCCTCACACTCTGCGCACCCTCACACTCTGTGCACCCTCACACTCTGCGCACCATCACACCCTGCGCACCCTCACACCCTGCATACCCTCACACCCTGCACCCCCTCACACCCTGCGCCCCCTCACACTCTGCACCTCACATTCTGCACCCTCACACACTCTGCAATGGAACATACAGTCCAAATAACACTCAGTGCCACATAACACTCTATATATGTCGCCCTCCCTCTATCTATCGCCCTCACTCTATCTATCGCATCACCATAGCATCACTCAGCTCCACCACAGCATCACTCAGGGGCACCACAACATCACTATGCGCTACCACAGCATCACTGAACGCCACAGCATCACTGAACGCCACAGCATCACTCGTCGCCACCACAATATCAGTCAGCGCCACCACAGCATCAATCTGTGCAACCATTCAACAACAACTGGTTCAAATATGTTCTGTCAATGTTTCAAGCTTTATTACAAATGTCACAAAAATAAGTTAATATTTCACTTCTGTTCCTGGATTTTCGTCACAATAAAATACAATGAACATAATCTTCACAAAAGGTATTTACAAAAACATTTGCCATTATAAATTACAATAACTTTTATTTAAGTATTAATTATTTAAAAAATAAGCCATTTTTTTGTAATATCAATACATCTAAGTCACGTAAATACAACACATGTTGCATTACAAATGCTATAGGTGTCACATTTGCGAAAGTTATAACTATTGGCATTGTAAATGACAAAGCTATTAATTTTGCTATTTTCAAAACCAACACATAAATAAAAAAATTATCATTTACAAGACCAATAGCTCAAACTTTCCTAATGCGAGACCTATTGCATTGCAAATGCTTGTTGATGGTTTGCAACCGGAATTTGTCACAAAGCATTGATATGTAAGGTACAGATTATGTAATTGAAAAACATGCCTCTTCCGAACACTGAATTGCTACCAGTGGTAATCCTATTTCAGGAGTTGATAAAAGTTTACTGACTCAGAAATTAAAGTGGTACATAGTAAATCCTTTTTTGGCAGTTGAAAACTCCGATATAGTGTACTTGTGACAACAAAAAAGGTTACTGCATCTGGGCATTCCTATTTTGACAGACAGGAGTAAGTCCTCATCTAGAGAGCCAATGTGGAAGGAGCTCATCCAAAATTGGTTGGGGAGGAAAGGCAGGGATTTCTCCATGTGTAAATGCAATTTCCATACGTAGAAACAAAATAAAATTTCAAGGCTCAAATGCACTATTGTGGCACGTTTAATCAAGTATAAATGTACACTTATTAAATTTGGCATGTGTACATGGTCAAACATGTGGAGGGGCGATAGAGGGAGTTAGACTCTAGTACTACCTCTGATATGTACCTGGATTAATCAAACAAGAGAATGGAACGAGATTGGGGAGACAAAATAGGTGTATACTTAGGATCTGAACATCTCAGTACAACCTACACCGTATTGCATGCGGCTGGTCCAAGTGTTATTTTCTTCAGTCTCCAGTGGCTACGTAGGACATGTAGCTAGGCCTACAAACTAAACTTAAAAGTATCTACAGATATGTGTGGAGAATTGCCTCTTTCTTCCTTACTCTTAGCAATAGGTGAGAAGGAAGACAGTGAGGATTATACTAAGGTCCTGAAGAAAGCCCAGGGATATGTTAAGTACACTAACAGGGCAAAAGCATATCTAACAAAGGGTACTGAGGTTGGAACCCCAATAGTTACCTTGACCCCGCTTCCAAATTTTTTGTAATCTTGAATAGTGCCAGTGTCAGTGAATAAAGGTAGTTGCAGCCCTTTGCCTTAATACAATTTTAATTTACACTACCCTCATACATAAGACCACATTCTTCAAAGGAGCTCATTATGAGCCATTTTGCAACATGTTACCCAGTATGAGTGTGGTGTTCAGCCGTTTTTAAGGAAACTTGGAAGAATGTGAATGTAGCTTTCTAGAAATCAACTGCCTGCGTAGGAAAGGACAACAAGCCAGAACTAATCATGCAAGAGAACCCCAATCTCTTTTTAATTAAACCATGTGTAAATGGTGACAGTGAAGTAACATTGAATTAACAAATAGTTTCCTAACCTTTGGCAAAAAGTGACTGTTAGAGATTCCATGAAGCAGCCCAGGATTCCTTTGTGAATTCCAAAATAGTTGAAAATGTACACCAAACATGGGTCTAAAACTATGGGAACACATCCCCAGCTACTATTTGTAAACCATATGTGCCCTTTGTGCTCACACTTCTACGTTCGACAGCCTGTTTGTCAAATTCTGAAGTCATTTGTACATCCATGTGCCCTCTTGATATCGGCCAATGAGAATATAGTATCAAATGAAAGATTCACTACCACATCTCTCCTTTTGTCTAACACTACTTAAATGTATCTAGCGCTCATCCATGTAACAAAAACAGATTGGTATTCATGAGATATTAGGGCAAGATCCTCAGGAAGGCACTTTCAACAAGATAAACACAGTGTTTCTATGAAAAGGTGTGCAAACCTCCTGTTACGTCTAAATAAACACTTGTATTTCTAAGTCTATTTTGCACTCATCATCACAAACGTGTTTCCTAATTATTGAGGCCTTTTGTGTTTGTTTTGTCCCTTGCCATGTTTTCAGCGTAATTATTTTCGATTCAAAAACCCATATCAATTTCACAATATAAAATTTCTCTGCTTAAAATTGACCATTGCTTTGTGGTCCAACCCATCAAACTCACTTCAGTTATTGCTAAACATTAAATTATCATCATCATTGATAACTTTATTTCGACCACTGTGGGCCATAAAAGTAGATAGTAAAATACAAAGTAACAATAAAAATCAATTTTTTTTAATAGGTTAAGAACACATTTCATATACATAATTTACAATAAAAATATTCATGGGTAAAAAATAAGAATTAAACTATCTGGATAGTTATCAAGTGATTCAGGTAACTGTTAAAAAGAAAACTTAAGTCTAGAATTAACTTGTTAAAAAAGTTCTGCGCTTAATCCACATACTATTTAGAAAATGGGAAGCAGAAAAAACAACTGGTGGGTGGTTATCATATTTAAGTACTCTGAGCGCGTGTTCACATTCTCGAAACCCCAGGTTCCTACAGATGGGTTTAATCCACCTCTTTCGAGACAGCACATATGCTGGACAAAAGAAAAATACATGGCTTTCATTTTCTAGTGGATATTCACACGCCGGGCACTCAGTGCATTTATTTACATGTCAATGACCTTAATGGCAAGCTACCCATTCTATGTTGTAATTACAGTTTTCTGGCTTGAGCAGGACAGATCTTGTCAAGGAATTTCTCCTTCTTGTATTCTGTTTTTACATTGAGGAATTCACTAGTCTGCATGCAGGGTCAGCAAGTTATTAGACCTAAACCTTCTTACCAGGTCAGATCTGGCTATAGTCAGGGAAATTGCCTCAGGAGATTCCCATAGTCCAGAAACACCAAGCCGTACACAGCGATCCTTAATATGTGATAGCCAGGTAACTTTTTTTGACCTCGAAGTCACCCAAACCTCCTTGAACTCTGCACGGTATGGAGAAAGTTCTTGGACAGACCAGAGTCTTCTCCAATAGGCTAAAGGTCTCAGGGCAACCTCCTCTTCCAATGGGAGCAAACCAAGGTCAAATCTAAGTGGGACCAATGGGGTACTAACGGGTAGGGCAAACAGCTCTCTCATGATTGTGTGTTCAACCCTTGCCAGACCTTTTGGTCGACAATGTCCCCATAGTTCCGCCCCATATAACGCGGCTGCTCTAGCTTGAACGCTATATATCTCAACAATAGGGGCAGCCGGCTTGAATGTAGATGTTCTATACCTTTTAGATAACCCACAAACAGTCTGCGTCAATTTCAATGTGGAATTAGTTAATTGTGCATCCCAACCCAGGTCTTCCTTGAGAGTAATGCCTAGGTAATCAAATGTCTTAACTCTCTCAAGAGGTATGCCGTTCAGGGTAGGATTTGGTCGCGTTTGCCTTGGCGGATTAAAAATCATGAATTTTGTTTTAGCCAAATTGATTTCTAATCCACTTAAAGCACAAAAATCAGCGAATCCATCAAGGATACGTTGGATGCCGGTAGCTGTTCGTGACAACAGTAGAGTGTCATCCGCAAACATTAGTGCGGGCACTCTTCCTGTAACTAATTTAGGGGCATCCGTATCCTTTGTGGCTAGAAGATATTTAACAAGCCCATTTATATACAGGCAAAAGAGAGTGGGAGCCAGCAAGCACCCCTGTCGTACCCCCCTTTGCACTGGGAATCCTGCTGACAATTCCCCCATTTTTCCGCATCTAACCTGGGAGAAGTTTTGTGAGTGGAGCCTGATCAGTACTTCTAGCAGGTAGTGGGGCATTCCAAGATCATTGAGGACTCTCCACAGCTTGTCCCTGGGGACCAGATCAAATGCGGCCCGTAAGTCCACAAAAATAAGGTAGAGGCTGCCACCCTCCACACTCACTGTTTTCCAGAAAAGGACTTGTAGCCGGAAGATCTGATCAATAGTGGAGATGCCGGATCTATAGCCAGCTTGTAAATTGCTTAAGATCTGGTTTTCCACTTCCCATTGCTGGATCCTGTCCAGAAGTATCCTACCAAAAACCTTCTGCGGGATATCTATTAGGCTAATGGGCCTATAATTTGAGGGTTGCAGGGGATAGCCTTTTTTAAAGATGGGAACTATCTCAGCCCCCCTCCAAGTCTCGGGCAGACCTGTGCCCTTTAGTATTGTATTAAACAAAACACAGAGATAAGGGGCCCATATTTTGGGTTCAGACCGAAACAAGTCACCAGGGATTTTATCAAGCCCCGGTGCTTTGTTCGGTAGTAACCTTGCAATGGCAGTCTCGACTTCCAGGATCGATATCTTCTGGACCCCCTCCAGTCGATACTCATGGAGGAGGCTCAGGGACTCCAACTCGGAGTCGCCAGTGCTTGGTTGGGCATATAGGCCACCAAAATGTTCTTCCCATAGTGTTGGGGCTATATTAGGACTTACGGCGTTCCTCCCACCCCTGCTCAGTGCTAACAACTGCACAGAACGATTTAAGATCTCTGCGTTGTAATGCCTCCCTCAAACCTTCCCATTGTCCCTACTCCCATGACTTTTTTCCCCTTTCTAGGACTTGCTTATACAGAACCCCTAACGACTTAATTCGGAATTTATCTTTTACATTAACTGCTTTAACCAGCTCTCCTTTCAGCTTTCGGCATCTAGCAGTATACCAGGGATGGGTCTTAGGCGCTTTTTCTTTGCACACCTGGAATGGAAAAAAGACCTCTAACAGTATTGAAGCTAACTGTTGGTGAATTTCTACAGGCCTAGTATCCAATCCAACTACAACCCCCTCAGACCCCACCACTGCCATGTCACTGAGATGAGGCAAGACTTGACGATATATTTCGGACTGCCGGTTAGGAGAGCCCATAATATAAGGCCATTTAACTCTCCTCCTATTATTGTGGAGGAGAAGGGGATACAAAGGGGAATTGGTCTCGGGTACAGTATTTCTCATTCCCCAACTCCCGGGCTTCAGGAACATTACCAATGCATTATGATCACTATCCATCCGATAATGAATCCTAAAGTCCTGGACATTGTCCCATGATTTACATTCGATCATGATATAATCAATGATCGAAGATTGGCCCGCTCTGTTAAAGGTCACGATTCCGGGCCTATCTGATTTTAGTCGGCCATTATAAGGCCTTACTGATAGGGACAGTGTAAGGGAGAGAATTTGCAGTACCAACGGTGTCCATGCTTTTACTGTAGGGATTGAGGGTTCCGGGATATTCCAATGTAGGTTTTCTTCATCGGGGTCCTCAGTACTTATATTACTGAGGGGTTCGAATTGACAGTTGAAATCCCCCCCGATAATTATACCGACCTCCGGGCCTAGGGGCTTAACAAATTCCCTTAGCTGGTCAATAACCTGGGACTCCTGCCCACTCTGTGTTGGCCTGGAGTAGATGTTGATTATGGCTAAGTGCTTGTTCCCCCGGAGTGTTAATAAGACACATAAAATGTCTGGGGAGTTGTCTGACACCTGCTTAGCCGTGACTCCAAGATGAGTCGCTACCCATATACTGAGCCCTCCTGACGGTCTCCCTCTGCCCCTTTTGTTGCAAGGACATTAAATGTAGCAAACCCACTTCGCTGGTAGTCGTCCATGGCCCACGTCTCCTGCATAAGGCAGATGTCATGTTTATCCATGAACAGACCCCGTCATCTGAATTTAGTTTATTTTTCAGCCCAGCCACATTCCATGAAATTATATTAACACACCCCTTGTCCTCCCCTTGGGCTGGACTTCTGCTTGCACCATAGTCGGATGGTTTGTGAGCCAGACCTCCAGACTCTGGCAGACCCTTCTTTTCACCCACGTAGCTATCTCCCATTGTCCCTAATTCTTTAGCCTTGGTGCCACTGTTTCCCTTGTCACCACCTGTCCTACTCAATGAGTGGCCACTAATTGTGTACTTTTTATCTCCAAGGGGACTTTCCTCGGCCACAGTACAATTTACGGCAAAAAGATGCTTCATGTGCTGAAAGGTAACCTTTGCTTCCAGCATGTTTTTACATTCTACTTGGTAGGCAGGGGGCGTATTTAATCTCGTCAGTCAGTCGACACCATCCCGGTCGTTATATCTGTTATGGTTATAGAACATGTCGAATGACATTGGGCTATATAGTGGCCTGTCCCAGTTTGAATTTCCTAGTATAGGATTGTCTCCTAGCATATCTTCACCCATCTGATTAACCCCCCTCCCTCTTGTGCTCAGGGCAAATCTTGCTATAGGTACCTGGATAAAAATGGGTCAATGGCAGGGTTTTAATACAAGTATCTAGGCTACCTAGATTCAGATTACAAATGTGCCTAACTGTCCTACTGTCCCTAAAACTAATTACAATGCAATCCCCATCTATGTTCTTCTCTGTGGCCCGACCCAATCTATTCGTCTGGCGAATAGAATTTCACTGGCTCCCGGGCCGGGAGAGGTCTGTATCTATTCAACCAGTAAATACATTTGTTTTTGAGGTCCCTGTAATTTTCAGCCTTATCCGGTCTCAGGGAAGGGACCCCAGCAAGGACCACCACAAATGGGACTGACTCCGGGGGCAAAGCTAGGCGCGGCAATTGGGGCCTACTGGGGCCCAGTAGTCTAGACCCCTGGCCCAGGTTCATCGCCTGCTTAGGTCCTTGTGCGTGACTGCTACCAGCAGTCTTGCACCTTCCCCCCGTATTCCTTGTATTAATTGGGGAAATTATTGACATTGTCACTGGCTGGGGAGTTAGAGCCGTATCTACTGAATCACAGTGTGCAGCTGGTACCCTCTCCCCGGATAAGTCCCCCATAGGTAAGATCTGAGTACCTATTTGACGTGGCCCGGATGTGCTTTAGCCATTACCGGACATCTCCGAGTTCCCCCTGCCCGTCCCTCCCGCTTTAGGTATACATAGTGATTCAAGGCAGGACAATCTTTTTTCAATAGAGTCCAGTCTCTTGTGAATCGGAAGGCATGACTGTATAAATATCTGCTCCATCTTGACCCAAAAGTCCCCACCTTTCTCTAGTAGTGACGTAGCTTCATCAGCTTCTGTTAGCGACTTATCTGTTCCAGAAAGCTGTCCAACTAAGTCAACCACAGGCAATTCAGCATCCTTTGTAGAGCATTTCTGCCTTTTAGTGTTCCTATTAGTTACAGCAGTTCCTCCACGCTTTCTTTTAGCCTCTGGATCCAGGACTTTACTTGTTAACCCTGAATTCATGTCCGTGACCGGCCTAGCGGACTGGCCAGATCTGGTGCAACAAGAGTTTTGGAGAGTTGTTTCTGGTATGGACTCAAAAGGGGCCATATTCGCTGGTGGGCTATGCATCATCACCACTACCTCCTTCAAAGTATTGGCCTCACTCACCGATGTGCCCGGTGCAATTCCGGATCCTAATTGTACTGCCGGTGGTGGCTGTGTTAGTATTGTGTCCACGGTTGGAGAAGGAGATGGGGCTGTAGCTATCCTACCCAAAGAGGATCGTTTGTTGAATAATTGATCCATAGATAAGCGCTTTTCGGTAAGTTCAATTTCCCTTTGTAGGACAGAAGAAGCCCTAATTAGGAACTGGTCTAAGGTTCCAACAACACCTCCTGTGGTGGACTTCCGACCCCTCCCAGCTCCATTTACGGCCATGCCCCTATAGCAGTGAAGCTTAATGATAACTTTAACACTGACCTTCTAAAGATGTCCTAATCCGAGTATCAAGTAGGAGGGCCCCGTCCCGTCCTCGATCGCCCCCGGACGGCCACAGACGGTCCTGCCCATGTCCCGGGCTTCTCCCGGGACGCTCCCGCGCAGCGGTTGATGACATAGATTAATTAGCGTCCGGTCCGTGGGCGGAGCACAATCTAGTGTGCAGGTGTGGGCAGCCCGAAGGGCTGCTGGGACAGGTAGTCCAGTTGGTCAGTGCGGGCATCACTCATCCAGCACCTCGCGTCCCCAGCAGCGGCAGCAGTTCTCCCTACACGCAGCCCGTAGTTTCTGGCAGCAGGATGACCAAATCAGTAAGCCCTTTTCCGCGCTGCGGCTCCCCAAGTTTTCTATTGTGTCCAGCAATCTCCGGTCTCCCGACAGCGGGTCTCCAAATCCCGATTGCTTCTGGCCAGAGCTGCCAGTCCTCTGATTATTTTTGTCATGTTTATGTTGTAAACGTTCATGAGAAAGCGATCGTAGTTGACATGCATATTGATGTTGGAATGTGATCACATGTATTGACTTAAAAAAATAGCACAAAACATACACCTGCATGCTTCCTTACACACACACATGGACAGAAGGCATGTTTGTTATGCGCAAGCAGTGACGTGTAATGGCAGTGTGGGGGTGGGTCTTGCTGTGAAATAGGAGTGTGATGGGAACGCAGACCATATCTGTCCAGATTTGCATTGCTCTTTCTCCTGTGGTGTGTGCAGCAATCACACGTGCTTTGATCCATGTATGAGAAGCAGGTTACTAGGTGGATAAGTTGCTGGTGATCATGTGCTACTGAAATGGTAGTGGGCCTGTGCAGTGCTTGGGCAAGAAGGATCCGGAGACTGAGAGACAGTTCTAAAGAGACAGGGAGAGAGGTAGATAGAGCTAGGGAAAGTAAGAGACAGAAACATGAACACATGAAGATACACCAAACAGCTAAGTGGTAAGACCTAAGCAGCTCTTAGTCCACGAGGACAATGCATTTAAATTACTGCGTGGTTAAAAGACCGTAATTTTGGGAGAACTAGTCCCTGGAGCATCTGGGCGCATGATTCAACACAAAGATATGTGCCTGACTCCAGTTTTTACCTCCATTCTGATTACCTTCACGTCTCATTTCAATCTGAAGCCTTTTCTTTATATTCACTATTGTGTGGATCTCTAGAATATGTCAATAAGCTAGGTCTATAATCCCCTGTTATTTCACCTTCATGACTGCTTCTGTAAAGGTGCAGAACCCACATTCGAGAGCTCGTCGTGGTGTTCTAGAATGTAATTCATGAGGACCCCCAGTCATAGCTAAAGTTCCTTTTCATCCATCTTGCAGGTATTTAGGCATTACAAACCAGGGACATGCTTATGGTATACTGTGGTAGATGGTAGATTGCCATAGCTGTTGGTCAGTGATATTTGGTAGAGCTGAAGTGATTGTAGCTTGGCTTATGTGTCATACCTCCAGCCTGCTGATCTTTTGTAGTAGATGCCACGTATGGCACATATTGTTCTTGCCTTGTGCAATTAGTTCTCGTGCATCCTTACTGTCAAAATATATTGATGGTCTGTATAGAGTTATTAGTCCGGATTATTATAACTTTCCTTTATTTTACAGCAGATGTGTCAATAATTGTTATAGAGTGAGATTTTGTGGGAACTTGCTTTCTTACTCATGCAATAACGTAGGTGTGTACTTCCGCACTGCAGAAAATTGTGTACATTTTTCTTTGTAAATAGGTTCCTCCAAATTTGATTTTGCTTGTGATGTCCGCATTGATAACAATCTCAACTATTTTCAATTTGGCCATATTTATGCCATAATAATGATACTAAAATTGAACAAGAGAGCAGTTGAACATTTGAGACTCAACTTCCATTGTCAGTTTTGTTCAACTATCAGACTCCAGTGCATACCGCGTTTCAAAGATTTGACAAAAGACAGTAGGTCACCTAAAGTCCACTGAAAGCCTTCCTTACGAGCAGATGCTCTCCTTTACGAGAATTGTACTCACGACAGAAAGTTCTCAGGCCACTAAAACATATCATTTCAGACCATGCCTACAGACACACATAGCACGCTGACATTAGGTTATTTCCATGTTAGCACAGGGGGGAATTGCAACTCTGTAGTCCCCAAGATGAACTGGTGCCCAGGTCAAGACGCTGCTATTTGATGAATTACCACTTACCCCTCATGAAACAGCAGCATCTTCAGAAGCATGCATATGTAGTGCCATCTTCTGCATCCACATCAGGATACCCAAGGTTCTAAGGGGCATATTATCAAGGCCGGCGATAAAATGATCGCCCCTTTAGCGGCAGAAAACTGCAGCTAAAGCAGCGATAATGGGCTTGATAATATGCCCTTGAGATTTCCCATAGAAGCCCATGTTCACACCAGAACATGGGCTTCTATGGTAATTCGCAAAAGCGGCGATAATTTTAACACAGTTTCTTGATAATATGCCCCTATGTTTTCTCACCCACAGTCAGTCAACTCCTTGTGCTCCGTGTTCAGCCCAAGTTTACTCACTCTGTGGACTTTGAGGCCAATTACAAGGATACTCCTCCACCTTTAGACTTTTGGAGATAAAGCTTTGGCTAGTTAGGTGCACTTTAATGGTTAAGTGGCTCACTCTGGAATCTGGAGCCCTGAATTTGAAATTAGGCCTCTTTGCTAAAAGTAGATTACAAATATTTATTTGCGTTTCATTTTAATGAACTATATTTTATAGAAAGATGGAAACTGCACTTCTTAACATTAAACAGGTTACTGTCCCAAAAACAGGACTGTCTTGTTAAAGCATCATGAAGCTAAGTAGATTCATGTATAGGCTCGTCCCTTCTACCCTCTGGGACCAGTGCAAATATCAACAGTTGGCTGACATTCCTCCTTGCTTTGTAGAACAGTCAGTGGAAGCCGCCAAAAACAAGGGGCGATGGGATGGGTGGAGGGAACGCGGGAGGGGTCACACTGGAGGGGTTGGGCAGGGGTGGGGGAGTTAGAAATGCGATATATATATATATATATATATATATATATTTTTTTTTTAAAACATACCTTTAGCCGCTGGCTGCCTCCAGGGTCGCATCGCGCCACCACTCCTCTTCCTGCCTGGTCCCAGCAGCCCCAGGGACAGATTCCCTGTCCAATCCCCGCTCTACTCGGCCTGAGAGGGCTAGAAAGATGCTCTGCTTAGGCCAGGGAGTCTGTGGGGCTCTCCAGCCGCAGCTGGGCTGGAGAAAACCTAAGTGCACCCTGGATCCACGACCTTCCACCGCTACGACAAGGACGCCCTCCTCGCACTGAAACCCCGGAAGACTCAGAGACTGCCTCCAGGCCTCGCCGGACTCGACCCATGGACAGTTCTCCTGCCACCACTGTTGTCAGACTTTTTCCTCCACCCCGACTCCCGGAACCACAGTCACTGGCTACAACGTCACTCTAACATCCTCCTCAATGTGCGCTCCTTACCCAAACACCCCATGGAAATCTGGAGCCTACTCGACTCTCTCTCGCCCAACATAGCATTCTTCACTGAGATCTAGACCAACACAGCCTCCGCGCCCGACATCAGCACCGCCATCCGGACGGATACAAGATCCAGAGGTAAGACTGCCCCAACCACCCAGGAGGGGGCCTCGCCATCGCACATAAGAGCACCCTCTGCCTCACCACCTCCAGCGAAACCTTTCCTGCCGCTGAACACCTGCACTTCCAGATCCAGACCAGCCCCAACACCACTCTCTACAGACTTCCCCCGGACTCCCTTTCTCACCACCATCACCAACTTCATCGCACCCCACGCCATCGCATCAATGAACTATGTACTCACCGGAGACCACAACTTCCACCTCGACCACCCTAGGAACCCCAATTCCACTGCCCTCCAGGACAAACTCACCAACATCGGACTCAACCAACTTGTCACCATGCCCACACACAGAGCAGGACACACCCTCAACCCCATCTTTACTGCAGGCAACATCGTCCGCTTCAACCGCACAATGCGACCACCACTGCGTTCATATTGCTGGCAACAAACCCAAGGCACAGAAACCACCCCTGCCCACTCCGAAGGAACTGGAGCAAGGTCACGGATGAGCAACTGAACTCCACCCTCACATGAGAAAACCCCACCTGGGCATCCGACGCTAACACCGCAGCCAAAGGACTCCACACCTGGATTTACAACTGTGCAGACAAACTCGCCCCGCTATGCAACCCCGGCAAACAATGACCCAGGAAAGCCTCTTGGTTCACTACAGATCTCCAAGAAGCAAGACGCACCTGCAGACGCCCGGAGAAGACGTGGAGGAACACCAAAACAACAGACAACTACTCCACTTACAAGGACGCCACGACAAACTACCACAACCAAATAAGAACAACAAAAAGGAACTTCATCCACAACAAAATCCTCACCAATGCAACCAACTCAAAGGAACTCTTCACTGTCCTTTGGGAATTCACCACTCCAAGCAGCAAAGCCAACAACATCACTCATCCCAAGACCTCTGCGACAAGCTCGGACCTACTTCCACCTCAAGAGCAGAACACTCTACGACAACTTCTTCGACAATGCGCAAGATACCACAGCCAGCCTCCCGCCCGAGACAGCAGCCAACCCACCATCACCTACTGGACTCCAATTATGATGGAGGACACAGCTGCAACCATGAAAGGCATCCACGCGGGAGCCTCCTTAGAACCCTGCCCCCGCACATCTACCACAGAGCCGCCAACACCATTGTGCCAGCTGAAAGTGCGGAGAAGTCAGGCCCATGCTCAAGAAGCCCACAGCTGACCCCATCTAACTCAAGAACCAGCCGCAGCCCATGGAGGGAGTTCTGTGGGGCAGACAGGCGAGGCGTGGCAGGGGCAGGTTGGGGGGTGGTAAACACTGGAATATGGGTGATTGCAGGTAAGTAAACAATTAAATCAAACAAACGAATTTTGTTCCACGCCCTGTATCGCAAAAAGTGATGCAGGGCGCGCTACGATATTCGTTTTCTTAATGTAATTGTTTACTTACCTGCAATCATCCATATTCCGGTGTTTACCACCCCCCACCCTGCTCCTCCCCCGTCCCACCTGTCTGCCCCACGGAACTCCCTCCACGGGCCGCGACTGTCAAGAACTACCAGCTCATCTTGCTCCTCCCCTTCGCAGCCAAGGTAGCAGATAAAGCTGTCAACAGAAAACTGACATGGTTCACCGAAGAGAACGCCGTCCTCAACCCATCACAATTCGGATTCCGGAGCAACCACAGCACCTAAACCACCCTACTCGCTGCAACAGACGACATCCGCACCCTTCTGGACCAAGGTCACTCCTCAGCCCTCATCCGCCTTGACCTGTCTGCAGCTTTCGACACTGTCTCTCACTCACTGCACTCTAGTCACCAGACTACACGAAGCCGGTGTACAAGTGATAGCCCTGGATTAGATCTGATCGTTCCTCACCGGAAGAAGAAGCCAAAGGATCAGACTGCCACCCTTCCTCTCTGCCCCCACGGACTTCACCTGCGGAGCCCAACTCTCTTCAACGTCTACATGGCCCCCCTTGCAGCCATCGTCCGTCAACACGACCTCAACATTGTATCCTACAACACCCAGCTCATCCTCTCCCTCACCAGAGACCCCTTCACTGCAAAACTGAACTTCCAGAAAGGAATACAAGACGTCACAGTATAGATGACCAACAGGTGCCTAAAGCTCAACGCAGAGAAGACAGAAGTCCTTGTCCTCGGACCCACCCCTTCAGCATGGGACAACACCTGGTGGCTCACCGCCCTCGGAAGCCCACCTACCCCCACAGACCACGCCAAAAACCTCGGCATCGTACTCAACTCATCACTCACCAAGAACCGACAGGTCAACGCCGTCACCTCCAGCTGCTTCAACACCATCTGCATCCTTCGAAAGACCTTCAAAAGGATCCCCCAGGAGTCAAGGAATACAGTCACCTAGGCACTCATCACCAGCAGACTAGACTATGGAAACGCTCTCTACGTCTGCATTAACAAATCCCTTCTCTGCAAACTTCGGACAATACAGAACACCGCAGCCAGACTAGTCCTCGACATCCCCAGGAACGAGCACATCAGCCAACACCTGCGTAGACTACATTGGCTTCCCGTGGAGAAGAGAATCACCTTCAAAATCCTCATCCATGCCTACAAATGCCTACACAACAACAGACCCAAATACCTCAACAACAGAGTAAATTTCCACGTACCCAAAATAAATCTCCGATCTGCTATCCTCGCACTGGCCGAAACCCCTTGCATCAACAGAGCCAGAGCAGGCGGAAGATCATTCTCCCACATTGCAGCTAGGACCTGGAACGGGTTACCAGCAGACATCAGACTCGCCCCCAACCTGAACACCTTCAGGGGGACCCTCAAGACCTGGTTCTTTGGCTGATCGGATCTGCGCAACACCCCCTGCGCCTTGAGACCCTCATGGGTGAGTAGTGTGCTTACAATTCCCTGATTGATTGATTGATTGATTGTTTTTTGGTCAGCCTGGGACAGCCAACCAAATACACATGAGCACTTAGGGAGCACACAACACTTCTCCTCACCCTCCCATGCCTCAGCCCGACCCTCCCTACAGCACTGTCTCAGAGCCGGCAGATGCAAAATAAAATGATGCAAGGACATAGTTTTATTTTACATTTGTTGGCTCTGAGCGAGGCAGTGAGGTGACGCTCCTCCGCCGTTGCAAACAATCTACACCCACCACCTCCACAACATGATAACTGGTCACGCCACATGAAAACCCCCAAAACACATTGCAAAAATAACCCCATCTCCGTTTATCCTCGCACACAAGTAACCTGTTCTGGTATTGAAAGCAGTGATTTATGGCCACAGTGCTGATAATGACATCAAGGTCTTTCTGGGAGCCCAATGACCAAGGGACCGTAATGATTGCTTTATGTTTTATGTCTTAAGAGTGCATGTTTTAGTTCATCAGTCTGTTGTTGTCTTTCAAGATTTTCTCTTTTTTATTGTGCACGCATCCGATAGTATTACTAGATCATGTTCTGATGACAGCCATAGAGTTATACACATGAATATATTTAATTTACATTTGATTACATAACGTTATCTTTGTCGCATTGTATCTACTCGAGTTGAAGGATTTTCTATTTTATCATAATACTGGATCTAAAACCATGTGAGTGCAGGCAGACTGTTCCAAATATTGGGCATCTAATTCTATTAATTTGATGACACCACATTTGTTTTAATTTCCCTTTTCTAACACCTGCACATTTTAAGCGAAAGCTTTTTGAATCTCACACAAGTGCAGATGCATCTTGCTATTTTTGGATTTCCTTATCACTGGTCTGGAAATAGTTTGGGTGCCAGCACGATTCTTAAAATAAGAATACGTTGGCAGACAACTTAGGTAGTGAAATCGGCCGCCAATTCAATCACTCTCTTAAATGAAAGTGGTATCTGCCATCATCCCAGCACACATCCTCAAAATATAGGCTGGTAGTTCCTGGCAGTCGCGGCCCGTGGTGTGAGTTCCGTGGGGCAGACAGGCGGGGCGGGGGAGGGGCAGAATGGGGGGTGGTAAACACCGGAATATGGATGATTGCAGGTAAGTAAACAATTAAATTAATAAAACTAATTTCGTAGTGCGCCCTGCATCGCTTTTTGCGATACAGGGCGTGCAACGAAATTCGTTTGTTTAATATTCTGGTATTTACTGACCTCTCCTGGTCTTTCTTATTAAGACAGTTAAATAGAGACAGTTGAACAGAAAAAAAGTCCCTAAACGGAAGCAGACAAGTCCTAGGGCTGATTCCAGAGCCCCCAAGGTACATACACATATAAGAATCCATAATAATATAATAAAGAGAGAGCCCAAACCTTTGAGGCGGGTAATCTCAGGAACCACAGCACCATTCACAACACCCAATACAACGTTGGAAGGAGCAGTTGCAGCAGAAGGACATAGGCTATGCAGACGCCCACCATACACATTTAAAAGGTAAAAGAACCCTGCTAGCAAAGTAGTCCCTTGTGGGCGTGTGTGCGTTGTGCTGTGGTCGTGTGCTGGGGGCGTGACAAATGCTGGGGGCGTGTGGTACATTCCGCCCTTCATGCCATGTCTCATATTGTGTGCTAATCCCACCCTGCTCCCTTTAAATACCCCCGCACCCCATAATCATAACCCACCCTTACTCCTTAAAATACCCCAACACCTTTAAACACTAACCCATCTTAACCCTATAAATATACTCTGTACCCCAAAACCCAAACCTATCCCTAAACCCTAAAAATACCCCTGTACCCCAAAACCCAACCCTAGCCCTGAACCCTAAAAATACCACTGTACCCCAAAACCCAAACCTACCGCTGAACCCTAAAATACCCTTGTACCCCAAAACCCAAACCTAACCTTGAACCCTTAAAATACCACTGTACCCCAAAACCCAAACCTACCCCTGAACCCTAAAATACCGCTGTACCCCAAACCCAAACCTAGCCCTGAACCCTTAAAATACCCCTGTACCCAAAACCCAAACCTACCCCTGAACTCTAAAAATACCCCTGTACCCCAAAACCCAAACCTAGCCCTGAACCCTAAAAATACCCCAAAACCCAAACCTAGCCCTGAGCCCTTAAAATACCCCTGTACCCCAAAACCCAAACCTACCCCTGAACCCTAAAAATACCCCTATTCCCCAAAACCCAAACCTAGCCCTGAACCCTACAAATACCCCTGTACCACAAAACCCATACCTATCCTCTAAACCCTAAAACTACCCCTGTACCCCATAACCCAAAAACTATATCTGAACCCTTAAAATACCCAAACACCCCAAAACATATACCTCAGTACCCCAAAACATATACCCATACTTACCTTATCCAAACATAAAAAAAAAACATGCTTTAACCATTCATGCATTTACAACGAATTTCGTTGTAAATGTATGCTTGGTAAAAGCATATAAAATGTAATGCTATGCGTTATAATGGCATTGCGGAGTCATGGTACTTTCGTAATGAAAGTATGCGGAGTGTTGGTATGCGGAAAGAAAGTTGCGGAATAATGGGTGTTTACCCTACCCCGGTAAGTACATTAGTGGCACAGCGGCCCACATCTCCAGCAACATACTCATATTTTTTCACCACCCATTTGAAAAATGCACAGGTCTCTCTCATTGATGGCCAGCACCGACATACACTTTTAGACACACCTCCCGCCACAAGTTCTAGAATTGCGAACTTTAGAGCTGGGGAGCTACGTTCGAATCTCGGCATCAGCTCAACATCCTGTGATTCCAGGCAAATCGCTTTGTCTCCTCGTGTCTACCACAAATGAATGTGTTCTTCTGTAATGTAAATTGTGCTCATGCCATGTTGTCGAGTTCGCGCTATATAATATTGCAAGTAAAAAGAAAGTAAGGAAACTCTAGTTCACACACTACTGAACGCGCACTCTTAAGTGCATCAGCAGTGCACTGTGAATCGGAGCGTTTCACAGACCTGTCACAGATAAGAAATGCTATCAAAACGAAATCCTACAAAACAATATACTACTGGCCGGTAGCAATTCATACCCGGACAATGTCGGGACAGGCTGCTAGTATAATAATATATAAGTATATACTTAATTATATACAAGAGGTCTCGAAAGCTCAATCAAAAAATGACCTTATTTTTTAATTTTTTTATAAAGCCATCCCCTGGCCTCAACATTTCATAAACCTACCCTTAGTTCTTCTTCTTTGTGGGCTTCAAGGACTGAAATGGAATCTTTGTGGGTAGAGATGGAGAGAGGCATCAGTAATCACCATTCAACGTTCTTCCTTTGCCTTGCCTAGAAGGGGGTTAAAAGATAGCGTTGGGTGGAAAGGTTGCAAGTTTTTATAATTTAATTAGTAGTGTTATTTACCATAAAAAAGGGTTTCTTGACATTATAATGAATGTTTAATGAGATCTGCATTTGTTATCTTTTGCTGATCTGAGGCTTATGTGAGCTATCACTCCCCCTCCTCGTGTTCCACACTTGGCTCATATCAATTGGTTTGCTCATGCATGCACTGTGTCACTGGGTTTTGGAAAAAGTATTCACAAAATAGACAGACAGATGCACAAAAATCAGCAAATACAAAGTAAAGACCCGGTTCTGCAAGAGATAGCGGGAGCCCTTGATAGTCATCATGTTGCAATTTTTTGTAAGACATATTTTTTTTTCTAGAATATTTTGGAAAGACAGCAAAGGATTTCAAATCCATACTTTGTGCAGAAAGTGTGGAGTCAGTACTTACCTGTTGTGCTTTGCACAAAACACTCTGTATAGGAGATTAAAGTGAAGTTTTAAAGAAATGGTAAATCTACGCCCATAGTCTTATTCTGTGTGTGTGTGTGTGGTGCCAGCATGTGTGTGTGTGTGTGTTTGTGTGTGAGTCTGTATGTGTGGGTGTGCACGTGTGCGTGTACATTTACATTTTAGAATTCATAAAGGCTCCCATAAGTACTCTTGGAAAGCTGTGAGTGCCACACATTTCTTTCAGTAATCGTGTAAAACATTTGTAATCCCTACTGCCTCACATGCGCAGCGAGTTTTGCAAGCGTAATTATACGCTACTGCATGCACTCATGGCATGTATGAGTTTTATCCTACTCTTTCCCACCCTGGAAATGTATTCCCTCTTTCCCCTGAGCAAAGTAAATCTCCAACAGTTTTCAGTATGGTTATGGGCCAAAGAACTTTGCGAACACCACCCAACAAGTACTTTTGTTGGTGTTTCCAAACTTTAAGGACAATCCTAACTGGGAGCAGCCACTCTATGCACCTTGTAAAATATTTGCTCACATAAAAATATATTTGGGAGCAAATCTTTCTCTGAGTGCAAAACAAAGTTTTGTGAATGAAAAAAACGATGTCTGTGTTTGTAGCTGAACTTCCAGAAATAGGTGTGAGACTCTGAGTGACTGCTCTGTATCTCTGCATTGACTACTGCTTTTTATAAGCTGTCAGTGATTCATGTGTATCGTGGTTGCATCTAAAAATAAGAAGCCCTAACATGTTGAGAATATCTACTCAGATTAGAAAGAACAATCATTTTCTCAGAGTTTGCTCTTGCAGGGCCATTGGTAGTAGCTCTTCAAGGATATGTATCATGACCAGTGCTTAACTTGTGACAATGGTTGCAGGTGATTGGCACCTGTGCTCATTTGTGGGGGCTGCGCCTTATTGTTAATAATCATACTTTAATCAGATTTTCACTAGAACAGAAAAGAGAATATCAGGGAAATTAGAAAGATGGGAGAGAACACAGAAAACGGTAAAAACAGCGACCAAAAATAAAATTCAAGCGTGAGATCAGGAAACAGGTGGGCTTATTTACAAGCCCCTTGCGCCGCTGGTGCATCACTTTTTCCCATATTAAAAGTGCTGCTCAAGGGACTTGCAAATAAGCCCCAGGATTTGTTAGGTGGAGGAAGGAAGAAGCCGGATATGGAATCAAGTCTGATGTTGTGTTTGGCAACCTGGGCATTCGGCGGTGCCAGACAGGGATGAACTGCTAAGAAAACCTTTGGACTCATGCTTGCATTTTTTAATGCATTATTTTTTTAATTGATCACTGATCCTGCCTTCCAACCTTTGGTTACTTTCAATATGATACAGCAGCGTGCATTCTTTACTAAGGGGTAAATTGACAGTTTATAAGTAAGGTGTTTTTGTCAATTATCTCTTGGGGTCAAGGGATAAATGCCAATACAATGAGGAACCAAATCGAAGCATGTTCTTATCCATCCAGATCAGTAAACACATTGCTCTAATAACGCTCTGTCTCAGTGTAATCTTTTTTTTGATTGTAGGCATGAACAAGTCAGTGTTCTGTATCAGAACATCAACATAGTCGAACCGCGCCTCATCCAGCAGTATGAACGAGTGATCAAGAACTTCATTCGGGAAATCAAGCTTCAAAGCACAGAGATGGAGAACCTCGCCTTTGCCGTAAAAAGGTAAGAGTTACAATATCTGCTCACTCAATCCATGTTACTCACCTTGCCCATTACATGTCAAAAGTGGTTGAAATTGAAGGCCATGCAGTAGGACCAGGGTCCAACTCAACCAACACCTTTAAATGCATTGATAGAGAATAATGAAGCTTGCTGCAAGCACTGCACCTCCACATATTACGAGTTAAAGTCAAAAGGAGTTGTCGATGGGGGAGTGAGACTGAAGTGTGGACATAGCGGAAGTTATGATGAAAAATGATTCACAAAGCCACCTGTATCTAGGTTCACCACACTGGACTACCACTTGCGTGTGCAGAAGTATGACATAGTTCACTTAACGTCAGCAGCGGTGAGCGTCACATGGCTGAGTAGATGTGCACATTCTTGGGTGAGTGCCAAAAAAACCTGTGCAAATGAAATCAACAGCCTCACAGTTATACATTTGTGGATATTCACAAACATCCTAAATGCACTGCCCACATTGATGTGCATTTCCAAACGTAGACCCAGTGACCCAGGTCTAAGTGGCATAGAAACTGTAAGAAAATGCACCTATAGTCCCCATTTTCATTTGGGGTGTGTGAGAAGAGAAGGCATTTCATATAAATGTTTAACTGTATTCAAAAAGTGGGGGAGAGGGGTTGGCCTAACGGCTAAGGCGCTCGACCTCGGACCTGGGTTCGAGTCTCGGTAACGACGCCAAAAACCCCCTGTGAGTCTGGGCAAATCACTTAATCTCACCGTGCCTAAAAAAAAAAAAAAAGTGTGTTCTCATGTAACGTAACTGGTGCTATGTAAAGCGCTCTGATAACTGATTCGGTTCGGTTCTAGTTCGCGCTATATAAAACTCTGCAAAAAAAAAAAAAGAGAATATATATATATTTTAATAGTTTACCACAGTCCTATCCCTGTGCATACAGGGACTGCAATGTGGAGACTCCTTGTGGTGTTAGTGGGAAAAAAAATAATGTCGGTAGTGTTTGTCAATCAAATACACTTGGAGGTGTGACTTTCGAAAATGTATGGGTGTTTTAAGAAGGATTTCACCGCATGTAAAGCCCAATAATGCATGTGTATATGACAAACATCCTGGCACTTATCTTTTACTTGGTAAATCGAGCTTTGTAATCTTTCACAGAGATTGAGCAAACCGCATATCAACATCTAATTATAATCAATCAATCAATCAATGAAGAAATTTGTATAGGGCGCTACTCACCCAGAGGGTCTCAAGGCGCTTGGGGGAGGGGGGTCCGCTACTGCTCGAACAGCCAGGTCTTGAGTTGCTTCCTGAAGGTGAGGTGGTCTTGGGTACGACGGAGGTGGATGGGGAGGGAGTTCCAAGTCTTGGCTGCCAGGTAGGAGAAGGATCTTCCTCCCATGGTGGCTCTTCGGATGTGTGGAACCGCGGCGAGGGCGAGGTTGGTCGATCGCAGTTGGCGGGTGGGAGTGTAGAAGGTCAGGCGGTTGTTGAGGTACCTGGGGTCCAGGTCGTGGAGGGCCTTGTGTGCGTGGGTGAGGAGACGGAACATGATTCTCTTGCTGACGGGGAGCCAGTGCAGGTCTCTCAGGTGCGGAGGCGTTCTGGATGCGTTGGAGTCTTTTCTGCAGTTTGGTTGTGGTTCCGGTGTAGAGGGTGTTTCCGTAGTCCAGTGGACTGGTGACGAGTGCTTGGGTGACCGTCTTCCTGGTTTCGGTGGGCATCCATCGGAAAATCGGAAAATCTTTCGGAGCATGCGTAGGATGTTGAAACACGATGATGAGACGGCGTTGACTTGTCTGGTCATCGAGAGGGAGGAGTCCAGGATGAAGCCCAGGTTGCGTGCATGGTCCGTTGGTTTGGGTGCGTTTCCTAGGGCCGGGGCCACCAGGAGTCGTCCCAGGCAGAGGGTGATGATCCAAGGATGAGGACTTCCGTCTTGTCTGAGTTCAGTTTCAGGCGGTTGTTCTTCATCCACTTGGCTACTTCTTTCATCCCTTCGTGTAGGTTGGTTCTGGCGGTGGCAGGGTCGTTGGTGAGGGAGAGGATCAGCTGGGTGTCGTCGGCGTAGGAGATGATGTTGAGGTTGTGTTGGCGTGCGATGGCTGCGAGGGGGCTCATGTAGACGTTGAAGAGGGTGGGGCTGAGTGATGATCCTTGTGGTACGCCGCAGATGACTTCGGTGGCCTTGGATCTGAATGGGGGGAGGCGGACTCTCTGGGTTCTTCCGGCGAGGAACGAGATGATCCACTCCAGTGCCTTCTCTTGGATTCCGATGTTGCTGAGGCGTTGTACTAGGGTGCGGTGGCAGACAGTATCGAACTCTGCGGAGAAGTCCAGGAGGATGAGGGCGGCTGTTTCCCCGTTGTCGAGCAGGGTACAGATGTCGTCAGTGGCTGCGATGAGGGCGGTCTCGGTGCTGTGGTTGGCTCGGAAGCCGGACTGTGAGTGGTCGAGGGATCCGTTCGTCTCAAGGAAGGCGGCAAGCTGACTGTTGACGGTCTTCTCGATGACTTTGGCGGGGAACGGGAGGAGCGAGATGGGGCGGTAGTTCTTGAGGTCGGTGGGGTCTGCTGAAGGTTTCTTCAAGAGGGCGCTGAGTTCGGCATGCTTCCAGCTTTCCGGGAAGGTGGCGGTGTTGAAGGAGCAGTTGATGATGTCCCGGAGTTGGGGTGCAATGAGGTAGTCGGCCTTGTTGAAGACGTAGTGGGGGCATGGGTCGGTTGGCGATCCGGAGTGGATGGTGTTCATCGTGCGGATGGTGTCTTCGACAGGGGTCCAGGCGCGGAGGGTGGTGGTGGAGGGCGTTGGTTCTGTGGTTGGGTGCGTGGTCTGTTCGCCGAAGCTGTTGTGTATGTCGGCGATCTTGCTGTGGAAGAACGAGGCGAGAGAGTCGCAGAGGTCTTGTGAGGTAGTGATGTCGTTGTTACCGGCGCTGGGGTTGGAGAGCTCTTTGACGATGCTGAAGAGTTCCTTGCTGTTGTGTGCATTGTTGTCTAGTCGGTCCTTGAATGCTGAGTTCTTGGTGGTGTGGATCAGCTGGTGGTGTTTGCGGGTGGCGTGCTTGAGGGCGGTCATGTTGTCTGTGGTCGGGTTTTTTCGCCAGGCTTTCTCAAGGGTACGGCAGTTCTTCTTGGAGTTCTTGAGGTCGTCGTTGAACCAGGAGGCTTTCTTGCTTCCGGGCCTGCTGGGATGGTTTTTCAGGGGTGCAAGGTCGTCAGCGCAGTTGGTGATCCACTGTGTGAGGTTGTTGGCTGCTTGGTTGGGGTCCGTTGATCTGGTGGGAGGGTTCTGGTTCAGTGATGTGGTGAGCTGGTCGGTGGTGATCTTGTTCCAGTTCCTGCGGGGAACCTGTTGTGGGCGGTGGTGAGTCGTGGTCTTTCTGAATTATAAACAAATATCAGCATGTCCTGTACTTTACTATTGCATGATACATACAATAGAAAACATAACAAAACAACCATTGAATGTGGAACTGGACATCATTTTATTTAGTGATATTAGTCATATGCTAGTTTATTAAGACTCCTGCTACCATTTTAAAGCAGTCCTAAAACACATTATTTTTTTAAGCATTCTCTATTCAGGTCCAATAAAAATGTTATAATGAAAGGTTTCTAAAAACTCATTTGGTTCAACCCACCACACTCTTATGGTTAGACACTGCTTAATCGAACTGGCTGAAATGTTTCAATTAAAAGTGCTGATCGTACATCATCCTGTTACATCTTAAATATGTGCACAAGGTGAATGACAGCAAAGGACATATTTTGATTTGAAAT
Source organism: Lissotriton helveticus (assembly GCF_964261635.1). Classification (NCBI taxonomy): domain Eukaryota; kingdom Metazoa; phylum Chordata; class Amphibia; order Caudata; family Salamandridae; genus Lissotriton; species Lissotriton helveticus. The sequence continues at coordinate 1,035,701,196 of NC_136059.1, forward strand.
GTTGCATTATATTGCGTTGTAACACATATAACTGTTGCTGCCCTTGTGTGGGGCACTTACCTACATGGGTAGCATGCTACACTGTGTAGTGTGTACGGCAGGAAGGCTGATGTGCCCATTTTGATCCTGTGTGGTTTATCCATGTTGTACGTGAAGACCAAGGTGTGGCTATCGTGTTATATGTTATGCACTGCTTAGGAGTGTGATGGATGAAGAAATGTGAGTTAGCTGCACAGTGTATGTTTGTCAGGAAACTGGCAGTTTTGTAGACCTCTGCAGGACTTATTTTGGTATTTCGTATAATCATAGTAGACTGTATTGGGTTGTCCGTTCTGAGATTTGTAGTTAAGAGTTTATGATCCTGAACAGACAAAGGTTTGTGGAAGATATTGTAGCGAGGTCTGATGGAATGGACTTTGTTATTATCATTCCATATCTTATTGCCATTGTGAGATGGCACAAGCGATCATAGCATGAAAGCAGTTGGGACCCATAGTGGTGGACTAAATTACAGCCTTCCATTGGACAGTCGAAAGTGGCAAATTGCTTCTGGTTTTCCAAGCCTTTCCGGTTAGTGATGGGTTGTTTATTGCTGTGGTGTGGTACAGTAATAGCTGATGAACGTGACTTAAAGGGCTTGTGTCTATGTCAGTATAAGAGGGTCAATCAGTGTAAGAAATTGTTTTGATGGTTTTGGGGCATAAAACCCTACTCAAGCAGAAACCAAAATCCTTGTCAGGGTTAAGTCACAAGTAAACCCTAAATTAACCTGTGCTTAACCCTCTGGTAGCTTGGACCAGAGCAGTCAGGCTTAATTTAGAGAAAATGTGTAAAGTATTTGTGCAACACCTCAAACAGTAACACAGTGAAAACACACGGCATAATGACCACACACTAGATTTAGAAAATTAGATTATTCTTTAATAAATAAAAAAAGACCAAAACAACAAAAGTCCAATCAGTAGAACCAGAGATATGCAGGTTTAAATGTTTCAGTAATTATAGCGCTAAAAAGCAAAAACTCCAGCTGTCGATATCTGGTCAAGCCCAGCCAGGACAAAGTCACAAGTTCAGGCCAACCACGGTGGAGTGCTTGCCCGCTATGGGGGACCAGTAAGGTCCGCTGAGCAAGAGTACCATGAAATCCTGGCTGCAGAGCGTTACAAAGTCCCATGCCTACGATGCATCATGCAGCCAAGGAGATGCGTTGGTTCTGAAAAGCTTTGGAGCTCTGATGTTTGTGATGTGAAGTCTGGTGTCAGGGATGCATTGTGCAGTTGAGGTGATGCATCGGTTCTGAGGAACTGTGGAGCTGTGATGTGAGGACCTGCATCATCGTTATGTTATGTTATGTTATTTATGTCTTTTATAGCGCTCGGCTACTCAAAAGAGTGTCCCGGCGCCTTATTGACAACCTGAAAGAAGCCAAACACAACACAGACATTAAAAGAAAAACGGGATCAGCAGTAAGAGGGAGTCTAAGAAGCAAAAAGCCAAGTTTTCAGGCCCTTTCTGAAGGCCAGCAGATTTGAGGTACTGCGCAGTGTCAGGGGCAACGAGTTCCACAACTGTGGAGCCCGAGACATAAAGGAGCGACCTCCGATTCGGGCCTTTTTCACACGAGGGACAATGGCTAGAGACATCGACTCTGATCTCAAGGACCGTGACGGACGATAAAAGGAGAGCCTCCTTTGAAGGTATTTAGCCCCCGAGGCATAGAGGGCCTTATGTGCAAGAGTTAAGGCTTTAAAAACTATCCGCTTCCGGATAGGCAGCCAATGAAGAGACTGCAACAAGCCGGAAACTCTGACTCGCCTGTGCAGGCCAAAAATGGCTTGTGCTGCCGCATTCTGGACCACCTGCATCCGTTGCAGGAGATATTCTGGCAGGCCCAGATAGAGGACGTTGGCATAGTCCAATCTTGAACCGATTAAGGCCTGTACAGTAGTCCTCCTATGGTCCTCGGATAGCAGAGGGAAAAACTTCCGAAGCATACGGAGAAGGCCAAAACAGGTGCCGGTGAGGGCAAGGACCTGAGATCTTAAAGTCAGGCCGTTGTCAATTTTGATCCCCAAATTCTTAGCCAACTGAGACGATCGCACCGGAGGAGACATGTCCGCGGGCCACCATACCTGCCAGTCTGGATCGGATTGACACCCAAAGAAGAGTACCTCAGATTTATCTGAGTTGCACTTGAGGCTGTTCAGTTGGAACCATTTAAAAACAGCCCCAAGGCACTCTCGGATACTCTCTCCATCAAAATCCTCTCCTTTCCCACAGGTAAAGAGCAGCTGGGTATCATCGGCATAGGATACGATCTGGGCCCCAAAAGACTCAGCCAATGCCGCCAGAGTGGTCATAAAGATGTTGAAGAGAGTCGGGCTCAACACAGAGCCCTGTGGGACTCCGACTCCCAATGGCGGCATCTCAGCAGAGCTAAGAGAGGCCCAGACCGTTTGTCGGCGGCCAGACAAAAAAGATGTAAACCAGTTTAGCACCGTCCCCCTCAGACCGATCTCATAAAGTCTGCCAAGCAGACCCTCATGGGGGACGGTGTCAAAGGCCGCCGACAAGTCAAGCATTATCAGCATGGCTCTGCCACCCAAATCCAGCGTCTCCTTGATAGCCTCGGACACCTCCAGTAGCGCCGTCTCAGTGCTAAGATTAGGGCGAAAGCCCGATTGAGTGGAATGAAGCAAATCGTGTGATTCCAAAAAATTGGAAAGCGCAATGTGCACATGCTTCTCCACAATCTTTGCCACTGCAGGCAAAAGAGAAATAGGCCTATAATTGGCCAATACCTCAGGATCTACACCAGGCTTCTTAATAAGGGGAATGACCATAGCCTGTTTCCAGGCCGGTGGAACCACACCCTGGCTCAGAGAGAGATTCAAGAGGGGATTCACCAGCGGATTCACCACTGCCGCCATCTTCGCCAGAAATTTGGCCGGACATGGGTCGAGCGGCGAACCCGATTTAAGATTGGCCAAAAGTGTCAATGACGAAGAAGCAGAAATAGGCGGAAAGTCAGTCAGGACTGGCCCTAAGGGGACCGATGGAACTGGTCCGTCCTGAGAATAAGGAGCGACAACCGCCGGCCTCAATGGAAAAGAGTCCTGAATCAGCTTAATCTTTGTGGTGAAAAAGCTGGCGAGATCCGACGCCCAAGTCTCGGAGGGGGCGGACTGGGTCGCATTCGACCGTGGGGCAACAAATTCCCTAACGATCGAGAAGATCTCCTTGCAGGAGTTAGAGGCGGCCTCAATCCTCCTAGCAAAGTAGTTCTTCTTCTCAAGGAGGATATCCCGATGGTAGGCCTTGACCATAGTTCTATAATTAAGTCTGGCAGCAGGATCATACTGAGCCCGCCAGGCCCTTTCAGCCACCTTGCATTGCCTGCGGGAAGCAAGCAGCGCTTCGGTGAACCAGGGGGCAGAGACCTGTTTAGGGAGCGAACGAGGAGCCCTCAAAGGGGCCACTTCATTCAGCCTGTCCACAAGCCAGACCTGCAGGGACTCCAGGTCCCGATCTAAAACCCCCGTGAGAGGGCATGGGTGTTCGCGCAATGCCTGCGCCAACATTTCTGGGGTCACCTGATGATATGCCCTCGACGCAAGTCCTTGCTGTCTGGGGGCAATGCTCAGGGGTTTCTTATTGACCAGTATATGGAAATTGACCAACTGATGATCTGTCCAAAGGACCGGCAGAAGTGCCGTTACCTCTATGGGGGCCGTAGAAAAGACCTGATCCAAAGTGTGGCCTTTATCATGCGTTGGTTCACAGAGATAGGGGGCTAGGCCCAGAGGGGCCGTAATATCGTACAGTTTGATCACATCTGGGTCCGAAGCCTCATCCATATGAAAGTTGAGATCTCCAGCCAAAATGCAATGGTCAGCTCTCAAGACCAACGTTGACATGACAGACTAAAGCTCATCAAAAAAGGAACCAGCTGGGCCGGGGGGTCTATACACTAGCAGCCCTTTCACCGCCTGATGCGGCGCCAATGACAGAGAGAAGGCAAGGGATTCAGACCCTTTAATAGCCTCAGTGGGAATAATTGAACATACAACAGATTTCTTCACCACGAGTGCTACTCCTCCACCCCTCCCTTCCAGTCTATCTTGCCTATAAATATTATATTCTGAAGGGATTGCCATAGCGACTTCGGGATTAGAGCAGACTCCTAACCAAGTCTCTGTTAGCATCAGACACACCGGTTTTTTGGTGGTCAGGAGGTCAAAGAGCTCCTGAGCATGACTGCGCACTGATTGCGTCGAGGCTGCCATTAACAAGAGAATTGCAATGCGAGGGCCTGCATCTGGAAAATGTTGCACAGGCAGCGGTTGCAATGTGAGCTGCAACATCGATACGGATTCACTTGGGAGAACCCTCACAGCAGAGATGATGCAGCTGTTCTGCTCAGGGTTGTACCACTCAGCAGAGGAGATGCTTCCGTTCTGCTGTGTCACAGATGGGCTGGCAAGAGAATCTTTAGGCCCACTTCCAAGGCTCCAGGACTGGGGTGACACCTCTTAGAAGGGTAGGACTCACAGAAGTCAGAGACCAGGTGCTGGATTTAAGATTGTTGGAGCCTTCCGTCCCGAGGCTCTCGTCTGGAGGCCAAACAACTTGTCCTTAAAGTGATATTAGGGTCCTGGGTTCAACAGAAAGAGGTGAAGACCATCTATCCAGGCAAGAGGGTAGCAGGCCAAATGTCAGCACAACAGAGCAGCAGTTTCTTTGGAGCAACGGTCCAGCAGAGTCCTTTCAGCAGCACAGCAGTCCTTCTTGGCAGAGTATCCAAAACTCCAGAAGTGTACTTAAGATGTGGTGTCTGAGGTCCAATATTTATATCTGGTTCCCTTCCTCTGGAAGGAGGTAGTAGCTTCTAGAAATTCTGTTTGGGTGCACAGGCTTCCTGCATGCCCTGCCCTATCTACAGGGGGTATGTAACCCTTAGTGTGGAGGCAGGACACAGCCTTTTCAAGTGTAAGTAGGGTTGTGCCCAGCTCCACCCTCCCGTTCTGCCAATAATATCCCATTCAAACACACCTAAGCTTTCTATTGTGTGAGACTGACTATAAGGAATGCACAAAGCCAAACTGTCAGCTACACCCAGTCATGTGACCCAGTGAGAGTCTACAGGCACTAAATGGCTAAGTCAGGAAAAAAGGCATTTGTTTAAAAGTGCCATTTTCAAAATTGTAATTTAAAATCCGATTTTACCATGGAAGAGGGTTTTTCATTACAGCTCCAAACACACCAAACATGAACTGGCAACTGTAACCATTTGGAAGTTACAGCTTATTAAATGTAATAAGGTAACTCCAATCATATCCTATAGAAGAGGTAGACCTTGTAATAGTGAAAACAAATGTAAAAAATGTTCACTACCAGAATATGTAAAACTTAAACATCTTTTTAAATACTGCGCCCTGCCATTTGGGCTGTCCAGGGCATACCCTAGCATACCCTAGCAGTGCTTTATATGTATACAGATAGAAGGTTTGGGCCTGATAAAAGGTTTATTCTGCCACGTCGAAATGTCAGTTTAAAATTGTGCACACATGCTGCAATGGCGGATCTTAGACGTGTTTAAAGGGTTACTTAAGTGGGTGGCACAATCAGTGCTGCAGGCCCACACGCAGCATTTCATTTAAAAGCCCTGGCTACAAGTAGTACCACTTTACTAGGGAGTCAATTAAATATGGCAATTGGGTATAAGCTAATGTTACTATGGTTTAAAGAGTGAGCAGTGCACTTTGGCACCAGTTATCAGTGATTAAATGTGCAGAGTCTTAAGGACAGCAAAAACCTAAATCAGCATAAAACAAGAGGAGGAAGGCGAAAGATTTGGGGGACGTACACCGTAAGGCTGACAGGTCTAACAAGCAGTATAAGGGAGGTATTATTCAACCTGTATGGGTTACAGTTGACTGCTCAACCACTGAGTCTTATGGTATTAATATTAGTAAGGGCCAGGAAAATTAACATTACTATGTGATACCCAGGCTATGCATAGGTCAGTCTTTCATAATTTACTTAGACATGGAAAGTTGTTTACTTGTTTGATTGTACTGTAGTTGTGCACTGTAGGCAACAGATTGTACATGAAGGACTGATTCCTAATCTGGGTTCTATCCTAAGGTTATGGCATGATGTTGGGACACTATAGAAATAAAATTGTGGCCAACATCTTTTGTTCAGAAAAGCAAAGATATAAGGGGTACTGTAGCCCTAGGGTCCATTATTAGAATATTGCAAGTCACTTAAGAGTTCTGTGTAAATGTCAAGGAATGAGGCTGCAAGTAAAGGTCACAGATGTCTGAGGTGATTTGCAGTATCCTTAAATCTTGCTGCAGGGATTATATTTTTCCTAAGAACACATACATGGTCGCACAATCACCATTTTCCCAATCCGATTTAACATTTTTGACTTCTTGCTCATTGTAGTGAACAATTCTATGTTTTTAGAAATGAACAACACATATGTGCAGTTCTGCTTACTTATAGTGGAATAAATATGTATAGTACTCCGGTCCCCCAGATTTCATAACGATACGTGCGAGGAAATAGGCCGAGATATCACCACTTCCATTTTTACTCATAAAGGTTCAGCTATAAGAAAAGCACTGTCCTCTCCTTCTGTGAGTATATTCCATGATATTTCTTAAATATATTACATTGAATTAACTGACTGTTACATTAGTCGTCGTTTAGATACCTTATCCTGGGTTGACAATAAACGTATATGTTGATTAGGATATATACTGTTTATTCCACAGATTGCTGACAGCAGTATGAATATGGCTTCAGCACCTGCAAACCCATGTCACCACCTTACCACAGCTCTTTGGTGGTCATAGGGCAACTGTACCAATATTCAATTTAGTGTGCAAGAAAGCTAATAAACGTCCAGTGAATTAGACTAAGGCCCTGATTATGATCCGTCTAAACTAGAGTGCGACATTTATTGTACTTGATATATTCCTATACAGCGGCAATTTTATTGGTTCTTTAAGTAGCAATCAGTTATCATTAATGCCCTCAAATGGGGCTTCACATGAGCAGTTTAGTGCTTACCACACCAACATTTGCATGTCTATTTATCAGTCATTTTGTTCCTGATAAATTACGGCAGGTGTGATCTGCGAATATTCACCTTGGGACAAATCTGGGGGATGCAGGACACATCTCATAATTAAGAAATATAAAATAGTGCTTTTATCCTCCATTGAAACAATCCTTCTGCTGGTTCGTCAGTCAATGTTCTGGGGAAAAACCTTCATGAATGTTTCTTTTGTCTGGATCCTAGTAATTGTCCCAGACCCCCACCACAGGACCCACTTTTCACCCTACAACAGCACCACCTTAACATAAGTGCTGGCCCCCATTGAATATGGGTAAAAAATTAGAACACTGGGATTCGTTCCATGATCCAGCATGTGGAGTTGCATCAGGTTTAAAAAAAAAACTCGCCTCCCTAAGACAACCTTAAATGAATGAAGTCTCTTCAAGAGGCCTGGTGGACAGTCCCTGATATTTAGCTGTGCTCCAAGAGTCACTAGTTGCCTCTTTTCAGTAGGAAATCCGCCTCAGCATTCTGTCATGTCATTACAGTCTCTCTGCTGCTCTGGCTGGCCATAGAATGTTCCCTCTGTGAAAGCACACAACGCAAACCACATAGGCTAACACTTATCAATATTTAAACTCCCAAAGCATAACAATCAGTGCTTTGATTAAAAAATATACCTTGTGCAAAGCAAAGTTAACGCTTAGTGCGACTACAGGTAAATTTTTCTTTTGCCAAGCAGCATAGAAATACTGATTGCACGCCATGCAGGGGTTACAAGTGGATTATGTAAATTGAACATAAATACATAAACTCACTGCTTGTAAGTGGCAGTAAAATGTAATTTAATGCAATTAACTTTAATGTAAGTCACAGTGAAGAGCTGCTTTCGCCCAGAACGTATGAAACGTGCAGAAGGTTTCCTGTTTTTGAGTATTTGAAGTCAAGCAGCGCAATAAATAAACATTGTGTCACAAATGCATCTGTAGCATTTAATGACTGAACCTTACAGGAACAAAAATCAGAAGTAAAAGCTGATAAAAGTTCTATTTAATTTCTTAAACAGTAGTATGTTGCAGTAGTAACACATCGTTATTGTTGATTGAGAAAATATTATAATTGTAATTCAGCTCAGTCGCCTACCTACTCGATGCTGTACTGGTTCTGGCAACTGGTAAAGTCATGTCACAACTCTATGGTAATGAGGTGTTTGTAAAGTAGGAATGCAATCTTCTACATTTTCTTATTTTGGTTGCATAGTCAATGTCACAAAAGGACTGTGATGAGAAAACTAAAGGCAGATTTTATATAATGTTTACTGACTTCCAGGTATTGTTAAAAAATCAATAATGAAAAATGTAGTTATGGTTAAGACCGTCACAGGAATTTTTTTTTTTTATCTGCTAAAAGCCTTGACCATTGACACAGGTTGATGAACCTACAAATTATTTGATAGAAGGCCAGTGTGTTCAGTTCAGATATTGCATTTCAACCTTTTACAGTTAAACGAAAAGGGACACTACCATTGGGCCCATCTTGAAACCTTCACCTTTTCAAAAGAAGTGAAAAATGGGAATGCCTTTCAATACTGAACGCGATTTAGCTCCCCAAGTTGAAGGATGTTGCCGATGATGGAAACATGCAGCTCTCTCCTTAGTCACCTTTTCCCCTCTCTCCTTTACACCAAAAACCACGTTTGGCCCATGATAACAATTATCCATGTATGTCTTGTCTCAAATACTGTATTATCATCTACACTGGTCTAAAAAATGATTGCTAGGCAAACAGACTGTGTGTAAACTTTGTAGGTGGAACCACATCAGGCAAACACTCCACTACCTCTATTTCAACACCATGATCACATTTAAGGTTTTGTGTACTCCTCTACATGGGGCATAATTGAAAAACGAAACCTGTATGCCTGCATAAACTGGTAGTTCACTATACCCCAAGAAGAGCTCTTCACTCAAAGCTCTAACAATCATTCAAGAGGATGAAACCTAGAAGAAGGTCTTGAAATGACAATGATGATGGTCTTTTTTGGTAAAAAAAATTTTTTTATAAGGAGTACTAATTCAGATAAAGAAACAGTGAACAGTGACTTTCATTCTCGTCGCTTGTCTGCACCCATTTTCTGTTAAATGTTCCCTCCCATTCTATTCAAACTTGTAATGCAGAGAAGAAACATTACAATGGAGGACTACACACCTCCCTTTTCAACAACAATTAGAGCAAGATTTCTACTATAATTACATATTTATTCAAATCACCCTGTACATTTTTCTAAGGGTATACTTACGAATATAGTGCTAAAACACTAACAAAACAGTTAAAGGAGTCTTCAAAAAGTCTTAATGACAAATACATACTTATTAAGAATCTTCTGCAACAGAAGCAAAAGACGCACATACTACTGTAGTGCTAAGCAATAACAGCGTAAAGATTTTAAATATTAATTACATCCCATAATCTACACATTTTACAAGTGTTGGCTTGCTTTTTTTACTCACCCTTGATACAACTTTATTTGAGTCAACTCTTGATCTGGAATAAGAGTTGCCATCAAATACATGTACATGTACATGTACAGGACTTAAGACTTTCCTCTTTAATTAAGCTGTCTTCCTTTTTTTCTCTCCCTCCACACTGGGTTCACGCTGGGACACTCTTTTGAGTAGCTGTGAGCATTCCAAAATGCTTTAACATAACATAATCTCCTTATGGCACTCCATCTATATCACCACAATCAATCACAGAAGGAACACAGTAATCTGCTGTTAGATCACAATTCACATAAAAAAATGGCATCTGTATTTTCTGAGTTAGATGGAATCCGACTCACCTTTAAAACCAAAAATAGATACCCAATTTAAATTCCCTTTTAAGCCACCTTCCACTTGTACCACACAATTTGAGAGTTCAACAACTTTGAGGGGCCTTGTCCATTAAGATCCATCTCCCTGACGTCTCAAAGGTAACCTGGCTCACACCCAAATTCCAGCACAGGTCTCACTACTTGAGACGCGTCTCTTCCATCTTTTTTCTAATGTTAAAAGCATGTAATTCTTATACTTAGTTACCTTTTCACTTAATTTGCCAAGAATGGCCTCTTGACTCTTCTCTTGAAGTCCTGCCATACCTATTTTCTTCTTAAGCCAGCACGGAGCAAGACATATGCTAGGTTTGCACCCTCTCAATAGTTCAAATGGGGTAAACCCTGTAACAGAATTAGCGATTGTATGGTAGTAAAATAGACATTAATGCTTTCCGCCATTTTAACTGTCAACTAACTGCTAGCTGCACAGACTCTTTGATCACCTTATTAAATTGTTAACCTTGACCATTCGATTCTGGATGGCACACAGCTATTTTTTATGGATGACACCCCATCTTTCCAAGTATGCTTTGAACTTAGCACTGGTAAATTGTGGACCATTATCTGTAACTAGAAACGTAGGGATTTGCTCCCTGTAAAATATGCCTTCTAAGTAAATGTTTTTTTTATCAGATGCCACACTTACCACAAATCTCATCTCAGGCCATTTTAAAAATATTCCACAATGACAATGTAAGCATCACTTTTACAACAAAGCTTATGAATCCCTACAAATTGTTAGAAATTTAGGTTTCAGGTTGGCAAAGTAAACACCCTGTCCAACCAGTAGCCACAATCCTAGTCAGGGTAAGTCAGATACACAACCTTAATTAACCTGTGCTCAACCTCTGGTAGCTTGGCACAGAGCAGTCTAGCTTAACTTAGAGGCAATGGGTAAAGTATTTGTGCACATTTTAATGACAGTAACACAGTGAAAACACCACAAAAAGACTCCACAATAGTTTAGAAAACTAGAAAATATTTATCTGAGTAAAACAGGACCAAACTGACAAAACTCCAATGAGTAGATGTCGAGATATGAATTTTTAAAGAGTAAATGCAAAAACAGTGCTTTGAAGTCACTAGTTGCCAAAAGGTTATTTGGGGTTGCGAGGGACCAGTACAGATCCAAAGTTCAGGCGATGGAGGGCAGGCTGGCTACAGAACCCATGCAGGGCCCGCTGAAGAAGTACCTTGTATGGAGCAAAGCGTCAATGTCGAAAGCATGATACACTGGAGTTTTCCCAGCAGTCGGGTCACTGCAATGGAAATGAGCCTTGCAGATGGTGTTGAAGGATCAGTGCTGTGCCGTCATTGAACCTCGCAGTCCGGACCCGTGTCATCATCAAATTGGCACTGCAATGGAGGACATTGTGTCAGTTTCGATCTGTGCAAAGGGGCCACTGCAGCTGCAGTACTCACTTCTGAGGCTAAGGACTGGAGGGAGTACCCCAGTCCAGGGTTGGACTCACAGACTGCAGAGTCCAGCAGCACCAGCATAGATGCAAGATTTTTTTTTGTCCATGAGACTTCAGAAAACAGGTGGCAAGCCTGCAGGCCCTTGGAGAAGTTTGGGTTCAAAGATGTAGAGAGCAGGTCCAGTCACTCTCACTCATAGGCAAGAAGCAGCAGCCCAACACAACAGAGCAGGTAGAAAAGTTGCAGTCCCTCCTACAGCAGAGCAATCAGCAGGCAGCAGGCGAACACAGAAATGAAGGTAGCAAAGTGTCAGTCCCTCCTATAGCTTAGCAGCTTTCCTTCCAGGCTGAGTGTCCTTGGTTCCAGCAAAAATTCTGATTTGGTGGTGTCAGAGGTCAAGTACTTATAATCAAATGTGCCTTTCAAGTGGCGGAAACATCAATGAGGCAGTTGAAGATCACAAGGTCCCTGCCCTGTCTCCAGTCACACTACAGTGGGGTATGCAGCTCTTTGTGTGGGGACAGGTACTGACCTATTCAGGTGCAAGTGTCAGCTCTTCCCTCCCAAACTATCTCAGGAAGGCTCATCAGCCTGGTGATGGTCGATCAGGATTCAAATGTCAAACCCCAGCTCCCTTTGTATCACTGTCTAGAGTGAATGCACAAAGCCCCGGTGTCATCCAACCCAGATGTGTGTTCAGACAAGAAGAGACACAGAATGGTTAAAGTAAGAAAATGCCAACTTTCTAAAAGTGTTGGGCCCACATAAGACTCCCAGCAGGCCTTGATGCACTGCGCGACAACCTGCACGTCTTGGTACGGGAGTCACACCTTGGAGCATCCTTCAATTATTCAAATTGAAGGATGCTCCAAGGTGTGACTCCAGTGCCGATATCGCCTTTTCAGATGTAAGCCCGTATATGAATAACCATGCCGCTTTCTCCTGCAACAGCGCAAGTTAATATTTTGTAATACGCCGGCAGATATTTCAGTTAGATTTTTTTATCCGTGCTACATATCACGCCACTGGCTCTCTCAGTTTTGATAGCATGTTTCAATTATGTCTGCTGCACATCCGTAAATACAGACCTTATCTCCACATGACTGCCCTAGGGTGGCTGGCTTGTATGAATAGATTAGCGCTATCTATGCATTTACTGACAATGAGTTTAATGGAGATGCAGGATCTTTACTAATATTAAATTGACAGTTTTATTATTGTTTCGACCACAGGCTTGTCTGCTCTTGGCAAACAACCTTTTCAGTCGAGCTCTGTTATTGTAATTTGTACTTTGTAAGGGAGCTCTTGTTCCATTTTACCTTACCTGCCCCATGACCAATTGTTTGCATAAATATCACGGCCCCTTGAGACTGCCTTCCCCTATGTGGTAGCAAATGCCATTGGATTTTATTCACTGGGTTTCTAAATTTTCTCTTAAAATGCTTCAATTTCCCTTTTTCAGCTGTTTTCAGTAGTCAACTATAATACGGATTGTAACCTCTCATTGATGGACTGACTATCCTCCCCCCATTGAATAACTCGGGTAAGCCTCTGGCCAAGTCATTTCCTTCACTTCAGCCACAATTGTTCTGTCATGCCTCTTTTCCAAATCACATATTCCTCCCCGCCTTTCCTTTCAGAATTTTGAAACAGTTGAACCTTGTGCTAGTTCACCTGTAAGGTGCACCCCTTAATGCAACCTGACATGTACTTTCAAGTCGATGATACAAACAAATGTATTGTATCCTTCACAGCTGCAGTACTGTTTCTTAATCACAGGTAGTGTCATTTTTCTCCACTACTCTATCTTTTCCTTTCCCATCCAATACACTAGTCTTATCTATAATTTATGTTTTATGTACAGCACCGTCTGATTAAAGTTAAATCCTGTCCTGACGAAAACCTTAATTTGAACCAAGTTGAAACGCCGTTGACTAATGAGCATACTTGATGGGGTCCTTTGATTCTGAACATGTTCTATATTAATTACGGTATAATTGCCCATGTTATTTAAACATCTTTTTTCTAAAAGTGGCATTTTTAGACTTACAGTTTAAAATCCGACTTCACCACAAATTGTGATTTTAAATTGGGAGTCCAGAGACACCAAACTCCAAATCTGCTCCCAATTGGAAATTTCACTAAAAAAGGTGCTTTTAGTCAATCTCAATGTTAATCTATGGTAATGATAGGCCTTGCAGTAGTGAACAACAAATGTAAGAGTATTTCTCTACCAGTACATGTAAAACTTAAATGTACATGTCCTTCTTTTTAAATAAACTGCACCCTGCCCATAGGGCTACCTATGGCCTACCTTAGGGGCGACTTACATGTAGCAAAAAGGAAGGTTTTGGCCGGGCAAGTAGGTTAACTTGCCAGGTCAAGATGGCAGTTTAAAACTGCACACACTAGTAGCATTTAATTTATAGGCCCTGAGCAAACATATTGCACTTTGCTAGGGGTTTACAAGTAAATTAAATATGGCAATTGTGGATAATCAAATCTCACCATGTGTAGAGTACAGAGCATATGCACTTTAGCACTGGATAGCAGGGGTAAAGTGCCCAAAATGCTAAAGCCAGAAAAAACTGAAGGCAACAAAACAGGAGGTCAGAAGGTAAAAAGTCGGGGGAAACCATTCCAAGGATGACAGGTTTAACACAAATCTATCTGTAATATCATCTAATCCTGGCTTCTACAAGTATTCACAAATGTGTTGCTTCGCTGGCAGACATGCCTAATTCTCCTTCATATCTCTGAAGTATATTAGTGTGTTGCAGCACATGTGGAGGGACAGCTTTATCTCCCCTCATTAATGCACCATCCGTCCAAGTAAATTCCCTTTGAATCTCAGGAAAGGACTTAACATCATCAATTAGATCCCTCTCTTCCAGTCACCTTTTCTATAAATATCTTTGAACTTCACAAAAAATTAGATTTTCTAATGATCTTCTGTTTCATTCTTCTTCTGAACACAATGTGTTTCATTCAACCACCATGTCAGATATGTGAAGAAATACATTACGATTCTGTTCTCCCTCTATTACAGGCTGTACTGCTAATTCAACAATGGCGGAAAATCAGAGGGCCTGATTCACGCAGGGCCTTTGCACTCATGGAGGACGCCCTGCAGTCATGGGAGAGCCTCTGCACTCAGGATAAATTTACTGCAATGAGAATTCTCATTTAGGAGATTCCGCCCTGAGTGCGAAGACTCCACCATGACTGAGGGGGCCTCCGCCACAAGTGTTGAGGCTCTGTGTGAAGCAGGCTCTGAATAATTATTACTTTTCCCTGACACCTGTTCAACATCAACTTGAAAGTTCTGTAACCTTCCAGCCAACCTAATCTAGCTGTCATTCTTCTTCTTCCCTTGGAGATATTATATTGTCCAATGACTTGTGATAAGTCTCTAACGTAAACTTTGTCTCCCATAAAAACATGGAGATCAACAGTGAATGGCTGTTCCTGAATATCAAGATTCCGGGGCTACAGAAAACTGCAAACAAATCTGCACTCTGGAGTTTGCATGGGTCATGTATTCATCCATATCTTCTTCTGTTAACTATCTGTTCCTCAGCCTATGTATCTATATCTGTTTATATGTCCTCCACGCTCCTTTATGCATACCGCTAATGATATCATGTCATAAGACAACCACACCATTCAGGGTAATATCATGTATATCTCTGCAAGGACTGGTGCGTCCTATGTCATTTTCTATAAATACCTAAGCATTGTGAAGTGCACCAGGATCAGGTACTTGTGGGAGGTGGATCTGTGGTGTATTGATCAAATCTTGCTCTATGTAACAAGCATTTGCAATGCATTCGGTCTCGCTTTTGGGACCTTATAATTATTTAGCCATGCAGTACATTATCCTGGGCGTTGCACCATGGAAGCTTTAACACTAATAGGAATATCAATGAAACGTTGCATGCTTTCAACACACTACAGATCAAGCAGGAAGAACACTAGATCGTCTACTAGTAAACTACTGATGACACCAAAGTGAGCATACTGGAAAGTAAGGAGTAATTAAGAGCAAACTCCGAAGCATTTGCTACTCTGCTGCATTGGTAACATTACGCCAGGCGGTGCGGAAAGCACCGCCCTCCGAAATGCCACAAAAGCAAGTTGTGCCTTTCAATGCACAACGTGGCAGGCATCGCGCGGTGCCTGCCACGTTGTACATTGAAATGCAGTACCATAGGTACCCCCCATGTGCACCCCCTAGCCCCCAGAATTCCTGGGGGCCTGCTAAGGGCCCCCAATGGAATAAACTGCCTGCCTTTGGCAAAATCCCACGTATACGCTAATATGGATGGTGGTGTCTCCCAGACACCGCCACCATGTTAGCAGCTTTTCCACCCGGTCGACTCTACGACAGGGCGGAAAACCGGTGGACAGTCTTTCCGTCCGCCGGTGTCCCCCCCGCCATGGTAATGTGGCAGGGGGAAATTCGAAGTGGGCGGAGGTTTTTAGCAGGTGGATCGCCACGGCCATACTTGCGGTGGCAATCCGCCCGCTGTCCTAATGACCCCCTTAGTATATTAAACAAACAATATGGTCGTATTAGCTACATTTTTAAAGGGGCTGTTGAAAAATGTATTTAAAGACTTGTCAGAAACACAGCTTTAACACACTCTTATAAATATGCAGTGCCACTTGCTTCTCTCCATATAGAATTATGTAGTGCAATCAAATGCAAAATTAATGTATACATTATCTAGCACCCCAAAAAAGGGTGGTGGTGGTTATGGTTATAGAACTACAATAGTAAGATGGACATGATATCATTAAATATAACCTTGATTTCTGCTTTTTAGTATGGCGTGTTGATTGATGAGTACGTTTCCATTGGTTAAGGGGCAATTAAAGCTTGTTGATAGGACGATTAGTTGCATGTGCTTTGTGAGAAAGGGAATGCCGTCAATCCTAATTTCGCTGGTTTGAGACTCAATATCTAGATATTTAATTGGTTCACAAAGGACATGAAGCATTGTGATTGGTCAGTGAGCTGCGTGCCTCTTTGCGGAGATCACACGGCAACGTGAAATTGGAGTAATGTTGTAACAAGGAGTTCTTGTGCCCTGTACTTAATGTTCACTAGTGTGCATGTTTTCATTGGCTCCTGGGTGCTTTTAAGCTTCCGTATTCGACGACTAGCTCTGTGCACTATGAAAGGAAGGGAACGCAGTAATAATAAAAATTGTTGATTTTGTTTAGGCAGGATTGGATCGAATAATACAAATATTTCAAATTTCGTTCACCTCAAACACAGCTATTATATTGGTAGTATGTATTCAGGATGGAGACTATCTGTTTGGTTGATTTGTGTGGTTGGGAAAGACATTCAACTATTGGCTTGTAAGGGAAATAAAGCCTTAGGGATCGATGTTGTGCTTCGTACACCGTGGCATAGAGGCTAGGGTCACAGGAAATTGGAGAGTGGCGTAACACCATGATCTCCTGCTTGGTAATATATGATGGGATTGACTCTTAAAATGTCCAGTGTGCTGATTGCAGCTTCTAATGAATCAATAGGAAGAGGGGACTGAGAGCAATATGCCGTGTATGAGGGGAGATTAAAAGTACTTTAAATTTGCGGATGTGGACATCATGCCTCTAAAGGAGTGGTTGATTTAAGCAACATAAAGCCATTGATATGGACATATTATTGGTTTGTCCTAATTATACTGGTGTTTGGAGAACTAAACTAAAAACCAAAGAAACACGAAGAGCAAAGCCTGGCTCCAGTCCGCCGGTGAGATGAGTCTGATACGATGGCTCGACACAAAACTGGATAGTCATGCCCAGATGGGAGGAGAGGCCTTTGCGCTGTGAAGGAGCATTTGGACTGAACCAAAGAAACCATTAGTGAAATCGTCATGGGGTGTAACAGACACAGAGGAGGGACCAACATGGACAAACACCAATAACAGGTCAGCATTTCTGAATGCCATAGACAACAATCATTGGCAATCTGTCAGTGGGCCAAAAGCCCACAAACAAGATACACCAGACCTTGCAGACAGCACAAGCACTGTTGAGGCTCGACCTAAAAGCGTGCACAATTAAGTGATAAATACTGGCCGTGATGATGCTAGAGCTGCATCAGTTTTAACAATTTTCACATTACAAATTGAAATAATGCTAGCTTAAATCTAAACTACACTTTTGTTAGTGTTTGCGCCCAAACAATTGCAGTTTATAATTTCATGAATCCATACCATGCTGTCAAACAAGCACCAGTCAGACCTCTCCCACCCCATTTCAAAGGGGTTTTCAACAACGCCAGCTTCGCACGTAGCACATGCCTAATGAGCCGTGTCTCTAAATTCAAGGACACCCATGGGTACATGCTCTACATTCAGCACTTCTTGCCAGGAATCCATTCAACACGGTGAACACAATACCTCGTTCTCAGGGTTAATCAGAATGACAGCGTCGACCAATGGGTTGTAAAAAAATATATATATATCCATGTGGAACCCATTCATTTCATACAATTGTATGAATTTAGCATTTTAATAGGTTATGAATTCCTTTGGTTTAAGCCAGAACATAATGTGTGTATAACTGACATAACATAGCATAGCATAACATAACATAACATAACATAACATAACATAATTAACATAACATGTGTATTTGTAAAGCACATATTCACCTCTGGGCACCTTGGAACTGAATAACAGATGTTTATTGTTAACCAACACAAAGTTAATGGTCTACTAATGACTAATGACAAATGGTGAAAGAAACTAGTGGCTGAGTAGCAGCAATCCAGGTTAAGATCTAGGAGTCAAACCCATCCTGTGTATGGTGCAGTAGTGGTGATTCTCCCATGCTAAACATCACATGCATAAACTTTCATTCCAGCACCATTAGATATGGTTATAGTTCTGCTGTAACATAAGCGAATGGGATACATGTTTAGTGCTGCTCATTTGTGATGTGCTCTGTCTAAAGCAGCATGTACTCCACTCTCTCCGTGGAAAGCCTTGGTAGGGGAAATGAGTCTTACAGTGGCGTAGCCCCTGCTCTTACCTGTACTGGCCGCCACTCAGTGTGCAAACTCAGGGACCGCACTGGGCAAAATCTCAAGCTATGCCACTGGAGTACGGATATTGCATAATAGAAGAATGATTAGAGGGAGACTGAGTAGGGACACAACATTGATGGCAAGCGGTGGAGGAGACAGTGGATGGGGCAAGAGGGAGCGGACCACAGTGTGGGTAGAGCAAGGGATAGGAGAGTGACAAGAAGCCAACTAATACATTGTAGAAGAGAGGGAGGGAACAGCAGGATATAGCAACAAGGAACAGGGGAGGCCTAGAATAACAAGGATCACACAGGGAAGAGCGCACTAAAGGTCAAAAGGAATAGAGAAAAAAAGTAAATTTTTCTTTGATGTAAGCAGTGGAAGGATTTATTAATCACACATCAAAAAGCAGAGTGAACCCTAGATTCTCCAGGGATGGGGCAAGCCCAAGTATCTGAAGGAATAGGGAGGAAAGCCTTTAAACCAAGATGTGGTAATTGACAGGGACAAGAAAGCCAACCAATCGTGAGCAGGGAACGGACCCTAAACTCACACTAAGGCACACGTTTATCATAGGACGGCATTGCCTTTGAGTCATTCAAGGTGATGAAAGGGCAACGCAATACTTTAGTCAGATTTACCAAGCCAGACAAGGCCACCTTTAAGTAATGTGGTCCCCAGGGTATGAGGTCCCTGGAACTGATAACGGCTCTTTATTTTAAGTAGTGGCACTGGGGGATGGGGTCCTCCGGGACTAATAAGGCTTGGGAGGGCCACGTGGTCCCTTCCACTTTAAAGAAAAGAGCCCTGGGGCATGGGGCGCCTAGGCTCTAGTAAGGATCGGGGAGGAGGGCCAGGCAAAATCCAGGGTTGTGACATTTCATGGCTTCTTCCTTGGCATGCTACTGAAGAAAATGCATCAGTTTCCAGAACAGCTACATTTTTTTTTTGCAGAGTTTTGTATAGAGTGAACTAGACCCGACCCGAATCAGGTATCAGAGCGCTTTACATAGCACCAGTTACGTTACATGAGGACGGGCACACATTCATTTTAGGCACGGGGAGATTAAGTGATTTGCCCAGAATCACAGGAGGTTTTGGCGTCGTTACCGAGACTCGAACCCAGATCCCCAGGTCCGAGGTCGAGCTCCCTAGCCGTTAGGCCAACTCCTCTCCCCATCTTTCACTTTGTACATTGAAAGGCAAGCGTTGCAAAGAAAAAAAATCCCATATCATTTTGCAGAGGCAATCCTAACATTTTTAAACCCTCAACTCTGAATGTTGATTCAAAACATCGGAGGAGTTTTCAATCCTGTTGTGACAAGCATTCATTTTCAGATCTCAATTTTCACCTTCCATCTATTTCCAATTTTTGTGGGAAGATGTTAGTAAGAATATTTCAGCATCCACCTGGATATCTCAATGGGTGTTAAGTAAACCCTTTAGAGATCAATGGAGGAATCTAGTAGAAGAAGAAAATCTAGTCTCAACTATTCAGAAGTTTCTTTCAGACCGTCCAAGTGAAAAGATTAGAATACCTATGTTGAATTCAACATTAATATTAAATGTCCTGGAAGGACATCCTTTTAAGCCTCTTGAATTAGCTGATAAAAGATTTGTTATTTTCCAAATTGCATTTGCTGGATGTGAAGAAAGCGTTATTTGTGTACATCAAGAGATAATTTTCATTTAGCAAGCGAGATTCCCTCTTTGTGATGTTTAGTGCCTCAGGTTATAGAAATCAGGCTTCACAGAGGATTATTAGTAGGTGGACCAACTCTAATGTTTCTTTGGCATATCCCATTGCTAATCAACCGCTCCTGGGTGGCATTCAAGGGAGGCCAATGGAGAGTCTGGCAGCATCCACTGTCAGAGATCTACAGGGAAATACATTGGGCTGCCCCAATACTATTGTGAAATGTTCCAGATTTCAGGGTATGGGGCATGAGGGGAAGGATTTTGGGAATGATGTTCTAAATCAGTTCTATTGTGACATTGATTATTAAGGTTCATTAAAACATTGGGTGCAGTAGTAAGTCATAGTTTTGTGATCTACTCGGTGTTCATGTTTTTTAACAAAGTCCTCAAGTTGCTCCCATCATTGTCGCCAATATGATTAAGTTATGACACCATCAATTGTATTCACAACTTATTTATTAGGGCAGTCTTTCATCCGACCTCCTCCTTATGCTTCTAACCCACTTATCAGTATACATTAAAAAAACACACCACCTTCCATTATAGAACTTATAATAATGGAATTCCTTTGGTTCTAGGTAAATCATCACAGTTTGTGTATTTAGTAATGACTGGGACAATGATACAAGGCATAGAGGTGAGGTCTAGGATTACGTAGTGGTAATCTTCATTACTCTTAGTGCTAGCATTCACATACCAGTCATTACCATCCAATCTTCTCTCCCTTTTCCATCTTCTGACAGAAGGATGCTGAGCAATCCAAGCAACAAATGTGCCCTGGAAGGATTGGGCAAGGCTTGGTGTACAACATTTTCTGGTTTGTTTTTCCAGTCTAGAGGAAGTAACAACCTCATAACTAATGACCAGTATGAGGACTCTAGGACTAAGGGTATTGAAGATTACCAGTAAGTCATCAGAGACAATTACTCACACGTAATTAAATATTTATGGCTTTGTGAACTGTGTATATTACACATATATAAGTTGCAATTTCTTTGCCGGGAATCAGCCACATTTACAGATAGAAAACCTTTGCAATTTGTCCCCTAAATAAAATAGAAAAGCTAGAAACTCGAGAACCCTGCTTGTTCATTGTTCCCCAAACCTTTGATGGTAGTCTTGTGCTACTGTCTCAAAATGTTGAACTTTGCCGCATTAAAAGAAATGGTGGTTTTAGGGAAAAATTCCTGTATTCCAGTATTTGTCAAGACTTTAGGCCACATTTCTTGCTTGGTCCTGTGAAGGCTGCACTGAGCATAATATTTCTCAGTGCATTGATGAAATAAAAACCATGCCTTAGATAGGTTTACTTGGCAGTCAAATCAATAGAATGTCGGCTCTTCACTATTAGTGGCAACAATTTCAGTGAATGGCATTCATTACACTGTGCACAATGCAAAATGTTTTCTAAATTTAAGGAAAACTATCTATGGTGGGGTTTCTGCTCCTGAGTTTAGTGTCGGAAAGGTTTTTGTGCAGGTCAAATGTCACATTGATTCAAAAGGGGGTGGTGATGGACTGAGTATCTGAATTAAGCAGAACACTCCTACCCAGTCAAAGGGTCAGGGCTTGATCCATCACCGTTTTTTAGCTCACTGCACCATCCCAGTTCAGAACCTGGCTACATGCAAATTAGTCTGACCCTGGCCCAGTGCATCATGGGAACAGGGCAGACCAAACTACCAAGCCAATTCTTTACTGGAAAGGAAACAAGCTTCCGGGGACCGGTTTCTGGCATTACAGCCGTCTTCGGCCCGGCGTGCTTGAATCCTGATGGTGCAGTGAGCAAGGGACTCACATCTGAGCATACCCTTCCACACTTGTGGTGGCCAAAACGATTCAAAAGGGGGTGGTGATGGACAGAGTATCTGAATTAAGCAGAACACTCCTACCCAGTCAAAGGATCAGGGCTTGATCCATCACCGTTTTTTAGCTCACTGCACCATCCCAGTTCAGAACCTGGCTACATGCAAATTAGTCTGACCCTGGCCCAGTGCATCAATGTCACATTGAGCCACAATGCCTTGATCCACTTCAGGCCCTCCCACTGTCGCGCCAGCTGCAATTGCAGTACAGTCAGAACGGTGCCATAGAAGTTAAGCTTTCATGCTGTAAGCTAGGTGAGATAACACACCAAACTCAGGCAAAGAGGTATACAAATTACATTTAGAATCAGTAGAAGCTGGCAGGGAATGGAGGGGACAGGGGGACAGCTATGGCGGAAGAAATAAGCACACAGGCTCCCTAAGCCAATCACAACAATGAAATGCAGCACGGTGATTGGTCCGAGTGCTGTGGTTCAGCGCTCACACTGGGACAGGGAGCCTGTGCATATTCCTCACCAGGCGGCTGTGCATTACAACCTGGTGGGGAACATGCAAAGTGAGCCTGACTGGCCGGCCTAAGAATGCCGACCAAAAAGTCATGCGCACTTGGAGTGTACAAACCACTCCTCCCCCTGTGCCACTGAAAGGGCGAGATTTTGATCGATACCTTATCTCTATTGATCCAAACCTCGATCTGGTCGACTGAACCTTTGTTGCCTGTCTTGGAGGAAAACAGTACACCCATTTCCAAGTTAGTTCACCCAATAAAGGACTCTGCTCCCAAAGATCACAAACAACTTCTAGCTTTCAAAAGTTTATTGTAAAGATATGATAAGCTGCAAATACAGGCATCTCAGAATGAGATTCACGAGATACACAGGTCCAATTACATACATGTGCTCTCGGAAAGCCCTCAGACGAGCAACGGAAATCACTAACACAAGTTCTAAGAATAATAAAGCTATCAGCATAGACGCATATCTCTCCTTCATTTAAGTTGGAGGAAAAGCACAGGTTAGGCTGTCCCTACCCTGCTCTAGATGGTATCCCTACTTAACCAAATCCCAACCTAACAAAGGTGTCAGCAGTGAATGACCCCCAAGGGAAGTCACCCACTCTAAGTCTTTTGGTGAAAAACCTATAGTTCTCCAGTCATGACCCCTCTCTGCCTACCCATCCACTCTCTAAAGGGTCCTCAGGTATCTGCTCTAACTCCACCCAGGGGTGCTGTCCCTAATACAAAACAGTCAACAACATTTGAGACGCCCCTTGCGAGACGCCCCTCACGTGGTGTAGCTTCTGGCTTTTTCCATGATGCTTTGTATTGGGCCTCATACGTTAGAGTTGACCTTGCTTCTCAGACTCTTCTCCGGCCCGCTGATACCCCTCAAACATTCCAGAACCCTCCTCCATGTCTAGGCCGTCTACTGAACAGACCTCTATTCATTCATTTATAATTGGATCCCCCCTCTTCCTTTGCAGACAGATATCTGCAGCCAAGAACCCAACTCTCATAGACTTCCAAAAAGAAGGCTTGCAACATTTCTCAGCCCAGACATGTACGTATAAATCAACGTTAAAACATTTCAGGCCTACAATATTTCTCATCATGATTATAGCATTCAACTTCTTCATTAATTAAAACATGTTAATATTCTTATTCTATTATTCAATAAACATTTCTATAAATCATGGCCCATTTAATGCAATGGCCAAAACATTAATACAATCTGTGTCGTGAAAAGAAACACCTTCCCTTTTAGCTCTGGCCCTGAGGCCTACCACATTCTGCGTTTAACCGCATACCATCTTATGTTTTAACAGTTACACGACATGGATTCAGAAATAATCACATCTACTAAAATCATATAATGTCACACATTTCTGTATTAGTTCCACTTCTACTTAAATCCCTACATTAGCTATACATTCAGAGTATAATTACAGATACTATTAGCACTCATGGCATTTCTCCTCATGATTTGTGCTTACTACTGGTAAGTGTGATGTACTCATACATTTAAGTCAGTTTGCGCTCTCTCAGTTCCCCCCTTTGATGACCTCTCGGGGTCATCACTAACATTTAAACTGAAGTTATTGCTGGCATTCTCTGCGCTTCCAGAGCCCTCAGGCTCCTGTACTGATTATCTTGTATGGCAGCCAATCTCTGCAGCTGTTCTCTTTGGGCCCTTTCTGACCTTCTTGCTCTGTACCATTTGAATACCCTCACCAATCCCCACAATATAATCCCACAGATCAATATTATGATGATAGGTTTTAGTATATACCACACAAAGCTTTTGCCTAAGGTGGAAAACCACCCTCCAACTGTACTCATTCCGTGGCCCACCTTTTCCCAGACATTTTCTCTACTCAAGTCTTCGATCTCCTTGTGAATATTAGTTATGTTCCTAATAACTTTCCCAAGGGGCTTCGAATTGTCTGGAATGTAAGTGCAACATTCCTGGACCTTCAAAGCCTTACAGACTCCGCCCTCTTTTGCTAGTAGGACATCTAATGCAAGACGGTTTTGAAGAACCATAGCCCTTATCGATTGCATCTCTCCTTCTACCAGCATTAAGGACTGAGCAGTGCTGGCAGACAACCTGTCGACAACTGTTGCCAGTCGTCTAATTTTAACATCATTAAGGATTACTCCCAAAAGAGGGAACATCGCTCCAAAGACATCTCCAACCATTTCTGCATCTCCTACATCTCTCCTTCCCCTCGAAGATGTCTTGCCCTCAATGATCACTAAGTCTTGTGCATGATATATTTTGGGGAAGACAATTGCTAAATAACATGATCCATACCAGTTGTCAGGTAGTCTCACGTAAGCATTTCTTCCACATACAAAATACACATTTGGAATCACTTGCATTCCCTTCAGGAAATCTTTAGTATAGTACTCTAGATTGAAAGCATGTTCACAGTCAACTTCACCCACGTATACATTTTCATAATACGTTTTGGCTCGGTGAAGACATAGCTTTCCTCTCTGCGTTTTATCTAAAGCTATTGGACCACTACTACCCTTTCTCTTGTGTGCCTTCTCTTCCTCGGTCCAATCTGTTTTCCATTGTCCTGATTTTTTCAAAATCTTTTGTCTCCTGTAACGATCATCCACCTGCCCTATGAACTTCTTCTCGACTTCTGACACCTTGCATGTCAGGTTATTTCTACGGGCATGTGAAGTATCTAAGGTAATCCAAGGAATGAAGAACTTGGCCAATCTGTCTTCACTCTTCCAGTAGTCCCATTTGTTCATCTGCTTATAATTTGGGACTTCTGGCAACACTGAATCATAATTGGAGAAATAGTATTCAAAACTATCTCTCTCATAAAATATACTAAGCAATAAGCTACATGTAATGCCATATGTCAGCGGGAGGTGATGGTATCTGATTCCTTCATCTACAGACGCCGGCAACTGCATGCAGACGTAGCAATCCTTAACCTCCATGGCATCCACGTATTCATATAAGAGTTTAGCATAAGCATTTGACCTAAAGTCTCCTTGGGACTCATCTACGTGTAATCTGCGGGCTTCTGCAGCTAATAACGCTTTCTCTTGAGTGTTTTCCCTTTTCTCACCAGCAACAGTAGGTGTAAGCGTTTCTACAGATTTCACCTCAGTTACCTTTACCTCTTCCTCATGTCCCTTTACATAAGAAATTGTTACCACTAAAGCTATTAATATTATCACTCCTACTATTAGTGTACCTATTATACATTTAGCTCTGCGGTTCTGGGTGCCGGCCTCCATTTCGTCAGACAATATGGCTCTCTCTTATCTTAGCAAAAGTTATTTTCCTCTCGTTCCTTTACAGTCTCTTTTTAATCCTTTTGTCTTTCGAACCCACACAACTGGAGGCTGACAACCTTCTTCGCAAAAGTCCTTTAACAGTTCAATAAAGACAACCCTAGCCCTTCTCCATCAACTCAAGGGAAGTTCCCTAAAATTCTCTGCTTCCTGGGCGCTAGGTAATCTTCTTTTTCTGCTTGCTCTATTTACAAAGTCCTTTAACAGTCTACTATCAGGTTTGTGGTTGCAGCTTCAATAGCATAGTTCAGTATTTCCAAACGAAGATTGTGCTCTTCATGTGCTGTTATCGTTGTACCAAAGTCGGGGAATTGCAATTCTGAAAGGAACATGTGTTTTAACTTGCTGAGGCGGGGAGGTCTGGGGAGCATGAATGTTAGTGACCCTTCTTGTTCGACACCGGGTACCAACAGTCGTATTTCCACGGTGATAATGGGCTCAGAACTGGACACCACCACCGCTCGGATCCTCCCTGTCTCCGGTTTCACAGACATTTGTCGCCAGATATGTCCACTCAGGTGTGGAGTATCTTCTGTTAGGCACACGCACTCTTCTTGACCTTCTTCGGTCGGGTGCTTCAGCGCCCTGAGCACCTTCTTCTGGGTCTGAGTCTTCTGATATCGGAGGAAGGGTTACCTCTGGAGTTGACCTCAGGCTAGAGCTCCTTCTTTGCGGCCAATTAGCTTCTCCACGTGCCCTTCTACTCCTTCTCCTTCTGGTCTGTTCTCGCTCTCTCTCAGACCTGTCAGGGTCTGACTCGTACTCCCAGCTACTTCCTCCTTCTGTAGCGTCGTCTGTTTCGCTGTTGTACTGACCGTCCTCAGCTTGGTCAGACTCGTTCCCTGCTTCCGCTGGCACCTCTACAGCTTGGCTAGCCCCCTCTATGGCTTCTCGGTCCTCTTCTGGACGTCTATCCGAGAGAGGAGCTGTTTCTTCCCGAGGTGCTGGAACCCTTCGCGTATGCGACGCGTGGATCCAATTGGGCAGGCCTCCCACCTTCACAGCTGTGTTCGTGATCAGGATGATCTGGAAGGGCCCACGCCAACGAATATCCAAGCAGCTTCTTCTCACATGTTTTTTCACCAGGACCCAGTCCCCAGGGTACAGGTCATGGCACGGGCCCTGGCACGCTGGAACCTCGGCAGCCTGCACCTGAAGGGACACAGAACGAATGGCGTCAGACAGCCCCTTACAATAGTCCAGGATCATATCATCTGTGATATTTAACAGTGCAGTAGCTGGGACAGATGGCAGCCTCATTGCTCTCCCCATTAACACCTCATGTGGTGATAACCCCGTTCTTCTGTCTGGGGTACTACGAAGGCTCATGAGAACCAATGGCAGGGCATCAGGCCAACTCAGGATCGTTGAGGAACAAACTTTGGCTATTCTGGCCTTGATCGTGCCATTGATCTGCTCCACAATTCCTGAGGCTTCTGGTCGGTAACTGCAATGCAACTTTTGATCAATATTTAGCGCTACACAAACCATCTTCACAAGCTCGCTGTTAAAATGTGTTCCCCTATCTGATTCCAAAAAGGCCGGCACCCCGAAGCGCGGAATGATTTCCCTAAGCAGTAACTTGGCCACTGTGAGGGTGTCGCACCTACGTGTAGGGTATGCCTCAACCCATCTGGAGAACACACAAACAACCACCAGGACATAGCGGAGGCGGTTGCACCTTGGCATTTCAATGAAATCTATCTGCATTCGATTGAATGGACCTCCAGACCTTCCTATGTGACTTAGTGCAACTGGTGTTCTTTTCCCTACGTTCAGCTGCTGACAGGTCACACAACGCTGGCACACTGCTTCTGCTGCTATTCTAAACTTAGGATTGTACCAAGTTTGTCTAAACACTCTCAGCATAGCATCTCTCCCTAAATGTACGGGACCATGTATGAGTCTAGCCATTGGACTCACCATCTCATTGGGCAACACTGCTCTGCCGTCTGCTGAGACCCAAAAATGGGTCTCACCCATTACACATCCTGCCTTTTCCCATGTTTCTTTTTCAGAATCAGGAGCATTTTCTTGCATGGTTGACAGTTCATCCCAAGTATCAACAGTTTCCAGTATCATGGCTAATTCAGTTCTTACATTTATTCCACCCACTTCCACCTCTGTGAAAGAGTAACCTTGTTCCGCGCAATACCGCGCAACTTCATCGGCATATCTATTGCCTTTTGAAACGAAGTCCTCATTTCTGGTATGTGCGGTGCACTTTACAACTGCGATACCTGCTGGGCATTGCAACGCCTCTAACAACAGGCGCACAAACTCTCCATTGCGAATGGGAGAGCCTGAAGAGGTCATGAACCCTCTTTGAGACCATAACTGCCCGTAATCATGAACTACCCCATAACCATATTGGCTGTCGGTGTATATGGTGACTCGAATTTGATTGCTTGCCAAGCAAGCACGTGTCAGGGCAATAATCTCGGCTACCTGAGCGGAGTGTACTCCTTCCAGGCACCCAGCTTCCACAACTCCAGTAATTGTACATACAGCATAAGCTGCTCTCAACTGCCCAACTTCGTCTCTTACACATGAGCCATCGACAAAGAAAATTTCATCTGGGTCAGTCAGTGGCTCATCTACGATGTCAGGTCTGGGTTTGGTGCATAGTTCAGTCACATCAAGGCAGTCATGGTCTGTATATTCATCATCATCTTCGATATCATTTGGAAGTGGCATCAAGGTAGCAGGGTTCAAAACAGAGCATCTCTTGAGGGTCACATTCTCTGCAGCAAGAATAACTTGCTCATAGCGCGTGAGCCTGCTGTTGGTCAGATGCTGTGTTTTGGTCCTGGTCATCAACAGTTCAACAGAATGGGGCACGCACACCTCTAACGGGTGCCCCATGACGATATTTTCACATCTCTCAATGCTGACACCCGTTGCAGCAACGGATTTGAGACATCCGGGCAACGCTGCGGCTACTGGGTCTAAAGTAGCCGAGAAATAAGCAACTGGTCTACGGGCATTCCCATGGATTTGGACTAACACAGACAACGCGCACCCTTCTCTCTCACAACAGTAAAGAAAAAATTGTTTATTGTAATCAGGCATTCCCAATGCCGGAGCACGACACAGGTCCTCTCGCAGCTGTAAGAACGCCATCAAACAGTCTTTGTCCCATGGTACCGGGTCGCTCACCTCTTTGTGCGTCAGTTTTTGCACGGGCTTTGCTTTCAGTGAAAAGTTCACGATCCACTGTCGGCAATAACCCACCATCCCTAGGAACATCCTGACCTCTCTCTGTGTCTTAGGCGCATTCATTTTCATGATCGCCTCTATCCTGTCTGGTGACACCTTTCGTTTGCCTTTCTCTATTCTGTGTCCCAAGTACTGCACTTCTGTCAGGCAGTACTGCAATTTTCCCGGGGACACCTTGTGCCCATTGGCAGCTAGATGATTTAACAAAGCAATGGAGTCCTCCCTGCAAGCTTCTTCTGTTTCTGACGCCACAAGGAGGTCGTCTATGTACTGGACCAGAACTGACTTCTGGGGCAGCACTAGACTTTCAAGATTTTTCTTCAAAAGCTGGTTAAAGATCGATGGGCTCTCTGTATACCCCTGAGGGATACGACACCATGTTAGGACGCGATTTTCCAGCTTAAATGCGAAAAGAAAATGGCTTTCTTCGTCCAGAGGGATCGAAAAGAAAGCCTGACAAAGATCGATCACAGTGAACCACTCAGCTTGGAATGGAATCTGAAACAGTATCACTGATGGATTCGGTACCACTGGACAACATGAAACGACTATGTTATTAATCTTTCGAAGGTCCTGCACTATCCGAAATTTCCCATTTGGTTTCTGGAGACCCATAATCGGGGAGTTGCATGGACTACCCACGATTTCTTTCAGTATTCCCTGTTTAATCATGGACTCAATCACGGGTTTTATGCCTGCAATCGTTTCTGGAGTCAATTTATATTGGGGTGTTCTTGGGAACTCAGCATGCGGTTTCACTACAATTTTCACTGGGTCCACCCCTTTTACCAATCCTATCTCTTCCCCAGTGAAATCCCATACTTCTGGTGCCACTGTCTCTCTCAAGTCCCAGGGGAGCTCATCTACTGTTAAAGTAGGGTACAGCTCCACGCATATTCTTGAGTTTGCAACTTTGAAGTCTGCATCATCATCATTGGTCAATACCTCCACTCCCTGAGGTGTGCAATATATAGTACAATTCAATTTACACAACAGGTCTCTTCCTAACAGACACACAGGACTTGAATCGCAAACCACAAACTGGTGCTCATCGCTGTACTTCCCTATTTTCACCTGTACCGGTTCTGTCAATTGGCTGGTTATTCTCCTGTTTGCGACCCCTACCACCTGTATGGTCTCTCCAGACATGGGCAGGTCTGGAACTGCAGCTGATCTGATCGTGGATCTAGTGGCTCCTGTGTCCACCAGAAATGTCGTAGGGCACCCTGCTACTTCTGCTTCCACATAGGGTCCCCTCTGGTCCACTTCCAAGGCTGCCCCGAGGGTGCAGTCTTCTCTTTCCACTCTCTGTCCGGTTAATGGGTCCACATAATAGCACTCTTCCCCTTCTACAAACAGGGGCATTTGTCTATAGGTCTTACCCATGGAACCTACTCGAGGAGGTTGCGGGAACTGGGCTCGGGGAGGAGCCCCCCCCCCTTTGAGCACCTTTCCTTGGTATGGCGTCACCCCTCTTGTAGGCGCTCTCTGGACCTCTTCCTCCTCTTCCTCTTGCTCTCCTATCTCTACATTGTAGGGGCACTCGCGTTTCCAATGCCCCACCTCGTTGCACTGGTGGCACCTTGTCGTTTTCTTCAAGGCAGCTATGTCTATTCTGGGTCTAAAGGTGGAACTCTCCTCATTGCCCTTGTTCTGACTGTACTGCTTCTTTCCTCCTGTACCTGTTCCTTGCTGCTGTTGCTGTTGTCCCCCCTTCCCTGCTGCCTGCATCTGTACCACCATCAACTTTTCTTTTAGTTTCTTAGCCTTGGAGTCTATCTCATCACAGCAGTACCTAGCATATCTCAGTATTTCGTCTAGGGGTTTACTTTGCCAACAAATCGAGTGTTGCTGAATCATTAAACTAATATCCGGTCTCAGTCCCAGGACGAA
Source organism: Lissotriton helveticus (assembly GCF_964261635.1). Lineage (NCBI taxonomy): Eukaryota > Metazoa > Chordata > Amphibia > Caudata > Salamandridae > Lissotriton > Lissotriton helveticus. The sequence continues at coordinate 1,035,732,069 of NC_136059.1, forward strand.
CTTAGACACAAATTGCCCTATGTCTTTTGGATCCATTACATCCAAGCCGCTATACTGTTTAAACGCCTTCAGCAATCTCTCGTAATATTCGTGGACTGTCTCTTTGGGTTCCTGTCTTGTTCGGTCTATCCTGACCCAATCTATGTCTTGCATTGGCACTTTCTCTTTCAGCCAAGTCATCACTCTCTCGAATTTTGCCATCACAGTCTCGGACGGCCCATTAGTCTTAGCATCTCTCTCTGGCTCCGTTGTGGGCCACTCAGCGCTAACCTTGCATGCGGTCCACAGATCTCCTGGTACTACAATGTCAAACAGCGTGTTCAGATCTATCCATAGGACCTTTGAGATTTTTACAAATCTCTCCACTTGCTTGTACCACTCCACTGGGTTTTCACGTAATTTGGGGAATGAGGTGGTAAAAGCAGCTAAATCTCCCCTACTCCAAGGGACATGTACATAGTTCCCATTTGCAACTTCACGCAAAGGGTAAGCTTCTATTCCCTGCTGTCCTGGTGTCATACCAATCATGCTTCTCCTGCCGGTCCCTTTCTTGGACCACCTCTCTTCCCACTTATCTAGTGCCCTCCATGTCCTTATTCCAGCAATCAGTTCCCTTATGTGCGTTTTCAGCCCAATCGTTCTCCTCTCATCTAGGTCTCGATCTGTATAATGTAGCCTGTGGTTACCCTGTAATGCTTTGGTTCTTGACAAGTCCACCATATATTTGCCTGCTAGTTCGACTAACTTCTCATGGACTGCTCTCGCTTTTCGAGTAATGTCCTTTGCCATATACAGTATTTCATCCTGTTCATACATTTCCATTCTCTCTAAAGGCAGGGTACCATCTACCATGTCATCCAGGTCTGACCTTAAACTGGTGACATCGAGTCTCTTGGCTTTTATCTCAGCTCGCAATATGTCTTTCGAAGGGGGCTCACTGGTCTCCCTACCATCCCAACTTCGAGCTCTACGTTTGGGCTCGGGAGAGTTAATGAGTGGTCTCCCTTGCTCCCATCTCTCCAGGTCCCATGCTCGGCCATCCGATCTTGGAAGGTGATGGAACATGGGCCTGTTACCCCCACTCTCTCCTGCTTCTCTCCTTTCACCGCACACCTCTCTGTTATTTTCCCTCTGGTCGCTACTCTCTCTTTGCCTAGTATCGCTCAGTATCCGATACGATCCTTCCTGGTTCCCCATATTCCCTGGGCTGCGCTCATTTCCGTCATCACAGGGAGTATGGTGCGACCTCTCACAACTCCCATTCAATTCTCTGGTGCCAGGTACACAGTGTGGACACTTAAAGCTGTTTCTGTACTCTTGCGCTCTCCTCTCCCCTTCACTGAGTATTGGGCGCGCCACCCCTCCACTCCCGGGGCCCCTGTTTTCCAGGTCTGTTCCATCTCCTCTCCGGGCCCAATGGGTGACTCCCCTACTCCCTCTACAGTCCCACTCCGGGCTGCTCTCCCCAGCCCCGCAGTGAGTCCGAGCTCGGCTGTCCTGACTTTCCCTTTCAGCTTCCGCAGCATTGATGCTCTTTTGAGCCTTCACTGCCTCATCCCACTGCTTCATGTACTCATTTAGCTCTTGAAAGGATTTTCGTCCAGATCCCCTCAGATCCACTGGCCATCTAGGGCCCCCAGGATCTCCTCCTGGGTCCCCTGCTGTGTGCATCGGGGTGCTCCACTCTCTCGGTATCGGCACCTGACTTGGGGAATTGATCGTATCGCTCCTTCTTGCCTTCTCTGCTCTTTCTCTGTCCTTCCGTACCCGTTCTTCCCCTCTTGCTCTCTCTTGGTCATATATCGATATTATAGGACCTATGGTAACAGGTACCTGTAGTGCATCTGGTAATGGGTAGGATGTGGCGCTTTCCGTTTCCGGCGCTCTTTGTACCACAAACCTCCCGACTACCTGTTGCACCTGACTAGGCTGGGACAGTTCTTTCTTTGCCTCAGGATCCCACTCTGAACTGGGAAGCGGTCTATGCTCTCCTGCATTGCTCCCCTTTTCTCCTTCAGTATGCTCGACCTCTCCCCCTGCTCTATTATACGGGGGTGGCCTGTCTGTCAATAATCTGTTTATCAGGCTGTCCTCTGTTTCGCTCTCATCATCTTCTTCTAGGGGGCTTTTATTTACGGGCACCTCTAGCACTGGGTACAGTTTATTTATTTCCAGGTTATGCACTCTCCATCTTTTAGCATCCGCATCCCACCTGGCATCCTGCACTGCCCTTACCGATCGTTTCACCCTTTCCTGTCGTCTGTTCATATTCTTCTCATGCGCTGCCCTAATCCATGCTTCAAGAGCTTCAAACTGGGTCGGTCTAGGCAAGGGTCTCATTGAGGTCATGACTGATTTTAATCGATGTAACACCTCTAATCTGAACGTCCCGTACTTCGGGAACGTCAGTTCCTCATTTCCTTCAGTAATCTTACTCCACTCTGATATCCAAAGGATCGTATGCAGCCCAACATTCACTGCCATATAACGGGCTGGCGTACCCTCCGGCGGGGCTTCTTCCCCTTCATACGATCCCCGCTTCTCTCTTTTAAACACCGCTTTCAGCCATTTAAAACACTTCATAATTATGCGCACAATATCCAGCCTCGCTACTCTGTTTACTTCCTGATGACAATCCACCAATCCTGTCGCGGCTTTGCTAGCTTGGCCTATCGCAGCGCGGTTTTTCTCCGGTCGGCCAATCACGTCGCGACCCTGTCTGACGTCTTTGCTAGCTGGCCTATCACAGCGCGGTCTTTCTCCGGTCGGCCAATCACGTCGCGACACTTTCTGACGTCACTTTTCTCCGCTTCGCAGCAGCACCCCTCCTTTCTCAACTCGTCTCCCGGTTATGCATGCGTCCCATTCATACACCGAAAAATGACTACTTCCAACCAAGCGGTCACTTCTCTCGACTGTACGTCCACAGTCTATCTGTAATTGTCAACACAACTGACGAAATGTCTATCGTCTCTCTGATAGGTTGCTTACACACACAGTAACTTCCGACCAGCGTCCGTTACTCATGCACTCACTCTTACGGTCCCCCTATCTCGGTCCTTCGGGTGATCAATGGTACCTCATGACCCCCTTCACACTAGTTGACAATTACTCTGGGTGTCCGATACACCCGAACCACTTAAGCTCTCCTTGAACTTAAGATTTCCACCGGTTGCGCGCGCTCACAACCTGTTCCACAGTCACTCTACAGACATTCAACTCCGCCAGACATTACAACATAGATACAATACAAAACACCGCAATCTAACACGCATAACCCTTTATACTCACTCTCGACCGATACTGCTGCTTTTTCTGTCTCACGTCATCCGGATCTTCTTCGGCGGGCTGTTCTTCCGATCATCGATCTCTAGGGGCCTTGGGGTAAGCTAACCTGGCCTAGGTCACCGTCCTCAAGAAGGCAACCATCCTCTATAGCTACCAACTGAAAGGGCGAGATTTTGATCGATACCTTATCTCTATTGATCCAAACCTCGATCTGGTCGACTGAACCTTTGTTGCCTGTCTTGGAGGAAAACAGTACACCCATTTCCAAGTTAGTTCACCCAATAAAGGACTCTGCTCCCAAAGATCACAAACAACTTCTAGCTTTCAAAAGTTTATTGTAAAGATATGATAAGCTGCAAATACAGGCATCTCAGAATGAGATTCACGAGATACACAGGTCCAATTACATACATGTGCTCTCGGAAAGCCCTCAGACGAGCAACGGAAATCACTAACACAAGTTCTAAGAATAATAAAGCTATCAGCATAGACGCATATCTCTCCTTCATTTAAGTTGGAGGAAAAGCACAGGTTAGGCTGTCCCTACCCTGCTCTAGATGGTATCCCTACTTAACCAAATCCCAACCTAACAAAGGTGTCAGCAGTGAATGACCCCCAAGGGAAGTCACCCACTCTAAGTCTTTTGGTGAAAAACCTATAGTTCTCCAGTCATGACCCCTCTCTGCCTACCCATCCACTCTCTAAAGGGTCCTCAGGTATCTGCTCTAACTCCACCCAGGGGTGCTGTCCCTAATACAAAACAGTCAACAACATTTGAGACGCCCCTTGCGAGACGCCCCTCACGTGGTGTAGCTTCTGGCTTTTTCCATGATGCTTTGTATTGGGCCTCATACGTTAGAGTTGACCTTGCTTCTCAGACTCTTCTCCGGCCCGCTGATACCCCTCAAACATTCCAGAACCCTCCTCCATGTCTAGGCCGTCTACTGAACAGACCTCTATTCATTCATTTATAATTGGATCCCCCCTCTTCCTTTGCAGACAGATATCTGCAGCCAAGAACCCAACTCTCATAGACTTCCAAAAAGAAGGCTTGCAACATTTCTCAGCCCAGACATGTACGTATAAATCAACGTTAAAACATTTCAGGCCTACAATATTTCTCATCATGATTATAGCATTCAACTTCTTCATTAATTAAAACATGTTAATATTCTTATTCTATTATTCAATAAACATTTCTATAAATCATGGCCCATTTAATGCAATGGCCAAAACATTAATACAATCTGTGTCGTGAAAAGAAACACCTTCCCTTTTAGCTCTGGCCCTGAGGCCTACCACATTCTGCGTTTAACCGCATACCATCTTATGTTTTAACAGTTACACGACATGGATTCAGAAATAATCACATCTACTAAAATCATATAATGTCACACATTTCTGTATTAGTTCCACTTCTACTTAAATCCCTACATTAGCTATACATTCAGAGTATAATTACAGATACTATTAGCACTCATGGCATTTCTCCTCATGATTTGTGCTTACTACTGGTAAGTGTGATGTACTCATACATTTAAGTCAGTTTGCGCTCTCTCACCACCACCCCGTCCCACCCTAACCCAGCCCAGAACCTATGAAAACTAAAATGATAATAACAACCTTATTATCATTTTATTTTTCCTGCTCTGAGAGCAGTGGGACGAGGCTCCTTCCCCTTAGCGGAGAAGCCACCCCTGTTTAGAATATTCTCATTAGGAGAAACTGCTGAAAACCGAAATATACATAGAAGCAGTGAGAGACTATTTCATTTAAAGGAGATTGTGTTAGTTACCAGAGTGTTGACAATTAACAGAAAAGTTTTTCATTAAAATGCTAATTAAGTGACATGATTTCTAATTAACATTTGTATGTTCTTGTTTATTCACGTTTAACAAGCCAGACATCCAGGTGTGAGTAATTAGGCTTTAAATATCATGAAATGTCTGTACAAGGGTGATACATCTTGTATTTTGCAGGCAATTAGCAATGAATGTCAATTTATTTTAAACATCGATTTCAAACTATAGTTTAATACATACAGGGGTGAGATTTTCAGGAGATGTGTATTTAAGGCCACAGCCAGACCCCAGCTCCGAGGAGTCCTTCGATGGGCCTCGCTGCACCTTCCTGAAGCTTCTTCCAAAGCATACTTTAGTTGGTGAATTATGGCACTGTTGACTGTTTTCTGCCCACAACTGGAGAGAGACACTGCTAAAAACCAGAGAGCAGAGAACTCAGAGGGCCAAATACACAAAGCTTTATTGCAAAGTAGCTGTTTCTTACTCCAGGCCTAAGTGTATCCTATTCATTCATTTCCAAGAGTAAGATGCTATTGCACTGGATAGATAGAGGGTACTCCTTCCTGACAGAGGCTGAAAAGAAATGGGAGGAATGAAGGGGATATATTATCGGGAAGACAGGGCTGCATCAGTGGTGACACTCTCCCATAAGAGTAGAATAACACAGATGAGGAAACAGATTATCCAGTATAAACTAGGTGAACTACCAGCCTTCAGTATCCCGTGCCAAGTGAAACCTTTTAAGACATACTTATTCAAAGAAATCATTTTTCTGAATTAGGCCCTGAGAGAACGATTGCCTGCCTGGGCCTTCCATAAAGTTGGCCTCTTATTTAGTGGACCCAAGAGAGGGCAAATATTATACACACCATTTGCTTTCATTACTCTCTTGATTACTGTTTTTTCTGAATCTGCCCTGTGGGTTATTGGTACAGCCACTTATTGATACGGCCACTTGCTGACTAGTGGCAGAATGACTGTGGAGGTCATAGTGGAACATTGCTGTGACCTCCTTTCCGTGTGTTCTCTTGCTACTGTCATCGGTCCCTGCTATGTTGGGGCTGCACGACCCTGCTTCCCAGTGTGATATTAGACCTTTACTCACCCACCTCCATTATAGTGTAGAAAGATACCCCCATCGTGGGAAACATCCTTTACAACACAACTTTTACCACGCAGTGCTATTACAACGCAGGTTTTACAACGAAAACCATTAAAACGCATTGCGCTGGGGGCGCTCTAGGATAGGGAATAGATTTAATTTACTATCCAACACCTTCCCTAGTGTCCACGGGGACTGGAGTTGGAATAGTAAATTAAACTATTCACTATCCAGCACCCCAAAGCGCTATGCGTTGTAATGGTATGCGTTGTAAAAACTGCGTTGTAACAGCATGCGTGGTAAAAGCATGCGTTGTAACGTCATACATCCCCCATCCTGGACCCTTTAGACGGTTTGAACAGTCATCAGTGAGTAAAAAAATGATTACACGCTATGAGTAGGAATTAAATACCCTCATATAGTCATCGAAATAGTAGGACTATGCTGATAGAAAACATAGCACCAAGGTTTAGTGCCTTGTAAGGCACTTCCACAAGTAGCCAACGTAGGAATTACGGTGCATGGAGAAAACATTTTTTCCAGGAGGAGAAACATTTTCTCTTACGCACCCGTGAAATTTAGGAGTGTTATCTATCTGTTCTGAGACTGGAAACATTTAATTAAATCATTTTAAAAGTACCTTTACAAGTGTTTCCAGAAGGATAATGTCTAAGCTAAATGTTTAGAAGTATCTGAAATCTTAGAGTGCCCCTTGCAATTTCCTCGGATACCTTTACATTTAGATTCCACAAATGTCAGACGGTAGAACAAGTGTGATACTGTCAGATTTCTCTTCATTGTAAATACTCTTTAGAAGTCTAAGATGTCACTTATCCAGATTCTGTATATAAGGACATGTGAAATTTAGGATCACAAATATTTAATTTTGCACATCATATTTACTCCTAGGTGAACCAAAACATTTGCAAATCAGGCCCCTCGCATTTTGTGCATCTGAGTTAGGATTTGTAGGGCTAAAACTGAGAACTTTAACTCATTTACGTGCTGCTGCTGATGGCAAAGCCTATGGGAAATGACTCACCTGCCCGATTCAAAGATCCATGCCAAGTCACTGCAGATTATTTTGCAGAAAGTGCTTCCACAGTAGTACACTTTCAGTATAAATGTTCACTACTGCCTAGTTTGACATGTGATTGTGGTATGGCGGACCAGTTGGCATATTTTTTGTTTGTATTGACAAACAAAAGATTAATGCCACTAACACGCTCCGAGTTTTCTCCCAGTGCAGGAACTGTGGTCTATTTTTTCTGCCAGGACCAATCGGTGGGGAAAATGTTCATTGGTTCCCTCAACTCAAAAAGAGGCAGTATAAGAACAATGTGGGTGGAAGGGACATCTGATGGCTTTTCTATTCCCTTTTATGTGTTCGGATTGAACAACTGTGCAACATAACATGAAATAAGTTGTGAATTTACACCATTTTATCTATCTGTTGAATGCTCATGCCATTGTGCCCTGCCATTACCTACTCTTTGCATATTCATTTCATTGTCTACAGCTATATTCTACCCTTTGCACATTGATTCCATTTTTTCCTGCTATTACATACTCTATGCACATCGATGCCATTTTCTCCTACCATTACCTATTATTTGCACGTTGATGCTTATAGTATGGACTTGGTCCAAAATTAAATAATATGGCTCACTGTTTCACCTACTATCCCTTCCAGGGTTCACCCCATTCCCACGCCAACCACTTCTCCTCTAGATGACAGATCATGGTCAGAGTATTATGATTCAAAGAGCTATTTTAGCATCACAAGCAAATACCAAACACATTTCCGAGATCAGTAAATGATCAGAGTTTGAATACGTTTTAAAAGCTTTATTCTCATTAAGAGATTAGTATTGTTCTTTTCATTCTGTTTTTGGTATTTATTATTATAGCCTTACAGCCCGCCAAAGCGAGCTATACCAGCTATAAAAGGCCTGCTGCAGCGTTATAGGCCTGGGCCGAAGGTGAGGGACTTTAACAAAGCAGCAGGATTTTAATTGCCAGTATAGCCCTGCTACGAAGGGCTATAAGGCTATTAGAACATTCTGCCACTAGAGGGAAGAATGTTCTAACAAATAACACAAAGCCTTCAGGAAGCGCAAGGGAATTGAAATCCCCTCAGGCTCCCTGAAGCCTTAAACATTGGAATGTTGGAGCTCCGGGCTGATACCAGCCATTATAAGCCCGGAGCCCTCCATTATTTTCAATGGAGCTACCAACATTCTAATGTTCTAATAGTCAATAAATCTTTTGTAAGTCTATAGAAATCCCATAAAAAGGTTTGGTTAGAATCAAATAGACAAAATAATGCAGCCAGCATGTTACATAAAGAAATACACCCAATTCTAAAAAGGTCAGACCAGAATTTCAGAGTTAGTAGAACCTATGAAGACTTCAAGCTCAAAGGAAAAGAGTGAGATTAAAGGAGCATAAAGCTTAAAACCAATGTTAAGCAGCAGATTCCCATAAAGTGTAGTTTATGAAACTCAGCCGAGTCTCAGTAATCAAGTAAGTGATCCTACAGTTGCAGTAGTAATCTGTAAACGTAAAGCCTGAAAATGAAGTAAGGATGAACAGAAGCAGCAGGAGGAACAACTGTCAGAAGGTACGTCAAAAAGTATGGAGAAAAGGCATAAAAAATAGATTTTTTTAACTAACTAAGAACACACACTAATATAAAAGACATGAATACCTTTTGCAGACATTGTATCAGGCTTCTTCTTCTCTGGTCCATTCAAAAGGCAGCTCTCCTATTTGAGCAGGTTCTGTTCTTCCTTTGCCACAAAAATACTTACGGATTGTAAAGTCTTATTATGAGTTAGCTACAGGCATTTGTAGTTAAGGTGTGCAAACATAAGCCTCAGTGCCATAGGCATTGATTACAGGCTGGCCTTTTAAAGTAATTCAATTATGCAAATGATGTAAAGAATGTACGATGCTAATGAAAAGAAACATCTTTGCAAAAAATGCATTTCATTAATACGAACAAGAAATATCGTTTTGAATGGACAACTATTCTATTCATGCATTATGTGAAATAGGGTAAGAATTGTAAGTTTAATCATTACAAACAATATGTTGCTTAGTAAAATAATACATTTGATTAAAACTGGAACATTCTTCAACTATGACGAACATTTCTAAGCATGTCACATTAAGGTCAGGCTTCTAAATTATTTGTGCACAGGTCAGCAATATTAGCCTCACTTTTAGTTAAAGGAAGCTTGCTTCTTAGAATGTCTATGGCTTTTACACAGAGCTATTGCAGAGCTATTGCAGTTTGCACATTTAAAATGTGTGTCATTGCTTTGAATTTTAGGTTAATCATTGCACATTTTTAAATGTCATTCTAAATAATTTGCATTTTAACTAGTCGACCTTCTCAATGCCCTTGTCCCCAGGCTTTACCTACTCTTTGTACTTTGGTACCTTTGTCTCCTGCCATTACCTACTCTTTGCACATTGATGTTGTTGTCTTCTGATGTTACCTACTCTTTGTAAGTTGCTGCCATTGTTCCTGACATTGCCTACTGTTGGCATGCTCATGCCATTTTCTTGGTTTACTTACTCCTAGGTCAACTGTATGTGCGATTGTCCATGGAATCATATCTTTGGGGACCCTTCATTACAACCACATGTTCATTTTTTTTTGATGTTAGGGCTCAGGATAAGGCAGCAATGCAGCTGAGTGAGTTGGAAGAGGAGATGGATCAGCGGATACAAGCTGCCGAACACAAAATAAAGACAGAGGTGAGTCTGCACTTAATTAGGGAATAGTGGAACCGGACAGTTACATGCAAGAAGACATTTAAACTGATGGGCAATGTCCAAACAGGGAACATTGGGAGTGTGAAACCTTTGGAGTGAAGTGTTATAAAGCATCATTTTATTTTCACTCCACAACATAATTCACAATGAATTTCCAGGTTTATGGGTAACCTGAAAACACCACACATCATCCAGGACAGTATGGCATCTGCTGTGACAAAGGAAATGGCAACCTATGAAATATTGTGCATATTTTTTTTTCAAATGTAATGCCTACAAATGTAATTTTAGCTTATATATATATGTGCTTTCTAAATCTTTAATTGGATTCCCCGCTCAGTGTCGGATCCGGTCAGACGACTATCAGCTATCACGCCAATGCCCAAGGCATTGTCCAGGGCTACTCTCCCCATTGTGGCTGCACATCCTGACCTGCTATCAGCGGTCACATTATCCTGACATCCAGTAATCCTCCAATCATCCTTGGCATATTTACCGCCGCCAGTGAACCCGATTGGGTTCACTGTAAGTATATTTTTACTCGTTCACGCACATGGTTGACACGCCACACCACAAATGAATGAGCCTTTGTGAATCGCAGATGTCCCCCATTCTGTTGGTCCTGACGAGACCCCTTATTCAGAGTTGGGTCGAAACGCTGTCTACGCTTTATGTAAGCGAACCACGTAGACAGCACCTATGATTGTATAGAGTCGCTGTAACATTCTATTGTTATCATTTATTGGTCGCTTTCATCATGAATATACATTCTTTGGAAACCCTGTAAATATTTCTCACTTAATGTCACTCAACTGTTCTGTTTTTTGGTTCTTTGAATACACTTGGGACACTCCGCACTGTCTGAAACCTATTCTGTACAATTTATATGTTATTTACTCCTTTTTTGAAAACAATACAAATTCAATTTTGATATGAATCCTGGTGTTACAAGCTTTATCTCTCTCTCTAGCATCCCCCCTAACCCTCAGCTGATATCGCAATTATGCCTTATATTTACTAAAGAAAATATATGTATTATTCCACTGGAACCATTGTTCTCATTATAAATTCTAAATCTTGAAGTCACTTAATAAATGCCTGTTTATTCTTCTACCAGTGAAAAATCTTTTCATGTTTTGGCCATGCCTACTGGAGTAGTGATTATATGATATACGTGCAGCACCAGTAAAGTGAGTGGTGTAATTTCTCTGACATCATAATGGCATAGGATGTGATATCATATCCCTTATTCCATCTTGATGCTATCAGACGATTGACCTCACTTATTTTTGACCTTAAACACAGGCCTCAAAAATTGTCTTCGCCCCCTGAAATTGGAGATGGAGTCAGTAAAAATTCCATATATATGTCTGTAAATGTACTACTAGTAGTGACTTTACAGCAGTATTTGAAATTTCGCACACTTGTCAGAAACCCCTGCTATCAGGGCAAAGCTCTCCCAGCAGAAAGTATAAAGAACTTTTCAAAAGTTAATTACAGTTAAAAGAAATTAAACATATTTGTAAGTTAAATGTTAGGATAAAATAATTGTATCTATAAATTTTATATGTAGAATATTTCTTTTAAAAATACTTAAGCATTATTGGATAAACTTTAAATGCAGTTTGTGAATAGCAAAAAGGGCTTACTCTTTTTTGGGTAGGCGTACGTCCCTTCCTGAACTCCTCACTAATCCTCCTTTACCCGTCCTTACACTTCCCTAAACCTCTCCCTTTTTATAATAATTATTCCCCATTTTCAAGCCACTCCTCCATCCCTCTCACATTTATTACTATAGCCTTATAGCCCGCCGTAGAGGGCTATACCGGCTATTAAAGGCCCTCTCCAGCGTTAAAGGCCCCGAGCCGAAGGCGAGGGCCTTTAACAAGGTAGAGCGACTTTAATAGCGGTATAGCCCATCTACGAAGGGCTATAAGGCTATTAGAACATTCTGTCACTAGAGGACAGCATGTTCTAACAAAAAAACCAAAGCCTTTTGGGAGCGTGAGGGGATTGGAATCCCCTCAGGCTCCCTGAAGCCTTTGTTCAAGCCAGAGCTGTTAACAAAGAAACATTGGAATGTTGGTGATCCAGGCTTATACCAGCCATTATAAGCCCAGAGCACTCCATTGTTTTCAATGGAGCTCCCAACATTCCAATGTTCTAATAAAACGTAGGTGTAAATATGCGAAGATCTCTGCAGTTGAAGCAGAGATCTCTGCACATAAATGATAGGAGGCGGGGAGACCCCCACACAGGTTTGTGAATAGCATTTTGAAGTACGTTTAGTAGTGCTATTGTAGTACTACTAAACGTACTACAAAATACAGTTTGTGAATTGCCCCCCGGTGCTAAATTTATTGCAAGATTGTTGGAAATACCATCTTTTGTGTGTTATCCCCTAGATTTTTCTTGCCCTATCTGCTTTGTCAGTATTAGAATCATAAGCATTTTCCCCCTGCGAAGCAGGATTAAAGTGCCTTTGCTCCACCTTCAATCATTGTTAACTTGGCTTATTCCTGAATGGCATATTTGACTTGACTGCAAGTCCCTAGAATATATTCTGGAAAGTGAATTCAAGACCTAGTGTTAAATGCCACCGATGAACTGCACCACTCACTGTGCCATCCTCTACATCTATTATAGGAATTAGTGCTAGTGTCTTAGGGTCTAATTTAGATCTCAGCGGATGGGTTACTCTGTCACAAAAGTGATGGATATCCCGTCTGCTGAAATCTATAGGATATAATGGGATTAAGATATCAGCGGAGGGGCTATTCGTCACCATTGTGATGGAGTAAGCCATCTGATTAGATCTAAATCAGGCCCTAATGTATTCTCACTCCTGTACTTCATTTATTCCTAGTCTACTTTATATATAACTGATGGGGTGGGGAGACTGATCACTCAAGCAGTATGCATCCCAGAGATTATGAAAAGATGGGGATGCATGTAGTATTAAAGTATCAATTTCTGTAGGTTCTCTGTTAGTGATTTTACATATATTGTTCTGAGGTTGGGAGCATGTGCTTTTGCATGAGATCTGGAAGTGACAGATCTAATTCATGAGTGAACAGATTGAGAAGAGTTAATAGTCAGGTAGGTGTGGTGCTGGCGGTACATGTAAAGGCCCTTTTTATTCCAAATCCCTTGGCAGATGGCATTGTCCAGTTTATTAGTCAGTGCTTGGGCTCAAAGCAGATCTACATTTGCATTAAGTGAGATCCTGATTCCCATTAAAAATATATGACTCCTCAAGGGGAGAGTTCACTTATTCAGTCCATGGTGTCCTTGGCAGTCACGAAATATATTGAAGTACTTTCTCATGTAAGTGCATGGCATTGTCTCCTCGATACTTACCCTTCTACTTCACGTTGTGTTTCCAGTATGATTAATATGCTGATGATTGGTGTGGAGTGTTGTGGAAAGGTGTGCAAAGGTGTGCAAAGGTGTGGGTATGGAGACGTTATGTGATGCAGCAGTGTGATGTGATTTTAGAGGGTTGATTTCCTGTTGTTTAGTGTAGGAAATTGTGATGTGCTACAGTATATGGTGGATTTAGTGTGGAGTGCAGTGGAGTGGTAAGGTGGCATGGAGAAGAGATGTGATATTTTATAGTATAGTGTACACAAGGTGTACTTTGATATGTTTGAGTGGGGTGGTAAGAGTGGAGTGTTGATAGGTGGTGGTATGGAATAGTGACAGATGAAGTAATGTGGATTTGTGAGCCTTAGTTCGATAGGTATAAGGGACCACTGAACAAAATCTGTCTAGTTTGACTGATTTTGATTTGATTAACTTTCATTGGACTGGTGGTGTGGGAGGAAATATTACCAGGGTCAATTGGGAGGGAATAGATTTTTACTTGATATGTTATGTTGTATTGCAATAAGAACTAACTGTTGTCCTGGAGCTGGACAGTTCTATTCCCGTTATTGGACCATGTAAATAGGGCCATTCTTAAAGCACTCCTGAAGGGAAGATATGAATATATCACCTTCACAGTGAGAGGAAGAGTATTCCAAGCGTTGACATCTGAGTGGCTGAAAGAAATTCCTCTTTAACGGCTACATTCAAGGTGTGTAATTTTCAAATTGTTGTCCAAAGCTAACCGGAGAAAATGATTAGGGTGATATTCCTGATCTCTATTCTGGAGATAATGAGGAACTTTTTCTGCATTGCTTGATGAACCAGCTATAAGCCTTGAACTGAATTCTTAATCAATTGGGAGCCAATGTACTTGTTTCCACTGAGAGGAGACATGAACCTTTTTTGATAGATTCTGTAAACGGAAAGGAGGCCGGGTTGTGAGAGAGTGCACCACCTAGGTCGGTCATGTGGTGTTCAGGATATTGCCCACCTCAAATGATCAGCCGCCCCTTGATCACAAATCAAAACATGCATGGAATGTGGATGAGAGGCAATATCAATTATTAACAAGTAAAGCAATGCAACATGTACAAGGTGGAAAAACAATCGGTAGTCATTGGTCTCTGTGCATCTTTATTTCAAATACGCCTGGTATGTGTTTTGTTGGAGACAACCAATACATTTTGCCCAAACATGGACTTCTTCAGGGCAATTGATGATGCGTTAAATGTCTTGCAAGAGTAATAGACATCATAACCCGAGGTCGGCCTGGTTTGTCCGTTTCTGTCAGTTAGGTAGAAACTAAAGAGGCCTCAAGCTTAAGGGACCGCCTGTGTGTCCTAGTCGGCTGAATATGGTGATGTCCAGTTGGTAGATCTAAGCAGCCACTAACGCTTCAGTGGAAGCAAAAGTTTAAGTGTAGATCGATTGTAGAGTGATTCCAACCGTGTCCAGATAGCGTCCTATGCTCAGCGGGGACCTTGTACCTGTTAAATTGCTTTACTTGTTAATAATTGATATTGTCTCTCATCCACAACCTTTTTTGATAGCTTGAAAATGAATTGAACCACTAGGTGCTGGATTGAATGAAACTTCCAAATCTCAGGCATATTCATACCTAAATAGAGGCTATTAAAGTAATCCATCCTTCATAAGATCAGAGCCGTTACTGCCAACTTCTGCTCTTCCAAGGGGAGGGAGGGGAGAATTTTCCTCAACAGCCTGAGATGAAACAGACAGGTTACTTATTTGCTTTTGAAAAGAGAATATGTCATGCATATAAACACCAAATCCTTTAATGTATTAGTGGTCAGAGTGGAGCCCAGGTCTGAAGGCCACCATGTGTTTGACCAGATCTCTCTATCTTGTCCTAATAGCATTACCTCTTTGTTGTCTGTGTTGAGTTTAACTGCTGTCTCCCTCAACCATTTAGCTGTCTCCACATGCAGGTTTTAAAAGTTTCATAGTTCTGGTATTGGCCTCCATCAAGCCAAATAAACAGCTGGGTGTGATTTGTATACATCATGAAATGAAACCCATGGTATCTTATAAGTTTCACCAGTGGGATTATATAAATATTAAACAGCCAAGGGCTCGAGGATGAACCTAGATGCATCCTTAAACCTCCTATTTGATTTGGAAATTCTTCAGATAATGAATTGTCCATTTTTGCTTTTTGACGGTGGTCACTAGGGTAAGAGGCTACTCATTGTAGAGCCAAGCCACGACACCTATCTCCCTCAACCTGGCTAGAATGAAGGTATAGGAGACGGTGTTGAAGGCTGCTGATAGATCCAGAAGAATCAAAGCAGTGCAGCCTCCTCTGTCCAAGGTTCATCTCAGCTCATCCACTACGTCAATCAGAACTGACTCAGTACTATGTCTGGTTCGAACCTCTGATTTACCGGATCCAGCACCGACTGAGGGTCTATAGAATACATAAGGCTTTTTTCTACTATTTTTTCTAGCATTTTCAGAGGAACTGACAACAGGAAAAGATAGTGGAAATGTGCTAAAATAGCGGGATCCACTGAGGGTTTCTTCAATATAGGAGGTACTGTAGTAAGCTGCAGTGGAACGACTGCTACCTTCGTGGATTAATTGCACAATCTAGCTGAACCCAGCTTCTAAGAAGCCATATGTAAGTGAAGAGCCTTATTTTACTACCATTAGAAGCTCTCTGGCGTCTTTTGTAGAGAGCTCACCAAACTCCACAAGCAGTATTGGTTTCTCTGATATACCTCCCCTTTGTTTGAGTCGAGATAGTGTCTCATTTGACAATATATATTGTCTCATTTGGCAGTTCATCATCATGATCTGAAGAAATCGTGTTCATTAACAGTGACCATTGAAGATATTGCATGACATTGTGCTCTCTTGGCTGTGTGTGAAGGAGCTTTCATTATCCATTATTTGGTATACTTTGGGACATTCCTGTGCCAAGTAGGTTACTCTGGATAGGATGGAATATAGCTGGTACATCATCAAGGATTCATGAATTTTGAAGCCTGGGTTACATCGAACAGCGGCACAAAGCAGCAAAGGCAACAGACAGGTGTATTTGAATTTATTCCAGTATCGAGATTGCCACTGAAAAGTTCAATTTATCCTATATTGAAAATATGTCTTATTTTGCACCCCTCATTGATCAGAAGGTCACCTTTAATAGATCGAGCAATATGTAAAATTCTAGGTTCTCTGTGAATTAGTATGAGAGGTTGCATTCTGGGAATTTGGCACGGTAAGGCAAGGTAAAAACCATCCTGTATTTTTTTATGTTTGACAGAGTGATGGGATGGGTTTTTGGGTGGTGATTTCATAATCGTGATGTTCTCTTATTGAGTAACCAATTTAAACCAATTTAATCTGGAATAATGTGTTGGTAAATAAATAAAAGAGTTGAGAAAGTGAGAGTGCAAGTAAGAGTTTGAACATTTAATGGATCAATGAGTTCTTGCCATCCTGCGTATCTCTAAGCTGCCAATTGTCTGTAGTTCAGTTGTGACATCAAATTTATTTTCAGATGATGTTCTCCTGTGTGAGTACCTGCGATAGTTTAGAACTGTTTTCAATCAGTTCCATTCCAATGAAGTTGGTCTTGTTGTTGACAATATATTGTGGATTTTGGTCTTTCTGTGTTGACCAACGTTATTGTTGGACTTGGCCCTTTTGGCAGGTTCACCCCTAAACTTCTTGCCTTTTCTGTGACCTGATATTGGTCGTTTTTGACATCTGCGCACTTTAGCACTGTGGCCCAGTGTAAAGTGAGGGCGCGCTCTGAGTGCGTGTGGTGAGATTGGCCTGCTCTCCCATAGGAATGCATGGGGGATATGTGTATCCATAGTAATTCCTGGTGTGAGAAGAGTGCAGGGGCGAGTTTAGTATGTATGAACTCGTAAGAATAAATGCTGCGCAATGGGGTGCGCAGATTTATGGTGACTGGTGGAGAAATGAATAGAAAAAGGGGACCCCCTGAAGCTAGTAACAAGTTCCTAGGTCGGGGCAATAATATTTCAAATATAACGAATCCTAGGCAACTTGAGGGTCCTGAAGGTTATCAGGTACATCAACACATGTATAACAAATGCTACAGTGTACTGAACAAATAACAGCAAATAAGATTAAAAGTATATTATTCATTTATTTATGTATTTTCGCACTGTATTTTTGCCTGGTGGTTTGATTATGTATTTCACCTTTAATAAATATATCTTCCTCTCTTGAACTTAAGCCAGCTTTTTTTACTTCATGCCTCCACCTACAAGTAGTTTTTTCCATCAGTTACAGTGTACTGGAGTGTGCAATATGTTTTGTGTAATTGTAATGTTTAACTGTTCTTTTTTAGAATCTTCAAGTGGTTCTCCAGAAGAAGGCGTGTGTTATGCCGAAATGCGCGTAGAGATTACCATTTAACCCACTGTTTTGTTCTTTTAAATACATTTTGAATTGATTGTTCATTGTATATGTATTGCATTCACATTATTATATGCCCTATATTATTTTGGCATAACTGTTATTTACTGTATTATTGCCACCTCACTTGGTTTTTATCTTTAATGTGTATTCTTTTTTTTTTTTAAATAAATGAATAATATACTTTTTAATTTTATTTGCTGTTATTTGTTCAGTACACTGTAGCATTTGTTATACATGTGTTGATGTACCTGATAACCTTCAGGACCCTCAAGTTGCCTAGGTTTCGTTATATTTGAAATATAGACTGGTGGAGAAATGCCACTTCTAGATGTTGGCATTTCTGTGTGCTATGTATCTGCCTGCCTGATGTGAATTGCATGTCTGGCTTGTGAATGACAGAGGCTGGTGAGGTGTGGGTGGCTCCAGGAGGGGCGGGATGAGTCAGTGCTAGGCTGAATAGGGACATCTGCATTCTGAGTAGTGGGAGAGGAGGTCCCTGGTCCCTTAATAGGAGTGTGCCTGCCGTAGTAAATGCTGGCTCCCCTGTGGTGTGTCTGATGACGAGCCCCCACCTGACAAAGGGGAAGAGGAGCCTTGTAAACAAAGTGCTCCAATTCCCCCCTGAACCAGTTGCATCTGGTTCCCCATACCCTACACTGCAAGAAGCGGGAGCCTACTACGCATTTCTGGGTGCCTTTAGACCAAAGCAGGGGCCCACCCCACGTTTTGGAATTCTCCAGCGAGAGCCCACCCCGCTGTTACTTGCCTCCATAAGCGGGTGCGCACCCCGCTGTGGTGTTTATGTGGCGGTGGAAGCTCACCTCTCACTTCACCTCAAGAAGAGACAAAGCCACCGCTCCGGGAGCGACCCGGAAGCCAGGCAGCTGTGCCTGGTTGTGGGCGAGGCAAACAAGGCCGCCAATTGCAGCAAGGCTACAGAGGAAGCAAGACGGGAGCCAACCCCATGCTCCAGTGCCCGTGAACCGGGAAGGAGAATCCAGGTGGGAGCCCAACCCGCCTTCAGATGTCCAGCGGGAGCGCACCCCGCTATGAGAATCCTCCCCAGCGAGGGAGACATCCAGACAGGAACCGGAGCCTCGCATGCTCCTTTTCTGAAGGTCCCAGAGGATCCTGGTGCAAAGCAGAGAGTCCGGGTAAGCAGGGGTTCTCTTATGTACACGGGGGACCCTTGTCCATGCACGTAGCCCCACAAGAGGCGTCCCGGGGACTGAGCTGTCCCGCCAGAGAGCGGGCCGCTCCAACTGTGGCAGCCTGTCAGGGCCCCCTTGCCTATTTCCAGCCTCACCGCACCAGTGCAGGCGGCTGCCACGTTGACCACGGTGTTCTAAAGAGTCCCAGTGAGGACCCTAAGGGGCACAGTGAGTGCCCATGCTCATACTTGTGTTCCCAGCTGCGCCGCACCAGCGCGGGAAGCTGCAACATGGTGCATAAATTGACCAGAGGGCCAGTGAGTGCCCGTGTCTTCAGTGCTTCACAGCTGCCCAGCAATTAGTAGGCAGCTGCAACGTTTAGGATCATTCATTGGGGGGCCCTTGTAGGAGACAGGTGTGAGATACACTCCTTCGCCCCAGCGCAATTGCGCAAGTGAGGATTCTGCTGCATTGGCAGCCGCCCTGACATTTTGGGACAGCGGGCATTTGAGCCCCAGTGGAAGGCCAAATTAGCCTGGGGACAGTTGGGTGATGTTAGGCACTGTGATTTATGCGTAATGTTAGGCCTAATGTGATGTCTATTGCGCAATACCTTTATGCCCTGATCTATGTCCCTAATGATGTTTATGGTTATGAGGTTAGTGCGTAATATGGTTATGCTAATGTGTTTTATGCCAATGTCATACCAGGATATGTTGGGATGGTGTCTAATGCTTAGGTCATTATTTTACCAGTAGTTACTGGTGGTGCTTTACATTTACTATTTGTGCTACATTTACAAATGGTGATTTGTGATGTTTTTGACAGTGTCCCCATTGGCCCTGTCGTGTGTAAATAGTCTCCTGTAAATACTGCCTAGTGCCAGTTGACACAATGTACATTGTGTGATTATGATCTAATGTGTTTATGACAATACAAAGGCTATTTTTGATATAACCTTGTGTGGAGTTGCTTTAGTGGTGTGCCTAGTGTGTTGCTGCTGTGAGGGTGTTGCGCAAACGCTTTACACATTACCACCGGTATAAGCCTGACTGCTCGTGCCAAGCTACCAAGGGGGTGAGCAGGGGTTATCTTTGGCATGTAACTCCCTTGCCCTGACTAGAGTGGTGGTCTCTGCCTGGTTTGGGCGCAAGCCTTAGCCAACCAGAGATCCCATTTCTAAAAGTTATTGCCTGGTTTTAGTTAAAAACCAAAAGCAAATTTGTGTTGGGAAATTCATTACCGTGAAAATCACTTTTTGTTATTCATGCAATGTTATGCAGTGATGGGCGTTTTCGTGTTGTAGATTTTCTGTGGTGTCTATATTGTTTTAGAAGATCTCTTTTATTTTATGTCAAAGTACTGTAATCACCAATTTCTCTCATGTTGGCTGTAAGAAGATTAATCTACTTTGCACCAGTGCTTCATTTGTACCATTGGTTGCCGGTGCGTCGCATAGGCATTTATTTAGTAACACTGGCACAGACGTATGACAGTCCCTCGCCTGGTCGTGTTGTCAGAAAAGCATATGAGCAAAGTGTTTAACAATTCAATATATGATTACAAAAATAATAATACCATAGTGTGCAGACCATTCCTACGTCATTGGGTCACTGATCATAGCTCAAGTTATCACATCTGTAGGATTGCAATAGTAAATGGGTGGTAACTCTTTGGCCGTGCTTGCAAGGACCATCGATGGTGCAAGCTGCAGTTGCCTCCTGATAAATGCCAAGGACCCCAGCACTATTTATTTTACAAATTAAGAACTGCTCTTCACTCTGGATTTGTCACTGCTGCTTTGGGGGGAACTGTCGTTGGATTTTCCAGGGTAGAGTAATTTATAAATGTTCATAAGGTGCTTGACTTAATTCCGCTGAAACTATAGATTCTCTTTTTTACGACTGAAGAAATAAAAGATGTCCAAAAGGAAAGACGGTGTTATATTCCTTGACTTATTGCACCATGTGAGCGCCTGTCTGAGTTCTATCTGGTTGGCCCTGTTTTTCTGGCAACTTTGGCCTTACTTATGCTGCCTTGAGTATGCTTCTTATTGCTGGTGATATTTTACATTTCCCATAGTAAAGAGCTCGGTGATATCACCTATACTCTGCCACTTTCATTGGTCAATTGGTCCTGTAACAGGATTTAAATTCTGTATTCCCAGAGCCTATGGTTTCTAACCAAACACAAGATGGCTTAAGTGCGTTTCCCTACTGGATATACTATGCTTATAATAACCATGAGGTCGCTTTCCACTGGTCTGCAGGTGATAAGATAGAAGAGTGAGATTAATTCATAGTTACTGCATACCAATTGGCAGGAAATTTGGTGAGATCCACAAATTTGAATGTTCTGTTTTTCCTTAATATACCAGGCGCCATATTAGCAATGGGATACATGGCTCTTCTTTGTACCAGTAAGAATTTACACTGGTTTTGCCTAGTGCAGATACAAGGTTCTTCCCTTATTACATGAACAAAATGCTCACCTGTGATGATTCTTTATGCTAGTGGATATTTTGTAGATAAAACAGCACAAAACATTGAGTTCCAGGTTAGCAGCTCTTTTGTGTTTATGTGTGGGTGGCCAACATGAGGGCATGAGACGTGTCAGATTGCTCATACCTCGTGCAGACTTTCAGGGTGCATCCTCAGTGACCCCTTCCACAAGTCTGATAAAACGCAGGGGACCACTATACTCCCTCCTGAATTCAGCAACCTACAGAGAAGTCTCAGAAGGGTCCCTGAGACCATCTCTACTCTACCCCACAAGAGCCCTGGACGTACCAAAAATGTGAATAGGGCACATTTATTATGTCCTTCAGGGTCTTTTTTGCCACGTACCTGCCTCAGTGATATGAAGTGTGCACATGGGCAAATAGGCTCTCTCATTTGAATGGACCATACCTCCATGCAAATGAGGGAATATCCTTTACCTTTACCACAATGCCAGCTAGATCCACCTCACACAATTGCGATTACAGATGAGGTTACAAAAAGAGCTCCAACTCCATTTGTAATCTGAAAGGGCCCCTAGATAAGCAGAAAGAGAACTGATGTCTGTGGTGCTCAATGTCACTTTTAGTAATACATCCTGCAGTGTTTATAATTGCCGTTAAACACATACTTTTTTATGTTTGTAAGTGTTCTATGCTTATGAATACCAGATTAACAAAATCACTCTCTACAGTCATTAGGCTGCACTTAATGACTGCTGACACTGGGACTTAACCAGTATTATAAAATTGACATTTAAATTATATTTAAACGTGTTACTTTGTATGCTAATTAGTTACGAAAAGTTATTTTTTTGAACCAGAAGAATACCCCTTGCTCGTGCACTGGCTGGCATGTTAGACAGCACCCTAGTGTATTGATCAACACTGGTACATATTGGGCTGAGTGTATTGGCCTCCTGGGCTGTATCCCTGTTACTCGAGTGCAACGCCCTGGCAACCTGAGATTTGCCATGTAATAAGGATTAACATACCGGTATGTAGAGCAGCCGCCATAACAGTAAGCAACACCCATGAGAGTGATACGTCTGTTGTAAAATTAACGAATTAAAAAAATTATTCTGGGGTGGGCAACTCTGCAAACCACTCTGTTATATCCTACATATTTATATTACATGTATTCTAGCCCTGCTGCCTTTAGCTGCTCAGCCAGAGTGTGTCTTGGTATTAGACTGTTGGTGTGCCTGTGATGCGTGGAATGCCTGGGTGACTGAGTGGGGTGAATGTGGCAGTTGGAGATGGGCTGAGCAGCTAGGGAGGCTGCTCTTGGTGGGGCTGGTACCACACTAGGCTGGCTGGAGTCATCATCTGATGTAACTTGATCTGAAGACTGAATAAACCAGTCTTGAAAATACATCATGGATCCTGGTGTCTTTCCACTAAGGATACAACATAATTTTGGCGACGAGGTCAGTCTTGAACCCCAGTGACTCTTGGTTCAGCAAAGCAACTAAGCAACTAAGTAACTAAAGATCTGAGAGAGTGACCAAGAGATCCTACAAGCAACTTCAAGAAAAAAAAGAAGGTATTTCCAGGCAAGCCAGCGCCAGCCCCACCAGTGTCCTTCCTGTGGACAGCCCCAACGAGCAGTATCACCACCAACTGACACTTCAGCCTGGGAATACATCTGCAACTGTGAGCTGGTGGAGTAGTGCAACTACAACCGATTTTGGGTGGTCCAGCCTCAGCGGTGAACAGTGAGTTGGTTGTGTAGTTCAACTACAGCCTCATCTGGAGTTCCAGCCACTTGGTAATGTACAATATTTTGACTGTGAGTTGGATGGGTAGCGTCTCTACAACCAGGTGTTGGTGTACCAGCCACATCACACTAATGTGTGAAGAGTGCCTTTCTGTTAAGTGACAGAATAAAGGTCAAGGCACGATTTTGAGATTTGTATTTCTTAAGCACTCTGATTGTTTGTGTTCCAGTCACAGCACTCTTCAGAGCCTTCAGTGTCTTTAAATCTTTGGCACAATTTGAGATGTCTAGCCATCAAGCCTACAGTGACTACGCTTTTGGAATTAGTACCTAATGGATGTAAAAACCTTCTGTGTGTTGTGGTAACACTGATGGAGTTACAGTAAGACAAGCCACAATTTTTGATACTGCTTTTAAGCGTACTGACTTTAAATATGCAGTTTTCTCAGTTTCTATCAGGCCTCAGGCGTGTCCAACATTCAGTTACCTCTTAGCCATTTTCCTTCTACTTCGTGTATGGTGAGGATATCTACTTGTACTGTATTTGCCTTGGATCAGATTCTATGGAGCTTCGCAAGTTTTCAGTATAGTGTTCTAATGGCGGAGCTGGACTGTGTTTGTGCCCGTGGTGCTCACTTCTTTGCTTCAGTCACACTGTGAAAGAGCTCCGCATTGCCATGTTTTGTTGTGCTGGTGGTGTGATTGGGAAGAACTCTGACTAACCACTTATAACAAAGTTTTGTGAGAATTCTGGCAGCAATTTCGGCACTGCGTTCAAGTATTTTTTTTTCTCTTCGCTCATCTGCGACTGTGCTGTTTTATTTAAATTAAATTACATGTTGTTGTTCTTCTCAGCAACGGTTGACTTTTGAGCTGTTGAACGACATTTTGAATATTTCGTTTGAAACAATCGCGTGAGTGACAGACATCGCGTGCACTATTACCTGAGTTCTGTTCATCGGCACGAGTGTGGAAGCCTTTGTGATGACGTCCTCCTCCCTTTGTTGCTTTCTGCTGCCCGGTCACGCTTGCAAGCAGGAGCGTGCTGTGAGCCTCCCGGCATTACGTGGATAAACGTGCCGCCATCTTTAGTTTTGTATTTTCTCTGTGCTATCCACGGCTCACTGTCAATAAAGTTTGAGTGAATTGTAACAGCTTCGTTGCGGAGGTATGAAGTTTAGGTTCAACGTGGAGTCTCAACGCAGTGTTTTCTCGACTTGCTCATCTTCTGCAAACGTTTCTGGTAATGTTCCCTTTTTCGTACATCTGGTGGGAAGTCTCTGTCGTGTTAAGAATATCGGAGACCACGTGACGCCAGGACTGGGAGAGTTATTTACCAGCACTGGTCTTGGAGTGATGATCCTTCGTTTCATGTATGTCGAAGGAAATTTTCATTTGTCTTTCCTGCATAGTACTTTGTTTTTCACTTGGAGAGCTTGTCATCTGTGAGTGCTTTTGGAAACGCAAGTCTTGTCTGTACAAGAATTATGAGGAATTACAGTTTGCTTTATTAACCATTACTTTGGGTGTAGGTTGTTTTTCATGACATTATGCTTTACACTGCAATGTGTTCTGGGCTTTTATTGTAGTGTAACTTCTCACTGGTGTGTAAGAGAAATGTCTTGCAATTTCTGCTTTGTGCTGTTTTATTTCTCTTCTACAGGGACAGTGTTCATTCACCGCTTCTCGGGTGAGAGGTCGCTCACCAGTGTGTTATTTCTGTGCTTACTTGCAATGTGCTGTCTCCTTTACTGCATTTTGTTTTGTCGTGATGCCACAGGTTAATGTTAGATGGACTTTCTTAGTTTAGTTTCTAAAGGGTGGTTTTCACAGTTCCCTTGCTTCAGGGGTGGTCGTAGGTTCAGTTATTCCTACACATGTGTGTATATCCTCTTCATGGGGTTTCAGTACTTTGGTTAGTTCCCACATTGGATATTTTAATGGGACAGTGTGTTACTCCTACTTTATGGGGGTATGTAACCTCCACGAGGGGGTTGGGACATAGGTTAGTTTCCATCTGTTGTACCTAGGTTAACTCTTATCAGGGTTGCATGTGGGTTTATTCCCTGTAAGTCGCGCCCGGTACATTAGTACTTACCTTTTTGGTTGGTGTTTTGGGTGACAACCCATTTGCTCTTGTTTCCCTTGCTCTTGGGATTGTAGTCGCAGGG
Source organism: Lissotriton helveticus (assembly GCF_964261635.1). NCBI lineage: Eukaryota > Metazoa > Chordata > Amphibia > Caudata > Salamandridae > Lissotriton > Lissotriton helveticus. The sequence continues at coordinate 1,035,757,371 of NC_136059.1, forward strand.
TATTCTCCCTTTACCCATTGCGTTGTAGTACTTCTTGTTTCAGTAAGAGTTTCTAAGTTCTATGTACTGAAAAATGTATGAAAGTTTCTCTTTTTAAGGGGGGATGAGGGATTCTGCTATATATTTGTTTTAATCTTTTCCATCCTTCTTTAAAATATGTTTTTCTCTTGTGATGCTTTGTTGTCATTGCTGCATGCTAAAGATTTGTGATTTGTGCAGTTATTGATTTTCTCCTACATTTATTATTCCATCATCTTTGATGCGTTGTCAATGTGCTGCATTTTTTAGATTTGTAATGTAATTGAATTGCACATAGTCCTCAAGTTTCTTTTGTTTTTGTTTAAAGAAAAAGAGGTAATGTTATATCCTACATATTTATATTACATGTATTCTAGCCCTGCTGCCTTTAGCTGCTCAGCCAGAGTGTGTCTTGGTATTAGAATGTTGGTGTGCCTGTGATGCGTGGAATGCCTGGGATGACTGAGTGGGGTGAATGTGGCAGTTGGAGATGGGCTGAGCAGCTAGGGAGGCTGCTCCTGGTGGGGCTGGTACCACACTAGGCTGGCTGGAGTCATCATCTGATGTAACTTGATCTGAAGACTGAATAAACAAGTCTTGTATATACATCATGGCTCCTGGTGTCTTTCCACTAAGGATACAACACACTCCATTTAAAAATGGCTGTTGTCATCCTCTCACTCAGGCATAGACTGAAAATGTGCTAGCAGTACAAGCCAACATTTTACTACTAGAAAGTGGGACATTGTGAAATAAAAAACGGGGAATATATTTTCCCCATCGACTTAAATCGTTGCAGAGGCAGTTTTAGGCGGGAGACTGCTGAAGAACAGTGTAGTGAAGGAAATAAAGATGGAATCCAGCGTAGGTTCTTGTAGAATAGGTATTTATTCTGTATGATGGTACAAGGTGGTGAGTTAGGAATAAGATATAATTAATGATAAAAAACCCCCACCAGGAGCTGTCTTCTTACAGCTCAGTCCCAAGCTCTCAACTGAACTCACAGACCTAGGAACCAACATTCTACTGAGTTGTCATGGGTACCAAACATTCCACATGGTGACAGCAGAGGAAGAGAAAGGAAGAGGAGTAGCAGACACTACATACAGCCATATATTAACTTCAAAATTTGGGAGCCTCCAGGCGGAATCAGGTCTATTGGCATGTATGTTAAGTACCACAGTCCAAATCATATTTGCTGGGCCACAAACAATAGATGTTAAATTTCACGCTGGAATGGTAGAAGAAAACGTCACCTCACCATAGCTAGGAGTCCAGTAGTGCTCTGACGACCGTTCACTAGCTGAACTCCAGAACCACTCAACCTATAATCCCTCGCTCAACCTATCCCTTTGTGCCGTCAGCAAGGATGTTGTGTTGTTGTGTGACATTTTGCAACGCCGTTCCACCTGGAACCCAACTCCTGTTCTCTTGTAGTGAGATTATGTCTCTCAAGCACAAAGACTGCCATCCATATCAGCGGGAACTTCACACACCATGGCAACGTAGTACCTGGTAGTTTGTCTAAAGTGAGTTCTGGGAAACGATCAGAGGTATCAGGGTATCAGGGAGAAGGTCTTGTTCTTATTAATGTGCTGCATTCCTTTTCAAACGTACATGTTGTGTTTCAGATGCGATAGTGCTTGCCTGACGCCTTCAGGTATGCGTTTTAGACAGAAAATCGCCCACAAAACAAACAGACAATCTGTTTACTTTGTGGGCCTGTAGCGTGCTGTAAATCGCAGAACCTCTGGTAAATAGAACGTTTACAACAGTGTTCCACCTCTGGCACACAGTGCGTCTGCATTTTCCATCTGAGCAATCAGATGTTTGTATGTTGAAGGTCGCAGGCTAATTATAGTTTGCTCAGCAGGCGCAGAGGGATATTTTTGAGTAGTCACTTAGGGCCGATTCACAAAGCAGCTTGGGCAAAGTAGACATAGACATGAATGCATTTGCAAAAGCAAAATCCTATTGTGGAATTTGGGAATTTTGGTACTGCAAAAAGAATTCGTGACAAAGGGAATTTCCCCGGAACTCTCACTAGCGCCGTTTTTTTCAGTATTCATTTAAAAGTTGGGGAACACCCACAAATTTGAAGCACCTCTGCGGCTTTTTACTAATATTGTGTATGTAGTTTCCACTGCAAACGTACACAGATGTCATTCTTTCAATGTCAGGCGAAAAAAACATTTTGCGGCGTTAATAAGGAGGGAACGCCCCCAGAAATGACTGGGGTAAGGTGGATGGGCTTTTTCCTTGTGAAAGTACTTTTGCAATGGAAAATAAATAAAGATGCAGATACAAAAATACTTTTGTGTCGCATTTGTGTGTGAAATATGCACCTCTGACATAATGCCTTATTTCCTTAAATTGGGAGGGATGTTTTTATCTGTTTTTACTCAGTTTTCACATCCCTTGTGTACTGTTTGCATAATCGTATGCTTTTTCCGTGATGGAAAGGGACGTATCCATTACCATCTCCTCTATGCCTATCCGGCCCTTATTTTTGAATATTACCAAACTATTGAAACACGGGATACAAAATAAAGATGTGTTATCTGCGACAGTGAAATTGATTGAAACATAAATCACACGATTATGCACTGTATTTAGAACCTCCGGACCAAAACATGGTACTCCCAGAGAAAACTTATAGCCCCTAACATAGGCGTATACTAGCCTGTAGGTGCACAACAAATGTCATGCAAAGAAATCCCCTTTAACGCAGTCCTTGAAAACCAGATAGTGGATCTAGCTAACACTTCACCTTGAAAAAACACTTCCGTAACCTCATATGACTTAATTACTGCCATGCAAATCCAACTACTGGGAATATTTTAGAAAGCTTCTCACTACTTCCTGAAGGACCACATTTCACAAACAATGCATCACACTTAAACAACAAAGCCACCTGTTTTGATCAACTCTCATACTATGCATACACCTAGGCAATATGAATCATGATCTTCTTCCAACCCATCCTGTGCAGAGAGGACCGGAAGATCGACTCTTGTGCAGCATTAAAGTGTGTGATACCTTGGGCTTAAAAGTCGGGTTAGTTTGTAATACCAGTTTATCTGTAAAGAACTATAAATAAGACCAATGGTTTAGAAGGGATCCAAGTCACCCTACTGAGTGCCAGTAGTGAGTATTACTAAAAACAAACTTTAGTAGGCAATAAATTTAAAGGAATATGTTAAATGTAACTTAGCTCAAAATGTCCTCTCCGTGGGACATTTCACTTCTTTAAAACCTCCGAAATCCTGCTGTGTGCCCAATCTCCAAACATTTAGATAGAAAATTTCATGGTTTGAGTTACAGAAAAACTTAATAGGAAATAGAACTACTGGAAGTTTGTAACATGATTCTAGTGCCATGGAAAGAAGCGGGAGGAGCTGAATAACACTGGGATTGATTGGTGTCACCCACATCATCTCCAGCGCCTCTTTTAGAAGTTTTTCTCAGAACCTAAGGAAAAATTGGGGTTGGAGGAAATGCACAAACAGGGAATTGAGGCTACGGGAGAGACAAAACATCCACTGCCCTGCATGAGCAGATGCTTTCACTGAACAGAAGACAAGGAGAAGAGCATGTGACAGGAAGGCAAACAGATCCAATCTTGGAGTCCCCATCTTCTGCAAATCATGCAAAAAGTACAAGAAGGAAGTAACTAATTAACCATGGAAGGAAGCTGGTGACTGGCCTGATAGGCAGGCCCATTCTCCTGACCCTGAAGATACACTGAATATAGATCTGGGAGTTGAGACTGTGGCTAACAAAAAAATCTCCTTTAGATGTTGAGCAGTCGTTAGCTTTGCTATGAGACTGGTAGACAAGAGAGGTGGCACATTGCCAGGGGGCAGTAGGCCAGAGAAGAGGGGTGGAATATGGCACAGGACATTGGAGAGGTGGTCAGTGGAGAGATGGGCCATGGAGGAGGAGAGGTATGTTAGGAAAGAGGAGACGTGGAACAGGGAAAAGAACTGATGGGCTAAGGATGAACTTGAAGTAGTGTGGCTCACTGGTTAGAGGCGGCAGACCCGAGAGCAGAGGACGGCCCGGGACCAGGGTTCGATTCCCGGCGCGGCAGGTTTCTGGACCAGGGTCAGCGGTCTCGATAATTCTCTCGCCTCGGTGCCCACTCTGATCAGCGTTCACACTCGGCAACTCTGGGCATTAGCTTGCCTCATCTTCACTAACGGCCCCACCAGACCGCCGGGGATGCCTGGTCTCACCCTGGAGATACCCATTAAGGGACCATCTCTCAGGGAAGCCAGGAAGGGTTTCGCAGCGGTCGAAGCGCCTTGGGACCCTACGGGTAAGTAGTGCGCTATATAAATGCCTATACATTTACATTTACATTTGACATATGGGTCCTAAGATGAAAGCTATATATTAGGAGAGTATATGAGGTGGGGGACATGGATTGTGCACCATGGAAAACACAAACCAAGGGAGAAGCATACCGAGATGCTATTGTACTAGGTGTGAAGTAGACAATGGGACATATGGACCAGTGGTTATACAAAGTGGGCTTGGATTTTATTCTCTAACTCTAAAGTGTGGGGTTTGGGTGGTGGGATTACAGGGGAGTCTTGGTTATGGAACTTTGCTGATGTGTTGATGGAATAGAAAAGACCCAACAAAAAATTATAACCTATCGCCAAACATATCTAACTCCAGTGTTATCTGTTGTGTGTCTTCTATGGCTCTGATGGAAACAAATGCTAAGTTTGTAGACTGTCTCTAGGATATTGATGGAAATGATGCAACATTCAACAATACTCTTAAACTGATTGTGTAGAATCCTTAATACACATCTAGCTAGTCTAGAAGAGATGCCACAAGCAATTATTTACATAACTTTAACAAGTACAGTGTCAGCAACCGGCTTAATGTAAAATCCATAGCTCGGTAAACTACAACGAAATCCGACTCTTTGTTCTTCCTGCTGCAGGAACAGAATTTCCCTTCTGACAAAGGTGTGCGTGACGTCTTTGAACACCTATTACTTCCGTGAACAAACATACTGAAACTGAAAGACGGAAAAGAGCTTAAGAAGAAATCAATACACGTTTTCTTAAAGGAGTTCTTTCGAAGTGAATCGTTAGGTTTTTGGTATTGTCTCATTATCTTAATGCTCTTGAATACTTTATTCTTTGGTGTTTTAAAAAAAAACATTGGTAATACTAAGTTAAGGTTTCTTCTGCTTTGACAACATTAACATACGCTTTGATTAACTTCAGAAATTCCCCTATAAAACACAGTAGCAGTTAAGTTATTGGTTTTAAAGAACACGAGTTTCTGCCCCCATGGTTGTCATGTGATGCTAGCTGAGAAAAAAAGTAATTAATGCTACTTTCCGTGCAAACCAAAACACGCACCTCAAATTCAGTCCTCATACGCTCACCAGGATGTTGCAGATGACAGCACAAATTACATTGACAACACTATTTGTAACATAACATATCCCCTGTTATTTATTGTTATGAATATTGTGAGGTCATGGGTGTCGCTTGTTGAATACGGGTTACGGTCTGCATGATGAGGGTGCTTGTTATACTTTGCTCAGTTGACCATAGCAGCCCATTTCAGGGGGTATCAGTTTTGTTTAGTGTCCATAACTTCACTTTACCTTTTAAGGGGATTTTTCTTAACAAAGTTGACTGTCTTTGGAGAATAAGACAACATGTCTTATCACTAATAAAACATTTTCATTGATTAGTTTGATAATATCCTGTATACAACTTTGTTGAGTCCATCCCCTGCTGCATACAAAGTAGGGGTTTGGGCACGCGCTTGCGCTGTACCTCCTGCATGGTCAACACTTGCACTACTGTTGTTGGGTGCATAACCACCAAAGTACCCAATTTAGGCTACACAAAGCCTTTGGCCATACAACATGTTGGTTGGATTCAGAGCTTGGCCTGCACCCAGGCCCCATGCCCATTGTCCTTTGCACCCAACCATGGCTGTGCACAGCCCTTGGCAGCTGCGGTTGACTGCAAGACCTTGTTTTAAGTAGTGCCCTGTGCTGGGTTCACCCAACCTCCAGTGTTCTGTGTAGACGACATGCTTGTATTCAGCAATTTGTAAAGGGGTCCAGGTGCCGCACTGCTCCCCTCCATCCCCCGTGCCCCATACCACTGAACCACTTGTGGACAGTTTGGCAGTACAAATTAAGCCCTTTGCTGAGTCCCAGGCACCGGGTCTCATTTCCCTGAACCAGCTATGCATTTCCTTTGGCTGCACATAGTGGTCTCTGGAAACAAAGTCTTGATTGAAGCCAGGCACTGCCCTGGCCTCCATTCCATTCAACCAGCTGTTCATGGCATTTGGCCATGGACTGTGGGCTCTGAGAACAGGGACTGGACTACGGACAGGATCTGAAGAAGCCTCCAGGTCCACAGTGCTGACTGTGAATGGCATTTTCTATGCATAATTGCAGTGCAAGTTGTTTTTGTTTTTATTTTATTTTGTGGGTAATATTTTGGGAAGGAAGAAGGTGAGGTAGGGGTATTAGATGAGGAAGTAAAGAGGGACAGAGGGTCAAAATAAGGGAAATCCAAAGGTTGTAGGAAGGAAACAGAAAATCAAAAGGGTTAGATAAGGAGATTGGGGGAGTTGAAAAGTGGGAGAGAGATGGGTGAGAGAGACAGTAGAAGGTGGGTGGGAAATAAATTGCAGAGAAGAGGTAAAGAAGGATGGAGATTATACTGAGGGAGAGGGTAAAGTAAGTTGTGAGAACAGACAAGGGAGAAATGTGAAGGCAGTGGAGAGGAGAATAACAGCATTTAGCTTTAGGAAGTATTGATCATAGAACACTGCTTGCTGCTTATGAGAGTAGAAGACGTAGCTTCAATAGATCTAGACAGGAAAGATAAGGCTCTGAACTGCAAGCTTGCGGCTGTTTATAGTTGCTCATATCCTCTATAGCAGTGGTTCCCACCCATTTTAGAACTACGCCCCAATATGCTAGATTCAAAATTACACACACAAAATTAAGAACATCGAAAAATATTGAAAATGCAATGTAAAAATAGGAAACAGAGTTGTTGATTTTAATAAGTGAAAAGTATTGATTACATGTTTTTTTAAAACATTTAAAAAATAACTTGTTTAAGCCCAGATAAAGTCCCGATAAGGGATGAAATACGTTGGCTAGGTCTATTTTAAATGTGATGGAATTGGATACTTAATAAAAGTTATTGAAAAATACACCAACATCTGGAAATTAATTGAAAAACGAGATGTGGCAAGTAATTGAAAACAAAAGAGTGATTACAGATACATGCAATTCAAACTGGAAAGTTCAATCTGAACAAGGAAATTACGTTGTCCTCCTAATACTGTGAAAACATTTACCAAGGATCGAGTTTTGTAGGCAGTCAGAACTCCAGGAGTGGGCATAAGAGAACTATAGGATTGGGCTATTTGACCAGTGCCACCCAGAAACACCACTGCTGGCTGTCTTTTTGAAATTTGGAAAGGTAAGGCTCTGAACTGCAAGGGTGAGGCTGGTTATAGTTGCTCATATCCTCTACAGCAGTGCTTCCCACATCTTTTTAGAACTATGACATATTTTTTAGAAAGACAAACTTTTGTGACCACCCTGCTTTATAGACTTGAGGCAGGAGAGTTTTTAAATGTAACTAAATATCATGTGGTAGCACATTTTTCATTGAAATGACCACTAACTTTGCACAGATATACAGTTTTAATGATAAAACTATATCGCACACAAATGTTAATGTTTGGAAATCTGGTTTCAGTCAATATTTATCATCTGAGCACCTCCAAGTAAGGTGTCTTGATTTAATAAATACATTCTGACCCTATTCTTATTATTAATAATAATAATAATAATAATAACAATATTAATATTAATAATAATCATCTTTATTCAGCATAAAAAAGTATAGCCATAAAAGAGACAATTTCAAAGAAATCATGCAATAAGTATGTGTATCAACTGTAAAAGGGTCGTCTATCCAAATATAGAAAACACGAAATTCATTATGTCTATTTGTCCCAGCTAGATTCCTAAATTCATCACACTTCCACCAGCCATTAAAATCTTTGATTCCATCACACTTTTGAATTACAAAAACATGTGCTTCATATTTCCTTTCCTAACTGCTGAATGTGACAGTTCATTCACAGGCATTTACGTTGTGTTGTGTGTTCCAGAGTGACATCACAAAGCCTTTCCTTTCACACACTCTGTAGCCCAGCATAATTGTCACATAAATCACATTATTTTTCTTTCTCTGACTCTAAAGAGAGAGGAGTTAGTAAAAGGCAACAATTTGTCAGAAGACATAGTGTGACATTTGACCTCTGTCTTTTAAGCTAGCAATTGTGACAAGATAAATACATAATTTAATGGCATTTTTCTTTAGTGCTTTGAATTTTGAAGCCCATCAAAAAACAGCTCTGGGGTCGCAACCAACAGTTTGGAGAACTCTGCTCTATAGCTGTCTTTCTCCTGATTCTAGTTTGTCTCCCTCTCCTCCTTCTTTCCCTCTTTCTCTCGCCTTCTCTCCCCTCCCCCTCTCTCTCCTTCCCTCCCCCTCCCTATCCTCCTCCCTCTGTCTCTCCCCCTCTCTCCCCTCCTCTTCCATTCTCTCTTTCCCTCCCTCTCTCCCTCCCTCTCCCTCTCTCTACTCTCTCTGCCTCCTCCCTCCCTCTCCTTTGACAGTGGAAGGAATATTAAGTATTCTTTTGGAGCGTGGTATTGCTAATACTTTATTATATATTTAATATTGACCCACTCATGCATTCCTTTTTTTACTGTATGATTCAGCAGATGTTTGTCCAAGATGATGTGTAGATGTGTTATAGTGGGTGACTAGGGTGGGAACTAGGGCATCATGGTGTCGCAGCTATAAGAAAATGCACACCTTGACCTTGAGCTGGACTAATAATGTTTAATTAGGCAGCTGGCTATAAAAGCTCAGTAGGTTGAACCGCAAAACAGTCACACCTTCAGGACAAGCCTCATGCTCTCTTGGTAGAAAGGGGTTATTGACTCTCCCAATGGCTCACTCAGAAGTCAGACATGGGCTCCCAGAGGCACTGTCAAGCATAGCTTGGCTCAGTAGCCCAGCAAATGCTGGCAAATGCTGGCTCTTTGCCAAGAAAACCTAGGCCAGCATTTTGAGAGGTGTTTATCCGTTATGAGTTTGGATGCCGTCCGAATATGTACCTATCCTAATCAGAAAGCAAAGTAACTCCCAACAATACGCCTAGCGCAGGAGGGTGGTCGCAGAACAGTCACAGTCGCATTTTACAATGTAGCGTTTTCATAGTAGTTTTCACAGCTGTATAGTGTGGGCCGGACATGGGGGTGGTGTTGATCCCCATGCACCAGCTGCACTTTTCCTGGAGATGCAATATAGCTTATATGACCCCTGGTGTGACATTTCCTGCATTTAGTTTGAAAATGCATTCTAGGGCATATTTCGTTGAGTGCGTGCAAATAACTCATGTGTGGCAGTATTTTAGGAAGTGTTCTTTAAAGTTGCTGTAAAGCAAAGTTTACCCCAAAAAACAGACCAGAAACGTTTGGTGAAAAGATTATACTGAGGCTGCTGTGGCTCATTCTAGGTCTGGAGTTTTAAAAGTGAAGATGGAGAATATGCATCATTTTGAAAATATCTTTTGCAGAGAAACATGTATTGTTTTTGAATGTGCAGTTAATGCAAACATGATAATGTGCCCGGAGGAGAACATATTACTTATGAAACATGTAGTATAATGAAAAAATGTCCTCCATTTTAGGAGAAACGGAAAACTGAAGACTCGCTTAATGATCTGAAGCGCCAACATGAGTCAGAAGTTGCAGATCTGCAAGTGACAATAAAAAAGCTGAAACGGGTGAGTAGCCATTTCAGTAACAAATGCCTAAACTTCAGGCATCTATGACTCTTCCATCTTTACTTTAATATACTCACAGGATCAGCATATCTCCAGCCCCTGCATCAACATGTGGACCTGGCAGATCCCTCAGGGTCCTCACTGAACTGGGACTACTCCTACCATGCTAGGTTAGACAACACAGTGGGACTTGTAGAACCCTCAGGAATGAACCCAGCCTGCAATAAGTTTGAGTCATCCAGGTAGCATCTGACATACCAACCCACATCAACACTTACCTGCCAAATTTGATCATATAGTGCCATTTGAGGCATCACACAAGAGCATTTTTAGACACTCTCTCCATAACCCTTTTGGACTTCTTTCCTATCGATCTGCAGATCAGCCCATGCTGAGAGGTACTTAAAAAGCTTCCCAAATGCAGGGCTTCCTGAAGATACTGCTCATCGATCATAGCTTGGCTGTCTACCATTGTGTGGCTTGTACTGTTGACTCAAGAGTCCAAGTGGACCCTTCTAATTCACAGCACCAATGAGGAAGCCAGTGTTCAGGTTTATGGATTTAGTTTCTGCCTCCCCCCAGTCAGCGTCCCTAATCATTGTACTTTCACACAGGATAGGTAACTATCTATTTGGAATCCCAATTGGTTTACTTCTGGACAGGCTCACTTCATGTGCCCTGTTCGACCCCAGTGGTAACAGCCTCTTGAGGATTTGCATTCCACAGCTGCATTTCCTTTGCAAAAGACCCAATACCCTTGGAACTCAGGGGCATATTATCCAGGGGGTTTATCTCCGCTTTTTTGGCTTTAAAAGCCAAGAAAGCGGAGATACAATTATCTCCCTATTACCTAGCTGTCGCTAACACCAGTTAGCGACAGCTAGTAGGAGATAGCGACCATCTTGGGCCCCGCTTTGCATGTCAGTGACATTTATCACTAATGACATGCAAAGTGGGCGTGCCACGATGTTAGCAACTGGAAACAGTCGCTAACATCGCTATCTCCTATTACCAACTTTTGGAGATATTCGCGCTAAGCGTGAATATCTCCAAAAGCTAACACCTGCCCCTGAGCAGTTCTTAGCCATGTTATCCAATGGTAGGTGAATAACATGGCTAAGAGCATTAGCTCGGTAATGCATGAATATTGCTGACTTTTCAGCGATATTCATGCATTTTGGCGGATTTTCATCGCTTAGGAGATAAACCTTGATAATAGCAAGGTTCCTAAGCGATAAAAATCGCCGCAGCTCGGCGATAAAAATATTGCCGCTAAGCCAACATAGCGATAATTATCGCTAGTTGTTGGTAATATGCCCCTTAGTCCTTAATGGAGCCTTATGACTCAGGTGGACTGCCAGAGGCTTTGTAGCCATGCTGTTTGTAACAGTCAGCTTGTCTGTGAGCTTTCTTGTCACTTACATTTTAAGTCCTTGACAAATAAGGTTCTGTTTTAGCTGGCAACCGCTTTGTATCTGAAACCTGGTTGCAAGCTAGATACCAACAGCGATATCTTGGAAAAGCACAGACAACACGCCCAAGTTTCATGAGTAGCAGATAGAGCTTTTTCTAAACGTTCTGATCAATACATCTTTAATTTTCTGTAATCTTGTATATCACCCACATGCAATATCATAACTATTTACATACCTACGATAAGCAAAGGTATTTGCTTCCAGGATGAGTCCCCAACATACCACCTGCAGACATTACAGTCAATCCACGGGTAATCTTCCTCTGTCCATGGTCAGCGTTGTCAGGGCTCAGTGCAGGCTTGTGAACACCAGCAATAGTTGATGTCAATTCTTTAGCGACCCCTCTCCATTTAAAGGCGAGGAGTGGTGCATACTCTGGCTCTCTTCAACATCTCACGGTTCTTGGGCTGGCAGTGGCTTTTCACAGAGGGAAATAGAAGCAACAGAACAGGCAGTGCTCATGGATGAGCAGTAGGCTTAGTCATAGTCAGGAGAAAGTGGACAGTGAACCTGCTCCAGGTTAAAATGCACAACAACAACAACAAGAGTCCACGCAGATCCAAGTGAAAAGATGATCAGTGAGCTGCAGGACAGCTCCAGTGTGTTTTCTTTTAAAGCGTGCAGTTGGGCAGATGACCAGTGACAATCAGTGTTCAGTGATTTTAGCAAGGTGAAAGAGTCAGTCCACCTAGCTAAAGCAGAGATACCTTCCTCAGGGAGGCACCTTGGATAGCACTGTTTTCAAAATCACTCTGGCAGAAAGAAGTGGGCAAACACGATTGCCCTCTTTGAGCAGCACTCATCCTCCCATTTTGCAAAATGATTTCTTAATCTAAAGTGACGATTCATAAACAATTACGGATAACCCTAATGACACGTACACAGATAATGTTCATAGACCATTTAACCTTACTCGCTCATTATCATGTTAGCAAAGGGTTGCACCAGTGAGAGCTGAGCAGAGTGTTCACGAACATCCCATTTCTAAAATAAACAGCACACCTGGTCCCCTGTCTGCTCCATGTCTGTTTCAGATTACAAAGGGAGGGTAGTGTGCTACTTGTCTGATTACCCCTGACACCTTAAAAATGTATGAACATGTACCACCCTCCATTATCTCTGCTGATAGATTCAAGGGAAGATACTCCATTGAGACAATAAATATGAGAAACTAATGGCAGTTCTCCTCATTCTCAGGGAGCACCAAGGACGTCCCTGAGAAACACCAGATCAGCCATTTGAGGCGCACATGAGGATTTGGGTCCTCACAAACTCATCAAAAAGCAAATAAATCCATGAGGACTGCTGGGGATGAGAGAAAAATATCAAGGAACGCTCAAGGGAATTTCGTCCTTTTTCTCCTCACTACCATACAACGCAATGGCATGCCCATTAGGGTAATGCAATTGAAGAAAGTAAGGACACCGCCTGATTAGTTCTCGTTCCACTGCCCTACTTAGACCCGCTCTACACAACTCAATATGCGTACATCTTTGTCTGTCACCAGATGGCACCTATCTCTTGCAAAACCTCGCAGACAAAGTCTGCTAAATGTAGTGGAAGTAAATTGTAGTTCCCTTTACCCATCACCCATAATAAACCCTGGCCGAGGTACTACGCTACGCTCGCGTAGTTTGCGAATTGTGCGCTACTTCGCACTACGCGAATTGCACGTAGCACAGTGCAAAAATGCTTAGCGGTAATTTTTTGCCTGCTCGCGGTCCTCAACGTCAAGTTGGCAACTGTGAGCGAGCAAAATGACATCCAGGTGAGATATTTTCCTCGTTCGAGATCAACAACATCAAGTTGGCGATCGCAAGCGTGGAAAATAAACCTCCTGGCGAGAGAGATTCTCAATGCGGGGAGGTCAGGTTTCTCATTGCGAGTGGTGGCATATGCTCGTGACCGCTCGCGATGAGAAACTACCAGTCCACGTTAAGAAAGCAGACGATTGAGTAGAAATATACTCGAGCGGCAGAACACGACCGCTTGCACTGTGCAAGATGCGGTTTGCACTGATTGCACAGTGCGGACAAGCATCCAGCACTGTGCAATCAGTGCAAACAGCATTTTGCACAGTGCACTACGCAGTTCACATTGTTCGCGAAGTGCACTTTGCGTAGCTACGCATATCGCTGCTACGCGAACTATGCCCATGGTTGCATAATGCAATGAATTTACTTGATAAAGTGTGGCCTGTGTCGGTCAGTGGGTGTTGGACGCCCCTGTTGTATAGAGAAAAATTGTACAGGACATTGTATGTCGTAGTGAACTTTAAAAAATGGTCAAATACGGGTTGGAATAGTCCTATACGATAAATAGAAGTGCCAAGTAAAGAACATGTAATTTTATTACTGTGTCATTGACCGGTCCATTACTTAGGTACCATTACTTAGATACTACTCAATCATTAATGTAAGGAAAAGGTCTTTTTTTCATTTTGTTTTGTGAATGATTGCTGAACATGGCAGAAATCCCTTGATTCAAGCAAAATGCTGTGGAAATAGTGTTGCATCAATACAAATTCTCAGAGGGACAGAGGTGGTCACACATGAGAGGGAGAGGGCAGTGTAGAAAGTTGGGATGGGGGCATGTGCTCTGTTTTGTATTATGAACACTGTTTAGAACACCTTGTTAAATCCACTTGTTTGGCCAAGGAAATTAGTAACACACAAAGTAAAATGATGACATCCTTTCAAACTGACTGCACGCTTTCATTTTTGTGTTTTTTGCAGCTGGAAGAACAATCCAAATCATTAAACCTAAAGGAAGACGTTGCATCATTGAAAAAAAGGCTACATGATTTAAACATGGTGACTATTAATTGTTTCCCATTGAGGACATATTTACAAGTGAAGAATTAAATCTTCTCCAGGATATGGTATAGAATTATACCCTGAAAAATCATATCAGTAACAGTTCTGAGAAAACGTTGGAGAGGATTGGTCCTAATTTTGAATAATCATTGGTGTGATTCCAATGAAAAATCTAGACAATGTAATTTCTTTATGTTTGCACTGCTACTATCACCCCCATTGCCAATTCTGAAAAGTTATTTCACATCATCAAGGTTTCAGCCTACTGTGATCATTCATTTTTCCATTCTTCTACCGGTTTGGAATGAATCCATCATTTAATAACCAAGTGGTCAGGTTTGACAAAAGAAACATTTGTATGATGATCATATTTGTATTGAACTTTCTAATCTCAATAAATTGTTTCCATTAGGAAAATCAAAAACTTCGGAAAGACCTTCTTGAGTCACAAACAAGCATTGCTTTTCTTCAGAGCGAACTGGATGCTCTGAAAAGCGACTATGCGGACCAGAGTCTAAGTTCAGAAAGGTAAGGACAGTGCCACTGGAACTATGGGGCAGGGAGGCGGTAAAGGGCATTTAGTTTGCATGTTAAACAACGCATGCCATAACAACGAGGTTGTTACAACGACTGCGTTGTTATTTCGCATACCATTACAACGCAAGTCCTAACTACGACTTGCGTTAGGGGGCAGAAGGTGTTGGATTTAAAATCCAACACCTTCGCTAGTGTCCACACAGACTGGAGTTAGAATAGTAAATTATACTATTCAAACATCCAGCGCCCACTAAAAGCAAGTCATTGTTCCGACTTGCGTTGTAACGGTATGCGAAATAACAATGCGGCATAACACGGTAACGACCGTGTTATGGCATGCATTGTAAACGCATGCAAAAAAAGTCATATATTCCATTGTGTTGGAGTAGTACTTAATTATTCATTTTTGCAATGTTAACATTGTCTAGGCAGAGGTTACAACTCACTAGTTTCACTTAAACACCTAAATTCAACAATTTGAAAATGAAAGACACGTGTCACTCCACAGTAAAGTGACTGCCACTGGAGGGCAACACATGCAGCATCGTTTTAGTAACTTTTCATCTATTTGAGCTAGAAACAATTTTTTTGGGTTAAATCTACAAATTATGCAGAAGATGATGGATTGTGTGGGAAGTGCGGCAAATCAATAAGTATTGAGAAAATGCAGTGGCTACAGAATTGCACAATTTCAACCACTGTACTGACTTCACGGGTAAGGAGTAAATATTTTGTCACACAGAAGGAACATTTCAAGCTAATATCAATTTTTGTTTTTCAGAGACATGGAACTCATTCACGAGTACACAGAAGAGAGAGAAAACCTGGCAAGGCAAATCGAGCTGCTGCAGTACGTCCCTTTTTTTATATATATATTTATGTATAACAACATGTTCTTGCATGTCTACGTGTGGGCTGCTTGAGTAATTTTTGGCTTGTATGGGTGAATAAACACGGCTATAGTTTCTAGGAATTTATTCCTTGAGTTGTGTTGTGCTGTGCACTGTTGCAGGACGAGCTGGGAGGAGGGTCAGAATTTGCATTAAGGATATCCTGCTTGTCCTTCAGGAAGCCTTTGAACACAGCGCATCATGAAATGCCACTTTATGTAAAGTGCGCATTAGAATGACGTGGCCGCACTGTTTGTATTTTAATTGTGTGCGTGTGTCTTCGGCCTCAGATGCATTAAAGAAATCTAATGTGAAAATGTGACTGCTTTTGTCACAATCCATATTAATACATGGAATCATAGGTTGATATTTAAAAAAGCTTTCTGCAAAGGAGGATGAATGATTTTTCTTTGGTTATAACCAGCTCCTTCAAAATCAAAATATTCTTTTTTCGCAGTATTTGCATCTTACTCGAGAAGGTTTTGCTATTCGACAGGCATCACAAAAAGCAATATAAAATCTCCTTTGAGCATGATGAAAAAAAATCCCATACATTTTAATGAAACTATATTTATAAATAGTAAGAGCCCATCAGTGGAAAACATTTAGGGCCTGATTACTGGTTTGGCGGTCTTGGAGCGGGCCGTCACGCCAGCGTCCCTATCCAAGACACCCAAACTAAACCCGTAGTCAGTCTGCCTGTCGGATTACGAGTTGTAATCATGGCGGGTGATCCTGTGGCGGCGGTCCAGAGCCTTAGAAATGGCACTGCTGTGGGAGCGCAACAGTCCATTCCTGCATTGACCGAAATGCACAATGTTATGTTGTGCATTACATTCCTGCAGGAACATGGGGTGCAATAAGACAGGGGGCACACCATGTGCTCTCTGCATGCACCCCCATACATTGAGGCACCAGGGTGCCCTGTAGGCCCCCCTTAGTTTTCTCACTGCCACACTTTTAATGTCAGGGTCACCACCATGAAAACTGTGGCATAGAGGAAACTTGTAATCTGCATAGTGGTTCCGCAGCAGCATGGCCAGCATATTGTGGCCTCAGACTGCTGCAAGATCGCTGAGGGGGACAGCAGCTGTCTCATGGCGGTCCGACCGCCAAACTCAAAATCCACCCTCTTATGGTTTAAGATTTAATGAAATTACTCTTTTCTCACGACTAATATAGTGCCACATTGCTTAGTTCCAACATGGATTTAATTAGACAAATCTAGCTGTCAGATTACTATGGGTTGTAGCTATTCTCTAGTCAAAGGTATTGGCTGTGATGTACTTGGGTGAATATTTTTGAGCCAAGATCAGTCTAATTGGAGCAGATAATCAGAGCTACTGGCTCTCAGAATCCAGTTGAGGGCTTTATTGTGGCCTGTATGATCACAGGCGTCTTTCAGAACAGAAAATCTGGGATGAGGGACAGAGAAATATAATAACAATGGTCCATGGAGAGCTCTCAAATTTAGTTTCACTGTGGAAAAGAGTTAAATAAAACTATGTAGAATAGGTACACGAAAAGATAAAAGTAAAAAACAAAAACTGAAAGGAGGAAATGTAGAAATTAAAAAAATATGAATACATCAGTCACGTTTTATCTCGTATTAGCACCAGGCCACAGAATTAGCCAGATATCTCATTATCCGACATCACAGTATTTTCCTAAAACTATCTTTGTCAAAGCAGGCTGCTTGTAGATACTGGTATGTTTCCACCCAAGTGGGTTAATAATTGCTCCTTCAATTCAGTAGCTGTATGCAGCTTAAGTAGACATGATCCAGCTCTACCTGCATATTTTGACCAAAATGTGAGAGATTATCAGTAGATGGCCGTAACTCCTGAACCTCGAATACTTTTAGCAAACCTAGACAGTGGGGAGGTCAGTTTATTTCTAATTACTAGATTGACGATCAGTAACACCCGACCAGACCGACCTAAACAAAACAGCGAATTTGAATGTTTCTCTAATTTTCCAGAAATACTGGCCTTAGCGTCTCAGCCTCAGTGGCGAGCTCTCATTTGGATTTCTTTTTGTAGAGTTTTATATAGCGCGAACTAGACCCGAACCAAAGGGTATATTATCAACAACTAGCGATCATTTTTGTCTCTAACTTGTTTAGAGACAAAAATTATCGCCGCACATCGGCGATTTTTATCGCAGATAAACCTTGCTATTAGCAAGGTTTATCGCAAATGCGATAAAAAACGCCCGCAATGCATGAATATCGCTGAAAAGTCAGCGATATTCATGCATTATCGAGCAAATGCTCTTAGCCATGTTATCCACCTCCCATTGGATAACATGGCTAAGAACTGCTCAGGGCAGGTGTTAGCTTTTGGAGATATTCGCCCTTAGCGCAAATATCTCCAAAAGTTGATAATAGGAGATAGCGATGTTAGCGACTGTTTCCAGTCGCTAACATCTTGGCACGCCCACTTTGCATATCATTAGTGATAAATATCACTGACATGCAAAGTGGGGCCCATGATGGTCGCTATCTCCTATTAGCTGTCGCTAACTGGTGTTAGCGACAGCTTGGTAATAGGGAGATAATTTTATCTCCGCTTTCTTGGCTTTTAAAGCCAAAAAAGCAGAGATAAAACCCCTTGATAATATACCCCCAAGTCAGGTATCAGAGCGCTTTACATAGCACAAGTTACGTGTTTACTTGAGGACACACACTTTCATGTTTTTTAGGCACGGGGAGATTAAGTGATTTGCCCAGAATCACAGGAGGTTTTGGCGTCGTTACCGAGACTCGAACGCAGATCCCCAGGTCCAAGGTCGAGCGCCTTTAGGCCAACTCCTCTCCCCATTTCTGATTCGTGTTACTTGTTTGTTTCATAGTGGCATTAGTATGGCAATTTGTTTTTAGGTTTTATCGCCACAGCTCTTGAAGTGGTATAACTATATATATATATATATTTTTTCAATTTGTGGGGGTGGGGGTGGGGGGGAGAGATGCGAAACCTATTGTTGAGCCTGAAAATCTGTATATTTCTGCAAAATAGAGAAAAATCTGAATTCCCCAATGGTCATTTCTATACATTGCTCATGGTTCTCCCGAAAAACAAATCGTTAAATGAAAAAAAATATGAAAATAAGTAGTAAAAAATAGAAATAGTGCTAATATTATTAATTTGTAAGCGTTTACCCTGATGTCTGACCTACAAATGTAATATATCATTACGCCATGGTGATTTCCCAACCTGTCCGTGTGGTGCCCTAGTGTTTGGTGGCTGCCCAATTTCCAGAATTGAGACTGCCTAATTTTCAGAAAGGGACTCCCCTTGATCAAATATCTTTTTTGTATTTCTCTGTCTTGGTGGTCTTGTGGGCTTTCTGACCTTCCGAGGGGGCATATTGGCGCCTGAATTCCTGGGCCCGAATTGCAAATAGAGTGCACTGTCTTGGTCTGCGCCGCTCTGAACCCTTAATTAGGGGCACCTGGTGCAGACTAGGATAGTGTGCTCCACTACAAAAAAGCACTATTCTCAGCACAGGTGCAAACTCTGACAAGTTGTGCCTGCATTGACGAGAGGTGAGTGGATTTAAGCCATGGCTCCATCTTTCGCTGGAGACAGACTGAAGCTCTTCAAAAAGGAGAAAAACGCATCCTCCTGTAGGTGATTGCAGTGCATTACTGCACTAGTGTGTGGGGGGAGATAGTCGGGTGTGGTTGACACTCCTCTTCCTCTTCCCAGGGGTCTGACTGTCTATTATCTCTGCATGGTGCACATTCAGTGCATCTCCAGATAAGTCTTGCGTCTGCACCTGTGTCTTTTATAAGAAGTGTGTTGCAAGGCGAAGTGTTCCCTCATTTGTATTCGACCATGCACGATGCAAAAGATCGAACCGGCCCAAGATGTGTCCTGTACGGTTCCATATTATAGACAGAGTCGCACACGTATCTGCTGCATCTTCTATGGTACCAAAGTGCCCCCGTAGGGAGCAAGGAGAAGGTGCAAACCTTCATTGTGCCTCCGAGGCACTCTCTGTAATATGACCCATGGCGTCTAGTGCACTTCCTGCCCTCTTTGTTAGGGCACACTGGAGTGAAAGCCTCAATCTGCCAGCTAGGGTGGCAGAAAGACTGTTTGAAGTCTAAGGGTAGGGGATGCGGCCAGTGCCAATACAGACCTACCACTGCTCCATTTTATTTATTTATGTATTTATATATCTATTTATATATATATATATATATATATATATATAATGTAATCCCTGGTGTCTAGAGTGTTTTCTGCCTTCCTGGGGAGTGCAGATTGGGGGTGTGTGTGTGTGTGTGGGGGGGGGGGGGTATCTCACAATCTGCCCCTCAGGGAGGCAGAGAGACTTTTTGGACACTGGGGTAGGGGATGAGGCCCATTGCCAGAATGAACTGTAACCCACCACATTCTTTAAAAAAAATAGTCTGTTCCTGGGGCCTGGTGGGCTGTCTACTCTCTTGGGGTGCGCAGATTGGAAGACAATACCCCCAAGCTTCTTCCTTGGGGGTGGCAGAAAGACTGTATGGGCAATTGGGGTGGGCCTGATTTAAGGACGGGCCTGCACTAACCTCATTTTATGTTTAATAATCAGGCTAATGGTGGTGCCTAATGGGCACTTTGTCCTCCTGGGATGGGCTACTTGGGGGAATACTCCAATCACCCTCCGCAGGGGGACGAAAATAGTAAAACTATCCTTATTGGGGCGGGGGAGCACTTGGCCATGCCTGGGGACCTCTCTTTCCTCCTAGAGCCATCCCTGGTGACTCTGGGCTCAGGAACAGCCCTTCTGTGGCGACCCATGAGCAGGAATTCACTAGACAGTGGCACAATGGGAAAGGGGAGATTTCAAATGGTAGCTCCCCTTTTCAATAATACCTTTCTCATTGTGATCGTTGCTCGGGCTGAGCTATGCATAGAGCACACATCACACTTATGGTTTCATCTGCTTTCAGTTTCAGTTTTAAAGACATCAGCATCACTGAAACTGAAAAGAAATATACTTTGGACAACAAGGAAAGCTCTTCTCGTGCAGCTTGAAGTTAGGATAGAAAAGGGAATCTCTCCGGTGGATTTCCTCCTTACAGTGAGAGGACGTGATGCTCACCTTTTCCTCAATGCAAAGAGGTAATGCAAGGGTCAAGAACAGCAGAGCTCAAATAAATGAGTACTCAGATGTAGGTTTTCTCACCTTTTTACTAAAGACACATATATGGTAGAGAATTGCACTCTATCACAGAGCTAAATGAAATTGATTGTCTCTGCAATTGCATAAATTACTGCAGATTCGATCTATACAAGTGGTAAGAGAGCTCAGTGGCTTAAGTGGCCCCTCTGGTGCTCTGAGGCTCCTATTACGAGGTCCCCAGATGTAGGTGCAGGATACTGGAGCCCGGGAATCTCAAATTCCCGCCTATATTCTTGCACCTAAATCTAGGGATTCCAAGTAATACCTGCCCCAGAATGGGGAATAACACTTGGACCCAGAAGTGCCTAAAGTCCAGACCCCGTGTCTCTAGGCCTGGGATTATCAGGTCCATTATTTGAAGACAACATAAATCTGGGCCCAGAGACACTGGGAATCTAAAGTTATGCAAGTCACACATGTAGTTTTGTATTTTGTTCTGTCAATAGGACCCACTTTGTCCAATTAATATCGGGAAAGAAGGGGTTTATCTTAAACATTTCCTTGAATTTGTCACCTCTACTAAAAAGAAAACTAATTTAGAAATGCACTGTGAGTGGAAATGCGACAGATGTAGTTATTTTGCACACAAAAACTTTTACATCAACACGTGTTCTATTCTTATATATTTATACTGCTTAGTAACCAGGGGCCAACATTTATTAACACAATGTGGCAGAGGAACTGTGAAATTAATAGCTTTTTCAGAAAACAAGGTATTGTCCTATATAGCCAGCTGCGTGGCCACTTAAGGCCATGCTATCGCTGAAATGTAAAGCGGTAGGTGCTGATTGACCGAAATCTAGGTGATATGACTGATTCACAAAGCATAACGATGTTTAGATAGCTGTCATTTTAGATATACTAAACCAAAATATGCTATAAACACTGTTACGTCCAGTATATCCTGCTATTTGCATAGTTTTAGACCATAACGTTCCTGAACTTGTGACACGCACAGGTCGTCGGAAGGCTAAGCGTTTTAAATCTCAAGTTGCTTACATGGCAGAGAGAGCCATCAAGTGGCTACCAGTGGAATCGTTTCCAAACCAGACTGCAGAGTTAAAGGCTAGATAGAGGTTCTAAACGTTTTGCCAATTGGTACCCTATGTATCAATGGTTTACGACCATAATTCCAGTATCAAACCATAGATAACTTAAAACGGCTCCCAAGTTGGGGCGTTAACTCATTCGTTAAACGTCCACTTCCCCTTTGCGAGTTGGCATGGCAGCTTCAGGGGTAGTAGGCAGTGTGCCAAGGGACCAGCTCTTAAGTTTTTGAAAGCAGATTTTTTTTTCTAAACAAAAAAAAGCAGCCGTGTTTCCTTTAAGAAAACCTGGCCATGTTGTTCCTTTTAACAAAACCCGGCTGCTTTAAAAAAAAAAAGAGTGTTTTCAGCTTGAGATGCAAAGGCAGACATATTGATCTGCTGCCCCGTGCAACCACCACCCCTGTCTTTGCTGTCAATGGGAGGAAGTCGCAGTTTGAGACCTGCCTAATGAGTTTTTCTTAGGCAGGTTGCAGTGACACCCTCTTAATATATATATATTTTTTTCCAACTTATTAGTACATAGGTCGATTTTCAAAATAATTTATTGTTTGCAAAAGTCAATAAGGAAACTCCAACTGCCTTTTGTGATCACAAAACAAGATGTTCAGTTTGTACACCAACTGGCTTGTGAATAAGTATACAATTTGCAATATGACAAGTAGACTAATAGGTCACATCACAATCTGTACCTTAATGGGGATGGGGGAGTTACAAAACAACCCTCCTAATGAATATTAAATATGGCACGTTGCAATTCAATAAGGAATATGTGCCGCTTTAAAAAAAATTCTCCAATTTGGGCATAAATCATAGGGAACAGGCAGTGGTCCTTGGCACCATCACCATTGAAAGGGCCTCTTTTTTTACATGATCTCCCCCACTTTTTGCCAGGTATTTGATGTAGTTTTGACTGAAGTGGGCTGGGTTCCCCCTAACCAGGTCCCCAGTGTCAGTGCTCCTTCCCTAAAACAAGGTAACTGTTCAATTGTACTCCAATTGGCAAGACCTTTCCAGTGGCGTAGCAAGGTCAAGTGGTACCCGGTGCAGAAAATATCTTGTCACCCCGGCTTGACAAAATGGCAAAAATATGTTTTTAAAACACATATTTTTTTCCATTTTGTCACCCCCTTCCTATGCTACTGGACCTTTAGCATCTCTGTAAGTTCCTAGTAAATGGTACCCCTGGTACCTAGGCCTTGGGTACTAAAGAGGGTCCATAAGGGTTGCAGCATATATTGTGCCACCCTAAGGGACCCACTACCAAACTCATGCAGACTGTCAGTGCAGGCTGTGTGAAATGGTGCAAACAATTGTAAAAACATGACATGGCACATACCCTGTGTACCACTCCCACAGACATTGCATGCAATGTATGTAAGTCACCTCTACAGCAGGCCTTACAGCCCTAAGGCATGGGACATTATATTACATGTGAGGACATATCTGCAAGAGCAGTTATGCGCCTGTGCTTTTTAGTTCAATTACTAGACTGTACAAGTGAACAGGTAAGCCATCTTAAGTATAAGTACTGGACAATGGTCACTACGAGTTTCCCAGCTACATGATGGCTTCACTGAAACCTATGGTGCTTGGTATCAAACAACTTGTCTTAATAAATCCATACAGATGCGAGTAGTGGATCATTAGGATATGCACCCAGAGGCTACCTTAGAAGTGCCCTCTAAAAACCTAACAGCCTCTTAGTGTGCTGGCTGAATGGTAGCGTCCAGTCTGCCACCACAGACAAATATCTGACCTCCTGGAGGTTAGAACTTACGCTCTCAGTGGTCAGAAATAATGCCGGCTCTGACAGGAGGTGTTTATGCCTCTCCAGCAGGATGGCTAATGAATCTGCATACCAAGGCCAGAGGCTCAAAGTCTCTGCAGCATTTGATATGGAACCACAGCTTCCCTGGACCTGAGAGATGCCACTCCCTGAGGCCCATCTGGCACTAGGACTGGCAGGAAATTAGATATGTAAGTAGGAGTGTTGCATGGCCAGTCTAGTCACACCCCTAATGTGGGCTGCCTGATGTGTTCCAAAGAGGAAGGATTCCCCCATCTTGATTTTGGTGGAATTAGAAACTCTAGGACAGGGCTATGCCCACTCCCCACAGGAAGTAGTCAAATAGGGGGTGTAGTGACCCCAAGGGTAAGTAGCACATTGGCTACTACCCTTTACTCCCCTTAGCCTGCCTAAATTCTGTATTTAGGTGCCCGCCTCACGCCAAGAGGTCAGATTCACCTGACAAAAGAAGAAGAAGGACAAAGAAGAGCTGAGGATGCAAGAACTGTGGACTGTAAGTGGACATTTACACCAAACCCTGCCTGCCTCTGTCCTGACAACCCGACTCATCCTACAGCTGTGCATCCTCCAAAAGCCTCTGGGGGCTCTAGCACTTCACCAAGCCATTAGCATCTTCCTTGAAGTAAAGGAGCCACATCCCTGCAACCTGCAGGCAAAAACTGCAACATCTGGTTCACCATTCAGCTGACCATCGGGTCCATCACTGCAGCAACCACCCAGGAACAGTTCACATTACTCCAGAGGGTGAGTAATGCCCTGCACTAATACCCGGTGTACCGGACCCCTTGCTGCAATCAAAGCTTGTTTGATGTCCAGTCCAGACTCTAGCACCGCAAAGACCGACCAGCTGAGCAGGGACTTCGACATTGCACAGGCCAGTACTGAGACTTACCAAGCTGTCCTGTTTTGTCCCCCTCTGCAGGTGTGACCGAGAGCCAAGAGCACCTTGACGCACAGGAACAGCCAACTAAAACCTTTTCCAGTCCACCTCCATGGCCCGGGTCCACAAACACTCACCCTGCCCCCCCCTGCTTCCAGGACCCTCACAAACTTTGGGAGCTCCTGGACTAGTCCCCTAATGCAGCCTATTTCTAGGTGGCCCTCTACTTTGCCTGTGGTGTAATACGCATGAATACCAACCAGTCCAGCACCTCTGCACCCGGACACTCCGGGGCAGGTTAACCTGCTTTGCTGGTGAATCTTGTGACCTTGACCTTTGTTAGAGGGCCGATCCCACGGGAGGGCAGACTCGACACCTGACCACCCTGTGACCCACCTCTCCTAAGAACACAGCCGAGCACTGGCGGGAGACCCCTCCGAGAGAGGACCTCCGATCTAGGATCGTACACGCTGCGCTAGCACCACTCGACAAAGGGACACCACACCGTAGGATTAAGAGAACGTATTCTTTATCTTCACGAAAGAAATGGATCTTTATGATCCACAGATTCTTATGTACAGGCGAGCAAGGACTCAGAAATGTCTCGGTAGGGGTAGGGTAGCGGGACAGTCTCAAAGTTCGAAGTTACTTGTGGGTGCGTATCCTGCGCACAGCTCTCAATCCTCGAGCCGGGGGATACGGGGTGATCGGGGATCCAGTCGGACCAGGGTAGTCTCTGAGCCGCGATCGAATCAGCAGGGCTCGGGCAAAGAAGTTGCAGTTCTTACAGTCTTGGGGAGCCGCAATCGAATCAGCAGGGCTCAGGAGTCCGGTTGCATGGGAGCCGCGACAGCGTCAGCAGGGCTCAGGTGGTCTCGGGCAGAAGTCCTTCTCCGCTCGGTAGGAGCCGCGACAGCGTCAGCAGGGCTCAGGTGCTTCTTCAGGTTGCAAGGGAGCCGCGACAGCGTCAGCAGGGCTCAGGTGGTCTCGGGCAGAAGTCCTTCTCCGCTCGGTAGGAGCCGCGACAGCGTCAGCAGGGCCCAGGTGGTTCTTCAGGTTGCAAGGGAGCCGCGACAGCGTCAGCAGGGCTCACATAGTCCAGGATACAACTGGGGAACGTCCCTAGAGCCCCTCTGGATATAGGACTGCTCCCCTTTGATGTCCAGAGCCCTTGCCGGCGGAGGTCTTAGCACCTGGGGGCCAGTTGTTGGGGGTTCCGCTTCGGCGGCTCCTTTCATCCTTTCAAGTTGGGTCTGGAGGGATCCCAGACACTCAGCGGGCCTGGAGCCAGCCCTCAGGGAAGCTGGCTGGGTGATCGAAACTCATCTCTCGAGAAGAGGTGGAAGGTGTGATCGAGCTACTCCTCCCTCTCTCACTCACAGGGAGCGCTCTACCCCCTGGCCGGGTATGGCGCCGACGGCCGAGGTCGGGCTGGGGCGGCCATCTTAGGTGCAAGGACATGGGCCTTGGCCTCGGGTACCAGGGAAATGGAGGGCGAGGACGGGGAAGCCCAGTGTCGGGGATGTGGGTCATGGAGGGAATGGTCGGGTGAATCAGGGTCATGGGGAGCTGCACGGGTCAGGAAAGACCACGCCACCAGGCCGGGTCCAACAACCTTCAACACCTTAACTCCTAACGGGGACTCCAAAATAAGATTGCAAGTAGGTGCATTCAGTATATGTTTCTATCTCCATAGCAAAGCATTACCGCATAAATAGACATTTGTGTGAAATTTTTGCCTAACTGTAAACTCAAAAAGTACGTATGCAATTATGAAGTTCTTGGTGTTAACAATATATAAAAAGAAATGTTATCTTTCTAAAATGTGTGTCTCATTTATTGACTCTGTTGTTAAACATATGCTTAACACTACCCTCTGATAAGCCTAAACTGCTCACCCACACTACCGCAAAACAAAAAAGATCAATTGGGATAATTGATTTAAGCCCTGTAAGGCAATAAGGGTTGCCTGGGCTTTCTACATAGCGTACCTCGTTTTCGTACACTACAGAAAAAGCCAGCTTCCTACAACCTGCTTCCCCCGATTCTGACAACACAATTCCCAAATGGGAAACTGTTCTACAGGAACAGTGTCTCCTTTGTGAATCAGAAACTACATATTTTGAGGTGTCAGTGTTTGATCAATGGTCTGCAGCCGCAGTTGTGGTCTCAACGTGTTGGTGTATTCCATTGCAGCGCCCAAATTGTAACTTCTCTATTCAAGCCCCCCTTTATTAGCCATGCCTAATGGGCAACAAAACCTCTATTACCAGTCAGAATGATTTTTCCAACTTGCGAATAGATGTATGTGCATAAGAAAGCACTCTTTTGCAGTTGCAAATCCAAAAGAGTATTGTACATGTGGCCTTAAAAGCTAAAGTGAAACTTACATAGAATTTTAGAATGTGACCCTTGTATAAAAAGTTTTCAGATGTACACTAACTCTCTGTATTAAATCTGCACCGCACTACCATCATTCTTTGACTTGCATCCCTAACGCATCTGTTTACCAAAACCATATAGCCCTCTTCCAAACCCCACCATGGAGGGCCCCTTTAAATTACTAAGGAAAAGCAAATAAATGTTTAGTTCACTACCTGCCCCTTGAAATGAGACGATTTAAGCTGTAGTTGCTTACATACAAATGTCACTATAGTAATACTATGCCTCCTATTTGAAGCATATAAACGATATACAGCTTATAGCCTGATCAGTTTTTCAAAACTGAGATATAGATGACAGTTAAATGCAAGTGCTGGGGAATCTATCAATAGATTTCTAGTACTATGCAACGCTCCATTTGAATACAAATTGATAGACAAGCACTAGACCGTAATGTGGTCAAGCACAATAATGAAGAGCACTGATTGGTTACATACCTGTGCCAAGCAACAATTTTAAGACTTTCTAAATTTGCTGTCACTTTTAGTACCACTCCTTTGATTATTCATACTGATAGCTTTACTTTATGCTTAAGGGAAAAATAATATGTTGTTAGCTGATCATTTGCTTGACAACACCTCTGGAGTTTAAGTACATGTAAGGAAAGCTCAAAATGTACAACATGAAAGGATGAAAGGCAGTTAAATGATGTTGGACATGGCCCATCTTAGGGGGATTTCCCTAAATATATTTGCTTTTTGTACTCCTGATTTTTGCCAACTCTCTGTTCCTGAATTTAGGACTCTGGGCACTTTCCAACTGTATTGCAGTGGGAAAGTGCAATTGCCCTTCCTGTACAAGTCAGAATAGGATGCTCACTTGATTGGGCTAGGTTTTGTCCCTGTGAGTGTCCTTTAATAAGGTACACCACATACCCAGGGTTGGTGCGACACTGGTATTAGGGAGACGCTGCCCTGATTGTGCCATCCACCTGAATAGCCTGTCAAAAATGTCTCACACTCAGGTTGGCCGGTCTCACTCCACAGCCAACCCTCAGGTCGCTGTTGACTACCTCCAAACTGGGATAGGCGTGGTACATCTGCATGTGCACCGCCTGGGTAGGGATGAACCCCCATGTGGGTTTTCCCTACCTAGGTGATCGGCTCTCCCAATGGGACACTTCCTGGGTGTGGTCAATTCTCTTGTTAAGGCCTTAGGGCCTGGGGACCTTTCCCAGTGTAAGTGCTGTGTGAAAGTGAGCTCACCTGTCCAACACACATTAGGAAGTGGTGCTCACCTGAGGTTTCTAAAGCATTGGTCAGGTCTGCCAAGCCCACTGGTGGAGGCACATTCACACCTATTATGTTTTAAGACCTGGGTCCAGCCTTCCAGTGAAGGCTGGTGGGTGCCCTGGCATGAATGGTGTTTTTGAAAGCATGCCCAGCCTGCCAATGCAGGTTTATATGCGCTTGGCACAGAGGGTGTGCTAGGCATAGGTCCAGCCTGCGCTTTCAGGCTGGTGTGACCATTCGCACTAACGGTGGTCCTAAAATCGTGCCCAGCCTGCCATTGCAGGCTGGTTTGCGCTCTGCACCAATGGTGCTCCTAAAATATGGGTCTGGCCTGCCATTGCAGGCTGGGGTGTACTTTGCACTGATGGTGCTCTTAAATGTGTATGCAAAAAGAACAATTGATGGACAGTACAGAGATCTGGGCCTAAATACATATTTCTTTGCTCACCATGCCATTCCAGTTTGGACCCAGCCATATGCAAATCAGTCTTGACCCTGCGCCCAATGGGAACAATCCAGCCCGAACTGCCAGTCCAGGTCCTCACTGGACTGGAAACAAGTATTCTAGGACTGGTTTTGGGCTTTCAGCCCTCATCAGCCAGGATAGCTTCACTCCAGTGTCATGGAGAGCACAGGACCCACGTCTGGGCATAACCGTCCCACTCGGGGTGACAAATGCAAAAAGATCAAATGATAGACAGAATGTAGAACAATGTCATACATTCACCCCAGTACAGAGATCTGGGCCTAAATCCATCGTTTTTTTGCTCATCATGCCATTCCAGTTTGGACCCAGCCATATGCAAATCAGTCTTGACCCTGCGCCCAATGGGAACAGTCCAGCCCAAACTGCCAGGCCTGGTCCTCCCTGGACTGGAAACAAGCATCCTAGGACCGGTTTTGGTATTTCAGAATGTGTATCAAGCCTGCCATTGCTGGCTAGTGTGCGCCTTGCACGGATGGTGCTCTTAAATATGTGTCCAGCCTGTGATTGCAGGCTGATACAGGCAGTTGCGCATTTACTCAGACTGGCCTGTGTGAGTCACTAGCTATCCTAAGAGGACCTTTAGCTTCCACCGAGTACACCGAGGGTATATCCTAAGGGGTGAAGTGAGTGGTAGGTGGTACCTCATGAGAATTTGCTGAACTTGCGACTGTGTGTGACTAGAACTGGCTGGTGAGACCAATATCGATGTGCACCGGATGTTGTGCCTCATTTCCATGGACTTACGAAATGTTCAACTCTTTGATCGTGGGAGTGACTGGAGCTGTTTGGTGCGGCCAAAATGGACTCACAAAGGAGGTACGGATTTTGCAACTCTTTGTTTTGTGTTACCGGAAATGCCTGGTGTGGCCCGTCTCATCGCACACCCAACCTTGTGCCCAGATTGTCTGGGTGTGACTCTACGTGTACCAGATGGGGTGCCTCCTCCTTCCAAGAGGCCCCCCTGCTTTATTCTTCATTCATCTACTTTTCCCGTACTTGGCCCTCAGCTTGGCGGACCAACTGCTCTCTACTCACCCGGCCTTCTTGGACAACAACGTATTGCCAGGTAGTATTACCCGGCTCGTGCCTGAGTGGTGAGAGTGACTGACAGGGCTGGGGGAACGCCTCCGAGACCTATCAGAGAGGGGTCACGAGATTGTATGACCCACCCTTGTGCTTGCTAGAACTGGGCTGGTGCCAGAAGACCCTTGGGGCCCGAGTGGTGTGACCATCTACTGCCCTTGGCCCATGTCTGCTCTGCATCCTGTAGGTGGCCTTCTGAAGTGGTTGCCAAACCCCTTTTTGAAAAATGCCTCCTAATTGACCTTGCTGCCTACCCCCACCTGCTTCCTGGGACCCTGACTAAGAGTGACTTCAGCTGCATACGGCCTAGTGCCCGAGAAGTGAATAGGGTGTCTCCAATCTGTGGGTGTAGAATAGTCCGGGTGAATTGGAGGGTGGAAGGAGGCTTGGGGCCACAGGTCTGCAGTGTGTAACCAATTGACCTGCTGGGTATCAGTTGTACCGCATTAGGGTGCTGAGTGCATATGTGTGTGAGTGCTTCCGTATGGACATGTCTGATAGCCATTGCAGTTGGTAATGGCGTGGACTGAATGTGTATGTGGGAATGAAAGTGGGAAACCGCCCGTGATTAATGACACTGGACGTCGGAATGCCCGATACGTTGATTTCTTGCCAGAAAAATATTACGTTTGACATTGGTTTTCTCCGCACGGCCTAGGCCCATGGTGCTGCTAGAAAGTGGTATAATTTTGTGTATGTACATATTTCTGATATTGTGTGACCCAAGATGTTAGGATACTCTAACTGTGTGGTATTGGATTATAAGATGTGCTAGGGTGGGCCTGAGGTGGACAACATGTTGTACGGCTTAAGAGTGCTGGGGGTGTAGATTAGGATCTTTCCCAAGTGTGCATATTGCAGATGTCATTTGAACATGGCTGGACATACTACTGCTAATAATAATTTTGAATGCAATTTATGCCCAGAAATGTGTGATGATAATGTTGTGCTGATTATTATGTGTCTCCAATACAAATGTAATTTCCATACATCATGTGTAAAGTCTCTTTTGTGATGTTCAAGGAATATATCGTGAGTACTGTGCCGCAGCTTTACACATTGTCTCTGTGGTAAGCCTGATTGCTCAGTGCCAAGCTACCCAAGGTGAGCGCAAGTTATAGAGTGTGTGTAATCACCTGCCCCTGACAGGAGTGTTAGGTTCTGCCTGGCTGCGGTATTACCTCAGCCAACCAGAAAGTGCCAGTTCCAAGAATTGTTTTCTCAGATAAATGTACTGCCTACTGTAACACATCTCATGGAAGATAACTAATAAGACCCTATGATCTAAGAACATGCATAGATGCGTTTTTAAAATGCGTTTTTGAAAGTGAGCTCACCTGTCCAACACACATTAGGAAGTGGTGCTCACCTGAGGTTTCTAAAGCATTGGTCAGGTCTGCCAAGCCCACTGGTGGAGGCACATTCACACCTATTATGTTTTAAGACCTGGGTCCAGCCTTCCAGTGAAGGCTGGTGGGTGCCCTGGCATGAATGGTGTTTTTGAAAGCATGCCCAGCCTGCCAATGCAGGTTTATATGCGCTTGGCACAGAGGGTGTGCTAGGCATAGGTCCAGCCTGCGCTTTCAGGCTGGTGTGACCATTCGCACTAACGGTGGTCCTAAAATCGTGCCCAGCCTGCCATTGCAGGCTGGTTTGCGCTCTGCACCAATGGTGCTCCTAAAATATGGGTCTGGCCTGCCATTGCAGGCTGGGGTGTACTTTGCACTGATGGTGCTCTTAAATGTGTATGCAAAAAGAACAATTGATGGACAGTACAGAGATCTGGGCCTAAATACATATTTCTTTGCTCACCATGCCATTCCAGTTTGGACCCAGCCATATGCAAATCAGTCTTGACCCTGCGCCCAATGGGAACAATCCAGCCCGAACTGCCAGTCCAGGTCCTCACTGGACTGGAAACAAGTATTCTAGGACTGGTTTTGGGCTTTCAGCCCTCATCAGCCAGGATAGCTTCACTCCAGTGTCATGGAGAGCACAGGACCCACGTCTGGGCATAACCGTCCCACTCGGGGTGACAAATGCAAAAAGATCAAATGATAGACAGAATGTAGAACAATGTCATACATTCACCCCAGTACAGAGATCTGGGCCTAAATCCATCGTTTTTTTGCTCATCATGCCATTCCAGTTTGGACCCAGCCATATGCAAATCAGTCTTGACCCTGCGCCCAATGGGAACAGTCCAGCCCAAACTGCCAGGCCTGGTCCTCCCTGGACTGGAAACAAGCATCCTAGGACCGGTTTTGGTATTTCAGAATGTGTATCAAGCCTGCCATTGCTGGCTAGTGTGCGCCTTGCACGGATGGTGCTCTTAAATATGTGTCCAGCCTGTGATTGCAGGCTGATACAGGCAGTTGCGCATTTACTCAGACTGGCCTGTGTGAGTCACTAGCTATCCTAAGAGGACCTTTAGCTTCCACCGAGTACACCGAGGGTATATCCTAAGGGGTGAAGTGAGTGGTAGGTGGTACCTCATGAGAATTTGCTGAACTTGCGACTGTGTGTGACTAGAACTGGCTGGTGAGACCAATATCGATGTGCACCGGATGTTGTGCCTCATTTCCATGGACTTACGAAATGTTCAACTCTTTGATCGTGGGAGTGACTGGAGCTGTTTGGTGCGGCCAAAATGGACTCACAAAGGAGGTACGGATTTTGCAACTCTTTGTTTTGTGTTACCGGAAATGCCTGGTGTGGCCCGTCTCATCGCACACCCAACCTTGTGCCCAGATTGTCTGGGTGTGACTCTACGTGTACCAGATGGGGTGCCTCCTCCTTCCAAGAGGCCCCCCTGCTTTATTCTTCATTCATCTACTTTTCCCGTACTTGGCCCTCAGCTTGGCGGACCAACTGCTCTCTACTCACCCGGCCTTCTTGGACAACAACGTATTGCCAGGTAGTATTACCCGGCTCGTGCCTGAGTGGTGAGAGTGACTGACAGGGCTGGGGGAACGCCTCCGAGACCTATCAGAGAGGGGTCACGAGATTGTATGACCCACCCTTGTGCTTGCTAGAACTGGGCTGGTGCCAGAAGACCCTTGGGGCCCGAGTGGTGTGACCATCTACTGCCCTTGGCCCATGTCTGCTCTGCATCCTGTAGGTGGCCTTCTGAAGTGGTTGCCAAACCCCTTTTTGAAAAATGCCTCCTAATTGACCTTGCTGCCTACCCCCACCTGCTTCCTGGGACCCTGACTAAGAGTGACTTCAGCTGCATACGGCCTAGTGCCCGAGAAGTGAATAGGGTGTCTCCAATCTGTGGGTGTAGAATAGTCCGGGTGAATTGGAGGGTGGAAGGAGGCTTGGGGCCACAGGTCTGCAGTGTGTAACCAATTGACCTGCTGGGTATCAGTTGTACCGCATTAGGGTGCTGAGTGCATATGTGTGTGAGTGCTTCCGTATGGACATGTCTGATAGCCATTGCAGTTGGTAATGGCGTGGACTGAATGTGTATGTGGGAATGAAAGTGGGAAACCGCCCGTGATTAATGACACTGGACGTCGGAATGCCCGATACGTTGATTTCTTGCCAGAAAAATATTACGTTTGACATTGGTTTTCTCCGCACGGCCTAGGCCCATGGTGCTGCTAGAAAGTGGTATAATTTTGTGTATGTACATATTTCTGATATTGTGTGACCCAAGATGTTAGGATACTCTAACTGTGTGGTATTGGATTATAAGATGTGCTAGGGTGGGCCTGAGGTGGACAACATGTTGTATGGCTTAAGAGTGCTGGGGGTGTAGATTAGGATCTTTCCCAAGTGTGCATATTGCAGATGTCATTTGAACATGGCTGGACATACTACTGCTAATAATAATTTTGAATGCAATTTATGCCCAGAAATGTGTGATGATAATGTTGTGCTGATTATTATGTGTCTCCAATACAAATGTAATTTCCATACATCATGTGTAAAGTCTCTTTTGTGATGTTCAAGGAATATATCGTGAGTACTGTGCCGCAGCTTTACACATTGTCTCTGTGGTAAGCCTGATTGCTCAGTGCCAAGCTACCCAAGGTGAGCGCAAGTTATAGAGTGTGTGTAATCACCTGCCCCTGACAGGAGTGTTAGGTTCTGCCTGGCTGCGGTATTACCTCAGCCAACCAGAAAGTGCCAGTTCCAAGAATTGTTTTCTCAGATAAATGTACTGCCTACTGTAACACATCTCATGGAAGATAACTAATAAGACCCTATGATCTAAGAACATGCATAGATGCGTTTTTAAAAATATGAAGCAAAATCTGAATTGCTTGCCAATGCACAAGCATATGCCTGTGAGCAGGTCAGTGATATGTTCACCTGTTACTTATTGCATATTAAAAAATCTCCATGACTTTTTTGCTGTTTCTTGTCTACCCATATCCGACCCACATTGATGCCCATTGAGTAGTCCATAGCTGAAATTGATTGAACACCCCAAAACAACCCCCTTTCTGTGATTTGAATTTTCCTTATAAGTTCCTTCGAACTTTCAAATCATGGGGCTGTATCAGAAAAGAATTTATAGGTATGGGACGTAGTACTCCTGTAATAATACTTTCTGTACTTTTAAATGCTTTGTTTTATTTCACCTCAAAATATCCAAAATGTGAATAAACTGAACATTTTAAAGGGATATTCATGTACAAGTAGTACAAATAGAAAAGACTGTTCCCTCTTTTCACTTTACCACTAGGAAGTTCTACAATTCTGCTCTAGTTCTCAAAGGCATTTATTTACATAGGAGTAGTACTCCTGGATACTACTTCCATTACTCAAATGCTTTGTGAATCAGCCATAGTTTCTTTTTAGCAACTCAGAGCTGTGTGGTTTGTCTGATTATGTTTCTTGATTTTCATTTGCACCTTAGTATTATATTTATTTCTGTCTCTGCTAGAAGTTTTATAGTGGTTATTTCTGCCCAGGGCAGTCATGCCTGATTAGTAATTTATTAAAAAAAATCTTTAATGTTGGCTTATTATCACAAATGCACACTTACATTTTCTCTTGATTGGTATTTAGAACTGCAAACAGAAAATTGCATGACAGTAATGATGGATTGAGAATGGTCTTGGAAAACAGTTCTACGAAGAACAACAGATCACTGGTAAGACTGATTTACATGCTACAGTATATAGATAGTAGAGTACTTTCATGGGAAGAGCAAACTTCTGATCAGAGAGTAAGTTGTACCTAAAGACTAGGCAGGGATGTCATTAGTCACTGAAATAAGTCTGCCCTAATCCCTATGAGGGTAAATATTTATTTTCGTATGCAATGTCCTATCTTCCCAACCCCCCCTTATATTACTGTACCAGCTTTCTGTATCTCTAGTATTATGCTGTAATAATCTCAAAGTTTATGTGTAGTCATGCTTTACATTTTCCAGATAGACCATAACTATCTATGTCTCTTCCTCTTCACCATGCATACTAATAATAGCTGTTCCTTGTCTGGTGTAAAAGCAACCATGCTTACTCCATTTAAAACATATTTATTTACACGCCTCATTTGAGAACTCTCACTGGCAGTTCTTTGCTGGCCTTTCTCCTCCATTTTCATATTTTGTGGTGCTGAAGTAACACTTACAATTCATGGTTATTCAGTTTGACTTAATTTGGGTCCTTTTATATTCAGACACGTCTTGGCTCCTGTGGCTGGATTGAAAAGAAAAGCTGATGTTCCTATATTAGACCTGGACGTCTTAGGGTGGTATTCCCCAAAGCGGTCTGGCTTCCACTTCCATTTTTACTGTGCTCGTTTTTGCTGGCCTTAGGACTCTGTGCACTTTACCATTGCCAATCAGTGTTAAAGTACTTGTGTTATCTCCTTTAAACATGGTAACATTGGCTTATACACATTTGGCATATTTAATTTACTGATACATTAAATGCTACTAGTGTGCCTGCAGCACTGATTGTGTCGCCCACTTAAGTAGCACTTTAACCACCATGTTTCAGGCCCGGCATTGCAGCCGTGTGTATTCAGTTTTAAACTGCCATTTCAACCTGGCACAATAAATATTTTTTCAGAAAATGCAAAGAGATGACTTCTCTATGCTGGTGGAAGCACTGTTATCGATACCCGGAGGTATTAATCCATTTATTCGTAAAATAAATTCAATGTTTACTGTAGGTTCATTCAAGTATCAAGCGTCTTTATTCATTTTGTACATGTATCATGTTGCTCAATTCCACAACATCGTATGTGAATTCCAGTTCAAACTCAAATTATTGTGAAAACCCAATGTATTTTGGGTCGATCTTCGACCCTTCATCAGGGGTCGTGTTTCACAACTATAAAATAAATGGAAACAGGAGGCTTTTTAATAAATGTGCTGACTTGTATAGCAAAATGTGAAGGGTAAGAGTGCTCGTGCCTGAATACATGCGTGGCTCATAGTGAAAGCTGGCTGATATAAAGTGCGGTTCATTAGAAGAAATTCTTGGTAATGCTATTGGTGAAAAAATAGACTGTTTTACGGTGGTTTCTTTGTTAGTTATAAAAAAGTGTGCAACAACGCTTCAAAAGTTGTCCTTGAATCTGTCGATTTCATTGTGCGGGTCTAACGAGTGTGTTAGTCATTATATAAACTGTAAACAAACATGCTATGTATCCGATCTATAAAGGACTTACCAAAATACGCTGCGTTCGATGACTGGAGAAGTGTGGCTCAATGGTTAGAGCGGCAGACCCTGATTCAGAGGTCTAGCCCGGGACCAGGGTTCAATTCCCGCCTCGGCGGGTCTTGGGCTCAATTTCCTCTGACCTGATAATTCTCACCTCAATGCCTATTCTAATCATGGGTCCCACTCTGCAAATCTGGGCAATAGCTTCCTTAATCTCCACAACGGCCCGAACAACACTAGGATGCCTGGATTCACCTTTGGGGTGCCCAGGAGTGGGCACTTCGCAGGGAAAAGCCAGGAAGGGTTCCACAGCGGTATCCGTACAAGCGCCGAGATACCCTCATGGGTGATTCGTGCGCTATACAAGTACTACTACATACTTCTCTCTTTCCTAGCTCTCGCGAAGAGTTCCTCGGTGATGGCTGTGTGACGTTAATGCGTATTGCGTCATTATTAAGTGTTGGCAACTTAAAGGCGCCTATGTTTGTTAGTGTGCTCTACCTCTACTTATGTTAGAGTGGTTTAAAAAACATGAAAGAAATGTCCAACCACGCTTAATAAAGTTAGTGTTTAAAAAAAAGTTAGTAATGGTGTATATTCTGAGGAACTAACGAGTATATGCATTATTGTTAAAGGTAAAAATACGTGAACCTTAGTTAGATGCAAAAAACGAAAAACTGAAATATGTTCAAATGATCTGAACATTAAAAGGAATTGAAACATATTATATGTAACTAATTTCAGCAATTTTCAATTTGAGGCAAAGAAAAGATACATTTTTAGAGAAAAAGTATAAAGACATCAGCAGTTAATATAATCAAATATAAGAAACAATGGTATGCAATTCAAACATCAATCCCTTCTGGTTATAAAGCATTCAGTTTTTTTGTCCCAAAAACTTCAGACCTTGCTAATGTTTTAGACGGATCAGTGTCTTGTTTTGGAATTACTACTTCAAGAATGGTGAACCTCAGTTGAGCGATATTGTGTCCGGCTACAAGCCAATGGGATGCCACTGTTGATTTTATATTGCGGTTTCTTATATTGCTTTTGTGTTCCCCAATGCGTATTTACACCTTCCGTTCAGTTTTGTCAACATAAATTTTTCCGCAGGGGCATTTCAATGCGTAAATAACATGTGATGAATCGCATGTGCTTGAGTGTTTCAATTCAATGTTGTAACCTTGTGGTGGATGAAGAAATTTGTTTCCCGTCATTACATTGTTACAATGTATGCAATTCATGTATTTTTGCATGCCTTCATATTCTTCTTTTCTTGTGTGATCTTTTCCTTTTTTCAAAAGTTCTTGAAGGTTACAGGAACGCTGTATTGTGAAGGTTGGATGTATAGGGAACAGATCTTTGAAATCAGGTTCTGTGTGGATAATTGACCAGTGTTTCATTATTATGGATTCACTTTGATTAGATTGTGTAGACAATTTCAAGACACAAACTATCTTCTTCGATGTTGTTTGTGTTGTTTTTTGCGATAATTGTTTCCTGTCCAATGTTTCCACGAAATTTCTTATTTTTACGTTCAAGTGTTTTTATGATATTTCTTTCTTATCAGAAAAATCTATAGAAAATTGGTATGCTTTAGTAAAAGATTTGAATGTTAAACTTGACCAATATGCTAAAGATATACATGAGCGTAAAATTAAGAAATTTCGTCGAGACACAATCGACTGTCAATTAGACGAAGCTTATACGTGGGTTGAAGTCTACAATCAACGGAAATGGCAGAAACCACAGACATCAGGTTCATCAGAAGAAAGTGTTGTATCAGACTCTGATACTGCTCGTAATCGTCAACCATTAAGAAAAGAAAACACAGCAACAGCTAAACCACACACCTCTAAGGCAACTTTTTTATTGACAAGCCCAGCATCCAACCACCACCCAGAAAAAGCTGGAGCAGTACCAGGAGAAGCAAAAGATCCAGATCCCAAAGCAGACAAAAGAACAACTTGCAGCAAGACGAAGGGAACTTAGTAGTCAATATCGCAAAAGTGAAATTATCAAAAGCACAAATAACAATACTGAATAAAGGCACTTCTTATGTTCCAACATATAATAGTAATCTAGCAGAAACAGAAATTGCATTCTTTAAATTCACCTGAATTTTGAGATTGAAGCACTTCTTTAACACGATGGAGCCTACAACAACGACATCAGATGAACCAACATCCAAAATCTTCAGACCCAAAAGTAAATTTTGTTCACCAATCTCTCATAAATTAATTGATGCATTTGAACGGCTGGT
The DNA here is from genome assembly GCF_964261635.1 of Lissotriton helveticus. Taxonomy (NCBI): domain Eukaryota; kingdom Metazoa; phylum Chordata; class Amphibia; order Caudata; family Salamandridae; genus Lissotriton; species Lissotriton helveticus. The sequence goes on from NC_136059.1 coordinate 1,035,796,042, forward strand.
GAAAGCGGAATTTAAATCAATTAATTTCAAAAGGAAAGAAAAAGTAAACTTCTCCAGAACTGAATGGGGCACTTTAAAACAATTGACATCAGACGTCCGACTTAAATTTCAAAGAGCAGACAAAGGAGGTGCATTAGTTGTGATGGATTCATATTTTTACACAAAAGTGTTTCGAATCACCTTCAAGACAATAATGACACATATTCTAAGCTATATCAAGACCCAACATTAATCTATGAAAAAGTACTTCAACAAATTTTAACAATGGCATTGGAAATGGGATGGATTGACGAAAACACAAAGAAATACCTATACACTACCTATCCAAGACATCCAAAGCTATACTTGCTCCCAAAAATCCACAAGGATCTGGAAAAATCACCCTTTTGGCCAATCGTATCAGCGTGTGGATCAATTTCAAAACCAATAGGGAGATATTTAGATACTTTTCTACAACCCATAGTACAACAACAAACCAGTTACATTCAGGACACCGCAGCACTTCTGAACACATTACAGGATCTTGATACAGATCAAGCGGAAAATTGGTTACTATGTACTATCGACGTCACTGCCCTTTATACGTCAATACCCCACAAGGATGGTATGGAAGCTATGGAATGGGTGTTACTTGAACATGAGACATCAAATGCTGAAAAAGTTTTTTTATTGGAACTTTTACAGTTTTCATTACTACACAGTTATTTTGAATGGGACAACACATTTCACTCACAAAACAACTGAACATCCATGGCTTTTGCCTGTGCACCTGCGTAAGCGAATATTTTCATGGCCAAACTAGAAAGAGATCACATTCTCAACGACATAAAATGGACTGAACATCTAGTTTTATACAAAAGGTTTATAGACGACATACTAATATTATGGAAAGGTGACATCACCATTTTGGAAGGCAATATCCATGCACTAAACAACATCCATGACCGAGTTAAATTTACTCACCAAATTAATAGAAACAATATTGCTTTTCTGGATGTGTTAATTCAGATTGAACCAGGTCAAATCAGAACAAGTGTATACACAAATAAAACGGATAGAAACAATACGTTACATTTTTGCAGTTTTCCTCAGAAATCCCTAAAGCATCATCTTCCATATTCTAAATTTATAAGATTGAAACGTATAATTTCAGACTTGACAGAAACAAACATGATAACCAAAAAATTCAGAGAGAAATTCAAACAAAGTGGATACCCTGATGAGATACTTGAAAAGCAACAAGAAGAGTGGAAACATTGGACAGGAAACAATTATTGCAAAAAACAACACAAAAAACATCGAAGAAGATAGGTTGTGTCTTGAAATTTTCTCTACACAATCTAATTAAATTAAATCCATAATAATAAAACACTGGTCCATTATCCACACAGAACCTGATTTCAAAGATCTGTTCCCTATACATCCAACCTTCGCAATGCAGCTTTCCTGTAACCTTCAAGAACTTTTGAAAAAAGGAAATGATCACACAAGAAAAGAAGAATATAAAGGCATGCAAAAATGCATGAATTGCATACATTGTAACAATGTAATGACGGGCAACAAATTTCTTCATCCTACACAAGGTTACAACATTGAATTGACACACTCAAGCACATGTGATTCATCACATGTTATTTACGCATTAAAATGCCCCTACGGAAAAATGTATGTCGGCAAAACTGAACGGAAGGTGAAAATACGCTTCGGGGAACACATAAGCAATATAAGAAACCGCAATATAATATCAACAGTGGCATCCCATTGGCTTGAAGCCGGACACAATATCGCTCAATTGAGGTTCACCATTCTTGAAGCAGTAATTCCAAAACAAGACACTGATCCGTCTAAAACATTAGCAAGATCTGAATTTGTTTGGACAAAAAAACTGAATGCTTTACAACCAGAAGGGAAGAATCATCGAATTGAATACCATTGTTTCTTATAATTGATTATATTAACTGATGATGTCTTTATACTTTTTCTCTGAAAATTGATATTTTTTTGCCTCAAATTGAAAATTTATGAAATTGGTTACATATAATTTGTTTTAATTCCTTTTAATGTTCAGATCATTTGAACATGTTTCAGTTTTCCATTTTTTGCTTCTAACTAAGGTTCACATATTTGTACCTTCAATAATAATGCAAATACTCATTAGTCCCTCAGAATATACACCATTACTAACTTTTTTTTAAACACTAACTTTATTAAGCGTGGTCGGACATTTCTTTCATGTTTTTTATACCACTTTAACATAAGTAGACGTAGAGCACACTAACAAACATGGACACCTTTAAGACACAGACACTTAATAATGACGCAATACCCATTAACGTCACACAGCCATCACCGCGGAACTCTTTGCGAGAGCTACGAAGGAGAGAAGTCATCGAAAGCATCGTCTTTCTGTAAGTCCTTTATAGATCGGATACATAGAGTGTTTGTTTATGGTATATATAATGACTAACACACTCGATAGACCCGCACAATGAAATCGCCGGATTCGAGGACAACTTTTAAAGCGTCGTTGCACACTTTTTATAACGAACAAAGAAACCACTGTAAAACAGTCTCGACTTCACATTCGTTTTTTTACCAATAGCATTACCACGAATTTCTTCTAATGAACGCCACTTTATATCAGCCAGCTTTCACTATGAACCACGCATGTATTCAGGCACGAGCACTCGTACTCTTCACATTTTGCTATACAAGTCAGCACATTTATTAAAAAGCCTCCTGTTTCCATTGACTTTATAGTTGGGAAACACGACCCCTGACGAAGGGTCGAGGATCGACCTGAAATGCATTGGGTTTTCACCATAATTTGAGTTTGAACTGGACTTTATATACGACGTTGTGGAATTGCACAACATGATACATGTACAAAACGAATAAAGACGCTTGATACTTGAATGAACCTACAGTAAACATTGGATTTATTTTAAGAATAAATGGATTAATACCTCCGGGTATCGATAACAGTGCTTGCACCAGCATAGAGAGGCATCTCTTTGCATTTTCTGAAAAATTGCTTTGAGCGCCAGTGGACATGGCACAGGTGGTTAAAGCACCTTTGGAATAATAGCAGCCAAAAAATTGATAACGAGTGCACGCTGGTAAAAATTGATTTCACATTGAAAGAAATCTTTTGCCAGGCCCAAACTTTCCCTTTTTATACATATAAGTCACCCCTAAGGTTTGACCCAGAGAGTCCAGATGGCAAGGTGCAGTGTATTTAAATGGTAGGACATGTACTTTTTGGTTTTACAAGTCCTGGTAGCGAAAAACTGTTAAATTCATTTTGACGGAGAGCTCAATTACTACTCACATTATAAAAAACAGGATTCTGGTTGGAGTTTTTATCCGAAATGCATTTGGTTTAGAGTTACAACAAGGGCCAAAATTGGTCAGTTTGGAGCGGGCATATACCAAAATATTAATCCTTGCTTCGGAAATTTACATGAAATTCTTTTATTCTGTGCAAATCAAAATCCAGCTGCCCCTTACTGGGAGGTCTACTGCAGATGTGTAAAACCCTCACTGAATACACACAACATATAACTGTCTCCCAGCCCTCATTAATGTGCTTTGATCTCTCGCTCCCCAATAAGGCTTGTGCCGTATTAAAAGCCAATATAGAGATTATTTCACTGCACTTGAAGCTGTAGTGACTCCTTATCAGCGGCTTACGGGCACATCCTCCCTGCCTCCTGTGAGTCCCTTGTGCTTTTTTAATGTAGCAGTGTTCATTAAAAATATGTTTCATGTTTTCAGGAACACTGCAGGTCATTTCTCTCTGCCTTGTCTCCAGGCTACTGATGCCAGCGGGGATAAGTGGGCTAAGGCATGGTCCACTTACAGAGTGATGTTAAAACACAACATTCTCTTGCTGGATATATAGATTGCTCATGTCTGAGGGGAGTCGTTCAACTATGATCCCTCGCACAAGCACAATCCATTTTGTTTAACAGTCCTATGGTGCATGCCTCAGGTAGCCCCGTATATCTGCTAAAATGAGGCTGTCAGGCTGCACCTCAGTCCATCCCTGAAGCCAATGAAAAGGCACCAAGAGAAGCAGGGTCAGGATCCCCAGCACTATATGACTGTACTTCCCATCCCATCAAGAAGCTGGGGGAGAGATTGAGGTGGGTCTTCCCTTTTTAAACCTGCCCTTGCTGCTCCTTCTGGCTCCTCGTTGGGAATCATAGTTTGCTGGTTCCAATGCCAGCACCAGATTCCTGACTTGATGCCGCCATAGAGCTGAGTTGCCAGTTAAGTAAGCAAGGTAAGTACATAAAATGTTATTTCTATATGCATGTGTGCATGTGTTTTTGAGTAATTGAGAGTGAATTGGAATTGAGTGAAAGTTTGTGTGTGTGTGTGTTTGAGAGTGTCAGTGAGAATAAAAGTGAGCAAGTCTCTGAGTTTGACAGGGTGTATGAATAAGTGAAAGTGAGTACGAGGGAGTGACTGAAGGAGTGTGAGTGTGCTAGAATGAGTGATCGATTGGAGGCTGTGAGAGGAAGTGGAAGTGAGTCGGGTGTAGATACCTAGGGTGCAGCATGTGCAGCTGCACCAGGGCCCAGAGTCAGCAAGTGTTTTTAAGTGGGTTAGTGAAAAAGAGAACCAGTCAGCATTAATAGGTTTGTGTGTGAGTAACAGTGAGTGAGAGTGAGAATGAGCAAGTTGAAAAATTTGAGCTTTAGTGTGAGGGAAAAGAGTAAATGTGAGAGAAACAGAGTACGAGGGAGGCACATTTTGAAAAAATGGGGTGAATTCCTAGCTGGTATTACGCCCACCACTTTCAAAGATCACTGATTTGAAATATTTGACAATAACATACATTTTAAAAGGAAATGATAACAAGAAACACTGCTATAATGTTCCATCGATGTTCGAATGGCCACATAAGTGAAGAAGATACAATCAAACGTTTTATGCAAATGTGAAAATAATTATAACCTTGTGCTAAATATTTTGTGCTCATCCTTGGCTGTGCTATACTACCGCTTCAAATTAAACATAGTAGTGAGATCGAAATGTTTTTGTAAATGCAAAAAACTATGCTCACACTCATTAATTAAAAAAAATCAAAGATGTGATTCCAGTCAAGAACTGTAAAACTTTGTAGTTTATAAACAGAATATTTAAATTCAGATGCAGTGATTTATTTCCTATTGTTCATTTTCACAACAACTAGATGTGCATACTGCTAACATTTCCACTGGCCTGACCAGCGCAGATACTTTGGAAACTTTCAAGTGGCCCTTGGCTTATAATGAAATATAACAATTATCTTTCACAAATGAAGCAATGCAATCATTAATAACAAACAGAAGGACAAGATGGCGGCAGAAAAGCTGCGCCCGTAGCCTAATACTGGCAGAAAGGACGATAGTATCAGCTGATAGAACACTCCAGCGACCACAGCACCTGCCTATTTGTGCAATATGTAACCTTGCAGTCAAAAATATTTGACTAAATAGGAAAACTAAAATGAAAACATGTAAAATTGTTGTAAAGATGAGTTACATTTTGGTATCAAACACTTATACCATTTCCGATAGCGGATTTGATTTACAAAAAGTAACCTTTTGGAGCAAAATAAGATATTACTCTGGCGGAGGAGCATCACCCCACTGCTTTTAAGCAGCGCAAAGAAGAAACATAAAATGATAATAACTTTAAGTTATTATCATTTTATGCTTAGTGGTGCTCTGTGGACTGGTGGGTGGTTGGGGCTGCTCTGCTCTCGGAGCAGGGCAGGGAAGGAGTGGTTTGCCCACATCTAAGTGTAGAATGTCTATTTGGTCGGCCCTCTCGGGCCACCCATACCAGTCAAGGACACTTTTCCCGTTCTCCATGCAGGCTGCATTACAGCCTGCATGGAGAACAAGCCCAGACCCCCATTGCCTGGTTGACTGTAAAAATGTAAATTGATATTTGTATAGTGCACTACTCACCCGCAAGGGTCTCAAGGCGCTTGTACAAATACCACTGTGGAACCCATCCTGGCTTTCCCTGTGAGGTGTCCACTCCTGGGCACCCCCGAGGTGGAGGCCAGGCATCCTTAGCGTTGTGGGGGCCATTGTGGAGATTAAGCAAGCTATTGCCCAGAGTTGCAGAGTGGGACTCCATGATTGGAATAGGCACAGAGGCGAGAATTATCAGGTCCGTGGAATTTTTGAGCTCAAGACCAGCCGAGGCGGGGAATTGAACCCTGGTCCCGGGCTAGACCTCTGCATCAGGGTCTGCCACTCTAACCATTGAGCCACACTTCTCCACATTGAGCCACACTTCTCCACTGTCGAACTAGGATGCTCAAAACCAATCACAACTCCGCACTGCAGCATTTTGATTGGTCAGGGGAGCCTGGGTGCTTACCAATCACAACACTGCATTGCAGCATTGAGATTGGTCAGTGGAGCCTGCTTCCTGTTCCTCGAGTTCCATGAGGACTGTAGGAGCAGAGACGTGGGACCCGGCGCAATGGTAAGTTTATTTTTTTTAATGTTTTTTTTTTAATATGCGGGACCCGTTATACCCACCACCCGCGAGCCATACTGGCCGCCACTGTCTCAAATATTTTATATTATTTACATGCTTTATATACTGGATTCATAGTATATCAGAACAGACATTCAGTGTTTTCTGAAGCTGCTCTAGCCATCTCCATATGTACACAGGTGCAAAACATACTGTATGCGAGGTCTACAACGAACCTTTCTATTCCGAATTCTATCCCCTAAAGTGTGGAGCTCCCCGGGGCTCCTCTCTAAGCCATACTTTATTCAGTTTGTATGTCCATCTCTTGTCTGAGATTATACAATCACACGGTTTCTCGATAGTGCCATATGCAAATGACATGCAGATTGTTATCTCTCTTACCCCTGATATGGTTGCAAACCCTGTTCAACTTAAAAAAATTGCTCGATTGATGTAGCAGAATGGATGTCAGCCAGTTGTGTGAAGCTTAATGGAGACAAAACTGAGGTATAAGTGGTTGGAAATTATTGTAATCGTTGGTCCTCACTTACAGGCCAGAGCTATTAGGTGGGCATGGTACTGCCAAATCAGATGTAAAACGTCTGGGGTATGGATCGACACTAGTAGTAGTGAATAACTTTATTCGGTTAAATAACCATCAAATTACCCACAACATATAAAAACAAGCTCAAACAGACAATGAATTCACTGGAAAAAATACTGGGTCCTATATACACCAATACAGCCTCACTACAATTATCAAAAAACATTTCAGTTAGTTCATTAAGATATTCATAATAGCAATAATGTACATAATTTCAACATTTCCCTCCCATAAAAAGAACAACAAACTAAAATATATATTACTTTAAGTATCGATCACTCTGACCATCAGGATCACTTTATAGTAATTTGTTGCGACCTGAGAACTTTCTCCTCCCACCAGCCAACACGTAAACATGCATAGCCGTGGGAGAAGCACGCCCCCATCGCCACCCCTCTCAACTGCTGGTAGACATCTTTGTTAAACATGAAAACGTTTTTCTTTACTATATATATATCCTACTGGCAGTTGCCAGTAGGCAGTTGTAGTTAGGATGTAGTTTCCATAGGAGGAGTGTTTTTTCAGTGCTGATAACTTTGGTGTCATTTGACTAATCGAAAAGTTCAAAACTAGTTTGCCATTCACTTCAGCTGCTGTCTTCAAATTTCTGGGGTGATCAGTGAAGCTGTGGCAGAGAAAAGGAGGGTCCCGAAATGCATTTTCCTCATGTTACTTTCAATAGGAACTTTACACACAGCTACAGCCTGAACTGCTGAACGGAATTACACCAAATGTGGCAGAAAGGTAGTTGTTGGTCCAGAAAGTGACCTTTTTGTAAATTGGGGTAAATCCGTTCAGTAGTTGTGGAGTTTTTTAAATACATTTCTAATGGTATATCTAGGGACACGGAAGATCCGCAAACCCTCCCGATCTCGTTGGCAGCCATCTTGGAGTTCAGCTTAAGGCGAGTCCCATACAAAACATTAAAAAAGAAAAGGGTGAAGGGTAGAAATACCCTGACTCCCTAGGCCTCTTAGTGGGGCTCCCAAAGAGACCTGCATGGCCAAAATATCATTTATTTTTCTTATGGGTGGGATATGAGGATCCCGCTGAAAGTTTTTAAATAATGAAACAAGGCTCATGCGCTTCGTTAATTATCAGACCACAGGTGGGCCAAGTCTATAGGGCAATATTTTAATGGGGGAGGGGGTGTACGGCCCCTCCCTCCTGGAGCTTAAAATTACCCTGGGAACACCACCTCCACAGCGCCTGTTTAAAAATAAATACAAGGGAGGCCCGTACACTCTCCTCCGCTGTGCTGGGGACCACAACTTCCTCAGGGCTTATTTATTTTTAACTGGGAGGCCTCTTGGACTTTCCCAGCCCCGGAGACTGCCTCCTCCCGAGCCTTAACAGAAAACAATGTGGGGGTCACCCAGACCCCCCTGCAGCCCTGTGGGCTGCCTCCTCCCTGGGGCTTTAATGTCAACTAATGCGGGGGCACATGGACTCCCCCACCACCAGGGACTGTCACCCCACCGGGGCTTTTATTAAATTCAGGCTGCGCAACCCCTGCGCTACCCAGTGGACCACCATTACCTCAGGGCAAATTAAGGAAAGGAGGTTGGGCGCGCGGCCCCGCTTCTGTAGCCATAGATGGCCCTGGGGATCACCCTCCCCCAGGGCCGAATCCTGGTATGACCCGGGGTGCCACCTCCAGAAACACAGCTGTTTGCTATGGATTAGTGGGAGCTTTGCCACTCACTGCTAAGCCATAGCATTCTGTGCTCCACGTTTTGTATGCAAGATCATTAAGAATGTTCTTGCTTGCTGGAAGAGGAAAAAAGTTGCTTTCACATAGAGGGAGCTGCATGTTTAGCAGCTCTGTCTCTGTGAAAGCATTGCCGGCTAACGCAGGAGGTGGGGAGCCGACAGGAACCCTGGGGGCGTTCAGTCTCTCCCAACGGTCCCCATCAGTGGTGATTGGGTGCTCTGGGTGGGACCAGGGCACCCACAATAGAGGCCGGGGTATGGGGACTTTGGGGCCGAAATCTGCCCAGGGAAGGGTGACTGGCAGCCTCCTCCCCAAATAAATGAAAAATAAATTTTAAAAAAGACTGACAGGCAACTCCTGCCCCCCTTTCTCCACCACTCTGCAAATGTGACTACTCCTTAAAACCTATACAAATTCAGCAGGCCACAAGTACATTATAGTTAGAAAATAGAACATTAAAAAATAAATTCCCTGAAAAAACCTAAAATTGCAGGGAGGTTACAGTTAGGGTCAGATTTTATTTGTACAAAACCATAGAAATTCAGCAGTTATAGTTACCTGAGCTAACTATAACTTACACCCCGCAATGCATCTGCTTATGACCTCACTTATTACATCACTCATGACATGGTTTTTGAATTGGCCCTTTCTAGGGTGCTTTCCCTCAACCTTTTTGTTTTTCTCCTTCCCGTTTTGCCCCTGAACTCTGTGCTAGCTTTATGACTTTGAGCGTGTTTGACACTGCCACTCAGTGCCAAAGTGCTGTGCTTATAATATACGTACTGGTGATTGTTGTATACATGATTGGCTGATTCAAGTCAGATGTAAGTTCCTTGTCTAGGGGTAAGACATATACCCAGGGCAGGTACCTTGAATGCTCCTCTGTGAACTTGTGGCAATGGTTGTGCCATCTTTGGAGAAAGCTCATCGATCACGCCACAGGTTTACCCTGGTGGGACTTGTGTGCACAGGTTACTGTTACTCAGCTTTGCATTTAAAAAGCTAGGTGCCATGGTTCTGCATGTCTCTTGCTACATCGGAGTTCTCCCTGGTGACAGGGTGCGGTGTTGGGAAGAGATATGGCATGTGTGCATGTGCTTTATATGCAATGGTGGTGAATTGCACTGGATGGTGTGTTTGGTACGACTGGGCCTGCTTCTTGCATTGGATTAGCATGAGAAAGGGTAGGGAAAGGATATTGAGCAGTGATTCCTATGTACAGAATAGTAGCAGTGCAGTGTTTGATATCAAAGAGTTGGTAATGACGTATCCTCCCTGCTAGCACGAGTGGATCCGACATTACGTGTCTCGAAATGTCACTTTATGAAAGTGAGCATTTCAATGCTTGTTGCTGTGGGTGCCTGTTGGCCCGTCTCCGATTCACATCTGGGTGAGGGACAGCTACATCTGTGCATTCCCGATAGCAAGCCATAAACTAGGGGCTCAAGGGAAACTGCAGACCTCTGACTCTGAGGGGCTTTCGCATGGTTTCTTGGGGTTGTAATTAAGACCTGCATTCCAAGAGGCAGGTTCTTGGACCCACTAAAGATAGGGATCAAGCCGCCCAGGGTAGAATAGCAGATAGGACAACATTTAAAGAGGGCCTGTGCATTTCAAAGGTGGCCTTTAGAACTGCTCAGATCTTCCAAGGCCATTGTGGGTATATCTTTTGGGGCTCAAGCCTTCGAATGTAGTGACACTCTTGGAATTTGGAACAAAAATATGCTAATTTGATGCTAGGACATTGACAAGAGAAATCATTAAGGCAGGAAGGACTGCAACTGAATTATCCGCAGACTCATGGTGGCCTGGAGCTTGTCGTGCTCCAGGAAGAGGCCTATCACTTGGTGCATTTTGCCTGGAAGTTGCTGGCCTGCAACTAAATTCCAACTGAAATGATCCATGTCCCTAAGTACTCTCCAAGGGTTGGTTAGCTGGCCTCCTGACCACAAGATCCCAGGGACACAAAGGATCTCCCCATTTCCACAAGATTACTAAAGGTGAGGCGAAAATGGGTGGAAGTGATCGTCGGTTGGGACAAAGACTGTCCTGACTTACACCATCAACACACTGTGCAGAGGAGTGTGCTCATACAGATCAGCAGCCCACCAGAGGTGCAGGGACATGAGGATTTCAAGGAGTGCAGGGGTAGCTTTCAGAGTCCGAGGGACCCGTGCTTGCAACCAGAGGACGTGTGCTAGCTTGCATTGTGGACCCTGTGGTGTCCTAGGTATGTTGGGGGCCCTGAGCTGAGACTGGCTTTGTTCTCCTGATTGGGAAGATGACAGTGCTTAACATCACAGTCTCCATCCAAGGTTGCTGGGTCCCTCTTCCTGGACCCACGCCACAAGGTACTTTGTTGTGGAGAACATTGTGACAGGTCTTGAGGGGCTTCGTTTTGCCTTATGGGCACCTACGGCAAGATATCTTTAGCTACAGCAGCTAGCACCTCCACTTGAGGGCAAAACATTTCTCCAGACTTGGAAGCGCACCAGCTTCTGGAGTCACAACATTTTGTCTACAGGGGGGTGTAGCAATTAACCCTGGGCGAGGCACTACGCTACGCTCGCGTAGTTTGCAAAGTTTGTACAACTTCGCACTACGCGAACTGCACGTTGCACAGTGCAAACATGCATAGCGCAACGTAGCGGTAATTTTTTGCTTGCTCGCGGTCCTCAAGCTCAAGTTGGCGACTGCGAGCAAGCAAAATGACATCCTCGGGAGAACTTTTTCCTTGTTCGCGATCAGCGACATTAAATTGACGATCGCGAGCATGGAAAATAAACCTCCCGGCAAGATTCTCAACGCGGGGAGGTCAGGTTTCTCATTGTGAGTAGTCACGCATGCTCGCGACCGCTCGCGATGAGAAACTACCAGTCCGCTTTGAGAAAGCTGCAGCTCGAGTAAAAATCTACTCGAGCGGCAGAAAAGAACAGCTCGCACGGTACAAGATTCTGTTTTCAATGATTGCACAGTGCCGAATGCCTGTCCGCACTGTGCAATCATTGAAAACGACATCTTGCACAGTGCGAACATGCTACTACGCAGTTTGTGTAGTGCTACGCGTAGCTCGCGTAGTGCGAAGTGTACTTCACGTAGCTACACGTAGCACTACTTCGCGAACTACGCCCACCCCCAATAGCAATACCGCCCTTGTGCAGTTGCCGATGGGTGCCTGGAGGTCTAATTGAGATGAAGGAAACTAAGTAACTGTATTATCCGTTTTAGATGGTGCTGACAATCTAATCAATGTGGCACCAGCAGGGGCAACATGCATTGTTGGCTGGTGTAGTTGAGAGACTGAAGGGCTGGGTCACGAGGCATAGTTAAAGACCTGCGATTGCTTGACCATTGCAACTGTTGGGGGTATACAATATTGGGGAATGTTATGTTGGGTGAATTGCTCTGATTAGGGTGTGTATGTTCATTCCGTCTGCTGCTAATGTGAAAGTTTGTATATAACTGTAAAGTGTCTATATCAATGTGTATTTTATTTTGATTTAAATGTGTGTAAAAGTGTGTATAATAAAAAGACCAGTGTTTTATCAATATGGTGTGGAGTCTTTTGTGGCATACACAGTGAGTTGTGAGTGTGGTGGTGTGCCAATACTTTACACTTGATCCCTAAGGATAATCCTGACTGCTCTGTGCCAAGCTGGTCAAGGCTGAACACAGGTTATTGGACATGTGCTACATACTCATCCTATCTGGGTCGGTGGCTTCTAGTTGGCTTCGATGGGTCCCAACCAGCCGGAAACCACTGGGTCTAACACATGGTCAGTGGTGTCACTGATGACATCTCAAATGACATTACTGATGACATCCCTGATGATATCATCCGAAAAACCACTCCCACACTTAGTCAAACCCCTAAAACCTCTCAAACACCTACTTCCACACAACTACTCACATACCAATTTACAGACCAATAAAAGTACTCGCATACCAACTCACTGACCGTAGAGCAACTCATGCACCCACTGACTCACCTATACAGCCTCTCACACATTAAGTCATACAAATATACAGACACACACCCACTCATACACCGATAGAGCCACTCACACTGTCAGTCACCCTTAAAGCTACTCACAAACACACTCACCCATATAGTCAATCACACAACCACTCACTCACCCATACAGTTACTCACACACCCACTCACTCATACAGATATTATGATATGTAGTCACTCACCTATGCAGTGCCTGACACAATACACACTCACCCACATAGCCACTGTCACATTCACTCACTCACCCACTCACTCGCATATACACCACTTATGCACCCATTCACTCACCCATACAGCCACTCACATACCCCATTACTCATCTATACACTCTCACATACCCACTAACCCACCCATACACCACTGACACACCCACTCTCTCATCCACATAAAGTCACTCACTCACCCATATTGCCACTCACACACTCGCTCACACACCAATACAGCCACTCACACAGCCATTCCCTCACCTATACAACCACTGACACACCATAGAGCCACTCAGACACCTTCTCACTCAAGGATACACGCAGTGACACAGCCACTCACATAATATGTGTTACAAAATCTACCACTCATTAGTAGTACACTAAGTATACTAATTTGTCTTTTGTGGTATCTTAGTTTATATCTTTAACACTCAGAAACATTTCGAAAACACACACACAATCACTGGATGATGCAATCATTGATGTCATTTGAGATGTCAGCAGTGATGTCACTGACCATGTCATGAGTGATGTAATCTGTGAGGTCATAAGCAGTGCATTGTGGGGGCGTACATTTTAGTTAGCTCATGTAACTATAACTGCTGAATTTCTATGATTTTGTATGAATGAAATCTGAGCCTATCTACAACGTCCTTATAAGCTTGTTTTTTTCAGTTAATATATATATATTTAGTTGAATATATGGGGGTGTGTGCATATGTATGCACACACACATATATGCATACCATAGCAGACTTACCATACATGGCAATGGTATGCGTGGTAAAAAAAAACCACAAAAATGCAAGCATGGTAAAAGCATGCGTAGTCAAAGCTGCATGGTAAAGGCACTGCATGGTAATTGCGGACTCTTTCCCATAATATGTGGCATAGTGTGGCCGGAGTGCATATAACGGTTCTCCAGGCATCTCTATAGTGTTCTAATATAAAACATTTTAATATGTTATAAGATGGCAGGTAGAAATGTGGGATACTCAAGGCCTCTCTGCATTTGCTCTGATGCAAAGCAAATTGATTATGGTATAGAACGGCAGGAGGAAATATGAAATGCAACAGGAATCACCATATGGACACAAGTGCAAAACGTGTTTAATATGCTACATGACACTAAGCGCATATGAGATGCTCTGAGCATCTCTATATGAGCACCAGTCCAAAGCAGGCATGGCCCCTACTACTAGTCGGTCTGTAAATGTTGATATGTGGGATATTTCCTGTTACCACACATATCAGAATTATATGTGTTGCACTACGAATTGTATCCTCCAATAAATTTCGACAGATCAAACAAACCTGCAAATATTTATCCAGGAAGAAAAGTGTGGCAAATACCAGGACTTGTACATTTTGGTGAGGTATGCATCTTCATGTTATGCCTCGTTTTAAAGGATAAACTCAAAATAGGCGATGCTTATAACATTCAGTAAATAACATGCCCCACAGCATGACAATATATGAGGTGTGGACCACTCTTATTCAGGTCCATGACACAGTAGAACAGCATAGGAGGGCTCGGGACATTTCATGTGTTGCTCCAGTGCAAGTTTATATAAATTTGTTCCACATGGTTTGTGGCAATAAAATATTAACAATAATCATCAGAAACAACACAGGAATTGTATAATTTTACACACATTAGGACTCAATACAGCTGTGTTTATGTATTGCAGCGTGTAGCCAATGTTTCACCAGGGAATACCATCTCAAGAAACAGTCCCAGGTTTAACGAAAGCCAGAATCTGCAAATCCCATCGTATGATAAGTAAGATTTTTTTGTTGTGTTTATTACTTTTTCTGAGTATTTTCCCATCAGACTCTGCTACTGTCTTCCTTCAATCCAAATAGATTATTTAGATCTAAATAAGACAAAACAAATTCGGTATTTTTATTACTCATCACTTATGCATGCTCCTCATGATTGGTTTTTGTATACTTCATCAACTGCATCAATTAAAGGAGGGCAGTAATGGGACATCGATTAAAAATACAGATGCCCTGATCACATCCTTCTGCTTTCCCTACACATTTTAAATGTAGGTACTGGGAATGGGGGCAGTGAGCTCAATAGACATGAGGTAGTTAAGTGGTAGAGTCTTGAAGCATTATGACTACCATAGAGCTTTTTTTGTTGGTGATAGGGAAAAAGCAACACCCCAATGGTTAAATGGGCAAATCTTCTCCTGCCGGTAAGTTGGATGTGTTTCACCCTCCAAGCATTAGCACAAACAGACCACCAAGAGCAGAATGTGCCCTTAGTTCCTCGATACTTCTTTGCATTTACATAACTGATACAGGGTTGACTAAGTTGGCCTTACTTGCTCTGATGTGTTTTCCAGTATTAACTCCTACTTTTTGCACAGTTCAATAGGTCGAAAAAGATCTTCGTTGAGTGGTCCCTATCTACAACATGTAATGATGACTAATTGCATTTGCATGAATAATGAGACAAGTTGCATCTCCTCGTAGCCCAATACCCTTTCTCATGATGGCTTTATGTTGACCATTAGCCTTAAGTAATTGTTTGCAAAGTAACAATTGACAGTCACAGGAAGGGATGTATCTAATTAACAACTCACAGCACTGATTACATGAACTGTAAGGTATGCAATACAGGGTTATTATTTGTGCATTTCAATAGATTGCTAGCAGAGAATAGAAGATGTACTAATCATGAATGTGGTTACTCAAGGACGCTCTTCAATTTTCATTTGCGTTCCCTCAGTCGTTCTCCACGCTCGTGCTACATGGATGAGGATTATGATTCTTTGGCAATGTGTGACCCTATGCAAAGGATGAACTATGAGGTGGACAGCCTGCCGGAGAGCTGCATAGACAGTGGCTTATCCACCCTCAGAGACTCAAATGAATATGACTCAGAAGCAGACTACAAGCCTCCAAGGAATTTTCCAAGAACGCAGTTTGCGCACGAGAGCTTTGGAGGTGATGCTTCTGACACCGATGTAAGTCCCATGACCTTAAAAAAGTTGTACTGTATGATTCAATGGTATCAATGACGTAATGGAAATATTACATTTGAGAAATGCATTAAGAAGAACTGAATAAACTGAAATAAAATCTGTTTGTTTCCCGCTCCAAGGTTGTTGGAAGGGTTTGTCTCTATAGCATTTTGAAACACATAGTGGTTGCAAATTGCTGGCAATAGTAAAGTCTTTGTTTTGAATGTGCTCTGCCAGCCACATCACCCTTCAAATACCACAGGGCTGCCTTCTTGCTGGCGCCTGGTGGGTGGCAGTAGACTGCTTCTACTAGATACTCTATGGTGCTAAAGCGCACACACAAACACATACAGCACATATAATCACACTGTCTCACACTCAAGCAGACATATACCCATAGATACTTTTATAATGAATTGTGTCTCATATACACACTCACATTCCCTCTTTCTCTTTAACACACATACACATGTAAATATTAATCCATCAGGACCCCACCAATTTTGCTCCAATTTAGGAAAGAGTTGAAGATTCACCTCTTTAAAGAGCACTACATTACACAGCATTAACTGGGCACAACCCAGCCATCTCTCCTATCACTCTTTGACTATATGCTTGGTAAAAAAATTGAAAATTGCAAAAATAGCAGCAAGTGTTTTATTCAATTCAGTGAAGTTCGGTGCAAAAATATCATGGCACACTTCAATGGTTCTGTTCAAAATGAGAAATGCACCTATCAGTTTAATTGATGAGTATATTTAAGATAAATTGCGTCAGTCCTTATCCTTGTTTCAAGGAGGTTCAGGTGGACTCATACTGTTAAAGCAAAAGGTAGCAAACTTCTGCTCCCATTCATTTGCAGCCAGATAAATCCATTCAGGAGATGAGTACTTCTGACTGGGTACTCTTGCTCTTTTTGATCTCCATACAACTGTTCACTCATCCTCACTGTTACTCTGGTCAGATTGCTCAGAACTTTCAGGAATGGTCTGTGGTACTCACACTCTTCCTTCTGTTAAGCTACGTTGCATTATCTCACTTTTTCTTGGCTAACCGTCCCTGGCTACAACTCGCTTTCTTGGTGCACAAGGCCTTTTGTTAGGGCAACACTTCTCATAGTCAGCTCTACTGGCTGAGACCCTTCAGTACCGACATCTCTAACCACTGGCACAACAGGGACAGGTACTTTTATATCAACATTTCAACACGAGGATGTAGAACTCCGCAAGTATGTACAGGGTGTACCCAGTTCGGGAAGCCTCCACACTTTACAGCAATGTTAGTAATTAGGATCCCCTAGTATGATCCTTCCCAACAGGGCTCCAAGCAGGATTTTTACACATGCCTCTTCACCAGGACCCAGTCAGAGGGACTGAGGTCATGGCACTGCTCCTGTTGAGTCGCAAGGCAGCCTCTCCATCTTGTTGAGACACAAAACATACCACATCAGCAAAACCTTTACAATAGTCCAGAACCAGATCATCTGTTATGTTAACAAGAGCATTGGCAGGAACAGCTGGCTGTCTCAACACTCGGCCCATTATAACTTCATGGGGCGTCAATCGTGTTCTCCTGTACTTTTCAAGCTCATCAACACAAGAGGCAATGAATCAGGCCACTTCAAAGACGTTAAAACACACACCTTTGCCAATCTGGATCTCTAAGTGTCATTTATTTGTTCGACAAGCCCAGAAGCCTCTAGACAGTAACTGCAATGGAGCTTCTGTTCAACCTGCAAAGCTGCAAATAACATTTTCAGGACCTCATTATTAAAATGAGTTTCTCAGTCTGACTCGAGAGAAGTCGGAAAGCCGAACCTCGGAATTAACTCCCTTAAAAACAATTTAGTTACTGTCAAGCTGTCATTCCTGCATGTTGGATAAGCCTCCACCTATTTTGAGAAAATGCAAACAATAACCAAAGCATATCTCAATCCATTGCAAAGGGGCATTTCAATAAAGTCAATTTACATTCAGTTGAAAGAACCTGCTGATTTCCCTACGTGGCTCATAGTAACAGGAGTTCTCTTTCTAACATTTTGTTATTGACACACAATACATCTCTGGCAGAGATTTTCAGAAATTGACCTGAATCTGGGGTTAATCCACTCTTGTTGAAAGAAGTGCATCATTGTATCTCTTCCCACATGTGCAGGACCATGATAATGTCTAGCCACAGGTGGTACCAAAGTATCAGGTAATACGGTCTGCCATCAGTGTAAATACAAACATCCTCCTCCCTTCTGGTGCAACCTACTCATATCCAACTTTGTTGTTCTGCTTCTGACACTCCTTCCTGTAATCTAACTTCTTCCTAGGCGTCTTTTGTGGTTAACAGTAGGTTGCAATTTGTTATGTCTGATGTTTAATTTACTAGATTCCCATTAAAGGTATGGGCATTTATGGTGTAGTGTTTGGCCATCACATCAGCATATTTATTGCTAATGGTCACATAGTTAGTGCCTTGCCTGTGAGATACACACTTGACTACTACAATTTGGGCAGGCAATTGTATGGACTGCAAAATGTTCCTCAAACTTTTTTCATTTCATATGGGTGATCCAGAGGAAGTCATGAACCCTCACTGTGACCACAATAGCCCAACGTCATGTACAACTCCAAACCCGTACTGACTGTCAGTAAAAATTGTAACTCTGAATTGTTCTGAAATGCTACAAGACTGCATTAAGGCTATCAGATCTGATACTTGAGCTGAATATTCTCCTTGCAACCATGAAGCCTCCACAACACCTGCAACAGTGCAAACAGCATATGCAGCCTTCAGACGTCTTTCATTGTCTCGCAAGCAAGGTTCATCAACAAACAACACATGATCAGATACATGGCAATGGTTCAACTATTATCAGGTCATAGCTTAGTTCATAATTCAGTCACATCCAGGCAATCATATTCAAGTTCATCAGTCACAGTTTCATGTCCAGGCAGGGGCAACAGAGTGGAAGGGGTCAATATTGTGCATCTTTTAAGTGTAATATTCTCTGCACACAGAAGTATTTGTTCTTACTTAGTCAATCGACTATTGGTTAAATACTGTGCCTGAGTATGGGTCTACAGTATTTCTACTGAGTGAGGCACAAACACAGTCAGTGGACTTCCCATGACTATGCTTTCACAGAATCACACATGTAGATGCAACTGCTTTCAAACATACATGCAACGCTGCAGCCACAGGATCAAGAGTAGCTGAAAAATAAGCGACTGGCCTGCGATTGCTCCTGTGCATCTGTGTCAGTGCTGAAATAGCACCGCTTTCTCTCACTACAAAATAATACAAAGCACTTGTTGTAATTAGGCATTCCCAGAGCCGGTGTCCTACAAAGGCATTCTCGCACCTCAGTGGAGGCTGTCATACAACTGTCATCCCAGGGTACCGGATCAGACACGTCTTTGTGTGTCAACCTTTGGAGAGGTTTCGCTGTCAATGAGAAATTAGCCCACTATTCCTAAGAACATGCAGACTACTTTCTAGGTAGTTGGTGGTCACATGTTCAGAATCGCAGAAATTCTTTCTTGTGACACTTTCCTTGCTCCTTTTTAGGTCGAGCATTTGAAACATATTGTAATTTCTTATGTTGGGTTAAACCCATCCCCCTGCTTTTGATTTGTTTGTTTCAGTGTCCTTCAAAAATACTTGGTTGCCAGTGGTCAGTCCTGCCTCTTTGTCTCTCCTTCTTCTCTTCCATTCCTCCCACGCAGCAGGGACTAAGTACTGTCTCATCACACTACAGTTCTTTGTCTGTTCTCTGGGGGACAGATTTTTTTTTTGTTTCACGCTCTGTTTCTGTTTGCCTGTGTGTAGTTTCGGCACCATAGCTGAATACATTTAAATGTAGTTTTCCTCCCCCTGCCTCCTCCCAATTCCACAGTTGTATTGGGGTACTACTTTCGCCATGCCTCCCTCTTCATGGTTATATTTTTTAGGCTTTTACAAATTTTCGCCTTCAACCGTAATTTGTGCCTTTTAGGTTTCGCCTGGCGTCCGCTGCGTAGCAGCGCTCGCGCAGGTGAAATCTTTTGAGAAGCAGTACGGGGGCTTTGTCCTGCCTGCTCTTCTATTGGCTAGCTCCATAAATGGAGGCTAGCCATTGGAATAGAGATCTGTCCGTCATTGCCGGAGCAGATTCCTGGGCGATTGTTACTCATCCCGCCCCTTTAACAACGTCATGCGTCGGTGGGCGTTAGTTTTTTTTTTTTGCGCAAAGGTTTGTTTTTCTCATTCCTCCGAAGATGGCGCCGGGGTCCGTCGACTTCTCGCATCTCTTCCTGACCTCCTCTTTCGACAGGACCGTCAAGCTGTAGACGACAAAGGTGAGGCGTCCGGGGCCAAAAGCTCGGAGAGGCAGCGAGTGCCCCCACCGCACACCCCGACATCCGGCAGCGGCCACAACTCCGGCTCACATTGAGTAGCTTGTTCACTCCTGGTGTTTGTTTATTTACATTTCTGCACCTCACACGCAGCTTTTCGAGGACTATTCCTGTGATGCTTTAATTTTACATTGTGCGCGGCACTTCATTCAACATGTTAAGGGAACTCGTGGGGTTTCCACCCTTACAGACAGATCTAAAATCTCGACAGTAAAATTTCCACAATATTAAAAACTCGACAGGACTAAATCTAATAAGAGCGCTGTTTTAAAAGTACTCCGCCCCAATAAAGGGCATCTCAGTGGCGGAATTTCCCGGCGCAAACCAACAGCATAGAGAGACCTCACCTGAAAGTCTCCATGTGCAATGTTGTATGAAACTTATTACAATGCGCTCACCCGCTGCCTTCTACATTATCGTCTGTGGTGTTTTTTTGTAAGTTTATTTTTTATGTATGTGACGAGCCATTTTTAATTTCCAATTGTTTGACCCACCGTGAAAAACTCCTTTCTGTACAGTGCTGTGCAATGTCCTCTTGGTGATATTTACAAGTAAGTCCCGTCTCCTTAAGACTTCCGCCTTCTTAGTGTGTTTCATATATTAATGTATGTGTTTCTGCTACACAGCGCAGATATTACACAAAGGTGTTGTAGCGTTTTACATATTGAATTTGCATTACAGAATTGGTTGCCGTTTGAAAGCAGTCGTTAACCCTCCGCATTTTGTAAATGCCCGTTGCATAGAATCAACAGTTGCGTAAAAGGAGGCAGTGCAGCCATGACAAGCAGCAGCCGCGAGTGTGATTGACGTGATGTGTGATGAGCATGCGGGTGGGGTGTGAGGGTCACTGCCCCACTGTGGGGCGCTTGCCCCCTTCAGATGTTTGGGGTGTGGGGTAGGGGATGTCACATATTTTATTCACGTAGTGGCAGCTACATGTTGCCTCCACTGGCATACCGTCCTAGAACATCATTATAGTAAGCACCCTATATGCTTTATATGCAGGCTTCTATGAGCTAGAGCGATGCACAGGGACAAGTTGGACTGGCACTTTACCTACCCGGGGGTCGGCCTTTTCCTTTTCTGATTACAAGGAAGTTAGGGCACGTGTTCTGGTCATGACTCCACACAAGTGTTAACATTCTTGACTTCGGAATCGCACAGGCAGCGGGAAATGGGTCTGAGAGCAACAGCGATGATCAATAGTCTTTTTCACCATTACTCATTATGGTAAAAATGGTGCTGGCTGAATTCTGGAGGCTTCTTGGGGGTACCGTCTCCCACAGTATTCTTTACCAACGACTGTGGGAGATTGGTGTCAGAGGCAAAGCACGTGCATGGGTTGAGAGCTATTTGGCCAGTCGGTACACCTATGTAAAAGTTGACACTCTGGAATCCAATAAAACTCCTCTCGCTGTTGGAGTTCCTCAAGGGTCGATTCTGAGTCCCCTGCTTTTTAACCTTTACCTCACTCCCCTAGCTAATATAATAAAGTCATATGGTTTTTCCACAGTGTCCTACGCAGACGACACTCAGGTGTTGATCACCTGTAGCCTGGATTTTTTTGACACCCGTTCCAGATTTCAGAATTGTATGATTGCCATCAAGGACTGTATGAGTACCAACAAACTCCAATTGAATTACAGCAAGACTGAAATAATGCTGTTTGGTAAGGCTAATCGGATATGGTCACAAGATTGGTGGCCGCAAGAAATGGGGCTTTGCCCTGAACCAAAAGAAGTGGTTCGTGACCTAGGAATCATGATTGAACCAACTCTCTCCATGCAGTCCCATGTTAATCTAGTGTCGCGCACCTGCTACGGCATCCTCCGCAGTTTACGTAAAATATTTAAATGGCTTCCCCTTGATTCTAGGAAACCCTTGATTCAGGGGCTTATTATTAGTCGTTTAGATTACGGCAATGCCCTGTTTGCCTCCATAAATGAGTGTCTCTTGACTAAGTTACAAATAGTCCAGAATACCGCTGCGTGCTTGGTGCTTGGCTTGCCCTCTAGATCACCATCTCTTCCCAGCCTCAGGGCATTACATTGGCTCCCTGTGCGCCAAAGAAGCCACTTTAAGATACTTAGCATGGTTCACAAACTTTTAACAGGAACTGGTCCTTCTTATCTGGCTAAGAAACTGGTCCTATACAATCCTTCCAGAGTTCTAAGATCCAGTTCCAAGTACCTTTTGGTTCAACCAAGGGCCAGAACCATGAGAAATGGCTGTCGGGCCTTCTCTTATTTAGCCCCGCTCCTCTGGAATAAACTGCCCCCTCACTTGTCATCCATTTCTAACCATCAGGCCTTTCGTAAGGGTCTGAAAACTTGGCTCTTCCCACATTAACCAGAGCCACTCTCCTAATTCAGGGTCGTTGTCTTTTTCTGCTAAGCGCCTCGAGACCTTTCTGGTGATTTGCGCGCTATATAAGAATCTATGACTATGACTATGACTAAATAAAAATCGCGCAATAATTTCTCGCGTAGACAACATATTTAGATAGATCGGACGCCGAGAGCAGGCTGCTCCCTGTTTTGCACCTTATGGGATCTTAATAAAATGACAAAGGAAAAAAACCTGTTCGGCGAAAAGTGGCGCCATCAGTTGCCACGAGACAGGCCTGCGCAGCAGCGTTTAAGTGCTCTTGGAAGACAAACAGACTCCTGTTTACTCGAGCGCCTTCCCTCACTGAGGTGCAGGCTGTCTCTAAGGTACCTAGGAGAAATTGCCCCACTGGCTCTGTCTCTCTCACGCACACACTTTTCTCTCACAGACACTTTCTATTCTCTCTCTTCCCTCTATCTCACACACACACTCGCTCTCTCTTTCTCAGAGCGCACCCCCAGTTTATTTATCTTTCTCTCTCTCTTCCTCTCACATAAAGCCTCTATCTCTCTTGGTCGTAAGTTGTCTCTGCCCGTCAAAAGGCCCCTCTCTCTCTCTCTCTCCAAGGCCCCTTGGCCCCTCCTGGGTCCACGTTTGACGTCTTAAGGCAGAGCGCTCGCTCTCTTCCTCTCGGAGGTGCACGCTACGGGCTCTTGTCTCTCTAAAATGCTGTCTTCTCTGAGGTGCTGAACGCATGCCCCCTGCTCGAGCTGCCTTCTGTGGCGCAGGGTCGTGTGCCTCTGAGGCGCAGTTCATTTTTGAGGTGCAGAGTTCAGCCTCTCAGGTTCTAGACCAGGGTCTCTCGTTCTCTGAGCGATGGTTCCCTCTCTAAGGTGCGACATGTCTTTTCTTTTATTGTCATTATCATTATTATTATTAATTATTATTATTGTATGTCTCTGAGCCTCAAGGCTGGCCCCTCCTCCACACCTTGCAGGGCGCAGTACACTCCCCTACCCTACTCCGAGGCACATGATGCAGGTTCCCTCCCCGAGGGGCAAACTTTCTGAGGCGTAAGCTCCTCACAGCATGAATCCTGAATAGTGAGTATTCGGTGAGGGTGGGGGCAGAATAGTTGGGGCATAAAGGGCACATGAGGACGGTAGGCAATCGGGGAGGGGGACAAACATTTTGTAAATGTCCTACAAGTAGTGATTATAGAGCTTACAGGTAGGGTTGCCCCTAGGAACTGAGCTGACACCGACACCCCCCTCCCCCTTAATTACAAGAAAAGAAGCATCGGCAGGACCTGTGCACCTGTTGAAGCTGGAAATTTGGTGTTTTTCATCTAACTGGTAGGATCGCTACAGGTAAGTGCATGTTGTAAGGTGCTTACACATGTCCTATTAACAGGGCAAATGTTTATCTTCGATTTAATAAGTTGCAGGTGTAGTCTTGCCAGTTACTGCCAGCTAAATCATGCTGTCCATTTGTTCAGTGTGAGTTTTCTTTACGGTGGGACAGGTTGATTGTATCAACGCACAGTAATGGAAATCTGCATCCCAGATTTGTTCCAGTCGCCTGCTTGTTGAAATACGTGCCAGTACCATGTATATGAACTCACTGAGCGATCACACTCGTGGGTATTCCCTTGGTGACTCGAGTGATCGGTGTTCCTACCTAATGTTCCCAAGTGCTGTCTCCGAATAGACACTTACTAGGCCAGCTACCATTCCTAACTTTCTACTTATCACTCAGCTCTTTTTACTATCTTGCAATTAGAACTTCATTGAAGGTAAAATTACGCATTTAGCTTGTTGCCATTTGCACATTCTTGTTGAAGGTCTTGTCAGTATCGAGTCTAAGTTGGCATGTGTCAGCTGATTTCTCCCCCCCACCCCGCCCCCACACAGTTTCCATGACCTGGAAAGCAACACTGCTTATGCTAGAGAGTTTATTTGCTTTCCACGGTGTTTATAGCGAAACCCGAGAAATTATTTTTATCTAATTGTGGTTGGATGGTGATTTTTTTGATGGAGTGACTGCTGGCTGGCCTTTGGTACTTTTAAAAGTAGTGAACTGGAAATGAAATCAGAAACGAGTAGTCTTTCGAGTTCTTTGTGGCTTTTGGTTACAAACCTGAATAGTTGCAGATAAGTGAAGTTAGCACAGAGATTGAAAAGTTGGGAAGCAGTCGCTCCCTTATATGTTAAATATTCTGGCTGCTTCACGTTTTCGACTAGTGTGCCCAATTCAACGTCTGTGTTATACTTGAAGTTGTGATTAATATCCCCTGTAAACTGTGTTGAACTTTAACTGCCCTACATGTGATTTAGTGTGGAACTTTGTAGTAGATATAAATCGAGCTTCATATCTGCTGAGTAGCGCTGTTGACTCTGACGTAGTGTGTTTTTCTCTGTGTGTGTTTTTCTCTGTGTGTGTGTGTGGCTGTGTGTGTGTGGCTCTGTGTGTGTGTGGCTCTGTGTGTGTGTGTGCAAATGCAATAGGTCTCGCATTTGCGAGAGATTAAGCTATTGGCATTGTAAATGACAATGCCATTTATTTAACTGTTTTCAAAACCAACACATAAATAAAAATGTTGTTGTCTACAATGCCAATAGCTCTAACTTTTGCAAAGGCAAGACCGTTGCATTGTAAATGCTTGTTTTTGTAGGATGTTAGTTTAGTTTTGGGCTTTCTTTTTTGGAGGATTGGACTTGTTTTTGTTTGGGTCTGCCTCAGGCTTATGTTCATTCATGTTTGTGTGTTTCCCTTCCTAATACATTTTTACTGCTTCCTGACTTTCCGCTTGTAGATTGTGTGCACTTTCTTAATTAATTAGAGCTCTTTGTCTAACTCTTCACCCTCCGCCCCCACGTAGGCTTAGTGGGCCGGGCTGTGGATGGCTCTGGTGCGGACTCCAACAACAACCATTGCCGGTATGTTAACAGGCAGTGATATCACTTCCTGACTTTCCGCTCGTGTTGCTGTTTAAACTACACAAAATGTGTTTATTTATTTTTATATTATTTATCTACTTTTATATTATACAAAATGTGTTATTTATATACTTTTGAACGTAGCGCTGCTTTTATTTTAACAACACGGCGCCCGCTTCAGGGACACTGCGCTTTACAATATTGTGTTCTTTCCTCACAAGCGCTGCAGGGAGGTGCATGGTTGCTTCATGTACATGTCCTTTTAGGGTATTGAGGCAGTTGATCAGCTTCAATAATCCCCAAACCCCAAGGGCAGTGCAGCAAATCTACCACCTCACGATGCAGTCGGGTTGGGCAGGGCAATCTTCCGCAGTCTCCCCTGGCTTTAAAAAGTCGCCTCACGGGCGCGATAGTGGCTGCTGCAAGTAGGCTGTCTGATCCCATGTCCTGCTGCCGCCATGGCCCCTCCAGTCTCGTCAGGCTATCAGAAGGACCCCCCTGGTGCTCTACCACTGGTTACAGCTGGCGAGGTGTGGGTTAATCTCATCCGGGTTCCCCGAGCCGCAGAAAGGTGCAGGGAGCCTCAAGGCCACATTCGCAGCCGTTGCCCACGTCTGTGTCCTGCCGCTGCTGCCCTCTGTACTTGTTATGAGGGCCCCATGAGTTGCTCCTTGCGGGTCGCCACTGGCTGGCCTTCACCCGTATCCCTCTGCAGCCTGGAAATCTGTTGGTGCTACACACCTGACTGCTGCCATTCTAGAGCCTAGGAGACAGCTAACTATATTTACACAGAGCTGCTGTCTGTAAATAAAGGTACGTGAGACAAGGTCTCTGCTGGAGTAGTAGGGTATAATAAAGGATTTTGTTGTCCTATATCAGATGCAAATTGATACTTATTAGAAATGAAATGTGGTTGACTTTGGCAGTAATTCGCGCAGTTCCATTGTATTTAATTCCTGGATTGGTTTCTGGGACTTTCTGAAATTGTACAGAAACGTACATCCCCACATGTATTTTCAATGCATTTGAAGATGATGTGAAAAGTATTAATTTGCAGTTAAGAACACAACAAAGCTACGGCTGGATGCATATTCAATGTGGCATAATTTTTCCAGAGCTATTCTTGAGTTTGTAGAAATGCGAGCCCCCATGTAAGCACATACATTTCCTTTCTGGCGAAATCTAATGAGAACAGTAATGTGGCTTTGTTCCGCCCTCTCTTTCCATTGGCTAGCTCCATAAATGGAGGCTAGCCATTGGAAGAGAGATCTGTTCATCATTCTCCGAGCAGATTCGTGGGCGTTCCGGCGATTTTTAGGCTTTTCTCTACGCCATGCGGCTGTGGGCGTGTTTTTTTTTTTTGGGGAGTTTTTTTTTTGGTCATTCCACCGGAAGAAGTCGTCCTTGGTGAGTGCTTGCTGTCCTGTCTTCCCCCGCCCCCCCCTCCCGCTGTCCGTGTGCCCGTTACCTCCCCTCCCCTCCCGCTGTCCATGTGTGCCCGTTCCCGCCCCCCTCCCGCTGTCCATGTGTGCCCGTTCCCGCCCCCCCTCCCGCTGTCCATGTGTGCCCGTTCCCGCCCCCCCTCCCGCTGTCCATGTGTGCCCATTCCCGCCCCCTCCTCCCGCTGTCCATGTGTGCCCGTTCCCGCTCCCGCTGTCCGTTCCCACCCTTGTCGGTGAGCTGGTGCATTGAAGCACTAGAGCTGCAATGGTGCACTAGTGCACCCCGGGGTGCACTGGTCTCACGCGGATCGACACTGACACATTCATGGAAACACTGGTGGAGATACTAGTTCAGCTGTCGTGCACTGCTGCAGCTCAGGGCGAGCTTGTGCAGCCCAGATGTTGGTGCATTTTGGGGAAGCTTTGGTGCAGTTTTTGCTGGGCTTTGCAACCACTGGTGCCGGTAAGTGTGAGATGCCGCAGGTCGGCATGCAGTGACACGTCTTGGGAAGATCGGTGTAGTTCTTGGGGGACATTGATGCTGCAAGCTGGAGCAGCAATGGTGAACTGACGTAGCACCGAGTGCATTGATGCAGCTGCGGGTGCGCTCGTGCACTTGAGGAAACACTTATTGCACTTATGGTGCGCTGGTGCAACCCGGGGTGCACTAGAGCACCTGCGGGTGACCGCGCGTGCCCAGCTCTGCATTTGCTGGTGCATTTTTAGGAAGGATTGGTGCTGTTCTTGGACCTTGCAACCATGGGGCTGCACTGGAGGAGTAATGTGTGAGGTGCTGCAGCTCGGTGTAGTTCTTTGGGGACACTGGTGAACTGGCGAGTGCATTGGTGCATTTGAGTGAACACCGGGGCAGTTATGGTGCGCTCATGCAACCCGGGGTGCACTAGAGCAGCAATGTTTGTGCATCTCGGGAGAGGCAGGTGCATTTTAGGGAATCGCTTGTGCAGCTCTTGGAGGAGACTGGTGCAGGCAGTGGGGTTGCTGATGCGAATAGTGGAAAAGAAAGAATTGAAGATATATTGATGTAGTGCTTTGGGGTCACTGGTGCAATGCTGGTTGCACCAGAGCAGCAGTGTGTGAGCTCGTGCAGCTCGGGAGAGGCCGCCATTGTCGGCTCGAGGGCAGAGGTGCAGCCATGGGGTTACTGGTGCCTGTTGCTTATTAATACTGGTGCAGCTGTGGAGAGCTGGTGCACTCCGCATGAACAGTAGTGCACAGATGGGGTGTCGTGCAGTTAAAGAACACTGGTGCAGCTGTTGGGGGTGCTGGGGCTCCTGCAGGGTGCGATGGCTGGTGCACTAGTGCACAGATGGGGTGTCGTGCATATAAAGAACACTGGTGCAGCTGGTGGGGGTGCTGCCTGGGGCTCCTGCAGGGTGCGATGGCTGGTGCACTAGTGCACAGACGGGGTGCCGTGCATATGAAGAACACTGGTGCAGCTGTTGGGGGTGCTGGGGCTCCTGCAGGGTGCGATGGCTGGTGCACTAGTGCACAGATGGGGTGTCGTGCAGTGGAAGAACACTGGTGCATAACTGGGGGTGCTGACTGGGGCTCCTTCAGGGTGCGATGGCTGGTGCAGTTGTCTATGGTGCTTTGTAACACTTTAATGGTGACACAGCTGCACGTGTGTTGTAGTGCTGGATAGATGTGTAGTGGGGTCTGATGCAGCTGGCAGATGTAAGTTCGGGTCACTTGTGGAGGCAGCAGGCTGGGCACGGCTGCTGTCATTGGCAGAGGCGCAGGGTCGCACCCTCCGGAACGCTGCTGGTGCAGAGAGCATGGGCGCTGGTGCAAAGACTTACCGGTGCAGGTGTGGGAGAGGCCGGGACGGGCACTAGTGCTGCAGAGTGCGGTCATCGACTCACAGAGACCCTGGGGTAACAGTCTAGGTGCACGGGCACTGTGGGGCACTTCATGTCTGCAGTGCAATGGGAGCTTGGGTCATTGTGAATAATTGTGCGGTGCTAATGTGACCGTGTCGGATGAGGGTCATCCGGGGAGCAGCAGTGGGTCTCCGGTGCAGCTGTCGAGGGGAGTTGACGGGGGCCCGTAGCGTATGCACAAGTTCACACGGACACGGCAGGGTCGGTGGTGCAGCTGTGCGCGGCGGATAAGCAGTAATGCAGCTGTGCAAGTCACCGGTTGTAGGGGGGGTGTTGGTTCATTAGTGCAGCAGTGAGAGTGTTGGATGTTCACTGCTTCCGCTGTAAGAGGCTCGGTGGTGATTAGGGTGGGTGGACACTGATGCAACGGGGGCAGACGCGGTGTTCACTAGTGCAGCTGTTGTGGGGCGGGGGACGGAGTGTATTTGCTGATATCACTTAACCACAACTGTTATTGATTATTGCACCCCCGTCTAGATGCAGCACACATTTGAGTAGCCAGAAATGGCAAGATGTAATGTCGTGCTCATCAGCGATTTATGTGTATTCTGTTGTGTAATATCCTGACTGTTTTCCATGCGAAGCCTCCATTGGTCTCCAGTAGGACTCACAATGGGCTGTCATTGGTTAGGGAGTCCTACGGTGAAGCTAGACCATGATTGGCGGGGCAGTGTCCAAGGAACGTCTGTTATTTGTCTGGACTTGCTGCTCGCAGGGCTGTGTCTGACCCGGGTGGTTGTGGGCGGGGCTTAGTGCTGATTGATTAGAGTTTCCTGCCTGCAGCAGCCTGTGCTGTAATTGGACAGGGCTTGCTGGGCCGAGGGTATTCATTAGACCCCCTTCGCTCCCTGTCTCGGTTGTCAGCTTTTAGTGCCTCCGCCGCAGTCGGTTTACCTCTGCCTCCATGTCCTCCCCTCTCCAGCACCATGTCGTGGCCTCTGACTGACCAAGAGAAGCGCAAGCAAATCAGCGTGCGCGGCCTGGCAGGTGTGGAGAATGTGACCGACCTGAAGAAGAACTTCAACCGGCACCTGCATTTCACCTTGGTGAAGACCGCAACGTAGCCACCCCCCGCGACTACTACTTCGCCCTAGCCCACACTGTGCGCGATCACCTGGTAGGGAGGTGGATTCGCACCCAGCAGTACTACTATGAGAAAGACCCCAAGGTAAGAGGCTTGAGAAAGTGGAAGGTTAAGAGACCTGCTTTTGTAGACCGCAACCAGTCTTAACACATACCTTCTCATAGAGCAGTGCTGGTGCGAGGTGGTCCACCAAGAAAGGCGCAGTGGCGAAGTATTGAAGGGTCTGGCTAAAAACCCAGTAGCCGTCATTCCTACTTTGGCCAAGGAAGAACATACAACACTTACCTGCGGTAAAGTATTTCATGTCACCCCGCAAACTATACACCCCTGCGTTCAAGTGGAGGCTGGAGGGCATCTTTACACATCCTAGAGACCAATTACTACTCTGATCTCTAGCGGTGAACCACCAGAGCACTCAACTCACTCTCTCTGGTATAATCATTCTAACCCCAGGGAGGCTCTACCATAGCGAGGTAGCAGGTCTGCAGAGGGCGCACAGGGGCGATGCTCGGGGGCTCAAAACATGCCCTCCTACGGACGGCTGTGTGTGTGTTGCTCTGTCTGTGTGTGTTGCTCTGTCTGTGTGTGTTGCTCTGTCTGTGTGTGTTGCTCTGTCTGTGTTGCTCTGTCTGTGTGGGTGTGTTGCTCTGTCTGTGTGGGTGTGTTGCTCTGTCTGTGTGGGTGTGTTGCTCTGTCTGTGTGAGTGTGTTGCTCTGTCTGTGTGGGTGTGTTGCTCTGTCTGTGTGGGTGTGGCTTTGTCTGTGGGTGTGGCTTTGTCTGTGGCTCTGTCTCTGGGTGTGGCTCTGTGTGTGTGTGCCAATGCAATAGGTCTCGCATTTGTGAGAGATTAAGCTATTGGCATTGTAAATGACAATGCCATTTATTTATCTGCTTTCAAAACCAACACATAAATACAAAATTTGTCATTTACAATGCCAATAGCTCAAACTTTTACAAAGGTGAAACTGTTGCATTGTAAATGTCTGTCTGTGTGTGTGTTGCTCTGTCTGTGTGTGTGTGTGTGTTGCTCTGTCTGTGTGTGTATGTTGCTCTGTGTGTGTGTGTGTGTTGCTCTGTCTGTGTGCGGTGCTCTGTCTGTGTGTTCAAATGCAATAGGTCTCACATTCGTGAGATTAAGCTATTGGCATTGTAAATGACAATGCCATTTATTTATCTGCTTTTCAAAACCAACACATAAATAAAAAATTTGTCATTTACAATGCCAATAGCTCAAACTTTTACAAAGGCGAAACCGTTGCATTGTAAATGCTTGTTCTGTTTGCTTTCGTATAATTGTTATGGACTGAAACATGTCATGCGTGCCTTTCTTAACAGATTTAGGAAGAGAATGTGCGTTGCGTATTTGATAGTAGTAATTAGCAGGTTGGTTTTGAGATGTTTCCCCCTTTAGTGTCTGCAGCTGGGCTGGGATGAGCAGAGCTCATGTAATCACACACGAGGGAAAACAAGCACTAGATGGGAGATGAGATAAAGCTGCGGGAAGCCGTTCTGAAAGTGAAAGTATCCACAGTCACGCAGGTATGTACCCCAGTATAGACACTCAGCAGCACATGAAGTGTCTGCACTCATGGTGTGATGTCTTCAATCCACTTGTGCTCCGCATTACTTACAGCTGGTTGGCTTCATCTTCACTCTTATCTGCTTGTATGGCCAGCTTCACTTCCTCTTTGTGTGTTTCTCCATCCCCTGGAGCATGCCCTAGTGTCCTTCTGCTGCTAGTACTTTCTGTCTCGAGCGACTTTTTTTAGGTCGAGCCTGGGCAGCGCATGCACTGCACTGTGGCATGCTGTATTGGACTATGAAATAGAAGCTCCGTTTATATTTGTTATTTGCATGTGTCATTGTCCTCATAAAATGCTGGCTTCTGACTCGTGAATAGACATGTTAGTCCCTCCTTAGTACCGCTTTGTCTTCATTTGTAACCTCCCTTGAGGACTGGCCCTTTTACTTCAGTTGTTTCACTGTACATCTTTTTGAGTCTGTTAGCACTATTTTCTTTAATCATTTTCTCCTACTGAAGGCACACCATGCTTTCCTGCAACATTCAGCTTGCCATGCGCGCCTCCACTTTCAGCAGCCTGGGACGATGGCGGTCGCTTCTTTGAATATGTCTCGCATTTACAAGAGTTTGAGCTAGTTGCATTGTAAATGACAATGCCTTTTATTTATGTGTTAATTAACAAAACAGATAAATGAAAGGCATTGTTATTTACAGTGCCAATAGCTTACACTCTTGCAAATGTGAGACCTATTGCATTACAAATGCTTGTTCAATGTATTGTACTAAGTATATGACTTCAGTTTGGCAAAACTGTATCTTAATCGGGGATACATTATGTCCATTTTTGTCCAGATGATTCAAAAAGACAATGATATCAGTCTTGCAAGCTTCCTTTGTATTTGATGCCACCAGTAGGTCATCAGTGTGCTTCACTAGAAATAAGTGATTTAGCATTACCAGACAGTCTATATTTATTTTGAGAATCTGATAAAAAATTGAGGGGATTTCTTCATACCCTTGTGCCAAGGCACAATAACCGAAATGGGAAGTGAAAAGGAACTGATTATCCTTGTGCAAGAGATTAGAAAAGAAAGCTTGACATAAATGAATGACTGTAAGCCATTCAGCTTCTCATGGAATTTGAAATAGGATCACGTCTGGATTTTGGTACTATAGGACAACAATGACATTCACCTTATGTAAATCCTGCACAATATGATACTTGCTAAGGGTGGGCGTAAAATCCGTTTCGCAGGCGAATTTGCGGATTTTCCGCGATTTCGCGATCCGCGAATCTCGCCAAATCGCGGTAAAATCCGCGGATCCGCGGGGACGAATTTTCAGCCAAGCAAGGGTTACAGCAGCAGGTGCAAAAGTTGAACCTAATTTCTTTGTTACCTTTTACAAAAGGGTTACAAAGAAATTAACTTCAACTTGGGCACCTGCTGCTAAGTGCTTCCTGGTGCCTCGTTGCCTACTTGCAACTATTCTCTGACCCTGCTCTGACCCTTGAAGCAGGGTCAGAGAATAGTTACAAGTAGGCAACGAGGCACCTGTCCCAGGAATTAAACCTCTTTAGGAAGCACTTACAGATATAAAAAACAGGAAGAAGGGAGAGGATGGCAAATACACCCATTTTGAGTTGTCAGGAGGGGTTAAACTAAAAGAGACCTTTACAGCACAATTTTCATATGCATTTTGCTAAAAATAAAAAGCTGTATGTTCTGTAGGGGCAACTCAGGGATCTGGCCCTTCAGAGATCCGGCCTCTCTTTCTTTCTCTCGTTCTCTCTCTCCCTCTCTCTCTTTCTCCCTCTTTCTCTCTATCTATCTCTCTCTCCCTCTCCTTTCTTGCTCTATTTATCTCTTTCTCTCTCTCTTTCAAGTTCTTCCTCTTTCTCTGCTTATCTCTTTCTTTCTCCGTTGCTCTCTCTCTCTTTCTCTCTATCTCCCTCTCTTTCTTTCTCTCTCTCACATCCTCTCTTTCTCGCTCTCTCTTTCTCTCTCTTTCTTTCTCTCTCACTCTCCCTCTTTCTCTCTCTCTTTCTCTTTCTCTCTCTCATCCTCTCTCTCTCTCTCCCTCTCTGTGTGTCTTTCTCTCTTTCTCTCTCTCTTTCCATGTCTCTCTCTCTCTTTCTCTCTCTCTTTTACTTTCTTGCTCTTTCTCTGTCTCTTTCTTTCTTTCTCTCTCGTTCTCTCTTTCTCTCTCCCTCTCTTTCTCTCTCGATCCCTCTCTCCTCTTCTCTCTCCCTCTCTCTCTCTCTCTCTCCCTTTCTCCCTCTCTTTCTCTCTTTCACTTTCTTGCTCTTTCGCTGTCTCTCTCTTTCTTTCTCTCTCATTGTCTCTCTCCCTGTTTGTTTGTTTGTTTGTTTGTTTGTTTGTTTCTTTCTTTCTTTCTTTCTTTCTTTCTTTCTCTCCCCTCTCTCTCTTACTCTCTCTTTCTCTTTCTCTCCCTCTCTTTCCCTTTCTCTCCCTTTCACTTTCACTTTCTTGCTCTTTCTCTGTCTGTCTCTCTCTTTCTTTCTTTCTCTCTCTCTTTCTTTCTTGCCTTCTTTTTTCTTTCTTTCTTTCTTTCGTTCTTTCTTTCTTTCTTTCACTCTCTCTCTCCCTCCCTCTCTCTCTCTCTATCTCTCTCTTGAAACATTGCAAAGATCTCGTAGATGACAAAGTACAAACAAGCATTTGCAATGCAATAGGTCTCGCATGTTTTGCATTTACGTGACTTAGCTGTATTGATATTACAAATTACAATGGCTTTTAATTTTTTTTAAATAATTAATACTTAAATAAAAGTGATTTTAATTTATAATGGCAATAGCTTAAACTTTTGTAAATAACATTTGTGAAGATTATGTTCAGTGTATTTTATTGTGACGAAAATCCAAGAACAGAAGTGAAATATTAACATCTTTTTGTGACATTTGTAATAAAGTTTGAAATATTGAGAGAACATATTTGAACCAGTTGTTGTTGAATGGTTGTGCAGATTGATGCTCGGGTGGCGCTGAGTGGTGCTGTGGTGGTGCTGAGTGGTGCTGTGGTGATGCTGAGTGGTGCTGTGGTGGTGCTACGTGATGCTGGGGTGGTGCTGAGTGGTGCTGTGGTGGTGTTGAGTGATGCTGTGGTGGTGCTGAGTGATGCTGTGGTGGTGCTGAGTGGTGCTGTGGTGGAGCTAAGTGATGCTGGGGTAGCGCTGAGTGATGATGTGGTGATGCAGAGGGCAGAAAGGCACAAAAAGCAGTCTAACAAAGGGCAGAAGGGCAGAAAAACAAGGGAAAAACGAGTCTAACAGAGGGCAGAAGGGCACAAAAAACAGTCTAACAGAGTACAGAAGGGCAGAAAAACAAAGGAAAAACGAGTCTAACAGAGGGCAGAAGGGCACAAAAAACGAGTCTAACGGGGCAGAAAGGCACAAAAACGAGTCTAACAGAGGGCAGAAGGGCACAAAAAACGAGTCTAACAGAGGGCAGAAGGGCACAAAAACAAGGGAATAACAGAGGGCAGAATGGCACAAAAACGAGTATAACAGAGGGCAAAAGGGCAGAAAAACAAGGGAAAAATGAGTCTAACAGAGGGCACAAGGGCACACAAAATGAGTCTAACAGGGGGCAGAAGGGCAGAAAAACAAGGGAAAAACTAGTCTAACAGAGGGCAGAAGGGCAGAAAAACAAGGGAAAAACAAGTCTAACAGAGGGCAGAAGGGCACAAAAAACGAGTCTAACAGGGGGGAAAATGAATCCCGCCCTGCATGTTTGTCCACGAAGATGCCACCTTTTTGTGCAATACCTCTACTCAACTGGAGTACTTTCTACTGTCTAATCAGTAAGTGCTCCCTCGTTGGCTAAATGTATAGGGGCAGATTTACAATAACTAGCGCATCCCCAGGGATGCGCCAGTTACTGTGCGCCACAGCTCCGCCACCCATGGTGCGCCGCATTTACAATGCGGCACACCATGTGGCAAAAACGGCACAGATGCGTCACGCATCTGTGCCGTAAAAGCAGCGCATTGCTGGAGCTGCGTCACGCTTGCGACGCAGCTCCAGCAATGCTCTGGGGGGGCCCTATCTCCCCAAAGCTGCATCATGCCTTGCGCCTGCTTCAAGCAGGCGCAGGGTTTTGACACAGCATTGGCCTAAAAGTGACTGAAAGCCACTTTTAGTCGGAATGCCTCCTGATGGCGCTGGGCTTTACAACGTGACGCATCTCACAGAGAGATGCGTCACGTTGTTAATACCCAGCACCATGGCGTATCTTTTGTGTTGCCGCTGCGTCACAAAAGGTCTCGGTAGAGGGTGGCAGTGGTGAACCAGAGGGTGGCAGTGATGAACCAGAGGGTGACACTGATGAACCAGAGGGTGGCAGGGGTAAACCAGAGGGTGACAGTGCTGAACCTGAGGGTGGCAGTGCTGAACCAGAGGGTGACAGGGGTGAACCAGAGGGTGGCAGGGGTGAACCAGAGGGTGACAGTGCTGAACCAGAGGGTGGCAGTGCTGAACCAGAGGGTGGCAGGGGTGAACCAGAGGGTGGCAGGGGTGAACCAGAGGGTGGCAGTGATGAACCAGATGGTGGCAGGGGTGAACCAGAGGGTGGCAGTGGGGAACCAGAGGGTGACATGGGTGAACCAGAGGGTGGCAGTGGTGAACCAGAGAGTGGCAGTGGTGAACCAGAGGGTGGCAGTGCTGAACCAGAGGGTGACAGTGGTTAACCAGAGGGTGGCAGTGGTGAACCAGAGGTGCTGTGATGAACCAGAGGGTGGCAGTGGTGAACCAGAGGGTGACAGTGCTGAACCAGAGGGTGGCAGGGGGGAACTAGAGGGTGCTGTGAGGAACCAGAGGGTGGCAGTGGTGAACCAGAGGGTGGCAGGGGTGAACCAGAGGGTGGCAGTGGTGAACCAGAGGGTGGCAGTGCTGAACCAGAGGGTGACAGTGGTTAACCAGAGGGTGGCAGTGGTGAACCAGAGGTGCTGTGATGAACCAGAGGATGGCAGGCGTGAACCAGAGGGTGGCAGTGGTGAACCAGAGGGTGACAGTGCTGAACCAGAGGGTGGCAGGGGTGAACCAGAGAGTGGCAGTGCTGAACCAGAGGGTGGCAGTGGTGAACCAGAGGGTGGCAGGGGTGAACCAGAGGGTGGCAGGGGTGAACCAGAGGGTGGCAGTGCTGAACCAGAGGGTGGCAGGGGTGAACCAGAGGGTGGCAGGGGTGAACCAGAGGGTGGCAGGGGTGAACCAGAGGGTGGCAGTGGGGAACCAGAGGGTGGCATGGGTGAACCAGAGGGTGGCAGTGGTGAACCAAAGAATGGCAGTGGTGAACCAGAGGGTGGTAGTGCTGAACCAGAGGGTGACAGTGGTTAACCTGAGGGTGGCAGTGGTGAACCAGAGGTGCTGTGATGAACCAGAGGGTGGCAGTCGTGAACCAGAGGGTGGAAGTGGTGAACCAGAGGTTGACAGTGCTGAACCAGAGGGTGGCAAGGGTGAACCAGAGGGTGCTGTGATGAACCAGAGGGTGGCAGTGGTGAACCAGAGGGTGGCAGGGGTGAACCAGAGGGTGGCAGTGGTGAACCAGAGGGTGGCAGTGCTGAACCAGAGGGTGACAGTGGTTAACCAGAGGGTGGCAGTGGTGAACCAGAGGTGCTGTGATGAACCAGAGGGTGGCAGTCTTGAACCAGAGGGTGGCAGTGGTCAACCAGAGGGTGACAGTGCTGACCCAGAGGGTGGCAGGGGTGAACCAGAGAGTGGCAGTGCTGAACCAGAGGGTGGCAGTGGTGAACCAGAGGGTGGCAAGGGTGAACCAGAGGGTGGCAGGGGTGAACCAGAGGGTGGCAGTGGTGAACCAGAGGGTGGCAGTGATGAACCAGAGGGTGGCAGTGGTGAACCTGAGGGTGCTGTGCCCATAAACGACTGCATGGGTAACTTCGCCATGCAAGCGGCCCGCGAACATGCAAAAAGCCACGCGAACATGCAAAAACCCCCGCGAACACGCAAAAAACCCGCGAACACGCAAAAAAACTAAAATTCGCACGAATTCACAGATTTAGCGGACTATGAATTCGATTTCGCGCGAATTCGCGGAACGCGAATTCGCAAATTTCGCCCATACTTACTTGCCATTTCTCTTCTGCAAGCCCATAATGGGAGAGATATGTGGACTTCCCATTATCTACTTTAAGATCCCTTACTCAATCATTGAGGCAATCACAGGAGTAATACCGGCAATAGTATCTTAAGCCAAATTGTATTGTGGGGTCTTGGATATTCTACATTGTGTTTGACTGTGATTCGGACTGGTTCAACAACTTTGATTAGTCCAATATCTTTGCCTGTAATGTCCTAGACTTTAGGCAACTGAGTGTCTCTCAGCTCAATGGGTAGATCCTTTTTGGTCAGTATGGGATACATTCCCATGTGAGGTCTCTATCTGGAAATTTTACTCTTCATCACTGGTATGAAAATCAATAATTTAACATACCTAGTAGATCTCATCCAAGCAGATTCACTGAACAAGAATAACACAACTGAAATCAATGTTGATCCTCAGAGGACCCTATTTTATCGAGAACTGGTCTTGAAATTGGGGTGGAAATCTTTTTTTAAACTCATTCACCTTGGATACTTTCTTCTGAGAGAGGCATGTTACGACCCTCTGCTGTTCTTACGATGTAAAGCGGGTAGCACCTCTACATCCACATATGGACCACTCTGGTCTACCTCTAAGGCTGTGCCATGCATGAAGTTCTCCTCCCCCCTCAAGCCCTGTCAGCCTGACAGGTCCTGATGAAAATCATCTGTCTGAATAAAATACTGTTGTGAACGTTTTGATTTTGGAAAGAATTTCTATTCATCTGCTGGTTCTGATTCATATTGTACCTTTGTACATGAACATTCTGTTGAGGCATTGGTGCTTGAGGTATCTGCATTGGTTGGGATGTAATAGGATTTTTGACTCTCTCTCTTTGTGTCTGTTAAATCTGGACCATGTCATTTTCATAAAACTGCATTTCCTCCATTCTGCATCTGATTTGCAAAATTATTTGCATGAAATTTACATTAGAATAGAATAGAATAGAAGCCATTTATAAAGCGCCTGGTTACTCAGGAACAGAGTGTCCCCGCGCTGAAAACCGCAAAGAAGCTAAGAGGAATGAACACAGGAGAAACGGAAAAGAAAGGGGAATGGAAAAATCAGATGCGAGGAAAGAGGAGGGTTTTTAATTTTCCTCGAAATCTCATTTCAGAGGGTTCCATCCGCATCTCAAGAGGGAGTTCATTCCAGCCCTTGGCAGCCAAGTATCTGAAAGAGGAGCCACCCATCTTTGCTCTAGTTATCTTAGGGATGTTAAACACCATCGTACCAGCAGATCTAAGGTTCCTGGTAGGGCGATGTATGGTGAGTAAACCTTGCAGATATCCTGGGCCGGTGCCGTGGGCTATGCGATGGGCAAAGCATAGGGCCTTGAATTTAATTCGCTCCTTGATGGGGAGCCAATGGAGTCTGGACAAGGCCAGTCTCCCTGAGGCTCTTCGAGGGAGCTTAAGCACAAGGCGAGCTGCAGCATTTTGAGCGGACTGGAGTTGGTAAGTGCCCTTTTTACTCAACCCCAGTAGCAAAGCGTTCCCATAGTCCAGATGGGGGGTAACTAGGGCATGGACTATGGTCTTTCTTGAGTCCAAGGGGAGAAGGTCTAGTACCTTTCGAAGGACTCTCAAAATGCTGAAGCATCTTGCTGCAACCTTGTTCACATGAGGATTATAAGACAACTTAGAATCCAATGTAATGCCCAGGTTCCGCACCGATGCCACAGGGCAGGGCAGGCTGCCCAATTCCGCAGGCCACCACATGTGGGACCAAGCGGAAGAAGATTTGCCTACTACCAATAACTCAGTTTTGTCGCCATTAAGGCGAAGACAGTTGTTATTCATCCAAGCTGCCACGGAGGAGAGGCAGTTGGAGAAATTGGTGGCGTCTTCTCTGTGGTCGGGCGTAAGTTTGAACACCAATTGGGTGTCGTCAGCGTAGCTGACAATTCCCACCCCATAAGTCTCCACTATGCGAGCCAGGGGTTCCATATAGATATTAAACAAGGTGGGGCTCAGACTGGAGCCCTGAGGAACCCCATGGCTTGCTTTTCTGGGAGAAGACTTAAAGGGGGGGCAGTGCAACTGAAAGTTTCTGTTGGCCAAGAAAGACTCCAGCCACGCAAGGGCCGACCCCTTGACTCCCATTCCAGATAGCCGAGACAGCAGCGTTGAGTGCAGCACGGTGTCAAAGGTTGCATTTCCAATGTCCACATTTTCCACACACGTGATAAGGATTTATTTTCTTCAAAGCCAACAAATAAATGCTCATTCTTGAATCCACTGAAACACCACAACTGGAAATTCTGTTGCTGAACACCATTATCACCTTGCATCACATGAGCTGTTTTAAGTCCTCCCTGTGCTGAAACTGCACTGTCAAAAAGATTCTGTCCTTTTTGTACTGCTTTCATCTGTGCTATCGTTAATTTCTCTTTCAGCTTTTTGTGTGTTATGCTGCTGAATCATGGATGTAATCTGAGGTCTCAAACCTTTCACAAATCTGTAAACAAAATTTTCCCATATCGTGTTCTGTCACATATTCTGTTTCACTGTACTGTCTGAAAAACGGTATCAATCTCTTGTAAAAAGCATGAACTGATTCTTTAAGTTCTTGAGTATTTCTGTCAATTTAAACAAATTGATTTCTCTAGGAGAAATCTTGGTTTTCAGGAAACTAATCACTTGTTGATATTTGTTCAATACCACTGCAGATGAGGCACCTGCTATAGAATCCCTCTCTGCGTCAGGCCAATCAACAGAAATTTTACACTCTGTTCACAAGTCTCCAGGAACCACAATGTCAAACAACATATACAATCTATCCACAAGAGTTTTGAGATTTTCACAAACCCTTTCAATCTGTCTGTACCATACTACTGGGTTATCTCTCAATTTCTGGAATTCATTTGTGAATGACAAAATATCACTTTTAGTCCATGACACATGCACTAAAACTTCCAGAAGGTACCTCTCATAAGAAGCATCTGTACATTATCAAATGTTTCATCAATTACAAATGGAAGTCACTGGATCCTAACTCTGTGTACTTTCTTCTTTTTAGACCATCTACCTTCCCATCTCTCTCTCATTCCATTTCTTGATCAATGTCATCAGTTCATTAATCTGTAATTGCATTCCTGTTGGGTTCATGTTTGCAAAATCTTTAATACTAAAGTCTAATCTGTATGTCTTTTGCCAAACCTTTGATTTCTGAATGTTGATTTTATATGTATGAGCATACTCAACTAGCTACTCATGTATTTTTCTCGCTTGTCTAATAACACAGAAACAATAGTTCCTCTTCCTGGTAGGTATCTAATCGTGATGAATTTAGATTTCTCAATATTGTTTCCTTCCAGCTCTACTTTCAGCTTGGCTACATCTAATATTTTCCCTATCACTGGGACTGGAGCAGCATCAGAACTTTGATTATTATTAATTGGAGTACTAATTCCTTTAAGCCTATCATTTCATTCTTGTGGAATAAGTCCAGATGTTTCTCTTGAAATGCTTGAATGCAAATCTCTATTAGTAAAATCTCTACTTGTTTCAGGTTGCATGTCTATTGCAGATGTATCAGTAACTGAAATACCCACTGGCGCAGCCATTTCAGTATCATGATAACTTATTTTAGAAGGTGCACCTGTTCTGGGGACAAAAAAGGTGGTAAACAATTTCTCTTCTTGGATAGATTTGTTTCTGATTTAATGTGGAATGTATACTCTTAGTACCAGTAGTTTCACTTTCAGCTGGAACCAATGGTTTCCAAAGCAACAATCTTGTTATCAAATCTATTGAATTACCATGTACAGCATTCATTCCTGCAGGTACAGTCAGAGTGTGTGCAGTATTTACCTGTGACCCAGATTTATAAAGAAGTACCGCCGGACCAATAGTAACAGGAACAGTTAAAGCATCTGGAGTGTTCAATTCAATTGGTTTCAATTTAGCTGATAATTCTGTTCCCCCTCTTACAGGAGACACTGGTGAAGTTTCTTACGATAAGTCAGGCATACCAGGAGCATTTAGAAACTCAGCTATATTTTTGTCTATTGTACTCTTACTCTGAGATCCATTGTATGGGGGTGAATGAATCAACAATAAGTCATTTATTGACTTATGGGACAGCACCTGATGGCCCACCGCCCTCAGAAGCCCACCTACCCCCTCAAACCACACCAACAACCTCAGCATTATACTCGACTCATCACTCACCATGAACCGACAGGTCAACGCCGTCACCTCCAGCTGCTTCAACACCCTCCGCATCCTCCACAAGACCTTCAAGTGGATCCCCCCTGAGTCAAGGAAGACAGACATCCACGCACTCATCACCAGCAGATAGGACTATGGAAACGCACTCTACGCCGGCATCAACAAGTCCCTACTCCGCAAACTCCAGACAATACAGAACACCTTCGCCAGACTAATCCTCTGCATCCCCCGACAGGAACACATCAGTCAACACCTACAAAGTATCCACTGGCTCCACGTGGAGAAAAGAGTCACTTTCAAAAATCCTCACTAATGCCTACAAATGCCTATACAACAACGGACCCAAATACCTCAACAACAGAATCAACTTCCACGTACTCAAAAAACCCTCCGATCTTCCAACCTCGCCCTGGCCAAAACCTGCGCATCCATAAAGCCAGAGCAGGCGGAAGATCCTTCTCTCACATTGCGGCCAAGACCTTGAACGAGCTGCCGGCAAACATCAGGAGCCGACCTGGCTCTTCGGCTAAACAGATCTGCGGACCCCCTCCACCCCCCAGCACCTTGAGACCCTCATGGGTGAGTAGCGTGCTTATAATTCCCTGATTGATTGACTGATTTAATAGATCATCATCTATGTCAATATCTTTTCCTCCCACTTCAGCATCACTCTTTTTTATCTCAGGGTGTTTCATTTTCTCTTTTCATCTCTTCCCAATTTCTCCTTCAGCAGGTATCAAGGGATACATTCTTGTTCCCTGAACTTCGTGA
Source organism: Lissotriton helveticus (assembly GCF_964261635.1). Lineage (NCBI taxonomy): Eukaryota > Metazoa > Chordata > Amphibia > Caudata > Salamandridae > Lissotriton > Lissotriton helveticus. The sequence continues at coordinate 1,035,838,710 of NC_136059.1, forward strand.
TTTTTGTTGAGCATCCCATCTAGCTTCTGCATGGTAATCTAGGGTTTTCCTATACCATGCATAATATTTTTCTTTCTCTTTCTGATAGGATAGGTGTTTCCAAGTATTTAATGCTTCAATTTGAACAGGTCTAGTTGTTGGCTTCATTTTGTGTAGTTTCCTTCTCAAATTTTCAATGATTCTCAAATTAAATGTACCATACCGAGGAAACCTTAGACCCTCATCATTCTCTGTAATTTCATTCCAATGTTCAAGCCAAAGACATGGATGTAATCTTTTGTCCAGCAATACGATGTATCCTGGTGTACCCTCAGTAGGTGTAGCTTCTCCTATTCTAATAGGCTTGGTCACTTCTCCTTGTATCAGTTTTTGTAAAGCTGTGAAAAACCTAATTTTGTATTCAATTTAGTATCCACAAATGTTTTCCTAAAAACCAGGATATAAAATCGCAATCAATAACAGTGTGACATTGTATGACATAGTCAACCAATCTCAGCGCGGTTTTACACCAACTGACCAATCACAGCACGACACTCTGTGTCATCAATCTCATTCCTTGCAGCAGCTCACCCTTCTTTACAATTTTCTTCGGTGTGTTTTCTAAGCAGATATACCTGACAATATGCACACCTTTCAGCATAAAACTATCTGCTCCACTAAAGGAAGAATGTTTTTCACTCAAAGGTAATACGAAATAATAGTAATTCTGTACTTCTACTTCTCATTCACTTCAAATAAAATCTTGACCACTGGGATTTCACCCTTAATTGATACTGTTACTCCCTTGGCACCTGAGATCAACTACACCAATCGTTTACCACTAACACTCAAAAGGAAGTCCCTTTCCATAAGATGTTGTCGATGATGTCTCACAACAAACATCACAAGACAGCAGACAACTTACTTAGTATCTTCTACACTAAGACAATCACGTAGGTAAATATCCCGGGATCATAGTCCACAAACAGGCCAGATAATAACTTCAAATTCTTTGCATTTGCGCCACAATCATACATAGATTTTAACCATTTTATGGACTTTAACCATACCATCACTTCGCTCAATCAACACATAACCATTTTAAAACACCAGAATCGTAAGCCAAAGCAGACAGAAAGCGCAACCCTATTAATACTCACACTCCGTTTTCTGCTACAAGTGGTAGAAATCTGTTAGTTACTCCATCGATCCATCTGCTGAACCATGGGAATTTTGGGCTTTTGAACTGGACAAGGAAATCATATTTGGACACCCGAAAACTTTTACGTCACTAGACTGAACAAATACTCTGCTACCAAGTTTTTTTGCAGTGTGAGGCTAAATACACTCATGAACATACCCTTAACAGTCTTACTGGGCCCACATGGGTGCGATTTTTATTCAGGTTCAAAACTTCACCTCAGAGGCGGTGGTCCTCAGATGGACCTTTCTCTGTCGTACTGAGGGGTGAGGAAACAGGGTGTCCAACTGTCAACTACCCAATGAGGATCATTAATTGTAGCCAGTTTGTAAATTGGTGATCAGGTTCAGGTATATTACTCTCAAAACCATGCTATAGAAAAAAAGTATTGCAAATCTCGTAAAGAAGTTTAGTCTAACAAGAATCATGCAAACCAAGAGCTCTGCTGTGGCTACGCAGAACAAGAGCAAAAGAACCTGATATTCTGAAAATAATCAGTGACTATCTCTGTTATGCATTTAAAATCAGCAGTTTCTACAGAGAGAAAATTAGACACAATAAGGCTCAAACAATTTAGAGGATTTAGTTATTGTATTAAAGATCCAAAATCAATGCATATAAGTAACATTTTAAGAAGCTCAGTCATAAATGTAACAGTTCGAAATATAAAATCACACATCTAGTTCAAGTTAAAGTCCACTAGCGGAAAAGTCCACGGGAATGGGCAAGGGGGAATGGAGCATAAATCACGAAAGTCCAAGTCTGATTTCTCACTAAACTGCTCCAAATTGTTTAACAGGCAAGTTCATAAGCAAGGCAAAGGGTCATAAAAGTAAATTCAACATGAAGGTTGAAGGCAAGAAAAGATGAAACAGGGTTGTCTGAGCTTAGGTAAAGCCTCAAAAATGGCACATACTCCTGAATGAAGTAATCATAAATTTCATATTTGTCATCATGACATCGATGAATGGTCCACAAAGGTTTGATCATCAGGAGATCATCTTTCCATCTTTCCAGGTATAAATTGTTACTCTGGCATTTTTTCCCATTCACATCATGAGAAATGACTGTCCATTCTAACCTTACAGGTTAGTTGACAAAGAGCTTATTTACTTAGTTTCCCTCCACGGATATAAGAAGAGTTCATTCTCCCATCATTCCCACACAAAAGGGCAAAAGAAAGATCTTTATTGTCAAAAGGAATGTCGCATGATCCAATAAAACAACCAGCAACTTTAGAGAAAATGTCTCAAAGTTGATTGCACAGGCTGTGAAATAATGCAGCTTAAGGAGAAAAGACATCTCAATATGTTTTAAATTCAACATGCCATATTTAGTAAAATAAACTCCTAGTAATTAGGCTCAAGCATAATGAACTACATTACACATATCATATATAAGCATTTTATAATGCTGTCAGTAATGATTACACAGAACTTCAATATGCTTACACCAACTGTGTCTCAAAGAATAGCACCAGGTTTGAGCCCTCCTCCCACTAGGGGAAGCCGGCCAGTCAGAGATTGTTAAGACCCGACCTCCCCTCAGAATCTTCTGCTCTGTTTTCTAGCTCATGGACCTTGGCCGTAAGGTACCTTAGCTGCCCTTCTAGGTCAGATACTGTGGCCCGAATCTCGATCCACGTCCTCTCTGCATATGTGTCACAGGCAGTGAGTTTTCTTAGGTTATCGCGTAATAGTCCCACTTCCACTGCCACCGGATCAACCCTGATGCATAGATCCTGCCTGCTGTCAGCTATGTCAATAATAAATTTGTACGGCGTAGCGTCCGCTAGGGTTGTGGCTGGTTTCTCTAGTGGCGTCACCTGCTTAGTTTGTTAAGTGGGCCCGGCCTCTGGACCCCCCACTGGCTGGGAGCCCCATCTCCCCTACGTTCCATCGCTGGAAGTGACGGGCCAACATGTGCTGAAGTGGCAGCAGTATTGTTGGGTTAACAGACTCCTGGAGAGGGGGGAAGTGCTGTGTTGCAATAGGTGTCTGGAGCCTGCAGATCTGCCTGTCCCCTGGACTTCACTGTAAGGCCTCACACCGGGACGGCACAAACAGTCTCAGTGATGAAAGTTCAGCCTCACCAGGGCTCCTTGATGAGTACCCCTGGCTTTTCACAGCAATCTCCTGCATAGTCAGGGTCTCACATGGGCGCCAAGTGATGCCCAGAAGAAGGTAAGGCACCATTCACAACTGGCCACAGCAGAGGGTCTCCAGTGGGGCCCCCAGTCGGTTTTAGTCATCTGGAACATCAGGACCCATAACACCCTGCAAGCCTACCCAAGATGTGGAAAGAGGTGCCACGAGCTGTCCAAATTCTGCACAGTCTTCCACGGATGCAGTCAGCGGGGTAAAATGGAAGGCAAAAGGCAAGTGTTGGGCAACAATGTAAGGCATTAGTGAGGAGTAACACATGTGTGGCTTTTGGGGAGGATCTATGGGCTCCCTGCCACACTCTAGTCAATTCATCTGATGGGAGGCAAAATGACTCACTCTGCACCTATTCCTGGACAAGCTAGCTCTCCCACCTCAACATGAATGGGGACAGTTTCGAGTCAGTGATTTCAGCAGATAACGAGGTGCTCCAAATGGTGGGTTGTTTAGTTAGTGTGTTGGGGGAAGAGTCATCTTCAGCAGCCCAAGGGCACGCAGTAGAGTGCACAACTGCCCTCCAATGCAGGACACTATATTAGGAGCCCAGGAATCACAGGGCTTGTGTAGCACTTGGTGTCTGTCGGCTAGGTTAGGCACAGTACCCTCCGTGTGCACCAGCTGATGCTCTAGTTCTCAGGACTCAGAGGCACAGTCGGGGCATCTGTCGTGGATAAGCACTATCCATTATATAGTCCAATAGTGCCAATACAGAGGGTGGGGACCCTCAAGAAGCCGCATGTGCAGTATTAGGGCCAAGACAGCCCCGCTGTGTGGGTCACTGTCACAGCTCGTCTGGGCCCATGGAGGGAAAATCTGCTCGCAGTTACACAGCAATTCAGTGGTCTAGTTCCAGGGCCTCACAGGCCTACAAAGGAGGAGGGAGGGCAGATCCCCACTCCAATGTCAGTGGTTGAGAAAGTGGCTGCAGTGCTATTCCCTCATTGCTATTCGGGCCCACCTGGTTGTGCCGGCTCTGCTCACACCCCTGGATGCGCTGTCTCGGTCAGGTCTGGGAATAATGTGTATACCCCAACAGTCTCTCCTGCCCCCAAGGACAGCCCAATCAATGTCACCAATTTGGGTCATCATGGGCCTCCTACCTAAATGCCATGGGAATATCACAGTATTATTCAGGGGATGACCCCCCTCATGGAAGGCAAAGGGTGTCAAAAGAGGGGTGCCAACACACAGGGGAACTGTGGGTGCAGTGTGAAAGCTGAAGGGGCCTTTTGGAGCAGGCCGCTGCCATAGCTCGTAGGGACCCTCTGGGGGTAGGGACCCCCTGGGGGAAGAGACTCACAGTTTTGATTGGGCACTGCAGCTTGCCCCAGGAACGCCAAGGTCTTCAGGGAGGGGGCGGATCACTATGCCAACATCAGTAGGCAGCTCCATGCCATGCAACGCATGGAGCAGTCCATCGGTCCTGCTCAGGACTTGCAGACTCAGCCTGTGCCTAAGGATGACACGAGCCCAGGCCCCATAGTCTGGCTAGGTTGAAGGCGCAGTGCCAGCCTCCCAACAGTTTCTCTGGACTTGCAGTGGCACCTGTAGAGACTATCGGCATTCAGGTTATTCTGGCTGCTGCTGGATTGTTGGGTCGCTGACTGCAATGGTCTCAAGACATGACCTCCATCTTGCTGCAGTTAGCCATGCGCCCAGTCCAGGAGTTGACTTGACCTGTGACTGGAGTAGTAACATGAGTGACACATGCACCACTTATTACTTTCAGGGAAAATGTAATAGGTACCTTGCCTTCCTAATTGAAATATAAGTACATTAGTAGAAAGTTAAGGGAGAACACAACTAACTGCCTGGAGATCCATTTCAGTGTGCTTACCTAGTTAGTGAAGTTGGGGAAAGTTCTACTGCTGAAGCAGTGCACAAGGGAAGATGATTATTAATGCAGCACAATGGGTTTCTGTCTATATACAGAGAAGGGGCAAGTCTCCATTGAAGACACTGCATGGAGTCTGGCATCTTCCTAATATGATCGCTGGCATCAGGATGCAATTGTGCGATCCTATCTTGAAAAGAGGGGTTAACGAAGAATCATCACAGGCAAGTGCTTTACTCATGAGTAGAAGAACAAAAGGGCAGAACAGTGGCCACCGGGTGAATCCTAAGAAAGCCATGCTCAACAGTGGAATAAAAGTAAGTTTTAGGAGGCATTTTGTAGTGGAGGACTAGTTCTCAGAAATTTAGAGCCACAAGTCAACAAAAATAACCAACTAAAACAATAGAATGTTACATAGAGTACCCTTGCAGGAGAGAACAGGTCAGGTTGTTTAAATCCGATAGTATTATGGAATATGTAGTTTTGTGCTTGTTGGTGCTTGATCATAAACTTGAATAGAAGGACCATGCAGAAGTGGTTGCACTATTAAATATAAGTGAGCACCATGGCAACCTATTGAGGCAGCTCATACCTTTTTAGTATGTTGTTAAACTTATATTTTTAGCCAATCGTAATTGTTCATAACTTTCAGTTTTAGATCTTTGGATTAGGGTTTGGGGATGCTAGGATGTCATGGAAGAAGCATAGATCAAAGGATACATTTTCAGAGGCTTTACTGAGCTGAGGCTCTAGAAACATATTGGCATTGAGAGTAGTTCCCAAGTTATGGCCCTTTTTATTTGGGCGTTGGGGACACACAAAGGAGTGGGAGTTGAACAGAAGTCAGGAACAGTAACAAGACTTCCATATTTTACTTCCAAATTTGATACATTGGGACAGAATCAATTGTTATACATTCATTTTGAAGTGTGTGAGGTAGTCAACAACTCTCTAACAATATCCAGGCTCTCCAGATAATTGTATATGTTTCTGTGTATCATCAGAATACATATGAATAAATATATTGATACATATTATATATATATATATATTAATATTATAATTCATACAATATTGATATAAATAA